>NC_134529.1:9494466-12070716 GCF_027942865.1 Odontesthes bonariensis
GGTTTGTTCTCCACCACACGGAAGAAATGTCCCGTCAGGCCTCGGATCAGCAGTCCACCTTTCTTCTTCTCGTTGGCCGAAACGACGACGTCTTTGCCCACAACGGCCGAGCCTAGGAGCAGGAGTCACCATCAGAACCAGAACCTTCACAGGTGGTCACAAAGTTCCTGGAGAAACTCCAAAAGTCCGAACAGAGGAAGTCGGAATCAGAATCAGAATCAGAATCAGAATTCGTTTTATTGCCATTGTTAGTTAACAGTGTTCACTTACTAGGAATTTGCTGCGGTGTAAGGTGCAAACATGTCACATAGGATATAATGATAAAAAATAAAGAATAAAAATATATGTATATAAAATGTACAAGGTGTGTACAACAATACACCGTAACTGTTGTTGCTCTGTATATTGGTTACATATAATGAGTGAAGACTGCTAATAAAAGTACTGATTCTAAGCTCCGTAATTTTTAAACATTTTTTTTTAACATTTAAAAAAATAAACTAAAATTTTTTTAAAACTTTTTTTCTTTTTATTTAATTTTTTTAAACATTAAAAAATTATTACATTTTTTTTAATATTTTTTATTCATTTTTATTCATATTTCATATTTAATTTTAATTCTCTTTTTATTGGTAGCAGGACAAGGAAGAATTTCACTGCACATTGTACTGTGTATGAAAATAAAACTATCTTGAATCTATATAATATGATAATATGCTGTAATTTGACCATAAAACTAATTATTGTTGCATCCGTAATGGGTTATGTTAGTGTAAAGCCTCACTGTGCAGTTTTATAGCACAATCATCCCTAATTTCAGCCATTAGCACATTCATTTCTATATCTAAGATGCCATGTTTTCTAAAGGCAAG
This sequence comes from Odontesthes bonariensis, assembly GCF_027942865.1. NCBI lineage: Eukaryota > Metazoa > Chordata > Actinopteri > Atheriniformes > Atherinopsidae > Odontesthes > Odontesthes bonariensis. Next base: position 9,495,339 of record NC_134529.1, read on the forward strand.
CAAAGGTAGCATCACACAAATGGTTTCTTCAGTTCTGAGCAGCTTTAAAGGGAATATCTGCACACCATGCTGAGATATGCCAAGTTTTCAGCTAACAGCTCTTTGGGAATCACCTTCTTGCTGCAGAAATCCTGTTTTCTGTCTGTCAGACTGTGTTATCTTTGCTGTTTTTCACACATGCAGCTAAAGAAAAGGGAACAAATCTTAATTCCAGTCTAAAACCCACAAAGAGCTTCTAGATTATTCATTTTTGGTGGCATAAAACAGTTTCATCATGTAATTTATAATAATTTTTCCATAATTAGTCATTAGATTATATCTTATATTCATTTTTAAGCTTTAAAGTGAATCTTATTTACTTTTTCTTGATATTGAATAGCATAAAATTCTTATTGTTGTCTGTTTTTTTCCTACTTTCCTACTTTTAGACGTGATAACGTTCATATTTTTGGGATTAGGATTTTTTTTAAACTGAATTTCTTATATTAATTTGACTCTTTTGGTAACTGAAAGCAGTTTTAACGTACAAAAAAGCTGAAACTATGAAGCTGTTTTTCACACATGCAGCTAAAGAAATGGGAACAAATGATGTGTCTCTGTGACAGGCTGCTGGAAACAAAGTGCCTAAAGATCCAGTTTAAAATGGCTTCTTTGCTAAATTGTCTGTTCTGTGTGGACACAACACTGGTTCATCCCTTGAGTTAGGAGCCTTTTTCCTGCCTGAATGGTTCACAGCTCAGAGTGGCTTAACAAAGAAAAAAATGGACTGAAGATGAGGGGAAAAGCAGAAAATGTCCAAAAAAAAAAACTCTGAAAGCTGGAGAACTATTGATCAGGACACTTTAAAGGATTAAAGGAAAGTCTGGCTGCTCGGAGGGAAACAGATAACTTAGGTGATGCATTGACTCTTTGAATTACTTTTCATGACTTTGACTCATTTAAATCTTGTATCCTACAGACATAAGCAGGTCATTTCACTTTAAATCTAACTGCACAAACTTCCACCCTGTAAATTACAGGTTATTTCACGTGTCTGTGGGATCTTTTTGTGTCAGTAACAGCTGTTTGGAGCACAGAGTCGGACCTTCATCAGAGGCTGGTCTCCGGGCTTCGTCAGCCACTCCACCCTCCACTTGGGCCGCCTGCAGCTTCCCTGCTTTGCCACTTTCAGCCGGCCCATCCCTGCGACTCCCTCCAGAGCGTACTTCAGATCCTCCTCACTGATGTCCACGAACAGACCTGAGACACGCAGAGACAGCCATGAGATGCTGGACCAGACGTTCTCTCTGGGAAACTACTTTAATTGTGAGAATGCATTAAGTCATTCTCACAATTAAGTTCCTGTTTCTCTTTAATTGTGAGAATGCATTAAGCATTCTCACTAATAAGTTCCTGTTTCTCTTTATTATTATTCTTCCGCCGATTTTTGGCATTCAACTACTTCAGCATACTTTCAGCTATATAAAATGTTCAGCTCTTTCAGCACATTTCTGCTATTATTTCTGGTATTTCTAACTTTTAAACTTTTTAAGATATTAAGCTTTTTGTGCAAGTTTTCCTCCCTTTAAAAGTAATGGTAAATCCTTCAAATCCTTTCAAAAAGCTTCCTCCTCTTTTAAATCTTAACTACTTCAGCATACTTTCAGCTAGAGACACCATTCAAATTTCAAAATGTTCATAAGACATTCAGCTATTACCAAATGTTTCAGCTTTTTAAAATATTCGGCCAATTTTGAAATATGACAGTTTAAAATATATGAAAATTAAGATCCTTCTTCGATTTTATGAATGAGACATTCAGCAGTGCGTACTGATAAGTTTCAACTTTTCAAACAAATTACTATAACTTTCATACAGTTTAACTGAGAGAAACAAATTATAACTTAAAATGTAGGAAAACCTGTCCTCTTTCAGCCAATGTAACTCCTAAAGAGCTCACATGGACAGATTTTGAACTATGAGCCTTTAAGCTTGAACAAAATCTCAAATTCTGATGAAATCTGCCATCAACTCCAATGTTAACTTTTTGAGTCGTCAAAAATCGGCTTCAAGTGAGTTCAACCTGCTACCATTTAAATATTTTTCACTCCACAGATGTAAAACTACTTTGCTAGCTTCCTCTAAGCCTTCTGCTTCTAACGGTGTTAAAATTATTTTTCTAGCTGGTCAACATTTGTCACAGGATGTCATAGTATGGAGTCTTGCGTTTCAGCTTTCGCCCGGCGCAGGACCTCTGTGTGTGTGTCATCTCTCTATATATGTTGCATGTGTTCAAACTGCTTCGATTTAAATATATTTCACTCCACAGATGTAAAACTACTTTGCTAACTTCCTCTAAGCCTTCTGCTTCTAACGGTGTTAACGGTGGTGAACTTTTGTCACAGGACGTATTAGAAGACAGTGTTCCGCCTCATTTTTCTCCCGCGATCGCCGCCACGGCCGCCTCTGTGTCTGTCAGTGTACTCTTTATATTGGTTGTATGCACTTCCGGTTTAAAAGGAGGGGGTAGCCTGATGGTAACACTAACGCCCTTTCGTGCAAAGCAAAGATTTGGAGTGTGGGTTAGCAACATTACTTTGTAGAAAGATGATGAAATGTTTGTGTTTAGTAGAGGTTTACAGTGTATAACAACATTTATCTATTTATTGGGAATCTTCAAAGAGCTTACCAATGCTGGAAAATGATATTTAATAAGCACATATCTGCTCTATTTATATGTGTTATCCATTATCAAAAAATGACAAACGTGTGCAATACTGACTGTTATATGCTACCACCATTAAACTGAAACGTCTGCAGTTACAATGATCTCAGCTTCCCCCTTCCAACCAAATATTCTTTCTTTCTACTGAAAAGGAGCCTGAGAGGCGGCAGCAGTGTGAGGTGACATCAGCGATCCATCAGTGGAGGAAGCATCAGATAGGAGGCATTAAGATCCAGTTACACAGCGAATAATGTGACTGGACTGAGACTGAACAATGGGATTGTGCAGATGAGCTCCGGTGAGGTCATACCAACTAGATTCATTCAGCAGGAAGACCACGAGTCAATGGGCAGGAGGAGTCAGGGAAGGTCACGTGGTAGCAGGCTTCCCAAGGTCTGAGTTCATAATGTATTTTTCATCTTATTTTAGTCAGTGAGTAAGAGGTGGGGGCTGCAGGCGGGTCAGTTTGACAACTGAAGTCATGCTGCTGTCGGACGCGCAGGATGTGGTTTGGTATTGTCTTGTAAAAATAAACAAGGCCTTCACTGAAAACTGAAGTAATGTAAATGGAAGACATTTGTTGCTCCACCTACATCATTCAGCATTAAGGATGCTCAAATAGATTTGTAAGTTGCTCATGCCACATGCACTCTTATACTATCACAAATGTTGGATTTTGATCTATGCTATGAATGGTAGATGGACTCCGCTTTATCTTATTTGACTCAGCATCCAAGAATAATCACAACTACTCATTTCCCACTTCACATAACTCCCCTTTAAAGGATAAGACCGGTTTTTTGACATTGGGCCCTTGATTTCACATTATAACATGATGTTCTACTCACCCCTGCTTGTTGTTGGTCATTTGGAGCTGTTCCGAAGATATTCGCGAGGCGTCCGGCTGCTCTCTTGAGATATTCGGCCATGAAACGGTTTCCTATGGGCAAGCTTATACAGGTACAAACTATGCTGTTTATAATTTATTAATTACTGTACACCAGCACTGATAACGTGGAGGTGCGTCGCTTACTTAAAAAAATCCGGGTTACTAATTTTGAATTTTAGCCGAATGAATAAATAGGCAGCAGGTCTGTGGGCTGCCTGTGGCAGTAGCACGACGATGACGTCAGTAACACCCACTTTACGACAAAAAAATCAAAATTACAATAACCTGGATTTTTTTAAGTAAGCGACGCACCTCCACGTTATCAGTGCTAGTGTAGAGTAATTAATAAATTATAAACAGCATAGTTTGTGCCTGTATGAGCTTGCCCATAGGAAACCGTTTCATGGCCGAATATCTCAAGAGAGCAGCCAGACGCCTCTCGAATATCTTCGAAACAGTTCCAAATGATCAACAACAAGCAGGGGTGAGTAGAACATCATGCTATAATGTGAAATCAAGGGCCCAATGTCAAAAAACCGGTCTTATCCTTTAAATTACAGGATAAAAGAAGATGGTAATGTAATTGGATCTCTTTCTTTTTTTCCCTTCAGTTTTATTCTTTATCTTAACCTCCATTTGTGGATGCGACAACAATATGTGTTCACTGACAATCATTTTCAGATGTATACCTGAACTCAAACTGTCATTTTCACAACAGAATCTGTTTTTAATACCGTGCAAAATGAGGACAGGAAGGTCAAAGTAATTCAGTACTGGTGTTCAGCCTTGTTATTTGCATATAGAGATTTCTCTAGATTCAGTCTTTTAATTTCCTGTCTCGCAGATGATGATATCCCCAGAATCTTTGCAATTTCGTACTGACAAAAGTTATTCTTTCACTTTTTAACTATTTAACTGGGCAGACTTTCACAGAGTGGTGAAGCTGTCCTCATCTTTACTTCTGAAAGACATTCGATTGGATAAGTGGTTTAAATAATTATTGTCTTCTATTTTTAACCCCTTTACAAAACATATGTTCCATCCAGAGTTGATAAGTTGCACCACTGGGTAAAGTCTTTTCCAGCACATCTCAAAGATTCTCAGTGGAGTTAAAGGAGAAGGTCTTTTTTTTTTTATATATATAACCTGAAGGACGCTGACTTTCACCAAACTGTTATCGGTGAGTAGATGAACGTATTTTATGCGAGAAATAAGGTCCAGGTTTAAAAACCCGAACTTCTCCTTTAAAGTCCGGACTCTGCGGTGGCCGATCCATGTATGAAAATATCTCATACTCCCATAACCAGTCTTTTACAATTTGAGCCCTGGCATTGTCATTGTGGAATATGGTTGTACCATCAGAGCAACTGAAGCAGCTCAGATAATAATGTCCCCCCCACAGGCTTTTCACAGTAGGCACTAAGCCTTCATGTGCTGCTCATCTCTTTGCATCGTGCATTTGGAAAAACTCTTACTTTTACGATTAAACATTGCTGCTCTTTTGCTAATCTTCTTTGATTTGATTTAACCAAACGTTAAAATGATTTCCAATCACAATCGCTGAAGATTTTCTTTGAAATACATTTTTTCTTCAAAGATGAAGGTTGAACACTACCTGGAACACTACCCTTCCAGGTTTTAATCATGTGTTGGACAGTTTCAGCGGTCTCCTTAGTTGCTTTGTTTGTTTGATGCGCACTGATAGTTTGACCCTTCGTAAACACAGAAACATCTTTTCCACAACCACAGGATGTGTCTTCTCACATGGCCGTTTAAGGAATGAGAAGCATCACTTAGATTCAGTTAGAGTTAAATAGCTTGCTGCCAGCTCGACTGTATTAAGCACTGCTGTATTTTTCCAATGGAAAACTCTTTTCTATTTACTTAGTTAAATCTAGGTTTTGATTTTTCTTTGGCCAAGCTGTTCACAACAAAACTACAAAAGATTCACTTTTGATTACTTGTGGAATTCCAAACTTCTGCAAGGTGAAACAAAGTTTGTCTGAATAGAATGAATTAGTAGAGCCTGGCTTATAAGCAAGCTAATAGTTGTAAATTGAAGTGGTTAATTTATCTCGACAGGCTCTAAATGGGAAATAGCCAATATAATTAGGAGCACAGGTACTGTGTATTTTCTGGGAACATTGTTTTGAATCCAATGATATAAAGAACATAGGCGACAGGGCTATTAATACATGCGTGTGTCTTTTAGATGAAAGGAACCAGAAGAAAATAGGATGGAAAAAAATATAAAATTGAGAAAAGTTCCAATCAAATCTTATAGGGTTAGAACCCACAATCATTTCCTGGGCACAACTATACGTAGAATACGTACTCTTTAACTTTTTTTTAAATAATAATCAACATGAACTGAATCATAGTCATGGCGGACATAATGACTCTAAACTTTAGAATGTTCTATGCCACGGTTATTCACTTGGTTCACATGCAAGTACCGAGTTCTGTCCACTGAGCGTCAACACACAGTCAGAAGCTAAAATCTGTCTCCGGTGACCAGCCCTGCAAATACCCAGCAGTTGATCACATTTTTCACCAAATCATCAAATAAAATCAGCTTTGTTGAACAAATCTAATGAAACATCACTGGTAATTCCGAAAGACATTTCAACATGAAAGACAACGTTACTCTTGGCTTCTTGGCTTGGGATGTTGTCTTGCCTTCTTTCAAAGAAACAGAAAATCCCCACCAAAAATAGAAAAAGTGGAATATGTTGACGTTTAGAAAAAAAAGAGTGTATTTATTTTTACCCTCAGAGGGAATTTGACATTTTAGGGAGAATAAGTATTTTTAGAACGTGGACAAAATTTGGACTGGCTACTAAGTGATTTTTATCTGATTTCCTTTCTTTTTTTTGTATGATTGCATGCACAATGACAATGTGATGTAATGTGATGTGATGTGATGTGTGCGTGCGTGTGTGTGTGTGCTCACCCTGGTACTGCAGTGGAATGTCAATCTTGGGTCCGATTACGTAGTGTCCCTCCTCTAAGCTGTGAGCCATCACTGTGGTCCACTTGCATGTTGGTAGTATTTCCTCCCTTTGGTGAAATATTCACTTTGCAAGTTGCCCTGTTGCCGTCTTTTTTAGGGATGTGTAATCAAACTTTCGAGCGTTTGTACCGCTTGGGCGCCATGTTTACTGTTGACTGCTGGCTGCACTGGACTTGCAATGCAACATTGTGACGTGGTGACGTCATTCGCGCACACTGGAATCAGTAAGGGAATCGTTTGCAAAATCGCCAAACGATTCCGGTTCTCGATTCCCATTCCCAGTGGTGTCATGCTTCCTCTTTAAAACGATCAGTGAAGTTCCTGTAAAATCGAGCCACTAACAAGCCAGCACTTGTCATATGTGATATGATGGGTTTGATTTTTTTTTCTCTTGTAATATTTGGTTGATAGGTGGAGTAATCATTGAATCAGACATATCTATTTTGAATATTCTTAACAGCTGTACAATATTTTTCTTCGTCTTGCGGTGGCAACGACAAAACTTTTTACAAACATTTAATGCAGACATAACACCAATGGCATAAAAAGGCAAATAAAGATTATAATACAGTATGATCTACCTGATGTGGATGCATCTTGTTAAAGCGTTTATGTTTGTGGTGATATTTTGTAAGGATGGGGGATGTGTGGGCACTCACATGTTCACACACCACCAACTAACCAACACATGGGGGGATGATTCTCTCCCCTCTCACTGTGAAAATACCAGCTGTATATAAAAGTATATAAAAAGAAATACAATTCAGGATAGGTCACTGAATTTTTCCTCCATTTATCAGTCATCAGACTGGGTCAAATGTAAATATTATTAATTATCTCCCTAAAAAGTTTGTAAATCCTTTCTTACTTTGCCTTCTCTAACAGCCAACAAGCAGTGCACTGAAACATTTAGTTCTCAGACAACAACAACACTTATGTTCTTAATTATACTGTTGTTCTGCACTCATCCGGCTCAAAACATCTGGACACCATTTCTTACATGTTAGTTGATGTTTACTTGAAAAGTGCATGCATCTGTTAAAAGTGAAACAATGTGGTATCAGATTTACACCTTTATAACAATACGGCCATGAAAAAAAAGAGGAAACAACAGGAGAGGATTGGTTTAAATAAAATCAGTAAAATACCACAATATTTGATGTTTAATATTTGAGCTTTACAGTAAAATGTCACAGCACGGTTATGGGGTTAAATGATACAGACTGCGCGACAGCACATTTTGCATCAGGTCAGCCTCGGCTGCATGATGTGAATGCACATGTTGCTGTTGCTAAACAAAATGTGCAGTATTGTGCAAACGTCTTGAGCCATCCCTCATTTCTTACTGTTTGGAAATAAGTGCAGCAATTTTACTGAAACATGTGCAAACATAAATGTCAATATAGTATACAATGCAAAAACAGAGTTTGTACAATTTAAAGAAGCTTGAAAGTCAATATTTGGTATGAGCATATTTATTCTCCAACACAGCCTGAAGCCTTTTAGACAAGCCCTCTTGTCATTTCTTTAAGGAGTCTTCAGGAATAGTTCTCCAGGCTTCTTGAAGGGCATCCCAAAGCTCTTCTTTGGATGTTGGCTGCCTTTTGTTCCGTTCTCTGTCGAGATGATCCCACACTGCTTCAATATTATTGACGTCCGGGCTCTGGGGAGGATTCATCCCTCCATCAGACCTGTTGCCACTGATTTTCCGTCCACTTCTTGTGTCATTTGGGATATCTCAGCCTTTTTTCCCTGTTTCCCTTGCTTAAGAATGGCTTCTTGACAGCCACCCTTCCATGGAGACCATTTCTGATTAGGTTTCAGGGAAGAGTAGATGGATCAACTGAAGGGCCCAACGCATGTTTCAGATACTGTTCATCTGTTGTAGATACTTTTTTCTTTAGGCCTGACACATCCTCTTTTGCTCTCCACTTCCCTAAAATGTTGAAAAGACCCACTGCACACCATGCTGACATATTCCAAGAATCACCCTTTTTGAGTAAAAAATACTATGTCTGTCAAACTGTGTTATCTTTGGCATTTTTCATAGATGCAACTAAAGAAATGGGAACAAATTGTGTGTCTTTGTGACAGGCTGCTAGTAATAAAATGCCTAAAGATACAGTCTAAAATAGGTTCTTTGCTAAGTTGTCTGTTATGTGTAGAAAGAACATAGGTTTATCACTTAAGTTAGGTACCTTTTAATACTTAAATGATTTATAGGTCAGTGTTAAGTGGCTTAACAAACAGACCAAAAAAAACCCCACGTCTATGAAAATGGTCATTTGGAACTACTGCTTAAGACCACTTCCAAAGATGACCAGACAGTCTGGCTCCTTGGAAGAAAAATAAATGCAAATTAAGGGTGACAAGGCTTTCGCATGGCATTGTAAATGTTTGGATGACTGTATCCACACTGTGCAGTAAATAACATCAGCGCTAAACAAATTATCATTCCAGTTTGCCTTGTCACGGCAGTCTAATTCAGAGCTGAATCATCCTGACCAAAGTCTGTTTCTTTCCATCAGGGTCACCAAACATCAGCTGGTTCAAACATGTCCAAACTGACGTATATAGTCTTCATTGTTGTTTTCTCTGGCTGTTTACCTGAAGCTTGCTTACGCTGTTTCGAGGTCCTAGGCACTGGACTTTCCACAAAAGACTGACTTCGATATGGACTGACAGGTCTACTTTCTGTGGAAAGGAATGCTGCGGATTCTCCAGGGGAAGATTTGAAGTGTGTCTCTGCATGTTCAGCTTGCCTGTTTTTCTCCACCGCTGACACATGAGTCATAGTTGAGTCAGAGTATTCCTGTGTTTGTTCCATGGCTGTATTACCATTAGAATCTGCAGCTATTGAAGAGATGAATGCTTCATGAGTTTCCTCTGTGTAGACTCGTTCAACCAGGCCGTCAGATGGATTATTGTACGGTTGGAAGGGGCACACATCCTGAAACACATAGAAAGTGTGGAAAAGGAAAAAAAAGACATTATGTGCTGTTCAGGACATGAAACCTGTTCTTTATAAAAGTGATATTTGCAGAGTTAAACTTCTATCAAGACATTAGTTGTATTTTCTCTGAGTGAGAATGAAAAAGCATATGCTTTTGTACCTGCTTTTGAGGACATATATTATTAGGACATATATCCTAATACACTTACAGCCTAGTATATCTGATGTTTTTATTCGTTCCACAGGGACACTGTATTTTAGCAAAGTAATTTGCTCTGAAAATATGCCATACAAAGTGGACCAGTCACAGGTGCCATAGTCTACATTTGCAGGTGTATGTAAGGCTACAGAGAAGCTATGTTGGTACAAGGTTGTGTTGGAAGCTCTAATATTCAAGCATAAGTTCCCCTTGAGACACATGGCCAACTTGGCTAAAGGCATTTTCACCACTAAATGAAATATGTAAGTATTTACATAAATGGGATATTTCAGGCCTCACAGCAAGAAGGTTCCAGGTTCAACACCCAGCTGGGGCCTTTCTGTGTGGAGTTTGCATGTTCTCCCTGTGTATGCGTGGGTTCTCTCCGGGTACTCCGGCTTCCTCCCACTGTCCAAAAACATGCATGTTAGGTTGATTGGCATCTCTAAATTGTCCTTAGGAGTGAGTGTGAGCGTGCATGGTTGTTTGTCTCATTTGTCTCTATGTGGCCCTGCGATGGACTGGCGGCCTGTCCAGGGTGTACCCCGCCTCTCGCCCATTGACTGCTGGGATAGGCTCCAGCCCGCCCGCGACCCGATCGACGGATTCAGCGGTATAGATAATGGATGGATGGATGGGATATTTCAGTTAGGTATCCATCCTTGTTCATCTACAGTAAATGATTTAAACAAAACACAATGTGGAAAACTTGCGAGTAAAAACTCTCAGAATACTGAATAATGCTTTAATACTACATACTTATTCCATGACCACCATGTACACAACGCAAAAAGCCATGGATTATTCACCCTCTGATCACAAACAACTGAATGTTCTCACTCCTTTAGCCAAGTTAAAATGGATGTAAATTATTCAAGTAAATTCTGTGTTCACCTTTTGTTGACTCTGCGACAGCCACGTCGCCACAGAACTGTGGCCTGGATTTGGTACTGGCTTCTTGCTACATTTCTTCCACCTAAAATCAGATTAAAACATTGGAAACATTAATTAGAAATATGTATTTCTCTTGAGATTTTGTTCACATGAATATTAAAAACATCGTGACATGAAACGTCCTGGTTTAAGGATTTATTTTCTCATCAGTGACAACCAAAGACTAAAACTTACTGAATGACGCAGAACAGTCCAAGAGACAACACAAGGAGTATGATGATGCTTCCACAGATGCTGAGCACTATAATGAGTCTTGGATCTGTTGAAAGGGACATTAAGGATGTTGCAGTAGTATACTAAACACAAATGATGAGACATTTCACAGAGCAGTATGTAGTTCTAGTTAGTAGTATGTAGTACTCCTGGACATAAGTTTTTCTTTCTTTTTTCACAAAAAAAGTTCTATATGGCAGTGCAGTATTTTGTCGACCTGTTACCAAAGGAATGTATTCCACAGGGAAACGTTTTTGGAAGCTAAAGGATTTTTCATACAACTTTAATCCAGCAGCCCTGAGCTTATAACTTTTTAATGTTGCAAAACATTTTTTTTAAATAAATTTTTGTTCTGCCTGTTATATACATAAAAAAAACTTACAGGCTATGAATTACTGTGACTTCCGCAAAGATTTCTGTCTTTTTCTGTCCTCTGGACATTTGGAAATGGAAACATTTGTATCGAATATGTAACATATAACACTTTGAATTTCCCCCATTGGGGGATGAATAAAGTATTTTTCTATTCTATTCTATATGGCGCTGCACTTGGGAGGAGCATCAATGCGATCTGTTTTGTGACACGGTGTTGCAACTTGGACTGCATTGCTACCATAGCCATTTCTACCACTTGGTTTCGGTATTACAGTCCTAAAAGCGAGGATGTGATATGCCATTACTTTTTCAAACTTTGATACTTTTCAAATTTTAATACTTTTATCATGAAATGACATCTCATCGATTTGTTAAAAAGGACTGATTCTTGTCATCATAGCCCCAAGGAAATGAGAAATGCAATGAAGCATGTGAGGACATGTAGAGTTAAGAAAATATAGTGACAAAGTAAACATCTCTCTGATGCAAAAGTGACGCAAAAAAACTTCTCAGCTTTGTCCACAGCATCAGATCATCGGCCATACTTCAGTCAATGAATAGACTCCCGTGAAGGTATACTGTTACAAGGACCATGTCTAGTTAAATGATCAAGCTGTGCATGTAACTGTGCTAATCAACTACCTAAGTACTTCCCATAACCCCAGTTTATAAAAAAATAAAATAAAAATATCTTTGTAAGGCTAATAGGTTTGGAGTGGCTCTTAAATGTAGCAGCTCCTCAAAGCAATTGTGCAAATGGTCTGAGAGTGTGTAGAAGGAAGGTGTGAATAATTGATTCAGTAATGCTCTTTTACATAATAATGCTTTTGCTTTTTGACAAAAATCTCTCCATGAACTGACTGAATTGAACATGGTACTGTTTTACATTTTCAATCAATTTATTCTAAAGTGTCATTATCATTCTAAACAACAGCGTCATCTTCTTTTTTTTTTTTTAAACATCTAATAGAACAGGCAATATTCAAATGTGTTTGTTGGGATACTGTGTGCAAACAAGACATTACAAGCCATCCAGCGTCTTCTGGGAAAAACTTGCTTTAGAGTGCACTATAGGCTTAGTCATTTTGGTGAACATTTACAAGCACAAAAAGCAATGTAACACACACAAAAAAAAGAGAAAGCCCAAAGCATAATGCGACCCCACCAGTTTCAGAGACAACTGTAGTGTTGGTTATTTTTCAGGCCTTTTATCAAGTGGTCATTTCTTTTTGTGATGAGCCAAAAGTTAGAAAAAGAAAGGTGCTCTGAGAAAAACTCTCTTGTTTTTCAAGATCTGAATTCTCACTGTTGATTTGACAGGTTCCATAGCAGGGGACACTTGGCTGTGTCTTTTTGAGGTTTCAGACTCATTAGAGGGTGACAACTGTGTGAAACTGAATGGTTACACTCTGCAGCCCTACTTCTACGAGAAGTCCTGCCTTTGTCATCTTGTTGCCGGAAAGCACAGCAAGTAAATACATTTATCATTGTCTTCAGCTGTACTTACAGTTAAAGGGCAAAGAAATGTTTCAAATATGTATTTTTTATATTTGAAGTCCTAACTGATTACTCACCAAATAATGTGGTTCTAAAGATCCTTTCCTTACTTCTGGTTTTTCCAGTGTGAGCCTTGGCTTCAACATAGACAGTGTATTGAGTGTCTGGAGTTAGATCTTTCAAAAAGACGTAATTGCCATCCACAGTAACATCTAGAAGAAACCATTTCACAGAAATTAATCAGTAATATGGCATTAAAGCAAAAGTGCAAATCTCATACAAGTCTGCAGTTAACTTACTGAGTTGTCCATTTTGGTCCTTGTAGAAAACCATGTAACTGATTACAGCTCCACTACATGCATCGTGGGACTTTGTTTCCCAGCTCACATTGGCACTTTTGTCGTAAAATTGAACATCTTTGATTTCAACATGTCCTGGATCTGAAGTAAAAAGATTTTAAAATTGTGTTTGGTAAAGCATGATAAAATAACACAGTTTCAGACTCATTAAAAAAAAATTATTTGAAAAGTTCACCTCCAACTCGGGAGCATATCTGAAGGGCTTGTGTGCTGTGACCGGTCCTATCATCAAGGATGGGAGTTATTGTGATATTATATGGCTTTTTATCCAGGAGGTCTTCAGGAAAGAGGGAAAGAAAATTACAAGTTACAGTGAGGCAACAAGGGATTTTCCTCAGTACATGAGTTGGAGATTGGTCAAAACTAGCATTAACCCTCTGGGGTCTGAGCCGTAATGACGTCATGCGATCTGATCACGCCGGCGTGATCCCAGACCTCAGAGGGTTAATGTCACAGCTCTGAGTGTGATCCCAGGCACCAGAATGTGTCTCAAGTAACCACTAGATATCAGACAATATTCTTCTGTTTTATCTGCATAAGTATGTTCATCACTTCAATTCTTTTCTATCAAATGTGTAGTAATTCAATGGCGGGAGGCATTGAATTTCTGAAATCGAAATGACACAGACTGGGTCTGTCACAATCATGCTTGCTGTGGTGTTCGTTTTGGTTTCTGTGCTCTAGGTGGGGTGGAGCAGGTTCCGGGAAGTCCAGGGTGGAGTCTGGTCAGCTCTTGCTTACACACAGATGTCCTTCATCTGCACTCATCAAGGCTTCCTCTTAAGGACCTGCAGGAGCAACCAGACTTCGCCAGATTGTCTCACTTCACAGTGGGATAATCCGGCTCTTACATGTGTTCTCTTTGCTAAAAAACCTCCTTGCTTTCCAGTCATCCTTCATCGTTTCCCTTGCTCTGGCTCCCGAGACTTCACATTCCATGCGGTCGCCACCATTATCCTCCAGCCTCATCTACCTGGTGTACCTACCAGCCTGCTCACCCCACTGCGGACTCAGAACCTCTGCACCACAGCCAGCTACAACACCTGTCGTACAGCGTCTGCTCTTGGGTCCTTTTATCAATCGGCTAGGCACTAGCAATAACAGGGTCTATCCCTTGCCCCGTGTTTGTTCCAGCTGAACCAAACTGCCAAAGATATTTAGCACACTTGTACTTATCTCAATAGGCTTTTTGAAAATTCAAGTCATGTGGACATATCTGACTTTGGTGCTAAATTAGCAGAAACCAATTGCTGTGTAGGCAGTACTTGCAGTCCAGATGGGCATCACATTTGTGTGTGATCAGATCGTCTAGAACTAATTTTGATGTCAGGCATAAACAGGCCAACATGGCCCACAGCTGTCCCTTTGTTTGAGCTGAGGGGGTCAAGGAAGACAGCAAGAAGCAGACCGTAGCATATGATGAATCACAGCTCTCTAAAGCTTTTTTGAAATAGCATCTTTCTGAGAAATGCATTACACAGTAGCGTTTAAGGTCTAGTCTAACCCCACTAATGAGTCCATTACCTTCTTCTCTCAATAGCATTAACTGATCTGCCTATATAACAAGTTTAAACTCATAATTGCTCACTCCATGTTGTAATGTTTTATCTATTCAACTTTTATCACTCTATGTGACATCAATTAACCTTTCAACAACTATTCTCTAACCTACCATCCAGCGTTGTATTGGTGAAACTGCTCTCCCTCCAATAGTATTGAATTCCATTTTGGGTCCAGTCAATCATGTAACCTCTGACAGGTGGAATAGGCGCCTTCCAGCTCACCGCAATGACGCCTTCATCATTTGAGGTTTGGATGTCAGTAACCTTAGGGAGGCCTGCTAATGACATAAAGTGAAATGGAGGAAAAACTGCTTAGGTCAAACTGATGAGATGCATCAGAGCACTTTAGCTACGGTTTCTCCTTAAGAATGCAAAATCAATAGCAATAAAACTCACTTTCTCCAATGGCTGGAACATAAATTGACTCCTCTGTAAACACTTCATCATGGGAAACTGTGAGATTTATTCTGTGTGCATGTTGGTCCACATCAACATCACAAGTCGAGCCGCTACATGAAGTGGAAGTATAATTTCCAGTCATGAGTGGAATCTGTTTGATGGTGTAGTTCATGGTTTCTTTACATGTTGAAGGAATATCCTATGGAGAAGTATTCAGCACAAAGACAAATAAGCAGAAACAAGTAGTTAAACAGCTAAATTATAAGTTTACAAATTAAAATGTAAAATTAAAAAAAAACAAAATTCCTATTAAAGGTCGTAAGACAATTCCTTACCATCCACATGACACGGACTTTCCTCTTTCCATTTTTTCCTAGTTCAGTCACCTTTCTCCAAAGGTGGAGCATGACATGCTTCTCTGGAAAAGGATAAAACATGTTGAAAGAATCGCACTGGAATAAACAAGCAGACACATGACTGATAACAGATTATTCTGGACGACAGCCAAGTAAAGTGAGAGCAGAATCACTTAAGTCAAAGAAACCTCGAGTTGATAGCAACTACTTCAAACAACTGTGACCATCCCCCAGTTTTTGGTGATCCGGTCATTTTTTGTTGAACTAGATTGCGTGCTTGAAGACTATTAAGTGTTGCATTTGTAGCACCTGTAATTAAACTGATCCGGGCTTTGGAGAGGCTTTGGTGAGTCACAAGATTCCTTTTCAAGTCCCAACCCGCAGTTTAAATCAGATTTCAATCTCATGAATTAAGTTTACTTTCTCTCAGAGCTTCCAATATCTCCACATAGCACAGATAGTATGTAGGAAAATAATGCATACAATTATTTATTCATATTAGTTCCATTCCTACTAACCATACTAATTCTCCTGGATCCACTAGAGCAAAGTTGTTGATAAGAAGGTTGTTTTAAGCATTGCATCAATTATTCTGTTTCTTCATTGTTGCCCAATACTGAAAACATGAGAGACTGTGAGTTGTTTTTCTCTTTTAATCATCAGGATGACGATCTTAATGTTACATTTTACTGCTGTAACATTCCTAATACAACCAACAGAGATTGTGACAGATCTCAGCAGATATACTCCCAACAAGTTAAGATAAGATTCGCCTTTATTGTCTCTACAGGAGAGAAATTTTGCGTGGGCATGAGAAGGTGTGATTTACAATGAACGAACAAGACTTAGACACAACTTAGGTACCACAGAGGGAACACACAAGACACATACAATATATGCTGAACAAGGAAACATGTAAACATAGATACACTGTAGCCTAGTTTGCCTACAGCCATAGCCATAGCAGACAACCATTTAGTGCACACAACCCTCCCTCTTGATTCTATCATCCCATCATCAGTAATTCTACCCCATTTGGATATCCATTGCACATACCTCCTAAATATATAAATAAATATTATACATATAATGCTAAAATAAAAATACAACCCCCCCACACACACACACACGCATAAAAATACTACCTAAGACAGAAGCAACTTTTCGCAACGAAATTTGATATGGATTACCAGTGCACACCAGTAACCACTCCGGTGAGTTGATGATTTTGAAAATGGACGTTTATTGTGCTTTTACGGACCTTTCTAGACATGCACATGACTTGCCATTCTGAAGCAGGTTGAGATGAATCAAAATTAGGCAAATACCGGAGACAGCAGTAAACATCAAAAAAGCGGTGAGGGGGGGTTCTAAAACATTGCAGACGACTCAGAAAAGAGGCTTAATGTTGAAAATACCGCAGTTATCCTTTAATATTAAATTTAGGAAATGTCGGGATACATCATGAGTAGTGTTCCTTTAGTTCCCTGGGGTGTTTTGGCCACTCACACTGTACACCCTCACCAAAGGCGTTGCATCCCATGCCCAATTAATCACAAGAGCTGTCTTGTTGTCAAGTGACAAATGTCCCAAGGGCTGGAGGGGCTGGAGGGTCCTATTCCCCTATTTGAGGGGGCACTGAGATACGTTTTCTCCAGCTTTGCCAGTTGAATCTGATGCCAGATCATGCTGGAATGCTCTAGGCACCCAGAAAAACCCAATATTCCCGCCTTCTGTATGGATGTACTAGTTTCTTTTCAGGTACTCGACCATTCTCTGAGCAGTTCTCTGCTAAAGAAGACTTTGCCCTCCACACTCAGCAGGGAAATTGGGTGCAACTAGCTGATGTCCACTGCATTTTCCTCTTTTGGGATCAGGACCCCACCTGCCCTACGCCAAGCTTTGGGTATGGTCCTCTTCTCCCATGCTGTTCTTATGAGAAAACCTCAGGACATTTGGTCCACCGCTTCCTAAGTTATCTCCTCTCCTGAACGAGGACCTTGATCTCCTTTTGCCTCCTGGAAACTGGTGGGATTGAAGCCCTTTTTGCATTCTTCCCATTTTGAATTCCAAAACATTCCGCCCCATACTGGTAGATTATGGGGCCATATTCGTCAAAAGTACAAGAAACAAAGTCTTGAAATATTTCACTCTATGTGTAATGAATCTATAGAATATTTTAGTTTCACTTTTTGAAATGAGTGACAAAAAATATTGAACTTTTTCACAATATTCTAATTTATTGAGCTGTTTATATATTTTGGGTGTCTCCAGCATGCTCCAAGCATGACGAAGTACAGACAAACTTGAAGCTAACCCATGAATGTGCCCTTGTGTATTCCCTCCTACCAGCTGTCTCTCCATGCCATCACAAGAACTCTTCCTTGTTGTCAGCTGATCTTTGTCAGTAGTCACTGGACAAATCCATATTATCAGTTAGACTTACTGTGTGCTCTTCATTTCAGCGTGCACGACAACTGATTTTCATGAACTTATTTAGAGGGGTTGTTAGCTGTTGCAACAGAGGCAACTTGCTTTCTTTCATGATAAACTTGAAACATCAGCCAAACAAAACCTATCTGGTTTGAAGAATCAGGATTTGTACTTCTTGTGTTTCAAAGTAGAAAATAAGCACTGATTAGCAAACATTCTCTTAACCCTTGACCACATTATTCTTGCAGCCAACCTGTACATCAGTACTTCATATCGAAGCCTTAACAGTTAAACCTAATTTCTGTATTAAAATAAATGTCTTGAGAAATGTCATCGCACTGGCCTTATATACTGTCAGTCACTAATACCAATTTTCAATCACAGTCAAACATACAATGTGATTATTTAGAAGGATGCAAAATACACGGACTTCAACATTCTTGCACGCCATTTTGAGCCAGCACTGCTCTTACTGTTTAATTTGGTCAGAAGTGTCGTCTCTGGGCTCCAGTTGCTCCAAGGGGCATTGTCTAAGGCACATCGCATCCGAATGCTGTAGTTCATGCAGGATTCCACTTCTTCAATGGTGGTGTTCCAAGGCCCTTCAGAATATAGATACTGATCGAGAACCTATCGTGGAAAACAAGGCTTTTGGTTAGAAATGCCAAATTCAAATTATAACTCAGGGGTGCACGGTTATTGGGGAAAAAACATAATCATGATTATTTGAACTGATACTGAAGTCACTGATTATCAAACACATGCATTAATTGATTTGAGAACATAACTTTTTTTTCAATAAATTTTAACACATGTGCTTCAGTTTAACAACATGACTTTTAACTTTGAACAAAAGCAAGAAAATTTAAATAAATGAATGAAAATGAACGGGCAAGTGAGAAATACACAATAGAAAACAAATAATGATATGGAAAAGTTCTAAATCTAAATAAATTCTGCCAAGCTTGAAGTGTGGGTTATGTCTCTGTGACGTAGTGGTGCACTGTATTTAAAGTATCACACAAGCAACATGGCACGCTGCCCAATGATTATTTGCATTGTAATGCATTAGTTGCACTGTTTTCATAATTGCATCAAAGTCAAAATCGAAATTAAAATTTGAGTCATCACTTGGTCCTACACTAAATGAAAGAGGCAAACTAAGCCTTACGTGTCAATCTTTGTAAATGTAGCAATTTTCCTTTTCTTTTTTTGTCTTTTAAATGAGATGTTTTTCTCTTCCCACTGAGCCTGGGATGTCTTAGGAGCTATTGGCAGAAACACTGGTAGACTACAAAATTGCTCATACTGATTTACTAGTGAAAGAAACTTATCCATCCATCTTCTAAACCCGCTTAATCTAATTGTAGATTTGAATTTGACTACAATATACTGTACCTCTCTTAAGCTATCATGAACAAATTAAACTGAACAGAGGAACTGAAGCAAGGAATGAATTAAGTATTTTATGCTAAATCAACCTAAATATCAGATAGTTAACAAGTTAGTAATCTAAAATTTCCCTTGCACCTATGTGAGATGAGAAACAGGTGAGACTGGTTTATCTGAATATGTAATTATTATCAATCCTACCGATACACAGTGTATTCATTTTGGAATGCATGCTTGAAAATACTTTGTGTGGAATGTCGTTAAACTGTAACTTTATGTAATCTTTGAACTTTAGTCTTTGCCAGTCAGTTGAATCTTAATATATTTGATATTAATTTTCTTAAGTTAAGATTTCCTGAACTAATGAAAGCAAACAATATACAAATATGAATGTTTGAGTACATCTTAACTATATTCTATGTTATTATCTACAAAAGATAAATAAAGATTTGGTCATGAAACCTGCATTTCATGCATTCTTTGCGTTGCTGCAATCAGAAATCTACACGTTGCAGTAACAATATTCTATCAACTAATTGACAATTCTGTTGCCACACTGACAAATATAGTTATTATTCATCTTATAGCTATCAAATTCTCAAAAATCTGCCAAGAAAACAATGTTTTACTTACCTTTGATGTGTCTCCTTTAGACAATGAAGCCTTGAACAGAAAAGACAAAAAAAATGAATCAATCAGTCAATGAATCAGTCACAAGAGATATTTCTTAAAGCACTGGCAGAATCTAAATCAAGTGATAGTAGCTTTTCCACCTTTTTATCCTCAATGGAGACAACAAATACGAACAAAAAACAATTTTCTACATGTTATACTTGTCTTTTAGTACAATTCTTTGGTAGTAGCAGCATGTGCAACTAAAAAGAAGATGTGTTCACCCAGTCTCATGACAATTCAGAAAACAGTGTTATATATCTATCATTTGTGTTGGTACCAAGGCAATTAACAAAAAGGCTGTTTAACCAACACAAAACACAACTTTTAAATTACAGAATGCACAGTCATGTGAACATATTTCAAGCATCTCGTGTGACATTTTTCATCACTTTGTCTCAACTATTAGGAATAACCTTATAACCCCAACCGCAATGACATCTTGGCACCTGTGGCTAAAATGTGTCACATGCGTCTCAAATGTTTCACATCTAGCCTTTCTGACAGGTAAGGGATTATGATTTGGGCTTATGCTATAGTACATTTGAATTAGATAAATTTAATAAGTTAGCTAACACATTTATCCAAAGTGACTTCCTACTGTGTAAAAAAAAAATCAAGCTAAAAAGTAAAAGTAGAACAGGTATAAAGTACACAGTAGGCTCAGGTTTGGCATGTCCAAGGTGTAAGAGTTGTAAGTAAAGAAGGTATGGATCTTCAAGAGATTTTTGAAGGTAGAGGAGCACCCTGCTCCGATACCATTTGGTAGCTCATTTCACCAACATAGAACCTCAAATGAAACAAGTCTGGACAGTTTTCATTCTCAGGAATGTCATCTAGACAACGGGGAGGCACAGCAGTCAAGAAAGAACATGGCCAATTTAGATAACTGGGTGCAGATCCTGCAGTCACTCTGTAGATTGACTGATTTGGGCAACCAGATGAGCTGAATGTGGAATGAAGAGATATCTGTCCTTTAAGGCTGATTAAAGACCGGAAGCATCGCCCCATTTTATTAGATCTGTAATCCGTAATTAGTTTAAAATGCACCATTTTCAACTGGTTTCACAGCTGCTCTCTATTATTATTTTCCAATGGCTGTCATAAATGTTCTTACCTTGGTGTATTTAACTTGGCAGTGACGCTTTTCTGGCACCCGTCCTTGTCCTTGGTTAAGTTTCCACTTAACCAACAGATATTCAGAGAAGGCAGTTACTGCTACTTCCGGGTAGTTAATTTTCCCTGGGAGAAGACAATTATTTCAACATCCTGAGAAGATGTATATATATATATACACACACACACACACACACACATATATATATATATATATATATATATATATGTATATATATATATACAAAAAATATGCTAAATTTGTTTTATGTTTCTTACATATGTGGGAAGAGTAAAACTCATAAGGGTCGGAGTCAGCCTCCCAAGCAGCAGTTTCAGCTCTAATAATAACAGTGAATTTGTTTGACCAGAATATTTTGATAACTCTTTCCAACTTGTCATCTTTAGATGTGCACTGTGGTACATTTGACATGCAGATCTCACTCCAGTTGTTTACAGAGGAGGGCCTGAAAAAGAAAAGTTTTCTTTTAAATACTGATGAAAAGACAAAGAAGTGCATTAATTATTTGATCAAATCCATGATCGTATTACTTTAAATTGGATTCTAATTGGCTTGAATTGGATTGAATTGAAAATGAAGAAGGTACGAAACTTACTGTGCGTAAAGTACTGTGTAGTTTATTTTCACTGAAGGATTGATCTGATTCTCCCATCTGCATGTGAAGTGACCCGGGACACCGACATCCTCTTGACTTTTGTAATGTAAGTGGCATGATATATTGCTGGGCTTTGCTGAAAACAAATTTTTTTTAAAAATACCGGTAATTAGGGACATATTTTTCCTCTCACTGCAGGAGTCAAAGGCCATGTTAATAAACAGAATATAATGAAATGACTTCTTACAGTATGCTCTTATGATGGTGCCTCCAAGGACCTGCTTATGAGCACTGTGACACTGCAGTGTCGCACTGGGGGAAGTGAAGTTTCTCAGTAAGAAGACCGTGTGCGTGGAGTTGATGGTTTTTGACAGGCTTTCGTCCTTTTTTTCGTTATTCAGTGTCCAGAAAACTTTGCCATTTACACATGAAGTCTGGCAGAATATCTCGGTGCTGGATCCCACTTCAATGTACTGATCTTTCGGGAAAACGTTGCAGGTGTTGTCATGCTGGCCTGCAGGAAAAGATAAAGTTTAAAATACTTTGATTATTTTTTCAGATAAGAATAAGAATATGGAAACAGATTGCCTCACTCCATTCAACAATAATCTATTTTTTTTGTATTTATTTAGTTTTTGCTTGTTGTCCAGCTCTCAAGGGACTCTGGTGAAGATTTGTTACCACTGGAAAGAACCAAGCAAGCAGTTCCCCCTTTTAACAATTACAATTGTATGTACAAATGTACAATTTCTGTTGTCTTTTCCTGCA
The DNA here is from genome assembly GCF_027942865.1 of Odontesthes bonariensis. NCBI lineage: Eukaryota > Metazoa > Chordata > Actinopteri > Atheriniformes > Atherinopsidae > Odontesthes > Odontesthes bonariensis. The sequence continues at coordinate 9,517,810 of NC_134529.1, forward strand.
TTCTTCACTGGAGAGTCAGAAACAAACAAAAATAAAGTAATAAAGTAAAGTAATCAATTCGTCAGTGATTATCAGTAAAAAGGGTTTGGGTCAATGTCTAATGAGAGTGACGCAACACTTTCCTGGTGCTGCTCCACAATCAACAGCAGCATCACACTTTATTACCACGTCAACATTATGGGGAGATGAGTAGATGTGTAGAAATCACAAACAACAGTCACACATCACAAAGCCAAGCATCCATTTTTCTAAATGAATGGAAACATGCACAGCATTGTTCCACATCTGGTTTGAAGCAAGTCTCTAATCTCTAGAGTCATTGCATGTGTGCACAGTAACCATCCATGATGGACCTTTCTCATGCTTTCCGAAGTCTGAGGCCCCAAAATAGATCGGGAACTATATCAAGACATGTGACAAAAAAAAAAAAAACACAGAATAAGCATCCCTTTTTTACTGTCTGGGTTTCCACTGGGTAATCGTGACATTTACAATATCACACAGCGCACAACAAGCTTTTTGGTTTCATTTTTTTAGCTCGTTGCACTTGTTTTAGAGTTAGTTGCTTTTCAGAAGATTATCCTGCACTTGTGAGCACCATCAATAAGACATTTTCTCTCATTTCAGGCCCATGGAGGTGAAGGTACAAAGTCCAAAATTCCAAATAAAGGAAAGACCAATTAATTAAACTTGTCTACTAGTCATTGGAAGGAAGAGAGAGTAAAGTTGTTCAAATTTGCTTCACTTCACCCACTACAACGACAAAATGCTGCACACATGCTGATGTTATATTCTCCAGAATGTTTGCTGTGAATACTTTTGATATGTTTTCCTTATCTTTTTAGTGTATGGCTTGGTTACCCATATACATTTTTTTTTATTTTTAAATTGAACTAAATGCAAAAGGCATAAGACACTGATTTCTAATCAAATGTCCATGAAATATAAAGAAAGGCAACATGAACAACTGAAAACTTCAACTGACATAACTTCAAACCAACTCCGGAATGGATGCAACCGAAAAAAAAATTGAATTAACATCATATAAACTGGTAATAAAACTAACTGAAGTCATTATGAGTGATTTCGAATTTCTTTCATTGTCTGAGTGGTCCAACATTTAAACAAAGACATACAGTTCCAGGGGTTCAGTATTTAGTGGGGTTGCTGATTTTCAGTTACAGATGCAGGATTCTGGCAAATTCACCTTGTTAAAGAAAAGAAAACTGTTTTTCACTGAAGAGTTTTGTGGAAGCAAAACATTTTTAGACACTAATAATAATGGATATTGTTAGCTGCATTACCGACGTTGAGAACTTGAAACATAGTGATATTAAACTGCATGCCAAAAATTATTTCTAAAGAACAAATCCTTCAATAAGAGCTATAACCTAGAGGGTTATATTACAGCTTCTGTTTAGATGAATTCGGAAAGTTTTAGCAATTTGATTTTTGGGCCCATTAGAGATTTGAAACAATTTGCTAAAAAAAAAAAAAAAAAAAAAAAAAAAAAAGATTTAATCAGCATGAATATGAAAGCAAAACTATTTCCCGAAACTCCCCAAATTAGAGGATCCACATATTTGGAGCTAATTATAAAAGTCGTTTTCAACAACAAGACACACGATATACTTAGAAAAGACCTCACTTACCTTTACAAATGGAGGAGATGAAAACAATGATAAATGGGACAAAGAAGGGAAACATTGTTCCTCTAGAACCGGATGTTAAGTAAATCGTCGTTTAAATAACATTTGAGCGGCGAGATATAATGAGCTTAATCGTATTTGTTGAATCTGTAACAGCCTGTTCCCTGCACTGCATCGCAGTTTAATCTCCAACACTATTTCAGAGACTACTGAAGAAACCGAACAGAGGAACTGACGCAAGGAATGGAATAAACGGAGGGTATTACTCAACTGGGAAGACAAAAAAAAAAAAGGAACACAAAAAACAAAGGAAGTGAAGAAACTTGGACAGCCTCAAATCTGTTCTATGTAACTGGCATGCGTCGCTCTCTAGTGTTGTAGATAGTACTCACACATTAGATTAGACAATACATTTAAATGAGTAATACTAATAATATGGCATGGACTGTGATGAAACGCAGAAATATTTATTGAAGTGCCTCACGTGTTGAGCAATTGGGAAATAATAGGCTGATAAATAGACTGTTTTAAGCAAGTTAAATGTTTATGGGTGTATTCTACAGCCAGGCACATTTCAGTAGATGTAAATCCAATATACAACGGGAAATACACACACACGCACAGTGCGTGTATAAGAATACTCCAACTCAAAATTAGTTTGAAAAAAAAAAAGAAGAAAATTTCAATGGAACCATCTCAGTGATTGGTTATGTCAAGAGCTGGAAGCTGCTGTAGGATTAACATTAAAAATATATAAAGCTACATAAATAGATTTGGAAAAAAAAAAATTAAAAAAAACATTGGGTTTTTATTTTGTTTAATTGTTGTTGGGTTTTCACTCATGCCTGCATGCTCTAACATCTTCGTTTTTCTTTATAAAAAATATATATATTGATGGCTGAAATAACTTTTTATTCACTTTTTTCAACCAAGACTTCTCTTGCAAACCCCACCTTGCTGTTTTACCGTCTCTACTGGTCAAAGTAATAGGGATCGCGGTTATGTCACCTCTTCTTTTTTTTGCTCCAACAGCTCCATCTGGCGATTGTTCATATAAAGTAGGCCTACAGACGAGTTCAAAACACTAGTGCCAATAAAAAAATAATAATAATGATAAATTTGAACTTATTTACAAGCTCCGTTCATGTTGCTAACGTTTAGTACTAAAAGCAAAATATCAGATATATTGTGTAATGCGTTTATTTTGTCTTTAAAAGAGGACACGTTTCTTAAACAGATGTAATAGTAAATTTAGCATCTCGTGTAACATGGTTATGTTCTGAAAAGACCCCCGGAAGTAATTTCCAAAATAAAAAAATAAGATAAAAAATAAACTCTCCACAAATTGAACTGTTAATTAAGCTCGGTTCCTTCGATAAATTGTGTCGTTTTAAAGATTACTGTGGCCTGTATAACACATACAACATGTAGTGTAAAGCCAGTCACATAATTACTTCCGGGTTAAGGTGTAACTTGGATACACAACACACCGCAACGCTCAGCAGTCCTGTCCTTGCAGACCCACTCAGGTCCTATGTCCACCTCCGTGCTCATAGCCGCTGTTGTCGGCGGTGGGGTTCTGCTCCTTATGCGCCGTTTTTTCCCTCGACGGCAAGCTGTCAAACTGCTCTGCTACCCAGCTGACACCATGCGTGGGAAGACAGTCATAGTGACCGGGGCGAACTGCGGGATAGGGAAGGCCGTGGCAGGGGAGCTGCTGAAGCTTCGTGCCCGGATCATCATGGCTTGTCGGGACCGCAAGAGCGCCGAGGATGCAGCCCAGGACATCAAGAGGCAAGCGGGTCCAGAGCAGGGGGAGGTGGTCATCAAACATCTGGACCTCGCCTCTCTCACATCTGTACGAAATTTTTGTGAGGAAATAAATACGGTAAGTGAGGTGACACAGGTGGGAATAGACGTGGGGATCATTGTTTGCTTATTTACCTTCTAGGATGTCCAGTACATTCTAGGTGCTGTTGAATATCATGTCCATTTCAAAGGTCCTGTAGGTACTTTAGTTGTCTGTAATGGGGCTGTCTGTGGTGCTGAATTTCCACAAATAAGTTGCTAGCCAACAGTGTGGTAACATAAGAACCTATGCTCACAATCTATAAAAAAAACATTGGAAAACATTATTTACAGTACCTCCCAAAAGAAAACGTCAGCATGACCAAAAAAAAAGGTCACATATACAGCTTTTTAATTCTTATTTTGCACTGTTGCAAACCACTGCATTGATCTGTTTTTAATGGCATTTTACACTGTGTTCCTCTTAGTAAACTGAGATCATAGTTAAATATGTTTTCTTATAAAACATCTGATTAAACTGAGATGTACTTTTCTCATTTTTTGCCCCCCTGTTGGCATCTGTATTAATTCCCCTTTTTTGCTACATTCTTACAATTCCCTGTCACAACCACCAGGTGTCTCAGTGTGGCTTACATTAGTCTATTTGTGTAATTTCAAGGTACCTTAAATGAATTAAATAATCCATGTTTGTTAAACAAACTTAAAGATCCAATCAAATTAAATGGAATTGGCTATTTCTTAAAGTAATGAAATGATTATTTTATAAAATTGTCATGGCTTTTAGGACAAATGAAGGATATAATGTATGCTTGAGGCAGCTAATTACAGTAAAAATTAGGCTCCAATGAATTTTAAATCCCCTAAAATGACAGGCTTACCACTATTTACTTTGAAGAATTCCCAAAGAAGAATTCAATCTAAAATTACTGCTACTAGTGTGTGGTTAATCATCGCTGTGAAGATCTGAAACTGAGTCTGAAATGTTTTAAATGTCTCTTGCTTGTCAGGAGGAATCCCAGATTGATGTGCTTATCAACAATGCGGGCATCTACCAGTGTCCCTACACAAAGACCGAGGATGATTTTGAGATGCAGCTCGGAGTGAATCACCTGGGTCACTTCCTTCTCACCCACCTGCTGCTGGACCTTCTGAAGTCTTCAGCTCCCAGCCGCATCGTCGTGGTTTCCTCTAAACTTTACAAATATGGCCACATTAACTTTGATGACTTGAATAGTGAGAGCAACTACAACAAAGCCTTCTGTTACAGTCAGAGTAAGTTGGCTAACCTGCTGTTCACGCTTGAGCAGGCGCGTCAGCTCGAGGGCACGGGGGTCACGGTCAATGCTCTCACGCCGGGCATCGTGCGGACCAGACTAGGCAGACATGTTCAAATCCCTCTCCTGGCCAAGCCGCTGTTCTACCTCGCCTCGTTGGCTTTTTTCAAAAGTCCATTGGAGGGAGCTCAGACTCCGCTCTATCTGGCCTGCTCCCCAGAGGTGGAGGGAGTGTCGGGGAAGTGCTTTGCTAACTGCGAGGAGGAGGAGCTGATGGCCAAAGCTACAGATGACGAGGCAGCCAAGAAACTGTGGGACATGAGTAGAAGTATGGTTGGACTCGCTAACTGAGCAGAGGCCAGTTCCGAGGACACAATTGTGGGGATTTAAATGTTCTTGGACTTGATAGGTAATCTCTCACAGCCCTGCAGACGCTGTTCTGCAAGAGATGGGTTATGAGAAAACCAATTGCCTCCCTGGGGATAAAAGCATTAATGAAATGACAGATTGTGCCACTGAAGTGTGATAATTAAGTGTCTGAGCTTACATTGCAGTGAGCTGAAATAAGATTGTATATGGTTTGACTTTGAAAATGTGATGGCTCAGAATATGAACCGCTGCCCTTTTCTGTGCAGCAAAATCTCAATTTTGAAAAAGTATTTTTGTTGTAAGTAGTTTACTGGAAAATGACAACTGTAACCTGATTATTAAAGTGCATGTAATAAGTACATTGATTAAAACTACACTCACAAGAAGCTTGGATTGTACACCTCTAGAAAGACACATTTGGAGAAGATGAACAATATCCAGTCTGTGAATAAAATGATGAAACATTTCAGTGCAAACAGGTGGTAAAATTATTGATAAATCTATCCAAGTTGCTGTATCCAGCAAGCCTAGTCAGTTCAAGTCAACATAATGCCTAGATATATTGTTTTCTTATATTCGAATGGCCATACCAAGTTTAAGATGGACACCTCAACATCAAAGGGACTTGCTTCACTGCATTGGTGAATGCGAAGCTATGTTGTCCTATTCATCTCTATGGTGAGGTCATGTTATTGCTCGTCCTTTTCAAATCCCCAGAGTGAATGAAATGCATCCATTTCAGGTTGAGCTGTTGTGTTTGAAGGCTAAATTTGAGTACACTTCAGCGATGTATTTTGCAGTGTGGTGGGGAGTGGCTGTTGGTCTGGTTTCCTTTGATGTGTTTAAAGTATAAAGGGTTTCTGCTGCGTCTGGATGAGGTCAACAGTGAATGAGCTGCTCTGCGGCTCCCTCCTGTGGATGGATTCAATCTCACGTGTAAATCCCTTCTCACCTCAGGGGGAGACGCAGCGATGGAATATACCAATCAGCCACAACATGAAAAATCAGTGATGGGTGAGGTGATTTAGACTGGTCACCTCTTTGCAATGAAATGTGCGAGAAAAACCTTGGGACTTGGCATTTGTGTGGGTGTTAAGTTGACACGTACACTCATCTGGGTATTACACAGATGGTTGTAATGTTGTGTTTTTTCCTGTATTTATATATATATATATATATATATATGTAATTACTAAATGTCTGATACAGAACTGTCTTCTTAAAGTGCTGAATAAAATGGAGTGACTGCAAAAGTAAACATATTTTCAGTATCTTCTTTCAACACTTAATTAATTTATTTGTTCTTTTTGGTCTTTAGATTGTGAGAATTTCCTTTCGAGTTCTGATTCGTTCAAAGAACAGACCAAAAACATCAACATGTTCAATGTTTTAATGAGAAACACAGGAAATCCTAAAATCTTAGAGGCTTGAGATGATGATGATGTGTGATGTGTTTGGCATTTTTCTCAAAGTATGTGACTTACATGATTAGGAATTTCAAATCGTAATCAATTTCTAAACTTAATAATTGTATCAACCTTTCATCTTATTACTATATACTTGCTAAAAAAAACCCAGTAGTTAGCAGGTATCGGACACAGTTTTAACATGAAAAGAGAAGTCTAACCTTCTTAAAAGTGGTATTTAAAGCATGGATAGTTCTGGCATTTCTTCCAGGCCATCAGAAAAAATAAAAGATAAACACATAGTGGTGTATGTAAAATAGTAGCTCTTACTAAGAGTGTTGGATATCACAAATATAAATGATTTACGCAGTGATATTGTTATGATAACGATTCCCTGCAAAAGACATCCAAACTTCCCGCCTGCTTAGAGTTTTTTCTCTACCAACCTATTTTTAAATTTACAACAGTGGTAAAGCAGAGCTTCACGGTGACTCAGCAGGCGCGCACCACACGGTTGCAGCAATCCGAGTCTGAACAATGAAAGGCTCCCCTCTTCGTTCGGTTGCCTTCACAAAGGATCAGCAGTCAAGTAATCATCTTGAAACAGCAGCTGATCACATGTTACTGAAAAAACGCAAGAAGTTAAAACCTGATGTCTCTTTCATGCATCCATATTTTAAATCCCCACATGTAAAACTAATGAAAGTCTGGGGGAGTTATATGTGTAATTTGTGCTTTATTAAGTGAACAAAACAGCCTAAGTATAGAAACATGCATCATTGTCCAAAAAAAAAAAGGAGAAAAAAAAGAAGGTTACAGAAGCTTGGTGGGGTGAGGGCATCCAAATCTGAGGTAGAACAGGGGCAGGAAAACCTCTCAGAGGGATATAGAGGAGCAAAAAATAAAGTTATATTGACTGCTAAAACAGATGTTTACATTTCAAAACGTTCCATCAATAACAACAAAACACACCAATTGATACTGTCAATTTCAATTAACAGAAAAAAAAGTGTATATTAGTCACCTAAGAGGCTCATTTGTTTTTGTTTTTCTTCTTCAATGCTCTTAAAAAGGCCAACAATGTTTCAGACAGTTAAAAATAATGACTGAAACTAGTCTAAGTGGAGTTGATAGAGGGGGGAGTTTCAATACAACACTCATTTTTCGAATATAGCATCTGCAGTTTTTGATTTATTTACAAGTTCCAAGATTATTAGGAAGATTTGCACTTGTTTTGGATGTAATTCTCGCTAACAGCTACATACAAAATATATCACTCAATTTTTATTTTGTATATATTTTTACATTTGTCATTTAAATACGTAGACATTCTTATACATTTTAATGCTTCTATGAGCTTCTCTGACCATTCCTGTGCCTCAAACACTTGAGTCGTGACTCCCTTCTTCCAGATGTTTGTGTTGTAAACAGGTGCGATCCACCATCATACGATCTTGGTTCTTAAATAACCAGGAGCAGTTACATCTTTTTCAATGATTTAGCTCCTGGCTGCATGTCAGACCGTTTTTTTGTCAAACGGTAGTGCCAACAGAAGATGTAGCTTAGCACACAAAGGCCCATTGTGTTTCATTCTATCAATAATTTAACCTGATTGGAAAGTATATCAGTTCAGAAGTGTTCCATAAAGTTGGGCCTTAGTAAGACTGTCCTTCCTGGAAAGTCCCAGAGAGCCAAATTTTTGGTTGTACGGGGGAGGAGGGGGTGGGGCCGGTGGTGGCGACTGGCTCACCTGTGCAGGCATGTTGTGCATGTCCACTTGATAGTGCTGCAGCTCTGTGGCCATCTCCAGGGACCTCTGGTTGAGAGACTCGGTAGAGCTGTTGGGGCTGGGATCTACATAATCTGTACTCTGGCCCCCCACTGCAACATTGCCCTCCCTGTCTTTGGAGCTCCCTGAGTGGTAGAGACTGTGCTCTGACCCCTGGCTGTCCTCAACTCGGTACAAGTGGGCCTGGCTGTGTGCCTGATGCAAACCTGGGCTGCATTCAGGGCTAGGGCTGGCAGCAACCCAAACCGGGTCCATGGCACCTGCTCCATGATGGTAGTAATCAGCGCCTTCTTGGAAGCTGCTGTAGAGCGGCCCAAGCCGGATCTTTGCAGGGCGGACAGAGAAGTGCTGCTCTGAGAAGCTGTAAGGTGAGGCTCGGCCCGGGCTGCGGTAGCTATGGGCACTTAAGTCCTCCACACTGAGTTGTCTCCATCGACCAATCAGCTCGTCCTCCTCAGGGGCTAATGTGCTGCCTCTACGACTATCTCCGTAGGCGACACTTGGGGAGGAAGATGGAGGGAGTGGCTCATAGGGTTCACTGAAACAGGAGGACATGGTGCGGCTGTAGACTGGTGAGCTGCCGTTCTGGTGGTGGCTTATCTCCGTCTGTTGGAAGGGATGAGCATTGCCAAATCCTCTTGGACTATCCCTCTCCCAAGATGAGTCGCTCTTTCTCTCATAGTCCCCTGCATCTCTCCAGTCCATGTAGAGTGAGTGATGGTGCGGGGAGGAAGCAGCACTGCTGGGCGGCCCATTGCCTTTGTCCTCAGACCCCCCTCCACTGAAGCTGGAGTAAGAGCTAGAGCCACCGCCCAGTGTAGTGGGGAACTTAGGAAACTGCTCCTGAGAGAAGCCGGCCCTTAACCCCACCGAACCCTCCTCTGGGGTGCTGTCAGTGGAGTTCTGGGGCCCATACAGCAGCTTCCTCTGACCATGAAGATCCATACTGGGCCTCCGCTCACGGTGACGGTCATCAGGGCAGTACAGGGCTGTATCACTGCTGTACAGATCAGATTTGTAGGCTGCACGGAGACCCAGGCGCTCTCCAGGGCCCAATCTCTCCAGAATGAAAGCCTGATCCTGGGTTTGGGGGCTGGGGGAGCGGGAGGCCTGGCTGCTGCTGCAGGCCTCATCTGGCTTCTCAAGCACTTTGGCAATGAGAGATGCTGGGACAGAGTCAGGGTAGGAGTGACAGAGAGGAGACTCCTCCAGGTGCATGGTCAGTCGCTCTTGAAAATCAGCAGGCAGCTAGAAATGTAAGAGAAAAAAGGAAGTTAGAATATGTGTTCTAAATGTGTTTTTGCACCAGCAAAGGGAAATATATTGGATTAAATTAAAGTCTCCTATAAAAGGGAAAACAATTTAAGTTTACAGCAGGTCACGCTGAGCAGCAGGTTAGGGTTTTCTGTGTCAGGCTGAACAGTATTCATTTGTTGGGTTGTTAATAGGCAATGTATGTGTGGCGACTTTATAAGCATGACTTTGTTTTAAACCTCCACTCAAAAACTGTGCTTTAAAATTCTTTTGACTACCAGTGATCTCATTGGCAGATTTTCAAATGCAGTTTATAGCATTGATATATAAAATCAAAAGGGTTTTACCAATGATCACCATTTTGAAAGAGCTATTTATAAGTCCCTGTTCAGACCTATAGCATGGACGTGGACAGCCAAAAATACAGGTACTCTGGGCACATTGAGAACACACTCAGATTTAATTGTTCAGGGCAAATTCGAGCACAATGCCAAAGCTATGCATCTGTCCTGTTGATCCTGATTGTCGCCTTTTTAAGGTCATATAAAGATGGTAACTGTCATCTGATCACAGATGGCCTCCCAGGACACATGTGCCAGGTATGAACACACACAGTCAGAGCTGTCCAATTTTAATCGGTTTACCAAGGGCACACAGATATACAAGGTCTGAACAGTCTCCAGATCATGTCAGAACATTTTCAACTTGAAAAAAAGCTCAGTAATTACATTCTCCTTTCAATAAGAAATTTTTCTTCTGAGGCGGTTTTATAATTGTAAAACCTTCCCAGTGTATAAAGAAATGTTCTATTTATATGGGTACACAGAAATACAAGGTCTGAACAGTGTCCAGATCGTGTCAGAACATCTTCAACTTGAAAAAAAGCTCAGTAATTACATTCTCCTTTCAATGAGAATTTTTTTTCTGAGGGGGTTTTTATCGTTGTAAAAACTTCCCAGTGTATAAAGTAATGTTCTATTTATACGACAGTAACACAATGCACAATCAGTAAACCTTCTACAGCAGAAAGGTTTAGACTTTTTTGTGTATGCACTTCGGGAGCTAGTTCTATTCTAGTGACCCTGTGCCACCTTGAGTAAAGTATCATGGTCTTCCATAAATAAATCATTGATTTTGAAGCATTTCTGACAGTAATCTGCCACCGACTGTTTTCAGTCACCAATGATCCAAATCGACAGTTCGGTTCTCTTAATGTGAGTCAGGCTCACTGGTTTGGCTTGATGACCAATGATCTAATCACATCTCTCTCAGGACTGTCAGCATTTAACCAGTGTAAAGGGGCGTTGTTGTGAAAACAGCCAATTAATGCTTATTTATTTGCGGAACTGTAGCCCTAAGCTACAGTGTAATTTCTTAATGACGCTGATTGATGTGACTATGTGTCTTTGCCACATGCAGGTTCTGTTGTCCCTCTTCAGTGCAGTAAGTGTGTCAGTATGTCACTGACTTCTGTGTATGACACCACAACATATACTTATGCATTTACATGCTTTGACTGCAATAATTATGTCCATGACTCCAGTAAAAAGTCATTTTCACTGGCCAGAACCTCAGCAGAAGATAAGTATATACCCTATATGTGACAATGCCTTTCCTAGAAGAGAAAGACATTTCTATTTTATTCTATTTTGAGCATTTCTCAGTAAGAAAGCTTCCATCCACTATCTGTACCTCTCCATAGCAACAAGCAATAAGTTAACTGCAGCGCTTTATGACCAGGAATCTAGCCTTGTTTCTAATTGCCAATCAGAGGCAATCTAATTATAACTACGTAGTTAGAGACAAGACAAATGCTACAGAGAACATGAAAAGATATCTTATCATAACATTTTGATTACAAACAAACTCAATGCAGATTAATGACCATCTTCACATTTTTCCATTTGGGCTCATTTTGAACAAGATCACTCTAAGCCTTTTATTTGGCATTCAAAATGCGAGCCCGGTCATTTCATACCCTCTCTGTGCTTGTTTTGCAGCAAAACAAACGACTAAAGCACTTCAGTAGGCGCTGGAGAGCCACTGCACTTCTCAAAAATGCTGCAGCACTGTTCATCAATATGCTTTCGATTAGCTCCCACCCACAGGACCAGCAGACCGGTGGACATGCTGTACAGTGAGTGCATGTATAGCCTCTGACCCCCATTATGTTTGGTAGATAGCAAACAGATTCTCACGCTACGATAGATCCTCGGCTGTGCATGTTTTTGCATGCGCTGTTTAAATGTAGGGTTGATATTTTATGACTCTTACGCAACCAAATGCAGTTTCCATTGATATTTGCACTCACCCATACAGATAAAATGTGGAAAGGCATACTCTAACCTTGTGGACACTCGCCAGCTTTATTGTCACATGGACAAGGCATAAAGCCCACGGCTGATGCAGCAGAAAGTGGAGCCAAGCTGGTCTAGTGTTAAAACACTCATCAATACTCACATGCCTTCTTTTCACAAGCAACAGCAGGGTGGTATGATGAGGCTGCAAAGTGCTCTTCATCTGCATTTTGCCACACACAGTACTTTTCCCTAACTGTCCTTCAGATTGCTTCACAATGTGCCTTGAAGTAGTTTCCCTGCTGACTTTGGCTAAACCATTGTCAAACGATTATGTGATTACCAAATCTAGTGCAGTATCGCTGACTTGACCGCACATTGACTGACAGGAGGAAAAAGACTGGCTAAGCTTGTCTCATACAGTCAGTGGGAGTTTGATCGTCCAGTATGTGCGACTGCAATTTTTCATTTGTAAGCCAGCATGTAATTCTATTTCTCTGCCAAATTACCTCCATTTTAAATTTGAACAACATGTGTCGGATTGTGTTTCATCTCAACATACGATTTACAAAGGAAAACATTTTTGTAAAAAAAGAAGTAACAGCTGAATTTGCCTCTGGTGTCTTTTTCAAAACAGGTTGCATTTAAATGGTGAATACAATATATGATCAAATTTAAATAAATAAATACCCACAGCCTTTTAAGCATAGTTGATGTTGATAGGCTGTAACTTTTATATTCCCATTAAGTTCCAAGCTGCCAGATTTTTTTAAACCTTGCCCCTTTCATCTTTCTCCGGTGAAGGTTCCTTAAGCCAAATAACACACAGCTCTGATTCTTCAACTACATCTCTCTCCGTCCTCTAGTCACCTCCAGTTCTCATCGCCCTGCCAAGTCTGCCCTCTTATCTGTTCTGGCTCATGAAGGGCAGGACGACCTTCTTGTTACAGTCGAAACTGCAAATTCTTCCCCAAAAATTAGGCTTAGCGCTGCTCCAGAAACCTCCAATTTGCCACATAGAGCTTTAATGAAAAACTATTCAAACTTTTCTATGCACTCATTTGAAACTCTTATGGTTCTTGATCTTAAAGAGAATAAACTGACAGGGAAAAAAAAAATCAAACTCCATTATTACTGAGGAGCAGTTCAAACAGGTTTTCAGAAAAGGTAAAGAGCGGTTGATTACAGGAAGAGAGAAAAAAAAAGGATCCAAGCCCGTAAAAGTGAGTGTTGGGTTCACCTCGGAGAGCTGGGCCCTGTAAAGAGACTTGTTGCACTGCAGCAGCTGAGCAGCCAAGTTACAGTCTTTTCTGTACAAGTCCTGTGGAAGTACAACATGAACATAAACAACAGAGAGAACAGACAGGAATCAATATAAATCTATCACTTTACAATACTCCCCTGAATCTCTAGGATATAATATTTCAACCTTTTATTCCATCTTGTTGTCTTTGTCCAGCTTTACAAAGCTCAATAGAAGTATAATAGAAAATAGTCTTTTGATGTTTGATAAATTTGTTCAGACCAACTTAGGCAGTCATTATCATATTCATTGATGTTGCTTGCTTACCTGTAAACTTTAGTGAGTTATACCTTTGAGTGAGTTATACCAGAATATTACAGAGAACTTTAAAGTTCCCACGAAATCCAATTGGACATTTACTGTTTTTGTATGAAATGTATGTTGCCTATACACCAGTATCTGGCCCTAAAATGACAAAGGAGAAATTAAGGTATGAGCATTTTTAATGGCATTTTTTGAGTTTATAATTTCCTGCACTAGAGGACATAACTCCACGCTGCAGAAGGGAGTGGTAGCCAATGTTCTTACTATTTACTATGAGAATATTTTAGACATCTATAAAAAACATAAACAAAGCAATGTTTGCATAAAGTCAGTAAATTATTGTTCAGTTTTTGGCATTCAACATATATCTAGCACAGTTAGATGTGTTTTAATGCTTTTGGATTACTTAAAATCCTGAGTTACTATTCCAACTAACACATGATTCTTAGGAGACAGAGGTTGGGTGAATTTTGTCGTGCTGTAGTTATCTTACTATTCAAAGTCCAGAAAGAAATCAGTTTATATCTTTATGGTTTAGCATTCAAATAATTGTGATCACAAAACCCCTCTTAGTTTTTTTTTTTTTTTGTCATAACAAAATAAACTGGCTTCATTTGAAAACGGAATATGTTGTATGTTGCGAATAAAGACACTAAATATGATTAAGCACACATGAATAGCTTGGTTCTGCAGAAATAAATGCATATCAAGAGAAAACACCAGCATGACTCTAACTTACGTTGTCCTCTTGTAGCTTCTCGATGGTGAGCTTCGCCTCCATCAGGTGGTTGTTGAGGACGATGATCTCTCTGCTGAGAGCTCGCTTTTCATCATCATGGTGCTGTGACTGACAACAATATGAGAGGGCTTTATCACCATTTAGAAATAAGCCTAAAAACATTCTTAATACATCAAATTCTTTTAGTCAGTTTTAGTCATTTCTTGCATGTCCTTGTTTGCTCTTAATAATCTGCTGCTTAATGCTTTAATGTCTTTATGATGTATTTTTCCTACAGGAGAGAGTAAAATATAGATGACCTTAAACACAATTAACCAAAACGTTCAAACTAAAGCCTGAGGGATTTGATGCCTTTTAAGCAACAGTAGAGCTGAAGCACAGCAGAGAGGGATGAGAGGAAACTGCAGGTGGTTTTCTTCAGATTTTCAAGCTAAGACTTCCCTCTTCTCCAAGTTACTAAGTTCCGCTCGGGGCATGTGTTTGCATTGAGTTTTATCTCCATAGCAACAGCATCTTTTTGAATTTTTCACCATGACGAAAGAACACAAGGAGCTGTATAAAGCTGCCTAGAGAAATAGTGCAGCGCCATGCATCTCTCTCAGGGTGCTCCATCTTATTTTTGTGTAGCCATGACAAGTACCTGTAGCTTAAAATCTGAGTTTCTCAGAAAGCCACACTGCTTTTCAGGCAACCCATAATATGGACAGAAATTTTCACCTTCGTAATGAAATGGAGGAGAAGCATTTCTGGCCATGGTTGTGAAAGTTATACTGATGACAGAAATTATCACAATAGTTCTTTATCCAAGTCCTCTTTTCTGCCAGAGAAACACATAGTATGGACACCCTTGTGTCCAAATGTAGACCCTGATATACTTATATACTATATAAATGTATTCAGAATGTACCTGAACCTGGCTGTAAATACAGATCTTAGGAAGGATTTCAGAAAAGAAAACACTTTGCAACTGAATTGGCAACAAGAGATGTTATAGCTGAATACTTTTGGCCACAATTGATTATTCAGTTATCGTGTGTCACTCGGCTGAGCTCCAAATGACTAAATTCTCTTTGCATTGTGGATTTTGTGTGCACTCTCAGCAGTTCATTGATAGAGATTCACTCAGTCCCCATACTCGCCAATAACATGCAACTTGACCAAGGTTTTTGGATACAAAGCAGCTGAATGTTAGTCGTTTTTTTCCTGTTCAACTGTGCAAACTTTTACCTGTTTGGAAAGTGGTGTAAGCAGAAGCACAGACCCTTGTGTTTATCTGTCTTGTAATTACATTCTTTGTAGCTGTGCAGGGCCCAGGGGTCAGATGGGTTTGTGGCACCTCTGGAGTAAACAAGCTTTACGATTGCAGAGAGACTTACTCAGCACCTCTCTAAACCCTTGAGGAGGATTTACGTGAGATGAATCCATAACAACTGATGAGAATGCTTCTCATGGAGAAATGTTGGCCTTTATTTTAAAAATGACCAATTTTCTTCACTCAAAAGGCTGGATGACCTTTCTGCTCCTTATTATCTGTACCTGCTATCTCACATTGTACTCACAAGGATGACGACTATAATGATTATTATCTTTTGCTGAAATAAACCCATTCGACAAGCATTTTCAGCTGTCTTTTCAGAAGCAAAGACACCTGATGGTCATACAGTGTTCTCAGGCAGACTAGTTAATTGTATCTTTCTTAAGGCAAAAGCAATATCTGACAAATGAAGTGAGTTGCACTGCTCTGAGGAACAATGGCTTTGCTATCACTCTGCCAGTGGAAGGAGGACAACCAATTCTAATAAGCCATAATTAATGTCAGTGGCACCAACAGCAGGGGATTCATTTCCAATCTGGGTCTCTGAGTGTTCTGTATCATCTCCACACTCAGTGACTTCCTGAGATGCTTCTGTTTTTTCTGCAGCAACTATGCACATGTGCTTATTGGCTACAGCATGCACTTACAAATGCACAAGCTTTCAAACACACACACACACACACACACACACACACACACACACACACACACACGTTTAGATACTTACATTTCTGTGGATCTTTTCCTCCAGATCTTGGTTGATCCTCTGCAGCGCCGAGTAGCTGCTTTGTATTCTAAAAAAGATAAAAATCAACATCGCTCAACTGCAGATAATAGCTTGTGTTTACATGCTGAATATACAGAAGCAACCAGAGACCTTTCCAAAGTAGAAAGAGGCATATCGGCAGGCTCAGCAACGTACTGTCAAAGCTAAATAGCTTGCCTCATTTTTCATCTATCCCATTTAAGTAATTTGTCATATCTCATCAAACTCAAGTCAAGTAATATGAAGACAGGTGCATGTTTTACTCCATTATTGACAGCTGTATAATGTAATATACTCTCACTCGCTTCCTTACAGATATAAATCTGAGGGGTTGCAAGATGATTAATGGATAAAAAAGACTGTATTAAGTCTTTGCCTGCAAACTGTGGATAATTCTAGAAATACAAATTATACTTCGGTTGATGGGACATTTGTTATTGATGGTCGATTCCATTACAGAGCTAACATTATAGCGTACTGATGGCAGTGTGGGGCGGCGGAAAAGAGGCACAACAGCACTCGCTAATTAGAATAAGCATCAACTCTTTTTAACTTTCTCATTTCTTTCCTGAGACGTTCACATACAGATGAGCCCACAGTGCTTTGGGGCGGCTGTAGCTAAGGGGGAAGAGCCATCCACCTCCTCGGTCGGTGGTTCTACTCCTGGCTCCCCCGGTCCGCATGTCAAAGTGTCCTTGGACAAAACACTGAACCACATGTCGCCTACCGATGCATCCATTGGTCAATGAATGTGTATGAATGTATAGAATAAAGCACTGACTAAAAACGTGTTGTGTGTGAGTGAGTGATTGGGTGAATGTAGTGTTAAAGTGCTTCGAGTGGTCAACTAGACAAGAGAAGCACTACACTGGAAAAGCGCTACACAAATACAATCCATTTACATACTGTTTAAGGTAAAACTGTAAGTGGGATATATTTGATTTTTTTAAGTTACGTTACATTACTTTGGCTTACATATAATATTACATGGTCAGCAAAAATACATTTTACTGCTTTAATAAAAACAGTATATGTAAGGTTCTGCACACATTGGTAAACATCACTGAAATATAAAATAATTCTACTCTGAAGAAAGAAGAAAGAAAACCAATTAGGTCAGAAAAATAATATTTTTGACTGATGAAACCACAATGTAAGGTTCATGAGGTTCATGTAAGAACTGTTTTAACAAAAGTCTGAAAATCCTGAATTTTTTAGATTTGTTACATTAATATTAAAGAAAAAAAACATGTCTGCCTTTATTCTTTTAAAACAGTAATTGATTGAGTTTTTCTCTGTTGAAACTGGTCCTTTTGTGAAATCTTTATATAAATCTGTGAGACTGCATTGTGCAGCTTCTTGAGACATTCATAATTCACAATGCTAGTTTTATTTTCAGTCTCCCGGCTCTTTGTTTCAGGTCATCTTGGCCATGTCCTCACCAAAGCATGCAGAGTTGGGTACAAGAAAAAAAGTATTTTTTTGTTTAATTTAACCAAAGAAATTTACTATGAATACTTATTAGAGATTTCTTTGGCCTAGTTTTAGCTTTCAGTTTTTCAATATTTTGTGAGCATGTTTCGATCAAAATACTCAATTACAAGTCTGATAGGAGGAAAAGAAAAAAGAGAACAATTAGTCTTAGAGTCTTGAAAACAAAAAATGTTAACCGAGCAACTTCTAAATCCTTTCGTACGATAGCATCATCTTTAAGTCCTTAATACCCTGAATGATGTATGCGATGTGAGCCCACCTGCGCAGTTTATCGGTGAACTTGTCCAACTCCTCCTGTGCTCTGCGCAGCTCTGTCTCCAGGTACTGTCGCGTGGAGTCGAACTCGCTCTGCAGCAGCTCCAACTTGTGTGTCGTGTAGGAAAGTCTCTTCCGCAAGTCCTCCTTCTGCTCCAGCAATGAGCTACACACACAGCAGATGAAGGGGTTCAGAGCATGTGCTTGTAAACAAGTATGTTACTATTCTTATTTAAATTGACTTATTAGGGTCTTCGCATCTTTTTAATGGACATGCAGCTGTAATGAGGACATCATGAGAATGTGATAAAAGCAGGGAAATTGTTTGCAAAAGTGCTTGGTATAAAGAAAATGTGACCAAAACACAATCTCCATTTAAGAAGCCAAGCAGCAGTAAACATGAGTACAGCATTTTAAGCCATTAGACCTTTGATCATATAACCTTTTCAGTATTAAAACTCTGCGAAACATCCCATTAAGCCAATCACCTGTGAGACTGGCCTCATGGAATAAAATAGAGATGTAATCTGTAATGAAGTATGAGCCAATGAACTCTAATACATCATATGAATAGTCCCTGAAGGCTGAGATTTACAAAACAGAAATATCAACATGTAATTTAGCAAGACAGCACAATGACGACTATTTTGAGAGTATGTGCATTACCTGGGCTTCAATCTAATAAAAGGGCAAATGTGAGTGGCAAAAGAGGAAAGGTCTGTTGCTGTGATGAATCAGAAAGTACGTAGCTCGGCTTAATGGATCTTGTATTGACGGACAGATGGAGGAAGGAAGGTAATGACTCTATCTGCAGCCAGATAACAGATAGAGTGGATGGAGATGTGTTCACGTCGCTCTTTTCACTTTCTCTATTTGTCTGTTTTTCTCTCTTTGAACAAGATCGTTGATACAAAGGGTGGGGGCTGAGTTAGATGTTAAAAACATCAGGGACATGTTACCACACCTTTTTTTCAGGTCAGAGGAAGCTTCACCCATTTTCCATCTCATTTGCAGAAAGGATAATATTTCTGCAATTAGTAGGATGAAAAGTAGACCGGGTCAGTCTCGAATTCATACAAATTGCCTGCCTTTGTTGGGCTGTATTAGTACATTATTTTCTCTGCCACTTAGTCTTATTTCCGATTTAGGACAAAATTTTACTCCATATGTACACTCACACAGTAATACAATACATGACTGATCTGTAGAACAACAGAACAGAGCTGTACCAAGATGAACTGACTCCATATATAAATGCACCAAATATGTGCAGCAGATTCACGGAACAGAGCTTATCTTCAGGCAAAAAAAATATATCTTCCAACATATGCACGTGACAATTATTGTGTAGGCACAATTAGCTTCACAGAAAAATCTAAGAAAAACCGCCAGTGACTGCAAATCTTTAACTCAACCAAGTGATTCAGGACTCCTACCTCTGAAAACTTATTTCTTGGTTCAAGTAAGTGAAATATCACGTTTGGCAGAAAGGAAGTTATTTGGACATGGGAGCTGAGGAACAGTTTTGTGCATCAGTGTTTTAGGATTTGACCACCTTGCTATGGAAACAGCGAGCGTAATTGTGGATACTTTCTGCATCAGATCCACCAGGATCAGAATAATATTTATCATCGGTGGTAGTACTAAACAGTGAGTTTAACTCTGACCTAAATAGTTTTGTGACCAAACCCAAGGTTAGCTACTTGACACTGAACATATGAACTAACAGTACATTGAGTTGCACCAACAAAAATAACTAACGAATAAAAAAGGAGCCCTTTTGATCTATGCTATCACATTTGTCTGTAATTCCTGTCATAGTTGCTACGTAGCTGACGTGTTATCCTAAACGGAATCGTCATTCTGCTGTTTGTACTCGTCCGATTTCAGTATTTTTCGCCTCCAGCACAGCTCTGTACAAAGAAATGTTTGTAAATTTCAGTTTCTGATCAGTCACTTGTAAATATAGTGGTATAACAAGATCCATGCTGAATTAAAAGAGAAAGTCTAACTTCAGGTTGGATCTGGAATATTGTTTCATCAAAGGCAGCTACATCTGTAGCCATGCCAGTGAGTGAAAAATAGCTGTCCGCAGAGTGATTCAACAAATGTCTCCACTGACTGGATGACATATGAGTGCTGCATTATCCAACAGTGCCCACCACCTCACCTTCTGCTTCATTTTGATTGTGAGGCATTCACAGGGGAATGCAGGTGTTTGTTGTTTGCTACAGGATGACTTTATGTGAAGCAGCTCCAGGGATGAAAAATCCCCCATTAGTGACCTCCTCTCTGAACAGGAGCTGAGTCAGACGTAATGAGTGTTTTCACTCTGGTGAGATGAGATGACGCGGCAGCATGACTTCTGGGCTTTGAGAGGCAGGATGAGGCTGCTTTGGTACCACTGGGCGGCAAGAGGAGAGACCTCGTGGGCGAATGAACGGACAAACACATAAAAACGAAGACGGATGGAGAGATGGCGTGAGGGATTCACTCTTACCTCTTCTTCGGGTGTTTGCCGCCATTTCGGGGGACTTTTAAGGCAGTTTTGCCAATGTATATCTTTTTCATGGTTTGTCTCCGTTCCTTCCCTCTCATGTGTTTATAGGACTTGACCACAGGGAGCTGGCATGTATGTTAGCTTCCCAAAGGAGACCAGCTAAGTGTGGCCTGCAGAATTACTGAGTGATCTATCTGTGTTGACCCTGCCAAACAAAGCAAACACACAGGTTGCGAACTATTAGTAACTACACTTAAGCAGGGATCCCGTTTGATGGTTGCCAACATTTTGAAATCATAGTTTTTAATGCCAAGAATCCCCACAGTTGTGTTCTTTGTAGGAAGAGAAGAGCTTAAAGAATGTTAAACTCTACTGAAATAGGGTGAAAGACAATTTTGAACATTAAATTCCTTCAACAGGCTAAAATCTACCTCCTCGATGATTTTTGGGCAGCTTTTCCCTTTTTCCCACTTACTCTGTTGTTTGCGGCAATGAAAATTTTGAAGAAGAAATCAAAGAAGAAATGAAGACGGCGGTAAATGTCAAGTTTTAGACTCAATGCTTCAGATATAAAGAGCAAAGGTTCCTGTCAGGTATCCAGCAAAGTTCACCTGTCACATTGAAGAGAATCCATAGGAGAGGCAATAGTATCCAAAGTAGAAGTATTTCTACTTTAAAACTGAATATAAAAACCTATTTACAGTACTGTATAAAAGTCTTAAACCCCCCTTCACTTCTTGTCAAGAAAACATAAAATATGTGCAGTAATTTATTGCATAAATGGAAATATATAAATATATAGTCCTTAAGCCCTTCACCTCCCCCCCAAAAAATAATTCTAACAAGCCTGAAAGTAAATATTTGGTATGATCACTTTAATTCTTCAACACATTCTGAACTTTGAGGTCCGGGCTCTGGGGAGGATTCATCACTCTATAAGAGTGGCACAGCTCAGCCTTTTCTCCCTGTTTCCCTTCCATGGAGACCATTTCTGATGAGGCTTCAGTGAATAGTAGATGGATCTGAAGGTTCAGATGCATCTCTCAGGTCCTGTGTCAGGTCTTTGCTGGATTTCTACCAATTTCTTAAGGACATCATATGCTGTTCATCTGCTGTAGATAGCTTTTTTTAGGCCTGTCACTTCTTCTCTTGCCCTCCACTTGTCCACTTACCTAATTTTTTTTAAGGCCACACCACATCATGCTGAGATATGCCAATTTTACAGCTAATAGCTATTTGGGAGTAATCTTGTTTGTTTAAAAATACTTCTACTACTAACTTACCTTTTATCTTATCTTATCTTATCTTATCTTATCTTATCTTATCTTATCTTATCTTACCTTCAACAAACTTATTTTCTACTATAATCTAAAGTCTGTCAAACTGTGTATTTTTTGTAGTTGCAGCTAAAGAAATGGGAACAAAAATGTGTCTTTGTGACAGGCTTTTAGTAACATCTGACAATGATACAATTTAGAATTGCATCTTTGCTAAGTTTGTCTGTTAGGTGTTGACACAATACTGTTCCATCCCCTGAGGTAAGTGCCTTTTGAATATTCATAGATCAGTAATAGGTGGTTTAATAGGTGGTTTAACAACAACAAGTAGCAAACAAAGAAAACACCATTCTATGAAAATGGTCAGGTATGTGGACTGAACTAAAATGAGTGAAAAAGCAGAAAATGTGTGAAGAAAAACGTTGAAAGACCTTTAGAGTCTGGATAACTTTTCCTCAAGACCACTTTGAAATGTTCCATGAAAGTCTAGCTCCTTGAAAGCTAAATATAAAGAAATGAAGGGTGACTCAAGACTTTTGCACAACAATATAGTTATCCAACCAAAAACTACACAATAAGTCAGCCTCATCAGGACTATGTGTGTACTGCATTATCATACGTTGCCGGCTGTCTGTGACAGAAGGGAAGAATTCTATAACTGTCCACACAGAGAGAATTCAAATGTTGCTTATTTTTTGCTTGTGAACATGTGTGTATATGTAATGTAAGATTTGTTCATCTGCAGGAAAATAACATGAACACAATATCTTAAATAGACACAAATTTGCTCAAGCAACAAAAAAAACATGCTTCGCTTAAAATGGAAATTCAGCTGAGAAAATCAGTTTTTAGCACTTATCAAAAATATATTTGATATTCGTAGGTCTAAAAAAGTCAATTTGGGTCTATATTTGTTTGGTGGGTTAGAAAAGTCCTTTGTGACAGGCAATATCAGACTCATTTGGAAAAACAAACATCCCTTGCAGTCCCACCGTGTTCATCTTATATTTGTCCAAGCACGAAGAACACGGGTTGACACGTCCACCCGATCTGACTGGACAGAGTTTGACAAGGCCAAAAGATATAAACTTCCTGGAGAAATAAGTCCTCCAGCCCTCCCATCCTCTGCATCTCGATGGTGTCCGCAGCACAGGTGCAGCCTTCATCGCACAGACAAATGGATCAGTGTATTAGAGGAGACAGCCGTCAAAGCTTGATCAAAGCTCCTCTGGTCTGAGTGCTGGATTGACCATTCAGGAGGAAAACAATGACAGACTGTTTGGACGGGACTGCAGTCGCTTATATCTCACCGAAGCATCTTTTTTGGGGGGTGTTGTGGTCTTAGATTCTGAATACACACATACAAACACGTGTGTAAAAACCAGATGAGATACAGAAACATGTTGATCCAGTGACACCCGGCTGTTGAGAGGTGATTTATTCTGCTGGCTGTGGAGGCACAGAGACATGTACTTTTCCGGATGGTGACAGCTCACCACTGCCACTGGAGCCTTCACTCCAGCTGCTCCCCTCTGAGTCATAGCACACCAGCTCTCCATATGTGTGTGTGTGTGTGTGTGTAATATTTGGCAGGTGTGAGCTGGTTTTGCATGTGTATGAGATGTAGAAATCAATGATGAATACTTATTTGTCTCTATGTATATATTTGTGCTTGGGGATTAGTGCATGTGTTTATACAATTTTTTTATAGTGTGTATTTTTTCATGTGTGTGTGGGTAGGTGTGTGTGTGTGTGTTTATGCTGCAGCATCAGCTCTGCCCATTTAATGTCCTTCTCCAAACAACCAAATAAACTAGCAGTATCTGCATATGAGGACAAAAAAATCTTTGGCCACACAACTCTGGTGTAAAACAGCCAACACCACACAATACTGCACTCATTCATTCGCTTGTTCCTCCTTCCTTTTAGCGGCTAAAGTTTAGCCGATCCTCACACTGCAGCAAAACCTTAGAAAGGGCTCGTTCTGATGGCGCTGCCTGCCACCCACTCGTGCCACGCTGACATTTGAGAGGAACTCAGAGCATTGAAAAGAGAAGGAAGAGGGAGGTGGTAGAGGAGGAGGAGGACATTAAAGTTGCAGAATGAGGCAGAGGGGAAAGCTGGAAGCTTCTGGAGGAAATGCAAGCCAGAGTATTTACAATTTAGTCAGAGGCGGTAAAGAGGAAGCAAGCGTTGCCAAATTAGAAAGGAAAATCAAAGCAAGTGGGTGGGAACTTGCTGAAAATCCTCACTTCTGCTTCTCTTTCCTCTTCTTTCAATCTGTCCCTTGCTCTCTGCCTTCTTGATTGCATCTACCTGGCAGATAGATTGACTCTCAGGAAAAGCCCTTATCACAGGCCTAGACCTCAGAATTAGAGTGGGGGAACCCAAGTGGCTGACTCATGCAG
This sequence comes from Odontesthes bonariensis, assembly GCF_027942865.1. Lineage (NCBI taxonomy): Eukaryota > Metazoa > Chordata > Actinopteri > Atheriniformes > Atherinopsidae > Odontesthes > Odontesthes bonariensis. Next base: position 9,541,978 of record NC_134529.1, read on the forward strand.
CAGCACGGGAAGGAGGCAAAGAAGATTCTCTTTCTGCCCTGCATGCCCCTGCAGATTAACAAGGTAGCTAACTCAGCCCCAAGACGTGCCGTGGATGACTCAACCACCCGCAGAAACAAAAAAAATTGCCACTTTCAAATTAGGATGAGTGTGTTGGGGTTTATGTTTTTGCCATTTTTCTATGCAGAGTTGATTAAGTCAGGAGCAGGAACCTAAGTAGTTACACACCAACTACCAACATCATTAGCAGCAGCAGCAGGGGATAATGACCCGCTTAACGGATTTCATGTGCTGCTGATAGTACTCGGCACAGGGGAGTGTGTAATCACAACAACATCCCAAGAGGATTTTGGGATGAGCGGAAGAGGTGACAAAATCCAAAAGCCCAAACACAATCAGAAAAATTCTTCACATTTCTGTGCTGTTGAAATCCCCCCAAAAAATCAACACAAAGAACATCAACCACAGAACAAGCCCTAGATGAGATGTGTAGGCACACAAAACAACACATAGAGCATTTGAAACAGTTACCAGTAAGAAAATTGTATATAATGAAAATGTTATTAAATTATTTGTCCACAAGTGTTTTTGATGAATGCACATTGAAAACACAAGTTAGGAGTGGAGGCGAGAAAAGCCTCGAGCTACACACACACACACACACACACACACACACACACAGCACAAACACACGTAGCACAAACACACGTAGCACAAACACATGCTGTTCAACAAAAAAACAGCATCCGCCTCCAGACAAGAAATTTACGTTAGGGTGCCAGAGAATCCTTCTGGGAGCTGTCCTAGCAAACCGCTAAGACCCCTTATTTTTCCGACCAAGAATCCCTACATTTATTTTGTAAACTTCTGAATTTTCCGAGCGATTACTTTTTTCCAAGTCAGCGATTCTCAATTGATATTGCATCTAAATTTTTCCATAAAATCAAAAGTTTAAAAAATATAAAAAAATGCTTCTCTCCGGGCTCTTTAGCCACATATCTTTTGGTTCTTCGTTGTTGGTTGAACTATAAAGTCGCTCTGAGTCAAACAGGTTACTTCATTTTGTGGCATTTTACTTGTTTGTGACACAAAAATAAGAACAGTGTTTGCAGTCTTTGTAGCCACAACCCAAAGGAGATGGGATGGAAAAACACAAGCAGCTTTCAAAGGGGTTCAGCTCATTAAAAATAGAACGGACTCAAACACACACGCATGCATACACATACGCACACGGACACATACACAGCATGTTGCCCAGTGCCCACCATCACAGCATATTGTTTACGAGTTGAGCTCGAATGGACAGGTAGTGATTAGACACAACAAAGAAACAGCCTCTGCAAGGCTGCTAGACTGCAGTGTACTGCTCTGTTTTCCTCCGTGTGTTTGCCTTGTGCACTTATACATAGGCCTTTATAGCAGGTGGCTCAGATGTACTTAGTGATCCATCTATGCCTCTCAAGAGGCTGCCTAAAAAGCCTCAACTGTGGGATGAGTGAATGGAGCTTTTACAAAAAAAGACTATATTGGGAAAATATAGAAAGCAATACAGCAGCTTTCCACCACAGCGTCATTTATGCGTGGCTTAGAAAAAAAGATGTGCATTCTGCAGTGTTAAGCTTGGGATCATCATTGGAATTTGGCAAACAAAGTATCTGTTCATTTCACTCACCTCATTACAAAGGTCACTGTGATTTTACATCAATGAAACTCTCGCCTGCGTTCAAGTTCATTCAAATTCTCATAATATACACAAAAATTTTAGCTTATGAAAGACACGTTGTTGGCTTACATATCAGCTTCACATTTAGCAATCCAGAAACGAGGTATCTAGTGTAGAAAGTGTTGTTAATATATTGGATTATTCTTTTAATTTAGAAGAAACTTTCAGTTAATTGTGGTTTATACTGTATCTGTGCAGAAACAGCTACAGAAATCTTGGTAACAGTTAATGAAATATCACAAAATTAGTTTTAGTTTCAGTGCTGCTTGTGTTGTTGTATTTTATTACCAGTGTTACCTAAAACTAAGTCTACATTTGTTATTGTTTTATAAGGTTATGGTAACGCTTAGGCACTGTAATTAAAAAAAATATCCCTAAATATATTACTGCTCATTTTAATGAGCACACTATGGTTTTGTTGCTACTTTTGACCCTGGTTGGTCTTGTTAGACGGTTAGCTTTTAGTTAGCTAATGTTGGCTAATTCAGCTAATGTTAGCAAACTTGAAGTGTTTGATGATGACCCACCATTTCTATAAATAATGCACGTCATTATATTTTAGTGCTAAACAATAATTTAGCTCAATGTTATATTACGGCATAATTAGACTGATATTCACACCAGGCTGTGAATCTATGTTCCTACAGGTTTATCTAGATCCCTCTAAGCCTAACACCATGTAATACTGAGATTAATGCAATGGCAGGTGAAAGTTAGTAAACCTTTAATCATTTTTCACAGTTTTCTACATAAATGTGGCCTAAACCATCATTAGATTTTCACACACACAACTCCTAAAAGAGAACAAGCTAAAAAGAAAAGAAGTGACACTTGGTTATTTCTTTGTAGAGAAAAATGATCCAATATTACATCTCTGTGAGTGAGAATAGTACATGAGCCTTTGCATTAGATATTTTCTGTGGCTCCTTTCTGTAGCAGCAGCAAGTGGAATTAAACATTGACAGCAACTGTTGAGCAGTGCTGCGCACACACTTGGAGGAATTATTGCTCATTTCACTTTACAGAACAGCTTAAATTCTAAAAGAGTTGTGGATTTCATAAGACGAACTGCTCGCTTCCAAGTAATCATCAAATCATCAACTCGATCGGAATGGAAACATTCCAAAATATCAACTTTAGTCTTACCCAAACAAGACAACTACTTGCCATATTTGTTATTTAGTTATTCAGACCATGAGGAAGCAAAACAGTCTTAAACAGTGATACCACACTCAAAGAAATGACTCTCTGAATGAATTCAAAATACATGGAACAAGTTTCCACACAATTATATTTCTTTCTTCAAACATTGAGTACTTCTGTTGAGGCCACTTAATGTATAAAGGGTTGGTCAACGATCTTAATTGAAACAAAATTGAATCTCGTAGTATGAGCATTTTGCTTATGTTACTGATGTCAGTCCTGTTGAATGAATTAAAAGATATATTTCAATCACAATTGAAACAAGACTGATATGAGTAAACCCCATAAAACCTACACGGATTAATTTAACAATTCATGTAAAATGAGTTAAACCCATCCAATTAAATCAAGACCCAGGTCTAGTAAAATAATTTAATTAATGGTAAAAGATTAAGTAGACCAAACCCAAACAATTTGAAAGAAAACCATTTACTCACAACCAACAAGAATGAACAAACAAACCTAAACTGAATGCATGTGTGTTATGCAAGCATATTTCTATTTAGTCAGTAATTTGTGTGCCTTTGTTGATTTTTTGGATTGTACCATCACCATACTTTATGGATTGGATAAAGTTTCTGTGCAATAATAATAATAATGTCACTTCCCCCAAAATCTTACACCACTTATTTAAACAAAAAAAGTTTGATTTTTGTCTCATCTGTCTGCAAATGTTTTTCCACGTGACCTCTCAAACTGCGGACATACAGCAATGTTAACCTTGGCTGATGTCAAAGAGGCCGTTCGTCCTGTGGAAGCTGGGTTCCTTCGTGGCCTTGCAGAATATCACATGGCTTGCACATGGAGTGATCTTTGTAGGTTGACCTCTCCTGGGGAGCTACACAATTTCTCTGATTGAGAATCAGTGGAGTCTAAAGTCTTTAGAGATGGTTATGTAACCTTTTCCAGTGCTATGAGCATCAATTTTTTTTTCTGAGATTCCCAGAAATCTCCTTTGTTTATGCTATCATACACATCCCAAACAAAGCTCAGACTTTGATAGATCCTCATTCTTTCGATTGCACGTGGGGCCCAATCACTTCTGACTGTCAGAATGAAAACGATTCCCTTTGTAATTTAAATTTCACATCAACTGCTAATCCCTGACACACACACACAGACATGTAATATTAGATCAGATTTCTAAGTGACTACATAGCCAAGTATATCTTTGTCCAATTTGTTGCACATGTTTGAAAGTTGAATGATTTGATGAAAAATGGGTTCTTTCAAGCACCACTGTGTGTAAATGTTCAGTTCAAGTTAAATTACAAAAAATAATCATAATAATAGCAATCGGAGACTTAAAACAGATGTCATGTGCAGTGAAGCTATTTAGGCAGCTTCTTCACCATTAGGGATACATCTGACCTGTACAATCTAATTGCTGGCGCTGAAAAGGGCAAAAGAGAGGAAGAATAATGGGGTTGAGATGATTGTTAATGACCCCCAGAGGAGCAGTCAGTGCTTCAGGAGGATGAGACAGAGTGGGAGGAAGAGGCTGACTGTTCAAACCACACAGGGCAGAGGAGAGCAATAATCTGTTAGATCAACACTGTTCACTTCAGCAGGTCACAACTATATTTTAAACTCCTCAGACCTTCAGCCTTTCTCCTGTGCCATTTTTAAACAAATACATGTCCTCTATTACTTCAACACCAATTCATCTACATCGATGTCCCAAAACATTATGACTACCCTGCCAAAAGACTTCAAATCGGACGCCTAACATGTCCTGTGGTACGAAAAATACACAACGTAAGATCTTTTAACTCATTTAAGGTGTGACCTGCGGTGGATCCGACACGTTTCATATCCACCGCATTGTGGCAGGTCTGGGGTTCGTCCCTCTACTGACCACAATGACCTGGAGCGCCTCACAAGCCCGGCTGTTTGAAAGATTCGTCAACCTTGTCAAATAAAAGTCAGTTTAAGCTGAAAGCTATTTAACCCGTCGCAGATGTTTTGGCCCAGTAATAATACATGCCCAGTAATATTGTTGTAATGTTTTAAATATATATATATGGGATTATCGTCCATCGACTCTTTTGGGCTTTCACATGCGCGAGCGTACAACTAACCGGTGAGTTACATGCTGTTTATAAAGTTGTTTTGTAACGTCCCCATGCCAGTAATGTGAGAACCATGCATATGGTTTTGATGGTAAGGCTTGTGACTTTATTGTCGGATGGTTTATAAAGTGGTGTGACGTTTCTGCAGTGTCCAAGTTGTTGTTTAACGTGGAAGGTTTAGCTCTTGCCCCTTAGCCACCACGTATTAGCCTCGCATGACAGGCTGAGCGAACAGCGCGATCTCCACACAGGGAGCGCAGATTTGCACCTCTCTGTGTCCTACTATCAGTATTTGACAACCTCTTGCAATGGAAATGCGCTTCAAATGCCCCGGAGTTCCCCTTTAAGTGGAGTTATGTCAAAATAAAAGAAATGGTTTAAGACTTTGGCAAACTTATTTATTTGTTATCTTGCCAACAACAAATTAGATTTGGAAACAGTTATCGCGGTTTTGTCTGAACGCAGCAAAATCCATCTCCCAGCACCTCTAACGCTGAATAATTGAAATGTATCTTGTTCGTTTGATCTGCTCATAGGCCAAAGTGCAAAAAAGGCTAGTTGCTGTTTGACTTTATTTTTTGTGCTGGTTGATAAAAACTCAGATACATCATGCCAACTAACAAACCCAAGAGGTAGATTTGGTTCATTTTTGCACTGATTTTCTTAATTTCCAGTATTTATGTGAAATGAAAGTGAAAAAAAAAGTCAATTCTCTTTACTACAATGTTTTTAAAGAAAACAAGATGACATGTTGGATAGTGATCCCCACACTAATAATCATCCACCAAATGAGAAAGTACCTTTTCGTACTGCCAATGAGGATTGAAACAGTTATTAGCCTTTTCTAGAATACTTTAACTTAATTTTTATTCTGGCAACAGTTTTGAAACTTTAAATTTGCCAACAAACCAAGAAGCCTATTCTGCAATGTGTTGCCATGTAAAATTTACATTTCTATCTCCGCCACAAGGCACCAAATGTAGGAGCCAAGCCAAGGGAGGGACAGGAATTACGAAAGAGGGAGAGAGCAAGAGAGTGGGAGAGATTTCAGGAAATTTCATCATTTCAGCTGGAAGGCATCTTGGAGATGAGGTTTGTGCAGTGGGGGGTTGGGTGAAGGTGGGATAAAAAGGTAGGGTCAAACTCTTATGAGTGTCCGACTTCCTGTTACACCTCATCTCGGCTTCTTCTTAGACTACCGATGACCTTGTTTCCTTTGCAAACAGTGAAGCACAGAGGTGCAGGAGTACCCCTTCTTATCTCGGCAGAGCTGCTATAATTCAATTAAAGCTGTGACACAGAGGTGACAACAATTGATGCCACACATTAGGGAAACACTCCATGAAGATTAATTACCCCTCATCGGCTGGTTAAACGGCTTTCAAATTATAATCTGCCTGAAATCGTAATAACACCATCAGAAATCGAACACAAAAGGAAGAGCTTGGGATCTATTTCCATCTGCGATGGATTAATAATGGCTCATTAGTAGTAATGTTAATTAAAACTTGTCAACAGAAGATGAAGTGAGATAAAAAGGAGAAAGGGGGAGAAGACGAAGAGCTGCTTCTTTATATAGTAATTTTACATTGCTGCTTCAGTTCCTGTCTAATGCAACGTTAATCAGAAAAGTGGTTGAGTACTTCTAATTTCATGATGAGCTCATTAAAATCTGTTTACAGAGGCATGTGAAGGCATCAGTCAGTTCTCACCCAGGTCAGAGTAAACATTTCAGACTATCCAGCGTATTTGAAAATGTGGAAATCAGAAATTCTTTTTCTTAGTTATCGGCTATGCTAAGGCAGTGTTATTATGCAGGGTCATTAATCAGTGCCTTCTGACAAGTGACTGCCCAAAATCATGCAGAAACTAATACAAGAGTCATGGACAGACAATTTCACAACATCGACATATTCAAGATGAACTAAATACCCTTGTGATTAATCCGTTGAAGCCACAGCTTTTACAGTAACGCCACACTCACTGCGGTGAATTCAGCCAAGAGATTCCCTGCACACAACCACCACTGTTGTTCGGGCAAAAAAAAACCTTTTATCTTTGACAAACTATCAGAAAAGAGATATCATTCCAATCAGCACTGCATCAGAGACCACAAACTAACACAGCAAGTGCTGCCACATCACATACAAATGAAAACATAAACACAGACATTCACACACACATGGGTACTGATAAAAACCAAAGCAGTTTTGTAATCCAAATCTACGATGCAAACAGTGAAGCAGTACCTTCTGCTCACGCAGAGCTTCATCCTGGAGACAGACAGATAAAATCCTGCTGGCTGAGTCTCGCCGGGGATGGAGAAAACCCCCTCTATATGTTATCTGGATTGGCTTACCCAGCTCACCCTTAAAGCTCAGAGAAACCCCCAACACATTCACATCCCACCTCCTCCACAGCCGACACCAAAACCACGCCACTTCAGCAGCAGCAGCAGCTGAGCCAGGAGGGAAGACAGAGAGTGAGGCAGAAAGACTGTGCAAGAGTAGAAAGACAGAGAGGAAGAGTGGGAGGGAAGGAGCTTAAAGGAAGAAGACAGGGAGAATGCGGGGGCGTGATGATGGAGCGCTGAAAGATATAAGCAGAACATAGGGAGGGAGAGAGAGACACGGAGGGAGCAGCTTACCTGATAGCGTCTATGTTGTTCATCTCCTCGTCAGCCAGCTAAAGGAAATGACAGGTTGTTAGTGGAGGGGACTAATCAAACTGGTCCAGAAGCTGCCAAGTAGGGCACCGCTGCAGCACACACACTCATCCAAATGAGAAACAAAACATACATATTCAGCGGGCACACTCTGCTTCCCTCTGTTTTTGTTTACGCACCCCTCCCAACTCTTCTCTCCTGCCTGCTCCCTCATCTGCGTCCTCCCCTCTTTCCTTTCCACTCCTGCTCGTGAGAAAACCCATCAGACTGCACCCGGATGTCTACATCTGCGCTCACTTGAGGTGAGAAGAGAATAATCATATCATACCAAAAGTGTGAGAGGGGAATGGAGGGAAAGAGGGGAAGGGAGGGAGAGTGGGAACCTCCAATGCAGCCAGACTGCAGATACATGGCGAGCCCCCCCAAGAGGGCATGCTGGCAGCAGCTCAGTATCCCTGTCGAGGTGCTGAAGAGTGGGAGCCAGGGTGGATAGAAAGAGACGAAAGGAAGACGTGGAAAGAGAAAGAGGAAGAGGGTAGAGGGGGAAGGAGAAACAAGGGGTAACAGGTGGTTCAATCTGTTGAATCTTACATATCAAATCCCAAGCTGTTAGGAAGAATACGTTTCATACAAATCTCCTACAAGCGCTTTCTCTCAAAGGAATGCATTATGCATCAAGTTGTAAATATCACCCAAGAATTGTCAATCAGATTTAAAACCCATGCCTGATGAGTGTGGCCTCCATGCTGCCATGCCATCATGTGCCACTACATAGTGAAAGCTGGAGAGTTGATATAACTGTCTTTTCTTAGGAAACAAAATGCACGTATGCATGCAAACTGAGACGATCTTTTCTCCAGGGTCAGCTGGGAAGCAAATCAGAATACCTGCTTTAAGCCATTGGATGTCAAATGAATTTAGCTCGTGTCTTGAGCACAACAGAAGGTGGAGTGCCTGTGGAGAATATTTTGCTACTGTGTTTGCACACGTACAAGGACTTCTGTCAAGAGATGAAACTTTGCAGCGACACACAGACACTCACACATCACAGCGAGATGAACACCAACAGGCTCACAAGCCTGCCTCGCAGCCCCCACACCACCCACCTTTTTTCAAGCAGTTGCTAAGGTGACGGCAAAGGCTGAATTTTAATCAGACAATAAATTAAGGCAATGTGATCTCCCTTATTATCAAATGGAAGCAGTGCCAATTTTGAAAATCTGTCAGGTATGTTTAGAGTTTTGGCTGAACCAGCTGCGTATCAGGTCAACCTCTTTGAAAGAGGCGCTGTACATTGTCTGGGGAGTGATATAGTCGAACGACACACCTCTGTGCTTACTAGTGAGAGAAGTAATGTGCATTTTGAAGCAAGGTAACCAAAGCCAAATGGAAAATCATTTACAACTCGAGCGAATGTCATGCTGAGACGGCAAATGCACTCGCTTTTAATGCGGTAACCGCTGATTGAGCCCTCAGGCTCGTCTTTGTGTAAACTGCACACTGCTGCTGTAAGACAGAGGAAACGGCGGTCGCTGTTCCTGAAGCAAACAGTCGTTTAAACAATTTCCCTGCTTCCACAACTATTTCAGCAAAGCTCTGTTTCAAGCTGAGTACATGATGGATGTCACAAAATAAATGCAAGTGAGTGGGCTGAGTCAGTAAATGACTGCATTGTTCACTTCAGATTGTTTGTGTGGAGGAGTTGGTGATGGGCAGAATCTTAATGAGCACTCCCATAAAAGCCTGCTCAATGAACAGAACGAAGCTCCTTTGCAGACTCACACATCAGCTACCTGAACTAGTGGAGCAGCTGAGCAGTAGCGTGCGATAAAAACGTTTCTTACCCAAACTCATTTGTGTCAAAAACAATCTTTTAACCACTCGGCTGCAACAAGCTGCAAACTCAATGCTCACATACGGTGCAATTACCATTTGCTTACTTATACTTATTTGAAGTACAGTTTCTGGATCATGGCAGAAGGTGACTTATCAAAAAAAAAAAAAAAACACCTGAGAAGCTGTTGTTAGAAAGTGTTTGGATCATGGCACGCTCTTTCCATCTTTCTATCACTGTCATCATCAGCTAGCTAATCACATCAGTGTAGTAGAGCTGGATGGTTAGATCAATTTTGCTGAGAGAGGATGAATTTTTTTCCACAGAGAAAAGCCTTTAGTGTCAGTATTTGCCCTCCTTTTTTGGAAAAATGTTCTGCAGTTATGATACATCTGATATTATAAGCATCTGTGGTAGCCTCATTAAGAGCTGCCTTTGTTGGCTGTGTCATATCGAATACCTGCCAGTACAGGGTACTGATTGGTCTGACCAGCAGTCTTGGCTACTAACACATAGCTTGGAGCCTGGCACGATGGATCCTTTTGTAATCCCGATACTTGAAAAATCCAACACCTTCTGAAGATTTCAGTCCAACCACCTGATGAATGTAAATAAATGCAAATTAACATTGTGGCTTGCCGTAACAAATGTCATAATTTGTGGATGACAATGATAATATTTCTTCAGGTTAACTTATCCAAAAAAAATCAGGCTTTAAGTATATTGTTTCATTCTTAATGCATGAATTGTGTTTCTAATAATAGAAATAAATGAAAACTCAATTAGTAAAGTTTCTAAACATCTAATGAAAAGCAAAAATATAAAAAATTTGCTGCATTGAGAAAACTAAACATAATTAGGGATTTAATGGCTTTTATTGGCCTTGTGTTGGTTAAGAGGCGCTGACTCTTTGCTAAAATTTGGAATAACTTGACTATTTGTTAGTGAGTCGGGTCAATTAAAATGGCAGAAGAAAAGAAAAAAAATTTTCAGCACATCAAAATGTCAAGTAACTAGAAAACCCTCAGTAATATCAAGGGCAATCTAACAAAATCCTTGTGAAAAGGGAACAAAATTCAGAAGAAAATATGTCATAATGGTGTCATTAGTAGAAAGCAACACAGAAGAAAACTGGGCAACCAGACAGAAGGAGAGATACTCAGGCAAGTTTGCTGAGCTTTTGTCATCTGGAAAGCAGAAACATATCCATATATTTTCTTCTCTCATTTCTAAATCAGTAAAATCTGTAAGTGGATTTTACAATTCTTCAACCTATAAAAAGTATTCACTATCGCTGGTGACTGAGCCTTGTTTATTTATATGATCTGCTTAACTCCACATTCAGTGAGATGAAGGCAAACCATGAGAACATTGTCTCAATTTGTCAACTCTGACAGCGGTGTTTAAGAATCTTAACATCATTTCTTTTCTTTTCTTTTTTTTTCCGGTAATGTGACAGTTTTGGACAGACAAAGGATCCGTCCACAATTCCTCTAAATACATATACTGTATATGGTGTCCACTTCAGGAGCTGCCCTTTTTAAAATCATTATTCGTTGTGTTGGTTGTTCCATGAATACTGAAATCAAATCCACCCATGCTGACAAAACCAGAAAGAGTGAACCAAAGTTTGATATCAACGATAAGCTGATACAGTTAAACCTCCTGCCTGATATTATGTAGTTCCCTGTTGTGTATCCAAAACAGAAACAACCTCTGGAGGTGTTTTGTGGACCCTTTAACCCTTTAGGGACGTCTGGAGCAGATCTTTTATGGGACCCGTGGGCTGAGGAATGGCAGTGCGTCTTGTGGTGGTACTTAATTTGACTTGGATCTTGGAAGTCTGGTGGCTGGGTCGATGCACAGGGCTCTTCCCATTACCCTGTCGCTTCCATATGAGTGCTAGACTCAAGCAGAACACGGCACTATAATGTGATGACCGAATATGTTGTTTTTGGCTTGATGTGTTTATAAGTAGCACTGAATGAAATGACTATAAGTCCCCATTCCCATGAAACATCTAAGCTCATTAGATTTTGGGCTGTTGTCATTAATGTTTTAGGTCACCCCAGTCACCAGCTCTGTTTTCAGCTTCAGCAGGATGGTGTTAATTGTATATTTAAGCTAATGTTGGCAAAGCAGAGTTTATATGTGTACATGTTGAGAAAAATCATGCATGTACACATTCTTGTACAGATTGTGAAAGTTTATTTCCAATCTGGGACAAAAGATTTCCCCAATATTTTTTTTCTACACATCTTGCTTTAATAAATCATTGTTTTGATTTTTTTTCTTGTATTCTTATTCTTTTTATGCTGCTGATGGTTGGATTGATACAAAACCCCACACACTGTATTAGACAGAGAAGTTGTAAATTTATGACTTGCCCATTTTTCTGTTCTTCTTACAGCTGAACAAGATGGAATAATCAAAAAAATCTCACTCAAATCATTCAAAGTCTTAATTAATTCAGACATCACTTCAAACTATGAGAAACACTTTCTGCTCCAGTAACACCATATGTTCAGAGGCCTGCTTTTGATTAAAGACTGGAATGACTTTCATCACTCACCATGTTAACGCCCCTGGGCAGAGAGGCGGATCTGTGGGGGTATCTAGGGAAGTCGCAACAAAACTCAGGAAAAGGAATCTTTGACTTATATCCTTGATAGAACTGTGGAGGAGGTGGAATCACATATTTCTCGACTATCTCCAGCTGCAGCGGCGTCTCAGATTTTATAGCCAGGTCAGGTAGCTGATCATCCCTCCTGACAGAGTCAATGTCCGTCTCCAGATACGTTTTACGTGGCAAGTCAAGGGAGGTCTCCTCTTCTGGAGTCTTCGGCTCTGGTAAAAGGCTGTGCCACTTGGACATTGAGCGGGGCAGCCTTGGGCGCACCACTTGGATTTGGTCTTCAGGCTGATCTGGGTTTGTGGTGATAGAGCCAGAGGGAGACACTGGTTTTCCAAATGCCTGCAGGCTGTTTGTGTCCAGCACATTGGAAGTTACCTCATCCAAGAACTGTGAAAACTTCAGTTTGGCTTTGATTCTTTCCTCCAGCACCCACTGTAGTTTTACACTCTTAATGCTAATCTGTGCAGAGCCCCTCCTCTGCTGCAGTTCTTTATAATGGCTGCCCCCTCCCCGCTCTGCCTGTTGATGAGTTCTGCAACGAGGGCCTCTGGAATAACATGCTGCAAGCTTCCCCCACCCTCGCTCCTCCCTGAGTCGAGTCTGAAAGGCTTCCTGGCTTTGTTTCTTGATGGAGCTGTGCAGGAGACAGGTAACCCCAGAATTCCAACTGTGCAGGCTGCCAGTGCTTTCGCTGCTGCTTCTGCTGCCCCCTGGGCTGCTGCTCAGTATACTGGGGCTGGGCGGCTGGCTGGGAGATGACTTATTAGACGAAAGGCCTATCAGCTCCTCCAGCCAGACCTGATCACCATTGCACACTGGGCTACAGGAAGCCCAAGATTTTGGGGATGGCTGCTGTCCTGTGCCTCTCTGGGAGAGAAAGCAGGCTGCGCTGCTTGTGGCATCCATCGGCTTGAATGTGGTGTGCACAGATGTGTCCTCACACTAAATGTTGCAACTGGCAGATGACACATGGTTTAGTGGAGCGCTCAGATTTGAAAGAGTTCTGCCCCAATCCAGATTCACAATTGTGCAAGGCTGACCTAAAAGTGGTCCAATACATTTCACTTTAGGCTGAACAGATGGCCTCCTTCAGTGCCAAGATAACCAACCTGCCATGTCAGGCGAGGACATTCATATTCTACGGTTTAAAACTGAAGACAGAGGAGATCATAGCTACTTTGCAGAAGGTTTAGGTTTAATAAGGGAGAAGAGCCATACAATCCTACGAAGTGTCTTTGCAGGCTGAGCATTGCTGACACAGAGGGTGTTGTTAATTAGACTGTCTATTGACAGCTGAACGGACAAAGCTTTTTCAGCTTTTTCCAGGTCAGTGATCGTAGAATAGCATTGATCCAACTGATCACATGGCAGCAGACACACTCACACACAGATTAATGGACAGGCTTGTTGAGTCATGGATTACGGTAATCCCATCGAGATTTCTTATAAACTAAAGAATTTTGCTTGTGAAAAAAACTCTACGCCAAACTGCACGTTTGATTTTTTTAAAATTTTCCTGTTGTTTTTTTATTGTTTCACATAGTATTATTGTACTGTTTTAGTCATTCAATATCACCCTCACATCTGTGCGTTAAATATGGAGCTGGATCAAGGAGGCAGCTAGACTAGCTTAGCATAAAAACTAGTGGCGGACGAAACAGTAAAGAAACAGAAAAGTTTTGCGGTTTTGATACTTTGAGCTTGTTTGCCTGTCCAAAATACATTTCTAGGTTTCAATTTTACACATCATCAGGACATTTATGCAAACCAGCTTATTGTTATTATACAATAACTTATTTGCACATTTAGACATAAAGTTTTAGAGCATTTGTAATACATAAATAATTGTCTTAATGTAAGTAAACCACTAAGGATGTTCCATGGTGATAGAAATGGTACATTGAAACCGGTGAATTTATTTTACTCTGTTCCCCTCTGGTATCCATGATAGTCTATATATAAAATATGATGTATTCATCTGGTAGATGCCAGACCACAGGACGCTGGTTCTAAAACCAGGAATCACAAGAATACGCTGCTTTAACTCTCAGTAGTGGGTGGGCCTGGTGTTTGGAACTGTGCCGACAATCAGTAATGAGATCAGGTCTACAATTACTCAGGTGATTTGAGTGTCTAGTGCCTCAGCTTCCACTTGAAAAACTGAACTGCTTTTAACTTTCCAACTTTTTACGCAAGCAAAACGAAGCAATGGACCCAACATTCAATGTGGTAATAAGACATCACCACATTCAAAGTGAATGAAACTAAATACTGTCATCACTTGGAAATAGATGCGGGAGTCCTGCCAAACATCTCTGGCTCCGACAAACTCCAAGTTAAACTTGCCTTTATAAAACACAAAGTCAACTATTTCTTTTTCCTTTTTCTAGTGTACTGGTGGTTAATTTGACAATTATTCCATTATTAGATAGATTGTGACAGTGCATTCTAAAATAATTTTGAAATAACACTCAAATAGGCTTCATGCAATACAATAAATATTTTCCACTTAGTGTACAATGAATATTATTAAGATCTATTATGCAACAAACTGCCCTAGATAAGTGCCTTTTAGCTACAGCTCAATGCTTAATACAGATTTTCTCAATCTAATTCTCACATGAATCATTTTCCCAGAAACTTGAACAATTTATTTTTATTGAATACTTTAAATACACAGAAAAATTCCAAAAGACAAGTTTAACTGACTTAATTTAAAATGCTGTTATCATGGCAGCTGGGATAGGCTCCAGCTCTCCCCGCAACCTTGAATTGGATTAAGAGGGTATAGAAAATGGATGGATGGATAGATACAATGAAACCTTCTTTGCTCATGCTCACACTTGTTTACTTTAAAGTAGATTCTACTACTCATGTACTGAGACACATGGATTACAAAATACACACTAACTGAAACTGTTGGAAATTGTTGCAGTTTGCTGCTCCGAGTGTTGTAGTTACTGTGTCTTCCTCCGGCTCTAAATTCAGTCATTTCTCGAATGCATGCGATTTGTATCATGAAGACAGCTTTCCCACAATGAAGGATGTATTCATATGGGCTTACTGTCACTGTAATGCTCATCAATATTCAGGTGGTTACATAACTGCATCAATAACACCTCTGTTAGTCTGTGCCTGGGAAGAGAGTAAGAGATTGAGATTGGCAAGTGGGTCGGAGCAGTTTGACAGAAATAAAAGAAATATAAGAATCTGGGGAGTGAGACCATGAGCAAAGCCATATGTTCACAATGCACAAAACTGAAAATCTACCAACATCGACAAACCACACCAGGGCATCCACCCAGTTTAGCATCCGACATTTTTAACTTCTGATCTTCTTTAGTCTTCTAAAATTCCAAGCAATTCTGTTCTAATGTCTGAGCATCAGAACATAAGCATCCATTCATCTTGTACTGCTCGCACAGCCTTTCCCCCAAAAATGGACTCGGATCAGACAGGGACAATATACTATACAGTGCATCTTGTCAAGTTGGAGCCAGACTGTTTCCGTCTCCAGGGGTATCATTAGTGTTGCATCCAATATGTAGGGTTTAAGCTATGACTGGGTGGCATGTTGTGCGCATGTGCCACGTTAGATTGGGCCCTACACCCTGACTACTGCTCCAGCCCATCCGATTCACCCCTGAGACCTCCCTGTCTGGCACCACAGTTCCAAGTTCCATGCCTCCAGCACAGTCATATCTTTATATCATTTTCTCTCTGCTCCTTTCCCTCGCTTTCCTCTTTCTGTAGGCTTTCTCCATTGTGCTGCCATTTTTCACTATTTTCAGACTTTCCAGACAGGCTTACCTTTTCTGTGATGAATGTCTTTAATAATCTCTTTTCAATCTCAGGAGGAGGAGAGGGGTGGGAGCCAATTTAGAAGTATCACCCTGACGGGAGAGACTGTCAGCCCATGGCTACCCAGAGGTAATGGTGCTGAAATGGATTCCTGCTACAAGCGCAGAGGTGGACATAATTGGTGATGCTTGCTTGCTTAGTGGTTGCATTCTGCTTTCCTCACTGGCTAGTCGTGTCACCGCCTGACTGGTCTGAGCTTCTTGCAGGGGCCACATTCTGCATCCTTTGCTAAGCTGACAGAGCACACTAAATGCCACAGCTGATCAGCTCTGGCCATGAAGTGGTACGGCTGTGCGCCGCTCAGCTGTCAGCTGTTACTATGGCAGTGTGTTTTGCCTCTGCTCTCCCATCTGTCCACACAGCCTCATGCTAAACAGTGACTGGACAGGAAGTATGAGCGATGTTTCTGGGAAGGAGAATTTTAATTCGTGGCTTATTTGCAGCAAAAAAAAAAAAAAAAAAAAAACGACATAGAAAATAGAGATTAGAGATAGCAGAGAAAAGGAGCAAGCTGTTCACACAAGCCAAATACATTTCAGGACTAGGTGACAAAAGAATCCTTTATCTCCACTCAACATTATTTAATGTTTAAAGTTTTGTTTTTAAATTGATAAACTGTGTAAGTGACTTAACAGCAAGATGGAGAGCACCAGAAAGCTCAAACTCACACTCACAGCAACGTGCCATCAGCAAGATCACTGCCTTCCTCTCCTGCTTGTTTTTTTGTTTGTTTTTTCAAACCTACAGGAACAGCAGTGATGGATTTCAGGTTGTCACAAGCCTTTCCAGACAGTCACCTAACCCATTACCATCCTAAGCTTTGCATACTGGACGTTCAAGTGCAGTGCTTATGCACTAGCTGTGTCTTGTATCCTTGCTGAGCTCGTCGATAATAGCAAACAGGTGCACTTGTGAAAGGCCAAGATAAGGACAGAGTGTCGGTAATCCATCTCACGCAGGGACACTTGTCAATGCCTCCGGACTTGCGGGGTCGCTTTCAGAGAACCACATCGTGCAATCAAATGAGAATGGGCTTAATTGAATAAGCGCCACCTCATGCTAGAGGTGTAGAGATGAGCTTCCCGAGATCCCTGTTGAACACACAGTTAGATCTGCAATAATATCAGTCAGACAGCAATTACAGAAGCAAATAATGCATACCACAAAGGTGATGAGGATCTGTGTCCACAGGTAATGCCTTATGACAGAAAGCAGTCTTTGGTTTAATCTTGACTAGATCTGTACCTGATCACAGACTCCATCAGTTAAAACGTGCTCTCTACAAATGAATACTGCAGATGTACAATATTTCAGTCTGCAGCTCTAATCCTGCTGAGTCTGAACTGTATATATGGATGATGTTTCTATAGGACATGCTACTGAGCAGGGGGACCAGCTGACCTCAATACATGTCATTATCATACCACAGTGTTCATTAAACAGAGCCTGTCACAACACTGTGCTCACACAACAAATGGTGACTGTAGAATCGTGCAGCAGATTCACGGAGTCGTTACCACAAGAGTTGACAGTCTTCGCGGTTGAAAAGTTGAGAGAATGAGCGCTGCACGAGCAGGCTCCTAAACTTCATCAACACAAATTAAACAGAAAAACTCAAAGGTTTAAAACTTTAGGTATTTAAATATATATCACTTTATTATTTTGCTTCATCACACTGTAGCAGAAGGTGCTGCCTTTTTTTTTTTTACCCTACTTCATACATTTAATTAAAAGTACCTAACAGCATGAGCAAGTAATAATTAGCTGAAATGATTAGCTCGCAGAAAATTAATTGGCAAGCATTTTTTCAATAGAAAACTTCAAACATTTAACAGTTGCAGCTTCTTCGGCTTTTCATCAATCATTCTGAGTTTTGTGCTGTTTGCTTGTGCAAAATATGCAACGTTAGTATGTCATTGTGATGGAATTTCTCACCTTTGTTTGGCAATTCTTAAAAAAAAAACTCTCGTTAATTACTGATAAGATAATCATCTAGATATTCAATAACGAGAATAACCACCAGCTGTCCAATCATGGATAGGTTAAACTATTGAAATGTTGATTCAATATTTGTATGCATGTAATGATCACGATCCACTGATACAAGATGTTTCTGCATTGATTGCCTCCAGTTCTAATCATGATAGCAGTTTTTAAACATGAGTTACACTTGGTCAGGACCAAGTAATTAAAGGATGTGAATCCCTTCTACACCACTGCATAGAATATATTCAACACCTCAAAGATTGCGTCACTGGGTGCAGCCCCCGGTGTGCAGCCCCCGGTGTGCAGCTTTAGCTCCTTGAAGCCCTCTCCACTCTGCATTCATACGTTGAATATGACGTGGAATTACCTGCATTTGGCATATTTCTGAAATGAAGCAGCTGTGAAATTAGCCCATCTTTTATCTGTAACTGCACTAACAAACATGTCTGCTCGTCTTTGAATTATTTATTTATGTGTGCTATATCTGGAAGCACAAGAGAGAAGACCTGGTGTAACAGAAGCTGAGAAAACGGTTTCTGTTCACTCTCTCATAATCAGACCCTGGATCCTTTTTGGATATTTCTCTAAGCAGTGCATATGAATGGAGCTATATCCAATATTTTGCAATACACATATTTAATGTCCCCCTGTATGGCATTGCCACACTTTTCTCTTGATGTTTTCTTTTCTTTTTTTTTTAACATGAAAAACTTGGGTTCACCTCCTGTTTTCCTTTTGTGTTGTTTTCTCCAGCACTCAGAACAGGCTTCTAGAGCAAAAGGTGTTACTCAAGCCTCTTTTAATGCAGTTGGAAATTTGCCTGAGGCCAACGAAGAATTTATCACATGCATGAATGCTGCTACAATGGTTGGGAAATGGCTTGAAGGAAGTTCTTGGGAATCGAGTACAGCTGACGTAGAGGAGGACAACTGCATGTTAGGAGTTTTGATAACTCCCTCTCAGTCAGAGGAGCAAATGAGGAAAATTAAAAGCCAGAACTGGGAATGAGAGCAGGCATGGCGTAGGACTGCTAAATGTTACCATCACATTAACTTCTCTGTAAAGAATGGAAGTCACTTGTGAATTTTCGTCGATAAATACTAACATTAAAGTTTCCATAAAAAACTAAATCACAAAGTCACATAATCATAAGGGAAGGAGGAGTTCTCAGTTTTTGGGAGGTGCAACAAAAAAAAATACAGGTAACATGACAAAAATCCCCATCAGGGGTTGCCATTGATGTGGGTGAAAAATAATTGATTTTTACCTCAACTTAATGTGCAGCCAAAGCTTTTGAACATCAACATCGAAGCCACAGTTGATATCTGATGATTTATGATAGCCACAAATATCAATTATCTGATTATGATAAATAAATGTTTGTGAGATATCTGGGACAGACACTGATCCAGTTCTGCTGGTTAAATTAAATTACTTTTAGAAAAAAATCTGAAACACCAACCATGAAAACATATTTAGAACAAACTGCTTGTCAAGAAGATAAATTCATGGAGGAAGCGCGTTTTTTTTCCTCAAACTTTTCTCTTGGCATCCACACGCACACACACAGAAAGGGTGCCAATTATAGTAACTGTGTGATGAGGTTCTTCATACTGAGCCCCATGCTACCTTTGCCTCTAATCCTTTGTTATTAATTATATCTTCAACAAGCCTACACAGTTCTTGTGGTGTCAGCACAGAGTATCCATGGCAACAGCCAGTTGGTCCCAGCTCGCAGGGATGAACACGCTCTGCTGCCTGACAGAACCAAGGCTTCATGCAAATATGCTCGACTGACAAGAGGGGCAACTCAACAGCAAAAACTAACATAAAATGGAAGAAAAATGTCTACATGATTAATAAATACACTGCCCCTCTGACATATTTGAGCGACATACTTACTTTTTGCAGGCTTTGATTTTACATACATCAAAAGTACACACTATGGTACACACTATACAATTTACAGCTCCCACTGTCCAAAAATACACGTGTCAGGTTAGCTGACTCCAAAGTGGCTGTAGGAGTAAGGGTACATGGCTGTATGTACAAGGTGTGCCCTGCTTCTTGCCCGATGACAGCTGTGGGTAGGCTCCTGCCCACCTGAGACCTTGAATAGTATGCAATGGGTATGAAATAAGTAGCGTTATATACCCAAATATAAAGGCTTTATGTTCTGAGGCCAATAAACATGATACGTAATGTCTGCACCAAGGAAAAAGAGTTTTCACTGATGTTGCATGTGTGACATTTGCTCCTCCACAATTTGTATTAGTGCTTTAACTTAAAGGGTAACATTTCAATTATAGAACAGGGTTTCTAGCATTCTTCATCACATTGTGTAAGCTATGTTAAATGAATGCCAGCCTCCTTGTGGTGTCCTGTTAATTTGCCTGCAAAGCTCCCATCATACAGAGTAGTTCTAGTGGTGACTCTGTCCTCTTCGCTGATTTTTTTTCTGTTTTGACTTCTGAAATACCATGAGAAAATAATAGCTTGTTTCCACTAATGGTGACCTAGTTTCATTACATAACTTCTGTGTTTAAAACTGAAAAATACATGAAAACTGGTCTTTGTAAATAATACTACTCCCTGCTGTATTTACTTTATACAAAGGATCATGTGAAGTCCAAGGCTAATCCTAAGATTTTCTATCAAGAGCAGCAGGATAGCTCATTAACTTCTAATTAGACCTAATGTTCAGTGAGAACTATGTGATTTGCATTTTGTTGTGGCTGCTGCACTTGGGATGTATTTCTTTAACCCTGGAAAATGGGCGGCGGGGGAGCTTAGGTACAATTGAAAGAGAAAATATTCTTAAAAGAATGGTATACGATGCGATATGATGATTTGTTTTAAAATTTCTCCCCTGAGTTTAGTCTATAATATATACAGTAATGGAGAAAATACAAACCCAAAATCCCAGACTAGTTGAGCAGGAGCGCCTCTCTGTGGCTTCATTCCTCATGTACATGTAAGGTGACAGTCAGTGTCCTTCAGCAGAAGTGAAGCAGACTGCAGGGTGCACAAGACACAGCAGGAAAGCAGACGGGAGCAATTACAGCAACAACACACTGCCATCTACAGCTGAGATGTTCAAAGAACAGTGGTGGAAAATAACCTTATATAAGAAATTATAGAAAGATTTTAAAAACACTCCATTAAAGGTCAATTTTGATGTCTATGTAAATGAAAAAGAACGAAGGCACATCACCACATTTATTTCACTGCATCATAAAAGTGATCCGATGATTTAGCAAGCATCTGTCCAAGCAAAAAACACTTTGTTCGTACAGTCGAGCGATGTAAGATCCAAACCTTTCTTTTATGTCTCAAAACAAGCCTATAGATCTATCGCAATGGTAACAATTCACACTAACAAAATGAACTTTGTCACTTAAAATAGGTCGATATCTAAATGCATACACCTTTTCACTTTTATTGACAGTGCTAAAGTATATGCAACAAATATAATATGCAATAAATCAGATCATTAACTTCTGGAAATTAAAAAAAAAACTAAAGCTAAAATTCTGGGATAGTTGTGATAAAAATGAATAATAATTGTGTCTCATATTGTACATGACTGCGTTATTTAATCGTTTTGAAAAGTTGTGCATATGAAAAATATGGTGCGAAATACAGTCTTTTGCTCGAAGTATAAATAATGATTGAGTTCATGACCCTTTGTAAATGTGGTCACTGTAAGTATTTAATGTTAAAGCAATGGGAAACAACACAGAGCTCTGTCAAACAGAATCATATTTTATTTTATTCAAAACAGTGGGCCACAATCAGACAGCACTTTGAGTCGGTGTCAGAAGTCATAATGTTTGAGAAGGACATTGCACTTTATTTTGGACGTCATTGTGTCTTTTTTATATAAATCGTCATATGGGAAAAGAGTGAAAATATTTTCCAGTTAAACACAGTTCATTTCCAGAGCTGACAAACAGCCACAGTCAGACTACATGCTCTGAGCTCAGGGCACTTTGACTCTTTTGATTGATGACTGGGGCTTCAGTGCATGTGTGACAACAGCTAAAAACAGAAAAACTGAATTGTACAAAAATGATATCATTGTGTTTAAATCAGTACAAAATACAGAGAAAATACGAGCATTTATAAGTGGAACTACGCAACTCCTTGACTGTTTTTAGCTGTGCAGCAATAAACATGGATTCTGCAAACACATGCATATAGTAAGTCCTGTATGAAAGGTCAAGTCAAAGTGTAAAATCCCCCCCGAAGACGTGAGTATAAACGTTTTACGTTGTCTGTGCGCATTAAAAGCAAGAACAGTAACATAGGCAGACATTAGCATCAGTGTTCCTTGAGGGTCGCATCAATTCTACCCTGGTGATAAACTTCCCTTTTAAAAATATCTATGCGTTCGATTAAAGGAGCAAAATGATTGCTAAACACCGGCAATTTTTACCTGGCTGGTGTGTTTTAGGGTCGATAAAAATAACAACCCCAAAAGCGGATACATTCTCCATATATATATATATATATATATATAAAAAGAGTAAGCAATGTGTAAGGAAAGCTAAAAACTCAGTTAAAAAATATTAAATGGGTTTGAGATATAATAGAAAAAAATAAAATGACATGTACTGCAATAAAAGGGGGGAATGTGGCATTCCCTTTGAGACAGTCAATGGTTTCTAAAAGGTAAACAGATACGGGTGAGGTAAAAAGGTACAAAGAGGTTGCTCTTCCTAGACAGCATTAAATGAAACACCGGTACTTCATGTAACTCTTGCTGTGAAAATACATTCGAATTCTCAGTAATTATACCCTTTCATAAAGGAAACAGCAGAAAACCTTTGAGGCTGCATTTCAATTAGTTCATCAAATCCTCTACAAATAGTTATTTTTACTCAATTTCTTTCTCAATATATTAATTTCATATGGAGCTAACCTCCTCCAATGCAGGTGACGCCATACTGTAGTGCTCATTCATAAAGCAAAAATGTGTGTGTTAATTCTTTTCCTCTGGCTGCTTGATGAGTTTCCCCTTGTGGTACTTCTGTCCGATTCCATAGGGGACGTGTGCGGCAATGGTTCCCAGCTCCTTGGCCCCCTCAATGTGGAACATCTGGTCATCGAAGAATATATGCGGTTTGATCTTCTGAAGCAGCGGCCCTTTTGGAGCTCCAGCCAGAAAGAGGGCCTCATCGATCTCCAGGCCCCAGCTGCGGAGGGTCTTCAGGACGCGAGCCCCAGAGCTGGCAGCACTGCGGGCCGTGACCAGGAAGGTCCGGATGGGACAGTTTATACGATCGTTCTTAGCATAGAATTTTCTCTGGAGCTTCCCAAGAGCCTCCAGGAAGCACTTTAAAGGGCCCTAAAGGAGTGAAAGAAATCAAATGAATTTAATTTGAACGTAGTGCTGAATGAATAAACTGTAAACAACTGTCTCTGCAGGATCCTGCAGAAACTTCCCAAAGCTTGACATGTTTGTATTAACACATAAAGATTTTGTTATAATGCAAGGAATCTATTAGGGTGCATTTATATGTAAGTCAATGAGAGTTAGCACTCTCTTCTGAAAGAGTGAAACATTACATCTGCAGTACAGTAAGAGAACTCCCATCATACAAACACAACTGCACACTTTTGGACAGAATCCAGCTGCAGCTGGACAGTAACTTACACGACCAAATGCATTACACAACATATTCTCAGGTACCAGAATGCAGGCGTACATAAAAGCACCCGCTTGTTACCTGAGCCAGAGGTTTGTTCTCAAACTTCTTCTCGTGCTCAAAGAAAGTGTCGAGGCCGTGCTGCTTCACGATGATCTCTGACTCGTCAGAGAAGAGGACGGCGTCGCCATCGAACGCCACCCTCAGCTGAGTGTCACACAGATCACTGTCAGTTTCCTGCAGAAACATCGTAGCTGCAGCGATTCCTGATGAAGGGGAGGCTCCGTTAAATCGCTGCTTTGGGATGTGAATCTTTTGCAAATAGAGTCCTGCTGCAGGCAATCGTCAACTTTACCACCTATGTTCGAAATGCCCCTGACTTCAGATTGTGTGCAGCCACGTGAGCTGATTTTCATTACAGTTCCAATTAATCTTGCTTTGTTTGTTGCATAAGAAAAGCAGCACTTCTTCATATTTAGAGAAATGTTTTGTGCTTCATTTATGTTAGTTTTGTTTATTTCTAATGAGAGGATCCCATAAATCACAGCATGTCTTCAACCAGCTTGTCACTCAGCACAAAGTCAAGCGTGTAAATATCACACAAAGAAAAACCAACCTTCACAGCTGGCGGAAGGAGTCGATATCACTAAGCATTTCTTACCCAAAATAATAAGAAAAAAGCCTTTGTGATGGATATTTTGATTACAGCGCAACAGCAGCTTCTCTTACCTTCCTCTATGGCCTCTGTGACTTTCTCTGAATCTTTGGAGAGGTAAAGATTTGTCATGTAGGCCTTCAGGTAACCTATAGGACTTTTCCCTCCCGTCATACAGAATCTCTCGATGGGCAAACCTGAGAGAACAAAAGAACATTAGATACATGTGAAAGGAGAGAAAGCCCACTCTCAACACACCATTCCTTCATTTTGTTTGGATTGAGTGCTGCTCTTGATTAAGGTCTGCCACATTCAGTTAGTAAATGTTTGGTTTATGTAAGTGTATTGATGCAGCGTACCGTAGTGATTAATGCTGTTTATGAGGCGCACTCCGACTTGGGCATGGTTATTAGTCATTAAAACAATATCAAACAGCTCCTCGCTGTCCGGGTAGAGCACCCTCAGCCGATTGTTAACGTTCATCAGCGCCTAAAAGAGAGAGAGGACACGCTTTTTAACAGCCAGGATATTGACACACATAGTGCTCAATGTGAGGTTACAACAGCAGCATTTTAACCACACTTTCCTTTCACCTAAATCACACAGTGCTTACTACAAGTGAGGATACAGAGGCATTAAATCGTCACAGAAACAAAGTGGCTGGAGTAACGGGTATATTCTTCTGTCTTATATCTCTATAAAAAATGTTTGATCATTCTGCTGATGTTCAACCTCTATGATGGAGCAGGAGGGATGCAGGTCAAAAATCAGACTAATCTGAACACGCAGAAGTGACTTAATCTTTTCTTAACCTTTTATCTAACATCATAACAATTGTGTGCTTTAGTGTGTTGTTGATGGAGCATTCAACAGTACTAATATTCATCTGGCATGTTTAATCAGTAAGGGTTAGCCGAGCTAAATAGTAGACAAGCAAAACAAAAGGATCACAAAGTTCAGTCAGCATCTCAGCGTCGTCACCTTCACGAATGTTGGAATATTTTCAACGTGTCGGTTTACAACACATCTGTTCCATTTCACAACACATATGTCGGTCACTTTGCAACTTCAGTGTTTTACAAGTGCATGCGGGCATATGAGAAGGGACATTTTCAAACTCACGAACACAGCGGAAACTTGATGGGCGCTCTGAGAGCGCGTCCTCTAGCAAGGCCAATGGTGTCTCTTGCAATTTTAAAGAAAAACATGCAGATCTGCATCAGGATTTAAGGGCTTCCTAATTTGTCCATGCTCCACCTCTCCAAAAACGTTCACCAAATTTGGCGGGACAGTTTTGGCACCGGACATACAAGCCACAACGATCGTGACACTGTGCCTCCCATTCAGCTCACCTCACCTAAACACTTCTCCATTTCAACAACAACCTTAAATGGGCACTCAAATATTTAAGAACATGACCCTGGGGGGGGAAAATGAACAGTAGAAAAAATGAATGATGTAATCCCTTCCTGTGGTCTGTTTTACGACTAAAAGATGCGCACTTGGTGGCAGGAGTGTAACTCATTAAAAATTGTAAAGCAATAGTCTGGATAGTTGAATGACAGCCAAAGGAAACAAGATTGTTTTACAATAACAGGGTGCAATCATTCTTTGTGTGATTTCCGCTTGTTACAATGACATAACAACACTCCAAAGAAGACCAGACCTGCCAAAAAGTTACCGGCATCAGTCAGCTTTTATTGGTTACAGAGTGTAAAGTAGACCTATTTCTGTCAGAGTACAGCTGCTTTTTCCTGCTTATGATGCAATTTTTAAAGCTTGTTTTCTGGTGATTTCTTTTGAAAATGAAGATTAAATGTCCCTGGTGTGAATTGAGCAATCAGATGTGTCTCTGATTATATTAACCAAGAGGAAGTTACATTTTTGTGACTGTAACGACTGAAACCCTGCTGAAAGTAAAATACCTGCTAAGGGGTGTGGCCTCAGGTGTGCTCAGGCACTGAACTGTACATGTTTCAGAGTTATGTGTGCTTGCTCAGGAGTATTACACGAGTGGAAGTTCATAGGGACTACGCCCCTGCAGGCGCCCTGCAGAGACCTGACACTCCCCGGCCTCAGGCCTACCTTAACGAAGGGGAAAGCTGCTCCCGGCTTCAGAGGCTCGTTTTCATGTTCCACTTGAAAAGCGACGTATTTCTCCACTCCTTCTTCCTCATAGAGCTTCCTCTCCGCCACCATGTTGAAGAGGGTGCGAGACGAGACGGCGATGGTTACAGCATACTGGGGTTTGGGCTGGGAGAGGATGGAAAAGGCAGGGAGAAAAACGTTAATGGAGCATGTCTTGTTCAGCTACAATCACACCTCAGCGGGCCTCACGAGCTAACGCACAAGCTTTGGGGACAGAACGTTTCAGTGAAACACTCACAGGTCTCGGTACTTTTGTTTTGAGGCTGTCAAAAAAAACTTTGGCCGCAGCCCAATCCTGGTCCTCGGCGCCGTCTGCTGTGGCAGCTGACTCGTTTGGCTTCATCTCACTCATTTTAGGCACTTCCGAGTGTTTAGCAGCCCCAACAAAACGCTGAGGACTGATATACAGTCAGTCTGCCGCAACAAGAAAACTTTACGGAAATGTAGTAAAGGAAAACCTGGTGGGCGTGTCCAACATGAGTGACGCAAGCAGCCAGGGCACCATTTATAGTGCGGGTGGTTACTGACTGTAGCAACACTGTATTTACACTATATACAGATTTAGTTACAATCCATTTTCTTCAACAGTGCTGTTTATCCACACTAACTTACATTTAAAGAGAAACTTGGTCAAATGTACATATTTTTGTCCATTTTTTTTTGGGGGGGGGGGGGGGGGGTGCTGTTGTATGTTATGATGTAGAAGCTTCATTTACAGCAGAGACTGCATAAACATTCTCATGTGTGTCTAAAAGAATGGTAGATGAGTGTCGAAATCATTTTGATATAGAAAATTCTGAAGTTAACATAATCCAGATACATGCAAAAAATACTGAAAACATCACTAAATGCAATATTACCGTCAGTTAAAAGTACATAAAATGACGTATTCCAAAAAAAGTTATATCTAGAACATCTGTGGCCGGTAGTGTTGAAAACAGGACCCAATAACTTGTAGATTGGATTGAATCATAAAAAAATATTAAAGTCAAACCAAATAGTTTAAAAACTAAGAATGATTAATGGTTATCACTTTAAAACATTTAGCAACATCTGTTCAGTTGTCCAATATCTTTAGGATGTTGTGGATGATCACTACAAAATTTGACCCAATTCATTGAAAAAGTGAGTGATTGTGAACTTAAGAGAAAGTCTAAAAAAACTAAAAGATTAAATCTAGCCCCAAGCACCCAAATTCAAAAGCTTCCAACAAAAGAATTGGATTTTACAGAAGATTTCACATGATTCCTTGGAGTGCATTTACACTTAAAATGATTATTTTACTTCCTCCTCGCATAATATAAGAGGTCATCATGCTGTAAATAACCAAACTGATGTTCTTCCTCAAGTGTTCTACAGAAGTGACAAATAAAAAAGAAAAATCAAGGTGTCCCATATCTTAAAGTATACTTGACATCCTCTATAACATGTCTAACCTGTCTGACAAATCACTTAAATTTCAATAAGTCATTCATTGAAAATATGAGAATTGAGAACTTTAGTTTAGACAGGTAGCAGTTTATTATGAAAGAATAATAAATAAGAATAACTATGATTATTTTCATAACAGAGTTGTGGGGCGATCATTTCCACTTCTGATCAATCATTTTATTTGCATCAATTCACAAAATGGCGATTGAAGATGTCCAGATTATTAACTCCATCACACTAATTACTTTTGTTAAACTATCAGTCTACAAATCCACACATAAAAGCAGCTACGAGAAGACTGAAATTAGGGCTATTTTTACATTAAAAGTGAATAACTAAAACAAAATAGAATCCACATGGAAACTACATTTGTTATAACAAAGCATCATACTTAATAAAACTTCAGATGTTCTTTATGCAAAACCCAAAGCAGGACAGTAATTTCCCTCAGAAATGCAGTGGAGCTTAAGTGGAAAGTGGCGGCCATTTAAATACACTTATAGTTATATTTTAGTACCGTGTGAGTTGGATCAACTGTTTAGTGTGAACTGGAAATAAAAACTAAGAATAAAGTATGCCTACAATAAGTAAGGTTTGAGATGTCACTTTCCCATGGCACTATAATACATCAAACTGTAATCTGTAACACACACTATGTACTTGTATGTCCTACTTCTAAGGTGTTTCTATTTTTGAATATGGGATATCTAATATAAATATCTCATAGTGCTCTTCTCACTGAAACTTCACACAGTGTGTCTCACACAAACCATTCACTGGCACATGAATGACCTCCCTCCTCCATCACACCCCCCCACAGTTGGTAGAGTCCGGGACGGAGCATCATGGCGATTGACGGTAAGTGCTCGGGCTCAGGTGTCCAGCTGGACTCGTCTTAAACTTTGCTCGGGACAGAATACGAATGCTGTGGGGGAAAAAATCTAATGTTGTATTGAGGTTCCAGCTGATCTGTAATGTACGCCGCGAGAAACCGCAGAGCTGGGACACAGAGTTATCTGGCAGTAACCAGGGCTGCTGATGCTGAGGTGCGGACACCCGCACTGATGCAGGACCGTTATGATCCATACATGAGATGCGCACGTGAAGTGATGGGCGAGTAAACAGACGGTCCCGCGGCTTTAACTGGCCGAGTCACCTTTTCAGACGTTAGCAAAATCCTAATTAAGGCACGCCTGTGACTCCTTATCGATTGATTTAAATACATTAACCAAAAATATTAGCATACTGCTACTTAGCATCACATGACTTCTACTTTACTTAGAACTAGACGACGCTGCGGAGGAATCAGGTGTTGTGTTACCCGTCAGAAAAAAGATCCATTTGAGTTCGAAAACACTCCGCTGTCGTCGTTATTTTGTGACAGCACGTGCTGTCGATATTCTCCTTAACTGTTAATGTTCACAACGGATATCACTGTCCGCATACCGATGGAGAGATTTTTGTTTTGGTGAAAGTCACTTGGCATTAAAGTGCTGCGCGTGCCTTGCTACTGTCCCGTTGTAGACAGAATCTGACAATGTCACGTGCAGCCCTGCGTGCATCGGTGTGCTGAGTTTAAAGACCTGCCAGCAGTGCCAAGACATGGACACCAGAAACTCAGGGGCGGATAAATGTAATGTCCTCCGTTCACTCTCACTAGTCTGAGATTTTTTAATTAAGGTTTTAAAGAATTAAGTAGCTATATCTCGATGTCCCAAGATTATTCCCATTTGCTGCACTTCTTCACGTGATTATCCGATTTAAGTGAACTAACTTAAAGTACTCCAACTACTAAGCAGCAGCACAACAGAGGGCACGTGTATGTGTGCATGGTGCGTTACTGTCTGCAAAGCATTTTCATGCTGGAGCTGCTGCAGGTGTGGATGAATGTAACATTGACTCCATTTCTGAACTCATCACATGGTTTTTAATGCAAAATCTACATTCATCAGGTGGCTATTGAGTACATATTTGACAAATGCAGCAGAGCAGGAAGTATTAAGTTGCATAAATAAGAAGGAAATAAGTATAAGTACTCGTGTTCTTCTCAAGTAACCACAGTGCTTGAGTAAATACTAAATACACTGGAATTTGTGGTTTAAAATATAATAGGAAATAGTTTTTCTAATTAACCAATTATGACCTGATGCAATGTATGCAAGTTTGACCTTTCAAGCCTGCTGTAAAATCAGTCTTTTTTTTAATTTTTTATTTTGACATGTATATCAAATTTTCATTTTGGAAAAAATATTGGGGTACACCAGGTTATTTCAAATGACATCTTCCTGTTAACTTGTTTGATTTGTTTGATGGCTCCTTACAATTTAGTGACATTTCCTCAATTTCAAGTTGAAACACATTCAGGCAGGGATGGATTTATTTGCACCCTCAGTCACGTGGGCAGAAGCTCAAAGAATAAATGAGGAATAGAATAAAATTCAGAAAAGGAAAGAAATAAAACTAAAAAAATAATTATTGCAGAACCTTAACTGTAATCAGATCTGGTGATGTGTCAAAAAAATGAGTTTTTTCTCCTTTTACAGTTTGCATCCTTTGTATGATGTTTTCAGTCAAAAGTTTGCCCATTACCATTGAATAAGTGCATTAGGTGTGTCCTACCGTATTCTTTTGATGGGTACACTGTATAAACACTGCTTTTGTAAAACATGAAAGAATAAATCATTTGCATGTCTAACACAAAAAGAAATAGCAGTTTAATTAGAATATTATGTAAGGCAAGGCAAGGCAAGTTTATTTGTACAGCACAATTCAACAACGAGGTGATTCAAAGTGCTTTACAGATACATTAAAACAGTAGAAATAAAAAGTACTCTGATAGGCTATTGGAAAAAAATAACTGATCATCCCTTGGGATTTTTAATATTGTTTTTCGAGGTTTGGCCCTCGGACTAAGCTGTTGCTTTATAACATCTATTAAACCCTGACCACAGTGTTATATTTCTAATAGACTGTCTTGTATGAAGAAGAGGACGCTGAATATTCACCACTGTTGGTGTGAAATGCCCTCTTGTAAGTTATCACTGTGATTTTAAAGGAAGCAGTGATATTACTTTAAGAATTGCTACATTTTGCCAAACCTTTTTTGTGTGCATTAGTCAGGAGAAGGTATGTCCGTCTCAGATCTCTGGCACCAAGTCAATACCTCAGACCACTTCAAGCATCCAGTCTGTGATGCGAGGGAGGCAGTAGACCTCAGAATAACGTTTTCCCCGCTCACTGTTTTGGGTCATGTAAGACTTAAAACATTGTCTCCCCAGTCGATCATGCATGTGGTACAGATTTGGGAATGTATAATCCAAGAGACTACTACCATGTTTTATCATTAATCTCGTAATCTTCGCACTTTCAGAACCAAGGTGTGCTCTGGTTACACTCTTAACTGTAGAAGCTTGAATCATAAGATATTTAAGCACAGAGAGATGGTGTGTAAATGCCAGTGGGTGTGCAGTAAAACCACAAAACATAAAGCACATTTTCATAGAATGTAAAGAATAGATTGTGAGAAAGGCATACTTTTAACTGATAAATTCATGGCAGTAATGTTACAGCTGATAATTATGAGACTGCTG
Source organism: Odontesthes bonariensis (assembly GCF_027942865.1). Lineage (NCBI taxonomy): Eukaryota > Metazoa > Chordata > Actinopteri > Atheriniformes > Atherinopsidae > Odontesthes > Odontesthes bonariensis. The sequence goes on from NC_134529.1 coordinate 9,573,432, forward strand.
TTACCAAGCTTTTTAGCTATTTGATAGTTTTGTGCAACAAAAGTTCATGGTGCGTCATTCATAGGCTCCATTATGGACTCAATTATAGACTCCTGCCTACTATGAGTTACAAGCTATTTAAAGAGAGAAAAAAACTACATCAAAGTGATAATTTCTGCTTTTATGATGATTAATACACGTTGAGTTATTTTAGATTAGAATTGCTGCCTTTTCCTGTATATGTTGAATATGATGTCAGTCGGTTTTTGTTTGCAAAATGTTCCAACCAGAACTTCTTGATCTTGGACGTCTAAATGCAACCCAGTCTTACCAGAAAGTGTGTGAAAGGGACATTTGTCCACATGTCCAAAATGTAGCAGTGGGACTTGTGTCACAGTCCATGGTTGGGCTGCTGTGTCTGAGGAGGTAGAGTGAGCATCCTTCTGCTTGAGTGTTGGTGGGTTGATCTCTAACTCTCAACAGTGTTAGTGTGTCATTGGGAAAGATGCTGGACCACACATGACTCCTCAAGGTGTTTCTTGTAAGTCTCCTTGGATGAAAATGTCTGCTTAATTGCTATAATGTAAATTGCGTGAGGGCAATGTCTCCCTATGGGTGTTTTTTTCTGTTGAGCAACGTTCACGTGGCATGACAGGAATTGCGACCCATGAATAGCGTAACGTGTGAACCATGACGTAAAGATTCTTGTAACTGTCGAACCATTTTGGAGCACGTTAACCTAAGCTTGTACATTAATTCTAACCCTAACCACGTACCTTTAACGCCTAACTCCAACCGTTTGTGAATGAGAGTGCTGTAGAAAAGTAAGGAATCACGAGTGGGATGGAAATTGAAAAGTTCAGTGACTGGAAAATGTTGTCCAGGATGAGTCTTTAGATGTCTTACTCCAAAAGTTAGAACTTCTTGAACACTATGATAGATGAAAATAACCACTTTCATTCCCTTATACATATTAAAATGTCAGTATTATTTCCAACTATTTGCATGTAAAGGAAATAAGAATATCTCAAAACTGCTATGTTGTCCCACTTGTTTCCAGCCAATCAGCTTTATGCATGCCGACACGCACACCTGCCAGCTTATTTAACCTGAGCATAGAGCATATGTTCTACCAGAAATATCTTTTTCTTTTGTTTAATTTTAAATCTGACTTCCTACTTTTAATATCACTGTTTTCCAGGTGGTGGGAGAAACTGTGGTGTTCACGAGCTCATCTGTGCCAGACGAAGTAAGATCATGTTTACAACCAGATGGGACCTTGTAAATACGTGTCTCCACACAGTTGTAAAAGCATGCTTGTTCAAATTTTTATATGGTTTCGTTGCACGACCCTTGGTGCATCTTAATATTTTCCTCAAGATTCCAACTTTGCTGTTGACTGTGAGCCTTTCTTGATGTATGGGTATTTAGATCTTTTTTTTAACAGACCTCAGAACACAGAATGTTTCTCTGTGAATTATACATAGCATATCAAGTTTTAGTTCACCTCAGAGAAAGAAGGCATCTGTATCTGAATGATTTATTTAGTGGGGAGGGGGGGTTTGTTTCGTTCCAGAGGTCCATGTGTAAGCAACACGTCCAGATTGGCTACACATTTCAGACACGCATCCACTTTTAAATACACCGTGGTCTAAAATCTTAAAATTATGTCATTATATGAAGAGATATTTGTATATGAACAACAAGGACATTTAGCCTATCTGTGTTTTAACTGTGTAGATACCTGACATAGTAATTACTTCCCCTTGTTTTTATTCAACAGAAACATTTCATGGACACAAGCTCATATTTCTCTGAGGCTGTTATTCATTTCTGTTTTCATATTGAATGGTTCAGTGGCTGCTTTTCAACATTTGTTCGGCAGCTTTGTTGGAGTCATTACCTGGAAAACCAGGCTGATTGAATCCTGAGGCTCAGCTCAGAGTCTGGAGTTCACCCTCAGTTCACGAGCAGCAAAAAAACCCATTTTATTTGTGTTTTTTTCTGTTTATTCTGCTAAGGAACGCAAATTGTACATGCACTCAATGAGGATAAAGCAGGGTGAAAGAAGAGTGTTTTAAAATCCACTTTAATGTTATTTGCAGTTAAGGAAAATATCCGACTCCTGAAGATGATGGGTATCATTAAAGAAAACAGGGATATAAGTTGTTTCAAAGGCCGGCTTACCACAGTGCTCCACTATCTAGGGAAGAATAATGGAGGCATCAGGTTACCCTGCTGTCTAAATTATTCAGCTGTCGTTGACATTTACAGAGCAGGGCCATGTATGAAGTGTCAGCACAACCTTGAGCAAAAAGTCATAAGCCGTTGGTTTTCGACAGACGGCTGGCAGGCCCGTGGCCGCGTAGGTCATTCTGGCTCAATCAGCTCTAAGGCTGTCAATGAGAGTTGATATCTAAGCCTGGCAAGTGCTTAGATAGCTAAATGTGAGGGATTTATTTATTTATTATGTTGGATTACATCAGAGCGGGACAACTTTGTTTTATTCCTCCTCTGTGGTAAATTACAATCTATTTTGGAACAGCTGGCTTGAAAGAGGATATTCATTTGGAGAAGGTAAGCTTCTGCTGCCACATTGCTCTCTTATCCACTTTTCTTGCCATTTCAGGGAACCTTTTTGAATTTTGTTGGAAGTGTGCAGCAGGCAGTGCTGGTTTTCAAGCTGCAGGGGTCTCTTGCTTGTTTCCATGGTGAGGCAAATCTGTCCGTAATACGTTAAGTTTGTCTTCAGAAGGTTTGAAAAAGTACAGCTCAGTTTTCCTCTTTTCTGTTGTAATTTGTGGGCTCAGGGAGATGCCTGCCTTCACTCTGTTGCCCAGTTTAATCAGATGTTAGTTGGCTATATGAGCACTTCAGTGCAGACCTACCACGACCCATGAGCTCCATGCGCTTGGCTTGAACCGCGCCACAGTTTTTTGTTGGAACTAACAATTATTTTCAATATTAGTGAATTTGTTTAGGTAACCATTCTGAAAAATGTAATTAAGAAAAACATAAATCAAACAAAGAACAAATACTCCCAAACCCAAGACGATGTTTCCAAATATTTTACGTTGTCTGATTTAACAGTCTAAAGTGCATGATTTCCATGATACAGTATTACTACAAAGGATAAAGGAAAATTGTCATAATTTTAAAAAGGATACAAAAAAACAAACTAAACTATATAAGATGAACTAGTTTGATAGCAACATTTATCAAGTTGTCTATAGGTATGATGACACTATTATTGTGAGTACCACAAAAATCACAGGACAAATGAGATATAGTGACAGCCAGACTCACAACTCGGGAGCTTGAAATTGTTGGGGTTTTTTTTGGTAGAAAAAAAAATTGGTGAACTAAGATTAGTCTGTCAAATGATCAGTTCAGCTACAGTTGTTAAATAATTTTAGATTTATTTGAATTTTTAACATAAAAAAGGAAAAGATAGAAAGGGTGTCTGCTTCCTGAACTCAAACTGGCAGCTGGTTCCACAGAGAGGGGCCTGATAACTGAAGGCTCTGCCTCCCGTTCTACTTTTAGAAACTCTGGGAACCACAAGTAAACCTGGAGTCTGAGAGCGAAGTGCTCTGTTGGGAAAATATCTGATTATGAGGTCTTTAAGAATTGATGCGGCTTGGTCATTAAGAGCTTTATATGTGAGGACAAGAATTTTAAATTCTATTCTTTCGACAGGGAGCAAAAGAAGAGAAGCTAAAACTTTGGAGAAATATGATCACTCCTGTTAGTTCTCATCAGAACTCTGGCTGGAGCATTTTGAATCAGCTGGATGCTTTTCAGAGATTTTTTTGGACATCCCATTCATAAAGAATTACAGTAGTCCAAACTTAAAGTAACAAATGCGTGCACTAGTTTCTCTGCATCACCCTGGGACAGGATGTTCCTAATTTTGGCAATATTACAAAGGCGAAAGAATGCGGTCCTTGAAAACCTGTTTTATATGTGAGTCCTGTATGTGACCAAAAAAGTGAAGAGTGTGATAAAGGACAGATCCTGTTCAAAAATAACTCCAAGGTATCTCATTGTAGTACTGGAAGCTAAGGTAATGCGCCCCAGAGTAACTACATAGCTTGACAGTTTCTTCCTGAAGTGCTCAGGTTCAAATGCAACAACTTCAGTTCATCTGAATTTAGAAGCAGAAAATTCAGTTATCCAGGTCTTTGTGTCATTTGAGTGGTTTAATCTGGTCTCATATAGATAAAGTGAAAAGAAGGAGTCCAAGCATAGAACTCTGCAGAACTCCTATGACTTACTCTGGTGTGTGAGGAAGATTCATCATTAACATTAATAACCTGAAATCCATCAGATAATTATGACTTAAACTGTTTGTTTTTTTAACCCAATATCTAAGGTACTTTGTCAATTATTTCATCAGATAAATAATTATAAAAGAAAGGTTTGTTTACTGTACAAACTGCCCTTTTTCAGGACTGACATAAAATGCAGGAGTCCAAATTAAGAAATGGTACCAACTGGGAAATCTGACCTTTTAAAAAAGATAAGTGAGTGAGAATAATGAATGCTTTGGATGGGTGCAAATATATAGGAAGACCGTGACCATAGCTCATCAATCGCACCATGTTCTGTAACATGTAAAAGGGAATGTGAATTGAATTTCCTATATGCAACTTAAGGAAACACGGTAATTTCACTTAGAATAAGGTGAATAGACTGAATGTTGCTGTGCATGTGAACATAGCCAATGAGAGAACTGAAGCGGTGATCAAGCTTGACTAAAAAGTCTCCAAGACTCCCTGAGGACTGGAAACTGAAAGGTGACCAGGGGGGAGTATACAAGAGTCTAATGACTGACTGAACACAGCTGTGGAGTAATCAACTGCCTTAAGTGTGAGGAAAAAGAGGGACAGGAAGCAAAACTAACTAAAGTGTACAAGGGCAAAAAGTTTCAGATAAAGAGCAGAAATTGGCAAACAAATAAAAAAAAAAAATCTGTGTTTTTGTCTTCAAGGCCTTTTGCTCGATATTTCTTCACCACACTCTAAAGCCTCACGGGCCCGTCATGCCTAGTTGTTGATCTGTAATTGGACAAATCCCTTTTGGGGAATTTGGTCGCTTGAAAACACCCATCTGAGCCTTTGAGATAAAACAATTAGGTTATATTCTTTGATGTGCTGGGATCAAGCTTTATCACGACCACATTATGTGCCTGTAGTGTTTAAACTAAAAACTCACACCTTCTATCAGAAACCACAGCCTGCAGTGTCCTTTATTTCAGAAGCTGCCCTTTCCATTCAGGCATTTGATCTTTGGAAATGCTGTTCATGCTTCATTGTACACCAACCTCGCCGTTTCTTAATCTATTACACTGTGGCGTGTCTGCGTGGTAGTGTCGTAAATGCGGGCCTGGTTTGGTTTCTCTGGCATAACAGTGTCTGCTTTTCTGTCAGAAACAGTTCCTTTGAGGCTCTAATAAAAATAGCACAGAGCTGCACGGTTACATGAAGTATGGTTGGCCTACATACAGCGCTGTAGATTTTATCTGGTATGCCTTTGAAGTGGAAGGAACACTGGCTGTTTAAAAAAAACAATAGCTAATTCTCCCCTGTCAAGGGAAAATTTGAGGAGCTTTATACAAATGTTAGATGCCTATCATCAAACATAATTATTCCTGCTATCAAATCGGTTTGTTTGCTGCTTTTTTCAGCTCGCAGCCATCTGTATGGGCTCTTATCCACAACCATGAGACAACTTTTCTCTTAGAAAATAAGGTGGTTGACTTCTACAGTCCTATCAGTATTAGTCAGGCTGGTCTAATTGTTGTTGTTTTTTCTGTCTCTCTTTCTTTCTTTCTCTATCTTCTCGCCCTCTTCAGTCTCTCCCGAGCTTCTGGGTGTCCTGTCTTCCATTGCAGCCTTCATGGGGTTGATGGCTCTGTTTTTTCTTTACCTCAGCAACAAACTGTCTGTGGAAAGTCCTGACAATTTGTCCCATCTCAGTGGCTATAAGAACAACCATCAAGGTACTCAACGCTGACAGATTTCACCACACTGGCTGCATCTACTCACATATTAATATGGTTGTTGGCGATTTTGTATTTGACCTGTCTTGATTCCCTGAATGCTTTAGGGAAGCCCATGCTGAGTCCTGCAGATGTAAAATGTGCAGAATGTTGGTTTTTCATTGTCTTGCTGAAACAAGCAAAACCTTCTCTGAAAGCGTTTCTCCAGTAGATGTGCAAGTCTTTCATGCCATGTGCACACATGCATGCATCGTTTGGGCTGCTTGTAAGAGATCACATCATACATGATTTATAAAAAGGACTTTTAAATCTTTATTCATCTGGACAGTTTGCCATTTAACTCGGTCTAAATTTAACGAGCTCATGCCCATAGAAGGTGCTGATGTTGCTCATTCCTGTTTATTTTTCTTTGCATGATGGAGTTTTATGTTTTATTTGAGGATGAAGCAACAAGCTGCGTTCTCTGACAAGGCTTTTCAGAAGTTTTCCTGAGCCCAGGAAGTGATTCAAACCACAGAATTGTAATTGCATTATATGCAGCGCTGCCTGATGGCCAGATGATCATCCTATTTAATATCAGCTTCGTCCCACGCTTGCAGAGTCTTTAATTAATTTGTGCAATTTAGATTACGAAATCCCCCCAAATCCTTGTAATATTATTTAGCATTTCGTTATTCTTCTGCTATTTAACTCCTTACTTCTGAAGGATTCAGCCTCTCTGGGTTTGCCTTTAATAACACTTCACATCACTAACCTGTTGCAGACTAACCCATTTAACGGGGACATGTTCCTCTTGGTGTGTTTTTAGCATTTATCACCTTTCCCTTTCTTTTAATGCCTCTGTCCCTACTTTACAGGCAGACTTTGCTGGTATAGATTTTATTGCTTGATATTTTCCTGAGAAAGCCACACTGATCAATCATGTTGTTTTGTTCATTCTTCACAACTGCTTTGTCGTATTTTTTGATGACTGCAAATTATGTTAGAGCCACTATTCAAGCTGTTTTTTTCTGGTTCTTACAGCCGAAATTAGACAAATTTGTTAATATTATAAGCCACTTCCACAGCGGGTCATCTGCTGGGCTCAAATTAGACTCAGTAATATTTTGAGCTTCTACACAAATGTTAGTAAATGATTCCAGGGTTTGTAATTATTGATTAAACTCAACATTTCACCCTGTGAAATAAAGTGCCAAGCTAAGGAATTCTAGTTTGAGTATGTGTAGAAAAGAATTTGTAAAAGATGTTTTTATTTGTGAAGGGGAAAAAACTGATGTGACACAAAAAACTAAGACAATAGAGCTTAGAGGACATCTGTTCACAGATACAGAGCAGAATAGTGGGTGTAAAACACTCTAATTTTAAAAGGGTGAAGTTTGACCCTGTCTTTATTCCAAAGGGTGATGACAGCTCAACCACAAATCAAACTCTGCAATTAGAGAGCAGTTGGTTTTGTTGCCATCAGCTCTGTTGCAGGTCATGAAAGTGAGGGACAACTTCAAAGATAAACGTGGACAACTTTGTTAGAGTGAGAGTTAAGTAACCATGTGCTTCAGGACATTAAATGGTCGCCTTTTGTTCCCACAGTATCATTAAGTATAACCTACCTGAGACGCAGACGTACTCATGCTCTCGTCATCTTCACAATCTGTTTTCCCTTCAGGACCTGCAGTGAACCCATCTGCCCTCTGATTGGACAGTTTGCTGTGTAATTGAGTTGTGACCGCCAAATCAGTTTGAGTTATAAAGATGGGGTCAAATTTGTGAACAGATGTTTAAAAAGCATTTTGTTCACTGATTCTTTACAAATACAAATCTTTTCTACACATGCGCTGAACTTGTGATATTAATTATGCTAAAATTTTAGGATTTTCTTGTGTCTTTTACAGTAGTTGCTGTTTTACAACCCATATTATGTCACCAGACACCAGCCAAGTGTAATCTTTACTATCACTTTTTTGGTGTGCATGTTCATCTCGGCACACGCTGGGGTGCTGGAACCTCACTCTGCTAACGACCACATGTCCATGTCAGTGCTTCTGATGAGCTAATCTAGCGGTCAGCCTGTGACAGAATCCCTGACTGAGAGATGGCCTTCTTCAAGAGCTTCCAGCAGACTCTACCGTCTGTCAAGATTTCTTCCATCTTGGACTCAGTCACCAGTCGCGTGGACGACCTTGCCACCGCTGTCAGCGATGCCACTTATGCTGTCAGCGACCAGCTGACTGAGCAGGTCACTACTATTATCAACAAGGTGCAGGAGGAGGGAGATGGGGAAAACAGCGGGAACCAGGAGTCGGATCAGGCCGCCACCACACAAGAGGGCAAAGCTGGTAATAAAAGCATGTGGCAAATGAATCGAGACTCAGACGCGGGTCACACAGGCTCAAAAAACAACAGTGATACAACAGAGAGAGAGTGTAATCAGAGCCAGATGGAATGGGAGTGGAGGGACGGATGTTGGCGAGTAAAAAAGACTGAGGCTGAGTTAGCAGAAGAAGAGAGGAGGAAGAAAGAGGAGAAGGAGCCACAGGAGAGGAGAGAACAGAGGAGAAAAGAGAGGAGAGAAAAACAGCTGGAGAAAGAAGCTAATAAGGCTCAGAGAGACAAAGAAGAATCCAAAGAGGCAGAGCAAGAGGAGGCCGCCGAAGCCTCAGAGACAACAGCCATCGAAGATGAGCGAGACACAAAAGAAAATGAGAGCGGCGACCAATTAGCTGCCCAGCAACAAAGTGAAGAGTGTGATAAACCTGCTGTTTCAGCTGGCCGTGAAACTGAAATCGGGCCATCAAAACAGAAGGAGCAAAAAGAAGGAGAGGAGGAGGAGGATGGCGCTGAGAGAGAGACAGACAAGGAGGAAGAATCCGAGCTGTCTAGATCTTCTTCAATGAAAAGGAAGAAGTCGGATAAGAAGAAGCGGAATGGTTCAAAGGAGAGTTCAAAGAAATCTGTAAAAGCTTCAGATGTGGATAAAAAGGACACAGGCAAGAAAAGCAAGAAGAAAAAGAAAAGAAACAAAGGTTAGAGTGTGCGCTGCCTCTCTATCAACACCACTCTTGGAACCTGTCATGCTTTCAAGCCTCTACCCTTAAATCCACCTTTTCAGAGTGGTGTGTGCCGCTCTTTCTACACTCGCTCTTACTTCTTTAAGTATTGAACACATTACTGTTTGTAGCACAATTGTTAAGTTTTGTTAAGTTTTGCGTTCTCATATGTCCTGCACAGATGGAAGTGTGTCAGACAGTGAAGAAGAGAAAGGCCCAGAGGCTTCGACCCAGCAGAACGCGACATCTGCATGGAGCAGCAAGAGCAAACAGTCCAGTGAGCAGGGAGGATACAGCAGCGAGGCCTCCAGCGAACAGAGTGAGAGCACACACCTGTTCTCTGCTCATTTCATGTAACATCTTATCTAACCAGGAGGAAACGGATACACTTAGAATGAATAAGACACAGTATGAAGACAATTTTTTAAGAAAGATAAACACATGACATGTAGGAGTAAAAGAACTGCTGTAGATATAACTGTAGAAAACAGATGTTACATTTAGTTTTAGTACATTGTGTTTGTGAGCTATGGATACAGTGATGTTGTGTATCCATCTGTCAAAGGCATTGGCTTTAAATTTTGCTTTTGAAGTGATTCTTATAGTATTTGTTGTCATTTAAGTTTCTAGTAAATTATTTATTTTTTCCTGGAAAGGAAAAATTACAGGAAAGGAGATAAGTATTTTATTATATTTCCTTATTTGACTTCAAGTTGCTGGATCTCAACCTGAAACTGAATATGAATGTGATGATGCATTAAACATGAAGCTGCCAGGTTTTGAGGTGCTGTATGATGAATTCGAACAGTGGGAAATGGCTTTGTTCTGCCGCTGATAAGCATTATAAACAGTACAAAAATGGAGGTGTCTCACATTACTCCTTCTGTATCCCTCTCTGCCACTGTTGGGACAGCTGTTACCAGCATCCAGAGGATAAAGAAAAATTCCTCTGTCAGCGAGCTCCAGCCTCCTCCGTACCAAGACGAGCGCTCGGGGACACGAGTGTCCTCTCGTTCCCGCTCCGAGCGAGGGGCCAGGAGGGCATCGTCCCCGCAGCACTGCGACAGCCCTCGCTGCTCCAGTGAGGCCAGCGTGGACCAGGACACAGAAAGCTACCTCAACAAAGGCTGCGAGGAGGACATTCCCAGTGACAGCACTGCAGTTCTGGGTCCAGAGGTGGGCACAAAGTTACTCTTTGTTCCTCTTTCTTTGTCTTTTTATGGTTAGTTTACTGCCAAGTAGTTCGACAGTATAAATAGTGCAAACGATGTACACCTCTGCATCATTATCAATCATTAGCCGTCATTAAAGCTGGTTATAAGATGTAAAAACTTCACTTTGGTTGCAATCATCTCGACTTTCCCTGATTTCTGATACAAACCACAAAAGCCCAATTATTTTGTTTCATCAATAAAAAAATATAAATTCCCCCACCTCTCATTTTCTCCTCACTTTGGAACACCTGTAAAAGATTTTGAGGAAGATTTTATAGAGAAATGTCTTTAATCGTTCTATTTAAATGGTGAAATTTGGCAAAACCACACAAGTTATACAGAAACAGTCAGCAGCAGAAAGCAAATACAAACCCTCTTCGCTTATCTATCCACTCAGGACGGTTCTGGTCATCAGCTCCCCGCAGCCTATGAGCCCGAGCCCCTCGCCAAATACGGCACGCTGGACGTTGCTTTCGAGTACGACTCCGGTGAGCAGTGGCTGGCCGTCACGGTCACTGCCGCAACCGACATCCCTGCTCTGAAACAGACAGGCAACATCTCGTGGCAGGTCCACGTGGTCCTCCTGCCCACCAAGAGGCAGCGGGCTAAGACCGGTGTGCAGAAGGGCCCGTGTCCTGTCTTCACGGAAACATTCAAGTTTTCCAGGGTGGAACAGGAGGCCCTCGGGGACTATGCTGTTCGCTTCCGCCTGTACAGCATCAGGCGGATGAAAAAGGAGAAAGTCCTGGGGGAAAAAGTGTTCTACCTGACTAAACTCAACCTGCAGGGAAAGATCGCTCTGCCTGTCACCCTGGAGCCCGGCTCTGAACTCACAGTGAGGAGACATTGTGTATTTATAACTTCCACTGTGCTGAGTTTGCACTGCACTTTCTCTCATATTGCAACTATTCCTCCCTGTGTTTAATCTGGTCAGGGTTGCGGCTCTATGGTAAGTGTGTCTCGCAGTGCAGGGGCTCTGTCCTACCGCTCCACTGAAGACTCATCCCTGCCAGAGATCCTCCTGGGCCTCATCTATAACTCTGCCACAGGACAGCTATCAGCTGAGGTTATCCAGGGAAGCCACTTCAAAACCACAGCGTCAGATAAACCTGTCAGTAAGTACAAAAGCTGTCGTGTCCAAGCCTTTGTTTCTTGTGTTGCCAGCTGTAAATATTCACCCTTTTAAGGCTCCTTCCTCAGTGGTTGCTGATATGTCGGCTAATTGTTTCGGCAAATCAGATGGCCAAGACTTCCAGCAGAATGCTTCAATAACAAATTGGGTTTCGATACATTTGAAGGTCCCCTGGGAACAGTACCAACTTTTTAATAACCATACTGCCAAAGCATCTGCTGTACGTCACAGGTCCCGTGAAATCTGACCTTCTGGAGTAATTCACACTCTTTAAACTGCATCTCTTTCTTCTTTCCAACGTCACGTGTGCTGTGGTGTGTACTACAGATGGTCTGTTTTGTTGTGTAAAGCACTTCGTGAGGGGACAGCTGTATATCATAAGAGGTAAGGCAAAAATGAATGACCTTTCCATTATCAGGGAGTTTGTGAATTAGGGCAGTGACTACATTTAAAAAGACTTCTCTCAAGTTAGTCTCATGACACAGTTTTTGCTTCTACAGTATTGATTTAAATGTTATTCCTAAATACGCAACCATGATCATGTTTTGGTTTAAAAAAACATCATAATTTCCTTACAGAAGAAATGTCTAAACATTGGCAAGAGTCAGGTTCAGAGTCCTTGTTGCATTTTGTTGAGGTATTACATTCAAGTTTGTACATTATTTTGGATTTGACAATTTCCCAAATTGGGATGAATAAAGTATCTATCTATCTATCTATCTATCTATCTATCTTTAATCACTCCATAGATACACTCCATAAAAATACTGTCAACAGCTCGAATAAAGAATGTTCTTTAAGTCAGGCTGTGAAAGATGTGTCGACAAACATCTCGGTGGAAAAAACCTTCAGAACACAGAGATAAAGAAAACAGAAACATTTTGTACATGTTGGTTACTGAAGTGATAATTACTGTCTTGAGGAAATGTTAATATAGTCTTAAAGATATATATTTAGTCTTTTAAGATGTGTGTTGTGAAATTCCATATATCTTTAATAGAAATCAGTAATAACATAATATTTCTAACTTATAGATTTCACAATAGAAATGATATCAACTACATGAAGAGAATTATTTTTTTTATCAAAAAGTGTAACATTTAAATAAAGTATGCATTTTTTTAAGTAATTGTTTGTTGTTTTGCATAAAAGTTTACAATACAAAATGTTGTAAGATAAGCGTTTAAATATGTATTTTGGACATTTATTCGAGAAAAATAGATGTAGAACACATTGTAAAGACTGCCTCAGCAGAATGCAGTTGTAGTAAGAAATTTATCAGTTAGAAAAATCTTGTCCCAGGAAATTAAAGTCGATATGTTTTTCAGACAAAAATCTGTGAGCACGGCAAACTAAATTCCATTTACCTTCATTTCTAGTTGGATAATTATGGCGCACGACCACTTTAAATGCTTCCCCACTTGGGATTTTATGTTGCAGTGCTCACTTCCAACCACTTGATGGCACTGTCTCACCTTTTCTCCCGCACCTCCTTTCAGACACTTATGTGAAGCTCACCATGCTGGACTCCAAGGGGAAGGAGATGACCAAGTGCAAGACAGCCGTGTGCCGCGGTCAGCCCAACCCCACCTACAAGGAGACGTTTGTGTTCCAGGTGGCGCTTTTTCAGCTTTCTGAGGTGTCGCTGGTGGTTTCGGTGTTCTGCCGGCGAAGCAGCATGAGGCCCAGGGAGAGGCTTGGCTGGGTGTCCCTGGGCCACAACAGCACCAGCGAGGATCAGCAGTCCCATTGGACAGAGATGAGAGAGGCAGAGGGACAGCAGGTCTGCCACTGGCACACACTCACCGACACATAGGAGAAGATTTGGAAAGACGGAACCTACGGTCAAAGTGTTCCCTGGACATTGATAGCTTTGGGAGAGCAGGCAGCACCATGTAAGATGTGTTCTTGTGTGTTTTACATCCAGGTGTGAGAATAGGCATTGCTTCCCAGTCTTCACTGCCAGACTGCGTGGATTCCCTTTAATCTGCCACTTTTCTCTGAGGCAGGAAGTCTGACTTCATGGGTGGGGGGGCGTTGAACTTTTTTTACTGACAGACTGAAAGTGACTAACGCTTTTATGACTGTGAACTGAGCAAGTTCAGAAGGAAACAGATTATTTTCTACTGATTCTGCCCACAGCAAAATCTGCATGTACACTTAACTGTTTACAGGACAACATCAAGACACTTCCAAACTATTTCTGTCTTTGAATCTTGGACCAAAGAGCTCGGTCCAGGACTGGCAGACTCCTTCCTATTTCTTCTGGGCTTCAGCTGCCACCAGCATACCGAACATTTCTCTGTGAGTCGTAGCCACTGACAAAAGAGAATGCCATGAGAGGACTGTTACAAAAGGCCTACAACATGCTGCAATTATTTCTAAAAGCTATGCTTTGTACAGTGTTTACATGCACATTACATTATGCAAGATCTATTCATTGATCTTCCTTTTCATGTTCTTGGAGTATCAGTCATGACCGAACAGTAATATGGGTATTACACAAAGACAGCTCTTATTCTTATATCGTGGTCTTGCATAACAGAGTACCCTATGCATCTGACGCCACTTTAAACAAGAGGAATGCACTTCTTTCTTGGGCTCGCCGAGTCTCTTTACAGCTCTGCATGCCGTCGGTGTCAAAGAACAGATTCTTTTCCTGTGCAATACTGATTGAGCCCGTTTCACCATTCAGCCTTCTGACAACTCAGCCATGTTCATTCATGTAGAAACACGGTGCTCCCTGCTGAGGAGGAATATGCAAAAGCCTGCGCAGTCCAATAAACCTGGCAGTCTCTGAGGCAGCGGTGCTGACAGCCTCAGCTGTGTTTGCTGTGGAGTGAGTTGGCGTGGGGGAAACAAAGTTACATAAAAAAAAAAAAGATCAATCCTATTTTTCTGATTTAAAGCGTATGGAAAATATTTTGTTAAATAAAGTCAAATGTAAAAAGAGTATATACATCATCCAGAAATGTGAGGGTTATACCTGCAAGGTCGTATCTGGGACAAAGTTTAAACTCTGATCTGTAGGAGCAGCTATTAATCAGAAAATACCCCAGAGGACAGCTGAAGACTTCACAGCCACACCCTTGTTTCAGTGTCTTGAACGCAACCCTCTTCCAGCTGGCTGAAGCTCAGGGGTGTGGGGTGCATATTTCTTCCTCCTCGTCCCAATGAAGTCGGGGTTAAAGCTGTCGTCTGGGTCACATCTCATCGCTTCACTTTCCCCCGGCTGGGTCAAAGTTCTGCAAAGTAATACTTAATGAACTGAAAAATTATTTTACAGGATTTAATGAAAACCAGATGTCCAACATTCCTCCCAGTTTTTTTTCTCTCCTAAAGTGAGGAATTAGCCTCTGAAGTGCTTTTATCACATGCGTGGCTTTTGTCTTGGACACATTTTGTCCATAAGAAGACCTTAAAAGCATTGAAGGAAAGCTAACCAAAACATACTCCCAGTTAACTATAGTGCCCGTTTACAATTGCAGTCAGTAGCTTACTGACAACTGTCTCATCTTCTTTTTAAATTGTTGTCGGCAGGTTATGTCTTCAACTATTTCTTGGACAAGCATTGGACCGGCCTAGATTATCAGCAAATTGCCTAATAACCGGCTCCATCCAGGAGACAGTCTGGTCCACAAACACAGATAGTAATCTTTCCTGTGAACTGGTAAATTGTTGTTTTCTTCCATTAATTAAATAAGCTGCAACCTTTTAGCTTCTGATATTTAGACATGAAAGTGGGTTCAAGATCAGTAGTTCTTTCTTCATGCAGTCTTAATACAAGGCTAACCTTGTACAAATGGCTAAAAAAAAAGTCTTTTTTTTTTTTTAAATATGTCAGACATAACAATTTAAAGTACCGGTCAAAGGTTTGGACAAACCTACTCGTAACTTCAGGAATGTGTTTTCAAAGGAAGAATGAGGACAGGAGTCTTTTTTCTTTAAAACAATGTTGAGTTTTTATTTCCATTCATCTGGCCTTCAATAGTATGTTTGACGGTATCATCGGTCATTAGTCTGCTACAGCACAAAGAGTGCTGCAGTTGGCTGGAGCCCCACAGCTGTGATCAGACTCAGGATTACAGTTTCACTCCTCTGTACACCTTGCAGAGTCACTGCAGCCTTCATTTTTATTCTGCCCCAAGCCACAGAAAACCAGCTGTGCCACAGATCCTTGAAGGGTGGGGGCGAACCACAGGTATGGGAGGAACACCAGCTGACCCAAACTGAGCCCCGAGGACTTGTTTAGAGTCTCACAGGTAATTATGAGGCCCCTGGAGCTAAAATAAAAGTGCTCAGGTGTGAGGAGGTTAGGAGCCAGGCTGGTTTTTCAAGTTTGGTGCAGCAAGGGAGAGCGGAAACTTTGTTTTGGTCATTTTACATCACATTAACGGCTCGTGGTTGATCTCTCCAAGGTCAACGGGCCTGATTCAGTATTTATATGTTTCACTGGCGGTATTACAGAGTAGTGGTAGCCATCTGGAGAAGGTGGAGATTCGGCTCAAAAACACCCCAATCGGAGGCACAAAATGTTTTCATTGTCTATGAAGTTACTTCATCAGTTTGGGATCTGTGCGACTAGGAATAATAAACTACAATGTGTTGTCATTCTATTGCATGTCTCAGTTGGAAAAAGAAAAATCTTTTTTAATAATATATTCAATAAATATACATGAACTGTGTATAAGTGAGAGTTTGTGTTTCATAAAAGCATCCTTAAAAAAAAAACACATCTGGAGAAAATAAACTTTGAATACCTTCTTAAAGGTAGTCTTTAGATCAGATTACATCAGCTGAGAAAGTCAAATGAAGGATTTATAATACATAATAGGTTAGGCTCCAGTGGTCCGACTGAAGTACCATACAGGGTGGATATGGGTGTTCCTGACTGCATCCCTTTAGCAAGCACCCTGCAAATTATACTGTAAAGCTGCAGACGTCGTACCTATTTGGCAAAGAAAACATTCATCAAGCAAAGGTATAAGACAAAGTGGAACCAATATGGCGACACTGTGAAGTGATGATTCTGTCTGAGGAGAGAAAGCTCTATGTAGGGAGACAACATGATGGTGGGGAATGTCTAATTGTTCTGCAAAGCCAGAGCTGGTTGTACATTCAAAAGAACCCTTCTACATTTCAGGGAGAATGCTTATTTGCTTTCTGAAGGAGAATTCCGTGAACATGCTCGCAGTAAAATCTGTTAGCTTTGTATAAAAACAGGGCCAGCAGCAATAAAACCCAAATATTAACGCATTAGCTCTCTTTTCTTTTAACCACAATGAAACTAAAGAATCAAAGAGACAACTTGTGGTTTATGAGTGGTTGTGTGCTGGACTATTTCTTGACTGGGACCATTAACTGCAGTTTTTGCAGGGTTGCCTGGCAACTATTTAAGAGATGAGAAATATTGTGACACAAGGCATCACCCCACCAATAAAATGAGATATTAATACATTTATTAATGAGCTTTATAGATGCTATTAGGTGGTATTTGTTACCTTTTGACAAAGCTTGGCGAGTTTCCCCTCCTCACACCAACTGTTTGCTGTGGTTGTAGAATTAACAGCCAATTGGACAGATGAACTGATCTCCACCAGAAAGCAAACAAGTGTAATCATCAAATATCAGAATGTTCTTTTTACGTTTTTACCTTATTTCTAACCGTACAAATAACTGATAACATTCTTCATAATTACAGTCTTAACATCAAAGCCTAGTTTTTTTTAAATATTTTGGCAAATGTTGTTTTTAACTATGGACAATGTAACAGTTGAATCATAATTTCTACTTTTAAACGTTGACTTTTTCAACTTCGGACCAATTTTACAGACAGTAAACAGCCCACAGAATAAAAAAAAAAAAAGTTTGGGCGGATCACCTACGCATAATCAAATGACAAAGTGATGGCTGGTTTTCAGGACAAGATTTGAGGCATTATGGTGACCGCTGAAGTGAATTCCCTCATGAGCAGTTGAGCGCTGCATCAACATGATTGGGCTGAGCGGTTTTACACGTCACTTGAAGTCCATTCCCGTTCTAATTTCCCACCGGCAGAGGTTCTGAAAAATGTTCACTCCACATAGAAATGTACACAGTTAAACAACATGATTTAAAAAAAAAAGAAAAAAGAAAGAGAGTTCAATAAAATACATCTGACCATCAGTGCTTCTCTCACGTACATGTACAAGAATACAGTTTGGAACTGTAAACTGCTCACAGTTGAAACCGTGAGCTTGTTGGCATCAGTCTGTCAGTTATTCATCTGCACATTCAGGTAGACTTTAACCTGTGTGAGTTTTTGTACACTGTGTACAAGCGCCTCCTTTGCTTAGCAGGCAGGTAAGAGGTGCAAATGACTGATCTGTCGTTAGTGGTTGGTGATTGAGCATGATTGAAGAGCAAAAAGAAAGAGGGGTGACTGAAAGGCTTATTATCTTTGCAGTAGTCCCTTTCAGCTTGCACTCTTTAAATTTTCAGTAGATTTGTGGACCAACGGCCGACAGCTGTTAAGGTTAACTGGTCGATCCACCTCTGCAAAATCTGAGCCTCAAAGTTGCCTCCTGTGCATTTATCCTGCAATCCATCCATCAATCTTCATCACTGCTTTTACTGGGAGCTGCAGTTCTCTTTAAATACCTCCAGTCCTTCTGTCCACTCTGCTTTTGGGCTCTCTGCGGAGTCGCTCGACGCCATGCTAAATGAACTTGAAGCATTTGGTCTTATCGTGGGGTAAACGAGTCTTAAACAGCACAGAGTCCACACGAAACTGTGTATACAGCAGTGGCATGTAACCGTAAACCTTGACGAAGAAGTTGATGCACTTGTGGCGCTCGTGAAAATGCGAGTCATCGTGTGAAAGAGCCTGAGGGCAGCCGGGGCAGCGGAAAGTCCAACGAGAGGTTACCTGGAACAAACAGTAAGACTGTAAATGTATGGAATTTACTTTTAAATACATCTATTCCGTGTTTATAATGTGACATACAAACCAGGTAAGCAGTTTAAATTGCAATCAATCATACAACCTTTGTCAAAAAATGTCATCAAACTAAAATCTTTTAAATAGGCATAAAGACGAAACATTCTTTTAAATCTTTTCAATGATATATGTTTCTATGGTTATGGATTGTAAAAAGGAGCAACATGCAAGAGTTTGGGCTCCTAAGTGGGAAAGATTACAGGGCTTAAATAAAGGTTTCAGACCTGTGTAAGTTTGTTCGGACTACTGCTTGTTCACAGTTGTTAAGAAAGACGCAAATGCTCTATAAATACTGACACCTCAATACTTATCGCAACAAAAAGCAGCCGTTTGCTTCTCTAAGTAGCTGCTTATTACACTGAAAATTAGGATAACTGAACACAGGGGTAGACGACAGAAGTAAAGTTGAGGTCTGAAAGACATATAAAGTTTTACAAGAGTACAGCTTGTAGGATTCTTAAAAAGAGAAATCAAATCCCCCGATTGACTAGAAAAAACTTTAGGAAGAGATTTAACAGACAGAAGTGGCGGTGCTATGTTTTTCCCGCACAGTATGACCTTCATGGAAACAAGTTTTTGGCTTGTATTGCAGGCACAGACACAGGGGACATTTCACTGGTAGGGGGAAGAAATTATTCTGTAAAATAGCAAACTCTTTAAGTGAACATCAGTGTTCCTGAAGACAAAAAGAGGATGGCGTCCACAACAGGATAACAATCCAACACACACCTAAAAATCCAAATTGTACGTGTAACCTGAAGGTTTAATCCTTACAGATGCAATATTCTCACAGAACTAGACGTCTTTTGCTGGAAGAATGAAGGAAAATCCCCCAAATAAGAAATTAAAGGCTCTTAACTGGCTATAAAAAGCACTTATGAGCTGTGACTCTAGTCAAACAGGGTGTTACACTGTAACACGGATGAGTCCATTCCACGAAGTGCCAAATATGTACTTTTCCATGATAGTTATTTTGCAACTGTGAATAATGGGGAAAAAGTATTTTTCTGAGCATGTTTTTGTTTTAAAAATGTCATTTTTCCACTTTGTACCTTTTGGAAATTGGGTTTAACTCACTTCGCTATTAAAATACATTTTTTAGGAAGCTGAAGCTACAAAATATATACATAATATCAAAATATCAGAGGCCAAGCAGAACGTGATTTGTAAACCACAGAGACGGTAAAAAAAAAAAAAGATTAGCAGCTTAATACATCCGCTTTGTTGCATTTCCTCACTCTGTTCACGATAGAATGAGAAAAGTCATCAATTATGGATTCGAAAGCCTTTTTCTACATGATTGTTCTTGTTGAAAAAGTCAGCTGGAGACGGCATTTCAGACGCACACACAAGGAACTAATGTGAGCTCTTTAACCAGCAAGCAGCAAATGAAATCTTCAATGAAACAAAAATTTATTTTGCTGGGAAATCGGGGGCCTGCTTTAGTCTGCCAACGTCTGTATTTAAGGACACGCTGTGAACAAAATTTACTGTGGTTAATCTGCCACTGTGCAAACGAGAATATAGGGATAAGCCGTCAATTACGAAAGAACTCAGCGCTCAAAAATCTTCTGGAGTTTGGATGTGGTCGATTCCTCACCAGTGACGCGTAAAAAGCAATTTATTTTCTTTCTTTATTTATTTTCCATTTGTCTTTTTTGGTTCGAGAGAGAGAGAGAAATACATTTCCAAACCGATTAAAACGCAAAACTTTCCCCAAATTCATTATTCACAAGGCTTATTCTTCACAGCAAAGTGCTGTCATGCAACACGCTCCATCAAAGACGTCCTTGGTTCCCTACTGAAACACCCCTCAATATTAACACCCCACTTAATCAGACTGAACTTAAACTGAGGGGTTGCCATGACATTTCCAACGGCTTCCAAGGCTTGATTGCTGTAATTATTTCTCCAGCCATAAATATGCTCTCCAGTTATAAATGTCCTTCCGATAAAATTCCTGGGGAAAATCTCAGGCGTAACGCACCAATTCGATCTTGTGTTTTTGATTTATAATTTGAGCCTGGGATATTGGATATGCCAGTTTGAGTAATGGCAAGGCTAAGTAGGCAAAAATAAAAATACTCGCGGCCTGAGCGAGACACAAAAGCTTGCAGACGCTGAGCCGAGCACAGCTCGACTGCACGCTCTGTCACTGACCTTGATGGGCGGTTTGCGGGTGATGTGAGACACCAGGAAGTTCATGGCGATGTCCTCGCAGTTTATGTACTCGTCCACCATGTCCCGGATGGCCTGGGGCATCACATAGGAGTACAGGTACGCGTAGTACTACAAGGACACAAAGACACAGGGGAGTGCGTCAGTGGAGGCTGAGATAAACTCATTAGTGTGGCTTTTGAGGAGTGTTGGACCTGACCTTATGGAAGAATGCAGCTCCTGTCAGGACCATGGAGAGCTCACAGGAGTAGTTGGAGTTGTAGAGCCAGGACTGATGGTTGACATCCCACGCGTGATACCTCCCAGGGAAACCCACGATGCGATCCCTGGCCTCACGCCACACTCTGGGAGATGTAATCAAACAGTAAAACAAACAACATCCCATATATCAAGACTGCAATAATAAATATAGATTTCACAAAAGACTTAATTGTAGATACATGACACTTCTTCGCATTTTATAGTTTACATTCAAAGTGTCTGTTTTTGCATATGCTGGCCCTTTTACATCCATCCGTCTTAATTTCTCATCTAAACATGCAATGCCTCATGGGAAGAAATAAAGTATCCATTTCTGACATATTTTAATCTATGCTCATATTTTTTAAAAATGGCAATAAATGAATCTAATGATCCCTCTTAACTCACTTTTACAGACACAACGGCCAAATTCAGTGTTCCACTTTATTAGTTGGAAATCCTCCATGTGACCCAGAAGATCCAAGAAATCTCAAAAGTATTTTGTGTCTCCACTGAGTTCATGTGAAACCACTTAAATGACTAACACAGTCAGCACAGTAACTTCTCTTTGGCTGAGCGGAGGTAGGAGAACATTCCTGGGTAATTCTGGGGGAGTTTGAGATAATTCCTCACAAATGACCCCATACACACACACACAGAGACAGTTTTGGCCTGTCTGGACAAGCTGCTCGGAGCATCAAGTCTGGAAGAGGGGAGAGGTGGAGCACAAAAATAACAGCATGCTTGATCTTATAACTGGGTTGAACACCAACTTTATATTGAAGTTATCCATGTGTTTTGAAAGTATGATGCTGATAGCTCATTTCCTCACTTGTTCACTGTACTCTGACCCCATTTAGTTAAATTTCCTTGTTGAATTTAGGAATGTGATATTTCTGGATTTTGTTTGGGAATTTTTGCTTCCTAAAGAGTTGAGGTGTTTCATTTGCCTTTTTCAAAACTGTTACTGATTAAAGAGGAAGTGCAACTTACCTTGAATTTGTCTGTTCATTTATGTTTTAGAAGCATTTGCTTCTTTGCTCCCTGTCTGATCATGCCCCTTCACCCCTTGCTGACTCAAAAGAAAGGACGAGGAATTCTGGTAATGCTTTCTAACCTCTTTAATTTGAGAATAATGAAGGCTACTGTGCATTGGAGCATTTTAACCTCCTCCCATTCCTGTATTATGTGTCTAAATGCCATTCGTGGCATAGCCAAACCCAGACCCATGTGGAGTAAGTGCTTGATTTTGGTTTCCTAAACGGTCAGAATCACAAAGTGTTACTGGGATTGACCCGTTTGTCTGTACCCACGCTACATGTTTCATATGCACCTACTCATGTACAGCACTTGCGTATGAAGCAAAATCGTGCAGAAAACAGCTCAGTCTTTTGGGGGAGTTAAATGCTGCAGAGGTTTTAATGTATTCTTTTCCTGAATTGTCGGATGAGATTGCATCTTTCCATTCTAGAAGATTTTCATAACCTCATTGTTTTTCACTTATTGTGCCTTCTTGGTTATGTCCTATGAATTAAACTAGGAACAGGTGGACTTCAGTCATATTTCAAAAGCTTCTCAAGCATTAAAGTCCAATGTAATTATCATTAGAGTCTGAATACTTATGGAAATGGGATATGAATGTCTTCTATTTTTAATAAAATGACAAAACACTTCGAAATAGGGTTTTTGTTGTCATTGTGGAGAACTGCGAGTATACTGATGAGAAAAAGGAGTTTTCAACATAATAATTTAAGAACATCTTAAAAATGGCTGAAAACTTCCCATAGGGAATATAAATGTCAGAGCTTAACTGACCTAAACCCAAACATGATCTCATCATGGCGAAGGTGAGCATCGTCGTCGATGGAGAGGATGGCCTCAGTTTCTACAGCATCCCAGGGAAGGAAGCGGTTGTTGAGGCTGTTTTTTTCTGTGCGGACAACCTGCAGGCAAGAGACAGACAGCTTGGCTAAAGAGGCTTTCATAAAAGGCAACATGGACAGCAATTCAAATAATGCCTCTAGCATTTTGAAAGCACATCTCACTGAAAATGATCGATATGATTAAAATTATAGTCAAATTCAGCTAAATTTAGCAAGATTACAAATACCTTTGGTGTTCCTCGCCTTAAAAAAAAAAAAAAAAAAGAGAGACCAGACGTTTGAATACTGTGAATTTAGAAAGTCTGACCAATTAACATTAACAGAGAAAAAAAGAAAAAGAAGAGAGTTTGGTGAAACCCGTCACTGACACAAGCTCGTCTGCCAGCACTGAAACACAGAGCTGGTTTCTTTAGTTTCACCAGCTAGCCACAAGCTGATGGTACCAATATAAACAACATGAATATTTGATTTTTCAGCCGTCATTCAAAAGCAGATATTGTATTATTCATAGATGTCGCCTGTCTTCAGGCCTTTTAGTAAAGCTGATAAGCTATACAGACTCGACGCCACAACGCTGTGGACGGTGCAAGAAAGTGGTGAGAACATTCTGCCACTTCAAACTTTCTACGTGCGAGACATTGAAGTCGAGCTGAATTCCCTGCACGGACATGGCCTTTAAGTTACTTGAAAGCAGATTCTTCTTTGATAATGCTGTGGTTATAAAATGCTGGGTCACATTCATGCATCTCTAAATCTCATTAAGTTCCCATACAGTTTTAATGTGCTGATCTTCAGTCACAACTTCTGATGTGTTTAGCCATTTGACAGTGAGAGAAGCTTAACTGGCAATTTAGTTATATTAGTACATACTTGATTGTTTTTACAAAAAGATTTTGTATGATTTTACTTTGACTAAAATAATTACATGCACTTTAAAAGTCTGCTTTTTGTCTGACAATCCCAATGATTGCTTTTTCCAGTGTCATGTAAAGGTGATCCAAACAGATAAATGCAATGTATGAAGAAACTGCATCACATCTGACACAGAGACACAGAGAATGAGATGCATTTCCTATAAAAATAAAACAACACTATTTATAGATATACTGTACAAGAATTTGTCTTCACTCACCACAATAGGCAGGCCGATATCTGGCCACAGCAGGTCATCTGATGGAGGTTTGGGTGAGTTCCACACCACAACTACCTTGTTCAGGTACGGCAGCCCGTTCAGCCTCTCCAGAGAGTTCATCAGCACCTCCTCCCTCTCGTAGGTCAGCATAACCACGGTGAACTGTTCTCGGGGCACGTTACCACCCAGAGCAGCTTGAAATTCCTTCCCTGAGCCTCCTGTGCCTCCACCAATAGGCCTGAATCCAGTACCAGACCCAAGGAATTTGGCCTCAGACGGCAGCACAGGGTCCAGAGGAGTATGAGGAAATAGATGGAGAGGCCCTGGGGCCCGGTTCCATGCTCTGTAGGTATCTGCAGCCGTGTATGTGAAGTTGCGGAGAAAGCGAGGAGAGGCATAGGGGGGCTCTGTCTCTACAGGACCCAGATCCAGATCACCGTTGTCAGCCAGGTTTGCATCTGTTCCTGCCAGCTTCCCGGCTTTGTGAGGAATCTCTTGGGCGGGCTCGTCCTTGATGGGTGAAGCAGGGACCTGGATACTGGTTCTGATACTGGCCAGGATCGTGTTAAGAACATTCTCTGAAGTCGAAAAGTAGGTCTCCCACAGAAAGCGTCCTTGCCGCCTCATAGCCAACATGTCATTGTCCGATAGGCTGCGCAACAGGAAGTGAAGCTCTGTGACACGGGGCTTGGGGACTATGATGGCAGCTTCACTCCAGCGGATAAACTGATGGTAAGGTAGTCTGGAGTGATCCCCTAAAACGACAGGGATGGCCCCTACTTCTAAAGCCTCAAACAGCCTCATGCCACAGCCTGCTGAGGCTACCAGCTGTCCATCCCCTGGAGCGATCACCAGGGCAAAAGTAGAGGCTTTGAGCACTTCCAGCCTGTCCTCCCTCTCCCCACAAAGAGCCCACTCTGTCGGCAAACTAGACCTCGGGCTCTTGCAGGTGAATTCCACCAGCACCTGATCCAGGTGGCTGTCCTGCACTGCTTTTAAGGTGCCGATTATCCGATCGTCATAGTCAGCTGGTGGATCTCCCTCCATTTCCTCCTCAAAAGATTGAGGGGGTGCCTCCTGCAAGCTGCTCCTCAGGGACTCGACCCTCTCACCCTGAAAGGTGAATAGGTACTTCCTTTTAACAGGAACTTGAGGGGGCACTTCCAAAAAGTTTGGTTCTGAGAGGGCATGAACCAGTGGGGACACAACCAAGTCAAAGCCTTCACGGTACTGCTGTTCCAGAAAGGTAGACTGAGCCACTGCCGCTCGTCCTGTGCTCACATTATACAGGAAGTTTTGGGTCATAGATTTTCTAGAGAGATGCACCAGTAGATGGTTATGCCCATCAGATCTCCAATAAGGAAGAGCTTTCAATTGTTTTTCCAGCTCTGAAGGAGAAGGCGGAGGGGAGGAGGACTCCAGTATCTCTCCCACCAGCACTAGATACAGACAGGCAATGCTGGGGTTACCCGTTATATAAATGTTGCTCTTGAGAGATGCAGCAAAAGCCTGCTTCACCAGTGGGTCAACATAGTCCCCCCATGAATAGGAACTTGTGTCATAAACATACACAGGAAATCCAGATGTAAGAGGACAGCGTGCATAGTCGAAGCAGGAGCGCAGGCGGCAGGAGCGTGCAGACTTGGGTGGTGGCAGTCCTGGGTCCTCCTTGTCTGGCAGCAGTCTGACAGGCAACGACAGCTTGGGCTGGTTTTGGGCCATCAGTTCTTTATAGGAATGTTCAGTCTGGCTGATAACATTCTTCAACTGCAGCAGATCCTGCTTGGCGCTGTCAATGCTGCGCTTGCACGCCTCGATCCGTAGGTTAAGGCGGGCAATCTCCCCATTGAGCTCCTGCCTCTTGGCCTCCAGCTGCAGCAGCTCCTCGCTTACCGACTCACGGATGCGACACAGGTCCTGTACGTGTTTGGCCTCGCACAGTTCACCGCCAGGCCGTGGCCCAAAGATGCGCTTGTCAGGACCACCAGCTTCATCAATGGTAGTGAGGTAGTAGTGAGCAATGAGTGGGAAGAAGACCAGGATGAAGAAGAGCATGAAACTGAGCCATGTGAGACGCACGCGCCGCAACACCCACGGCTGGCCTCCGACACCCACTCCACCGCCGTTACGCTGCATTATTGACCTTCTCAATTTGTTCCTCGCCGCATTAAGGAACTGTTGCTATGAGGAATAGCAGCAGCCATGGCTGACCTTGTCAACAAGGTAGTGAGATGGATACTAAATCATTAAAGCTGGGATGTGACTTTGTTCTCCAGTAAAAGTCATTTGTAGCTTGTTAGCTCCTGTGAGAGACCTGCTGGTGATCTGTGTAGAGGCTGAGCCTCACCTGTACTCTAACATGTACTCTGATGCGTCATTGACCACACAAGCTAGTGCCATTTCTATTGTGAGGTTTAGCTATTCTTCCAAATGTACGTCAGTAAACAATCTTACACGTGAAGAGGGGTTGTCCCTCAAAGGGTGATGCAGGGATCGCATGGCTGATCACAGGTCAGCAAGACTGCTGGGAGCTGCTGCTTTAGCATATGTGCTCATTTTCTGCCCCTCCTCAGAGCATCCTCAAGACTGAACCTTCCCGACCTCCTCTTCCTTCTCCTCAACACAGGAACCTGAGAGAAAGCAGCAGAAAAGAAACAGTGAGTTGAGTTTGGCAATCACCAAAGAAAGCAGTTTAACTCTCAGAAACTAAGAGCTTTTTAATTGACTGAAGACTAGTCCAGACTAGGTTTGAATCATTAAAATAGTCATTCAGGAATCATGGAGCTGAGCCCAACAGCCTTGGGGTTGCTCACTTTTTCATTAATAAGAGAAACCTAACTTGTCTTCAGCTGCAAGAAGGGATCTCTAAATTAATAAGACAGTATAGAACTTTATGCAATATTTATAGTCTAGTTTTACACAACCAGACAGTCTTCCTTCATGAAGCACTCAGCCTGTGCACGGCTGCCTACTGTAGATAAAATTGTAAGTGTACAGCAGAATACAAGGTTTCATTTCTTTTCAAATTACTCTCTATCCATGTCAGACAGAGACACGGGGGAGAGCTGTCACTGGTAAGCTAAACACAGTTTGTGAGCTAACACTAACAGCACTATCCAGCAAACCTCATTAAAGGCTCCATAATTTATCCCAACCTCATCACTGACTCATATTACCAAGCATGCTTGATAACAGTCCATCCCAGAGTGATGCAGAATGAGCTGTAGTGGTTCAGGGGAGGGAAAAGCTCAGGCTTACACAAATAAAACCACAAAAGTGGTTTTATTGAACTTTCTTAAGATGTCCCAAGACCACTAGAAGTGACCTTTTAGATCCAAGTAGGAATAACCACATATAGATGTTGCCATCAAGCTCACTTTTAGCACATTGTAAAGAAGCAGTTTGAAAATACGAAGAAAGTCAGAAAATACAACATTTTTGGAGCTGCTTTTTATATGTGCACAGATGTTTTGAAAAGATAGCTCTGGGCCATAATTAGGAGCACTGGGAGACACAGTAGCTCGCCCTCCAATGTCTCTTTAAGAGTTGTACATAATCAGCACAATCTAAATACCAAACCTCACCAAACCTGAAACACGGAGGGGAAATCATGATAACACACACACGGAGACCAGAGGAATGCAGAAGGTGTTTACCTTTAACAAACATATCACCTCCTCTTGATAAGGATTTTCTTCCCTGAGCTACTGGCAGATTCAAACCGCTGTGGTTGTAAAGTTTTCATTACTGCCAAGTGAGATCACAGCGAAAACAGATAAAATCTTAAGAACACACATATTTCATTCCTGCCTGCCCTTTCCATGTGCAATATCTGATGTTTATACATCTCCTAAACTCTCCTGAAAACATCACCTTGGAGTGCAGCTAGTATGCATGTGTGTGTGAGGATATGTACTGACCAATCACAAGTCAGGCACACGATCTAATCTCGCTGGAAGTGACCTATATCCTGTTCCTACTTGTCCACAGGTATTTGAATGTCTAAACTGCCGATATACAGTACTTTATGTGATCTTCATCAGGAGGGAAATTAAATGTTCCATTTAAAATTTCATCAAACTCAGCCACTACTTATACACAACACTTCTTATACAGTACTTATAGACAACAACTCAACAACAGGTAACCAAGGCTGTTAGAAGATAGATGACCAAAAGTGTTTTTTTGTTTTTTTTTGGTGTCATGACCAAGATCAGATCATCGTCAACTGAAAGTTTAATTCTAAGGCTACATATTCCACAAGCAGAGCTGTTTTATCTAGCAGCAGTCAGCATTAGGCATGGGCCGGTATGAGATTCTGACGGTATGATAACCGTAGGCAAAAATATCACGGTTACACGGTATTATGATTACAGCTCTGAAATGTGTATTTTGAATGTCTGTTTAAAAAAAACAAAAAAAAAAAACTTTTCCATTAGTTATGAAATAGTGTGCTTGAGTGGGCACACTTAGTCCGGATTTGAATGGGTCCATCCTGTTTGTCGTTCTCTGCGCGCGCCAAGTTACAAATTTTGACTGGTGGACGACTACGCGGCAACCAAAAAACAGACAGGGGAAAAATCCGGGTGCCTCGCCTCCTTCAGCCATCATACAGCCTGCAGAGCTGCCTGCTCGTCACACACAGCAAGCGGAGGGAGGGGCACTACGCTGCAGCTGCACCTTCTACTTTCTCTCTGACGAGACGCCACATAAAAAAAAAATTTAATAAAAAAAAAAAGAAAAACGCTCATACCGTAGGGACGGTATGACAGACAACTTTAGTGGTTTTAAAACCTTGACTTTTTCATACCGTGGTATACCTTGAAACAGGTAACCGGCCCATGCCTAGTCAGCATGATGCCACTTAAACACATTTACAAAAGGTACACAACACAACTGTACTCTAAATCATTGTTCTATCATCATTCTAAATGATGGCTGCAGGGCTGGTTGAGACAAGTGTTAAGACTATTCATGAAAATACTGTAGCTACACTTTTGGGACTGCACGACAATGTGGTGGTTAGCACCGTCGCCTCACAGCAAGAGGGTTCCTGGTTCGAATCCCAGCTGGGGCCTTTCTGTGTGGAGTTTGCATGTTCTTGCCGTATAAGCCGGGGTTCTCTTGGGGTACTCCGGCTTTCTCCCACCACACAGATGGATGGATGTACACTTTTGGTTCCAAGGATACAGCCAGAGTCAAATAAGGTCTAATAATAACCTGGAATAGTCTTGTTTAAAAACTCCCAGCACAGATTACTTTTTGAATGCAGACCCCTTCCTACTGTACAGGGATGCTCCTGAGGTGCAATGTGACCCGTGCGAGGCAACTATCACAACAGTCTTATTCATCACTGCATGACTATGTGAGGCCTAATGGCAGACAGATGTTGGCAAACGTGGCCTCTAGGCTTAATCTGAAGCGAAAACACGCAGCTTAAATCTCCTAATGTGGCCGGCTCTCGGAAACAGAGCAACACACACGCAGTTAAATGTAAATCTCAATCCCTTCGCTTGTAGCTTTCTACTCTACAGAATGTCTTCTCACTACTGCAGTCAATTTAATCTGGCTGCTGTCTGCTTGGAGAACACACAGGAAGGCATCGGTCGCCCTTCACTTACTTTGTAGGGATCAAGGATAATACCAACATTACTAACTGCAAGATGGTGTGGTGCTTAGCACCTACAGAGCAGCTGATGTAACCATTTCACTTGCGAGATTAAGAATGCGCGACAAACATTTTGCACTCAGACATAATGACATGTCTGTCCTTGCCGTCACCGTATACTAAGCAGTCTGAAACTGCAATATTACACGACACCAGTTTGCAACCGTAGCTGCATGGCTTCAGGCATCGTCGATTACTTCATTGATGCCCAAACCATTGCCTTACAGATGATGACTAATCTTCATACATTACAGCATAAATATTGCATTACTTGTGTGGGAAATCAATGTTTATGTATTCTGCATTCCACTTCTTCAAAACTCCATTCAAATGCTCTGCAGACTTATCAGGGAAGAGGAGAAGCTGCAGCTGATGACCCAAATAAAGAAAAACCTTCTGCTCCGCATGGAGGGCACTGAGCAAGACTTACTCAGCAAACTGCTGGTCAGGTCTATGAATAACTCAGACTGCATTACTTGAGCACAGTGTTCATTTTATTTAGAGGACTAAAAACTGATGCAGTCAAAAATGATTTTAATACCAGTCAAGATCAAATTCACAGCAAGTTCAAGTCCAAAATAATAATAAAAAAAGACTGTGATGGTTGCAGATACCCATGACTAGAAAATCACAGACGAGAATTATGGATAAAATATATTCATCTGAAGAGAAAAGAATGACAGCAGCAGCTACGGAGAGCAGAGCAGGACTGAAGAGGCGGGGGTTCCCTGCTTCTGGGTTCCCAGGCATGAAAGGGTAAGCGCTTGTATAAATGTTTGAACAGTCACTCTGCACATTGGCAGCACTTTCGGAGATACTGAAATTCCTCTATGATGAAACATTGAGCTCTGGCAGAACCATCATCCAGCTGTAACAGGTTTTTAACTTGGCTGATAAATTCAACTCAGTGTCACTAATGTCAGGGGGAGAAAGATGGGGGAGAGCAGCTGTGGAAACTGGTCAATGATTGAAAGCTGAATTTTCAGCCACATCCTGCAACACAAGTTTACGGTGAGAGTTTTTGTTTTGCCTGCCTCTGAGGCATTTGAGTTTCTGAAAGACAGTGAAACAACATGAGGGATTTCGGGCTGACAGATCGAGCCTGTATTCTTTAAAAGTTACAGGGTAACAAGGGTCCATGAGGTAGCAGCTACAAGAACTACGATGCTAAAACTGTGAAGAGGATGGATCTTTGACTTTCCTATATCAAAGGGGAAAAAAATATCTAAAAATAACTGACAGTGATTATCCCCAAAAGTTTAAAAGCTGTCTTCCACTGAGCTTATTCATGAGACATTGCTAAGTGAAACTAAAGATAAATAATAAACTGCATACATAACTAAATAAACAATCCCTAATTTTTTCTCCATCTTTCAGCTTCTTTGAACAGTGTTCTGTACCCAAGTGCAAACAGACAGTGAAAAAAGACAAAAGTACAGATTAGGAGTGTTTTGGCTGAAGGAAGCAACCCGTTTGTTAACCTTTCATTTCTGTAAAATATTTGCTGGTAGCCCATACAGAAGTCATCATGAAGACCACATTGGTGGACCATGTAAGAGACATAAAATGTGAGATATGACGCTATCAAAGCTTAATGAAAATAAATGATTTCTTGCATCTGGGTTGCTAAACATCTGAGCCTGACGAGGAGAAAACCGCCACAAGAAAAAGGAATAATTTTTCTTTTTTTACTACTAATATTTTAGTAACTGCTCTTAAAAGTCCCTATTCTAACTTTCATACTAAAAAAAGACTAAAAAAAAAAGAGAAAATGAGGCAAACAAGTTTATATGTGCATAATTCTTGCATATAGCAGCAGTGAGGACAGTCCTCTGAAGCAGATGCTGCACAGTTAAATAATCCTCATATCTTCTGGGACATCAGGTTACCCTGATGCTTTACTCCTCTTTAGGGGCTCTGGTTCATTGTGCCTACAGACCATCCTTCCCATAATTAACTGTAAATTCACAGAGAAGATTGAGGTATGGCATTCCCTGTGGAGGTGCTGGGGGGGAAAAAGATGCAGGCAGCTGCGGGGGAAGGTACAGTTTTAGGGCTGCGTAGAGGGAGCAGCTGTTGCAGCCATGGATCACCGCGCATCTGCAGACGGCTCACTGAGCAGCTCAAGGACTTTTTCCCTGGCAAGCTACAGATATGACTGTGTAGAGTGTCATTAAAAGCTGTGACAAAAAAGTCAAAAACTATTTTTTAAGAGGATAAACTGACGACTGATTTAGAGTGGTCATCGAGTTTGTTTTGCTTTTTTTCTGGGGAAATATTCAAAGTTGTGTGTTTCTTCCCAACTTTTTTATCTGTCACTGAACATCGAGGAGTCCTAAATGTTAGAAAACTAGAAAATCCTTATTCTGACTTTGAGAACTTCACACTATTCCATTAACATCAAGTAAAATATGATCACTATCACAAGATGCAATCTGTTTATTGACTTATAGTCCAACGGCACAACAAGATGTCTCTTGTCATACATCTTATCATACAATATGATACCTCCAGAGAAACACTAAACAAGAACTTAACTTGGAACCTTTATCAAGGCAGGTTTTATCAGAGATTGGCCAGTGACCAGAAGAGGTCCATAATTTCAAGGGCACAAACAATGACAATCCCAGCAACACACACACATACGCTCGGCTAACATGTCAGCAGCTTGGAAAGCCTTCAGTGAAAGAGACACGCAGCTTACTTCCTGTGACTCCTTTTAGGCTAAAATAAGCCGGGGAGTAAAAACAAACTTTATCAGATGCGCTGCCTAAGCTCTCATGGATTTTTCCATGCAACAGCAACAAACCAGCAGCCACTGCCACCTTTTATGTTGGCTATAGTGAGATAACTGTCGGTTGTTTTCATCTGGATATCATTTGTGCAAAAACAGTCCAAGGAACATCAGAAACTGCTGATAAAGGCTTTCAAATAGAGAAATATATCTCTATCTAAAGTATATTTTGTAAGTATATTGTAAGTATTGGCATCACCAATGATAGGTTGATTTTGCCTTGACTGTAAGGATTGTCTCAGCTAAATCCAGTCAAACAAAGTAGGAAACAGTGGCTTTAAAATGTTGTACACCTGAAAAGCTGAAAATATATTCAATGTTTGCATCTATCAACAGGCAATTCTAAATATAGATGTACGTCTCTACTTTGTCTAGTAACCTGGAGGACCGCATTTTGAAATTTGCTGAATGACGCCAGGTTCAGTGCAATGTGGGAGAAAACATAAAAGTTATTCAAAAGTAAACGTTTGCGTTTGGACATACCATTGAATTACCAATTACAGGCAGTTGTAGGTGTTAGAAATAAATGGAATCAGGGGGTCAGACTTTTAAAGAAATTGGAATCTGCCATGATAATCGCAGTCATAGCTACTTTCCGCCACAAAATAAACCTTTCTTATTAATATCACCTACATCAACAACATAAGCCATTTAGTCTACACACTGAAAACAACCCAGAAAAATATCTCTGAAAAGTGTATACTTAGCCATACTGATCCAACTGGGGCAGACTTGTTAAGTAATGTTTGAATAACACCTTGTCTCACAGGTCTGGAAACGGCCCAATGAGAGCTGCTTGCCCTTATTCTACTGTCTAATAACGATTAACTTATGACCCTGAAGTGGATTTGAATGTCAGGAGCATCGCTGTGATGATGACCCAGAGCCCTTCCATGAGAACAACTTCCACCAGAGTACAAAACATATGGATCTGTCAACCTTTATAAAAAAAGCAAGAGTGACAGAGAGGAGCAAAGGCAGATCGAAAATCTTGTTATCTGAAAACAAATATCACAAAGATGTGTATTTATTACTCTGCAAAACACCATCTTGCACAGGCAGGGACCAATAAAAATGCAGCTAAACAGAAAGAAAGAGACAGAGAGAGATAACCCAGCAAAGAGAGGGGAGAAGGAATGAGTTCATAATGACAGATGGGCCTGGGTAACTTCCAACCTCCAGAGCTTCTGCAATATGACAAAGATTACACAGGGGAGTCATTCAAAAACAGGTGCCTATGTGCTTGTAAGACTACACAAGTTAATCTTTTCAGTGCCTAGTGAAGTTCAATCAGATACAACAGTTATGCAAAGATCATAAATAGTATCCAAAACACTGCAGCACCAATGTCCACCAATCTGTAAACATGCTCAGTGTTTGCAAAGACTGAGAGCGTGATAAACAAAATGGATCGCACTGGCTTTGCTGCAAGTGCTAATCTGTCAATAGACCCTCTGCTGTTAAACTGCTGCAACACGAGCTGCCCTGCAGGGGTGAGGCAAAGCCAGTCTCTCGCTGCGATGGTGAGAATGGAGGAAGTGACAGCCAATTACAGTCAGAGCAGACATACAGACACAGAACTCTCATCCTTCTCATCACACAACAGCTCATACATTTTTCTACTTGGCCTCAGCTTTCAGAAACACTGAGATTCACCAACATTTTTATCTTCATTAGGCCTTTTTTGTCAGAAACTGAGATCATCTTTCATTTTTCCAAAAAACTCTGAGCACTTATACTTTGCTCCTCCCAGACAACAGAGGACAATGGGCCTCATGCAAGAACATTTTCGTATTTTTATTCTAAATTTCTCTTACTTTTTTCGTAAGAAGGTCTCGTACGAACACGCCACGTCAGATTCAACAAATGCTCTTAACTTTGGAAAAAGTGTGTAAACGACCTGCGGAAATGATGAATCCCACTCGTGCGTATCTAAGTGCACGTGCACGAGGATAGTAGATTTGCATACTCCACGCCCTAAATTATACCATATAAGTCTGTGCTTCCTCGCTCCTGTGCCAGGAAGTGTTGAGTCATGAGAATGGCATCAAGGCGCAAAAAGAACAACTTTAGGCGCTCTGAGATTGAAGTTCTGCTTTCAGAGATCCAAAAAGGAAAATCTGTCATTTTTAGCGGTGTCAGCAGTGGAATTACGGGACCCACCTGGCCTTCAGCTCAGTGCACTGCACAATGGCACGGGTGCTTTGATGCGTATATGTGTCTCGTGCTCCAATTATGATTGGCAGTCCAGCCACGGCATGAAAGTTCCTCTTAATTTGTACTTGTTGGACAGCGGTTTATGGGAATTTGATGTACCATGGGTGATAAACTGATGAGAGTTTTGATGACCAAGGGGAGCGCAAAAATCCAAGGATGGTGAGGACCTGGACGTGTGGTGGAATTGGGTTTGGGTTTGGGTTTGGGTTTGGGTTTTCTTCAAAGTAATTAAATATACAATCCATTAGTCAAGCAAACTTGATTGAAATAACAGCGGACTATTTTATGAAACTCCTACGACGGGTCTGGATCACTCGTGAATTCTGTTCGTACCCGAAAGAAAACGTAAAATACGAAAACATTGGTGAATGCGCAAATTCTCTTAAATCACTCGTACGGATGATTTAAGAACAAATCTGTGCGTACGAACGGTTCTTGCATGAGGCCCAATGTTAGCTGAAAACATGCATCCAGTTTTGCCAGAATCCAAATGAAACTATTTGAGGCAAAATTATCAAGTTTATTACAAAGAAAGGAAAATACATACATTACAGCTGCTGTTGCCATTCTATGGAGGACAGGAAAGACCAGCTAATCTGTCTGAGCAACGTTCTGTATTTGCAATGTTGAAAACCAGATGCATGCCATGAGGCTCCCGATGAGAGGACTCTTGGGGAGAAGCTAAACGAATTCTTCTCGATGCGGTATGAAAAGCAGCATTTGAAAATTTTCCCCGGCATTTCCTCTTTTTAACGGGCAGGTCACACTTTTAGATTTTATAAATTGTATTTACTTACGAGCTGCATTGTTAATGACACTGTGCATCATCTCTGCTGAATGTCTGAAGCATTAAATGTCTTTCTAAAGTAACTAATTTCTGCTGTAGCACAGAAGAGTTGGACCGCCTGTGACATGTAGCGTACACAAGTGAAATGGTTTTCATTTTATCGACAATGTGTCGAGGTGCAGGGATTGTAGAAAAACCATCACTGGCTTTCAATAGTGCAATGTGTGATCACACACATATATTTTCTGTGATATTTGTGTGTGTGGGTGTGTTGCAGCTTGCTCTCTCCCTCAAAGGATCTGACCCGGCTGTTGCTGACAAGACTACAGCGGATCAGAGATGTTGGAGGTGCCGCTGACATCAGAGCCGAAGATATTTGATCTATTTTGACAAAAATGAAACAAATCCACATTTCATAGACATGTAGAGGAAAGTCGACGGTTTCTGTTTGTTCATGTCCAAACTGGTCCGACCCTCGTTGACGCATAAAACATTGTAAAAAAAAAAGAAAAAAAAAAAAAAGTACTTAGATTTATTTGGTCTTTTGCACATGATAAAGACTTAAT
The DNA here is from genome assembly GCF_027942865.1 of Odontesthes bonariensis. NCBI lineage: Eukaryota > Metazoa > Chordata > Actinopteri > Atheriniformes > Atherinopsidae > Odontesthes > Odontesthes bonariensis. The sequence continues at coordinate 9,609,249 of NC_134529.1, forward strand.
ATATAGATCTAAATATTAAATCAGATTTCTTTATATAATATCACTAATGAGCAGCCGGTATTGATTGATTTCACCTACCAATTTATTGACAATTTGTGTCAGTCTCTTTAATGTCAAACAGAAACGAAAACTAACAAAAAAAACTTTCAGTAACCACAGTTGAAAGAAGCATTTCATCCAAAAATATCCCACAGTAGTTTACACTTTGAAACCTTTTGGTTTGCTTTTCTACACCCAGACAGCCACCCCAGAGCCACGTCATTACATCTCCTCCAATAGGTAGTTTAAACACTCCATCTTGTGTATTCTGCATTTCTGTCAAGGTGCCGGGAGACGGTTTATCCTCACTGTTTGCTTGTATCAACAGTCAGCACATTTAAATATCAAAAACGCTGACCAGTATTAATAAAAACTGGTAGAAATTAGACAGGTTAACGCTGTTTTGAGCTGGATTTATAATGGCTAGAAGGTGATATAAAAACACATCCTACAATGTTTAGAAAGGGTTTCCAAGGATGCTTTGACTTCACATCAATACTGAAGCTACATATTCTTTTTATTATTCTATTATTTATCAAAACCAAACAGGACACTTCACTGGCTTTGGTCATATTGCGATCAGTGTTACAATAATCCTGCCTCAAACAGTTCTTTGTTCAGTACCAACAACAAAGAGCTGGTGCAGTGGCCGTAGCAGTGCTTTATCAGTTAATACTGAGAGAACTGGTTCTAAAGAAGGCACTAACTCAGACCCAGGACCAGAACAACTTCTACATGACACCCCTGTCATTGTGAAGCACTATTGTTAGGTTTAGTGTTCACTCTTCAGAGGGAATTTTGGTACTAGAATGGTTGCAACTGGTATGTGACCCATTCATTAAAAAAAAATCTAATTACAGGCTGCCACATGCTTCTCATTTAACCATTTGCATCTGCATAATTACCAAAGTCAGAGATGTGTCAGAAGAGTCTAGGGCTACAAAAAGGCCTTTAATACGGTGCTCTTTCCTCCAAGAAAAGCAGCACCCAAAACAGAAACTTAAACCAGTTTTTGGATATCTGCTAAATGTTTCTGGCTGCTATGTGGTGTGCTTTGATATGGCCTCTCGACATTTGTTTAGTCCTGTGCTTTTCGCTACCTATACTCTATTTACTAATCTTACATCAGACGAACTGTCATGAAAAAGTGTGTCAAATTGTTCAGTGAGCTACAGATTGTTTCACATTTTCCAGACAGGTGCACTGCCAAATATGTCTTAGCTGCACAGATTTTTAATTAAATCACAGTCCTCTCATTAATCAAGAGCTCAGGACATCTTGCACGTAGAGATCTCCCAATTCTGAAGCAAACGCTCTTCCATAATTAGTCGACTGGGCTACAATCACTTTTTATTTGGAGCGAAGTGAATCCAGCTGTCATAACCATGGGAACTTCAGAGTTTCAAGACAGAAACAGAATGAGGGCAGAAAAAAAAGGGAAAAGTCTTTGTATTCCAGAGTGGAAACTGATTGAATACGTGTCAAATTCACTGCTGCGGGGGGGCTCTCGTGAGTCAGAAGAAACCTCTTTCTTTGTCTCACAATGGCAACATCGAAGGTAATGTTTAATAATGTTCAGTAAGGCACAGCATCCACCAAATCCTGACTTTCTATATGTAATTAAAGGAAAGCACAAGTATTTTAAGGAGACGTGCTTTGTTGACGAAGTTTGATTATAAAACCCGTACTACTTACATGTCTGCTGGATTACTGTGACGCAACAAATAAAGGTAATAAGACGATTTGATAAGAGCAAGAAGGCAACATGACTTGGCTTGCACTGACTGGCAATTATATCTTAAGACTCAAGATCCCTTTTTTTTTTTTCCTCTTGCAAATGTTAATGATCAGTGTTAATTAGCACAAGAACCCTATTTGTCATATGTCTTCGATCTGCCAATCCAGACAAGTGTTCAGTGCATTCTGACTGTGGGCCTATTCTCCTCAGCTTGGCTCTATGCATAAAAGGCTATCACATGCAGATATGTGGCGCTGTGGCTGTCACCTCTGGCAGAGACACCGCTACTCTTAAATTCTGCCTTGGCTACATGTGACCTCTGCTCTTAACTCTGTTTCACAATATTAATGCACCGTTTTACTGCAGTGGATGACGTCTCAAAAGCTTGAAAATCCATTGTGCATAAATAACTACTCACCCAAGGTTGGTTTAAATCATTTTGTCCTCCTTGCAGTTGCAATCTAATGTTATAATTTCGATGTGTTATTGGCTATACTGACATTTCATATGAGTGTCTTAAGATTTACCCTGAGTTGGATGGATTATCCTTGATATTGAGAATATGACAATACACACAACTGCACTACTTCAGAATGAGTTTGGAATCACAGCAGCTATGTGTACATGCAGAAAATTCTGACTGTTAACCACAATCTTACAGAGACAGTGCTCAAATTATGCATTTTACATATGGTTATAGATCATAGTCCGATTAATGACTTATGCCCATATTATGTCCCCCTTTGCAGCTGCAACGTTTGCGCCAGTCTAAAGTCTTAATCTTATAAATATCCCTCAAAGCACAGAGCATTAACCTACTCAGTTTTCTCCTTCTTCCGGAGAATGCGTCTTCTTCTTACTGCAGTCCTCCTGTTCAGCCCCAAACTGTGGCAGAGGTGGGGCAGTGACAGAAACAAGCAATACAATCTATAAAAGCAAGCCCAAAACAAGCCTTAGTGTTCTTAAAAAGATACGCCCAAAGTCACTAATAATAAGTGGACCTCCAACTCTGGAGCCTCAAGCAGGTGCTGTGAAGCAGCAGTGTAAACTATAATAACCTGAAAAAAATGTTTGGCTGTATTTTATAGCATTCGATAGGCCAATTGGGGGACTAATATAATCATCTGTCAACACATGAGAGATCAGCAGTGGTGCTGACACTGAACCCTCAGATGGGAACAGCTGCTGTCATTTGTTATTGCCCACTACAAGCATCCAAAAATCACACCACTGAACAAATGCTTCAAATTTGTTTTCAATGAATACGACAATGTGCCCTAAATAGGCTCTTCAGGTGAGAGCCGAGGTGTTGTGACCAAACTAAATGGAACACAGCCACAATTACTGTCACTAGATATAACCAAGATATTTTCTAACGCCCATTTGAGTCTTCAAGCATGTCTGCTGCTTTTCCGGCCACAACCATTTTTTTAACCACTTTCAGGTTAAATGTTTTCTCTGTATGGTATGACACCAACAAATAATCACAGTAAGCAAGTTAGCTTGCTCTTCCCCTCCGTCTGCCCTTGGAAAGTTGAGAGCAGCCATGCAATCCGAGCAGTCTGCAAATGGAAGTATGACTAAATATTTGCTTTGACGACTGAGCCTAATTGTGAGGTCTGTGCCAATCCCCTCTCCCAGCATCAACACCACTCTGTGCCAGCCCTGCAGTATCAAACAATTGGGATAAATCCAAAAATAGGACTAGTTAGTACGCCATGATAATCATGTGGAAAAATAGCCAAGATCTCACTGAACCTAAAGTGATTAGAACCCATTAGGCGCCATCCTTGTCCCCCAGATATGACCAGTGTCGACATGCAGTATATCTTTTTGCTGATGTTTGTAAAATACGTTCAGAGTTACAGAAATTTCTGTCCAGATGTGAAGCGGTACATTTTGAAAAGGTTGACACTTTAATTTCGAAACCTTAAAAAAACGTTATTGTACATTTAATTAATTAAAGTGAAGCATTTTCAAACATGACTCTTCCCTGCTATATACAGGGTAGAGTAGCAGAGGGAAGCAGCAAAAGCAGCACACCAGCACGAAACATCCTGCCCTACGAACTTATAAGTCCTCGTTATCTTGCCATAGCAGCGGCAGCAGCCCTACTTGCCGCGTCCTCCCAAGAGCTCTTCCTCTCCCCCTCCTGCGCGGGCTGGCATGAACCATAACAGATCGACTCAGCCCGACAACAGCTGCCAGAACCCCGCAAGCCTCATCCTCCAGACACTGATGGATTGTGGGAGGGGAGCCAGGGTGATTAGCCCCTGATGTGGGAGAATTATTGCAGTCTACCACCCCAAAACCGATTGAACCAGAGTGGCAACGTAGGGCATTCACACTACTTTAAGTCATGTTGTTAAAGCTCTCTCAGTCACCCGACGTGTCAATGACAACGAGCAGCTGAAATGTGTACGGGGCACTGATCCGTGGATTAATCAAGTGTATGAAAAATAAAGTGATGCCTCACAAAAGTGTGCACTTTGGTGTGAATTGTTTAAAACAAAACAGATCTCCAAACAAATAAAATCACAGATAGTACTTACCTTGAGCCTCATGGGGACATATGGGTAATTAAGAGTTATTAAAAGGTAATTTTACTCCCAGGAAATTATTTATAGATAAAGTACTACTGATTGACTAGCAAGCGCAGCACGTTGAAATACTATCTGTTTACAGGGCCAAAACTAAAACTACACCTGCCATCCATCTCTTTTCTCTGTATTTTTCTCCTCTCACACAGCTACAAACTGCTGCATCTGTTTTTGAGAGAAATTTCAGTCATGCAATTGATTTATCTCTTGCCTGCTCCTAACAAAACAACCTCCTGTTATTCAATAAACATCCAGAACAAGATGTCCTAACCTTTTAGACAGATTTCACGTTCACACACAGTGGCTTCATTTTAAATCGTATCGAGATCGTCATCACTACAACGGCAACTAATAAACAAGCTTTAATGTTCTAACCCTCTCACTCTGGCTTGTAAAAAAGATATGACTTTATACAGAAATAGGGGTTGCATTAAAGAAGTTAATTACGTACACAACTTACAGAGTTTGTAAAGACGTTCCATCAAATCACATCAAAACAATTGACCAACCAGCTTAACAAAAGGTGCATTTTTGTGCAAATTCTGCTGACAGCGGCTAGTTTGATGCTCACCGTGAACTGCACACATCTTAAGAGCTGCAGAATGAAAACACTGCAGTCAGGTCTGCCACATTTCACAGGCACAAAACGAAGGGTGATCAAAAGGGAATACCTGCTACAGCAAAACTCTCATAGGTTGCATCTTCATTTGTTTCCTGAGGATGAAAAGCTTGAGAATACTATCAAATCATTTTACCTGGAGAGTGAAAAGAAAATACGATCCCTATAGGCATCCATTCTCTTACAGGGACAAGACAGTAACTCTTGAACTTAACTGTTTTTACAGCTTCCCTGCCGGGAAGGTAAACTAAAGAGCATGGAGCCCATATGTTTAGAAAATGCACTGCAAGAAGGAGAGAGAAAATAAATTACATCCCCTTTGGGAGAGATAGCCTAACCACAGGAGACGCCGGATGTGAAATTCTAAGACTAAAAATGCATCACACAACATGTGTGTCAGTGCAGTTGTGTTGTTACAGATGCAGTTCTCAGCTGGTGCAACCAGAAAGATTAGCTTCAAGACCATCGTGCATCACGTCAAGCTGCTGCTGCAGAGCACCACGTCCATCAAAGGCACCTCACATGAGGTCATTTGGTGCGTCTCAAAAACGCGTCGACGTGCTTTGAGGCCTTATGCAATTATTTCTGACTTTATCTCTGCACTCCGGCCCGTCATCCTGTCAGTTGTTCCTGTGTGCCTAAAACAATGTTTAAGACTAGAGGTGATCAAGCCTTTGCAGCAGCTGACCCCAACATGTGGAGCAGTCTACCACCTCAGATTAGACCTGCCCCCACCCTCAAACACAATAAATTATCTTTAAATACCCATTTGGTCTCTATGGTCTTCTGTTCACACTGTAAACGTCACTGTCCCCTCAGTTTTAAAACATTTTCACATCTTATTTTGCGCTTTTATTTCCGGTGTTATATTGCAGTCATCATATATTTTTTATTTTGTGCATCACTTTGATCAACTCGTGTTGTTTTAAAAATGAATTATACATAAGCGTGACTTGATAAATAGTTGGGTACAATGCAAGTCACATTTTGTATAATTGTTGCCCAAAATGGCAGCTTCCATTAACGAGCCATGATGTTTTAACTTGGTACAGTGTTAGACCAGTCTAGAATTAGCTGTTACGTCACTTTAATCCCAGTAAGAGAGTCTCACTGAAATAAATACGGACTTATTTCAATCTAAGAATAGTCACCCCTGCCTAACCCAAACCTTAAACTTTGGTGCCAGGATTACATTTCTCCATAAGACTTAAGAGCACATATAAACAAAAAGAGGAATAACATGACTCATACGTTTGCTCTGTTGATAACAAGGCAAGTGATGTGAAAGAAAAATCCCATTAAGCTGTTGTAAATAGAGTGCGGTAAGAAATATATTTCTAATTTCTTGTTGTACAAATGTAACCTCATTATCGCTACAATTTCCTGTAAAAAAAAAAAAATGTTGACTGTTAAATCCTTCAAGAAGGTGTAATGTTAGTGTTGTAGTGAAGCATTAGTCAGACATTTCTTTAGATGGAAATCAATCGGAATTTATTGCAATTTCTGACAAGATATGAACAACTTTGAGCAACAGCTAAATGTCAGGTCTAACTGAAATCTAGTTGAATTAATCAAAATAAAAAAAAAATCAAATTTATTTATATAGCACATTTCATGTACAAACAGTTCAAAGTGCTTTACATAAAATAAAAGCATTGCAGCAGGGAGTGCAAGAAGCATTAAAAATACATAAAAGAATATAAAAAGAAACAAATAAAATCATTTAAATGAATTTAAAAACAGGCAACAGTCTAGATAAGTTAAAAGATATTTCATGCATAGACACATGAGAACAGAAATGTCTTTAACCTGGATTTAAAAATGTCTAAATTTGCTGAAAGTTTAATCTCCACTGGCAGTTTGTTCCACTTGTTAGCAGCATAACAGCTAAATGCTGCTTCTCCATGTTTAGTCTGGACTCTGGACTGGACCAGCTGACCTGAGTCCTTGGATCTAAGAGCTCTGCTGGGTTTATATTCTCTGAACATATCACAGATGTATTTTGGGCCTAAACCGTTCTGGGATTTGTAAACCATCAGCAGGCTTTTAAAATCTATTCTGTGACTGACTGGAAGCCAGTGTAAAGATATTAAAACTGGTGTGATGTGTTCAGATCTCTTAGTCCGGGTTAAAACTCTAGCAGCAGCGTTCTGGATGAGCTGCAGATGTTTAATGCTCTTTTTGGGAAGTCCAGTTAAAAGAGCATTACAGTAATCGAGTCTACTGGAGATGAATGCATGGATGAGTTTCTCCTGGTCTTTTTGGGAGAGGAAACCTTTAATTCTGTTGATGTTTCTGAGATGGTAAAAAGCTGCCTTGGTGACAGCTTTGATGTGGCTGCTGAAAGTCAGATCTGAGTCCATCAACACTCCGAGGTTACGAACCTGATCTTAGACACGGTAACGCCTAACTTTGAAAAATTAACAAACATCACCTTTAGCTCATACACCAATGAACCCCTCTCACAGAAGGCATGTCATGACAAAACAAGCACAGATGTGAGTAAAAAGTCTACAAGTAACACTTCAGTGTTGGATTGTCTAAAGCCAAACCAAACTTAATATTTGGCCAGAAAAGACCTCATCTTCTCTAACCATGCTGGGTCTTTTCACTTCGGACGTTTTGGCTCGTGACAGCAGGAAGGAAAATCACAGGTGTAACTTATAATGTTAATGAAAAATTTCAGCGAGCCAAAGCAACAAGCCAGCATGTGCAGAACTCTGCTGTGCTCCTTGTGCTGCGATGTGTCAAAATGTCTGGTGAGAACAATTCAGCTGCGAAGTTTAAAAGGAAAAAAAAAAAGAGAAGAAAAAGAACCGAGGACAGTGACATCACTACATATGGTCACTTTGAAAACATCCGCACCTCTTTTCTTTAGACATATACAAGCACAAAAGTTGAAAGCATGCGAGATCTCCCTCCTTTATTATCTATCATGCCAACAGATAAAAACAACGTTACTGGCTGTAATGAAATGTTGATTTTCCCATTGTTCTGATGTCGATTGCTGCTAAATACGACCACAAGAAGAAAAGAATCATTCAGAGAAAGTGTGGCAGTGAGTCTCCAGAAAAAAAAGGATCAATATCCTTATTCACAGTGGAATAACTGCTGACCTTTGTAGTGCATGTTAATTCACACTGTGATCCAATTCAATCCTAGCTAAATGACGAAAAAAAGGCTGCTTGATAACACATATTATTCTATTTTAACTGGAAATTTAAAGATATCATCTCTCGCGGTCATAGTTTTGTTCCGATAGTATGATCATGGCAAAAAAGACGCACGGTAAAATACGGATGCTAATAATTTAGCATTGGATATATTCCGAGATTCATAAAAAACCCTTCCCTGCGTTCTCATTTGCAGGTTTCTCTGAATCATCAGATTCAAGACTCTGATTCTGCACATGCTCAGCAACTTTGCTTTCCCACAAAGTTTCACACTAAGAGAGGCAGAAAGTACAATCTGAAAATGTTCAACTCAATGTCAATGAGCTGTTGATTGATCTCACTAAAACATCCTCGTGCAGGCACCTTATCCCAAACAAATGGACCTTCCAGCCTACTGTCAACAACTAACAAAGCACAACTGAAATAACCACCGGTGGGTTTAGAATGTAAGGAAAACTGGTTTTCTGGTTACTGAGACTTGTTGTAAAGGTGTAACACCTGATGACAGACTAAGGATTCCCACTTAATCACCGTACAAGCACTTGTATTCTCTGTAATAGGAAAGCATGCAGAGCGTTGCGCCTTCATTGGATGATTATTTACCATACTGTTAATGTCATGGGGAAAAAACTCTGAAGTAACAATGCTCAGCTATTTTTGGAACTTCTGGGTAATGCTGAATCTACGTAACTTGAGAATAATCTGCCATGTGCAGATGTGCGTGATAGCAAAGACAACATGACAAGAGGTCAATTAGGATTTATGTGTGCATGAAGAAATTAAATTAATCTGAAAATGTTTTTGTTGGACAAGGTCAAATGTTTGCACGCTGTGTGTGCGTGTGTGCTCGTGTGTGTGTGCGTGTATATGTGTGTGTGCGTGCGTGTTTGAATCTAGATGAGGAAAAACTGTTTCCAGATTCATGGTCTTTAGTAAATGCTTAATTTCAGACGTCGACTTTCTGTATCCTATCTATATCATTCTTTTATATGGGTGGGCAGTTGAATAACACATAAATGGTAAGTTTATACCAAAATAAACCAAAAACTGCATAATTTCATTCTTAAAACCGCCTTAACACGAGTCATTAGTGAATAACTGAGTTAAACACAGAATATAGCTGTCAATGGATATAAATTTAAACATTGTTGCCATAAAAAGATATAAAACATAACCGATAGCAACAGTAGTAGCAGTAATGACAGTTTACTTACTTTTAAAACAGACCTATTGAGCAGCTCACAGTAAGTTATTATTCTTATTTTACTGGCGTGGCATTCAACTCGCACTAAAGGGGTGGCAGGTTTCAGGGATGCAAGTTTGACTAATATAATCATTTCGGAATCGAAATATTTTTTTGGGTGTATCCAAAGTGGTTTAAACCAGACCACAACACGCTACAGCAGCATCAACTACACCGGCAGAGTTGACGTGTGCTTCAACCAACATCAACGCAAAACAGACTCCTGGCTTGCAGCGGCTAAAAAAATGCACCAAACTGCTTTTTTTTCCCTCTAATTCAGACCAAATAAAAAATAATAATATACCTCTATAGGCTAACAACGACAGGACACAAAGTTGCTGAAGATAACAGGCGGGTGCAGAGAAAAGACACCAGGGGCCATATGTCTCATCTGGCCAATTAGCTAGCCTGCTAGCCAGCAGTGGTCATAACAAAATGTATTTGCTCTGAACTCCACTGGCAAACCTACGTTAGCTTGAGAGGCTACTCACCCCCACCAGAAGGGTCCAGGTTGTCCTGAAAACTGGGAAAAATCCGTCTGTGATGTTTGACAAACAGTAGAAATCTCTCAGTGTTGAACGTGTACGACTATGGACTCCGGACAAGCCTGCGGTGTTGCAGCGTTTCCATCTCGCAGCGCTCACAGCACCATTAAAAGCTGCATTGTTGGAGCTACGGCTGGACAAACAGCACCGACTGCACGCAGCAAAGCATTGTGGGAAACGATGTTGCGAGCGCGAGCTCCGCCAAGTTGAACCGTAGAAGAAAGACGGGGAAAGTGCGCCCCCTGCTGCTCAATGTGGATTCCGTCTACTTTTACATGAAATCACAACGTTTGGAGTACTGAATGACAGAAATGTACAACTTTTCCTCTTCAAACACGACTGTTACATTGAACTTGCTTCTCTACTGCAGGTCAAACAGGTTATTGAAATGGTTCCAAAAGTTGTAGCGTGAATGATGAAAGGTCAACTTCATAAACTGATCAAACATGTCACAGAGATTCACCTTTTTGCTTATACCTCAAATTGTTAATTTTCTTGTAATTTACTTTGAAGGAAATCAATTCATATTAATTGGATAATTAAATGAGAAAGAATTTATTTGTTTCCATGTTCTTGTTTTAAACAAATTCATTATTTTAAGATGTCTCCTTGGGCTATTTCTTGTACCCTTTCTCCCCTGATTTACAGACATTTAAAGGACAAAAACTACATATATACATGTATATAACAGACATATAGCAAATTACCTGATTCAAAGTTGTTGTTTATATGCTTTATTTCATTTTATTGATTTGAATTTGGGGCTGCACGGTGGTGTGGTGGTTAGTACCGTCGCCTCAGCGAGAGGGTTCCAGATTCAACTCCCGACTGAGGCCTTTCTGTGTGGAGTTTGCATGTTCTCCCCGTGTATGCGTGGGTTTTCTCCGGGTAATCCAGCTTCCTCCCACTGTCCAAAAACTTATTAAGCTTTTTTATTAAGCGGGTATAGAAAATGGATGGATGGATGGATTTGAATTTGACTTGCCTCTTTGATAGTATCGACAGTGTCACCAAAAATGTATTTGCCTTATTGTGTGTATACACCTAAACGTTAATATTAACCAGACATTAGAGAAAGATAAGAAAAATAAGCCAAACAACTGATAAATCAAACATAATTTGTAAATATCGTTTTTCATACAAACTAAATTTGACATATAAATGCTATGGAGCATTAAAAACAACCTCTCCTATCTGAGCACCAACACACCTCTAGTCCTAAAAAGCTACAGAATTGTGTTGAGTGAAGAATCATATTAATATTCCACAAATCTTATTGGTCTATGATAAGGAAACATTAGAACATTAGATGTATGGATAGAAGAAAAAGTAAAAACTGAATATGTTAATGAATGTACACAACTGCAAAATAGGTCAGTGAATAAATATAGTAAATAAATAGCTCTCATATCAATGTAAGAATGTTTATAATGCAATATTATAATATAGAATTTCCTCTGTTTTTTTTCACTATAGGTTGTCGCTTTGTATTTTGGTGTGTGATAAAAACGATCTTGACAGCCTGCAGCTAACAGTGGCGCTCTGTGGGTGGCGGTAGTGAGTCCATTATACAACAAATTAGCCTTAGAAAAAGAGGCTGCGGCAGCGGTCGCATGTTGATGTCGTATCAGCATGAAAATGGAGAGACAACACATGTCTGCTTTTGCGCTATATCAAACTTTCCAGTCAGATAATCTTCCTCCCGCCAAGAAGCCCCCACTGCAGGTATTTAAAATGAGGTTTTAGATGTTGATTTAAAGCCCGACATTAAGATTTGTAAGACAGCTTCTTACGATCAGCTCCCTCCTCTTCATCTGCACATTTTCCCCAGACCATACGCATCACGACTGTTTATCATGATGCTGTATATTTTATTAGGTGGAAGTGAAGAAGAAAAAGAAAAATGATAATGGGGCTACAGCCGCTAAAGTCTACGCATCAAAAGCCCAAATGAGAGCCGAGAAGAAGAAGACGCGAAAGAAGCTGCTAAAGGCTGCGCAAAGAGAGGAGAACCTGAAGGCAACAGCAGATGAACATGTGCGTACCTGCTCATAAACAATGTCAGCATATTATCCCCCTAAAGTTATTGTAAATAAGTTGTGTCTTTGTTTTTCTCTGAAATGTTTGTAGTGCGTTTAAAAGCCTAATGGAGTGTCTTTCTTCAGAAGCAGGAGGTGGTGGAGGAGGAGTGTGTTGTTGGAAAGTCTTTAGATGCTGTGCTGACAGAGCTGGCAAGGGTCAACAATAGCAGGGAAAGAGCGAGCAAGCTGTTTCAGTGGCTCATCAGCCCCATTCCTGCCAAGACCTTTTTCAGGTAGAGTCTGCGGCCAACTCATTATTTATGTGCTTGAAAACAACTCATCTCCTCGGTTCCCCTGAGCTGTTAAATGTGAAATGTTGTTATTTTGGATGTCTCAGCTTTAGATTCACTTTACCCCAATGGTTTACTTGGTTTACTTGATCTGCAGCAGTGTGTAGGTATGGAGGACTAAAACTGCCATTATCGGGAATTAATTTGAAAATGGACAAATGAACATGCCTATTTCAATACACTTAAATAATTAGGGAGACAAAATGCAAAAAGGAAATATACATACCATAAATATATTATACAGAACCTGCCTTTTTGGAGATGCTATGATGGAGGTGCTTTTCAAAGTCACTTGGATCCTTTTTCTTCTGCAAGAATTGACTGTTTTCCCACCAACTACATTGCATCACAAAGTTTTAGTCTGAAATTGAATAAAACAGTTTGTGTTAAAGACCGCACAATCAAATTAATTATTTTAGCAGCAGCAGCCTTAGCCCTGCACTACATTTAAATGAATAATTAATTTACTGTGTATTGTTTTTTTTCCCTCTTTCCAAAGGGAAACATGGGAGAAGAAGCCCATTTTCGTTACACGCAAGAATCCAGATTATTACAATGGGCTGTTCTCCACAGCTGAGTTTGATCGCATATTAAGAGAGGTAAGAGTCTGAAACCATGTAGTGTTCTATTTAAAATTTAAGAGGGGAAAAAAAAAAGGACATAAGGATGATTATTGTTTTAAGAGGTTTAAAAATGAAGCAGTTTTACTTTATCTTAAAATATGAAGGGGAATTATTATTTTATTATTTTTGAAAACCTTCAGGTTAAAAAAATAAATGCACACTGTTTTATTAGAAGACGTGTCCTTCTGAGTAAATACCAGATTCAAGGATTGTCTTCCACTATTATAAGAGTCAGAAAAAGCTTTATTATGCCAAAGGGTCACCAGTGATGAGACATTAATTTCTAATGACTAAATGTCCAGACAGGTATGTTGTTATTTATTTCCTTATGATATTAGGAAAGAATTAAAGTTGATAATAAACTATAATTAGAAAGTTCTTGTTTGATTTAAGGAGGATGTTCAGTATGGGGTGAATCTGGATGTCACAAGCTACACCAATGACAAGAGGGAAACGCACAATCTTCCTGGAAGAGCTCTGCCGTTCACTGTGTGGGACTTCTATCAGGTATGTAAATGGCATGTGATTGCTTCCAACAACTCAACTAATGTGAATCTCACAATCCTGATGCATTCTGAATAATTGGGCCCTTTGCTGCAAATGAGCTGCACTCGCACTCTCTGTGGGGGTTATTATAGTTTTCTCTCATTTTCATATTTTCTAGGACAATCTTCATTAAGAAGAAGTCAGATGTTTATTCATACCTTAAGCAATATATTTGTTTAAATATTTTAAGCTAGAGGTAATTTTCCATTTGGTGCATTACCTGTGCCTGGGACCCATCTGCACAGCGGCCTCCTGCAGATTAGTAGTCATCGTTAAATCTCCCGTCCCCAGAGTGGCTGCTCCCTCCGCATGCTGAATCCTCAGGCTTTCTCCTCCGCTGTGTGGAACGCGTTGTCCATCCTCCAGGAGAAGTTTGGCAGCATGGCGGGGGCCAACGTGTAAGTTGTGGCGCTCAAATTCAGTCTCTGCATACCTCTTTGTTTTGGTTTTAAATTTGTGTTTTCTTCAACCAGATACCTGACACCCCCTGGGACTCAAGGCTTTGCTCCGCATTATGATGACATCGAGGCCTTCGTGGTTCAACTGGAGGGGAAGAAACACTGGCGAGTGTACAACCCAAGGTGAGAAAAGTCAAATATTTCTTCTTTCTTTTTTTAAACTCGGATCTTTTCATCTTTTCTTTTTAGCAAAGGTAAGCTGGATCCTGTGTAAGCATGTCATAAATGTACCAGTTACATGTTAAATATAAGTAAAAGTGATTTGGTTAAGTCATATTGACTCCCCATTTTTAGCGCACAGCTATTAAACCCAAATGTAATGTTTTGTTTTGTTTGTGGATTATTTTTTGGGACATTTTCTAGGTCAGAAGACGAGGTCTTGCCTGTGCTTTCAAGTCGTAAGTAAAAATCTATTTGTCTTTTTATCATGGGTTTCCCTCTGCTTAATATCTAAACCCTGCTTTGGGTTTTAGATATTTAAATTTGACGTGACTCCTTTGTGCGTCTCCTTCAGCCAACTTCAAACAGTCAGAGATCGGGAAGCCGATCCTGGACGTGGTGCTGGAAGCCGGGGATCTCCTCTACTTTCCTCGAGGATTCATCCATCAGGGCAACTGCCTACCCGACACGCACTCTCTGCACATCACCATTTCCTCTTTCCAGAAGAACAGCTGGGGGGATCTGCTACTGAAGGTAGGACAGTCCCACCGTCATTGTTGCAGGAAAAGACCAGATAATTCACCGAATTTCAGAGTAGGCAAAAGACCTTTAATTTCTCAGCTACTGAAGCAGATAAAAAAGATTATGAAACCTGATAAATCACACTCACGTGTCATTATGCTTGAAGGGGAAAAGCATGTAAAAGTTGCTCAGTCTGAAAAGTTTAATACTCTGGATATCTGGTAAACATTAACCTTTTCCAGATTCATACAAATTATACATTTAAAAAAAAATAAAAAATGTATGAACATAAATGCATAGTCAGCCATTTACAATAAAGGCTGAAGGTTTTTATTGTTCAGAAGCTTCAAAATAAAGGTTTTAGTAGACCATAAGACCATTTTTATTTTATTTTTTTTCTTCAAACACGCCTTATGTAGATCTGTGAAAATTTAGGTCTCCTCTTTCATTCGAGCAATGTTGGTGCAGAAAATGAAATATCCCTAACCAGATCCATCTTGAATCAAATAGAAAATGAAGTTGGTGTCGACTCTGCCATGTAGATAATGGCCCAATAGGTGGCATCAGCCATCATTTAACAGTTAACAGGTTACACTCACAGAGATATCTTTAAACTCTTTCTGACTCATTTTTCAGGTTGTTCCTGCGGCTTTAGAAATAGCGATGGAGGAAGATGTGGAGTTCAGACGAGGTTTACCTCTGGAATACCTGACGTACATGGGAATACAGAACTCCGACAAGGTCATTATTATTGAAGTACTTTTAATTTATCGATCATGAGCCCACTTGCCTCCTAATGAGTGAAGTTCTTGTGTAGGAGGACCTTCGCAGGGTCAAATTCTTGGCTCGGATTGAGAATCTGATGAAGAAACTACCAAATTATGCCCCGGTGGATGCTGCCGTGGACCAGAAAGCCAGAGAATTCCTCCATGACTGCCTGCCTCCTATGCTCACACCAGGTATAATGTGAGAAGAAGAAAGTGTATGAGATAGGCATTGCTTCAAATTCTAAACATTTATTTATTTTTTTTACCATCACTTGTAGATGAACTGAACAGCAGTGTGCTAGGAACACCAATTAGGTGGGAGAGTGGAAAAGTTAAGAATGTGGGTTTACACATAACTACCCAGACTCGAATAAGAATGCTTCGTGCAGCGTGCGCAAGGTAAGAAGCTTGAGTAATAATGGTGTGATTTTATTTTATTTTATTAACCGTTTGTATTCAAGAGCCCCTTCTTTAGTAACCTGTTGGAGCAGAAACACAATCAAGTGATTTGGCTCACAGGAATTTTGTCTTGCCAGGTTATGCAGTGATGGAGACGCTGTTCATCTGTACTACACCACCGGCAACTCCAGAGTTTACCACAAAGAGGAGCCCAAGAGTTTTGAAATACAAACAGAGGTAGATATTTGCACATTTGTGTTTCAAATCTCACATTTCAGTGTTCTAATGATTTTGCCTTTTTATTTCAGCACACAGATGCCATTGAGTTTCTGATCCACTCATATCCTGACTTTGTGCCCGTAGGAAGCTTGCCGTGCAATTCTGCTCAGGACAGGGTAGGTTTTTACGGTCAGATACTGTCATTTGGTGTTTGTTTTTTTTTTCCTCTTGGCAGAGATCAGTTTACATGTCCTACTTTAGAAATGAACAGGACATCATCCTTTCCTCTGATCTATTACTATGTAAACATAGTGTTTTAACATATTGACTTAAGCCTAATATAATTTATTTAAAAAAGGCTGTGCTTTTTTTTTTTTTTAAATTGGTGGTTTACGATTAAATATATATATATTTTTTTCCCCTCTCCCCAGATTGCTTTGGCTGAGCTGCTTTTTGAGAATGGGATTATCCACACTGCAGAACCTCTGTAGTCGGATTCTTCAGTCCAACTGACTGCAAACAAGAACATTAATGCAAACCAACTCTTTCGAAAGTTGTCTTCAATTGGCTCTTCTGAAACTGAAATGTATTTGAGAATTTTTAATCTGCTCAGCTTTTTAAACTAAGCAAGACTTTTTTTTTTCCTTTTTAAAATTGGCAAACTTTCATGAATTTAAGCCAAAAATCACCAGTAGAAAATTGACGTGAACGTACATGTTTTATTACTGGTTGATACAACTCAAAAGAAGAGATAAGGGAGTCTCCTTAAATAATGTGACTTGCGAACCACCCATCAGTCATTCACACCACACGTGACCGGTCTTTCCAAGAGGGGGAACGTCTAGGTCCAGGTCACCTCCTCCCCAGGCTTCAGCTCCCTGCACAGAAGAAAACGTTTCACAAGACGTCATTTGGGATAAAACTGTCTTCATTCAAGCTAACTCATGTCAGCCTTTTCACAGCTTTATTTGAAATGGTGACGTGAAAAATTGCTACCATAATCAAAAACGAAATGTTTTTCTTTAAGTCTACTTTTCTTGGATGCATGACTACCAAAGTACAGAAATAATGTTTGAGTAGAGCTTGATGCTCAGAGTTTGCTGAATGAAAGATACTTTATTAAAGGTTATGGTTGAGAAGCTGATGTAAAAAAAAATATTGCAATTGCATTCAAAATAAACCCTCAGTTACGTAGGATAAAATCTAATTTTCCCATGTTTAATCATTCGAGATTAAGGAAAAAAATACATATTTTGCCAAGTAACTGAACTTCAACAACCTTTTCCAAGTCTGAGTATTGATGCTGCATTGTTGAACGCAGCAGATGAACAAGGTAAAATGCAAAGCTGCAGTCACATTTCTGACAAAAGGGTATGATCCGTTTAAAAAATTTATAAAAGGATTTTTCAGAGCACATCAAGTGGCAGGAAACTGCACAACTAGTGAAGTGAATTATCAAATTCATGCACAGTAACAAACATCATCACGACTGATTTAAATGAGATTTTTCACAGAAACCAGTTGCATTTCTTACCTGCTGTACAATGTACTCTTGTTCCTGAAAGCTGTGAGCTTTTTATCCTGTTGTTTGTCAAGGTACCATCCAATAACAAAGCCCATGGGAACGAATATGTGTGCCCCATACTGACGGGCAACTGAGACAAAATTAACCATGGTTCCTACAAAAGATGCAAAAGACAGTCACTGATTGAACCTTTATATGTAAAGTTAGATAGGTGTGTGCTTCACACTAACTGAATAACCACTGTAAAGTCAAAACAGTCTATTTCTAGTTCAGAATAAGGCACTGCTGTAACCTCTTTGTATATATAATGAACGGTGGAAATGATAATAAATTCTGAATACATTCAGGCATCAAGAATGAACTTGAGACCAGGCTTTTTATCGCTTAAAATAACTATAAAAGTAAGTGGAGACCCTTAAATCATCGGAAAGTGGTTCAAAACCATGGAAAGAGGTGGCATTCTGCAAGACCTGCTGGTATGAATCAATAACCAAAATAAAAATAAAATCTGCATTAAAATTACTCAACTTAATCATACTTACATTTACAAAACTTAAGTTTTGAGCTTAAGCAGACTGGTCGTACTTGAAATCATGTAAAAACTATGAAACATGACTGAATGAGTATGTAGCTAAACATTTGTTTTAACCTTAAATAGCTTAGTCGACAGACAAAATTAGTTCAAAAGTACAAATGACTAGTTACACAACTATCTCTATCAAACTAAACGGTTACTTCAAACAATATAGAGTAGCTGTCATTTAGGTATTCACAAAATGTATCGAGAGACTGAAAGTTAATACTTGTCAAACTCCTTCACAGCCATCGGCACCTAGCTTGTTAGCTAACTAGCATTAGCAATTGATGTGAGGTTTTGGTTCAGAACTGCTTTTCAATCAAAACTTAGTGTATATTAAGCAAAATAAAGATTTAAGAGCACACACACTCATCCAATATAGAGACACATGGCTTGAATATCTAAAAAAAAAATAATAATAAAAAATTACCTTCTGTGAACAGTAAGCCGTGGCCTTCAGGTTCTCGTTCACTGAGCTAAGGACATTGGACTCTACCAACTGCGCAACAACATCCTGGTAATATAAAATTCAGCACAGCATTATTCATATCACGGCATTCAAGGTGGATTATTATGCAACAAAAATATACAAAAAATAAAATAAACTTCAAGTCAAAAACAATTCTAATATTATCTTCATTTGACGTTTTAACATGAAATTATTTGGTATTGACACCTCGGTACTTGGTACGCTCCTTTCACCTTTGACACATGATGCAGCGGCAAAAACATGTCTGCTAAGTCTGTGTTCAAATCGTTAACCATAATGTCGTGACGTTGTAATAATATCAAAATACAACTTTGCTGTTTTTCTATTCTGGTGAAGGGGAAATTATATTATCTTGTATTTAATGGTATGCTACACGTTCCTTTGTCTATCCATTTATCTCCACAAGTTAACATGTGTGCTAAGTTAGCAGAGTGGTTAGCATTGCTAACCACTGAGCTAGTTGTGGCTAGCAACCAAACTGTGCTTTAAATTTAAACAACTTGTCAGCGATTCAGAACACTGTTCAGACTCATGCACCTTCGTGCTTTGAACATTTACATCTAATGATGTTTTAAAACCATACGTGTTTTTGTTTCTATTCGGTGCTGATGTGACTAAATGAATGAGTTGTGCGCGGTAGTATGGGACAACAATTGGAAGCTTAAGGAGGTCGTAACAAAGATTGTTTGGTGCTCAGCTTAACTTGCAAACATAACTGTATTTGCAGTGCGACAACTGAAGAAAAATGACGTCCATTATCAAGCTGACTGCAGTGTCAGGGGTTCAGGAAGAATCCGCCCTCTGTTACCTGCTGCAGGTGGATGAATTTCGCTTCCTGTTGGACTGTGGCTGGGACGAGAACTTCTCAATGGACATCATTGATGCCATGAAGCGGTAAGTGTGGTTACCATCTTCATGAGCGGAACAATATACGGAGCCGGGCCGGTTCTAGGCAGGCATATATGTCAGTCAGAAACGTGAAGGGGGCATCATGCGTTAACATCAGGCTCCAGCACTATTTTTTTTCTGTGCTTATAGTAATAGTGTTTTTTTCGTGGAATTAGGTTGTTAGCTAAGTCCACCTCCAACCTGGAGAAGTGGATTGCACTTTGTCACCCCTCTACCTTCAGACCTGTCCAACTTGGGTGTCCCACCTGAAGACTCCTGCTGATATAGCTCTTAAGGTCACTGAGGCACTCAAACCCGCTGACCAGGGCCGGAGTGGGACTCATTTTCAGCCCTGGAGTTTCATGCCTCAGACAAGCCCACTTTAGATGACGATCTATTATTTAAATCATGTAATTCTAACCTTACATTTGATATGGAAAACACATTTTAACTTAACCAATTAAGATATTTTCAATGGCAAAATATGCAGGTTTATATCATATTACTTTCATCCTATTCCCTTTCAATTGTGGGCTTTGTGTATTTACTAACTTACTTTTAATGATAAAAGATATAACGGGTCACTACTATCGTTTGGGCATAGAAAGTAGTTATATTGGAACTAATGCTTGCTTGTTCACACATGCAATCCCCTCATCGCTACTGGCTCTGCTTCTTACACCAAATCATATTTTAAAATTCTCAGCACAAATCTCCCCTTTTTACAAAGATCAATTCAGGTCAGTTTCATTAATGTAGTGCTGAATCTTCCAGCATCTCTGGGCACTTTTCATATAGAGCAGGCCTATACCATACTTTTTATTATATTAATTCTAATAATATTCACTCAGTGAGTAATCCTACCTGCCCACTCTGGACTTGTGGGCTGGTGGCTAGTGCTTGGTGCTGTATCTTGCTTCTGACTGAAGGGCTACAAGACAAAGTTTGCCAGTTATGTGGCGTCGCATCATACTATTATTCAAATTATATAACGTTACGTTTTATGCCACAAATTAATTAACTTGAACGGTGGTTTGCAGGCAGAGTTCAATATATTGCCTTACCCGTTTCATTGTCCTCATTTGACGTTACAAACTGTGAGTGAAAAAGTTGCCAAATTTTGCTTATTTAGCTGCGTCTGTTTCCAGCTGGAAATATCTTTCCTCTTTTAAATTCTAGCCTTCTCCGCAGCACCCTTGCTCTTTCTACTTTCAATATTTCAAACACCACTGACCGAGTGCACTGACGTGTTACGTCAGGCTGCGTCTGCAAAAAAAAAAAAAAAACGAGAGCTGCAAATGGAGGCAGAGGCAACCCAGGAACAGCGTCAGCAGCGTACCTAATCAACCCACTGCCATGACTGAACACCGGCCCATCGGGAATTGTCCCGGTCCTCCCGATTAGCCACTCCGTGCCTGTGAAGATACACAGCGGAGGGACAGAGAGATGAGAGGGAGCTGCTACTATATCTTGTCCCTTTTTTCGGTGGATTTTTCTGCTACTGCAGTTACTTTTGTCAACTTGTAATATGTTAATTTTTTGGTTACATTAAACTGTGCTTTTTTCAGCTTCCAACTTCCAACGCCCCTCAACACAGAGGGTTTTTAAAACTAAAGAATTCAATTCAATGATGGTGTATTAATCCCTGAGAGCATCAGTGTAAATTATTGTTATAGGTATGTTACTTTTTTAGAAAGATAACAAAATAAGATAAAAATTAATTAAAGTTTAGTTGGCAAACTTTTGGAAAGGTCAAGTTAGTGCTGGGCGGTATACCGGTTCACACCGAATACCGGTTTATAATTTCGTTATGATAGGAATTATTAATATACCGCCATACCGGTGTATTTGATTACACAACGGGGGAACGCTGCGTCGCGCGACATTGTTTGAGACTGGACCCTTTTCAGTGTTGCGCTTCTAAACACGCATGTTTACTGTCTATGGGTGCCAGGTGGTAATAAGCACTTGCGTTATGCAAAGGTGAAGGTGGATAGGATAGACATGGAAAGTTCCGAAATCGAAGCTGCAGAACTAGTAGAACATGCTGACACAGAAGAATTTGTGCCAAAAAAAAGGAGCCGTGTCTGTAGTTTGGAAGTTTTTTGGTTTAAAAAAATCCGACGTCGACCAAACAACCATTTTATGCAAGTGTTGTCGGGCTACAGTTGCCACCTCCAGCGACGGAGGTGGCAACACGTGCAATTTTCTCCATCACCTTAGCCGTAAGCATGTCTTAGAATATCAAGAATGCATGAAGTTAAGGTCAGCACCCGCCACGTCAGCAGGTAACACAGGGAAAGCAAAAGAAAAGTCGAGCCAAATGTCACTTCAAGACGCGTTTGCTAGAGCTAGAACGTGAATCTACCTCATTTATTTGAATGTGAATACCTCATATTGATGCAAAAATATAATTATTGCAAGTTGCACTACTTTTTTGTATTGATTTTCATAAAAGATGTTTGAAATTTGCACAGTAAAAGTTCTGTATTTTGACTGCAATTGTGTTTGCATTCCGATTCCTCACTTCATTAGAATTATGAGTAGCACTTCTTTGTAAACAGCATCATTTTGTGGGGCGTTATTCTATGACGGTAAAATAGACCATCCTAAATTAATCTACTGCAGTAATTCTGTTCTCAATCTGTAGAAAATGCTGTGAACACCTAATTATGCATGAAAAAAAAAATACAGTGAAACCGTGATATGTATTTTTGGTCATACCACCCAGCACTAGGTCAAGTTTAGCAGAAAAAGAGATGTCGGTGAAATCTGAAAAAATCCTCACGATACAATTGGGATGTTGTTTTTGCAGCTTGGCAACAACTTAGCTGATGATGTCACACACAGTGTGAGCAGCAAACATGGATAGAAACTCACAGCCAACAATTCATACAGGGTGCAGAGATACTCTCTCATTTAGAAGATTACACCACGTGCTGTTAACAATCACTGTAAGCCCCCATAATGTAATTTACCTCTATCTGCAGGCTTGGTCTGCTCGTAGAGTCTGACAGCCAGGTAGAGAGGTGTCAGAGTCGTTCCTGCAGCCATATATCAGTGAAACAAATTATATTGCCTTCCTGATATTCCTGCTGTATCCTTGTCAGGGCTCCGAGCTCATTCATTTAATTTACCATTGATTTCACATTTTCCAGGACGATAAAGGGAAGAAATGGTTTAAACTTCCTTCTCTTTTCTCTCTGTTTTGTTCATGCTCTGTATCGTAGAAATCTCTTGTTCAATTCATCTGGATCTGGGGTGTTATTGCAGGCATTACTTGGGCTTTGAAAAGCTCACTCAGCTGCTCCAGCATAAGTTTCACGTTGCCACGGTTATGCATCGTACCAGATGTCATAACAGAAAATCCCAAAGAGATACAAACAATAACACAATATGTCCAGAGCCACTGCAGCAGGCACTAGTGACACGACTGTGGCGCCTTTCTAGAACTCAGAAATATTAAAGTTTCACTTCAGTTCAGTTTAATAGTACTTAATCAATTACTAAAGGGAAATCATGTTGCAGTAAGAGGGTTAGTTATTAAATTAATATACCGGTATGCTATAGTTATTGATAGATAAAAATCAGCTTACAAACACTTAGACAGTTGAAGTGTAGCAGAGAGAGTTGCGATTGAAATCGTCATTAAAAGATTTGCATGTTGTAACTTAGCAACAACTTTTAGCTGATAAGTACACACACAATGTTGGCATATATTACAGGAGGACTCTCTGTAGACAACACAGGAACTCAATGCCAACAGTTCAGCATCTCTCTCTCTGTGCAGTCTTTGTCCGACTGTATAGTCTTCATGATATTCCCATTGTGTCCTTGTCAGGGCTCCAAGCTCATCCATTTTATCTGCCAGTTATCTCACATTTCCCGCCACAATCAAGGGGAAAAAATGGTTTCAACTTATCTTTTCTCTTTAGTTTTGTTCCTGCTCTGCTTTCTTGACACCTCCTCTTCAACTTATCTGAATTTTGTCTCTTATTCCAGGCATTACTTAGGTGCTGTTTACACATACCCGGGTATTTTGATAAACGAAGACCTTTCCCTTCGTTTGTGCCTTTCGTTTATACACAAACTGAGTTTTTTCCTCCGAAAACGAAGCTAAAAAAAAACTCCGGCAAAAGTGGAGATTTTTTAAAAACTCCGTTTAGCGTTTGTGTGTAAACTGGTTGAAAGAGACAAAACGGAGTTTTGGGAATGGAATGAGGAGTTATCGTCATAGTACAGAGCCCCGCCCCTATCCGCCATGTTGGCAGGATGCTAGCGTGAGAACGCCTTTCTCTCCGTCCATTGTTTATCTGGCAAGCATGGAGGTACTAGCAGCATTTCTGTTGTTGAGAGCTATACTCGCTTGTGTGATTTTGAAAATTACAGTCATACAATGTATTGAACAACAAAGACATTTTTCACGGCTTTAGCAGTTTTATAGTCCAGCGCAACGTGTAAAAGTAGCTCAGTCTCGCTATCAGTCCACACACATGAGCCTGGCGCCATATTTTCTTCTTGAAAAGGATCCGGAAGTTCTTCCTGTCAGCGGTTCTCTATTAGGCTTCTGATTGGCTTGTGTGGAATTCTCATTGTTCTAACACTGCCACCGTAAGGCTTGGCGTAATTTAACAGCTCTTGATAGCGTATTTATGCGGATCAATGTAGACGTGTTTTTTTTTTTAAAAACGGGGCTGTGTGCACCTAGTTTTTTTTTTTGCAAACGAAGGTTAGAAAATATGCGTTTATCAAAATACCCGGGTATGTGTAAACAGCACTTTAGGCTTTTGAAAAGCTGGACCAACTTTCCTGTTGGCATGGTTACGCATCATAACAGATGTAAAAAAAAAAAGTTCCAAAACTAGTAGAGTGGAGAAAAGTGTCAACATATGTCCAGCCACCAGTGCAGTGCCATACAAACACTAAAGTTACATCAAACAAGTTTATCAATTTAAAGCTATTGTGGCTGACATGCTAGAGAACATGGGTTTTCTCTGAATTGATGTAGTAAAGTGTCTAGTCCTTTTTGGCTTCTGTAATTAGTTTTGTGTGTTCTGTGACAAATAAAGGTAATGTTGTTTTTCCCTTCAGATATGTTCACCAGGTTGATGCAGTTCTTCTCTCCCACCCTGACCCCATTCACCTTGGAGCTCTGCCTTATGCTGTGGGCAAACTTGGTCTAAACTGTACGATCTATGCCACAATTCCTGTCTACAAGATGGGTCAGATGTTCATGTATGATTTATATCAGGTACTGTAAGATGGGAACATGTGAAATCTATGCAAAAGTAATCTTGTTAAAATAGATTTTTGACGTGAATACGACTGCTTTCTTAAAAGTTCTTTTTTCCTTTTATCCACTCAGTCTCGAAACAACAGTGAAGATTTCACACTGTTCACCCTTGATGATGTGGACAGTGCTTTTGATAAAATCCAACAGCTGAAATACTCTCAGATTGTCAACCTGAAAGGTACGTTTACTGAGCCATCACAGATCAGGGGACACCCTCATCCATCGACTCCACAACATGTTTCTTGTCCATATATCTACAGGAAAGGGCCATGGTCTTTCCATCACTCCTCTTCCAGCTGGACACATGATTGGAGGCACCATTTGGAAGATTGTCAAGGATGGGGAGGAAGAGATTGTATATGCTGTGGACTTCAACCACAAGAGAGAAATGTAAGCAGAGACAAAGCGCACATAGGAAATGCATTCGTAGTGTGGTCCTTAGTTTGTTTACTGTTTTACTCTGTTTTAGTCACCTCAATGGATGCACGTTGGAGAGCATTAGTCGTCCATCTTTACTTATCACAGATTCCTTCAATGCTACATATGTTCAACCACGTCGCAAACAAAGAGATGAGCAGCTGCTTAGTAAGTAATATTTACAAAACTCTTCAGTGTTTAATGGCATATTCAGTGTAATTAATGATGAATTAAAATGAAAAAACCTGTAGAGATTAGTCATGACACACTGGTGTCTGGACTTTTACATTTCCTTTGTCCTCCCCCTAACAGCTGTCATCCTCTTGGAAACGATGGTAAATGCAGTAAATTATTCTCTTTTTTTTTCTCCTTCTCCTTTCCAAAGCCAATGTCATGGAGACCCTGCGTGGTGACGGTAACGTCCTTATTGCTGTGGATACGGCTGGGCGTGTCTTAGAGCTGGCTCAGCTTCTAGACCAGATTTGGAGGACAAAGGATGCTGGGCTTGGAGCTTACCCACTTGCTCTGCTCAACAATGTCAGCTACAATGTGGTGGAATTCTCCAAGTCCCAGGTATTTAGTTCAGATAAGTTTTAGGCCATGAAAAACAGAAACAAGTCAGTAGGAGTCAGTATCAAACTTTGTCCAGAAGAGGCAAATACAGAGACGTAATGGCACATTATAACAGAACTACATGTTTGCTTGTAACCTATCATATTGATAATTACTGATTCTCTGTAGGTGGAATGGATGAGTGACAAACTCATGAGGTGTTTTGAGGACAAGAGAAACAATCCTTTCCAGTTCCGACACTTGACCCTGTGCCACAGTCTGGCGGACCTGGCCCGGGTGCCCAGCCCCAAGGTGGTACTTTGCAGCCAACCAGATCTTGAGTCTGGTTTTTCCAGAGAGCTTTTTATCCAGTGGTGTCAAAACGCCAAAAGTTCCATCATCCTAACCTACCGCACTACACCTGGAACCTTAGCCCGCTACCTCATCGACAACCCTGGAGAAAAGATGCTGGATCTGGAGGTGAGATCCAGCATCTTGTTTTTCTGCCACAGAAGCTGATACTCATGTCTTCATGCAGCATTTGCCCTGTGGAAAGCTCCTAGTTGTAATTTTTCAGACCACGTGATGATTGTCATTTACACTATTTTCATGCTTTGCACTTCTCGTTATGACAGATCAGGAAGAGAGTAAAGCTCGAAGGCAAGGAGCTTGAGGAATTTCAGGAAAAGGACAAAATAAAGAAAGAAGCAGCTAAAAAACTTGAACAAGCAAAGGAGTAAGTCCTGGTAGAAGTAAAGGCTGAATGATGAAAGATTTGTTTTTATTTTTCAATAATTTGGGCTCTCACAGTTTCAAAGTTTCTTGTCCCCTTATTGATAAATGAAGTAAATGATAATAAGTTAATAATACTGGAAATTTCTACAAGAGTTCCATCTTTTTTTCATGCTCAGCTCACAGCTAAAACAGTACATCTGGTAAAATGCCAACTGAATACACATTATGGTTTGTTGCAAATCCAGAGATATTAAAATGGAAATCTGTAAAAGGATGATGAGTTGTAACTGCATTGTCCTGCTGTTTACCTTTGCTACTGTGTAAAAATGTTCTGTCTCTGGAGAAATTGAACTGCTCTGTACAGAATTAAGTTTTTGTTTTTTCATTTTGTGGATTTGCAGGGTGGATGTGGACTCCAGTGATGAAAGCGATATGGACGATGATCTGGATCAGCCAGCTGCTGTGAAAACAAAGCATCACGACTTGATGATGAAGGGCGAGGGGAGCCGTAAAGGCAGTTTCTTCAAACAAGCCAAAAAGTCATATCCAATGTTCCCAACACACGAGGAGAGAATCAAATGGGACGAATATGGAGAAATCATCAGGTACTGAAATATTGATGCACACGGATGTCAGAGTGTAGAACGCTGCGACCTAAAAATCTTAAATGATCTGCTTTTATCAAAGGTTGGAGGAGTTTCTGGTTCCCGAACTGCAAGCCACAGAAGAAGAGAAAAGCAAACTGGAATCTGGGTTGACAAATGGAGATGAACCCATGGACCAAGATCTGTCTGTCGTCCCCACCAAATGCATCTCAAGCATAGAAAATCTTGAAATAAGGTCAATGATCTGCATGATTGTTAAGTTGATTATAAGCAGCTGATGTTATTTTCCATAACAATGACCAAACAGCACAGTACAATCTGCCGTCCTGTCAATAAATGTCGTCTGCTTGATTCTTAACAATGTTTGACTTAGCAACATTGAAAAGTTTGACCCCATTGTTAAACCTTACAGAGCAAGGGTGACATACATAGACTACGAAGGCCGCTCTGATGGCG
The DNA here is from genome assembly GCF_027942865.1 of Odontesthes bonariensis. Taxonomy (NCBI): domain Eukaryota; kingdom Metazoa; phylum Chordata; class Actinopteri; order Atheriniformes; family Atherinopsidae; genus Odontesthes; species Odontesthes bonariensis. The sequence continues at coordinate 9,636,808 of NC_134529.1, forward strand.
ACTCCATAAAGAAGATTATCAATCAGATGAAGCCCAGACAGCTGGTGATCGTTCGTGGGCCACCTGAAGCCAGTCTGGACCTGGCTGAGTCGTGCAAGGCTTTTAGCAAAGACATCAAAGTCTACACACCCAAGCTGCAGGAAACTGTGGATGCCACCAGTGAGACACACATCTACCAGGTCTGCTTCACTTAACCCTTCTTGATTTAGATTTTTAGTAGAATTTAGGTATCTCTTTTTTTATCAAACATAAAACCTTGTGCATTTTTAGAGTGGAAAATATTGAGTTCTGCTCTGTTTGTGTAAATGTGATTGCTATGTCTTTGTCAGGCCTTTAAAGTCGCTCTGCAGCTGAGTCAAGACATTGCAACTTTAAATGTAACCTGTAACCAGCATTTTTCGTCTTATTATTTTTTCTTGCTGTGGTAAAGGTGCGGTTGAAAGACTCCTTGGTGAGCTCTCTGCAGTTCTGCAAGGCCAAAGACACGGAGCTGGCATGGATCGATGGCGTGCTGGACATGCGTGTAGTGAAGGTGGATACCGGCGTGATGCTGGAGGAGGGTGTGAAAGAAGAGGTGGAAGACAGCGAGATGCCAATGGACGTCGCCCCTGATCTTGACATCGACCACAACGCCACGGCAGTGGCAACACAGCGTGCCATGAAGACCCTGTTTGGAGAGGATGAGAAGGAGCCGTCAGAAGAGAGCGATGTCATTCCCACGCTGGAGCCGCTGCCTCCAAATGAGGTGGGAAAAAGAGACACTTGAGAAAAAGTTGTGTGTCGTGATGTTTTTCTTCCATATTAATGCCAAAACATTAATCTACTACATAACTCTTACAGAAATTGTATTAGCTTTTAAAACTGTTTATTTTTAACATTCCTCTCTTTGCTGAAAGACACATTTTAATTTTAGAGAACTTAGAGGTAGTGTAGGTTAGGGCTGAACGATCTATCGTTTTCGACCGAAAATCGCGATCTCAGACAACACGATTTTGCGATCGTCAAAGCTGCGTTTTTTTTTGGTGCATTATTTTTTTTTTTTTTTTTTTTTTGAAAAGCTGCCGTCGGCAGGTTTTCAAAATTGCGAGTCTAAAGTCGGAAAATTCGAACTGATACAACTTTCAGGTCCCTCTCCAACCTCTAACAAGCTCCGAATCGCCCCCCCAAACCCCTCCCCCTCTGTGGACGAGGTTGTGCACGTGAGTTCACACCAGTGTGAGCGCACACAAGCTGGGGCAGACTCACGCTCAGCAGCGTGTGCACAAGCTGTGATTGACAGGTAGGATTCCTCCACCCTAACTTGATTGGTTAAAAACAGCCGGGAGCGCTCGGTTTTTGCAAGCATGATTACAGGCTTCAGAGGGAGCTACAGATTTCGTTATTTTTCCTAAACAGCCTATTTAATATTCTACTTCCAGAATCCCATGACAGTTCAAGCTAATATGACTAAAAAAAAGTTGCCGACCGCAGCTATTTTTTGGGGCTTTTTATGCCTTTAATGTTAGGACAGTTTGAGAGAGACAGGAAGCAGGGGGCAGAGAGAGGGGAAAGACACGCAGCACAGGGCCGCCCGGTGCGGGAGTCGAACCGGGGCCAGCCGCATTGAATTAATTTACACTGACACTTGATTTAAAGAAAATAAATCGTGGTTGAAATCGAAATCGCAATCTCTGCCAGAAAAATCGCAATTTCAATTTTTTCTTAAAATCGTTCAGCCCTAGTGTAGGTTGTAAACAAGACGAACAGTTTGCTCCAAACTAGATGTAATGTCCCGAAAATCTTTCTTGTATATACACAGCTTAAACTTGAATTCAAGAAACTTTTCCTTTTTATCGGATGATTGTGAAAAAACCCACGTAGTCGGAATTTTTCCACATGAGCTGAAACAAGTACATTTTGAGTGGGAGATGACTTAATGTTGATACTGTTGAGTTGTTTAACACTATTGAATGAAAGATCAAATGTTATTTCTTTTTCCAAGGAGCCATAAATTTTGACGAGTCCGTATTGCAATACCAGCGAGTTTCTTCAACTGTTTGGCTCACAGTGGGAAGAAATTTTTAAAAAAAGAGTGCTTTATTTCAACTATTCTTGTTGAGATGTTGCAAGTGAAAAGTTCTGCTATGAAACACTTTGACAGGTGACCTTATTCTAAAAGTCTTTGCTGTCATATACACATTCCATGGTAAAGGAAAACCCTAATTGGCAGATAACTTTAAGATCCCAGTTGCTGCTGTAGCCAGAGGAGCAAAGGTATTACTGTTATGTCCTACAGCAGTTTAAGTAAAGTAAAAGGCAGAGAAGAGTCTTCCACGTCTTGAAACTTTCCACTAACAGAGAACTAGAGTGGTTCATGTTTGGCAGCTGATTTTTTTTTCATTTTTATTTCAGCGGCATTTCTAAATTCTGCATACAACTTGCTTGTTGGAGTTTCTGCAGGTTTCTTCACATGTCTGCACAGTTAGATTTCCCAATTTTGGTACACTAATCTTTTATGGTGCAGATGTCGTGACTTCCAATATTAAACTCCTGTTTGAGTCAAATTTTTTTCAAAATATTATTAATCAGTTCTCTTCATGTGGAAAAGCCCTACTGAGAGTTTTTCACGTGATTCTGAATGTCTGTCTGAGGCGGTATATAAGCAGGTCTGAGAGCCCCTTTTGATAGACGGTCTAAAACAAGCCTTTTTCCTCTCTGCGTGCAGATTCCAGGGCATCAGTCTGTGTTCATCAACGAGCCTCGACTGTCTGACTTCAAGCAGGTCTTGCTGAGAGAGGGCATCCAGGCCGAGTTTGTAGGAGGAGTGCTTGTCTGCAACAACATGGTTGCCGTCCGCAGGGTGAGTGTCCTTCCCCTTGGCTCACTGAGCGTGCTGTCCATCAGCTCCCTGCAGCACTGCCCACCACCAGCCTTCAACATGGAAAGAGGCCAGCACAGAAGACATACACCACCACATTTTTGTATTTTTAAATCAAAACCTCCCAGTCAAATTATTTAGCTCCAGCTTCTATCACACATTTATTCATATCAAAGATGAAAAACTTATAAAGGTGATATATTATTATATTGTTCTATAATTCTTTTGAGAAAAATAACTTAACTGTACCACTCAAGAGCTTACACATAACATTCAAAATTTGCTGGCAGAAAATAATTGATCAAAGTAACAACCAAGATAAATGACATGACTGCGTATTGTATTTGATTCTATTGACTGTAAGCTGTCAGATGTAGAAATGCACAGCTTAGAAGTGTCTCCATCTGGGCAACACATTTAACTTCTTCCTTTGTTCGCATTTTAAGGTTGGTAGTAAGGCTCTGGCTGCAGCTATAGGCTGTATGTATTTGAACATCCTTCTATCTGTGTTAATTATTTGCATGAACAGAGGTAGTAATTACTGCAAGAAGCCCTTTTTTTTTTTTTTTTTTTTTTTTTTTTTTTTCAGAGATTAAGTGTACACCTGACTATTTTCAGGCTTGAAAAGTGAATCTGTCCTTCAAGGGTTATTTCTTTGCACCTGATTTAATAACATATTCACACTGAGCACAGAGTGGAGCATTAAACACAAAGGGAAATAAGTAAAGCCTGCCTAAGCAGGATAGAAAAAACCCCAGTGGCAAATGAAAACAACTCACCTCAGATGGAAGACATTAAAAAAAAGAAAAAAAAAAAATCACAGGCAAGACTGAACAATTAAAGTAAAAGAATAAGGAGGAGAGAGCCAGGATGCCTTCAGCAAACTGCATAATTGTCAAGAACTTGAAATAGATGAAACCCAGAAAATGCAATCAAAGAGAACTGAGACTGTTAAAGGAGTGTATGTGTGGGTTTGTGTCCGACTTAAATGACAAATCTTTATGTGGATTCATTTTAAATCCATGTCTGCAGGAGGGAAATGAGAACATACTGTGCCGTTATTCTACAAGCCAGCAGTGTGCTGCACAAGGCTCGTCTATCTTTGCTCAAAGGTGCAATCTTGTTGCTAGGACCGACCTAACCAGCATATCTTTATGCTCTCTTTGTCCAGACGGAGGCCGGACGCATCGGCCTGGAAGGCTGCCTATGTGACGACTACTATAAGATCCGGGAGCTGCTGTATCAGCAGTACGCTGTGGTATAGCAGCAGCAGGCCACACCGCTGCAGAGCACACCATGGCAACACAGACAATCCTTCACAGGGACTTTACTCAGAAGAGAGGAGTGGACCTCTGCCCCATGAGCTGCTCCAGCAGTTTCACTGCAAAACTTGTACATTTTCACTTTTATAATTTTTTTCCAGATAACGATTCTTTTATTAGTTTACGTCCATAAAGTGAAAGGCAGATACTTTGCCTGAGTGGACCTCCCTGTGTAAACAGACTCTACAACCATTAGGCTTTTGTTTCTCAAGTTCCACCAACTGTACAGACAAATTGCCCTCTGTTCTGTCATTAAAACTTTTTTTTTTTCATATATAAGTTTTTAGTGTGTTTGTCTCAGCTGTGCACAGTTAAGCAAGGAATATACGTGATTTTTAACGACGCACCCATATAGGCAGTTGACGGTGTAATTGTTCACATGCTTGCCTGTTTCTGGAGGATTCCACTTGGAGGCACAGCAAAGAACTTAGACCAAACAGAAGTTTCATATTTGAAAGATGTAAACAGTGAAAGCTGTGTCTAAAGGAGGTTACCATTTGATTGATGTTGAGATCAGCACAGAAAAAGCGACACTTGGATGTTGTTAGATGTGCTTAAGAGCCTTAAATCAAAGAAGCTAAACAGCTTTTGCCACATTTGCCCCAGCACTGCCGTTAGTGGTCAGCAGCATATTACATAAGGTTAGTTTCTGCCGAGGTGTACAACTGACACTCCCAACAAACGCAGGATATGCAACATAGCTAACTCCAGTGAAACGCTTAGATTTTTTTAAATTAAACCATTTTAGCAGTCTTCAGTATGATGGTATCGTTAAGTGTTCTTTGGTCCTTTTTGGATTCACTGATGAAAAGTATATTTGTGCGAGCATTAGAATATTTTCAGATTAATTGTAATATTTGTAATATTTGTTTGATATGCATGTGGTGGTTTCAAGTGTCACTTCTAGTTACTGAAAACTGTGTGGTGTAGATTTAGGATTCAGTCAAGTTCCAAAATGTCCAATCCAATCATGCACTTCCCAAAAATGCAGCTAAACAGCTGCGCTTTGACCAACAGCCCCCAGAACTTTACAGTCTGGGGCCCTTTTCCAGGATCTATAAGATTATTGCATTCCCACAAAGGTGGGAAGGTTCAAGGTTGATTAGGAAAATTTCCTGAGGCGTGTTGCTCCACCCTGACCCCTGAGTTTGGTCCGCTCAGCAAGTCATTTGTCAGTTGTAGTAAATCAAGATCTGTCCATGTTAAATACTTTTTGAGGTTTTACATCTATTTTTTTTATTTGACCCTTAAAGCATAACCACTGTGGGAATATCGGAGATTAATATCTAATTACTCTAATCACATCTTAATTATCACAATCGCTGCTTCCTCCATGGTCCTCTGTGGCACTGATCGGGTGATCAGAGCAGCCTCCAAACAAGGAAATGCGCCTCATCTAAGTCTGTCCATGCTCCACATTTCCATGGAGTTTTGTTGTTTTTATTTGTCTCGGAGCTAAACTGCTGTGAGAAGACCAGAGATGAACATTTTATTGCTCTGATATCACTGCTCTCCTGTCACAATTGAAGCAGTATATTCTGGGGTTTGCCACCGCAGGTCGAGGTCTGATCTGTTTCTTCTCAGCTGTGTCCTGCCTAAGAAACGTGAGGAAGTGCTCATCTGCTCCAGAGAGACCCTGGTTCCTGGAACAAGGCGAAAGTGCACCTTTTGGATTATATCATAATTTGACCTTCCAATTCAATGTCCTCCCTCCCAGCATGCAACACATTTGTTGCTTCACAAAGCTGTGGAGCCACAGGGTACTGCTCACATGATTTCATATGTTATGTCAGTGCAAACCCCTTGAGATGTGTAATCTGCTTTTCGTAGGAGTCCCAAAAGACACGTAATAGTGCAATGCAACAAAAAAACAAACAAACACTGGGGTGTAACAGGCACAAAATAGTGAGGCCTGATGTTTCTTTGTTGCAGCAACTTATTGATACCTCATATAAAAGACTGAAGGCAGTCCCCTTAAAATAAATGTCCTCAGTTGTTTTCAACTATCCATTTGAAATGATGTATTTCATGTGCTCCTGCATTATCTCCGCACAAGCTTTGCTGCCTACGAGTCAATGAGCTACTGCAGTAACACCAGATGGAGACATTTTTCAGCTGTATCCAACCAGCCTATGAATACCCATATCAAATCTGTCCATGCAGCAGGGCCATCTGTAATACAGTGATGAGATGACATTGTCCCTGAAGTGATAACTGGGACTGAATATAACTCAGCCTGCTGTAGTCAGGCAGGATTAATGCTGCATTATTTAAGAAACCATCTCTTTAAAAAAAACAAAAAACTGTTCGCCTCCCTGGCTGTTAGTGCCAGGGTAGAAGTAGTGAAACGGTTCAGCAGTTTGTTTTCTCATCTTTCTCAGGCACACAAAGATATGAAGTCTAACCTCTGCTGTTCCCCAGTGATGTGTAACTGCTGTATTAGAAAGCTGGTTGACAGGAGAGGTGTGTTGAGGATGGAGGTGAGGAGGGGTGTCATATCTTGTGTCATTTGTCTGCTGCAGCATTGTTGGCACTGTGACTTGACTATTTATCTTTGCAGCGTTGTGTGAATCCCAAGGGTAGATCTTTAACATGGGCAGCTGTGGAATACCACTATTATGGATATACCAAAACAAACCTCCTCCCAACAGCTCCGATTCATCGCCTCCAACTCTCCAGCATCACACATTCGCAGAGTGTGATATGATTGTGGCGGAGACTCCACCTACTATGATAGCATGCGAGGCCATCACAGGGGGGATACACAACTCTCAGGCATACCCACACACACTTGAACAGTGAAAGCAAGTGTATGGGAGTGTGTATGTGTGGAGATGGAGGAGTTAGGCTTCAGCTTGGTTGGCCAGATGACATGCAGGCCTGTTTTTATACAGTTGCATAACATACAGTTTTGCACTTTAGAAACATTAAAATTTAAATGCTCTTTTTTAATCCGTGGCTCTCTCACGCACACACATAGACATTCATGTTCAGGAAAGCACCAATGATGCCTTTATTTATTTGCCCCCCCCCCCCTCCATCCTTGTCCTGAACTTAAGTAACCTGTTACAGACAGAGGCTGAGAGACAGAGAGTTAGTGCAGATGAGGAAGAGCTCTTCTGTGCCACAGAGCATGCCAGCTCTGCCCAGTCACTGCTTTTCATTTTGATAATTGACCAGCAACGCCAGAAATGTCCATCAGCTAATCCTCTTAGCTTTCATAATGCTGACTCTGTCACAGAAGCCCCTGTTTTAATGTAACGAGCAGCTAAGCCCACAGCACAAGGCTGACTCGCCTTGGGGGCACAGAGGCCACTCTGCCCCCTGGAGGCCACCAAGAGACCTGCTTTCAACTCAACAAGTGCACTGTCAATCTGTCAGTCTGCGTAAAATCAGATTTCCATATCATGGCTCCATGGTGACCACTGTTGTGCCTTTCAGTCTGAAGTCGCTGGTACAAAGCTGCACTTAAAGAGAGACCATCTTGGTCCATTCATCCGTGTGGGTTGGAGGATGAATGAATTTAATCCCTTTTGAATTCCTGGTCTCTTCACAAAGCAGACCACTTAATGCCAGCGACGTCAGTGTAATAATGTGAAAAGGGGAACATTTCTATGAAACCACACAATATTCAAACATAGCATGAGGCACAAAATGTCCTGCTTACATCTTTTTTTTTTTTTTTTTTAACTGTTTCTGAGATTAAGCACAGGCTTTAAATTAACTGCACTTCTTTGACGTCATGACAATTACTGGACATTTTGAAAATTTGATAAAATCAAACCAACACGGACCTTTTGTTTTCATCTTAATGTTTAAAAAGACAATGGAAACATCGAACAGAACTTGCCACAGGCTTGCAATGTTTTGATAATGACTAGGTTTGTATGTATCTGTTAAGAAATTAAAGGTCAAAAGGTTTCCAAGCACGACACATTCACTGAAGGCACTGACCAGTACTGCAATGACTAAAACGGATGTAATGTAGTGTCATACAGCTGTTTGTATTGTCAAAAATATAGTAAAGCAAAAGTAGGTTATGTTGGCTGTCAGTAGCAATGATTATTGGTTGTATTGTGTGTCTCATTCTGCTGACATTGTGTGAATGCTGTATTGTTTTGCTAGAGCTTTGAGTTTATCAGCTTATTCACATAAAGACTTGAGCCAACGTCATGCTCTGTTCAAAATCAGACTACGCCTGACAAATGGAAATGTATGACTGAGTCATGGTTTTAAAGGTTGTGCAGTTATATGAAATTGTTGGTTTTTAAATGTACGTTTGTACCCTCGAGCAAGGCAAATTTAGGGAAAAGGTCTCAAACGACATTACTTCTGATCATACCGCCACGATCTCAGGAAGAACTCTAACGAGTGCCAAGAGGATAGCGGAGAAACACATTTTGGTAATGCAAATTGAGCTTGATATGTTGACCAGAACTCCATGGAAGAAGAGGTCTTATCTCAGTGGAACCTTCCTGGTTAAATAAAGTAATGATGAATGAATAAGATAAAATAAAATAAAAAGAAAGAAAGAATAATGAATTATAATCCAGAGAGCTCAGAAAATAAGATGAGTAAATGGAACGTGCTCTTTGAATAAGTGACACAAGCACTGACGAAAAAAGGAGGATCCAGGGCAACTTCTTGGAAAATATCACACATCATTGATGCTTATACGTCTCAAAAAATAGAGGTGGTTTACAACCCACGGATAATGGCACAAACCGCCTTCCTCAAGGTGTACATAGCCATTTTAATCGAGGCTTTTAAACTTTTCTCAAGAAGTGTGTGCTGGAAAGAAATGTCTAGAATCATCAGTGGCCAACTTCCATCAACTTAATATTTACAGCTTTGGTCTATTTTTAGTAGTACTGTCACTTGTCAGCCACAGCACATACAGAACAGGATAGTGGAATCAGTCTTTGTATGCTTCTCTTGTTTGGTTTAAATCTCACAGCTTTTGGTAACGTTAATTTAATAGTTTGGCCTGTTTATTGTAGGGCACTAACTGGTTGGAGTTCAGGAGCAGTCAACATATAACTCCAGCTATGCTGTAGTCAGTGCTAACGCAATGCTGCTGCTCTCGAGCATAGTATTAGTAAAGAGCTGAAAAGAACAAATATTTATCTCATAATTTACTCACCTGGCAAAGCCCCTCCCTGCAAACATTGATATCATGTACCTGCAGACACAATTTTATAGTGTGTATTGCTGGTTTAAATTACTCGGACATTAGTTTCATGGTACATCTCTGGGTGGTGTGCTTTGACGGGAAATATAAATGTAAATGTGAGAGGTGACTAAGAAAATGCAAAGATTCCAAAAATATGAAGTATGATAAACTCAGTCAAGGTTAAGCTGTCAACAAACACATTCCCACACAGATTCAGTATGTGCATTGCTGGCTATTTTGCAGTTTGTGTGTGGGAGCAGTCAAATCGGAGAGAATGCTGAAATAAGAAAAATTTACTTTCGGAGAAAAACTTTTAGAGATATTCATGACAACTCAAAAAAGGGGAAAATCTCAACAGCAGAAGTGCACCACACATAATCTATACAACACAAATAGGGAAATCTTGCTTTGCACTTGTGCTGAACCGCAAGACCTGGGTGGCGTAAATTTAGTCATCCTCTCCAATCGATGAGGGTCCACTGATTCCTTCTAAAGCCAACGGCATGTAGTCCAAATATTTGTAAATGCATGAATGTTGCTCAACGACTACACATGCACCTGGATAAATCCCCATTTTGAAAAACAACATACCTGACAAAGAAGACGAAAAGCAGCCGAACAACATGGACACTTGTTTTGAAGAGAGATTTTTTTTGTGTCAGCATTATCCACACCTATACAATGCACTGTAAACTGAACGTTAGGCTATGCACTGGAAGCTTTGGCACAGTTGACCAAAAGATGGTATGTATATGACTGTGTATGCGTCTGCAGAATCACAATTACTTTGCAGATACAGCCACAGAAACCTGAATACCTAAACCTAAATCCCTTTAATGGCCCTTTCCGACCAAACACCATAAGGTTAATGCCTTGCTATGAAACATATTAATTTTAATGGATTTCCACACATGAAGATGGTCTGTCAGTGCGCCAAGCAAAGTGCAGTGTAGTCAGCTTGTGAACTTTGACTGTGACGTGTTGCACTGAACATCTGCACAGCCAAAAGATGCAGGGCGTCTATCCATGCACAGAAGTCAAAGCAGAAGAAAAGCTGATATTGTGTGTGTGAATTACCTGAACTCCATGGCAGAACGTTGCAGTGATTCCTCCTGTCCCCATAGGGCCAGTGTCTGAGAGCACAGCACACATTCAGATTGACACATTCAGGACACTCTCTTCTCTGCAGCTTCCTGGCTAGCAGCATATACAATGCATACAAACAGGGAGCTCCTTGCCTGCCAACAACACATGCAAACAAGTTTGAAGTTTTGAAAACTCTGCCTACTTTGCTCTGTACCCTGCTACTCTGCTGACCAGTGCACTAAACCAAGCACTGTGCAGGGTATATGTTGCGTCAGGTATGAAAGGATCCTAATTGGTGGTCTTTCAAATAATGAGCTCAAAAAGAAAGTTTAAACACTTGAGTGTTAGGGAAGATACAAAAATGCTGATTTTTTTTTTGTCTTACAGTATCTCACATTTGATCTATACAGTATGTGAAAAAGTTTCCCTGATAGGCCTCAGTTTCCCTGTGATTATCGGTATTTCTGGGAATCCTGAGGAGGTAAACGGCAACCATAACTGGTCTCATTCACTTTAATTTGTGATTGTATGCACATCAAGACAACAGAAGACTTAAAGTTGATTTTAAGAGATGGCTATGTTTTTTTTTGAATGTCCTAAATTGTTAAACCATTTGGTTTAACCAAAGATGTGAGCAATATGTAGTTTTGGGTTTTTGAATACCTCAGGAGGAAAGTTGAAACTCCTTTCCCCATTTCCCATTTTGATTCTCTCCCCCCTCGTCTATCGCATACTCCTCACTTATTAACTCCCCCAGAGATTCTTGTATATCTAATACTCTATTTTTTAGATTTTAATCCTTATGCATGTCCCTGTGGTAATGGTCCTTCAGTAAAGGAACCACTTGTGTCCACCCACTCTTTAAGACACACACAGAAAGACCCATCGAGCAGGAATCCTGAATTACACCATTACAGTGGTGATCCTCTTATGCAACTTGCTCTTCACACTCATCCACAAAGCAGGAATGCTCACGAGCATAAATCCATGAAGGCACTTGCTGCCAGATTATCCACAGTCCACAAAACAGCAGCTGCCATGCTGCCTTTTTGATGAAACAATGCTTTTTGTTGGGTGCATTTGTTTGTTTGGACTGATCCTGGCTGAGTCCCTTGCTGAGAGATGTGGATGTCTTAATTATCATATGTGTGTTAATGGGTATTGATACAGATCACATGAGATTGTTTTGCTTGGCTTCAGTACAAACATCACATTCTTCTCCTCTTGGAGCAAAACAAACCTGGCTGGTTGGTTGTTCGTAACTTGAGGCGATGCAGGCAACAGGATCAGGAAACAAGCCCTTGGATGAAGGCAGCATCAGCCTCTCAGCAAACTGCACACAGACTGACATGTAGTTCCAGCCAGTCAGCAGAAAGCAACCTGGCTGGCCTGCTCTTTCCACTCAGCACATCAGAGGGACCCGGCCTTATCTGATGTGACATGGCTGACACCACCTTGAGAGCTGTGAGGAGACCCTGCCGATGATTAATTTGAGCTCAGACAACACAATGAAGATTAGCTCCCAGTGTTTACCCCTACAGGCGTCTCTGCTAAACTCAGGACGTCTATAGCATGCCACAGGGAGGTGTAATAAGCCTGTGAATCATTGGCAGTGAAAGATGTTGACATGAAAACTAGTAGTGGCCAGACTCATGAGTGTGAATCCGGAGAAGTGACTCAGCCCTATAACTGTTTATCTTCAAGCAGTTCAGTTGGATTCCAGCTCTGCGAGTGGTGCCCGGCAGAACTTGATCAAACAGAAAGTCCAACCTTCTCTGCTTTCTTGTTGAACAACACAAGTGAGGTTTTGCTGTTCCAGACAAATTCAGATATTGCCTAACCATGGGAAAAGACACTAAATCTAGAGAATAGCCTAAAGCTTTGTCACCCACATATTCTTTTGCTGAGGACTTAAGACTTGAACCAGATTTAGGTCACAGAGAATGGTCTGATGTGAGAAATATATTATGCTTACAGGGAATGTACAATCCCTGTAAGCATTTTCTTTTTAAATTTTGACCACAAAAAAAGATGTTCAAAAGTGGTAAAAAATAATATGAGATTATCACCGGGATTTCCAATAAGAAAAACAATGGTTTGAACAGGAATCATATTCATAGTGCTGTTTGTGTGCTTACTGTACCACAGGCTTATATTCCTCATAATAGAAAAGCAGGAGGCACGTCTTCTTCAGCAGCAGTCGAGGCTGTAATCCCATAGTACTTGTGCATGCACATTAGAGCAGAAAGCCCAATTACATATTTTACATTTATGTATACAACTACTCACATTAATGATGTCCTGAAAGCCTATTGCTTGCAGCACACAGCCTGTAAAGAGTCCATATTTATGAGTTTTGTTTTTTTTATGACAAAACTACATTTCAGCTAGTTGAAAGGAGAATTAAAAAAAACATGTAATATCTCGACTGAATATAACAGTTTTCAATTAGAAATAGAACCCAAGTCTTCATTTGTAAACAAAGAACCAATGCACTTTCCTTCATTATTCCCAACAATGAATGACTTGCTGTGATGTTTTAAAGGTTCCAGCCAGGGCTGTAACAATCATCCAAGGTAACGTTACCCCAAAAAAATATTCATTAGGCCAACTGGGACTTGTTTTGGCCACAAAATGTCTTCTCCTTTTTACACTTTAGTTTTAGCTAACAACCAAACAAACCAAGCAAGTTTTCAATAAAATTGCAGCTTGACAGCACAAAATAAACTGTATTAGAAAGGTTTTTAAGAGTTAGAATTAAAAAAAAAAATCCCCTCTTACAAAACTGGCCTTTTGATTGTATAATAATACGCAATTACCTAATAAAAATCACCTAATCATGATTTTGTCTGTGCATGGATTTCCACAAATTCCACATGGTCCCGAGTCCCTCAGAGGCTTTTGCGTCTCAGGACATGTTTTGTTACCCCTTTGGCCTAGTTTGTGTTCCAGATTTTCTGCCATTGGTTCACTTGATGAACCAACTGAGTAAGATTGTAAAATGCGATTAGAATCTCAATCATTAATCTGAGATACACATTGCAGCAACGCATCACTGTAAGGAACACATGTACATTTTGTCAGAACCAGCATTGTATCTAATTTCAGTCATTTCTTCTGCTAAGGTGTGAAATGAGTCAGAAGTATGTGATTACTGCTGTGTTTTAGTTTGTTTGTTCATTACTGCTGAGGTGTTCCCAAGCCTGCTGAGATAAATGATCCTGCCAGTGAGTCCTGGGTCTGCAACGAGGTGTCTCCCGGTAGAACTCCTCTCTCTCTCCTCCCACTCTTCAAGGGAGGCATCCAGAAGGTATTTGACCAGATACCTGAACCCCCTCAATTGTTAGGGTCTAGTGTGAAATGGATTTGGCAGCAGTCAAATGCAGAGGCCAGGGTTTTCCTGGCTACTGAAACTGGCTAAAGAGACAAGATTATGCAAAAACTAGCAAGTGAAACTTTATTAGACTTGTGGAGAATTGGAGTATTATTATAATAAGAACCCATTCGATTTTGGTAGGGATTAGGTTGATTTTCATTTAAATTGTGAAGCATTGGATCTCTAAACTCTCTTGTTCAATAAACAAACTTCCATATACTACACTGTGTATACATAACATTTACAGTGCAAGAACCTTTATCAGGTTCTGTTGTCTGACACCAAACACGAGAAGTTAAAGTTTGTTGTTTGTCATAAGTCTTTCACTACATAGGCAAGATGGTGACAATCGAGAGTAATCATATCTGAGTACTCATATTGTACAGCATGTACTTATCAGTGTGAACGAACTTAAGCTCCCAATACAGCAAGCAGTACAAAACTGTGCAATTTGAAATGGAGCTTGCATCTTATGTCAAAGTCCATGTTAAAGCTTGCAACCCAGGCTTTCTATTAAGTTTTTGATGATGTCTAATTTCTTGTCTGAAAGAAAACATATATTACATTACCAATGTTACTAACCTAAACTTTCAGAGCCACAAAAAAGATGAAAACTGCATGCAAGCCGAGCACTTGTGATGACTAATCTGATTAACTTGATATATGATGTGAAATGTGCTTTTTCATGAAATTTTTTTTTCAAGGTATTCTCCATTTCACTCCTCATGCCTGTTTGTGAATAATGAGATTATGACATTAACAACTCCAACTCATTGTCCTCCTTCTCAGTGCCCATAACTTTTGTGTCCAGTAAGGGGGTGTGCAGGGTGATGAAATCACACAGCAGGGAAATCTACTGGCTTGCTGATTTTATTACATTCCCCCTCCTACCGCGGCTTCAAGTGATCACTCTGAAAGAACTCACCCTCACTTGCCCTCTGTTTCAGAGCCCTGCTTCCTGCATTAATATAGACTTTGCAGGCTGTCTCTGCAGCTCTGATGCTATCTTCCCAGAATGAATGGGCTGCATGTTTCTGCTGGCATAACCACTGTGGTCAGTCTGAATGGGACTCTCCACTATACTTAGCAAGGGGAAAAGGTTGCTCTTTGCCAGTCTACCCATCCTTTTATGTCCTGCAGACAAAAGAATAATGAAGTTATTTACGTGCAGCTCATTACAAAAGGTTAAGTCTCACTTAGCTATAAACAGCCTTTATCTTATACTAAAGCTGCTGTATGCCGAATTTTCATATAATTTCATTCAATTTCATGCAGCTTGATGCCCAAGCTGAAATGACTGCAAGTATTTAGGAAATTGATGTACAAAGCAATGGGGCTATTCTTTTGGTAAATAAACATCGGATTGTATGAGGTGGGTAAGAAATTTGTGAAAGTTTTGTGGTAGAAAATTGAAAATGATGCATCTTATGGAGTTATAAACATAAAAATATCAAGTAAAATGTTTTATCAATATTGATTCAGATGTATTTCTTCTACTATCTCGAAAACCTGGTTATCGTTATATAACACTGGTCATGTAAAGGGGGTGGACAAAAGAACTTGAACACCCTGCAGTAATAACACTTTGTTCCTGAACTTTGAGTTTAAACCCAAAGTGACCCCACTGTTTTCACCAACATCCCATGGTCTTCCCCGGAAGTTGGAGAAACCTCTAACATCACCACAGAGATGAAGAACCACTTTCTGCCACTATCTAAGCCAAAACTCTAAAACCTCACATGACCTAATGCAGTATCAATATACTGGCTACCGCACTGAGAGGAAGAATCATGGGATTTTGTCCACTCCATGCCTCTACCGAATTCATAATGCAAGTGTTAAATGGACCATTTTTCTACTCTATTAAACCTTTGCCAGAGGCCACCAACTGTACACCATTTTAGCACCTATTATGAGTTATGTAACGGATTTTTCAAGAGGTAAAGCAATAAATTGACCCCAGTAGGCATGAAACATACATAAATGATCAATTTACTGCTTTTTGGAGCATGAAACCTATTGCATACATTAAAAAGCTTTGTGTTTCTGGGATCGACTGAGTTGCCTCTTGTTGTCAACAGCTGTACAGGCGAGTTTTCATGTTGTGTTAGATGAGGAGAACAGGAGAGCTGACTGCTACCTCCAGAATACACAGATATAACTTTCTGTTGCTCGATTCTACCCTGTTTACGCTTCATACCTGAGCAGGCATACAAATAAACCCGCGGTGCCGCCAAAGAATGCCCAACACTCATAATAAATATTTTATTTTTCCTGTAGACGGCTGAGTGAAATCAGCATGTTTTCAGAGACTTTTCTTGTGTGTGTGCAGGCACACCAGGCTTTTACTGTTCTGTTAGTACCCACCATTTGCCAATGTGGGATGGACAGTAGTTTAGAAAAATGGGGACTTTTGGCCCTCCATCTGTTTTCTTGCTTCAGATATTTTATCAAATATTAGCTATAATGCCAACAGTGCATTAAAGAAAGGTACAGATTTCTATCTTTGGCTCAGTGGCATCTTTATCCAACACGTGAGTCACTTATACATGGGCTACGGAGAGTGTAGCCATTATGCAAACACGAAATGTTGACAGTCTGACAGTATTCAGCTGACCTTCTTTACCTTTGTATTGTATGACAAGGAACTAACTTTTCAAAATCGGATAAACGGACAAACTTCTTGTAGGATTAACCTGGAAGTAAAAGCATCTTAGGAAAGAACCAATTTTGAATTGTAACTTTAGTCACTTTGTTACGAGCAGCCTGTCAAAAGACCCATGAATCGTTGTCATTTATTTAGTTGCATCCAGGAAAATGTCAAAAATAACACAATTCAAAAGACATAAAATAATATTTTATCCCCAACAAGGTGATTACAGAAGAATGCACATTGTGAGGTATGCTAAATTGCAAAAGAGCTGGACTGAAAATCATCTTGATAAAGAACAGAATAAAAGGCAGCCAACATGTAAAGAAGCTATTTGGGATGTCCTTGAAGATGCCTGGAGAACTATTCGTAAATATTACTTGAAGAAATGACAAGAAAACTTGTCTAAGAGGGTTCAGACTGTGTTGAAGAATAAAAGTGCTCATATCAAAGATTAAAATATGACTGTCAAATATAATAGAATTGAACAAACTCTGTAATTGCCTTCAATATCACATTTCCATTTATGTTAAGATGTTTTGATACATTACTGCACCTGCTACCTATTTTCCTGGCAATACATAGGTAAATGAGGAATGGCTCAAAACTTGTGCACAGTACTGTATGCAGTCATGACTAAATTGTATGGAGGGGATAGTAATAATTGTGTGGGATATTGATTCACATGAATATATAGGCATTTATTAATGACCAGACTAAAAGGGAGGAAGGGGATTGGATTCATGGATTTATGGATAAACAGATTCACATGATTCACCATGCAATGTTCAACAAAAGGTCTCACATGTGGATTCAAACCTTCTTAAAATGCCAAAAGGATGTGTCTATCCACCCATTACTGTGGGGTTGCTACTGCTACTGCTGTTTGATCGTACCACTTGAGCCTCATCAGGACACAGAGTTTGTGTAGTTGGTCTGGAATTGTAGATTGTTAAATGACCAAGTCTTCAAAAATAAACTATGGCTGTGCCTGAAATCCATCAATATTTAATATTCATTCTATTTCAGTCATAATTCTGAGTGTAATATAATGCCACATGTCTCCAGATATTATTGTTTTGCTTTTGCAGAAAACCCACACACTCTGAGAAACAGAATACGAAGAATACACTATTTCTTACTTGAGAAGTCATACAGCTTTGCCTTTGAAGTGTAAAGAAAATTAATGTAAATGCAAAAAGCTGGACGAGCTCCATTTGCTAAAGAAGATCAACGAGGTATGATCAAAAGATGCAGAAAAGTGAACTTGAAAAACAAAACTGTGTAATTTCAAAGCTTAACTGATTCACATGTCAAAGCCTACATGAATAATTTAATGGGAATTTGAATTTCAAAGTTATTATGTATATTATTATGATAAATAGTTGCAATTTCTTACCATTCACTACTATGGGCCTTAGACTATTAAACGCTGACAGCTTTAGGAAAAAATGCCTCTTCACTGTATAACTTGTTACATAAGTCTACAAAGTAAATCTCATAGCGATAAAATATCTTCACATTACAAAAACATTATGTAAACTGTGTCTTGGTTCTGCTGCACAGCCTATTAAAACTGGATCTTAATCAGAGTGTTACACCAGTGAATAAACAAGATGAATCATCACAGATATAATGTAGTTGGAAGCTGAAGTGAGCAGTGCTGAGTCAAATGGCAATTGTTGTGCAACGATCATTGTTAAAGCACTTGTCATCAAGTCATTAGTGGTGTGCACCGCAAGGATATGACATGTTTGGCATTCATATCAAATAACAGATTACCATCACTCCGACTGCTTGTTTTAACATATGCTCACATTAAAACATTCCTTATTATCTCTGCTGCAGATCCGCAGTTGTTCACTGGAACCTGCAGAAAGCAAAGAAGACTGTGTAAGTTTGACCAAGGCAGGGAGTGTAAAGCACCAGCTAAATCTCTGTAAGCAGGCCCTGGCGCAGCTCCCCGATTGCCTGCCTTCTGTGTAGGCTGGGGCCTGGACGGGACTAATCCCTTGGCATGGCCACAAGTCACACATGTTGATGTGTTTGTGTGCATGCAGAGGACCCGATCTCTGCATAAAGACAAGACCTGGCTTCTGATTCAGAAAAGCCCCGACTAATCACCTGCAACGCCTTCCATGTTCACCCCTCACACAGCATCTTGGATGCTTCTTGGAAATGACGGCTAATGATTTTGGAGGACTGCCTCGTTCTGTACCAACAGAGAAAGTCCTGATCTTACATAACCGTCGTCTACATGAGATTGAGGGCTTTTGACCCTTACATGCTGTTTTTTTTTTTTGTTTAAGTGGAAAGCAGTGGTGATGGTGAAATGTTGACATACTGTTTAAGCTTTGTCAACCTGAGCGTGTAGACAGCTGTTAGTCTGAGGCAGATTTCCTGTCTGTTATCTTGGCAGAAAAGGTGACCTGCAGCAGGCCTGGAGGCAGCAGGAGCAGCCTGCACTCTGCAGCCTTACAAGTCCTCCAACACTGCTGTGTTGTTTTTAACTGTAGGAAAAAAGTTGCACTGAAATGTTGTAGAAATAGTTTGACATTTTATTGTAGTATAGAGAAGTCTGTTTCCCGTATTTTGCTTGCACAGGCAATATGAAGCGACAGCCAACAGGTTGGTTATAGGGCCACTCATAACTCATAAGTTTACTCGTTAATTAGTGAACTTAAGAGGTGTTGGTTGTTGGAGTTTATTTAATTATTGCCTTTGGACAGATTTCGGCTTGCTATTTACCTCTAATTCTGCTAAAGCTAAGCTGATGTTCTCAGCAAACTTGGCAAAAATAGAAACATTTTCTTAATTTTGTTCAAAGACTTTTAAAGCAGAAACGTAGTCTTGAGATGCAAAACACAACATTTGACAAAGCACAATACCCACCCCCGAAAAACATTTTACAAGTTATTTAAACACAACAAAATCAAACTCAAACATTTCAGGAAACAAAACAATGAGTAAAACATAAAGAACAGCATTTTAGAAGACAAGATACAGAAGCCAGCTACATTTTACAGAGCCCAACAACATGAAAATAAACTGTTTTGTGAATAGTTATGATTTTTGTTTATTCGTGTCCTGAAATATCAGTGTTACCTAAAATACCAATGTGTTCTGTTGCTACTTTGAGTAAAAATTTGGTTGTGTTTCTGAAACATTTCTGTTTTGTTGCTGTGTTTGTAATATTCATGCTGGGAAAAGAGCTTTTCTCACCAATAACAAAGTTTTATGTACTCATGGGAACCTTTGAACAAATATAACTTTAAATCACACTATTCCATGTGTTGATGGAGACAATGATGGATGATATTGATGTGGTGCTTTGTCTTTAACTCAACATTAAATTACATATTGATCTTTTCTTGCACTTTGTATTCCATCAAATAGCTGCCACCTATTTTTACCTGCAACACAGTGACAGATCCAGGTGACAACATCATTCACATAGGGCCCACTGGACTCTGCAGAGTGCTCAGATGGCCTGTATATTAGTGACTCACTTGTAGGGCTGCCAACTATCAAACATTAGTTAAGAGTATGTTGAACCCAAATCCAATTCAACTCATCATTGTATGGAAATTGGATTTGACATGTGTATCATAAAAAATGCCCATGTTCTTTCACGTTTTTTGAATATACATTTTTCTTAACTGACTGCTTTACAATCATCACTCACAACAGGGCATATTTTATTCACATTTAATTGACCACTGACATAAAAGTCCCCATTAGATTATTAATTTCTGGTATATACAATTGCAACAGTCCTGTTTATGTGAAGTAATTCTCTGAAGAGCAAAAAACGAAAGCCATTATAATCTTGGCACAAGAAACCCTTCAGGCCATTAGAAAGTATTTCATGGTTTTAGATTTGAGTGGGGACTGAAGCATTGATGCCTGTGAGCTGAAGGATCTATAACCTCAATTATTCACCGTGATATCAAAATGAGGATAGCAGGTGACAGCAGTTATTAAAGGAGATGTGCTCAGAACGCAGGGAGATATTGGATTTGGTTTCATAACACAGCAGCAGAGGAATATGGACAGATTTATTTATTTATTTTGTTTAGGCTTTTTCGTAAGTAGCATGAAAGGGGTTGCCTCGTTGCAGCCTAAAAACCTCAAGGCACCACCAAATAATGTGAAGATCACAGGACACCAGGGTGCGGGGTGATCGATGTGGGCCTGTCCGGTGCTTTCCCAATGGAGAGATAAAGGAATGAAATTTTTTTTACAGGCTGTTTGCACACGCAGTTGTCAGGAAAGTTAAAGGAGCCCAGTCTCAGTGAAGGTGGAGGGGGTGAAGGGCGCAGCTGATAGTCCGCTCTCATCACCAGCACTGCTGCTCTGCACTGAACTGAACAGGAATTCATGTGGAGGGGGAAGCGAACGGCACGACGGCCGCCCGAATTTAACAATTAACCTTGATGAGCACAGATTGGTTTCACTTAACAGGCGCAGGTGTGATTTGCGATAAGGCGCAGCTGAGAGATTTCACGTTTGCGACTGGACACTGACGCATCTTATGCTAAACAGAAAACTACACAGCGGATAGAGAATAGTGCAGCTGATATGCATGTTGGGACAGGATGCATGTTGCAATGAGATCCCTTCCCACACTCATCCTCTTACAGAATCCAAATTCAGGAGCCTTGCTGAATTGATTTGGACACCTATATCGGAATTTGACCGCCGTGTCATTGCCCCTGTTCACCAGTCCCAGCAGCTGAAAGGCATCTTCTTAGCGGCGGAGACGAGAAAGGGGGGAAAACTATCCGCTTCACTACTCCCCATCTGCAGTCTGGACGGCTTGAAATGAGGACCACATTCCGGCTCTGCTCCGTGTGAAGAGGCAAGCGGGGCGGTAGTTACTTCGGCTCTCAAGGACGCAAAAAGTGGCCGCCGGCCGAACAAGCTGAGAAGCATGGAGCGGGACGACACCGACACAGTGAGCCCGTCCAAAAAGACAATAATCGCGAAGATCTTTAAAGTTCGCAAGAGGCGGGAGATGTTATTCGTCCAGGTGTGCTTTATCTGCAGTGTCCTCTTCGTGGCATGGAGCATGTCGGCGCTGTTAACCAAGACAGGTGAGTGATGGGAAGAGATCCACCGGGGTACATAGAGCTGAGGACGGAGCAGAGCGGCTCAGACATCTGCAGTGTAATCATGCTCACACATTGGCATCACCGAGGTACCTCACATTGATCACAGAAACGAACCAGCAGGCTGTAATGTCAAGGGCAAATGATGAAAACGATTAAATTCTAAAAGGACAAGCGATTAATTTCCCTTGTGGAACATCTCTAAACAATAGACCAGACTGTCCTTTCCGTGTTGAAGTGTGGTGGATTATTCAAAAGATCGTGCATTTGGTGTTTCTGCTCAGATCACTCACTGGGCAAAGTCGGCTGCACATGTTGTTGTTGGGTCACAGCATTTTAAAAAATTCTGACTGTGGGAGCCTGTATGCCGCAGTGTGCGCGTCGCGGCAGCGGCACGTTTTTAAATTTTAGAGCCAGGCTCATAATTACGGTGCATGCACCTTATGCTCCACGCGCACGCGAGGATCAGGTAATCAAATCGACTAAAGGGAATGTGAATTAGAAATTTGTTCGTGCCTTTTTTTATTTAATGTTGTTTTTTTTGCTTGTCAAAATGAGCAGTTTTGGCAACAGGCGCGTCTGTAACAGCACACTGGAGCCTCAAGAATCACAGTTAATGCTGGCATTATCGCGTCTGGCCCGGGGCTCCACACACGCACATACCAGAGCACACACTGGTTTACGAAGGCGATCACGCTCCCTGCTTCCGCATGGCGATCGAGGGATGCCGATTTTTACGCAGAGGCCACCGATGATCACTCGGGGTGGGGGGGTGTAAACACTGGGTTGCATTGGATTCGCCGGATGTTGCAATATTAATCGGCGGACTAATGTTCGAGTTGCACTGAACGAACGATTCTAATAGGTCTATCGTGCCGAATGGGCGCGCGTGCACAAGCACACAGTCCAAACATCATGCCCTCTCTCGTGCACACGTGTCAGAACTCTTACGGCGAGCTCGTGCAAAGGCCCAGCATCCCACACAGCCTCACGCTCAGTTACGTAATCTAATGGCCAACCTTGACATTTTGTCGGTGAAGAATGATGTCTGACACACACCACCAGGATCAAAGGTTAACGAGACGAAACGCACCCCTTTGACAGTACTTCTCACATATTGGGAACAGTGAGACTGTTCAGGGCTAAGAGAAATAATATTTTTAGCAACAGGGGAGACGGAGCTGCATTTGAATCGGCATTTATTTTTGACATTAAAAATAAATGCTTGATGCGTCTCCTCTCAAAGTAGGCCTAATTTCAAATAATAGCCTAAATCTCCGACCCTGTCCCCAGATCAGTCAATCTGAAACATTTAGTCCTCTGGGCTGAGAGTGACTGAATCCACCACAAACTACCTGCCTGCAGTGCAGATCTGACGGATTTATTGGGAGTTTTAATTACATTAAAAGAAGAGGCTTAAAAGATTATTCGGGAGTGATATCATACAATCGACAGCAAATCTCTTGTCTCAAAAGGCAGGGTCTGGAAGCCAGAGTATTCCCCCTTCGGTCAAGTTTGCACTCAGTGATCATCATATGACAGTGTTCCTTTCAGCCTGTTTCATCAGCTGCTGAGTGGTGGTATTTTAAGGTGACATGCTTGAGAGGGGAGAAAGTGAAGTCCTCTGAACCAAGAGACCCAAATGTGACCATAATCAAAGCTATAATTGAGTTGCTGTGGCCCCCTCATCTTGCAGACATCAAAACAAGCATTTGTCATGTTGCACTAAAACCCATACATCGTTCTGGCCACCTTTTTTGATTGATGATAACGTGGTGGGTGGGTCCAGATAGATGGGATGCAATATGTACGGGGTGGGGCTCAACATGCTGTCACGCATACTGATTGCACTGCGTGCATGCACGTGTGACAGAGCTCCACACAGGTGTTTGAGAGGCAGGGCAGGACTGAGCTCTGACAGGTCGCTGCAGCAGGCTGACTGTGATAGCTGTAGGTGTGCAAAATGAGCTGGGGTTGTGTTTGGCAAAAAGGAGGCGAGCATGCTCACAGCATGGGAAGATTGATGGATGGTTGTACTTTGTCCATCTCCCTGCTGGGCTGGTCGAACAAAGCTGGAGGATGACATTACTAGAATATTATTGCTTGTCTCTGATGCTCATTAAAGTCAACTAGTGTGATAGTTACAACTGTCTTCCATTTTAGTGCGTTTGCACAGATTCTCTAAAGCATTTTTTATTTTTTATTTATTTTTTTAAATATTTTATTTCAGGTTAACTTTGCATGAATCTGCCAAACGGAGTGTGCATTTCCTAACAGGTCTTCCAATATGTTATCTTTATTGGTTGTGATACTAGTGCCCGATGTGCCACAAACTAAACATTTCCATGGAGTAGCCTTATATGCTATGGTAAAGGTTTGGGTACAAACCAGCCAGGTTACATTTGGAGAAAGATGTTTGGGATAGGCTACATTATGCATCTCCTTAAAATGACATTGAAGTGTTTTATTTATTTATTATTATTATTGTGTTGGTCATGCACTAGACATCGCAGGTATTAATACATTAAAAACAATTTCAGGAAAATGTTTTTCTTTTTTAATCTTAAGTTGACTCATTCTTTATTGGCCACACACTTTGAGGGGAACTTTAGAATTTGGAATGTGATAGTTTGAAAATTTTGGAAAAACAAAGGGTGAGGGTGTTATGTCAATTAAGTTTCTGATAAATAAATTGATCTGTCAGTGGAAAAATTGTTTTCAAGATGGACAACAAATTTATGAACACATGAAAATTGTTAAGTCGATGCAAGATGGCCATAAAGCCCAGATGAGTTGGTACTGCATTTACCTTGGAGTGGTGTCTATTTTGGTTCTTGAATAACAGAAACATTTGTAAATTTCAATTGAATAGGACCTTACCAGCCCTTTCATTATAACTTTAAAGTTGGTTTTATTAAATATAAACATGCATTGGTAAGGAGAATTTATGGTTTGAAAAAAACTGATGCCTGCCACAATGAAGTCCAATGTGTTATCAATCCATCCTTCTACACCGACCTCCTGACTACATCCTGTGCTGCATTTATTAAACTCGTGCAACATGTCAGTCCCCCCTCCACTGACAAACGAGCAAAGTTGTTATACACGATTGTTCCAAATCCTAAATTTCCCTTATTTATTTTTTTATATTCAAGCGATATTTGTACTGTAAATGAAGTATCCTTAACCAAATATTTATCTAAGTGGAACCTTGTTTCTCAGGATGGAATTGATTTTTAGAAATCTATACCAATGACTAAAACTGCCAACGATTTGGAATATATTCTTTAAGTCATTATACATCAAGCATTGTGGTAGGTTCTTGTTAGGACTGTGCACATCCAGATTCTTGTTGCTGTTTATCGCTCCTTTTACATGAATGTGCTCTTCGAGTAGGAAAACCAGCTGTGATACCATTTAGCATAATCTCTTTTTTAAAAAAAAAAAAAAAAAAAAGACTTGGTGAAGCCACTTCAGGAACACATACCATAGATATGTTAACCTTGCTTTGCATAAAGGTTCCAAACTTTTTTTTTTTTTTTTCAAAATGCAGATATTTACCTGTAACTGATGGACTTGATAACCAATGTGGGAAGTTGTGTGGCAAATACTTAAGTGTAATTGTTTTTGTTGTCACGTGCTCCAGATTTAATTACCCATCTGTTCTATCAACTGACTTGTCACAGCTCAACTATTTTTATTGATTTTATTTCTATATATATATAAATCCATTCAGTCATTCAAGTTACACCGACCGTTTAATGCTCTATAAAAGAGTAAAAAAATGTTTATATACTATACATGCCAAACTAATCACCACCTTAAGTATACTTAATTCAAAATTCTATAGGATCAAAATGACTGACGTACGTCACAATTTCCCACTCACCGAAATGACCCCTACTTCATTAAATTTCTTAAAAAGAATTCAGATGTATTGCTGTAAAAAAGCAGGGATCCTTTTTTCTTTTTCTCCTTTAAATTGGCTTTAAGAACCCTTTCTAGAAGTAAAGTAATTTTATCTCATTTCCCTGCTCGCTAAAATACTCGAAGACTTAAAGATTTGTGATAATTCCTGCTAACAAGCTAATGATGAGTAATGGGTGTTAATGGTACCTCTTTAAGAGCTTCACAATGCCAAAATGCAAGTATTTGAAGAGATGTCAATGGAAACAAGTGAACTGGGCTGGGGGAAGAAATTAGATGTAGCACAAGCTAGTGACATCATTCCCACAAGAGGCTGCCCAGAGGTGCTGACCGAATCACATGTTTTCAAATGCATTGCAATGGGAGCATGGCTTGCAGAACGGCTCATGCATGCATTTCTCCTGTGTTGTTTAACCTTCTAGGAAATGTCACAGGTTTTAAAGGCAGAAATCTTGTAGTTTGTGGTCATGTGGTTCCACATAACTGCTAGTACAAATGGCAGTTAGAGGGACAATTTTCCTAAATTAAATCCCAGCTATTCTTGCAATAAAGTAAAAGGGTGTTGAGAGACAGTGGAGGAGTGACGGTGAGCTGGTTTAAAAAGAGCAGGTTGCCATGATGGCTGGAGGGTTTGGTCTTTGGGATGGGAGAGCTGTGGGAAGCAGCTGAGGTCGCCTAGTGTATAATCTGTTTATCCAGTGCCTGCTGATCTTCAGGCTGTTGAACTTTTCAGTCAGACAATGTTGGACTAAAATATTCTTTTCTAAATAAATTGAAATATAGACCCCCACCCTGCTGCTGGAGACCAAAACATGAGCTAAACATTTGATTTACAGTCAATGGGTTGCTGGAAGGGCATAGCCAAATAGCCTTTTTTCTTTTTAAGGGAGATTTTGGTGTTGGATTTATTGGTGACAGTGCTCAGAAATGAGGGGTAGAAATGATTTAAAAGGAAATCTAAAAGAAAAAAAATTCTCCTGTTTTCCTTGTTGTCCTCGGAAAATGTGAGGTTAAGAAAAGACCGTAGGAGGAATTGTAAGGAGTTGGAGGACAATAGTGTTGCAATGAGACTCTGAACACACTTTAATTAAGCTATGTGGGTCTGCAGTGCTATAACTACCACTAAAAGTGCTTCTGCGCCTCATCTAATGTTACATGGAGGCTATATCATATCCTTAGTATAATAAGCTGTAATATAAAATATTTATCAAGGTTGGTTGTTTAAAAATGGAATTGGAAGTTTTAGAAGCTTCATGTCCTCATTTACTGATTTGCATGGATAAATATGACATTTTTATATGAATTTCCTTTCATAAAGGACGGTCCAGTCTTTCCTGTTTTAAATGAGATGAAAAAGGAAGCACTGATGCTCCTTTTGCAGGTATTAAGATAATTTGAAGAGCTATAGATTATTAAAGATATGCCATTGGTATAGATGACTCCCAGAAGTGGTTCACTGCATTTTGTTTTTATTTCTTCTACTGACCCACCTCTGAGACTTACAGAAGGTCCTGTATCTATTTATTCCAATGAGAAAAGAAAATGTGATTTATAGTTATTTTGGCCCGTTATAACCAAAGTAAATTTAGACTCATTTTAACCAACCCTTTATCAAAATCTTAGACCTTCCACGCAAGGTTCACAGATATTTTTTCTGTGCAAGTCTGAAGTCTATATAAATTTTGTGCAATTTCTAATGGGTCGCCTTGTTAATGTGGAGAGTCTTTGCTAATGATGCAAGAGTTGGACCATATTTGGCAGATCCCAAAGGTTCAAATTAAAGTGGGTAAATGTCACAGATCGGTCAGGTGGGGAAAAAACTAAAACAATAAGAGGGCATTCAGAACATTTTAGAAAAATGGTGCTTTCAGAGGGCCACTGGTGAACTTTGCACCATTTGTTCCCTTCTTTTTCCATCTGTCAAACACATCTGTATGCACAGATGCTGGTCAATGTCCTCGCTATTGTCCATCTGAAATACTGCACAAGAGGGGCTTAAGTTAATGCGCTTTTCCTATAAAATGACAATTGTTCTATAAAGAGAGAAATGGACTGTAGAATCATACATGTTCTGAAGGAATCCTGAAATGGGTGTTTTGGGTCACAGTCAGGGGGTCAACAGGGTCTACTGGCTCTCAGGATTATTTAAATGGATTTGCACCAAAAAGCCTGACCTGCGTTTGTGTTCACAGCTTGTGCTGAACAGTGCAATGTGCTGTTCTAATTTGCTGTGGCCAAAGGGAAGTAGTTGATTGATCTGAATCCGTCTTAATGTATTAATCTGTCGCTTATGAAGCAAAAAAAGTCACATTTCTTAGTTTAATCTTGCACAAAGTGATTCCTTTAGTGAAATTAAACTGACTACATTAGCTTTTGGACTGAACAAAATGGGTAATTTGATGCAGCCTTGGGGCTCAATTTTCCAAAACGTTATAAAGCAAATATTGATCAATTAATTGATCTTAAAATCTATGAAGCCTAGCTTCAGACACTTGTGTTTCCATGAGTCAAATGGCAAACTAATTGTGGTGAATTTTTATTGGTCTGGTTCATTGTTTAAAATCTGCTTAATGTAGTGTTATTTCCTGGATATAATTGCCAAGGGAAGTTTGCTAGTGACTGCGATCACAAGGGGACATTCACATGTTCAGAGGGACCTGCCGACACCATGTGAGTCTTTCACAATGATCACATAATCTGTAAATTTTAAGACTGGCAGAGGGGAACTATTGATAAATGAGCTGTATATGAATTAAACACAGCCTGTCAGTCCTCGGGGTATTCTCATGTGAGCGACTCATAACTGTGCGCACAGCAGTGCTTTCTTCATCTTGTTCCTCAATCCTCCATTGTCTTTGTATGGTTACATTTTATGAAAACTGCAACTTTAAAGTGCTGCTCAGCGTGTTTGAGTTTTACATAATAGATTTTTCTCCTCTGTCCTCATTACAGAGGCTTAAGAGGAGTTTAATGAAAAATGAAGCTCTCACCCCCAAAACATAATGGCACAGCTGCATTTTGACGTGTTATTGCTGCTGGATGAAAATGTCACATCTACATAAATGAGAACTTTTAAAGGATTAAAGAAAAGCAAACCTTGTTTGGATTAATGAGCGTGATCATGGATGCTCGAGGTCATGAAACATGCTCTGTGCATCATCGGCCATGTTAGTTTTGACTGCAAAATGGAGTTTCAAGGTTTTCCTTCAACAAAAAGGGAAAAACCTTTTTTAAAGGGAATGCTGCAACTGCATTTAACATCCAGTACACTGTAGAATTTGCTGCAAGCTTACTGGAGATGTTTTGTGTTTGATAACCAAAGCGCTTTACATTCTGTTTCAGGGCATGGAATGATTGTAGAGGGACATCCGGACCTTGAACACTGGGGGAGACGGCTAATGGCTTCATTGGAAAATGAGACGGAGGCTCAGAACTGCTCAGAACCAGGTACGTTATATTTATAATTTTTTTTTTTTTTTTATTTATTTTTTTTTAAAAACAAAACATTAGTATTTCTTACATCAGTTACACTCCCAGACAAAGCGGCTTGAATTTCCCACCAAAAAAGCTCTGCTAATTACATGCACAAAATGGCAGACCAAATTGGCAACGAGAAGGTGGATGCAGGTTGACTTCGAGCAGTTGAGTGTCAGCTAAAGGTGAAAGTTGGTTATTAGTTATTTTTCCCTTTTGTGTAACTTGTCATTTTCTGCGTGTGCGTCATCTGTCAAGGTTTGCTAATTGTGTTGTACTTTGTAAATGGTGTACTCTAGTACAGTTTTTATTTTTTAAAAGTACTTGAATGTACATTATGATGCTTAATTGTTTCCCTGAATACATTTATGACGACAGATGAATTGACAAGCTTTGAAATAACTTTAATCCCTCATATGTTGTTTTCAAACTTATGTTTTTACCAAACTGATGCATTGGTGATCTTGCAAACCAGTACTTTCTTACTTTGAATGCATTTTAAGTAAAATTTATGCTCTGAGGACTGATCTTGTGATCCTTTTGCTGGAGTCCAGAATTATAAAAACATTCAGGGTCTGACTTTTACAGTCAAAGGTAAGGCATTTAGCATGCTGCCACTGAATTTTTCAGTATAGATGACCTGACTTGTATTGAATAACAAAATGTATTAAAAGGTCAAGTATTTGTTATATCATTTTTAGTACATTTAATGGAGCAGCATTCTGTTAACTCCATCTTTTTGGGCTGGAAGTGTTTTTTTTTTTTTTTTTTTTTTTTTTTTCTCCTTCCTCCTTTTCTACAAAATTCTTGACTTTTTAAATGGCACACAAACAGTCTTGGTGATGCCAAGGAATGTCACTTTGTCCAACTGTTTTCGTGTCATTTGAATTGCTTCAGTCTGACCAGTCTTGTTTTTCTCAAACTGACTCACACGAGCTTTGTGTGACCCTGCATGACTCGGTGGGAAAAGAATGACAATGAAGCTGCTAGGGCTAGAAGTTGAGTGCCATTTGGCCACTTTGTAATTCATAGGGACTACCTGCTTTTTGATGACAAAATACTCTAAAATCATAAGTGACTTTTGTTTTTCTCTCTTTATATTGTTGATGCATTTAAGCTCTGAAAATATAAGGCTTGCATGATACATCTCAAAATTTTGTGCCACCACTTAGCATTTACCTAGCAGACAAAGTATATCAGGGCACAGACGGTATGGAGGAAATTTAAAATGTTAAATTTACTGACCCAGTGAGGACTGATGGACTATTACTATCAGTCACAGCGGGCAGAATTGAGGAAATCGGCTTTGTTACCTCTTTGTGTAAACAAGAAAAATAAGCAGTTTTCACATCACTGACACTGAATCGCACAGTGACTGTTTAAATTGATTCTTTCCAAAGGTGCCACGTTGGTCTGAAGTTCTTAAACACGCCACTGTGTGCTTAGTTTTTCTTCTTGTACTTGAAGTGTTCGTTTTTTTTTTTTTTTTTTTCTCTCTTCTCTCCCCTCCTTTCCTCTCATTGAAATATCTTCGGCAGCCGAGGCACAAGACCGGACTTAACATTCCACACATTTCTTTTTGGGCTCCTCTTATCCGGCTACTGCCCTATGTTGTCGGTGTAAGCTTATCATATGACTCATGTGAATAATCCTGTCATGGTTGCAGACTTAAGACCACCTGAGTTGAAAAGCAAGTGTTGAGAACACTTCTACATCAGCTCGGCAAAGGCAAGATTTCAAGTTGCTCTTCTTATCTTGACTGGATGGCAGCACTAATTTCATACCATGCTGCTTGCCCTTCCTCATTAATTCAACCTTAGTCAACAAAGTATTTCTCAAGTGTTGTCAAGCTGCTCAGTGGTGTCTTACCACGCAACAGTGCATCACAATCTGCATGTGACTCATGAACATCAGTGCTTCCTTCAGGTCTTTAGTAAAGTGTTCTTTTATCCTCGTCTTTTACATTCACATTCCACTCTAGGAAGAGTAGCCACAGTATAAAATGATCTATTGTATGGACTGATGATGCCTGAACCCTTTTATTTCTTTGTCAACCTTCAGGTTTATGTAAATCAATATTTTTTTATTTTATAGCCACATCCTCTGTGATTAATGATTTCATTAACAGTATATAGGTTTATTTTAGACCAAGGTTGACTTATTCTTTATTTTCTTTATTTTTTTTTCATCTGCAAAGTTCAGATACAACTACACTTGCACTAAGCTGTTATGTGGGTTTGCAGTGGTGAAACTATGGTTGATTTAAAAAATAAATTAAAAAAATCTACTAAAAGCACATAAGGTATTTAACCTAATGCAAAATGATCACATTTCACAAAGGCAATATTATATCATGCTACTTTAATATATATTATCCATACTGGTGCTCTCAGAGGCTGATCACTTACTCTCTGGGCCTCCTTGACATTAATCCCAGTTAGTACAGCTGTATGAAAATGAAGCATTATAGCTAGAATGTTCTGGCAGCAAAGAGATTTAGGATAGCATTCTCCTTTCATAAAGAATGGTGTAGTGCATATTGCTCTATAATAAAGGAAGCATTATAACTCCTTTCTTTAGTATTTGAGAAACTATTCTATAGCACCCCTTATATCTCAGATTGTGGTTGCACTGCTCTGTGCACGAAGTGACCAGCTGTGGATGAATGGTGGCTCTAGCCTCACAAGGGTGAGAATCGACCGTGGGCCCGGTGGAACCAGGCTAAACTGGATGGGAATTATTATTGGAGGTTTCTGCTTTATGCAGAGTCTCTGTAACATCTAAAGCTCAGATTAATTAGGCATCTGTTTGTGGGTTGCATAGATTACACCCAGCTAGCTTTGGTCTCAGCCATTTCCTCATTATTTCTGTGATCAGCAAGGGAGCCTTTTTTTTTTTTTTTTTTTTTTTTTTTTTTTTTTCTCCCCCTGAGTTCCTGGGGTGCTAATGTTGTTTTTGCTTGTCTTGAGTTTTGTGCTGCTAAGGCAGCCATTCATCATAAGTGCCTCTTTTTATAGGCCATTCAGTAATGACTCCTGGAAAACACAAGGTGCAGTAGAAACTGCTGTTTTGTGCTCCATCTTGATTATAAGTGCAGGCTTCCACAGACCTGTCAGAATGTTGGCATCAAATGTTTTTGCAAACCACAAATGTGAAAATTTCTCATTTCTGAACCAAAAGCCAGTCTAACTTGGAAACTGCCGCACAGACCTCATTCTGTATTACACTGGTTAAACCAAACACCTTTCTAAATTTAAGTAATTTTGTTTGAACCTACCCATGGTGACAAAGGTTAAACAAAAATGGTCTTGCATAGTCCAAACTTTAAGTCTTTCGTAAACTATAGTAAGCACTGGCTGTTGATTGCTAACAGGCTTATAATTGCATGATCTGCAGTTACTTTCTTTTTTAAATTTAATTTGAGTTGCAACCATGTCACTTTTTAACCTGCATTTGAGACTTTTAGCTTTTGACTATATTGACAGAAATGTGCTACCCATTAACGGTTCTGCTAGTGATGTTGATCTGCACATCTGTAAAGTTTATTTGTAGCTTAAAAGTAATTAAGTTAAACTTACTAGTGAGCATTGAATTTGCAAATGGATGTTTGCCACATTGGTAAAATGTCTAAAATAATGAGCCACATGAAAAGATTATCATTGCCCGCAAGCCCACTTATAGCGAAAATAATCAATAGTGTGACTTCCCAGATGGCCTCATCAGATGCAATGTTTAAATGCCATCAAGCAAAAGTGCTGAATCTACACCGACACTCGACAATGAAATCAAATTGAAATTATCAACAATGGATGGACATTCAACCATATGGTAAATCGGTATTTATCACCCCAAAAGTCAGTGTACAAAATGTTAGCACTTCATTACTCAAACTTGACAAAACGGTCAATTTCAATGATAACGTCAACAAATTAAGAATTAAAATGGTTTAAAAGTTGGTCCATTTTAGATTTTTACAGCAAATAATGAATGTACTAGTGTTAACACTTTACCTTTACACCCCCCCACCCATTCTACAAAGAACTACATCATTAAATGATCAACATAACCTTTGAGTACTTTAGTTAAAACCATCACATGCAGACCTTGTGTCATGCCCCCTCATGATATTTCCCTGCAGCGATCCCATGACTAATGGAACAAGTGCACACTTATTTCGCACCTAAATAGGGCAACATGCAGTCCAGTAAATCTGGAATAAGTGTTTTTTTTTTTTTTTTTTCTTGTTTTTTTTGGTAAGGCTTCTGATGTTTTATGGTCCTTTCTGGGCGGTGTGAGGAACATGAGATGCACGTTAACTGAGACTGAGTTATGGCTTGCTGGGAGAATATTACAGATTACATTCCCACATATCTCCACCTTCCCTCTGTGGGATGACTGCAGAACAAGACATGACTGCAGAAGTCTGGAGAGGGAGCATAGCACCATAGCTAATGTTCTGCAGGAGGAATGATTTGCATTTAATTTATTGTTTAAGTAACACATTTATCAAACTCACGCTTGAGTGGCAATTGTTCTAGTTGAAGGAAAGGGTAGCACAAAAAGTTGAAATGGACAAATCAAAGGGTTTAGAATGCCTTGGATTGTCTTTTGTGATTTTTTTTTTTTTTTTTTTTTTTTTTTTTTTTTTTTTTTTTTTTTTTTTTTTTAAATGTGACACTCAAACGGTGTGCAAAATTTTCATAAAATGAAGATAAACTGTGGATACCTCTGGCATGAAGAGGATGTGGAATCACCCTGACATGGCAGAGTTTTGGAGTGAATGTTTGTAAGCAGAGAGGCCTGATGTTGGCAAGACAAAAGGCACGATTTGAGTTTTTTGGGGAGAACCAAAGCTGGAACTTTGGCAGCAACGTGTTGGGTAAAGCTGCCAGTGGTTAGCGTCATGACTCCGATGGAATGCAGGTTCATCGGCTCGAGGGAAACACCAAAAGGAGGCTTTTATTTATAAATAAATAATAATTAAAAAAAAAAAAAGGAACAAGTAGGGATTATGCTGCTGTGGATAATGGAAACTGACCTCACTTTGCTTCCTGCTTGCTTGCCAGTGAAACGACAATGCAGCAGAGCTGCACTGGCACCTACACAAACCCTTTTCTTTGCTGAACAATTCAAATGTCTGACCTGTCCATGCTTATACTGTGATTTAGCTGCCTTTTTTTGTTTCTTATTTGTATGCTGTTCTGCTTTTGGCGAGTGTGTAATAGTAATGCTCAAAATAACACTTTCTCTGGATTTCAAGGGACATGGTCATATGGTTGTAGCAGAGCCATGCCTCCTCCTGAGGGAGATGTTTACCTATTTATCCTATAAGCTACACAGCTGAGTGTATATTTCACAACATTTTCCCCTTTAGGTTGTTGAACCAAGAGTCCTCTGGTCCACCAACGGCCTACTTACAGTCTCTAAAAGCTTGATGGGTGATGTTTAAAGCTAAGAATAAAGGTGTGCAAGCATCTTAATGAAGGTGAAACCGCATGCTTATGTGACATGCATATGTACATGTGACATTTCAGCACACTAAAAACACTGACTTGACAAAGAGGATAAGTGTTTTTTTTTTTTTTTATTTATTTATTTATTTTTTTTAAAAAGGGTAGCAAAGCCTCTGCTGATCTTTTCATGAGTTGACTCGTGATGTTGCCTTTATGTTTACAAGAATGGCTGTCAGTCGCATTCAAGTCATGCTGCTCACTGATGTCTGCTCGAGCAAGCTAATTATCTAATGGGCTAATAATGACCCGGAGGAATCGTTCTACTCTGAAGGGTCTCTTGACTGCTGTACTGGAGTGTCACTTGTATTCATTTAATGACCTAGCTGGTCTGTGGGTCAGAGAGCAGGCAGTGACAGAAGGTAGCATGAGGCACTCTGCCAAAACATCTTGCTTGTATCACTTTTATCTTTATTTACGTTTTGGTTGTGTAACTAACTAATTGTTCTTTTGTCTTTGGAAATGATCCATTTAGCTTTTCAGTTGCAAATGGGATAATGGTAGACTTGTTTGTCTAGCAGTCCATCATAAGTCTTCTCTACTTGTCCAACACAATACTGCTGCATGTACAGTCCTATCACTCAGGTTCTCTGTTGGACAACAGGAGGCAACAGATATTTTGACAGAAATCAGGCATTCTCATCCGTAATCTTTAACTAAGGAGACTGTAACGGCTGATTAAGTCATGAATTTTTCCAAAGCAAATTAAAATTGTTTTAAAGGCTGCCATTTGATGAATTTACAATTGTGAAATTTATGGAGACGGATGATTTAAAATCAATCTTTTTTTTTTTTTTTTTTTCTATACAATTTGAACCAGAGAAGGACCCTTTGAGTTGTCACAATTCAACCAACATTATTGATTACAAGCTGGCAACATGAATCAATCGGATCATGTAAATCTTAATGTGGCCGCCTCTGATTTGTACTGTAAAAAGTATTTAAATCAATTTCAGCTTCTGATGATAAAAGTAGTTTTGCAGCTGATTCCGAGGACAAGAAGGGGCATACTTGAAACCCTAGTTCACTGAACAGGGTTTGTCAACAGATGGCATAAATGAACAAAGACAACTTAATTTTTTTTTTTTTGTCTTTGTCAGTGCTACAAATGTGTGACAATGCCAGCACAGACGTGTCTTAAAAGATGACTTGATTCTGAAAATAACTTTTAAATGTTCAGTCCAAAATTGTAAAATCAAGGTAACAGTTTTGGGCATTAATGCATGGTTGCTTAATGACCACGCAGCTTTTGGTAGCTCAGATCTGTACTGGTATTTAGGGCTGAACTGTCTGAATTGCAGCGAATGAACAATCTCTGCCTCAGTTTACTGACAGTTTACTTCGTATAGT
Organism: Odontesthes bonariensis; assembly: GCF_027942865.1. Classification (NCBI taxonomy): domain Eukaryota; kingdom Metazoa; phylum Chordata; class Actinopteri; order Atheriniformes; family Atherinopsidae; genus Odontesthes; species Odontesthes bonariensis. The sequence goes on from NC_134529.1 coordinate 9,672,644, forward strand.
ACTCTGAGGACCAGGCTGTGGAGACGGATTAACAGAAATGTTAAATGTTTTCTTGTACAAGCAGCACAGTCAGGTGTTCAAACGGGGTTTAGTTAAACTTCTTTTGGTTAACTATGACCATTTTGTTTTTCACATCCGTGTCACCATGAAATCTTTATTCAGCTGAGAGCTGCTTATGTGGCACAAATTGAAAATGTTTACTAGAATTCTCATTTGAGTGTCTTGGTGCTTTATTGCAACTAACATAAGTTCAAGATCTGATTTTGAGTGGATGGTTTAAAAAAAAAACCAAAAAAAAACCAACAACTTAGGTTTATGCATTTTGCCAGATGCTTTTATCCAAAGTGACTTACAAATGAAGATATAACATTACAGCTAACAATGATCTTTGAGATGAATTACTAAACACTGGGATGTGGTTTGTAGAATGGACAAAACGGCTAATAGAGATTCTAACGTGTGAACTGACAGTCTATAGACTATTACTAGCAGAGTAATCAATGGTCACTGTTCAGTGTCTTATGTGATAAATCATTTGTCAAAGTAAATTTAAAACTACTTTACAGTATTCACCTGAAATGGTTCATAGAATAGAAGAAATAGAATAGAAAAATACTTTATTTATCCCCCAATGGGGGAATATTCAAAAATACATTCATACACACAACTTGCACTTTCTGTAGTTTAAAAAAGAAAATTGGATTTTACACTTGACTCGACTATTGATTCAATGAGGTATTTGTCATTCTGTCAATGCACCTCATTTGAGATGGATCACTTAAAGATCAGTCTATCCCACTCTGTATGTCCTGTCCTTGTGTGGAAATTGGCTGTGGAAGCATGTTCGTGTCTAGTGTGACCCCTGTTGCCGGGAGACGGCAAGGAACCCTATGGACGCCGTCTGGCTGAGTTGTTTACAGGGCTGAGGTGACCCCTGCCTGTCATCACTGTGCCCTCTTGACACCTTTTGTAATCACCTATTTTTAACACTCATAAGGTGCAGATTTTATTTAGTGGTAAGGGACAGAGCAAGTAACTAAAGAACATGGATGGCAATGGCATTTAATTACAGATTAATGGTGGACCTGCATGGCTTTTGTAGGTATGAAGTAAAAGGCTAGTGTGGCACACTTTTTATATGTGATTCAGAATTTTTTTTAAGCTAGAATTTGTTTTTATGGGGCTTTTTGGCTATGAGATATCAGTTTGAGTTTAGCCTTGTTTCAGGAGCAGCTTGTTTTCCATCAGCTTTGAGGACACCGATGACAAATCCTGTGACTGATTGTGCCTTTGCTGGAGGCCATCTTTTTCCGAAATGTTTCATTTGGCACATAAACCTGTCAGATGAAATGAGCTAAAGTCACTGGCCACAGTCAATACTGGTGTAAGATTTCAAAGTCAGGCAGGTGTTCTTCAGTTTTTCATTACACATTTGGGTTGCAGTCTACAACATTGAAATTTTATTGGTCTGTCCCCTAAACCAATCGGCTGCACAGTATCAGCAAGTGCACTCTGTTGCTTTTTAAACATTGAAAATCTCATAAATTAAGTTTGGATTAAGTAGTGTTTTCCAGTCAAAGAGACATTGCTCTTCATTTTATTACAAAGATAACACGTTGGGTAAAATTCATGTTGGCTAATTTAGTGAAATCTAAAAGGCATGGGTGTGATGAAGTGAACTTGGACTGCATTCTGTGGCGTATTTGATTCGCCTTTGCAGGGACTCAGACATGAGTACACACAGTCTCGCATCCCAAAAACAGACCTTGTTGAGGTGGAGACAGACGCAGTGAAGAGTCTCAGGTGAGCACTGTTCCACTTCACAGCACCATATGTGATGAGGGCTCAAACCTTTTCTTTACTTTATGCTGTAAACAGCATTGTTCTCGTGGCTCAGGATAACCTTTTGGTCAAACAACTTTTACATATTTAATTTTAGTGGTACCGCTGTACACAATTAGACCTTTAAGAAAGGTAGACCACTTTGTTCATGCAGTCATGGTCCCTGCGGGGTAAATGACCAGACTTTCCAGTTTTTCCCTTTCCACTATTATTCTGAATAACTGGTAAAACATCGATTTTACTTTTTTTTTTTTTTTTTTTTTTTTTTTTTTTTTTTGGCAAATGGTCCAAAGTTTTGCTCCTTCACATTACAATTTGTGATGAGGGAAATCTTTTGGTTGGATGATGTGAAATTCGCTAAAAATTTTCCCCCTGCGAGATGAATTGTGGATGTACAGTAGTCATCCTTCATCATTACTTAGCATGCCACAATTCGCCTCAGGTGTTTCTTTTGCTGCTAAATGGGAAAAGTTGGCTTGCAAACAGGTTGAGATTAGATGGACAGGTAGATATTAAAGGAACTGAACATCAACATATTGTGGTAAGGATGAAATTGGTATCTACCCAAAAAGCATTAAAATGCATCTACTGGCATTTATACTCCCTGCAGACTTGTATGTCTCTGAGCTACAGTTGCATGTTTAGTCATGAGACGTCTTAATATTTTTGGACTTCAGCTGGAAAACAATGTATATATTCATTTGATAACTCCTGGCACAATTCTTTTCAAATTGGTTGAAGGTTTACCCTATGAACCAAATTCTAGATTTACACATTTTCATTCTATGCACCCCCCCCTTTTTTTTTTTTTTTTTTTTTTTTTTTTATTGAGCTATTACTTCTTGGTTTAGCTTTTGTGTTGGGAGATAATCTTGTCTGAATGGTCCATTTATGAATCTACATCTTCAGGATGGATGTAAAAAAATGCTCAATTGAATAAAATTACAAGCTTCTGAGATGGCTAGATCTTATATTTGTGAAAGTTTCCTCTTGAAAATGTATAATTTGATTTTGCAAAAATGTATGTTTACTATTGTAGCCAGACAACTATTTTTCCAAAGAATGTGAATTGCAATTTTTATAGCCCATTGATGGCAGGTGAGACTTATGCAAAATTACTGTTAGAGTTAATGATTTATCCACTAAAACTACATGTGAGAAACGTACAGGAAGTAGAAAATGGTTTGAAAACGGCAACTGCCATTAGCACGTTATTTGCTGGTAATTGTTCACACTATTACCATTTGTACTCGCACATGGATTCATTCTGAGATTTCCTGGATTTGGTTGTATGAAGCGGTCTGTATAAACTTGGCAAAAAGTCTGGCTGTCTGTAGCCATTTGTATTCTCTCTTGCAGAACATGCCCAGAAACTTTCAAGGCTGTGGTGATGAGGGTTACAGATTTCTGTCCGGAGCACATTATTTGAAAAGGCTTGGTCTTTGCCTCTGTGTCCTTGGAAAACTTAAAAAAATATATATTAAATTTCCCCCCTTGGCACAAGTTCCTGGAGATTGATTCTCTCTGATTAGACATGGACAAACCTGCGCAGTTACCTGCATATCCTCTGTTTCATTCTTTGGGTCAGCCAGTCCAGGATAAATGGGCAGTCGTTTGAAATCTATGCCTCTTGTAGGTTTTTGCATTTTTCTTATCCATTACAAATAATTTTAACTTTTCTTTTTTATCCCTAATCCTCTTGTTGGACTCCAGTTTTTCTGAAATAATCTCTTTTGCCCAGGTGAAAAGGTGAGCACTCTTGAGCAGATTTTTTTTTATTTTTTTTTATTTATTTTTTAATTAGGCCAGTTCAATGTCTCTCCCTATGGAAGAGATAATTATTGTTAACTTTTAACTGCTGCCTCTGATTCTAATTAATGGATTTGGACAGATGACAATCTTTCTGTGTGACTTGTGTTTTAAATCCTGAAAATCTCCACAAAACAATTTTGTATATTGCCTAAGCATTGCTTTGGAAAGGATCAAATGGTTGTTCATGTAATCTAGGCGAGAGTTCACTGTTTGCTTGTTTAAATACATGAATTACAGCTTGTGTAAATAAAATGCAAGTAATGTGCTAGTATTGTCTCAAGAAGAGAGGAGTTATGAGCCTACAGGTCGGACAGAGGCCACTCCCCACAGATGCTGGCTCTTGTCAGTGAGACAGCTAGCTTCTGTCTCCAGCCAGGTGCACTGTGGAGTGGCCGTGCTCTCAGATCTCAGCCGTATGGCGGTTCCATGATCACACTGCGCTCCAGCTGGAGCCCTGGATGATGGATGAGTCCTCAGCATGGGAGTATTTTCTGCCTGGCTGCTTTAATTCTGTATGACTTAAAACTATTAATATAGTTGAAGCTTTTACGTCAGTGTTGAGGTGTCATGGTAGACCGCTGATAAAGCTTTATTTTCTTGAATGTATTTCATTGAACCAATTCTGTGCTCTTAAAATAAAATGTCTGTTTTTTCTAAAATTTATTTTACATAGGTTTTTTTTTTTTTTTTTTGTTTAACTTAATTATCACTGCCCAATTAATGTGATACTTGGACAGTTTGTTTTAAAAATGTATTTTATTTTAAAAGAACAAAGGGCTTTGTTTTCTAAATTAGATCTATTAGAAAGTGATGGAGGAGACGGAACAGCAAAACTACAGTAATTCATAAAATTTCAACTGAACCAAGACACCCCAGGCCTGTGCCTCCAGGAATGATGCACATCATGAAGTCACAAAGTCCTCTTGGGGTGGGGTGGGTACATGTATACCTCGCAGTCATGCTGCTGATGTGGTGACTGTGACATTTCCTCTCTCCTCAGCGATACACGAGTTCCCCAATGACCTTTTCACCAATGATGAAAGAAAGGGTGGAGCCATTATGCTGCACATTGTAGCGGTAAGAAGTTACTCAAGTGATATTCTGTGTGATCCTTAAAAAAGGTTAAAACATGGTATAATCCCATTTCCAAGAAGTTGGGATGTTGTATAAATTGCAAGACAATCGCATTTTGAAATTAAGATCTACTTTATTTGATGATGGATTATGCTCATTTTCAAATTTACAAGCAACACACTGAAGGAACAATTGGGATGGGCAAGTTTGCCTTTATGTGGAAACACTTCTTCTAACCTTCAAGAGTCAATTTGCTTTAGTTTTGAGAAGGAAACACTGTCCCTTTTTTTTTTTTTATTTTTTTTTTTATTTATTTTTTTATCATTTAAATTTTAACAAAATTTGGTTTGATAGTGTTATACCACCTGTCACACTGTTATAATTTTTTTTTTTTTTCAGTGGGTGACAGCTCTGGACTGCACACAGCACATTTTAGATTCTAAATTATTTTGCTATGCAGCAGTGCTGTTGTAATGCATGCTTCCTGCGGTTTGGTATTGTATACAGCATATGTTGCTACAAAACCTGTTTAAATCATTCACAATAATATCCAAGTTGGCTAGGCGTTATGCATTCATGCTCCCCATACTACTACTACATATACAGACTTTTAAACTGTGTGCTGATAAAGAGCCTGGTGGTGGTCGTCTTTAGCCCGAAAGATGTGGCATCCCAGATCACCCAAAGAGAATTTAAAATTCTTATTTGTTCGATGACATGGTTTAGATGGAGTTTCCGGTAATCTGCTCTAGCCCCAGAATGTTCAATGGCTTTGTTGGTACCCAAAACAAAGCTTTGCAGTTTCAGAATAAAAAGCGCAAGAGTATACAATGACGATTTAAAATGAATAAAAAATTCTCACTTCTTTCCCTTCTTAATGTGAAGACGCAGCTTATGTCTGTGTCGAAAGCTTTATAAATAAATGCAGTAGAACAGTATTTTTAGCCCTTGTATAAGTGTTGTGCTTCATAAGAATGAGTCTGACTTATTTTTAATGGCTTTGAGCTTCTCCGTATTGGAGGCTATTGTCTACATGCAGTCATGTTGAGCTCCACCGAATTGACATAAAAACGCAGGTGAGCTGTAACGCAGGTGAATTAATCTGAAAGAGACTGAACTCTACATGCTGGATTTCACACGGCCAGTAGTAGTCTGTCCTGTTTAAAGGTGTTTGAATTTGAATGCGTGGGTCACAAAATACAAAAACAAGTTTATAAAACATTAAAGTATTATGACCTGTCATAGTTTAACCTTGTGTCCTTTGAACAAAGCAAGCTTACAGATATAATGTAATAAAAATTCTGTTACAGCAGGTCATCATACTGCAGTCCTGCACTGCCCCCTGTGGATAGCATAGAGCAGAGCAGCCTGACAGAGCTGCTGGGCCCTGATGTCACGCCTAATCTATAATTTATAGATCTCTACTCAGCTGCTGAAATGGGCTGCCTCTTGCCCTTCCCGCTCATATTGGTGGAAGTATGCAGATTAAGTTGAATTAAAAAAAAAAATATATATATATATATAGTAAGAAAAAAATCACTTGTCTCTGAAATTATATTTGAATTTAACCCACATCAGGTTTTAATTGGGTACTGTAATGTTTTGAGATCCCTTTTCACTCGTCCTGTTTAGCAGCAGATTGCTCTGCGCAGGCTTCGTTAAGACGGCTGGTTAAGACTGTGTCTAAACAAGCATGCACACTTGTACTCGTATCCATGTTCCTTGTCACAAATGCACTCCTATGATTCTTTTAATAGGCTCTCTACATGTTCTTGGCCCTCGCTATAACGTGTGACGAATACTTTGTGACATCGCTGGAAAAGATCTGCGAGGTACTGCAGAGCTCTAGTCTTTCATCTTTGAGTTGGGCGGAGTTGTTTCATAATAAGCCAGCACTCTCTGCCTCTTTTCTGCAGAAACTAGATCTGAGCGAAGATGTTGCGGGAGCCACCTTCATGGCAGCTGGCAGTTCTGCACCAGAGCTTTTTGCTTCTGTCATTGGTACACACTTGTACAACTACACACATGCAGCATTCGCATACAGACATTCCCAGATGGTTGGTGTCGCCACTGGTTCTAACCGTCTGCCTCCTTATGTGCAGGTGTCTTCATCACCCACGGAGATGTGGGGGTGGGGACCATCGTTGGCTCAGCAGTCTTCAACATCCTATGCATCATTGGGGTCTGTGGGATCTTTGCAGGACAGGTGTGTGTGTGCACATGTGAGTCAGAGGGAGTGACTTACTGCTGTGCCTGCATCATTTTGTTTATTTATAGACTGCAGAGCACCACATGTGTGGCACAATCTTTTTTTCTTTTTTTTGCTGAGGAGAAACAAAGGCATCTGAAGGTACAAACTTATCAAAAGGATACAGTAGTCCAGGGAAACAAGACACGACTAGGCCAGAAAAATGCTGCTTCAGCAAGGGGACCTCATTTCAGATGGCACAATAAGACATCTGATGAAAAAATGTGATTCTGTCACAGAAAAAGGTTGTGCACAATTGTTTTCCATTCCGGAAATGAATTTGTTGCACTGACTGTAGCAGATTTTAAAACTTATATTCTAAAAGGGCCTTTTGCTCTCTGTCATGTCATTGACATAAGGCAGATTTATCCTCTGCTCAGAATGTCCTGTGAATATTAAGGCCACTGTTAACAAGCACTTTAGCATTTACAGTTCATTTCTTATAGTTCAGTGTTTTCAACAAATCAGTGAAGATTTAGACAAATGGAACACTATTAACTGAGCCTCACTTGTCATGTGATTTGTTCTGGCTGACAAACACTCCTTTTGAGGATGGCATTGGCTCAGCTGAATTTAATTTTTTTTTTTTTTTTAACTGGACTAAATGTAGTTGATGTTGTATAATAGGCTGTATTTTTTTTCTATTAATTTATTTGTCAAATGTCAAATTGGTTCTCTATCCTAAAATATTGTCATTGGAGTACTGAATGGCAAAATTCTTTAAAAATGAAGTCTATACATGTAGTCGCTTTGAATCTTAACTGCCAATCACGTATAAAATAAGAGCTGTCAGACTATGATTTTACAGTCATAAGAACCATATGTAAACTGATCTGTTTTCAGATGCCGTCGCTTGAATTTTGACACCATCAGTTCACATATGATGAAATGTATCAAAGTTGAATGTGATATATGGTAGATGAGACCAATTAACTTGTAGAATCCTCTTGCTGCACTTGTTTATGAAACTACTCAGCTTTAAAACTGAGGCTTAGCTTGCCACAGTGAATAATTTTATCAGTGATACAGATATTTTTTTATTTTGTTTCATTAACACGCATGCTTTGAATTTGGCGATTGTTCTTTGACCAACTCTAGATCAATCAACTTTGTTAAAGTTGCTGCTACAGAACGTACACCAGTAAACGCAACAAAAGAACAGGAAAGGTCTTTTTAAAAAACAAAATTTGTGAAAAGTTCTTTGCTATTCTTAAAATCATCTTTGTTTTATTGGTTCATTCTCTTAAACTTATTTGTCCATTGCTGTTTTCCATCTCAGTAACTGTTCTACTCTGTAATCTTGCCATCAAGCTAATTTAAATAAGTTTGACGTAGTGCTTTTATAGTATATTAACTAAAATGTCCATAAAATTGTAACACACAAAGGAATAGCTAGAAAACATAAAGTGACGTGTACCTGTGAATTCTCAGGTGGTGATACTGACCTGGTGGTCTGTTTTCAGGGACTCCTTCTACTACACCCTGTCTGTTATAGCTTTGATTGCAGTAAGTTACATTTTTCAACACCAGCTGTCAATTTCATGCTTAAATGTCTATTTTCCCCAAATCTAAAATTGTTTCTCACAATTTTTCAGTTCATCTATGATGGGAAGATAGTTTGGTAAGTAACTCCATTTGAAATGCAAAAAAACATAACCCCATATTTGCAACTATTACAGTAGAAAAGGCAAATTAAAAAGAAACGAAACACACCAGTGTTGAATTCAATGTTAAGTTCAGCTGGTAGCCTATGAAAGCTTTTAGAATTTTTCCAAATAGATGTTGTAGTAACTGACTTTAGTCAGTGCTGCTAGACCTTATTTCAATGTTGCGGCTGAGTCTTTCATGGGCCTGAAAATCTCTGGCTAAATATAGACCACTTTAGCCCAAGCAGTTTAACTCCTTATGTAATTTATATGTAACACAAGCAACTGAAAATGTGTCAGACGCTCAACTTAAGTCTATATATCGTATAAAGATGTTAACTTCATTTGCTTGGGAACACTAGAATGCCAAGGCTGTAGACCACTTTTAGACCAACTGTTACTATTTAGCTCAAAAGATTCCTTTTTTTTTTTTTTTTTACTTGATGCCAGATTAAGTATTTTTGCATTTATTTATTTTTTGTTAAAAAAACATTTGAAATCTATAAATGCCCAACATGAGCAATTTATTTAGTTGAGAAAAGGGTTGTCGTCAAACCGCTGCAGGATGTCCCCTCCAGCATAAGCATGATTGAACACCAAATTTTCAAATGGTAAAACATGCGTGTTCCATTTATGTGCATGTATTTGAGGGTGTGGACCTGAGCTGTCTTTTCTCTTCATCAGGTGGGAGAGTTTAGTGCTGGTTGTCATGTACGCAGGATACATCCTTGTCATGAAGTGAGTTCTGCACATCTTTTAATGATTCTTATTTAATCAAGCATGCTGAATAACATGTTCTGCTCTACAATCTGGTACAAAAACATCTGTGGGGTGATGCATATAAACGACTCGCAAGAGGAAAGTGACTTTCCAGATGGAGGGGAGTGTCCCATTCATGCCCCATGCCCAGATGGAGCCGGTTTTCTACTGAAAACTTTGTGTGTTGCTTGCAATTTTAAACGACGGCAATGTGCAATTTGACATAGTTGGAGTAATTTGTTTTACTTTATAGAACCACGTTTTAGCACTTTGATTCTCAGTATAGCTCCTGCTTGTCTGCTGAGGACCTCTAGACTCCTGGTATGTGTATGTTTTTTATTTTCTTCATCAAATCTAGTCCAAACTTTCAGCTGAAGCACACTCCATTAGACCACATTTGTGTCTTTTCAGTCCAGATCGAATAATTTAACCAAGCTGTCCTATGCTACTTTCCCTGTCCAGCTGGTAATCTGTGTTGCACTCAGCAGCAGTTTGCTCTCTGCCTGCCGTAAGAGCTTAATCTTTCTCCCTCTGCAGTGGCTAAGAGCGCAGGCTTAACCGGATCACTCCTCTTCTTTCTCATTTAGAGGAATAAGTGCTTACTTTAGGATCTGCTGTCATATGTCTCCCTTCTCCCAAAATATCCACTGACCATTTTGGGCTGTTTGGGCTAAACTGACTCTCCAGGACTGGAGTGCAAGATTTGTATATTTTTCCTTTCTCAAGTGACACATCCTGCCAGATGAAAGCTGATGGGGAAAATATACATGCCTATTTTTTGATCTTATCAAACTTAAGTCTTAACATGTCTTGTGTGTTCAATATTTCTGTTGCAGTAAATCTGATTCTAATAAAATGGCCTGTTCTCAACAAGCTGTAGAGAAGGCTAATATTGCCCCATTAATTTAGGTTGGGTATACTGAGAAACTTTTAAATAAGGGGTTTTCAAAACTAATTAGTTTTTCTCTAAACTTTATCAGATGGGAAGATTATTAAGAAACTTTCCAGCTCTTTTTTTTTTTTAAACTCTTTTTAAAGTTCCTGAATAGGATCATGGATTTAAATTTTTTTATTTTATATTTTTTTATCCAATACAAACTTGGAAAATAAGTCAAAACAAGATGTAGTTATTTTGACTTATTTTTCCAAGTGATCTGAAGGTATTGATCAGTGTCTGACTTTGGGGAAGAACAGTCAAATTCCCACCAGAGCCAATGCCTTTAAGCTCTTCAACCTTATTACAAACATTGGAGTTATTATTTTGATAACAATGTAAATATTTCAACACCTTCTCACTGAGCCTCCTTTTTTTTTTTTTTCTCTTAATCGTAAAGGTGCACAAATGGTTGGAACACTAATCTAGATGAAAGCTTGCTTTTAATGGGTAGTTTTAGCTTTGCTTATGTATGATGCTATACAGCAGCACATGCTGAGTGATAATCAGGTGCACAAGCTGGTGCAGTTTTGAGGGAAGCTTCTGAATCATGGACCCCCAAAAGGTTGGTGAAACATTTAGAGGACTACTTTTACATTACCTTGCAATGTTGTTTATTTCCCCTGACCCATGGAAGAGGCTGGACTGTATTACAAGAGTTACAGTGGAGATTCACTGATTGTGGACTGGCCATAACTCGGTGTCCACCACTCATTTAAAAATAAATGTTTTTTTCTTTAAAATAGCTCTCACTGACCGCTGTAAAGAACTGTAGCTCTGATTATGACTGCAACCGAGGGATGACACAGCTGTCACTACAATGATTCACAAGTATAATCATAACAATCACAGCATAATGATGGCTTCAGCCAGCGTTTAATGGGTACAAGACTGATACGCAGCTGTTATGCTATCCAGAGGTTTTTTGCTGGCTGTAAATGTCATTGACGTTGCCAATACAGCAGTGCATCTTTTACAGGATTAGTACAGGTTCCAGGGATATAGCAGGACATCTACTGCAGTGTTTCCCAACTCTGGTCCTCAAGCCACACTACCCTGCGTGTTCTGTTTCCCTGCTAAAACACACCTGATTCAAATGAATGGGTCTTCCTGATGCTTCTGCAGAGCTTAGATCTGTAGAGCTGACCTATTTATTTGAATCGCATGTGTTGGCGCAAGACTGCATGGAAAACATGCATGGGGTGTGTGCCTTGAGAACCAGGGTTGGAAAACATTGATCTATTGACTGACTGAATCAAAACGGCAGTTAACCCAAAACATAAACCAAATACAGCTTCAGCCCTCAGAGCCAACAGCTGTATTAAGATTCCATCTAAAATAAATTGGCACGAAATGCAAAAAGTAAAACGTTCCTTTTCAGTCATATCTGTATTCTCTCCAAAAACTGGACGTATATAACTGGACCAATATGCTCTAAATCCATAAACTATACTATATATTGATTTTATTTAGTTGAGGTGTTAAGGGGAGAAAGCAGCTCTTTGAACGCTGTACAGACTTTTAGCCAAAGACGTGCTTCTTTCAGTGTCTGATCAATTTTTCTATGTAATGGTGCTTGAATTATCTCACTAAAGTTGTGTGTTGCTGATGAAAGCCTTGTGATTGCCTTCTGGGAACATTTTTTAGCCTTTTCTTTTCAGCTTCAAATGTAGAGCAGCATATCTCAGCTAATTTGTGGATTGTGTAATGCTGATGCTGTTTTGGTGAAAGTGGGACACCTTAGATGTGAATTAATTTTCAAAATGTATTGAAATATTTTTAACTTTAGCTTGAATTATTTCATGATCATTTTTTGTTTTTTGTTACTAGATTCAACTCCAGCATGCAGAGGTTTTTCATGGGGAAGTCTAAGAAAAACGTGGCCAATGGTAATGCGGCAGCCAGCAGTGAGATGGAGGATGGTAATACTTATTATGACTATCTTTGGGATGACGACCCGTCATCACCTTTACTCTCAGCAGGTAAGGTTAATCAGACAGGCTGGGTCCCCATGAAATGGATGATTTGAGTCTGATTCTCTGGAAGATTGTGGTAGTTCCCCTTCGTTGCACGGTCTGTGGCTTAAATCTTCTCTCTTTTCTGCTCAACTAATTATTGCTATTGGTTTCTGCTGAAAGCTTGGCTAAGGTACTTGTTCAGTATTTTAAGAAACATTCGCTCCCTTGTTGAAAAAGGAGATTGATACCACTCAGCCAGAAAGCAGCTTAGTTTAACAGTATGGAAACGAGGGGACCCATGGTAGTCTGAGGTTAACAGAACCACAATAGTCCTGTCCCCCTGTTTATTTTTATGCTACAGTATGCTAAGCTATCTGACTACCAGCTGTATACTGAGCATACAGGTTTAAGTTTTATTGAAAGGAAATTAACATTTCCAATGTCAATTTATCCATTTCAATAGAATTCTGCAGAATAATTCCTTTTTTTTTTTTAATTTTATTATTAAAGCCATCTGTCTTGTTTCTGTTTTTGAAGAGCACCATAAGCTTCCTACTTAAAACAGTTTAAGATGTGTAGTTTAATCTATTTCAGTTATGCAGTTTATTGTTAGAGCAGGGATTTTTACTTTTTAGAAGTTCTGAGCAACTCTGAAATTGAAATCTTTTAAAAAAAATCTTTGATATTGGCATCAGATTCCTCCCTGAGCCACAGTCCACCACTTCTACCTTTCCTGCTTCCAACCTTTTCAAAAGCTTCTAATCAGTGACATTGAACCTTTCTGAGAGATTTACTCTTCCCCACTTTGGCTACATTTGTGCTAACATGCCTGTCTGTTTAGCCTTACTAAACTTGTTCTTGCTCGTTGTCTGTGTTGTGCTGCTGTGTGCCAATTTTTTTCTGCTTGCATACTAGTTTTCTTCTGCCAGACTCTGGAGCGTAGACCTACTCCTGAAGTGGTAATGAAATTCACAAGAGGAACTGTTTCTGCTGGCTCTGTTTACACAGTTAATTTATGTGCATTGGTGCATGAATAATGAGCCAAATTTGGGCTGAGTTAAACTAATAAGTGTACTGTAGAACTTGTTTTATTCCCCATAGACGGAATCTTAAAGCTAATTCCCAGCAAAGGGCAAATGTGGTTTCACAGGCTGCCAATAAAGCATTTGAAGGTGTGCCTCATAACTGACCATTTGTTCAATATGTCTGGCACTAGATGGAAGAGTTTCAAATCTGCTGTGTCCATTGAAATCCATCTTTGTTGGTGCATATATATTCAAAAATGGTAAGAAAATTTTAAAGCTGCACCAGGCAATTGGGGAAGTTGATTTGAAGTTTGTGCTTCCCTTTTACCTTTAGAGATGAGGGGAGTGAAGCATCCATCATGAGGAGTTAAGATTTTACATTCTTGTTTCCTTCTGAAACGTTTGGCTTCTACTAGCAAGTTAGCTCTTTTGAATGGGACAGTTTATCAGATTGTCCCAATAACATTTGTTCACATTTAAGCCACTTAAGTTTTAAATGCTTTCTTGTTGTATCTAAAGCATCTAGAGATGCAATTTGCATTTTTGCCAATGGTTAACATTAATCTAGGGATCTAGAGGTGTTTGGTAATCCATCACAATTGACATCAGTCGACAAAGACTGCCAACAAGTAAACAGGTGCTATTTAAAAAATGATTCAATCCAAATAGGTTTTTTTAAAACGCAACAAATCTTGGATTCATATTTTACCATGCATGCCTGTTCTATTCATAGTTTTGTAAGATTTTTTTTTTTATTAAATTTTTTTCACAAGCTCATTCTCCAGTCATTTCCAGGAGGAAGACATTTTTAACACTTGAAACATACTTGCATTATCCAAGTTGGCTTTTCTTTTTCTTCCTAATTGTTGAACTTAAGTTATTCAGTGGCAAATACTTCTTAAGGACAATTTACTATCAACTAATTAAGATAAAAATGTTGTACTGCAATATTATTTCCTTTTGCGATTAATATTTATTTATTTTTCTTCCCTCATTGAAAGTTTTCCTAAATTTTAGGACTGAATTTAGTTCAAAGCCTGAGACTTTCAGACACGTCGTCTGACAAAAGGTTTTCATACTTAACCATTTACAATAATCTTTATTTTTGCCTGAGACTGAAACACAACATACTACATAACAATGTGATCATTTGATTACAGTCCATAGCCTCTCAAAGAGTTACTCAAGAAGTCTTGTGAAGTTTCAGTTTGTGCTGTAAGATATGCTAAAGGAGGATGTAATAAACTTGTATTTATATTTTTCTTTTTTGTATCTTAATGTATTCCTCCACTTCTTCAGTCAAGCCTAGCAAGGCTTATAGCCGTGGCTCAGTGGTGATGGTGGATGAGATCATGAACGACAGCCCATCAAAATTCAGGTTTCCAGAGGCAGGTCTCCGTGTTATGGTCACCAGCCACTTTGGACCCAAAACCCGTCTGCGCATGGCAAGCCGCCTCATCATTACAGAGGTACATTGGGTCGTTGTTGCTACAGTCATTAAATTCGTTACTTGCATGTTAGCGGTCACTATTGTTATTTATTTGGATTCTGTAAAAGTGTTGAAGGATTTTCATATCTTGTTGCACGCTTTATTCTTTTTAGTTTCGCTGTAGATGTGGACTTCGTTTTAAAGAAGATAATAAAATAATGCTTGGGGCAAATCGGAGAAGTAGCAGCAAGTTTGCTTGTGTTCTCTTTGACTTAGTATTTTTTTTTCTGAAAGCGTCAGAAGTTGGTGCAAGCCGCCAATGGTGTGGAGACGCAAGTCATTGATGGGAAGGTTGAAATCGAGAATGGAAATGTGCCAGAAGACAAACCCACTGAGGCGGAGGAAAATGAAACCATCTCACCATTTCATATTCCAAGTATGTGATTTTTGATTATGAATGTGTGTAATTTTGTCATATGTGGAGATGCTTCTGTGGCCAAAAACACTTGACCTTTGCATGTCAGTCGTATTTCAAAATCTGTTATCGAAACACCCAAGGGTACTAATTTGAGGAAAATTAGGTGTTATTAGAGCTGAATGAGTTTCTTAGTTGGACAGTTCTGCTTCAGTTTTCTTTCGGTTTTTATTATTTAGAAGTTATTGATGTCTGCTCAAATTAGTCAGAGGCTTCTCATAGTACCACTAATGACAAGGCTGCCTTTTTATCAGTCAGTGACTGCTCATTTTAAAAAGACTGATTTATCATGAAACAGACCACTTCATGTACATTTGTGGAAGTGTTGCTGCATTATGTCATGCTACCAATTAAGTGGAAGGTTAAAGTTGAGGCACACATTCTGCTCATTAGTTTTCCTCAGTGCTTTTTGTGGTAACTGAGATCAGGTGACATGCTTATCCTTCTGTCTAAAGCCAAAGTGGATAAGAATGCAAATGGAGATATCTGAAGTTCTCTTGTGACCTAAAGCTTACAATTCTTAACAACTTTTGTTTTGAAAACAAGTTGGAATGCTGTGCACAATGACTTGCAAAGCATGTAAAGGCTTTATTCAACTGATAATGATTTAAAGGAGGAAAAAAAGGCTTATTTTAAAAATAAAGATTGGTTGTTTATAGCTTTATGGAAGAACGTTAAAAGCAGAAACCATTGCATGGGCTTTAGAGAGGAATAGTCAGTGAACATAATTTATGGTTTCCTTAACAAATACAAGTTGAATATTTGTCATGCAAAGGAAAAACCTGTATGTAAACAGATCTGAGCTCATGCATAAAATTCTGTTGAAATAATAATTTCTTCAGGAAAGGGAGTAGGCTAGGCAGATGGTTCATTTTAGGTGTGCACAAAAAACTCATCTTATGTAGGTGCATTAATGCACATGGTGTAGATGCAATTGAAGTTACCCTTAATGCTGAATCATGTTGTGGATTTTGGAGCAACATGTGCATCCATTCATATGTCCATTTCAGCAAAACCTTTTATGTCTGCATTCCAGACAGTGAAAACATCTGCTGCATTATTTATTTTTTATATATATATATATATATATAAATAAATAAGAGGCCTGATCAGTTAAGCAGCTGAAATCTTAATTCAAGCAAGAACGGACAGATATTTTGCTTATAAAACTATAAATTTGTTATGAGTGATCTGTTCCCAAATTCTGTAAAGTTTTGACATTTGCAACCGTATTAAAACTGTACTTTTAAACATGTTGATGTATTGTATTTGGTTAATGCTGCAGTATTGTACTGCAAAAAATTGGATGGAAAAACAAAATTTCCCATTATGGGGTATCTGACACTGCTGACTTCCTGTTAATGTGTTTCTCTCATAGGGGGTATTGGCAGCAAGCTGAAGTGGCTAATGTCATGGCCTCTGCTCCTGCTGCTGTTCTTCACCGTTCCAAACTGTGCCAAGCCTCGTTGGGAGAAATACTTCATGCTCTCATTCATCTTGTCTACTGTCTGGATTGCAGTCTTTTCCTATTTTATGGTTTGGATGGTGAGTATAATTAACTTGATTATATAATATTGGGCGAAACGCATGTGCTGTAGTGGATCTCCCTAAAATTCCATTTTTCTGTCATGTGCAAAATAGTTTTAATCAAGGAATTATTTAAATAAGATATGTGATGAGAAACTGCTGCCAAGTCCTGACTCATTTCCTGTATGTCTTCAGGTAACTGTAATTGGATACACTTTGGGAATCCCAGATGTCATCATGGGCATCACATTCCTGGCGGCAGGCACAAGTGTTCCAGACTGCATAGCTAGTCTCATTGTCGCTCGGCAAGGTATACCTTTCCCTTTTTTTGTACTGAATTTAATAATGGAAACTGCTGAGGTCTGCGGATGTGACATTGAATACCTCTTGTGGATTTGTTGGGTATAGTCTTTGTATTTTTTGGGTTTGGCTCAGATGCTTCAAATCACTGCTCAGAATAATGGGCATTGATTTTTCTGAACATTTTAGATTCAAATTTTGTGGATTTGATTTGGCAGAATGTTAGAAGTTGTGGCTATGTGAAGTACATGTATATCACAAGTACCACAACATTCCTAGTTTGTACAATATATGTACACTCAAAGTTTAAAATAAGTATGTGTTTTAATTTCTGGAATCTGCTTTTGTCAGATGCATGGAATAATAAGGAAATGCATAAGTTTGCATTGTAATCCATTTTGATGCAGATGTAGTCAACATTGGCCATAACGGTTTATACATACAGATGTAAAAAAACATCAACATGGACGCTAATTCGGAAATGCAAACATGTGCTCTTGTTTTTCCAAACATATTGCAGTAGACATTCAAACATGCATGTCCCCTGTTGCACAGAAACAAACTGTGAAAGCAGGAATGCACTCTAGAGTTGATTATGTGAACAAGAGAAAGATGCAGTACAGGGCTGCATCACTGCCCTCTCGTGAATCGGGTCATCATTGACATTAGAAGGCTCAGAACAATATACTTGTTGAAAACCTAAAAGTTATTTAAGCTGGGATATTGCATCGTTTGTTTCAGGTTTAGGCGACATGGCAGTGTCTAATACTATCGGCAGTAATGTGTTTGATATTCTTGTGGGACTTGGAGTTCCCTGGGCAATACAGACCATGTGTGTCAGCTATGGATCAGAGGTAAGTTTACTTTACAAGAGCTCAGACCTCACCATTTCTGTATCGAGTACATGAATTTCCAGCCATGCTTTGTCTGTTGTAATGAATGACATCGAGGAGCTGCAGCAGAGTTGCTGATCTCCCGTTTTTGTGTTTCAGGTGATGATCAACAGTCGGGGGCTGGTGTACTCAGTAGTGCTTCTGCTGGGCTCCGTGGCACTCACAGTAAGCATACTGTATCATTATGTTGAAGTGGTATAACATTCTGACCGCTCTCAGGAAGATCAGGTTTAACGCTGTAGTGTGGACTGCGCTTGTTCTAATGTGAGGATCTACATTATTTTGACATGAATGGACTGTAATCCCTCTTGACCTATCAGTTTTCACCATTCTGCAAGGGCTTCTTTACATTGTCAAAATTGTATTATAAAGTGGTCACTTTGGTGTTACTACTGTTTGATAAACATCACTTTAATTCAACAAATTTTGAAATTTTGTTTCAATCCAAAGCTCAAATCAGAAAGTAACTCATCGTTTTAGTCAAAGTTCACAATGTAGCATCAAATGAACACATAAATATTACTTTTACAAAAAGATCAACATTATCTTTTGTCCTACATTGTCTGAACAAATCAATTAAATGCGTCCAATGCAGAGCTTTTACCCAATGTGCCAGTGGCTTTTGTACACTTGGACACTACTTTTGATTCTCACAATCGGTTTTAAACAAATGCTCAAGCTTCAAGAGTTGGCAAGCAAATGAGACATTTACAGGAGCTTGATCTATAGTTTTCAGTGATCCTGTATCTACCTAAAATGGTGGGGGGGTAATTTTTCAGTGGTTTAAACTTTGAAGCTTGCAGTAGCATTTACTTAGATCTGTAGCCGAGGAACTGTTGTAAGTGTTCAATGGGGCTTTACATTTTATTTATCTTTAAGTTTTTTGATAAGCTGGTAGTGTTTGAATTTTGTGTTGAGCTCGATCTACTCAAAATATCTAATCTATCTATCTCTGTATGCACAGGACTAGTGATTTAATGTGTGGCTTTCTGCGTGTCTGCAGGTGCTGGGGATCCACCTGAACAAGTGGCGGCTGGATTTCAAGCTGGGCGTCTATGTCCTTGTCCTTTATGCAGTTTTCCTCTGCTTCTCCATCTTGATAGAATTCAACGTCTTCACTTTTGTCAACCTGCCCATGTGCATGGAGGAGTAGAGCACAGCAGCATGCCTCAAATACCAAAACCTCAATGTTCCCATAGCACCCTGAGTTTTTCTTTCCCTTCAATAATACTGGACCTATGTGCTGACTGTTTTTCTCCTTGCTTGCACTCTTTCTTTTGAAGTCCGCTAGTTCCAAATATTGCTTTAATTTGCTCACGAGGCAGCGCATAGTAAGAGCGGACTCTAAGTCTCCAAATTATCACTGTAACACAGTGTCAGTCCTGTGAGCCCATTATTTCAGGCCTTGCCTGTTTCTTCAGTAAAGTTTTGTTTCTTTGTGCGCCTGCTAACTTTCTACCCATCCAGCATGCCTTTTAGATGTCGGGGACCTCAAGAATCGTAAGTGCCCCTGTTGATTGTTGGTGTGTTTTCCCTGTTCACATAGTAGATTTTCACACCATGTCCAAAGCCTCTCCACAAACCAAATCAATGTTTCAAGGGAAAAAAAAAAAATCTGACCAGAGACCTTGATTCTAATCAAACCCTCTCATACTGTAGGGACAACTCTCCTTCAAGTCATTCCTAAAAGATTTACTAAGTTACTCCTGTGTCCTAAGAAACTCCTGAAGGAGGGTTTTGTCCTTGGCAGCTCCCCTCCTTCAGCTTGAACCTGACTCCCCTGGCATGGCCTTCGGCATCAGGGAGCAGATACTGTTAGTGCTTCACTTCACTCACCCTGTGTGATACTAACCCTCATCTGCTTGATAAAATCTGCTTTGTTTTCCTAGAGACCTTTTGTCAGGACACTTTATGTAAAGATGTATGACGGTCCAGATCAGCTGACTGTGAGGGTGTTATGCATCCACACCAGTGCACAATGTAAATTTGTAAACACTTTTTTTTTTGTATTTATTTTTTCAAAGGAAGGTTTTGTCTAGTTTGAAATATCGAGAAGAGCTCGTTGCAAATATCAGACATTGCTTGGCTTTCACTGGGGGGGAAAGAAAAAAAGAAGAAAAAAAAAGTTGCACATGGAAATGCTTTTCTTTATTTGTGTTGTGAGATTTATACCTCTCAGAGGGATATGTGGCTGGAGGTGGAGAAGACTTCACTCCAGCATGATTTTCATTCAACAATGGATTGTTCCACTTCACACTTTCAGAGGAAAGGAAAAAAAAAACTGTCTCCACATCTATATTGGCTGCATGGAATCTTTATCATCGGATGACTTGTTCCCATTTTAAGACCGCAGCAACGAGAGGGTAGTTGTTTAGCAAATGCAAAGAAACCAGATGGTTCTCAACACTGTTTGCTGTAACACTGTCTGGCCAGCAGGGGCTACTTTAGCCCCTCGACCAGTGCAGAGGTGGCAACCACAACTGTCGGTTATCAGGGAAATTCAGAGGTGGACAACTCCAGGAAGTGGAGATGGTGATAGTCTCTTGATTTTTGAGTTACATGTAGATATTGCACTTTAACAGCCGTCCTCTCATTCTGAATCAACTAGTGCTTCCTTCTGTGTGTGTGTACTTTCAGTATATGTCTGTGTGACTGTATGTGGGTGAAAGAACATTGTGTGCATGTGTATGCTCAGTTTGGGCTTGAGTTTTTCTCACACTGGCCTCCGGATTCTCAAACAGACTGGAACCTCATTAACAACGTGAGCACACCTGTCTTTGTCTGCAGTGCTTGTTGGGACATTGAACACAGCTCCTCCACAGCACAGCGAAAGGCTGAAGGGTTCTGGGCCTGATGCAGCCTGGCCCACTTTACAAAAATCGGCAGCTAAGAGCACTGCAATCCAGACTTTTTGTCATCATGCAAAAATCTCTGAGGAGTCAACAAAAGTGAGGTGCAGAGACTAAAGTGTGCGTGTGTCGGGAGTGTTTTAAGTGTTGAAAATATTCCTCTGTCACTTCATTGGCAGAGGGTACTTGTATATGCAATCTAAATGTAAAGAATTTATGTGACAAAGGCCCCTGCAAGGTTGCCATATAAAGATGGGGCATCCCGTGGAGCTGTGATGTCGGTTTGTCTAGTAGTACTTTAATGTGTGAGCTCACAAATGTGCGACAGCCAAAGGAACTGGCAAAGAAAGAATGGACATGTCTGGAGCTGTGACTTTGTGGGAAGTGTGACCTCTTCTCCCACAACCCATACATATTTTTTTATTTTTTTTATTTTTTTTTTTTTCTAAAAACTTTCTCCACTCTTGCACAAGGGCATTAACTCTGTCAACCCTGGCTGAAGCAGCAGAGGGAAAACTGGATGAATGAACAGATTACCTTTTTCAGCTTCCCTTGGGACTCTACCATCATATGAAAGATCTGGGTGAGAACAGACTAAGGAATTTACAAATTGTTGGACCACCCCCCACCCCCCTCAGGCTACTACTCTACCTGGGTTTAAATGGCTATTTATGGAGGTGACCACACAGGGCCTAAAGACTCCTCTGAACCTCCTCAGTAAATTCAATGGATGTACAAAGCTTACTTTTGTTTTTTGTTTTTCCCAGTAATGTATTTAATTTGATTCAGGATATGCAGTGTCAAGTTATTTTGTTGCTACGCTGTGTGGTCATATCCCATTTGGCAGGTTTGAGCACAGCAGAGGTATAAAAACTGCTCTTCTTTGTCCTAGTTTTGACGCATGTCCTCACCAGATGTCTGGTTTGCATCTTTGTTTCAAGTGTTTTTTTTTTTTTTTTTTTTTTTTTTTTTAAAATGGGGGAAGGTTTAAAAAAACAAAAAACCCTCAGAAGTCATACTTATTGTAGCTCTGCATAAATCTAGATTATATGGACCTCTTGTAAGAAGGAAAAAAAAAAGTTTAAAAAAAAAAAAAAATGCGCACACACACTTAAAGACACATTAGAAACTGCAGTTTAACACGAGGACTGGTATGTATTGATTGAATGCGACCTGATGCACTGTGAGCTCAATGTGATGTGGGAGTTGTTTGTCAAGAATAATGATTAAAAAATATATTAAATGTAAAGTTAGTTATTATAAAACATTACTGAGGACATCTGTATAACTTATATGAATGTATTGTCTTGCTATACTGGACATATCCAACCAATGCATTTTACTGTAAAGCAATAATGTGAAGAAAAAAAATTAAATGGCAAAAAGACTCCTATATATTTGTCTACTTGTACATTTTTTTTTTTTTCTCCAATTTTAACCATTTTTCAGATCCCTTACAGGAAAATATGGCATAGTTCTGTTTCCTTGAAACATTTTAGGTTTAACAAAAAAAATATCAAAACCAAAATCCCCTAAATTCTTTTACGCAAGTCGAATGGCTTCTGCTAAGGTTCAACAGAGTATCCAATTTTCCACGAAAAGCCCCCAAATTAAGATGCATTTGAGATGCCTTGAACTTGATTTAAATCAGCAATAATCAGTCATTGCAATGCTTAAAATAAATTCTATTTATTGCGTTAAATTGCATCCAAATAAAACTTTATTTTCCTGACGCATGATTTGCTGTGTGAAGTGCTGAGTTCTGGTAATTTAATTCCTGAAATTGGACCGTTGGTTCAAATGCTGTACTGCTCCCATCTATACGTATTTCCCCTGTAGTTCATTTTAATTAAGGATATAATTAGCCGAAAGGGACAACACAGAAGGACAACTTCAGACTTGCTGACTCGAAGGTTTTCCTTTAAACCTAACATCAAAATTTTGATGTAAGCAGTTTAAGATATGTAATGAATCGTTCGTGGTTGGATAACCCCTCAAGGTGAAGTTAATGAGTTTGTAGTCCTTATGGCTACATTGTTGCACCAGGATTGATCAAGAAAGGAAAAGTTTATCTGCCCTTTTTTTTTTTTTTTTTTTTTAAATAAAGTTTAATGTATTCTGACAATATCTATCTGGCTTGATTGCATTCCTTTTTTTTTTTTTTTTTTCTTCATTCTACTGACCATGCTTGTCTTCACTACAAATTTCTAATTATGTGCCAGCACCTTCCAATGACGTCGGTGGTGCATAGATTTGCATTCAGTCAGTGCTTGAGGTAATCCCATGCAACAATACTTTTAATTTTTGGATATGCTGTGAGATGGCAAATAAATCATCAGCTCTTTGGTTGAAGTATATCTGTACTGAATATCTAAATGAATGAATCCTACTCGTGATTTAGATTTAGCTGCAACGGCATGTAGTTCTCCTTGAGTGAATGATGAGAAAAGATCTATCGGTCCTCACTGGAAACTTGTCTGATAATCAAGCTGGAGAGCACAGCACTTCTAAAGGCTGTGTGATTGCAAACAATTTGTCATTTATAGTGATAGCTGGCAGCATGTGTTGAGGAGCATGTAAAAAATTCTTTTTTTTTTTTTTTGTGACTCAATCAAACTGGGTTTCTTGTTTGTACAACCAGTAGGGGGCAATGTTGCCTCAGGATTAATGTATCGGTGTCATTAACAAACTTTGTTTCAGCCAAGGGTGAACTGAGAGTGGAGCTCCTTTACCCAAGAGAGAAGACTGCCATTCTGTGATTTTTTAAAAAAAAAAAAAAGTTTCAAACAACAAAATGGAACTAAGTCTAACTATGATAAGAATGAATGCTTTCTCTATGTTTCGATGCAAAAAAAAAATATACTGCACATAATTTGTTAACGATGGATATCTATGTCCATCATCAGCCTGACAGGCAACCATCTGGTAAGACTGGCACGGTCCATGCAGGGTACTGGTGCTTCATCCTAATGAGCCACCCTCTTGGTTATCGTACTGCAGTTAACAAGCTTCTCTGTCAGCCGTGATCTTGTGCACTGATGAGTTCCCTTTCTGCTCCCTAACAAGCCTGTTTGGGTGGCTACTCTGTGCCTCTTGTGAATGCAGGCTTAGCTCCACCATTTGTTGTGCCACATTTAGAGACCAGGCCCACGCACCCTAGCCTTGACATGTACAGTAGCGTAATCCTGCTTTGAAAAGTTGTTTATCTGTTCACCCACCGTCTCCACAGTTAGATAGTTTGGGGACATTTTTTTTCCCCTTGTTTGTGCCTTGCCAGTATTTTTTGACAACACTTTGCTGTTTGGGTAAATTGCCGTGCAGCAGTGATGGATGGTGAGCAAACTGGGTTGCTGCTGCTTGCTGCAGTCCCTGAGCATCAAGTGTTGTGAGTCGCCCATCAGTTCTCAACTACTTTGGACTTCTCTGTTGTTAACGGATTAACTTTGAGTATTCGTTTCAGTTTAAGTAGTTAATTGATCTAAATTAGGCTAGAATTCTCTGCTACCTAGGGATATTTATTTTGACAGGATTTGAGGCATAATTTCTCACATTTCAGTACGACAGGAAATTTCTGTTTGTGAAATTACAAAAAAATAACTAGATGGATAGATAGATAAAATAGAATGACAATCTTTTCCTAAAATTACACAGCAACATCTTTTATCAGAAAAGAAAGTCATAGACCCAGGTGGGAACGGGTTAATATCTTCTGTACGAGACAAAACCAATGAGATTACCTAAATTGTTTGTGAAATTATGTAAGTATGATGATGAGAAGATTGGAAGATAACTGCTGCTGTGTGGGGAATTAGTTGTGATAAACTTCCACTGAAGAGAGAGGGGAGAGGCAGAAGAAAATAAGGAGGAGGATGAGAAACTGAAAACAAGAACAAACAGGTGTGCAGAGCAGATAGCATTTATAGACCTAGCAAGAGGGGGAGTGTGTAATACGCAGGTGAGGAACTTCAGCCAAAATGAAAAATGATCTCTATAACCATCTCTACTCATGATATTTTGTTGCAGCAGCTTCCTACTTGACTGGCCCCTGTTTGTAAAGTTGATGTTACTCTAAAAGGACTTGGTTCTCTGCACATCACTGAAACAAGGAGTTAAAAGCACTGATGCTAGCAAAAGTAAGAAATTCCTGGGGTTATAGATCCTCTATAGGAAGTTTTATGGGTTGTTCTAACTTATTTAGACCCGATGCAACATACATTTGCTTTTTTCGTTCAAGTGTGATGTGAGCATTGCGTATTCATATTGTAGACTGAGGTGTCTGATACTTAAAGAGAACATTTAAAAATTAGCATCACTGAGGTCGCTGAGCCACTGAGTGTATGTGTCCCCAACCAGAGATGGCATATAGTCAAATATGGAGATTCAGAGGGAAAACACGTTCCAGAGAAATGAAGTCGCATGAATTCGTATGCATTGTTTCCTGGCTAGATGCCTGGAAGAAAAGAGACCTGAAGCATCTTCACCATATAGGGATAAATTAACACCCATAAGAAGAGGCTTCACCCTCTGGAGGACAGAGATTTCATTCGAACAATTGGGCTCATCTCTCCAGACTTGATGCATCTTTTGTGTAAATTCGAGACGGACCTGATGAATGCAACAAAGGTTTCTATGATTGAGTCCGTGTCAGCAGAGTTCTTCATCACCCATCTCCACATCGGCTGATTGACCGAACCCTCTTATTTACTACAAGACAAAAAATAAAAAACTCAAAAATGCTTGGGCAAAGCCAAAATTAAAGTCTTCCAACTGAAACGATCAGACGTTGTTCATACCACTCAATACGGCTCCTAATGACATCCTGTAAAGTACTGTCCCTACAAGTGGCAGAAAGGAAATACAACTCATATGCGTGTTTCCACTTCTGAGTAGATGCCATTCTCAAATATTTTGCGTAAAATGGCAGAAGAAAGGAGGGTTGAATGGAGCTGTTCAGTGCTGTACTTTCAACCATGAGCCTGTGATGTGAGGTTGAGACCAACACATGTTCCGTACACAACAACACTTTACTAAGACATTTTTTGTCATTTCCTGGTCAGGTTCAGGCATTCACATTACTATGTTAGTTAAAGCTAAAATAAATGTAAGTATATCTCCGCATTAACAAATGCCACATGGGCTCATTTTGGGGAGGAGGACAGTCTCTAATTTACTATAAAAGACAAATGTTTAACCTCCCAAACTTCCTTTATTTCATGTTTTAAGTTTCCTCAGAGGCTGAGAAATAAAGTTTTAGTGGACAGTTTTACATATTTCAGGATACCCATTGGTTTAAAGCTTTTTAAAATGAAGCATATTTATTGACGAGGTAAACTAATCTTAGTTTAGACTCTAAAGCCAGTATTTCAATCACACTCCCAATATTTACTCATATTGGTCTGTTCTGTTTTCTTTGCATTGTCTCCAAGGCACTGTCTTAGAAAACCTTGACTCGCCTGTCTTTCTTTCCCTTAAGTGGTATTATAATATTCAATACAACCTTTCCTGGTATTTTAATCATCTGCAAGCTTTTTAACTATGTTAAAATTGGCTTTGTTCTTAGACATTAAGACTGAAATAAGTCTCAGTACTTTTCCATTATGACCTAAAGTGATCCAGGAGTAGAAAGACTAAACAATTAGGAAAGCAAGGGCAGATTCACACACACACACACACACACACACACACATTGTTTTGGGCTGATCCAGAGAATATGACGAAGCATGTTGAACCTACTCATGTCCAATCATACTCGGTCGAGTGTGAGTCCAACCTATGAGGCTATAAATACAAATGGTACCCGGAAATCGAGGCGCAGTCTGACAGACTTCCTGCGGGAGCTCTTTCCCACTGAGCCCAGCGCTGATATGCTTTGACGTGTGACTACAAATAAAGACTTCATTTTCACTTGAATTACTCCGGTCCGTTCTTGAGCTTCCAACTAAAAGAACCGAATCTAACAACTACATGAAATTAAAATAAACCAAATAACAATGAGGACAGTGACATTATCAGAGCTGTAACCCGCAGACACTGGCCTTTTGGGTCTTTTTTTTTTTAGCAACCCTTTCGCTAATGAAGCCACCTCTGAAGCAGCAGAGAAATCAAGCTACAAACTGAGAGGGCCATTCTCACATACAGTATAACACAAGGACCTTTCATTACAATGCTCGCTCAGCTTTCATTTATTCTAATCTGTTTATGACAGCTCCCACGATTGATTCTCCCAGTGCATTGTAGCTCAGTGATTAATCCATCCCGCACATGCTGCACAGCCCATGAAGGCAACACAATACCTTGTTATCTATGTTTGTGTGAATATTAAATAGTCATCCCTGGTGAATATAGCAGAGTGCAATGAAGACTGAGAGTTCTGATAACACCATCTGAAACAATCAACTACTGGCAAGTCAAGCATCAAGCCACTTTTGTCAAGGTTATGTAATTTGTATTTTTAACAGCACATACTCTGTATCCATGACAAAGTTCCTTTGGGACTATTAAGTCTGTCTAATCTTAGATTCTACAATGTGTAGTGTGCCATAGATCACTTTGTTGGTTCGGCTTTTCCATACACATTTATTATTGCAAGAACGCATTAGTCTTGGAAAAAGTCCAAAGATTCACCCTTGGAGTCAAAACTAATTTAAAATTACTGCAGTAAACCTGACCTGGGTACATCTCCATTTGCAGTAAAACCCACAGTCATAATGCATTGTATCTGAAAGGTATACTGGAAGATTATGCTTTCTCAAACTTGGTAAATGTTTAAACAATAAAACAGTGCTCCTTTCAGTACTGTGAGTCCAAATGATTTGAATTTGTTTTGGCACCAAGAAAACAGTTTCTTTCTATTTCTCAACATTCATTTAACTGGAGCCATTTGAATGTTTTGCATGCCTGTGTTTATTGTGTATCTAATTTCTGGATATTCTAGTTGCACTTATTTAAATATTTATTGTATTCACTTGTTGTTTGAGTTTTTACATGTCATCCATCTGTGCATCTGAATTGTCTGCATGTTTGAAATCTTTTCTAAACATGACCTGTTTCTCTCTGTGGGCCGTACAGCAACCTGTAATGCAACACTCACGTATTCGGCATGTAAAAATAATATGGCAAACACGCTGAGCAGCCTTTGTACAAAATTGGTATTCATTTAGATAGGTGTTTTCAGGCCATTGACAAATATCAAGCAGTCAAATATTCCCTCTCTTTTTAACTTTGTTTTGGCCTCCATCAACACCTGAGGGAAATTTCTGACTTTACAGCTGCTTAATGCTCCACCGTGCTCATCAAGCACCAGCTAGCTTGCAAATACCAGCTGCAAAGCATCCCGATTACAAAACAGTACATTTAACCACTTATATCCTCACATAGATCATGCTGAGCCAGAAATATATACCTAGACTGGTCAAGTATAATATAATATCTCGGCTGAAGACTTTATCTAATTTGAGAAAAGGCAAAAAATAATATTTAACTGTAATTGGCATCAGCACTGGTAGCTGCTCTGGAATTACTTATGAGACAAAAGCCATCTTTATTTCAATTTTTTATTCAAATTCTTATTTGTTCTTATTTAAAGGCACCACAGAGCAATGCAAGTGTTAGGGATACCTTGGGAGTTTACAAGTCTTGTTTATAACATCCAGACCAATAATATTTTGTTTGTAGATAAGGTAAATAAATGAACTGATTTTTTTATTTTGTTTGGTATGTCTAACTATAATGATGAATCCTATACTGAAGAAGGTTATAATATGCAACAAATAAAGGTTGATTCAAGTTTGTCATTTTAAGTTTATATTAGTTAGTTGTTTTATATTGTTAGTTTCTCTGCAGCAATACAAAAATAATTGTTGGAAGATGAGACCAATTTATAGTTGCACAGTTGTATATGTTAGTGTGCTCATAATTAATGGATACAGAGAAATGAAATGTGAAGTGTATACTCCAATGCTTTTCCCCAAACACTTTTTCTCTACCTTAATGAAAAAAATTCATGATGTCAAAGATAGATGAAAGTGTGAATTACAAAGGAAAAGACACTTTTGCTGCAGAGAGTCTGACCGCATTTACACTAAGCTTTGAGGTGGATTTGAAATAGTGAAACTATAGCTGTTAAATCACAAAAAGGACATTTGATACTTGACCTTTTCTTATTGTGTTGTTTCAAATAGGCTATATTATATGTATAACCCCACACTGTAAACCACATGATAGAATATCATGTCATTACCGATGTTGGTCACTTTATTAAGCTTTTCAATAAAGTTATGTATATGATATATACAATATTTAATATGTACAATATTTGATATTGGTACCTCAACAAATATAACACAAAACACTAATTGTGCTACAAGTTTCCTACTGGAACTGTGGGTACAGTGAGTAGACAGGGGCATTTCCAGTCATAAGGCGAGCATCTAAAGCTCAGATCTCTCTCTGTGTCAGTTATACTGGGGAGTATCAATGGTTTTATTAATGTGAGGGAAATATGAACAGTGTGTAAATGATGTTATGATGTTATGATGATGACATCTAAATTTAGCTACAGTGGCTGAGAAATAGCTTCTGTAATTAGGTTCTGTATCAATATGCTAATAGCCCATGGTAATTATCTCTGCACACCCACTTTCCCTCTCCTACATATATGGTAGTGTGTTTGGCGGAAAGTTTATATACAAATTCAAGTTGAAACATTAGCAAATAAAGTTGTTAAATACTTTAAAAGAAAATGCCATTATTATGACTCTGAAAGTGCCTAGTTATAATCTCACGGTGCAAACAATGTAAAAAACATCAGCTGACTGACTTGGTTTGCGAGAGATTTTGCTACCTATCTAGCACATAGATTACTGACAAATACTCTCAGTTCTTAGCTCCCTAAGCTGTGGTTCTGCACTTTCCTCCTAAAGAGCTACACCATACACTGTGTATTGATAATGACTTTTTGAGCAATCTATGAACTAAACTTGTGCACCTAAACTGCAGTTGAGAAAATTCAGTTCTTATTCTGACAGAATGGGCATGTAGGTCAAAACCAAAGTGGATCTGTGTTAAATCTGTGTTAAAATCTGTGTTAAAAACACAGATACACTTTGCAGATTCGCGTGTATGCCAGGCTTACATTGCTCAAGGTTGTGCAGACCTGATGCATGTAAATGTAGCAACTATCAGTCACAAGATCAGACATATGATCAGTCAGCTGATTTGATTGACTTGTATCTGTGCTGACAAATCTTAACTGTTCTCAACTTTCCATGCTATGCTAGCAGAACGAAGCAACTGATCCAGAGTTCAGTTTGACTAAGCAAGACATCACCCCGTTCATAGGGAATGAGAAGCAAGATTGTTGACGCCTGAAATGCATAAGTGCAAATCCGGCCTTACGGTAACACACACACATTTTGTGCACATAACATAAGCCAATCAGTTTGACCTGTGAAGCTGTATGCACTTTACTTGTAAATACTATTTTCAAGAGTCTGCACAGACTCTTCAGTCTAAATAAGGCTCCAGCTGTGTGATGACCACTAGCAGTGACAGGCTATAAACATTTTTTATAATGTGTGATGCCCTGTTGAGTTTGCATAGTTAACCGCATAAACCTTTTTGTCACCTCATGCTGTGAGGTGACAGAACTAACCACCATGTCACTGTGCAGCCCACAATTAGTTACCTATCAGTGAATTATGCTCAAGTTGAAAACTCTTGCTTTTCAGTGACAGACAGTGCAACAGCTTGGCCCTGTTTAGCTTTAAAAAGATGTATGAATGTTGCTCCAAGAATATTATAGGTGTGCACTAAATGTGATTTTGATCCATGGTTAAGAGTAGAATTTTTGAGGGTACTTTGGGATGGGAACAGTTGACAAATGCTGAAGAAATGTCGCAAGCCAAGATCTATTTTGCCTGACTAAGTTTTATAATTTTTCAGCTGTACTGAGGCGCATTTCTTTTTATTATCTAGTGGAGAAAAAATACACTGCACTTGTATGATGTAGTCAGCGAGAGATTTTTTTTTTTATATAGCTCACTGCACAGATAATCTGAATGCTGCAAGCTGTGCTGCAAGAGTTGTGTAGCCACCAAAGTCATTGTGACATGAGAAAAAAAGACACTCCTTAAGAAGCGTGAAAGTGAGCGGACAAATCCTGCAACTCAGCACATGTAAGGTTGGTCAAGAGTCTGTAATGCTTTAAATGCCACCTTCATCTTATTGGTTCTGATTTAAGTTTCGCTGAGACTAAGTGCTTCAGGAAGTCATGGATACAGTAAATCACATGCAGACAGAGAAAGTGCTTTTACTGAGTTATTACATATGGAAGAACACAATTACATTCCTGATGCGCAGCTCTGTTGATTTATGGATGAGTCCCTCGCGCTGAGGGTCTCAGAAAGGTGAGCCACAGCAGAGCCAGCCACAGGTAATTTATTCTATTCCCAAGTTTGCCATTTACTTTTCCTCCCCTTCATCCACTTGTGCTGACAACATTTATTCAAACTGTTGTGGCGTATGCTGTAAGCCTAAGAATGAGTCGTGATCAAGACCACAGCAAAGGTTTGGTTTGTGTCACGCATATAAAGTTTCTCAGAACCAGAACTGGTTCTGAAGCTCATATTCTTATTGCGCAGAACATTATTCATTTAATGTGGCTTGCTTCTCTCTTCTGTTCTTTTAAAGGAGAATTTTGCTGAGACTACTGCTCAGACAGCATAAAAGAGATTTAATAATGTGAGTTCAGCTGCAGCAGAGAGCCAACTAGGCCATCATCTGCTAACATAGGCACCAAATTCTCAGACATTTTGTCGCCTCATGGTGCTTCTGCTTGGAATTAGAAAATAAAATTGGTATCCTTTCAACACTCAGAGTTATAGCATATCTATGATAACAAATCATTCTATGGTGCATGAGGTGTGTAATTAGATTTTTTTATCGGCTTGTTTATCTTGAATGGTGTCAAATTCAGATTAACTACTTCCCTGCTAACAAGGATATTATGGAGACCTGGCCATGACAGTTAAGTGTGTAAGGTGACAAGATTTTGAAGGATTGTTTATTTGGGAGGAGTTATGTCTTCCTCTGGGTGACAGATGGTGGTTAGTAAACAGTGTGATGTAATATGTGCATTTATACACACTGAGAAAATAGACTCTAATTGCACCCAGGTGTCCGACAGCATATTATGTCATGATGCGACAATAATCCATCACTGCAGAGGTAAACTGATTCAGTGCAATATAGCAGGTAAAGTAAGTTGGGATCTGTAAAATGTGGTAGAGGTTCACTACAATAGAATGATGAACACTAATTTCCCACTGAACATACAGTTTAACTGACGTAGAATGTAAAGAATAAGATGCAAAACATGTAAAGTAGCTACTAACAACATACTCCAACAACATTTTTTTCAACATTTTATCATGAAAATCCTTTGTGACTGAGGTTTTTCTAAAGTTCCAGTCGGACTAGAGTTATACAGTCTGGAATTCACAAAATTAACTTTTCCTCCGAGATAAAACTGTTGGTGATTTGACTTTACCATCAGTGCAAAGTCCATTTGGAAACAAGTTGTGTGTGTGAGCAAGTTTAAGTTCCAAGTTCAGTGAGATTTTGCTAAAAGAAAAATTATAACTGCCTGAAAAAACTGTAGGACTGTTGGAAAGAATTGCATTGCTCTGCACGGACTTTCACTCATGGTGTGAAAGCTTTCTCCAAAGTCGAGCTGTCCTGGGGTTTGTTTCCCATATTACAGGAATGAACTTGGTAAGATTAATATGATCGGTGCAGTAATAAATCATGGACAAAAAAATTCAATTGACTTAAATAAACCCAAATTGTCCTGAAATCTCTATATTATGCTCTTTAGCTGTTGGGTTCTCCATGTGGCAACAGATGAATAAGTAAGGCGGAATCTAAAATTCATAGAAATAATTATGGAATGCAAATTTTCTTTTTACCATTATGAATATGGTAAAAAAAATTCAGCATTCTGATTTACCCTGCACGATGCAACCGCAATACTACACTGTGTCAATGCTTACAATGATATTTCATTTTGGAGTTAATTTGGAGCTGAACTGAAAAAAGACAGCCAGAATGAACTGGATGTGCTCTATGCCTCAGAAATCAGTTTGAACAATCGATATATTTCTACAGAGGATATTCCAGGATATTCCAAGGAAAAAAGGACCACACAGCCTCAAACTGGTTCTGCTTGCTCAGTTACATGACTGGCTGTTTGATGAGTTAAAGCAACAGATGTTGTGGTGGTGTGTGAAATGAATTAGCAATTTCTGTGTGCATTTTTATTTGCTTAAAGTTGTGAAACAATTTTTTAGGCATTTTCCCGAATAAACTCTTTTGTCAGTGAGCAAGCAAATTTAGGACAATGTGAAATAGTTTGCAGACTAAGCTTAATTTTTACAGAAAATGAATTAAATATACACGCTGGAATGATTGCCTTTGCTTAGCTCCACATTTTTTGCAAAGCAGCAGGAAAACTTGCAGTTAGCTTTCTAGTTGGTGTTATTTCATCAGCAACCAATATACCTAACATGCTACCTGACAGAAAACGTCCCAGTTGTTTCTGTGTAACAAATCATGTGGGCGGTTTTCTTTCTCTAAACTGATTGATATAAGCCTTACCTTCAGGAAATGCTTGGCAGGTGATTGAAAGAAGCATTAGTCTATCAGAAGAAAAAAAATGAAACGATCCGATCATCCAACAATGCTTGGCCACCTAAAGCCTGCCGTGGTTGCCAGTAAAGAATGCTGACTGGTCTATACTTATGTGTATTTGTTGTAAATTGATAGTTTAGAGCCTTGTAAGATAGATCCTCCTGTGGTTGTGATCTTGTAAGTCCAGCCTCCTTGCAAAATAAGAAACTTTAGGCAACTTAAATTGATAACAGTTTAAATTTCAACTGTGATTTTTATCTAATTATTTCTGTTACCCGGGTTACTCCAGGATATCAAACGGCAGCTCTGTAAGAACTAATTCAAGAATTATGTATGAGCAAAAAAAAAACCCCAAAAACCCCAACTTAAATTATGATAATGTAATTAGAAAGGAAATGTCATACTTTCTTTTTGTGGACAGTTTTTGTGAACTGAGTACAGCCATTCAGAGTCTGAGGGTGTCTCTCTTTCAGCTGAGAACAGCAGGCAACTTTTAGTTTCCAGTTAAAACGACTCTCCTCATGTGATTGACCTCCACAACACAGAGGTCCACTGAGGTCTGTTAGTATGGTCCTCTGTGGAAGAACAAAGGCCATTCATTCCCTGTCAAAATTTCTATTTGATACAGAGACAGAAGAGACAAGATTACTGTTAGTGGAACGGTAAGGCAAGCGGGAAGG
This sequence comes from Odontesthes bonariensis, assembly GCF_027942865.1. NCBI lineage: Eukaryota > Metazoa > Chordata > Actinopteri > Atheriniformes > Atherinopsidae > Odontesthes > Odontesthes bonariensis. Next base: position 9,706,782 of record NC_134529.1, read on the forward strand.
TGATAATGAGAAGTGGAAGGAAAAGGGATGACTGAGAAAAGGTTAATACATTTTTATACATGAATTGGTTGCTTGCATTTCCAAACGTAGTCGCCCTTGGGATCGAAAGAATAAGTGACAATATGCCTGGAAAAGGTTGCTCAGTCTTGATATTCATGCACCAGCTAGACAGTTTCTTGCAAAACAACACGGATGTAACAGCTGTAATGCCGTTAGGTCGGTGAGAGATTTAACTTACTACTCAAAGGTAGACTGTTGATGGTAGAGCTAAGTTCAGACTCAGAACACGGATAGAAATGGTGAATTATTGCCTTCTAAATCAACTCAAACATGAAATATTTTATTGTGTTTGAAGTGAACATTACATAGTGAATTTTACACCTTGTCACTTTGGCATCAGAAAGTTGTTTACTTTGTCAATATACTGTTATCCACTCTGATTTACAATCCCAAGATACCAACGAAAAGACTATAAAGAATAGTGAAAAGCATAGAAAACTAGGTTTACTTCTTACTTCCAAGTGAGTAAGCAGTAAGCTATCCACAAGTCTGATACAACTCCTGATGGACTCAATATATATAGTGCGGCAATCATGCTTGCAGTGACGTGGAATAACGTTCTTCGGTTTATAAAATAGTGACAATGTCAACAGTTGTCCAGTGTAAAAGAGAGGTGGCGTGAAAATCACTGGACATAGCTTTTGCTCAAACCACTGGGAAATTTCTTTTGTTTTGTAGGGTACAATTTAGTCTTTTGTGGCCTCCTTCTGAGTAGCTGTTGGCTTAGCTCCCCATCAAAATTCTTCTGAGTATTGGAAAAAGAAACCACTCTGTAAATAATATTCTTTTGTATATACTTTTATTAAAACATTATTGGCCTCCAACATGTAAAGAATGTACATAATAATCATAATTATAATAATAATAATAATAGTAATAATCATAATAATAAACTGAACAACATCTTGAATACATTTTTTCTATACCATCATATTTGTGTTCTTTTGTCAATCCTTCAGTGAGGGGTCCTCTGATCTCTGCATTCTCAGACTTCAAGGCTTGAACTAGTTTTGAAGGAATGTACAGTAGAGGAAACAAAAACAAAAAGCATTTACCCCATCATCTTGTTTTGTTTGTAACATTTACATATTTTGTCTCATTTTCAGATCACAACACCCATCAATCACTTGCATCTGTTCTAAAACAACTTAAAATAACCTATATCTCCTGTGCATTCTAGCACACATCCTCAGAACTCGCGTGTCTGCACATAACACACAGACGTACACATACTTTAACACTCACTCGGATGCCTGTAGTGGATGGTATGGTGCTGCTTTCATCAAGTCTTTGATTGTAAAGCTTTGCACTGAATGATGCAGAAGCTTCCACAAAGCTCCTTTCTCAGCAGAACCAAACAATGAAGCCACCTTGCCCTAGTACAACGCAAAGAGCAGATATATGACTGACTCTGGTCATTCACTGCTCCTCCTCTCAATCTTTGCTCCACGCTGAGTGGTATGTCCTTTGGTGCTGGAAATCAAAGGAAATGCCACAAACTCACAGTCAAAAAATGTGACCTTTAAAAAATACAAGCTACTCACTGAGGGGAAACCAACTGTCCATTTTACACAACAAAATGTCACCGGGCTGCACAGTTTTGAGATTGTCTTTTAGTAAAGTTTGAACTTTTAAAACATTTGAAACAATTAAAAACACAATAGCACAATTAAAAACCTTAGTTTTGACTTTGAAGTCTGCACGCTGCGATCAGTCAAGTGTAGGTTTACAGTATATTCTGACAGGCAGGTGATGCTAAAAATCTCTTTTGTGGTTTTACAGCAGTTTGTGTGAGCCTGACAAGAGCAGAATATCATCCTGTCATGCAGCTGATCTCTCTATTCCCTATCCTCTGCTGGAGCTCTCAGTCAGTCTCTAATGGTGCTGAGTCCAGCGCTGGCGGTCATGTGTCGATAACGTCCTGCGCTGGGGAAGGTTCATGTGGCAAACTGGTGGCGTTGGGCAGTGGCTGCGTATGAGTGACAGAGTTCTGCTGCAGCTCTAGCGCCATTGCATTCTGTGGGTGGGGGAACTCCTTGACCTGTCTGCGGTACTCCAGGAAGGTGGATGCCTTAGTGGCAATTGCAACCACATTCTTGCCGACAAAGATGGTAGAAACACGGCTGTCCTGAAACAACACCATGTTTACACCACGTATGAGAATGGTAACCACGTTTATTGTGACCAAGCTGAGGACTGGGTAGAGCATCATCTTCTGAGGCGACATGTGCTCCCCCTGCATACTAATCTCACTGAGCGACACACAGGGCAGGATAAGCAGCAGGATGTAGCAGTAGAAGAACATCAGGCCCTCAGCCCAGATAGGCAGGCCTGTCCGCTGGGGCTCCCAAAGGTTAGCTTGGATATCCAGCAGGTCCAGCAGGTCCAGAGCGACCCAAAACAGACGACTCCTCATGTCCTCCTTCTTCCGGAAAGTTCTCACATATTCCATACTATCCAGAGCCACTAGAACCAAGTATAAGCCTGGCACGCACACAGATAATAGTAACGTCAAAGCCTTTCGTGCCACTGTCTCCAGACTCTTCCTGTCAGCTTTGCAATTCTGGAATACAAAGTAGAGTTTGATCTCCAGGACAAAGATGTACAGAAACCACAAGATCATGGCGTATCCTCGTCGAGCGGTGCGCACCTCAGCGCCGACCCACACTGCCACATATCTTAGAACTATGAGGAAGCAAACATCCCCTACCAGCACTATAATACACACACCAATCTTCCTGGGACCCTGGTTTTGTTCCACCAGGTATGCGTCCATGAAGGCCATGCTGGTCATGATGACGATGGTGGTCAGGCACACGTGGCGTTTGTCTGGGGGCGGCAACACCATGGCGAGGGCACCTGTTGGCTCTCACTGTCAGGCCACGGCTTTTAAAAGCAAAAAATAGAATAGACCAGAAGGGAAAGTGTACTGTGTACACTCCAAACCTTTAAGGTTGGTTAAAAAAAGATATCTAAGGTGCTCTAGATTTTGTGTGCACAGGAGTAACTGTTCAACAACAGCGTGCCCAATATCAAAATAACACTTTCACTCACCGCCCTAATAGTCCAAAGAGGATGATTATTGTATTGTAGAAGCTGAACCCTGTGTGGAGACATGCTAGCTGCTGATTTCTCTCAGGCCATGTGAAAACAAGAGCATCATCTCGTCACTCAGCGCACTTCCATTGATCCAGCTCTGCCTTTTACAGCAGCTACACCGAGGGCACTACACCCGACACACCATGACTGATTGTAATCCACACACAGTCAAATGGAGAATGCTCTCAGAGCACGCTTGCTCTAATAGACTTGTGATGGGATGGTGGGACACGGTGCAGCGGTGAAGGAACGTTTATGGAGGCGTCTATTTTTGGATAAGACAGAGGAGAAGGAAGTGGATGTGTGCATGCGAGTGCTGCAGCTCAGCATATGCAAGGAATCCCTCCTCAAATACTCATATAGATGATGGTGCAGTGTGTGTGGCTCCTTGCAGTCCTGCAGTGTGTGAGTGGGGAAATGGAGGAGAGAAGGGAGAGGAGTCTGCAGTGGCCACAGGCCCCCAGCCGCCATAAATCACGGAGACAGCAGGTCAACGGCCCGTGAGGCCTTGCGTCTGATGCCGGCTTCCCCGAGGGGAGGCTCTTACGCTGGGCTGAAGATCCATCCTTCCCCCTCCTCGTACCACGTGCCGGCCTCTCCAAGCCTAGAGGAGGGAGAAATAAAGAGGAAAAAAGAGGGGAGGAGACAAGGGGGAAGGGTGAAAGAGAAGGAGAAAGAAACCTGTCAGCACTCCTGGGCCATATAACACAGTTTCATTGCCAACGGCCCTCCACATATGAGGAGCCAAGTAATGTGTCAGCTTGGCTCAAAAAGAGCCTGTTTCACTATTGATGGGACAGAACATATTGCACATGTAAGACTGCTTAGGGAGGTCATTACCTCTCCATTGTCTCTGACGATCACATGACATGTGGATGCATGGCTTAATACGCATCCTTTGCACTGTTAATGTATTCAGCATAATGTATTTCAGTTTAATTTTGGCTTTTATATTAATAGAGGATTTATTACAAAAACTTGTTGAAACCAATTTTAAAGTCTTATGTAGTAACTAACTGCTCTCCACTTCTTTTTTCTGCATTAATCTGCACCACATTTCCTTCTCAGCCGAGGGAAATGGGATGAAGTGTTAATTTCCTGCTCATATTTTGTGGCAGTCTGGTGCAGTTTCTAAACTGAAACTTGGATATTGCTGCATTTATAGACTATGATTTAGACTGAGTGATTAGAAGGCACAGATATGAAAAGTCCTTTTATGGTGCATCTGCTGTGTAAAATTGTATACATTTAGTCTGTCATGCTGTTCAAAGTTTAAAAATTCTCATCTGGATATTAGGACTATTAGGACAAAAAATGATTTATGTTACTTTTTGTCCAAACTTAATTAACACTCTCCAGTTCCCCTCTGTTTTTGCTGAATGTTGTTTCAAGGTGTTTCTCTTTTGAGCTGCTTAGTATTCGAACTGATGTGTGTTTTGAAGTGTGTGACAGGCTGGGTTGAGGAGGCTGAGGGAGCATCTTTAAGAATATCTAAATATATGTTTATATATATAAAGTGGCCAGATGCCAGCAGGAGCTCACCTTAAGCATTGGCATCGTTCATTAATAAAACACCATCTAAACATGAGAATGAACAGAAATAAGGCTGAGTAAAAGACAGTTAAAAGTGTCAGTTGAAAGAAACTTCACCACATGCCTCAAGTTTGTAAGGAGAAATTTTTCTGCTGCTGTTACCTATCTGCTCCGGCTGTCACTCTATCATTCAGGCTGAACACGTATAAATCAAATTAGTGTTTCTGTCAGCTCAGGTACCTTTCAAATCAAGACATGATTGTATCACTCAAAAAGCCCTGGCAGTGGTCCTGGAGACAAAGTTTGGATGAAACAAGTCACTTTGAAAACTTCTGTGATGTAGATATCCAAAAATATTCTCTCATTTTAGAAAAAGGGGAATTAGGGTAATTTAGTTAATGTACTGACCCAGATAGAAACAGAATGTAAGTAATATTCTTTATCTAACTCTAAAAGTTTTTCTCACAGCAATACTGACAGCTTTCTGGGTATTTTTTAGCACTACAAAGCCAGGAGCTAATAGTACTAATAGCTAATGACTTGGAATATTAAAAACTTTAACATTCTGATGCACATGTTCAACATTTTTGGCGATTGGACTGTCCAAGAGAGAAATAAGACTAACTTAAAAAATTGATGGCTTTGATTTTGACCTCATTACACTAGTTTCATGGAATAGTGTTAAATAATCCCCAAAAAATTATATGTAAGTTTTTGATGATATCCAGAACAGCTTTCCAAGTGTTGTTTATCAGTAGGATGTCTAGTTTGTGTCCAGCATGTCTTATATTTTTCCAAGAGACTGGGACTTGGCTGCCAGATCTCCAGGTAAAGATATTTTGTTATAATAGGTTACTAAAGTTTCTGTTTTATGCAAGCCATAATGTTTTCCAGTCCTCAACCAAATAGTTTTTAAAGCATAAACTTTATCAGTTACACAATGATACCTTAGAATTGAAAATACTTTATTTATCCCCTGCGGGAAATTCTTTCGCCACCAGTGCACAAATTACAGTTTAAATATATCGAGAGTCAAACAGATAAAAATGACCCAAATTTGCAACACCCCCCCCCCCCCCCCAAAAAAAAACAATGTACAAAATTAAATAAAAAAATAAAATATAAGCATAGAATGAAAGAAGATATATAATGACATTACGCAAACTGATGGGCCATCTCAACAAAACATCATGCTTCATTGTGTATGTTGTTTGTTGCTGTCAAGTTATTTTAGAAACTAATGTCTTCTTATACAGGGTAAATATGAAAAATTACCCAACAGCCCGTTTTTCTGCTTTCGGCAACAGCTACTCATATAACACCCAAAGGCAGATGTAAATGCAACACCCATTAGGCGCTCCCTGTTTGTCATCTGACATTTTCATCTTAAATCATTTGCCGCAGTCATCAAGATGTTATCTACTGTAAGCAAGCTTGTATGACACTGGGCTGAATATGTCTCTCTCCAGGCATTGATGAAAAGCCTAGAAACTATTCTCTTTTCATTAGGTGATATTTAGATGTGAGTCAACAAATTGACCTCTTTTAGTATTCTGCGATCTGTGAATATGCAAATGAGCTCCACCTTTGTCCTCTGTTGCTTGCCGAAAAATGACAAGAAACAGAAAAAAGGTGCAAAACGTTTGTAGATCCTCTCACACCAAGCTAAAACAAATAAACAACACTAATATAGTTTTCCTATGATTACATTAGCACCCAGTCAATCATGTGCTGCTAATTGTGAATGTGTTACAAACGTAATCATTGGATAACCCTGAACTTTTTATCCCTACCTGCATGCTGACATGATTTGATTGATTTCTTGGATTTGTATGAAACGCTGACAATGTGAAAATGTATATTTCGAGACAGTGCCATTGAAACACTGCAGCTGCAAGATTAAAATGCTCAGTGGCAATGCTGTCACTCAAGTAACAGCTTCTAGCATATAAAAATCTCCATTTAAACATGATATAGATGTAAAAACTTCAAATCATTTTGAAGTTTTAGACTCCTAAAAGTAATTTTCTGTTTGTATCCTTAAACTTATGCCGCTACAGTTGCTGAAGCCAACAATGACTGCTCCTGCTGGCTGTGCCTGGTGACTAAGCTGAGCCGTCAGTAGTGATAACACAAAGAATGCGGTACATAGCCAGGCAAAAAGACCATGTGTTGGGACTGATTGCGTGATGTTGAAAACTATCTTTGTGTGAAAAAATACGGTGGTATTCTAATTATCAAAAGTATCATGGTAGTCTGAAAAGAAAGTTGCTAATTCCATCAACAAGTAATAAGTTGACACTAGTTATGAAAGCAATCCATATATCAATCAAATCTGGAACCATGTGGTGGACTGACTCACCAACATTGCTATTCTTATCAGTGGACTGCAAGTATGGCTTAAAGTTCTTCGCTGTTTTTCTGTTGAATAACCTTTTAATATTTCATGTTTTATTGATTAGTTATAAAACTTTAATAGGCTCTTTAGAGTTGCCAGATTGTGAAAAATCTTACTGGCTCATGTTCATCTTCAGTTTGTTAATGATCCATTTGTTCCCCTGCCCTATCTCATGTCCACCCCGAACAAACTGACAGTCTTTTAGAGGGCTACTCATGTGCTTAGAGAACCAGAGTTACATCTTGAAACTCTATGGCATTTTTTATAAAAACTGAATATAGCACACATTACTTTACAAGGTCAAAGAGCAAAAAATAGTGCAGACAAAATAAAAGAATCATTTAAAGCAATAGTTCCCCAGCCCACAGGCTACCTACCCTACCCAAGCTTTATGCGACTTCCATCCAAGCTCAAAGCACTAATGGACTGTGTTCTGAATGTAAAAAAACAAACCATCAAAAACCTTGAGACAAGGGACTTAAGAACCGAGGAACTTAAGAAATACGATCATATTACATTTAATAAAACACGTAGATTTGCAATGCGGAAACAATTTTCTAAAATTCGAAATGAGTTCAATTATCAACCCAAATAGAATAAGATTATATTAAAAAAGAAGCATTGCTTCCATTTTACAAACTACATCAGAGAGAAAATAAACAGACAAATCAGTTCGTAAAACACAAAATTAAATTAAAGTAAATAAATATAAAAATATAATTCAGTTATAGAACAGACAAAAAGTGTCTTTTCCAGTACATTGAAAAGATATGCATACAACAAAAAACAAAACCAGAGAAAATTCATGATAAATAAACAAATACATGCTGAGCAGTGCATATCTGTAAATATTTTACGCACTGTGAGATTTACTCATGAATTTTTATCAGCAGTTCAGAAAGCGTAATATTAGAAACTGCTCTTGAACCTAATTAAACATTCAAGAGTAACATAAATACAGAGTCATTTTACATGCCTTCATAGTTGTGAAGCTTGACACTTGATTTGAAGAAAATCTAACAAGTACCACAATAAACCAAAGAGTATACTGAGCAATAGGACGTGAAACTCACTGAAATACATTAGGGAGACAAGGATTTTAAAGCAATGTTGAAAAAGAATATAAAACTGAAAGACTATAAAAGAAAAAAAAAACATTTAAATGGTGTTAAACCCAAACTATGGCATCATTTAATTGTCTACATTAGTATTAATTTCTTCCCTGTTTGCAGACTTTCTCTAAAGTAAACCATTAAGTTAAGAATTAGTTACTACACATAACCTCATTATAAAACATTGGTGCCAATGTTTAAAAATACTAAACAATTGTCACAGCTTCTACTTTTATCAACAGCGCTGGTTTTAACCAAAGGAGACCAAAGCTTAATTTGGCTGGCTTGACCACTTTCTGAACATTTTAGCAAAAGCGATGTTGATTTGCATTATTGTGGCATTCATTGAAGTCACTATAAACATGCATTGCAAATTATTCCTCCACTATATTTATTTTTGTTATTCAGTGTTCGGTTTTAAACCATTAAGACTAAGTGAGCTGAAGATATGAGAGATTTAAATAAGCGATAAATAAACATGACTTTGTTTTTAGACCTGCTGTGCGAAAATATTTCCAGCAATATTGGACTCATTGAATGTGATGCACATTGGAGAAGCTACCTTTCAACAGAAAAACACCATCCTTTAAAACCAATAACTGCATTGTGCACACCCAAAGAGGACACACAGAAACATTCAGCTCCAACAGTGCCTTGCAAAAATTTCAATAGATGCCCTTCGGGTGTTGAAGAAAAAATATAACATGTCCTCAAATCAAGGGCTGTCAGTGAAAGCCCAGTGTAAGAGTGTGTCACCAGAATGAACCTCATTTGTAATCCAAGCATGGATTTGAATGTTTAAAACCCATTATGTAGAACAGCTCCTAAGTAAGAGATTAAATTCATAAGATGGTGATTAATTGACTGATTAGCAGAATGCTCCGGATCATTAACATGCTATAAGGAGGACTACTCCCAGATATACAGGGCATCACATCATCACCAAAATGTCATTAATTATCAAAAAAGACTTTGAGATTGTTTCCCTAATGAATGGATTACAGCTGGCGTGTTAATATGAGAGTGCTAAATTGGAGGGTCTGAACCTCTGAGGAATTATGATTTCAGCTGGAAACGTGGATCCCAAGATGTCAGTGGTATGACTGGGTGTGAATAACCAAACACAAAGCTGATGAACTTCGATAAGAGATTAAACATAGATTAGGTTATGGTTTATAATTTCTGCCTTTGTTTTCTGTGAAATGACAGCAGAAGTTTATTGCTCTGGTTTGCTTCATAATGAATAAGTCAAGGCTGAAGATCAGTCAAGGATGTAAACGCAGTGTTAAAAGAAATTACCACTGCTATGAGAATGGACAGCTTTGACGTCTATATTTCACATCTTTGCTTGACTTTTTTTCCCTGTAAGAGCAAGGGGCCTCTGAGTATAGCATGCTGTATGTGTAAGCTCTCCTTCCAGACTTCAATTACAGCGTATTAATTATGGTGGACTATAAATAGGCGACATGAAGGGCTGTGAACTAGCAGGACAACATTTTTTCACAGAGGGAGGCTATTATTGTGCCTGTGGTCCAAGCCATTATCTTTCTAACCAGCCTGAGCCTTCTTGTCAGGGAGTTATTCTAACTGTTGGCCTCCCTGACTGGCCACAGGGCAGTTGGGCAGCAAATGACATGATACGTTTTCAAATTTGGTTTTTTTAATTCTTCTAAAATTAATGGAGAAGATCTTTTTGGGGTTAAAGGACAAGACAGTCAGTACATGTGGAAGGACAAAAGTGTGGCACAAGACTCTTAGAGAGTAAAATCAAATCAGAGCCTTCTACATTATCTAAATGGCTCTGCTTCCAGGTGCTGCTTTTAAACATTAGCATGACAACTATTACCTTTTTGGCAATGACTTAATTAAATGGGCTCTGGCTAGATTGAAGTTTTTGTTTTTTGACACAGCCACTGAGTCGATGAATAGTGAAGACTTTCAAGCCCTGAGATACATTTTTTAAGACTCTGGTGCTTGTGGAGCTTGTGCTTGTTTACAGCAGCAAAATAATTTCAACCTGCAACTGTCGACTATATTCTCTGTTACCTACAGGCTTCAAAGAAGACTGAGATGTTTGTGCTTTTGGGTAGCCATATTGTTATGCATTAAATGTATTGTATTACATACCCAAGTCTGTTTTCTCTGCTTGCTTTCACTGTCCCCTCTGCTGCTTTAAAATCCCAAGGATGCTCAAATGTTTCCGTCAGTGTGAGCAACACTGCAGCGGGACAGCACCAGTCTCCAGAGTGGGCCGTTTTGTCCAATATTTATGTCAGGTTGTCTTCATTAGGGCCAGAATGAGAACCATATGTTGTCTTGGCTGCCAGCCATATTCATCATCTCAGCAGGTGTTCTGCACTATCTTTTGTGTTACAGTACAGTAAGTGCTTGGCTGGATTTGGGAGAGGCGGCAGATTGCTTCCCCAGTACACAGAGTACAGCTCATCTTAGCTCAGATGAACAAATGCTATACACATATAACCCACATGCACTGCGTACGCGCGTGTGTGCATGCATGACAGCTTTCAGAAACTTTCAGCTTGTCTTGCCTGAACGATTTCTGACAGGATTCCAATCTGCTGGTCACGTTTTAATCCCATCTTTCATGGCCCGATAATATTCTGTCACCACATGCTGATAAGATATATCCAGCTCTTATTATAACATTGTAGAGTATTTTATCTCCAGATCCCGAGTACATGCTGAAACATGTCTCATGTTCCCTACTGGGACCAATAACCCACCTGGCTACATTTGAACACGTCTGCTCAATCTCCCCAGTTGCATTGACGAATGTGTGTGACATCTCCTACGTGCTCAGGACATTTTCTTAATGTATTAAAACCACCAGACTCAGCTTCCCTCACAGGGCTTAGCCTGGTCTGCAACGCATTATTCACAGTGAAGATCTACTGTATCTAATGGATCACTGTGGACTGTATTTGAATTCCAAGCACATCTACTTTGAATTTTACTGTCATCTTCAGCAGGTTCAGACCTGTCCACCTGCTTTGTGCAATTCAAAGGCACATGCCTCAGTTAGTCATAACTAGGGCTGGGCGAGTTAACTCGTTATCATCGCGTTAACTCATTAATTATTTAACCCCGATAAATATTTTATCTCGCATTAGCTCAGGTTTTATTATTTATTTTATTATGGTAAAAGCCTGTTGCTCACAGGCTTTTATTTTGTAAAAGTTTGTTGCTGTCTGCTGCAGAACTGGAAAAGAAAGTAATCGGCGGATCCACCAAACATGGAGAAGGGTACGGAACTTTTACTCGGCCATTTTCATTTTAAAGTTCTTCCAGACGGCGGAGTCGACAGAACCAAAGTCATCTGTAAACACTGCCAAGTTGAATTGTCTTCTCACCGTAGTAGTTCCAGTCTAAAATATCACTTAAAGGCAAAACACACAACTGATAGCAGCAAGTCATTCAAGGAAACAGACAGTGGAGCGAGGCTTCTACATAAAAACGACATAAAAATGCTGATGTTAAAAGTGTGTTTGCACAACAAATGTTATGGCACTTTCATTCATATGGCAGCACATTTAAAATAAAACTAAATGCTAAAAGCTATACACTACTTTTGAATTCATTTTTGGATTTTGCGTACAAATGCAATTAATCGTGATTAATCAGGGAAATCATGTGATTAATTAGATAAAAAATTTTAATCGTTGCCCAGCCGTACTCATAACACAATATACCAAGTTGGTATGTTACTAGCTGCTCCTATATTCCCATTCTCTTGTATTCCTGTTATCTCTGCATAATATGCCTAGAATTGCTCACAAGGTTTCACTGCGTAAGAATACCAAAAAGGATCTGAAACCAAGATGAGTGCTGCACTTTGAGCGAAGCTCAGTTCACCATCCATTATGGTTGATTGAGCTCGATGCTCACTCTACTTTGCCACGTCACATTGTATGTGTGTGATAAGCATTGAAGGTTTGTTTCAGACTATGACTGTAACTTACCCAATCATTTTTTGGGCTGTCTTTGCTTTTAAGAAGCCATGGGTGTCAATCAAATAGTGCTGAAATCAAACACACCACAGATAACAAAGGATAGGTAGTAAACTGCTGTGCAGTTTAGGCTCCCATAATAGTCATCGTAAAGGTTTAGATGTTGAAAGCAGCACAAAAGTGTTTTCCTGCAACTTAGCCCTCAGTAGCAGAGACAAGGGGCTTTTCAACTTGACAGGCGTGTCTTTTTCTCCCCTGCCAACTCTCAAACGGCCATAATGTGCACAGCATCAATCAAAGCGTATTCTTTATTCACAAAGCTGGGGAGAGGATCAAAGGCACCGTGCCATAGCAAGTCATCATCAAAGTGAAAAGCAGCCTTCTGGCATCCCACCCAGTATTTAGTCACTGACACAGGGGGTGAAGATGACAAGTTGCCCAATGTATATACACGAGACAAGAAAAATACTTTTCCAAAAGGATACGATTCAAGTGGCAACATTTGAGATGTCTCACTTATTTTTGTAGTGTTTTTTTTAATGGCATGAAACCCTAACAAGACTGTCACAAAGTGATGACAGCGTGACTGCTTGATTCATTTATTTAAATCATTGCGGCGTCTTATTAAGGGTTTCTTTTACCTGCCTGTCTGGAAAAAACGGACCCCAGGTCCTGCCTAAAAAGACACTGCCTAATATAGTTTGAGGGAGTAAATCTGGAAAGTTTATTGTATAATTAAAAAGTTCAGGTACAGTAGCTAGAAGACTGCTATTAATCTGCTGGAGGTTGATGTGACCATTGCTTTCCGACAAGCACTGTCATACACGATCTGTTGCATTTAGACTATCACTAATTATGCTGATTTCAAATGGATACCTCTCTAGACATACTTCTGTAATAACTAAAAATATCTTTTTAAAGCTTCATCTTCTTCTTGTGTTCTGTTACAGCTGAGCTGTAACCTAAAATGATCTTGTTCTTCAGAGAAGATGATCCAAGAACTGACATTTAAGTCATAGTAGTGATACTTTCTTCAATGATCTTTAATGCTATTTTAATAATCTATCCTGCAGGACATCCTGTTAAGGATATTTTAGTTCTGGCCTGGGATTTGTTTTTCATTTGCTTTACTGCTGCCACTTGATAATAATCTGCTATTGAATTATGTTTTGGAACTCGGAAGTTTTACTTTTGCTCTCTATAAAGCCACACAGGTTACACGTTCCTGTGAGTCAGAGGTAATTAGAATAACAAACTGTAAAGTTGTGAGCCATAAAACTGGTACCATGCTGAGAAGTAGTACAGAGTAAAGTGAGGATTCTCTATATTACATTATACAATGTGATTTTTTTTCGTTGTTTAAAAAAATCGATTAGTCCAGCTTTAAAGATGAACATTGGCAATGTTCCACCTGTTCACCATGGCATTTTTATGTAGCTTGATACTTATGCAGAGGAAATGGGAACAGAATTAAATAAATCAAGTGGGAATAAACAATATTGCTGTCTTTGCAAAAATGGTCTGATACGGGATAATATTGGGGTTATATTTAAGATTTTTTGCTACATTATTGATAGATTGTGAGAGGCCCCTGTTGTCAAGGGCATTTCAGTTGACCCAAAAAATTTGCTTTTATACCCAAATGTTCTGGAGCCTCTAATGTTCCTGTTAATTTCAACCAAAGAAACACAAATTGGGGTCAGTGCAGCAGAACCACATACAATAAACATCTCAGCTGCTTTGTTCCAAGCCTAAATTCAAGCAATAATAATAATCTTTGCTTCCGTTTAATAACTTATGTTGCTAAAACACACCTTCAAGCACATACTTCCACTACCCTTCATACTGATAATTGGATTGTCCCTTCAAGTGACTGGTGGACGCCCCTTCATTTTTTATATTGAGGGCCACAAAAGAGCATCAAGTGCCGCAGTGATTACCATTGCCCCTCATCTTCACACTCACACACACTCTCTCTTTCTGTCTCTTTCACACACACTAACACACACACACAAAAACACAGACTCAGGCAAACAGCTTTGGTATTGAAGCTGTACCATGCTAACATGCTGTTATACACTCCTGTAGCACTGAATTCTCTCGCGTACCAGTGCAAGAGTTTAATATTGATTTGCCCATGTGATATCAGCTCTCATTTTCATTTCTCTAATGACAGTTTGGGTGTGATCAACCACAAAAAGGAGCAATTTTCATCCAGCGGTTTTACAGGGAGATCCATTTAATGTTTGTGTCAATAACCCATCCCCCTGCTCCCCTTTTTTCCCCCTCTTAACCTTAGTCCTCTGCCTTGCTTTGCAATTCCTCCTTCTGTGTTCATTGTGGCCATGCCTTGTCTGGCAAACCTAAAGGAGGTAGCATCCATACCTCATTCCAATCATTCTCTCTTTCTGTTTGCTCACATCACACCAACTTGAGGGCAAAAAAAACTTCCCAAAGACATTGAAACCTCACAGGTTGTATTCAGTATTCAGCTTTTGTGCTCATGCAGCAAGCACTAATATTCATCCAACTGTTGCCAGTTTTATGCATAAAACAGATTTTCACTATCTTCATAGGGAAAGGTATATGGAGATAAAGAGCGAAGAGATTAGACTGTGAAAGAAGGAAAGAGGGAGTGAGACAAGAGAGCAAGGGGTGCTGTTCCATATGACTGAATTAAAAGCAAAAAAGATTTGATTCAGGGAGGATTTGAGGAGCTGCAAATTAACTAAGGGTTAAATCGGATAGCTTTCCAGAGGAAACAGATTTGAATATTGGCAGCCAGGGATTTATGACTCGTGTGAAAAATAGGCAAAAGAAACAAAAAGGACTCTTTCACAAGTCATTTAATCTCACATTTGGACATTCTTTTGATGGTGTGAGAAATGTTCCTCATTTTAAGGGTGCTAGCTTTTTTAAACCAAATCGAAAATCATTCACCTTAACTGGAGTTGTTTGCTGGTGTAAGAGACCCCTTGTCACATTCTGTTCTTATGCTTTATACTGATTTTGAAGGGAAGCTGGGTTTTTGACAAAATGCTGCAAAACCTTAAATCATGTCTTGGGGTAAGTTGTTTAGTAAAGGCATTACAATGAAATGGAGAAAAATATTTTGTTTAAAATGAGCCAACTATATCAAACGCGATACACACAGTGAGTGCGGTGTGTTTTTTGGTGTGACTTGTTTAAATTTGCCTAATCATTATGCAATTATAACCTTATCAAATAAGAAAATATTGTCAAAACTGATTATCTTTTATTGTCAATCCTTTTGTGAAACTGATTTAAAGTTGATGCTAAAATATTGTTATTATTTTCTTTGTGATTTCATTGTTCTTTGTTTTCTTATAAATAAAGGTTTACAAGCTATTTTGTGTCTTTGTACGTACTGAATCTGCCCAGCAATAATAGTTTTTTCATGGGATAATTAGGCTGTTGATTTCAACTATTCATCTGTCACACACATTTACAATAGTAATGGGTAAATTACTTGAAAATTTGATCAAACACTGAGTTGTTGTACCCTAATGTAATGGCGTCACCAAGCAGGACAGTAGTTTCCCTTATGTGTGATTGAATGTTTTTGCAAGATGCACCTTGACCCGATGCTGTTGGTAGCCAAACAAACTTCTGGAAGAACTCTTGGGGAATATTTTTACAAACTTGTATAGAAATGACTGCATAAGACATTAGTGTATTGTGTAAATCTATGATTCCCTTCTTTAGATCTGCAGAGTCAAGAGTCAAGTCCTTTCACCATCCCATTGTACTGTGCATTGGTGAATCCAAGGAAGGCTGTCAATCCAAACCTTTTGTCACAGAGACAATCGCAATTACCGATGGGAAATTAAGAAGCCTTGGCTTCTTTTAGCAAAAAGTACAATTATGAATCTGAGAGTATTTCTTTGTATATTAGAGCCTGTATGTATAATTTGGACACTGTCCTGATTTCAGAAATCCTGAAATTAATAAAACATATGCATCAAATTCTTGTTTTTTCAATTCTGCTGCAGAGAAACAACAAGTTTAAACAGTTTCCAAACCACCAGAACCACATGTTGCATCCTCTATCTGACATGCAAAGAAAATATTTAACAAGACACTTGCTGGCTTCAAAGCAACAAGCTCCCAGTTTAGACGCATTTCACTGAATATTAATAAACCAAATGACAGCACACAGCACCCCAGAAATCAAATCTTCATTTGCAAGCTATGAGAATCACATACACTGGAGCTCTGATTAAAACCCAGGTGATTCTTGAATGTAGATCTTTTAGTTGCATTTATATATGTATATTCTGTTTCATAAAACATAGACCGGACATGTACCCCCGACATCTCTTTGATTGAGGCTTTGATGTACCTTTACTCAAGGCTAGCATGTTTTTAAAACCAGTCTCTCAGTGAAACTACAGACATGGAAGTATAATAACAATATATAATGATACTATGTAATTAAGAATGATATAAGATGATAAATTCTATTTATGTAAACCATTAACTTCTGAATAAAATTCTGACTTCTAATAATCATCATTCTGCCCAGTCCATTTAGAATTGCTACATTTAAGTCTCAACAGTTATACCAACTTCTCACTTATAGATGCCCTTTTATTAACATCCCAGTTGTTTTTTTTTCCTTTCTTGTGTATTTTCCCTCAAAATATAAACACAGCTTGACTTTAGTTGTAATGGTTAAAGCGCCAAAGTTTGTAACTTTAACTAGTCTTTAAAGCGTTAAACCACCAGTGACTGGACAGGGACATTACAAGGGATAATCCGATTTCACGAGGGGCCAGTGCCCCTTTGACCCCACTCCTAGATCTGCCAATGTAAGCATTAAAAACAAATCTCAGCTTGCATCGGTCATCTGCTGAGTGACTATTATATGGCTATGAGAAAAGGAATGAACGTGAACCCAAGAGCAGGTAGTCGAAGTAATTGAAGAAGTCAAAGTAGTGAAAGTAATCAAAAACACCACTAACACTAACAAGAATACCACTGAAGGAAGCAATGGAAAAAAAATTGCTCATTGCGTTTTCAAACATGCACTGATTATTTGATAAATAGAACAAACTGGTATGGATATATTCACTTTCTTTTCTCAAACAACTCCTTCCAGCCATAATGACTCAGAGTTTTCTCACTGAAACCCAGCAGGACTTTATGCAACTTCAGACTCTAAAATTTGGCAGACTTGTGATACTTGAACTACTTGGCACAATTTCAGCAAGATAGAGAGCCACAACAATAGTCAAAGGTGGCAATGTTTCTCGGAGGACATAGAATAGTGAGTTGGTGGTTATGTATACACTGAATAACAACTGAGGCTCAGATATTTTATTATGTGCACTAAAAAAAAAACATGCGATGTCACATAAAAATGGTTATTATTGTAGGTGTCCCTTTATAGAATCATTATAATGAATTTCTTTCACTATTTATAGAAATTAATGGTGCAAGTTATTCATTTGATAATTTGCACTGCTGTGAGTCAGAACTTGAGAACCAGTTTTTGCAGAATGAGCTTTGTTAAGTACAGCAATCAGGACTGACATAAGCTTAAAGACAGTGTAATATTCTGTTGTACTTAATTCAGGCATCAGTTTGGAAGATCTGAAGAGGGGCTTCAAAGAGTGACATGAACATCAGGTTGTCTGATGTAAACAGCCCTAAAGAGCCGCCCAAACAGATGGGGCACACTAATCAACTTCTGGTATGCCATGCTATTCGATGAGTGCGACACAGTAATTTACAGACAATCAACAATGCAGAGCAACCACGAAGATAAGTAAATGAAATTGAAGCTATTAATCATGAACTTAAAACACTTAAAATGTGAAATACAAGAGGGGGTTCAGTAAGAGGAAGACTTAAAATATATGTTAAACTGTATGGTAGATTATGGGCAATGATGTATTGGGCTGTATCTTAATTCAACAACCTTAGTTAATCAAGAGAGAAGGTACAACAACCAGAGTCTATCTGGCAAAGGCCCAGTCATCGTTTCTCATGAGACTTGAGAATTTGAGTGCCTAGGTTTCTGAGGCTGTGCACCACTTCAAACTCAAGAGTCTGAGAATGTGTCATATATTCACTGATTTAAATCTGATCATGTGCGCCAAAGGGCTAGAAAATACACATCACTGCTTAGCACTGGATTCAGAATGTTTCTATACACAGCCTGTGAATTTCTTCAATACCGTCAGCCAAGGATATAGACACCTGACCATTAAAGATGCTCCCTTACGCTACCTGCCTACCTGGGACATCAGTGTAAGTCGCTTTGGATAAAAGCGTCTGTCAAATGAACAAACATAAACATAAGGATATGCAGGTTTGTGCCATGTGGACATTGGCTGAAATAAGTCAACTATGCTATGGGAACAACAAGATCGTTAGATAGTTGTTATATTAAGTCTGCACTTTGGAAGAGCTATTAAAAAGATTACAGCCAAGAATTAAGTCTCATTTTATCATAATCTTTTCCAGTTTTGGCTGGGTGCTGTAGCACAGTCTATCAACCAAAAAATGTCACAGAGTCCCTGACAGCAATGTGTGAGTGAGTGTCCGTCGCTTTCAAAATATTTTGGTGTGACCTCTTCATCAGAGCCTGCATACAAAGCACAGTGCACACAAATAATGGCAGCAGCCCATATCTACCCAAAATATGAAGTACATTTCGTCCAAGGGACTTTTTTTTGTTGTTGTCTGTGATTCCACCGTGGTCTTAAGACACATGGATGTTCAGCAGATTAGTCCTCTGATGTATGAAAGAGAAAGTGCAAAGTGTCTGCTGCTCAGTGTGTGTGAGCTGATGCTGAGCCACTGTACATAAACATAGCAGTAAGGCCACAGCAGAGACTATAAAACTGCTCTTCGGCTGCGTTCACACTAAATCTTGGGGCATCCTTCCTGCAATTTTTTTTTTTTTTTTCAGGTCTGTTTGTGTTTTACATCATAACAATCAGAAAGTCTTCTTGCATTTCTCTGAATATTCTTTGATTCTCATATTTTTTCTGCTCACCCTGCCTCTCGCCTTGTGCAGCCAGGTGCTATCTTGCTTTATTTTTTTGCTTATTTTCCACACAACCATTGGTATGAACCGAAACTGTCAACTCTCACGCTTTTGACACTATTCTCAGGCGCTTATGAAGCACATTAATTTTTTCTTGTGGTAAAAAACAAACCCATAACTGTCATCATTGCAGCAACAAAGGAGAAGACTGACAGCACACAGTAACAAGACAGAGCGGCACAGCAGCAGCAAAATTTTCACATCAGTCAGTGGAATATGATAAATATCCACAAATCTTTTGTGTTGTAATTTGTTCTGAGGCTTCCCAGAGCACAGTGTCAGCTGGCGAGTGAATGAAGAGAGCAGTGCTCATGAGAATTTTAAGGTGCCACATTGCCTGGATTAATGTCAGACCTGCCCGATTTTAAATTGTAGGCCATTATATAGCCAGAAGATCAGACTTTTTTTTCCAAATACAAATATATCGGAATTTTCACTTCTGAAGCATTGCTTCTTTAGAATTTGCCATTGATGGTATATATATATATATGTATATTTTTTTTTACTTACTGAGTGGCCAGACAAAAGAGATAACGAAGTAATTGTTGTTTGTCGGTTTAGCTAAAGCTGTAATTTCTTATACTGTTGGACTTGTACTGTGAATACTGCATCAAGAACTTATTTAGAAAAATTTGAAAAAATATTGTCCCTCCCTATCTCAAGGTCTTATGAAGCTTGAGGGTTGTTTTGAGCTAAAAAGTCAGTTCGATCAATCAGACAAATGCTGGCAGCCTTTTCAAATGAAAGCAGCCTCCATCTGTGGTAGTGCTTTACTGATATATATGAGACACACAAACACACAATCTCTCACACACCTCAGGCTAGCCTGCACCTTCATAGGCAGCAGAGTGAGAAGGAAAAAAAAAATTGCAATTTTCTGTCCTTTCTTCAGAGTTTGCTTTGTATTTTCAAAATAATTTTGCCTTTAGGTTGCACTGTTGCTTTTATTGATAGATTAAAAGCCTAAAAGTTGTGAGAATTAGCAATTCATCAAAAGTTATTTGTAGTTTGGTCTTGGCCAAATTAGGTGTAAAATCGTTCAAGCCCTGAGCTCTTGGAGCGGGGAATCAGTAGAAACAGTGTTGCATAGAAATTTTGTTCTTTTTGAGCTTTGTAATGTCCACTGACACAAGCTGAGCCCCATTTAACTGCCTCCTGCATTGACACACAATTTAGTTTTTGCTTATTATAGGGTACAGCGATCATAAATTATTTGGTGGTCCTGAGCTCTCTCACCCAGTCTCTTCCTTCATACAGATACAGAAACACACACACAGCTACGCTAACCATACAAACAAAATTACCCATCTGCTGATTTTCACACTGAGGCTGAATGTCACGTACGATTGGAAAGCAGCACACTGACTCGAGGAGGGAGAGAACAGATGAAGAAAAGAGAGCAAGGAAAATCCAGCAGTTCATCTCTCTCCTGCTGGCAAAGGCCATTCATAAAAACGTAGCCCTCTATATGCCTCACAGTCACAGATTCTATTGTACAGACTTCAGTTCTTTGGCACATCACAAGAAATGGTTTGGATTATTACAACACCACAAAATGGGAAAACAAAATGCATCTTGACAAGAGAGGAAGAGTGGAATCTAGAGGAAGGCAACGTCAAAGTAGCCCGCTGAACAGCTGAACATTAAACCATTGCCTGCCTGTAATAACAAGGCATTCACAAAGCTGCTGTTTTGAGTTTGAATGCAACAGAATGGCATTTTTTTGACTGTTCAAACTTAACCCTCTATAAAGAGGCTTTTTTCAAGACAAATGAGATGCAGTGTATATGTTATGTGTCATGGAGTTATTGGTTCAGTGCAGATGCAGGGGTTCATGTAAACAAAAAGATTTGAGTAAATCCATCACATCTATATGACACTTTTTTTTTTTTTTTACATCTGTTTTGTTGTATAAAACATTATTGTATTTATATATATTCTCTGCATGGACCATAAAACGCAAAGTACTTTTTGAAATGTGTCTACGCTTGACCACAAACACCCATAGCTATATACTGCTTTAAATTAAAACTCATATCATCCTGTATACTAGCTTTCTTATTTACTTATTTTAGGATATTACGAAAGAATATTATGTCCAATTCAGTGTATTCTCCCCTTGTGTTCCTTGGTTTGTTGTGGTAATAATTAAAAAAGTCCTGCCATCGATCCAACAGATATTTTACAGGTTGACAGGTCTGAATGGGCTGAAATAGCTGAAGTACAGCCCAGATCAACATTTGTACCAAAAAAGTTGCAGTTTATGCTGTACAAGGGGGTCCCACCAAATATGAAATCAATGATTCATAAAATGTTGCTACTCACAGTAATGTGATGTTGAATTGTTTTCCTCAAAAATAAATAAAAAAGTGGATTTCTGAAATATTTTGTTTGATTGGGTTTTTGCTACCTGCTACCTGCATTCTGGATTTTCTTTTTCTTTGGACCGGTAAATGTAATAACAGGGCTTTGCATAAGATTGGTGTAGATGTTTTTCTCTATTCTTCCCTTCTCATTTATCTACTAATGAGAGACAGAGACTGCAAGAGGCGAGGGCACTGCAGAAAGGGCAGAGATGAAATTCAACAAGAGTCATGATTTTCATGCTCAGCTATTGAATCTTAAGAATTTCAAATAGCCAAACATTCAACTTATTGCAATGTGTTCGCCTATAATGTTTAAGCCTTTTCAAAATTCTAGTTCCAGACAAAAATGTACATTTACTGGTCATGGACACAAATCCCACAGCAACGTTGGGCTTTCAATTATTATTATTATTATTTGTTTTACCTAGGGTAGAATGATTGTACTTACATTTTTAATGGAAAAGAAAAACAAATATTTGGTGAACATTTTTTCATTTATTGTAGGTTAATTCAAATTCACACAGTGCGCATACAGGAACAAATGTATTAATACACAGAATAAGATTATCAGATTCTTAGATACAGTTTTGAAAAATGTTCCAAAATGTCTTTTAACTTGCTAAGACCTTTTAACATGTTAGTCTGTTAATGATCATGATTGACTGCGGCTGACAGCTTCTCTATGCCAATATTAGTTTGTTGCCAGCTCAAGGGTTGGTTGATCAACGCACAGCACAAAAGTAAAGTCCAAAGCACTCAGGGCAGATTGAAAAAGGTGGATCATAAATTTACACACAGCAAGAATTTCTAAACAACTGCAGAATCCAAGGTTACTGATTCCAAACGCTGTACAGATATAATTACTGGTTCAGGTTATTGGAAGGTCTAACCACTTAACCATGCAATGTCTGGCCTAAACTGTTACCTTCAATTTAGATGAATTGGACTCAAGAACAATCCAAGAAACACCAAGAAACACAAAGCAACAAGCGTGGTTTGAACTGGAAACTGCTCAAACAAGTGTCCAAGGTCAACCATGTTGTTAGATTGCTACGGACTGAGAGGCTGCTGTTCAAGAGAGAAGGCACTGTTCCAAGACCGATGCCTTAAAATTCAACTGTGGAAATGACATGTCCCATAAAGTGGTATAACAAAAAAGGAGAAGCGCCTGATTTGTTTAGCATAAACATAAATCATCAATTTTGACCGTTGAAACAACTCAACAAAGATAAATGTTTCAAACGCACATAAAACCCGGTTGTAGAATGGATAAAGTAGGCTAACATTAAACATTTGAAGTGGCCTTACTGTATTTATTACCTCGATCCTCTTGAAAATATATGGATTGTGCCAAAAGTCAGATCCATGCCAGGAAACCAACAATTTAATTCAACTTTACCTGCCAAGACGAATTAGAGGAGAGTCAAGTATACAAATAGAATTCTTTCGGAAGATAGTCAATGGCAACCAAAAGTGCGTGGTCAAGGTAAAACTTACCAAAACAGTCGAACATTTGTACATTGTTTCTTATTTACCTCTACAAGCCTGTATTAATTAATTTTTCAACCTAGAGCTGATTTCAGGAGAATGCATATGTTTGAAGCCATTCTTCACCTGAAAAAGAGTTCAAAGAACGAAATTAAAAGCCCAATTTCGTAACCGCATTCATGCCCGTAATGGGAATTTATAGAATTCTATTATAAGGGCTCTGCTGTCAACAGATGTGATTCTTTATGATAGTTTAAAGAGCCATAGAAAAGTTTGAATGGCATTAATTAAAATCTAGTTGCACATTATATCCAATGCCAATCATTTTTTACTCAGCCTCAACTGTACCTTGCCTGAACAAAGAGGACTCATTTGTCAGGAGAGGGTTGGAGAGTAAGAAGCACAGGAGTAAGGATTTTGCCAATAAAAAGAAAAAGAGAGTTGTCTTCTTAAAAATAATCAATGGCACACTAACATACATCAAAAATACATGTACTCTTCTTTATTTTATACATTTCTCTCAACCAAGTCATAAATGCTGAGTATCCACGAGGGGGAAATGCTCCAGTTCTCCCATTTCTTTCCTTGAGCAAGTTTGCACCTCTCTCCCCTCGTTCTCACTCTGCTCGCTCTCCGGCTCCACATCCATGCTGCCCTGATTTCTTTTTTACTTCACAGAGCCTGTTTGACCTACACCGAGAGGCTTTGACTGCCCCTCACTGAGCCAACAATCCTCTCCTTCTCCTTTGCATGCTGAGCACATGTCGCACACCTTACTCAAGGTCATAAATTCTATGATAAACTTGAGCTGTTTGTGCCCACATAGCGAGGGATGAATAGGAGAAATGTTTGGTATCAGAAGTGAACCCATCTAAGATTCATCATTGATCTTAATGACTCAAAACAGTAAAGCAAAGAGGAGTTAGAGGAGCCAGCCCACAAGTTTAACAGACCGTTTTAAAGTCAAATTTCTTTGTTGCAGGGATGACGAGTCCCTTGGCACAGGCTTGGGTGTAATACTAAAGATCAAGGCTATAATGAAGACCTGGTTTCCTGCTGAGAAAACTCTAGTGGCTACTTTCACAGACATGGATTATGCCTGCTCCTGCACTAATTTGCCTTTTCAGTGGATACCTCTGTTGAGAAATGTCTTTTGCTGGAGAGTATGTGTAACTGGCCACTTGTCCTTTTCCTGAAGTATGAAGCCTTTATTTTCTTTTCTATTTCTAAAGCATGACATTTTTTTTTAACACATCCACAGTCTTATCTCCCTCTAGCTAGGAATCTAAATTTAGATTAGCCTTCCGCTCTCTTGGTGTAGATTATTCAAATGACAGCTCCCTCATATTTGGAATTAGGGTTTAGACATTTCAGCTCATAAATTGTCTCGATCTGCCAACTGGCCCCGGCCGCAAAGAACACCCATGATGTATGCTCTTGTGTGTCATAATGTACTATTATTTCATTTTGGACATGCTTGTGAGTGCTGCAGGTGTATTAGCACCCAGATTAGAGTCATAAAATTTGGTGCTGAAATTATGACATATACCCTCCAGCTGTAAAATCCCTGCAGGCTGATTGTACTTTCACACTGTAAATTCAAAGCCTGCAGCAAGAGTAATGAGACAGACTAGTACGTGCTAATGGTAGGTCTTATGTGTGAATACAGTCAGCCTTGGCATGTCCCTTTTTGCTAGTTTGCACATTTATCCAATATGAATCCTGAAATGTGTGGAAATTTATTTATGCAGGATTTAAAGTACCCGTCACAAGACACATCTGGACATCTTAACTCTGCATGAGTGTATTCATCCATGTCTCAACATATGAGTGCAATATAAACAGTAGTGGTATTCGTGTATTTGACTCCATGTGTTAATAGAGCTGGATGAGAGTAGTCTATCTTGTATTGTGTGTTTGTGTTTGCGTAGCACTATCAGTATCTCAGCAGTCCATCAGGTGGGCTGGAAACGGGCTGAACAAGTGAAGGAAAAGGGACAATAAATGACATTGACAGGCAACTTGCTGCAGAACGTCTCCCCATTCCGGGGACAGTGAGCTGATCGCTGATAGCAGATGTGTTCCTAATTGCTGGGGGGCTGGGCGCCCTGGATACGTCTCTGTCTCTTCTGTCTCTGCCTGCCAGGAAGCTAAGCCCCCACCAGAGCCCCCAATCACTGCCTTAATTAGAGGTCTTATCTTTGTCAATCACTGTGCCTTTCAGTCTCCTCTGCAGCCCACGGCACGGATATCAGGGTAACAAGCCTGGCCAGGATGGCATGGTGTCACACAGGATGAGGAAAAATAGGGACAGGAAAAAAGGGATAAATGCTTTAAAGAAGAAGAAGGAGATTTGGAGATGGAGGATCATAGAGATTTGTGTTCGTATGCCACTGCTTGTGTGCTGAAGTGTGAATGCAATGTGCTTGTACTGGTGGTGAAAAACTGTAAAAGAGGAGGGATGTGAAAATGTCTTTTGAGGTCAAGTAAAGAACATTCACTGATCCATCTCTACAGATCCACTGAGCAACTCAGCTGGAGCAGTTCCTGATTAAATGCTTTGCTCAATAGAAACTCAAGAGTAACATTAATTGTATGTGAAATAACAATGTGTATTTACCTTCCTCTCCCACTTTTTCAAGCTGCATCTGTGATGGTTGTCAGTCATAAGATCATTTACCAACATCTGGAGGCTAGTGTCATGTCTGAAGATAAAATTATTTAAATGAAATAAATACAGTATACTGAGGGCAGACAAGATATAACTGAAGTAACTTAATATGCTTGGATGCATATGAACATATCAGACATGCATTTGGGTCAGCTTACATGTTAATAATGCGGCTATCTTTGGCATAAACATCCAGCTTAATTCACTGATAAATGTTGAAGCCTGTTCAGAATTAACGAAATGATTTGAAATGTAGTTAATGCCTGTCAGGTTTTGAAGCCAGCTGCATGAATATTAAAAGGAAGGCCCCTCATTAGTTGTTAATAAGGTTTCAGGATTGTATTCAATTGCATGTGGAGTGTGAAAGAGCGAAATGCCATCCACTGACCAGATGACTAAGTCACAGATTTGTTCAAGTTTTGACCTAAGGCATGATTTATTAACATTCCTAATTCCCATTAAACTGTGAATTCCACCTCAGTGAATGTGTTGGCTTTGGTGTTTTAGCATACTGTACCATGAGCTGGCACTTGAAAACAAGGACCGTTGTCAAGATTTACACCAATGGTCAAATTCTGAGGCAATACAGACACTGTTCAAGATGGTCATTTGATTTATAATTTCGTTTAATCTAATTTGTGTTTTAAAAAACTTTCAAATGTCTTTAAAAGTTTGTAAAATAATTGCCAACTCAATTACTTTAAGGGTAAGTTCGTTTTTTTTAAACATGGACCTTATTTCTGGCATAAAATACATTTATCTACTCATCAATAACATTTTGTTGAAAGTCGGCGTCCTTCGGATGCTATTTAAATCACTCGAGATCCGCGTATATCCATATAACGGGAGTGAACGGGACATACACAATACAGCCTCAAAATAAGGCATTATCTGTCTTAATTTCACCAATACTTTAAGACGAATGAATGAATGAACGCGTACTATTGCACTGTCAGTTCAGAGCTGCCATGTTGTTGTTATTGGGGGCTTTCTACACCCGGATCACTTGGGATAACGTTATCGATGCGCGGCGCTGCAGCACAGATTATTTACTCTGGGCTCTGTGACGGTCGGCTATCTTCACACAGAGTTTGCTACTGCTAGTTTTGTGCAACATGCTAGAATTTTTATCAGATTTTGACGACGTGGGCGACGACTTTGAATCGATGCTAACTGGTGGTGTTCTTGTGGACGATGTTTACCAATGCCAACAGAGGAGGAATGTCTTTGTTGCTCCGAGTGGTATTTGAGGCCAGGAGACACACGTCTGGATGTCTCCAGAAATGACTATCTCAACCGGGGTGTGGTAGAGACTTTTTTTTCGTGTCAGGTGAAGGCAACAGTAGCTTCAGTGGCAATCATGTCCCAGGAACAACATCATAGATATTTGTCCTGGAGAGCTCAATCCAAGGAACATATTGTATACTGCATGGAACTTTCAAGCTCTCAGGCTGATGGCAGAGGACCTGAGCTTTAATTATACATGCTATTATCCTGTAAATACCTAAATGAACTATATGAGAAAAATAAGACCAGATTCAACTGCCACAAAAAACAGATTTCAGAATAATATTTGATTCTCCACATTGCTGTTGGTTGAGCAAGGAACAGGGACACCAAATAAACCTGCCTCACTGTGTTCATTCAGTGATGAACGTCGGATGTCTGTGATGACAAGAAAACATAGCATTATCTTTGCGTTCGTTCATGTTATCATTTCAGCTATCCCTCACACTGAGCTGCTCGATATCTGTCAACCAATTCAGAACCATTGTAAATTGCCACTGCAGTTTCATATTTTTCAACTTTCATTATTTGAAACTAATAGACGACTCATGACATTCTAATTAATGGACTGGTTGTGATGAGGAGTTTTTATCTGTGTCAGCTGCAGTGAGACACCATTTAGTCTGATTTCCTTCTTATCTGTTAGGACTACATTCTTTATACCTTGTGTTGGTGTAAATCTCATATTAGTATTACATATGTAATGTTAGATAAAATAAATCATTAACAGTGAGGGACTTGTTTCAAACTGCAACAGCACATCAGGGTGTTGTGTTCCAGCTTCTGTTGATGATATCTCTATGTGAATAATGTTCTTCACCTCTCTTAAGTTGGTTGTCATCACACACAACTGAATCTACTTTTCACATTTGATGTTTCAGAGGATGTATGGTGATGGGAATTGTTAACTGGAAACCAAATTAACCAAACTAATTAAGATAGCTACCATTTTTGGACACAAAGCAGCTATGTCACTGATTGGGCAATTGCAGTAGCATCTGTACCAATACAATCTATCCACTGATTAAGCTTATGTGTAAGGGAGGACCTCGTTACTGGGTCAGAGACATTGATTGGCTTTATTTCTCCCAGCTAATCAATAACATATTCCTCATACAGTGAAGTATGGAAACAACTGCACCATACATCAATATCATGCATTGGAAAAAAAAAAGTATATATATATCCATATATACATATGTACATTTAGTCATTTAAATCGACATTCATTAAAAGAAAGGTGACAATTAAATGTTTAATTTCTCACCCCAAAAACTAAATGCAGCTTTGGTTCGTTTCACATTTCTAGCATAAGCCTGAGAGCTTGATTGCCCAGCTTCATAAATCTCTAAACAAACAGAAATCTGGGATTTCAGGATAAGTTGCATGTTGGGGCTTTTCTTTGAAGACAATAGCATCTTGATCAAGAGATATAGCCTTTTTTTTTTTTTTTTTTTTTTTTTTTTAAATCTTGCTCTAGATAAGAATGCAGATATGTGTATTATCCAAGATGATAAAGGATTAGTTTAACTGTTAAAAAGTGATTGTAATTTATGTTTAATGGGTGCTTTGATTAGAAAAAACAGTGCTTTCGTCAGTGCTGGTTATCATTTCTGTAGTGCCTTCATAATGATCTATTATAGCACAATATTATGCATCTCCACTTATATAATGTTATCCAGATCTAATCTAAGACTTAAATGACTATATAATAATATTTAACTATATTCATATGCATACATCCTTTAAAGAAATATCTTAAAAGAAGCATTGCTATAGATTTATCCTTGATTTGAACCCATCAGCCATGAGATTTCACCATCCTTTTTTTATAACATAAATTCTTTATTGCTTATTTTCTCTTTAACATCAAATGACCACATTTAGTGTCATAGAGGACTGAGACCTGTAGTTTTATGTGCCTCACATATGTGATTGACTAATAACTACATAATATTTAAGAAGATAATCAAATCAATGTGTGTGCAGAATATGCGCAAACAAAATGCGGCTAAATGTATGGTGGCGTTAAGTAGAAGGGACTGAAACAAAAGACAGATATGTGGCGATGAAGTTTAATTATAGGATAAAAAGTCACCTCTTGGGTGAGAGGTGAAGAGGGCTGGAACATGTCCAGAAAAAGAGATGGAATGAAACAGAAAGCAGAGAAGGAATCCTCTCCCTCGGCCCCTCTCAGTATCTCGTCATGCCGGTTCTTTCTGGGCACCTCTTCAAAATCAATTTAAGAAATTACCATTCAGCCAGAGTTCCGTCATTAGGATTTCATAATTTCATCTTCCTCCTCCAGTGCCTTTATCCCATAACCCCTCAGTTCATCTCTGCTGCACAATCCTTGTGAATAATTAACCGCAGCCGTGAGCTGAAAGACGATGAGCGACACAAGCGTTCTATCATTCACACACAGCCGCACACCTTCAGTGGCAGCCGCGGCGTGCTTTTAACTTTCATCCTCTGCTTCTGTCTCCTTATGGTTTGGCTTAAATCTGACAATTATCTGACTTGCATGTAAACATGTTGGCACTCTGAGATACACACACAACTTATCATACAGAACTCACATTGGCCTTATCATGTGTGCACACACCCTCCCACACACATTCATGCTGTCTGTCAGTAAGCAGACGGTTAGAGCAACTCCTCGCCCTCTGTGATCTCCCCGTGTTCATCAATGTGAGTAGCAGAGGCCGTGCTGAGGCAGAGGAGACTGAGCCCTCATCTGCCCTCTGTTGCCTGCAGTGTTGAGCTCCATGAGCCAGGGTGGGCTATAGGAGGAAGGGTACCGAGGAGCTACTTCTGGCTGAGAAAACACAAGGTGAAGTCAGACAAGGTCTAGCCGTAAGACCTGTCGTGGGTGAACATATTTCCTGATGATCAATGGGATGGCTAACTTGGATTCTCTGCAGTCCAGACAATTTTTTCCAAATTTTGCAAAAACTTGATCTTCCCCTGAGGATGGCCTAAAGCCTTGTTTTCCACTGTCAGTACGGTTCGGGTCACTTCGTATCGGTACGGTACGGGTCGGGTCGCTTTGGGGTCAGCTTTGCGTTCCCACTGTACAAAGGGGACCCTCAGGAGTGGGCGGAGTGCGTGCCGAAGCATCACTACGTCGATCGCTTCTTGCTTAATGCGACACTGGCTCGCGGTCCGGTTGAAACCACTCTCTGCCATTTTTGCGGCAGTCAGCTGGAAAACTTTTTCCTTTCGCACGGCACCATCGAGCTCCCGCTGCACAGCCTCCTCACCAACAACGGAGAGCAGAGCCCGCACCTCCTCAGCACTCCAGGCTCCTCCCCAAGGGAACCGGTCCTGTGTGCTAGGTACCCCAAGCAGAAGGGTTACAAAAATGGTAACGGGTACCATGGGACCGGTACACTTTCGTGGTAGTGGAAACTCTGAAATAAGCGAACCGTTCTGAACCGACCCGTACCGGACTGCATAGTGGAAACGGGGCTTAATAGTTATTTTCGGCATGGAAAACATAACACTACAAGCCTAATTCATCTGTTAATTTGAGAGCTTTCTGTTCTTCAGAATAAGTTTTTGTAAACGTTACTAGAAGATTTGTTCAGAGACACCTGCATCAGGAAGCATAAGCCATAGTAGATTTCTAAGATTGGAGACAAAATCAACTGAGGTATAATGTCGAAGTCCTTGAAGAGTCACAGATTTCCTATTACAACATGTTATATTGCCATGATATATTATTTCAACATGTTAGCTAAGTGTAAATGACCAGCAGTGGGTGGGATCACATAAAAATATTGGTTTTCTGCATGTTTAAACTTATCGAACAGCTGATGTTAATAAAAAACTCCATCTGTTATTTGAGTGGAGTTTTTGTAAAAAAAAGAGAAACTTTTGCTTCACCTGGTTCACCATCTGAGCCTCTTCTTGCATTCTATCTGCTTTATTTTCTGAGAGAGAAGAGCCTTTCCCTTTCATTTGGCTCAAACACCTTGAAATGATGCTAATAGTGGGGAAGTTTGGACAGCACTGTTATCTATTTAATTGAGCTCAGCTGTAGTACAAGGCAAACCTCTCACTGGTGCCCCATAAAATCCAAAAACGAGTGTTAATATATCTATAACAGATAACTAAAATATAATATGAAACAACCAATGATAAGACATAATTGATCTTTAAAAAGAAGAGACAGAAATATGAGCATGCAAAGAAGGGAACATTTAAATCAAGATAAACATGACTCAAAAGGTGACTCGAAAACAAACAACACTCGATTTTTCGGGTCAGAAACAGGTGACCACCATCAGTTCAAAATAGTTCAAATAAATACTGAATGTTCTAAATGATGTTATAGAACATAACAGCGTTATAGAACATAAAAAATAACTCCACAGTTACTTTGCTGAGTAAATAATTACTTTTACAATGTGGTAACTGAGTTACTAACTCAATTACTTTTTGGGAGCAGTAACTAGTAACTATAACTAATTACTTTTTAAAAGTAACTTGACCAACACTGAATACTGTAGAAAAAGTGTAAAATGCACCTGCAGATATTCAGTTTATGCTATATTAAAGAGGAACTGCGGTATTTTCAACATTAAGCCTCTTTTCTGAGTCGTCTGCAATGTTTTAGAACACCCCTCACCCCTTTTTTGACATTTTGTACTGGATGTTCGTTGATATTACTCCGCCACCGCTAAGAAAATAGTGCGAGCATGAACGAGCTGCCAAATAAAACACGACAGAAGCAACTTTTCGCAACGAAATTTGATATGGATTACCAGTGCACACCAGTAACCACTCCGGTGAGTTAGTTATTTTGAAAACGGACATTTAATGTGCTTTTACGGACCTTTTTGGACATTCGCATGACTTGCCATTCTGAAGCAGGTTGAGAAGAATCAAAATTAGGCAAATACCGGAGACAGCAGTAAACGTCAAAAAAGCGGTGAGGGGGGTTCTAAAACATTGCAGACGACTCAGAAAAGAGGCTTAATGTTGAAAATACCGCAGTTCCCCTTTAAAGCTAAATGAATGAGCACTGTTAACAAAGAAACAGTTAACTTCTTCAAAAGTACAAGATATCTTGTCTAGTTTAAGGACGACAACACAAACTCCTCAAATTGTTGTGTCTAACTTCAGTTGTCAAAAAGTAAAGAAATGGCCTGAACTCCCTTTGTCACAAACTGTGATCTGGGAATAATTAGCAGGACAGTATCTTTGGATCTCAGTGGTTTGGACGATACATAGCAGGTCAATGCATTTTAGATGCATTCTGGGGACAAGGCTATTTAAAAGTAAAAAATTTTTAAATCAACATGAAATCTAACAAGGAGCCATTACATCATTGTTTTGATTTCACCTCTCTTCTCGTTCTCTTGCACATTTTTAATACTGGGCAGCCAATTACATTTATGCATTCATCTTAATGAAAATTAAGTTTTTTGGGAGGTCGAGTTCTCCATTAACACATGGATTTGACAGCGCCATCTAATAGATGGCACCCTGGGTCACCATCTACAGTATGTCACCTATTGAAAAAATCAATACAGCTTATGAGACTATATCTTTAATTGTTACACAATCCTGAATTGTGTCATGATAAATAAACAAAATCTTGAATCTTAATGTTATGAAGTCCAGCCTCGTAAGATTGCTGATGTCACATTTTATGGAAAAGCACCAGGGTTGCATACTATTACATGACTCCAACATGTTCAGTTTTCCTCAGATCAATGGAAAACATTATTTAGAACAGGCTATATTGACTTTTAGTGATTTAAAAAAACAAAAAACTATCTGCTGCTTGAAATTAATTTCTGTCACATTTTTGGTCGTTAATTAATGAATTTCACTTTGGCAGCCTCTGAACTTGCATTTAAATCCAACAAGAGCTCTAGGGAGCTGGAGTAGTTTTGGTAAGTCCTGATGTTTTTTCTCTTGCCTCATCAGCAGGTTGACAATAGTAAATCAAAGTGAAATGTCTCTGCAAACGCTCATTGTTTTTGTAAACTTTTGGTGATAACTTGACTTCAATTCAATGTTTTGGTAAATCTTTCTGAGCGAGAGTATTGCAGTCTCTCAGAGCTGCTTGCATGGAGAATAGAGTAGAATTCAAAGTGTGGATAAATGTGCAATGAAATTCCTCTGTGTTTTAATTGAAAAATAGGATTGTTGTTTTGGCCGGCTCCTCAGCCTCTTGAAAGCGCACTAAGGGTAACTGATTGGTTACCCTCTCTGTCTGGAATCAGACCATTGCAGAGAAAGGCTGCCAAAAGAATAATGTTGCAAAGTATGTAATCAGTCAGGAGCTAATGGCAGATTTGCTTTAAATTCCCAGCTCCCGTTTCTGACAGAAAGTTATAGGAGACCAAAAGTGATAACAAGTTTAAGTGCAAAATATTTGCTTTCCACTTGGCTTGGTTTCAGTGAGCTGGCTTGCTAATAGGCACCACTTGAGCAAAGAGTGGAGTTTCAGACAACATGGAGAAAACATGTTCTCAGAGAAAAAAAAACAGAGTTTTTGAGAACAAGATGAGAACAAGATGAGCCTTGCCATTGAGATGTTTGGCATGTGAAGATTTGTGTGTGTGTTTAGGGAGTGACTATGGTCACAATGTCTACAAGACCGAATATTGAGCACTCAGATCATGTTGACTGTGCTTAACCAAGACTAGTTGCAGTATGTTGGGCCACTCAAACAAGTGTAAAACTGTTGGACATATTAGTTTTGACTGTCACAAACTGGGTGGAATTTGTTGATTAGAAGAGGCACACAATCATTCTTAATAATACCAATTCCCCAAAGCGTTGACTAATTGGAACCATTAAAATCTTGACACCAGTGGTTAATTTGTTTCCTTGTGTTTTATAGCGATCATTTGTCCCATCGGAAAGCTCTGATGAAACATGAGGTGATTACACCATTAAGTGAGTCTGATGAAGTTGGAGCAGGTTGAACAAGGAGTGGGCCACACATCTAACACGTCCCAAAACCCCTAATGTCATCAGTTGCTGACATTTTTGTCACATGGAAAAAACTGGCCCTGGATTTGTCATGATGAGGAACACGATCTTTGTGTATGCTCTGAGACCTAAAATGGGAGAGTAGTCAGCTTGACCTTTATGTGAATTCCTTTAGGAGAAAACTGTGAAACATCTTAATTAGAAAGAGATGGAGTTGCTAAACAACACACATTGATCAGGCATAGACCACAGCTGTCCACAGGGCTGGAGGGACGAGGGGGACATAATGTAGGGCTGTTGTTGGACAATAATCATGTATCATGTATGTCTACTGTGGAATGAAGGATTGGATAACCAGTTGTGCCAACTAGCTTCCTATACAGACCCAGAAAGCTCCAAGGCTGCAGGGTGTTAAAACTCACCTCGCACACAACACAATCTGAAGTGATTCTATTCAATTTTATTTTCAGTTAAATATCATCAAACACAAAAATACTATTGGAAGTCTCAAGCTGTGCTGCAATGCATGTGGGATCTGTTCATTATCACTGATTTCTGAAAAGCTACGGATACACTTGAATAAGAAATCTGAAACTTTGCCAAATATCTGAAATAAACTTCTTGTTTTCTCATTCGTTTTCTCGCTTCTGTTCATGTTCTACTGCAGAATATTTGACGGAACTAACTATATCATGACATTTACACACTCACAATACCATAAAGTGAGAGAGCGATTTTAGAAACAGCCAGTCATTTACTTCAGCAGTTACGTTCTTTTAAGACCTCTAAGGTTCTTTGCCTGCTGTAATCAGCTTGCTTATCATATTCAGGTTAATATTGTTTCTATAACAATAGTTAACTGCAGAAATAAGATGAAAAAATAGAATAAAAAAGTGCAATTCAAAACACTGTGGGGAAGCATGAAATAGCAGTGATTTGACCACACAATAACACCACAGATGGCTCTAAACATAACTAGAAAAGTTCAAATTTGGATCATGATTTGTTATGGAAAACTGCACAATATATCAACAATGAAGCTGCCTTATTTAAAGATACATTCCAGTGTAAAGAGATCTCATTTGGTGATTTCACTTCTTTTGAATATCTGAGTTTTATTTTAAAGGGTGTTCCTAAAATCCTGTTCTTAATCATTTACAGATCTCCAGGATACTGTGCAAGTTTTATTGATAATTTTTCTGAATTATTGTCTGTTATTTCGACTGATTTTAACCATTTTATCTTGACCGGGGATTTTAACATTCACATGGATAATATGACGGATGGTACTGCCAAAGAATTTTCTTCTGTGCTGGACATGTTTGGTTTGTGGCAGCATGTAACAGAACCTACCCACCTTCGAGGTCACATTCTGGACCTGGTCATTTCTAAAGGTGTTGATATTTCTTCTGTTGTGGTTATTGATTTGGCCTTGTCTGACCATTTTTGCATTTTATTTGATTTACATATTACTCAGAATGTTCAAACAACCAGCTTCTCAGTTAAGAAGAGGTACATCAATGAGAAAACAAGTGCTCAGTTTAGGGAGGCCATAGCTATGTTACCAACAATGAGCGCAGAGTCGGTTGAAGGACTGCTGGACCATTTTAACTTGAAAATTTTGAATGTAATGGAAGCTGTTGCACCGATAAGAATCAAGAGCACCTTGATCAAACAGAAAACCCCATGGAGAAACACCACTACGGTCAAAAACCTGAAAAGAGAATGCAGAAAAGCTGAACGTAAATGGAGGAAAAAAAAGCTTCAGATTCACTATGAACTGTACAAACAAAGCCTGCGTAGTTATAACAATGAGCTGTGCAAGGCCAGACAGCTGCATTTATCTGAAATGATTAATAAGAATGTCAACAATTCTCAAACTCTGTTTGCTATGGTTGAAAAACTCACAAATCCTCCTAAACAGTCAAACCCAGACCTCCTCTCCACTGAGAAATGCAACGAATTTGCCAACTTTTTTAGCCAAAAAATCAAAACAATTAGACAAAACATTCACGCAACACAGACAAGAAAACTAATCTGAGTCTAAAACCTAGAAATAACTCTGACGTTATGTCACAATTTAATATTGTTAATTTAAAAATCCTAGAGGAAACAGTTCGGCAGCTGAAATCAACAACTTGTTCTCTGGACATAATACCATCCGACTTTTTAAAAACTGTTTTTACCTCAGTAGAAAGTGATCTCCTACGAATAGTTAACAGCTCACTGGCATCAGGCATTTTTCCCAAGTCACTAAAGACAGCTGCCATTAAGCCACTCCTAAAGAAGAGAACTCTAGATGCCTCTATGATGAACAACTACAGACCTGTCTCTAACCTCTCTTTTATATCCAAGATTATTGAGAAAGTTGTATTTAACCAGCTCAACGACTTTCTGAATGAAAGTGGAAGTCTTGATAACTTTCAATCAGGCTTCAGACGTCATCACAGCACTGAAACAGCTCTGGTCAAAGTGTTAAACGACATTAGGTTGAATACTGATTCTGGTAATGTTTCAGTCCTGGTTCTGTTGGACCTCAGCGCTGCGTTTGATACTGTAGATCACAGAATCCTGTTGCACAGGCTGGAAAACTGGGTTGGACTTTCTGGAGCGGTCCTTAACTGGTTCAGGTCCTACTTAGAAGGCCGGAGTTATTTTGTTACAATTGGCAGCTATGAATCTGAGCTAGTGGCCATGACTTGTGGAGTCCCCCAGGGGTCAATTCTTGGACCTCTTCTGTTTAACTTGTAGATGCTCCCTTTGGGTCAGATATTGCAGAATTTTAACATCAATTATCACAGTTATGCAGACGATACACAACTTTATGTGTCTCTGTCACCGGACGACTGCAGCCCAGCAGACGTACTGTGTCAGTGTCTGGAGGAAGTAAACACCTGGATGAGAGAGAATTTTCTATAATTAAATGAAGACAAAACTGAGATTATTCTGTTTGGTAGCAAAGAGAAGAGGTTCAGCGTTGGTAAATATCTTGAGACTCGGGACCTTACAATCACTGACCAAGTTCGTAACCTCGGAGTGTTGATGGACTCAGATCTGACTTTCAG
The DNA here is from genome assembly GCF_027942865.1 of Odontesthes bonariensis. Classification (NCBI taxonomy): domain Eukaryota; kingdom Metazoa; phylum Chordata; class Actinopteri; order Atheriniformes; family Atherinopsidae; genus Odontesthes; species Odontesthes bonariensis. The sequence continues at coordinate 9,743,861 of NC_134529.1, forward strand.
CAGCCACATCAAAGCTGTCACCAAGGCAGCTTTTTACCACCTCAGAAACATCAACAGAATTAAAGGTTTCCTCTCCCAAAAAGACCAGGAGAATCTCATCCATGCATTCATCTCCAGTAGACTCGATTACTGTAATGCTCTTTTAACTGGACTTCCCAAAAAGAGCATTAAACATCTGCAGCTCATCCAGAACGCTGCTGCTAGAGTTTTAACCCGGACTAAGAGATCTGAACACATCACACCAGTTTTAAAATCCTTACACTGGCTTCCAGTCAGTCACAGAATAGATTTTAAAAGCCTGCTGATGGTTTAGAAATCCCAGAACGGTTTAGGCCCAAAATACATCTGTGATATGTTCAGAGAATATAAACCCAGCAGAGCTCTTAGATCCAAGGACTCAGGTCAGCTGGTCCAGTCCAGAGTCCAGACTAAACATGGAGAAGCAGCATTTAGCTGTTATGCTGCAAACAAGTGGAACAAACTGCCAGTGGAGATTAAACTTTCACCAAATGTAGACATTTTTAAATCCAGGTTAAAAACATTTCTTTTCTCATGTGTCTATGCATGAAATATCTTTTAACTTATCTAGACTGTTGCCTGTTTTTAAATGCATTTAAATGATTTTATTTGTTTCTCTTTATATTCTTTTATGTATTTTTAATGCTTCTTGCACTCCTTGCTGCAATGCTTTTATTTTATGTAAAGCACTTTGAACTGTTTGTACATGAAATGTGCTATACAAATAAATTTGATTTGATTTGATTTGAATATTGTACAACAGGCAATGAAAAAAATACAATTTTGCAATGCCAAAATATATTTTATATGTAATTTATTTTCAACTATCATTTTCATAGATAATCTAATAATAATTTTCTGAAGTAATCAACAAATGGTTGTGATGTCTTCATGTAGCAGACAGAAATATTATACTAGCAGAGTTAAGACAATAAAACTTTACAGTCAAATAAGATGACAGAGACAAAAAAGTGAATCTGCTAAATGAAAAATAAAACTGAGGAGGAGAATATAAACCTTATTATATAATATTTTATGATCACTTTTGCTTACAATCACAATATATTAAATAGTACAAACATTTTGAATATTTGTTGACTCAGTTATAAATCAAGAGACTTGATGTTTTAGTTCTAAGGCTTATAGTTTGATCTATTCGTAGACGTAGCTATATTTTTGTATATGTATTTTTCAAAGATGAACATTCTCTCCCTCAATCTTTGGGTTTCCAGTTAGTTTATTTTAAAAGATGCTGTTTCCGTCAGCCTCCGATTTACCTTCCTGACTCCTGCTGACCAGCTTTGATTTACACAGTGGCAGTGGATCTCTTGTTTGACCAACACAATATGTGATTTGTCTGTCTGCTGCCATGATGCAACTCGGCTCCTCATCCAACTTTCAGCCAGCTTTTTGGATTTCTATTAAGTTACATCACTGTGAGTGACTACTGTGATTGGGAATTTGAACATTTCATTACTGTCATGCTTCAATTGGCAAAAGATTAAAAGATATACAGCAGTCAAAAGAAAAGCCGACCGGAGGACTCAGATGGGGCTAGCTCCATCACAGAAAAAAAAAATTCATTACTACAAAGTTTTAATGATTGTGAAAAGATGGACGGGGAACATAGCTGATATTGATCTGCTGAGGCTAAGAATAATGCTCAAAGGCATCAGGCTTCAGGGAGTATGCTGGCCAGGTTTCATTAAGTGTAAACATTTTCAAGCAAGAAACAGCCTGAAATTATAGAAATCTAGGCTGTGGCAGATGAAGGAGAGATGGAAAGCCACTGAGAAAAGAAAAAGCGAACAATTCATGATCTTTTCTTTTATTCCCCAAGCCATCTCTTTTACCTTGCGGCCAGCTCGGGAGAGATGAGCTTGTTTGCTGGATGATGGAGCTTTTCAGTCGTGATTGTGGCTGTAGTTCCTGTCTTTGGCTCTGACATGAAACTATGGGCAGCAGCCCCTGTTGCACATTGCCAGAGCAGTATGTGGCTGAGGATGAAGCATTCACAACTGTCTCAGCTCCTGTTCCAGTAACAATGTCAACATGAATCGCCTCTCTGGGCTTTTAATAAGTGTTTTCTGCGTTTGCTGGTTTTGTGTCAAGGATATAGTCATCTCTGTTTGGCAGAGGGCCTTTACCTGCTGAAATGCATTACCGGGATGATAATGAGACTTGGATGGAGGGCTTTGTGATGGGCAAAGTGTGAACTGTTTCAACTTTGTTTACCATTGTTTTTCCGATGGTGTTTGGCTAATTTCAGAGCAGAGCGGCTTGCAGAATGCCTTTTAGTGCTGTGCTGAATTGAGAGACAAGCCAGTTAAAAAAAAGGAGAACGTTAATCACTAAAAACAAGAAAAAGTGACTCTCATGCACACCTTTCACAGACAAAATATCACCCAGTTTCCTTTAGGAGCACAAATGCATTAGCATGCTTGTGTGTATCCACACGCACACTCGGGCAATAATACACCACACAAGGATAAGATGGACCGATCTTTTGTCTTAGAGTCCACACACGTGACAGTCAATTACTGCAGGTAGTGTTTGTGTGTTTGTGTCCTTGCATTTTCTACAGCCTGTTGGTGCTGGTGTTTAAGTGCTGGTGGGAAAGACGAATGGAATAAGGACAGAAAAGGAGGTGAAGTGAGGAGAGATGCAGGAAATGAGTAACAGCAGAAGGGGGAGATAGTTGGCAGAGGGGAAGGGGGGAAGAGGAGCCCCGTATCTCCAGAGTCCCCATCCACAGCCCAGGGGCAGTGACACAGCAGCAGCTGCTTCTGCCTTTCAGAGCTGCAGTCACAGTGATTTGAAGCAGAATTTATCCCCCCAGCAACAAATACTACCAACAGCTCTGGACTTATCAGTCCAGCAACCCTGGCCTCAACCTGGTTTAGGGAATTTGACTTTTCCCCTTGTCCGGGTTGATCTGTATCGATGATGATATACACAATAGTTACCATGCTTGCTGGGCTGAGACATACAACACAGCCAATAATGTCTTACAGAGGGTCAGGTGGCCCCGTACAGGAAGGTCAATACCTTTCAACGGTTGTCACCCTCCTTCACCTCAGAGAGCCAGTGAATTTGTGGAGAGCTGGCAAAGGCCGGCAAGTGACAAACGAGAGGGGAATCCAGAGGGCTGTACAAGACAGAATGAGACATGGACAGTTGGCTCTGTGTTGTCTGTGTGTACTTGTGTGTACATGTCTCTGTAGTAATTAAATCACAAGAGCCTTTGTTTAGAGCACTGCACATGAAGCTTAGGGAAGCATGGGTCCCAATTCCATAGGGCCTGACTTAATTACAAGAAAACACACAAACTGTAATTATAGACAATCACACCTGCACAGCAGCAAAAGCTCTAACAAAGGTTGTCTAAACAGTATTTTCTACAGGAATAGTTTTAACTTGATCTAATAAGCATACTCAGAGGACGATCTAGTCCTTTTTCCTCATAATATGCTGTATAGTCAGTTAGGAATGTGCTTTAGTATGTGCTTCAACCTTTATTCTAAATGTTTTTGTCCAGCATCAAACAGATAAACAGCACAGCTGGATACTGTCTGCACAATAAGTTGTGGCGATTATGATGATAACTTTTATGTCCTCCAGCTGGTTGAGACTGTCACTGATGTGCCTGTAAAGCATGTTATTCATCTCGCACCATAATGACTGAGCAGCATGCAGCTGTACATACAGACAAACAGCGACACATTACTGTTTGCATGCACATCGCTGCAGACTCCCACATGTTGACTACACAACTAGTCACACATGCACACGCTACAAACTCCAAGCTGTGTCTCGCTGATTATCAGATCAGCTTGTTTTCTAAATGATCTCATTTCGTCTTGCTTTTTAACCATCATGGCAGCACACAGACGATGCCAGAAGGCCAAGTCTAGTTGCCAGCCAGGAACCCTGATTTAAACAGAGCTGTCATGTACAGACAGCGCACCAGAATAACTGAAACCGTGGACTTCCATCTCGTGCATCTTTGTAAACCTTATAAAGCACAATTGTGAACTGTGATTATGAACATTGTAATATGACAAAGCAAAAGGGACAAAATAAAGACTACTAAAAAGTAATTGGAGGCTGTATTCTCACCCTTTACTAATCTGGCCAATGATAAACCAGCACAGGAAAAAAAAGCCTGTTAATTTGACCTAGCTAGGAATTCACGCATCTTACTCCCTACTGGATCAACTATGAGTTGGAATGTCTTAATGTAATTACACGTGGTTTCTTCAACTTCATTTCAGTTTTTCCTCTCCTCTGGAAAGATTACATTTTTTCCTTTCATTGCCTATGTATAGCAGAGCAAATGACAGAAATTAGTGTGAGACTGAGCTGTCAGAATGCTCTGTGTTGTATCTTTGCATTAAACTTAACAGTTTTAATACATGTGTACTCCATGGGCTGTGTTTGATAGTTTTACCACAGAGATGTGAATATGGGCTCAATTTTCAGTCCTATCAAGTGTGTTTTTAGCCTCACAATGTTCGTTAACAACCTTAGCAGGCTAATGCCCAGAGAAGGCAGTAGCCAATCCAGTGGGTTGCTGGGTAAGACATTCTTTCCAGTCTTGATGTAATGAGTAGATACCTTCTTATTTATCACTACTAGTGTAGCAGCAGCCAGTGGCAGTTATAAAGCTTAAGTTCATTTGATAACCTTGAGTTAAAAATAGTTTGATCAAAGAATACCTCTAATCTTGTAGGATCCATTTGAAAACATCTTTATAAAGCTCAGCATAATGTTTTCATGATGGAACCAATGTTTTGCTGTTTATTATCATTTTTGTTGCACACACGTTACTAGATTGTACAGTGCAGAAAACATCTGAAGTTACTTACTGCAGTAATGTAAGGATGCAAGTTTCTCTTTTCTATGTTGTTTACATGCTAACAGGCTTCCTAATACATTAGCGCAGCATCACTCACAGTTGATGGAATGTAAGTATTAGAAGTCAAGAATTTTGTAGTTCTTGTTGAAATTGTTGAATGATGAAATCTATATTTCGTGTTGCAGAAATATTTTTTTATTCTCTATGAGAATTGTGCAGAATAGAATTTATTTTTGGTATGTTATTTTATACAGTTCACACAGCATGGTTGAAGATAGAAATAGGGAAACAAGGGCCACCATGTGTCCATGATTCAACAGGAGGGGAGTTACATGTAGCCTCTCACTTACAAGCGCAGCATATCAGTGAGCAGATCAGTAGGCTTCAAGGATTTCTGAGTAATATGAATGTTTTCCCCTTCCTCCACCATATTTTAAACACCGGCCAACAAGGTTTGAACCTACAGAGGCAAATTAAAACTTAAAACCAATACAAGCTATCTGTTGGTATAACAATACTCTACATGATTTGTGTAGCATGTTGAACATTTTTCTAAATATATTCCCTTGTTTTAATAATTGTGGATCCTGGGACTGCAACAGCCAGAGTAACTAGTAGCTGTTCAATGAACAGCTTTTCAATTAAGGTCTACAACATATAGCAACTTATCGGTTAATGCAGGATACATTGCAGCACCTTATAGGTGGATGCTGGCTTATGAATGGGCTTTCTAACTGCTAAGTAAACAGTAGTAACTACAGCAAGTGAAGGCAAAGGATTCAGGTGAGTAGTGAGGCAGCAGGGGTTGCAGCAAGGAGCAGATCACTAACAACTTAAGTGCACTGCCATAATTTCAAAAAGGTGATGGATGTATTCTACAGTTAGGGGTTATGTGTCATGTGTGGAGTGGCAGAATCAAACTGTCATAATTAAATTGCAGGGTTTTCCACATGTAGTTCCAGTTTGGGGTAATGTTATTAAGATTATGGTCAGTTTTATTGGTCATGCATACATGCATTCACACAGAATTTGTCCTCCACTTTTAACCCATCCAGGTTGGCACCTGTGGTGAGAGTGGAAATTGAACGGGCAACCTTCCGGTTATTGGACGACCCATTCTAACCACTGAGCCACGGCCGCCCCGGATAATGTTAAGGTGTACTGAGGCATCTATTGTGTTTATTATTTCTGTAGTTATTTTATAATAATCAACAACACATATGCATCTTTCACCAGTGGACTAACAGAACTCCTGAGCCTCCTTGAGCCGCAAATGGACAACACCATAGCAGTCTTTTACTTTAAAACACTCAGGTGTCTTCCCTTCCCTTTTAACAGTGCATAATTAAAAGTTGCAGTGATTCATGGTTCTCTGAATCAGAAGCAGTAGAATCCTCAGTTCCGACCTCTCACTGTCACTGATGGAGGGCTCCCAACTCTGCCACAAATGCACAAACGCTTACTGTCACAGCACACATTAGGCTCGCACCCACACATCAAAGCCCAAATCACCACAATCTAATATACCCTCTGTCGAACAGATGCTCAAATCAATTCCCTCACACATATACACATATTTGCATGCTTACAAAGAAATACATTCAGGCAGAGAAAGGCACAGATGCACACACACTTACCATCTGGTTAGGTGTACATAGTGGCAGTAATGATACCAGAGTGTGAAAATAGGAACACTTGCAAAAGGCTGCATGACATGCGATGCTGTTAATTCCTGTCTAGATACCAGAAGCAGGAGCACAACTGTGACATGATCTCTATCCATTGCAGCACATATGTGCACAACTGCATTTGTAGCAGCCACACACATTCACTGACATACTTGCTGACGGATTAAAATGGGTCCTTGTTAAACTGGCAGTCCCGGCATTTAAACAAACGAGGTTGCTCATGGTGTAAGTCGTGTCCTGTAAGAGCTTTAGAAAATCTGAAAGGATACACACACTTCCTGTCCCTACAGTACCTCCTGTCATTAAGAAGCCGTTTAGAGCTATGCATGAAAATGTGAAAATGAGTTTACACTCCATCCTAAAATCACCACAAAAGAAACAGTCTCTGTGGGATAATATGGCGTATTACAGTTTTTGGACACTTAAATCCTTCAGAGCCTCCAGCTAAAGCACATTACCTTGCTCTTTTCATTTTTGTATATGCCACGTATTTTGAGTGTATTTGCCTGTGCGAATCAGAGAGCACATACGCAGCTGCAGAGGAACAATGAAATGCATGAATTAGATATGAGGTTGACATAGAGATGTAAAAGATCTGTTTGCCTTCACACTGCATTGCTGCCCTCAAACTATGCAAACGTACAAAGATAGATAGATAGATAGATAGATAGATAGATAGATAGATAGATAGATAGATAGATAGATAGATAGATAGATAGATAGATAGATAGATAGATAGATAGATAGATAGATAGATGCCGAATAGCAAGCTGCACATATCACGGCATGCATCTGGAAAAGACAAGACTCTCCACCACTGGCCAAGCCACTCCACTTGAGCTGATTGATTTCCCATCACTTCTGTATCCCCGATAACTGCATGCCTGGAGGGCTGCAATGGGTCCGATATTTCACTGCTATATACCTGCACAACCACACTTTGTTTACAGCACCTTTTTTTGTCTGTGCATGTGTGTGTATATGAAGCGTGTGTGTGTGTGCGTGGCTATATGGGTGGCTATAAATAAGTAGGTGTGCTGTGTGTGCTTGCGTGTTTGGAACAGCACCAGCAGCTAGTCACTGTACATGGTGACATTTGTGATAATGACATGCCAAACATTTCTGCGGGAAACCAAGACAAGCAAGAGCTTCTGCTCCTGCTGCTTGTCAATTTTTTTTTCTTGTCAACAATTGGAAGCAAATTAGATGAGTATGTGGTAAGAAAATATCCAGAGTTAAAACAGAAATAAAAGAAAAACATCTAACCCTGCAGCTAGTGTAGAATGTATACCATGACACCCTCATGTCTCTATTAAACTTGCAGTAAAACCACATCGCTAATTTGCTTCCAGCTCAATGAGCACACTCAGATTTGAGGTCTTTGATTTATAAATGTCCAGCATAGCTGCTTTATGAGATGCTGAGTAAATTGCTCTCCAGCAGGAATTACCATCAATGGTTCATGGTGATTTAAAAAAAAAAAAAAGATTTTCAAGCAGGACCTAATCATAGATTGGGTTTAAGGTGTTAAAGTGTGGAACAGACAGAAAGATAAACATCACATCTTTTATTCAGGGTAATTTTCTACTCTGTAGGAATAACAGCAGTGACTGAGCTCTCGCTGTGACCCTTACCTAGTTACCTTTGCAATCTGCATTCTTGCCAAAAAACATCCTTGTCTCAGCTGGATAATGCAAAAAACCTTTATTCTGGAATGTGAAATGCGATAGTTGTTTTATCTCTGAAAATACTCTACTCTACTCTAAATACTCTATTATAATACTATAATACTATATAAATGTTCTTTGTCACTGGTTTGTTGCATTGGAAATGTCTGTTTTATCTAGGAGTTCTCTCGCATGCTTGGATAAAGCTTGATTAACACTTGAAAGCCCAATGAATTTTCTGGCTCCTCTGGGAAAGCCAACAACCCATTAATTGAATGTCTGAAAACTACTTCTTTGCCTGATTTCGAACACCACTGCTTACAGTAGAACTGTGTCAAAGAGAAATTCTTGAGAAAGTCCACAGAGAGTCAAACTAATTATGTGTATTTACTCATAGGTTCTACTCTGTTCTATAGTCCAACTCATATGTCTCAGCTTTGGCTTTACTTTGGTCCTCTCTGTGTGTGAGGAGGGTTTGTGAGGCAAGGAAGCATTGAAAGTGTTCCCAGTGTTTTTTCTCTTTTTGTAAATCAAACTGCTGTGCTTACATTATCATAGATCATGCAGCAATCCATAATACATGGCTTGTTTACAGGCATTTTTGATCCATAATTAAGGAGTATAACTTTTAAAGAGTTTCCATGGTTAAAAATGATATGGTTACAGGCTGCTTTCCCTTTGCTACTCCCAGGCCGTGTTATTGTACAGTATGGCGGATATTGATTCACCATGCTGTTTGGCCATTGATCAGAGTAGATGCCATTATGTCAGTGATATTGTAGCCCTCTGAAGCACAATGATTCTGAAGAGGAAAACCAGTGGTTGAGAACCGATGAGATGAGCTCAGTGCTTGCTGCATCAGATACAACAGCAGCTGTGTTTCAGCTAATGACACAGAGCGAGGCACAGAACAGAACCACAAAGCTTTGAATAGCATGCCACAGCTTTGCCCAGTAGAGCCTAGCACAGCAAAGACAGAGCACTCTCATTTCTCTGGTTTCTAACTGTGCCAAAGGGAGCTATGGGAATGTGCAGAGGAGAGAATAATGACACTGACTCTTACGGACATGCAGATTTTTTATTGGTGTTGCCTAATATTGCCTGTGACAGCCATTGCCTCCCAGACTGTCTTCTGTTGATCATTCAAATTGACCACAATTCACTAAGGGGCGGGGTGAGTGGGGGAGGGGGTTTTGTGGACCTCGGATGATTGGGAAAGGGGATATATGAAAGGAGGAGGGTGAGTGGGTGTTCACCGACTCTGCCTGCTCTCTGGCTTTTCAGGGCGGCTCGTCATGTATTTATAGCAATATTGAATTTAATTGTGTTTCTACCAGGGTCCTGAATTTTAAGAGACCCATAAATGGAGTTCCAGGCATGCAGGAACATGATCCACTGTGCAAAGAGCATGCAAAGTGCACACTCATGAAAAGCAACTCGGTTTGCAATCTGCGTAATGCAAAAAAATCTGAAGCAAAGCCCATCAGCCTGCTGTGTCCTGGATACCAATGTAGGCTCGTAAGTGCTGACCCCAAGGCTGTGTGCTGTGCCATGTTTCTCAATGAGGAGCAGTTTGAGACAGTGTACTGCAGAGGTAACCCTCTGAGTGGCAAATGTTTGTTAAACTATCCCTGCTTTCATGCTACAAGAGATGCCTTGAGATACTGTAAATGTCCTGAGCCGAGTGTCTCATGCTGTCCATTCAACCCTGACAGTCTGATTTCTAACAAGACTAAGACAGCTTACAGAAAGTTAACAGGCAGTTGTTGGGCCTTCCCAGTGTTGGACCACTATTCAAATTCAAATTCCACCGTCTGTTTGTTGGATAATAAATTGAGCATGAAAGATTAATTTGCTTTTAGTTCATCATTCCAGTGACAGAGAGCAGCAATTTCTATACAATAGTGCCCAGAGCTTAATTGCCCAGAGGCAGAACTGGCATATCAATATGTGCTTTCTTTCTGTCAAGGACACTAGAGTAGATCCCTGTAGCAAAAATCTTGTCTATGATTCACACTTCTTGCTTCCTCCCACTTAATTCTTGTCACTCACAGTCTGAGCCAACATATCAGACGCAATCAATGCAATACCGAGAGTTATCAAATATTCAGAGTAATCAAAATCCTAATGAACATCGTTAAAGTCAGCAGTTTAAAAACCAAAGCTCACATCTCTGTAGGTTAACACAGTCTGAACATTTGTGTGTGTGAATGTGTGTTTGGGGCTATCAGAGACTGCTTGAGTGTAACAGGCAACAACGCTTGGGGGTCACCTCTTATTCAAAGCAAGCCTGACGCAGGAATTTTTCCTCCCTTACATTTTGAGAATTAATTTAGTCTTGCAAAAGATCAGCAGCATGACAGCCAAGTGGCAAGGGCAAGAAAATGGAGCCTGGGTGACCACATCAATTTCAAGCACCAGTCTGGACACAAAAAGGCCACATGTTTAATCTCAGCAACAGCTAATTTGCTGCTGGGATTATAGAAGTAGAAAAGAATAAAAGAAACCCTGATTTTGACAGCATTTGCCCACATTTTACGATTCAGGAATATTGAGGCTAAAGCCCCATTTAATGATTATGTGTCTTATCAAGTTGCTTGTTATTTTCTCAATTATTGGATAATTTGGTTGGTGAAACATCAGAAAATAGGGAAATGTACTGAGATTCATTTTCAGCCTCCCAAAGCTCAGACAGAATGAACCAAAGTCCAAGGTTTTTCTGACAAAAGCAAGCAGCAGTCTTTCCAAACAAAAAAAATTGTAATAAAATATGTTTTCACCCCACCAAAAAAACGGATCTCGTGTGTCAGATCTAGTTCTGATCAATTATTATTATTTTAAATAAAATACCTGTAAACGTGTGCTATAAAACAATATAGGCTATTATCTGTATATAAACCTTTGGATTTAATTTGTTTAAGGCATAGCAGGTCACATAAGAACTAAAAACTGAACCTAGCCATACTCCATCTAAATTAATGGCTTAAATCTAATGTGCAGGCAAAAAAGGGAGGAGCGCGTATCCGGTGCTCATTATCAAATAGTCACTCTGAAATGAGGTGAGATGAGATGAGAAATCCCTGGGTTGTGAAGATTATAACGTGTGAGTGTTTGTGTGTGTGTCTGTGCATGTGTTTGGCGTTGAGGGTGGCGGGGGCCTCAGAACATGGATGGGCTGATTTTCCGTGCAGACCTGAGACACGAGCCGCTGCTGCTGCTGCTTGGGCACGCGCTGACTCTTCAGCTTTCTTAAATAAAACTGACTCAAGCAAACGGAAGCTCACTGCTTAAAGCGCCGCAACGAAGATAATTATCATAATAACAGTTCTAAAAATGTTTATCAATCACTTTATCTATTTTTCCTCCGCATCGCCTCGTAAATCTTTCTATGTGCACCAAAATGTAGTCATTTAACACATAAAATAAGGGTCAAAACAAGACTGGTGGAAAGTGGCAGAACTGATTAAAATCCCCAGTGCTTAAGCTTTAAACTAACTAGATTGGAAACTGTGCTTCTTGTAAATTAATCAAGACCATTTCCATTCGTAATGCCTGGCTTATCATTTCTGTCTCTCTCCGTGAAGCAGTGCTGAGATAAGTCATAGCGCGTTCAACATACTGTGGAGTGATTTTGTTTAATTTTTATCCCGCCCTTTTCTATCAGCATGAAGACATAAAAACTGCTGTTCAACTCTTCTTTCTTACCTCGAGTCGACGTGAAGTGGCTGTCCAGGGTCCTGTAATGCTTAGTCTCTGTCCGGGGTGCTGAATATCGTTGCAGGCTCCCGTGAGGCTTTGTAAATCCGCTGCGAGGAGGCGCTGAAAACGCCGGTCCAACAACTGCTGCCGCGGTTAAGTTAAATAAAATTCCATTCCCAATCGCCTGCTTAATGCAACACACGAGACGCAGAGCGGCTGCGACTCAAAAACATATGCAAAAACGTGAAGTCACATCAAGAGCGTGAATATCGTAAGCAAAGCCTGCTGGCTAAATGGAATCGCTTTGGCAAGTGTAACTGCTGAGGCTTCTTGGCCAGTTGCTTATCTTTCTCCGGATAGGCTTAACCACCCCCTCCCCCTGTCTCTCCTCCACCTCTCTCTCCTTCCCCTCTATCAATCTCTGTTCGATTCAAATATGTTGGATTGACAGGAAGCAAAAAGGGAACCGGTAACCTGCCTTTCTATAGGCAACAATCAACATGAGCAAATCACTGCCAGTATTCAAACAGTAATCATTAGGCATAAGCCTCAATGTGATGAAGAAATAGTCAATTGGACTTAATGCAGTGCTCATGAGATATCTATAACACACGCATAAACATATCAGACAGAAATTAATTGAATTTATGGTTAATTTACTTATTTTGAGCAAACAGCCATCTGTTTCATGCCCTTTGGTCTGTCATTTATCATGTGTTTGCATTTTGTTTTTGAGACAGCAATAGTTTTCCTGCAGAATATGTTTGTAGCAAATGACAGCAACACTGTTGGAGGGATTAATCTATAAAAGAAAGAACTAATCTGATAATTAATTTGGCAGGATGCCATTTATGTATCACAGCAGGACCAGGCCAGCAATATTATGAGATTTTGTTACTGAAATACCAAAAGCCCATTCTCAAAAAAGTTGTGGTGCTGCGTGGAATGTCACTGAAAACAGAATGTCAGAATTTTCTAACGATTTAAAGCATGCTTCTCTTAAAATAGACGATAGTACACAGTGTAGACAATTTGGAGATAGACAGATACATTTTTTTGTGGGGCGGGTATATTCTAATTAATTCAAATATAATCATCTATATCTAATTCAAATAGTTCATGGTTTAAACCCCATCTGGAGAAGAATCTTCTTTCTGTTCCTATATTGGTTTTCTCTGGCAAAACTAGTTGCTCCAGTGTTTTTCTGATCATTCAAAGACATGAGCAAGGTTATGTGATTATAGACAGACCTGCAAAAAAAAGATGAATAGAATTCTGTGAAAAAACAATAGATTTTTGTCTTCATCAGCATGAATCCATAGTTTCAGTTCGAGCTTTTCCGTGAGACTGAGCGACATTATCCATGTCTGTTTCCATGTTAGCACTGTGATGGACTGGGAAGCTCTTCAAGATGTACCCTCCATCGCATCTGCGATAGCTTGAGCCTCCCTGACTCTGAGCAGGATAAAATTGGTAAAAACAATGGATGCGCTGATTTCTTTTGTGTGCAGGTAGTAGTCATGCTGTCAGCTTTCATCATCTCAGTCATGATTTTTGAGGCCGTATCCACATAATGGTGTGGCTGATAGCTCCCCACTGCCTCTTTTATTTTATGTCTGTGACAACCAGCTTTGACGCACTACAGTATACTTACCACATCGTGTGTCAACAATGACAGCAATTTAATTTTACAATGTGTTTTTTTTCATCATTAATAGTGCTATGCTTTTCCTTGTCATATGCATCAGCTTTACATAAGTATGCTTGGACACAACATTAATGTAATAACTGTCACGACCAGATGGGGGGCATAAAAAAATTCACTCTACATTTTTAGAATTTAATTTCATTTAAATAAATTGAAATACAATACAGGTGGTCAGTGTCTATCTCTTAAATGTTCAAATCTTCAGAGTAGCATTACTCATGAAAAGTATGAATTAACACCACATAATCGCCGGTATATAAGTATTACAATGGCTTTCGAGACTATTAACTTGGAGGAGAACCTGGCAATCCAGAGAGTAGACAGGTTGAACGAGAGCATGAAGTATTTTTCCCAGCGGGTCTTGGCACAGTTTGGGACAGTAAAGTACAGCAGCAGAGAGGCCATGAGATTAGCCACTTCACCTTGCTTCCAATACCTTCTGCAAGAGAAACTCACATTAGCCAGACGTCAGATAGTTGTGGTGGGGAAAAATTGTCCCACTCAGATTCTATGTGGTTAATGGAGGTTTTTTATTAGCTTTTTAAACATAAAACGTCAAATTAAGTTCGACCTTAATGATTACCATCACCATACATGATTATGATCTATGTAATGGAACATTTTCACTTATCCAGTTACTATTCATCAATTGCGTGGATAATCTAATATTTCAGTAGCTGAATAAAGAACCACTATGTGCTTATAAGTAAAATTAATACATGACTTTGCCCCATAGGAATTCTGGAACTATGTGTAGAATGAAATATATATCATCTAAAGTTGAACTCTCTTTTGCATCACCTCATCTTTTAACAACACTCTTTGATCATTTGGGAACCGAGGAAACCATTTTTGTAGTATTGAAAGCTAAATGTTACCCATTCTAGATAAATATTGGATTGACTCACTTGCATGTTACTTAGGCCATGAACTAATATATCCCCATACCATTAGGGACCCTTGCTTTTGAACTGTTTGTTGATAACAAGCCAGAGGGTTTCCTTTCCTCCTTAGTCTGGAGAACAACATCCATGATTTCCAAAAAGAATTTCAAATTAGCATTTATCAGATCACAAACAGTTTTCCAGTTTCTTGGTGCTTTAATGAGCTCAGGCCCAGAAACTGTGGCAGCGCTTTTGGAATTTGTTTATACTTTACATTTGTGGACGCACAGATGAACTGAAAACTGAAAGGTTTTTTCAGAAGTCTGCTTTTAATGCAGTGCTGCTTTAGCACCTGAATATCACAGCCATTCACTACTAGTTTTGACCTTATTTCCCATGTACAAATATGTTTCTACATTCACTCAGTCTTTAAAATTTTCGGTTGAAAAGGCTCTTCTTAAATTATTGAACCGATTGCCATTGCAGTTTTTTCAACAAACTGTCAGGTAAGACTGAACCATTGCTGGCATCCATTTCTAAATGTTTTTCAAAATATTTCTTTCTCTGATTTTCAATTAAACTTCCTGCTTCCTCTGGGAACTGGAATATCACCGCTGAATTTAAGAGTATTTTTGCTTACATGTCTTTCTTTACTTCCTGTCTGTGTTCTGTTTCATGCTGTTTTAATTGATTCATCATCCTCACCTGTGTCTGGTTAACCCCTGTGTTCATATAGTCTCATCTCTCTCTGTTCCCTTTCTCGGTTTGTCTGTTTTCCTCACCTGGTTCAACAGCTCTTTGTGTTCTTCAGAGTTCTGGTTTGGATTCTTGCTCATTTGGAAATCCTGCCCCTGTTCCTTGTGAGTTTTATGAAAGTTCTTGTTGTGTTTCTAATTATAGCTGCCTCATCTGTGCCTGCCTTTACCCTGTCGTTAAACCTCAAACTCAACTCACAACCACATGTCATTCTTAGAGAAGGCTTTCATGAAATGCCATGTTAAGTCAAATCTCCAAATATTTCTATAAAACATCAGTTTATCTAAAGGTGTCTATCTGGATCACAGATAGTTGAATATCATGCACCTTGGCACCTGATAGCGCCTTATCAGGCAAAGTGAATTCACATAACCCACTGCAAAATGTCAGAAAAACCACGGGACAAGAAAAACATTAGAAATATTTAACATGATGCCATCAGATGGTAAAATGTCACTGTGTACAATAAGGTCATAAGTTCACAGTTGAATGCTTTAGAGAGTTTATTAGCTGCTGTAGAGGTATTATATATAAATGTTCGAGCAGGAATATAAGGTGAAACTGTAAAAAACCTGATAAGGCCACTAACTCCAACACAAGTCAGAGCAGGGTGTTACATACTGATAAGGTCAAACACAGTGTAAAGTTGTATTTGAATGTCAGTTGCTTTAGAGCTTGTACTTATCTAGACTGTTGCTTGTTTTTAAATTCATTTAAATGATTTTATTTGTTTCTCTTTATATTCTTTTATGCATTTTTAATGCTTCTTACACTCCCTGCTGCAATGCTTTTATTTTATGTAAAGCACTTTGAATTGTTTGTACATGAAATGTGCTATATAAATAGATTTGATTTGATTTGATTTGATGATTCCCCGGTATGGTTATTACAGAAATATTGTAATGTTTTTTGAGGTTTTTTTGTCGTTCTGTATTGGGCTGTTATAGTCTCTGTAAAGGAAAGGAGTCCTCTCCAACTCATTTGCTTTCAAAATCACATCCATGTGAATGATTGTGCACAGCTACTTCAAATCAAGGAGACAGAGTAGCCCTCGTGCACTGGCTCATCATTTCAAAGAACCCACACATACTGGCATCACATTAAAAGTAATTTTCAATGATTAACCAATCAGTGCCGATTAGAGTCGGGTGAGGTGATTGGATGAGTGAGCTTTGATGGAGGAGATCAGAAGGTTATTCCTCAGTCTCATTCAAAGAGAATATCGCGTGAGATGCGTTTAAATATTTAGGACTCCCCCTCCCTCTGTCTTAGATCCCTTGCTGCAGCTTCAACATTATGTAACGATTTTTCTGATGTTTTGGGGGTGTGAGAAAGCGTGTATTCTGGCAGCTAAGGAGGAGAAGCTGACTGTTATGATGCAGGTTTTCATCATACAGGGGTGTGGTACCATAGTTAATTGTAGCTACCTCTGTGGCAAGATTTAAAGTGCCTCATAACTATGAATGATGAAAAAAAGAATAGAATGTGCAATTAAAGAAAGTTGCAGTTTAATCAAAGTACAAATATTACTTTAAAAATCCTTCATCTTCACAAAAATCTTTGCGTATGCAGAATATCAGAACGACACATGGAGGTGTACTGATAGATCCTACCCTAACATTAAGAGCAAACTAAGTGTTATGATTATCTTTCGAAATGCCTTATTGTGTTTCTGCTGATTTCTTGTTCTCATGTCTCCCTTGGAAAGGGTTTTAGTCTCAATGATACCTTTTCTATTAAATAAAATGCATCTTTTTGAAAATAAAAGGTGTAATATGGAATGTTTTTACAGAGCACTGATGTTGGTGGATAAATTTACTTCAGAATTATTCTTTTCTATTTCACAGCCACTGCAACAATGAACCAGAGAGCTCGGATAGCCCAAAGCTGCAGGAAATTTCAGCCTTGCTGCCTAATTCTGAATCAAATTAAAGCAGGAAATGTTGACAGCAATGTGTTAATTCCTGAGACTAATTGGTGTTGTTTGTTGGCTAGTGATTAGCTGCTAAGTGAGAACTTTACAAAAGAACTGGAGTTGATAATTCTTCTAATAAATGCCGCTGAATGAAGAGTACAACAACGGATAACCTCTGAACTAAGCAGCTGTGGAGGAAGCTGTCATTAAACACTCCAAAACAAAGTCTACCATTCACTCAAAGCAGCTACAGTCTAAAAATGTATAAATAATGTCTATTTAATATCAGTATGTGTGTACCATTGCTCTGATGCAGCTTAATTTAATTACTTTATAGTGCTGGGATGAAACAATCTGAGGTTTGTTATTATGTAAATTAGATCACTGTAAACTGTCACTTTAAGGAATTTTAAAGAAGAACATCTCGTATTATTGTGACTTATCTGCTGTTTTAATGGTATCATTGTTGGAATTTGTCACTTTTGTTTTATTTTGTTTCTTTGTAAACTATAAATTATGTTCTATATAACATTGTGTTATATACTACCCACTTATATGATCATATTCAGTGGAGCAAAAGGCATCCACATCCTTTTAGGGAAAGTGGCTCATACAAAGTAAATAACACAAATAATTTCATTGCAAAGTACCATATGAAAAATTATCCTTATGAACTAAGAGTACATGGATATTAGCAGTAGATTTTCACTCGAGTATTAAAGTTCTGGTTTTGTTTAGCTGACTTATGTTCTCATATCATGAAATCATCAATTCTGAAGCATAATCCTGGACAATGGGGAAACGACGTGAACAGTGTTGCAACATATTTGTATCGCAAGCTAAGCGCTTTCCTGCATTATTTACTAATTTGCCAAACACAGATTCCCTAATTCAGCATTATTTATTATTGTGGGTTTATTGACCAAACATTTTTTTTCCAAATGATTATCATATCAAAAGTTTTGGAAATCTTCAAAGCTCACCATCATTTCAAATGATTTTCTCTTAGGACAGAAAGTAAAGCCTTGTTTTACAGACCCAAATTTTAACACATCATTGAACAGAGTTCTGTTTTTCTTGGAGTTTTTTTCCCCCCTATATTAGATCTGTGTTCATTTAGCAAACCTAAGGTAAAATCACATTGGTGAAACAGAGCTAAGAGAGAATGGCATGCTTACTGTTGGTTTCTTTAAAATGCTTACCTCTCGGTTTGGATTTTTTATTTATTTTTGTTAATCCTGACAATGTACAGTATTCTTTTAAAAAGATAGCTTCCTTAAATAGTATCAACATTTGGTACAAACATGACTGGATGAAGGAAAGTATTGTTGCTAAATTTATAGCCAAAGCACAGACATGATGACAGCTTCTGTATAGGGGCAGAATGAGTTTCCTTCTTAGTACTCTTCCCGAGGTTGTTTTCTTCGCCTGGATTTCTGTCTCCGTTCCAGAAGGCTTCACAGAATCTGTTGGCCCTCTTGTTTGCCCTTGCATTCTTTCAGAATGTATTGTCTATCAGTTCTTCAGCAAATGTGGATTTGTAATGCTTGATGTGCACACTGCAACAGCTGCAGGGGACCCTCCAGTGGCCAAAGATATTGAGTCAACGGTCTCTCCTGTCATGGCCTAAATTTGCTTGGTCTTAGAATTTCGGATCAGCCCCAAGGAGCCAACAAGGAACTAGTCTAAATGAGAGTTTCAGTCACTGCATCTGTGTGGCCAGAAGCTGCTTCCACAGTTCTAGCCCTAATCCATCTGCCACTGACCCTCATTTTGCCAAAAGACCAATTGTGGTTTGTAGCTGGCAGATAAGATTGTGGTGACATAATGATTTTGTCCCACATCAGGGTGATTTGACATGCTCTGCTTGCCTGTCTGTTGCTTGCAGGCTCCCCTCCTCAAATCCGGCACTCTGCCTCTGCCTCATTCCTGTCAAACACAACAGGGGATGTTTCCTCTGTCTGGTGCACATTAATGAGTGTGTACTGTATAACAGCTACAAAATGTGTGCAATATAATCTTTCTTGATGCCAGCCTTATTGAGAATATACTTATTGTTCACTGCATGCCTTCTACTTTCTGTTTATTATTCATGTTTTTGCCTCACACAGCTTCCTTTTTCTCATCTTCAAGTTTTTTGTTGTGTTGTTATACCCCCGCCCCCGATTCCCTAGCTTTCCTTCACCATTTGCTCTGATCTGAGCTGTGCTTTGATGTCACTGTGTCAGCCCAGCCCAGCGGTCTGGACCAGGTTTCTTAAAAGTTTTAAGGAGTTTAAAATCGGTTTAACTCGAATACCTTTTGAAATATGCTGTATGCAAAGATGGCTCAGCAAAAAGTGAAACAGGAAAGCTCTAAATAAAAGAGACCAAACTTTGATGCCCACTTTTAAACCTTGTATATTGTGCTAATATTCCACGTTTTGCCTCATTATAACCAGTATGCACTTTCCAACATTCCAGCTCCGTGGAATGATCCCTCAACAGAGTCCATGTGATTAAGGACACCTACAGTAAGATCAAACTTTAATGATCCCCATGTGGAGGTTGTGCAGTGTAACAGAGCCCAATTCAATAGTGTCAGTAATGTTTTTTTTTTTTTTTAAACCTCTCGCAGACACAAGAAGCACACATTGGCGTGATGGTTTTAATATCTGTATGCTGTAGGTGTTTACGCATAGTGATGTAGGTGAAAAAAACCCTTTTCACATCTAATTGAAACTTTTTGTTTATACAGTATTTTCTTCATCCCATGCAAAGTAAAGGAGTGATCTGGGACAAGAGATGAGAAGAGTGAGACGAACACAAAAAGGAGTAAATCCTTCCAGGTACCAGTGGCAGCAGCTTAGGTGAGATGTGCCGCTGAAACAAGCGTCTCCTCTTATCCTCCTCTCCCCTTCCATATATATATATATACCTCATCCTGCTACGTTCACCTCCCCTCTCGGCCTCATGATCCTTCTTGTGGCTCACTTTCATCTCCACCGCACTATAAACAGATCTCCTTACCATTTCAAAGCTCATAGTTGCAGTTTCTTCTCTCTGTTGACTCCCATCTGCAACTGTGCTGGGAGGGTCAAGGGCAGAAAAACACTGCAGGCACAGTTGGACCAGAACTGAGTGCACAGGTGGTGCAATCTCGCCTGGGGTAAGGGGTGTACGAGGAAAGATGAAGAGCCACAGTATAGCGCATGTGCAGCATCAAGCATACCACTTAATACAGAGCTGTAGGTTAATGTGGTGGATTTACTCAAACACACAATCTGACACATGTGATCTTGGCTTTCTCACAGACGGTGATTGAGTAAAACATGGGAGATTTGCGGTGAAATATTCATGGGAGTGGTTGCATGTCATTACGTGTGTGTGCTGGTGCGTTTGTTTGCTATTCATTAAACAGGCATTTGGAAGCCAGCAAGAGGGTTTTCAAGCATATTGTGTGTATCCCTCCGGGTATGCGTTCACTGCTATGTGGCGGAGGTGCATTAAAAGCATGCCTGGCACACTCTGTGGTGAGACAGCGCATCTGTTCCAAGATAAAATGAGACTTAGATCAGCATGCTGAGTTTCTGGCAGAATTGGCTCCCTAAAATAATTTGCATATTGATTGTGTGTCCGATAAAGTCGAGTATTAAAAGTATCATTGTTTATTACAGTCAAGGGACTAATGTGGCTTTCGTGGCATGTATGGGTTTATGAATATGAATCCTTTTTTTACTGAACTGACTTTGGCTGTGAGTAAATTTGACAGCTTACCAACTTTAATCCTTATTCATATTTATAGCCTGTTTTTTTTTTTTTCCATTTATTTCTTATATACATGTTTTGGTAAGATAAGCATTTCTAGTCCTGCGCTAATGTAGCAAATGAAATTGAATTCAGGGCTGAATTGAACGGATGTGTAGGATGATGGTGAGGAATAACTGGGGTGAGGAGGGAGTGAGATTAGAACAAGTGAATGCGGGGGGGAATGAGAGAGGGATTAGTAGAGGAGAGAATGAAAGAGAAAGCATATTGCTCTGCCAGGTGAGCCATGAGGTGGGCCAAAGCATTCAGGCCAAAGCTTTCAGGCCAAAGCTTTGTAACATACTGACCGCAGGTCAATCAAGGGAAAGTGTTGTTCGAAAACTGGAGACTTTTCACCTCCCACAGCTTTATCACCATAGTGATGCATTGTTCGTTTTTGCCTCATTACCTGCTCTCGGATCAGCACACTCTGAAACAACTTGCTGAAGAGAGGGGGCAGAAGCTGATTGACAGGATGCTGATGGATGTTGACTGAGGGCCGAGGAGCAGGTCTATGTGGTCTGATTGAGAGGGGGTGAATAGAAAGAGAGAGGTTGGGTTCAGTTTAAACCTTTGTAGCTGTACAGGCACAAAAGTAGGCGGTAAATGGATTATAGTCAGAAAATGAGGAGTTGTATGACCTTTTCCAGTTGGTTGGCTTCTTGTTTAACACTGAATGGTCCAACAAGCTTCTGTTGTCTTATCTGTCTTCATAAGTTCCTAATGTTTTAGGAAACTCAGACGTATAAAAAAGGAACTTAAAGGACAACAGAATATATTTTTCTAACTTTCAACAAATCTCTTTGCATCTCTTTAAAAATCTCTTTGAAACTTAATATACCACCCCATCTCTCAGCACAAGGTCTATTGGTTCCTACAGAACTCGTAAATCTTTGATAGTTTCCTCCAGACATGTTGAGACACCTTGCATTTGCTGCATCTTCGTAAACAACTAACTTCAAAATATGTATCATGTTTGTATTCACATGCCTTAAACTTAAATTCAAGGTGAACAAATTTCCTCCATTATTGATGCGAAAACAGCTTCCAAGGTCACTCCGCATATCCATGTATCTGATAATACCAAAGAGTAAATATCCAAGTGGAGCAACAATAAGAAAACCTCATTTTAAGCGATGAGAGGATACAGTAGAAAGCAAAAGTTTTACTACATTAAACGAGGGAAAGTTGATAGTATCCTAAAATTTTTAATTAAACATAACTTCATTTAAATTTTAGTATTACTTTTTCTAATCTTTAGTTTTAAAAGGGGCCTGAGCAGTCATTGTATCAAACAAAGCAATGACAAAAAGTTCTTGTTTGGGGAATTAATTTATTTTATTTTTCTTTATTTTTTTGTAAAATCCTTTAAGTTCTGATTTTTGAAAACTGTCCACTTCCTAACAAGATCACTGTAAATTTTAAAATTTGTTAAATTGTTGTCCTGTTGTCAAAGCCATCTTTTTTTTTTTCATCTCCAGTTTTTTCATTCTCAACAGTATGTTTGTCTTCAGACTTAGTATTATTCAAATGAAACTCGTTTTTCCCTTAAAATGACTGTCACTGAATGCAACACAATCCCAGTATCATAGAACATTGCACCTTTTACTGTCTGAAGTTCTCATGGCATCCACAAAGTTAAATTCATCACACAACAATACTTGTTTCAAAATGCACCAGCTGTCTTCAGACATCCATTTGCAAACCTCTGACTGGATTTTTTGTCACAGAAATAATTTTAGTTTGACTCTGCCATACCCTATAGATTTGATATATAATTGTGCACCACCAGTCCAGAGTCTGCTACATCTTCCTTAAAGTTTCTTGCAAACAGATGCTTTGATCTGCCTCTCTGGCAATCTTAAAAGGAGTTCTCTCAAGATTTTATCAGCCAAACCTCAACTTGACCTTCTGTGAACTGCCACGTTTAGATTGAAATAAAATCTGACAAAACATGGAGAAAACACTTTCTTCTCATGGCTTTTAATGCTTCCTGTGGGTCTCTTAGTTTAATCTTCAGAGGGTTAGGCAAGCTGCTTAGTGTCCGTGGCAACTGATTACTAAGACGTGGTTTGAGGAGTCAGGGTATTTATAATGCTTTGAAATTTGCATCACCTGACCTTTGCTAACGATCTGGCCATAGCTCTAACAAGCTAATTAAAGTCTGAGGTCTCAAATCTCTTGGGATGCTCATGCCTTTGCATGATGTTTCTGTCCTTTTTTCACTCTAAAGTTGTATTTTAATCATCAGTAAAATGTTGAAAAGAATGTTTCATCTTTAATTTGATGATTTTCATCTTCAGTGGCTCATCTTCTTGTCACTTAACTACTCACAGTAACCAATAGTTTCATCAGGGATGCTCAAACTCTTACATAACCCCACATGGGTGACAAATGCATACTTTTATTTCACAGAGAGATGCAGTATTTTGCAAATGTTTTTCAAAGGTTTATGGCATTTATGGTATTTATGGCAGGAGAGATAGTTAAATAACTGATCAGTTTAGTTTTTTAGCAGTGGACCTGCTATTACAGCATGATCTTACGGCAATGCATATAAATAGCATGCATTAATTATTAGGATTTAGGTCAAATCACAAGACCTGGTGCCATACTTGCATAAAGCATGACATGCAATGATACTCAGAATAACAAAAGATGTGCAGCAATAACATGAGACGTAACTGGATGTGTTATTACTTTTTTTTTTTTTTTTTTCATGAGACCAGGCTGTCAAAGAAACAAATTAAATAAAGGAAAAAAATAATTGAACCTTTTACAGCTAAACTCGCTTGGTTCCAAAACACTATTTTCAGATATGTGGGTGAAAACTTAATGAGCAGGGTTTTCATTTTAGGCTTAATTGGAGAATTTACTGCATTCATTCTGTAGGTGGTTTATAGATGCCTGACATGAATATGTCATGACGGATTTGTAAGTTTATTTATTACCAGTAGCAACTGTAACTTATTGTTTAATTTCCTTAGAAACTGAAGTGCTGCAGTGACAAAAGATGTTAATGTAGGTTGTACTCTGAGCTGTCAAGAAGCCTTGGAGCGTGGCACACAGTCCCATACCACCTGTTTGATTAGCTGCCAGTGGCGTGAAGGTGCAGTCGGCTAAAGCCAGACTGACACAAGGGGTTGCAGGGGCTTGACACGACCACAGCCTGTGATATCTGAGCGGTGATGAAATCTTGTGTAAGACGCCTCAAAGACGCAACTCCCCAACCATCACTAACACTAATTAACTTTTCCACCGGGCTTTCATTTCACTTTCATTGATGCTGTTTCTTTAGACTGACACACTCAGGTAGCTGGTTTGCCTGGAGGTAGAGAGGCTTAATCAAGCCTGGATGTAATTAGTATGGTCTCTGCTACAAAATCTGGAGAGTTCTTGAGGACAGCGCTGAGTTACTGGAGCACAACAGGTGACCCATAAAGTGAAAGCGTTTAAATGCTTCTGGCTGTTTTAGTTAAGCAGATGCCTTGTTAGTTAAAATTCCACTTCTGTGCATCTGCTTTTAGCTAAAAGCCAGTGGAAATATGATTATAATTATTTATGTCGGGACTCAGTTCCAAGGAGATGCATGCTTTGCTCATCAGGTTGAGGCAGAAGTGCCAACACGACGGTTCCTCGAAAATAGTGTTTGAGGGTGGTTCCAAATATGTCGTCTCCACAGATAATTTACCCCACGGGGTGTATTTTATACATATTTCACCCATTTCAGTTGCATGAATACTTTATGTTAATATGAGTGGAGGCTCTTCATGTCGAGACTTCTTCAGCCTCAGATATGACTGTTTGTGGAGCTTCTATCTTCTGCCTGACTGTGTCTATGTGTGGAATTAGCTGTTCCCTTCTCTAGCAGGTTCTCTGCATGCTGCTGTGGTCCATCGTCTAGTCTGTTTAGCTTCATTTTTGTTGCTCTTTTTGCTCTTCAAGCCATCCTGAAGAGAGGTTTTTCCTTGCTAACTGTTTCCTGTCTGTCAGCATTATCTGTAGAGATTCCTGCTTACCTGTCCATAATGTCCACACCACACCAGCTGCCACCTGTCCGAGTCGCCACCTGAACAGAGAAACTCCTCACGTCAGTAACTTCCAACATTGTGGCCTCTGGAAAAACGATTTAATCTCTGGGAGAGAGTTTAGCACCTGATATCATGCTTCCTCAGATCTCTTCCAGTCGCCAAACTCTGTCACCAGCTTGCCCACTCATCAATTTGGAGAAACTCTCCTGCCGGCCTGCTTTCTGGATTCTTCGTTCCCCGATCCCTGTCTGGAAATACTCACCTGTCAACTGCTTAGAGAAACTCACAAGTCTGCCTTCATCTTGGATTTCACCCTCATTATTCCTGCCAGGAGATATTAAGCTGCTGGGATTTTCCGATTTTTTTTTTTTTTTTTTTTTTTAATTTAAAAAAATTTTCCCCCCCAAACTTGGTCTTTTAATCTGTAAAAGGAAGAAAATAAATTTTCATCACGTTATTCCTCTGTGTGCTCATGAATTTAATTAAATTTGACCCTGCTTTCCAGTCTGCTCTTTGGTTGCGTGTCGTGGTGGGATGAGTCTTGCTGAACGTGCTGCTGTGACATGTTACAGGGTGGGCATGTTACAGGTGTTGTCCTCATTTTGGACAACATCTTCCTCTCTTAATCAAGCGTTGGAGACCAATTCCACCCCCACAACATCCCTTGCTTTGTAGATAAGTTTGTTGATTCTGTTGGCATCTGTGACCCCAAGCATACCACCCTAACATAATGGCTACCACCATCTCCCACACTGATGCCTTTTGTGGAAACGGGGCTCACTGGTCCTCTTTAAGTTCACAACCAGTTCCTTGATCTTTGCCACATAAAGCTGCAGAGGGTTGTGCTCACACCATGTGACAGTTGTCTACTATGGCCCTTCTCTCAGCTTCATCACCCTGTCTGATGCATTTAACTACAGTAGAGTCATCAGAAAATTTCTGAAGATGGCAAGTCTGTGTTGTAGCTGAAGACGGTGAATGGAGAGATGATATTCTCCAGCAGGGCCCTGGTACTTCTGACCACTCTGTCCAAGACGCAGTGCTGCAGACGCAGTACTGTGATCTACCCGCACAGCCCAGTCTGACCAAAAAACATGAAATGCTCATGCAACAGAAAACTATGTATTAGTGCTGATAAAAGAAGAATCAGAAGTCATGTCATGATGTTTTCCCAACCTGAATCATCTCTTTTTGAATACTTTAACTGAGTAGTTTTTTCTGTGTAGAACAGTAACAAACTACCAAGTGAATGCAAAAACGACGCTTCAAAGTAAAGTTATTTGAAAGACCGGGGCTCAGTCTTGATTTTTTTCAGCTTGACGAATGAAAACTATGACACTGCAATACTGTGTGCAATACTGTGTTCAGTAGTGCAACTGGTAACAATCTGTAAAAATGTCAATAGATGCTCCAGAAAAGTAAAAGGGGAGAGAAAACAAAAAAAAAAACTTCACAATAATTGCCAGATGTCAAAGGGGATATAAACAGTGTTACACTAGAAAAGTACGTCCTCAATTCCAAGTCGGGCTGGGAGCTCCACAAATAGTCTGACCATGAGTTGAAGTTGGTCCAGGATGAGCTTCTATACTGAGTCCTCATGATATGTGATGGCAGTGCCACAGGTCTGTAGTTCTTTGAGCAGCTGGGACATTGTGTCTTGGCACAGGAAAAAGGTATGATGTTTGCAACAGCATGTAGAGCCTCTGGAGATCTTGCACATCGATGGCTTCAAAATTACAGAAAATAACATCAATGTCTGACACGGATTTAGCCTTACAGACCTGACGGAATAGTCGAAGCATACTGACTCTAATTATACAACATTTGGAAGCCTCTTCTAGAGCCAGATGTTACTATGGCACCTGCATGTCACTAATACCTAATCTGATCAGAGGTAAACAACCACTTGTGAACACCACAATGAAGACAGCTGTATGTGAAGATGGACGTTAAATTGATGTATGCCTTCAATTGACTAAAGTAAATATATAACACCTGAAATATATGATCAGTTGTCTTAAAGCAATACTCCTTTTATCATCACATAAATGATTAGTTAATTCTATTGTTTCAGGATGTACCGAACCATCTGTTTTGAGCTCGAGACAAAATAAAAACACCAAAATATGGTGACCTTTTAGCACCTTCATGTTTTGTATCAAAGCTGCATGTGCAGATTGTAAGCTGTAGTCGTACTGAAAGGCCCAAGACTTCAAAACAATACTCCACAAGTCAGCATATATTTCATCTAGAGTTTGTTAGTAGTTCACTTGTTGAGTGATGGTGGAAGTGTGGACAAAAACCATATGTTTTTGTTTAACAGCTAAAATTGATATAACAATCAATTTCAAAACACTACACAAGAGCCTTTTATTTTTCCCAAAGAGCCACAGCCATAAGCTGAACCTTCAGAAGAAAAGCTTTTATTTGCTGCTGAAGTGTAAGTGACTTAGTTATTATCATCAAGTCCATTGTAGGAGACTGACTAAAATAGAATATACTTGTGGGTATTAACACAGAGAACGTAGAAGAGCAGAAGTTTTAAGTAAATGGAGATCGTCTCATTTGCATCGCTGTAATGCTTCTTTGTGGCTGTGTATCAATAGAGAGAAGGCAGGTTTTATTATTTAATATACTTGTCTAAAACTTGTAAATGAATTAGAGGACAAACATTACAGGATATTCTTGAATAATAAATACTTTCTGCAGGGAACTGCATATTAAATGAAATACACTTGTCATGTGTCGAGGTAGTTTTCTGATCTTTCAGGCTCATGGATTAGGTACCCAAATCAGCACAGACTGATGGCCTTCTCTGGAAATGCTGCAGACTAATAAATGCGTCTTTTATTGATTTACTCCACTCATTTGTGGATTTTCTAAACTCCAGGATTTTTAGATTTGATGGACAGATTTTTTTTTTTGTGTTCAAAGTCGATTCATGACCAGAAATTCTGAGTTAATTCATTTTATTGGCTCTGGAGATCTCATTTGCTGAGATGATCATTAATTATAGTGATCCATAGCTGAAAAAATAAACTAAAGATATCTTGATTTAGTTATCTATAAAACTTGGGGTAATTTTAAGTCTCTCTACACAGGTCTTGTTCATGCTGCAGTCTTACTTTAAAGGCATCATTATAGTAATCTGAATGTGAAACAATGAAATATTTAGAAGATTTGGTTTTCAGCCCAATTAAAGTGGAGTTGCGTGTTTTATCATTGCACGCGGTTTAATTTGTGGTTTAAAATTCATTTACTTGCATGCTTAAATCACAACAGCAAATCGGAGCAATATGTTTTTGCTTCTGAACCTTTTTCACTCATTATGCAAATTGAATAAGCAGATCAGATTAATAAAATGGTTTTGGTAAATGTCAATATGCAGAAAGTGGGTATGGTCAGGCAATAGTTGAGCAGAAGATGAATAGTGATGTAGGAGGAAGAAGTAGTAAAGCCAGAAGCAACGACAGTGATGATGAAAAAGGTGGATAAAAGAAGAAGAACAGAGGAGGAATAGTGACAAAAAGAAGCAAGATACAGAAAAAACTGTCTCTTGGAGTAAAACACTGAGTGAGTTGTCTGAGATTTCTTGTTGTATTTTCTTCAATACTGTATTCTTTAATGGTATCTTTGCTCTCCTTTTCTAATCTTTCCTGATTATATTTAAACTCAATAATTGCTCAATAATTCCTCAAAGGAAAATCAAAATGAAGTTTTGTGATGCAAAATTATTTATTATCATTGATGTGGAGATGAATGAAAATGAAATATTGTTCTCTATTTAGTTCCATCTTTATTACAGTGGTATATTTACATGGCTCCTTCCACAAACCACTTGTCTTCATCTCTTGTCCCAGTGGTTGGTTAGCACTGTCAAAAGAACAAGTAGATTTTTGGTTTGAATCTTAGCTGCAACTTGTGTGCATTGTTCTTCTTTGCCTGTGAATTTTCTCATGGTACGCCAGCTTCCTCCCAAAACATGCAAGTGAGGTTGAATGGTGATTCTAGCATGCCAGTTGTCATTAGATCTCTAGCCCTATGACAATTGGAATAGACTTCAGCCACCTCGCACAACTGTGGACAGGATATGTATGAAAAATAGATGGACGGTTACTGTTTCATGACGTATTTGCCAGATTCTATCAGGCACCGTTATTAAAACAATAACTCATCAAAAGGCTGAAAATTTGAGTTAGTTTCATGTCCTTTGTGTCATCATGTGCATTTGTCATGATGTCTCAAGAACCTTTATAGCCTGCAGAGTCAATTGATCATGAATATTCAAATTACAGCATGATTGTGGTAACTCTCCTAAGGCAACTCTACACTACCTGCTCACAGTAGACAGCCAGTAGGTGAAAATGGTGATCTACCACACAGTTAAGGAATGTCATTGTAGAGATCTGGTGCAAATTAAAAACAGAAATAGAGGAGTGACTATTAGACTAAGGATACATCCTCATAGCGAGAACCATGACTCAAAAAAGTAAATACCAATGTTGTTCTATTTGCGCTGGATGTTGTATTGAAAGCTTTGATACATTGCCCATTCTTGGCAGGGCTTCCTCATTATGTTCGTCCATACATAGGCAAAAGCTGTTCGCTATTAATGAGCAAAGGCAAGCAAGGGCAGCATGATTAGAGCGTCTTCTTCGAGATGCTAAGAATACCTAAAGAACCTTCTACATGCAATATTTGTGGGATCCAGAAAGCTAGATGTCATATCTGGTGACTGAGTCTAAACTTTTTCTTGTATTTGATATTAAATTAAACTGTAATATAAATAAACAATATATAATATCACAAATATTGTAAATACACAAATTTAAAATAGTATTAAACTTTCCGATATTGTCTACAAGTGTGATAAAGGCTTACTGGACTAAAAATGGCATCCAGCCATTAACTTTTAAATAACCGCAAACACGCTGTAATTTCTAAGTTCTGATTTGTTTACAGCTTGCTACCAGTTGTGACTGCATAGAATGTGAATTCACATTGACTGTTGTCATTCATAACTCACCATCTGAAATCCTGAACTATGTTCACAGTCACAAAATTATCTCTTTTTTATGACCTTTAAAGTCTCCTTTTCATATGGAAATCTAGTCCTATAGTGAGCAAATATGTGCACATCTCTGCATTTATCTATTTTATCAGTGACCACAAAGATGCTCAAAATCCAATTGTCATTAAAAGAAAACATGTTCTTAGTGCCCAGCCTACTTTATTCAATCATTTTCACATATAATAGATAACAGAAGCCCAGTGAAAAACACTTCAGTCTAACAATAACACCATATAACTTCCACAGAGAGTGGAAAAAAAAAAAAAACAACTACTTGAAAACACCCAACAACAATAGCATGTAAAAATGAAAACAGAGCAGCAGCTGTGTGACAAACCCGGTGTGGGAACACAACAGCAGATAAAATCGGATTTAGTGGCCAGGTAGGACACAAGTGAGGATAGAGTTGGTGAATGTGAAGCTGTCTGTACCAAGGCCAAAACAAAAGTTAAACTTTATGGCTTTCTGTTGTTCAAAGTCATCCCCTAAATCTTTTGTGACAACTACAAAGGTTGATTTGAGTACTTTGGAGTTTCTGCTCCTTTGTATGCTGGTGGGTGGATTTTGCAGCATCACAACCATGACAGATCCAGTTGTGGAACTTTACAGATGTGTGGCTGAGCAAGATGTGGAGCAGCAGGGGTGTTCAAGGGAGTTGGAAAAAATAACACTAGGCTTTGTAAGAATTAATCATAAGCAGTGAGTCAAAGACATAAAACCTATTTAAATTTTTTCACTGCAGTTAATTTGCAAATAAACACACAAACCCTGGGAGGATGCTTCATTTGTAGATTTTATATCAGATTTCCTGTACTGTAGAGTGAGTTTGTATGAGTCCATATTTTGTCTTCTTTTGGAGTACTTTGTTGCGATGTATGTTGGTTCATCAGTTACCACAGTCTTAACACGTTCAACTTAAACTGTTTTTATTCAGGTGTAAAATCTCACTCTTAGGACATGTGGTTATCCTTTCAAGGAAAAAATTGTGAGACCAGTTACATTGACTGTCATGTTATATTTTTTATATTTGACCGAACATCTGATCTTTTGCTTGACAAACTATTTCTATGCCTCACAGTAGTCTGCAGCCCATTCAGTCCCAACACTGATCTGTGGTTAAACACCCAAGGCAAAGCTGCCGAATGACAGCTCAGTCTTAACTGGTGTTGCAAACATGGCTGTTTAGAGTTTCAGATTTAATTTTCCTGCATGTCAAAAGATACATATTTAACTTTACTTATAAAACCAGAAACAGTCAGTAATCTGTCAACTCTGGTGTTTTAGGCCGCTGGTGTTGAAATGATAGATTTACACACTCCTCAAGCTCTGACCTTTCATTCTTGCCAGAGAAGAAGAGGACGCCCACATTTCTTTCTTGTTCCATCTTTGCCTCTCTCTACTCATCCTGAGTCTCTCCTCCAGAACCCATAAGCAGCTCGAAGACTCCCAAGCGGACCTTTTGCGCCTCTTTTTGTTCATTAAAGAAGAGTTTGATCCGATTTAACAGTTAAAAACTCCACTGGAAGAAGAACAGGAAAACTGGAAGCACAGAAGAGTTAACTCGGCTTGTTTTACTATGTTTTCCTTTCTTTTTTTCAGAATTTGTGATAGGAGGCTATGCAGGCTGAACTCTTACTCACACCCTAGTCTGTGCTGGTAAACTGCAAAAAAACTTTAATTCATGGCTCTCTGTAATCACTGGGGATTTTCTAGGAAGTATCAAAAGCAAACTAGCTGCTTGTTTCTTTCCAACTGTGCTTTTGTTCCCTATTTTCTATAGCTTCCGTTTTATCAGCTTCTATTTTTTTCTTCTTTTGTCTGTCTCTGTCTGCTTCTTTCATATAGACCACATTCTCATTATTTATCACCCCTTTTACGTTGCTCCTTGCTGTCATCTCCTTTCTTCTTACCTTTCGTGCCACTCTCTTCCTTGAAGTATAGCTTGGTAGAAACTATTATCCCACTACCAGTGACCCAATTACTCAAAGTTGTCCCTCCCTGGTAGGATGCAGCAGTCTCCTTCCCCGGAGACCCAGCCTGCAGCATACAGATGATCCATCACTCTCTTCTGCCACCTCCCTCTAATGTCATTTATTACGGTCTCTCACATTCACACGAGCAGAGAGATATGCACACTCCCCCACATGCACAAATACCCTAAAATGTGCTCAAAAATGGACATAGACATACTGTATATAAAACGTATATAAATAAATTTGTATTGCATTTAAATACTGACACACTCTTACTGTAGCATAATTTCCAGCAGGCAATTGGACACGTTCAAAATTGCTTTCTTTTTCTCTGACACCTGATTACACCTCCACTTTTTGTTTTTGTAATACTATTTGGGTTTTTCTTGATCCTGTAATGGAATTTTATGATGGGGAGGCATCATGAAGGAAGTACAACACCATTAGTTTCCTTTAGTCACCATCTTTGCTGATGGGGGAGAATAAATGCTCTGAATAGGTGCTGACTGGTGATGTTGCATATAAAGGATCTTCCTTAATCTCTTCACAAGATAGCGATGACAGTGATCAACTAAAGTGCAAACACCGTAAAGAATGTTTCGGTCTTCTTCTTTTGTAAAACATGACACATGTTCTTCATGTGTCATGTTTACATCAATGGTTTTATTGTGCATTTTGAAGAAAAAAAAATCAAGGGCAATTTTACAAAAAGAACTGACAATCTACAGTGAAGGAGGACCCCAACGCAGGATCACATGTAAGATGCAGGAGGTTGAGAACAAATAAAGTTATATTAAACTGAATTGGAACTAAAGGTGCAGGGAATGCATGAATTAAAAAGAAAGAAAGAAAAGGAATCTAGAACAGAAAGAAGCAGAGACAAAATTTGGCTTGACATGACAAAGAGCCAGCACAAAGTGTAAAAATGTGTGTAAATATATATTTATATACACATATATATGTGTGTATCCATTGTGAACCTACGGTGGGAACAAAACAAACTGGACAAAGAAAAAGGAAGAAAGTTTTAAGGAATAAAAAAGGAAAAAGCTAAACTTGAAAATAGAGGGTAAACAGATTTGAAGATAGTTTGAGTAAAAACATAAAACATGGAGGTGCAAAGATCAAAAACTAGAACAAAAATAAAAGCAAAAGACCATGAAAGAAATGTCAACTGTAATCTCTTGTCGGTAACGTATAAAGAAAAACCCAAATAATCCCTTTAACTAATGAAAGTGGATTGAGGGTTTTGTGTGATAAAACAAAGAACAATTGTGTTGTTTACCCTGAAGCTTGGTGCTCGGTCTCATAGCTAAATGACTCCTCTCATCCTAAATCTGATACCCTGTTTAGAGAAATTACAGAGATATAATAGTTAGATTATGGTTTCTGAAGGTGATGTAAAATATATCTTTCAATTGCAGCACTTTGATATGATACACCTTTGATATAATGGGAGACTTGTCACAGAGATCAAATCCCCGTGTGAAAGAATTAAAATACAGTGAACACACAGCAGTATAAGTATTTAATTTAAGTCAAGTTTGTGACCACCTGATGAATGTAAATTTAACATTTATTCTCCTATGAGCTCAGTTTGCCTGTTTCTGTCTGGTTCATTGTGGTGTAATGCTTTAGTATGTTTGCTAAATGGGCACTAGACTTTGTTTATGTACTATTTGGTGCTGGGCATGTAGTATACTGTATGTTTATAAGAGCATTTTGTTGAACACATCTGGTTTCTTGGGTCCAATATTACACTAATGGGCAGAGAGGGATTCAGAACTGTAATTCTAAAACCAAATGTGGTTAATGTGCTAAATTTGTGAACCTTTAACAAATTGAAGTCTGAAGATTCATGGATAACTGGTGTATCTGAAGCTTTGGAGAGTTTACATTTTATAAATTACCTACTTCACAGTCTGCGATTCAAGCAAAACTCTGTCCAATTGCAGTAAATGAAAGCAACAAAATCATATCACAGGCTTGTCAAATTTTCATTACAATTTAGTTCCTCTTTTTTAAAGCATACAAATGTAACACAAATAAAACATTGAGTTTCAAATGAGATTAGACAATTAAATAAACCTTTTTGTTTTTTAAAGAAATGAATAAAAAAGAGATTTTCTGCTTTGTTTAATCAAATCATAACATTATTGATCAGTCTCCATTATAATCCATTCAGACAGGCCATGGTAGACATTCATCAACAATCAGATGTACGATGTGTAGAAGACCCAGCACTGGCTCCAGCAGAGCATGAACATACCATTCAGTTTGTGGATGTTAGCCTTTCTCAGGAACTAGCGACTCTGTCAAATCAGCAAAGGAAGTAAAGTAAATGGGGTATGTTGTGGAAACATGATTATCCCCAAGCTAGAAACTAGAACAGTCAATAAACACTAATAGATTCATGGAGAAAAGGGGCGACGGAGTTCTATCCCCAATTCTGGGCATTAGTTTAATGATCAGAAATGCTGAAACAGGCTTCAACTGAATTTAGCCAGTCCATTCTGCTGAACCTCTAATGCTCCCAAAATGGCTTTCAATTTCTTTTTCTCTCTGCATGTGTGGGTGTCTGTTTTCGTGTCTATGATTCTTTCTGTGTCACTGTCTTCCCTCCTGGCTGTGTAGCATCTTGTGTTTCTTGTGGCTTTCAGGCTCCATGGTGATTGACAGATGCTGGGAAGGGAGGCAGAAAGGTTATCAGCCCATCTGACAATCAAAGCCTGCTTAAAGCACCATCACAGGAAATGCAGAGGAAATAAGCCCAGTCGTTGGAAGAAACAAATGGAGGGAAGTTTAATCAAGTTTTTTCTTACCTTTTTAGAACAGATGTGTGCACATACTTTTAAAAAATTCATAAGCTACTTGATAGATTCAGTGTGGGTGAGTCATTGTTAAATAGTGCAAAGATGGCAGATGGAGTGCAGTTCATATGGTGTAGATGTGGTTCTCTAACTGATGCGAAAATGATTAAGATTGACAAACTAGCTGCTTTAAGTTCTGTCAATATTGCATTGTTCCAAGCAGGTGTGCTGACTTAACCATTAACATATTTTCCGATGAGCATGAAAGAGGATGAGTAGTGGCTTGTGGCTAAGAAATCAGGTTACCTCTTCGATATTCACCTCCATAAATTCTTTTAGCGATTAATCCTTTGATGCTAGTTATGATGCAACTGATAGCTTTTTCTCCCATTGATTCCCCATTGTCCACTTTACCTGCTTTAGCTGCCAATGGCTGAGCATAGTATTTAGCAAGCTCCTCTTGTTAAATGGAGAACCATCCACCATCCAGATGGTGGTCCAGGGCAGCGAGTGTTGCTCTGAGTTTACTTGTAACTCTTGACTGCCAGAGAGAGATGCAGGTCCAACAATCCAAAAGCCTAAAAAAAAAGAAAATGGCAAACAATGCATCCTCTTTGAATCTTGGAGCTCATTACACTGAATACTGAAACTGAACAACATATCCAAAGGCTCTTGTCACAGACTTTTATCTAGCGGACAGAGCAACTATTCATCTTTTCCATGTATTTCTTTCTATTTCATTATGCAGGAAGACTTGAGGAAGTGCCACAGAAATTAAACAGGGGAGCTCTGACCTTACACTTCTCTTTTGACTAAGAGACGTTTTATGTTTGAGAGGAATATTAATCCCTGCAAAAACTCAATATCAAACAAAACACTCTCACTGCTGATTTAGGGGAGAATTTCTATCAGAGGTGTTGTTATTGTGCAACAGTATGAAGAACTCTTACTCGTGACACCAAGACAGAATGTGAAGTAAAGGAGTTTTACCGTAGATTAAAACACACGAGATGACATTCAATTCTTCACTTTTAGTGAGCTGCTTTGATCATCTCTTTTTCAGTTCAACCTTCTTCTACCCATTCATTCAGCACTCATTGCTATAGCATTACTACTGTAGAGAAACAGAAATTACTTGGCAAAAATTGATGTGATATGTTCTCATATTCAAGCAATGTGTCTGAACTCAAAACAGATTGTTTTACAAATGTAATTACATTCTGGAAAAACTCTGGAATCTTTGATGCATTGTAATTTATTTTAGGCAACTTTTGATAAAGATTTTTATTAATAATCAGTGGGAGATATCTCCCAAGGTTTCAAATTGCTTGCTGGTGTGAATGACTTCCCAACTTATTTTAGTCTGTATCTATTCTGATTCTTTTTATAAAACTTTAAAATTCTGCACTGGAATAAGCAATAACACAGTAACTTTTGTAGATGGCAGAACCGCCACCAGTGCCTGCCATGCCAACATGCTCCATCACAGAACTGAATGACTACAGACCTGTCGCTCTGACATCTGTAGTTATGAAGTCCTTTGAACGCCTGGTGTTGGCCCATCTGAAGTCCCTCACAAATGTCCTTCGCTCAGACTCTCTGCTCAAAACTGTCTCAGCTCAACATGCCACCTGTCCTCTGTAAGTGGATCTACAGCTTCCTGACTGACAAGGCTGGGACAGTTTACCTCAGCACCGGTGCCCCCCAGGGATGTGTCCTCTCTCCACTGCTCTTCTCGCTCTACACCAATGACTGCACCCCCATGGACCCCTTTGTGAAGCTGCTGAAGTTTGCTGCTGACACCTCTGTCATCAGTCTTATCCGTGACGGAGACGAGTCAGCATATCGACAGCACGGGGATCAGCTGGTGCTCTGGTGCAGTCAGAACAATCTGGAGTTGAACACGCTCAAGACGGTGGAGATTTTAGTAGATTTTAAGAGACATCCAACTCTGCTCCCCCTCACAGTCCTCAGCAGCCCTGTGGACACCGTGGAGAGCTTCAAATTACTGGGCACAATCATCTCTCAGGAACAGAGCATCAGCTCCATCCTCAAAAAGGCCCAGCGGCAGATGTTCTTTCTTCGGCTCTTGAGGAAACATGGTCTGCCCCTGGAGCTGCTGCCACTGCAGTTCTACACTGCAGTCGTCAGGTCCGTCCTTTGCATGTCCTCCATCACTGTTTGGTTCGGAGTTGCAACCAAGATGGACAGAACCAGACTGCAGTGTACTGTAAGGACTGCACAGCACATTATCGGAGCCCCTCTGCCCTCTATCCAGGATCTGTACTGCTCCAGAACTGGAAAGATGGCAGGGAATATTATGGAAGACTCCTCTCACCCCACACACAGTCTCTGTGAACTACTTCCGTCTGGCAGGCGCCTCATGTCCTCCAGACCAGGACTAACCGGCACCAGAGCAGCTTCTTCCCCACAGCAGTCACCTTATTGAACAGTTTAAAAACACTGGAACTGTTGCTTTTACAATTGTCTCTTAGACAGTTTTTATGTAAATATAATTTTAATATTTTTTTAACAATAATTATGACACGTGCATGTGAGAGTCAACAACTGCTGGCAAAGAATTCCTTATACGTACTAAGCTATATATAGCTGATTCTAATGCTAATGCCTTTCTCATTCATCAGTTGCACACGTATTTATTCAGTTAGTCCGTTCATGCATAACGGTGACCACATGTCAATCAAAATGTTGTCAATCAAAGAAAGTTAAAACATTTAAAAGCAACGTCATCATCACAGACATTAAAGTACATCACAGAATAATTTAATCAGTTGGGATATGGTTCCACTAGGGTCACCAATGCTGAGAATATAAGTTTTTTTCAGTGAAGTTGTTCACGATGAAGCCATGCTGTGATGACAGATCTGAGTTCATCCTCTTTTCAAAGCAATATTTTAGTTGTAACTTTGAAAAACATATCACATTTCAGAACAGTCTATGCAGGGAAACCTCAAGGCACAAATTCTGTCTCCGACAAAAAGAGGACCGTTTCAGTTACGCACTGTGCTGTCTGTAAACACTCGCAACATGGGAGTGACAGCAAATGATGACTGTCTGTGCTACAAACCCTGTTCCAAAAGACTCTGTGGCTCTGTACCATTCTGTTCCACCCCACTATACTCTGTAAGCCACAGCCTCATTTGTAATAGAAATAGAAAGATCTCTCTTAACACGCTGTGCTCTTCTGCAAAGAAAAGAAAGAAATGGGGAGATTGTTTGAGTTTTCTTAATTTGATGTAGCCAGGAATCTGTACATTTTATGGTTCATTAAATTATTCCCAAGCGTGTCTATTGCCATATATTTTCATGTGGGTGTGCTTAATACATAAATGTTATATTTTCTTTTTTGTGTTGCTGTACCAAGCCATTCATTTCAAATATGTGACCTTGCCTTTGTCTGTATGTATCTATCTAAACATCAGTGTTGCAGGGTGAGCATTAGCATACGTCACCATGCTCCTGTATGCAAGCTCAGAAAGACAAAGAGCCCAATTGAGTCACTGCATTAGACTCCCATCACAGGCAATAGCTTCTATTTTCAGAACTCCCTCACACTCATTATGGGCTCACATTAGAATATTGGTGACATTAGACTGTTATACTCTGCTACAGTCCTAACCTGTCCGAGCTCCTCAGCCACAATCGACGATGTTAACAAGTGGGTTAAAGACCAGAGTAAACTGCATTATTGAGTCGCCTGTGAATACAATGAAGTGTAGGGTCTTTGCATGAGTGGGTCTAGCCGTTCAAGATTATAGCTGCACTGGCAATGATCTCTGATCTTAAGGGGTGCTGAGCCCTCTGAGATTCGAAGTCCATGGCAAATCGTTTAACATGCGTGCACTTGATGACCTCGGCATGTAAACTGGAGTAGCATAAAGCAGTGGGACATTTGTGTCTGAGACACGCAACTGCCCTGCTCTGTTACTGAACATGATAATTTCTTTTGTCAGGATGTGATTATCTGTGCTGAGCTTGCCCAGTCCTGGTCACCCCCCCCAACCTCCCTACCCCCAATTATACAGCACTGGGGAAAAAAGCTGTCAGGATATGAAAGTATGATGCCAGAACCGGTGTTGCTTTCCTGGAAATGTGTCCTTTCGTTAGGGATTAGACAGAAATGTTCTGATGTAGCATGCTAATGATAAGAGTCATGATACACTTTGAACGTCTCACAACGTTGGCTGTGATGCTTTTGTTGCCTGGGCACAAGACTGGCATGGTCATATTAAGCTGTTCTCTGGTATAAGACAAAGTAACTGGCGAAAAAGTGAAGGAAAGAGACACGGGGGGAGGGAAGGAATGGCTGAGCAGACTCTGCTTAGTCACCATGACAACCTCTTTGACATGCAGCTGCCTTACCTGCTGCCAATATCGGAGCATTACTAAACCATTTACTTTCTGTCCTCATATAAAAGATACAAAACTCTACATTTAAATGCAGAATAACATCTACATATAAAATGGATATGACTCTTTTCAGTCAAATTGTCAATATCAATGTACCTTGAGTGCTTGTGGTAATTATATTTGAGAGCTGATATTTAGCAAAAATATCGAAAAACCTTGTGTTTGCATTTGTGTATTTCTAAGTGTTTCGAGGTAATGTTCTCGAATGAAAGAGTAAGGCTTCAGGGCACATTATTAAACTTAATACAGCTGTCATTTGTACAAAATATTCCCAATGTGCTCTTGGGATTTGTGCTGAAGAGTTTGTATTTATATAACAAAGAAGAGCTGTCAGATCTAAGTTGTGCAGAATGACCAGTGGCTGCTGCCTAAGGGTGGGTGACATCTGTACCGCCTGAAAATAAGTGGCAGACTGGCCACTTATTTTGAGCTGCCTTCTTACCCCCATCCGGCAGAAATATGTTGCTATTTTCAAAATGCCCTGCGCAAAAGGAAACAACCACCTCCTCGCTAGAAACCTACATGCTGTGAATGTCAAGTGTTGACAAGGATTTCGATGTTGCTTCCAGGGCGGCCTGTTTGGCTCTTTCATGTTTTTATACCATTTGCTTTCAACTCCTACATTGACAAAACGGCTCATCTTTAAGAACAAAATGGTACTATGCACTATTATGGGCCAGCCCTAGATAATTACCATGTTAAATTAACTAGATAACTTTGCACAAGTATCCGTAGACATCTGACATGATATTTAAGCTTTTATTTCTTTACATCATGTTGATAATTGTACTTGATTTATGATTGTTTTAAACTTTATTCTAACTAACTGACGTCTTACATAGTGACCCTGTTACAACGATATTTCCTCTAATCCAGATTTATGCTGGGTAAATTTGTTTAACCAGACGGCTTCTCCATTTCTTGAAACTGTTTAGTTAATATGACCAACCAGATGCTGACTGTTGGTATCAGTAGTGAACTTTGACTCCCGAAACTTGGGATAACAAATTGAGAACACATTTTTTTCGGCAACAAAGTCCTTATTATCATAGCTGTAACTGGCTAGTCTTCCATTTCTATGAACACAAAGCGCACACGTAAAAACATAAATGTAGCTTGCGATTTGTAGTCCCACAGCAAATAAACCTTGTGTCAACCACAGCCCACCCACTTAAAATTATGACGGGTCAATTTAAAGTGTAATTTTAAATTGAACATATGGCGTTGTCCTCACTGATTTTACAGAAGACACCCCAATCACTGATCTGAATGCATTCTATCCTTCTAGTTAGATAGAGCTGGAAAAATTCTAATAGTTTGACACACTGTCTTATTTCAATCAACCCTTTACATTCAATAACAAATTAAATGGACCAAATTAAAGAGGTTTATTTCTGTGGAAGCATTTGTTTTTGTTCAAATTAGGAATGTGAATGATAATTCAAAAGGAGGACCTCGTTGGTTGTCCCATGCATAGGTTTATAACATTTACTGCCTAAGTCCCCATCTGACACCATTTGTGGTTTTTGCAGGGGCAGCATTACTACATCCTGTCCTTTTGTCACCAAGATGGTTTTGATTATGCAAGAAACAGACCCGAAAATGTTTCTCCACCAAAATCAGGAACAATATTTGATGCAGCTGAACCACCCTCGACTGCTGGTTTTGTGAGTCCAGTGGTTCATAAAACTCTGTACACCGTGCTGCATGCAATGTATATTCATTTTAGCATGATATACCATAAATTAATTATATGTGAAAACACAGAAGACAGCAGCTACATTCTCACATCAACAAGTATGTGACCATGTACACTTGTATGCCTGCTGACTGACAGGAGTGCTCTCATCAGGCTCTCGACACCTTGAACAACCTACAGTGATGTAATTTTCCTCTGGGCTCTCCAGACCTGCTGTGTTTGTATTCTAGTAAAAATTCTCTTTTGGTCTCAAGAGATACCAACAGGCCAATACAAGCACACATACATATAACACAGTGCGCCTGCTCACACAATTGCCAGCCAAAAAGGATGCTTTTGAGCTCTGAAAAAAATCTGCAATAAAGTTCATAAACCCATCCATGAATAAAGAATGGTGGTCAAGGGCAACACGCCACTCACACCACAGTATACAGGCAAAGCTCCCCTTGCCTTCTTATCATTCCTCCGTCACACACAGGGATTAGGACAAAGATAGCCATGCAAAGCAAGAAAAACAATGATATTGTCTTTTATCTTTCCAATTCCCCAGGCCAAATCAGGTTGCATCAGTTAAAGTCTCAGTAATTCCTTTAATTCTTTAGGTAATATCATTATGCAGATTTCTTGTCATAATCTTTTAGCTGAGTCCTGGTAAGGTGCCCAGTCACCTGGATTTGAAGTAAAGATTCCCCATACTAATATATCAAATATGTTTTGATTATATTGCGATCATGAAGACAAGTGTGTTAAGGAATTTGCAAATCATACATAATGTGAAGCAAGCAAAGATGTAAGAAAAAATCTATTGAAGGCTGAGCCTACAGTCAGCCATCTGGAACATCTGGAGAACCTGTGACCACCTGTCTCTCCTTTCTTTTGCGTACGTAACACACTGCTGGCTCTGTTGCAACATCGGGGCTTTTCTCAGCCAATTCGTCATGTTAAATCACCAGTGGGTTGGGAAGTGAGAGAGATCAGTCTGATTGGCTGTTTAATGTAGGGAATGAATTCTTGTGTAAGTTAATGTGTTTTTGTTTTTTTTGGTGAGTTAGAGTTATTGTATTATATTGTATGTCGAAATCAGCACTTGGGTCTTTGCAGTGTGATCGAAAGCAATTTCCCATCAGAAGTTCCACTGTTGCTGCTTGTTCTTGGTGTGAGTTAAGTGTATAAAGGCCCTGACAGGATGTATGTTCTGATTTCAGTTTTTACCATTTTACATGCGGACTAGCCTTCGCTAATAAACTGAAACCACTATGTACAGCTCCTCTTGTACCTGTTGGGGTTTTATTGTTCGTGTTTAGGGGTTAGAGTTCACCTGATCATTCCCACAAGGCGGATGGCATGGATCTCATGAGCGCTCATAACAAACTGCAGCTTTTCTGAGAGAATTTGATACGAGCCAGTCCTGTAAGATAACCTTTGACACATTATCAACTGAATCTGCTTTGTTGCAGCTCTTACTAAGTTTGATTCATGTCGCTGTGATATGAACCAGTTGTGAACGAGGAAGCTTTTCAGAGACAACTGCTGTGCAACAATAATATAAATCACACTACCCCAGTGTCATCACTAATCAGTGGGTAGTTAGCATGGCAACTGATGTGCTTTTGTATTTCAGCAACATTTCGTCATCAAAGTCTTGGAGCCTACATGAAGCATTGTTTTCTCATTGCAGTGTTTTTCCCCTCCTTTTTCTTTTCTTAAAAGTGCACTGAATTAGAAATGCACCGTTGTTATATTCATATCTATCATTGAATACAGCTGATATACAAGATACATTTTTATTTTTTTTATTTTTACATTTTTCCAAGAAAGTATGATATTTGAAGTTGTTCTTTTATTATTCTGATAACATAATGTCATGGATGTCTGTCTGAACATGATGTGTCTCACAAATAA
Source organism: Odontesthes bonariensis (assembly GCF_027942865.1). Classification (NCBI taxonomy): domain Eukaryota; kingdom Metazoa; phylum Chordata; class Actinopteri; order Atheriniformes; family Atherinopsidae; genus Odontesthes; species Odontesthes bonariensis. The sequence goes on from NC_134529.1 coordinate 9,786,756, forward strand.
GTATGCGTAAACTTTGACAGCAGTTTTCCATTCGACATAACACCGCTATATAAAATAAAATAAATAAAATACATCAAACGCTCCGAATGCCACATAAGACTACCTTGATGCATCTGCCATGTCGTCAATTTACTCGCGACATCAAACAATGATTAAAAAACTATACTTGGGGATTTCTCCCTCGAAAAGCTGACCGTTCCCTGTACTGCTGCTGGTCTGGTGCTACAAATGTTCCACCTGCAAAGAAGGGTAACCTGATTAAAGGCATAAATAACATGCATCAATTACTGCTGTCATAGTGTGTTTTTTCCAAAGCCGTCAGAGTAACTGCACTCAGAGGTATTCAGAGTGTTCCAAATCAAAAAGAGCAGAATTTCCAGGTTCTTACAAGTGTTTATTTATTCATTTTTCTGTACAGAATTGTTAGTCCTTTAGGATCTGTTTATTGCTCACGGGATGTGGTACAGAAGACTGGAAGAGAGAGTTTTTGCCATTGTTAATCAGTGTTGTGTTTTTTGCCATTTTCTTTTTCTTTTAGTAGCCCAGTATTGTGTTTCATATTGTTATTTTTGTTGCATGAACATGACGATTTTACACCTGTAAAGCTTATTTAATTAGAATTTGTCAGAGAAACAATGTCAGGAAATAAGAGACGGCTTCAGAAAAAAGAGACAGAGGCAATATTTCTGCTTAGATCTGTCAGACTTGGTGCTTTTGCATCTTCTGACTTCGGAGAGTCATGATTAGAATACTAAATATGCGTATTCTCTTTCCATCGCGTGCCTGTGTGTGCAGATGTACCTAAAATCCCAAAGACTGACACTTTCAGCAGCCTATAGTTTTTGCTGTTGATGCGATATGGTAACAGAGATAGAGGGTTTTGTTGCAGCTCATTGCCCAATGTCAATAGACAATTAGGTATTTACTGGATTCTACCCGCAAGCTAATTAGAGCTATGTAATTAGCAGAGGGAGAGTCTTAAGTGTTCCCAAATGGAGCACCAGCTAGTCTCTTATGGAGTGCTGTGCTGTACTTTGGCCTGTCACTCTAATCACAGCCCCAATGACTCTGAGATGAGCACTAGAGGTGCTTGACAAAGCTCAACATGGCCTTAAGTCTGGATAAGAGCTTTTCAGTAGTGATGAGTCTACTCTATTGCTTGGGTTTTCAAAAAAAAAAATCTTTTGATGGCATGTGTCATTCCTGTATGGCCTTAACTGACATTTTCAGTTCTAACATAATGCAACAAAGGAGAGATTTGAACTTTGAGTCTCTGATCTGCACATCGTATAAAGGAGTTGCTTTGGAATTTTTTTCTCTGCATCTTATCTTGAAGGAAAGTTTTTATGCAAAAATTTTAGTAAAAGCTGACTAAACAACTTTTAAAGACACCTAACTCAACTTTTATTCGTTACACATTCCAGTGGTGCTCATCCCCCCTTACCTCGACTCATCTTCCAACTTATCCAGCTTTGTTGACTCTCTACCACTTTTGTCTCTTTTGAGTTTATTTCTGATATGTCATATCTGCTTAGCTCTGATGGACTTCAAGCTGTGATGCAAGAGTTTTCGGAGACTGTCATGTCTCTATGCATCTCTCTCTACTTTGCAGCTCTCTGTCCATCCAAACTCCTCCCTGTGAAGTGCACAAATCAGCAATTCAGTCACATCTATCTCTCTTGCTCTCTGTGTGCTGCCCATCAGTCGGGGGGCTCAAATAGCAAATTCAGGTCAGCCAGTCAGGCAGGCATCCATCAAACATAGCTTTCATGACGGCAGTGAATGAATAGAACATGTGAATAAAATGACAAATCTATGATGGATCTGCAGGTAATGACTACTTTGATTGCTAAACCCGAGCTTTTGCGGATTAATGTATATTTTCAGAAGCTGTCACAAAAGTGTGCATCTATAAAATATCTTCTAGAAGAGTGAGAAAAAGAAACACCAAGCAGAAAAACAGTATATGACACCTGATTCTAAATAATTAGGAGTGGAAGCAGCAACAGCCTGATTTTGTGGTTTTGAGGTTCTTATTTCATCTCGTATAGTCCTCTGCAATATTTAAAACTAAGTGACATAATGAAATGGCTTTAACTTTGGTTTCAAATACATTTTCTCCTTAGATTATACAATAAAATCCTACAAGGGATTGACCTACGCCAAGCTTTCAATTTGAATGAGCTGTAGCACGAGGCAAATGTTTTGGAGTCACATTAAAGCACTTCAGTTTTACTTAAAAAAAATATACAAGCTGGTTTCAGCTGAAATGCTTCAATGTCAACATGAGAGCCCACAAAACTCCAAAGATCAGTCACAGATGACAGGTCGGTGAATGCTGCTGAACATTCTTGTACAATATACTGAGAATAGTATGCCCCTAACTTTGATTATAGCCAACTCATCATCAAATAATAATTATGATCATTTTTTTTTCTGAACATTCAACATTTTGACGTCATCTTCATCAACATGTAGATTGTATTTGGAGGGGGCTCTTGTAATATGAAACTCAATACTGTTTATTTTTTTTATTTAGGATTTTGCCACTGGATCCCGCTGTCAGACCTAAATGTGACCACCAAAGACAGTGCTTGCAATTCCATCAGACGTTTAACACCACCTTTCAAAAACATCCCTGTTACATATCTTTGCTCTGCGTCAGTGAAAATGCCCATCTTATTCATTTTTGACAGAAGCTGCATTTGTCTCACAAGTAAGATGTTTATTGGATGAAAAACACAGTGTTATATGATACTTTTTAATAAAGAAGTTTGAAAGTAGGAGTTGAGTGACCTTCTACTTGGACATGACAACAAAATGCTCCTCTTTAGAAGCACCCATTAACAGAATCATGTTGTTGACAAGACAATGTAAAGTCTCCTCAGTGCTTTCTGAAAAGTTTAGCTTAAAAAGTTAAGAAAGAATACATTTTTATTCTTATTATTCTTTATTATTATAAGTTTTATTTTTTGTGCACCTGATAGAAGCCTTGGTCTCGCTTGTTATCACCAGACACTTCATAAGTGATTCTCAATAGGATGTTTTCCTGAACAGGGACCCAATATTCAGATTGTGAATGACTGTGACACTCCAGTGTCCCTCCAGCACTATGTCTAAACCTGCCAACAAACCCATTTAGTGTTTTAAAAGAGGACAGTGCCTGCCTGGATCTTATTAGTCTCTCACAGAAGTGTCAAAGAACCTCTGTACTCCCTTGTTGGTCAATCAAAGCCACTCCACGCTGGTACTGCTGGGGGGGAATCTAGTTCACCTCTGATTCACTGAAGCTGTTTTCCCATCTGAGGAGCTCTGCAGGGACGATGATCGGCTGGGCTATAAAATGCAGCATGCTTTTCAATTCCAGTAAATATTAAACCTATGTGTATGTGCATTTCTGTTCTTCATATTCAAGAATAGAACCTCGTATTTAAACTGGGGGATGGTATCTAAAATCGTCTGACTTAAGAATGCACATGAAATAAAACCTTGATACCACAGTTTTGTGTGTTCTTCCAATTCTGAAAGTAGTAATTTAGTGGAAGCAATAGGTGAGATTAAGACCTGTCAATTCTCAAAAATTAGGTGTTGGCAAGTGACTGGAGAAACTAAGGCCAAATATTTTTTTCCTATCATTAGCAAGTCACCTTTGCAATGTACCATTCATCGTGTTTAAGTCTTTTTCCTTGTAATGCTTTATCAGGTTGTAAGGTTTATACTCCGATGATTGCAATGATGTTATAATTTGTTCATGCTATTTGACGTGTAAGAGCATATACCACTTTCAGCAGACTTAGTCCTGGGTCAGTCCCAAGTTAGCAGCGGCTGCTGCTTCCCTATTGTGTCCATTTGTGGTTATTACAAAAGGCCTGCCTGTCAATTCACAGCAGCATTTGTTCCTGTAAGACTGTTATATGAACACAAACATATAGCAGAATGCAGAGAGTTGAAGTGAGAGTCAATTCTATCCACACAGATATTGCATTTAATCAAATGATGTTTTAGAGCTTGAAATGGAAATTAATTCCCTGGAGGGAAATACCATTAACTAGGTACTGTTTATTTTCTTCTATTTGGTAATTGATTTTTAAAGCCTATAATTACGTAAGTCAGAGCAAACAATCACTGAAAATATTGATTTGTTTAATTTCTGCTTGACTTTCCTACACAGGCACTCTCTGGTTGGCTGATTAGACCTCTGCTCAAGTTGACAGTGGATGAAGCTTTGTTATTCATTATGTGAATCAGGCCCAAGGTCTGAACAAATAAGTCTACATTTATACAGGCATTGACATCCCAAGGTGCAAATTTTATAGCCTCTCTACAGTTTACCCCATTAAATGTAATTATCTGTCAACCTTTGACTAGAAGTTACACTTCCACATTCTTTATCCAGCCGGAGCCTTAAAGAAATGTCTAACACCCACCACATAAACAGCTGAGGTAGTGCAGAACCCATCCTAAAATCAGGTGAAGATGCTATTTGAAAATGCTATTTTATATTTTTTCAGTTCCCTCAACGTACGTCTGTACATTCCCTCTCTACTATCTTCACTCACTGTCTCACTGTTCTAATTTATGTTGGAAGCACCAAGCAAAAAGCAGGGAGTAACTGCTGTGCTGTTTTTTGTCACTCCTGTGAAGCTGTCGAGTCACCCCAGGGGTGGGAGGGTAGACATATCAAGACAAAGAGACAGGAGTCTATCACACGGGATTGAGCTGTCTCACATATTGAGAAAACACTTCCATCATCAAGATCTATGTAGCACACAAGATCACAACCAATGTGATTCAAATTTAGGTTACATTGAAAAGAGAATAATCATGACTGACTTAATCATGACTCTTTTGACATGAAGCTGTATGACATCCCATACTAGCAATATCGTGCATGAACATTGACTTACCCCCTACTGTGTCCTGTGAGCCGAGTTCCGGGCTCGTTTTGGTGTTGATGAAGGTAGTCCGGCTAGTTGGCTGGGGGCACAAAAATATAGGGTTTTGCTTCTCAAAGCAATATGCGTTCAAAAGAGTAACAAAATCGTTCTCCAGGAAAAAGTCAGACCTCACAATCGCTTGGCGCTATTTTCTCTCCCTTCGTATCACTGCGCGCTGCCACCTGCCGACAGCCGTCCTGTTACAGTGTTTACTGCTCGGAAGCAGGGGAGTGCTCGTCTGCACGTCGGTCTGCACATCAGTCTGCATGGTCTACACCGTGAAACAGGCGCGGCTCTCTCTATTTCGATCTACATATGTCCCAACCTCAGGAATTGAATAAGGCCACACCTCCAAACAACCCTAGGGGAAGGAGTCACATTGCAGGATTTTATATGAAAGTCCTTATTGATGCACAGGAAGTGAAAATGTATGTTTCTGTGATTCAGCCCAGCGATATATAATCTTCACACCCTGTGCGCTGGCAACATATTGGCCAAATGTTGCAGCCCAAAAACATCCCAAACAAACAATAGAGGAAACTTGGAAAATGCAGACAGAGGGCAGAGTTTCTTCAGAGAAATACACCACCACACACTTCTAGTGGTTCATGATTGACAAGGCTATTACTTCTTCATTGACCAATAGTTTTTAACAGTCTGCTTCCTCTACCTTTTATTGGAACAATTGAGTGGCATGGGTGGCTATAAAAAGAGCCTCACAGTGAGACTGAGTCTTCAACAGATAAAAGATAGATTCAAGAACAATTCAGTGTGGACAAGTCCCAATGTGGAAGGGACAAGTCTGGAAATGAATACTGAATGAGACCATCTTCAGTAAGCACTGCATTAAAAACAGATACGATTCTGTGGTGGAAATCACGGTATTGGTAGATGTCTTCTGAAATCCACTGTCAATTCACAATGTTTTTCACTGATCCACAAATGCTTTATTATGCATATAAAAATATAGACAAGATTCATAATTGTTGCAGCCTTCTCTGGGTCTGAACTAATCTAAGATGGATTCAGGCAAAATGGAAAACTGTCCTATGGTCTGACAAATTAAAATTTCAAATTCATCTTTGAAAACATGTACACAGCCTCCTCTGGGCTAGAGAGGAATGGGACCATAAAGTTTATTTTCAGCTCATAGTTCAAAGCAAGCATCTGTGATGGCATGGGTGTGCACAAAGAAAGGATAACTTGCACATCTTTGAATGCTGTTTTTTTTTTTTTATATATGAGGTTTGTGCTCATCCAAAAAAGAAAGTGAGGAAGACAAAAAAAAAGCCCACTGCTCTTGTGTAGCACCACAACTTAATTCTACCAACACTTTGACCCCGCTGGAGGACTGTGAAACAAGCTTTGTTTCAACAATGATCTTAAGTAGATAACTGTCTCTCATTAATTGACAATGACTCCATAAGATGTGAACAATCACTACAGACTCATACCCAGGCAGAACATAACCACCAACCTAAAAATATAAAGCCTGAAACAATCAACAGTCTGATATGCTTGTTAGGGTTGAGCGTTGACATGTCTCTTTTAATTTGGGATATTTCTGTTATTTAATGCTGCGGCATAATATAATTATTGCTGAATATTTGTGAAGATTGTGGAAAGTTCTAAGTTCTAATGTGTGATTCAAAGACATAAAAAACTCATTTTAAAATTCTGTAGTTGAACTTATTTTTTTAACCTCTGGGACTACATAATCAGAAGCTCATTTGCATTTTCTTCTTATTTTCCTTCTCACTTTTTATTGCCGGAGGATTTTCGCAGCTGTGCTTGTTGCTACTCATGGTGAGTCGGATAGAGACAGAAAATCTGTGTGAAAATCAGTTCAACACAGTTAGGTCTTTGTGTATTTATTGTTGAGAATTGGTCAAAGCAAGACTCAACATTTCTGTTTGTCCTATCCTGTTGCTCACATTCATTATATGTATGTGTACACTTTGTGCATTGTTTGGCTAATATGAATTGTCTGCCATGTCACTGATAAATGGCATTGCTCATTGAGTAGCCTCAATCCCCTCTAGCTGTCTTTTCTTGTTCTTTAGAGCTATTATTTATCTGCAAAGAGAAAGACGAAGGGGTTGTCTTTCTCTGTCAGAAAACAATCCATCTACACTGAGAACTCTCGAAGCCAAAGCCGGGTTACCTGGCTCTAACCTCCAACCATCTCTATCAAACAAAACTTTACCACACTCAATAGTTTTCACATAAAATGGGTTTTGTAGTTGAAAGATGTTAAATTACTAATCGGGTCTCAAGAGATCCAGAATTCCTTTAGATGGCAGATAGTCATGAAGGAATGTTTAATTATTGTCAACTGTTCAATAAAGAATTGATTAGCAGTGACATTACATTTACTGCTCATACTTCTCCGCTTTTCAAAAGCAAGACCTTATCAGACATTATTTGTGATTCCAATGTCCGAGCCATTGGTCACTCTCTCAACCCTCCCTTATTAATATTTGACATTTGAAAAACAGTACTAGAGGCACACTGCTAACTTTGGTGGTGAGTATCTGACTGAACATTTTATATTGTCGATGCAACAAACACTGATAGGTTTTGTAAGGCTTTCTCTTTAGGGAAGAGGAGCCAAATGCAGATTGCAAACACTGAGACAGGATGCTAAAACAAAAGTGACTTTAATAGAACTTAGACTGGCAGGGAGGCTAAATTAACAAAAGGTGGCTGCAGAGAGCTGGCAGTTCAATTCAAGCAAATGTCTAACAAATGTCTAAAAAAAATAAGTAAGGAAAAGCTCAAGAGGTTACAATAAACAGGCATTTATTAAGAAGATTTGGCTAAACATGATGTGTGGCACAGCTACATCATTTGCTCATTGTTTCATTACAGCCAACAACTGTATTATGATATCTGTAAAATGAGCAGAACAGTGTTCATTACAACTTTAACTTATTACTGTCTATAGCTCACACACTTCTTTTACATGTTACTGTTACTGGAAATATTTCCACAAAGGATACACTTCAATCTTTATGTCTTTTTCCTTCAGATGCATTTTGGAAATCAAGACATCCATCTTAATGTGTTGCGCTGAGATGGATTTCCAGGTCACCAGCAGGGAGATGGAGGGGAGAGGGGACAAAGTGGCACAAAATACAGAAATGAGTGGAACCCATGCCAATAAAATCACTGAAAAACACATGGACTAACAACTATCTGAGACTGGTTGAGCCATCTTCTGATCGTAACGAGCACTTTCCCATCTCAGCCTGATTGCCATTTTAGAGTTAATATACCAGTGATCAAATCACAGATGGAATACAAACATTTGTTAGGAGGAGCCAGATTATGCTTTCAAAGGTGCACCTCATTCATTTTTGCAGATGAAGCTCACAAAGTGTATAAATTTAAAAAGTCTGCCTAGATTTTCTGAAGCTTTCGGGTGTTTTGGCTCATGGAGGGTACAATGCTGTACCTTGTTTACACTCATTTGCATCACTTCCTTCAATCCCAGCTCATTCCTTCAAGAATGTGAGAGAGAAATATAAGAATGGCAAAGCTGAAACTGTCAAATGAGTACCTGTTCCATTGTGTGTATCTAAAGTGATGTGAAAATGTGTGCTACGTATGGAGGCGGGGCATCTATACCTCACACCTCTTGATGGAGGAATTCCCCACTGCACACATGTTTGTTTAATATCTTTCCTTAGCGTCTCCTGAATCCTCTTTGCTTTTCTTCTTGTCTGGGTATGTTTGAGTGATTAGACGATCTTTGATGATGGCGGAAAGATAGCGATTTCAGAGTCAGGGGAGGAGAGATGGTGTTAACAGTTATCCTAATGAAAATGACCCAGAGCATGTGCATTCGAGTTCTTGGGTGAAATATTCTTCTTTGCTTTGAAAGGTTCCTAAATGAGGGACATTATCTGGAACAATGCAAGTGGCTATAATGATGAGATCTCTTATTTCCAAGGAAGGGAGCTTTAACACTTTCTAAATTACATTTAACAAAAGATGCACAAAACCAGTGTTTTCCAATCCTGGTTTTTAGGAGGTTTCCCTGCTTCAGCAAACTAGGTCATATTAATGGGCCATTAATAGGCTTCTCCAGAGTCTGATGACAAATTGCTGATTCATTTATTCATTCATCTGAATTAGATGTATAGAAGCAGAGACATGCCTTAAGCATGCTGACCAGTGGTTCCCGAGGACCAGGACTGGGAAACACTCTACGAGACAGTCATTTTTTAAAGGAAATGGGATTTTGTCATGAAGTAATATTTCATATTAAATATTATATTCACTGTGATATATAACACAGTCCCTGTCAAACAATATCATAAGAATACAGTAACTAATATTATTTTTGTAGATTTTTTATTGAATAATTTTTGAAAAGCTATAGTCCTCACAAGTTCTACTTATCATCTATATAGCAATTCATTATTCACTTTTTTTTTTTTACAATGCCCTATATCCCTTATACTGATCTATTAAACAGCATGGATATATGAGACTTTTGATTTGGCTGACTTTCTTCTAGTACTCTGTATGCATGATTAAAATAAAGTAATATAAGCATGTGGGTCTTCTAAACTTTACAAATTATTATTATCATTGTTATTAGCTTGCTTTTTTGGGCCAGAGTGCGTCATGTGATGAATGTCACTCTTCGCAACCCCTACCAGTTCTAGTATGCCAAAAAAAACAAAGCTTAAAATGGCTTGTATACTATAGTAATTGTGAATGGGTATACATAATATTTATGGGAATTCTCACATATATCAGCTTTTCTGTGCCAAATCTTTCCATCATCGATTTGACTGTCAACATTTTTTTCTGAAACAGCAGTACTCTTGAAAAATTCCCTAGCTGGAAAGCAATTTGACAACAGCAACTGTGAGTTATCATGTAACTAACTGAGGCACAACTGTTTGTTATGCTGTTTTGAATATTCTATTGATATATTAATTTATCTATACTGTATGCTGATATGATTGAGTCTAAATGTTGAAACTGTTCCCTAATGTATTAAAGACTCAGATAAGGGGAACAGTGGTGTTATAAACCTTGAGAAACAATGTCAGCCCTTTGCTGTGATTGTTATGAAATGGGTATTCTCATTGCAGAAATAGATCAGTTGTTAGGATGGCGCCTCACAGCAAGAAGGCTCCATTTTTTTTTATCTTGGCAGGGGATTGTTTTTCCCAAGGCCAGACATGGCAGGTTAATTGGCCAAAGGCATGAGAGTGGTTTTCTGTCTTTAGCCCTGTGTGATGTACTGGTGACATTTCCAGAGTTTACCCATGCCTATTGGTAGCTGGAACAGACTGGAGCCCTAGCCTGATTGTGAAGTCGCTATAATGGTCAAATGTAGGAAAGTGCCAAATGTTACAGTATCATGAAAATGTACTATTACAACATTTTCTCTACTCTGTTCCCGTTACAGATACAGCTTAAGTTTTGATTTGTCAGCTTGTCATCATCCTGCGTCTCTATATGTTTCTACATGATGACAACTTACATTATGATGTCCTCTTTCAATAACTTGCTTGTGTTTACATGTCCATAAAAACTCATAAGGAGGTCAGAAGGGATAGTGGGAAGGACTACTGTCATTATACTTTCCTGCTTCCCTTCTTTTGAGATTCCTTGCTATTCTCCTGTATTCTCACCTTAATAGTTATCTGTCAAAAACAAAAAAAAACATGGTTAGTTTTAATCAATGTATATACTTGAGTAAACATATTACAAATATGGTTACAAAATTCTACATGCTTAAGACTTACAAATCCATGCCAACATTGATTTTATGATTTTCATGTATACTTTTCACACAGTGACAACCTAAAATCTCTTTCCTTGAAAACAGTTCTCAGTTCCTACAACAAATATATTGGCCTAACATTAGTATTGAATGAATTTCAGCTTGTTGCCTGCAATCAGCCAGCCCGCGTACAATAGCCCCAGTCGATGGTAGTGGCCTATATTTATCTGGTCTGTCCTGGTTATGTTGCATTGGCTTTGTACTAAAATAAAATATATCTGAAATTGCTGTGGAAAAAAAGTTAGGCCACATAAAGACACAAAAGTCTGTAATGGTTTGAAAGGTTACAAAAATATTTTGAGACGGTTTTTATTTTTAAATTTCATGTGAAAGCTTATAATAGAGTTGTTTTGTATACATGTATATGAATGGATTTCTTTTTCTTCAAAGATAGTGTGACTAATGCTTGAAAAATGTTTCCTTATAACTTGCAGTTCTTTTTTTCCCTTGGCACTGAAAATATATGACAAAAACAATGAGTGTTGGCTTTTAGCCACTGGCCAAATTATTATTTTTAACATCAACGTTGGCTCATAATTGGCTCGTAAACAATAAAAAAGCAACCAAACAAGACAAAACAAGCACTCTAGGCAACATGTTCTAATTTTCCAGCCGCACTTATTTGTAATTTCACCTCAACATTAATTAAACGTGCTGTATAAACTTACTGGTCCATCCTTACTTATTTTGGTGTGGTGCCAGCACGTTGAAGTGGCAGTTATTGTAGAGTCTTTGGTAAACTGAATGAAACTGGTGGGGAAGGAATTCTAATCTGGGAACATGAATAGGACTGTTGTGTTAAACTTCAAAGACTTTATTGTGTTACATCTCCACCAGTGTTTTAATTAACTGGGTCAAGGACCACATCTTCACTTCATTGTGCCAGTTTCAAAGAGCCTGTTATGCATCAAAAACAATCAGTCCTGCCCTCTAGTCTTTGGTTTTATCTGATCGTAGTCACCTGGTTCAAAGAACCGGCAGAAGCAGAGGAGCCTCAGTCTTTTTTCTTTTTTCCATGACATTATGTGTGTCCAGCTGGGGGCAGTGAATGAGGAGACAAATAATCTGGTGTCCATCGTCACAACAAGAAAGGCTTCAGTCATTATTCAGGATGTTGTGTGGGTCTTTTAGAATCGTAGGTAGATCTGCTTTCAAAAAGGCAGATGTTACTTTTGTGGCTGTCGATTTTGTGGGGTCAGATAACAGTGTGTGCTGTAGAAGAGGGACAGATGTTAAGAGAAAGAGACAGACTGTGAGTAAAGAGACAACAGATTGGGAGATAAAAACTGTAGACAGACAGGCAGATGCAGCTAACCGCCTAAGAGAACGTGAAAGAGCAGAAAAAAGTGAACATGACAAGGTGGTAAGAAGGAGTTGGGGGTTGAAAGGCTGCCACTGCCCAATTCACTGGCAACTCCTGTCCTCTGATCTGTGGTCAGTTGGCTCATAATCTAGGCTTCCATTCCCAGAATTTGTGTCGAGCCCGCCAACCTGCTTTTTGTTTTTCATCTGCTCCTTTCACACTCAGTTATGCCTGCAGCAGATTGGTTTATTCGGTACAAGAATTCAGCTGTCAACTGTTTATGCCTGTTTTGATAGCAGAACATGTTAGATGTGTAGTGTACATTGGTATTCATGGGAAAATGTGAGACGCTGTACATATGCATTTTTATGCAAAAACGGGCAATTTGTTCATTTATCATACATTTGTAAAATGTACAAAAGCCTACAATAGTTTAATTGTGACCAAGTATTGTTAAGGTGTAGCATTACCTCCCTTGCTGGGCTTAACTTCATCCAATGCATAATTCTGACACATGTCAATATTAACAACGAGAGAGAGTATGGGAGAAATTGTTGGGATATACGAGGCAAGAGCTGCTCAGTGCAGCAGAAGAAAATGGAGAAACACACTCCTATATGGTACCTGCCTCAGAGTGCTTCAGTGGGGCTGAGGACCAAAGTGGTCCCAAGTCTCACAGCAGTTCAAGAGTAGAGACTGCCTGACGAGTATGTTGAAGGAAACAGTCCTTTAGTGCTTCTAATATTGTAAAAAGCACATGTTAGAAGCACATGTTTGAATCATTTTACTCATCTGAAATGCATAGACGCTTAGTGAAAACTAAAGCTCCTGTGACTGCAGAGATCCAGCCTGTTTTCATCCAAATACAATTATATACTGCCATTTTTGTAGGACGTCTTGGTGTCACCAATCATAGGGTAGTCTTTTGTGTCAGTTTAAATGCATCAAATACATGTAGTGAAACCATCACAAGATCATATTTAAGTGCATATTTAAGGAAAGAGTGTATGCTTTAGGCCACTGAGGTTAAACAAATGCAGAAATAATTTCACTATTTTTCTGAAAGTCAAAAAATGATACTGGATAAATCAGTGACATGAATGATATACAACAAACCAGTGCCTTTTTGTTTTTAGCTGAGATAAATCCCTTCCTTTCTCCTTGTTTTCCATCTGTCTCTGCCAGTGGCCAAAACAAAGAGTTTCATTTTAAGTTTTGCCTTTCATAACTAAATTAAAAGTTTACGCAGTCACTGCTGTGCCACTGCCTGCAGGTTTTGAAGGCCCATTTCAACATTTGTAGCATAAATTATAAATCACTTTCTCCCTCACCCACTCCCAAATAATTCATTTTCTGTAGATTTTGTCCAACATCATTATTATGCAATATGAGTGCCAGTTGGTTACAGATTTGAGCTCATAAGCAGTTACAGTGGCTAGGTTAATAAGGGTCAGAGCCACTGCTGGCAATCGGAAAGCAGAGAGGATCCAGTACATATTAACACTTAATTGTGGCTCTAATGCAACATAGCCTAGGTCTGCCCTCTCCTTGTAAAGGACCCATACTATACCAATGGCCTTGTCTCATTAAAAAATCTCTTAAGGTCTGGAACAGTGCTACTATTAACACAACACTTATCTCCTGATTTTTACAGACTTTCTTGACACTGAAAACCAATTTGAAGAGCAAATTTTAAGCTGTTAAGTTAACTTTGACTGCAAATATTGCCATTATAGTCTTTAGAAAAGCATTAAATCAAAACTTACATCTGAATCTACATGTGTAGCAACCACATGTTTTTGAAACATTGCCAGATAAGTTATTCTGATCGGTTGTTTAACAAGGCAACATAATTTGTTAAAATAATAACAAATTATTTAAATAACTATAATAATAAAAGTCTAAGTCAAGACATGACAAAACAGATTTAAGATAAATGTCTTAACTGTGAATAATATATACCTATATATGTGTGAAATAGACATGGGAAACAAACTAGTATTAACAACTGACCAATTGTTGATCTAGCCACCCACTGAAAATTCAGAAACTTAGAAATTTGTTTGTTCTATAATGAGAGCCATTCATCCATTAGGTAAATCCACTTTATCCTCTTGCAGCCTGTCCAGCTGACATCAGGAAGAGATGGACAACTGACGGATCATTAGTCTGTCTCATAGCAAACAGAGGAACAGACAATTATGCATACGCATCACTTACAATTTAAAGTCAGTAATTAAAAGTCAAATTTCTTTCGGGAATGTTTTTTATTAGTTGATAATTAATTACCTTAGTTTTTCACAATTTTCCAGTTTAATAACTTATGCTGATTTATTGGCAGAAGACCGAGGTCCTGCAGTCTAGCCGTTTTAAAATTAATTTTAGATATGCTGTTTTATCTGTTTGCATTAGCTGAAATCCTTTACTGTTTAATATGGACTTAGGGTTTGTTCACTGACTGCCACAAATTACTTCCTTCCATCCAAAAGAGAGAAAAATGTTGCCTGTTGGCTCTGCTAACTTATCAGTCCTGTTGATGAATTCTGGAGCAAAAAGTTGGGAAAATTCCTCTCTGCTGTGGTCTGGTACCTGATTAAGTTGTTGCAAGAGTATTTGTGGCCATCTATTCCAGATAAGCAGCTGTTTCTAGCATCTGGACTATTTACACTATCATTTACAGTGTAAATCACGTGACACTTTGTCTGTTCTTCACACTAAAATAGCCGATATGATTTTGTGCCAAACCACACATCTCAATGGTTAAAAATCATATTTAAAGCATGAGAAAAAATTACCCATATATTCCATTCATTTTACTGTTTACTTGATTATTGATGGCTAATGTTGCCCAATATCGGTTAAGGAAATGATTGGATATTTATATCCTTAATGTCTTTGGACAATGGGAGAAAACCAGACCACCAGTAGAAAAGCTAAAGAGACACAATAAGAGCATGCAACCCTTGTTGATGTGAGGAAACTGTGCTAACCACTTCATCATATGCCACATTTAGCAATGTCACCTCTTCGTTTACGTAGCACTTTTCAATTTGCTTCTCATTCATGCTTTCACACGCAAATAAAACCTCTAAACTTTTATTAGAGGTTTGAAGTATTACCAGCTGCTATCTCTAACATGTATAACTGACGTGCAAGACCTCACTACTGCTCACTACTTTTCAGATCTTAGATGTAATAGTTTAATTAGTGTTGGCTCCAGACAGCACACTGTAAATCATTTCCATCATCCTCGGGCTCACAGTACTGCGACTTCAAAGGGAGTCCATTTATTACTTTCTTGGCTGTTATATTTGCAAACTACGGCTTCCAAGTCAATAATCCTGAGGTGTATGTCCATGGCAGTAATTCTGTTCCACTTTGGGAATCAGCCTTCAGTGAGAAACTATGGCTGATCTCCTGAAACTCCAACAACTATCATGTTAAATTTAGCTTCCACATGACATGAGATTATGGTACCTCTCGAAAATCTGGCAATTTTTACTCTTTGGCTCCTCCTACAGTTAAGGGATGTAGCACTACTGACTTAAAAACTCCTTCTGAGCCCTGCACACACACAGCCCTAAACATGAGTTTGTTGTTATACTGAGGAGGCCGCCCAAGGAAGCTACCAAAAATGTCAAGCAACAATGTAGGGTAATGTTACACAATCTATACAAGAATAAGACAGCATATTTTTGTAAATGTGATAAACAAACATGCGCACAAAAAGACAAAACAAACATAAAATATTCTAGTTTATCTGTAACAAGGTGTGCTTTGTCTGATTTACATTTTTCAAGGACGTGAATGGGGTGTATGTGTGAGTGAAATCATGTGCAATGTAATTTTACCGTAAACACAACTTTATTAAAGTCTGCTAACTAAGGTGGCTAACTGAAGCTTAATCTGTGAAGCAGAGAGAATAACAATAAGGTTATAATTTCCATTTTTATCTCTGATATGTAACATAACACATGCTGCTGTTGTAATGTTGTGTATTTCCCATTGGCCATATTACTGTCATGGTGTGTTTAAGGGAGGACCCAGGTGCAGAAACGACGGGAGGCAAAATAAAGTTAAAGGGTTTATTTGACAAAGGAATATAAACCAAAAGCGCAGCAAAGCTGGAATATCAAAAACTAAACTGGACATGAAACTAGAAAACAACAAAACACTACCAAAAGGACAGACGAGGAAGGCGGACTAGAAATAACAGACCAGGGGGACAAAACCAGACCAGGGGACATGACAAGACTAAAGACCAAAGTATCAAAGACCAAAGTTGAGAAGGAAATGAAGAGGATCCGGCAAGGAGTGGTTGGACTAGACAGACATATATACTGGGGAGGTGATTACAGGAGTAGGAACTGGTGGTTGATTGGAAACGGGTTGCAGGTGAGTGAATGAGAGCAAAGGGCAGGAGAGAGACTGAGGAGAGAGAGAGATGGCAGAACACAGGGGGCGAGAGAGAGCACACCAAGGGAATACACAAGGAGAAAATAAAACATAACTGAATACTGAATAAACAGAACTAGAATGAAACAAAGACTAAATCTAAATACAGAAAACACAAAGTACTGAATAAAGACACCAATAACCAAGTAAAAAATATAACCAAGAATACAGATCCTGACAATTACAGACCTCTACAGTAAATGTCAGGAGTATAAAAACATGTTTCATTAGTTTTACTATATTAACCACAGCTTCAGCATACCTTGACTTACACCCTACACAGAACAGAGGAAGAAATTACCATAAACATTTTATTTTGATGATTATAAAGCCACGTCAGCAACTTTACTGACAAGGCCAACTTAAAGCACAACACAAAACAAGAGAGCAATCAGTTATTTCTTCCAGAAGCAAGAAATTATCTCTGCATCCATAGGTGTCATCCTGTTTTTTTTTTTTTTTCTGAGCACTTTCCAGAGATACAATACAATCTAATATTCTTGTCCTGTTTTCAGCTCATCCACTTCTCTCTCTTTTTCTTTTGCTACAGATGGAGTCATTTTTTTTCTCCAACTTTATTTATGATGGAAGTCTTCTTTTCAAAAATGCATTCTAAATTATTCATCATGGTGAGAGTGTGTTGTTATCTAGCTGTTGGCGTGTAACATGGTACCATAAAGCCAAATGGTGTGGTGATTTGCTGGAAACCAAAGTTGTGAACTGCGGTCTCTCGGGCTCCAGGCACTCCAGAGCAGTAGGCAGTAGGCTCAGAAATGTGAATTATGGATGTCATTATACTTCAAAATCCAATCAGAAGCACATAATTTTAAGGTTCCCACACTTGCTTTAAGTATGTTTACTCTGATTGCCCTTGGAGTGTTCACTTTGAATTTTTACCAAACATTAGATTATCACATGTTGTCCTCCCAGCTACAACAGAAGGACTCTCCCGAAGCCACTAAGGATGCTTTGATCATGTATCATTTATGATGTCAACTTGTTCTTCTCCAGTACAGTAAGTGGGCACAGGAGAGACCTCTGGTTAATTTGCACATGAGTATATATATTTTATGTGTTTATTTTTTTTAATAAACCTCTTATCTTTCTCTCCAAGCACCTGCTACTTAAAGTTCAGTCCTCTGCAGGTCTGAACATGTGCACGCTCAAGAAAACAAGAGTCAGAGAAGATTTTGTAAGACAAATTATCATCAACCTCTTAAGAATACACACACTTATCGTTACCTCGCATTTCCATCATATCTCTTCTATTGAAACACCTTATTATTGACCAGTCTACACAAAATGACCTATTAATTCTTTAACTGAGGTAAAAGTGGCATACCATTAAGAGATCGCAGACTGTTTTTAGTTTTTTACATTTTTTTTCAGAGACATCAAGCACATTTGATGATTACATGGTCTACTAATTATTGCTGTAAATACAAATGGTTTGTATCTGTAAAAAAGAGAGCAAATTACATTACAAAAGAAATAATGAAGCAACTGTGTTCTATTAGTGAAGAAAGTGGACGCACAGACACCAAGAAAACCATAGAACTGGTCTCTTTTTAGTGGTGAGGCATGGAAGTAAGGGTGTGAAACATTTATCCACCTCGCTATGTTCACACTCAGAGGATCCTGACAGATGAAAGGTAAAGCACAGCCAAAAATGATGTGTTTCTTGCACAATCCTCTGATTTACATTTTCCTGCTAACTGTCAAAACTATCGTATTCCCAGTCGCGGTGTGGTTTCATAGATAATGGATGAACATTTTTCAGCACCATAAAAAGTCTTTCTGAAATTCAGAATTGGCTTTCTGCTCAAGTTACTTTGACAAGACTGCAGGATTAAATTTATTTCAAACATGAAACTAAACGTACTTTGAGGATGCAGCTGGCTCATACAGATAACCTTTGTTTTTTCTCAGTAGGGAAGTTAAATGACTCAACCAGCTGATTCTTATCCTTTTGAGTTTTGTTAAGATCAACATATAAAAAAAATGTTTTATTACATAAACCAGTAAGACACTGACCTAAATGTCAGGTAAACAAATAGCTGCGGTATGAGAAAAGACTAAATTGCTTACTTTTTGGCAGCTGTGTATTTTCATTTTTTTTAAAAAGGTGAAGGAGTACTTTGTGACACTTTCTTTCTATGAACTTCAATACTGTGGTATATAAAAAGAACTGTCATGATCATTGGATTTGCCCTGAAAAGCATAGCATCCATAAACATTTTTGGATTGAAGTTATACACATTTTTATGTTTAAATTTCAGCTGCTCAACAGAAGGAGGCAATCATAGTGTTGACTTTTGAGAGAAGGGACATGAAGAATCCAAAATAGAGGGAACGACCTTTTTTAATTAGACCTTTAGTAAAATAAATGGAGTACTAAGTTCATGACTTTACTGTCCTGTTAACAATTAAAGCTAAGTGATGTCCCTTATTTGAAGCTTGCCGAGTGAAAAATTCAATGTTTGGCAAAACACTTGAGGATTTTCAGATGTCAGTAAGTGATTTGTCTAAATGAATAAGTGTTTTCTGAGGTTATACATCTTTTTCATGCCTAATTTTGTTCTTGATTTTGACGCATATACAAATATTTAAACGTACCACCATCTCGCAACACTGGGCTACCAGGAACCTGTTTCCAAATACACAATACATCCGACGTACATTAGAATATTAGCCTGCAATTGATATTGAACGTTTCCATCAACAAACAATTTAAACCAAACCACACTTTAAGTATTTGAACATGGAGCCCGAAGCAGGTAGAAAACTGTCAGAGTCAGTCTTCTTTTGTTGTGCGTTGACGAAAAATCCTTTGGCAGACAGCATTATCTTAATAATTTGCCTCATGCTGTGCCTATTTGGCATCTTTTCCTAGAGGAATTAAGAAGGGCTGGCTGGTTTGATCCATAGCGCCTGATACTTGTTTACCTGAGTCAAGCAACATTTATCTGCATCTGTGTCAGAGGCTGGGATGTGGTCTGTTGGACAAACAATAAAAACTGCAGGCACGAGGGGGTGAGTCGTGGGGACCCGTGGTAGTTCAGAGTGGTATGAATGGCATCATTGCCATGGCACTGTAGGAGGGCCTAGTGGCTCTAATGATGGAGTCAGTAATAATGCCGACAGCTGGCAGCAATGCTATACAGAGCCGTACCCCAGGCTGTGTAGGCAGGCAAAAGGTTTGAGGCACTGGTGTCGTGGGATCAGTGAGAATTGGTATGGAGCTAAAGCGGTTCACAGAAATGCCTTGATGGTGGCAGCAGGAGACGAGGCTTTGATAATGAAAACAGGCATGAGGCCTTGGCATCTGTTGAAATACAGGTAGCGTTTTACAAGTTCAGAAGAAAGAAAACTCGCCTGAAGAGGACAGAAATCATCAGGAGGTAACAGTGTTGCCCCTCGTTCCAACTGTCACAATCACCTAAACAGAGGCAGTCATTTTCTTTTCCCCTCTCCTTTTACAACAAGTCCTCGAGCCCACACCACTTTAGTGAGAGTCAGTGGTTTTGTTTTGGTTTTTTTCTCTCTTTTTTAATGAATGTTTGTGCCTCATAACAGGATATTATCATCAACAGGACACTTAACATCCATGACACTCTGTTGTTGATTATCTTCAGGCGGCCTGACACAGCTCTTAAAGGGCTTTCAAATTTAAGAATGTGAAAGAGTAACATTAACTAGGTAATATGTCTCATATACAGCTTAAAATGTGGTTTTTGTGCAATATATATATTGAGTGAATGCCAACTTTAACATGTTCGTGAGCATTTCTTGCCAATAATGCTCTTAAAAACAGTAGTGACGAGTAGTTGCAACAGTAGTTGCTTAAGAAATTAGTCAAAATGACAAATCTTTATTAGAGATCAAATGGTTTTCCTAATTTGCTTGTGACTAAAACAAAAAAGGAACATCTTTTTGAGTTTCTCTTTTGAGAGATAGTTCATTTTTTGTTTGTTTGGTTTCATCAGCTGTCTTTGAGTAGTTATTTGCATGGAGACACTGGCCTTTTATCACTTGCCTGCTGTGCATTTAATTTTGTTACCTGGATTGAAATACATTCACTATCTTTGTGTTGATTTAACGACATATCCAATTCTTTATGTCCTCTCAGCTCTTGCTATGTAAAAAACAAAATGTAATACTTTTTCTATTGTACATTTTCACATGTAAGGACATCAACATTAAAAAAATAATATCTGGTCCTTACAGGGTTTTGCAATGAGGTAAATACAACCCAAAATAAACAACACATGATATTTTACACTGTGTAATCATTTATTTAACAAAAACTTAGCAATAATCCAGAAGCAGTTTGAAAGTATATACTTTAAGTATACCTGAAACTCCTTCGATTGGAAAGAAGACAGTAAATGCGAACTGCTGAACAAGTACACCTCATTCGAGGATCATCAGCAGGTGTGTCGGTGTGGACTCTGTCATCCAGGTCACGGTAATATTAAGAGCCTGAATTAGTGCAACTGGACTCTCATCTGAAAGGCTTCTTCAGTTCTAAATTACATTGGTGGGGGGTATCGGCTTATGAGTAGTTGAAAAGCCGTTCATACCTGTCGGGTCGTTAAAGTCAAGTGTGTAAGTGTGTGTAACTGAACCATCTGACCGACCATCTGTCATTCTCACTTGTGAGTAATTTACCTACCTGTATATCACTTTCAAAGTCAAAGTTCAGACCTCAACCTGGTGTAAATAATGTGGTGGGACCTGAAGAGAGCTTTGCATAAACAAATGTTGCAAATCTCAATAAAGTTAAGCAACATTGTAACATTTTTTTTTCATTATTTTATACTACGTTAAGCAGTAGAGTTGGGAAAAGCCTTTTTATTTTCACAAGTATATTACAATTTGAAATAGAACTAATAGACTGGAATGATTAACTAACCCTTCTGCCTGCATGGTCACAAGTCTATTACAATATTCTCATTCTTTGTTCGACAGGTGATGTTTTCCTGCCAGCATCCCAATTTTAGTGCAAATGCAAATTTTTCTGGGGCAAGTCTGTTGAAGTTAACATTTGGTTTAAATGGTAGGGTCCTGTTCTCTGACTCAAGATGTTTTGTATCAAAATTGTACTTGTTTAAAGTCAATTAATCAAATGCCAGTTATTGTACAATGCCCTGAGAATACGAGACAATTACACTTGACCTTGTGTCACTCGACGTACCCAAAGGTGTGTGTCACGTCAATCTGAACAGCTGCCACTTCACTTTTGTTTTGCTTGGTGATGTGTGATCTCTGATTAGTTAGTGGAAGTAATTTCCTTGTCTGGGTAATGTTTATATCATTGCATCAATATTACATGACTTGACAATCCATGTAGCTCATTTTTTCATTGTATTTCCATAAAATTGTTTATCAAAAGTGACCCCTTGCCTTGAAAAATGTGAGACTCGTCAAGTCAAAGGCTTGAAAAGCTTGTGTTTAAGGCGTTTGATGCTTTACTGATGATAGTCCCCATAGGAGCTCTATATACTGCGTGTATGTGCACATGATTAGCACCTTGTAGGAGAGGTCACTGAGAATTCACATGCAAACAGCTCTCCCTCATCAGATCAAATGGTCTGTTTGTATTCCTTTGCAACTGTCAAGGTAAATAAAGGCAAACATCTGGTCATGTATTGAGCAAATTCATTCACTCACGCTCTCTGAATTTCTGTTTCCCCATGTCATCATTGTAATTTCGAGATTGCTAAATGATTTAACCTCGTGATAGATTGAATGATGGATAGTCACGAGCTGCTTGTTCACACGTGTAGAGACACAAACACACTCACCCTTGACTTCACTCCAAAGTAATTTACTACTGGGATGGCCGCCATTGCCGAAGCATCTCAGTTTGTTTGGAAGAGAAACAGCATGCAGGGCTGCAGCCAGATGATTTGTTTGTCAACAGTCAGTATAACAACGCAAATAATGTGCAAATAAATCATTAACAACTTATCCTCATCAATATTTCTACATTCTGACAACATGTTCAGGCGTGAATGTGCTGTGTTAACAATGAACCATCGACAGTAGACTTTGAGTGTTGAAAGGATTTTACAGCATTACTAAAATAATCCATCCAGAGGGTGAGTTCATGTCCCTTTCAGAAACATTTTTCTACAGGCTACAATCCTGCTCAACAATTTCTTGCATGTTCTCAATCCTTCCAGTCATGCATCTTGCTTTTGAACTCATGAATCATGAACACGAATCAGCCTAGCCACAGGGGAGGATTACAGAGGAGAAGAGGAAAGTCTAATGTACTTATATACAGTACTGTGACATTCTTACTCAAGCCAGTGTGCGTGTCCGTCTGTGTGTGTGTGTGTTCGTGACAAATTAGCCTGTTAATGTGTCACAGGGATGCCTTCAGAGACCTCATGCTGCCCTGACAATTGTCCATGAAGACCTTTTGCTGTTTAACACCCTCTTGTCTAAGGTTCCTGTGTCATTGCAATCCCGATCACAATGACTGTACGCCACCTTTAGAGCTTCTTTGGTGACAGAATCAGGACAGCTCTACCATCAGCAGCATCAAAGCCACAGCGAGACTGAGATGGATTATTAAGGAAAGAAAAGTGCGACAGAAAAAGAAAGGGTCTGAGATCACACAAATTCAGTAAAGTCACCGGAGGCCTCTAAAGGAGAAGAAGTTATCAGACTTGTTTGTTTTCTTCTTCTTGCTCAAAGAGCTCCAATGCACAAACATCTATCATTCCAGAAACAGCAGGATCAGGAGGAGAGAAGATGGACCGCTGCTGCTAGCCGGCATACAGAAGTTTGAAGAGCAAAAGAAAGCATGTGCTTACACCCGCATTCACCCAGCATGCTGCTTTTAATTATCCCACCCGTCTGTCAGCTCCCACTGCTGAATCATCATGGCAACACTGAAGGAGGGCGCCGTGGACTCCTGATGCTTTACAGTAATTTTTGATGTTAGAGGACATGAATGGCTCATTGACTGTATGGAGGATTAAAACAACTTCCATTGATATGCATGATAAAAGATTTTAAATGTGTGAGAAAGACATTCTGTCTCTTGGAACGATCTACTTGTTACACTTTTAATAACCTTGTCTTGCACTGGTAACACTTTATAAAAACTAAATATGTGATATGAAAATTTGTCCACATTCGAAAAACATTGTGGTTTAACAATTCATGCTAAAAAAAAAGTGTGATGGTAACACATTGCCAGTCTGTAAAAGGCAGCTTTGTGTGATGGGAACTGTGACCCATGAGTTTTAAAAGCGTATAATTTTCCCAACCATGTAAGTACAACATCTAACCCTAACCACCATTAACCACTCGTAGCTACATGAGAGTGAATTAAAAATGAATGAATTGCAAGTGGGAGGGAAGTACACAAGTAAAAGAATAGTTGAAACCAGGATAGGAGATAGGAGATACTAGTGGTCTGTTTTACAAACAGTAACCCCTCATGAGCGTTTTTGTTGAAGTCACAAGTGTCAGCTGTTGTCAAGAGAGCTGATGTTTTCATGCTAGCATCATCACAAGTCAGTGCTTGATTGCTAGCATGACAATTTTAAGCCTTCATTGTAAAACTGCGACATTTTGTGGTCTTAATTCATTGGCTACTGAGTTAGTAAATCCCCTCTGAAGCTGGATAAGTAACTAACATTTTAAAATTGTTTTCCAGGAAATGACAAACTATCAAATACATCTAGGATTACAAAATCCTAGAAAATTTGATTTTTCTTAAATTGTCCTGCCTGATAATGGTGCACTGGTGACAAGCAGTGCAATACAGACCACAACAGATGAATGTCAAATTTGAGTAGTTTATGTGTTACTTTTGCTCATTCTATTAGTTCTATGCATATGCATCGTGATAGACCAGGTCAGAAAAATATACATAAAAAGGGTCGTGCCCTACATTTAAACTGCAAAAATGCCTCGTCACATTTTCAAGATATAAGCAAGCTTGTGCTTAAAACAAGTAATATTGGTTAAAGTAATACTATGTAACATTTCTACCTTAAAATAACAGCTTGAAAAAAATTGTGCGGCTAGAATGAGTTTTAATATTACGATTGGCCTGTCTCCTATGCCCTTCGGGGGTCTGAGTTGGAAAAACTGCGCTATGTAACTTTGCTGGACCGGCCCGGGAGCTGAGCGGAAGTACTTCGACTTGCTTTCTGGCACACCTACCGCAAAAACAAATAGACCCTCTCACGCTCCCAGGTACATTTGATTACTCTTAAGCCTGATTCTTACTCGGCGCAACCTCGCTTTGACCCATTCTTACTAGCTGGTCGCAAATGGCGCAAACGGTCACGTGACCCAAAATTCCGCCACGCCCCCCCGTAGCAAGCTAAAAAATCCTCGCGCGTCGCAAGGTCGCACACACAACTTTTTTTCTGACTTCGCGCGAGCTCAACCGGAAACAGCTGACCAAGAGAAAGGAAACATGAACACTGCAGAGACCGCGGTGACCGAGAGGGTGCGCCTCTACAAACATCTGTACGACACGTCTATGAAGTTACACTGGGACAACGTTGTACCAAAGGACAACGTTTGACAAAGTTCGTCTTGTTGCAAAGGACGAACATTCCACCTTCTCTTCTGTTTTTGCCGCAGCCACTTAGCTCTGAGATACATATACAGTTCTACACCCAGAGTAAATTCATTCCGCATCCGCATCAGATGTGCCAGCCTCTGCTGACGTGACACCACAGGTGGCATTGTGTATGCTTTCTTCGTATGCTTTTCTTCGTCCGGTTCTTCAGCTTGTTTCCTCAATGGTGACGCCCGCTGGTCTGGAGAGAACTGCAAATGTGACGCATACTCGGCGCAAACTGCGCTTATGAGCTGAAGGAACTGTGAAGGGGCTGGCGCTTTCGATGACGTCATTAATGGTTCTCGAGCCAGAACAGTTGCGCGGTTGTGCCGAGTAAGAATCAGGCTTTACCTTCTCGGTCGACATAGCTTGCACCTTCTGACTCCTCGCCGGTTCGTCAACAAACGTGAAACGTGGAAGCGAAAGGGTGTTGTATTTACGACAGTGTAACCGTACATTACCTCCAAGCCTGTAGGGGGAGCTCCAGAGTGGGCTTTTTGAGAAGTTACATTGTATTACTTTAACAGAAGACTAAGTGAATTTTAGACAAACATACTGCTTTCAAGCAATGTTAGATCATGCAAATGATAAAGATAAAGGCTCTAATCCCCTTATAAAACCAAGCCATATCATATTTGACATGAAATTAGTCAAAGGATTAAATGAAACACAAGATATTCTATTTCCACAAAATTTCAAGGCCAACTACATTTTGAGTGTAAATATGAGATAGTTACACTTAATTAGAAATGTGATTTAAGTGCAGCATCAGATTGGAGCCCAAACCCAAGCTGTGAGGTTATTTTCACTTCTCGCACTGAAGTTCAGATATGGTCAGAGAAATCGCAGCTTGATGTTAATTTGTTTTATTTTTTTTCCTTCTTTTTTGACACCAAATGTCCTGCTTTGCCACAGGGGGGTTTTCAGATACTTAGAACTTTATGAGGCATCACTGTTTATCAGCTCCTATCTGGTGTACAAGTATAATCTTTATGACAGCTGTATAATTCACAGAACAGCGGTAAAGTCACCCTGCCAATGGACTGTGTCCAACTGCTACAGGAGTCCATTGCCTCTCAGTTGTGCCTTTAACCTGCCCAGGTATTTTTGTCAAAACAGCCCAGCAAACATCACAGTTTATTACCAAAGACAGTCGATAAGAAAAAAGCACATAACGTGCAAAATCATCCGTGGAGGTTCAGACACTCCTATGCTGTTATAGGAAGAGATCACAGTTTATGAAGTTCATGGCAAAACCCACAAAACATCACGCTCCCACACTTTTTCTGTGATCTCGCTCGATCTAAGAGTGAGGAAGGGGTGTGATGAAGCCAGTTCTGCTCCTTTTCTAATCTGGTCTGACAGGTCCTGACTCCCAGAGAATGATTAATGTGAGCTGAAACTGGACACATTAAATGTTCACCTGCAATATCACCCTGCTCTAACGAATGCGAGCCTAAAAGTCATCAATTCTTGGGGCACATTGTCCATATTCATTAGCAAACAATTTATTGCGGAATTTTGTTGTTATTTTCTTATGAGGTGCCACCAAATCCATCAGTCATTCAGCCTCTGAGCCCAGGAACGCCACGGAAAGAGAGACTGATAGCCTGTATCCTGTTGCCATGAATCATTTATTTAGTATTTAGTCATTAACCAAGCGGCAGTTTCAATTTGGGTTTCCATGGGACCGTTGAGCTTTCCCCCTCAGGAAACAACGAGGAGAAAATCTGACCATGTTATACAAGTGTAAACAAGGCTGGAGTCTTTTAACATGTGTGCAGATGAGCATATGGAGAATTTGCAAATGTGACTGGTAAGGAGCAACTCTTAATGAGAAGGGAAATCCCACTGGTGAAAAGCAGTGACTAATTAAAGGATGCCACTCTCATAACATTTAGATTTGTCCTGGGATTCATTGAATTCAACCACTAGCTTTAAGAAGTCAACTCAAGTATACAGGAAGTTATAACAATGAAGGTTTTAAGCTGTCAGAAAGTAGATCCATTTTAATTTGAGAGCAATTTTCTTTCTTGCCGGCTTTTGTGTGACCTTAGTACTCAATTTTCAAGAGTTTTCTCGTTTTCTTATTCAATCTTTTGTGAAATCCCACTCCATGATCCCAACCCAGAATTTATTTCACTCACAGTATACCACTTTAGTATGTTTTGAAGTGTGTGAACTGCTTTTCAATTTTAGTTTGTGATATTTAGCAGTTGGCACAACAGAGCTTTACAAGTCAGGGTGAACAGAGAGGTTTCAGTCTCAAATAGATAAAGCAGCACAAATTAACCTAGATTGCCAGCTGATGTTTCCCAGCATTGCCCTCAATCCGGCATCAGGCGCACCTCCTCTCATAGAAACCTCTTGCCCCAGCAAACTCAGCCTTCAAACATTTTCTCATTCACTGCACGCTCCATTGTAGCATGCATCTTAATCTGAAGAGACGGCTCCATTTCAGCTCACTCCCAATAACCTTCTCATTCATCGCTTCTCACGTACACCTCCAGTGAAAAGAGTGAAGCACAAATAAAAAGAAATGAAAGGCGATGATTTCAGTGGCTGAATCAGAGTTACCACTAATAACCGGAAAGGAGAGAGGAATAAAGAGAAGGAAAACTAGTTGAGAAAAAGGGAAATGAGATGCACAGAAAGAAATACAGTCACCATGTTTGTCTCCCTGGTGTATTAGCTTCCTCAGGCTTGGATTATTAGAAGTGAATCTTATTGGCATCACTGTCTGCCTGGTTCAAAAAATACTGAAGCAGCCTTCCAATATTTGTGGTGAGGCAAACATAAGGTTGGGTCATGACGAATGGACTGGTTAAATAGCACACTCCCTCAATATTGTCTTGTTTAAAAAGCAATCAGCCTGCCTCCCTGGTTTGAGATACACCAACAGAGCATCCAAAATTTGAGAGACAAATGAAGTTCAAATCCAAAATGTGCCAGTGTAGAGCAAAGTAATGAAAGGTCCCCACTTTCCTGATGAGCTTTATGTGGCTGATGAATAACTGGTGGACTTAATATTGGACTTAATATAGCAGCAGTAAGTAAGTCTGTAGAAGCTGAAGGCCTGATGTAACTTTTAAATTTCTCTGTTGTCTCTTTGAATGAAAACATACAGGAGGTTAGGAAAGAGCGCCATTGAATTAAATGTCATTGTGCCATGCTTTTGTTGCCATGGAAACACCTCAGTCAGAATTAGTTGATGTCATGGTTGTTTGATTGTCTCGAGCAGACCTCAGTAGGACACAGCCGCCATATCTGTTGTATCTGACCAAATAGGTAGCCTCTGCAGGTCAAATAAAAAGGATACAGGGTTTGTGTAAGAACAAAGACGAGAAAAGTAATAACAGCTACTCACTTCTTTCTCATCAGTGCTGAGTGAGCGGCAAGATGTGTGGTCATTGCCGTCAGGCTGCCAGAAATTTCAGCAACACAGACCAGTGGTCACTGGCAGCAGCAGCAGAAGGGAGAAGGACAGAATGTTAATGGGTAAGCTGGAAAGTGCACAGCTTCTCAGTTGCTGCACGGGCAAAGACTTCATCCACAACATATGCATGCCCCAGAAAAGGAAAAGTGCAAATATTCAGACACAGTGAACAGGTAGGCACAGTCCAGCCTCAGAGGGGATAGAATACACACACATGACCATGCATAAATTCATACTGTAGCCTTGGTCTGACCTCTGGGGCTCCGGTAACTGAGGACCAGCTGTTGCAGAGAGCAGTAGGAGCAAACAGGTCTTCTGAGGAAGCTGACCTTTTTGCTACATCTCTAACCTTTTGTGAATCATCTGCTCCAGGGACTGTTCACTCTCTCAAACGTCTTACAAGCCCTTGTTAAGTACACACTGTACTGCTATTGCGCAACATGGACTATGTGGCTCATAAAGAATAGAAAAAAAGTTTGGTACAGGTTCCAAGAACATCTAATATCAAATCAAAATCTTATACCTGATAAGGCCTCTGGAGAACTTCAGAGAGAACAAATGCCTCATTCAGAGCGTGAGCATTCGAGAAGGTTTGAATTTTGCTGCAGCTCCAGTGAGCCGCAGCAGCCTTAAAGGAGAAAAAGGTGAGCCTAAAAAGAGTTATGAAAGAGTTGGCGATTGGCTTTGGGCTTATATTAACACAGGCGTGCATCCATGCAGAATTATTCTTAATACTAAATTAAGAATAATTATGCTGACCTAAGCACTGCGGAAAACTTTAAAAGTATCAAAATGCTTAGTCTGTATAGAAATTAAAAAAAATATCAAATTAGTATGCCATTGAATTAGCTATTGAGACTTATGTAAGGTTGCACTCATAACTGTTCTATAACAGTTATATGCACAGTCTACCTGGATGGACTGTTCAACTGTTTTCCTATTTTTAATGAATGCTTCTGTCATTGTTTTTGCATTTTACCCAGTTGGGATATTTTTCTTTTAATTGAAAAGACATAGTTTAAAGTACTATTCACAAACAAATGTCTACATGTTGTTGTAGCATTTTGTTCCCACTTTAACAGTCTCAGAAACATATGGAACTGTCTGGCTTCTGTTGGTGCTCCAGCTTTCATATTTTGTATACTGCAGAGGCAGTAAAATATGGCCCATCTTCAAAGTATCTCAGAACTTTATCTCAGCAGCATTGTAGGCATTTCTAAATAATGTCATAACTATATTCTTTCCAAGTATTCTTATAGATTTAGTTGACTTTTTGATGTTCTAAACATTTTTTTTCTACATAAAATACCTCTAACCTGTGCTGTAAGTAATTCAGTTTTCTTCAGATCCAGTTCAGATCCAAATGATGACAGTATAGTTGAACTCCTGTGTCTTCCCTACCTTTCAAAGAACCACAGTTCCATCCGGTTACTTTCCCTCATGCTCTATTTTGGTGCTTTTATTTGTAGCTTATTTGTATTTAATGGTACAGACACTGAATTTGGCCATTTGGGACATGGCTAAATCCAGTGGCAATTTTAGATATCTTTGAATCAGCAATTAAAGTGTAACTTTCGACTGAAATTTGAAAGACACATTTAAAGAATCTGTGAAATTTAGATTAACTTGTTGAAATTGTAAAAACACTTTAAAAAGTGTAGGATATTGGACCTTTATAATTCATCCTTGTGGTTACTGGCAAAATACATTAACTATTCATTACAGTGGATTTCAGGCTCTGCGTTTGAAATTTGAAATGATAAAATAATTAATTTATTACAGCTGTAAAGAGAGTTCTCACTTTGGACTTCAAGTCATTCAATCTTTGCTTTCATAACTGGACTCACACAAGCCAGTGTTTTATTCACAACAAGCTAAAACAGCCACAGAAAGAACAAAACTGCAAACTGAAAAATAATAAGGTTTCCTTCACCATTATAACTTTTAGAGCCACATTTTCAGCTGGTTCTCTTCATCTTGGAAACAAAATACAAGTCCACAAATTCACACAAACCAAATCTTCTAATTGTAAAATTACCCACAGCTTTTGAAGAAAGCTAACATTACTCACATTGACACACTCTCCCTGTGAACTCTAGGTATTACTGTCATTCATGAAAATTGTCGAGAGATTGTTTAATCAATTGCTGATGAGACTCACCTTCATTCAACATTTCATTATCCTTCGGATGTGTGAGGTGAATTGAGGATGTCCCATTTTGTAGTGGCTTCAGCACATAACAATGCATAGCAATTTGTTCATCTTGTATCCCATGTCCCTGCTTCCATCCGGCATTTGTGTCAGCCCCATTGGCTATACTATTGTTGAGTTCACTGTGTTCCTCACACCGTCTTTCTTCAGCCTCCTTTGCTTGTAATAGAGACCTATTGATTTTTATCCTCAGTACTTTTCACTGGGCATCTGGCTTCTTCCTTCACTTATACTGTGAGCAGCACTGAGTTTTTTTCCCTTTTTGTCAGGTTAATGAAGGATGATCAGTTAGACTCTATTGGATTTTAATTTCCAAATTGTAATTCACACGATGAAGCTAACAGTGAGGCTCTTCCATCCAACAGATGGAGATTTTCAAGGTTTTGTTGGAGGGTCTGATATTGCCGTCCAAGCTTGGGTACTTCAAGGACGATTGCACCCAGCTAAATGATAGGACAGCCTGAAAATAACAGACCATTTGTCCCTTAAGCACCTAATATAAAACTCTAATGTTGTTTTCTCCCCATTAATCCAAAAGTAGTTTTAAATCACCACAAATTGACACCCTTGAGCAGAAAGGTCCTCATTGCTCTTCAGGAAACAATGCCTTGCCACCTTTCCTCGCTACATGTGGTAATAGGGGGGAATTGAGCAAAATGTGTTTTTAATTAAAAACAATAAAGCAGCCCCATTTCATGCACAAACTGCTCTATAAGATTAACCAAAGATGCAATCAAGAGCGGGCAAATCAACAAAGTCACAGATTGAGCAGGAAATAAAGGGAGAAGTGTGCACAGTCATTAATCGTGCTGTCAAGGGCTGTCCTGATAATAATCAGGGATGATGCACATCATGCCGGTGTGTTGTATCTAATTACTTGACAGTCACTGACTCTTGGACCCTGAGAGACAAAGTGGATGATAGCAGCAGCAGCGCAGCCACCCTGCTGCCTGACGCCTGTGGGCTCTTTGTCTGAACAGTATGATGTTTTTACTGTGACACAGTTCAGTGATCATTGTTCGGAAAGAGAACAGATATTGTTACCCAACCAGGAACTATCGACAAGGGATATGGTTGCAGTGCAGTTTGGCTGGAGGGGAGGTGTAATGATTCTGACTCTTCTCACTCTGAAAGATTCCTCTCATTACCCTCTGTTTTGTGTATCATATTTTCCTAGTTTCACAAAAAATAGACAAGTGAATGAATATTATAAATATTGAAACTACAATTATAATTTTAAGGTGTTGTGCAGATAAAGACAAAAGCAAAAAGATAGTTGCAAATGTAAAAAAAAACAATGAGACAGTATGGGTTTATTACAGAGACACAGAACTTAATTTACTTGTTAAACTTTAAATGACTTGTCTGGGCTTGTAAGCCAGGTCCATGCCTACAAAACAGAGGAAGGCCAAGAAAAGATATTCAAGCTATTTAGCTCACTGTCTCCTGTGAAACAGAAATTTAGAGCAACTGTAGAAGATGAGACAAGATACAGGAGAAAAACTTTTTGATAAAACAATATGTCTGCTATAAGACAGGTAAAGATGAGTCCTGTGTTACTGCAAAGGAACTGTAGGGTGCTTTAGCTGATGTTGTGCACTGTTTTGCTGTGAGACATTGCTTAAAACATAATCCGCAAGTCATGAAAAAGAAATATTACCAACAACCTCAACTCTTCATGTTAAATAAATTTCAATTAAACAAACTTATAAGATGCATGTTAGAGTTTGCATGTTCTCCCCATGTATGCGTGGGTTCTCTCTGGATACTCCGGCTTCCTTCCACCGTCCAAAAAAATGCATGTTAGGTTATTTTGTGACTCTAAATTGTCCCGAGGAGTGAGTGTGGGTGTGCATGGTTGTGTGTGTCATTTATCTCCGTGTGGCCCTGTGATAGTTACTACCTGTCCAGGATGCACCCTGCCTCTCGCCCAATGACAGCTGGAATATGCTCCAGCCCATAACTGAAATTGGAACAAGCGGGTATAGAAAATGGATGGATGGGTCATATACGTATTCCGCAATTCAAGAAAATATGAAAGTTATTGTTGTTGCTTGTGAATCTTACCCAACAATGTTATATGCAGCCAAAAAAGGAAATCATGATTTTTTTCAGTGAATTGGCTCTTTTCACAAAGTCAAGAGTATTGCATCTTTGTTGCTTCTTACGATTCTCTTTGTATGGCCAGCTTCAGACCGGGATTGTAGAGTGTGCTTGGCATGTGTGGAACTAGTGATACATTTCAGCTCACATTTGAACAGATTTGAGCATTGAGACCTGCTGTGTTAGACGTTCGTCGCAGCTGGCTTTGGTCGTGGTTGCAGCAAAGAGACATCAAGAGTCTCGTAATGGTACCATTTTCTCAAAGGCAAGGTAAACAGCAAAACAGACAGTAAAGAATGTGCTGGTCACCCAGTTGAACTCATATTAGCAACATTTATCCCTTCACGGTTTCCGGTGTGTAGGCAATATATCCTAGACATTAAAAATATAGCTTACCTGTTGTGGTGATGACTGAAGATGATCATGATGTTCAGGTAATTTTGAATGTAACTGTTCTTAAGTTACAGCTGCGCAGCTTTCACATCTTTACTTTTTGAGTATGACACTCTATATTTATGGTTATTAGCAGAGGCATTGCTAACTTGCAGACAGTTGCAGCTACAAAATAGAGAGTAGTGTAGATAGAAACATACACCCACGATGCCACAGTTCAGCTGAGCATATGTAACGCACATGCCATGTTCTGGTTGTGAAGCTGGCCTAAGGTACAAAATTGATATTGGTTGGCAAAGTTGTTGTACAACTGAGCAGTCAGCTGAGGTATTCAAATAATTAATAGATATCTAGCTGGTGTTGTTTGCCTGTTTGCTTAGGTGATGAAACATGATGAAACATAGGTAATGCAGAGCTGTCTGACAAAGTGCTGCACTGAAAATATAGAGAAGTGACAAAAGTGGTGTTTAGTGCAATTTTTTCGACTGTGCTGGCTCTACCTCATACACACACAGCCTGGTCTAATATTATCACCCCTGCTTTGTCACTCCAAAGACTACTGGAGTGTTGATACTTGTGTTGATGGACACTATGTTTTTGTGACACCCAGCGCATCTATTGCTGTAATATGTATTTTTGTTGGAGGTATCTGCCACTCCTACACAACTTTTGTATATTTTGTTAATGGGGTGGAACTTATCACTTGGTTTGGCAGAGGATTTGGAATATGTGGAAGACAATATGACTCTTTATTTTAGTAGACCCCACAACGTTTTTCTAACCCTAACCAATTATTTTTTAATGCCTTAACCTAACCTGTGACATGTACTTTGAAGCAAATTCATCATTTCCAGGATATCTTCATCTACAGATGATCTGGATCAACTAACCCTAACAAAAGAGATCTCAAAGTATGACACTGGTTACCAACTCGGCGGATCAACCCAGGTTTTCCAATTTTGGATATGTGTGCGCTCATGTAAAATGGGGGAGTTGGCATCAAGAGATCAATCGCAATCTATAAGTCTGGCAGACTGAAAAACAACACAACTGCTGCAGCCAAAAGAGGAAGAAAAACCAACAAAAAAAACAAAAAAAGAAGTCTGACAACTAACAATGGGAATGCGTAGATCATTAAGATGATCAATATCAGTGCCACATCATGAAAGCATGAGTAGATCTGATCGATTTGTGATTGAGTATTTTATAAAATGAATGTAATACAGATGTATTCTTAAAGTATGAGAAAGCTTCTGTCATCATATCATGTCAGTTAAACCCTGGTTCTTCTAAATACTCTTTGCATGAATAGGTTGAATGAGTAAACAAAAGTGATTCAGTAAATTTTCTGTCATCCAGGATCTTACTTGTTAAGGATATAGGGTTTGGTTGTCTAGTGATTTTTATTAGTTTGCAAAACACTTAATGAGATGCATGTTAATATAAAAATCAACGCAAAGACATAATTTGATGCAATTTTGCAATTTGATACACTGTGGTCTCATAATTTAGAAGAGATAGGCAAGGAGGTCTTTTTGCATGTAAGTGATGGTTTTTATCGATAAAAATAATTATTCTTAATTTGAAATCTTTAAATTCAACAGAAACAAACTTTACAGAAACCTGTCTCTGTTTTATGATACAGAAATGTTCCTTTTGGCTGACACACCTCTTAAAAAGTCAAATAGTGAAGTTAAAAATTAAATTTGCATGTTTTGCACACATTGGTGCGTGTTTGTGGCCCACAAGATAAATTCCCACTTATAGAGCAACAGAAAGTTCAGTCAGCTCTATATTTTAACCACTAATATCATTAATAATTTCCAGTTGAAATCTCCAGTCATAGTGTTTGAGCTCTGATGAGCAGATTTAAATCTTTACTATTTACATGTGCTCTTTCTTTATATTTCATGTGGACACGCAAGGACAAATATACACATCCATTCGCTCCCCTCTTGATATCAGGATATACTACAGCTACTGGGAGAGCGGAAGATATCTCTGTGTGTGTGTATGCTTTTTAGCTCAGTGTTTCACACAGGCAGTTGGCCACAGCAATTTTGCAGGAGTGAACAATGACCTTTGACTCCATTACAGCTGATTGGATTGGTTCTCCCCACCGCAGCTGGCAGGCCGCCCAGCACTACACCCCGCAGTGACACAGTCAGGGCCATGCACTGCTTACAGTTGCAGACTCACCCACTCCTGCCATTTATCCCTGTATCTGTCTACCTCACTACTCCAACAGAAGCTCCTTTCGGCTACCATTCATCTACCCCCCCTCCCCCGGGCCTATCTTTCTCTCCACCATACATATAATCCTTGGTGCCCGTAAGGCTCCTTCTTCTTTCTCTATGATATACTATATCTCATTTCTTCATCTATCCATCTCAATCTTTTCATCTCTCCTCTTTTACTTCTTTTTCATACTGTCCCACTGCTGATCTGTCAACATACCCTTTTTACAAAAGCTGTGTGTGCATCCAGACATTGCATCCTTGTGTGATTGCTGACTATTTCTTTTTATAAACTGTAAGCATTAACTTGTTGCTGCTTTATTCTCCGGTGATGGACTTCCACAAAGATTTCACACCTGCTGCAGGGACCTTCTTCCATTCAGCATTGGTGAGCTGGAATGCTGATGTTGGATGATGAGGACTGGTTCACAGCTGTTGTTCCAGTGCTTTCATAAGACTTGGGGTTGCAACTGATACTGTACAGGCCAGTGGAAATTTGTCTGTAGCTTAGTTAGTTGGTGTTAGATTTTCTTCCATACAATGCTGAACCAAGTGTTGGTCTTGTTGTAATTGGATGTGAAGAAGTATCTGCCAAATCAAAGATTTACTGAATGATATCAAATGGGACCTAAAAGATTTGTGCACAAAGTCATATTTTCACTGTGTGTTTCACTGAGAAATGGAAATTAGATTGTCATTATCCTCCACATGCCAATGTTTGTGTCACAAAGTAACTGCATACATGTAACCGGTTATATGTAATTCTTTAGTAGACTTAAACTATCATGTGTTACACTTACGGTTGAAAAGAAACCAACTCAGACCACATTACAATTATTAATCAAAAGTTGAATAGAATATAACAACAGTTCTGTTAATTCTTTGTATCTTTTGGCAATCTTCGAGAAAATATAGGTTGGCCAAGCTTTAGACAACTTGAAGTGCAATATCAAAAAATATAGGATGACTTACAATGACCTCGACAAGGAAAGAAACTCCATTCAGTTAGCAAAATATCCTCAGATTTTTGCTCCTTGGAAACCTTCCTTTGTGCACTTTATTTATTTTTTTTTTATTTTCTAATCCTATTTACAGTATTTTTTAAATTTATTTTGTGCATATATATAAATAGGTAAGAAAATATTGAATAAAAAATTGATCATTTCCAACACATTAATATTACCATGTATTCAAAACGTGCTGTATTGACTTGCTAACTATCCATTATTATTATTATTATTATTATTATTATTATTATTACTATCTATCCAGTACTGCTGTGAGGCTCACTCTGTGTAGTTTCCCCTTTCAGTTTTATTGGCCATTTTCAAAATAGATACATTACTGTTACATGTTGTCTGGAACCTTGGACATTTTAAAGGTAACCTTTCGAACATGGTCTACAAAAGGGTGAGAGTTGGGAGTCTGATCGTATTTTCTGTTGTCAAAATCAAGACTGAGCAGCTGTTAGAATTGTTTCAAATTCACATGAAATGAATGTCATTAGACATGAAGACCATCAGCTGGCACCACAGCCTAGAATATGTTATTTTTTTATTTGTAGCATCACAGCTTTTTCCCTATGGGTGTGCTAACCTCTGCTCTGTAGCGGTTTGTCCTTGAGCCGGAACTTTGATGATAATCTAAAAAAACAGTTAATTAACTGATCAAATCATCACTTCTGCTGTTCCAACAGGTGGATTTTATGAAAGGTTAAAAGTTTGAGCACTTAGTAACCTTGCAGTTTCCAATTATTAAAGGCAAAAACATCACATCGATATCACCTTTATGAGGTCTTAGAAAACTCTCACTCACCTAATTATATGTCCAACATGCTTTTCATTTTAGATTTTAAGCTAATACTGAAGCAAACTTATCTTTTGATAAGAACTCTCCAGTCAATAAGGTAATTTAAATTCATGTTTGATTTAATTTGCATAGATATGTTTGAAAAGATACTAACATGACCTACAAAAGACAAGACAAAAGTAAGTGTCAAAGCCTTAATAGAAGCTGCATTTTTACCTCTGTACAGTTGTCCCACCTTCGCGCCTTTTAAGCCAGGTTCTTTTCTTTATTATCTATCAATTCATAGCTGCTAATCAGCATTAGCAGCTCTCAAAGTTTAAAATTTTCAATGTACCTGTTTTTCACACTGCAACAAACATCCATTTTTCCTGTGGAGTTATATTGGTGCAATAATTGTCCCCCTGCTTACATCTTACTGCTTGCTCATGAGTTGTGAATGTCAGCCTTGGTGTCTACGTGCATGTACATTTTACTGTCACGCAAACCATATCATGAAAAAAAAGGAGAAGGATAAGACCATAGTTAACTTTAATCTGTTTTCAATTTTGACTGTGTTTCAACTGCTCCAGTCAACAATCAGCAGTTTTCTGAGGCCATACATCTTCCTTTTAAGCCTAGCGATTATATATCTATGTTTGTGACCTTGTGGTATATTTCCAGTTATGCATCCAGTTATTGTTTTACTCTACTTTTTCCCCATCAGCAGTGTACACCATCGTGTCTAGCCATATAATCATCCTCTCATGAGTCTCCAGCAAAGTGATTCAATTCATTATACAGTACATTTTATTTTTCACTTCTCATTTGTCAAATTGTCTTTGTATCTCATATTGTAAAGGTTACCGGTCATTGTCTTCTTTTTCCTTATATTTTCCTTATTTTGATTAATTTCCTTCTTTCTTATTGTTTCCTTTTCCCTGGAGCTTTAACCTCATCCTCGTAAATCTTGCTTGTGTCGTTGACCTTAGCCCCTTGCCCACTTCATCTCTTCACTGTCTGCTTCCATTTGGATGATGTAAAAGCTTCGACTTTGACCAGCTTCTAATGCTTTGTCCTTTTTTCTCCTTATTTCGGAAAAATAGATATTGCTTTGTGGGATTCTTAGTTGAAGTTTCAATATTTAATAATTTAATGGTTGGACAAGAAGGTGAATAATGCTGATGCTTGCTGAAAAAATGCTCCGACTGAGATTCACATAACATTTTCTGAACAAATGTGATTTTTAAATCTGGAAGAAGGTGTGCCTGAAAAAGCTTATGATTGGATTGGACTACATAAAAGTGACTGACTGACAAATACAGAGCTGCACATACCCTCCTCCCATTCTGTTGAGTCAATAGGAGAAATAAATTAATTTAGTTCCCCTCAGCTAAAAACTAAACAAATATTCTAAACTGTTTTTAATTGGATTCATTCTTCTTTTGTGATAAAACAGAGAGGTAAAAGATGGGTTTTGATATTTCTTTTTTATCATGTGAAAGGTAGGGCTACAACCAAACTATGAATGAAATAACTGTATGTGAACAGATGGGTCCAAATGCTTGTGGCTATTCAGGTTATCACCCTCTCATCTACTTTTTTTTTTATCTCTACATCCTTTCTTGCCTCCATTCCTTGTTTCCTTCTTTGAGCTGGCCTCAAGTCTCCATTGCTTTCATATCCTCTCTCTTTCCCTCCAGTCCTCGTTTTTCCTCTCCCTTCATTATCCCTTGCTGTCCCTTTTTCTCTCTGCGTGTTTCATAGCCCAAAGCTGTGCTTCCTGGTTGAGGGCACTGTCAGCTTACATTAATTGTGGCTCAGCACATCCATCACTATAGTTGTGTCTATATAATTCATCACACAAAAACGAACACGGGCACGTTGCTCCTACCAGGCGAGTGGTGTTCTGTTTCCAAAATGGCATAATTTTAGCTTTGCACTCAAGTGGATTTGAAATATACAAGGGGGGTGAAGAGTAAAAATGGTCCTAAAGAGTCACTGAGTGTGACTGTGGCGAACCCTAACCCTATTCTGTGAAAAGGAAATCTGACTCATTTCAGTCACAATTTCATTATTCGTATCTGCTGACGATGCAGAATATCAATACTGTTTTGGCATCATCCAGTCTGAGCAGGGCATAATAGATCCATAAGGTTTAAATTCAACAATTCCTCCAATTCATGTGATCATATATGAAACAAACCTTTTCTCCAGGAACCTTAATAATACAGTTAAGACTTGTTTGGTCTGTAGGTGTGGGCTAAATGTTGATTTGCAGATATGGATTGTGAAATTCCATTTTTTTAATTGGAAACCTTTGTAAGTTTTCTGAAATTGTGGATTTAAATATGCAAATTAGCCATTGTCTAACTTAATTTGTGCTATTTATCATGAATGTCCAACACACATGAAAACACAAATCTGAGCAGATTAAACACTCATATGCACGTATTGGACACCATTCCACCATTCTGAAAGAAGACATATTGTAAAAGGAAAATAGCTAAAATCTAAAAAGTGATTTGTTTTTCTTCATGTAGTGTCTCACCTTAAAACCTGAGCAATTACAGCAGTGATCCCAAACAGTGAATGTTTTTCAAATCACTCTGTTCCCTTTAGTTGAGGCTTGGATTTTAAGGGTTCACTTTCCTGTTGGATACAGATCTTTTGTTAGTAGTTCATAACTACTTTTGCAGATATTTTGCTTGTATTACAACTGACAGCCGTTATGGGGTTGCCTATTGTCAGAGTTATTAACATGCAGCACATTAAGGCAAAACAGACAATGATTTTTTTATTCATCATTAAGGGGTTTCTTTACTGTAAAAAGCTACTGCTTCAGTCACTGACAGCGGTTGGTCGGTTTATTCGGTCTCTGGCACACATAGCGTCAGAGTATGTCCCCTTGGAGTAGGACATTAATAGTTCATTTGAGCAAGCAGCTTATTACAAATAGCTACACTATTTTAGGGTTGATGGGCAGGTGGATAAAACATTACGTTTTATGTTGGGAATTTGCTGTTCATGTAACATTTCACAATCAGAATACTTTATTGATCCCTAGGGGGGAATTCTTTTGTTGCAGCTGCACCCATTTAAAGATTATACAAGTAATAATAATAAAACTAACAAAGTATAAAAAATAAAGAAAAATAAACATAGCAAATAGAAATAAAGGGAATGTTAAAAATAAGCAGACTCTCTTTTGGAAATATTTACAGTTATTGCACAAACCAATTTCAAAACAATCGTTCCATAGCTTTATCTATTTTTGTAACCATGGTTATATTTTAAGTTTAACACTGATCGTAAAACTAACTAAGGTAGAGTTAAAACACATAATTACTAACAGACAAAACAAAGTCATTGAAACAATGATGTTTTACTAAAGCGCACCTTCCAATTTTCTGACTGTGCATCTAAAACCAAACACACTCATGCTGAATACAGACTAGCATCAATCATATCAATTCAACTGTGCATCAAGCAGAAAGCAACTTTCAGTGGGATAGTGGTGGTTTGCCAGCCAGTGTGAACTTGTGATTCAAAGCTTACCTTTGTTTATAAGGGCACATTATGTGTCCCGTTCTCTGGGTTTTACTTTGTTTTACAGTGTGAATTGTACTGAACAATAAGAACATACTAACTTAATATATGTGTGTGTTAATACTGATGAGGTTGTGACATTGCATTGTTCCGCACCATGTCCTCAAACCGTGTTTTAATGTATTATTCAACAGTGAATTCAAGGCAAGCAGTTCAAACCTCTCGGGGGGTATAAACAATGCTTCTCTATGTGTGCTGGGATCTGCTCAGCCAGTTTGATACAGCTTTCTAAACTCTGCCTGCACAAGCATGCATTAGTGTGCTTGCTGTTTTGCACAAGAATATGTGTCAATGTGCACTCTGTTATAATACATTTGCCCAGGAGACAGCCTTCAATTAATCAATTGTGGACAATGTCCGCAAGTGCACTGTTAATGAACCACAAACTTTGCAATTACTGAAATAAAAGGGAAAAGGACACGTGGTTTACATGGTAATGAAAGTCTAAGCCAGTTTTTGACACTGCTCCAAATGGACAAAACAGTTATCAATTAGCTAATTTAACCCTTTGATGAATTTCATATTCTGAATTATTTGAGATGGAGGATGCTGGCTTGTGCACTTCAGCCTGATAAAGCCTTTGTTGAGAGGATAATGATGAAGCACAAATGGACAAATGAGCCAATTTCCCGATTCCTATGTGTGTGTGTGTGTGTGTGTCTTTATGTGAGTTTTGTAGCAGGTTTGATAGCTCAGTGAGAGGAGGTCATGCGGAACTCTTGCAGCATAAATGTCTTTGAATTTTACAAATACTTCAATTTTCTGAGAAAACTGTCTTATTAAGTTGAAAAAAGAACTGACTGTTAACACCTACGCAGTCCCCTCCATTAAAGGGATAATCCGGAGTAAAATGCACTTTAGATCAATTTACGGGATGTTGGGAGTACATACGTTGAGTTGACATCAAAATCATGTCATTCGGATGTGTTTTGAGAATTTCGATTTGACCGTTTTTAGCCAAAAGTCGTTAGCCTGGAAGTCAGAGGGGCATATCATGTCACCGCTACAAAATGCTATTTTTATATCTCTTCTACAGCTCCAAACAACATAACACTTACGTGGTAGTGAGTAGAGGGTCCCTAAAGCCAAACCGAAGTGTCCCGAGGTCTTCATGTGGTCGGATATAGAGTCCAGAATGAATTTAATTAAGCCAGTACCTTTCCAGAAATGTTTCTGCTGCAGCTGCCGCTAAAGACCGTGGTGAAGTTGGTTTGATATTGGATATTCGACAGATATTCACAATAAGGAAATAAGGTGTCTTTTTTTTCAAACCAATGTCAAACCAACTTCACCACGGTCTGTAGCGGCAGCTGCAGCAGAAACATTTCCGGAAAGGTACTGGCTTGATTAAATTCATTCTGGACTCTATATCCGACCACATGAAGACCTCGGGACACTTCGGTTTGGCTTTAGGGACCCTCTACTCACTACCACGTAAGTGTTATGTTGTTTGGAGCTGTAGAAGAGGTATAAAAATAGCGTTTTGTAGCGGTGACATGATATGCCCCATTCACCTCCAGGCTAACGACTTTTGGCTAAAAACGGTCAAATCGAAATTCTCAAAACACATCCGAATGACATGATTTTGATGTCAACTCAACGTATGTACTCCCAACATCCCGTAAATTGATCTAAAGTGCATTTTACTCCGGATTATCCCTTTAAGATAATGCACTGTCATCTCGTTAAATATCCAGATAGTATTAGCCTAGAAATCTAGACGCCCCTAGCGGCCGCAAATGGAATTTGCTCCGGGGCTTTTTGCTGTACGGGTCTGGCTTGCTAGGCTAAGATAGTATAGTTAGAAAAGAAGAATTATTTGTTTAATACCTTACCAAATGGGAAAATAAAGAGTAGTGGTTCATTATACATCACTGCTTGATTATCATTCATCATAACAACTGTGGCGTCTAGAGTGGAATGCAAAAATGATTTTACAAAGTAATCCACCATGAATGTGTGGTTGCAGATTTAGGTTTGGTCAACATAGCAGCTGACCATTTTGGGTTTTATTCTCATCACAAAGCTGGACACTGCTTTAAAGCTGCTTTAAAACTTGGTCGGCCAAAGCCATGGTAAACAAAGTTCAATAATACATATTTTAAATATATTTAATTTTAAATCTGAAATATATTTTAAAGGCCAAAATAGCAGATATAATTCACCCTCAACGTGAATACATAGTAGTAACAATCCTCAAGATTTGTAACCTATAAATTCAGCCTAATTCAGTTTTATTTGTACAGAGCCAGATCAAAATATAATCCCCAGGACACACCACATGGTAAATTTAAAGGAAAACTCCGGGGCATTTGAAGCGCAATCCCATTGCTAGAGGTTGTCAAATACTGATAGTAGGACACAGACAGGTGCAAATCGGCGCTCCCTGTGTGGAGATAGCGCTGTTTGGGCAGCCTGTCATGCGAGGCTAATACGTGGTGGCTAGGGGCAAGTGCTAACCCTTCCACGTAAAACAACAACTTGCACACTGCAGAAACGTCACACCACTTTATAAACCATCCGACAATAAAGTCACAAGCCTTACCATCAAAACCATATGCATGGTTCTTACATTACTGGCATGGGGACGTTACAAAACAACTTTATAAACAGCATGTAACTCACCGGTTATTGGTTCGCTCGCGCATGTGAAAGCCCAAAAGAGTCGATGGACGATAATCACATATACAAAGCAATTAATCTTCTCTAGAAAAAATGCGTTCAAGTATTTAAAACATTACAATACATGCCCAGTAATATTGTTGTAATGTTTTAAATACTTGACCGCAGTTTTTCTAGTGAAGATTAATTGTTATGTATATGGGATTATCGTCCATCGACTCTTTTGGGCTTTCACATGCGCGAGCGTACAAATATTTGGTGAGTGACATGCTGTTTATAAAGTTGTTTTGTAACGTCTCCATGCCAGTAATGTGAGAACCATGCATATGGTTTTGAGTGGGAATCGAACCGCCAACCTTCCGGTTATTGGACAACCGACTCCAACCACTGGGCCACAGCCGCCCTATTAGCTATACTCTGTAGCAGCAATCCCACTGATTATTTATGTCCATGAGCTTCGTTAGTGGAAAGCTGGAACTTTACAGGCACGCAAGCAACTGAAGACTACGAAAGACAAACAGGTCCATAAAATCCTTTTTACACATGTCAGCAAAACACTGACATCTGCTAACATATAGCGTTTCAGTGCAAAGAGAAAATGTTTGATCAGCATCAACTCCCTCCTCACATGAAACAAGTCCTCCGATTAAAATTACTACTATTGGTTTAAATTGTTAATAATGACCCATAATGATCTCAGGTAAAGTATAGCCCCCACAATCGGCACTACCACCCATATAGGCATATGTCGAAATCTGAGTACATGTAATTTTCAAGCTACATCATTCTCAAAAGGAGGCAGGAGGGGTGGTTTGGGGCCATATTACGCTCATTCATTTATCCATTACAAGTGTTCTAGACCAACATATGACAACTGTTACAACACAACCCTGCTATTCATGCAAAACACGTTGAAACAAAACTTCTTCACCTTGGGATGAAAAATCCCTTTCTTAGGGTTTCACAAAATCTCACACTCAGTTGCTCTCAAGATGACAAGAGATCACGTATTTTCCAATGTAATTAGAGGTCCTATCTTCCTGCATGAGCAGACTATACATGGGTTGACAGTCAAACAACTCTGTCATAGTTATGGTTATTTATCGGCCAAACTGCATTGATGGGAACACAACACAAAAGTGCACATGATTATTTTCTGAAGTTGCTGCACCATGTGCTACAAGAGTGTTAACAGTTCACTTTTTCTTTACAGAAACACACTTTATAGACCAAAAGGTCTCTCATGGAGTCTTTGAAACTGACAGCAACAACTTTGGGACAAAACGAGACAAGATTAATTGATTTTATTTTGTCTACAAGACAGCTGGCGACTCACTCTGAGCTAGTCTAATTATCTCTGAAAGTTGTGATTATCAGAAACTGTGGTCCAACACAGCTCGTAGAAAACATTATAATGCCATCCCTTCACGTTGTCAGGTGCAGACTTGTCCCATGGGAG
The DNA here is from genome assembly GCF_027942865.1 of Odontesthes bonariensis. Taxonomy (NCBI): domain Eukaryota; kingdom Metazoa; phylum Chordata; class Actinopteri; order Atheriniformes; family Atherinopsidae; genus Odontesthes; species Odontesthes bonariensis. Next base: position 9,831,715 of record NC_134529.1, read on the forward strand.
GTAGTGGTAGTTTCTGGACTGATTTTGAATGGATTTTAGCCCCGAATGCACTGAGGATAAACACACTGCTACTGAGAATAGGAGAAGATTTAATTGGCTTGTTTTAGTGGGTGTACCCATATTTCAAATACCTGTTTAAAATGCTACTTTAGATATAAAAATGTGTTGTTGTTTTTTTAGAATTGCGTAATCTCAGGGTTATAAAACCACTTCTCTTAGATTTTGAAAGAGCTCATGTTTGCATCAATTTGATTAAGTCACAAAAATAAAAACCTACATTTTCTAAGAAAAACCCACGTGAGAGAATCTGCTTTCTCAAGTCCTTCATCTCAGTCACAGAAACCAGGATTGGTTTCAGATGACAATACAGGACTCAGTGTAACAGAAATATGTCTGTGGCCTGTTTATTTGCCCACATTTCATAAAAATAAACACCTAGTGTTGATTGGATTTACATGTAGTATAGATTGAAAAATAAATAAGGTAAACAAATTGACTGTGGCAGAATGAAATCCGATTACTAATATATGAAACCATATATATATATATATGGTATAATAACTATAATAGCACTGAAAATGCCTTTACAATGTGTGGGAGAGCCAGATTTCTTGAAAGGCTCCTTAACTTTTCCTTAACACCCAAACTCCTGCCAATTTATAAATCTGTACATGCCCACAATTTTAAAAAAGAGCCCTTGTGTTTTCTCAATGCAGTTGGTGAGACGAACATCACCAATTGCTTTTAGAATTTGCCCTGAAGACACACTACGGTTGGGATTTTGATGACTCTCCTTTGTCTCTCATCTTCTCTTGTGTTTCGCTGTACCATCCTCTTGAACCTTTCCTCTCTTCCATGTACAACCTGTCTTCCTTTTTTCTCCATCCTTCTCCTGCTTTATCTCTTTTAGCCCTTCCTGAACCCCCACCCCTTTTCTTTTTTCTTCCCTTCCCCTCTCTGAAGTTAATCTCAATGCTGGATGAACGAAAATGAGACATCTGTCTAGAAATCAAAAGTGCAGGGCGTCTTGTCTCCACATGAATTCCTACACGCCTTGTAATTTCTGTCAGCGAGCCCTCCGACAACTCATTTAATTGCCTGCCATCCAATTTATGGTGAGATTCGGGAGGCAGAAGAAAAGGCGGGAGGAAAAAAAAAAGAGTAGAAAGGGCAGAGAAGTGGAGAACCAAGCCCAAAAAGATGTGGTTGCTAAGCACTGAAAGGAAGAGCAGAGAATCGATAAAGGAGTGAATAATATTTCATAAAAGTGAGGATTTTTATGGCACGAAGCATGGTTATTGGCTTTACTCCGCACTCAAGAGAATCCCATGATGGACTTGCAATTAGTGCAGTACTCATTAATATTAGTGACTTGAGTAGAATGAGAGCGCTGAGGTAACGATCCTAGGTGGGTGGACTGCACAGAAACTGCCATTGTTCACATAGACACCCTTCACAGTGTAATTGGTATAAGTGCTGTCATTACCATTCCATTGAGCTGTATAAATTTCCTTTATGCGTGTTTTGAAAGCATGTTCAGGGCCTTTTTTGCTGCAGGTATGTAGCAGAATGATACAAAATTCTAGCTTTAAACTGCACTGCCATATGACATATGTAATCTGACTAGGTTGAAAGAACCATAGATTACAGATAGATGCATAAAAAAAAGCCTTTGTATTTGGGCTCCATTGTATCAAGAGTTCTACCAGGAATGAATTGGAGGTAAATAAATAGGAATCACTGTCTAGTGAACTCAGACAGAAAATAGGAGCCAGAAAAAAGAACGGGGGCTTAAGTACAAGAAAAGACTGGTGTTTTGTTTTGTTTTGTTTTTTGTCGGCGGCCAAATAACTAAGGTTTTTATTCCCAGATAACTGCTGAAACAAATCAAAATGAATCCTTTGTTGTTTGGCCCTTTTTATTCTCTGCTTGTCAAAGGCAGCTGCCTTTCAGAGATTTTGCCTTTTCTCTGATGTCAACAGTCTTGAGAAGCTATTGCTTTGCAATGCTAACAAACGCAGAGACTAGCAGCAAGCAAGAAGCAGCAGCAAAAACCTGTGGGATCCAGCTGCAGGTGTGCAATTGTTACTGAGGGATTGCACCTACACATTTATACCAAATTAATCACAGAAACTGAAAAATTAATGCAGAAAGACCTTTTCTTCATCTAAACAGGGAGTCTTTTATATAAAACATGTGTTCTGTTACAGATGGGCTTGCAAGTTCCAACAAATTTTCAATAGTTTTTTAGTCAAAGTCAGAGATAAAGACCAGGGATTGTTTTGTTACATTTATTAAATAAAACTACTGACAGCAAAGAATATCTGTGTCTACATGTGTCCTTGATGATTACAAACTGTAATGGAGTTATATTTCTGCAAGGTCACCACATTAAAAAAATATATATTTTGATTATTTAGTTCAACAAGCAACCAGTTCGGAATCCCAGGGTATCAATTACTGCCATTTTGTCAAGGGAAGGAGCATCTCATAGATATGCACAAGGCATCATTTGGCACTGGCCCCTCAATGCACCAGCTGTGACAGTGATGCTTGGAACAAATAGTGCCATGTTAATGCATTGAGAGAATGGATCTGGACTGAGTTGTTCACATTGGAGATCACGGTTTGCATCCATTATAAACCCTTAGTGACACCAATGTAATTTTAGTCTTGATCCCACTTGCTTTATGGTGAGATTTAGGTCTTAAAACTAGTTAGTAAGGTTAGGAATAAGCTTAAATTCATAACAGCATCAGGGTTAGGGGTTATGGTAAGCTTTAACCTGCATCTTTGAATGCACATTACATCTCAATCATGCAAAGAAGAACCCATATATGAACATGTGACAGAAACAGCACCATCTGTTCTGGGTCCAAACTCATTTAAAATGGACTGAGGCAAAGTGGAAAACTGTTCTGTCGTCACACAAATCTAAATCTGAAAGTCTTTTTGGAAATCATGGATGGCACATAGTCAGGAAAGGGACCATTTAGCTTGTTATCAGCACTCAGTTCAAGATCTTGCATGTCTGATAATATGGGGGTGCATTAGTGCCTATGGAACTGGTAGATTACACAACTGGAAAGGCACCATCAATGCTGAAAGGTATATAGGAGTTTTATAGTAACGTGTACTCCCATCCAGATTATGTCTTTTTCGAGTAAGGCCTTGCAATACTGAATCACATACTCCATCTATTAGAACAGCATGGCTTCGCAGTAAAAGAGTGCTGGACTGGCCTGCCTGCAGTCCAGATCTTTTACCAACTGAAAACATTTGGAGCGTCATGAAACAGAAAATATGGCAAAAAATACCTTATTAGGACTTATTAGATGCTAGAATCCTATATTAGACAAGAATGGGACAGCATTCCTCTAAAGTGGTGCAGCAACTGGTCCTCTCAGTCTGCAGTTTATGTACTGTTGTAAAAGAGAGAAGGGATGTCTTCTGTGTTCTACTGTAAATATGTTGATTTTATTGATTTCTATTCTACACCAAAGTTTCCTGAATAAATCAGCAGTAACTAATGTGTTGGGATAGAGACTGGACTCCTATAAGACATCAGTGCAAAAACATATGCGCTCAGTGCTGTATACAAGTATGAAAGAATCATTCAAATGCATTCCAATCCATCCTGAGCTTTTACATACATATATACATTTTATATTCATGCATACTGTATTGCTATGCAAAGCTTTGCACCGGGTATTTATAATCAAATGCAATGACCGCAATACAACTTGAACATGTTCTTGAGAAAGAGAGATTACTATCCTATGCTTATGGTGTTTGTCATATGACCCTTTGAAGTACTTTCAAATACCTTCAGTGGCTTTTGAGACCCTGCTGCTCTTGCAGGTACAGATGTGAGGACTAACTCTGGACTCAATGAATGCTTAATTGCAAACAAACATTCTGCCTGACAGCAAGCATGCACATACAAAAGAATACAGGTAAACCTTTCTTTATCGTGCAGCTTCATCACCAGAGTCGGGCTGAGGCAGGTTAAAATATTAATGGGTTGTATATAGCTCCTGAAGATGAAGTGGCCAATCCCTGTGGTCCACAGAAAGACTCTTTCCCAGGGCGCTGCCTTGTTCTTTGATTAATATTAATGAGATCATCTCTGGTGTGAGGAAGGGAGAAAAATGTTTACGAGAAAGAAATCAGAAAGAGGATGCCGCTGTAACAAAGTGTTCGGGAATATGAGGTTGTTGATAGAAAGTTACTGATATGAATGTGCAGTTGTGTTTGAGGCCAAAGACAGATGAAGAGGGTGTTGCCATGGGGACAGATGACAGAGGAATCAGATGGATTTTCTGAACCCAGATGTTAGAGGTTAGAGATATGACATACACAGAGGGTGTGTCGTCTTGTGTTGTGTGATGTAGGGCATGTGCCTGCATTGGATGTTGTAACTTATAATTTCTCAGGCTTACATCAGTTCCTTTCCAGTATATTGAATATCACACTGATGTAATGATGTGTACTGAAGCAGAAGACCTTTACAGCTCCACAAGGTGAGATGGTTTGTGAGATATTCTACCTATAGATAAAGGACAGGAGATCCAGAAAGACAATGATAGATGCTGTAAAAATTGTTGTTTAGATCTTAATGACATAACAACAGCCCAACCGAGTGTTTTAAAACAAAAGTCCACATAACATCTGCATCTACAATCGCTAATTCCCTATTTCATAATTCTTAATATTCCTTTCTCAGAATTTGCATCACTCGCCTCTTAATCATTATTTTAACGTTATTGAGTCTAGTTTCAACCTAATGAAGTGTACCACCGCAGCAATAACCATCACACTGCCCTTGAGAGGAGATTTTAGTTTTTTAAATGCCATTATGGTCAATTAATAATGGGACACGAGTGTGAATAAACAGGCCTAAACCTAACTTTTTAGGTACATTAATCTATTGATATTTATGTTGTAATGTGTCAACTCTCCAGTATTTAATGAAACAACTTGCAGTTAAATTATTGACCTGAAACCAGACAATCAGGTGCATATTTTTAGTTCAATTACCAAATAAAGAAGGTAATGACTGATCTCAAATGTTGCAAAGATTTTGTCACACTTTCCCAAACATTGATCAGACTGTATCTAGGAATGTCGCTCATCATTTAAGGCACAGCACACAAACTCAAAATCGGGTTTTCAACCTCACATCAGAGTGCTTTTCTAACTGGTCTCAGTATGTTGTATTTGGTGCATTAACTTAATTCATACATTTATGAATAATGAAGGTAAACTTCCATTCAACCCCTCTACATTAACCCTGAAGTAAGCTATCATCCATGCCTCCTCCACATTTTCTGCATCGAGCTGGCAACATTCTCTTGGGAATGCAAGAAATTTAAACTCCCATATCATCCCTGATATAAAACCTACAGTCCTTCAACAAATTATCAAGGAACAGTTTATTTAGAAGGCTACCGTTATCAGTCAAATGCTTGTCACTCACATAACCCTCTCAGCAATTAGTGCAATATCAATAAGATACTTAAAGGCATACTTGTGTTTGTTGTTGGAAAACGTCCCAGCTTTCAAATTTGATGCTTTCTCAGTGTTGATTTCAAAACCATTCACAGTAGCTGCAAAACGTTTTCCAAAACAATCTGCATATTGATTCTGCATTGCATTTTGCCTAGTCTTTGTCTCTCTCACTGTCTCTTTGGCCTGTCCTGAACTATTCTGTTGTCCTCCTCCAAGTGTTTGATTTCATCCAACCTGTGATTGCATGAACCTCCACTAAACCCTGTAACCCCCACTTCTGAAGATGCAGCTTTAAACATTTCTGATCTCTGGCCATGGAGATCTCATGGTGTTACAGGTGGCATGTTGTTCTCATTTAGAGCTTGCTGTTTCTGTTCTGTGGTTAAAATGTTCACTGTACACTGTCAGGATGATAGCCTAGCATTTACTATTTTTTCCTGTTATGTAGCTATACAACAAGCCAGTTGCGAAATCAACTGTGTGGCAACAACTCTATGCCCTTTATGTGAGGTTAGAATAAATGCATAACAATAACATTCAAACACACCAATATGACTTGGGGGATGTTACCAAAGGTTATTGCTGCTTGTGTTACAGCTAAACATGCCAAGTGATGCCACTTTTCTTAATTTGTTAAAATTTATCGGCCTACGTCGTGGGCTAATAAGCTAAATTGCCATCTTCAAGTATTGGAGTGAAGATCTGCTCAAATGAAAACTCGCCATGGTTGGAACCATTAGAAGGAATAAGCCTGAGATTCCCCCAGTCCATCTGCAGGCGAGCCACAGACCTGTGCACTCCTCAACATTTGCCTTCACTGCAACACACGCTGCAGTGTCATATGTGCCGAAGAGGTGGAAAAATGTTCTCCTCCTCAGCAGAGCGTACAGGGACCCAGTGGTCAGCGATAATGAGCACCGAAAACCCCAAATAATCCTGGACTGCGTTTGTGTGTGTGCCATAGTCTAATGCTGTATTCATTATAATGGATGTCAATGGGAGCCGTTTCTGTAATCTGCCATTGCAGAAAAACTAAAAATCTGTAAAAACTGATGTTGTAGCTCATCTATGACATATCCCAGACCTAATAATCCCCCATAGAATATTTCATTTTGCATTGCATACATTGAAAATATAGCAGTTTTTGTGTGTGTGTGTTTTAACAGAAATTGGTGTTTACCTCATATACACTAGTATTTAAAGGGTTAATTTTTTGAAAACAATTGAAAACTTGGTGGTTATTATCAGAACTGAAGTGGAAGAAAAGATTTATGAAAATAAAAGTGGAAAAGAATATTAATATATGGTATTTTGGGGATCATTTTAGAAGGGGACAAAAATGTCCCTTTTCAGAAATTAAAGACATGGTAGGTAATCCTGTTCAGAAACACATTTTGTAATACTGGGTGAAATGGTCCGTCTATCCTGAGAGAAATCTATACAAGATGTATTTAGAAAAAGGGACGAAAATAATCAGACCTCTGTGGCAGCTGCAGGACTGAGAAAAAGCTGACCAATCCGAGATCAGCGGGACGCTGATCTCGGATTGGTCGCCTACAAAAAACCAATCAGATGCCTCTGCTTTCTGCCTACGCCCCCCTCTGCCGGCTCCCTGCTCCATGTGCGCATGCGGTTCCACCGGCTTTGGATGAAGCACTGACGGAATGGGGAGGGGGGGGTGGACCTTAGAGGAGTGGACACTTTCGAATCTTGCTAGCTCTCTTGCTAGCTCTCTAGGATTACCTACCATAGCTTTAAGGAGTTTTTTTTTTTTAAATCAGGCATAACAAAAAAAATAAAAATCCCTAAAAATCAATGTTGTTGCTAATCATTGACATATCCCAGACCATAATTATCCCTACTCAATAATTCCACTTTGCATTCCATATTTTGAAAATACTTGCACCTAAAGGCTTAAAATTTGGGCTAAAAAGTTCAAATTGGCATCTAAAGGGTTCATTTTTTGAAAATAATTGAAAACTTGTTAGTTATGATCAGAACTGAAGTGGAATAAAAGATTTAGGAAGAAAAAAAGTGGAAAAAAATATTAATATATGATGTTTTTAGGTCGTTTAAAAGGGGACAAAAATGTCCCTTTTCAGAAATTAAGGAGGTTTTTTTCTACACAATGAAAAATTGTATTGTATATGATGTGTGTTTGAAATTTGAAAAAATAGTAAAAAATGCACAACTGGACCAATGAGTATCACTATTTCCAGTGTGAAATTAGAGGAGAAAGTACACCCCAAGTGGATAAAAATGTCCCCTATCAGAGATTAGTGTTAAATCACTAACACAACATCCAACTTCCAAATAAGTCTTTAATAGAGAAAAACAATATAACACTTTTTCCTCCAAACTTCTTATTGTTGCATATGTGTATGTATCTGTTTTCCTCTTCTGTCATCTCCACAAACACTTTCAGTATATTACAACAATTCAGAATTTGAACTCACAAAGAAGCTTTTTCCACCTAAGTGGTTTTAAAGCTGATTTGGACCAGAAGTGTAGCTTAGAACCAGTTATTTCTGTTTCGACCACCAAAAAATTGGTGCTTCATTATCACCAATTGTTTGTTTGTTAAGATTAAATAACTGTAATCGCGAGGGTCATGGAGACCAACCAGAACAACTGAAATGTTGTTACTGCCGTGTTTAAAAATCCAGAGCCTGTATAAGTTTCCAATCTGCTTAATTTAAGAGACAACAATAAAACTGAAGTGTAAGGACATGAGCTCAGTATTCCTCTCATTTTCCTTCTAATTATGCAAACGTCCAACAATTTGTCTGGAGCCATGTTGAACTTCCATCTCTCGTGTATTTTTTATGTATGTGCCTAGTCACCATTGTCGGACTCTCTGATTGGTTGTCCAGTGTAGTTAATGAGTGACAACAGAAAGCTAACTTTCACATATGGAAAATCAAAGCAATTTTTAGCTCGAACCAGTTTAGATTTTGCTGTAGGACAGAATTGTTTTGGTAAAAAACAAAGTGGGTAAAGGAATTGAACTTTTCAGCAGACTTCTTGGCCTAAACACATGGTTGTCAAATGCATGCATCGCCCATGGGATTAAGTTCATTGATAACTTTAATATCTTTTGGAACTGTAAGGAGCGTTTCAGACCTGATGGCGTGCATCCGAATCGAACTGGATGCAGATTACTTGGTGCCCACTTACGTCATGCTGTTGGGACGGCAAACCCAAACATGACTGTACAGATTGGACTGAAGGACACAGCAGCGAGGCAAACAACCCCCAGCCCTCCCTCCTCACCAGACCCTTTACTCCACATCAACCAAGGTCTCAAAAGGATGTCTCTATCCCAGCCAGGACTCCAGCGACCACCATCAACCGAGAAACGCAGGGCACCCCCTCCTCCTCCTCTTACATCATCTGTCCTGGCAGAGCAGGACACAAGGGGATGTGCAGGGTGTTCAAGGAGCAGCAGAACACCCAGAGTTCAGAACAAAGATACCATGCCATGATGTGTTCAGGGTCCCTGCTATAGTCATCCGACTACAGACAGCTGTTCTGAGAACAAGCTGGGACCCAATAGGATTCCTGTATTAGTTAGTAAAAGAAGGAATCGAAAACAGTCAACCTGCTGGGTGAATCTATCTAATCTGTTAACGGTACCACGTACAACTCAGAATACAACAGAGACCAGTGTAAACTCCACAAAGCTAGCCTTACTTAATATTAGATCTCTGTCCAATAAGTCACTGTTAGTTAATGACTTCATAATTTCACACAATTTAGATTTTCTTTTTCTGACAGAAACATGGTTAACAGAGAGCACAAGTGCTACTGTTCTTAATGAAGCAGCTCCCCCAAACTTTAGTTTTATGGATAAATGCCGAAATGGGAGGAAAGGTGGGGGGGGGGCCTTATTTAAAGATATATTCCAGTGTAAAGAGATCTCATTTGGTGAATTCATTTCTTTTGAATATCTTAGTTTTATTTTAAAGGGTGTTCCTAAAATCCTGTTCTTAATCATTTACAGATCTCCAGGATACTGTGCAAGTTTTATTGATGAATTTTCTGAATTATTGTCTGTTATTTCAACTGATTTTAACCATTTTATCTTGACCGGGGATTTTAACATTAACATAGATAATATGACGGATACTAATGCCAAAGAATTTTCTTCTGTGCTGGACATGTTTGGTTTGTGGCAACATGTAATAGAACCAACCCACCTTCGAGGTCACATTCTGGACCTGGTCATTTCTAAAGGTGTTGATATTTCTTCTGTTGTGGTTATTGATTTGGCCTTGTCTGACCATTTTTGTATTTTTTTGATTTATTGATTACTCAGAATGTTCAAACAACCAGCTTCTCAGTTAAGAAGAGGTACATTAATGAGAAAACAAGTGCTCAGTTTAGGGAGGCCATAACTATGTTACCAACAATGAGCGCAGAGTCGGTTGAAGGAATGCTGGATCATTTCAACTTAAACATTTTGAATGTAATGGAAGCTGTTGCACCGATAAGAATCAAGAGCACCTTGATCAAACAGAAAACCCCATGGAGAAACACCACTAGGGGTCAAAAACCTGAAAAGAAAATGCAGGAAAGCTGAACGTAAATGGAGGAAAACAAAGCTTCAGATTCACTATGAGCTATACAAAGAAAGCCTGCGTAGTTATAACAATGAGCTGTGCAAGGCCAGACAGCTGCATTTATCTGAAATGATTAATAAGAATGTCAACAATTCTCAAACTCTGTTTGCTATGGTTGAAAAACTCACAAATCCTCCTAAACAGTCAGACACTGTCAACTTTTTTGCCAAAAAATCAAAACAATTAGACAAACATTCACGCAACACAGACAAACAAGTGTAGCGTTATCGGGTATTTATATACCTATTAAATATAAGGATTTATGAGATGTTCTTACAGTCTCAAATAAACCTTACCTCGAATTCAGGGCACCACCCACCTAGGTTTTAACTTAATTTAAGTCACAGTCAGGTAGGAAAACTGTTTGAAATCTTACGATCCTGGTGTTAAATTAATTAATAATTAATATTCAATTAATATTCAGTCTCATATCTCGCTACTTTCGTGAAGTTCTCGTTTGGTTGGACAGACATTACGTAAAGAAAGCATATGACACAATCTGTGATTATAACATATATATAGATATATGAGCTGTTTATTACAATGATATGATCTTAGACATGAACCTTTAAACAAACAGGAGATGCATTGAATATGGGTGATTATATAAAACACTTAGTGAATGGAAAATAAAATATGGGGAATGGGGAAATACTGGATGTATTCAAATAGTTTGGGTTGGCTGACTATTTGACTCTAAATACTGACATTTCGGATTAATGTATCATTCTGTGAAAGCCTCGAGACATCCATCAAACCCACTTTAAGGTGAAAACGGGTCGGTCTTACTGTGCTTAGCCGGTTCGGACCACGGCAGCGGCCACGCGGGGTCCGAGGGGATTTCTCTTCCGCTCTCTGGGCCTTCCTGGCTGTGGTTGCTGACTTTAGCGGACTTCTCAGTTGCTTCTTTCACCGGGAAACCGAAACGATGGTGCCGAGGACTGTGGTTAGCTGATCGAATCTTTTGAGTGTCAGTGGGTCCGTTGCTTCTCTGATGAAGTGAACTTAAGTTCACAGAAGATTAATAAAAGGTTGCTTGGAGTTGGCTTTCTTGGTAGGAAAAGGTGATGATGGCGTGAAACAGCGGAGGTTAGGACGTGCGACGTAGAAGGACGTGGATGGCGAGGGACGAACAAAAACACGTAAAACGTGCATCTTCAGAGTATTTCAATCTGTTTCTTTGTTCGGGTCTTCTTCGTCTTTCTTTGGGTCCTGCTCCGTCCTTCTCCTTCCTCCCCTCCGTCGTCTTCTCCACGGCTCATACTCTCATCTTTCCGTGCTCTTCAAATCTCTCTGAGCAACTCATCTGATCAATTCTCCATTGTTCTTCTCTGACCTGTTCTCCCTCTGAAAACAAGAGCGTGCTTCTGGAAAACAACAAGAGGCAAGCAACGAGAGAGGCAAGAAGGCAAGAGAGAGCGTGTGTTTTCCGCGGTTCCGGGTTTTGACTCTCGGAGGCGGGGCTTACACTACTTTTTCAGCCAATGACATGCTTGAACTGTGTGCATGTCTCTGTAAGGTGATCTGTGCTATAGGGGGATTTCTGGATGAGACAAAGAACTCTGTGTTTCTCCATTACTCCCATCTCATAGAACATTTGTCTCGGTGATTCTGAAAACACCACATCTTGTTAAGATATGCAGATTAAAGATATAACATAGACTTGTAATATAAAGACATCAAAATAACACACATGATAAAGACAATTATGACTTTCAAAATTCAGATGAATATCTATGAAATCGTGACGTATGAATAGTGAGTCACACAATGCTAATTCTAACAATGGGGACACCAAAGAAATACCAAATAGATACCGAAGGGACATCGTTAAAAGTTAAATTGTTGCATATACATTGTCCATTTTACTGAGTCCTCTGGGATTTAAATGTTCAACTAATCAACACTGCAGACCACTAGGGGGCAATGTGGTTCCATCAGGCAGGTTGGGCATTTTCCACCAAAATCAGTTCTTTGTCAATATTTAAGCCAGAATCGTACAAATTGTCTCTATATGCGTCTTGTGATCAAGCTGGAAACCTGAAAGAAATTGTACACGGTTATCAAACACATTTAATATAGTTTTAAGATTTGACTAAAAGTGAGTCTTCTCAGTTCATGTGTAGCCATCTGGTCGGTTTACTGGTGAAAAGGGGTGTTAAAGTGTCAACTTTCGAGTTATGGTCTAGATAAGATAGTAAGTCTCCCACTTTTCCAAGAGTGAGTTCGACTCCCCAAAAGCTCTTAAGGGTGTTGTAAATTAGGCAGTTTCTGTCTCTTTTTCCTTTGTGGAAAGAAAATGAAGATCTGGTTTATATCCACATACGTAAACATCCCCCACAGGAATGTTGGTTTTGTCAAAGTTTGAAAAACTCTTAATCCACACGGCACTGTGACTGCTACACAAGAAAACCAATCTGTGTCTAAAACCTAGAAATGACTCTGACGTTATGTCACAATTTAATATTGTTAATTTAAAAATCCTAGAGGAAACAGTTCGGCATCTGAAATCAACAACTTGCACTCTGGACATAATACCATCTGACTTTTTAAAAAATGTTTTTACCTCAGTAGAAAGTGATCTCCTTCAAATAGTTAACAGCTCACTGGCATCAGGCATTTTTCCCAAGTCACTAAAGACAGCTGCCATTAAGCCACTCCTAAAGAAGAGAACTCTAGACGCCTCTATGATGAACAACTACAGACCTGTCACTAATCTCTCTTTTATATCTAAGATTATTGAGAAAGTTGTATTTAACCAGCTCAACGACTTTCTGAATGAAAGTGGAAGTCTTGATAAGTTTCAATCAGGCTTCAGATGTCATCACAGCACTGAAACAGCTCTGGTCAAAGTGTTAAACGACATCAGGTTGAATACTGAGTCTGGTAATGTTTCGGTCCTGGTTCTGTTGGACCTCAGCGCTGCGTTTGATACTGTAGATCACAGAATCCTGTTGCACAGGCTGGAAAACTGGGTTGGACTTTCTGGAGCGGTCCTTAACTGGTTCAGGTACCACTTAGAAGGCCGGAGTTATTTTGTTACAATTGGCAGCTATGAATCTGAGCGAGTGGCCATGACTTGTGGTGTCCCCCAGGGGTCAATTCTTGGACCTCTTCTTTTTAACTTGTATATGCTCCCTTTGTGTCAGATATTGCAGAACTTTAACATCAATTATCACAGTTATGCAGACGATACACAACTTTATGTGTCTCTGTCACCGGAAGACTGCAGCCCAGCAAACGTACTGTGTCAGTGTCTGGAGGAAGTAAACACCTGGATGAGAGAGAATTTTCTACAATTAAATGAAGCCAAAACTGAGATCATTCTGTTTGGTAGCAAAGAGAAGAGGGTCAGCGTTGGTAAATATCTTGAGACTCGGGACCTTACAATCACTGACCAAGTTCGTAACCTCGGAGTGTTGACAGACTCAGATCTGACTTTCAGCATTCACATCAAAGCTGTCACCAAGGCAGCTTCTTACCACCTCAGAAACATCAACAGAATTAAAGGTTTCCTCTCCCAAAAAGACCAGGAGAAACTCATCAATGCTTTCATCTCCAGTAGACTCTGTTACTGTAATGCTCTTTTAACTGGACTTCCCAAAAAGAGCATTAAACATCTGCAGCTCATCCAGAACGCTGCTGCTAGAGTTTTAACCCGGACTAAGAGATCTGAACACATCACACCAGTTTTAAAATCTTTACACTGGCTTCCAGTCAGTCACAGAATAGATTTTAAAAGTCTGCTGATGGTTTACAAATCCCAGAACGGTTTAGGCCCAAAATACATCTGTGATATGTTCAGAGAATATAAAGCCAGCAGAGCTCTGAGATCCAAGGACTCAGGTCAGCTGGTCCAGTCCAGAGTCCAGACTAAACATGGAGAAGCAGCATTTAGCTGTTATGCTGCAAACAAGTGGAACAAACTGCCAGTGGAGATTAAACTTTCACCAAATGTAGACATTTTTAAATCCAGGTTAAAAACATTTCTTTTTTCATGTGTCTATGCATGAAATCTGCACAGTATCTTTTAACTTATCTTGACTGTTGCTTGTTCTGAAATTAATTTAAATGATTTTTATTTGTTTCTCTTTATATTCTTTTATATATTTTAATGCTTTTTCCACTCCCTGCTGCAATGCTTTTATTTTCTGTAAAGCACTTTGAATTGTTTTGTTCATGAAATGTGCTATACAAATTAATTTGATTTGATTTGATAAGAGACACCATATTACACTATCTTTATGCGTAGTTATCAACAACAAATACCTCTAAAAGAAGCTTGATAATCTTATCTTAATTTTTTAGAAGGTATAATCATAGAAAATGAGCTGAACCTGAACAGACAGTAGTACTCACAGAAAGTGTGTTGACGAACAGCATCTTAAAGCCAAAATTCCAGTCTTGGATGTGCCTGGAGGACTCACAGGAGACCTGATGATATCAAACTGCCTTGGCATATCTCTATCTTTGGTCTAAAGTGGGTTTTTGGACACTCCTGTGTCAAAAACTTTACTTCTTCTACTCTTATCAGAAAGAAGTGCATGAAGAAATGCATCACAGATTTCGAGGATTTGTAATAACTGACTTTCAGACTTAGAGCGCTGATGTTTAAATGCAAAGTTTTCCAATGATTTACAATGTATGTGTTATAATAGATATTATAAAAGTATATTTTTTGTGTTTGTTTCAATGTTTGGTTCAGCCTTAAATTAAGTTTTACGTATAGCAGGAGAGTGATGAAGAGAGATGGTTGGTGGGTGGGAGAGAAAGGAAAGTGGTCACTGAAGAGCTGACACGAGAGAGCAATCAGTGGAGGCTGAACAGCAAAAGACAGTACTTATTATTCTGCATCAAAGAATATCGTTGCAATACAAAGAATTGTATCAGTGGGGCAAAGCACTAAGAAAGATATTCAAATTCTTAACACCCCGGACAAACTCTTATGATTTATTCAGTAAAATTTACAGAGTACAGATATTGTAAAAATATACTTTACTGCAAATAGCTGAAGTTTGTGCGTATGTGCACGCATGTGTGCGTGTGTGTGCGTGTGTGTGCGTGTGTGTGCGTGTGTGTGCGTGTGTGTGCGTGTGTGTGCGTGTGTGTGTGTGTGTGGGTGCGTGTGTGCGTGTGCGCGTGTGTACTTTGGCAGGGGAACAGGCGGGATATAACTACAGAGGCTTGAATGCAGATGCTACCAGCTGCAGCAAAGGGATTGAAGCCCTCATCCCCAGAAACCTCTGGAGAGAGAAGGAGCTTTAACGGATGGGAGGTAAAAATAGCAATGGCACTGAAACAGAGACTGATCCATGCTGCCAATATCAGCTTGGAGTCCCAAGGAGGGAGATTGAAAACCAAACTGGCAAAGCTGCCAGTACCGCCTCACATCCAGGGAATCATCACCTCAGTTTTACAGTCAACTTGGAAAGGATTTTCAATTAGTTTTGTCAATCTTTTAATGAAGTTTTTTGTTTCAGAGTTGAGAGAGAGAGAGTTATTGCTCACTTTCTTCATTTTCTTGGTGCTGGTTGGAAAACTGTCTGTCCACTATTTGCGGATGAAACCCTGCAGATAGTGACCCTGATTACACCCTGACCTCCCCTCTATTATTACCTTTGTTTGAGAGCTTTGTTTTTTTTCACCAACATAGTATTACAGCTTTTAGAGAAAATGGTAGTTGAAAGTATTTTCTACAGACATCTATATTGCATTTAGGATGAATCCTGGAAACTTCCCACTCTCAAAAAGCATAATCCTAGGCTGGCCTTTAGCCTTTCTATGTTAGATTTATCGACATCTATGTGAAGAATAACTTTTTTTTTTCTTGAAATATTGGCCATTAACATCTTTAAAGGTATTTCTGTACTGGTGTCACTTTTCAGACCCCAAGGCTACATCCATACTACATGTAGTCTATGGGATAAATATGCAGTTTAGTCAAGGCATTCACCATCTTGTGGATCTATCTGACACCAAAACAATTTAAGATATAGAGGATTTTAAATAATACTTGGTATCATTAAATGTTGAGAAAAGAGACCTGCCCTTCTATCAAAAGTTGACCCAATTTCCTGTGGTCACATAGTGTGTGCCATGCTTTCTTAAAAACACCACAGAAAAATAGTACAACTGCTCATTTTTCTCACAATGAAATTACACCTCCGTCAAAAGTGACCTTTTTCTTGGATGTTAAGCTGCCTACTCAAATCCATCCCTCTCTTACACAGGGTCTGCCTCTCTTGAAATTTTTATTTTCAAGCACCTTCTTACCAGTATATATAACGTGAAGCTCACATTACCACACACAGCAAACCCAACTCAGACTAGCATCCACCAAAATAGATCAATGAGAAATACTTGACTGGCACTATTATTATTCTGAAATACTTACATTTCCCTTGTTTGCAGTTCAGTCACAGACAGTTGGTACTGATCCCTCTTTTAGGTGCAGTATTGTAGACATGCTTTGAACTGGTCCAGGTTGATAAAAACAACTCATTCCTTTATGTTTAGTTTTCTAATGTCTAATGCCAAGACTTTACTCTACTTTTCACCAACATTAAAAGTCTAACAATTCACTTCTTAGTTGGGATATAAAATCTTATACTGAAACCCACCAGAACAATATTATCCTTCAGGAAAGGATATACTACCACTACTGATGAAATTTTGCTAATAATAGAAAAGAAAAAAGAAAGAACAAAGCCAATTCAACATCCCACATATGAGGTAGAGTACCTGCAGTATGATTGAAACATTGAAAAGTTGGGTGGAGATAACAATGAGATAGCAGGATATTTCTGATCTGAGCTGGGAGCATGAAGTGGTACATTGGAAAACTGAGCCAATCACTGAATAAGATATTTTCAATCCTAGGAAGCCCTAAACAAAGTGCCAGGCTATGTTTTATTCATTTATTTATTTGAGTTCCTGAATAGCAAGTAACCTCTGGCACCCAAATATGTGCTGTGTAGCACATCATTTTTTTTCCCTTATATGTTATACCACCACAACACAATCATCACTCTGTGCAGAAAGCTTTAAAAACAACTGTGACATCGCTCTTTAAATTCCCATTTTATCAACTTATTGTTCATCTCTCCCTACTCTAGGTGTATATGTTTCCATGCTGCTATAGTAATGCAGACAATAGCCAGGACAGAGACTTGTAGTCTCCAAAACCCTTTGATCACCCTTTGTCATCACCATGCCAGAGACATGCAACAGGCTTGGTAGAAGAAAAACAACACAACAGTCAAATTAAGAGTAGAGTTCAAGTAATCTGATGCATTAAAATAAAGTGATTTTTCCTGAAACTGTGACTTCTGACCAGGATAAATACTGCAAAAAGGAGGAAGGACGGAGAGACAAAACAGTAACTTTGCTTCAGCTGGGTCCTGTCCTTATTTCCACTTTTGAGGTATTGTTCTAGAATGCGCTGCTGAGGGTGGCAGCACGTTGGAGTAGCTCTGTACCTCACATTGAGATTTTTCTTTTTTCTAAATTTCATTCCTGTTATTTCTTGGAAGAAATTGCATTTTTTGGACAACTGTTCCTTCCTGCCTTGGATGCTGTGCAGCTGGATTAATTTTTCCCAATACTTTTGTATATTTTACTCTTTTGTTATGATGCATAACCATGGCAACAAGGTGGTTTACAACAGGGAGCAGCTGATTAACATTGGAAAAGCAGAAATAATTCGACAACTGAAGCCAGAAATCCCACTGGAATTGAAAAGGAGGCGTCGTGGATGCAGAGCAGGAGCAAAGAGGAGAGAAAGAAAGAAGAAGTTCAAACCATCTCTGCCATCCGTCATCATGGGCAATGTAAGATCATTAGCTAACAAGTTGGATGAACTTCTAGCCTTGACAAGGACTCAGCAAGAATATCGGGAATGTAGCATTATGTGTTTTACTGAGACATGGCTACAGGATCATATCCCCGACTCCAGCGTCTCTCTGCCGGGCATCCTGACTGTACGAGCAGATCGAGATTTAAAGAGTAGCAGGAAAAGGAAAGGGGGTGGATTGGCAGTGCTTGTCAACAACAGATGGTGTCACCCAGGACATGTTACTGTGAAGAGTCGTCTCTGCAGTCCTGACATTGAACTATTGGCAGCAAGTTTTCGTCCATATTATTTGCCAAGAAAGTTCACCAGTGTTGTTTTGGTGGCTGTTTACATTCCACCCTCAGCTGTTGCCGACACTGCATGTGATGTCATCAGTTCCGTTGTTGCTAAGATACAGACACAACACCCCAATTCTTTTGTGGCAATATCTGGTGATTTTAATCATGCCTCACTCTCTGCTACACTGCCAACTTTTCAACAGTTTGTCAGCTGCTCTACCAGAGAAAACAAGACATTGGATTTGTTTTACAGAAATTTGTCAAGGATTCATACATTTCGAAATCAAGACCTCCCCTGGGTAAATCAGATCACAACCTTGTTTTTCTCTGTTCAGCATATAAACCCCTTGTCCAGAGACTACCTGTCACAAAAAAGACTGTTAGAAAGTGGTCACATGAAGCTGAAGAAGCCTTACAGGGTTGTTTTGATGCAACCGATTGGATTTCTCTTTGTAAGCCACATGGAGAGGACATTAATGCCATGACTGAGTGTGTGACTGACTATATAAACTTCTGTGTGGACAACACCATCCCCACCAGAACAGTGAGATGCTTCCCTAATAACAAACCCTGGATCACCAGTGAGCTAAAGGAACTATTGAACAAGAAAAAAAGAGCCTTTAGGGAGCGAGACAGGGAGTTACTGAGGAGTATACAGAAGCAGCTCAAAGTCAAGATCAGAGAGAGCAAGGAGGTGTATAGAAAGAAGCTTGAGAGTAAACTGCAGAGGAACAATATCAGAGATGTGTGGTCAGCAATGAAGAAGATCACAGGCCTCAAGTAGAGGGAGGATCGGATGGATGGAAGTCTGGACAGAGCAAATGAGCTGAACACATTCTTCAACAGGTTCAGTTCAGGAACAAGCTCACCATCCTCCCCTCTTGTTCCCAGCCAAAGAGACATCCCACCCTCCTCTGACTCACAGCTTTCCTGTAACATGTCCACCTCCACCTCAGTCATGGATTCTTCTGCTTCCACTAGTTTGTCTTCAACCCAATCAGGAGATGCTGCTGTCCCCTTTGCCTCCCCCTCCCACTTTTCTGTTTCTAGAAGTCAGGTGAAGAGGCAGTTGGAGAGACTGAACCGGAACAAGGCTGCAGGTCCAGATGGTGTCAGCCCCCGAGTCCTGAAGGCCTGTGCAGAGCAGCTCTGTGGGATTCTGCAACACCTTTTCAACCTTAGCTTGACCCAAGAGAAGGTACCACTGTTGTGGAAGACATCCTGTCTGGTTCCGGTACCAAAGAAAACCCACCCTTCAGACATCAATGACTACAGACCTGTTGCCCTGACATCCCACATCATGAAGGTCCTGGAGAGACTCCTGTTGACCCACCTGTGTAAGCAAACCAGCACATATCAGGACCCCCTGCAGTTTGCTTATCGCCATGGAGTTGGAGTTGAAAACGCTATCATACACCTGCTTCAACAAACCCACTGTCATCTGGACAAAGCAGGCAGCACTGTGAGGATCATGTTCTTTGATTTCTCCAGTGCATTTAACACAATCCAGCCTGATCTGCTTCGTCTGAAACTCCAGAAGACTCAGGTGGAGGCCTCAACAATCACCTGGATTAATGACTACCTGACAAACAGACCACAGTTTGTCAGACTGAAGAATTGTGTGTCTAACCAGGTGATCAGCAGCACAGGAGCACCACAGGGGACTGTACTCTCACCATTCCTTTTCACTCTGTACACTTCAGACTTCCAGTACAAGTCAGACTCCTGTCATCTACAGAAATATTCAGATGACTCTGCAGTGGTCGGGTGTATCAGAGATGGACAAGAAGCTGAGTACAGAGAGCTGGTGGACCGCTTTGTGGCATGGTGTGGGAACAATCATCTCATCTTGAATGTTAACAAAACAAAGGAGATGATTGTAGATTTCAGGAGAAACAGGGTCAGATCAAACCCTGTTTCCATCATGGGAGAAGAAGTGGAGGTGGTTGAGGAATATAAATACCTTGGTGTTCATGTGGACAACAGACTGGACTGGAGACACAACAGTGAAGCAATCTACAAGAAAGGACAGAGCAGACTGTACTTCTTGAGGAAGCTAAGGTCCTTCAAGGTTTGCAACAAGATGTTGCAGATCTTCTACAAGTCTGTTGTTGAGAGCGTCATTTCCTCTTGCGTCATCTGTTGGGGCAGCAGCATCAGAACCAGGGACCTAAAAAGACTCAACAACCTGATAAAGAAGGCTGGTTCTGTTCTGGAGACGACTGTGGAACCTCTGGAGACAATAATGCAAAGAAGGATTTTGCATAAAATCAAGAGAATTATGGACAACCCTAAACATCCTCTCCATGAGACTGTTATCGGAAAACAGAGTCTCTTCAGTCAAAGGCTTCTTCAGTTTGGATGCAAAACGGACCGCTACAGGAAATCTTTCCTGCCCACAGCCATCAGCATCTATAATAACTCCTTGATTTAATTGAGCTACATCAACATTTAATTTCCCTCTGGGATAAATAAAGTATTTTTGAATTGAATTGAATTGAATTAAATATGGCGTAGAAATCTTTTCCAGAACTTGGGTCTTTTTAAGAGAGCTTTATTCTACCACCTCCATTTCCTACAAAAGAAACATGAACTAATTAATGTTCCAGGGTAAGTATTTCATCCTTCGGCGCTTAAGGTGCTAGAGTTTTTTAAGTCGTCAGCTATTCTCAGTCTTATTGTTGCCATGGTCCCTGGATTTTTTGGATTTTTTGTGTTTTGGTCAGTACCTGTTCTATTTTGTATAGTTTCCCCCTTGTTTGTCCTGTTGCGTTTTACTTCCTTTCCTGTGTTACACCTGGTTTTTGGTACTGAATAACTCAACTGTTTTCAATCCCCTTGTCATTCCTTCAGCATAAATACTTCTGGTTTTCAGTTGGTTTTTGTCGGATCATTTTTATGTCGCACACTGTTTTCCCTTGGATTCTTTGTAGTGATTTCTTGCCTCAGTTCAGTTAATTAAAAGTCACAAGACCATCTACCGGCTTCGCCTCTCCATTGTCTGCTTTTGGGTCCGCTCCTCCAGTCTTCCACAACCTTGAGGCAGTCAATTTATGTTTAATCTCCACAAACTTTTAAAAACTGTCAACTGGGGAGCCTGAAGCGATGTTGGAGCAAGCTCAAGAATGAATGAATGAGAGGAGAGAGCGGAGACAACGAAGGAGAGAATGGAAGCAAAAATACTTTAATCTCTGTTTCTCAGTTATATTCTAAGGCACAAATAAAAAAAACGTTCAAGGAAATATCTAACATTAACAGATTTTTGAGTGGATGCAGTGGAAGTGCCTTTTCTTATTTCACTCCTCAGCGTTTCTTTGCACTGTGTTTGCTGCAGCCCAACACAGCCGAAGAAAGACATTTCACACTTGAGCAGACTTCATTTGTTTAATCCAACCTGTACCTTAGATGGTGATGGAAATGCAGATGATTTAAAGGTGAAATAGACGTTTCTTGTAAAACCACAGTGTTTTTAAATTCTGGTGCTTTTGCTCAAAATGTGTCTTGGTTGGCACGGTTTCTAGGATAATTAGAGCCTGCGCCCATCGTAACACGTAATGACTGATCATGAGTAAGCCAATCACCTCTGCTGGCATTTTTTAAATGCTGCTTGATTTTGCTCTCCTTTGCTCCAGTGGAACTAGTTCAGCTCTAGCCATTACTCATGCTCACTTACCATAACAACTATTAGTGGGGTTGCATTGCACTGTAAAAATCAGATTAAGGGCTAAATAACAATAAGACTGAGTTATTAAGTTCATGTATACACCTGAATCTGACAAGAAATTGGATCGGATCGGATTACTCGCGAGACCCTGCGATAACTCGGTTGAAAGCCACACTAAAACGTGCTTGTAGACGGTGAAGCACGTGGTGAATTGGACTTTGCCTTCTGCGCATGCTCGAGATCTTTTCCAGGGGTCGTGAACCGGAAGTCAAAGGAGACGATATTACTGTTGTTGTCGCCGCCGTCGGAGAGAAACAAACAACGCGATGGAGAATGCGCCGTTGTGCATCGCGTTTGTGCAACAAGCAGCTCATCACAAACCAAAATATAGAGGCATGTAGCTTCATCTTGCTCTTCGTTCGCCATCTTTCTCGAATGCCTGAGTTTGTTGTTGTTGGTGGTGAAGCGGTCAACCGGAAGTGGCTCTATTAGCAATAGTTGAAACGGGTACAGCGCCACCTATCGTACCAGGGTATGACATGCTTTGTGCCTATGATTTGATTCATTCACCGCCATATATCCAAGGATAATTACCCTTGCTCAAATAAGGAGCATAACCCAACTATAGCTATAATAAAATTAATCTCATCATGTAGACCCACTGTATGTCAAAACCAGATTACTCACGAGGCCACAACCTTCTTAAAGGAGAACTGCGGTATTTTTAACATTAAGCCTCTTTTATGAGTCGTCTGCAATGTTTTAGAACCCCCCTCACCGCTTTTTTGATGTTTACTGATGTCTCCAGTATTTGCCTAAGTTTGATTCTTCTCAACCTGCTTCAGAACGGCAAGTCATATGCATGTCCAGAAAGGTCCGTAAAAGCTCCATAAACGTCTGTTTTCAAAATCATCAACTCACCGGAGTGGTTACTGGTGTACACTGGTAATCCATATCAAATTTCGTCGCGAAAAGTTGCTTCTGTTGTGTTTTATTTGGCAGCTCATTCATGCTCGGACTATTTTCTTAGCGGTGGCGGAGTAATATCAATGAACATCCAGTACAAAATGTCAAATAAAACACGACAGAAGCAACTTTTCGCAACGAAATTTGATATGGATTACCAGTGCACACCAGTAACCACTCCGGTGAGTTGATGATTTTGAAAACGGACGTTTATTGTGCTTTTACGGACCTTTCTGGACATGCGCATGACTTGCCGTTCTGAAGCAGGTTGAGATGAAACAAAATTAGGCAAATACCGGAGACAGCAGTAAACATCAAAAAAGCGGTGAGGGGGGGTTCTAAAACATTGCAGACGACTCACAAAAGAGGCTTAATGTTGAAAATACCGCAGTTCTCCTTTAAACGGAAAAGCTCATTTAGTAGCAATATATGCATCTGGATCATATCTTATGTTGAAAATATTTAAAAATTTTATGAAATTTTAATTGATTACAAAATTAAATGTTTTTGTGGTTAATTTGTGCTTCATTGTGATTAACCAAACAGAGTCATGCAATGATTCACAAACATTTGATTCACTTGACAGAAGTTTTTTCATTTTCTTTTTTTTTTTGTCAGGAAGCCACAGTGCTTTGCTCGGCAAGATACAGTACACAACTTCATCATGCTGCATGTATTGGACAAGTAAGCCTAAAAAAGTAAACAAAATTTAGGCATATGTTAGTCATAGAGTTATCTTTCTTGGTTCATATCTATAAATAAAAAGCAATAGAAAATGAAAGCAGTTCAGATGATGTATAAGTATTAAACTAATAACTACAAGCAAATATGAAATGTGCCTTAATATAAAATATAATATGAATCTTCATGTGTTATTCACTTGAACATTTTCATTATGGAACTCTGTAAATACACATGCTGCAGTTTCAAGGCAGTCTGTAGTTGGAACAGCCATATCTGACCTACCAAAGACCCATCTTTATAAATACAGGTTACAGAACAAACAGGAAGAAAGATTCCCAACAGACCCGTCTTTGTTCTTGTAGCTAGATGTGAATCATGTATGTGTCATCTTTTTCTTCTTTCTTTTGTGTAAAAAAGGCTAAGCACGGTGGTGCAGCAAACAAAGATGTACGATCTCATGACTGACATAGTTCTTGGGTCAGGGTGACTTTGTCATAACTCTGACTTTTTAGTTTGATTACTGCGGGCCAGTCTGACTGGAGGGTGTACTGACTGAGAAAGTAAAGTCATCTTATATATTTAGAGCCCTCCTCTCTCACGGTGTTCTTGATGCTGTGGGGAAGGACAGACTAATTGATATTGTGCAATAAATTGTCTAGACTTAATATGAATTTATATTTTTAGTTGAATTATGTGTATTTCTTCTTCTGTGTGTTTGTGTTCAGACAAAAACTCAGTGTGTGGGAGTATACTTTTATGTGGATGAGGGAAGTGTCAGGGGTTATGTTTAGTTTGCTGTGTATATGTGTTTTTCAACCATGTCTCCTGCAGAGTTTATATACACCCAACCTGCCTGCCATGACAAGTTTGGAGGGAATATAACCCCTGCTTCGGTTGTTTTGTCTTTTATTCTCCAGCAAAAGTGATATTTTTAAGTTGCAGACAGCCTGCACATTACATATTTGCCTCACATTAGTGATAACTTTGTTTGCACCGTACCAGGTTCACAATCTTTTTGAAGCCTTAACCATAGCTTGAGTTTCCTACCCATTGAAATTGAATCATTCCATTCTGGATCATGTTTTCTAATTAGAGTTAGAGGTGGCAGTCAAATTAACTGAAAATAAATCAAACACTTTATCAAAATTAAATATCTTGTCCTGCCCAACAGAAAACAGACTGGGGATGTTACTTTCTTACAATGTGCAACCATGGATTCTGACACTACCTGCGTGGACAAATGTTTGGGTTGCACAGTTTTTGTTGAGACTGTGTTGTGTTCCACCAGATTTCTGCCAGAAGGTCATGGATTATAAAGGTGTGTGAGCAAAGCGCAATTGGAAGTGGCAATAACTATATCATCTGTTGCTTTTAGAAAAAAACTAAATTAATCAAAACCTTTGGACGAAATCCTTTGGTTTTGTTAATGATAATTGCTATACAATTGCTGTTCCCCAGAAATTAAAATTGAAAAGTAAAAAAAAAAAAGGAATAACTAAAAGTTCAATCCTAGCCTAGTCTTGCCTTAATGTGCACAAAGTGTGTCTGTAAACCGTACATCTATCGTAAAGGGTTTGGTTTTAGAAATATCTATATAAACACATGTGTTTTAGTTTAGCTGATGTGTTGCTCCAGAATAAACTTGATACACTTTGTCCCCAAGCCTACAAACCTCAAACACGAAGCATGAAGGCCCAACACGAAGGCCCAAAGAAAAATGTCATAAGATAACACCCGATACTAACAGTGCTGGAGGAGACTGCGAATGTGGAGGAAGTTAGATTGCAAGCAGCAGGTACTGCAGGGCATTCTCGAGTGGTGTGTGTTAACACAACAAATGGGTACATGAACAGTTTTCAGACCCATTTACTACAAACGTGTTCTAACTGCATATAGGCTTCATAAAAAAGTAATACAAGGAGAAATGTGATTCCTTCAAAATGTTTTTGCCAGTTGAAATTATTTATGAGTCAATATAATTTCAGGAGACATAACTAGTTTTGTCAAAGCAGTGGAGAAGGGAAAGAGAGATTGTGGGGAAAAATGTTTATATAAATGTCTGTCTGTGTGTGTGTGTGTATAAACTGAAGTATATTAATGTGTGTCTGAAAAAAATCCTAGTTTGTGCTATAATGTTTTTTACCAGCTGTCTCCATTCATAACTCATTGTCATGTTGAAAATAGCTTTTGAGACACGCGAGGGAAACAAGCCCCCCTTTTATTTTTTTAGTGTCAGTTGGTGCAGTGACAGGGATAAGTTGGGTGGCTTGAGGAGGAGGTGGGGTGAGTGGTTGGTCCTCAAATTCAAGCAAGAAAGAGTCCCGACTCAGCTGAGCAACGGGCTGGCTAGCTGTGGAAAATAAACAGCAGGCCTGAAGAATCAATTCAGCAGGCCTGTCAGAGGACTGTCAAACTCCCCTTCATGATGGACAGTCTGGATGTTCACAGTCTATTTGCCGCCAGGCTGTGAAGCGGTGAGTAAGTGAACCATGCAGGGCCGAGCACAGACAATATGAAGAGGGAGTGCAGAGCAATATTTGCTGTTGCCATGCTAGATCAGCATAAATGTCAAGGCCACTCTGCCGTGCCCTGAGGAGTCTTCTGGAGGGACTCCAGGCCTGGAGGTGAGTGTGTGAGCAGTGTCAATATGTGCAAGTGTGTGCACCGTGATACATGTTTGTCTGTGTGGTTGTAAGTGTTAGCTGTTAACATAAATCAAGTGTGAAATTTTGATTAACTCCATCCATTTACCTACTGTTTGATTTGTTTTTCATGGAGCATGTGCTTAAACCAACATGAGCAGCTGAGATGAAAAAAAACATGATAGGAACACTGTGGTAAGTGATTAACAGCTGCTGTTGTTCTTCTCTTTCACTCTCACTAAACCTGTTTATGATTGTCAATAATAATCAGACATGTGTTGGCTATCCTCAGCCACCCACACTGATAATATGTTTTTTTAAAACTGCGTCTGTACTTCCAGAGTGGACCTCATCCAAGTCCTGGTGTCAGACAGATTAGATCCCTCCTACAGTTCTGTATTCCAGCATTTTTCACCTTAAACTTGGCTCTTTATCATTTTTCTGTGGTGAGTAAATTTAGATTAAAATTAATTACTTGTTTACTCGTTAAAAACTACGCTTGTAACAGCAGATTTATTTTCTAAAACTTATGGTGACTATAATTATAAGACTAAAATTTAGTTTTGAATATTGACGTTTGTTCTGAAATCTTTTTCTCTTATTTTTTTAAACACAGGGCACGTTGGAGGGTAGCACCCTTCTACGGTAGGGATTTTCACTGAATCTTTACCATAGACAGTGAACTTTGAGTCTTTTCTCACAATATAAGATTTTCTTTTTCTTTTTTTCTTTCTTAAATTCAAAATCCTGTAATTGACAACATTTTGCTCTGCTTAAATGTTCATAATATTCCATGGTGCAAAGAACTTCTCTTATTTTGAGCTACTGGAGCTCTAATCAGGCTAGGTTGATGTGGCCAAGGATAGAATATCATTTTTTGATTTGATACATTATTTAAACACCTATACTCACCAGTGCAATACCATTCGACTTCTTTATTCATTTATGTATTTATTTCTTTATCTAATGAGTCCAGGTCCTGTAAACGACCACCGGTGTTTAGAAGACAGCTACGTTTTACTGTTATCGTCCACATGAAAAGGCAGTTTAAGAAATTAAAATCAAACCTGGAAAACATCCTTCTAGAGTAAGGATATTCACTGACTATTTACCGTACACTAAACCTTGAATGGGAAACAACTTAAAAACAAGAAGGTTTTCGCTGAAGGATTCTCTTATCTCCAGAACATTGCTATTGTATTTGACTGAACTGCTTTCCCTGGCCATTAATGGGCAGGAGGCTTTTGTGCACATTTAACAACCTATTCCATCAGTACGTTTCTTGTGGATAGATTTTATTGTAAATGGTGATCTGGGTTAAAGGGTTAGGCTAAATGGTACTTAGCCTAATTCCTTTTCAGTTTTTAGCAGAAAGGTTATAATCATATCCTTGTTTATTTTTCAAGTCAAACTGGATGGTTGTGGTGTAGTTGACTGTGCTACATCATACTGATCATTATTCCAATATCGCCGACTCCTTTAACACGCATGATGGAAGGAAAACAAAAGGAATACTTTCGCTGTTTACAACACTTCATCTGAATAAAGTTCTCAGCAATGATATAATGTATGGTGCAGATACAAAATATTATTTTGTTGAAGGAAGTGACTATTGGAAAAGAGGTGTGCTTGCAAGTTTGCAGTGTAAGAGTAAAAAATTGGTGGATTCAAATATACAGTTTACTAAAAAAATTAATAGATAAAAGGGAAAAGAAAGTTTGATTAAATCAAATTGAGGTTTGGCATGCCAGAAAGTCAAAGTCAGCCCACATCTCAATCGATCTCAAAGTCGGTCCTTTCTAAGCATTAAATCCACACATCTTATTGGGAGTGGTACATTTAAGCTGCTTCAGCCTGCCTATCTTTGCTGCCTCTTCTCTACTACAGCTCGTTGGAGGGCAGAGAGGCCCCAGAGCAGAGCCACGCTCTCAAGCAGGAATTTGAGCAAATGGTTGTCACCTTCTTGACTTAGCGGTAATAAAACTCTTATGAACACTGTTTCCCAGCTTGGGAAGTAGAAAAAAAAGAATAAATAGATAAATAAAGTTTAGTAATGTTTAGAAAACCATACAAAAACATATTGAGATTTGTTTTGAACACTGTGCAAAAGATTCAGTGCTGCCTATTTATTTTCATAGTTTACACCCTCTGCCTCTGAGATACCAAGGAATGAGATTTAATAAATATTCAAATCCTGGTCATTTTCACTGTCGACTGTGTAGTCTCTCTGCATGGGCTACTTAAGTCCCTGCCTTTGGGCAAACAACACTGTCTGACAGTCTGCGTTGCAGCTTAATAATGCCAGTGGTGTTCAGTGTTCAGATTACTGATCTGATCACACATAATCCATAGCCCCCCAGCACTCTACCACTGTGCTACAAATTCTTATTGTCATTTGCCTAAGCTTATACACATCTTACATAATAAAAATCATGTAAGGTCAAGTCAAAAGAAGTGATATATAATGTATTTAACAATGGAGATTGTACATTTTCATTTTTGCAAGATGGCAGGGGAAAACTCATTGATTTTTATTAGAAATCAGCTACTTGATTTTTTTCTTTAGAGGTTTTAATATTTAACATCAGATTTAGTGTCATGCATACATGTATTCACACGAAATTCGTCCTCCGCTTTTAACCCATCCAGGTTGGCACCTGTTGAATTCTGATCTCAATTTTTTATGAGCAACATTTTTTCAGAAATCCAGAAACTGTGAGAACCAAAATACTTGAACATCAATATAAGCAATGCAGAATTTACATTAAAAATCTATGACATTTTTGTGCTGTCTCGCTTTGCTGTCATTTACATTTTACATCTGTTATTGATGACATCCAGCTTGATTTACTGTTCCATACCGTATTTTCAGTTACAGGCTTGTCTTGGAGACATAAAGGCCTGAACAAACTGCAAATTTTTACTTCTAAATTCATGTAAAATTTTAAAATATATATGTTTATATATAAATTAATGAATAAATTAATGGATAGAAATTTGAAAGTTGTTTTTACCCTAAAAATGTGAAAAAAGAAAAGATCAAACATCTTTTTTTGCTTTGTACGGAACTGCATCAGCTTTTTTTTTTCTTTAATCTTCAGTCTTCACACTAGTGCTTTTGGTCCTGCAAAGCAATTTAGGTTGCACATTTGTGCTTTAAAAGTGTTTATACAAAAAAAGGTAAAGTTGAAATGATAACAATACAGTCATTGTTTGAATTGTAAAACACAAAAAACTATTTAGATGTTCCTAAAAATAAAAATTGTTTCAGTTCAGCAAGAGACACAGGGTCCCACTCCTAAAAAATGACCACCAGTGCTGAAAAATAGCATAATATTTGAATGAATGATTTAAAAAATCTCAGCATAGGTCAAACTTGAATTTAGTAAAAAAAACAAAATACAAAGTATTAAAGAGATTTTTTGCAGTAAGGAGGAGGACTGAGGTTGTTGGTCGGCTTGCTGGGTCACAGATTGTTTATGTGCAGAGGAGCGTGCATGGCTGCAATCCAAAGATGCTTCACCGTATGAAGCTTATCAAAACTCATGGTGTTTGGGGTCAGAATTACAAAAGACAGGGTCACTGGTACACTGCAGACCCTCCTCCCTGTTTGTGTCGCAGACGCTCACTTTATCAAGGAGTTCATGCTCTGTTGCTCGGAGTGCATGGCTTGCCTTGGGATGTTTGGGTCCTGCAGCACGAGACAGTAAATCTTCCTATGTCTGATAAGTATTGATTAGATATTAACATCCTCCCTCCTGTCCATGAGAAAACAGCACTGGCCTCCACTCTCACATACTCATCATCCCTCTCTCCCTATTCACAATTTGCTCTTCTACCAGTGGGCCCTCACATAAATGCAGGGTGTACAGTATATTATGCAGAATACAGGCACAGCTTCTCGCTTTATTCTCAGCATATCCTCAGCTAAACAAACATCTTGCCTCCGCCTTGTTTATCTAACTGCATGACTCTCCTCTCATCTCTCTTTCTCTCTCAGACTCTGTGTCTCTTTCACTTTTACCCGTCTTGTCATTTTCTCTTTGTCAATTTAATACCTCTTTTCTGCTCTAACCTGTCACTCTTCTACCTTCTCTCAGGGACACGTGAGCATAGACGTGGACGTAATTACCACCCGCTGAGAGACGTAGAAGCATGCTCTGTGTCATTGCTGATCATGTTGATATATGCAGATGAGTCTTTGCATATAAATGAAGTGTTCCCTCCTTGGTGGAAGGTCTAAACTTAGCTGACCAGGCATTCAATTAAAACTCTTTTTGATGCTGGATGCGAAATGCTTAATGTGTAACTTTGTTGAAACCAATGATTTAAACAAACAGGTAAACCTCGGTGGAGTTCCAATGTAGCTGTAAAAACACATGAAAAAGAAAAAACACACACAACAAAGGGAACAGATCAACTAGATTAGCACATTCCTCTCTTATGAGAAAACCCATCAGCGGCATGTTCTTTCTGACCAGAAACCCACTTCCACACACACTGAGGCAGCAACAAAGCACGTCAGTAAATGTAATTTAGGATACTAAAAATGCAGCTTTTACTATTTATAGCTGAAATGTGAGTAAACAGTACACAAGTGCAAGTTACAGTCAAAACTGGAATACATCATTTTTATTTGCTCTGTATCTCTATCCTGCACTTCATTGTGTGTATTTACAACGCCTCCCCCTTGTCACATTTAAACAAGCAGCTTTTAGCTAAAAATATATAGGCGTAATCTAATTTCCAGGTGAAACCGCTTTCTTTTACAGCATCCCTGGGTTTCAGATTGAGGTCGATTTGTTTTTATGAAGCTTTTCATCAATCCTCACTTTCGTCTCTCTCTGAGAACTGGGTTGCTTGAAAACAAATGTAGCTATGCATGTCATTGTTTGCCATGCATGCATCTGTGACAGGGGGCAAAGATAGATTGAAAGTGAGAAGAGGTTGTTTGTTCATGATTTTTTTTTCGAGTGAATGCAGGGTTGAGTGTGTGAGGCTGGGTAGTGCATGCTTTTGGGATTTTATTTAGGGATTGTCACAATGGATGCCAGATCGTATGAGTGTATGTGGCAGGAACAGGGATTACTGCAAGTGTGCGTGTGAGAGAGACAGAGGGAGTTAAAGTGCTTGTGTGCGACTGTAAGAGAGAAGAAAAGTTTTTGCATTATTGTTTGTCATGACTTTGGAGGTACATGAAGATAGTCTTTTAGAATTTAAAGGTTGAATGTGCGTGCATATGCTGTATATGTGTGGGTGTGTGTGATGGAAGATCCATAAACCACCTGTCCCTGAGCTGGAGGGCTGCCTGGGTGCCTCTGCTAACCTTCTCTCAGTTGATTTAGGAAGCTATCGATTTCATAGTCTTTCTTTGTTTTTCCACTTTTTCATAAATAGCAGATCAAACTCGCTATCACCCATGTTTGTTTTGTTCTCTTTCTCCCGCAGGCTATTTACTCTGACATTTCCGTCATCATCCTTGTTACATGGTGCAGGAAAATCATTTCATTTTTCCTGCATTTCTGCAGACTGTAGCAGAGGGTGTGATAAGGAGGAGGTAGAGCCTGATGCAAATGAAATACTATGGATGGAAAGCTTTAGATGATCTCATTATGGTTGTCATTGTGAAGTTAATAGAAATGGTCAAAACAATTCTGACATTGCTAATGAAGGGGGATTCTATCTATTTGCTTTAAAAGGCTATTTGTTTTATTTTTTATTATTTGAATTAGCCTGTTCAGCCGGTGGGGGGAAATCTGTTTTGTGAATGTCTTTGAGTTTATTTTCTTTATCCAGGTTCTGATATATCATTCTGAGAGGTTTCTGCCTCTGTATGTACCAAATTTGTGGAGGTGGATGTTTTTATAATTTTATTTTTATACTCACATAACTGAAAAATGACATTTAAAAGATTTAACAGCCATCTGCCTTCGAAAGAGATTTGAGACTGTGTCACTCAACAAAAACCAAAGGGACTAACATCCTGAAACGTGTAAAAAATGGACTTTAAAATCTACACAGTAAAACATGGCGAGTTTTAAGATCAGTCTTGTGTATGCTATGTGTGTAAATATAATTATTTATACAGTAATTGTTTATTTATGTATAGGACAGTAAATCAACAAATACCCCAGAATTATTAAGTATTGATTAAATGAGGTAATGAGGAAATCAATATTTCCAATACAAGTGTAACAGCAAGCATATCCATTGGACAGTAAACATGCCTGGTGTATGTATACAAATTAAACATACCCTATCTTAATTTGTAAATCAGTGCACTCCACAGATGTTTGATCTGATTGAGACTTGGGAGGTTTGGAGGCGATGTCAACATCTTGAACTTCTGAATTTCTTGAATTTCTTCTGTATTTTCCAAAGCATCATCCCACTGAAATATATCGAGTTGCCATGATAACATGTGCATGGTCTGCAACAATTTCTAGGAAGGTTGTAAAGTGTCAACGTGAACTCTAGGATCCACTGTTTCTCAGCAGAACATCGCCCAGAGAATCACAAAGCCTCTTCTCAGAGTGCATCCCTCTGGCATCTCGGGATTAACAATTCACTTGCATCTGGCCGTCCATTTCATGTTTAAGAAAATCTGATTCAACAGACCAGACTAGGCAAGGCAATTTTATTTATAGAGCAGAATTCATACACAAGGCAATTCAAAGTGCTTCACAACTATACAAAATCACAAGAAGGCGATAAAATCATTAAAAAGAAATAAAAAAATTATAAAAAAAATTTTAAATGATAATAATGATAATAATAAAAATTTTAAAAAAAATTTTAAAACCCATTAAAAATAATCATTAATTACTACCTGCATCCTTTGTTCCACGCTCAAACTATAAAACATAAAAAAAACCACTGTATGCATTTTTAGTACCGGGCAGTAGATACAGCAAACTGCAATACATTGTGAATTCTGACTTTTTTAAAAAAAAATCACAGCCAGACATTTGTGCAACAATAGCTTTTCTGTATGATTGGATCACACAGATCAGTGTTCACTCCCTATCCAAAACGGTGAGCCTTCACGAACCATGACCCTGTTGCTTTTATAGCTGTTCTCCTTAACTTGGACCAGCAGTCTTGCAGAACAGAAGATGCTCTGACCCATCTTGCCCTTATCTTGCCTTCACAATTTGGTCCTTATCAAAGTCACTCAGATCCTTATACAATATCATTTTTCCTTCTTCCATCTTATCAACTTTAAAAACTGACCGTTCGGCTAATTATTCACACCTCCTTGACAGGTGTCATTGTAACAAGATAGGAGATACCTATTGGCGGCATTATTGTGTGGTTTCTCAGTGTCTTCTCATCTGTCATGTCCAGAACAACGTGATGTCCATCTGATGCTATCTGGAAAAGATTGTGATAAAGCAGCCGTCTCTCTTAACCTCACAGATTCTGTCTTAAGGTGACACTGAAAAAAAGCATCCAAGTTCCACAACCAGTGATGATGACGAAGCAGGAGAGAAGATGATGATGAAATTTTGATTGTTGTGAATTAATGGAGCTTAGGCAGACCTTAAGACTAAGCTTGCATTAGCTGATTGTTTCGTTCATACTTCAGTGTCACCAGAGCTAATTCATCAGTTTTAGCTACCAGCTGACCGATCACGTAAGATAGCAAGTATTTTTTAATGTAACGCTTTGCAAGATGGCGCCTCAAGTAAGCTCATGACAATACTGTTTGCTGTTTCAGGTCTGTTCACCCTCCCTCATTAGTGCTTTTTGATTTGCTGCCATATATAATTTTGTGATTATTCATTTAAAGATCTGCTCTCAACTGAATCTTTGCTGTTTAAGTTTTTTTTTTTTCAATCAAAGCTCCCTCAAAGATCAGAGCCTCTTCCACCAAATCTTTTTAATCACTTGTAAAGGCTTAATCTTTGAGCAGCTTTACCGAACAATGTATGTAATAAAGTCAGTAATAACACTGTTGACAAATAGTTTTAATGAGGAGGAGGAGGAAGAACATGATGACAATGTGATAATACTGATGTTAGAGCAGGAGTAATGGCATGATTAAGATGCTGATGAGAATGATGATGGTGGTTATCGTTATGAGGCTGATGACAATGATGATATGCTGTCTGGCCGTGATAATGATGACAAAGGAACAGTAGATGAAGATGGTCATAAGATTTCCAATAATAACATTTCCAGATCATAGTTATTTTGAGTAGTCCAATATTTGTTTGGCTCATACAGGTTTCTTTCTCACCTTGGTATCCTGGGGACTCAACTCAAGCAGTGAAGTGAGAGGCGTTAGGATGCATTCCTCTGTCATGCTTTTGTTTTTAGTTAAAAGGTACCTGATTGTTATATGAGACTTGGTAATGTCTGGGACGATGCAAGACTGGTTGAAATAGAGATGTTTTTTTTAGCCACTAGACATATAACAAAGAAACACACTTTTTTTTTTTTTTTTTTAACCTCATTAAACGATTCCTTTGGAAAGGAAACGCAACTTCTGGTCAACATATGTAATGCTCTCTTCTGCAAAACCAGCAGCAGAGTTGGTATATGAGCTTTAAAAAAAACATTTTAAAAGATCAAGAAATTGTGTATGTCTGTACATACATATACATATGTGTGTATGTATACTGCCACAAATTAGGCTGTATATTTTTACAAAGATTGTTTAAAATGGAAAGGCCTGATAAGAGTTCAGTGATTTTGCTTCTTTTCTTTTTAAAAGTATAAGTTTAATGTTGAGCTGAGCATGGTCCAGCTTATTTTTGGTGATATGTTGCCAAAAATGTATTCAGAGCAGACTGTTTGAGTTGCATAAACATTATGTTGTGTTTTAAATGTGCTTTTACAATCATTTTTAAGAATGCACTGGGTTATGCAGGACCTCTCACTTACATGTAGAGGACTTACTGTTTATATGTGACATGCTCAGTGTTAAGTGTTTTCCTGAGCATAAGATCTTGCCGCTTATTTGGAACATCTCCCTTTTATGTGTTGTAAAAGCATCCTGACATATTTAAACTGAGGTATTTGGTCCGAAATATTGTGATGTCTACGGCCGTATTTATTACCCATTCACGTTTTGATAATGACAACAAATTGATTGTTGTTAATGAAGAGGGTATTTATGAGTGCATGCAAATGATGCAACGGGAATATGATAACGGGTAATGCTAATGATGACAATGACATGAAAATTAAAAGCTGAAAAGCAAAGACAGCGACACTAATGAAATTCAAACAATGACGATCTTATACTAATGGAGCACATTTTGTGTCTAAATAATCCTCCAAGTGAGCAGGAGCTCATCTCACTGTCAGGGCAACAGTCCTCAAAGACTGTTACCCCACCATGACAAAAACATTATGCTGAGAAGAAAAGCAACCATAGTAACCATTTATCTCAGTGTAATATTCCTCATGGCATAAGGGTCCATGTTAGTTACAAGACTCCAGTTTGTACTTGCATTTAGCTAATTTTACACTGAATTATCATCCCAATTTATCCTGCAAATGGCATCCCAATTTGTCTCTTTTTAAGGGATTCTTTGGGGTTTTGAAGCAGGCCCTATTTCTTGCGGATATGTATCTCCAAGGACACAGATGCTGTGTTGTTTGCCTTACAGAAAGCCTGAAAATCCTCCACAGATGTGCTCATTTCCCTAAGCGAGGGGGAAATGACATGCCGGTGTGCAAGATTTGGACACATTATCCACTAATGATATAGAAATGTACGCCTTAGCAATTCTGCTGGGAACACATACTGTCTCATTGGCCAAGAATTTCTTAGTATGTATACAGCTCTCTGAGTCAAACAGTGCCCTTATGACACCAGTGGTAATAAGGTTGCTATCAGAGCAAAACAACACTTGTTATGTGATCCATAGAGTAAAGTCTGAATGGTAGTAATAAATGCCCAAAATGTGAGCACAGAAGGGCACTGATTCAAATAGAGAGAATTGCCATGTCTAACACACCTCATGCTGCAGATTGTTGTTTTTCAGTTGTGAATTATCATGATGAAGCCACACAAAGAGCTCATGACCACAGCCTTGCCCTGGGATAAGCTGCTGGCAGAATAATAATAAAATGTATGAGGAAAGTTGAGGCCAGTCTCCTCAGTATCAGGTCTCACAGTCGACATGAGTCAGACAGAGTGTGTTTTTATCAGTTTGGGAAGCCTAAATTAAATCTAAGTAGATGAGAGCAGGCCCCCAGTTCTCTGAAGACGGAAGGGGCAAGAATTTAATATGGCTGAAACTAGCACTTGTGTTGGTAGTGTTGATTTTCTGTATGAGATGGGTTTAAAAGAAGCCAAGCCAAACTGAACCACTGGAATGAGCTCTGGGGGATAAATTGAAGGATTAAGGGAAAATGGGATAAAAGAGTAACAAGGAAGAAATTCTTAAAAATGAGAGACAGTGTCTACAGCACTTGGATATGAGGGAGAAATGAGCATCAAGAGAGACAGAAAGAAAAAGGAAAAGCCGTCTATAATGTGTTTAGACAGAATATTACTGTTTGACACTATAGCTTAAAAAAGAATTTTTACAAAAGGGAAAAAGAACTCTAAAACCAGCTGGCTTCTGACCACACTGGAAAATGGAAAAGGGAAGCCTTGGTTTGCAAGCCCGAGGGCCAGTCAAGCAAAGCGGGGTCCGGTGAGGTTGATCAGTCAGCCAGCATTTTTTTAGTGAGCAAGACTTCATTTACAGTGGTTCGGGCAAGGAGAGTTGCCCCTAGTTGGGTCAAAAGAAGAAAAACAAGAAAAGGCTTATAGCTCACAATTGCTGTCTTCAATCTCCAATCCATCATGTGCTTGTAATGCCACACTAGAATGCAACATGATTCATCACGTTCCTGAGATATGAATAAAGGCACAGTTTTTGCGAGTCTTCCTTCCATTGTGTGTCTAATTTATGCAGCACAATGTTTAGCCTTAAAACAGCATGATATGAAGTTGTAGAGGAAATTACCCTGCTAGGCAATGATATGACTAAGACGCTACTCTGCTCACAGTAAACACCAATCCTTTTCTGGCCGAGCTGTAGTAATGACTGAAGAATCCTGCTGTGTCCTCCCTGTCTGTTCCTCTCCACCTCCACTGTTATCCTCTTTATTTAGAAATTGTATCTGGTTGTGCAGGGTTTTGGTAGTGAAGACCTGACTTTAGTTAGTAGGAAATGAAAATGCATAATAATAAAAACCTGTAGAGCTTATTAATTTAGTATCTTGTTTTTTCAGCTGGTTCTATAACCATGTAGATAACCCATGAAGTCAAATCATATGTTATTTATTTATTTATTCACTTTTGAGTCAGTTAATGCCTTAAAATTACATACCTGACAGCATAACATACCCAGAAATTACATGCAAAATGTGAATGAAATGTTGTGCTATTTATATAAATACCATGAGACCAATTTAAGTTTGTTTTCCACACACAGACACAAATGTAAGAATGGAACTTTGTGTTTGAGGGAAACTTAATCCTGGTACAATTTCCTGATATTGTGCACAGCCTTGACAAAATGTCATCCAACACAGTTCATAAAACTATCAAAAAACGTACTTTTATACTTTCTATGATACAATACAATATGATTTATGGACCAGCTTTGCCCAGGAGGTAAACAAACAGAAAAGAGGACATATATCCTCAACACTTACGTGACCTTAATGCGAACCATGCTCATGCCAGACACATCATCTACACAGATAACATTAAAAACTACACAGATGGCCGAGATGTCGCGACACCATCTTTCATTTGATCACACACTGATTTTTTTGAAGCATCAAATGAAGTGAGGAATTTGGGACTCCAAATCTTTTTTTTTGAAAGGAGAGGCTGGTACTCTATGTGTAAATTGCAAAAAATGAGATGGAATGATCAATGCAATTCTAAGCACGCTCTCATCGTGAGTAGTCAGGAATAAAGTTTCCATAGACTTACCAAAAAATCTTTCA
Organism: Odontesthes bonariensis; assembly: GCF_027942865.1. NCBI lineage: Eukaryota > Metazoa > Chordata > Actinopteri > Atheriniformes > Atherinopsidae > Odontesthes > Odontesthes bonariensis. The sequence goes on from NC_134529.1 coordinate 9,869,898, forward strand.
ACAAAAGCTAATTGAATAATTCAGTTTGTTCTTGAAGCTATACAGACAGACTGCAAAACCAGGCCATGCTGTAACACCAAAAAATATTCCATTTGAAACAATAAAACATATCCTTGAACAACTCATAACACCATCTGCAAAGTACCACCTCTACAAAGAGCAGGAGTGAAGTACAACTAATTTGAGAATTCCTGTACGGATGCCATTTTATGGATCCATGGGTTGTATTTAAACTTAACAACAAATTACAACAAAACTGTCACTTTCCAGTTGGGTTGAAGCAATAATGTCACTTGATGATGGCAAGATATAATTGAGTACCACAATGGTAAAATACAATCTGTGTACCATCTCCTTACACTGTTCTACACTTCAGATACAGTTGCACTTATGATGCACTTATGATTTCTTGTGACCGGACGTTCTTTTGCCTACCGATGTGGAACACACTTATTGTAAGTCGCTTTGGATAAAAGCGTCTGCAAAATGATCGTAATGTGGAAACGGAAAATGCGAAGCTGATGACATGTCCTTCTACAAATCCCGTAGTTTTAAAATGGCGGAGCAACATGGAGACATTCATTGGAGTGTAACACTCTTATGTACATTCGTATGCTGAATATAAAGAATATAAGAACACTGCACTTTTGTGATGGAGGTAATTAATAACGATTGAGGTAATACTTGTGAATGATAAGACTCAAATTTGTTAATAGACAACGTGAAATATTACACATTATGGCTTTAAAGGTGAGCCTTGTAAGAGACTCAGACTTAGTGTAAGCATGAAGGAAAGTTCAATTAGAATATGCTAAACTGAAAGTTGTGCTGCAGTTGTGTCATGAAAGACATTTGTGTCCAGCAGCATAAATACAATGATTTACCATTAAATAGGTCTTTGTGATCGCTTGACAACTTTAAACCATTGACCAGAATCATAACCTGCATTCACTGACAGCATGTGGCTGTCAGTGAATGAATATTGATAATCCAGTTAATCATCTTGCTAGCCATCCACACATGTAGTGTGCACTTCCTTGGAACCCCATAGTCACTTGTTGCTCATAAAATACTTTAAGAGGCAAAGCTGTCTATGTCAAGGGTATGGACATCACATAATCCAGGCCATTAGCCTTTCCTCAGGACATGGTCAATGACTGGATTTATTTTGCAACCTGGTAAATGTGTGTTCTACTGTGATGTGGAAAAGATATGTGAAAACAGAAGAGGGATATTCCTCTACAATGGCTGTCCAAATATTTCTTCTTTCTACAAGGCTAACTCACTATGAACTGAAAGTATAGAGCAGAACAGAGCCCATCAGAGAAACTGCTGCTGTGCAGACACGACTGATAGGTGCAACATCCACCAAGAGGGTGTTGTGCGTCAGTGGACTGAGAGATGAGGCTCTCCTCACCGTTAGCCATAAATCCCAAATGCTCTCATTATTAAATTCATCTTGTCAGATGCCAGGGCGTGGCTCGTGATTGCCATCTAACTTTATTGACTGGCCTCTGTCCTCAGTCAGATGAAAAAGATGCCCTTGCCAAACAAAGTGGGTGCATTGGTGTCCTCCATAGACATATTTACAACTTCATCCTCCACTGACACTGGGTATGCGTGCACCACAGCCTCTGACATTGTGCTGAGTCACAGTGATTTGGGAGTGGGGATTTGTTTTGATATATGGTTGGGAGGATGTGATTTAAATTGAGGGTGTCTGTGTATCATGTAAGTTTATGTCATGGTTCATTTGTTTGCAGCTCCGAAATCAGTAACAATGACAGCTGGCCAGAGTACTTACAAAGTGTAACAATCCCAACACTGTTAACTTTCCCAGAATATTTCAAAGTCAAAGTCCGGACTCAGGCTAACCTTATCTTTCTTTGTGAAGGTATGATCTGTTTGCATCCCCCTTAACATAAGTATCAGTGGGAGAGGAGTCCTGTGTCCCATCCCACTGCTTAACAGACTGGAGCCAACATGGCTCCCATTGCACCCATGCTTGTCGCTCCTGGTGTGTTATCATTAAAGGAAGGCAAATACCAGAGAGAAATTAAACATGTGGCTACTTCTTCTATCCTTCTGAAACTGCTAAGTTTGTTTTTCCTCAATGTCATAGAGTTTGGTGTATTTTGAGATGGCTGAATGAGCTGTGTGATAGGCTGTGGGGAGGAGTTTTTGGTGAGTGGGTTAATCTTTGTTCTGTGTACTCTACGGGAGGAAAATCAATTGCTGTTTTACTTAATATTCTGTTTGCACAGGCTCAGCTGGTTATTTGTTTGGAAATAAGCGAGGGTTTTTTGTCACAGTGAATGTTGTGGCCACAGATTTAAAGGAATGGTTTCTGCCTTTTTAGTCTAGAGCACAGAATGATATAAAAGCATGGGGTTTTAATGAGGTTTTTCATACTGTGGGAGCAGATGGTTACTTTAAATGCACCCTGTGGAGTGTTTTCATGTAAACAAACACTGTAAAATGTATTCACTGTGTCTCATCATGGTGCATTGTGCAGTCTGTGTTTCTTTTATGTTAGCAGTTGATTGCTGTTTTTCCTGGCACCTTTTCACGAACAACTATTGACCGGCAGACTGCTATGAAGACAAAAAAGAGGATAATAGAAAGCCTACTTCTATTTTATCTTGAATTAAAGTTCTAATCACATAATTGTCATACTTTTGACATAGAAATATATACAGAAGTGGTCTTTTCAATCCCATGTCTCCCTTTTTGGGGGGTGTTTATACATACAAACATTTTGTGTTGTGTTCCTCAGAGCTTGGATGCAATGTAATTACGAATTGTTTCTTACCTATAAAATATAATTTCTTACTTTCTTTCTTCTACGACAACTTAGGTACAGCTCAGTTCTTAGTTCCACATTTGTGTTCATGGACTGTAAATAAAATATGTATGTAGCCACCATAACGTCCCTTAAACCTGGCCTTGGGCTGCACGTCATCTTAGCTTCTTCCCCCTTTTCTGTTTATCTACTGTGAAATAAATGCTTGTAAAGCCCAAATGTATATTACAAAAACACAAAAATGAATTCAATGTCTATGATTCCGAATATTGATCTGGTTCTGATGATATGGCAATACAATCGTTCACCATGTTTACCCAGTTCATCCATTCATCCATAAATCCTTTAACTTCTGCTTATCTGAGGTCGATTCGGAGAGGCAACAGGTCCAGGAGGTAAACCCATACATCCCTCTCCCTAGCAACACGCTCTGTATATGTAACCTGATATGTAATCCCTCCAATGCGTTCTGGGTCTGTCCCAGGGTCTCCTCCCAGTTGGATGTTCCTGAAAATCCTCCAAAGGGAGCCGACACGGAGGCATCCTAAGCAGATGCCTGTACCATCTCAGGTGACTCCCTTTGATGTAGAGGAGCAACAGCTCTACTCTGAGCTCCTTAAGGATGGTCTAGCTCCTCACCCTATCTCTAAGGCCTAGCCCAGCCGACCTCTGAAGAATACTAATTTCATCCACTTGTATCCTCAACCACATTATTTCAGGCACTACCCAGATGTTGTGAGGGTTGGAACAAAGATGAACCATCAGATCGAAACCTTTGCCTCACAGCTCAGCTCCCTCTTTACAATTAGAGAATAGCACAGCACCCACATTACTGCTGACAGAGCCCCAATCCATCTGTCAATATCTCGCTCCATCTTGCCATCACTCATGAACAAGATTCTGAGATATACGTAAATCCCTGCGCCTGAGTAAGCGACTCATCCGTGACCTGGTGGGTGCATCTTTTTCCAGTTGAGAACCATGACCTCAGATTTAAATGAGTGCGACTGTCAACGACTGTCATCCCAGCTGCTTCACACTCAGTAGCGAACTGCTCCAGTGCTTGCTGAAGGTCATGGTTTGAATAGGCCACCAGAATCACATCATCTGTAAAAAGAAGAGATGTAACCCTGAGCTTCCCAAACCAGACACCCATGTCTCCCCGACTATGCCTCGAGATCCTGTCCATGAAAATCACAAACAGGATTGGTGACTGGGGGTAGCCCTGGTGGAGTCCAACAAGCACTGTAAGAGCTTGACTTTGTGCCAATAATACAGACACAGCTCTTGCTTTGGCTATAGGGACCAGATAGTTCCAAAAGGGATACCCCATTCTCCCCACTGAAAATGTTCAGCATTTCAGGTCCCACCCTGAAATATAATCTCAAAAGTACCACCTTCCCACAGAGGACACTAGGAGTTAAAAATATTGGCCTGTTGTTAGCCCCTGTTCGTTATTTGGCTCCTGCTAGAATGTTTTTCAGATAATGCTTGGGAGGTTAAAAGTTAAGCGCTCTTTTTCAATTCTGTCCCACTTTTTATTTCAAACACAAACAGTTTAGATTTACAACAAAATAAATACATACTCACTACTCTTATCTTTACTGTACTTTAGAATTTGCTCATGCAGCCTGTTCAAACATCCAACAAATACTGACAGGCACCACATACACACACAATATAAACAATGTCTCGTAAATAGCCATTTACTGCCACTGTATGTCCCATTGACAGCCTGAGATCTCCTAGATAACCCATTATTTCACAAATTAGAAAGTCCCTATACCCACCCCTCTTCGGCACATTCTTTAACAGCAGCAGATTTGTGACAGTCTCAACCGCCAGGATTCAATTTAAATCTCCACTTGAAATGCTGAGTATGAGATGGTGCTTTAGAACAGTCTTCTTGTGGAGGTGACAAGGATTTCCCACAGAGGTCAAGCCTGACTGCTGAGTAAAGCTCCTGATTTGAGAATGCCCTCATAAGCTTGACCTTGCATGCTTGTTTTACAATGCAGTCAAATGGGTGGCATTTTCAAACTGCGAGTAGCTACTGATAAGTTTCATAGTTGCACAGTTTTAGTCCCTCATTAAGTCTAAATGTCAAGCTCTGCTACAGATGGAAAAGCAGTCATTTCTCCTTGCTTGCGACATTAAACACAGGTAGCACCATCAACCACGAGGTGACACAGGTACAACTATTTGGGAGCAGATGTCAGCTTCACAAAGCAGAGATCATAAAATCTCATGATGGACACTTTGAAATCTCTGAGCATAGTTGAAATTTCTGAGAACGCTTTACTCTGCAGTGCAAAGAAACAGCTGTGACTCAGCTGCTGAGAAATAAAGGTTTGAATCACTCAGAAAAACGAAAATGCTGGGAAAGATGCATTCAGAATAAAGAAATCCTGAGAACCCATCACCAGTCAGTGGAATTTTTTTCCCCTTCGGACAGATTAGTTACATTTCTGACGCCCTACACAGCAAACAAATAAATTAATGTGGGGTTGTGAAAGAAAGTGCAGTACATTCTATTTTCATATTATGATCTGAAAACTGTCTGAAAACCTTTGAAATGACTCATCGCAGTCTCTGAATCCAAGGTGTTAATTGCTTGTTTTTCTCATCCAGCTGTCCAAAAGTCAAAGATACCATATCATAAAGCAAAGAAAAGCTGACAATCTTTTCATTTGACAAACTGGAACAAGCTTTTGTTATCCTTAATTTATTTATCAAATAACAAATTGTTAAGCAGCTTCCTGCCCATCAACTGTTTAAGCACCAATTCCCTTGCAGTTATAATGTTTTTACTCTACTTCCACAAAAATGTCAAGCAGTTAATACACTGTACTTATCTTTTATGCATCTACAATTCCACCATCTTGTTAGTCATGCTGAATGAAAGATAGTCAGAGAAAGAAACAGAAAACACTACAATGACTGAAGCTCTTACCAAGTGACCATTGGAGAGCAGGGTTGCTCAGTAATGAACTGATCAACTGGGGTTTGGTTATAGGCACAGCACTGACCACCACTCTCTTTTCTAATTCTTATGATGTCCCCTCCACAGCCCCCAAAATCAGGCAACCCTGAGGACTGGAGCCTTGAGGTATGGTTGAATAGTAAAGTCAACAATTAAATTGATCATTCATATGGTCTTTTCCTAGCACTTTTTAGTGCTATGAGAATCAAACCTGACTTAGATTAAGCTATGATGCAGGTTTTTTGTTGTGAAACCTTTCAAAAAATGTTTCCAAAAAATACATCAGGTACTTTACCTACTATTTTCATATCATGTTATTTCACTGAAGCTATATTATATCTTTTATGATTGGCAATTCAAAAAAGAACAGAAGAAACCACAAAAGTTAAAGGTATTTTGTAACAGGGTGCTCACGCTCTCATACAGTATTTATTTGCATGAATCACAGTTCTGCATGAAAACAGTCAGGCATCATATGTTGCAGCCACAAGCAATTGTGTGACAGGATCTTAAATCCATCCTTTTCTTTCATAAAGGATGCTCCAGTGTTTTGTTACGCAAAGGGAGATTATAACGGAAGCACTAAAGCTGTTTCTTTAGCATTTAGAGAATTCAACTAGCTTTTATTGGGGGTACCAGTTTGACACTTCCTGGTCATTTCACTCAGTTAGAAACCTTCATAAGCAAAATAGATTCCGACTGGCACCATGTCCACAAAGCAAACCTGGACCTAGAAGATCGTCCAGCAGATTATGAAGCAGGTTGTTTGCCCAATATTTACGATGTTTAATTGGTGTCTTGCAGTGTCTTCCTCACTGATTTATGTACCCTATATCATTACATGCAACAAAACTGATGGTCTGTACTATATATGGAGTTAACACTGGGTCCACTTGTTACTCAAGTGCCTTAGTAAGTACCTCAATAATAGCTTAATCTTTTTACCAGATCCAGATGCTGTCATCAATTTGCCATAATGACACTCAAAAAGGAGGATGATGATGAGGATCAAGATGATAGTGGTGAAAGGGAGAAGGGAGAGTGGACAGTGATAAGGGCACAGTCCGAACATTATGGTGGAGACTGCAGTAAGAGCGGCTATTTGCTAAATCTTAGTTTCCTCTGCTGTGAAGAAGCTTCAGTGACACCTGCTGGTACACTGACATGCATGAGCAGGGTGCCTGCAATCACGATGTTTACCTTCATTTAACCAGTCGGAAGGTCACATTTAGTCTTCATTAAGTTCAATCAGCTGGCTCATCTTTATATTCCAAAAGTTAACCTGGTGATGATGGTTCTTTGCAGTAATTAAACAGAGACTGCACAGTGCACACGATCACATCATTTTCATGAGTATCGTGACACTTAGCAGACATGATCTCACGTCGCCATCTAGTGGCCATAAACTAATAATGACCTATTTAATGTTTTTTTATCTGCTTCCACATCCAACAGCAAATGTAAAACAAACTCAATACAACATACAGGGTACCTCCTCATGAGAACATTATCAATTCTTTTCAGCAGAGTAAAACAGTTAAACAGAAAATTAAAATACTTCATCATGAGCAACGGCGCCATAGCAGAGAGACAGGTCATAACTAGGATGGGAATTGCTAAGAAACAAGCGATTCCAGTTCCATTATGTCTTTAGAAACAGAAAGAAATCCAGCAAAGACCTGACACACGACCTGAGATATGCACCTGGACCTTCCATTGATTAATCTACATTTCACTGAGGCTTCATCAGAAATGTTCTCTGTGGAAGTCAAATGACAAGAACTGGACTAAAAATCAGTGGCAACAGTTCTTCTGGAGTGATAAATCTTCCCCAGAGCCAGAACTCAGCATTGTTGAAGCAGGGTGGGATCATCTTGACATATCCATTCATATGTACTGTCTGAGGTGAAGCCCTCATGAATGAGGGAGGCTGAAGGAGGGAGGCCAGGGGCATCGGAGCCACTGTCCAGGATGAAACAACAAATATTCAGGAATCCATCCGGAGAATTATGTTACACACACAAATGAATGGTCACAATTTTTGAGTTGTTTGAATTATTGTGTATTTTTCTATGGAAAAGGCCAGATTTAAATGTGTCTTCTATATGGGTTTTAGTAAGGTGCGTTTTCCCAACTCCACCACAAGAGGGAGTCTCACCGAAAGTGAGCGCTGGTTGCAGTAAACTGCTCCAGGCTTACATCCCTCAGACAGAAGGCTGCCTGCTGAACGAACAGAACTGACGGCTCTTGTCTGAACTTTTCCTGTACAAAACAGGCAACTCATCCTGAGGCTTGTAACAATTACTCCCAGTGATGAACCGCTAAATGGAAAAGGTACCTGAAATACAGTGGAGGAGAGGAAGAAAAAGAGGAACCATCATGGAAGGATTGTAGGCTACCATGGATAGATCGAGAGGTCCTATCAGTGGCTAGAAAAGACTGGTCTGAAAGACAGCAAGGAGGCAGTAATCATGACAGCTCAAGAACAGGTGCTAAGCACAGTAATAGAGGCCGGGGTCTACCACGCCGGACCCCTGGTGCAGGCTTTGCAAAGAAGCCTTCAAGACTGTTCATCACATAGGTGCAGGCAGGCATGTTAGGGCCAAATTAAGCTGGGGCAGAACGAGTTTGCAGGTGTCATTCAGCAAGATGGAACAGTGCTGCATCAATTGTGAGGGGCTGAATTAGAGTGACAGCAGTGGAAGAAAGCTATATGTCATCAAACTATCAATTAAATGTGACTGAAGTGTGATCAGGCCTCTGAAAGAGGAGCTTTAATGGACAAAACAAGGCTGGGACATTGTGACTGACAATTGTACTTGAGATAATCAGGAAGCACAGATGGCAACTGCGAAAACCGTTGAGTCCTGAAATCGTGCAATATGTCATAATGCATCGGCCCCATTATGCCAGAGAAAGATATATGTTTTTTGTTTTGGAACTAAAGGAAAAAGGGCTTAAAATGGATTAGCTTAAAACACTGCTGAGTGATAAGGTGCTTCAAAGGGAAAGAATGAGGGTAAAAATATTAGGCCTGTGTAAAATAACAAGATACAGATGAAAAAACATGAGTGATATCTATTTGATTCGATGTTCCGAACTGCAAAGTACTCAGCTGCTACAAAATGAAAAAGAAGATCCTCACCTAAGATGATATTTGAGTATCTTCAATGATCTGGGGGAAAAAAAACGGTGCCACACACAGCATCCATCATATCAAAACAAAAAAATAAGCCAAACTCTTTCATAGGAGCCAATACACAGATACAGCTTACTTGTGGTTTAATGATGCAGTTATTGTGTAGCCACACATGTACAGTTTATCATCGTTTCCTGAGGAATGAGAATATTATAGATGATAAATATAGCACTGCGAAATTTTGTCACATGCAGGAATTTCCTCACATCAGAAAAAACAGAAGTCATTGCTTACTTCTCATTTTAAAGCAATACAAGTAACTTCTCAAAAAGACCATTATGGAGCTCCCCCTACAGGCTTGGAGGTAATGTACGGTTACACTGTCGTAAATACAACACCCTTTCGCTTTCACGTTTCACGTTTGTTGACGAACCGGCGAGGAGTCAGAAGGTGCAAGCTATGTCGACCGAGAAGGTAAGAGTAATCAAATGTACCTGGGAGCGTGAGAGGGGTCTATTTGTTTTTGCGGTAGGTGTGCCAGAAAGCAAGTCAAAGTACTTCCGCTCAGCTCCCGGGCCGGTCCAGCAAAGTTACATAGAGCAGTTTTTCCAACTCAGACCCCCGAAGGGCATAGGAGACAGACCAATCGTAATATTAAAACTCATTCTAGCCGCACAATTTTTTTCAAGCTGTTATTTTAAGGTAGAAATGTTACATAGTATTGCTTTAAGCCTATTAGGTAACTGAGAGATATCTACGTGCATGGATGACATGGCAAATTAATGCTGATCATAGATAATGAAAGTTTCAGATGTGCAGAATTTCTGGATATATATATGTATATTTGTATATATATATATATATATATATATATATATATATATATATATATATATATATATATATATATAGCAAAAATCAAGCTCTAAAACAAAAGTTAAGGTCTCTGACCTAAACGGCCCTGATGGTTCACGGCTGATTCCATCAAGAATATTTTTGTGTGGATTTCATCTAATAAAAGCATGAAGATTAAACTGTTTTTTTTTTAATGTGTGGTACAGTAATTGATCTGGGCTCTTTTTTTAATTGAAGAAATGATAAACAAACAGTGTACTGTATTTATTTCATCATTCAAATAACTTTTTGTATTGATACATTAAGACTGAGATTCATAATACCAGGACCTACTTTTGTAGCACACAATTTGTTAAAAAAAAGAATTCACAAACAGTTCAGTGGACTCTCCTTTTTTCCGACATCGGCCAGTGCTTTGACTTTGAGAGCAACTTTAACACACTTCACCTGACCCACCTAGGAAGTTAAAGTCAGTCACCATGAGTTTGCAATATTTTTTGCTATCCACACAATTAAACAAGCCATAAAGCATAACACAAATGACCTCTGTCATTGCTGTTCATGCCATCAATTTCGGGAGCGGTTTTGATGATTTTGACTTCATTCCAAATTCATTTTCGGTCTTAATCAGCATCTTTCATGCAAAAAAGTTAAGCCCTAACAGTGGCCCTTGTTTTAATTAAACTAGAGGCACAAGCTGCACAATGTTGTTTTTAAAGACCTGAGCCACCTAAAAATGTATTCCACTGTTTAAAAAATTACAATTTTTCAGAGCTCATTTACCAGTTGAATAATATATTCAAAGGTAGTTCAGTCAGCCAAGTATACTTAGGCTCCATTGTTTTACGATAGCCTAAGCTAATCAAGCCTCTTACTGTTACTTTTGTTAAGCAAAAAATGCAGCTAAGTAAGTGAAAGTTTCACTGTAGGCCTCTGGAGGTTGTTATACAACGAAGTGCATTTCTATATCAAATAGGGTTGCATCCTGACGTTCTTCTCTTTCAGGATCAAAAACCTTCATGTTCAATTCAAATGTTGGATCAGACAGCATCACCATTCCCCGAGGTTCATCCTTGGACTCTTACGAAACCTCATTGATTTTTTTTTTTGTGTAGAGTCCAAGCTCAAGAGATCCTGTGTGTGTGTGTGTGGAAGCGGGGGTATTGCCTTGCTCTATAAGCGCTCTTAAGGTCCCACGACATTATTTCAGTCAACTGAGGTCTGGACTGATTGGACCTTTGCAACATCATGCCATTCATTTTCAACCCTTTTGCTGCAGATTTATCATTGTGCTTTGCGCATTTGTCCTCTTGCATGTCCCAGTTTTAGCCAGGCTTTCGCTGTCTGACAGATGGCCTCACATTTGACTCAAGAATACTTTAGTATACAGAGGAGCTCATTGCTGACTCAGCGACTGCAAGGTGCCCATGTCCTGTGTCGAAAAGAGGCTTTCTTCTATCAACTCATCCAAACAAGCCATACTTGTTCAGTCTCTTTCTAACTGTACTGTCATGAACACATACCTCAATGTTTCAGACCAGCAAATTTCCAAGTGCATCAAGTGCATTTGATTGGCAGCACCTGTCTGCCACTTACCTTCATTTTCAGTAAAATTGAAGAATTACATGTTTTAACATGTCATGTTTGTTGCTCTTTTGTTTATCTGCGGTTGTATTTACATAACCTTAAAACCATGACAGTACAAAATGCTACATCTGACACTTTGTTTTCAGTATCACCAAGCTCCAGGTAAATTAAGCTCACACACATTCTTCTTTAGAAATGCTGCGTCCCAATCTGATAAGGTCAGCAGAGACTGAAATAAAGGTCAGGAGGAATCATCCTGCCCCTGTCCTGCTGGGAGCATCACTGATTATGATATCAGCTGACTTCAGCTGGTGGAGTTAGTGTGTGTGAGTGCACCTGTCCTTTTATCATTCATGTTTTTTTATCATTCATTTGCCACACTCAGAGACAAACAACCATGCATGCTCATACTCATTCCTACTGTCACTTTAGGATCACCAGTTAAGGCGAGACACGGCAGGCAAAAACAGTGATTTTTCATGCAGTGGTCAATTTTTAGATTTTGGGCCAGTCTACTCCTTCAATATGTGTTCTTTCAACCTACTATAAAAAAAAACGTTGAAAACATAAATTAAAATGTTTATTTCAACACATTTTGTTTAATCGCGGCAGTACGTTTCGCCCAAATTTACCAAAATGAATTCCCCTATTAACACCAAACTTTCCAGTTATACACTGTATACACTGTATTCTGAAGATATTTACAGAAGGATTTGTTGATAAATCATTCCTGGCCTGATTTATGTGACATTATAATAAAAAAATATGGCGAAAATTGATGTATTTTAGGCTATGGGCAGTATATTTTGATTTCCTAGGAAATGAAAGCAGATATCCTGAAATCCCTCTGTAATTTTCTTTTCATTTTGTGTGTAAACAAAATGAAAAAAATAATTTTTCACCTGACTTTATCATGTTCAGATCTATCTTCCGGAAATATATGCAAATGTGTGCATATTTAATGAGATAATGCCTAATTTGCATTATTAAACATTCAAATTTCTAAAACTTGTAATACATTCTTTTTTTTCATACTTGTATAAGTAATCAACTGAGGAAGTTTCATGGTGATATCTATTATTTTAAAATATTACCCTATTCACCTGTAGTGTCTCGCCTTAATGAATGTAACATGCATGTTTTTGGACTGAGGAAGGAAGCCGTGGTACCCAGAGAGAAGCCACAAATGCACAGGGAGAACGTGCAGACTCCACACAGAAAAGCCCCAGCCATGATTCAAACCCAGAACCTTCCTGCTGTGAGATGATGGTGCTAACCTGATTCATATTCAGAAGATATGAATCAGGTTGTTTTTCAAAAATAAGAATAGGTATGCATTAGTGGGGATTTAATACTTTTGTGAATCGCATCTGACCAAGCAAAGGCATGCCTCCCCAGCTGTTTCCATTCTATAAACTTATGTGTCTCTCCAGCATCTTCCCAGAAATGATACATTTTTGCAAACATATTCAGAGGTTAGAGTTATTCCTGAGGAAGAGCTCTCTCTATTTTCCACTTATAGATGTCCACTGCAGCAATTGTTGTGCTTTCCCACCTTAATGTTTGTTTCCGATTAGAACAATTGCATCTTCAACTGAGTTACAATCAGGAGCAACGAAGCCAATACCGCAACAGCCTTTGGCAACACTATGCAGCCGAGTTTATTCGTTTCAAACCAGTCAATGAAAAAGCATTTGATTCACTATGCAGCTTTTCAAAATATTGGTTCAGATTTGTTTCACAAGTGAATGAAAACCTGACTTATGGTTAAGGCTTGGGTAAATCTCTACAGGACAATGTAGGGAATATAATATCATCTCAAAAGATTGAATCATGACTGTGTGTATGCTGCTAGCTTTGAGCCCCGCTGATGAAACAAAAGACAAAGCTCCTCTGAGCCATACCTTTATTGAACAGTGTAACAAAGAAAAAACCCTGAGACTGGTTTATCTGCCTGCCTTTAGAAATATTGCACGATAGCTTTTGTACCACATGATGGCACTACCACATCATCATTAGCATTCGGACCTGCTAAGTAAGATTAAAAAATATGTGTGCAACAAATGTAGGTGGGGGTTGTTATTGTGATTCAGCTTCTTGCCACAGGAGAGACCTCACAGAGGCGCACTGGATATTTTTCAAAAATGGATGGTAGAGCAGCAACAAACAAAAAGCCTGTGGATATTATGAATTTGATTTAGTGACTTAATTCTCAAGTGATACAGAAAAAGGGGGGGAAACAACCAATACTTCATAGAGTGTTGCAGTAAATTACATGTTTAAGGACAACAAAAGACTATTTCACATAGCACCCATTTCCACACATACAGGTCCTTCTCAAAAAATTAGCATATTGTGATAAAGTTCATTATTTTCCATAATGTAATGATAAAAATTGAACTTTCATATATTTTAGATTCATTGCACACCAACTGAAATATTTCAGGTCTTTTATTGTTTTAATTCTGATGATTTTGGCATACAGCTCATGAAAACTCAAAATTCCTATCTCAAAAAATTAGCATATCATGAAAAGGTACTCTAAACGAGCTATTAACCTAATCATCTGAATCAACGAATTAACGCTAAACACCTGCAAAAGATTCCTGAGGCTTTTAAAAACTCTCAGCCTGGTTCATTACTCAAAACTGCAATCATGGGTAAGACTGCCGACCTGACTGCTGTCCAGAAGGCCATCATTGACACCCTCAAGCAAGAGGGTAAGACACAGAAAGAAATTTCTGAGCGAATAGGCTGTTCCCAGAGTGCTGTATCAAGGCACCTCAGTGGGAAGTCTGTGGGAAGGAAAAAGTGTGGCAGAAAACGCTGCACAACCCGAAGAGGGGACCGGACCATGAGGAGGATTGTGGAGAAGGGCCGATTCCAGACCTTGGGGGACCTGCGGAAGCAGTGGACTGAGTCTGGAGTAGAAACATCCAGAGCCACCGTGCACAGGCGTGTGCAGGAAATGGGCTACAGGTGCCGCATTCCCCAGGTCAAGCCACTTTTGAACCAGAAACGGCTGCAGAAGCGCCTGACATTGGCTATAGAGAAGCAGCACTGGACTGTTGCTCAGTGGTCCAAAGTACTTTTTCTGGATGAAAGCAAATTTTGCACGTCATTCGGAAATCAAGGTGTCAGAGTCTAGAGGAAGACTGGGGAGAAGGAAATGCCAAAATGCCTGAAGTCCAGTGTCAAGTACCCACAGTCAGTGATGGTCTGGGGTGCCATGTCAGCTGCTGGTGTTGGTCAACTGTGTTTTATCAAGGGCAGGGTCAATGCAGCTAGCTATCAGGAGATTTTGGAGCATTTCATGCTTCCATCTGCTGAAAAGCTGCTTTTTCAGCACGACCTGGCACCTGCTCAGTGCCAAAACCACTGGTAAATGGTTTACTGACCAATGGTATTACTGTGCTCAATTGGCCTGCCAACTCTCCTCACCTGAACCCCATAGAGAATCTGTGGGATATTGTGAAGAGGAAGTTGAGAGACACCAGACCCAACACTGTGGATGAGCTTAAGGCCGCTATCGAAGCATCCTGGGCCTCATAACACCTCAGCAGTGCCACAGGCTGATTGCCTCCATGCCACGCCGCATTGAAGCAGTCATTTCTGCAAAAGGATTCCCGACCAAGTATTGAGTGCATACCTGAACACAATTATTTGAAGGTTGACTTTTTTGTATTAAAAACACTTTTCTTTTATTGGTCGGATGAAATGTGCTAATTTTTTGAGATAGGAATTTTGAGTTTTCATGAGCTGTATGCCAGAATCATCAGTATTAAACCAATAAAAGACCTGAAATATTTCAGTTGGTGTGCAATGAATCTAAAATATATGAAAGTTAAATTTTTATCATTACATTGTGGAACATGATGAACTTTATCACAATATGCTAATTTTTTGAGAAGGACCTGTATACATGTGCATGGTTTGCCTTTCCTTTGATTTGCAAGCAAACATACTTGACTCCAATTCATGAGGATGAAATGGATGTTTAAGCACACAAAATAGCAGCTTCTGTGCTCAGATACCTCTTGTGCTTTGGCGAGGGATTATTTAGCGACATGAAACAACGTCTGAGAGACAGCATGTCTTTGTTGAGTCCTGTTTTAAGTTAATGAGCTGCTGCTGTACAAAGATGACCCCTGAAATAAAAAAAAAACAAATTTAAATATATTTCAATCTGAACCATGACTGTGAATTACTGAATAAGCAGGCCTTCAAAGACTGCTGGATGTGATTATGTGTAACCTTTATGGCCATCCTCCACAGCTGTGTGACTGATGACTGATCAGGAAGAACTGTCCACATAGGTGTGCTTTTAACAAATGGAAATGGGTGAGTTTTACACCAACATCTCCCACAGCTTACATGGGCAGATGTCAAAATTGCATCATTTGAAAATTTTTTTTTTTTTTGTAGGCCTGCTCGTTCTTTAATTTGTACTTTAGTCATGAACCACCGGAAAAAAGAAGGTAGAAGAAAAAAGCCCTCTCAAGAGTACTCAACATACTCTTCTGGGAGTTCTGCTATGGTTCTTTCTGTCTCTTTGTGAATAATTGATCCCTTTTTTAGGATTTTAGTGCTTTTGTGTGCGCAGCAGTGGAAAGACAGAATTCCGTTTCAACAAGAGGAGACTTCCAGCAAAACTGGACTCAGGAAAAGTGTCCATAAAAGAAAAACAAGAACTTAATGACAGCAACAATAGCATTTAATGGTAAAGACAGTAGATTGTGGACAGGTGCCTAGCAGCAGCCCAGGCATACGGCAGCATAAACCTTTAGATGGCTAAGGGTTACCCAAGCCAGTTATAATCAAAAGCTTTGTTGGCATTTTGATTCTTTCTAGTCATTTTGCATGTCTTTACAGCAATTTTGCAACAAGTATGTTCTCCTGCTGTCTTTTTGTCTGTTCTGGGTGAAATGTGTTTGTATTGGATGTGTATCTTTATTTGTATTCATTTTGCATCTCCTTGTAATTTGCTCTTTCTCTGTGTGGTTGATTTGCATCTCTGTCTTTTTTCCCCCCTCTTACATCTCTGCCGTTTATTTGTGTTCAATTTCCTTTCCCTCTAATTGCTCTTAATTTTTTTTTCTCTTTTCGTAATCCTTGTTGTAGTTTGCCTGAGATCGTTGGCATTTTGTGGCTCTTCATTGTTGTTTAAAGTTATTTTTTGCATCTCTTTGGTGTTGTTTTAGTAGTCTTGCCAAGAAAAAAAATGCCTCTGAACCAAGCTCTGTGACTTTTTAAAATAATTTTTCTTAATACTAGGGACTTTCTTACTTCTTCTCTTTTTTCAAACCATAAAAAGGTTTTCTACATCTTCGCCGTAATGGTTTCTTTGTTGTAAAGCATTGAAAAAGGAGATTTCAGATACGCCCCCATCACAAATCGCATCTCAAATCTTGACCAACGTGAAACGTTACCATCATAATTTGGAAGATCTGTCTAAGCCGCTAAGAAGGGAATGCCTCTTCTCTACAGGATGGATTTTTTTGTTTGTTTCATCTCTCCAGTTCCCAATTCATATTCCCATCTGCTTTCTTTTTTATCCCTCTTACTCTCTTTTATTTTCACCTTTAATCTTAATTTGTTTTATATTGAATGATTAGTATCCCTTGTGTTGTATTTGTTGTTGTAGTGTTTATGATTATTTTTTATTACGCTTTTGCTTCCGTACAGCACTTTGGTCGACTGAGGTTGTTTTAAATGTGCTCTATAAATAAACTATGACTTTGACTATTATCAAGCAAGAGAAAAAATAACCCTTGGAAATCAAAGCTGTTTAGGTTTTATAATCGCTGAACTGAGAAGAAAATTAAAGTACAATAGTTTGGCTGAGGAAAGGGAATCAGTAGGCAAATCTAAACAGATGAGTGATAGAGTGGACTGCAGCTCTTGGGGAGTGATATGTAAACTCGATATAAATGAGGACTGATCACATTGCCATGTGCAGTAAAGACTTCCCTCTGCAACACCTTGGTGCAAGTCAGAAGGTCGGGCTCATAGTGTCACAGATTAGGGGCTCGGGCCCTGCATCCCCAGCTGGCACCGGCTCTGTCACTTTATGAGCCCGATTGCAGTACAGCATCCTGACACTGGGATGCGCACTGCAGCTTCCACCCCAACCGACCCTCACCAGGGTCTGCAGCAGTCACAATCAAGACAGCGAGCGGAAACCACGCAGACAGGAAATCAGACTGCGGCGCCTTCAAAATAAACAACCCATTGATGAACTTCTGCACAACACAGGAAGGAACAAACATGATTTGCACACAATATGTACACTAGACTAGTGATGGGAGAAAAGAAAAAGATCAACCTGAATGACAGTAGGCTATGATAAAAACTGCAGTAAAAATATCTCCAAATAAAACAAAAGTAGAATTCGTGTGCACAAGTGTAAGGAAATGTGTAAGGACAGGCCAATAAACTCTAAAGCAGATCACTACAGACATTTTTATTATTAGCTGGAATGGAAATCTCACTTTTAAGATGTAAGGAAATTCTAGCTCCACGTGTAGGCCTATGTAACATTTCAGGTTAATACAGCTGTTTTTTTCTAGCCTTTTGGAAGCAACTCGAGAAAGAAAATGACTTGTTTAACTCGGAATTCAGACTCAGAACACAGTCATTTGTCTATTTTGGTGATTTTTCAATGACCATAAGCCGGATTTTGAACACTTTTCACAGTCAACTGCAGTTTTAGTCGAGCTTATTCGGCGGATTATTTTGAAATTTTGCAACCGGATGTTTGGTTCTCCCTCCTCTTTGGTTTGTGTTGACACCGGCCATTCAGTAGATCCCCACAGAGCAGACCAGTCTGCCGTATTCAGAAATCCAAGCTCCTTCAGTTCCTGTTTCCGCTGCAGCCTTTCTCCTCAGTTTTCAGGAAAAAAACAAATCTCGGCCGCCGCTGCGTCAGACCCAGCCTCCGCAGCCCCGGTCGGATGCCTCAGGAAGCCGGCGTGTCACGTCAAGGTAGGTGAGAAAAACCGCGCTTGCTTGACAGGAATACAGACGCAAAAGAGGCAGTAGATCTCCCCGACACATCCCGGCCTGTTGACTGCGTCTGACCAAATAGCGGTCACCGCGGCTAGGAATGTCTGGTCCCGTTATATCAGCGCCGTCACTCGGACATGTTCGCCTCTCTTCGGAGGGATGGTGCTTTTTGCTCTTGGTGCGTTACTTTACACAGCTTCTCGTCCCTCCTTTGTTGCTCATTTTGAAAAGCGTGGTCCAAACAAATGGTGCGTCCTCGTAAAGACCCATTCATTTACCCTGAAACCTCAGTGAAGACTACACTTACTTGAACTGGGGTGAGTGAACGAGTGTTTATTTGAGAATTTGACAGCCTTCTTAAAGGCATCAACAGCTAGAAGCGCGTAGCCTATATGCTAGCTGCAGGTCCACGCGCGGGTTGGTTTCTGTTTGGTCCGCCGTGAGTTGATACCGTTAAGTGTGAGTGAAACGCATTTGACCCGCAGCCTCACGCACACTCGAAGTGAAAACAAAGGCACATGACTCTCGGAGTGTTTGTTAAGTATGTGTGTATTTTCCTGTATCGTCTCCGTTGTTACGAGCACAGCTGCCAGTGTGTCAGCCTCGTTGCACTGCTGTCATTATCAGGAATGGCTCAGCAGTAATCACCACAACCAAGAGTGACTTTGGTGTTTTAGTATATGAAGGTGTCGTTAGTGTGGTAATAAGGCCTCTCAAATGTGATGACTAAATGAAGCGACTTGGTATTGCAGTGAGAGGGAGCCTGTGGGGTGTTCCGCCTCGCCATCCTCTCCTCACTTTCCTTTCCAAAGCTGATGATGACATGCAGGTATTGACATTATACAATGCCTGACCAAAAACGGAGAAAAAGAAAATAAAAGAAAAGCATCAAATCTAGACAGATCTTGGTTCAGCAATATTATGTGCCTGCAAACGAGGTCAGCTGTCTACCTGAATATACTGAATGACCGGGTTTTTCCATTAGTTTTTTTCTTCTTCTTCTTCTTCCCTGATGTCACAGGCATACTCCAATATGACAATGCCAGGATTCATCAGGCTCACATTGTAAAAGAGTGGCTCAAGGAGCACAGACATCATTTTCTCACGCAGGGATTGGTCCCCACAGAGTCCAGACTTGAGCCACTGTGAGAATCGTTTGAGACGTGGAGATAACTTTACGCAGCGAGTTTGACACAAGATCTTGGTGAAAACTTAACGCAGCTCTGCACAGAAGTTAATGTTGTGGTTTTGTGTAAGCTTATTGACACGATGTGACGGCTATTGCACGATATAATCGAAGCTAAAGGTGGTGCCACAACACAATACAGTTTGGGACTTTTGACCAGGCACTGTATGGGACTCAACTGACTGAATCTGTGTCTAAGGCTCAGCTCCCAGTAGGGGCCCCCATTAGAAGATGTTTGCCTTCTCCATCATGTAGAAGTGCCACCAAACTGGCTTGTGATGAATACGCAGTATTGTGTGGAGGCTAAAATCAAAGCATGTCAAGGAAGAGCATAGTGTGAGACCATTAAAAAAATTTTTTTTTAGGATGTCAGATCCTTTTTCTTATGTCTTTGACAGCATATCGTCTGGCAATAGATTATTATCGTAGTGCCTCAGCTATCCCAGAGTTTTGATCCATTTGCAGCCAATATTTGTTGTGCTCCCAGTTGTTGCTGCTCACAATGCAGAAACGCAACACCCATGGACAACTAATTCATCATTAATGTTATCTTATAAAGTATGCCTTGGTAACCGGTAGAGCAGATTGATTGAGTTAGTAGCCCTAATCCGTTCATGAATAAGTAAACAGTCGTATATATTGCGCTGACAGCCGTCTGTGCCATGGCAGGGGAGCTGGGTCCTGAATTCCAGTTGCAGCGACTCTGCCGCTCCAGATAGACGTCTGTTTAAATTTGGACTGCTTAAAACTGTCAGGGGCCAATTATTTGACATGAAGCAAAGTGACTCGGTCACTGGTAACAGTTTTCTTTCATCAGACCTTTGTCATTTTTGGACTGAACACAGCCATGAGTGGACTCAGTCATGTCAGCCCAGTGCAAATATTTACACTGGAGTAGTTCATTCAAGGCTGTGGAATTTTAGATGAAGCAGTTAAAGCCAACGGTAAATTTCAAGTGACCCTTGAAATTTACATGGCAGGTTCGTCTGGCTGATTGCATTGTAAAAATGGCACAATGGCCCGCCATGTACTTCCTCAAACACATGATACTGTGTCTGTAATTCAGCAGAATGTTCATTCTATTCATTCTAGCTGATCAATTTCTATCATTTCCCTACCTCTCTCTCTGCCCTTTTTTTTTGCCTCCACCTTCCATGCCTCACGCCACTGCCTGTCTTCATTTTTGACTAATGAGTTCATTAAACATATTAACGTCGCTCTGCCAAAGACGTTAGATGCGGAGCGGTGAGCAAAAACGGACGGTGACTCATTTAGTAGTTTTAACCTGTATTTGAAATGTATGGCATGTGTGGCAAACACTGCTTCTGTGTTTGGTTTATTGCAGCAAGCCACTGCCAAGCAGAGTTTTATTTAAAATAGCAGTTGGATTTGTTTTTCATTTCATCTCTGTCTGCAAAACCAGCCTGTCACCTGCACAGCAAGTGCCTCTGTTTGCATGAAAAGCCATTCTAATTTCAAGCATCACAGTGTTTTGGCTCAGTGTACAGTGTGTGTATAATGCTTGATATTGGCTTCATGTGCTGTGTATACATCCCCTTTCCCCCTTGTTGTTCCAGATATATCCCAGTTTTTTGTTTTTATTTGTCTAAAAGTGTCAGACGAATGAGGGGAAAAAAACTGTATAGAGCTATAAAAGAAACGAACAACACATTTTGAAGACATGTTTCCAGTTTTGGGGCCTCTTGCTACAAGCACAAAGAACACTGAGGTGAAGAGACTATACAAGACACAGAAATGCTTGTAGCAAGCCTTGGTAACAATGTTACCGAAAGAGGAAGGCTCATCTGGAAGCATTGTTTTGTTGGTATTGTTAATCTCTGTGCAGGGTATTCCAATCCCAGACAATGAACTCTAAATAGAGTATAAGCCATGGAAAAGAAGCTTTTACCATTGTTGTTTCTTTTTGGAGGAAGGGAAAGTATGAAAATATATATTTATGGATACCAGGAGGTGTCCTAATGTCTTCCTATAAAAGACTGTATCTTTCAACACAAAAAATATGAAGAATAACTGCTTCATGAATAGTCCAATGAGCAGTCTCTGTATCAGTGTTAATTTCGTCAACCAGGACGATGACGAAAATATTTCGTTAACGCCCCTTTTTCCCGTGACAATGACGAGACGATGACGCACAAAATTGCTTCCAGAAAATAAAAATATGACGAGAATAAAAAATGATTTTCGTTAACGAGACTAAGACAAGACGAAATTTACAAGCCATGGACGAATGGACATTAAAAAATGTAATTGTTTATAATTAATTTGTAATTGTTAATATAAATGTTTCTTGAACTTCAGAAGATTACGCGCTGTTGCCCTGTTTGTCCCTGCACGGCGCCTGTCCCACAGTGCCTCGCGCGGCTCAATCAGTCAAGTAACGTAGCCGATAGCAAGCTATAACTTAACCATAGCTAGTTCAACTTTGCAGTCCAGTCATGGCGTCAGGCTCAGATACCGGTATACGGTTTGTTGGAGCTGGGCGAAAACAACGCCTGGATGTATGGAGCCATTTCGTTTATAACGCGAAGGACAACAAAACAACCTGCATGATAATGATTGATCATGCCGCCGATGCCGGTGGTGGCCAAGATGAGAAGTTCTATTCTGCACAGTGTTATATAAATAAAATAGAGAAAAAGAGAAGCAGTGTGTGGAGAAGTTTTATTCTGTACAGTGTGATATATGTTAAAAAGAGAAGCAGTGTGTGGAGAAGTTCTATTATGTACAGTGTTGACTAAAATGACTAAAATTTGACGAAGACTAAAATTGATTTTCGACATTGTGACTAACACAACAGACTAAGACTAAATTGGGAAGGCAATGACTAAATATGACTAAGACTAAAATTGATTTTCGACATTGTGACTAAGACTAAAACTAAATTAAAAAAAAGCTGACGAAATTAACACTGCTCTGTATGATAAGTGTTGGCATTTGGTTCTTATTTTTCATGCAAGACCAGTGTGTGGCTTTTGTTTTCTTTCTCCTCCACACTACAGGCTTTTGATAACACCACTAAAGAGATGTGGAATTTTTTATGAACCATGAGATATATAACTTCTGGTCCTTTAGGGATGGGGAATGTTGAAAGAACCATCTGCATCTTATGCGTGCAGCATCGTGTAGATATGTGCAGAATGCAGCCCTTCTAAAGGGCATTATCTATAGGAAAAGAACCTTTCTGCATCACTCTTATCCTGCTGTCATCCTGCCAGAGGGCCGTTATTATCTGTATTGTAAGACAGAGTGTCTGTCTAGTGATTGTGGGAGCCAATCACAGGGTGAATGTGAGGCAGGTTTCCATGGAGAATAGTGGACCGGCCCAAGAGGCTGCTGAAGCTCAGCTTGAGCAGGCTAGCTTGATCCAGGCAGATAGCATTCTCCAGCGGGAGAAAAAGAAATGTCCCAGAAGCGCTGTTCTGTTGTCTGCCTGTCTAAATGTCTCGGTGCTTGTCTACCTGTCTCACTCAGTACAATGTGTAAAGACAAGATGGGGCAAGAGGAGTTCTGAATAGAAAGACTGGCACAATAGAAGCTTCGCACAACAGACATCGTATTTCTTTCTGCAAAAAAGGCAAAAAGTCGCACATGCCAGGAGGAGGAAGCTCGGCCCTACATCAGTGTGTGCTTACTCTCGTCAAGCTTGTATCAAGGAATTAGCTGAATGATGACTGCATCTTGGGGTCAAGCAGTGCGTTCCATGATGCCAGCTTGCTCTTAGGCACATAGTCCATTTTCCGTTACTACCTGCCACTACTACATGCCACCTTTGTTTTTTCACACATGATGACACCAGTGCACAATGAATTTGCATCATTTGCATTTGAAGGTTTTGTGAAAAGGCCTACTGCCACTGCAGCCTGAGTTGGAAAGTTGGGAACTACGTGACTTGGCTCATTTGTGCTGTCCCGAAATAGGTATGTACCCATCCACAGGCAGCGCTTAGACAGATTCTTCTTTCCCTTTTTCTCTGCTTTTCAGTAGGAGGCACTTAACTCCCTGTTGTTACACAATCTCCTGTGTGGCTTTGCATTAATGTCTGTATCAATCTATATATATTTAGTATATTTATTTATTCTACTTTTGTTTTTCTGTGGCTGCAGAGAACTGCAACAAAGAGAATTAAAGTTGTTTAGCACCTTGTCTGCACGAAGAACTGAACTCATGGGGGTGTGACACACAGTGAGAATCTTTAGCTCATCAGAAGTTACTCAGGGATTTACTGTGGGATGCAAACGGAGACCCAAAACCTCCCACATAGCCACAAAATCCCCCAATGCTTAGTACCCACCGTCCATCAAAGAGCCTTTTAGCCCCTCAGAGTCCACAGCTCAGGCCAGGATCAGAGCAAGCTTGGAGGGCTGGTGGGATTGAGAGATGCTGCTAAAAATTCTCAGCTGCCTGACTAGATACTGTGCTGTCTGAGTCTTAGGCAGTGGCATCCTGCAGCGTCTAACTTAAAGCAGCGTCTGAATCTACTTTGGTATCCGAGAGCTCTTTCCAGAATCTGATCCTCCTTAAAGTGCAACCCACACTAGTGGCATCCATGGATACATGGGTCAAAGGTGTGGAGTTAAGAAGAAGCAGATGGGTGTGGAGGGAAAATTAGGAGATATGAGAGTGATAGTAATTGAGATAGCTGTGCAGCTTGAGGCACAAGCACTCAGATCAGCCGCATCATCCCCTCTCTTCCCACTTTAAAACATAAAAAGAGGGCCAGAGAACAAATGCTGGACATTAGGATCACAGTGACAGTTGCCCAAACTCATGCTGGGAATAGAACACAGAATGCACAGTCCCACAAAGACACACACATGGGAACAGGAAAGAACACGACTATGAGCTCATCTGACAGAATGGGTGCATTTCCCACACTCGGGTAAAAAGGTTGTATGACAAGCCTGCCTCTACATGGGGTGAGGGCTGATATTATTCTGTTTTCAACACGGGGCCAAAACAGGGCCCAGCAGCCACTCAGCCTCTACCCACACATGCTGAATGCCCTCCATTTAGCCAGAGGTATCAGATCCTAGGCAGTAACGAGTGTCCTGTGTGTGACCTCGCCACGGGTCCAGAGAGGGTTCAACCACAGGCTCCTGGAAAGGGGGACCTGGATGATGATGAAAGGTGTGCATTATCTTGCTCACAGGCAGGGGGCTGTTTGTGTCACTCATTCCAGTCCTACTTCTGGGAGGGTTTGTTTGCTTTGGTGGGGCCGTGGGTGTTTGTGGATTATTGGTGTTCCACTATTGATCCTCAAGGGGTTCATTCATCTCTATGACCTCCACTGAGAGAACATAATGTGAGGTCAGCTGCACTGTGTTGCCACAGGAGCTGGAAGTGATCCAGTGTTTTGTTTAGCACTAAGCCCCCCACACCCCCGACCCCCTCCTCACCCCTCAATGCCAAGTTCACAAGAGGTGAGGTGGTTAATGTGCACGTGTCTGTCTCCATATCTATCACGGAGTTCATTGTAAGCGCATGTGGCACTTGCAGTGTGTGTTACTGATGGTGTTTGTTGGGCGGCAGCTGAGAGGATTGCGAGGGATCGTAGAGGATTGGCCTGATTGGATTTCCGTCGTAGGAGTCCTGTCACCTGGCACAGCGTGGTGTTCAGGAAGACAGCAGGGTTGCAATCAGACAGCAGTCCCACTGCGAGTAAACAGCAAAATCTGTATCCAGGCACTGCTGATGCAAGCACTTTCTGTAAGAAAATACAGAGAAACATTTCCTCATACAAAGTATTCCACTGTCCAACAAACTGACCAACCGAGGAGGTTGGCTTGTCAAATCTTTGCTCTTTTTCCCTACCCCCAATTATAAAGTTCAAGTTTCAGCTCCTCCGAATCAAAAAGGCCTTTTATTTGAACACCCTAAGACACACAGAAATGATGACTGGTTAAAAAGAAAAAAAGATCCATTGTGAACCAGGCTATTTAGTTTGCTCTAAAACCAGAATGCAGCGAATCTATAAGACATTTTGTGCTCTTACTTAAGTCCATGAAGATCTGATGTGCTTACTGTGTTTTATCAACAACAACTGAATAAAACATCCTCACTCATTCAGCTTGATGGATCCCTTTTCTCTGGGGGTTGTTGAAAAGCACTCTGGGAAATATAGGAAATCACTAACTGAAGTCCAATTAGATGGAGAAAGCTGAAGGAAAGTGGGAACAACAAACAGTAATTACAAAAATCACTTCTGCAATGCATTGTTCATCATATATTAATGATTTTCAACAGTGTGGGAGTATCTAAAGCCCCTTTCACACTGCGACCCGCTATCTTAGCGGGTCCAAATTGCACCTTCGACCCGCGTCGAGCAATGTGAACGCTTGGCGTGTCAGGGTGACCCGTGTCGCCTGAAGCCGAGTTCAGGGGGAGTTGCCCAGTGGCAGAGCGTCACACGAAACACAGAAAATGCTGGGCGTGTACAATGACGTAGGCACAAGCCATGCGTCGGAGGTAGGGTGAAATACACCTGTCTGCATCAAATTTTTCAAACAAACGATGGCGGGACACCTTGAGAACTCATTTTTGCAATGCAGTTCATGGAGATGTTACTTTACGGTGCGTCTTGCTGCGTGGGAAACCGCGCTCTCCCATCTTTCTCGCCAGCCCTTCCAGCAGAGGTCCATCTTTCACCGTCCCCGAAATGTGGCGGAAAATAACGTCCTCTGCTCGGGGGCTGAGGAGCTCGCGGACCTCTTTGTCTCCCCAGTTGGCCATATTAAAAAATGTCTCCAACTTGATGTAGGCTAAAACAGAGTAAAACTTGTCCTCACCTGTCGCTGTTGTTCTGAATCAGCTGTCCATTCTGTCTTTTAAACTCCTCACGTCACGCCCACGACCGACCCGCGTCGATTGTGTTCACATCAAACTCGGCTTGGCAAAAAGACTAGGGTCCGACGCGGGTCGAAAGGCGAGTCGAGTTGACGCGGCAGCCCGGGTCGGCAGTGTGAACACAACAGCGGACACGCTAAATTCGCGAATTAAACGCGGGTTATTCGGCAGTGTGAAAGGGGCTTTTGAGTGGATTATTTTTTTAGTTGTTTTCTCACAACAATACAGTTGGACTGAGGGGGATTTATCTGAGGATAACAGCAAAGGATTCACGTGGTAATACAGAGGAAGAGAAGAATGTTGGACAGATGACTGTTAAAAGTGTGTGAATCTGTAATGACCAACATTTGTGTGCATGACTGAAATAAATCCTTAATCCTAATGTTTCAGGTTTTGTATTACAGATCTAAATAGCCCATAATCAAGTTTATTTTTATGCATGTTATCATGGAAACAATTTCTTCTCTTTGATGTTCAACAAGTGAGCAACTCCTGTTTCCTTGGAGATGAAATAGTGAAAGGTGCACACACATTTCCCTGGTAGAAAACTGTTAACCAAAAGGTTTTGTTTTGTTTTTGTTTTTTCAGCAAGAAAATAATACAACATTTCTTCCTTTTTTTTTTCTGAATTCACAAACCATTTACTCAAGTTTCACAACTACCTGTCTGATAGGCAGAGGTAATTATCTCGTGAGAGCTCTGGGTGGTCCCACGCACTCTTTGGGTCATTGTTCACACGACTCAATGCAGCTAATTTAGCCAGCTTTGACAAACAATTCTGCTGTTTTTGATTATCCCCAGTTGAGTGCAGAAACTTCGGATTGTGATTAATCTGTACGTTCATTCTGCAACTCAAGGACCACAGAGGTGTCGTGTAACAAATTACACTGTTCTCCTCTCAGTGAGCTGAGAGCAATTTATACTTTTATGCAATTTTATCACCCAATAACTGAATAGCAGAGCTACTTGATCTGAAAAATGGAGACAAAAAGATCACATCAGCATATTTTGACATTTATTGTGATTGGGTGCATTTGCAGAATGAATTTCAGGTGATATTAACTTTGTAGATGTAGCTTGAAACATTTCCAGGAGCTCTTTCTTTAGAATGAAGTTGGAATCTCTCTTATTGAACCTCTCTGTGATGTTGGATCCCTTGTTTCTTAATGGTATTTCTGGGTATTAAGAAGTTCTGTTGGCCGGAAAAGTCTCATTGCCAATGTTTAAGTTATTGATTAAATCATAAAAATGACCTCATAATGCTAATGTTGCAGGCTGTGGTCATAGACGTTGCATTTTTTTGTTTTTGTTTTTTCTCTGTTGGTGCATCGTCAGTACAAAGGGAGTCGGTTGTAGGTTTTAGTGCTGCCTTGTTTGAGTAATGTACATTATATTTTTGTGAAAATAAACATGTATTACTCCTAGGACTAAGCAGAAAACACTGGCTGCCAGCAGTTTTCCACATCACTCCAAAAATAAATAATTGCAGAAGTGAAAAAGTCGATGCGTTCTTGTTTAAACAGAATGCATAATGTCGAGGGTGAATTGAGCGCTACATTTGGTAGAAGTTATCTTTTTCACATGTCGTCCTCGTGTTTCTGCCATTTTCCTGCAGTCTCACACTTTGCAGAACTGGAACTGCAAAATGAATGATTAAGAAACGAACTGCTTCCTGTGCAATGCTGCTGAGTACACTGTGTAAGCGTGAAAATGAGTTGGTCTTTATTACACTGACACAACTTAAATCATTCACATACTCGATATAATCTCTTTCTGCATAGAGCTACTGACTGGTGTCTCTGAAGCATCAGTCAGATGTTGTGTGTAATTTATTTCACCAGTATGAGTAGTGTGGTGGAAGCACTTTTTACCTGCCCAAATGCCCTCCATAGAAAAGAGCAAACCAACATCCAGCCATTGGAGGCTGGAGCCTATCCCAGCTGCCATTGGACGAGAGGCGGGGTACAACCTGGACAGGTCACCAGTCCATCACAGGGCCACACAGAAGCAAACAGGACAAACAACCGTGCACACTCACAGTCGCTCCGAGGGACAATTTAGAGTCACCAATCAACCTACCATGCGTGTTTTTGGATGGTGGGAGGAAGCCGGAGTACCCGGAGAGAACCCACGCATTCACTGGGAGAACATGTGAACTCCACACAGAAAAAAACACTCCCGCATACTTAGTTTATTTCTCTCTCTCATCTATTGTTTTCCTTGTTCTGGTTCTCACTCTTTATTATTGATATTTCTGCTGATCTTCAAGGAAGACATTTGATTAACTAGCCTTGTTGCAGTAGCATTTTGCTCTTTCAGGTTTGTAAACCCTGCAAGACATGGTGATCCACCACAAATACCCCTGGCTTAGTTTTCAGCCAGGTACAGAGGCCACCTCTGCTTTACCACATCAGCACTTTTTATTGCCTGTGCAAGCTTGTTGAGCCCCTAATAGAAGTCCAAGCCCTATTATTCTGTTGACGTAGGACAGATGAAGGGAAAATAGGAAGAAGAGCAAGAGCAAGTGACTGACCACATTCCAAAACACGATAAAATCTCATTCACACAAACAGCAGGAAAGTGTGAGAGAGGACTGGAACGACAGCGTGGAGCTAGTCCGAACCAGTGGGATGTTTTCTGTTTGTGTCGGCTGCTCAGGGCGAGGACTGACGAGCATCGAAGAGACACTCGTGTGATGCCAGCCACGCTACCGAGTTTTCAAGTATGTGTCTGTGAAATAGCTGTGTGACAAGCTGCTCAAGAAAACAGACTCTCCTTGCCTGTTTTTTTTCTCCTTTTTTTTTTTTACTTTTCTTTGATCGTGCGACAAGTGCAAAGAATTGAAGTTGGCACGTCAACTCAGCGGAGCTTTAAGCACCCAGCGAGAGCTTTTCCTCCTCACTTTGATTTGAGCAGCAAATGATGGATAGAATCCACTGTTATGGTTGTCTTAAAACTTTTGATGTTTAAACGGAAAACTAAAACAGTGCAACTACCTGAATTGCTGAGCTTTCACATTGGAGGATCAATGAGGCAGGGCCCAACCCTTATAGCACACTTACTCATCATTATTTCACATAAACAGATCACGTTATTGAGAACCATTCTGCTACCTATAGCTGTAATCTATTCTTTAGAGCTAATTACATATGTATTATTGAACTTCTAGTCAAAATGAGTGTCTTTACATAATGGAAAGGGCCCGTCTTCATCTCTAAGCTCACCCCTCTGTTTAAAAGCTGATCCATCCACACGACTGATAGAAATAACAAAATGCCTATGTGTCTTTCGCAGTCATAGCCGCATCATCCGCTCCACTCGGTCTTTGCTCTCCTCTGGCAATTGGCGTCCTAATTGAGGCACTCTTGAGCTATGTTTATCACCAGGGCAACATTGCCCTGCAGATAATCATTGTCTTGTGGATTAGCATAACAACAGAGAGGAGGCTTTGCTTTAATTCCACTAACACTGGACAGAGCTCCTTTGTGTCGGTAGCCTGCCGAGCTTGTCTCAACTGGGATTAGAGGCACTCGCGCCCACTGTGCGCTTATGCCACTGCCTTTGAACTTGTCTGACCTCTTATTGTGTCCTTGGTTGTTTCTTACAGGAATATAAGCTTTGTAAGTATTTTGGACGCTGCCTAAACTTTGGCATTCCAAAACTACTCTTAACTACTCACGTTCACTGAAAGCCAGACTATAGGCGTTTACCCTCGACTCAACTTAACTAAAATTGCTGCTAACACAGATACATTTTATAGCATAAGAAAGGCAAAAACATGTGCCAACTCCATACACACTGCTGCTGTATAAGTGATCTCTGTGCAAGATACCTTTAATGCTGGTTTTAAAATTAATCTGCCATATTTATTTATTTATTTTTGTACAGAAAGATTTTCCTCGAAAGCATTTCTTTTTGAAATGCTCCCTGTTGAAATGAATTGAGTATGGGAGCGGGATGATGCGTTGCTTCCATGATTGAAGTACCGTAAGATGGATTACTCGGCTGTACTCAAATAAGGGAATGTAACTACTGATGCAGAGAAGAACAAAGGGAGAAGTGCCTACTTTTACAGCCCCGCTACACCAAGCCGACAATCATCCATTCGGCTGGACCTTCGGTGAATATGCGTCTCTCTTTTATTTTTGGTGTGTAATACACCGTTGTCTGTGATTTTTTTTTTTTCCTAGTCTGAAGGTTAGAGAGAGCTCATTCTAACAGTTCAACGTAGAGAATGAGTGTATCAGAAAAAGAGAACAGCATTTGTTTTCTTCAAACTATACTAACCGGCAGTTTGAAGTCATCTCGGTTGTGTTGAAGTGTGCTTGTGTTTGCCACCTCTGGTTCTTCATGTCGGCTTGATGTATAAGAACCCTCACGTTCGAATGGAGTGGACGTGCTAGTCAGAGTTTCAGGTTACAAAAATGTTGGATGTGGTGCTCTTAAAATGTGCAACGGGGCATCTCAGACGTTGTTTAAAGCAAACTGATGCTCGGACTAATTGACACCCAAGTCTAACATAAAAACAGAAGCATATGCTCCAGATTAGTAGTAAAAATCCTGACAATTTAGCTTCAACATGGCATGTAGACCTGTGCTCGCGCGTGTTATGAGAAGCGAGTCACAATTGGTAGCAGGTGGTTAGTTGGTGGCACATGAGGGAAGAGGAGGCAGGCGTGTGACAGGAGTGTGCGTGGCTGTCCTGTCCTAATCTATTGCTGCAGAGCGGAGCAGGAGGGGTTCCCCTGAGACACAGGGTGTAACCACTCGTCTCTCCCTGCCGGCAGAGGGAGGGGGCTGCAGAGCACAGAGGCAGGGGAGTGAAGGAGAAAGTAAAGGCAAAGGGAGGAGCGGGGGCAGCCGCTGACCCCGAAAGCACACGAGATTAAGGAGAATAATAAAAAGCAGTCATCGCAGCGCTTCACTAATATGCGTGGTAATTTAAATACTCTCCAAAAAGAAATGTCAGTGATGTGTGGGTGGGCACATTGAGTGTGTGTGAGGGAGAGCACAGTGCACATCAACAATCTCCATGGAGGATTCCTGTGGTAAAGCGTTCTCAGCGTCTTGAGCAAACAAGTGGTGAGGCGTGCAAAAGGAATTTCAGGCCCTCTCCAAAAGATGACCACACCATTGCAAGGGAGCTCTTTTGAACGATTAGCGGAGCCTTTATGCTCTCAGATACAAACACACACACTCACTTCTTTGTCCCATTTATATTATAGGATAGTGGTTTCACACTTCTTCCTGTGGCTGACATTATCGGAGTGTGTTATCCTTTGCCAGGCTTTTTTCTGCTCTTATAATTCATGTTATAAGACCACCAGCCAGCTGTGCTTAATTCAGTGTAGGTTGGACTGTCAGTCCTTGGCAGGGTCATGGCAACATAGCATAGCCCATAGCTCCAGATAGCCTTTCTCTTGTTTAATTTGAGAGACAGTCGTGAACTCTTGTGATCACTCTGTGACCCACGTTTGAATATGATAAAATCTATATAGCTGTCAAAACTTCAGGTCTCTTGTTTTCACCTTCAGTGAAGAGCTGTTTACAAGCGGGTGAGTGGTGGGGGAGGGCGAGCGGTGTGAGGCAGACTGCTGGAGCAGGTGACATCTGTGACCCACCACAACAGTGGTGGATGCCGGACACATGCTCCTTCCTCAAAGGCTACTGGCACTGTTTCTGCCTCATTGAGCTCATGCCCACACACACACATACACACACACGCATGTTTTGAATACTTCCGATTGAATTAACTTATTTTGAAATGTATGGGATTCGACTTGCTTTTAGCTTTAAAACCTGTGAGACCGAATAACCTCTGCTCAGTCGCCTTGTTTTTTGTCTCCACTGTAAAGAATTTGGTCTTTTTCTTTACAATCTTAAGCACTTGACAGAACACTCAGAAAGACTGACTGCCAAACGTCAGGATCATCAGGTCACTGACAGCAAACACTCATATGTACTGTCCTTCCTCAAATAGAAGCAGAGGCCTTTATTTACTTAATCTGCTTAGGGTAACAGGCCTGCATCAGGAGCAAGGCCTTTATTTCAAATGCTCATTCTCATCAGTTTTACTTGTCATATTCTTCCCCAGTTGCTTATTTTATTGCCATTGTAGAATGGTGCACATAAACACTTGTTAATAGTACCGGTGCGCTCTTATGTGAATCAATCTGAACCATTCTTTCAGAATGGAATCTCGTAATCATGATAGGTAGGCAAAACGCTGCTGTCGTAAGATTTCCCCCCTCAGGAATTTGCCTAGAGGAAGTTCAAAGTGGAAATTTTGAACGGGCTAACAATCTACCAGGTTGACAAGCTTTGACTACACACTTCACTTTTCCTGTACCATGTCAAATTACTATCATTTCTGAATTAAATGAACAGAAACCGTTTTATGTGCGTATGTCACTCCTACAAATGCTTAATCCAGTACACAAAATGTTAAAAACAGCATGATTATTTCTCTGAATTGACCAGATAATAATGGTAAAAACAGAAGTTATTACTCTTAAGTGTTCACATTATACCGGTATTTTTCCATCTCATCTTCTACCTATTGGAGGGCTGCCTTTATCTGTTCATGTCAGCTCTGCTTGCTAATGATAAGAGGTCCGACTTTTAACTGAATACCAGTTTTTATTTGAGGAAATATGGTTTATATTAGAGCTGATTGGTCCATTTGCTTTCCCCACACAACAATCAATGTAAAACTTGTCTAAGGAATGGCTGCTCCTCTACGCTTATCACCAATACAACAGTACACACACACACACACACACACACACACACACACACACAGTCTCCTACACTGCATTCTGCACATGTGGCTAATTTGGAACTTTCTCCAGCTTTACAAAGTGACAATCAGATGATTGATCATGCCTCCTGAGTTATTAACCCATTATATATACCAAGCCATTAGCTGCTTGATAATTGGACTGTTAATTAAAACAGAGGCCTTACTTTCTCTCTGTTGAATCTCAAACTCCCCTCACAGATGGCAGTTTCATTCCTCATACCACTCTCCAGAAATTGTGTGTTTTCAGATACCAACAATAATCCGCACTCAGGATTTTGTCATTAGACATCCTACCTCTCTGCAATAAGTCAAAAGCTGTTATTCTATGACTTTCTTTATCTGCAGCTATGTGTCTCCATGCTGGCCTTCCCCTCTCATTCTCTGCATTTCTCCCCCTGGTTTCTCTTTGCATTCTAATAAAGCAGACTCTGAGCTGATGTGCCTTATCTCCTCCCATCTCCCGCAGTAAAGACCACTTCTGTTTGTTCTAAGCTTCCTGCCAGGTTTTCCTTTTCCCCCTCGTTTTTCTCCCGCTGCTCCTCTCAGGTTAGTGCCTCGTCCCGGTGCACAATGAATCAGAATTGTCAAAATAACTAAATGGTGTGCTGACCTGCCTCCAGACCTCTGCTTTTTTATCAAACGCTGTCATATACTGTTGCCAGACACCCACCCCCACTCCCTCACTTTCTGCAAGAGGTATAGATTGGTTGCGCTGTACCTCTGGCAGTGCGCCACACCGCTCGCTGACTGTCGCTGACAGAGGGTGTGTCCAGTGCAGGCTATGCTTGGCTGCATCAGGTTAGTGCTGCTAGCTAGGACAGATTCAGCAAACAAACATATATTACAATGAAAGCAGGCAGAGTGGTTATATAGCCAAGGGGCCACAGTGTGTGTGTGTGTGAGTTTGCTTGCATACTAGCCCGCTTTCAGACATGACGGTGTAAGTGTGTGCATTGACCTACTATGTATATTGTGCACTACAAGAAGCTGCAGACCCAGGCTGTTTCAGAGCTGTAATGAAGTCAAAGCTGAACTTGCCAGATGTATAAACAGTCATCCAAAACACAGCGTTCCAAATCTGTGTACACTTGCTGCGTGCATCTTTGCAGGGTTTATGTGGAGCGAGCTGCGAAGGTCAACGCAACTCGACTCGGCTTGAGAGAAAGTTAAGCAAATGTTTCAGGTGTCGGATCACTTTTTTTTTCAGTAACGCAAAAATGTCAAAAGAAAGCTTTGATTTCTCAAACGGGATTTATCACGATAGGGTTTATTTATTTATTTATTTATTTGAATGGGGTTGTGTGGAGTGCTTCTCAGTAGTCAGTGTCTGCCCTGCAGTCGTTAACGGAGAGCTCCTAATTTGGAGAATCTTGTAGGTGAGCCAAAAGGGGCAAGAGAGAATATTTGCCACTTTGACACAACTTAAACCTTCAAAAATTTCACAGCAGTTCCCGATCGCTTAATTGTAGACGTTTTACACCACGTTTCTTTTGCAGAAGACGGTTATTTAGTCACTTTAAAACACAATATTGTGATAAAAAGCTGTGTTCCCTTCTTCAGTTGAAAGAAATGTAGTCTAAAAATCAATAACTGATGCCATATAGATATCTAATACAGTGTTGGCTATAACCTGCTCGAGCAGATGTTAACTTAGCTCCCCTGTGTTAGTTTAGTAGTTTAGCTCTCCAAAAAGACCAGGTTGAGTGCTGTCTATGTAAGACACTAACTACTCATAAATCCTTCACGCAAACCCAAAAAAACCAAACACCTTTAACACAATCAGAATACAATGCCCAGGATAGTTAATCGTGGAATAATCCATTGAGATTATGAAAAGTCCTTTAAAATGGGAACCATGTTGCACCAGGTGTTATTGGGTGATATGGATCAACAAGTGGAATGAAGTTGCTTCATTAATATTGTAAATCTTCATTCACATATTTCATTATTCTCTGCGTTGGCTATGATAAATCTTGACAGAAGGGGAAATCATCCTCATCATTCTCCACAGCTGCACCAGGCCCTTCTCCTTCCCCACATTTTCTGCTTATCTTTACCCAGATTGTCAGATAAAGGCCGAAAAAATGCAATTGCTCATCTAAAGTAAGAGTATTAAGATGTCTTATCAGCACCAGTACTGACGTTAGAGGCACAGTCGGCGCTCCTCTGATGTTTTTCCCCAGTTTCCAGTGGGGACTCGTTTGCAAAGGATTTGACTGGTCCAGAAAACCTGTCTGCCTATCCACCCTGTGGACTCAACGCCAATACAGGGATTTGTTCTTTCTCTAGCTATAAATGCCTCCTCCTGTCTGTGGGAAAGCGCTGAAATTAATTTTACAGTAGGTTTACCATTTACTTTAGAGCCTGTACACCCTGCCATACAAGGCTTCTTGCTCAAGAATGAAGCTGGTGATGGATTGATATTGGGAATTTTTGCTTTTATTTCCTTGGATTTTCCCTTTTCAAGCTACGCTATTTTTGTCATTTTTCTCTAATCATATTCATCAGCTATCAAGATTTTTTCTTCTTTCGCATCTGAATGCTCAGTTCCCAAGTCACATGATGAAAATCAAAGGAATATTAGCTCTGTCACGAGTTGGCCCCTTTAGTATGACCTGTCACAGTTACATTTTCCCATTTTCTCTTCATCTGTCACTGTCTCACATGCTTCCTTTCTTTTTCACCCATTTTCTCTCACATGGTCTGTTATATAAACACAGACAGCTGACAGATATGTGCAGTCATATTAAATCCCAGCTCTCTCTTGATAATTGTAATGCTTCTTGTACTCGATCCATCTATGTGTCTCTTTTTCCCCGCGCACACAGCCAGACACTTGCCTGAGCTCAGGTGTGTGGATGAGGTGGCGGTCTGCTCTCTCTGTCAGATCCTCAGCTCCCACTAGCTTTCCAGATGGCCTCGGTGTCGGCACCGCACCTTTCATCCACATGGCCCTCCTGACGTCCTACCCAACCCCATCCCTCATCACCTGCTTCCTTTAACAAAGTACGCGATCACAAATTAAGTGAAACATGTCCAACATAAAAAAATTCCTCATTTGCATTCATTTAGGAGGGACTGGAGTGAAAAGCGAAGCGGAGTCTGAAAAGGTCAACGCTTCATGTTGACCAGCTTTATTCAGCAGCCAGCTTTCCAAAAGACTCATTTACGGATGTTTACTGTTTAATGTAGATCTCACTCAACTGTGTGAAAAGTATTTATAGTCTTGGACATTAGAAAATACGTGTGGAGCGTTTAAGTTATACCGTAACCGAAATGTTTGCTTTTGTCTTTTATCACCAAATTAAAAGTGAAACATTTAGGAAGAATGAGACCCCCAGAAGGAAGTATCATAGGTTTTTTATCATGAGAAAGGCCCCGCAGACACTTACTGTATTTATCTGGTAATAGCAGAAGAAAAAAGTTCAAATAAAGTGCCTGCAGATTGAACTGTGTCAGATGTGTCAGCAACAGAACATAGAAAAACTGACTTGTATTTTATTAAAACCCTGATCAGTAAATTATTCAGTGAAAGTCTGCAGAGGATGTGAGCTCTTGTTTTGTAATGCCCTGTTTCGCATTCATATGGCATCTTGGCTTCGCTCGGGGAGTTCTGCAGGAGAACGGTGCGTTTGCTTTCTTCTTGTGCTACAGTACAGAGCAGCTACACCCGAGCAGACTGGACAGCGTGAATGCATGTGGGTGTTAGGAGTACGGAAAAGGGTATTTTCCCTCCTCATTCACACTGCGTGTCTTTGACTTGGCTGCCACTTCTCAACTTTGATTCAGGCCACTTGTTTGGCTTTTTAATTCTGTTTCCATCGTCTCGCCTTTCAGTCATTATTGCAACAAGGTTCAGCCGTTCAAAAGATGAATTCCCATTCGCTCTCTGTCTCAGCGGCAACTCTTTTCATTAACGTGCCTCATTCACGCCATGCTGTTCTCTGTTAATACATTCCTCCTTTCACCCTTCCCTGGTGAATTCCGCAGCGCTGTGTATATAGAAACTCTCAATTGTTGTCCCTATCATGATCATCTCTCCCGCTGTCCTCTCCGCGTCTACTTTTTCTACCCCTCCCTTTCAATCTCTTCT
Source organism: Odontesthes bonariensis (assembly GCF_027942865.1). NCBI lineage: Eukaryota > Metazoa > Chordata > Actinopteri > Atheriniformes > Atherinopsidae > Odontesthes > Odontesthes bonariensis. Next base: position 9,907,215 of record NC_134529.1, read on the forward strand.
CTATTCAGCATGGGCTTTGTCTGACCCCACCCCTTCCCGCCTCTCCTTGCGTTTCTGTCTCACTGTGCCTGCCTCCGTCCTCACTGCAGGGTTGAATCATCCCTGTTTCTGCTTGCCTTGTCACGTTTGGACCCCGTGCTCATCTGTCCAGGCCTCGTCACAAAGCGTTGGCGCTAGCTGGGCTGACATCTTGCTGCGGCACTACAGGCGTCTGATGTCCGTGACGCCGCCACTGACCTGTCCCTCACTCAAAAAGCACTGACATCATCAAACAGGGGGACACGTGTCTGCCGCAGGTGCTGTTAATTGCCCAGTACGGTTTGAGCTGTTTTCATCCGTGTCATTTTCAGATCAAACCGGGAAGGAGATTAGGAAGTTTGATATCTGTCTTTTTTAGTGTGTCATCAAAGTCAGACTTTAGCTGGCTACAGATCTTTTTTTAGGCCTTTTCATTCCAATCCTGCAGTTTCTTCACTTGGTATTCTCAGGCTGGTGTCTGCGAGAGGGTCCACATCAGCACTATTCTCCTCAGAAAGGAGCTCCCACTTCCCCACAGACTCGGCTTCAAACGGCACACCTCCCATCACACAAGCGCATATGCTCACATGCGCCCATACGCTTTGAACAGCAGAACCTTCAGCCTTGATGTGAAAGTGCACACAAATGAAAGCCCCCAGAATCCTCCTCGGTGGAAAATTGAGTCACGGTCCTTCTGCTCACGTAAACTGACAGACAAGCCAAGCGAAAAATGGAATCAAAATGTCCCTATATTGGGGAGTGTGTGGGCATGAGCAGTGACAGCGTGCGATTCTGTAACGAGCACATGCAAATCAAGACAAACCAACCCCAGGCTCATTAAATAAAACATGGGAGTAAGGACAAAAGCCTGCTTCTGCTGTAACCTTGGATATTCATTTTGAGTGCTCTTCCCTAATGTAGGGTGGAAGGATATAACGCAGGTTGACATCATGTGGCTGGCTGCGTCTTGGGTCTGTGCTGTTGTCATGTTGGCTCTGAGCACAGAGTAATGTGAGGAGATTATGTTTCTCAGATTGACCCGAGCTGACTGTTTGTGTTGATCTGTTACACACTTTCTGCTTTACACTGAAATAGAACTGCATTAACAGTGGCTCGCCAACATTTGCTTTGTAAAGTTTTGAAAGCAGAAACGATCCTCGCGGAAGAATTCCATTTGACAGTTTAGGTCATTTTATATCATACCAGGAGAAACGCAGAGTGACTGCTCCTGTTTTTTCTTGTTGGGGAGTTCTGTGTGAGGGGATACATTAAAGATGTATAATGCTTTACATGGCTGTCGTTGCTATTAGAAGTAAATGCCAGTCTAACTTGATACACCCGAGCAAAATGTTATACCTCATCTGCCAGTCCCATATTAGCGTATTGCATTCACTTAAAAAAAAATAAATTATTTTTTGGTTTGTTTTTCGGGTTATTTTTTCTGTTTTTCTGTCTAATTTATTTTTTCTGGTTTGTTTTTCGGGGTAATTTTTTCTGTTTTTCTGGCTATTTTTTTTCTCTTTTTTGCGTGGTAATTTTTTCTCCCTCTGTTTTTTGGGGTAATTTTTTTTTTTAGTTTAGAAAGCAACAATCAACGCATTCATTCCTTTATGAGGGCTCAATTTAATGGAAGCAAACATGACTGGTTTGTTTAGTTTAATCAAGTTTTACTTTGACCTGGGTTTAAGAAACTGGGAGATAGTCCTGTCTTTAAGTCATGTAGATGGTATAACTATTAGTTTGTCGACTTTACGCAGGCACCTGAAGACATGTATGGGCGGGGGCAGGAGTCACCTTAGGTCCAGGCTGGATAATCTTGCGGGATTTCAAAGTATCTCGATATTTCCGAAAAAAATTACCCTGAAAAACAGGGAGAAAAAATTATCACGAAAAACAGAAAAAAAAATAGCCAGAAAAACAAATCAAAAAATTAATTAGACAGAAAAACTGAAAATATTACCCAAAAAAACAAACCCAAAAATAAATTAGAAAGAAAAAAAGATTTTATTTTATTTTTTTAAGTGAATGCAATACGCTTCCGTACCATATCTATGAATTTTTCTACCAGCAGTACTGAGGTTCCTAACTGAAAACTTGAGGAGCCCCAGCCCAGACTTCGAAGAACCTTTTTACGCATTCATATATTTCTTCATGCTAACTGAATTACTGATAGATGTTTTTGGTACAAATGCACAAGTTAAAGACCTGCATAGATGCATAATGACGTAAAAACTGCTGTTTTATTTAAAAGGAGCTGTTTCCGCAGTGATAATGCAGCAGTAGTTGTGTTTCAGTGTTCCGTGTCTAAAGTTCATGGCCGTGTCAGGTCCAATAAATCTCTGACCACACAGTAAGAGGGACATTCAATTCATGGCACTTTCCATTGTGAGGTTTCAGCTTCATGAACTGTGTGAGCCCTTCCTGCCGAAGGGAGTAAGCTTTTGTCTTTTTCAAGATCGAGATCACCTGTTGATTTGGAGAATTCTCCTTGTGGGATATTTGGTACCCAAAGCTCTAAACAAAGTTCAGAGCCTGCCATCTATCTGTTCTCTTTCTGAAAAGCGCCAAGCGAGAGTGAGACTGCTTACTGAGCGGACACAGTATATGACAGCTGCATTGTTCCCACCCTCGGTTTATGACAAGAGCCTCCTGTATTTACACAACAGTTCACTCTTCCTTCTGGGGTTTTATGAGAGTTATGATGACAATTAAAAAGAAGAGAAAAAAAAAACGTACAGGTGGCAAATTCTGAAGTTGCTTCGTTTTTTTCCAAGTTATAAAACTGTCCTCAGAAATACTTGTTAAATGTTATGTATCAGAAGTTCCTTTTTGACATTTTCTTGTAGACAAACAGAAGTTTTATTTATATTAAGCGTTAACAGCTAAAACCACTTGTGTGTAATAAAGGCGTTGCATGCTTCTCCATCCTTATAAAACAAAGACTACATTTACTGACATCGCTGGATTTATTGATGCGCTACAGCAGCCACCTGTGGGTAAATAGATAACACCATTGGTAAGGATGTGCATCCTGTTACCCACGTGCAGGAGCATCCTTAAGAGTGTGCATGAGACTATCGGACAGGAAAAAAACTGCTTTATGGTGCACCTGGCTTATTACTGAAATTGCTTTGTGTTTTTGGTATTGGTGCGTATGCCTGATTGATAAAAACACGATTGAAATTTGGTCTTGTCTTGACCCAAATTACCGCAGGTGTATCAGATTTAGACTTGAGTGCTGCCCGGACAGAAAGAAAATGTGGATAGACAGGCGGAGAGGCTGCTGGGAGTCAGGATTAGATGCCTCCACTGGTTTTGTGATTCTCAGTTGCCAGACTATTAGTTGCGGGGACAGAAAAAGTTCAGGAGAGCCTGTTTAGATCAGGTCGTGCTGATCTGTTGCCCAGAATGACGGGAAAGAGGACTGATGTGCAAAGAGGACTGGAGCTGTGGCAGACAGTGTTCATTAATGCTTCAACCTCTGATACAGAATCCAATCAAGGGGCTCCGCACACAAGCACCCTCAAAGACTGAAGCCCTCTCGCACATGTACAGCTGTCCAAGCAACGATACAGGCGGGCTAAACGGGGGCACTGATGGCTTCACTGCCTCAATTGATGGGTGCTTAGAAGAAAGTGCAAGAGGGGAGCGGCTGGCCCTGTTGATGACTGTCTGATAGCCTGAGCTTAGGGCCACTTCTGTCCAACATACAGAGCCTTTACTTGATACCCAGGTGCTTCCTTTAAAGTGCTGCAAATATTTTAGCAGATACAGTACAACCCCTAACAAAGCTGCCCCACTTCCAGGTGTGGAATAATACTCGTAAAAAAAGCTGTGATCTCTTATAAACATATAGGGCATTCAAACAAAGCTTGTATCCAAAGTCTCAGAAAGGGCAACAAGTTATTTTAGCATCATAAAGTGCCTACATTGCATAAATAGCTGTCTCTTCATAGAACTGGCATAACTGCATGTGGCAGAATGTGACTGTGAATTTACAATTTTTGCCGTGTGACAGGCTTGGCAGCGCACAGTGCAGCGTCTGTCACTGTACTCTGTCTGTTTGTACTGTCACTCAAATGTTTACCTCCCAAATACCCATCTGAAATGTAATCAGCAATATGTGGATTGATTGTAAGCCTGTTTGGTGGCGTGATTGGCTCAAACGCTGGACAAACAGGCAGAGTGCCGGCGAGCATTTTCCTTAGATAAAGAGGACAAATGCTGACAGGCTCTGCCGGCCAGATCTGCCCTTGACCTAGCTGGTGGGGAAGACAGTGAGAGCATGGGGTGCTTTTGTAAACAGATGCCTTGATTAAAGCGTAGAATTATTTTTATTCTCTGCTCTGTTGTACTGTCAAAGGATCATTGCTTTTTTGCATTTTCTGTAATTTATAAAGGTCTTGTTCTTTACTTTTAATACTAAGTATGAAATTCAGGGTACATATTGTTGTAATGTCACAGTGTGTGGCCGTTGCTTTTCTGGGATGACAGCTTTCCCTTGGTGGTCCTTTTCCCTTGTCATCTTCTCTTTCCTCCCTTTTGTTTTGTTTAGCGGTGCAGCTGTAGAACTATCAGCAGGGAAGCTGTTGGTGTTCCGGCCATAATATCGCTTTCATTAGCAGCAGAGCTTATGGTCTTGTTTCCTCCTCATTGTTGGTAGATTCCCGTAGTTTGGCCCGGCTTTCTTAATTATCTTAGCCAGTCGTTAACACTTGTTAGGAAGTTTCTATTGAGCTTACAATAACATAGTTGTTGTCAACTTGGGTAACATTATCTCCTCTTAACCCGTTTACACTGTTAAAGACAAACCCTGCAGTGGAGGAAAGAAGAACAAGTGACACCAAAACTCAGCAGAGACTTTGAAATTAAACGAATGCAGGTACAACAACTGAAATTGAATTTATTTTTGGTGGACAGCACCAAATAGGAATCAGGAGGCAATAGGAATCAGGAATCAAGACTGATCGATCTCCTTAGATGAGCTGACTTGGTCGAGAGCGCTGCATGAGTTGTTTGGAGTGGCTGCCGGACATGGAGCAACCAGCGTAGATGTGCTCCCTTCAAAGTGCATCCCTTTGAGCAGTCGGAAATGAAAACAGATCAGGATTTGCTCCATCAGGAATGCAGCGTCGAGCTGGGTAATGAATTCCAGGAGGCTGAGCATGCTAACGAGTTCATTATTGCAGCGTGGTTTAGGAGTAATTACCATTTTGCATCCAACGCCATTCAAGACCGGGTTGCTCTTGTCAAATTAAGGCAAGTGTGAATTCAGATAAATATTTGTGTAAGCAAGAATGAACAGTGTGGGCCTTGATGACGGCGATGGTAGAGATCAGAGTGGATTCTGAATCTTATTCACGGTGGCTTTAGTTATCTTATATGCATGTAGATCCACGACCTGAGGAGCATAGCCGAGACTGTACCTGATGGCGTCATGACCTCCAGATTAAAGATCTGGTGGCGTCAGTTGATGGGAACATAACAAGAGGCCTGGACATGAACTTGTGAAACACTTATCTTCGTGCTCGTCTGCTTACTTGCAGCAAGCCTGCTTTCTCACAGGCTCTTTACTCTGTTCTCATATTTCGGGCATTAGATTGAAAATAGCATAATCCTAATAAGCAGTCATGCATCAGGCCTACATCAGATAAGAAGGCTCATTTTAGGTCTCACAAGAACATCATTAATTATAAAAAAGGACAAGCCCCACTAGTTGTCTGTGTTGGTAGACTTATTCCCTGACTTCCTTCACCACACAGTCGCAATGGTGGATGTGCAAACGTATTCACGGAGCCTCAGAACTCTCCTATGCTTCATTTAGTCTTTTTTTTTTTTTTTTTTTTTTGGCTGATCAATAATTTTTTTCTGAAAAGACAAAAGTCTGTGATTTACTTTCCTCAGCAGAGTGTGCAGCATTGACACTGACAGTTTAAAGCTAAAGCTCCTTCACACTTTGCACAACCCAAAAGGTTTTTACCAGACATTTTGTTTTTGATCTCCCCACTTCATGGCGCTGATTTCGTAATTTGTGCATTTTTTTTAAGTTATAAATCATTTGTGTAATTGAATGATTGATGCCCTCAAATTGGTCATCTTTGCTGTGTGCTTCTCCTTTTGTTATCTTCCCTGTGTATAACTTGAAAGATCTTTTATTACACAGGCATTTGGGACTCTATGAAGCACAGATGCACATGAGAGCTCTGATTGGGCTTCATTATCTGTCACAGTTGTGGCGCATTTTGGTTTCTCCTCTTTGTACGAAGCGGCACAACCAAGATTAAAGTGAATAGGGCCCCACCAGCTATTATTAACAGACACATCGTAGAGCCACAAAAGAAACATGATGATTACAAGAGCAAAAGATCTAAGGCAGTAACTTTTGTATATATTCACGAATAAATTTGTGGTACTGATGTAGCACGAGACACATTCCATCTGCGATCAGACATAAATGTGGACTGGAAATAACGCATTACTACAGTGTTACCAATGTGCATTGTGGGCCCCCCACCCAATGGCATTTATCACAGAGGGCCTTTGTTGTCTTGAATAAGTTGAGATATTACTGGGAGTCCAGAGTTCAGCCCACACTGCCGACTAGCCACAGGCACACGCTCAGTCTTTAAGGGAGAAATATGTTCGCTGCTTGAGCATTTGCACCTGACGAGCATAAATAGAAATATGATGTTTAACTTTTTATTTCACTAGTCATAAATCAATTATTTTTTCTTTGGGAAACATTCAGTTAAAGAGCCACCCAGTAGGCACAGATTTTCACTCGGAGAGATTTCATTGGAAGACCTGATTTAACAAAGGAGGAACACCAATTTAAGTTAGCTCTGTGCACTTTGTAAGCCACGGTTACATAAACACAATGAGTACACAATTAGAAATGGCAGGAAGTGTTTTTACAATGGTCAAGTGGAGATAAAAGAATCCGTCCCAGTTGCTACATTCTGCCTCCTGCATGAAAAAGACCTTCAAGAAACTAGACTTTTTATTCATTGTTGTCACACATATGGCAGATCAAATGTGTTGTGATGGTTCTGGTCCAAAGGTAAACTGATTTTGGTGGTGTGTAACACTGGTCTAATTGTTATATTCTGCCTTTGAATCCCCGTGGTGCCTCGGCAAATGTGTTTAGCTTTGTAGATTTGACTGAGGTTTTGCTTTTTATTTGAGGTGCACGCCACTGCGGGTGCACAAGTGGGATTTGTAAACTTTACATCATAAAGATGTCTCTTTTTTTTCTCAGTGTCTCAGAAATCTGAAACTCGGAAAGAAATCATAATCTCGTGGATTTCTGCAGGGTGAATGTTTAGTTGCTAGGCAACAGTTTTTGGCATTCGACAGGAATCCTCAAGGAAAGATGGTGAAAGGCGGCTGGGCGTGTGTGCGGAACAGAAACAGAAACATGAGAGGATCAAAAGGTTCTGTGGACAATTTGGCAAATTCTACTGGTGTGAAGTGGCTATACTGTTTTGAAAAATTGTCCCACATGCTGAAGAGTTGATTACTAAAGCGAGGTCATTTGAACAGCATGGCTCACTATTATTGGAACTACTTAGGAGAGCACTTTTAGCTCTAGAATTCAGCTCTTAGATTTCCTGAAAGTGATAACAATGAGTTGTTAAATTATGTAAAAGTGCTCTTTACATACAAAAGGTTTCGATTGCTAGAATGTTAGATTATTTTTTATTTTTTTTTGTATTTCACAAAAGTCACCCAGCAGCAAGTCTAACTGTCGCTGTTCTCTCACTCATAGTGTTTTTCTTTGTTCTCTCATCATCTTCGGCATGTCGGAGCCATTACCCGCCTCCCTCAGCCCCCTGGCAATCAGAGAGGAAGTCTATGACACTGATGCAGAATTTTCTTAACATGATTTCCTATCTGAGTCCATTTTCCTCCTCAGTTTGGGAGTTCGGATATTTATAATCTTGGGGCACCAGCTAATAGTATTTGCTGGACAAAATCAGTTTAGCTCTTGTTTTTTGTAATGGTTTTGACTGCGTGGCATTGCTTGCGGCCCTGTCTTGAGTGGTGGAAGGATGACTCTAATTTTGGCTAATGGGTGACTCAGCCATCAGCATCATGTGTCCCTTTGTGGGCTGCTGATGTTTGGTGAGCCAAGGGTGCAGGAAAGCCACCATTACACTCAAGATGCATTGTCGGTGACACATGCAGCCAAAGTCAAGTCATATCCAGTGTGTGGACGAGCAGTGAAAGGAGACTTTGCTCATATATAGGTGAGCAAAACGCAGAGGAAGAGGTTAATCAGTGGCCGAGTTAAGATTAGATTAGGTCAGATTAGATTAAAGCATTGAGCCTTCCCTTCATGGGGAGATAAGGCTCTCTGAGTATCAAACAACTGTGAAATGATACCGTATGGTAAGTAAGAGCCTGCATCTGCCTGAACTCAATTTATACGCACGTGCTTTGAGATGGAAATAAGGTGAGTGTATCACAGTGGCAGCTAAAATGGTAGGTAGTTGCAGGTTTATAAGGTATGGTGGTCCTGCATGTGGGATGTGGGATGTGGAATGTGTAAGGGGGTAGTCGGGCAGCATGGGGGGGGTGCATGCTTGTTCCCAGCAGGGAGTGTGACTGAGGCCAATGCTGCAGTTCTTTGTTTACATTCCACAGAGTTGGCGAAGCTTCACCAAGCTCTGCTCTGCTTACATATGCACACACACAAACATAGACACATGCCTACATACAAATATGCTGATAGATTTGAGGGTTCCTGAAAAAAATATGGATTTGCTCTTCCCCTGTGCCTTCCTTGTACATCAACAACGCAGGCTGATGGCAAACCATCTTATCAGCGCCACCTTATCCCCGCCCCCCCCCTCCATTCCAAAGTAACCTTGGCAACAGCGTCACTTCACTTCATTGTGATGAAGGGTGGAGGAGGAAGGGAAGGTTCTCTGAGGTTGCAGCATGGAGGAGTCGATCCCAGGGGAGGAGCAAGCCGGTTTACAAGTGTACTGGGCATCAGAGACTGGCCTGAACCCCCAGCCTCCAGAGACCCATTACCAGGGGTCAGAGCTCTGGTCTGAAGGCAGCACCACAGCTGAGGCCTCTTTGTATAACCTGTCAAAGACCAGTTTCCTGACCTGAGGAAAAACAGACATGCCTGGACTCAGACGAGGTAACTCATTTCTGCTGTGGCTCATTTGTATATGAACCTCCCGAGGGATGAAGGAGGGCATTGACATCAGTTTGCAGAAAAAGATTTCCACTCTTAATTTGAACTTACTGGCGGACCTAACTGCATCTGTACTTGTAGACAGTAATACTGTCTAGTCAAGCAGCCTTGCAATGAATAGTTCTGGAAAACCTGTTATCTTGTCCACAAAATGACATCTAAATCATATTATAACACAATACTGCTTGCCTCTGTTATACAGAATAATATTGGAAACCCTGACAACAGAATGTAACCCTGTACAACATCGGCACAAACTACAGCCGGAGAAATGATCATAACGAGTCTTTCTTGCACCGTCAACAAAAAAAAAAGGAGAAGAACAAAGTTTATATTCCTCACAGTAGCAACATATATTGCAGGACTGTTGCACGGGATTGCAGTTGGATTTACGGATCTTTAGATATTTGTCTCACCTGCTGTTTGGAGGCAGCCACTGTAAAAGTGCCAGTGTTTGAAGCACAGCTAGCACAAGATGCTGTGGACATAATTGACTGTACATTATATTTGCCTCACAAAGCTGGCTATTGTCAGTTGGGAGCATAATGGTCTGGTAAATTTTCATGAGCAAGTTGATGATGTCTGCCTCGTTAGTTTATGATAGAGTGAGAGATTGGCGAGGGTTGGCTCGAAGAAATGTCAACAATAGTATTGCCAAAAGAACAGCCTACTTCAGTCCGGTCACACAGCTGCAAATTGATAAAAACAACTGGTGAGCTGAGGATTTTTGTGTATCCATGTCGTTAATAAACATATACAATTTCTTAAACCCCCCCCCATCACTCAGGATGACTGCAGACTTGTGGGAGATGCTGCGCTTACAGCATGTTTATACGCTCTTATGAAGCCTCCTAGTGTGTGCGTCTGTTTTCAGAATAGATCATTCTGAAAACAACATTTTGTGTGAATGCATGGGCTGCATGAGTTCATGTGTTTCCAGTGCTTTATCTCATCACAGCCCAATCACTGACAAAATTACTTTCAGGAAGTGTGTAAACATTTTTAGCGGAGCCCATGTGACGATGAGACTGAACATACACCCACCCACCCACGCATCAGATAATTCAAAGCAGCGGCATGTGACAGGTCGTGTACATACTGTTCCGTTCTCTCTCCCCCTGCAGTCCCAACGTGCCTAGTTGAAAGGACCTGTAACCCAGTGTGTACAACTTTTTTTTCCCCAGGAGACAGCCCATAATGAGAAAGCCCCATTATGTGTCCAGCAGGAGCCTGAGCCTCTGCTCGACGGCTGCTACCACAGTTACCCATAAGGTCTTTCTCTTTGTTAGTTAAGGGGAAGAGCAGCCGCAGACGTCCCTCACTCTCTGCTTGTTAGCCAGCAGTAATGACTAGGCTGTGGGGAGCCAGGCAACCAGGCCAAGATGCTGGCAGCACGTTCCCCTCTGCTGGCCCTCAGCTCACCGACAGGAAGGGGAGCAGAAGCAGACACCACGGAAGACACACTGGGAGGATCAGATGATCAGATCTAACAGGCTGAGGAAAGAGGGGATTGTAGAGGAGGAGAAGATTTTTACTTCCGGACAGACTGACATGAGACAAGACCGTTACCAACACACACACACACACATGCTCAGGGGGTATAGCTAGCCCCCCGCCTGTTCCAACCTGGCATTATATCAGCACTAGCCCAGCAGCACCAAGATCAATGCATAATTTGCAAAGAAAAACCTTTTAAGTGTATGTGTTTTCTCTAGAATGGCGTATCTGTAAAGATGGGATCAGAATTTCTTCGGCAAGTAGCTGTTTGAATAGGCAGCATGGCAGCAGAGGATTTCCCACACGATCAAGAAGGACTCACTTTTATCTGAACTTGCAAAATGAAATAAAAACAAACACTGCCTGTAGCATTTAAGCACATGAAAGCAACTTGAAAGTATATTTCCCAAATTTGGTTTTCTCTGAACTCGTGTTTTTCGAAGGTTCCACAATTCTTTCGTGATAACTTATCTATACATGCGTTCTCCGATAAGGGGGTTTTGTCATATAAGCTCATTGTATTTATGTTACAGGTGATCAATCATTCAGAGGCAGAAACCAGAGCCATTTGCGTTGCAATGCAGTAAACAACAATAACACAGAAAGAGCTACGGCCAGTGGCTGAATTAATGGGAAAAAAAACCACGGCAATAATTCATGTGTTGATGAATATTTAGATGCAAAATGTATTTTAATGCTGAGCAAGAGCCCATAAACAATCAGTTTGAGGAACAAAATCTGACGGGACTCAAATGCCGTTGACTGTGTCTTGGTTTGCAGAGTAAGAGATGAAGTCGTCTATGCTGCCGTAGGGAAGACGAAGCTTTTCAGGAAGGATTTTTGTTGCTTTACTCGGTTAGTAGTGATAGGTTGCAGCAGGGAAGTAGTTGGGGAAAAAAATGTAGAGTGCAAAAATAGGCAGAGTGAAATTTAGGGATGTCTTTATCTTTATTATTTTTATTGGTTTATTCTCTTGTTCCTCATTTTATGACTGTAGTCTATTGGTTTTGGCGTATGGCGAATCATTTAAAGCAGTGTGTAATGACACATAAACAGCATTTGCAGCGGTGGCAACCAAGCACTCCCTGAGTGGCTCGTTTTCCTGCCAAGTCCGCCCATGTTCCCTCTCATCTGCTCAGGCCATCACCCTTCCTTCCCCATCCTCTCTGTTGCTTCTGTCAGTGCCTTTGGAAAGACCCATCTTTCATGCAGACTGTTGATTTAGCAAGAGCTCGGCCAGACCTGCACTGTGGATTCACTTGAATGGAACTGAGCTGAGCTGACTGCAGTGCTGAAACACAATAGTCAGTGCATTATTGATCACGTTTGGGATCTAACCTTGATACTCCGGAGTATATCCACCCATACACATACATACACCTATCCCTTTAGTTCTGCATAATTTCTGTAGTAAGGGAGTTGGGTTCCTTTTTCCTCCTACTATAACGGTTTTCCAATAGCTCTTTATTAGGCATTTGAAGTACAGCTCCTTCTGTTTTACCCACTGGTGGATTCTAGCTCTGGCCCTATCGGAGGTCAGAACGGCAGATTGAGGGAAATGGAGTGGGAGTCTGCACAAGAGTGAAATGGGAGAGCTCCATTATAAATAGACTTCATCAATCAGGGGAAATGTCCTTCGTTTGTCATGCGTCAGTCCTGGAGAGAGGAATGCATTTTCTATCTTGAACAATGAACGTCACTCACACCACATCAGACACATGACAGCTGTGCACAGTGGCTGGTCATACATTCCGAGAATTGTAGCTGCAAGGAAATGAGGGGTGGGGGGGAGCGAAAACCCAATCGATGCAGAAGGGAGCTAAATAAGCAGCAAACCAGTAGCCTCCCTTGAGGAAGATTGATGGACGTGTTGTTTAGAGTCAGCATTGATGTGCAAGATGGCTGACATGATACACATGCAACACTACATATATGTAGCATAGCTCCGATGTTTGATGTGCAAAATGGGTTGAGCTCTAAAGCCCCATACACACACGTCGCTGCTATTTACTCGCTCAGCGAGTGAAGTCAATAGAATGTCTATGTGTTCACGCGAGGCGAGGAGGCGAGTAGGCGAGGAGAGTACAAGCGAGTACAAGCGATGCGATGTGGGCGGATTCCGAGATGAACATATTTCATCTTCGAGCGACGCGAGTAAGCGAGTAAAAGCGAGTAAAAGCGAGTAGCCAATTAAAATGCAGAATACAGATTATTGACAGGTGACGTTCCCCCAGTGTTCTCCAAACAGTGGACACCCAACTTCTACACACCAAGTCAGCAAAAGCACCCAAGCGAGTGGCGAGTAGGCGAGTGAGCGAGTAGCGAGTAAATAGCAGCGACGTGTGTGTATGGGGCTTAACGTCCTAGAGGAATGACCATTGATGGATCTCAGGCCCTGTCCCTACAGGACATGTCTCGACTGATCCTCGCAACTGTAAGAGCGCCAGAGGGTTGTTGGTGCATTTCGAAACAGGGATGCAGCTGCTCCCAGTTGGATCACAATGTTCCGCCAGCAGTGGAAGAAATGTTTATTCTCTCCCTTCACTTTCAGCTCCTACCAAGTCACGTTGTGTAAACTTCTGCTCTGGCTTTTCCGTGTGCTAATAAGGCCTCAGTGGTGCCTGCACTGGATGGAAGGAAAGAGTAGAAATGATACTTCGGTGTGCAGCAACATGTGAATTTATTTCTCGATTTTTCCATTGGGTGAGATGGTGAATAGGGATTGTGTTTGTAGGTGTGATTGCATCAGCCATACTTACTGTATCCTGAGTTTTGAGTAACAGGTCCTGCTTATCGGAGAAGAAATAGGTTGTTGCTGTTTTCTCAGGCTTTGTTACTCAGGGTCAGCATAGACTGTGTGGAATTATTTGCACTTAAACGTTATCCTTTTGAGATGACGAGGATGTTTTTTCCTTTTTCAGTTGGCTCTTGCATCTTTTTTTATTTTACTTTTATTTATTTATTTTTGTATTCCAGTGGAAGGCGAATTTTGAACCCTGAGAGCACTAACAAAAATGTTTGCTCTGTGGCTTGTAATTGTCAGTTTCATTACACTAACAACCAATAGTGCATCCAGTTCGTGAAAGTCAAGGCTGAATACAGTGAATCCGATTAGTGTTTCCAGCCGAGCAGAGGAAGTCCAATATGATGACAGGTTTGTTGAATAAACTCCTCTTGAACCAGTCAAAGGAAATCATGCCAACATTTGCTACTGTGCAACATCTTAGAGCGAAAAAAAAAAATGAAGGTCCACACACGGAAACTGTTACACAATCTAGACATTAACTGCTAAAGACTTAAAAAACAGGTCACATCGAGTGGAAGGAGCATCCAAGTGGAAGCTCGGGGGGGGGGGGGGCAGAGGCACACAATGCCAGACGTGGAGCTGGAGTGGAAGAGACGGAGGGGAAGTCAGGCGAACACGAAGCATGAGTACGGACCCAAAGCCGAAAACACAACCTGACGGGGACGAGGAGTCCTGTCAACACGGCCTGTGACGCATGCAGACTGTGACGGCAGAGACACAGGAAAAACACAAGTTAAAGTTAAAGACGGTTGCAAGGAGAAGGACGGAGAATGATGGTAAAAATCAGGTGCAATGTGTAGTTCTTCTGGAGTGTTGCACAAACTTATAATACTTGGAAAAAAAACGGATGCATCCAAGCCTCCTGAATTCCTGCAGTGATAATCAATTTTTAGTGAGGGTAAACAATCTTGAACCAACGCTAAGCAATTAAATGGACAATTTTGTGTAAGCTTACCCAACTCTTTTCTCCTCACCTCCCAGTGGGGTTTTGGTTTAAATGCCAAGCTCTAACAAAAATTACTAAAGTCGAAGAAGAAGAAGAATAGGAGTTCAGAGGAAGCCAGGGAGCAGAATAAAGCAAAACTGATTGAAGCTGGGAGTGGAAAGGAAGGCGGTAGAACACCCGCAAAGATGCTTTCAGGAAGGGGCAAGGCACAGAAACACCCATCTCAACTCGTCAATTATTAATTCCGTTGTCTGCTTTCACATGTGCTCGTGCCATGCGGCAGTCCATTTCAAAGCCTGTACAGACTGACCGACGCATGCAAGTTTGGGCAATGTTTGAAATTTCATTCCATCTCACTTGGATGAAATTTGGAGCACATGGAGTAAACATGAAGCGTGAAATGGACACAGAAAATACAGAGAATCTGGGACGTCTTAAAATGCAACAATTGTGTCATACAAGTAAGAGTTTCTTTAAGCTGGTGACATTTCAACAGAAATGAAACTGCTTTGTTTTAGAAGGAAAGTATTTGTCTGAGCAGAGAAAGTTTTCATGCCATCAGTTATCAGTTGCTATCCTGCAGGTGCCTGATATTTTCCTGGTAAAATCCAGAGGATAGATAAATAAGTCACCTGTTACTGCTGACATGTTTTCCTCTAAAGGGATTTAGGGTCAGAGAGCAAAGTAGCTGACTGTTGAAGACAAGTGAATGGAGGTAATGGTGCGTAGAGTGATGAATCTGTGCGAGCTGCGTGTTACTGCTGTTTATAGAACTCTTGTTCTGTATTACTCAGGACTTGGACCCCTCAGGGAACCCTGTTCATCTCCCCCTCTGTCTTTGTGTCAACCGCCGCCATCTTTCTTCTGATTACCACCTCCCTAGCTTCCACTTTTCCTGTCATGCTTTCTTTTTTATTTTCCCCCTGTCTTTCCCTAGAACGTTTTTTCTTCGGGGTCTGTCTTTGCACTCGCTGTGTCCTTTTGCCTTTTTCCTTGTTTTTAGTCTACATCTGTTCTTTCCCCGTCACTGCTCGGTGATTCAAGCGTTGGCCTCAGAGACTGCACTTTGAATTGTAGCAGGGTGGGGCTACACTCGCCCTAAGCCCGGGTATAATGGAAGTTAACCGCTGGCCGTAAATTCGGTTGCAGAAGATGTAAGAGGTAGGAAATGTTCAGCAGTGGGACGTACTGCTTATTGTGTTGGAAATGTAACTTATTGCACAAGAGACTGTTGAGCCCCGTGTTCCCGTCAATCCATGCTTTTATTGGGAGATTGCAATAGAATATCACAGCAATTTTTCTCACCGTCTCCGGCGGTGGCTGGTGTTCCCTAACCGCCAGCTTTAATCTCAGCAGACACATTCTTTCTTCCTGTTCTCATTGCTGTGCCATTTCTGATTTTTTTTTTTTTTTTTTTTTTTTTTTTTTTTTTTTTTTTTTTTTTTTTCTTTAGCTTTACTGCCAGTTCTTTCATGTCAGCTGGATTAAACACCAGGGCATTTCTGTGTGATTTTTGATAGTTGGTCACAAATAGTTCACATAGCTGCGTAGCCAGACTTGACCTGGAATACCTGCTAAATCTCCCGTGGCTGTTGTAGAGCTTGTTTTCTTGTGCATTTTGATGATCTGCAGAGCTGCAAGCCTTAAAGACCACACTAAAGAGAGTTTTTCTCTCCTACAGAAGACACTGCTCCTAAACTGCCCGACACACCAAAATTGTAGCCCAGACCTTTCGTCTCAGAGTTGATGATTACATCATAAAAACAAACATGCATTATGACTGCCTTGTGACCACTTTGGCACCACTCAAATCAGAACTGTACGCAGCTATCAGCTTTATGCCATTTTTTTAAACTAATTGGAGCCAACTGGGCCTGCCTGCTGGTGTGTAAGAATAACAAAGATCCATAAGGAAAAAAGAATATTATCAAAGATTAACCTTCAATTTGTATCTCATCACTTTGCTGAATGAATTTTGAGTTTACCTGGAATGAACCATTAATGCCGGTTTCTGCAGAGGGTCCTTCTGCATGGGAAAATGGCCATATTACTACCATAACAAGGCTCCGAGAAGAAGAGTATTGTTCTTAGTTGAAGAAGAAGAAGAAGAAAGTGGAGAATTTAGAGATTGTGGATGCTGTATTATGAGAATACTTTTTACGCAATGCATGACTAATCAAGGACGCACAAATCCACTTCGTTAAAGAATCGAAGCGATTTTTGAACGGGCAGAAGTAGAAAACATTAACTAACCTTTTTACGCTTTCCCAAATAGAAATTGCTCACTAAGAAAAAAAAAAGCCTTCAAAATGATGCAGAACATTTTTGTTTTCTCCTTGACATGTTATGTTGCTAACCAGTATAGGTGCTGATCATCTTTTGCTAGATAGATGGTGAAAAGCGTTTGAGGATGTTGCTTTATCCAACTTCACCACTAGATGCCGGTAATTGTTGCACAGGGTTCCTTTACAGGAACTAAAACCTAGCAATTTAGCAATGGCAAATTGAAGCGCCGTACAAAAACACCAAAAAAATTAGGAGCTTATAAATTAGCTTATTATGAGCTCTTGAACTGACGACTTAGAAATTACAATCTCAGGATCAGCTGGACCACTTCTAGGTCTTGCTTCAAAGATCTAATTGTAATCTGAGCAAAATCCGTATTCAGTAGATCCAGGCGTATCGCATAACGCGTTGGTGCATATTTAGATGATATAATCACATAATGAGGACAGTGTAATAGTAGCTGTTCTCTCTTCGTCCTTTTCTTCTCCCTTTCTCCCTGCCTCCGATTTCCTTATATTATCCCTTGCTTTCACACTCCCTTGTGCATTCAGCCAATTATTAGACTGCTTTAAAGTGACCGAATGAAGGTTGGCACCCTCTGTATGGGGTCACTACAGGCCCATTCACCCTCCCTCACCCTCACCATCTCTTTGGCTCGTCCCTGGCACCCCAGGCTGCGAAAGGTCAGTCGTCATCGGGACTCATTTTGTGGAACAGAAACTGGAACAGACAGTAAATGTGTGTGGGTCCCAGCAGCAATATAGCTCAAGGCAGAGGGATAACACAGACCTCGAATTTTTGCTTTTTGCTCGCAAACAATGATGGTCAAGGTCCTTCGCAGCGTGCACTTTGGCTTTCAGAGGACTGTGTTCCTTAACAGTGCTGTGCATAAAAAGTAAATGATCAATTTTCTAATTTCTCTGCAACCCACCTACCACCACATAAACACTCACTTAAACTCCATCACATAAACGCTGACATTCAAGGTCTTCTCTTTTGCTGCAGGCAAGATACATGCAGCTACTTGAGTGGCACTGACTCCAGCTCTTTTCCTTTCTCTCTCAAACACACCCACACGCACCATTGCAGAGCCAGTTCATCACCTTCGCTGACACTGTGAATTTACAATGCTGCCCTTGACTATGTCTGAGCCCCACGATCCACTTTCAAATGTCAAGAGACAGATTAGGAGGAACCCCTCGCCCAGGTCCACAGTTTGATTCAGACAAAAAGTAATAAAATGGAGGGATGATTGCTGCTTTTTATTTCTAATCACATGTCCCTCCATTGCCATTAAAAGCTTGTTTGCATAAAGTGCAAACACAAACAGACCCCACCACACCTCCATACCAGGCCAGTAAGGTGTGTGTGCACGTGTGCCTCTTTGTGTCACCCTGATACTGCGTGCACATGCTTGAATGCGTGTGCATCTATATCCTGCTGTCAGCGAATTTTCCACAGAGATAACCTTGAAGGAGAGGCTTGCTCTGATACCGAATGCCAAGCTGCAGCGGACTCCGCGCTGCCGTTGTTGGAACTTCTCTGAGACCTTTAGCCGCTCCTGCGAGACTTACTCCCACAGTTGAGTTGAGGTGGGGAGCCTTCGGTGGTTGAGTGCAGGCCCTGCACAGATGGGTAGTCCACACAAAATAAAGATTTTCTCTTTGTAAAAACACAGCACTCTTTGATTTGTTTAACTTTTGCATATCTTCATCATATTACAATTTCTCCTTTAGAGGTTGAATATTAACATCTGCAGGCTCCAGCACGCTGACATTATATTTGGCTATCGTGTTTTTTGCATGTAAACCTTTGGCACCATGATTAGGCAAACTACCCTTTATCAAAATTGATTATAATGTTAAACAAATACAAATGTTGCTTTTGAACCTTAAGGGTGAATGTTTCGCAAAGGAGAGAGAGTTTGGTCTTCTCCAGAGGAGTATGCAGACCCATTTGGCATCAATTAGGCATGCAGAACTGTTTGGCAGCTAAATGACCAAAATATTTTCCATCTCTCTCTTATTTGTTCTCAGCTTTCATAATGAATATTTCAAATACATAACACAGACACTTGAATACCATTTGTTGGCCTTTCAAGAATGTTCGTTGACCTTTATAGCCGTCCTCCTTTCTAACGACTATGAGCCTTCCAACCTGTGTGTCCTCAGTTGTTTTGTCTTTAAATATCACGTCTGAGAGGGACCAACAAGTCCTCAACTGGATTTAAGTTACTGGTAAATGGGCCCAGTCCTAATTCCCTCCTGTGCCATACCACTCCACATACAGGCTCTTTGGAGGTTCCAAGCCTTTGGATCCGGCTTACGGGAGCATTCAAGGGTTCAAGGGTTAAGGGGACGAAAAGGGTTTGGGGTTGGGCTAAAGGGAGGAATCGGGATTAGGATTGGGATTTTGTTTTTTCTCATCCTTTAAGCCGTTACTGGCTCATGATCCAGCACTCTCATTTTATCCTTGCATAGAACCTTTGACAAATCAGTCTTAATGTGTTCAAGTTTATAATCTTACTTTGTGTTAGTTTTGTAACATTCTTTACTTAGGCCACATCTCTGAGAACTATTACCTCACAATTTTACACACTCCAGATAGGTTGCAGCTCAAGATTATGGTGGCACTGGAGGATAATGGCTTTCTGATAGCCTTAGATTGAAATCCTATTAAGTGTTTTTCAAACAAATTGAACGCAGTTGACAAATATGCATCATGTGAACACGTTATAAACTAAAACTGAATAAACTCTACAGACCAAATTCTGACTTGGCAGCCGAATTGGCTCATAATTCAACAGCAAACGTATTTGATTTTGGGGTTTAGTTGTGCAAATTTCTGTGCCTTCATTTGTTAACTTAACAGTTGGTTAGGGTTGGACTTTGGGGCTCCCCTGAAGTGTTTATTGTACCTAATGTGTTGGCCAAAAGATTATCTTAGACAATACAAGAAATGTTCTAATTTTCTGTAGTTTAAAAGATATTAAATCATTCAATAACCAAATCAGTGTTAAAAAAAAAACCCACCATGTGTAGTTTGCCTCTAATTACAGAATTGCTTTATAATAAGCTCTCACAAAGGACATGACCGCAGTCTATAATTTGTTGGCTGTGGGCCTCTCTTTCCACGTGTATGTATTAAAACCCATTTCATTTATTTGGCCGTCATGCCCTTTACTCTCCCGGCTTTCCATCCATCTATTTTCCTGTCTTTCTCCACGCTTGTCCTCACGCCTGGCTTTCTCTCTGCCTTTTAGCTTAAGCTAATGGACTCCTGCACATTCGGCTTAGAAATGTGGTGAAGTAAACAGCAGCTCATGAAATATTTACCACTCTTCAATGTGTGTGGGTGTATGCCCGTATGTGCGTGTCTGCAGATGCAGTCAGCTGTAATAAGCCTTGTGACTCCCACACACCAGCTCCCTGGCAAACACATGCATATGAAACACAAGGGGCACCCCAAAAAGCTATGGGTGTCTGCATCATAGCACCATGCCAAGTGACTTGCAAAAGGGAGGACTGGGAGTGGGAGTATTCTGCTGCTGAGTGAGTCAGACATTAGCGGGTATTCATATTGTTGGAAAATAGAGAAAAAAAAACAGACATCCAAAGTCATACTCTAAATTTAATCTGAATGTTTTTGTTGCAAATGACAGCAATACCATTCCCCGTGTACGCATTCTTTCTCGTGTTGCAGCTTTTTTTGGAATAAATACACTCAGATCTTTTTTTAAGCCCCATTTCCTTTTTCTTTAACTAGCTTTTGTATTTGATCCTCTACAAACTGTCGTGAGTTCTCCTAAAAAAATGTGTCTTCACTGTGAATCTGAAACTAGCTTTACCCATTGGACTGGCCTGAACCACGAGGCCAACTGGTAAAATAAACAGATAAGCTGCTGAGCAGCCAGTTGCAGAAATATGTAGAAACTGCAGTCAAAAAGTCCCACCAGAGTTGGTGCTGATGTTTCTCATGCAGCATCTTTGTAGTCCAAACACCAGTGCTCATTGTGCTCTTGTCATGAAATGGAGAATCAAATATCCCAATCTGGTTATGTACAGTAGTAGGATGGAAAGCTCTGGATAGAATGAAATACTTCAGTGCTATCAGCAAAAAAGCATCTGCTGTCTAATCGTAGGTCACATTTAGCTTCATCTGTCAAATAGATATACTGTATCACAGATATAAATGTTTAAGCAGCTATTTGCTATTTTTTTTTTCTCCTTGCTATTCTTTCAGTGGTTTTACTTGTCGGTTTTCGAAGCACATGCGTCACATCTAGCTGCCACCACGCCACATACCATGACATGTACAACATCTATCCACACATCCCCTTAGGGTTGCCCCGAGCAACATATGCTAATGTAATCCCCTGCCCCAACATAGATGAGAAGCGACAGTAAATGTGTGTCCCTGTAGGAAAATTTGACTTGGACTCCACAATACTTGAGGCATAGACGCTTCAGTATGAAACACATCCATTTAACTTAGAATGATAATAATGGTCAACTTAAAATGAAGCAATTAAAATGTACATAGATGAAGTAAAAGAATAAATAAGAGAATGAACAAGTATAAAGTAATTATATGCTGTGAAATGAGTTATCAGTCAACATCAGTCAGTTTGTTTTGTCATCCTACAGCACAGCCTCAGAAAACTCAGCTTATGTTAAACTACTGTTTAAAAAGCCAACGGATACAGGCACAAAGGAATTGTTAAATCGATTGAGTTTGCATAGCTGTACTCTGTATCGTCTATCTGATGGCAACAACTCATATTCAGTGTACAGTATATACACGATATGAGATGGATCCCATTAGATTCTTTTTGCATGTCTGAGTACACTTTGATCAAAAAGAGCATTAAGATTAAAATTGTCATTCTGACCAGTGATTTTTCCTCGTGACCAGAACCAGACAAGTTAACTTGGATTTTGAAGGAACAGAAGCAGAGCTGCACGATAGAAACTTCCTACAAACTTTGTCTAAAAGAAGCCCATTCTCTGAGGGAGTCTAGGCAAAACCCAGTCAGCATGAAGGTTCCAGGATAAAGTGCTGCCCTCTGGACACAGGTTACCCATATGACTTAACTTTTGCAACTGTCTGGTCACAAACAACCACTGGTTGGTTTCCTAACTCTTTTTAGCATTTAAGATGAAGTAACTGGGATCACACCACGTGACAAACTTACTTCTGGAGCTCCACTGCTAGTAGTCGTCATCTGAGACAGATGAGATGCATATATATTTATATGTACATGTATGTATGCGTATATCTATATATATATATATATATATATATATATATATATATGGTACTCTAAGTCGACTGCTTGTTGGTGTAATAGAAGCCGTCCTTAGTTGAGCTGCATGCATAATTTAGTAGCGAACCTCATCGCAGTGCTTATTGTTTAGAGATTGGAGAAGGCTGATAGATGACCCTTTTGCAGCCTGAGACACACTGAAAGATTACCAACATGCCCGAAAAGCGGGCCATTCCTGCTGACCCCCTAACTGCTGCAATGTTGCTGCAGAATGGGGACATTTTGTGACTGCAGTCCACTCCACAGGGCCACCTACTCCATGCTAGCCTTTACATTAAGAAGGAAAGATGCTTGAAATATAAGGTCACGAGGAAGCTTTGGCTTGTGAGTGAGAAGGTGGTGCCGACAAGAGGAGCTGACTAAGGTTTGTATTCCGTCTCTTTATAAAGTAGCAGGGTGGCAACATTAGTAAGGAAAGAGTTGCATTTTTCATCATGTCTATAGTAGCATTTTACTTTGAGGAGAAGCGAGGAGAAGCTTGGGGGAACAAAATGGAAAAGAAAAGAGGCACTGTAAGGCCATCCTGTGTGAAATCCCACTGTCAGCATATCTGTCATGTTGCCCAACTTAGAAATGATTGTGCCACTGTGGAGAACTTTAATATTTTTAACTGACATTATTATAATTTTAATTATTTATGAACCCCAACCCCCTGATGTGACTCAAGGGCAGATATGAAAGGTTTTTGAAAATGACAAAAAAAAACTTCTGAATGCTGCTTGGCTGTAATTCCAGTGAAATATTACACTGACAGATCTTCATCAGTGGAACAAATTTTAGTATCATGGCATTTCTCTTTAATCAGGACAGTTTTTTTTGCGGACACAGGATATGTCCTCATTCTTTAATTGTAGAACCCAGCTATCTGAAAACTATATAATGTGTTTCCTCTCCCTTGCCACTTCATCAAAGCCAAAGCTAAGCTGAAAGGCATGATGAAAAGGGATTGTAGAAGCATCTTTGCTCATTTTCTGAAGCGATTCACTGGATTTAATAATGGCATAATGTGCAGTTAGTAAAGAAGGCTTTCATTTTAAAACAGCATCAACCCATAAGCCTGTAGGTTTTGTGCGTTCAGGGGTGGAGTACATCTCTTTAATAATGATTATTGAGTGTTTCCAGTATTTCAATGCAGGTGGTGTAATACCAGGTTCCAGGTTAACCTCTCCACAGTGTGTGCTTGTGGTAATGTTATATTATCTCCTGCTGTTTTATAACTTTTTAAGCATTACATTGAATTGGTTTTGCTTTTATTGGCATTAGATTGCATAACAGTTTTGTTAAAAATGTGCTGGTGGCATCCTATGACATTCAAGGTTGCCTGCTTTCAATGTCCTCAATGCAAAAAGGTTCTCAGGGTACAGTCCCCACCCTGCAATCTTGGCTCTTTCCATTGGATACGGTTCAACTTTTGGAACTTTGACATTGTCATTATGCTTTGTTTCACTGACCAATCATGATCAGTGACAGTGGGCCTGCCAAAACTATCAACTATGGCAGAGAAGAAACCGATCGTAGAGGCCACTGAAGAGGGTATTTGTTTCCTAGCAACAATAAGAACTTGAGAAAAGCACTCTGAAAATTAGGTCATGGGTGTCTCCAGCACAAAAACAGCAGTATGCGGAAATAGACCCTTTTAGTGTCCAGTACACAGGAGGTTTTTTTAGTGTAATCTTTCATGTACTAAGTGTAAATACAGTCCATCGTGTGATGTTACCTTGTATTTAAGGTTGTCACAGTTTCCATGAGTGATGTTTAAAAAAAACTGGGTCCTTCACTTCATGTATCCATGTTGGTAGACTTAGCGACTCAGCATACTGAGTCTCGTTGGACTCAGGCAAATGATGTCACACACTGTTGTCTTGGATATAAACAGCAATCCAGTTGGCATGTGAAAACTCCCAGCATGTAGTGTGACAGGAGCCCCATGGCTAATAGTTCAGTGTCAATCTTAACTTTCATAAGCACATACAGCTAGCTTGAAATTTGATCTAAAAAAAATTTCTAATTCTGTTTGACAGCAGTTGGCGGTCGCATTGAGCGGTTTTATTTTTGTCAGTTTTAGTCTACTGCACTCAAACTCATTATGGTTCCTCAAACACAGTGACAAGGGTTTATTCAGTCTGGCTTTTAGTGAAGTTCCAATCATGCTTTGGCTAGTGGAGTGCTATCCTCTTGCACCTCTTAGTTTCCATAATAAAACACAGCTCAGCGCAATGTTGTGCTGCATACATAAAGAGGAGCCACTGGTGTGTCCGCCCAGGTTAGTTCACAACAGGAACAGTTATCCCACATCATTCAGTAAGAAATGAAGGAGGATCGTTTGCACCTTGTTTCACTTATCCCCACTGCTGCATTCTGAGCAACTGAAGCATGAGCGCTCTCCATGGTATTGCAGCGTGGCACCATTTATGTCTTACATAGCAGCTGTGGTGCCATGGTAAACATAAGATGTTGGTAACTTACTTCCATGCTGCCAGGCAAACCCCAGCAGGAACATTTTCCGCTGTCTTGAGCGCTCGGCCAGAAACACCAGAAACACTGCGTTGTGTCACTCAAAACCCGTCCCACCAGCTCCACTCACATAAAGTCTAAGATGCTTGGCATTATTCCAGCATGCTGTGATACAGACTAAAAGATGATGGTGCACGCGCACACACACACACACACACACACACACACACGTGTCAGTCTTCATTCCATTACAGGTCTAGCCTCGGTTCTCTGGCAGGGCTTTGTTTGGGAGTTGACAGTGAAGGTTGCTTCATAAAACCCGGCATGCGTCCATCACCATCTCCCCTGCTGCTTTGGGATGAAGGGAAGTGATGATGTAGGGATTTTTTTTTTTTTTTTTGGTCCCCTCTGCTCCTGTAGATCACTGTGTCACCTTGACAATGTTTCATCTGTGACGGAGCTTACCGGGGATGGTAGTGGCTATTTGGGGAGGAGGAAACTACTCTGGAAGAACTTATGTAGGATTTAGTCTGCTACGTGTTGTACTTTAGGTGTTGGAAGTGGGTTGGGGTTGGCTGGGGGTGAGGATGCATGGTTGGCTTTGGAGTAGATAAAGCAAGTATTCTTTTTTTGGTGCAGATGCTTTTGTAACTGTGTGTTGGTTTGGCTGTATTTCAAGGGGATTCACTGCGCCAGTACAGTGCAAGTGTGTATGTGATGTACAAACAGGCATGACAGTGAAAGTGTAACATCCGTGTCATGTCTCGACAGCAGTGCAGCATATCTTAGGGACTGCACATCTCCGTGTAAATGCAAATTGCACGGTCATGCTGATCAATCATGTAGGCTGCTGAGACAAGGATACGTGAAGATCAGTCAGCAGTATCTTGACTGTTCTCTTTCGGTATAGCACTATCTGCCTCACGCTTTGCTTCTCTCTTCAGATTTGCCTCTGTGTCACTTACAAGCTTTGGAGTTATTTGTTAATCAAAATTGTCCAAAAAACTCAAGTAATTCTTATGTCTTTCTTTCTTTGTGCAGGTTGCAACTTTAATAAAAGAATCCTCTTGAACTGGAAGGATACGGCAGTCGTGCTGGTTCAGCTTGTAACCACGGAGCTGGGTGGAGGGTAGAGATACCAATCAGGACCTCAAAATACTGACTTCTGAGTGTGCTCGCCATGCTTTAGCACAGAGGAAAGACTGGATGATCAGCGGAGAAGCATCCTTTGCCTTTTCTCAAACTCGCCTGAGGGACAACACACACATTTCCGACTGATCTGTCATTTACCATCCTTGAAAAGATGCCAATGCCAAGGTCAGCGCTGTGGCATTTGTGGTGACGGGGCACAGAGTGTGTGTGCGCATCCGGCAGGCAGGCCGGTGGCTTGGTGGGCGTACAAGCACACCACAAGACATTTCTGGGTGGGCGTGGTCTAACCATGCGGCCCTGGGCAGGTTCATGGCGCTGGATTACCCTGGTGCTATTGGCCTGGGGCACACTCCTCTTCTACATTGGTGGTCACTTGGTGAGGGACAGCGAGCATCCAGAGAGATCCAGCCGGGAGCTCTCCAAGATCCTGGCAAAGCTGGAGCGGCTCAAGCAGCAGAATGAAGACCTCCGGCGCATGGCCGAATCTCTCAGGTAACAGCCAACGGGATGTTTTACAAACTGACTTCCTTGTAACAAGCACAAACATACTTCTTGAAATATGCTCAATTATCATTGTTGTGTGTTTTAAGAGGTAAACCAGAACAACAACACTAACACAACAAAGAGCAGCACACAGCTCACATTGTCCCATATATTTGTGAGACTTCCTGTAATATGTAGATGTGCATTTGCAAAGTACCAACCGAGAGTGTACTGAGATCTGTTTTTCAGCGAGGCAAGTTCATTTGTACAGCACAATTCAACTACAAGGCGATTCAAAGTGCTTTACAGATGCATTAAAACAGTAGAAATAAAAAGCACAATTTAAATTTTAAACAAAAAAGAAAGAAATAGATAAAATCAGATAAAAATCAGTAGTTAAAATGTGATTAAGTTTGAAACTCAAGCTTCAGATTTGGAGCTTTATTCAAATGCAGCTGAAAATAGGTGTCAGGTCTTCAACCTGGACTTAAATACACTGAGTGTTTCAGCTGATCTGAAGCTTTCTGGGAGTTTGTTCCAGACATGTGGAGCATAGAAGCTGAATGCAGCTTCTCCATGTCTGGTTCTGACTCTGGGAACTGATAAAAGACCGGATCCAGATGACCTGAGGGGTCTGGAAGGTTCATACTGGGTCAGGAGCTCACTGATGTATTTTGGTCCTAGACCATTCAGAGCTTTATAGACCAGCATCAGAACTTTAAAGTCTATCCTCTGATGGACAGGCAGCCAGTGTAAAGACCTCAGAGCTGGACTGATGTGGTCCACTTTTCTGGTCTGCGATTACGGCTCTGCTGTAATATACATACTTCTCCAACTATAATGATGTTATCACTTAGCGTACTCTGTAATGCCAGCTTCGTGCATGTAAGGATTCATCGATGCAGGACTGAGCCACCTCTGTTTGACATGTATTAGTATCCAAAGAGGAACAGCAGTGGTTTAAGTCTTTTTTTTTCACCAAAAAGGGCTAACTGATGTGTGAAAAGTGCTTATGTTGTCAGTCAGATTGGTCACTGGTACATTTTTGAGGGAACTGTTTAAAGACAACTGTACCTAATCTTGGTACTGAATTGATGGGTAGCTAGCTGTTTAACTAGCAGAGCGCATTCACACAAGCTTGTAAAAAGTAGCCATACATCAGGCAGGCTTACCTCCTCACTTACTTCACGAAAACTATACAAAAAAAAAGAGATAAAATAAGTTTTTCTCAATTTACCGAAGGTTTCACTCTTGGGGACATAGATATTGTTACAGATATGGTAAACATTTGTTTGGAATTAATCACTACCTTTGGCTTTGATGAGAAATTTAGGGATTTTCTGAACATCTGCACAAGTAGAGTCGCTTGCAGTTTTTATATTTGCTGGTCATTTGGGCCAATTGTTACTGTGTCAATATTTTGAGTTCTTTGATAAATTGCATCAGTTCCAGGAACTTTGTTAGTACTATAAATGTTTATTTGATATTTTGAGCTAAACACAGTTGACAAGCGAATGTGTTGCACCTGTTATATCTGTAAACTTTTGATTCTGAGAAAGTTCTATGGTGCAATACCTAATTTCCTCAAGTCCAGCATGTAGCTCTCTTGTTGTCCTGTCAGAATAATAATCCCAATGTTTAAGTGGGACGAGTACAATTGTGTACTTCAGAGTTAAACAATATTTTTCCGAGCTGACCCTTTGTTCAGTTACAGAAGCTGATCAGTCACATCAGAGATGCTGTGTGTGACAGATGGATGGTCTGTCACACATCTCACTAGATTTCGCTGTTATTTTGAAAGACAATAGCACATTGCATGAGTCCATTAACCACACAGCATTTCTCACACATTCAAGCTATTTGTAATAGCAAGACAGATGGTTCTGCTCTTATCTCCACATGCTGACAGTGTTTCTCTTCACACTCAAGCATTAGTTCTTTACTTGGCTGTGTGTTAGTGTGCCATCAGGCGCAGAGGATGCTGTTGTGCACTGCTGTGTGTGTGTGTGTGTGTGTGTGTGTGTGTGTGTGTGTGTGTCATATTAACGGAGAACTTCAGAAGTTGCCATTGCTGCTCCTCTGTGATATTCCAATTCACTTTGATGCAGGGCCCTCATCAGCGCACACAAACATAAAAAACACACACATGCATTGCTTCAAACAGCTGGTCCCTGATTTAAATCCCTTGCTTTTGTAATTATTCAAAATTGGCTCAAAAACAAAGGTGGAATTCATGGCATGAAAAAACAAGCGCAGCTTTCAGTCGATGTTCAGTCGATGTCCAGATGGGACCCAGACACACTGCATGCTTGTTGCTTGTTACAGAGTTCAGTTGTTGATGTGGGACTGAGGCCTCCTCAGTTGTTTACTGGGGCAGTGCTACAGTGCTTTCTCACTCCTTCTAAGCTTCAGCTAAGTATCCGGCACAGCATGCTAAATGTAGACAACTGGCTTGCTGAGGTTAAGCTTTATGAACTATTGACAGGGATTGGTTACCCCATCATCCCTGCCACAGCCCTTTCCTTTCCTTTCCTTTCCTTTCCTTTCCTTTCCTTTCCTTTCCTTTCCTTTCCTTTCACTCCTTCTTCACCTCCATCATTTTCCTCCACGTCTGCCTCATCCTACCACCAAACTGCTGACAGAGACATGGCACAGAGCCAGACTCCAACTGACAGATTGTCACAGAATGATGGACTATGTAACAACTCACAAGCTCACTGATTGAACGGTACAAAACAAAATCTGCCAAACTTAATTCACCACATTACAGGTAGTGCAGATTTGGACGGGGAACATGGACCTCTGAATGTTGTACTCCAGGCAGAATCGGTTATCTGTAAGCATCCTGTTGGCACCAGATAAATAATGAAGAATTCAACCCAAGCACCTAAACAGCACATTAGGGCCTTCATTTTTAACGAGTGGCCTCAGAAAGTTTTAAACCCATAAAACTGACATTATTACACATCATGTTGGGTTCCTGCCCCGCAGAAACTCACTGCATTGAGACTGATTTATCGATCTAAGTAAAATTTAACTTGGTTGGCGTCATTACACCACAGCAGCACTAGATAGATGTGTTATGCATTATCGGGCAGTGTGGTGCAGTCATTATGTATCCGACATGATCTTATGCGGATGATCGTATTTGCTTCATCATAGTGAGTTTGCATGGTACATTAATATTGTTGATCACAAATTAGCAGAACCGTACGACGGAAAACTGCTCACTCGAGGCTTCGCGCACATGTTTTACCCGTTTCGCTGAATTCTTTTACAACAGCGTTGTCATGTGTAGTTAATCAAAATATCAGTCAACACTTGGATTCAAATTAGCGTCACCCGGCTGGCCTACAGATGCAATCCACCGATTTAGGCCATTCATGACGGATTTGAGTGGCAGGCATTGTGCCAACCCACCTATCGCCCCGCAGCATTAATGAGAGGTGAGCATAAGGTTGAGTTGCTCAGACTGTCTGGCTCCGCCCACACCGCAGCTGTCAGTCACCTGGGGCACAAAGCCACTGCTCCTGTGGAGACAACGACACGCGGTAGCCTGATCTTGCGACACCGGAGGAAGAGAGGGGTGAGAGTGACAGCTGGGCTGAGCGATGACGACCTGATCGATCCCCCAACCCCCTCCAGCATGCCAACAGGAGGATGGAAGGAGGGGATGTTGCAGAGAAGGAGAGGAAGATGGATGATGGATGGCGTTAGGACTGTGCTAAGTAAAGAGCAGCACGGAGGAAATGAAAAATGAGGACTGAGGGGATGAGAAGAGTTGCAGAGACCACAGTCACTGCACTGATCTGCTTTATATATTATCTCTACCAACTTCTGTGCCAACAAGATGTTTGCTGTTGTGCAATACAATCAAAGACTAAGCAATAAAAGAGATTAATCTACTGTGTAGACCAGTTTCAGTTGAACAATGTAAACCCATGTAATGTGTTCTGCAAGGTAAAAAGGGTGACAATTTGCACACACGGAACCATGTGACCCAATAAGGGGGAAGGCAACATAGGGGAAAATTGTTTTTACATGCTTGAGTGGAATTACCATGAAATGGTGCTGGCTGTTGACCATTAGACCTCAATTCTGGCCTTGTTATGCGTCACTGTGTGTCATAGCTGGTAAGACCTGCATGTTTTGCACAGGTTTGCCTCATTTGGGTCCCTATCTCTGAGGTCAAATAGAAATGTAAATGTAGACCTTTATAGTTTGGTGTGATAAGGCCACAGTTTACTGGTGCGTAGTGAGACAGTGATGGTTGAAGCCCAGAGAGGCGCAGCTCACAGACCTGAACTCCCATCGACTTGGTCGTTGCTCAGGCCAGGCACGTGAAGGTCCCAAACACACAAGCCCCATTGTTGGACTGTCTGTGGTCGGGACGTCTCTGTCAAGCAGGGCTCAGGGCAGAGCTGGCTCGCTGTGGATGTACCGAAGCATTGGAGCATGCAAGGCAAGAATGCACTATTCAGAATCGGTTTACTTGGGATTTTACCGTTTGATTTAGTGGCTTACACATAAACAGGATCATACAACTGATTGTCTCCAACATTATCTCTAAACTAAGAATCCAATAGCAGTCTTTAAAACAGTTTCTAAGCAGCGGGAGCAGGTTTTCATGGCAATATAAGATTTTTCCACCTATTTGTTTCCCACTGCTGCATTCCTGTTGTTTATTAGCTTGACTTATTGGAGTCAAGTGGTTAGAAGCCCTGTGTTCTCAGGAAAGCCTGGAACATATCGGTTGAGTCTTTGATGCATCACAGTGTAATGATTCTATGGATACACTTGTTTAAATCTGTGTAAGTCGCTTTTTTAAAGTAAAGGAAAATGGTGTTTGTGTAGCCTTCTTTCATCTACACCTCAGAGAGCGCTTTACATCTCTCTCCATATGTATAACTTTCCAGGTCAGCAAGCAAGTTTTCTTTTGAAGTCAGCCAGCGATTATTGCATTTTTCCTCGGAAATTTGTGCATGCCGCACTGCCACAAAGGTCCGCTCCTACAAACCGCTCCGCCCAGCTCTGATCAACCTGTGAACTCCATGGTTACCCCGGGTGCAGGGGCGTAAGCCATTGGTGTGACAGCTGGGACAGAATTTCAGAGGAAACTGGGTTGCATACTGAACCTCACCAGCTTTCCGGCTGTGCTTAGTGCCCGTGGGGCTCATCATTCCCTGCTTTCGAAGCTTGTCTTTTACTCCACCGTCGCCCCCCTTTTCATTTCCCTTGTGTACTGCTTCACCTAACACAGTTTTTCCTCATATGTTACCTTTTCTGTATCGTTTGATCAAGACGCAGTTGAATCCTGTTGCCTTGTCTTGTATCTGCTTCAGGTTCTCTCGAGATAATATCAGGGATCATTTGTGTTTCTGTGCAGTCTTTCCTTCCTTCCTGTGTGTGTGTGTGTGTGTGTGTGTGTGTGTGTGTGTGTGTATATATACATGTTATATTGACATAGCTTGTGTTTTTCTTGTACTCGCGCATCGAAAATTGCACTTGCAGCTTGTATTATAGATAACCCATATACCATGTTCGTACTCGTTAGCCTGAGCTGATTTGGTCTGGTTTTTTTTCTGCCTTGCTCAAGGAGATTTCATGTTATTTTATAACATAGTTTTCGCAGCACTGAAAACCCGAGGGAAGTGATGTAACCTAATAAATAGTCCCACTTCCATGGCAGTGGTGTAACTAGCAGGTTAAGGTGTGGCCCATGGGAAAAGCTAGTTGAATACAGTTAGAGAGCAGATAATAGAACTGATACTTGGAGAGGAAATGCCACTGGGTGTCCTTTCAAAGATCTATATCATGCTGCTGTAATGGACACGCCACAGATTTCATGAACAAGAAAAGCCTGAATTTAGGACAAATGTTACTCCATGGAAGTAGAAAAAGGTTTACATTTGTCCATCACTGGGTTACATAGTAAGAGGAGAAAAAAAGCTGCACTTTTCTCTACAGTTTTCACGGCTTTGAAGCAGATTGCTCTGTTAGCGCTCAGTGAAGTGGGAGGCCGAGGCTTCTCAGGGACCACGGCTCACACATTGAAAGGGAGTTGTGTGGCTTTAAAAGTCTCATCTTTATGCCTGCCAGCGACTGATGTTCCTTACTCAAGGAGTAAATTGACTTTGCATGCCGTGATGACTCATTATGGTGAATGCACATGGGCTTTTGGACGTATTCGGTTTTATATAGTTGTTATGATTTCGATGGCTGTTTCTTTTTTTTCTTTTTTTTTCCTCCCCATGACTGATGTGAACTTGGTTTTCTTAACATGTCAGAGTGCTCATTTGTGTTTACAGGGCATGCATGCTGTAGTTATTCATAGTTCACTGAAACAGAGCAGTAAAAATGTAAATGTATAATGTTTCTGCAATTATCTGTGAAAGACTTAAAATATGGAGTTATAACAAGGGTAGATTTGCATACATGCACATGGAAATATTTGATCAAACGTCCTTGATTGTTGCTCAAACATAATTTTACCTTTCATCTGTGAATGTTCTGACTTCTGTACTTTTTAGCAAAGCTGTCTATCATGTGTAAGAGCGCCCGTAGGATAGTGTGCTCAGATGACCCCCTTGTAATGTTGTCATTGTTCATAAACGCATAGCTGACAGAGTCCTGACTTCATCAGGCTGTGGCTTTTTCTTTTTTTTGCATTTATATAAAAAAAAGTACCAGCTGAAATGCCGAT
This sequence comes from Odontesthes bonariensis, assembly GCF_027942865.1. Classification (NCBI taxonomy): domain Eukaryota; kingdom Metazoa; phylum Chordata; class Actinopteri; order Atheriniformes; family Atherinopsidae; genus Odontesthes; species Odontesthes bonariensis. Next base: position 9,940,097 of record NC_134529.1, read on the forward strand.
GCAATTTTAATCCTGCTCTTTTATACGGATGTTCTGTTACTATGTAATGAACCAACAAGACATGTGACTTTTAGGTCATAGCGTGTAACTGGGAAGAAGATGTCAAGCATTTCAAGGCATTTCATGCCGTTTTGTCTCCATTGTAAGGAGGTATGGGAAATGCGCTGAGCCTAATTCGTGAGCTTTAGCTCAGACTGTAGAGTGCTTGTCCCTTTTGCAGTTACACCTCCCATCTTGTCTTCTTCAATTCTAATTCTGAAATGAATCCAGCACCTTTGGTCACGTGTACTGGTGGAAAAAAATGCATGAAAAGATACAGAAAATAAACTTCTGAGCTGTTCTTTATTGGAAAATGAATGCCAATTTAAGTAACTGGTTACTTTTACCGTGCTACTTGTGTAGTTTGTCAGGAGATATTTCTTTTCCATTCCACACATCAGAAAAACAACTGGCCTCCATTGCCACTGGAGCACAAATGTGGTGTATAATCGGGGGAAATTTCCACTGGTTGTAGTGTGGTTACAAATAATACTGCATATAGTTTGTTTACTGCACTTAGAAAGTTTTACTTTATGTGTGCTTCTTTTAGAATGAGAAGTTGGTTTTATTAGATTGTGACTACCTCTCAATTAAATTTGTTTCCATTATAGAGTTCAGATGCTTAGCCCATGTAAGTACTGCATCACAAACTCACAAGCTTTAAAACTGCCATTCAAAGAGCCACTAATCAGTCAAAACTGAATGATATTCTGGATTTCTGTTTTATTATTTCACAAATTAATGGCATTTCACTGTAATTTGACATTCAGTTCACAGACTATTCAGTCGATACTCTGTATGTAATTATTGGATGGATTTTGGAGCAGAAGATAAGCTGAACCTAACAAACATTTATTAGAGAGAGTTATTCAGTATTCTGAAAATACTGTAATTCTGAGCTCTGAGAGGCGGCACTCTGATGTTTTAACAAATCTGAATTCTTACTCGCAAGCACTGCAGGGCACAAGTCTCCACAGCTCAGTTTCCGCTGCAACTTTGAACATGAGAAACGAGAGCAGGGACTCAAAAGTGAGAGACTTTTCATTTCAGACCAACCAGTGGAAGTTTCCGTCGATTTGTCAACCTCCCGAATCACAAGGGACAATGGGAGCACAGTGTTTTTGATAACTCATTCTGGAAGGGGTTGACCTTGAGTATTTAGTCAGAGTCCAATGTCACGGGGTACTATGAGAAGAATTCGAAGACATTTGAAAAACAGCTTTTATGTTTTCCCAAACTGAAAATCCAGAGTAAGGACTTAAAACAGTCCCTGAGATGTAGGGCAGACTTATCAAACAACTTTTACACTGAGTTCCATGTGAACTAGGTTAGTTCCTCCCTAAATGAAACTTTACTTTATTTATTTATTTATTTTCAAATCAGAACAGCTTATTTACTAAAAATGTTTTTTTTTTTTTTCTTTTTATGTTTTTTTTAACAGCAAATATTCTAGGACTCTTTTCACTCTATTGATGTACTCACGCTCCCATGCTCACAAATCACATCGTCTATTTGTGTGCTCCAGGATACCAGAGGGCCAGGCAGAAGCTGGGTCCTTGGCAGCAGGAAGGCTGCGCTCTCTGGAGGACCAGCTAACCAGAGCCAAACAGAAGATCCACAGCTTCCAGAAACTCACCGGAGATGGTAGGACCACCTATAAGGTTGCAGGAAACGGTTTGGCGCAGAGAGAAATATAATAATATTTGGCATATTGAAAGTGTGTGGGCAGAATACATATGGTATGAAACCATTCAGCTGCTCTTGTGAGCTTTTGCCTGCAGCGAGAATCTCAGTCTAGTCCAGTGTTAACCTAGTTTAGCGCCGCAGTGTTAATTGTAGAAGCGCATCATCAGTGGGCAGGGGTTATATGTGTGTATTTGCTGCTCAAAGCAGCGGTCAGAGGGGCAGGAAAGCTGTCAGGTGAGTGAGACAATGTGTGAATGAAGTGGAAGCGCTGTGAATGCCCCACTGGCAAAATGAGAGAATGAGAGGAGAGAAAAAGAGACAGAGGGAAAATAAGTAAGGACGTGTGAGCGTTGAGGGCAGTATAGGGTCAGCCTTTCCATCTAGCCACAGGGAAAGAAAAGGCTAAAAATACCCTCCAGCTTTTTTCCACAAGGGAGGACGTGGGGAGAGAAGAGAGTGAGATAGGAAGTTTTTTTTTCTTTAAAAAGGGCTCTCCTTCCCTTCCCTTCCTTTCCTTTCCTTTCCCTTGATTTATTTTTTGTGTTTTTCACCACAGAAACCAGAGCAGCTGTGTTATCCATGTGGGTTACTCCACATTGTTTGGCTCAGGCGGGGGTATAGAGTTCCTCTGTGTGAAAAACATGAGAGGGATGATACACAAAAGCAAGTGTTTCTTAATCAGGTCAAAGTAACACCCAGGGAAAAAGTATGAAAGAAGGAAATTGTAATGGTTAGACTGTGAAACTATGCTTTGTGCCCATAGGATTTTTCTCTTATATGATCTCTTGCGCCGACATTCTTGGAAGACTTCCTGACACAATTTCCCACCATGTTTCATGTAGCTGACTTCTCAAGAAATGGCTTTGTAGACGCCATTGACTTATTTTGTTGATCATACCTTTCTCTCTAATGTCCCAGTACCTGAATATCTTACCTATATTTTGTTGTGCCCCCCCAGGACCTGGGCCCAGTCAGGAGGAGATGCGGAGAAGGGTGGAGAATGGCGTTAAAGAGTTCTGGTACTTTGTACGCAGTGAGGTGAAGAAATTGGCCAATGTCGAGCCCAGTGAGAGGCAGAAGTATGCTGACACACTCCTCCAGGAGCTGGGACACCAGGAGAGGTGAGCATATGTAGTAGCTTTTTGTAATGGAAAACAAAGATCCAACTCAAATTTCACAATCCTATTTTCTCTCTGGTTTGATTCTGAAGTGATGATTCGTTTCTTGCTGTGGATTTAATCTATGAGGTTTCACCTCTATAAGGCTGGCGGAATGATCTGTATTCACCATTAAAGAGTCACTAAATGATGTCGAGCTACTTTAAAAAGGAGAAGGCGGTGATTAATATGATCATTAGCCATTAAGACCACTGACCGGTGAAATGAATACCAATGCTATGTTCTCCTGGCCAACCTTGGGTCCTTGTGTTCATGCGACTCTATATGCAACCCCCTCGTCTTCTTGGATGGCAGAATCCTCTCCCAGCACGCCAGGCCTCACAAACACTGGCTACATTTAGACTTTCCGATTACCTTAACCCGAGTAAGGTCATACACAGAGTTAGCTATAATCACCATAATCGCACTTTCATATCTTCCCCAAGGTTTACGACATCTGCATTTGCGATACACTTTCAGTGGGGTTACATACACATTAGGGCCGGCACAGTATATGTATTTGTGCGCGCATTGCCACGCAGAATACACACGGTACGGAAGATTAATATTGATCTGAACGCGGAACTGTTATTTTGCAAGAGTTTCCTTCAGGACCCATTTAAACACTGCCACATGCAAGCTCTGATTGGTCCGTAGAGACATACACTTTCGGACAGAGTAGTTATAAGAACGCAGTTATCAGAACTGTCCTACTCGAATTTCGTTCTGATAACTATCCTTCCCCAGCGGAACTGTTTCAGTCTGCATTCGCACATGAGTCTGGACCAGGTCGGGACTGATGCGCCGCGCGCAGCCGTCTGCGTCAGTGACGTGTTACGTTAGCCGTTTAGCGCCACATTCAACAACAAAACAAAACCGGTAAAAGTAAGGAGAGAAGAAAAACACCACAAAGAAGCTAATATGGAGAGCGGGGAGGCCACCGTGTTCATGGTCTGCATGATGGTGATATTAATCATGGACGATCACATCAGGCGTCTCACATCGAGGCTGGAAGAGCACACAGAGAGTCAGGATCAAGCGCAGGCGATACTTTTTCATTTCATGAAGGAAGAAAGGAGAGCAGCGCATCGCAGACAAAGGAGACAACGTGTAAGTTTAACTTATTAAACACGCGCAGGTTGTGTCTGTGTGGTATGATGAAACATTTCAGCCGTGATAGCATGACATGGGGCGTAGCTACCGACCACCGCACACCTCCGTCAGATGCGTTCTATAGAACCCAGAAAAGACCCGACCAATTACGTCTCCCAAATGTATTATAACAACCCCTGGATACGAATACATGCAGAGCAAAAAAAATTACCGAAGCAATTGGAATTTACATCGCATCTGCTATGCGCCCATATTCCACTGTAGAAGAGGCAGGATTCAGATATCTATTACATGTGCTCGAACCTCGCTACACGCCTCCTTCGGCACTGTACCGAAAATGTACCGAACCGTAGGGTCCGTACCGAGGTACGTACCGAACCGTGAGTTTTTTTGTGCCATTCTACCCCTAATACACATATGGGTTGAGTTACGGTTATAGTTCGACTTGGACATTTGATTGGAGCATCGTCTTCGTCCCAGTATACATGCGCAAGAGTGAAATCGAGTTATTGAGTGGAAAATGTCCAAAGCTGTGTTCTGTGCGAGTAAATAATCAAAACGCTCTGCTGGTTGTAAGTTTCTCTGTGGAGGATATAGCTGAATTTACTGCACAGATGTTGGCTTTAAGTTACTTCAAGGATGATTTTGTCAGATGATGGTACAATTATAAAATAATGATTTTATTAGAGCAGAGCGGCAGTCTGGAAAGGCTTTAAGCAACTGCGAGTTGACACGTAGTGTTAATGGGCTGCTGTTTTTTTTAAATGTGTTTAGCCCCCTGAAGAAAGAAACTGAAAAGCAGTTTAAATGGAAATTTGGCTGTATTAATATAAACTTTACAGACTTTACAAAAAGATAAAAAAGATGGAACTTTCCACCATGTGTGGAGTGCATAAACCCATTTGAGTCTAGTTGATCGTATACATGCAAGAGTGATTTGAAGCACATTATGTGTGTCTTAGCCCCGTTTTGAGAAGCTTGATTTCATACGATTTCAGTCTGACTAGCATGTTAACATGCATTTCAAAAATCCGATTTTGGTCAGCCTAATGCCCTAATGCTTTCTCTAGTGCAATGTAAGCATCCTAACTGTGGCTTTAAAGTGCATGCTCTAGACTCCAGTTACCAGGTCCTCTTAATATGGGGGGCAACTTTGGGCTCGTTTTCTAAGAACAGTTGCTCTTTTTAGGCTTGCTGTCATAGTCTGGGTTGCTTGTTTGTGTCACAAGATCTTGCAACACCGGATCAGTACAGAACAGCACAACTGTGATAGAAAGAAAAGACGCTTTTGGGACGAGGAGGAAACCCAAGTAGGCTAACGCTCTGTTTTATGGGACATTGATATATTGAAATCTTTGGATGGGTAGAAACATTGTAGTTGCATAGTGGGCCGTAATGTGGGTGGAAATTTATAATCTGACAATGGCCTGTAACATGTAGACAGGAGCATGAATGAAAAATCCTCATGTAGACATCATCATTTGAATATTTTCTTTTAGACATCATCATTTGAATATTTTCTTTTAGATCAGGGTCAAAAGTTGAAATACTGCTGTGCAGGAACATGTGGCAATTGTAAGTGATGGCTCACTTCTCATTTCTCACTTCTTTATTCTATTAAAGAATTAAAAATTGAAAAACTGAAAGCGTGGCACAAAAAAAAACTTTCTTTGCCACAACCTTAACAAACGGGCAGATTCCATTTAAGAAAAGGAAGGTTTTCATAGTTTAGTTTGTTGTTATCTTACAGGTTAAACAAATGTCTGTTTTAAAACCAAATCAGTAGATTAATGATTAAAAGAAATATCATCAACAGATTTTGGATAACAGCAGTAGTATTTATCTCTTTTGCTAAACATAGCTCAGAAGCCTGGTAGTGTTTGGACTTTGAAGCAGCACATCTGCTTGTTGCTTAGAAACAAAGGGCAAAGATCAGGGACACACCCGCTCTGTCATCTACATGACAGCTTTCTGCACGGCTGAAAGAAGAAAAGCCTGATAACTCTTAGCCAAGTGGATCTATTGTAATCCTCCTAAGGTGGCTTACAGGACCTATTGTCTTAGTCATTGCTGCCTAAGTAGCCTTCCAGAGACTGATTCCTTACTCCATACACACAGGCGCACACACACACACACACAGACAAATTTTCATATGCATTCACTCTCTGTCCCCATCCCTTTTCCCAGATTAATTTGTATATGCTGCAGACACAGGCTGAGAGAGCTGGCACAAATAGAGGTAGAAGTTGGAAAAGCAATGGAATGTTTGACTTGACTCAGCTCCTTCATTTACATTTTGTTCAGGAGGAGGAGGCGGCCTTTTTGTCTTGAATGTTTCTCCAGTAAAATGAAAATGGTGCACTTAAAGAAAGTATGCAAGCACTTAACTGCACTTGCAGTGATAATGATCACTGCACTATGAAAAGCTTTCAGTTGAAGTTTTATTGAAATAATGCGGATGTTCAGAAAGAGCTGCCGGAAAACAGAAGTTTGAAGTTCAAACGTCTGCAGTCAGAAATCGGTGCATGTACCAAAAAAAAGTGTAAGTTGATCGAGATTGAGTGTTTAGTAATACAGCCATGTTATGGTACAATTTGATTCTGGTCGGCGTAAACTAAACCTAAAAATATAATGAATTAGCTGAGATTTGAATTTAAAGTTTTTCTTTAAAATGCTGTTGAAGAAAGTAGACATTTTGAATATCTGTATGAGCACCACCTGCTGATGGGAAGAAAAAGTAACTACTTGATCTGGGAAAATCTTGATCACAAAAATTACAGTGCTCAGTTTCAAACTGGATAAAGTGTGCCTGCCGACTGGCTCTAATGAATTAAAACAGTACTCTGTTTCGCTTTGGGACAATGCCTCATCTCCCTTTTGCCTATCCTTTCTCTCACCTGATCTTTTTATATTCATGCTGTAATCTGAATTTAAACATTTTAACTGCTGTCCTACTTGCGTAGCATTAGTACAAAAAACTCAACATCTGCAGATTAAAGGGGAACTCCGGGGCATTTGAAGCGCATTTCTATTGCTAGAGGTTGTCAAATACTGCGTTCAAGTATTTAAAACATTAAAACAATATTACTGGGCATGTATTGTTGTAATGTTTTAAATACTTGAACACAGTTTTTCTAGAGAAGATAATTGTTTTGTATATGGGATTATCGTCCATCGACTCTTTTGGGCTTTCACATGCGCGAGCCTACAACCAGCCGGTGAGTGACATGCTGTTTATAAAGTTGTTTTGTAACGTCCCCATGCCAGTAATGTGAGAACCATGCATATGGTTTTGATGGTAAGGCTTGTGACTTTATTGTCGGATGGTTTATAAAGTGGTGTGACGTTTCTGCAGTGTGCAAGTTGTTGTTTTACGTGGAAGGGTTAGCGCTTGCCCCTTAGCCACCACGTATTAGCCTCGCATGACAGGCTGAGCGAACAGCGCGATCTCCACACAGGGAGCGCAGATTTGCACCTCTCTGTGTCCTACTATCAGTATTTGACAACCTCTAGCAATGGAAATGCGCTTCAAATGCCCCGGAGTTCCCCTTTAAGGCAATCGAAAGCTGTCCCATATATTCCCACATGCCAAAGACCACACATGCATGTAGGCATTTATAGGCACTCGCATACCCTTTACCAAGGCAGAACTTCATGTCTGTGTAGTGTTTGCTTGTCTTGCAGCCAAATCCCACAGGGCTTGTCTGTTGTTTCCTCTTGCTACGTTTTGTGGCCAGCCAGGTGTGCTTTTCCTTCCCACAGAGGGCTGGTGATGGCTCCCCTGTGAGGAGAGATTCAGATCCTTTCACACACACACTGCGGTTCCTACTTCAAAAAGTGACAATGAGTAATGATATTGTCTAAGTTAGCTTAGAAAGGCACTTTTCACTATGCCACACTGTTGAAATGAGACGCAGTACGTTTGTCTTCACTGCATTTGTGTGTGTGTGTGTGTGTGTGTGTGTGTCTTTGCATGGGCTACTGAATACATGTATAAGAGCTCTCAGTCACACATGATGTGACTGATTTGGGTCGAGAAGTGAGTAATGAATTAAGCTTGTATAAGTGTGTGTGAGTGTGTGATGTGTTTGCATCTGCCCTTCGCTGCATATATCAGAACTCTTGGGCATGTTTGTGAGAGGATGGTCATGATGTTAGGCAGTGTGTGACATATACACAGATGTGCTGTCAGTGGGATGTAGATGACAGACTTAATCCAAAAAAAACGGCTTAACCGCCAGAGAGAAGCTGTTGTTTGTTAGTCAGAATCACAGAGACAACACTGTCTATAAATGTCATGACAGAATTTATGTCCATGGAAGACGGTTTAAAGATAAAAATGTCTTTTTCAGTATATGCTTGTTTAGTTTTTTGCAATTCCACGTTGGTCTCATTTGCAGCAATGAACTTTGCAGCTTGTTATTGTCAAGTAATTTACCTTTTAATCTGCATCATGACCATAAAAAAATCTAACTGAATCCCTCTCAAACATTCTAATTGGCTGCTGTCGAATTCATGGACTACAAGTTGAACGATGTGCTACCTTGGCTGGTTAATCAGCACGAACGAGGCATTTACCACACTGTCAAAACCGATAGAATTGTTGGCCAATGGCTAAACCCACTATTCCTTCTCGGCATTTTCAGTTCAGCCTTAAAACATTACAGAACCTGAGTAAAATGGTTTGCAAACGGGCATGATCGCTCCAGCCAGCAGCTCCATTCAGCTTCTTTCTCTAGGTAAATGGGTCTTATCAATGTGACGTCCAATACACCAACCCAAAAAGCTTTGTTAAGAAATAATCAGCTAAACAGAATAACACAAAGCAAGATGAAAAATGGTTGTATTTAGCTGCAGTGTTGAAGCAATCTCTGCATCTCTGTTGCCATTGCTGTCAAATAATGCTCTGTGTTTTCATTTCCTTTTTCAGCTTTTTGCACAGAGCAAACTGAGTACCAACTAACTTTATGTATTTTCACTGACTTTCACAAATTCCTCAAATGATGTAAAGCTGTTCATGCAGCCTCACAATGTTCTTCCTGCATCTGGTGCCTAGCAACTAGCATCTTTCTCCTCTTCTTTTAGTTGCTTCTTTGATTCAGTTTCCAGATATGTAATTTACTGTATGCAATCTATCATTTTCTTTTAATTTTTCTTAGACACACACAATTTGATAATTTGGGTTTTAAATTGAACTCAAGGCTCGTAGTCCAGAGTGATCTACAAACCGATGGACAGCGTCACTGTGTCTGTCTCCATGTTTTATATACAGTCTCTGTTGGGGATTAGAATTCACATTATTTAATGTGAACTTAAATGAGGTTTTGAAATGTGTGTTTATGTCCCTAGGTCCATCATGACAGACTTGTACTACCTCAGCCAAGCAGACGGAGTTGGTGAATGGAGAGTGAAGGAGGCTAAAGACCTGTCGGATCTGGTCCAGAACAGAATCACCTACCTACAGGTATCTAAAGGCACACTTTCTGCATTCTCACCCACACAAATACATTTAGATATACCTACGCTGAGAGCATTCATCCGAGTGTTTCCCTCACTGGGATAATTGTGCATATGCATACTTAAGAACATCTTTCACACCTGCTTGTCTCATTTGCACCAACCGCAACTGTCAGTACCAGTTTCCATAAGGAGCAGGTGAGGGGAATGATAGCAGCCGTTTTCAGCAGTCAAATCTGACAAGCAGGATTCTTGTTATTTGTCAGTGGTTTAGTGTCAAACACGCACACATGCGGCAAAACACACAGACAAGCGCAGAGCCACAAAATGACAGACCTGCAGACACACTTGTGCAGATATGCAAAATATGTCTATGCGGTAGAAAGACAAAAACTCACATGCTCACTGAGGCTTAGACAGAGGCACGTTTGCTTACAGCGCCCCCCCCCCCCACGCACACACACACACACACACACACACACACACACACACACACAACCTGACATGCAGGACACATCCACTCACCCCAGCCGCCCCGCCCCCCCTCCCTGACTCTGTTGCTGCTCGGGTCTCTTGTGGGGCCGCGTGGTGCGGCAGCGGGCCCTGCAGCATTAATGAGCCAGTGTATTTGATGAAGAGGACCCAGTCAGTCTGGCTGGGCGGAGACAGCACCACTAACAGCTGCTGTCACCACCGCTGAGGGATCACACCGCTCTACCAGCTGCCATCACTAATTCATCAAACACACACACACAGTCGTGCACAGATGGATTCATCCGCACCTACACAAGTTACTGCTGCACAAAAACATCCGAGTTCAGTCGCAAGATTGGTGTACATTCTTGTGTGTAAAGAGATGCCTGTATGTATGTGTGTGTGTGTGTGTGTGTGTGTGTGTGTGTGTCTGTATATATATTTCTATGTTACACATACTCATACGTACTCATAGATGCACACAGAGACAGACAAACTCCTCCCTTCTGTCCTGCCGTCTCTGCCACCCACACCACTTTCTCCCTTCATTCCTGGTTTAACCAACTTCATCTTGACGTCTGCTCCATCTGTCCACTCACAACATTTGGTAACCATGGTTCGTTCAGACAGAACTCTCTTAGACAAGCTTTTAATCTATTTTTAAGCTATGAGCCTAAGTATAATGGTAAAAAAAAAAAATTGATAGTGAGCAAGATTCCGTTTTTGATCTTTGGCGGTTTAGCTCAGAATTTATTAGAGATTACGAATCAACGTAAGAAATATATGTGGTATTTGAAAGTTTTAATCCTGCAGTAATATTTTTTGTGTTTTTAAATCAAGAATAGATCACATGACTTACCCCTTGTTTCTACTTTGAATGACTGTGATGGGGTTTTGTTCTATCCCTTGTCTGGTTTGATTTCACACTGATGCTCTCAGAAGTGGGGGGGATTTTCTGCTTTAAATCCCCTTTTAGTCCTTAAACTCTTGTAGGTGGTTTCCACACCTTGTCCTCTCTGGTACTTTATTTGAAATAAGTGATTTGTCACCTCATATCATTTCTTTTCTTTTATAGTTCAGGGCCATTGGTCTCCCATGACCTCTGTTAAATCATTAAGAAAAATAGATAACCAATTAAAAGTATTAACAACAGCTTCTGACTGAAGCACAAATTAATTTTTTCCTCAACATTACAGGCAACATTAAAGCCTGTTTGGCTTGTTTGAATTACCAAGGAGGAACAGAAACAGGTTAACAAAGACCTCTTTTTTTTTTTTTTTTTTCCCCCCCCCGCTTATTAGGTACAACAGATAAGTGAAAAGGACTATTGGCTGGTGGGGAGTTTCAGCTCTTTAAGCTGGTTGTTGAGACATTGACTCTTTGAATGTCATTGAGGTGACTGGCCATTATCCACTATGAGTTGTTTTCCTACCTGACCAACATGTGAGATGTTTTGGCTCCATGATTCAGGTAAAAGTGGTTGTGAAAGGCCGTGGAGAGGAGAGTCAAGGCTCCATTGTATGTGTGAGGCAGGTGATAACAGCATCACCTCATAAGCCGTAGGGTAAAAAATTAAACCATCTTAGATAATTAAGAAAAAAGTCCAGTTGGTTTCCGTTTAAGCACGAAGGATTGCCCTGACCTGGAAGACAAAATCTCCGCTAGCAGCACCAAGACAGCCACCTTCTCTGGGTCCAAACTAATTTAAGACTGAGGTGTGAAGTGGAAAATTGTCTGAGCTCAAGCATCAAAATCTGAGATTCGTTTTGGAAATAATGCACTCTGCATCGTCCAATCTGTCAAGGAGAGGAACCAGTTTGAAAGCTGGTACCTTTCATGGCATGTGAATTCATTAGTACACATGGCATGTGTAACCTGGGAAGGTAATATTGTAGCAGGAATACGTATGCCGGTTTTGGAGCAACACATGCTGCCATCCAAAAACATGGGCCTGGCTTATTTTAACAAGAGATTGTGATTTCAAGCCTAAATCACATTTTACAAGTAAAACAGCTGTGTTTTACTGTCATGGGACTACATGTGACAAACCTGGCTCTAGATCCAGTCTTTCGTGGTTGTCGCGGCCACTGTGGTTTTGGGTAGGTGGGGGTTATTTGTTTAAATTTGTGCTGCTATATGTCACTACAGCCTACACGGAAGATTTGCATTTAATTTGAAGCTGCAAGTTATATGTTAACCAGTGAGTCATGACTGGGGGCTAAACTGCCACCCACTGAAAATATATGGTACATTGTAAAATTGAAAGGAAACAGGGGCAGGGTCTGCTGAAATGTTATACTAAGCAAAGATTAGGTGATGCAACACAGTGGAAAGCGTCTGTCACAACATTTTTAAAATGCGTTGCTGGCATCAAATCAACAAATAGATTTACCCCCCCAAAAAATATTCCGTTTAAACTTTTGACCTTTGCACTGTTTTGACATAAATACAGGGTTTAAATGGCAACTCGTGAAATGAAATGTTTTTTATGAACACGTTGCACACCATCCCAACACTTTTCGAAGCAGAGCAGTACTTTTTGTGTCAAAGGAGTTGTTTATGTCATGTTCACTCGACTCACCTTCACAGGGATTTGTTGCATCCTTCATTGTTTTTACTGCCACTGTTAGATTTTGTGGCCACAGCAGATTGATTTTCACATTGCAAAAAGCTTAAAAAACTTACTACACATGTCCAAGCAGCTGCCAGTCAAAATTTGCAACCATGGATAATGAACATAATGGAGCATTTTGTGGTTCAGTTAACACATCTTTAAACTTTTTAATCCTAATTGTCATGACGTTCCATTAATTCCAGTAATTTGTTTTTACTCATAGTATGTTTTAAGTACTTGAAGCAGCAAGGACAACAAATGTGTACTTAACACACAAAATGTACAATGAAAGCCTGCATTGTATCACACAAATTATTCTGAAGGCCTTGTGGCACAATGTTGATACTTGTATCCAATGTTTACTTAAATGCCTTCCTCGTCCCTGTCAGTGCTTGATTTATCCTGTTCTGCTAATACCTTTTCTGTATCTACACGATTTGAATTGCATACAGGAAAGCAGACTCCACTAGTAACAACTCACTACATAGAAGGCAAAAACAAAACAAACACATTTTGAATTGCTCTTCCTGCAAAAAATACAGATAATAAAGGAAAAAAAAGAAAGATGGAAGGATCTCGATAGGATGTTATCTTGAAAATATTTGAAGTTTTCTGAAGGTGCAGCGCACTAAAGCTAGTGATGAAGTTATTATTATTGCTATTTTATTGATGACTCTCTTAAAATGTGATGCAGTTGCTATTGTGAAGCACTTTGGTCAGCTGAGGTTGTTTTAATGTGCTATATAAATAAATTTTGAATTTGAATTTAGTGTGGATATTAATGCTCATGCAGATGAAACAGTCTCTGAATGAAATGCTTTCACACCTTCAAGTGTTAAATCTCACTGTGCTCTACAGGTGGTGTTTTAGCATCCATGAGGAAAATGCAAAACCTGTAATGTGTACAGCCGAACTACCCACAGGGTAGCAGAATAGAAAAAATGCCTTCCGATGTACTGGAGTCTCACTTTAAACATCTTTCAGTGAGTGGATATAGGTAGATAATTACCTGATGTTATTCTTCTGTCAGATTCAGTTGTTCTAAGACATACTTTCTAAATCAACAACATCGCTGTGGCCTCTCTGGACTGAATCATTCTGCAACTGCCCTTGTGTTTCACATTCAAAAAGAACAACATTTAAACAGGCACTTAACCTACAGTAAGTACATAGCAGTACTGAGTGGCTGGCTGGGCACGCATCTGGCACCATTATCCTTGAACTATGTTTCATTCCAGCGAAACCATTAGCCACCCGGGATCCAATGGTAGCCTTCTCTCAACATGACTTGTGCCATATAATAATCTCATGGAGATAGAGTGACAGGGGTCTTTACTCAGACAACAAGCTTCGTGGAGGTCCTTTGCGTTGCCACTGTAGATTATTAGTGAGTTATCGTACACATGTGGGGTGAAGTGGCAGCCTGTAACTCAGAGGGATATCTTTGCAGCTCATTCTGTCACCTCAGTGGCTGTGGTACTCTGTTCATGTTATTGAACAGTAGTGGTTTTTCTCCTCCTCTCACTGCCCTCTGTCATCTTTTTTTCATTGCATCTTCAGTTTTTTTTTTGTGTCCTCTCATTGCTTTTCCTCTTCGCTTCACTCTCCTTTCCTCTTCCTCCTCCCTTTATTCCACTTCTTCTCCTGCTGGTGCATGATAGGCAGTGTTAGCCGGTGGGTGTCGGGCGGCCTGATTACTGTGAACCATCCACAGCTGCAGCAGCCTAATGAGGAAAACACTCCCATCAGCCAGTAATTGCTGTTTAGGAAGCTGGTTGGCACAAGCGTTGCAGAGTCGCTCAGATCGGCTGCAGAGCGGATCACAGCCCGCCCGGCATCTCATCGGCAACACAGCATGTGTCACTCTGTTTGTTTCCACCTTTCCTTTTTTTTTTTTTTAAAGTGGAAAAGAGAAAAAAAAGGGTATCCTTCCCCTTTAGAGTGTGTGATGTTGAGGCTAAATTTCAAGTTAAGGAACAAGAGAGTATTGAAAAGATGGAGAGCAGAAAGCAGAAGAGGGGGTATGAGGAAACAAAGAGTGGTGATAGATATGAAGCTGTGAGAGTGGGGGAATGAGAGAAAATATTGAGAAAGAGATTAGGAAAAAGAAAAGAAAAAGCATTGAAAAGTGAACGAATAATAGAACGCAAGAGCAACAAAAGAGATTAAAAAGGATGAACTGTTAAAGGGTAGAACTGGCAGAGTTCTGTATTTTTCTTAGTGTTAACAAATTCGAGGAATAGAACATACCCAAGTATGAGTCAGTCCATCTGTTTATGTCGGTGGCATTCAGTCCCTTTTTAAAGGGCGCAGTAATTTCCCAAACCAGCTGGGAAAGAGCACGCTCATTTTTATCAAGTATCACCCAAACAGGAGCCAACTGTGTATTTACTGAGCACTACGCTCCACTGAATGTTGATATGCACAAGTGTGAATGCATTTGATTGAAAATGATCTACAGAAAACGGCAGGACTCATTTACATGGTCCTAATGGTGTTAAAACAACAACAATGCTGGGTCTTTTAGTATCCAAACGATGAAATGAAAGAGATGAAAAAATGAGCTGGAACAAACCCTGAAAGAACATCACAGAGAAGGAAGTGGGGAAGAAATGACAGGTAGAGAGAGGAAAAGGAAACTGGGAAAAAAAAATGTGACCAGGCAACATAAAATTAATGTTGATCGTGAGTCAAAATAATATCAGCCATGTGTTATTACAAGTCGGTGAGCAGGTCTCCGAGAGATACACAGTGAAAGTCAAGCAATAAAAAAAATGTTGAAACATTCTTTCCTCCTCCTCCTAGAACCCCCCAGACTGCAGTAAGGCGAGAAAGCTGGTGTGTAACATCAATAAGGGCTGTGGTTATGGCTGCCAGCTCCACCACGTCGTCTACTGCTTCATGATCGCTTACGGGACTGAGCGTACGCTCATCTTGGAGTCTCACAACTGGCGCTATGCCCCCGGCGGCTGGGAGACCGTCTTTCTGCCCGTCAGTAATACCTGCACTGACCGCTCTGGGGCCTCCACTGGACACTGGTCAGGTGAGTTCATGGAAATGAATGGACTTACTTTGGGCTCCATTCAATTTAGCCTTGATACTGCCAACAATGGTTGAGATCAGTTACTTAATAATCAAATAACCCTCACAGCTTTTAGCATATCCCATTCAAAATTGGGCTCCACGGGCCTCTCCTTTGTGCTGCCTCAGCACATTCAAAGAGCGAATTCCCTGTCTGAGCAGGACTGCAATTTCAGTTAAAGCATTTGGGCTGCCAATTGGCAGTTACTTTTCATAGATTTCCTTGCCAAAAAAATGTGTGTGACTTTTCTATAAGCATACCACTTAACTTTTTTCACTATGGGGCTGTTTATACTTTCAGTGTGTGACAGCAGCTGTTGCGTACATGTGTATTTCGACGCATATTTAGCTGAAGGAAATTTCAGCATTTCCAGCAGATTTATCGGCTCTTGGTTTTGCTTTTATTTCTCTATTGTAGCCCCAGGCTGTGGTGTAGATTGACTGAAGAGCATCCTGTTTTCACATTTTCTTGCAACGTAAACATTTTCTTGGCAAAAGTTTATTTTGGCATCAATATTTAATGTTGTGTTGAATGTGAAACTGTGCTTTTTCCAGGCACACTAGTACTTTTGCAAGTTTCTTTATACATTTTACACAACCAGCCAACAATATAGGTCGAGTATTTAGTCTCACTGTAAATATCTACTCTCCCCAACAAGAAAACTGGGACTGTGCTTCCAAAGATTGTAAATAGCAATGCAAGTTCTGAGCTGTAATAGTATCTTAAACAAAACTTCCTGGCTCATATTTCACATTTTCACCATTACCTGTAGTAGCACACGTATACCAGCATAACCAGGTGGTATTTGTCAAAGGGTATTTCTGTCTTAAGGAGGGCTAGACCGATCTAGACAATCTGGCCAACTATTCCCATGTTAAGGAATCATGTTCTTCCACTAAAAAGGCATACCGCCGGAGCAGAGCTGACATCAGTCGCAGGTGTTCAAGACGCAAAGCTCTTCAAGCTGCTTAAGTGCTCTATGTGCAGGTGTAGTTTTGGAGCTGCAATTTCTAGTGACATATCCCAAATATAAAAGACAGTGTCCACTCAATTGATGATAAAACCACCGCTTTAAACACCTCGCTTTGATTTTAACATCAGGTTAACGGCTAAACCTAAAGGTTTTCATAATTCAGCTCCTTAAAGGTGTGTAATATCAGATTATGCCTCAATGTGTAAATGAGAGAAATTTGTTTTTCCTTATATCTCCTTTAAGGACTCTTTAAGTCATTTTTTTTAAATGCAGAAACATTACAAATTTTAAAGCATGACAAGGAGATGTGATAAATGTGCAACATGCCTCAGTCACAGAGGTTGTAAATGAATATGTGTGCATGCTCAGTTGTGTGCACAGCAGAGAGATGTTTTCCCTGCTTTCGGATGTGTTGGGTGACCCGGACAGAAGCTGGGAGTTCACCAGCGATCAGCCACATTTTTTTCATTTTCTCCAGTTTGTGACACACCATATTGCAAACTCACGTTGAAATAGGCAATGTCATAAAATTAGTAGGCTCATGTTATATCAATTTCACAGTGCGATTTTTAATTAAGCTCTTTCTACAATGTGTTTTTCTTGCCATTATTCATTATTGCTCATTTTTGGCTAATCTGTGTCCTTGTGGGAATCTTGTGAATTTTGTGAGTTGGCTAACCAGAAGGTCAGGGTTTCAGGAGCTATCATCCTTTATACCACCTTAACACGCCTCAAAACTTATTGTCAGCTACTACACTGAGTGACTTTACATTTTGTATAGATACTTATTATGGTCATTTTCTACCTGTTCTTGTCAAGGACTTTGAGTATTTGAGTTCAGGTTATGACTTTGTCTTTTGGTTTCCGTCTCCTGTCTTGTTCAGATTCACACGGTACTTGCCTTGTTTCCTGATTAATTTTGTAGAATCTCTTCTATAGTTATATTTCCTGTCCTTGTTGTTCACTTGGTCTTAATTTACTGATTGCTACACACCTGTCTTGCATTTGTCATAGTCCCCCAATAGTGGTTGCTTCCCCTCTTGTCAGTTCTGCTTCTGTGTTTGATTAAGCTCAGTGTTTAGCCCCTGGTTTCCCTGCTCCGGCAGCACTTTTTGTTATGGTTCAGTAAAACTTCTAGTTCCGGCACCTGCCTGGCTCCCACCTGTTTGGTCCTGCTTTGGGGCCCTTCGCATCCACTCAACATGTCTGAGGAAAATCAGTCCTAAATTGTTTGTTTTGGGATCACTTATTGCAGTCTGGTGACTGTGGTGGTTAGAAGTAAATGGGTCTCCCCGATGATAGAAAAGGAAGCAGAATCCCTTTTGAATGAATCAAAACTGTGATTTTTAATGGATGTTTCTACTGCATATGTTTGTTTGCCTTTAGTGAGCTGGCAAAACAGAAGCACTTTAAGATCGAGATCAGTTATTCCCTCGAGGTTTTACTGTAACCTCCCCCCTTCAATCACTTTCTCTATCTTACCTTTTCTGTTCTCATCGCTGCATTCCTTTCAGCTCTGCATTTTTCTCCTATTGCTTCATTTGACATGTGCTCTCCTGGGCTCTCTCTTCTTATCTCCTGCACTCCGACTGCCTTCCCTCAATTATTTTCTTGCCTTTCATGTGTCCTTTTCCGCTATTTGATGTGTTTTTCTGGTCTTGTGTGTTTAAAAGCTGCCTCCCATAGATCCATATGTGTCGGTTTGGCTGCTCACACCCAACAGAAGCCCCTCCCCTCCTCAGGCCCTTTAGCATTCTGAATGGTTTTCCTTATCATAACCCACGGTTAGCAGGAGGAGTAGTTTTTCATAATCAAGCCAGCTAAACTCGATGGGCATATCTAATTTAAGCCTTTTGAATACTTGGCTGTGCCAGTGGTCAAGCCTGCTGTGTGTACAGTGCAAGCAAGCACAGTCCTTGGAGCACTAGACCACAAAGGAATGCTAAAACCTCGGATTAATACATTTACAACTGAATATCTTACTAATTAAGTGTAATGTTTGCCCATAGTGAATATTGATTGCTTGCAGAGGTGCAAATGCAAGTCTCTAAATTCCTGGATGGAATGGAGCTCTGCACCTTTAGGACACTATTATGTTGTGATTTTCAGATTTTGTTTCTCCCAAACTCCTCCTTGTGCTGTATAATTTCGTGACAAACACAGATTGTTTGCGCTCGTACAGAGACGCACTCGAATCTCCTTCGCTGGATCATTTCTTTCTATTGTTTGTGTTTACATGGAAAATTGACTTTTCTGATACTTAATACAACAGACTCAATAAAATCCAATTTCCTCATATATCTTAACACGGGTAGCCCACTTTCTGTTAAGTGTTTCTGCTGGGATGTGAGACATTTATAGACCAAGAGAAGATGCATAGCATATGCATCTGTGACTGGGTATTTCTGTCAGGGAAACATACTGCTTGGGGGGGAAACATCAAAGATAGCGATGGAGTCATTATGGGACCTGCTGATTTTCTTCCCTCAAATGTGAAATGGAAAAACATTACACAAAATCCACAATGATACAATCATAGCACACAGACTATGCCTCTGTGATTTGTTTCTCTGCAGAGGTAAAATGGTAGGAGTCTAAAGAATAGAAACTGAAATAATTGAGAATATAAAACAATTTGTGGGAAAATTAAAATATACATATAATGGGGTCTGGAAATACTTATACTGACAAAGGTTTTGTTTAAAAAAAAAAGTAGCAGCTACTGTAGGCAGGTGGGTACACACAACCAGCTTAGAGAGAGGGTTTAGGAATTACAGCTGTTTTTATGTACATGGAGAGAGAAAGATGTTTTTAATGGGATGAAATATAACTGGGCATATTTATTCAGCTTTAAAGGGAGTAATTATATTTAACTTTTTGTCAATGATTCTTTTCAAGAAAATTCTTTTCCTTTTTTTGTTTAATCTTTTTGGCAATGTACAATCTGCTCTCCTTACTCTTGAGGTCTTTGGGGGGGGGGGGGGGGGGGTTGTGCCTGCCATGAACTCTCTGTATTTGCCCCTACAAACTTGCCTCATTATGGTGGACGTGGATAAGGCTACTTCCTGGAGAGTTTTCCTAACTTGGCTGGATGTTGTAAAGTGCTTCTTCTTCACTGTGTAGAGGAACTTGTGATCATCTTGTCATATTCTTTTTCTCTTGATGATTTCACCAGTGCATTCCTCTTTTCCTCAGATTGTGCTAAGCTGTTGATTTGGCCTCTCCTAATGTTGATCGCAGGTTGTGGGTTCACAGCAACAGCTTTCTAAGAAAAACATCACTACTGTGCATGATTTACTTGATGAAGAAATAGCTGAGGGATAACCCACAACCCACAATTTTCTCCTTCACACAAAATAGTGAGCTACAAATCCAAATCTGATTCCATTAGATAATATTCTCATTAAGTAATGTGAGTGATGATGGGAACTGACCCTCTTTATCCCAGGTTTTCAACATGTCTATTTATGTCATGTTTTTTTTTTTTTTTTTTGACACAGGAGACCAAAGTCAAAAGTGGTTTCAGTTCGAAACCATAACCGCAAGTCTGAGCAGACATTCTCACCACTTTTTAGAACTTGCCTAGTTTTAAACCTCAGTGCTCATGACAACTTTCTGACAGAAGTGTAAAGGAAATGAGCTTTGATACCCAGCCCTACTGTCTAAAAGTTACTTTTGTGTTTAATTGACAGCAGCCATTAGAACCTTTGTAGGTTTGCTCTAACGGAATAAATTTGAACAAAAGACAAAGGAGAAAGCAGTATTTTTGTGGAACAATGGCCAGCTGATCAAAGAGCTAATTTGCCAAAGAGCTTCTCTTTAGAGATATTTTGGCCTTATATTTAAGTCTGAGAGCAACAGGAGAAACACAAAGTCCCCTTCCATGTAAAGACAGACCTTCAAGTTCATTAACTCCCTCTCAAATGTATTATGAATGGGGAGACTCTCTATTTTGTCTGTACGGTGTCAGTCTTGGTTCTCCAGTTCATACTCTCTTATGAAACGTTCAATTGGCCCAGTAAAGATCATAGACTTAAATACGATACAGGAATTCTGTGTCAGTGCAGACGCATATGTTAAAAAGGGATGTTACATACAGGAAATTTATGCACAGGCTTTGGAGTTGAGCAACATTAACATTTTGAGGAGCTTTGTGCTCTAATTAGGTAGCAGTGGGATGAAGACATGCTGCAAATCTGTACATTTGTGCCAAGAAGTGCCGGCCTCAAAATATGCCCATTCCCCCTTATGTGAATGATGCCAGTGCTGTTATATAAGCAAAGACAGGCCTGGGAATACTTTTTTCTGTTCAATATTTAATGCTTTTACCAATTTATATTCAGTTCATGCTCCGGCATATACACACACAAATTTAAGCCTCGGTTTCCGTCCTTGTTTTTAAAATGTTTTTTCTCTATGTTAAAGGCCATCTTTAATGACTCATTATGCCATTTATTTGTAAGTGTCTTATAAAGTCTGTGTTTGTAGTTGTATTAGGGTCTCCCTGTGGCACTTGTAACCAAAAACCACTTTAGTCTGACACAGAACAGGCCGCAAACTTGTTATTGACGGAAATCAAGGGTCTTTAACCACACAAACACACACAAGACTCCACTCAGGGTTTAAGACTGAAAGAGAGTGAAGGTCGTGTTTGCCAGGCATATCCCCTTCTGGTAAAATGTGATTAGCTGGAACTCTTTGTGTGTGCTTGAGAGTGTGAATGCATATTTCTTTTTATTGTTGTTCTTATTGGATCCACATTAGTTATCACTGTCAGACCACCTTTTTTCCTTCTGTTCAGAGGATCCTGTACATGTGCATGTTTGCATGCTTGTGCATGCAGTCCCGTTTGGCTCACACGTGCAGGTGTGCGTTAGCTGCATGTAAGTCTTTGTGTGCAGATAATTTGGGGAGGCCTGGCAGGGCATGGGAGCGTTCTGCTGTCCAAAGGGGTGACCTTCATAATCAGCTTTGCTCAGTCCTCTGCTTGGGGCTTCTTCCAAGCAGGATTCAGCCCTTGGGAGGCCAGTTCCTTTCCTTACCCCTCCAGTCTAGGTCACTTCCTCAGCCCCACCCCTGGCCTTATTCTTGATAGAAAGATTTTCTTGGCCTTTCGGCAACGGCTGCCAGTCACGAAAGCTGGACTCTGGAGTTAATGTTGGAGACAAAACACGAATTCATATAACAGTCCTTGAAATGATATGTAGAATGCACAATCCATAAGAAATAAAACCACAAGGATAACGTTTTTGGGTGTGAACCTGTTCGATCATTTTAGCACTGAAGCTACTATACTAGAGATTTTGTTGGTGTCCCAACTCCAAATACTGTTTTCGCAAGTTTCACAAAATATGAAAACCAAAACTAACCCTCGGCTATTTTAACCCTCACAAAAAAAATAAAGAAAGCTCAAGTTGAAAAACATTTTCCGCTGGGTGTTATAACGTTGTGGCCGGATTTGCACTAAAACTTGCAAGAGGAAAAAGACTCAGGCTGTTGATGAATTGTAGGAGCTGTTTATCAACCGAAAATGACAAACATTTTCAGCTCCAGCCCCTCAAGTTGAGCGTTTAATTTCTTTTCTGTTTTCCAGTGTAAAAGGAACATATTTGGCTTTCAGTTTTTCAATTTGACAAAATAAAAAAAAAAACAATTTCAAGTTCATATTGGTGACTATGGGAAATTCTTATGAGCATTTTTCACAAGTTTGTCATATTATGGTGGCTGAACTACTGATAAACGATAAAAGACTATGTAGGGCAAAAAGAATAAAGGCAAAAAAAATAAAGCCAGCATGAATAAAAATGCACATAATGACTTTTTATACCCCTGCACTTGAATCTGTTGTCTCATTCTCTACCGACTTCTGTTTGGTCTTCTCAGGAGAGGCTCATGATAAGGACGTCCAAGTTGTGGAGTTGCCCATTGTGGACAGTTTGCACCCTCGGCCCCCTTACCTACCTCTGGCGATCCCCGAGGACCTGGCCCCACGCCTGCAGCGTCTGCACGGTGACCCGTCCGTCTGGTGGGTGTCCCAGTTTGTCAAATACCTGGTCCGCCCTCAGGCATGGCTAGAGAAGGAGATCCAGCAGACTACTGCCAAGCTAGGCTTCAAACATCCCATCATCGGGTAAGGATGCTCTGCTTTTTCGTTTGTGTGTGCATGGCCTCGCATTCTCCTTCTTATGTGGTTATGAATACTTAACTGATAAGGATTCTGTTTCTATCGCATTCCTCTATTATAAAGATTACTAAGTGCTTTGCTATGAAAGAAAACAGAAACGAGCAGGAAAGCAGATGTAAAGCGTTAAAGCCTTAAGGGCCCTGGTGGAAAAAAAACACTGAACTGGGTGAGGTTAATGCAAGGTAACAGCAATATTAAAAGTACCTTAATTTGATGGTAGTAGTTTTATTCTCAACCTCTATTTATCCTTGCTAAGTCTTTAGCTTTTTCATTACTTCACCGTTTACACTCATCCAGCTCATGCTCATGCAAATGGAGTGGTTTGAAGAAATTTCATCACCCTGTGCTCATCACTCAGTTCTGTTTTTTCAAAAAAGCAATTTGTTTGATAGCAGCTTGTTTTTGTTGTGATTGATCCCAGATGCTCTTGATATTGGATAGTTATATGTAAAGCAGTTGTATAGCTAAATACTAAAGGCAATTTTCCGAATCAGTAAATTCAAATTCGATAAAGAAAGAGAACCTTTATGACATCAATGAAAATAGTTGGCTGGAAGTTGTATTTTCATCTTCAATAGTACTATTTTCCCTGTGAAACAAATCCCAGGAAAAGCCTGAACACAACAATGGATTTACACTTATTTGCATTATCAAACACTGTCTTTCTCGTGAAAACCATTCAACTGTGTCACTGACTCAACTGTCATCTCCAAACTTACAAGCTGCATTACTTGTTTATTTTTAGTTGACCCAAATGCTCTTTTTCCTCTCCTCTTCTTTGACTTACATTTGCTTCATTTCAAAGCGCCTGATTGATTTTGGAGAATACTTTGCCAGATATGCATCAGTCGATCAACTGATGTCTGGAATCAGACCGCTTCTGATTTTATCACGTTTCTCTCAAGAAATTGGATGTATATCAGATTCTTTACTGATTAATTTTACACACACAAGCCGCAGAGTGGCTCACGTCATGTGCACAGTAACACTAAGATAGCTGCCATACACACTCAGCGTGGCAGTTTAAAAAAAAAAAAGGATTTTCACAGAATAGGGGTATGTTCACAGATTCAAACTTACCAGTTCCATAACATATAAGCCAAATATTCTTCTATAACAAAAAAAAGCCTCTTTCCAACCGTAGGAAGGTATTGGTAAGCTTACTTTGGTCAAAGTAAGACGCTGGATAAATAGAGCAGCTGCTAAACAAAGTGACATTTACAGCAAATTATTCGGAATAAGATTAAGTCTATGTCGTTGGTGCAGTTTGGAAAGTTGCTTAATAGTCGAAGGTAATGATTTTTCTGGGGGGGGACATTTAATTAGATTTTTCATTAAAGTCCCAATCTGTTATTTAGACTCAATCCAAAATTTGAAAAAAAAAAAAAAAGAAGCAAAACAAAAAAAAATAAATAATTTAATTCAGCCATACATCCATCTTTGCCATATTTGAACCAGAGAATGATTCTCAAGAAAGCAGAAGGATATATTTAAGGTCATATGCATGTTGAAGCATCATAATGATAATGTATTCACTTCCTATGCTTTCAATAATCCGGGGACTGCTATTTGCAGGAGCCAGGCTAGCTCAGATCTTTCAGCTTGGCCGGATTTCTCCGCGTTAGTCTGGTTCCCCGGATTAACCGCACACAGCAGAAGCTAGTTCGACGCAGCATTTAGCAATCCGTGTTAGCCCCCATTTGACCAACAGCTACCTACATGCAAATTAGCTGTACAGCCCCTGCCTGCAAGTAGTAAGGAGTGGTTGGTGCTGGTTCCTGCAAATAGTCTACAGAGCACATACAGGCTTTCTAACTTCCCCTCTCTGAGATTCTCAGTAATACAGATTCAAATCAGAAATTCTCAGCCACAGCACTGATCTGATTTGCCCATCTTTACTCCAGAGAGACCCCTCCTTTACTCAGTAATGGTACTGACCCTATTGCAAGTTAGCCAAAAAAGTTGCAGCATGTTCCTCCAGTTGTTTCTTTTTTGTACCACTCACTTTTCCAGCCTTTTGATGCCCCTGTTTCAACTTTTTTGAGGCGCGTTGCTTTCATCAAAGTTAAGAAGAGCTTTTATTTTTCACAAAATAGCTAAATGTCTCACTTTCAACATTTGATACGTTCTTTATATTCTTTTGCCAAAAAAAACTGTTTCTTACTACATCTTACGCAGTGTCCCAGCTTTATTAAAGGTGGCCTTGTGTCTTGGCTTAAACGGTGCAGATGAAGAGATAGAAGCCATCTCAAATCTGTCGTCACTAGAACTGATTGCTGCTTTTGTTCTTACTGCATAGGCTGTGCCGTCTCCGGAGAGTCTGCCTGCATCTTTTGACACTGATTTGGGAGTTCTTGTTGTCCAGTGCAGCATAATTACTCATTAATGTGAAGTGGCCAGATCCCACGAGAAGCCCCTAAGTGAGAATGCATGCTGTCGGAATATTTCTGTCCACTTTCGATAGTAGCTTTCTAAGAAACTGGTTAGACATGTCAAGGTGTTTACTCACTTGTTTACTTTCCGCTGAATCCCTGTCAGGCGCTCCGTCAACCAACATTCACGTTTTCTTCTTAACACACTCTCATGACTCATGAATAATTCTTCCCAGCAGCAATTCAAACCTGGATCAAATAATACTTTGCAGAGGATTTTTGGCTGTTGTTTTAACCCATTTATTCTGGCAGCTGAGAGTGACAGATATATATGACTATATGAAGACAATGCACACTATAGGATTAGCTGCCAGTCATGGGGAAAGTATGTGAAAGGATTTTCAGATACTTGTGCTGAGATCATCTTAAATTTCTTCAGCGTCCTATGAGTCTGACTTGGCCTGCTCAGACTTTACAGAGAAGTAGTTTGTGAAATCATCCTAGTACAGTTCCGTCGTCCCCTTCCCTCTCATATCCATATGTTCAGTCTCTGTGCCAGCTTCTTGCCCTTCATAACTTCTCTTTATCTCATCTTCTTTGCATTTTGCTGCAAGCAGTCATCACTGCTCTCTTGTTCTCTCTGTAGCTCTCCTGAGTTTCTACTTCTTTGCCTTTCGTTATCTCTGCGTCCCCCCCCTCATCGTCCTGTCCCTTTTTGACCCTCAGCAGCCCACTTTTTTTTTTTTTAGGATGGTATATATTTTGCTTGAATCCTTCTTAACTTATTCAATCCCCCTTTCTTCTCACATTCCCTCAGTTGTGCCTGTTCCTCTGTCTTCGTTTGTTCATTCAGCTCCAGGATTTTTCACATTTTTTTCACATTCTCCCTCGTGTTCCCCAGGCATACATCTGTACCCACATTTCTTTTGCTCTCAAAGTTTCCCACACATCTCTATCACTACTCTAGCACACCCGCATATATTCCACCTCTTTCTCCCTCCGTATCACAAGGCAAAGGTTTATTGAAATGAAGAGCTGCGTAGAATAAAGTTTTTATCCATTTTTCCCCCCCTTACCTTTTCAGCTCCCAATGCATCCTCTCCACTCTGCAGTGATGTTGCAACAAAGTGCCCATGTGCTCCTATCAGCATTGTGGAGGAAGGCGATACAAGTGTGCGTGGGGAAGGGTGTGGGTGTTAGGCGCAAAAGTGGGGTTGAAAGAAAGAGAGGTGGTGCAGTGAAATGGCAATCGGGTGGTGGTGGGAAAGACGGGTTGATGGAGAGAGTATCGAGAGAGATGGAAAGACGGCTTGTCCCCAGACCGCCCAACAACATCCAGACAACCCCCACACGCTCAGTCATCAGCACCATTCTCACTCTGCTGCTTCCTTTGGAACCGAGTTACAGGAAGACAGTGAGCCATAAACTAAAAAAGCAGGGATCAGCAGAGGTCCATCCAGCCACTGTTTCATGCTGTTTAACGGTGGGCCGGATATTCAGAGAGTGGAAAAGCGGGTTTGCTGCTTCTGTTGCGGATACGTGATCATAACCATGGCAATATGGCTAGCAACGGATGCATTTTATTTAGCATATCTGTTTTAATGTCTTGTGCCTGGTGTAATCTATAGTGGTAGAGCCTACACTTTTAAATTTAGAATCTTTCAAGTGTCTGTGTGTCCATTTATTTATTGATTTTTCTTTGTTTTTTAACACTTCAAAATATTCCATCACAAATGTTTGATGTAGTCGAGGCAGAAAAAGTTCTTTTTCTCCCAAAAAAGTGCTGACTTCGCAAATGTTTTGCAGACAGTTTGAGCTGAAATGACTTTTTTTGTTATTACAGCCTTGTATAATCGAGCCCATTTGGCTTCCCTCTGATCACAGATAGTCCAAGTCTAAATTCATTTATTTATTTCATTATTTATATCCCAGTTTTTGAGCTTTCTTTTTGGCTTCTTTAGAAAAAGAAAGAAAAAAGATTCAATCAAAATCAGTTAGGGATGGGTGTCTTTCATAAAAATCTTATCTTTTCACATTAAAATCATGATTTGGTTGTATCATTACAAACATTTTATAACTATAGAAATATACAATATATATATGTAAATGTACTTTATTTATACAGCCCTTTACAGACAATCCTTATTGTGTACCAAAGTGATTTGAAGCAGGTAATAAATAAAGAGAAGAATAGGTAAAAACAAATAAAATCAATAAAAGAACAGTGAAAAAAAAATAATAATAATATATATAAATATATACCCATCACCAGGTCACGGTGAGATTTAAAAAAAGAAAGAAAGGAATAGAAAAACATCCTCTTAACAACGAGGCAGTTATACTGATGCAATCCTGTTAGAAAAGTTCTCACCTGTATGTGTGCCAGATTGGCTCCAACAAAGATGAAGTGCAACGATTTTCTACATCCAGTTTAGTCATAGCAAGACTATGTGGACCCACACTTGGACACCTTTTGAAAAATGGCTTTGGTTGTGTTTCCATAACAATTGCAGCCCGACCCAATACAGGGGGATCCAGGGAGGAAGAGGTTAAAACGAAAAGCAGATAAATGAGCAGAAAAACTAAACATATCCAGCTGCCACTGTGCAGGACGTCAGGGCAAACTGTGTTAGTATGATCTGGATCATAAGAGTTACAAGACTAAACGGGTGGAACGACCTTTTAAAGGTGTTAGAATTGTATAAACTTTGCTGAGACCATCAATCCTCTTCTGGAGTTACATTGTACTCCCGAAAGCTTATTAAAACACTTTGTGTTGTCTGCTCCTTTAATTTGTCATCTATAATTATGTTTTGATGTCAAAGCACATGCTGCATAAGCAGTGATTCTATGGCTTTTGCGTATGTAATTATGAGCGTTTTTTTTTTTTTTTTTTTTTTTTTTTTCAACGATTCAAATATTAATGGCAGCTGCAGTTGAAAAGCTAAGTAATCCAGAGTTGCTGTCCTTTTCATAGACTTCTGATCAGCAGCCAGAGCCCTGAGGTCATTCTCCAACAAATAATTGATTCACTCTATATGCTATTGTCACAATTTACCAGAATCAGCACTTGCTGCGTCTAGTGTGGGTGTGTTTGATGCCTTTAATGTATGCTTTTACGCCCACCATGAGAAATGCCCTGCCTTGCCAATACTGTATGAATAGACGGGAATGAATTGAATTATTGTAGCGGCAGTGTGGGAGAGTGCAATCGGATGGGAGAGGAGACTAAGCAATGCAGTTCGTCTCTGCGGCCTCTGCTGCTCTGACAGAGAGAGAAAAGGGCAAAACAAAAAGGGTTCACAGTAACAATGAAATGCAGACATGAAAGAAGCCGGGGAGCAGGAGAGAGGGATCCCGACAAAGCCTGATGTCAAGACCTCTGTCCGATCAGACACCGAGACCGAATGAAATGCTCCAGACTTCATTTCTCCCTCTCACCTCCGTGAATAAAGGCGAGCATCCAGTCACTGAGTGATCTCGTGCCAGATTTAGAAATTAGGAACAGCTTGTTTATTCTCTTTTATTTGAGCATCTGAAGTACTTTTTCCACATCTGTCGCATTCTCACAATGGAGATGGAGGCAACCTTGAGGTTAGAGAAGCTATTTCAATCCCAAAGCAACTGATAGATTCTGAATAGACTCAAAGAGTCTGAGAAGCTGCAGTCCCTGGATGTTCCACCGGAGTTGATCCTGGGCAAACTTGATGTGCCAGGCAGGTCCAATGGTGGAACTGCAGATTGTTGAGGAAGAGAAAAACAATGCAACAATGTTCACTCACTTTTCTTTAAGAAACAGAAGGTTGAAAATATCATTTTTCCTTCTTAGATTTGGAAATTTCATTTACTCCCTAAGGCAAGAGGTCACAGTGCAGATATAGTTGCGGGGTAGATTTGTAATTTAATAATTCTTGACAAATCTTGCCTTTCTTCAGTTTGATGGATGCGTCTGTGTCAGAGGAAGAGTTCCCATTCTCATTCACCCTTTGTTCTGTTTTCAAGCTGTGCTCTTTCCTCACATGTTCAGCCGGTGACGATACTCTGTCTCTTGTCAATTCTTACTGGAAGCAACAACAATGACACTGAAAACATACAGCGTTGGGCTGGGTTTTTTTCTTCTTCTGTCCTTCCTTTTATTTGGTATTCTCTTTGTCACAGTTTGCCTTTCTATTTTTCTTTTGTTTTATTACTTTGTTTTTCCCTCCCATCATTTTTCTTTAGTTTGTTATTACATCAACAATGGGAAGATTCATTAAAGGTTTTTTTCCTTTCTTTACTGTTGTAGAGACACCGTTGTGATCAAAACATGAATTTACCATCATTTTGAAAATGTTATAGCAGCAAAACTCAGATCTGACAACAAGGGTAAAAAAAACAAAAAAACAAATGAGTGTAATTCCTTTCAAGCTGCCCCCATATGTGTGTGCATGTGTTTGTTTTCCCTCAAAAGAAAGGGCATCATTGTCGGTTGGTAGTTTCCATCATCTTATTTCCTTTCATTATCATTCATTTGTAAATCATCTGATCCTTATGGCAACAGCCCATAAAATGTCTTCTTATTAAATATAAAGACTTTGCCCTTTCAATCACTTAATCTCTCAATTAATTATTCGAATGAAAGTTGGTTTGCATCTGTGAAATGATTTGCACAATTAAGTATTAAAGCAGTTTGCACTAATCTTATCAATCTAAGGCTGCTTTCTTTTTTTATTTTTATGTAATTGTGTCAAACAAGTGTAACTATCAACATGGAGGACAGACGGTAAAGAAAGGTCTTCATATTGGAGAATATGTAAGCTGTGGATGGCTTTCCATCGGGCTCCTTTCGATGTTGAACTCATGTTTGAAGTTTTAAAAAGTGCTGTTAAACCATCCATCCAAACAGAGCAACTCAGCAATATTTTATTTAATATTTAGCTGCACCATCGTATCTCTGTTACTGCTCTCTCGAGGCTAAGAAGGCAAACCCAGAAAAGCAGATAGCAAATTGCCAGGTGAAGCGACAGAAATCTCTTCAGTGATAAAAGTTGTAAGATGCAGTACTAGTCTGTAAGCATCTGTGTCCACCCATCTGTCTGCAGAGTCCATGTGAGGAGGACAGATAAAGTGGGGACTGAGGCGGCCTTCCATCCCATAGAGGAGTACATGCTGCATGTGGAGGAACAGTTCAAGCTTCTGGCAAGACGAGTCCATGTCGACAAGAAGCGGGTTTACTTGGCCACAGACGATCCCTCCCTGCTGCAAGAAGCCAAAACCAAGTTAGTGTCCAACCGTGTGGTTGCATATGAGATTTTTAACGTGAGAACTGACTTCATTAGCTCATCTGTGTTCACATCCCTCTCAGGTATCCAGAGTATGAGTTCATCAGCGATAACTCCATCTCATGGTCGGCAGGCCTTCACAACCGCTACACTGAGAACTCGCTGCGAGGAGTCATCCTGGACATTCACTTCCTGTCCCAGACTGACTTCCTGGTCTGCACCTTCTCGTCACAGGTAAGGAGGAAGTTACCTTTTAGACCAAGCACGCTACAGGGTTTTGTTGTGGCCTCGTTCCAAACTGAAGGTTAGGATTTGGGGTGTGAAGATTACCTTTTTATAAATCAGAACCAACACAAAACCTGACTGCTATTTGTTTTCTGGTCTTTTATTCAATTAAGGGTAGATTTATTGTTTGGATGAAAGCGGGCACAATCGGCTCACTGGATTGTTTTATGTGTGCTTGCTTGTAATCAAAGAAGCAAGAAAGTGAAATGGAATTAAAAAAATTCTCCTTTTTTTTTTTTTTAACATAAATTCAGATCTATACAGCTGCTGGTTTTACAAACATAAAAGTGTCCACTTTTCCGGGGATATCAGCCACATCATTCACTGTTTTGTCATGTGATAAAAACAAGTTTTTTAAAAGGACTAACTAATAAAAAGCAAGGTGAGACTAGAAATTCCTTGAATTTGATTGTATGAAGGGCCATAGAAAACCAGATCAGTTCATCGTGGTGAAGCTGTTAAAGCTGTAAAAATCTTTTAAAGCTGTAAAAGTCACGGCTGTCAGTTGATGTTTCCACTTTGTCACGAGGCAAACCAAAATGGCTTCTGTAATCCCACTCATGTGATTGTCAACAACCTCATTGTCCTATTTTCTGTCACATGTTAGAAACAGTTAGCTCATTTATTACAGCTTTGACATTACAAAGCTTTTGTCGTCCACTCCTCTGATTATCTAAGCTTCTGAAGTCCTGTTCTATTGCGAGTTATAACATGGAGTGGAAAGGTTTCCTGCCAGTCCTAAAAATAAGATGAGCTCCTTAATTCCTGTTCACATTCTCTGCTTATTAACTCACTTGAAAGATCCAACTCGAATGAGTCACTGAGCATATTTTATCCCTCTTTTATCAGGGAAGAAATGAAACATGTATGTCTGACTGTGAGCAGCTCTTATGTTCATCTTCAGGCCTTTACAGCATTATCAAGACATTTATCAATCTCCTATATTTCTAACTAAGAAACAATCCTTGGTGTTTCTTTGTCAGGTCTGCCGCGTGGCCTATGAGATTATGCAGACGCTGCATCCAGACGCCTCCTCCTTCTTCTACTCCCTGGATGACATCTACTACTTCGGAGGTCAAAATGCCCACAATCAGATCGCCATCTACCCCCACCAGCCACGCAACAGCGAGGACATTCCCTTAGAGCCTGGTGACGTGATCGGCGTAGCCGGAAATCACTGGGACGGATACTCCAAAGGCATCAACCGCAAACTGGGCCGCACTGGCCTCTACCCTTCCTACAAGGTTAAGGAGAAAATTGAGACCGTGAAGTACCCAATGTACCCTGAGGCAGACAAACTGCTCAATGCTCAAAATAAGTAAAAAGAGGAAAAATGGGAAAAAAAGGAGTGTGGAGAAACGTACAGTCTCCGGTTCCAAGGACGGAGGCTGCTTTTGTACAGAAGATTGAAGCGCCCTCAGTGCGCTAAGCTGAGAAGAAAAGAAAAAGCCTTGACCCAGGGGTGATAGGAACGAGAATGCACTCTGTGTGTTTATGTGTGTGTGTGTGTGAATGAGTGTGTGTACGTGT
Organism: Odontesthes bonariensis; assembly: GCF_027942865.1. Taxonomy (NCBI): domain Eukaryota; kingdom Metazoa; phylum Chordata; class Actinopteri; order Atheriniformes; family Atherinopsidae; genus Odontesthes; species Odontesthes bonariensis. The sequence goes on from NC_134529.1 coordinate 9,972,324, forward strand.
GTTGGAACATGTGTGTGCACTTGTGTAAATGCCCGTGAATATGTAGGGACACGGAAGACTTGCACCCTACCACCGCTCCCCTGCCTGACGTTGTGACGTCGGGTCTGTAGAGATGTAGACGAGAACATTGATTTTTAAATTAAGCAAGAAAACAATGAAAAAAAAATATACACAACTGACCAAGCTCTCCCTCCTGAGACAGCACTGGGACTACTGTAAGACTGGCTCCGCACCCCCCGGTGTGAGCTTCAAATCAATGACTGGAGAAAAAAAAAAGACAAAAAGTGTTTTGATTATTTTTATTTAAATCTTTCCCGTGGTTTTGATTCTAATCTTGCCTTTTTGTTTTCTTTTAGTTTTTTTTTCATTTACTGAATGTACTGTACCCTCTTGTTGCCATGCTCAACACTCCTCCCCTCCTCCTCTTCTTACTGTGCTTCCTCCATCTCACCTCTTCATGTGCAATTAATTTTACAAAACCATATTGTGCTTTTATCAAGTGTTTTTAACAGTCTTAATTTTGTATGTATGGGACTTGTGCATTCTATACTGTACAGTGTGTGTGTGTGTGTGTGTGAGAGAGAGAGAGGAGGGATTTGTGTGAGCCTGTGTGTTTAAGCGGCCATGTCACTACGAGGTGCCTGGTTATTGGTGAGCAGTGCGTGTTTTTATTTCTTTCTTTCCCACTCGACTGAATAGTGTTTGTGTGGCCAGCGGGAGACTGACCGTGACAGTGGGAACTGCCCTCAGCCTACAGCACTTGGAACAAATGATGGATTCCAGTCACACCGCTGGTGACCATTTGTGAACTATGGTAAGGTTATGTGGAGTACGGTGAACTCATGGTGCACACAAACAGACACAAAAGCCGTCCTAAGGCTCACCAAAAAAAAAAAGAGAGAGAGAAAAGGAAAAAAAAAAAAATCCACTGAGATAATGTCATTTTTTGGCATCTTTGCTGTCTCTTCTGTCCATCTTGTTTGTTTGTTTGTTGTTTGTTTCTTTTTTTTTTTTTTTTACTTTGCGGTTTTGAAATAAATGAGAAAAATCTGCCTATGTTTTAAAAAAAAAAATGCTATGTCATATCAAATTCAAACTCCCCATCATGAAAGCTTTGTTTTTTTTCATAACTTATGTTCTTGGGCATTGTCTTTGATTACCACAGATCGAATAAACTCGAGAAACCAACACATTTTCCCCCCTCTAGTCTGATCCTGTTTACCATCTGGCTCCTCTGTCTCTTAACTGGCTACACCTGCTTGTACAATCAGCTACATCACAAACTGAGAATCGCAGCCGTTTCATATTTGAAGACTTCCCGAAGGGCATCCATCAATTTTTGAAGAGTGAAAGTCATTACCTGAAGTTTATCTTTTGATATTGCCATGAAAAGAAGGACCCTGCATCTTAAACTGATATGCCCAAACTTCAAAAAGTAGCAAAGGTTTGTTTAATAAATCATTCAGTGCGAGACTGAATTAATTTTCAAATCATTTCAAAGCAGAAACTCTTAAATCTGTCATATATTTACATTTCAAACTGACGAACAGATCAGTACCTTCAACAGAGACATCTCTCATTTAACTATGGCTTGTGACAGCTACATGAGATTTCTGCCCCACGTACCTAACACTTCACCCCTGTTGGGACACTATGGAGGTACGTCAGTAAGGCATCAGTGGACTTCCTGCTCTTGTCTACTGTTCCATTCCCTACTTCCTGAATTTCTCAGTCATTTATGATCTTGTTGTCTGTGCCTTGTTTATGGGCTGTCTTGTTATTCTCTTTCTCTGGGGCTTTGGGAGTTTCATTACCGATTCCTCTTTAATTTTCGTGCTGATCTGCATGCTTCATTGGACACCCATAAGGAAAGCCACGGCGCTGGCAAAAGAGATGAGCTTTCGGTGTGAGCAAGGAACAATAACAGTTTTATAGTTTTCTCACCACCCGTGCTTGGCAAAAGTGCACAACCAATTTAGCCAACGTCGACAAAGCATTCACGATGCATTTTGCACCATACAGCAGTTCATTGAACGTCTCTTTTCACCGGAAAAGAGTCCCTTGTGGGCTTTATAAATGTGAACGCTAAATGTGGGGCACTTTAATTAAAATGCAGTCGTGGCTGTCACTGTGTCCTCTTACTTTCGTTTAAGAGAGACGTTAGTTCCGTTAATTAGTCTGTTAATTGGCCTCCATTCCCAATAGAGGGAATTCTGGTCTTCAACAGGCAAGTTTCTGTCTTTGTATTTGTGGTCTAATTGATGCACCGCTTGTTAAGAGCACAGGGGCCTTTTGTGGGCCTCCCACACAAAGTTGTCTTAAAAGAGAAACTTTTTCAAGGACAAAAGGTTCCCAGAGTCTCGTTTTAAAAGGTAGGAACATGTTTTTTCTAGTCTGAATGAAATACAGAAATACAGAAAAAGAATGAAATACAGGAAAAAATGTTGTCTGCTTCCTTCTTCTCATATTTGTTATGAAGCAACCCTCGAACATTAGCAAACAACTTTTTTCTTGTTGGTGCCGTTCTGTGCAGGGTTCAGCACTGCTAAGTTGCTAATACAACCAGCGTCACTGAAAGAGTCCCTTTCAACCGCGGTGCATGTAGGCGTATTCACCACTTCATTCCGACCAATCGGTGTTCTGGATTTATTTAACATCCTTTTATATGCTCAGCTCTCATAAAACCTTTCCCTAGAAGGTTTTAAAATGTAACAACCAGGTGCTACCTACATAGGTGAAACCCCAAATTAATGAAGACCGTACACCTTTGTTTCTGAACACACATTTCTGCCACATGTTGTAATCTTATATTAACATTAGCCAATTTTAGTCAGTTTAATCTAAATTGAAATGCTTCATTTTATACCTTTGAATATTTTTATGAAAGGCTTTTCACAAAAACATCGTTGGAAATCATAGTGGAGGTGCTAAAACTTACAATATGTTGAACATTGCTATCATTGTTTTTGTATATTTTATAGCAGAAACGTTACATATTCTGCCTTTTTTCCCTGTCGAGCTGCAGTGGAGGAGTAAGTAAGAAGAAGAAGAACTTTATTTATATAGCACCTTTCATAGATAAAAATCACAAAGTGCTTTACACAGTAAAACAAAAACCACCAAGAGAAAACAAGTTCATATATGGATACAAAATAAAAGTGACATCGGGCCAATCAACTGAAAGCCTGTCTAAAAAAGAATGTCTTCAGCTGCTTCTTAAAAGAATCCACAGACTCCGCCTCACAAAGGGACACAGGCAGCTTGTTCCATAATTTTGGAGCAAAAGCCTGGAAAGACAAGTCTCCTCTAGTTTTAAAGGAAGTCCTTGGGACCATGAGGAGGTTCTGGCCTGAGGACCGAAGGGAGCGGCCGGAGCTGTAGGGACACTGCAGATCAGAGACATAGCTGGGGTCTATATCTATATCTAAATCTATACGATATTTGATCGGCAGCCAATGCAAGGAAGATAAAATTGGCGTAATATGAGTCCGTCTGCTTGATCCTGTTAAAAGTCGAGCTGCTGCATTTTGGACCATTTGAAGACGATTTAAAACAGGTTTGTTAAAACAAATAAAAAGAGAATTGCAATAATCCAAACGTGAAGAGATAAAAGCGTGAATCACAATTTCCAGGTCAGAGTTGGACAGGAATAGCCTTAACTTTGCAATATTTCTTAAATGATAAAAGCAGTTTTTTTACTAAGTGTCTAGAATGGCAGTCAAGAGACAAAGACTGACCAAACCAGACACCAAGATTCCTGATGCTCGACTGAACGGACGAGCCCAGAGAACTGCTCTGTTAGGCTGTACTTCAGCACTGTAGTGTTTTGAATAAATGCTACCATCAGCATCCATTCTTGCTGATGTTTAGCACTTAATGTGTTATGTTCACCATCATAGTATCATAGTAAATTAGTGTGTTTCCTGTTTGTTGGCGATTAAATAATGTATTGCCAAATTGAAATTTTTGGTCTTATGGCAGAACCAGATTTAAAGTCAGAGGAGCCCATTAGTCATCCACCAGCAACCATGCTTATTATATTTAGTAGATATCCACCCAGTATTTCTCAGGATATATTACTCTACACCAGAAATGCCTGTGGGAATTGAACGAAAGTGAGAGGATACCCAGAGTTGATGGGGGTCATGTACGGCTGCACAAAATGACATTGCAATCCATGCTACAGTTGAGATATTTCAGAAGGGAAAAGGTAGATTCCTGTAGACTGTGAAGCCATACATGAAGTGATGTGTGGAAGCCAGTTTAATAAAACTAAATATCCAATGTAAGGCTTCGACTGAAGTGATCTTGAGGACTTTTGCACATCAAGCTTTGCCTTTAGTCACTTCACAGCCAATCTGATGAGTGACCAATTGCTTTGAACATGAACATATCCTAACTGCTCTGAGATCACAGACCAAAACTTCAATGTGGCTGTGTAATTCTAATGGAATTCACATTATATAGAGATAAGCAGGAACCATATCAGCTTCTGGAATTCTAATCTTGTAAAGGGCAGTTGAATTAATTCTGTCTTGTCTCGTGAAAAGGGGAAAGAAAATGGAAATGATTATTGTAGTCCTGGCCAGCTCCAATCAGAACTGTGTTGGTGCGGCAGTGACAAGTAGTCTGCCCTGCGGTACCTGGACCTCATCAAAGCTTAGGAGAGGGAGTTAAACAAGGAACTGTCAGGTTTTTACAAGTCAAAGGAAATTGTAGGTGTCAGAGTCTCCTCTTCAACTTAACTCAGCAATCGGCAGCAGTTGAGATTTCATTAGCTCAGTGTTTTTAATCCCACCTGTTACCTCGACTCAGCCTGTAAAACCTCCTTCGATTAAGCTGATTTCTTGGCACAGCGCAAGGCCAACTCAAGGGAGTAAGAATCACATCATCACAGAGGAACAAAGGATCTTTGTTTGGCACACACACTGTACTTAACTGGGATGCCTGCAGTAAGTCCCGTAAATCAGTGGTTCTACTAGAGTGCTGACACACTGAAACCTACCCTGATATTCAGAAAAAAAGATACCCTGTTAACTGCACATTTTTTCTTCCAAATATTATTCATATACTTTATTATTTGAGTCACATGTTAGGTTAATCATATTCACCCTCCTTCCCAAGGGTGCAGGTTATTTTGATAGTGAGACTTTTACATTGAATTTGGCTCGGACAGCTTTAAAGATTACTCTATATAATTCAGGAGCAACTCAAATTAGAGGAAGGCTTACAGAGTAATTAAACTTTCTTTGATATGGTATGCACTATAAGATGAGCTTAAACTTGATCAAATTCGTTCCATTTCTTCATCATAATATTAGGAGGGTAAAGATACCTTCAGGCGTACAAGAATGTCTCATTTAGAAAATGATGATGTGGTGGAGAAGGAATAAGGTCAGTACATAGAAATCTGTAGATCCGAATCTTACACCGTGTGGAAAAGATAGGCATCGTCACTTGCTCGCAAAAGTGAAGCCAATAAGAGATGCTTTAAAGTGCAATAAAGCTGATGGGCCCCTAAGAAGTGGCTGCAAAATATGTCTCAAGTATCACAATCCAGCTCTACCCAAATGTCATAAAGTACGTTCACGTCTCGCTCCAAAAAGATAGTGATAGGCAAATGACAAACTCATAGTTTCAAACCAGTAGTTTCCAAATCAGTGGGTGATGTCATGATTTTACTGATAAGATTTATGGCACCTCTTGGCCAGGCTGTCTAATATATTTGAGAATGGCTCTCAATGCCGCCACTCTGTGTGCAGCATCTGTTTCTCAGACGAGAACCTGCTGGCAGAACCGAGATTTAAGACGGGAGGGAGCTAGGGCTGTGGATATGCCTGGGGAGCTCAGACTCTCCAAATGATTACATTTTCTTTTAAATAACCTTTTTAAAGCACATTTTATCCCGAAGCCCGTGAGTATCTTTTTTTTTGCTTTGTGGGGGGAAAAAAAGCAAGATGACTGGCTAAAACAGAAGTTGTGGCAACATGTGATTAGTTTGACTGAAATCAATAATGGTTTTTGTTTGTTGAAGAGTTGAGTTAGGAGCAACAACAAAGGGAAATAATGACGGACTGTAAATGAATAGTCTCAGCATAAAGGGAGTCTTTCTGATAGAGCCCTCAGATTTACTCTCCATGCAATGTGCATGTAATATTTTAAAGCTTAGAGTCTAATTCATCAGAGTATATATATATATATCATGCTTTCATATATATTACAAGAACTTGCAGTCCTTAAAAAAATCGACTTATTTCTTGCTGTCACTCATATTAGGGGATACATGATGTTAACTGTCAGTTAGTGTTGAGAGCACTGTGCCAATTTTCAGTCCAAAATATCAGCAGAGCCATTTAAGTATGTTTTTTAAGTAAGTTGGCAGTTTCATGCAGAACACAGCTGGTCTGAGGGCTTGCTGATATCACAGATAATTGAGCTGCAGCCTCTCAACTCTCTGCAGCTTCCTTTGTTGTAAAACAGACAAAGCTCTTTGTATACCAGCTTTGATGAAGACCAAGCATGTTATTAGTTTTGGTGTCATAATAATGGCATATAAATACAGTCATAATGGCAAGAAATGATGTGAAATGGTATATTATAAGATAATTGTGGGTTATTACAGCTTAAGTCTCATGGTGTTTTCATAATTCTTTAATGAAAAAAGTAGTTTACAGTATTAGATTAATTTAAGACATTTAATTTAACTATTAAATATATTAGTTTAAGTAATAAGTGTTGGTTTTTTAAAAACACTTTTTATCTTGTACTGTATGCTCCGCAGAGCTTTTGTGTTAGAGGAATAGCAGCAATGAGATTGTACCTGATCTACACCACAGTGACGAAGTCAACATCCATCCTTCAATCCATTTACTGCCATGTATCCACGTCCAGGTAAAATCTTTACATATATCCCCAGACCTCCCTTTCTCCAGCCACCTTTTCCAGCTCATCCAGGGGTAACACAGAGTTGTTCCGAAGCCAGACGAGAGATTTAGTCTCTCCAGTCGGTCCTGGGTCTGTGCTGAGACCTCCTCCCAGCACAGACCCATTATGTCCAAAATGCTGTCATGCTCTTTGAAATTGATATGCAGTGATGATCTGCAGATCACTTAAACCCCAGACATGAATAAAACCAGTGCAACAAAAACAAGTCAAATGTGGAAACATATTGTAAGTTGTGCTATGTATACAATGTTTTTAAAGTGGTAGAACATATGTCAACTAATTAGAATAATCCAGAGAGGCTTAGTCTTTCAGAAGTAAAGATAAGGAATGATTAATTCATTTGTTGAAGACTGTGCAGACAAATAGTTGTATCATTTAAGAATAGTGTTTCTCAATGCAAAATTGCAAATACATTTAGTAATGTATAGCATCTCATTTCAGTCCTTGTAATTTAAGTTCAACATCAAATCAATTTCTCTCAAACATGTCTTGTGACCCACAAGAAATGTGTGAAGGTGTATTCCTCTTCAAAAGCAACACTCTTTGCTTACATTTCCCTCATCCTCTCTTATTTTGATTTATTCAGGATGTTTTGGGGCTGCAGTCTTTTGGTGAAAGGGTGTGTAGAAACCAACCAGTGCAAGCAGAAGTGTGAGGACTGTGACAAGAATTCAGTTACAATCTTCAGTCTCCATGTTATCTGCCTCCTCCCTGCTCTTGACAGAAATAAGACAATGCAGCACTTTCCCACAGAATTGTGTGGAGGTGTGGCTGTGTTCATTTGTGCTTCTTAACAGAACTGATGTGAAACACTGTACATAGCCTTTAGCCATCCAGCCCACCATTAAGGTTTAAAGAAATTGTTGGGTACATTAAATCAAATTTAAAAAATCAACTATGCTCTCAGATGCTGGAGACATGTCCGCTGAGGATGCTGATTCACTCTCAATAAACCATTCCTGTTACATTTTAATAACATTTTGATTCATTTTTTTCAAAAATAACAAAAGAAGAACACAAAGTAACTTACTCTCTGATGGTCATATCAACCTAAAGATGAGGAGAGAGTCTGTTCAGACATTTTAACTCCATTAGTTATACATGTCAGTGGAATTTATCTAAAGAAATTGTCCCTGCAGCCCATGATGATCTTCATCTTTCAATCAGCTTGGCTTTGCATAGAAATAATCAATTGGGTGTAATGCTGGCTGTCTGTGTAAGTAGTGTAGCTGTCTAACATCTTCAGTGAGGTTCTTTAGCTTGGCTGTTCACAAATTATTCCACCTCCTCATCTCATCATTCCTGTGGAATTTGAATAAGGAGCACAACCTGCTCGGTAAATTCTGGAATCCAGGAAAGATGCATTTGCGTAACAAAGGCTGCATAGTTATCAAGCTCAATGGCAGATATATAGCTAAATAGCTTTGTTAGCTGGCTAGTTGATGCCTTTAGTATTTAAAGAGTTTTAGTGGGAGGTGCAAACTGTTCTCAAATACATCTGAGTCAGTGAACCATAATTTAATTCCTATCCTTTCTAAAGAAAATTCTGAACATAAAAATGAAAAGCATTTTACTAGACGAATGCCACAATTTAGAGCAACATAGTTCTAGGTATTTTCACATCAGCAATTATTTTCCTTAGTATATAGTGTGTTTCAAAGCAAGTCTGTGGATTTGTTTTACAAGGACTTCAAAAGATTCATAGAATTGAGAGAAGTGAATATGAGAGGGACAGGGTTGAAAAGCAATACTGATTGGCCCTGAACCTCAGGCTTTCAAGTGAAACTGCCTTAAAAACAGAGACAACACTGTTGTGGAAATTCTTTTTAAAATCATTGTCAGTGAGCACGGTGAGTTGCTTCCACCACAAATGTAAGTTAAAAGTCCACCATGCAAAGAAGAGACCATAAATAAACGAGATCACTAAACACTGCTGACTTCTCTGAGCTTGAGCTCATCTATGATGGACTGAGGTGAAAAGGAAAATTGTCCTTTGGTCTGATGAATTATGGAAGCTGCCTCTTTCAGGTTAAAGAGAGGAGGGACCATCTGGCTTGTTATCAGTGCACAGTTCAAAAGTCAGCATCTGTGATGCTAAGGGAGAGCATTAGTGCAAATAACACTGGTATTTGCACATCTTCATGGAGACACCATTAACACAGAACAAAGCATTGGAGAAACCTATATTGCCATCTAGTGTCCTTTTCATGGAAGGTCTTGCTTATTTCAGCAAAACAATGCCAAGTCATATACTGCATGTATTACAAAAACAGGATGTGTAGTTAAAGAGTCTGGTGCTAAACTGGCCTCTCTGAGGTCCAGCACTGACCCCCACACAAAACATTTGGGGCATTGTGAAATAAAAAATATGAAAAAGCAGACTCTGAACTGATGGGCATTTGAAATCCTCTATCAAGCATCAACTTATCAACTTTTCAGTGCTTCCACTGAAACATGCCTGAACATTTCATGCGTTGCCTTTGTGTTATTTTCAGTCAGCATTTAAATGACGTGATGGACATGAACCTTGAATAAACTAATATTTTGCAATGATAGCACTCTCTATAATTAAACGCTAATGCTGCTTTGCCTGATTTAGGGAGTTGTTCACAGCATGCCTGAACACCTTGTGCTGCTTGGGCCACTGGACCGCTTCCAATTTTTCCAAGTTGACAATAATTACTTATAACCGGTCAAAAATGATGGCCAAAACTGCAAAAGTGACATCCTAGTTGCAAGACACCTCGCATTAAAAGACAAGTCTTTTATACCACAATTCTACCTGAATAGTGATGTCATATTTTGAAGTAAACTAATGGCTATGTGACAGTGGGGTGTGTGCACTACTCTACAGCACAAAGAATAATGTTCCTCTAAAGCATCCACTATCCCTCTGTGTGTCCACGTGAAACTTGCTGCAGCAGCGGTGGGGAGGAGAGCCCCTGCCCCTCCTCCCCCTGCTGCTGCCTGCAGGGTTCAGCCCACTGTGATGACCATTAGCGTCTGGCTGAGGCAGCAGGAGATAACAGGTGATTTAAGGCCCTGTACCTCAACACAGCCAGAGAGAAATGGCCGGCTGCTGCTTATCTCCCCCTCCGCCATACTCCACACACTTTTACATTAGGCTCCCCCTATTCAAAGCCATCTGTCTTCTCAGTCAGGGTTTGATAAAACCTCCAGCATCCTTTACAAAGGGGGAAGAGCGGGAGAGACACACCACCACTCCACCTGCATACTTATACACAACAATTCAGAGGATCATGGTGGAAGTCGACACTGGCTGAATACTTTATCCACGCTGACTTAGAGCCCAGGGGCAAACACAGTGAGACTCAATAACAATGGCTGAACACAGCACACAAAAGATAGTGTGCCTGGTTGTAAAAGAGATTCCTGAGTGTATAACATCACCCTCGGACTAATTGCAAATCAATGCTCTTGGTGAGATGAATGTGGTGGAGATAATAATAGCCTTTAACTGCAATACATGGACCATTCATGAACAGCGTCATACACTAAGCATAGCAGGTGCACCAATGAAAGCTGTGAAGATGTTATCATGCCCCAACAGAAAAAAAGCTTTCATGTCAGTCACATCTTTCTACCTCTGAACAGTTCAATGAAAGCGACAGGAATATTATTCCCACTGATTGCGCTGAGGGCTTTGGCATGTTCATAGCCCGATGATTAAATCTTAATGCCATAACATATTGGGCAGCCTCCAGCCAGAAAAGGGATTATTTCATCTATCTTGGATATGTATATGTGAAAAAATAGTCCCTATCTTTGGGGCACGAGACAAAAATGCTTGTTATCTTAAGGAAAACACACAAAAGATCCAGAGAAGATTGGATGTAAAAACAGAGACAGTTAAATTCAGATGTGGTGCAGAGTTGTATAATTGCCTCGTGTTTTCTTAGTTACCCACAGAGGAGACTATGTGGGCAGTGGCTGTCTTCCTTTGGTCCCTGCACTGTAATTATGGTGTCGTTGTGTGACAGCAAAATAGCCTTGGCAGCAACTAAAGGACAGAAAGTTCTCTTGTCTCAAACTTGACAAACTAAGTGAAGAGTGGACTCTTTTTCTCTGTCCATCTATATTGCATCTCAGTTGTCATATTTTTCATTTCCCTGTCTTCTGTTTCTTTGTCTTCCATGTCCCCTAACTTTCATTAACCTTTGTCCCATCTAAACCTCAGAATTAGGCACAACTTAAGCATTACAATTAACTGTATTGTACAGGTTAATGTGGTCCCCTTTCAGATTATGGCTCAAGTCTTTAAGACAGGACCCCATTGGCAGAGCTTGAGAAGGGATTCAGCAGGTACAGACCTCCTTCAAGTCCAATTGATCAATGCACTCTCATGATCATGCTGAGTGGCTGAAAATTAAGATCTTACTGTGCTTATGTTGTGTTTTTAATGTAATGGAAGCTGTTGCACCGATAAGAATCAAGAGCACCTTGATCAAACAGAAAACCCCATGGAGAAACACCACTACGGTCAAAAACCTGAAAAGAAAATGCAGGAAAGCTGAACGTAAATGGAGGAAAAAAAAGCTTCAGATTCACTATGAGCTGTACAAAGAAAGCCTGCGTAGTTATAACAATGAGCTGTGCAAGGCCAGACAGCTGCATTTATCAGAAATGATTAATAAGAATGTCGACAATTCTCGAACTCTGTTTGCTATGGTTGAAAAACTCACAAATCCTCCTAAACAATCAGACCCAGACCTCCTCTCCACAGAGAAATGCAACGAATTTGCCAACTTTTTTAGCCAAAAAATCAAAACGATTAGACAAAACATTCACGCAACACAGACAAACAAGAAAACTAATCTGTGTCTAAAACCTAGAAATAACTCTGACGTTATGTCACAATTTAATATTGTTAATTTAAAAATCCTAGAGGAAACAGTTCGGCATCTGAAATCAACAACTTGCACTCCGGACATAATACCATCCGACTTTTTAAAAACTGTTTTTACCTCAGTAGAAAGTGATCTCCTACGAATAGTTAACAGCTCACTGGCATCAGGCATTTTTCCCAAGTCACTAAAGACAGCTGCCATTAAGCCACTCCTAAAGAAGAGAACTCTAGACGCCTCTATGATGAACAACTACAGACCTGTCTCTAACCTCTCTTTTATATCTAAGATTATTGAGAAAGTTGTATTTAACCAGCTCAACGACTTTCTGAATGAAAGTGGAAGTCTTGATAACTTTCAATCAGGCTTCAGACGTCATCACAGCACTGAAACAGCTCTGGTCAAAGTGTTAAACGACATCAGGTTGAATACTGATTCTGGTAATGTTTCAGTCCTGGTTCTGTTGGACCTCAGCGCTGCCTTTGATACTGTAGATCACAGAATCCTGTTGCACAGGCTAGAAAACTGGGGTGGACTTTCTGGAGCGGTCCTTAACTGGTTCAGGTACCACTTAGAAGGCCGGAGTTATTTTGTTACAATTGGCAGCTATGAATCTGAGCGAGTGGCCATGACTTGTGGAGTCCCCCAGGGGTCAATTCTTGGACCTCATCTGTTTAACTTGTATATGCTCCCTTTGGGTCAGATATTGCAGAATTTTAACATCAATTATCACAGTTATGCAGACGATACACAACTTTATGTGTCTCTGTCACCGGACGACTGCAGCCCAGCAGACGTACTGTGTCAGTGTCTGGAGGAAGTAAACACCTGGATGAGAGAGAATTTTCTACAATTAAATGAAGCCAAAACTGAGATCATTCTGTTTGGTAGCAAAGAGAAGAGGGTCAGCGTTGGTAAAGGTCCCGAGTCTTGAGACTCGGGACCTTACAATCACTGACCAAGTTGATAACTCGGAGTGTTGATAGACTCAGATCTGACTTTCAGCAGCCACATCAAAGCTGTCACCAAGGCAGCTTTTTACCACCTCAGAAACATCAACAGAATTAAAGGTTTCCTCTCCCAAAAAGATCAGGAGAAACTCATCCATGCATTCATCTCCAGTAGACTCGATTACTGTAACGCTCTTTTAACTGGACTTCCCAAAAAGAGCATTAAACATCTGCAGCTCATCCAGAACGCTGCTGCTAGAGTTTTAACCCGGACTAAGAGATCTGAACACATCACAGCAGCTTTAAAATCTTTACTCTGGCTTCCAGTCAGTCACAGAATAGATTTTAAAAGCCTGCTGATGGTTTACAAATCCCAGAACGGTTTAGGCCCAAAATACATCTGTAATATGTTCAGAGAATATAAACCCAGCAGAGCTCTTAGATCCAAGGACTCAGGTCAGCTGGTCCAGTCCAGAGTCCAGACTAAACATGGAGAAGCAGCATTTAGCTGTTATGCTGCAAACAAGTGGAACAAACTGCCAGTGGAGATTAAACTTTCACCAAATGTAGACATTTTTAAATCCAGGTTAAAAACATTTCTGTTCTCATGTGTCTATGCATGAAATATCTTTTAACTTATCTAGACTGTTGCTTGTTTTTAAATTCATTTAAATGATTTTATTTGTTTCTCTTTATATTCTTTTAAGTATTTTTAATGCTTCTTACACTCCCTGCTGCAATGCTTTTATTTTATGTAAAGCCCGTTGAATTGTTTGTACATGAAATGTGCTATAAAAATAAATTTGATTTGATTTGATTTGATTCAGACTATGTAGTATTTTTGTCAGATGATTTGCTCGATTAGGTTATTACAGAGGTATAAATTCTTGTCATGACAAACTGAATCTGGTTATGAGCCAATCACAGCTTGTTATTTTCCAAGGCCTTCTTGGCATCATTGGGATTTAGGTGCCTAGAACAACTGAAAATTAGAAAAATGGTATGAGTTATAGCGTATAAACCTGAAAATTAGTTTCCAGCAGGGATAAATTCAATGTAACACCTGTTCAGTAACATCTGGGAACATCAGTGAGAATTTTGGTACGAGACTTGTTTTAGATTTCTTATGCAGAAATATGGGCATGGTAAAGTAAATGTAACAATCATAATAAACTTTTGAATGATGGTGAATGATTTTTTTTTTTTTAAAGAATTATATCTAGTCTGCAGTGTAGTTTCAAAATGTAACCTTTTGTTTTTGGCTGTTGACCTGTGTGGTTCCACAATGGACAGTACAGAGTGTTTGTCCTTCAACCCATCTTTCACTACTCCATGCTGTGCATGGAAGAAAACTTAATTCTTATAAATCACTAGCACCATTGGGGTTTGAAAGTACTCAAATAACAAGAGAGTTATTAAAGCTGCAGTCTGCAACTCTTTTTCAAGCATAATGCCTGGAACTGTCTGGGGATTCTGAAAGTAGTACATTAAATACCCCAATACAAAAAAAATTTGTTCTCTAGGTCCCCTATATGTCCCGCTAGGTCCCTCCAAAGCCAGCAGGTTTGTTTACAAAATTGCAGACCGGACCGGTAAAACGTAACCAATCAGGTTTACGAGCTGGGCTCTGCTGCCTGTCAATCACCGATTGTGCACGCGCGATACAAGGTAGGCTCTTCCCCACGCTTATTTATCTGGACTATTGAACTTCATTACGGCTTGTCTACTTACTGTGTCTTCCATGATCGCAAATGACAGGTGAGTTGATGAATGAGGAGTCGTGTAAGCGCATCTGGCGTGCACGTCTACGTGCACGAGTTCTCATGTGTTTTGATGGGGCGGGACAGGAAGTTGAATAACTTTTTATTTTTTCGGTTAAAAAATAAACATTTCTTGCATTTTGCGACTACGGAGGTCACCGTTTTCAACTTCAAGCGTTCTGATAGATCATGTAAACTCTTAAAATGCCAAAAAGTAGGACTTTACGTATGACAACAACAAATCCTGCAGACTGCAGCTTTAAAAGATAACTTTGCATGTTCTCCGCATGGTACTCCATCTTTTTGTCAGGATGCAATGGGACACCCAGATGCAGCATCAATCGTTATCAGTCATGATACACTAAACTATGGAATATCTGACTCTCATTTTTGATTTAAACTCTGTCATGGAAGAGCTATTTTCATTACCAAATCTTTCATCAATTCATTCATCCATACTGCTGTAATAAGTAAATAACATTATTTCAGAGGAAATTTATGAAGGGAGTCTGGAAACTCCAACACTTGTCGATTGTGCATTGATTCTGACAAAGACATTAAAAAGGGGAGTCCTGACACCATCAAGGCTTAACACTAAAAGAAGAGAGTCAAGGAAACAATTATAGTGCCTAAATTCATGCCATTGTGACATGGTTTAGACCAGTGTTTCCCAACCCTGGTCCTCAAGGCACACCGCCCTGCATGTTTTCCATGTTTCCCTGCTCCAGCACACCTGATTCAAATGAATGGGTCGTCCTCAGCCTTCTGCAGTGCTTAAAGACCTGACCCATTCATTTGAATCACACTAAACTAAAGTAAGAAAACCTTAAAAAACACAATATGGCAATTAGAAGTTGACTGGATCCAAAACAAAATACTGTTTTCCTTTGCCCATTCTATGCAAAAGTTGAAGTAAAATATTATTATACAATACAAACAATTTCCTCGGCAAATCTGACAAGGCATATAGGCAAAATGTCATTGCAATCTTCCCTGTTGTTGCTAAGATATTTCCTCCCACCATCTGAAAACATACATGTTAGGTTAATTGGTGATTCTGAATTGACCCTAGGAGTAACTGTAGGTGTGCATGGTTATTTGTCTCTGTGTGGCCTTGTCAGAGTGTACCCTGCATGTTGCCCAATGGCAGCTGAGATAGGCTCCAGCCCTCCCGCAACCTTAAATTGGATTAAGTGGGTATAGCAAATGGATGGATGGATAAAAATGCTTCAGACACTGCAGGAGTGAGGTTACAGAGTCCATCTCTGCCTGCATTTATCCTGCTGCCTCCCGTTCCACCTACTGTACATTTGTCTCTATCTAAAAATAAAACTTGCAGGAAAGCAAAATGCTAATTGCGCAGCATTATGTATCATAACATTAGAGCTCTAAAAAAAATTCAAAAGATGTATTCCATTAACACCAGGGAAGTGATGGACTATGCTTGTTGCCTTTATTTTGCCAGCTGGAACCAAACCAGTAACTGACTTATTCATAAATTTCCCTAGGTTTGATAAATGTACTGCCAAGCTCTTTAATAGACCATCTAGAAATCTTAACTTGCCTGAATTCAAAGGAAAGGTTCCAATCTCAGGTTGATTGTGCTGAGTTTAATCATATGTTAATCCAGGTGCATGTATCTGACATTATTCCACAATTATTCAGCACATATTAGAGAAAGCAGATGTTTAAGTAGCCTTGAATGAAAGGTATTACCTATAATCCTTATTATGAATAAGCCCTAATGTTTCCAGCGATGTTCGTCATAAGTGATATACTACTGGGGGTATTTTCTCCATCACTTACTTTTGTTCCTGTTTTGGGTGAGATTAAAGGAGAGTGCCTTGGGCTATTTACGGGATGTGATGCTTTGATTTTAGAGGATAACTAAGAAACTGATATTTGATCTGTTCTTTTTTTAAGTATAATAAGTATAATATTCTGTCTTTGCTCCAAATCATCCCAAGTTGGTTGTATGGCATGTTCTCTTAAGAGTAAGATATGAGCAGATAGTCTCAGCTATAGAAGCTTGGTCAGGTGAGGTTTTTTTTTTTGGTTTTGTCAAAATCTTATATGTATATGGGGGTCTTGGAAAACAATTAGACATGCATTGTGGCCTAAAGCAGCAGTGTCAGTGTGATGATGTCCTCTGCACTAACTCTGACTTTGACTGGGGATACAAAGAGGTCACCTTCAAAACAGTTCACCTTCCAAGTAAATTGCCTGTGTCCAAACTCTGTCTGGATGAGAAGGGGGCAGTTGCCCTGGATAGAATTTATGGCTGTCTGTTAAGAGTGCAGAGAGGCTAACTAGGGTCCCTTTCAATCTTTTTTTGTAGACTTTTGTCCCCACAAGGTCCAAGACTGCCTCCCCTGTGCAAATGCAAAGCAGTCCTCTGCTGCAACCCCAGGGGAGTTCTTTCCTGCTGCACTCAACTTTATCACTGCAATATGTTTTGGAGAAACTGGTTCTATCACATCTGAACCTGTCACCCTTTTCACCACCACTATTACTTTACCTAATCTAACAGCAGGTAAAAAAATATATACTATTTCCACAGTGCCCCTCCTTGTCCTGACCCAACTGGATAGTCCAAACTCATTTCTAAGATGGTTGTTTTTTAACTTCAGTCAAGAATACTCCAATGGGATTCCCCTGTATGTTGAAAAGCATGTATTGAATGTACTTCTTGACTTAGAAGGCGTTGTTTGATCAAACAATTAAATGTTGACTAATGATAAGAGAGGTTCTTTATGTCTGCACTCTTCCGAGTAATTTGTATGTGTATGCATGTTAGGCTCTAAAACTTTTCTTAGGAGTCAGTGTGAGCGTGTCTGGGATTGTTTGTCTCGTTTGTCTCTGTGTGGCCCTGTGACAGACTGGCGACTTTTCCAGGGTGTACCCCGCCTCTTGCCCGATGACGCTGGGAGAGACTCCAGCCCCCCGTGACCGACCGAAGGATTAAGCAGGTATAGAAAATGGATGGATGGATCATTACGTATATTGAAAATGTACTACATTCATTATATTAGGTTTTTCATGACTGGTGCGCAGACAAAAATGTAGCCCATATCATCCAAAAGACTAACGAAATCATGTGGACTAAATTGTATATCAAGCTTCAGATTTCTTGATGTCCACATCCCCAGCAATGTGGTCCCTTTAGCTCCTCTATCCTGATCCAAAAAGAAGCATAAGCCTTGCAAAAGAGCCTTAAATAATTTCCCATGTGATCCCAGATTCTGCTGAACTTTGACCCCTTTACCACTGAGAGCACCAGCTACATCTCAGAGTGGCATTGCATTTGCTCTGTATCAGACATGCAGCTGTAAAGCACTCTAATGCGTAAACTGCTTAACAGATGTCCACTTTGTGGACATTTTCCGTAAATGCTGTCTGGGCAGGGCAAAAAGCATTATCAATAATATTAGCACCCTAACTATGGGATTTTACTTTGCTCCCATCTGGCAGGCATTGCAGAAGCCCCCACTCTCACTCCAGCAGGCTCGGGAGGAGCTTCATCCCCGAGGCTGTGACCCTGCTGAACTTCACACTACAGCACTAAGCATCATTGCACTCATTACTGCACTGTCCCAGTACTTGTGCATTGCGCTGACTGCTGATGCTTTCGCATGTAGAATCATTTAGTTCTTCCTATTGCCATTATTATTATTGTGCATACTATTGACTATGTACATATTTTCATCACTGTGCATACAACTTTTATACAATATATAGCATATAAACGTGTAAATTCTACTCTCTTGTGTTATATTTCTTAGATGGTTAGATGGTAGCTGTAATCCATTATCTTGACATCTGTGATATCTACACGTTTGATTTCATTGCCCCTTTTAACACAGTCTTCTATCCCATGCGCCTGACCCCTCTGAGTTGTCTATTGTTAGCCCTTCAGATAGTGCACAGGCTCGTATTTCAATGTGGCCTTGGTGACAGTTTCCAAGATCAATGAGCTCTTTTTTTTCTCCTTTTGTAGACAACTTTGAAACTTGAAAAGATATACAGAATACACGTTTCTCTTCTTTTTATGTTCTCCATGTGGTGTAATTTCACTCTTGACACATTATAGTCATTTTCAAAACTAATTTTAACCAGTGAGTTTCCTCACAAATCAAAGCTTTTAATTAACAAATGTTACTTTGTTCACTGCACTTTTACTTTGAGCTTTGAATTAAGAACATATACAGTAAATTAACCCAACTCTTTCACACATTATATTTTCGCTCTCATGCCCCCATTCAAAGCAGCGAGACCTTGACTTACGTCCCCTCTCAGCATGAGAGCAGTTTGAAATTATGAGCAAGTATTTATTAGACTGCATGAGCACGCTGTTCATCAGCTGCACAGCAGGGGTAAATTCATTCCTAAGTTTCGCGGAAAATTCAGGTTATTCATATTATCCCAGATATTTGACAATTTACTTAATATCCATAACGTATCCGCAATACCTCAAAGCAAACAAGCTCCCTGGCTAATCATAGGTTACTCACTGAGGGGCTGATTCTAACACTGTTGGTATCCAAGCCATGTGAGATTACTGTAATGTCACTCAGCCACAATGGCTCATAGCAGTGGTTCAGTAACAGTGTAACAAACAGTATATAGCAAATATCTTTACACCCAAACTCTTCAAAGGGTTGTTCAAAGGGTTTGCTAATTACCAAATTACAGTTATTTCCTCCAGTGTTGCTCATATATACAGTTACTGTGTTTCTTTATTATAGTTTCTTAGTCTCTATGCTGAATGCACTTTTAAATCTGGTGTTTACAAAAAAATGCTCATGCATACATACACTCTTATAAACAGATTGGTTTGAAAACAAGCAGCGTGTAGGACTTAGCGGCATCTGAACGTAAAGTTGTAGATTGGAGTAACTTGTTTTGTATTTTGAATTTCAAGCTTATTTAATTGGTTTCATATGTTATTTGATTCATATACCACTCATTAATCCTTTTGTGTTTGAAGAATCTTGTGTGCCACCTTTTGCTCTTGGCATCCAACGTTGTGGTGACAAAGGTGGCACAAACTCCAGAGGATATTTCATGTATAAACTTTCACCAAATGACATTTTTAAATTCAGGTTAAAAACATTTCTTTTCTCATGTGTCTATGCATGAAATCTGCACCGTATCTTTTAACTTATTTTGACTGTTGCTTGTTTTTAAATTCATTTAAATCATTTTATTTGATTTCATTTGTTTCTATTTATATTCTTTTATGTATTTTAATGCTTCTTCCACTCCCTGCTGCAATACTTTTATTTTATGTGAAGCACTTTGAATGTTTGTACATGAAATGTGCCATATAAATAAATTTGATTTGATTTGATTTGATATATCTCAGGGCTTTGTCCATGAGTACACAGGATTTAATTCTTTTTTTCTAACATTGATTTTTCTGTGCATTTTTGTCCTTTGTCCACATGTAAATGCAAATGCAAATGCAATATTATGCTAAAATGGATCTTAAAATATCTTTCTATGCAGGATGAAAAGATTCAAAGATGCACTCTGTGGATTCGTATATATGGAAACTTAAAAAAGGTTGCTCAGACACTTCTTCACTTCTTTCTTCAGTTTCTACACCTTCTATCCTGATTTGTCACTCCACTACACGGACTCCCGGACGGCCCATCTGAAAGAGGACCGTTATCACCTTATGATGCAGTTTTAGTAAATACCTTTGTGGACTGAGCCTTATAGATGCCAGCACCACTGAGAAAACAGCACCATTTAAAAGTATGGAAATGAGAAGGAGTTGTTGTTAAACATCAAAGGGTTATGGAGAAAAAAAAATAATGTATAAAGTGAGAACCATCAAATTACCAGTTAGTGTTGTTAAGAGGATTTTCTTTAATCAAACTGACATACTTAACCAAGCAAACTTTTGAAAAAAGAGAAGATGTTAAGAATTACAAAACCGCATTAATAGACCTTGTGTCCCTTTTTAGCACAACTAATGTGAAGATAAAAAAAAAAAAAAAAAAAACAACTGCTGTCTGCTGAAGATACAGTCCCCAAGACAGTTAAAAAGTCCACGGCTGCTTGGAATCAACAGTGATAAGTAGAACAAAGATTTTTTTTTTTTTTACAAAAACAAAACATTGACATTAACATTCACTGCATTGTGAGGACAGGCCTCTTCAAGCTTCTCAGTTAAATTATTTATTTTACACTCAATTTAGGTGTTCTGTGCATCACTTTAAACGCTTCTTCAAAATTCAACTTATCTGAACTTATCTGAAAACATCTATTTTTGTTTAGGTGAGATAAAAAAGTTGACTCACCCACCTAAAGGTGCAGTTTAAATGTTTAAAAGTCACTGGGGTGGCATACAATCTTTTCTCTTCAAAAACAGAAGAATGTCTAATGACTTCACTTTTGACTGTTGCAGATCTACATAAATATACCATAAGCCCGCTGCAAATTGTGATGGTACAAACTCAACTGACAGTTCAGCTTGAATAATGAGATGCAAAGCAGTAATGTGCAGCACTGCATCTTCAGATTGTCACAGGATTAACTTAGTTGAGCTTGTATTCATTCAGCAAATGTTTTTGCTGAGTGAGCAAGTTCTTTTGCATAGTTGTTCTTTTTCAGCCCTGCACTGCTTCAGTCTTTATTCCTGCATTGTAGATTCTCAACAGGGAACTGTCCAATGCATCCACAATGTTCCAATATTGAGCGTTACTTAAACAAGCCTGTGTCAAATTTGTTGCTCAAAACCACCTCAGTAGTAGTGAGGTAGAGCCTCATTTGTTCTCTGAGAGGTTTCCCGAGACTGTTCTGAGAGAGCTAAAAATCATTTGTCTCACCAGTAGAGTAGGACAAGAAAGAGTAAGCTCCAATCTCCCCCTCGATTAATAATTCAGTGGCACTGTTCAGTCTCCTCTACCAATACAAATCCCAGGGAGCCACATGCTTTGTTGTTACCTTCACGTAATATTCTTGCTCTGTGTAATGGGCCACCAAGCTGCCCAAGAGTTCATAACATGGAGCCAAAATTACAGTCTATCTGTCCCTAAAGAGTTTTTGCTCTGTCTGCTGTGTGCTTCAGCTGGAGAGAAGGCCTGCAACACAAGAGTGTCATGATCAATATTCCCAAGAGCACCTGCCAAGGTTCCTGAGATGAGGTAAAGACAGATCTTATCTGCTTTGTGTGTTGGAAAGAAGGGGGTGGGGGGGTTGTGTAACACAGAAGGGGAGCAAGACAGAGACAGAAGGAGCAAGAGTTGTAGGAGTTCGAAACCGAGTGAAAAGTGAGGCTCCATCCGAGATAAATGTAGGGGGATGCACTCTGAATAATTTATACACGCCAAAAATAAAATCAAAAACCTTGTTCTTTCTCCTTACAGATAGATGAGTTCCCTGGGATCCCAGGAGATTTACAGACAAAGTAGCAGGAGAGGGAGATTGTGCCGGGACACGCACGCAGGTCCTTTTTATCCAGCTGCCATTAGTGCTACAAGATTCATAACTCGTTAATGAGCATTCATTTTTCAACATGGAATACATTTTGATTAATTTGGCCAGACAGAATATACAAAATGACTCCATGGTTTTCAATCTGTGCTCATTAAAACAGAGATGGTAGGTAACCACAACGCAGATATCCCATTCAAATGTGAACATGGTTTTTGTATTTAAAGTTGGTAAACACAAGAAGGTTTCTGGGATGTGCCTGAAGAATATTCTATAATAGTCTATTCGTTATTCTACCTGTAAGGAGCTGAGACAATAAGAGAATCAAATCCACAACATAAAACAAAGTGCATACATAAAATAGAGGGTGTTGTTTGCAAAGCAGATGAATATATCCCTCTATATTAAATGAATGTATGCCAACTTGGGTTTCATTCCACAGATTTCTATTTTTTTTTTTTTTGGGGGGGGGGTTACTCCATCTAATAAACTGTAGATATAAAGTGCACTCAAGGCACAAGAGGGCCCTTAGGCAACTGCCGGTCACTCAGCACATATCAGTGAGGTGTAAATGGGATGTCTTGACCAACAGCAAGCTTAATAATCTCATGAATTTCTAACCACTGGTCTGACCTTTTAGGCATGCCCACAAGAGATGGATCACAGTGCTCTGATTGCCTTCCACACATCCAATATCATATTATTTGAACCTTGTGGAGACATTAAAAAAGTCCTGAAAGTCCTCAAACTGGAAGTTGTCCTGTTTTAAATATTTCATATATCATCACTGGTGCATAAAAACGGACAGGGCTGGATGAATTATGCATCGTAGGAATAATGTTTGATTATAGTGTGTGAATTGTATTTACAATTCATATAATATCCTTTCACTTTTTTCAAAGATTGTTATGTATAAAGCATTAGAGAATTTGAGAACTTAAGATTGTTTCCTCTTCTCACAGCCTCTCTGTGTTTAGATTCAAATAAGTAACAAGTCTATATTTGCTCTAAGGTTATTATGTTTTATGTTGTATTTGAATAGATTCTCATTATTTCCTCTTCAACTGAACATGCAGAGTTACAATAACTGGCCTTAAAGCTGCAGTCTGCAAGATTTGTTGTTGTCATATGTTAAGTCCTACTTTTTGGCATTTTAAGAGTTTACATGATCTATCAGAACGCTTGAAGTTGAAAACGGTGACCTCCGTAGTCGCAAAATGCAAGAAATGCTTATTTTTTAACCGAAAAATAAAAAGTTATTCAACTTCCTGTCCCGCCCCTTCAAAACACATGAGAACTCGTGCACGTCTACGTGCACGCCAGATGCGCCTACACGACTCCTCATTCATCAACTCACCTGTCATTTGCGATCATGGAAGACACAGTAAGTAGACTAGCCCGTAATGAAGTTCAATAGTCCAGATAAATAAGCGTGGGGACGAGCCTACCTTGTATCGCGCGTGCACAATCGGTGATTGACAGGCAGCAGAGCCCAGCTCGTAAACCTGATTGGTTACGTTTTACCGGTCCGGTCTGCAATTTTGTAAACAAACCTGCTGGCTTTGGAGGGACCTAGCGGGACATATAGGGGACCTAGAGAACTCATTTTTTTTGTATTGGGGTATTTAATGTACTACTTTCAGAATCCCCGGACAGTTCCAGGCATTATGCTTGAAAAAGAGTTGCAGACTGCAGCTTTAATGTCTGAAAGTTAACATACAGATCATTATAGACACAACATCTGTGATCAAGACAGAGGATTTTTTTAAACATAATATGCTTTGATTGTTTCAGTTTTTTGTTGACTGATAACATGAAATTGTTTCCATATGGCAGCATTTTGTCTGTAATAATCTATTCTGAAATGCACAGTTGGCATCGTCATTCACTGTCATGGTCTGTGATGCAATCTTCAAAGCTTTGGAGAAATGAAAGTCATCCTTTTGCTTGTAATTGAAACATTTATGATTTAATTTATTTCTATCCATCCATTTTCTATACCCACTCAGTCAAATTCAGCTGGAGCCTATCCCAGCTGTCACTAGGTGACGGGCAGGGTACACCTCAGACAGGTCGCCAGTCCATCACAGGGCCACATAGAGACAAACGAGACAAACAACCATCCACACTCACTCCTAGGGACGATTTAGAGTCACCAATTAACCTGACATGCATGTTTTTGGGCAAAAGGGAGGGAGCTGGAGTACTTGGATAGAATCCACGCATATACGGGGAGAACATGTAAACTTCACACAGAAAGGCCCCAGTCGGGATTCAGACCAGGAACCCTTTTACTGTGAGGCGACGGTCCTAACCACCACACCAGCATGGAGCCCCTTCATTTATTTCAAGATCGATAAATATTTCTTCTAAATGCAAAATCTGTAAGTAGCCTGCATATTTTAGTGAGCTACTTATACATCACAGTGTATAGTCCGCTGTGTTCCCATAATGGAATAATTGGATTCCAAATAAAGTAGGTCCTTTAAGTCCCCCTCCACTATTTTTTTTAAGTTAAAAAAATGTCCATTTAAACAAAATGTTTGTTTTTATCAGTGCTCTTACCCACCAACACACCCTCTGCATCAAACTCTAGTCATGCAGATGGAGATAAACAACAGCAAGCAAACCATCAAATGCAGCAATCAAACTGCAAGTAGTCGCAAAAATAAAACAGGCGCAACAGTCTCTCATTAGTGGTCCCATAAGGGAGCGATGTTCATCACTCATCATATCACTAAATTGTTGAGTGGATGAAAAATGGGATTTCTCCATTAGTGGGACAAAAATCATATGGGTGAGTGAGCTGTTAGTGGAAATGCTGCATCAAGTAAAGAATTTATCCCCTGTACAGCGTTTTAGAGCATTTCATACTCTCAGGCAGCTTGACAACATCAAGTTGGGCTCAAGTTTCGTCACTCTGAGCTTCCCTTTATTTACCTCTAGCTGTGCTTGGACTCAGCTGTGCTTTTAGTTTAATTAATAGCTGGGTTTCCATTCCATTCATCACAAAGCAAATCGGAAGCAATTTTTTTAAAATGTCATAAAAAAAGAAGTGTCAACGAGACACATTTCAATAGATGGTTTGAAATTGATAAACTAGGCTGCCTAGTGTCACCAAAGGGCGGCGATATAGGTTACAATGCTGGTGATGATAACTCAATAGAGTTATAGCCAACTGTATCCAACTCTGTCAATTACCATTGCAAATACATATGCTACGTGTGACAACATGACTGTATTACTAAAGAAAAATGAGTATCATATCTCCTGCAAGTTTCTTTACCTCCCGTAGTGTATAAATATATTCAAAATAGAGATTAAAATATTCAAAATATGGCATAATGAGCCAGTACAAAAAAATTATATTTACAAAGAAATCATTTAAGCACTCCTCACAGTCAGAGAGCTCTGTATGACAAGAGTCCTCTGTGTCAGACTCCTTTGACCAAAACAATGATTTTCCAAGGAATAACAAGGAAGATGGTGGTCTACATTGGTGTTTTGGTTCATTGGTGTAGTTCAGAGGCAAACCAACAAAGATTACTAAAGTCAATATTATATTACATTCAAGCTAACTGACCAAGGCAGTGTTAGACAAATCGTATGTTCTCTGAGATGAATTTGGATTCTGCACCTGTACTATTTATTTCTCACCAGATATTTGTTCAGAGAAAGTTTTCGGAGAATTTTTTTAGGTAAAATAAGTGAAAGTTTACTGACAGTTCTTGACAATTTCAGGGAACAAGCCTACCTACTACAATGAAACCTGACTGCTAATGTTAATTTGACTGTGCTCCAGAAAGACGCTTGGCCACAAACCACTGGGTGACATCACAATGTCCACTTCTTTATGAGTTGAGGTTGAAATCCATCCACTGATTTAAAAGTAGTTCAATAGATTTTCATCGTCTTCAGAACTACAGTATGTTTAATTTGGGAAAAGGCGTCAGAAAGAAAGAAACAAAGACACAATGAAAGTCTACTATTGAGGAAGACATGAACAAATTGAGTTACTTGGTAAACAAACCATTTTTATGGAGCAGAATTAATGTTCATATCTTGGTTCTGCAGATTCATTACATTTTACTGCATGTTTCTGCTGCTTCAAGATAAGTTGCAGTTAATATGAATGAATGTTGGCCCTGGCAAAATAACAATTAATCATCGATGGATAAAATGGTAAATATTGGAAAAATATTACTGTTGTTAATGGTATAGTCAAACTCTGCAACTTTGGAGTCGAAAAGCCTCATAAGAACAACAGACCAGCCTGAGGGCATCCAAAAGCCTATACGTGTTCCACCTTATACCTACTCACATCACTTTCTGTGAGGTCTTTAGATGTACTTTGATATTAGATAAGATTTCAAATTAAATGAACAGTGACTCAATGTTTGAAGTAATATCAGTTGATTATTGGTGTAGAAATTCCTTGTTTCCTTCCATTTAGTAACCACCACAGGGTGCAGAATCCAGAGAGAGAAACCAGAGATGGAAAGAAAAAGTGTCTTCATTCTAACCATATTATTGAATATTTCTTTATAATTAAACTACAATGCAAATGCTCAGGAGCAAAAACAAGATATTCATAAGTTACATGCAAGAAACACAATTAACACTGGGTCTTCCAGTGTGAAGTCTCAACCACACGGTAATAGTTTCATTTGGCGCACTCACAAGAACAGTCACAATGAAAATTGAATGTAAATCACAAAAAAACAACAAAAAAAGACGTTGCTGGAGGTTGTGGAAAATTGAAATAAATTCAACTACATGACAACCAATAAGAACCAGCAAATGCTTCAATTTTTCTTACTGTGTTAATCTGTGAAGATGCACCCTGTGGGCCGCCACACTAACCTGCTAATCAAATGAATCATATAAGCCTGAATTATTAGGAATATGAGATCACTGTAAAAAATGGGAATGCTTTAATTGAGCTATTACCTCAGTAAGGTTATGCACAGTAATCAGCTGCAGTTTTCCCTCTCATCATGTACTGCAGTTGCTCTTTTGACTAGATTTTACCCTTTAGCACTGAGAGGTCATTGAGCCATTTGAAATTTCAGATGTTTAATATTAGAGTCTCACACCTGAGGGAGAATGCAAAATGATGATTTATTAACTGCTGCCTCTGCTGGCATTCACTGAAACTAGATCAGTGTCATTGTCTCATTATGGTCCTGAATGCTGCTGGATTCTGTTTTGGTGCTTTCTATCTGCTGATTTTTTTTTTTAAACATTGCTTTAGAAAAATAGGATCTTTAGCCATTTAATATCCCTGTCTCACACATTCCTTCCTTCTGTCCCATT
Organism: Odontesthes bonariensis; assembly: GCF_027942865.1. Taxonomy (NCBI): domain Eukaryota; kingdom Metazoa; phylum Chordata; class Actinopteri; order Atheriniformes; family Atherinopsidae; genus Odontesthes; species Odontesthes bonariensis. The sequence goes on from NC_134529.1 coordinate 9,999,603, forward strand.
TAAATCCCCCACTTTCTTACCGGGATCTGTTGGGTGTGGGGTCCACACGTACTTAGCTTACACGTGGGGATCCAATTATTTGTTCTGACACTAAAGTGCTGACTTTGCAGAATGGCCCTGGGACTGGGTACAATTGGGAATCTGCCAGTGGGGGTCATCTTTTCAAAGTTTTGTGTGTGTGTGAGCTTAGAACTATCTCCACACAGTAAGCGCATACAGTTTAAAAGACTTCAAATAAACCAATCTATGTTTCGAATCTAATCCTCTTTTAACACATCATACAGTTGTTGTGCAATATCACGTTTGAGATCATTTCACATAACAGAGGCATTTTAAAAAGTACAAAGGCTTGTGATTGTGGGGCCTTGAAAATGTTGTAATTTTGCAATCTTTAAACCTTTATTTCAAAACAGCTGCAATGTGCATTGTGGACCAAGATAGCTGTTGCACATTGTGGTGTGAGATTACATTGTTTTGACAAAGTTCTACAAAACCTCATATGAGCTCAGGGTGGATTATATCATACCAGCAGTCATTGTTAGATTCTTTCACCGAGATTATTAGTTGTTGTTTAAATAAATGTAGAGGGAATTTTGGTTGTCAAAATGTAAACTCCTGGTCATTGCAAATTTTATAAAATGAGATTTTCATTGAGTAATATTTTGTAATATGATATGATGTATAATATTACTCAAGCGTGTAAATTTTGCATTTCGGGGGGTCGCAGTGTTTGTGGGTTGTGTTGAAGTGTACAGGGTATGAGACTCACTCAAGATTAACAACAGTGCCCATGTTCAACATTGTATAGGAAATTAACATAATCTCTGTAACTATAACATTTCTGACTACCAGCAAAATAAAAGTATGGATGTTCTGAAGTGCTAAATCTATCATAACATTTAATGGCTTTAAGATTGAGTCTTTATCCAAGTACAGATACCTAAGACTTTTAATTGTCAGTTCTCTTTTATGCCTCACATTCAACAAATGTTGAAACAAATGAAGTTGGAAGTCAATTTTTACTTTATAATCAATCCTTGAAATTTCTTTGAGACCAAGGGGACACTATGCTCGACCACTTTTTTACGTTTGCTGGATGTCGATTTTTGCACTGCAGTACGTATACATGCATCTTTGCAATGCTTGAGATCTACCACAGAACAGAGAGGGTAATCACAAACTTCTAAAGACTGAGTCAACATTCCTGCATTCAGCTGCAAAATCACCTGATAAAAATGAATCCAAGGAACTTTGAAACCACTTTAAAATGTGCTCGTCTGGAAGTCATGTTTTCTCATTTTGTACATGTATCAACATATTTAGTGAATATCACTGTATGTATATCACGTCTGTATTATTGAGCTGCTGCCTGACTTTTGAGTGTCAAGTGTCCTATTTATTATGTGACATAAAAATAAGTCTGGAAAGGGGGCACAGGTTGTGTAACAATCTCTCTTCTTCATGTTGAGTGACTTTAGGTTTAAACTGAGAACTCTCTTCTCTTTAGAGTTGAAGCGAGAGTGGATATAATTCATTCTCTGAGCAACTATAGCATTAGTAGGTGATTGGTATGATAATACACTGTGGAGGGGGGCTGTAATTTCAAAATCTTGTTGGAATTTGAAAAAAATTCTGGATCTCGTAGTTCCCTCCCACTAGCTGTTACACTTAGGCTGAAGTGGAGTGCTTGGGGTTATAAGCGATTAAACTGAAAGTTATCTTCCATTTTATTTTTGATTTAAAACTCATCTGCAGAGGTTGGTAAGAAACACATTATATTTCCATTGCTCAGGCTGCTGTAAGTTGTCCTTCCCGTTTATGTGTCTTTTTGAAAAAAATATCTCCCTTTCCCTCTTCAAGCTCTTAAATTGTTTTGTTATGTTTTCACTTCAGTTCCTTTTTGTGCAGTGAGAGAATTTGACTTTGACCATGTCACATTGAGAGATAAGCTAGCGAGCAACCTTAACTCCACAGATAGGACCTTCCTGACACATTCTTACATCGTTGAAAACAGAAAATGATTAAGTCTTTTTATTCAGTCTCTTTAAACTTCTAAACCACCTGAGGGAAAAGCTGCAGAAAACCTAGCGAATGACAAAAAAAGTCAGTTAAGAATGAAAAACCACTCTAAAAGAAAGATCAGACAATATCAACAGCATTTCTTGCAGCTTTGAGTGTGATGGCATTCTGGATGGGTTTCCCTCCTCCCCTTTTTGTAAGAGCTTTAAAGGTGGAGTCAGTTTGACAGAATGATTTCTTTTGTGGTCTGAATGCAGGATTTGCTATTGAAACTTAACTGGTATATACTTTACCACTATAAAAACAGAGCGGGTGCCAATACTGACGTGGTGCCAGCTCTGCTTTGGTGCTATTTAAAAATGAAAAAACACTGGTGGAAGTTCCCACAGCCACATATGTCAGTGGTTCCATCTTTGGGAGCAGGCATTTTGCTGTACCTTTGCTCCTGCAACATCCATGGACACCAGTGTCACATAAGATGAACTGATGAATGGCATGACAGTATTTTTCACTTCAGATTCTCCATACAATGATGTTTTCACTAAAGTGAATAGGTGATGTTTTGAACTTTATATTTCACCGAGCATTAAGACATGAATAAGAATGCCAAATGGAATCTTTTACACTGTACATGCACCTTAGATAATGACAATAAAGACATTTGTTTGTTTTTCTTCTTTTTTTTTTTTTACCAATCTGTTCATCAGTTTATGTCAAAATGTGTGACCCCTCTGCTGGTGTACCAAAAACAATTCATAAAAAAAGAAAAGGATTGGCTCTAGGACGTGCAACTTAGGATGGCTGGTGAATCTCAGTGACAGAGACCACACAGCATTAAAAGGTAATGTGTCACTTGAGTGACTGCTGAGCTAAGCAAACATCTTTCCCACCCAGCACCAGCCAAAAACAGCATGTCCAAGAGCTCAATGTGGCTGGATACCTTGGAAGGGCTGCCATTGCCAAGTATTTTATTTTTTATATTAAAAAAGAAGGGACAAAAGGAACAAAGTTGACTGCAGTTATTTGGAATACTTGGATTGGCTGACACAATCACCAGATGTCAACATAAATGAACATCTCTGTGTTGGCAACTAAGGATCCACTTTCTCCAACCATCGTCTATGGAAGACCTGAACCCTGTTCTGCTTGAGAAATGGTTTAAAATTGTCACAGTCCAAAACATGTATGACTGTGCCAAAGGAGGAAAAACTAAATATTAGATAACAACATTTTTTATTCAACATGGTATTTCAATCATTTTTAGATTGTGGATTCAAAGAGTGAAAGTTCCTGATTCTAACCTCAGAGCCTCTTTGTGTGGAGTTTGCCTTTTATTCCTTAGGCTGTGTGGGTTTTCTGCCTTTTTTTTTCCTTCAAAAGATATGCATGTTAGTATAAAGGGTGTTTCTAAATTGGCCATATGTATGAGTTTAAGCATACATGAATAATAGTTTCTGCGTTTTTCCTTTGATGGACTGGTGATCTGTCGAGGGCATACCCCAAAGCTGGGGTAGATTCAAGCCTCCCCAGGGACCTTGAATATGATTAAGTGTGTAAGGAAAATGGATTGACAGAGCCAGACTGTCTTGTAATCTCTTGGCCTTCGTGTTGGTGTGGTGGTGTCACCTCACTACAAGAAGGTTCAGTTTCGGTTTCGTCTTGTGTTTACTGCGTTCATGCTCTCTCCATCAGAGGTTTAACAAATTTCTTTTCTGACTGTATGTTTTGGGTGTTTTGTGCAGATTTTGGTTGAAAAACATTGAAAAACCAAGGTTGCCTAAAGCCTACAGTGGCTCCTCAGCCCCTCTGTTATGATAGCTGATGACAGTTGATGACTAGAATCCGTCTGACATGGTGAAGAAAGCAGATGAAAAGTTCACGTCTTAGGAAACTGATGTCATCCCAAACTGAGAAGTTAGAGATGGACTATTGTTAGTAGGCTGAGCAGTTTTTGACACAGACAACTACAGATATGTGAGACTGATGCTGAGCAGCAAGTGATTAAAGAAAGATGCACTGGACACAACTTGGAGGTTGATGTCCCTCGAGTTCATTCTGACGATGATGCATGAAGGTCTGATGTGACAGGGTTTAACACCAGTGGGAGTGTGAAAAGGGTAGGTGAAACTCTTGCTCCTTTGAAAAACTTTGACACGTTCAGAAAATCGCCTTAAGATATCATAGATTTTTAACTACAAGCAGGTGCAGATGCATTTTGTCCTGCAGTGAAACTTTTTGTCGACACTAAGTCTTTCCAACAAATTTTCTGGGACCTATCAGAGGTCATGAAGAAGCAATAAATAAAACTAAAAAAAATTAAAGAAAAGCTACATTATCACTCATTTATATTTTACTTATGCTCAGTGTAAAGATCATTTCCAAACAGCCCATTTACATTCTAATAGTATCATACATCACAGGCTACAGCTGTTTTATCAGGACCCCATGGCATTACAAGTCAAGGCAGAAAGAATCTTTCAGGTATGTTTCCAATTCACTGGGTAAACAAAGTGAAATCTATAGCAGCATTGCTATTCAATATGATGGATGTTATGAACTTGTGTATTTTAAACCCCAAAATAATAATTTCCAAAACCTAAAAGAAACAGAAGTAGTTTCAGTGCCTATATCTAATCAGGAAAGGATGTTGCCTAAACATAACCAAACAGTTACAGTGTCATAGTTATTTACATAGTTGTACATATACATGTACATATACATAGTTATTTTTAGAGAACTTGTCACTTATTCATAAGTAAACACTTCCATATACCTGCCTTTTCCAATAGGATTCTAGGGAGGAGGCTCCTCTATGGTTCCAAAAAAAAGAAACAACAACAAAACATTAGGTATTATATTAGGCACATTAGTTAACATTAGGTAATATTTCAAAGCTTGAAGTATTTTTTCATGACGGCAGGTTTTTTTCACTGTGGGATGATTTGTTGAAACTAGGGCTGGGCGAGTTAACTCGTTATTATCGCGTTAACTCGTTAATTATTTAATGCCGATAAATATTTTATCGCGCATTAACGCAGGTTTTATTATTTATTTTATTATTGTAAAAGTCTGTTGCTCACAGGCTTTTATTTTGTAAAAGTCTGTTGTTGTCTGCTGCGGAACCGGAAAAGAAAGTAATCGGCGGATCCACCAAACATGGAGAAGGGCACGGAACTTTTGCTCGGCCATTTTCATTTTAAAGTTCTTCCAGACGGCGGAGTCGACAGAATCAAAGTCATCTGCAAACACTGCCAAGTTGAATTGTCTTCTCAGCGTAGTAGTTCCAGTCTAAAATATCACTTAAAGGCAAAACACATTATTGATACCAGCAAGTCATTCAAGGAAACAGACAGTGGAGCGAGGCTTCTACATAAAAACTACATAAAAATGCTGATGTTAAAAGTTAAATGTTAAATGCTAAAAGCTATACCCTACTTTTGAATATATATTTGGATTTTGCGTACAAATGCGATAAATCGTGATTAATCAGGGAAATCATGTGATTAATTAGATTAAAAATTTTAATCAATGCCTAGCCCTAGTTGAAACAGATCAGGTCCACCCATCAAAAATAATCCCCTTTGTCATTGGAAAGTAAAACTTGTTTTCTCTTAACCGTGAAACAAGTTGACACGAGCTTCAGTCCAGAATAAGATTTTTCCGTCACATATTTTCTTTTCAGCCGTGAGAAATGTGTTTTTGGAGAGTTGTGAAAGCTAACATGAAACAGCTGGGGTCTTTCAACAACATATCCCTTAAAAGCATGCCTTGTGTTCAGCTTCAACATGATACTCAACAGGTAGCTCAGCTCTCAAAGCTTTAATATCCTGAAATCACACTGATTACTGAAGAGTGGAAGGCCCGGATACACTTAGAGTATTGAACAGAATTAAACTCTACAAAGCAGCCTTCAGATGAACACCAACAAGTATTTCTAAATAAGACCAAAAGCTGCCTTATGAAGAGCAAAAACAGAGCAGCACAGCCAGATGAATTACAAATAAAAGAGGCAAAATAAGTAACCATGTATGCTACTGAGTCTGGTTTTAAAGTGCATTACTTCCAGTAGTTAGTTTACTTTTATTTTCAAGCTGTTCCATATTTAAATTTAAAATTACAGTTATTGCATGAAATGAATATGATAGCTACAACTCAGACCAGGCTGTTAAGAGGAATTCCATCCGTCGTGACCTTCCACAAACTCAAAAAGGATGGGTTCAGTCTTCCTACTCGCTTCTTATGTGGGTTTTTACAGTCTTTCACTTGTCTTTTGGGGTTATTGTTAAAATGTCAGTCTTCATCCAAAAGTCTGATCACTAGACCCACACATGCTTAACTGACAGCTGCTGTGTTTGATTGAATAAGTTCATGATGAGATTCTGAACAGTTTAAAAATGAGGGGCAGAAGAGGCACAATGATGACAAAATTCTTCCCACCATCCAAACAGACTCACAGGCTCTGAGGGTGCTCCTGCTAAGTGTGTGAAGTCTCAGGGGTGTCCTGCTGTTAAGTCATCAAAGCACAGCCTCTGATGCAGAAATGTTGCATATTGTGTCACACAAATTATGTATCAACTTTAAGGCGGACCCACTTATCGGACTCTGAGCTATGTATTTGAGCTGTGATGCATTCTTGTAAATACTTTTATTCACCTTTATGTAAGTCCACAAATTGGCAAAGTTGCATGGGGCGTGGGTGTGTGTGTGTGTGGTGGAGGTGATAAAGTTTATCAGTTACATAAATTAAGTTCCCAATGAAAAATGAATTGGGAATTTGGCCATTCACTCATTCATTCAGTGCGGCTGTTCTGTCTTAATGTTAAGAACCACCAAATAGAGGTCTTAAGCGTCTCCTTGCTCAGGTTTTTGAATGCCACACCCACCACACCTGATCCTGGTTTTCCAATCAGCTCACCTGTTCTGATCCTGTTAATCAGTCCTTTAAAAATAAACCCCCCTCATGCTTTTGCTAAATGGTCTGTGCTGCTTTGTGTTGCAGTTTCTCAGTAGTCTCTCTTCTGATTTGTTTTGTTACTTTAAACTTTTCTTAAACTCCTCATGGACACATCCGCTTCCTGTCTTTGAATATGACGCAGCTTTTTGTAAGTAAAGTTAACTTCTAGTTATTTAACCTCCAATTCACTTGGATTTTTATCTGAACTGAACTGAGTCAAAGCACTATCAAGCAGTGAAACGTTGTGAAACACTATTAAGAAGGGCTAACAAGGACACTTTGAGTTTGTGTTAAGACTTCTTCTCTATAAGACAGAGACGAAAAGAAATTTTAAAATTTGGCAGGAAATTTTGGCAAACAAGTAACTAACAATCAGTGAAAAAGTTGCAACAAAACTATATGATGGACTACATAGCAGCCCCTTTGTTTTTGTTACATCATGAGCCATATATTCTGATTGCATTGTGGTGTGACATCACATACAGTACATATATATATACATGTATATAAAAAGAACAAGTGTCCTATGAGAAATGACTTGTGTGGTTCCACCAAACGGTGTACTGTAGTTATGTAGGATTCTATGTGTTTTGGTATATAAGTTGATTAGGAACATGGGTTTTTAGGGCGCATAAGCTCATCTCCACCAAATTGTAAAATTTGTCTCACGTTTACACATTAAGTCCTCATTAGTTAATACTCTGAAAGGCAATTATTAACAAGGACTGCACAATGTGCAATACTTAACCAAGTACTTCTGCACCGTTAATTAAGGAAAAATACATATAAAATATTGCAGTGGGGTATTCCTACTTGTTTCATAAATCTACAGTAAAGCTATGCAAAAGGCTCCAGCTGTGACAGCAAAACACCAGACTGAGCTGTCAACTCCCACACATGTGAGGGACTGAAAAGTTGGAATATTAACTTTGCACACAGGTGTTTCCAATTTGCTGCATTCCATGTGTTGTGTGTGACAGGTGCTAAGGCATAGACTTGTGACAGTGTTGTGTGGTCTGAGCAGGTGACTGTGCATCATGCGCTATCTATTGCTCATCTATACTACTTGCATACACACAAATATATGTGTAATCATCCTCCTGGTTTCCCTCATCACACAATCATCTGAAGTACACCACACTGACTTTTTTTTTTTTTTTTAACCAAATGTTGCCTTCTCTCCACATCCTCTATCACTTTTAATCTAGCCAGGCTCCGAGGTGGTTCCTGGATTAGGCTCCTGATGCTACTTTATGGTGCATAAATTAGGAGGAATAAGGACCCATGGTACCACAGGTGTAACAAATGTTTGAAACTAATATTTAAATATGGGCAATGTAACATTGTAGATATTTTACACTTGGTGGCGGTACTTTACTTTTTTTTTTTTTTTTTCCCAGAAATGTGATCTATGTGGTCCATTTGATCTGTTTTTATATTTCCTATAATTTTTCTTGGTAATGGGTATGGATATCTATGGGTTAAAATTAATTTAGTAGATTCAACTAAGTAATTTCATATCACTCTGATTGAGTTGTGGTAAAATGTTCAGTAGTTGATACTGTGGTATTTTTCGTGTGGGGAGAGGCATTTGTTTCTTTGATATAAACAACTTTTTAAGAAGACATCCTAATAATGGACTAAATGTTTTCAAAGCAATGTGTGAGAGTCTGATCTAACAATGTCTTAGATGTTATGACTAACAATTCTAGATATTTATTTATTCTATGCCTCTTTTTCTTTTTATACCATCTGTTATGGCAATTTGCTCCAAATACTATGGTAACCATTAGCCTCAGCAGCTGTTGCTATGGCAAAGATATTTCCTGGAGGCATCAGTGCAGAAAAGAGATACAGAAAACCCAGATTGCTTCACTGTTGCATCTGGAAATAAAACGCTTTGAAATGGTTTTTAAATTGATCCAACGGTAAGACACAGTGACTATCTCCATAACCAGCACAACATAGTGACTGACTAAATTTCTCAATAGTTTTTCAAGTTTTTGTCTTATCCTGTTGACACTGAGGCTGCAGTAGCTTAACTAAGTTGTTATTAAGGGGCCCATTGCATGTTTAACACAGAGACGAGCATCAATGCCCACTCGTACTCTCACCTACGGTCAGTTTAGAATTCCTAATGCTAAAACTGATATAAAATCTTGAAAGAGGCAACAGAGATAGATAAAGTTTTATTTTGGTAAAAACACCCGGTGGAACATCTCAGTTCTAGTTGGCTTTTAATTGGCACCGTGAGTATAAACAATGTATTATGAGATTCCAAAAAAAAGAAACTGAAGAGTTCTGCATGCTCAGGGATAAGGATGAAAACCAGTCCTGACAAAGATATTTATGCCTTCAGATAGCATATCAACAGAAACTAACATATTCTGTGATGGCGATCACCTGATGAGCACACGGACACTAAACAAAAATTGCTGAATGAAAGTGGTTTTATAACACATGATGCCATCCATATGACACTCTTCTCAAGAGAAGCCTTTGCTTATTTCAGCAAGACTATGGCAAATAACATTCTGCTTGTATTATAACCGTCAGCTTTCTTGATTAATAAAGTGCAACACTACTAAGTTACAGTAAAATTTTCTTTCTCATGATTTTTGTAGTCTTTGTCATATTTTTATTCAAACTTACTGTTTAGATTATTAAAAAATAATCAATACATTCTGCTATTTATATTCTATTGTTGCAGCGTTTTTAAATGCTAAACTACATGCACATCCATCCATGATCTTATGGCCACAGAATGAATTGAGGATAAAGTTGGTTCTTACTTGAGTTTAGATCAAATGATACTTAGTCAGACCTTGAGTCCTCTGTTTGATGTGTTTTAACACTTTCCTTCCAGGTAATGAATTCAGAGGCTACAGATCACATTTTATATTCCAGACACAAACATCCTAGATGCTGACATGAGAAACATTGTTTGCTGTCAAATCTTGCTAAGTTATGGCTAAGGGGGTAATAAAAAGCCTTCATAAATTCTAAACTGAAAAGGCAAGGCACCATCAGAGATGGCCGACGCTTAGGGAAATGGAGGTTTCCTGCGCTTTGGTGCGTTTCATCCAGAGTAATGAAAATTGCTTCCTTCAACAGGGAAATGACCCTAAAAATGTGACAGCCCTTTATCTCGTCTTTTCATCTGACAAGGATTATTGATTAATGAATGTAAATGATCGTTCAGGGTGATGTGCCCTTGAAGGTAGTCTCTCACCTTTGAATCTTTTATCAAGTCTGTTAGCTGCACTTGGCAACAAGCTTGCAAGAAGCTGGGATTTTGGGTGCCTGTATCTTTTATTGCCTGTAATATTCATCGCTTTATTCAACAGGAATTCCAGATTTGCTTTAAATGACACTGAGCTGGTGCCTCCATTGCAGTTCTGCACTGCTGATAGACATCAGTGAATGGGATTTATTTTTGTGCAGGCGTGGACTAATCTCCAAATAATGAGGTCCATCTGAAGCAGTGACAATAAGACCAGCACCTTCACTTTAATACTCAATCTTGGTTGACACAGAGGACATCGTATTGCCAGACTAATCCACTGTCCGGTGTCACGGCATTCTAAATCTAATTTACCGTTCCATTTGGAGCACAGATATTGCTGTTGTTGGTACACCTGTTGATTGCTAACACTGCTCTCCTCATAGACTCGCCTGGTGCTGCACACATACACACACCCTTGCCGCCCACTCTCCTTAAAATGGTTTCTCCCGCAGAGTTTCCATAGCAACAGTCCAGTTTTAGTGATCTGTTGTTTTTCCATAGACAGAGACTGACTAATTTTTTAGAATGAGGGTCTTTGATGATAAAGAAAGAAAGGTTGCAAGATTTACATAATGAATGGATGCCACGCTAGATCAGTCACTAGCAAGAGCTGATGATTGCTTTTTGATGAATTTCTTTCCTCTATTTCCTGAGGTACCTCAGCTGCAGAGGTCCATTGTGTTTGAAAAGAGCAACACACACTCAGAGACGTATATCTATTTAGGTTAGTCTCTCTTTGTCAGAATGTAACCTTAAAGTTGTCGTCATATTGCACATACCCAAAAGGCAAATGTCGGTTGAAGCCTTACACAAGCGCCAAAGGAGAATGGCCTCTTAAGTTTCTGTTTCATAGTGAAGTTTATGGGATCAAATTTAGAGAAAAACACATAAGGTTAAACTCAGCACTTCATGCTAACCTTGTTTCAGGCCTTGGAGTTCCTCTTACATCATCCACCCCTTGTGAAGCATAAAGATGGTATCTGAGTGCTAGGTGAGTCTGTGTACATTCATATGTCTGTATTTGAGCTGGACGATGTCAAGGGGATGGGAAAATTTAATCACATCCCGGCAGATGTGCGTGTTGTATTGATTTGTGCCTGTTTTGTGAGCACTGCTGCAGGCCCACTGAGAAGGACATTATAACCCTCTGTCAAAGCGACCTCCCCTAGAGGTTTAGCACCACAATAACGCACTGCCTCCCATTTGTGTGTAAAAGGTGTCTATGTTTCTAGGAGGATGGTGCAAAGGTGAGCCTTTGGTACTCTTAAAACCACTCTAGCACTCACAGGGGAAAAATGTTGTTCTCTACAGATGACATTGGTTGATTCTTCTTGTGGAGAAAGCAAACCTTATGAATAAACAAAACTGGGTTCTGTTCTTTTTTTAGAGTCTGAAAATATTTCAGCCATTGTTGGGGTGGGTTGAAAGAATATCAAATGGCTACAGACAGGGTTTTGGCATACTGTTCACTTGGATAAAACTATTCTCATTTTCTCCAGTATCTCTGTTTCATCACTTCCTGTGTCTTCTCAAGGCCGCCACTCCACTATAGACCTTAGACACATAAACTCACTTCTTTTGAACTCTCTGCAATTGCTAACCTTAGGAGGGCTTAGGGCCAAATGGGTTGAAGCAAAGGATTGTGTTTACTGCCATGGTTGATACCTTGTCATCACTCATATGTGAAGAGTAGGAAAGCCATCGCAAAGGATGAAGCCTGCTCAAGACCAAAAAAGAAGAGAGGCAGGGCTGGTGATGGGGAGTTTAGGGAAAAGGTTAAAAACCCCAGACAGGCTGAATGACCACTGGACTCATCTGAGCACTTGATAGCTTCCACGATGGACTGTGATTGGCCCATTAACTACTTACCCATCTACCCACATTCCTCCCCAAGCTGGCTGCTCTGCATGCCCTCCTGCAATGTATTCGGTACACGCATACATGCACCACCACATAAATTTCATAAAATGAGCAAACAAGTATGCTCATTATCAACCCAATGACGTTGGCAAGCTTCCACGTATAAACTCTTTCTTCATTAGATACACATAGTCGGTTGATCATTACTTTAAGTATCTACTCTGTCAAGTATGAATCTCAAAAATCAAAAAGTTCCAGAGTGGTGCAGAGCCATGAAAAGTTCTGGTTTCTATGCAGCATTCCTCAGTGTGGCCTCTGGTTTAGTTCTCTGAACAGAAACAAAAATATGAGTTGTCTGTGGTGTTTTAACTGAAGCGTATTCAATCTTAGAATGTAAGACAATACCAAGGAGGAAAGAAATAAACGATGATCTTAGAGAAGCAATTGCCACAAAGTGGTATGGTGGTTAGCACCATTGTCTCATGGCAAAAGGGGTCCTGGTTCGAATCCTGGATGTGGCCTTTCTGTGTGGAGTTTGCATGCAGAAAACTCACGCTCACACAAGGTTCTCTCCAGGTATTCAGGCTTCCTCCCATCATACAAAAACATGCATGTTAGGTTAATTGGTGTCTCTAAGAGTCAGTGTGAGTATGCACGGTTGTTTGTCTTGTTTGTGTCTGTGTGGCCCTGTGATGAACTGGTGATCTGTCAAGGGTATACCTTCTCACCCAATGACACCTGGGACAGGCTCCAGCCCCTCAATGACCTTGGATTAAGTGGGTTTAGAAAATGGATTGAACAGGTAACCTCTCGTGGTCATAAGAGCAACTGCATGTAAAGGGTAAAAAAACAAACAAGTAATGGTATTGACTAACCCAATCGGGAAGTAACACTTTAAGTTAAGTCTTGTGTTACTCACAGAACGAACATTGGTCTTAATCTCATGTCACACAAAGACCCATGGTTGAAACCACAATGTTTAACTGTGATATCTACCCCCCTCCTTTCGCCTAGGACTTTGTGGCTTGTTAAATGAGACTTGAGAATGATGTCCACTTCGTCGTATTAACCTTCAGGCACTTGTAGGGACAATACTTTAGTAGATACCATTATGAGAAGTAGTGAAGAGTAAGAACAAACGACCTGTATGATCATTTTGGTCGGATAACGTATTTACATAATTTAAACCAGGTAAGGGCCAAATTTTTTTTTTCTTATCCCAACCTTAGAATTGAAAAAGGGCATAAAAGTATGCCCTTTTTAGGCCCACATAACTGTTCAATTAGTTTTAAACTTCACTTTCACTCACTGTTTGGTTTAGGAAACCATCTGGATAGGTTTTCGCATTAAACTCTATTTAGGGAAAACATTGTGGTTTGCCTTAAAATAGACATAATGTTTAAGCAGTGTTAGAACTCCCTTTTCCAGCTTTCAAACCTTCTGAAGATACAAATGTGGTGGACGCACAAAAGGCCCCTCAAACTGAAATTAATTTCAAAATGCTCTTATTACTCCCAACACAGCCATTCTGTGCATCAAAATTCAGCAAGCATGAAGCAACTTGCCATCAACTTGACTGGCATTTCGTTATCAAGTATTTCTCAAACGCGACCAAGCAGTTTTTCATTGTCTTCTTTTGCTGATCACTAGCCTGGGTGCCAGCCGAAGTTTTGGTCGGGAAGTTCGGTCTGGCTCTGCTCAGTTGGGAAATCATTATGCCCAACCAAGAATCGGTCGACCCAATCAGATTGCCAGGGCGGGCTTTATACGATGATGGACAGATGATCAACAGGGACATTATCGACTACGTCACTAAAGAGCTGAACATGGCTGCCGCTGGAGAGCTAGGGTGTGTAGATTCTGCCATCGAGTCTGTTCTACAGGATCTCCACATTGCATTAATTTTGAAAGACGAACAGAGGAACACGATAAAGGCTTTTATCGATAGAAAAGATGTTTTTGCCGTCCTTCCTACAACAAGTGTGTGTTGCTTAATCTAAGTCACATACTACGTTGCTGTGATTGGTTGTAGGTCTATCCAATTGAGCGAAGAGGCATTTTTTTCTCCTGGTTCGGTTGAAACACGCCCCATACTCAAATCGCTATTGAGCGGTATCAGACTCACATTCTGACTAGAATCGTGAGTATGACGTAGTCAGGCTAGCTGATCACACCTTTCATTTCAAAGCAGAAAATAATTTCTCTTTCAGTTATGAATCGTCCCTGCAGCTCCTTGTCATAATTTCAGATAATAAATTGAGCTTTGGACAGAAAATGTGTGTATCCATCTAGTGCATTATCCACCGTAAAATATCCACATGGCACCTACACACCCGTAATGGCTTAGTTGTGACTCTATGTTCACTAGAAAAATTAGTGGCAATGCTAAATGCACTGGATCACTACCCTACCTGATTGTGTATGATTTACCAGATTGTTATGGCTCTTATTTCTGAGCATCACAGATGTAATGACCAGGAGGTTGTTAACAGTTAGCTCTGGTTATAATAAATGGTCAAACTGCAGTCATATCTTATATGGTCCCGCACTAAAGGGTGGCTGTAATAAATCCCAAGCCACACACACATGTTCATTTATCAGGTTATAGAGGGCATTGAGTGCAAGTGCCAAACCATATATAACAATTAAATGGGTGCTTTAATGTTTTCCAGTTAATCTTTTTTCATCTTGACAAAAAAGATAACATTTAATACCTGTAATGAATATAACTTAACAACAATTACCCACTGCTTCACTGCCTCCCTTTTTGGTCAGTGTACCACTGTCTTAGCAACAGCTGCGTCAACAGCCTCCTGGATAGTGTGAGATGAAAAGCAGACTCGTCCAGCACCAATGATTGGCTGGGTCATGTCAAGGTGTTGTACCAAGTAATGAGCATGAACTTAACTTTTCAGAATGCTTAGCTTGTCTTGAGTCAAATCTTCATCAGTGCCCTGCACAGTTAAACTGAGACACGGGGGCTAACACCGCTTGTCTGAATATTAATGATTAAACTCTGTGTTGTGGTGATCTGTGGAGGAGAGGCACTTTATACTGAGAAGGCAGTGGCATTTCTAAATCTTGTTGTTAAGTGTGTGAGTTTTAGTGTCTTAATACAGACCTATGAATCATTTTAGAATAAAAAAAAAAAAAAAAACTATTTAAGGGATGAACACGTGTCAAAACACAACAAAAAAACCACACTTTTTCACTGGCAATATATGAAAAAATGAGAGCTGGCTAAAGACTTTTGCACTGTTTAAAGTTCAGAGTGTCCGTAGAGTACGGTGCAAAGACAGTGTTGCAGTTACTTTCCTATATCCTGAGTCCCTTTAGGCTCAGTGCAGACTTAATTTTATTTCTGCTACACTGGAAATGGAGGAAATTGGCAGTTGAGATGACACAGAATCGATTATGTTTCTGAATGGGACTAATGAGTGACCTCTGCCACCCAGCCCGTTTTCAGGCTGACAGAATCAACAGTATGTCTCAGACGCAGGGGCTTTGATAAAATGGTAGTATATAACTTTCCTGTGATCAGGTTGACATGATCATTAGTACTATGGAGTTGGTGTTTCTATCACAAAGCTGGAGCAGATTTGACTTGGAAGAGATGCTTTCCCATGAATTCTCATTTTACGTATGTTAGTGGGCATTCGTCATTTGTCTAGTGCAGGACAAGCTTTATTGGATTTCTCATCTGTTGGAGAAAGCAGTAAATCATTTCTTACTCCTTGTAGGTCATGTTGGAGAATTACAGTGGCTTACAAAAGTATTCGGTCCCATTGGTGTTTTTACATTTTTTTTTTTTTTTTTTTTTTTGCATTACAACCTGTAATACCAACAGACATATATGCTTAGGTCCTTATCGTTCTGAAAGATTAATCTCTGTCCCAGTCTCAAATTTCTGAAGGACTGAAAAAGCTTTTCCTCAAGAATTTCTCTATAAATTATCCTGCTGATGAAAAACATCCCCACAGCATGATGCTGCAACCACCATAATTCAGTGTGGGGATGGTGTTCTTGGGGTCTAGCTATTGATTAGTAATGATGCAGACTCTGGGGCCTTTTTGAGCATGCGTATATGTACTGAGATCATTCGCCTTTTAGGTTGCACAGACGTGTAAATAATTGAATAAATCTTGAGATTTCTTATATAATATTTGATCGAACCAGATCTTCTAAAGGGTCTTCATAGCAAAAGGGATGAATACATATGCAACCACAATTTTATTTTTTATTTTTTTCCATTTCACATCAACAGATGTGACAATTTAAAAAATGTTTTTTCCTAAAATCCCCCAAAATAGATTTAAATTGCAGGTTGTAATGAGAAAAAAGGAGTTTAGGGGAGTGAATACTTTTGTATGCCAATATAAAAGTTTAATTTTGTCATAAGTTTATCCTTTCAGAAGATTCACGGACAACTAATCTTGACATCGCTTCTTTCTTATCAGTGCATTTCCACTAGCAAGCCAATAAATATGGATTCAAACGTCACCCTGCCATAGATTCTATTTACACTTCATTTATTATACATTCATTTGTTTGTTTTTTATCTTGTGTTGGGGAGCATTAAATTTCATGTCTGTCACTGATTTCTGTTTAATGAGCATTATTGATTTGCCGTCATCAAATCTTCATTAATCACCATGAAACTCACTCTGTGTCTATTTGTCAGTTACTTCAGCAGAAAGTAGACACAGCCTGCACAAAGTTTGGTCGACTGAGCAAATGGATAAAGAATATTTAATATACATACTCTGCAGCATATACTGTGTTAGTCATTCATGGTATGTATTCTCTGACCTCAGAACTGCCTATAGGGGTTTAAAGCATATGTAGGTCCAACCTTGTGGGCATGCATGCATACAAGTATCCCAGGGCGTACATTATCTTTTAAGGTCTGTGTTGCAGTGTGCATAGTTTGAATTAAAAGCTGGTAAACCACAACCACTTCCTCAATGTGGACAGTGTTTCTAATGTAGCTCTCCAGAGGTGAGAGGCAATAGTAAAATGTATATCAAGCTCCATCTCTCATACTCTGTATGCTCCAGCACCTGGAGAATGGACCACGCATCAGTGCCAGGGCTCTGAGTCAATATTAATCTGCCAGTATGAAAGACTGGATTATCACTGATGTTGATTGCGCGGGCCTCACGTAAAGGAGGCCAATAATCAGAGGGCGGGTTGGAAAGTTGGAGAGCAGATTGGACCATGCTCAGAGTAGACGGATAACATCCAGTGCTTCTGCACAGGAAACCTTATCATGTGTTAAGCATCCTGAAACTGAATTAAATTGAGGGAGCAGTTACAGTCGAGGGCAGAGCTTCAGAAAGGGAGGGAAGAATATGATGAGATGCCAAGGACACCAAAAAGGTGGCTGCCTTAACATGAACCCATCTGCTGGGTTTATGTATTCATTCATCATTGTTCTGTGTTTACTGGTGAGACAATGCTTGGAGAAAGAGAGGACCAAGCATATTATTGGTCTTGAGGCTGCAGTCATTGTTAGTTACAATCTCCAAAGAAAATCTTGCACTTCAGAATGTGTTGTCAGATCAAACACACTTTCATTATCCTTTTAAAAACATCTAAGGAATAAGTGCTGTTGATAAATCTAGTTTGTTAGTTTAAACAAGGCCTGCCTACTCAGTTGAACTTACTTTATTAACCAGAGCTTTATAACAACTTGTAGCTCATTGTTTCTATTTTGTGTCTGACAAATGTATTTTTTGTACTCGCACTGCTATCATAGTGTTCTACTGTCCATACAGAATAAATAAACATTGTTCAACGAGTAAAATCATTAAGACAAACAATCGATTGCTCCTCAACACAAGACGGCAATTGGATTTTTTTTTAAGCTGTTTTGATTTAGCTTTTAAAATTCACTGACACCCTCCAAATGACAAAAATAAGCTGTTAAATGGCAAAATATGCACCCTTTGTACTTTTAAACTTGCTCTATCTTTTCTACTCTGCCTCATAGACTTCATATATTTGAAAGAACCGTCTTTGATGTTGCCTACGGTCTTTTTTAAGACTCAAATTTGACATTCAGCCATCATTGTTTTGGCCTTTCTGCAGAAAGAAATGAGCATATTTGGACAAGAGGATAGTGATGGAGCATGTTATTTGAAAGCTGTTTGGACAAAAGTGCATTTCTTTAAGGATAAAGATTTACTAAATGAAAAAAATATTTTCAGTGACTTATTGGAAATACTTCAGTAAATTTCATTGTTTTTGAATGGGAGTCTATAAGAGCAGAAATACTGTATTTTTGGAGCCAACAATGAACAGTATATCGGTGGCATTGCAATTCAAGATTTATCTGCATTAGCTTTGTCCCACAGCGGATAGCTTAATCCATTATTTATACAATCTAAGCTCCCCCCACACATATTTCAAAACCTCCTGCTCCTGCTTTTGTTCTTTTTTTCTTGGACCCACCTGAATGAGAACCACCTAAGGTCTTTATCTAAGACAATTGGACAGGTCTCTTTTTCAGATCAGCATGATCTGCATCGGATAGAGGGGCCAAATTTTTGCCTGATACTGTTTGGTTAAAGTATGTGCCACCAATGGGCTGTAAACTGGTTCGATGCCTGCAGCAACACAGAAACCCTCAATTAATTCCAGGAGTAACTGTAATTTATCAAGTTAGTATTGAGTGCTAACTTTGCAAGGACATAAAAAGTGACAATGTGTTCCTCCAACCTGGTTCAACAATATAGTGAAGAATAAAGACTGAACTTTGCATCAGAACTTTGCTTCTAAAACTGAAGTGAAGCAACTGAACTTTCAGAACCAGCATACAAAGGACTCGTCCTGATTACAACTACACTAACCAGACACACACCTGAGAATGCCACAAAGCAGGATTAATGGTAACACATGAAATAATCCTCCTCATTGCTCTCATCCTAGTGGATTGTGGGTTTTCAATCAACAAAAATGGGCTTGTGTGCTGTCCTAAAAAGCTAACTGCGTCCCACTGTCAGCAATGCTGCTACATGTAGGGGGAATGCTGACTGGTTGAAAGTCACCTTGAACAGGAAGATGACCACAACATATTTCCTCAGGAAGATGTGTCAAAAACAAAAAATGTAAAAATAGCATGAGTCAAAAATCAGACTATGCTAAAGGCGTAAATGCTGAGTGCACCAACACAAGCTAGAGTTGGGGTTGTCTACACATAATTTTCACATTGTGTTCACGGTTAAGCAGTTGTTTTTGAATAGGCCTTTAACATCAGCCAGACACCAAGAGGGGATTTAAAAGTTCCCTTCACATGTTGTTTTCTCTCAATTATCTCATATCCCTTGAAGCATGCACTCACAGAGAAAAAAATCTTACATTCTAGGAAGTCTGCATCCCCCATGTAGCCTAAATGCTCATACAAAGACGCACACACTCAGTCTCTCACTATACACTTCTTTAGTGTATGTTTACATAATCATTATGTCATAATGGATATTATATTGCTTTTTTTAGTTAATAATTTAGTGGTCAAGTTGTGCACAGGGGAGAATGTTCTCATTCTCTTCTGTTAATAATTTCAAATCAGTTTTGCTATCTTGATAGCACCCACAACTCTGAATTGTATAAAGTGGATATATAAAATTGATGGATGAATAGACTGATATTTGTTTCCAACTAACCAACTCTAGGCATGAATGTTCTCGGCTGCAGGCGGGGAAGAAGATAAATACGCTGCTCAAACCTTCTGACAATCAGCAGTCATGGGTCTCAGAAGGAGCTGCCATATCCCACCATTATCCTACAAACATGCGCACTCCACTCCCTTTGTTCCACCTTCCTGGCCTGATCTTCCTCTCTCTCGCTGTCTCACCTCTTCTGGGCCACAGATCCTACTCCACCTCCTCGATGGCCCTCTCTGCACTGCGACACTGCACAAGTTCCTTTGCCTGCTGTCCGCCTGCTAATCGGGATTGGTGGGGAGGAACAAATCGCTGTGAGATGTGGCCTTCCTCTGAAACCCACAGAACTAGGCCAAGGTCACTCGCATCACTCTTTTGCTGTATACAGAAGCAGCGCGGACGACGAGAGTATGAGAGTTGACGGATTTTAAAGAAAGAGAGATAAGACTGCAGCTGAGCAGGGAGTCGCAGTCAAATGATTTGAAGAGAGCGCAAGTCAATAATGACGCTGTAGCTCATTTTATTTTTCAAATTGGCAATTAGAAAGAAAGCATAGGAATATTATCATCTTATAAAATGCCTATTTACTCCTTTTGATGAAATATTTAGGCATGTCACCATTTTTGAGTGTGAGCTTATAGGTAGCCTATTTTCCTGCTCTCCTTGATCAACACTCATCAATAATTCACTCACGGCCCATTAGTTTTGTGAGAAATGCCGGAGAGCAACCTTAAGTCATCGGGAATTAATTTCTTATTTATTGTGTGCAGAAACATATGGCACAGGAACAGCTCTCATTGAGTGTTCAGAAAAGCTTCACTGAGCAGGATAGTAACAGTGCACACTGAAAGGAAAAAGCTTGCAGCTGACCTTGAAGTAATATTTCCATCAATTCCAGTCCAGTTCCACATGAGATTGTTGGGAGTGAGCGATAGAGGGGCACCGCCTCCCTCCTGCCCACTTGTGCTTTTACACATTCAGAAGACAGATCTCCTCAAATTGCAGTCAGGAACTGTTATGATGTAAAACCTTTCATTGGCCCATTTCCTCACAGAGCTGACAGTGTGTTTTATGAAATAAGTTGAGCGATGAATCCTGAAGTGAGGGTCTCTGTCACAAAAGCGAGGAGTGTTGTCATCAACAATGCTATTCTCTTTCCAGCCCATTGCCTTTGCTGTAATTTGCACTCGCCAGTGTTCTCCCCTCCTTTTGCCACCATCATTTCAGACAGTGTTTTAGAAATCACAGCTGGTTTCCCAGCCAGTGTTCACACATTTGTCATTACATGTCAGGTGTACCTGGAGATTTTGCAGCATCACTTGGCAAAAAGCAATTGGGAATTTCAAGCTGTGTTGGTTGTGGAAGCTGACACACACCTGGAATGAACAGGGCTTGTGGGTAAAGACGCCTCCGGTGCTTTCTGGCTACATGTTTGGTTGTAGAGTCCAGCTATTTTACATGTCCTGGCTTCAAACTTGTGTCTTTTTTCTACTTTTTTCCCCACCCTTTTGCTCCAAGTCCCCAAGGCCTGTGCATCTCGTCCTCTGTTAAATTGGAACAAACTCTGGCTCTTTTCTCTCACAGGTTGTTTTCTCTCTAGCTGTACACAAAATATTGCTATTATATTTTTTGACTAGGGGTTCAGAATAATTTTTATATTGTTTATTGTCACATAATTTTGATTAAATTCTTTTACAATTTTTCAATAATTTAAGAACTTCTGGACAGGTAGCAGGGTATCACAGTATTTGAGTTTCCAAGGAAATTTTTAGTTTTTGAATAACATGTGCCTTGTTTTGCTTCATTTTGTTGTCTCTATTTATGATAATACTGCACCTCTCTGAGTAATTGCTGAAATACAAGGCCAAGACAAGCATGAATGGTCGAGCTATCAGGCTGCTTGTAAACATGCCAAAGGTTCAGCCTGGTAATATGATTCTTTGGACTGGAACCATCCATCCATCCATCATCTTCCGCTGGTCCGGGGATCGGGTCGCGGGGGCAGCAGCTTGAGCAAAGAGACCCAGACGTCCCTGTCCCCGGCCACTTCCTCCAGCTCTTCTGGGGGGACCCCGAGGCGTTCCCAGGCCAGCCGAGAAACATAGTCTCTCCAACGTGTCCTGGGTCTTCCCTGGGGCCTCCTCCCAGTGGGACGGGCCCGGAACACCTCACCGGGGAGGCGTCCAGGAGACATTCTCACTAGATGCCCGAGCCACCTCATCTGACTCCTCTCAATGCGGAGGAGCAGCGGTTCTACTCCGAGGCCCTCCCGGATGACCGAGCTTCTCACCCTATCTCTAAGGGAGAGCCCAGACACCCTGCGGAGGAAACTCATTTCGGCCGCTTGTATTCTCGATCTCGTTCTTTCGGTCACTACCCACAGCTCGTGACCATAGGTGAGGATAGGAACATAGATTGACCGGTAAATCGAGAGCTTCGCCTTCTGGCTCAGCTCCTTCTTCACCACGACGGGCCGGTGCAGAGCCCGCATCACTGCAGACGCCGCACCGATCCGTCTGTCAATCTCCTGTTCCATTCGTCCCTCACTCGTGAACAAGACCCCGAGATACTTGAACTCCTCCACTTGGGGAAGGATCTCATTCCCGACCCGGAGAGAGCATTCCACCCTTTTCCGGCCGAAGACCATGGTCTCGGATTTGGAGGCGCTGATTCTCATCCCAGCCGCTTCACACTCGGCTGCAAACCGCTCCAGTGAGAGCTGAAGGTCACGGCCTGAGGACGCCAACAGAACCAAATCGTCCGCAAAAAGCAGAGACCCGATTCTGAGGTCGCCAAACCAGACCCCCTCAACGCCCTGGCTGCGCCTAGAAATTCTGTCCATAAAAATTATGAACAGAATCGGTGACAAAGGGCAGCCCTGACGGAGTCCAACCCTCACAGGAAACATGTCCGACTTACTGCCGGCAATGCGGACCAAACTCTGACACCGGTCATACAGAGACCGAACAGCCCATATCAAGGAGTCCGGCACTCCATACTCCCGGAGCACCCCCCACCAGAGTCCCCGAGAGACACGGTCGAACGCCTTCTCCAAGTCCACAAAACACATGTAGACCGGTTGGGCGAACTCCCATGCTCCCTCCAGGATCCTGCGGAGGGTATAGAGCTGGTCCACTGTTCCACGGCCAGGACGAAAACCACACTGCACCTCCTGAATCCGAGATTCGACTATCCGTCGGATCCTCCTCTCCAGTACCCCCGAAAAGACCTTACCAGGGAGGCTGAGGAGTGTGATCCCCCTATAGTTGGAACACACCCTCCGGTCCCCCTTTTTAAAGAGGGGGACCACCACCCCGATCTGCCAGTCCAGAGGCACTGCCCCCGATGTCCACGCGATACTGCAGAGGCGTGTCAACCAAGACAGCCCCACAACATCCAGAGCCTTGAGGAACTCAGGACGGACCTCATCCACCCCCGGGGCCTTACCACCGAGGAGTTTTTTGACCACCTCGACGACCTCTGCCCCAGAGATGGGAGGTCCCACGTCCGAGCTCCCCAACTCTGCTTCCTCATCGGAAGGCGTGTCGGTAGGATTGAGGAGGCCCTCGAAGTATTCCCCCCACCGACTCACGACGTCCCTAGTTGAGGTCAGCAGAGCCCCGCCCCCACCATACACGGTGTTGACGGTGCACCGCTTTCCCCCCCTGAGCCGCCGGATGGTGGACCAGAATCTCCTCGAGGCCGTCCGGAAGTCGTTCTCCATGGCCTCCCCGAACTCCTCCCAAGCCCGAGTTTTTGCCTCAGCAACCGCCGAGGCCGCGTTCCGCTTGGCCTGTCGGTACCCATCAGCTGCTTCCAGAGTCCCACTGGCCAAAAAGGCCCGATAGGACTCCTTCTTCAGCTTGACGGCTTCCCTCACCACTGGTGTCCACCAGCGGGTTCGGGGATTGCCGCCACGACAGGCACCGACCACCTTACGGCCACAGCTCCGGTCGGCCGCCTCAACAATGGAGGCACGGAACATGGCCCATTCGGGCTCAATGTCCCCCACCTCCCCCGGGACATGGTTGAAGCTCTGCCGGAGGTCGGAGTTGAAACTCCTCCTTACAGGGGATTCCGCCAGCCGTTCCCAACAGACCCTCACAATACGTTTGGGCCTGCCAGGTCTGACCGGCTTCCTCCCCCACCAGCGGAGCCAACTCACCACCAGGTGGTGATCAGTTGACAGCTCCGCCCCTCTTTTCACCCGAGTGTCCAGGACATACGGCCGCAAGTCCGACGATACAACCACAAAGTCGATCATCGAGCTGTGGCCCAGGGTGTCCTGGTGCCAAGTGCACATATGGACACCCTTATGCCTGAACATGGTGTTCGTTATGGACAGTCCGTGACGAGCACAGAAGTCCAACAACAAAACACCACTCTGATTCAGATCGGGGGGGCCGTTCCTCCCAATCACGCCCCTCCAGGTCTCACTGTCATTGCCCACGTGAGCATTGAAGTCCCCCAGCAGGACGAGGGAGTCTCCCGGAGGAGCACTCTCCAGTGCCTCCTCCAGGGACTCCAAAAAGGGTGGGTACTCTGAACTGCCGTTCGGTGCATAGGCACAAACAACAGTCAGGACCCGTCCCCCCACCCTCAGGCGGAGGGAGGCTACCTTCTCGTCTACCGGGGTGAACCCCAATGTACAGGCGCACAGCCGGGGGGCAATAAGTATGCCCACACCTGCTCTACGCCTCTCACCGCGGGCAACTCCAGAGTGGAAGAGAGTCCAACCCCTCTCGAGGAGGCTGGTTCCGGAGCCCAAGCCATGCGTCGAGGTAAGTCCGACTATATCTAGCCGGAACCGCTCAGCCTCGCGCACCAGCTCAGGCTCCTTCCCCAGCAGAGAGGTGACGTTCCACGTCCCAAGAGCCAGCTTCAGTAGCCGAGGACCAGACCGCCAAGGTCCCCGCCTTCGGCTGCCGCCCAGCTCACACTGCACCCGACCCTCATGGCCCCTCCCACGGGTGGTGAGCCTGTCGGAAGGGGGATCCGTGTCATTTCTTCGGGCTGTGCCCGACCGAGCCCCACGGGCACAGACCCGGCCACCGGGCGCTCGCCGGCGGGCCCCACCCCTGGGCCTGGCTCCAGGGGGAGGCCCCGGTGACCCGCGTCCGGGCAAGGGAACACGGTGTCCAAACATAGTGTTCATCGTAGGGGTTTTGTGAGCTGTTCTTTGTCTGGTCCCTCATCTAGGATCTGTTTGCCATGGGTGACCCTACCAGGGGCTTAAAGCCCCAGACAACATAGCTCCCAGACTCATTGGGGCACGCAAACCCCCCCACCACGGTAAGGTGACAGCTCACGGGGTGGACTGGAACCATTAAAAGTAAAAGCTTTCTCAGTGTTGGTAATAATCTGTCCAGAAGAAAATCGTTAGATCCTTTTCTTGAACAAGGTTATTCAAAAATGTGAAAAGATAACTGAGACTGTCATAGTGGTAAGTTGTTTATGAAATAAAATCAGCTATCAGTGCTATGACTATGACAGCACCTAAAATGTCAGAAAGGTATGTTCCACAAAGAAGACTGGAGGAAACAGTCCAGATAATTTGAGGGGTAATGGTGTACAGCTGATTAGTATTTATATTTCTTATGGCATGAGTAGTTAGCACAAGCAAGGTAGAGAAGGCAGCAGAAACGAGGAGGAGAAGTGGGATGGAGGGATCATTATGTTGTGAAGAAGGTGTTGTCATGCCCAAGCCATTTTACAGTTAAGAGATTTTTTTTTTTTTTTTCTTGTGTGAAAATTTGAACTGTACAATCTCCAGGAACATAAATTAATTTTTATGGGATTGACTGCTAGAGTAGACCTTCACTTACTCTTATTAGTATATGACAACCCGATCCAAAGCTAGGCTTCGTTTTGGATCAGCCCCAAAACTCTTTGTGGAAAAGCATAAATGCAACTGAGCTGGCTGCCATAACTTTTATGTAGATTTAAAAATTAAAATTTGCTGTTACATAATTTATGCAATGCATATTTTCTGTGAAAACTACAGTATTTCAATCCATCATGAAGTGGAAATGCTCTGGAAGTAAACTTGAAGAAAACCGCCCCTCACCTTGGTGTCAGCCTCCAAGATTTGAGATTAATGTAGAGGTTCTCATCAAAACTGACAAACTGTCAGTCAGGTGCATCAGCTCATCAAGCCCTGCAAGCGCTCTTTTTTTTTTTTTATTCATCTTTTTATCACAGGATGATTACATGAATTCCACACACATGGTACTCTACTAAAAAGTGTTAATTTGCTGCCAATTTATTGCATATATTGCCAACGTTGCCTTTACCTCGCTATATTTGAAATCTTATTTTCCAGAAACAAAGAGCACAAATCCAAATGTGCATGAGAATGGAACTAAGAAATTAGTCAAATCAGCAGTTGCAGCAGGTGGAGATTGTTGTCGTAACCGCATAGAAGAGGCACTGAAAATTGTACGAGGTATTTGCTCTAAATTTTAAACAGTCCAGTGATGAGTGATGTGGTCACACTGAGGTAAAGGATTTGCAATTTGTATTCAAGAAAAAATTCCCTATAGTTGAGAGTGGCAACATCGCATAATTCAGAGGATTGACATTGGTTTTAACATACATAAAATGAATGCATGTGGAGTTAAAGAAATCAATCACTCCCACAGTTTCTGTGACCAGCCAGTCCATGCTGGGTCGAGCTACCCTGCTCATGCTGGATCAGCTAGTGGTATTTACTAATAAACCTGTCTGGAGTGAGCTGAGCATTGCCTTCATTGACATTCTCTGTTATTGTATTTCACATGTCTGAGTACCATTCTATCAGATTTACCCAGGATTGGTACATAAAAAGGCATGCACATGTGTAACTATGCAGTCACCGTGGCCTGTGTGTGTGTGTCAAATGGTGTTCATAGATGTTTTACTCCCTGTAAGTTGTTTTTGTTTCATAGTTTATCTTTTCTGGAGAAAGGTCCATTGTGGTGGATGTAGTAATATCTGGCAACACAAATTGCATATTTGCAACTAAATGCCTAAAACAAAAGCCCCCCTTCTAATTATTTGAATGCATAAAGTGTCAGCCAAATAAAAAAAAAATGCTTGCAACATTTGCAGCTCAATGGTATGTTACTCTCTCAACTTAATCCTGAAATAGTCCCATTTATATAGAGCCTGACATTTATTACTCAATTTGAGGTCTAACAGCAGTACTATCATACACCATTATCATCAGTATAACATTTTTGTCATGCCCTACAATTAAATAAATTAAATCTAACCCAATACGTAGCAGATTAATTAATTCTGATTGACTCACTGTTGATTTCTGAATAGATTTTTACACCAGTACATGTACTTAAGTAAAACTCTTGCGTTTTCCTGTAATGCACTTTGTAATGTGGCAAATCCAATCCATTTAATTTTAGATGAAATTGTATTTAAAAATTGTCAACAACCAGAAATGTGTGAGAACCTTGCTAAGAGCTCTTAATATAAATCCGAAGCTCAAGATGTCAAAATAGTACAGCAAAGTACATTTAGTATTGAATCTGAACATCCTACAAATTCTGAATATTTCATTGGTAAAGGGCACTTTGTGTCCAAATGTGAATAAATGTACTTTTGCGGTACACAACATCTTTCTTGATATCTGACAGAAATAAGAAGGCTTTCTCGAGGGGGAGACTTGATAATGGGGTGCCAAAACAACAACGTGGTCCCAGAGTCAACAAGACAAAATAGCTCATTGTTGACATTGGGGAGAGATGTGAAGGCACACTCCCATCACTGAGGCTGTTGAAGGTGGTGAAAAGCTTAAAGATCTCCTACAGAGTGGGAGTTCATAGCAGCCATCTTTCTGGCAAGGTTTCAAACAACAGAGTTGTCAAACTTGCTAAGGGAAGACTTGGTGGATCAAAAAGAGGGCAACAATCTGTTCCACTTTGCTAACACATGCAGGTCTAATACATTAGTGCCACTGGTGGAAATGCCAGAGTAATCATTCACAAATTGGGCTGACTATTCATAGAATCACTCACAACATGTTAAGTGGAGAAAATGGCATTCTGATTGCAAGCGTTTGGATGCAAACATAATCGTGGACATCCTAAAACAATCACTGCCGATAAGACTAATGAAGTTGCAGCTTGAAAGCCAAAATAAATTACTTTTCTGCTGGTGTCCAAGGAAACAAAACCCAAACATGAGTGAAAATAACTACATTTTTATCAGAAACTTTATGCGTGAGTGATTAGTTTCCAGAGGTAATGTTAGTCATGAGTCTTGTCTCATGAACTTTTAAACGGGCAAGCCCATGAGCCAGACCACAGACACGTGAGTGCTTCAGAGTTAATTAGTGGCATATATCATGTCCTTTCCTCCACCCACTTGTGGCTAAAACAACACATTAATTGGGTCACTGAAGGACTCTGTGCTGGCAGAGTGTATTTGCAATTGCTTTCATATTTATCAAAGATCAAACTCTCAGAACAGAGCCCAGACTGAGGCTGTTTAACAGGAAGCTGCACCTTCACTCCATCAACCATCACCAACATAACCTTTAAGTCCACTTAACACACAAAGATCAGGATGAGTGATGACTATTTCACAAAAGAAGCTGTTTAATTTATTATCAGACAAGTAAAAACATTAAACTGGGGGGGGGTATATTAGTTACCCGCATAGACTCATACATACATGTACATGAGCTTACTCAATTCATTTTAATGTGCTCCACCCTCGTCATGATCAGCGGACAGCTGCATTAATATTCCCTCTGATTTCCATGCATATGGGCATTGAAATACTACCATTAACATCATTACCGCCTCGGAAATATATCAACAAGTCATCTTGAATTAGTGTTAATGTTACCGCTGTTGGGGCATGCGCTCCCCTCTGCTCAACTGAAATGCCAGCTTGGTGTTTTCTGCTCAGCCTGGCAGGAGACCTAATCTAGCTGTCCACTCATGACCCTCAAACACTAGCTGTTGTGACGGAAATGGATCTGCCATTCTGGTATGCTAATTCTTTTTTTTAATTCTTTTTTTCCCCCCAAATTGGATTAATTGGATTAATAGGAGGTTGTCTTACCCTCCTTGCCACGCTTTTTATCTCTCACTAATTGCTCTCTCCTTCCCTACCTCCATCTGTCTCTCTACCTTCAGACAATATTTGCTCTTGCTGTCTCTTGCTTCTACACGGTCAAACTTTTGCATAAACAAAAGTCAAACTTTTTCCAGTTTATCCTTGTTTGCTTCTTATTCTCTCATTCCACTCATCCAGCTCTATGCACAATAAAGAGGTTTGTTTACATAGTTCACAATAAATCAAGACACAATTGTTAATTTGACACAATCATGACCAGGTTGTACACAACACAAAGTTATAGACACCCATACTGTATGTCTGGCTAAAACATGAGAGAATTGTTGCCATGGTGAATGCATGGATGAGTGTGGAATGCACAGATTTATGAATAAATGTAAAATATTATATTATTTTATGTTATATTATAGTGAATATTTCTGAATTTGGAATATTGCAATTATGTGACATAGAAAATACAAATAAAGTATACTTTGGACTCAATGATCTTCTAATAAATTTTAATTAGAATATTTAAACGGGTAACATCTGTAAGGCAAGGCAATTTTATTTATAGAGCACAATTCCTACACAGGGCAATTCAAAGTGCTTCACAGCTACATAAAATCACAAGAAGGCAATAAAATCATTAAAAAGAAATAAAAAATAAAATAAAGAAATTAAAAACCCATTAAAATAATCATTAATTAATTAAAAAGCAAAGAGTGCAGATAAAATACTTTCAGGTGTCATGCACAGCTAAATAGAACTGTTTTCAGCCTGGATTTAAACATTGTCAGAGTTGAGGCCTGTCTCACATCTTCTGGAAGACTGTTCCAGATTTTAGGAGCATAAAACTGAAACGCAGCCTCACCTTGTTTAGTCCTGACTCTGGGCACCAGCAGGAGACCCCTCCCTGAGGTTCTCAGAGCCCGAGTTGGTTCATATGGCTTTAACATGTCAGAGATGTACTTTGGCGCTTGACCATGAAGAGACTTGTACACAAGCAGAGCTGTTTTAAAGTCTATTCTCTGAGCGACAGGAAGCCAGTGCAGAGACCTGAGCACTGGACTAATATGGTCGTATTTCCTGGTTCTAGTCAGGACTCGAGCAGCAGCGTTCTGGATGTACTGCAGCTGTCTTATAGCCCGTTTAGAGAGCCCAGCGAGCAGGCCGTTACAGTAGTCTAACCTGCTGGAGACAAATGCATGGATCAGTCTTTCTAAGTCTGGTTTAGACACTATTCCTTTGATTCTGGCAATGTTTTTTAGATGGTAAAAAGCTGCTGATGTTACAGATTTAATGTGGCTGTTAAAGTTCAGGTCTGAGTCCAATATTACCCCGAGATTTCTAACTTGATAGTTAGGTTTTAGAGAGAGAGTCTCAAGGTGACTGATAACACTTTCTCTTTGTTTCTGTTGGCCACAGACAATGATTTCAGTTTTGTCTGAGTTTAGCTGGAGGAAATTGTTTTGCATCCACACACTGATCTGTTCGATGCAGCGACACAATGTATCTACAGGCCCGTGTTCTCCTGCCGTCAGTGACACGTAGATCTGAGTGTCATCTGCATAGTTGTGGTAGGACACATTATAGCTGCGTATTAGCTGGCCTAGTGGAAGCATGTACAGATTGAACAATACGGGTCCCAGGATTGACCCCTGGGGAACCCCACAGGTCATAGCCATTTGATCTGAGACACAGTTATCAATTTCAACAAAATATTTCCTGTCCTCCAGATAGGACTTGAACCAGTTTAAAGCACGACCAGAGATTCCCACCCAGTCTTCTAACCTCTGTAATAAGGTCGCATGGTCAACTGTGTCAAAGGCAGCACTCAGGTCCAGCAGAACCAAGACTGTGACTCTACTTGCATCTGTGTTCAGGCGGATGTCATTTGTCACCTTGATCAGAGCTGTCTCAGTGCTGTGGTGGGGCCTAAAGCCTGATTGGAAAGTATCAAAAGCATTGTTAGACAGGAGAAAGTCACTAAGCTGTTGGTATACAACTTTTTCTAGGACTTTGCCTAAGAATGGCAGGTTTGATATGGGCCGGTAGTTGTTCAGTACTGTGGCATCAAGATTGCTCTTCTTTAGAAGAGGCTTAATGACAGCAGTTTTTAAGGCCTTTGGAAATGTTTCAGTCTGGAGTGAGATGTTGACTAGATGAGCGAGTTGTGGTAACAAACTGCTCAGCACAGACTTTAGGAATCTAGTGGGCAACTCATCAAGGCAGCACGTTGATGAACTCAGACTGCAGATGGTCTCTTCGACTGTTTTGTCAGTAACAGGTGTGAAATGTGTCAGCACCTCCAGCATCCTGTGTTCGGGATGCTGGAGGTGCTGCTGTGGCTGCTGTGGCTGCTGTGGCTGAATCCTTTGCTGGGTCCTTGGGTGGCGAGGCAGGAGCTCTTCTCTGGCTCGTCTTCTATCTCGGCGGCAGCACAGGACCCGGTCCTGGTCCTGGTCCCTTCTGATGCCTCAGAGCGTGGAGAAGATTATCCGTCAGTCGTCTCACTCCACCTCTGTTCAGGTGTGGGCCTTTTCTTTGAAAGAGATCATCTCTTTACCAGAAAAGATTAAAGTTCTCAATGAAATGAGGTCCTCTGGACTCACAGACTTTGGACAGCCATGTGTTCAACTGAAGCAGCCGGCTGAATTTGTTGATCCTCCTGTCGATGTTTGGGAGAGGTCCACTTATGAATGTTGGTATTGTCACTTTATCAAGACTCTCAAACAGTTTTTCAAAGTCTTTTTTTAAGATTTCAGACTGATTCTCTCTGATGTCCACTGCACCAACGTGCACAATCAGTTGTTTCACCCCTTGGTGTTTTGCCAGTACCTCTGGTAGTAATCTTGTGATGTCAGAGACAGTGGCACTTGGATAGCTGCATGTAACCATTCTGTTTATGTTTATATTAGATATGGCTCCGTCTCCAAGCCCAAGAGTATCTTTGACCTTGACACTCGGCACAGTTTCTCTGTCCATCTGCTGTTTTGTACCGTCTTTCTGTCTGTTACACTCAGTCACATTTGGCTCTGACAGTGTTTGTTAACTTTATTCCGGGTGATGTTACATATCCTCTGTTGATACCAACAGTTTACACATCGATTTTCTTCAGTGATACCCCAACTTAACCAGTGAATGAAGGTTTCTTTCCAATTTCTTTTCTATAATGATAAAGACAAGAGAACTGACTGATAGTATCAGAAATGCCATTACAAAAAGAATATGTACAATAACATAAGACCATAAGCCATTCATGAAAGACCATGAAATATCTGCACTTGCACATCTGGAAAGGCACCATCAATGCTGACAGGTATATATAGGTTTCAGAGCTACACCTCCTATCCAGATGTCTTTTTTGTGGAAGGCATTGCATATTTCAGCAAGACAATGTCAGTTGTGTCCAGTATACATTGTTTGGATCTTTTTTTGTTGTTGTTGTCCAGATTATGAAAGTATAGGTGACCTGCTCAGGATGTACCCCGCCACATGCCCAATGGCAGCTGGGATAGGCTCCAGCTTCAGGTTAACCTGAACAGGATAAATAGAAAAAGGATGGATGGATGCAAATGAAAGTATTTTTTTTTAACAGTTTGTTTAACTACTCATTTTCTGTTGAAATCTAAAAAACGACTATTAGTTAAATTTGTAACAAAAGCGATAGCACAATTCTGGATGTTCAGGATGTCCCTGAATAGTTAATATTTCAGCATAATGCACAAATCAAGAAAAAAAGGTTTGTTTTGGCACTTTGGTGCTTATGTTTAATCTTAAAAGCTAGAGTTAAACCCTGAGCTCTAGAGCCACATCACAGAACCGAGGAAGCTGTTTTTTTTTGTTAGTCTATCCTTATGCAAAACTAAATAAATGGCTGCTTGCTGAAGCTTTATATTAAACATATTATTCCTTTAAATGTGAAGATTTTCACTTTTTCTTCCCATCATAATGAATTGATTAGTGTTGTTGGTGGTCTTCAGTTCAAAGGCTTTTGAAAATTGCACTAGATATATTATATGACCAGAGCTGCCTTTTGTTCTCACAAGCTTTGTATTCAAGATAAATGGGACTTTTATGAATGCCGAGATCTAATAATTATTATAATTAACCAGATCACTCGGCAAGTTGCGGTGAAGAGGAACTTCGTTTTGAATGTAGCCACTGGCAACAGAGGGCAAAGTCTACACACAGAGGCAGTAAATGTTTGCATGTGCAGTAAGAGGAAGCAGGAGCCACATTAAAATAAAAGAATCGTAAAACTCCAAATTGGAGGTCACCACATCTCCTCCCTTACGACTTGTCCCCATGTGTACCGTATCCCTGGTATTATCTGATAGATGTGGGAGGGGAAAAGTTTATGACTTGAAAGTCTAAATGGGGGCTTTCTTTACCTCTCCACACACTAATGGTCTCATGCCAAAGAGTACAGAACAAATTTATGTCCTGAGTCTCTGACAAATTCTGATTGTTAAAAATGAGTAATACTTAATGACCTATAAGATTCTTGCAGGACAGAGGCTCTATAAATTCTGCACCAGGCCAAGTCACACTGTCCAGCCAAGCCTACTTTTGATTATTAAAAACAATTTACCCACCTTGTGTTTGATGCAGTGCGGCTTTGGCTGGCCAGTCCACTGCAGGCCGCTCCCCTCTGTACTCCACTCAAGGTTCAATCTCCCCTTCAGGCAGCTGCAGCCTGGTTTGAGGACTACACTGACACCTGCTGGTCACTGATGGAACCTCCAAGCCAGGAAGCCTTGCCTCCCCATTAACCCGTGCAATGATCCTCACACTGGAGTGATTATAAAAATGTAACACAGCTAAAGCTTTACACCACAGTGGCTGCATTCATATGGTGATTTGACCATTAGCCTATGACTTTGGACAAATGGCAGCCCATTATTAAGGTATGATGGGAGGGAGGCTAATCCTTTAAGAGTGGCTTAAAATTTCCCCTAAGACATTCAATCATGTCCTACTTTCTCTCATTTTTTGAAAAACCATCATTGCCTTTAATGAATTACAATACTTAGGCAGCCTGCTGAGTGATGTCCTACTCTGGTTATTATATATCTTGCTCACTGCTTTTTCTTTCTTTCTTCTTTCTTTTAAAGAAAAAAGAAAGAGAATGTTATTCTCACCCTGAATACAGAACACTCTCATGATTGAGGCGTTCTCTGTTCAGGTGAGCGGAAGAACTTTCAGTACTCTCCCTTTCTAATAGCTCCTTTCTACTCAACCCTAGTACCAGTAGGTAGATTAATAGTGATAGATTGGAAGCTGCAGTGTTATTTTATATCTCAAGCGTGTGTGGGAATTCTTGTGTTTTATTTCTTTGATTCCCTAACTGCTAATATAGATACCCAGGTAGTCCAGAGCTGTTACCTTCTGAGGCCTCTTAATTGCTAAAAATATATTTTGTATTTCCCCCATCATCTCTAATTGTTCTTTCTCTCACACACTCATACACAAACACACTCCCACCAGGTGAATTAAAGTTATTGGCTCTGAGGCAAAGTGGTAATATCTACATGTCGTCATGGGTTTATTTAATTATATCAGCAGGATTATATTGACGTAGAGGATTAAATTATGTTACATGGAAGATTAGAAATCCTTCGAGGGTATCTGGCAATGTAAATTGCTATTAACACTTGATGCAAACCCATCTTCCATTTAATGCATATCACCTCCTCAGCAAACATTAACATAATGCAATGGCTGGAGATTGCAGAAATCCACTATCACCCCTTTCAATGGGATTCCACTTAATAAACATGGCATATTGATCCCTCGATTGGGCTTTAATGAGCAACACTTGTGGTTTTAGTGATATGAGTACAGGTTCAAGGGCTAAAACCGGCTCGCAGTGTATTGCATGTGTTTAATTCTTCATAGATATCCATGAAATATTTTTTAAAACAACCAAAGGGTATATTTACGTCTGAAGCCAAACTTATATTTAGACTCCCTGTTAACGCAGCAACACAATGAGTGTAGCATATCAATTTGAACACATCTGTGTTTGTGTCTGCTCCTCTGCAATGATTTAAGCCCACACCCAGATTTGTTTCCAAGATAGATGCTTTTTTTTTTGTTTCTTTTTTTATTATTTATTTTGTTTGGAGAACTCTTTTAATGGGCTGCTCTTGAGGTTTGAAGTTTAACAAGGTTCACACAGACATTTACTACAACAATGAGGTTGTCTTGTCAACTGTCCTTTTCCATCTGTGCAGGCAAATATAATCGCAATAGAAATCGAGGTTGAGTAGGTTTCCATTGTGAAATATTAACACAAGGTGGTGCTCTTGTTCTCTGAAACGGCTGTTGTCAACCTGACGCTGGCACTGCATGATTGCAACAGGAGTATTAACTGTCTTTTGCAAGTACATGAATTTTCAACAATTTGTCAAATTGTACAACTTTGACAAAAGACAAAACAGCATTGAGAGGGTGTGCAAAAAGCAATTAAAGAGGGACAAAAGGAAATAAATGGTTTAAGTTTACCCTTTGTGGAAAATTAAAATGAATCTATCTTCATTCCGGCAACAACATCAGGTAAAGTTGAAGATGTATATTTAAGGCCATGAATTAATAAATCTTGACTTTGTTTTTGTTAGTTTGACCCTTTCGGGTTCCCACTCTGACCTAACAATGATGTTTCTTTATAAAGGCATTCCAGACTTTACTCCTGTGAAGAAACTGTGTAGAAACTAAATGATTATGACATGCAAACGATACATTTTCAATATCCTAAGAAGAGAATGCAACTGAATGCAATAATCATATTAACAAAACAATAAAGTACCAATGTTGCACCAGGAGAAATTAAGTGTTTGCTTTCTCTTCCATTAGGCGGGCAGGGCTCAATATTAGGAAACAGTGCGTGATCTGTCTCAGTCGGCACAGCCCTCGTTAAATCGTTTAGAAAATTGAACAGGGCCGTTCTAATGTGATTAAAACACAAATTGAGCGCACTACCCACCTCCTCCTCAGAGCTTCTCAGTCTCTGGACGAAGCAAATGTCAGGCATGTGCAGCTTGGAGAACAGAGGAAGGGGAGATGTGGGTGGCGTGCAGAGCTCCCCTTCATCCTTGAGGACAAAGTAAAAAATCTAATCTGCAGAGAATAGTGGTGTTAGGTGTGTATGCTTCAGAGGTGTGTTGGTGTTTTTAAAGGAATGAGGTGGGGGGCATCCCATAGCTGTAAGTGAAGCAAAAAGACAACCCTGCCTCTCTACCCTCTCTCTTCCTCGGCACTCTGTGGTCTCCTGGCCGTTCCCAAGTCATTTCAATCTAAATGCAAATTTCATCAACCTCCCACTAAAAAGACTGATATTAGTATCAAAGCTATGCCTGTGTCGTGTGGACGTGTCACTCTCCATTGCATCTCTAGTGCAGAAACCTGACAATCTTCCATCACCACTGAGAATGGATTTGTGCTTTATTTCTCTTCTTTTCCTGTCTATTCCTCTTTTCTCTCTCCCCCTCCCTCTTTTGTCTCTTTCACATTTTTGCTCAACAGCACTCTCCCTGGCTAACATCTTCCTTCTCTGTCCACTTTGATCACTCCATTTTCCCTTAACCCCGCCCTCCCACATCCTCTCATGTTTGGCCTCGTCTAACCTTTCTTCAAGAAGCCCTCCAAATAGAACCTCATTTGTCCTCCATATGTTGTAGTTTGCCTCCCCAAGCCCTCTTGCCCCTGCTCTGCACTATCTTGTTCGCTGGGACTTTGCACATGCTTGCAGATCAGCAAGAATCTGTCCCCTTCTCTTTTTTCTCTTTATCTGAAAACATCCATCCTCCATTTTGCTCCTCTTTAGGTTGTCTCCCTATGTTTGCAGTCAGGTGAGGCAAAGTGTGGGATGGTGTGATGGGTGGAGAGGAGGGATACAGAGTGAGGGTGAGGGTAGGTGCACACAAAACTGGAAGGTGGGGAGGTTGAGAGAGGAGGCAGAGCGCCCTGGGGAAGCTGCGCTCCAGGGGTTGTTAACATGCAGGTTGCATATTTCTGAATTGCAGAGCAGCCTTATCTTTCCGTGCTTGGTCACTGAAGCACTTCCTCTCTCACTATGTGCACACTTCGTGTACACGTGTGGTCTTGCATGCACATCTGCATTTTGGAGTGTGCATGCACGTGCCTGCTTATGTGCAAATGTGTACGCAGCCATCCTGGCAACAGCAGCAAATGTGAAGCTCTGATGGTGGAGGGATTCTCTGCCTCTCCCTCTTTCTCGCACTGCAGCAAGAAACACTCATCAAACTGCAACACGCATCTCACAGAAACCCTCAGATACAGAAGCAGCAGCAGGAGAGCCTCTGCTTCCTGTTAACACACAGACATGACACAGCGACAGCCAACAGCTTAACACTCTGCTCCCCAACTGGCTCTGCTCTCAGGTGGGCCACTAAGGTCTGCCAGATAAAAGCTTGCACTGTAGGGTATTAGGCGTTGTTGCCAGGAGGGTGGCTCTTTGTGTCTTGGCTGCCCCCCACCCCCCCACCCCTCTTTAATATCTGGCATTCGTGTCTGCCAGCCTGGTGTAAGTCAAAATCTCTGGCTTGTATGTCCTTGGGAGGTCAGGCTTTGCTTAAGTCTGTGTTGCATGCTGGGCCCGTACACCTTCGACATGTACTGAGCTCTAAATGAGCTTTCCTCCTTAACATCCTTGTCACGATCCCCCGCATTTGTCACAGTGTAGCAGCAACTCTATTGTCATACACGTTGTCGTTATCCAATAATAGCGTGTTGCGCAGGGGTCAGAGTTTAGACTGTGGGTTATGCATGCGAAGAGGATCATGTAATTGTTTTGGTGGAGATGATATGACTTCTTTTTAATGTTCAGTTTGTACTGTTTCTGTTTTACCCTTACTGAACTGTTTTGGGTTTTTTTTAGTAAGAAAGAGTGACAGTGGGTAGGAAGTCCCACAATAAAACCTTTATTTGCAGTTTATACATGTCCTTTTGTTATACTCATTGTTTTTAAAAAAAAAAACAAATCCTATCAGAATTGAACCTAAACTTGGGGAAAACCTGCTGGAGATTTGTTGGAGTACTGCCCACAAAAGCGTATCCATAGCCCCAGTGTTTGTTGATTTCCCATTATCCTTTGCTCTGTGTGGACAAAGAGCTAAAGACAATAAATGCAACCATAGCAGCTTATGGTTTCATTTCTGGCTCTAAGTTTTTTTTGTTTGTTTGTTTTGTAATACTGTCACACACTTGAGAAAGATTCATTTTAAAGCCTGCCACCAATATTGACCACAATGCTTCTGGACTTCTGATTGTCCAGTCCAGGATCCATGCACATAACATACCCTGTAGCCTCAAGCAGAAATGATGAGCTAACTTAAGCCTCTGGTAAGCTCACAGTTTTCTTACTTCACACCCACAGCTTTCATCATTTTCAAGCTTGAGTCTCAACCAATAGTGGCATCAATTTTTTTTTAAGTTTACATTTTCACATATATCAAGTAATGCTCTATGTCTGCAAAGATATTAGACACATCTTGTGGCCTATCACCTTAGGGTGGAATAAGACTGTCATCATTACACAATGCTGCTTCACATTTAAAGCTGCTTTGTGGCTTCAACTAAAACTGGAACAAAAACGTCAGATTTTAACCTCGGGTCATTCCATTCTATCAGAATAAGAGTCTTTGTGCCCTCATACACATTTATCACTTTGTGTTTGTTTGTATCTTGTACTGTGTTTGGATGATGCTGCAGAGTTTGATGCATTTGAGTAAGTAGACCAGTTCAGGAGGAATGCTGTGACCTGTCCTTGGGTTCTGGCTTCATGACTGGGTGGATATGGTGCTCATCATAGATTCAGGTTAAAAAATGCTGCTTATAATAGCCACACTTTAGATCTTAGCAAGCAGCTTTGCTCTTGCTTTTGATGTGGTTCAAGGTTGAATAGAGCACGTGATTGTTTAGAATGTAGCATGCCTGTGCTAAACCACAACATGTGCACTCTGGGTCCTTGAGGAGCACTCTACCGGAGGCAGAGCTCTCTGCTTCTGCCTCAGCTGGCTCCATTGTTAATCTCTGGCCCCTCAAAATATAAATGCATTACAGCAACATATTTGCAACATCCAGTCCACTGTATTTTCTAAGAGGAGTCCTTTTCAGTTGCTGATATGGCTTAGCTTATATCCTGTGGCCCTGTGACGACACTCCAATACAAATAGATCAGACTGAGAAGGGTTCAGGGTTTAGAAACCCAAAGATGAGGAGGCTGCTGAATTTATTGCCTTTTCCAGGTCTCCTCAAATTCTGAAAATGTATGCCGTTTTGTATTTCAATCAAAAGTTTGACACAATAGAGTTTTTTTTTATTTTGGATTTTATTCATGGTTTCCTGTTTGTGAAAACTGACCCTGTTAGGATTAAATGTCTTGAGAATACTGCATGTACCAGCTGCTCAATCAGCATCTCTGAGCATTATTTACAGATTAAAAAAGCTGATAAAGTTTAAAAAAGTGATCACACTAATACTCTTTAGATGTACATTATCCAAAAGAGCATAAAGACCAAATCCATAATTTGTTCACAAGGATGTCACCAATGATCAGAATTTCTAATACAGTATTGTTCCCACGCTTCCAGTCAAATATTGATTTCCAGGCCAAATACAAGCTGCTGTTTTGGTGTATTTTTAGAATTTAAAGGAACCAAATGATGCCCTTTTTTTTCCAAGTTGTCACAATTCCCTGAGGTCTAATTAAAATGTATGAGTCATGCTTTGGTCAAAATATCACTTGGCTTAAGCACAACAGTCTTCTCACTGCTACCGAAACACAATTCATCAGACCACGTCTTTTTTTAGGGTTGGAGTGGGTAAGTGAGCAGCCTCTCATTCCATCTCTTACTTTGCCACCCTCTTTCTAGGGATGTGACCGACAGCCTCTCCCTACCATGGCAACTGCTGAGCAAAGCCAGAGAGAAAGAAAGTTTACTGAACAGAACACAAGTATCTCTGACAGTACCGTGCAGCCATATCAGTTTGAACCAGATTGAGACCCTGAACAAGAAGGAGCTCCTGAAGAAGTTCAACCATCAAGACTTCAACACACCGTTGGTGAAAGCCTGGCGTTTTTATGATAGCTGTGGACACACTATTGTGCTGACTGTTGTACAACCAACTACAAGTGAATTGAGTTGATATCATATGGTGTGTTTCAGAACATTACCTGTTATCAAAACTTGGCTGTGGTGTGCAATTTAATGCAGTAAATGCAAACATAATGAAGCTATTCCTTCAGTCAGACCAATAACACTCAAGTTCTTTCTCATCAACAGTAATGAACCAAGCACAGTATAAGTTGTATGAAAATGCGTCTGAACCATTTATTATGATGTTTAAACATTTTATATATATCAATGTCATTGAATAAGTGTACTTGTACACCTACATGTTTATCAAAAACATGACAAAGCACACATGCACGGTTAACACACAAAGACCAATGCATTGTGGACTAGACTGACCAGAGGAGGATGAATTGTTTTAGCAGG
The DNA here is from genome assembly GCF_027942865.1 of Odontesthes bonariensis. NCBI lineage: Eukaryota > Metazoa > Chordata > Actinopteri > Atheriniformes > Atherinopsidae > Odontesthes > Odontesthes bonariensis. Next base: position 10,039,974 of record NC_134529.1, read on the forward strand.
TTTGGGTTTTTTCAGTTTTTCAGTTGTTAGTGACTTCAAACACCCAAATATGTTCTTTCAAGAGCACTTTTTATTTTTTTTTCTCATATGTCCTCTTTAATCAGTTGGCATGGTCAAACGGAACTATAACGTGTGACCTCAAATTACATTGTAAAAAGAGGCAGACTTTTAAACATGAAATATAGCTTCATTTATGCCATTTTGGCTTAGCTATGTAACCTCAGTGCTTTCCTTTGCACCACTCTATTTGACACAAATTCATCATCTGCATTCCCTTTATCACTTACTTTATGTGTTTTATTGGTTGCGTGTCTTCCCTCCTTGCATCTCATCTCTTATGCATGGTTGGTTCATTTTTCTGACCAGCCTGGATGTGAGTCAGTGCTCTTGCGGTGAAATGGGAGACCTTACAGGGGTCACCTGGGGTGACAGCCAAGGGTTTGCATGCAAACCAGATAGAAAGAACTTTGTAAAGAAAGAGCCTTGAATCCATTTTGGTAATAGTTTCAGGAGCAAGGGGGGAAGGGTCCGGGTACTTAGGCCAGAGGGGGCAACTGTAAGGCTGCATTACTTACCGTCACATTGGTCGCTTGGCTAATTGATTGACAAGCTGTCAGAATGAATATGTGTGGATATACAGCTCTAAGGTAGTGCCATTGGGCATGGATGATGCGTTGAGTCCACTAAAGGCCTGGGTGACTAATAAGTCATGTAGCAATTGCTGCAATGACTGTCTATGCTTCCCTGCAGCATTTTCTTGGAAAAGAGTGAAGATGGGAAGAAGTATGGGAGAGGATGAAAGCACGTTTTTCATTTTGTAAAAAGGGCTTTGTACTCACTGTGATGTTTGTGTACATGCATGTTCAAACAGGAATGCACATGTTTGCATGCGTAATCTTTGACCTCCCGGAAAAAGCTCTCTGCGGGAAGATGTCTGATCCAGTTGTGCTATGCAGCGGATCCCAGGCCACTGCTTGTGCTCCCAGGCCCTGTCAGGTTGAGCTTCATTCTCTCTCTCCCTCCTCCAAGTTTCTTACTGCCCCGATCCACCCGCCCACCTTTAATTCCACCATGGAGTTGACAGCTTGGCCCCAACAGCTCGCTAACCACATTACCTGAACTCACCACAGTCATTATCCTGCACTGGACCCACTGGAGCTTGAAAGTCATTCCAACTTCTCTGCTGGTAGAGGTTAATAGGTGTGTGGATGTGAGATTACATCCCAAAGGCTGTGTGGCGTCCAGCAAATCCCAGTATTAAATTCTTTCCAGGGAACAGCTTGGAAGGACAGATGCTAGAGGTTTTTGTTTCCCTTTTATTTTCTTTGTAATTCAGTTCATGCTGCCTGACTTGCATGTCAGAGTTGATATCGGATAGCCACAAGTGTTCAGAATATTTCTTTTTGAAATACATCAACAGTGCACATTCACTCCTGGAGGATGTTAGTTTAAGGGCTTTTAATTATTAGTTTTGTAGAACTAGGTTTTTATCATTTCAACAATGAAATACGACTAGGATCAGGACTAAAACCTGAACTTCCTGCAGTGAGGATTGTTAGCCTTCATATATGGAGCACCTGTTTAACCAGTTCAAGTGCCCCCAGTTGTCACCTCATTACTTGACAACAAAACTGCTGCAAATACCAGAAACAACAAAGGAAATATTAAAATCTAGTTCACAAAAGAGTGAAATGGATAATTAAGCTCCAGTCATTTAAATTTTGTCGGAGTTTAAAAAAAAAAACTAATTTGTGTCATTAGGTGTATCACTTTTTTTCTACCCTGGAAACACTCCTGTGTAAACACACTACTTTTACAGTATTTCTGCACAGTTGACAAACAAATATACATTCTGGAAGGAGGCTGGGCTCTATCTGTGGCTAAGAACTGTTGTATTCTATATGTCTGTCTTGTAAAACAGAAAAATATCAATACTTTCCTCTGGAGACTGAGCTGAAGTTTGGTCATGGTGGATTCCATCCATATACTGGCAGAGGAACAACATAAGTGGCAGGTATCCAGTATATTGAAAAAAAAAAAGATCTGATAAAGTGGCAGAGCAATATTAAGACTGAACCCCATTAGCAAGCTCATAAAGATTGAACTCTGGTTTGCCATGAATATATACAGTATAAAACTAAATCCTTCAGTTCCATAAAATCTTTTGGCACACTCCTATATGTGGCCCAATTCCAATCAATGTATGCAAACTTAAAATAAGACGGTAATGTATATTCATTTCCTTATGTCGCTTACTTATTTATATAAATGTTTTGGTGCCATTAATTGCCCTTCAACACACACTGGTGTTGTGCTGCTGGCTTAAATAAAGTTTCAACATTTATGCTGCCAATCACTTGAAAATGGAATCAAATGTCAACCAAGATTCATTCGGGAAATAAAAAAAGACACAATGTGCAAAGCCAGCCATATCGCCACAGAGGGTGTTGACTATTATACAAACGTTACACCAGTCTTGTCACTATGGAGGGTAAGAAAAACTGACGGATGGACATGTTAACTTCATTTGTTTGTGTAACTCAGAGAAAATTAAGGCCGGGTTTGCCAGAGGTTGCACGACATTAAATTTGATCCCTTCGCTATTCAAAACTAGTAAGTGGTCCCAGTAAAATTTAATGATAGAAATATTAGTTATTTTCTATTTTTTTTTTTTTTTTTTTTTTTTCAAAATAGAGCAGAGGTCTTTATATTGTTTTATTTTATTTATTTTTAGGGTAGAAAATCTTTGTTTATCTCCCCTGCATTAGGAGCCAATTACATGGCTGAAAAAAATGACCTGGGGTAGTTTGGTGTCCAAGGTTGTTTGTGCTGACATTCTGCTTTTCAAATGCCAGTCTGTTAATTATGCAAATGGACTACAGGGCCTCTGTGTAAACATACATCGGCCCCTTCATGTGTGCCCAGTCCCATATATCTTGTGAGTTAATACACAGGCAGCCCTTGTTTCAATACAATAAAAATTGAAATATGAAATTATCCTTTCAGCTGCAGCAAGCCTCCCTCTCAGGCCCTCACTCTCCTCCGCTGTCCTCTTTTTGCTCGTGGTGCAGCTCTTAGCACAGCAATGTGATGCGACAGCTTCCAGCTTTAGAAAAGGCAAGTCCACATTGCATTAATTCTGAGCAGAGAGAAATCTAGTATCAGATGTAATGGGTTTGAATCCAAAGCCCTGGGGCAATGTTCTGCACTGCTGTAATGGTGGTGGGAGTCGGCAGAGATCCTACATTCATCAGAATTCCTCCTAATACACTCACAATCACTCTTCTCCCTTATATGTGCTCTCTGTGTCTATTTTCCCTGTTTCTCTATGCCCCCATTTTATGCTTCCTTGAATGACCAGAGGTGTACTCCACCCTGCCTGAATCTCTTGCCAACTTTCCTGCCATGTTGTTGCCTAATTACTGTCTCTAATCAAGGGGCTCCGTCTCCAGCAGTCCTCAATTAAGTGTCTACTGCTCATTTGCAGATTGATAGCTGTTTTTTGTTCTTCTTTTTGTCCCTTCAGCTTGGGACGGATTTAGTCAGGTATCCTACAGAAGGCATGGGATAATGTCAAATAAGCCCCAGTTTCCCCTTTTTGTGTTTAGTAAGATGTATGACCAGTATAACGTGATCTACTACAACGCCATAAAATGGTGTTTAACTTAGTTAAACTGTACAATTTGCAATTTTGCTTTGTCATGCATTGAACAACTTTAGGCTGATGGCGGCAGACTTGGAATCATCAGTCAGATAAGTTGGGGTTTATGCTTCTTTGTTAACATCTAGCACTTTTTTCTAGGTATTTCACAAGTCCTAAGGTTTGACAGTCATGACACTGATATAATAAAAGAACATCCATGTGTTAGAACATATCACCTACTGCCACATACGCCAACAGCCAAAAAATAAAGCTTATGCAGTTCTAATGTTGCATAATATAAACGCTCAAGCTGTTGCACTCTAGCTGCCCCTTTTTCCTGCATCTGGGGAAAATGAGGGACTTCCCTGGGCTTACCATGAAGATGGGATAGTGTACATTTACAGCTCCCTCTGTCTGCCTAGGCTCCTCTTATTATTGTGATGGATTGTGAGGGGAAAAAGGGAGAGCGATGGCCCTTGCCTCCTCATCACCTATCCGTAAGCAGTGAGCAGCTCGACTGACGGTGAGGCAATTACGCTGTCATTATAGCATGCACTCATGCACAAGCATACTTGTTCTCACACTACATAAACACAGTCCTCTACACACCAGATGGGGTCCCTGATGTCTTCAGCTTGATGGCTCCGTCTCTCCTCCTCCATACATCTCTCCTCTACTATCTTCTCTGCTCAGCTCTCCCTCTCTACGTTGGTTGGGGAATTCCAGCTTTCCAGGAAAGCTTGCCAGCTCTGGACCATGAAGGGTGTGTGTGTGTGTGTGTGTGTGTGACAGAGGGAGACAGAGTCTGTTTGCATTGCATGAAGGAGTGTATGTGCATGTACAGCACATGTAGCTACAGCTCCTCTGAGAATGCTAATCTTCACTATTAACAAGGTGTGTTTAACACTGGCCTCTCACTATCATGAATGAGGTGACAGATGCTGTGATGCCATATTACAAGGAGAAGGATCTTACTGGCTTTGGATCAGATAATGTGTTAGTTTATCGTATCAGGGTGTCTGAAAAGGCCCAAAAAATTTACATTTGAAAATGTAAAGATAGAAACAAATGTATAGATAATGTCTTAAATAAGGTAAATTAATGTTTTGTTTTTCAAGACTTCTATTTGTTTTTTCTCAGTCATAAGATGCAGAAGTGCACTCCCTATTATGTCAGTCCACAGTTACATTAATGCTGGGTATGGTTACCGGTTACCAGTTACAGCTTTCTTCATTAAACTATGCCTGCACACAGGTTTACATTTTGATCTATAAGTCGTCCAATGTGTAAACTCACAAAACGATTGCTTAATGGTATTAAAAAAAATCCACATCAGTGGGACAACCCAGTCTTTTCACACTTTGTGAAAATATTAGCAAGAATATACACACAGTCTTACCATTTTGAATATATAGGTGGCAGGGCTGTAAGGAGGAAATAACTGTTCCCCAAAAGGAGCAATGGTACCTATATGTAGTTAGCCAAATATCAAGTGAATAAGCTAGAGTCAAACATGGTGGTCATGTCATGGTTTGGGTCTGTGTTTCTGATTTTGAGCCCGGATGGTTTCCAGTCATTAATGGAACAATTAATCAGCAAATTGTAGATGAAAATGTCAGGGAATCATTAACTCAAAAACAAAAGAAAGTGGGTCGTGCAGTAAGACTCCTAAACACTAAAGTTGTTTTTACTATAGAATGGACCTGATTCCTGACCTTGAGCCAATAGAAATACAGTGAAAAGATCTTAGGCATGCAGTTAATGTGAGAAATCCATGATCCCAGAGTCCTTTACAGAGGAATGAGCTCAAATGTTTATGTGCAGTAAACTGATAAACACTAATTTAGATTAATTGATTGCTGCACAGGGGGGGGGGGGGTTCACAGACTTTTGCTTCTAATTTAAACTTTTGTTTTTAGTACTATTGTGGAAATCTTTTAATGTTAGTCAAATTTATGCACAAATTCTGAAAATTCTAAAACATTCACCTTAAAGCAACCTGATATTAAAAGAAAAAAAACGTGTTCATTTGGATCAGATCTGAATAACATGGAGGCAAAACATTTGGTTTGTGCCAGCATATACAATTATGTAAACGTAGCTTAATTCTCTTCAAATACATATGTGTAAAATGCAGAATATTCCCTATAAGTCACACTCTAATTGATTCAGCCAACCTCTAAGTCCAGGGCTGGTGTTAATACAAGATACCTTAGTGAAAATGGATGATTTGATAAACGTTTGTAAAATGTGATTGTGAATAATGTAGTTTGAAATGTTTTTAATGTTTCATCCTGATTAACCACAAGTGCCTTTAATTGGTTGTGTGTTTTTTTTTTTTTTGTTTGGTTTTTTTATGCAGATAAATATTGTAGGTATATATAGTACACTTCCCGTAGCCTACCCATCAAAGTAAGTGTATCGCAGGTGAATACTTAAAGTATATAATTTTACACAGCTAGGGCATCAACATGTTCCTCTGGGCTAAACATAAACTGTCCAGTTAACCCTGGTAGCCTGTTCAGGACAACCACTGGGCCATAACTTTCAGTAAAACCTGGCAAGTCCTTAGGAAACATCCAACTGAAAATGCCTGTCAAAAATAAAGGATGCAAAATATAACTGTCCAACTCTTAACGTTTACATGATGAACAAAGAATGTGATCAGAACTTTTCTGGTAAGACATCAGATGGGCCTTAAATATCTATATAATTTCCTTAGCGAGAACACCTCTTGTTGCAAACGGTAACACAAGCGAGAATAGGCTGCGGCATGAACTGTGAAAATTGTGTCATTTCTCGTGCTCAGGTCATTGGACACGGAAGTGGTAATGCTGTTGAAGTCAGCCAGTCATGCTGGAAGAGTTGCCCCATTTCTTGTAACTCTTACTGCTCCTGTATGTGTGTTAATGAATTATGTATATTGATAGATTCCCAACAGATGTTAGAGGATGGGCCTTTTTTTTCCATGAGAATAAACAAGAGAAATTATACACCATGGAAGCGTGCAGCCAACCTATAAATAGCAGCTTGGTGCTTGTTTTGCCTGAGGATGTATGGTTGCATTTTTACAGGTCAGACTGTGATCTTCTTTCAAGCCTCTGCAAGGAGAAGCCGACACTCTGGGGTGTTGTTCTTGCTCATAGAGGGGGCCCTTTAATCTCATAAAGCACGGAGCATTTTATGATGGAAGAATTGGTGGTTGGGGGAGATTAGAGAATTGATTGATTAGGTTAGGGGGTCAATTTCAAAGCACCTCTGCAGCGGGTATCTAAAATTTTCCCTCTAAAAATGGCAACAGATACATGACATGAATAAAGAGATGCGCACAGCTATGTAGCCTACCGAGCTTTCTCGGGAAATAATGGTCTTCATAAGAATTAATCAGGGCTTCACACTACTACCGTGGCAGGCAGCCAGCTGAGTGATGTGTGCGGTTTAAACGGCCCGTATCCTGCCCGCTCATCTGGAGGTATCCCGATGAGCACTCGGCTCTCTACTCATCTCGTCTGGCTCGTTCTTGCTGTATCTCAACCCTCCTCCGTCCCTCTCTCCTCCTCCTCTTCCTCTTCCTCTCCCTCTTCCTCATCCTCCCCTCCCTCTCCTCTCTAAGTTCGATGTGATCGGCTCTGGGCCCTGCCGTGAGTTCTCGGTGCGGGCGACAGCGCTGCTGAACATGGCGTCAGACGGGATGATTTTAACGAACCACGACCACCAAATCCGGGTCGGAGTCTTGACAGGTAAATGCAGAAATGCCTATCGGATTTTCCATAGTTCACTCATCCTTCCATGGATTTATTTCCGCCAGCTGTGCGTCCGGATCTTCATAGATGTCGGCTGGTTTTTGCTTGGCGGCGGCGTCTCTCGCTGTTTTTTTTTTTTTTTTTTTTTCTCCCTTAGAGGCGACGCTGACTTACAGCCTGGGTTTTTTGTCTCTCCTACCGGTGTGCATTCATGTTCGTGCTATTTGACATCCAGTGCTTTTGTGGTTGAAATGAACGTTCTGCATCGGTTTGTGTCAGCTGCTGTAGATTTCTTGTCGAGCCCTTTTCCCTGATGAAGAAGAAGAGCTCACTTTATAGGTATTGAATAATTCATGTCCCTATCTGCTTGTCAGAGCCGAAAATTACAGCTGACCGTGTGTTGTGTCGCTACTAAAGATGCTCAGGCTGTAGATTGCATTATTGACACCCAGCTGACCACAGCGATTTTTGAAGTGTTGCTCACGACAGTTGTTGAAGGAGGATGAGGTGGTGATGATGATCGCATCCTTGGCCTTAGCAGTGTGTGATGTGGGGAAATATGTAAAAAAATGCGTATATAGACGTGAGATATTGCCTGTTGTGAATGATAGTGCCGAATGAGAAGTTTGCATGACGACTCTTGCTTGGTGTGGTGTGGTGGGGTTGAACACACGGGTGAATCCTCCTGACATTCCTCTAAATGCAGCTCGATGACGGCGCGTCTCGCACTTGCCAATATTGGAAACATCATGCGTTTGGATGTGCGGCAGTGAGGCGATGGATGGTGTATGGAGCTGGTCGCCGCCGACTTTTCATTCCCTCCATTATCTGTGTATATGTTTGTGCGAGTTTGAGTATTGAACCGATTGCTTTGTCATGGTTGTGATCGTCAGCGAGGCGAAGCAAGCGGTTGTGGTCATGAGTGCAAAGTGAATCCAGATTTTAGAGAAGAATGTAGAGGAAGGGTGGTGATGGTGCTGGGGTGAGTGCGTGATAAATGCTGTCCAAAGGAATACCCCCCTCCCTCCTTTTCTTCACCCCTCCCATCTTCTCTCCGTCCATTCCATCCTGTGTGAGGCTGGGTCGATCAATATTTCATGAAAGCCATGATCTCACGCGCACATATGGTACTCCTCCGTATGGAATCCGGTACGGAGGAGCTGGTAGGTGGTGTGTAGCGATGGAGGAACGACTGTGTAGACCCTCTCCTGAAATCTGCTCGGGAAACCCCCACCACCAACAACACCACAACCACTCGTCTCCTTCTCCATCCCTCCTCCTCTCCTCGCGCCTGAGAGAAGGGGAGTGCTGTCCGTGGTGCTGAAATCCAGCATCACTCACAAATCAGTGCGGTACTGACCTTACCACTGCATGAGCTAGATACACCGGGAGATGTAGAGGGAAAATAAGTCCACTTAAACTCACTTTTTCCATCCACTTCTTCACGTTGGACTGACAGAACTGTATGATTACAAATTTGAAGAAGTGCTGATGAAACTAGTCATCATTCCTTGAGGATGTGGTGCTTGATGAAGAAATGAACAAGTTTCCTTATAAATTTCTATTTGTGTAGGTGATTATTTATTTATTTTTGTCTTTTTATAACAAACTGGAGGTGAAAGTGTATCAAACACTTTATTAACACAAACATTAATGCCCATGTCACATCCGGTAAGGTGTGAAATTTCTCAATGTGTCATCAGTCACTTTAATACCCAACTGTATCCCCAGCGTTGTGACAGATTGCCAGTTTGATCTTGCTGTGCAGTGTTGATAATTCCCGCATACATATGCCAATGTTGAGAAACGCAGAGACACAACCGACAGGCTTATTGGTCTTTTTGATGTATTTGTGTGTGTATATAAAGTAGGAGGGCTTGCACTGTCACAGAAACAAAGCTTCAAAAGGGTGAAGGATAAACTGAGATGAAACTGTTCATGGTGACATTAAGTTTCCATGTTTTACTTGACCTTTGGCCTTTTAAGAGTCTAGTCATGCCAGAATTACTCATGGCTACAAAGACCGCTGTGAATATTGGAAAGAGAATGTATGTTGACAGCAAAAATTCCCCTGCTGTGATGCTGTGAAGAGGCCAAGCTCCAAATATTCAGGTTGACCGAATCAGTCTCTCAATTAAAAGCCTTGTTGCCACACTTCAGGCTTCTATTTGGCCAGTGTTCATGAGTTTAGTCTGCTGTGGCATGGGTCTTATGTGAGCAGAATGCTAATGGAGTCTTGAGCAGTGCTCAATCTCTCTCCTTGCCAGGGTCAAAGGTCAGCTGGCCACTCCTGCATTTATTCACCAGGGAACAGATGAGACCTTGGCTCACCCTCCTCCGTTACTTAGCCCCACATCCTTCTAGACAAGTGACAGAGTCCAAGGGACATCTCTGTTAGAACATGGACAAAGTGCAGACGAGATCAGTTTGACATGTCCAAATGTGTGTGTGCGTGTGTCAGATAATGTGTGTGTTTTGTTGGATGTTTGTAGAGGGGATGGGCTTATTTGCCTGGAGAGGGAGGAGGGAAATGTGAAAGATGATAATTGGGGTTGAACGTGCTGTCACTTGTCAAAGATGTCATAATAACAATATGAGCTTTGTTAGTAGTGGACGAAGCCTTCTCATGCAGTGCTCAACCTGTTGTGATGTGTTTTTTCTATTTTTTATGTCTACCTGCATGTAAATGCTTGTGTGTTTGTGTTTTTAAATGCATGAGTGGTCTAGCTGTCTGTGTTTCTTTCAGTTCAGGTTTAATTTTTCTGTAACACTCTCTGGGCCTGCTACGGAGTCTGAGCACTCACCTGCACACTCACTCACTTATTCATGCTGGCTTTGCTTGATGTATGTGCATTTTTCTTCTTTATGCAGTCATAAAGGAAAATGTGGTGATTTGCAGCCCTAGCTTATTGCATGTGTCAAGCATCACATCATGTTTTATGATTTTACTATGTAAATATATATCCATAGAATTATATGTTATACATGAAAATCTTTGGACATGCAAGATTCTCTTGTGAAAAATGGGCCAGACTCACCTTTACTTATTGTTGGAAGCACTCTAAATAATGTTAAAATTGGAAATCCATGATCTGTATATGTGAAATGTCTGTTTGCCCACAGCATGTTCAGTATGTACATGTATGCATGCAACTCTGCTTTGCACTTTGTCTTTGTGCAGTAATGCTGAGCTCTGGCTGGAAAATGCAGCTTAGCAAATCCCCACAACCCCAAATATAGATACAGTATGCATACCTCCCATGATCACAAACTGAGAGAGGGAGAGAACCCTGCAGAAGGCATTCAATGGCTTTTAATCTGTATAAAGCTGGTGTGTGTGTGGGACCACAGTATTATTACACAGCAGCGCTCCATGCACAGGCCACGGATGCTCTTGGATGTGTGGCTTGATTCACAACCCGTAGAAAGCCCCATTGATGCTGGCTGCAGAGAGTGTGTGGGTTAACTCCAGCCTTTCCTCAAACAGACTTGGATACACACTCAACATCGAGCTTCCGATGAGGGCAGGAAAGCTCTGCGACAGACAGCATGCATCTTTCCCTCTCTGCCTTCTCTTCTTGTACCCATCCTTCCTTAACCCTCGTTTTTCCCTCATATATTTTCTTAATTCTTTGATTTACAACTACTGAGAGACACACAGGGATGTGTGGGTAGTTTTCCAAACACACATGTCTATCAGAGATGCATGACTTGATGTCAGATAAGCTTCCAAAACAACCACATTTAGATCTCTCACTCAATCTGTCTGTCAGTTGAATTAATTCCTTGATTCTCTCCAAAATGAAAGCCTCTAATTTGGTATGGTGGAGGTCCATTTCTTAATCAAATGTATTAGTTTACTGTACAACGTAGACGAGAAGAGTCATGTTGATAATGGCCCATATTAAAATAACAAGTTAAATTCTAACTTAAAAACATGCAGCTCCAAATAAAATATGCGTTGAAAAATACATCTTTGAATAAAGAAATCTTGCTTGTCTACGTTTACTCATAGGTATGCAAACATGTATGTATGACTAGTTGAGTATGTATATATCTGGCTATAGATGGGGAAACTGTTTAATCTGTTTTTCCACAATAGTTAATCTGTAGTTGTTCCAAGCTCAATTTAACAGCTCAGGTGCCAAAAAGACTTACAGGAGAAACAGGAGTAAAGTATAAGATAAGCAGCCTAACATGCTAAGAGTGTATTGACCAAAACAAAGAGATTCCGTCATCTGTAGCCAACATGGTATGGTTGGCTGCTATGGTTGGTGATCTTCCTTTTCGCCTCCTAACCGACTCAAACCACTACATTGGATAGCATGGCATGTGTTTTGAGATTGTGTTATACTGCCAGGCAGATTGGAGCAGTGTGCAGTGATGTAGGCCCTGTAATGGTCCATCATGGTGAAGAGAGAGCTCAGCCATAAGGTGAAGCTGTTGATTTACCAGTCTTTTTGTTCCCACCATCATCTGGTTACAAGCTTCATTAGTGACCAAAAGAATTAATGAAATAACCTTACAACAACTGACATCCTTAGGGATATGGTGAGGAGCTTACTCATATGAGAATGATTCAGAGTAGAGGGAATTTGATCCTGAATAACTGGCAGAAAATGGAAAGCTGGATTGGATCATTTACTTACATATTTTTGCAATTGATGATTTAATTATCTGTTTTGCATAGTTTGAGCCATTGATTAACATTAAACATCAGAACATAAAAAAAATCAAATGGATGAAACTTGCTGTTTTCAGCTTTGTAAACATAAGTTGTATGGAGCACTTGAGCATAAATATTAACCTGTAACTTCGGTTATCGCTGTCTTTCCGTGGTAAGATAGTTGGGTGGGGTGGTGGATTCATAGGTGTTTCTTTAGATTTGTGTTATTTGAGCCTTCTAAAGCCACCTGTTCTCTGCAAATCACCTCTGCCAAGTTACTGCACTCGCCTTTTGCATTTGGGTTAAATCAAAATGTGTTTACAGCACTGATGTAGTGTTTGCTTTGAAACTTAATCTGTTGTGTTATTGTCAAATGTTCTGAAAATGCTTTCATTGTCATCAGCGGTTACAGGTTGCAACAAGCGAAAAAGAGCTTCTTTTTTTTTTTCTGGCAGGAAGCCATTGAGGGAAGTTCTAGTTTGGTTGAATGCCTGCAAATATAACACAAACAACGGCTGGGAGGGCTGCTTACCAGTTTTAAATAAGACTGTGTTGTGATTTTTAGTCAAACAGGATTTTGTAAAATGTTTTGTGTCAAAGCTTATCTTTTGTCCAAACAAATAGCACGAGTACATCGTAAATCACAAGGTTGATTAATAACAGAAGTTCTTGTTTAAAAGGGGAAATGTTTTCTTTTCTTTTTGCAAATCAAGTTAAGTCCCTTCACAACCCAGTTTCATAGTAGCAATTTCTCAATAATGACTAGAACATTTCTGTTCCATCCTAAGTTTTGGTTTGTTGCCCTACAGTTTCATACATGTTTTTATGTGATGATGTTCACTGTGTACTTTGCCACAGATATATACAGACGTATATTACACATTTCTTTGTGAGAATGAGCTGCATTGTATTGCACTGAACCACAGATGGATTAGGTTTGCCATGATCTCCCAGAACCTGAGTGGGTTTCGTCTAGTGCTGTGGCTTTGCTACAACTGTCTAAAGGCAAGCTGGTCAGCTTTAATGGTGACTTTAAATTACCCATATGTGAGAAGGAAAGTAATGTCACTGGACTGGCACACCCTCCCACAACTCTCTTAAAGGATAAGTGGATATGGCAAATGCATGGATGGATGGTATATATATATATATATATATATATATATTTTAATACAGATGGCAAACTTAATCTTGCAACACTAATAACACATATTTCCTTGTGCTAGTGGGAAATATGTGCCCTCACATTTTAATCTCCTCACTGTCCAGTGATAAGATATGACAACATTGCATATTCTGGAGGAAGTAAATAACTGTCTACACCGTTCTCAGGTAGTTGGTGCATTTACAGTAGTATCATGAAGCACCTTGGTGCAGGGGGCTTTCATTACAGACATGCAGTAAAAGGGGGGGAAAAGCAACCTTGAGAGCGTTCTGCTCTCAAACTCAGTTATGACATTTGTAATGCCACATTGTTTGTGTTTTCCAGTTATCCACAGGAATTGACAAGAAAACACACTACTAAACTACACAACAGACTCTAAAAGTCATTGCTAACTCCCTTATGGCTAGTAGGCTGTCTCGGCTCCCATTAGCAACAAAAAAAATATTTTTCTTCCCTATTTTCCACTCTGCTGACGCTGAGACAGCCAAACATAACATCCTGACAAATCTGACATCATGACTGGATAACAAAAGCACAAAATAAATGTTAACTTTGGGTTCACTGGTTATATTAAGATATGGGGATGTTTTGATGGGAATCAGTGAGCCCGAGGCATGTGACTACCCACGAGCATGGTTTTACTCCTCTTTTTCTTGCTCTGACCCAACTGTCTGTGTCTGTGTATGGTTGAATCATCGCTGAGCTGCTGCTGGGTTGATGCCTTGCAATGATATGTGGGCATCTGTTTAACAATATGCTAGTTTGAGAGGAGCTTACTTAGAATAGAGGTGCTAAACATTGAGGGCATACACTTGTTCCAGTTTATAATTTGGCATACAGTATACATCTGAGCGATTTCACAGTGTTTTATGTAGACAGTCATGGTTGTTGCCTGCTTCAGTATTGATGGGTTTGCTATTAACACGCTGTAAAACTGGAACTGGTAATGATACTGTGCTCCCAAGTGCAATTGATGGAGAACAAGCAAGCACCTGGATGGTTTAACCTCTACAAATATCTGTGCTCCTTATTTGCATGTGGTCAGTGAAGGGTTTATTTTTTGTTTGGGTGGGGCTCATTCAGTAATGAAAACACGGACTGACCCTTTTCTAGCTTGTTGTTTTCCCCCTCTCTGCATCAAACACACTCACACACACACACACACACACACACACACATACACAGCTGTCACAGTGGACAGCAGTAAGGCAGGCGTACCACATGACCAGAATAGACAATATGGGATCAGGGACACAGACACAGAATGTGAATTAAGTCTTCACTGCACAGGAATCATTTTCTGTAGTCGGTGAGTGGGGTGTGTGTGTGTTTGGGCGGGAGGAGTGATTCACCTCTCTTTTGCACATACTTCTCACTTTGTTTCTGCCTCTGATTATAATGGAAATGATCTTCCCTTCCTCTAAATTGTCGTCAATTGTAGTTGTATGCTAACAGGCAGACAGTATTTTGCGGACAAGTAGAAGAATCCCCTTGACTTTTCAGAGAAGAGCTCTATCAGGGCTGCCTGGAAAGCCATTCCCACACCAGATGAATAGGTTTTGGAGAGTTGGTCGGTTCTGTCTCCCCCCTGACCTAAAGCACTGTTGCAGTCTGCCATTCATTTAAGGTGATGAGGAAGAGCACAGCCAAAATAAGGAAAAAAATGGTTATTTTTTATATTTTAGGAATAAGCAAAGTGGACATGGAGAGGTTGAAGCCATTGGTTTATATTTTTTCAACAACAGTGTAAAGAGGGTTTACTCGGGAGCCATTCTGTTGTCATCAGGACCAAGAGTCAAATTAGATGAGGCTGGAATCAGTGAGACTGGAAACAAGAGTATTTATTGGAAAATGTTCTTTAATACTGTGTACACATGGTGATACAGCTCACATGCATCAGAGGTAAGACCTTGAACAAAGAAAGCAGGTCCTACTTATACCCTAAGGTACGTGCAAAACAAGACATCTGTCTTTAGGTGTTATCTTCCTCATGATTTCTCCAAAGAAAGTCCAAACAGCTTGGTGCCATCTTGACATGTCATAAGTTTTCTCTAAATCTCCTAGTACCATATATCTCACAACTGACCTTTCCAAGGTCATGCAGCATCAATAAGGCTTGTTTTCTTCCAAAACATACTATCACAACAGCAAGTGTTGGATGGCGTTTGAGGTAGTTAAAGTAAATTCAGTTTCTTAGAATTGTATGTTGTATGACTTTTAATCAGTTATAATGCTACTCTGTCAACTCTCACCTGCAAAATTTCACAGCAAAACGTCTTTGATGAAACTTAAACATGTCCCTAATAATTATCTAAACCCTAAAATATGCACTTATCTTGCATTTTTTCAGGTAGTGAATAAAGTAAATATCTAGGTCTCCAAAAGTTGTGTTGTAGCAGTGCCTGCCTTCATATAATTCTAAGAGCACCATGTTGAAAGAAAATCTGATTTTTAGAAATACAATTTTGAGCTTGTTGGTTCCCTACTGGTTAACACTGTCACCTCACAGCAAGAAGGTTCCTAGCAAACTGCATGTTTTACTTGTGTATGTGTGGGTTCTCTCAGGTACTCCGTCTTCCTCCCACTATCCAAACACATGCATCTATGTTGAATTGGTGATTCTAATATTGACCCTAGTAGTGTGAGCGTGGATGGTTGTTTGTCTGTCTGTCTCTGTGTGGCTCTGTGATGGACTGGTGGCACATCCAGACTGCACCCTGCCTCGTGCCCAGTGACAGCTGGGACAGGCTCCATCCCTCCTCCCCCGTGTCCCTGAATTGGATTAAGCAGGTATGGAAAATGGATGATCTCGCACTAGCATTGTGGTGGTGATTTATAGTTTCAGTATGTAATATTAAGGGTGCTTTGTTTTCAATGATGCAATCTGATATTTCTTACCTTTTATGAAAATAGGAATTACAGTGTTTTCACTCTCTTAGAACAAGCCATTTATCTCCAAAATTGACACAGTTGCCCGTCTTCCCTCTTTGTGTTGCTTTATCAATTTTCTATAGTAGCCCAAAGGAGACAAACCATACACTGGCTCTAGAACGGGCCTTTTCCAGTTTGCGCTGCCACCTTTATTCCTCTGTGGGGAGGTTACAGCCTTCAGTTTCCACTGATAGATGTCACTGCATCCTACTCTCTAGATCTTCAAACATTAGGAAAAGATACGGTATATCACTACATCACACAGTAAATGCCAGAAAATGCAATCAGTGAAAAAACAGTTTAACATCATCAAAGATGAATTTAGTTTATTTCCACAATTTACAGTTCCCTCAGAAAAATTCTGACTGTACACCTAAACTATTTTGAATTGTAGATTTGTTTTTAAATGGATTGGTATCTTGTCCAACCATTTGCACAGAATGACCCACGTTTTATTAGTTTGAAAATCTTTTTGACTCCCTTAACTCCCTGGATATTGGCCAGGTACATTCTTTTTGCGTCAACTGTTCAATAGACAACATTTTCTTTTCAGAGTTCAACGAACTAAACTAACTACAAGTAGTTGTTAGTAGTAGATAAGTACAGAAGTAAACAGTTTCTACAAAACATTTCTAAACATTTAATTGTTCCTTTCTAACCCTTAAAACATGTGAAATTTAACAAGTTTGAAACCATCAAGGCTGTTCATAGAGTTGGCTGCACAGCTAAATTGAAAAACTGAGCAGGAAGATCTGTGGTCAGAGAGGTGATCAACTTCATTCTAGCTAAGCTTTAGAAACTTGACCGTAGTAATTTCTACCCTGTAGAAGTAAAACCCTGCTAGGGAGGGACAAAAGTGAAATCACAGCGCTTAGCTGTTCAGTAAACTAAACTAAATTGCTCCTTCCTCTTCATGCAGACTTTGTGGCTGTGTGAACGATACACTTGACAATGACGCCAGCTCAGATGTGGGAATGTTTCTTTGAGGCGTATTTCACTCAAGTCGATTGTAGGGGCAGTTCTTTACAGGACTCAATTATGATTCATATTTAAAGGTATGAACAAATGACTGATATGACTGATATTTCAGTTGGAGGACTTGTTGAAATTTAATCTACTGCAGTAGAGAATGCTACAAATAGATGAACTGTCAACGTTGTAAATCCCATTAAAGTAAGGGGCACTTGTGGTTTGTTAAACAGAAGTTAAAGAACAGGAGAAAGTTGAAAAAGATTCTTACCTAATATGATGACATTTGAAAAAGAAAAAGATTGAAAAAGATTAAGACCTAATATGATGACATTTGAACTCTTTGTGCAGATCTCTAAGCGCTGTGTCTAACAGAGGACACCGCTCATTGCTTGTTCAATACTATCCTAATGGTGAAGCACAGTGGTGGCAGTGCTGCAGGAATGCTTATTAGCAGGAAAGACAATGAGACCAGCCACACCAGAGGAAAGGATGAATTTTAACCAAATACAGATGATACAAACTCAGATGCAAGATGCAGGAAGATTGAACCAAAACATTGTTTTGTTTTATTAACAAAAGAGCAAGCAAAGGGCCTGCAAGATAGGAAGTTTAGAATGACTAAATGTGCAGTAACCAGAACAGACGGAAACCTCTGAACTATTTATATCGGGGGAACTAATGCCAAACAAAAGATAGGTGACTGTAATTTGCTAAATGAATCCACATGTATACCAAGAACAGGAAGTGAGTTAAATTGTGAAATAATGGGCCAACCTCTACAAAATGAAATGGGAAGCAAGACTAACTACAATTTTAAACCAAGATGGGAGATTTTCAAAAGCAGCACAAAATACAGATCACAAAGCTAAACAGAAAACCTACCCTGAACTTAACAAATTTCTATGTAATCTGTTTAGCCTTCAAATATGAGGCAGGTAAATTTCTCAAAATAAAATGCAGTAAAAATATCTTCACTTAAGTGAGATGTTTCAAAGAACCTTTTTCCTTTCAGGGCAAAAGACACTTTCAGTTTGTTCTTTGCACTCTTTAAAGAGACAGCATTTGGGTCCGCCCTCCTTTGCTCAGGTTGGTCACTTGTGATAACCCGTGGGAAGAGAGAAGCTGTCGAGTGATAGTAATAGAGATCGAGATAAAAGATACACTGGTGGTTTTAACTGATGAGTCACTCTAAGGGTCTGCTGCCACTGGATCCCGAGTCCTGTCTTGAGATGTTAATTAGAGTAGGATGACACTGGCAGCGAAGGATGCAGGCGAATAGAGCAGCAATGTAAAAAAAAAAAGAGAGACAAAGGGTAACACGTCTCCGATTCGTCTGAGTCCTGCCATGCTGCCTTGCGTCTTTATCATTCTTCATTCAATGGGTGTCTGAAACGTATACCTTTCTCATGGTTCACAGTGAGGACAAGGTCGGTTTGCTCTTATCTAGTGTCTATCCCAGGCTGAATGGGTGCTGATGTTACACAGAGTTTCTATTAGAGAGCAAGAGCGAAGCTAACAACCAAGCAATAGTTCTCTTTTTTACCACAATTAATCCAGGAATATTTCTGTTTCATTGTTTGTTACTTATGCTGTAATCTCAATGTAACACATTTTTCATGATATGTATGTTTCCCGCTCTGTAATGTTTCACTTGGTCATTGTTACTGTGGAGAACTCATCTTGTTTTTCTGATCGGATTGCTCTTAAGCCCAAAATTGTCCGTCCCAGCTGACTCTAAACAAACAATAGACAGAACTTGGATATATTTAGAGGGGATTTATTCACAGAAATTTGAAATGTTTAACAGTCAAGACTAGATCACGTGTTTATCAAAATTAAGCCTGTTGGTCACATCAGCCTCTGACATGATAGTTAAATAATGATATCCATGTGTTCCGTTGGATCCACAGACAAATCACTGTACACTATAACTTACTACTACTGTATAATAGCTCACTACTATAGCTTAGAACTACTCACAGTACCTACAATACTGGTTTATTATCGGGTTTACAGTGGTTCATGTGCATTGGATTTATTTCCTTCTCATTTTTCTGCTCACATGCAAATGCCTGATGATGAAATTGCTTTATAATCATTATCTTTTTGTTTATGAGTAACTTCGATACAAATGTCAGTCTATTTCCTTTTCTAAAGGAGCCACAGAATGCTATGATATGGTCAGACACATTCAGTCTCTTTAAAAGTTTAAAAATCCCCTGGGTAACATTGTGCGGGTCCATTTCATTCTGTCAAAACAGCTCTGACTCAACACAGAGCGTCTGCTTGTGTCCTGTGGTGTCTGGCTCCAGTGTGTTGGCAGTGGATCTTTTGGGTCCAGTGAGTTGTGGTACAGAGCCTCCATAAATCGAGCTTCTACGGGCAAATTCCACAAAGGCTTGAATGGATTATGATCTTGGGAATAAGGAGGCTCTTGGTCCCCTGAGCATTTTTTTGCCCTGTGTTGTGCCGCATTGTCCTGCTGAAGGAACCTACTGCTGGGGGGTGTTCAGTGGCCAGAAGAGGAAGGGTGCTTGACCCACAACAATATTTAGATAGGCTGTACATGTCAAAACAACTTGCACATGAATACAGAGACCTCAAGTTTCCCTGCACAACATTACAATGTAAAGAGGCAATCATTGCTTTTCACTTCACCTCAGTCCTTTTAAATTTCTGCCTGATTGGTGTGTGAGGTATGGTAGATCACTACCCAGCTTGCGAAAGCAGTTGCCAAATGTCTTTTTCTAGCTATGAATGAGCTTAGTCACTCCTGATCAATTTAACATTATCATCCAGGTAGTCTAGATTTTGGCTTGGATGAAGACGTATTATATTTTTCATACTAAACCGGAACTAGAAATTGGAAACCCGGTGCTTAAAAGATTTGAGCAGGCAGAATTGGTGAAATGAACGCTTCAACTGAGTTGCATAATGGGAGGGGTATTTATTTATTGATTTGTTTAAACAAACTAATACACCAGTCAAGATACCCTTGCCTCTGCTGCTTTGGTTTTCCCTATTTTTGTTTCAATCTGTTTCAAGTAGCCAGTGGTTGTGGCAGCTAATCACTGGAGCACTCTTTAACACAAATCTGTCCAACATCCCTTGTATCTTGCAACACAACGAGTTTAGTGACATTTATTAGTTACAAAATTATACTCCTGTTAATACATATGCTGTGAATGGGCGTTAGCAGCGTTGTTTTGATCCAAACACACTACAAAACTTCTAATCATACTAATCAGCTGAATAACTTGAGTCTCAGAGTCTCCATCCCCTGCTGGGCCATCATCAGTGACAGGAATTAGGGACAGTGAGGAAAACAACTCCTCAGATCTTCTATGAAGAGCAGCCATTAAATCTGCTCCAGTGTAAGAAGGGAATGGGAACTTCATTTACGTCAACATTACCCAGGTTTACAGTGTTCTGACATTTTGTTGTTTTTTGGCAAACACAGAAAGAGACTGTGGGGAAGTTTGAAAAGTGTTGAGGTGTGACAGAAGAAAGGAAGCAAGTCAAAGTGAAGTTATGAGAAGGAAAAAAGAAAGGAGATCAATAATACATTGTCTACCCAAAGGTGCGCAGGGTTGAAAAAATACACTGTCGGATTTTTAATGTTCATTCATACATGTTATAAATCTCACTCAGCACTATTCATAAGAGGAAAAGTTAAAAAGCACCACTTGGAAGCTGCGGAGCGCTACGGGACTTCTGGCTGTCACCCTTAGAAACGGCCCCTCCATTCACTCTTGACACATTGCCAGGATGTCCATTGACTTGTCACTTGTTCAGACCCCCTTCTTTGACTACTCTGTCCTTCCTGAGGCCATAAGACCAGCCATGTCGAAGTGCAACACGCTGATTGATGTTTGTGACACATGCTTCTGGAAACCTCTATCATCTGATTTGTTTCTATTTCTGAAGCAGCAAATGCAAAGTTCTGAGGTGGGAGGATTTTTTTGAAAAGTTGCTTCCCATTAATAGTGTATTTGGATGTTCTCAATTAAAATTTATCTTCTCCGTGCTTAGTTTCATTGGTATGAATGTTGTAAGTGCATTCATAATTGGCAGTAATTACAACAATCTACTATAACTGAAATCAACTTTTATTTTAAAACTTATAAGCATTATAAGACTTGAGACTTCAGAAATAAATAAAACAAGTTAACTTACTTTCCCACTCATACATTACTTGTCTCTCTCAGATCATCTCTCTTCAGCTTGCTCACTATTTTTGTCCCCGTCTCTTCACCTCTTGATCTTGGTTCTTATTTCTTTTTACCTTCACTGTCCATCTACGTTTGGCTCACTCCATCTCACAAGCAAAAAGAAGCAGCAAGCAGTATTAGGGCAGCATGTGCATGTGAATAATGGAAAATACCAGCTTCCCCCTAACAAGCTGTGTTTGATGGCTGAACCTATGTGTTTGGTCTAGGTGTTCTCCCATTATCCTTCTCCATTATTCAGTGTCATGCCTTTTCTGTTTCTACCACAAAACCCTTTCAGATCATGGCACCTGGGAATCAAATGTTAATAGACACCCACCCACAGACTCACACACGTCACGGCCATAAGTGCCCAACACATGCACAGCAAAGCCAGTTTGACTGACATGGCTTGACAGATTTGTTGCCCCTTTGCATCATTTATAGCATTACAACAGGCATGACAGGTGTTTTTTCAATCTCAGAAAGAATGAAACTGAGTCTCTGACTCAGTTTCCTCTGTTCTGTTCTGCTTCAACACTTCTCCTGTTCTGTTTTATTTCATCCTCTCTGACTGTCGCAGAAGACATAGGCTATTGAGAAAAGTAGGTCTCAGTGACCAGTGACCCAGACATTTGTCATCATCACTTGAACACAGTATCCAGATGTAAGTCACAGGAATCTCAAAACTGGAGCTGAAACTAACAGCAAATCACAATGACATTCAAGTTGAACGGTTTTCATATCCCATAACGGTTTTCGTAATGGGCATGTGAATTTATAGATAAAATGAGCAATTGAATAATTTGAAAAGTTGCATTTCTAGCACAGAAAGCCCTTAAAAAATATAAATGTAGCATGAATGAAATCCATGTTGGAAATATGGACTTAAGCCAAAATTGTTCAAACTCATTCCATGATTTGATTTGTAGTGAACTCTTCATCAAAACAAAATGTTTCTTCTGACTAGAAATGATAGAAACAAGTGATAAATGACTGATGGGATGGCAAACACACCACAGCATTCAGCAGGTTCCTATTACTGCTGGACAGCTCCTCTTTTGTGATTATCTTCAGGTCTTTGAGGCTGGAAATTACGAATGACACATCTGCCTGAAAATGAAATAATGAAATTACACATTTAGATTTTCATGGTTGTCATCTTTTTTTTTTTTTTTTTTTTTTTGATAATTTCACGCTGAAATTTATTCATAGCCTACCTTTTGTACATGATCAGTAGCTCAGCCTTTATTTGCTATCAGCACAGTTTGACTCTATTTATATTTGCTTACAAGCTTTCTGCGTGCCTTCACTGGGATTCTGGACTGCTCCTTTTTCCAGATTTCTGAGGTTGTTTTTACTTTGGCCCATTCAACATCTGTACTCCATTCATTCTGGATGGATTCAGATCTTGACTCAGGTCGGGTTACTCCACAGTACAGATGAAGTTACTTGTTACCAGTTTCTTGACCACTTAAAAAAAAAAAGTTTTTGATATTTTTCTTAGTGGAAGATCCAATGCTGCCAAGGCCCACCAGGAGCTGGGTGGCGTGTTGGGTTAGGTACAGTATGTCCTGATCTTTCTTATGTTTTGCAATGCAAAGCGGTATGATCGAGCAACGGAGGCAACATGATCTTTAAAGGTTAATTGGTCATCAATCATGACACCCAAGTTTCTAGCTACCTTTAATGGAGCGAGAGATAGGCATTCAGTTTGGATGCAGATGCTGTGGTGTATGGTTGGTTTGGCTGGAAGGACAAGCAGTTCAGTTTTAGAGAGGTTTAAGTTGGAGGTGATGGGCTTTCATCCATTTCGATATGTCAGAGAGACAGTTTGAGATTCGTGCTGAGACCGTGTGGTCGTCAGGTGGGAATGACTAAAGCTTTCCTCTTTAGCCTGCTTAGACATTGTAAAGGCTGGACAAGCTTTTATTTGCCTGTCTATAAGAGCTGAGTCTTTTGTGGTCTGTGTCCATAGGAAACCAGCCTTCTGTGGTGTCAGCTGCAGTGTCTGCCTTGAGATATTGGTGGCATATTTGCTCAGATTAATCAGTTGCCTCAGTGGTAATCTTTGGGCCTTTGATGTTATGTAGAAAAAATATTACATGAAGGTTCTGGTGTATGGTTAGCACCGTCGCCTCACAGCAAGAAGGTTCCAGGTTCAACTCCCGGCTGGGGCCTTTCTGTGTGGAGTCTGCATGTTCTCCCCGTGTACGTGTGGGTTCTCTCCGGGTACTCTGGCTTCCTCCCACTGTCCAAAAACATGCATGTTAGGTTAATTGGTGTCTCTAAAAATTGTCCTTAGGAGTGAGTGTGAGCGTGTGTGTGGTTGTTTGTCTCTGTGTGGCACTGTGATGGACTGGCGGCCTGTCCAGGGTGTACCCTGCCTCTCGCCCAATAACCACTGGGATAGGTTCCAGCCCCCACGACCCGACCGACAGATTCAGCGGGTCCAGAAAATAGATGGATGGATGGGTTCTGGTGTAAAACACTTTGAGTGTGCAGCAAACCCTTTGCAGCAGAAAACTGGCCCACATCAACGTAGAAACATTTTAGAGTGACCAAGTCAGTGCCTGTCAGAAATGTATGATTACTGTGATGCCTTTGCTGTTACAGAAAAAGGCTGTAAATAATTTTGGTCATAGCCTCTTAGCTTTTTTTCGTTTGTTTGTTCCAATTTATGCTCTTTATGTCATTTGCAAGCAGAGGAAATCTATTGGTCAAATCAAAATTCGCAAAATTTGACATGATGCTCAGAGTAGAAAGTGTTTTTTTTTGTTTGTTTTTTTTAAAGTAAAGCTTGAACAATCTGACTGAAAATGAATCAGCTCTTACTGGGCCCTGATCCTCTGTTATAAAGAATTAATGCCGTTCTTTTGATGAAGCATAATTAACTGAATGTCTTCATTTTTTGTCTTAGTCAGCCACAAAAGATATCACCTTGGTCCGTGGGAACCGCTGTGTGCATTTTGAGCTTGGCAATAAATAACTAATTGAATGATACGGCGATGTACATGCAACAAAGGTCATTCTGCCGACATGACACAAGAGCTGTGGTTTCTGCTCAGTGACTGAGCCTAATGGCATTTTGAAGACAACTAAATTAATTAATCGAATAAATTAAGAAAAATAACCAGCATATTTATTCATGATAAAAACAATTATCAACTACAGAAAGATCTGGGGGTAGAACGATTACCAAACTTTATTTACCTATCATCTCATACATTTGTAGCCTTGTCAGTGGTATAAAGTAGTAAAATAGCAAGTAGAGTGCTGTGCTCGACAGCCCTGTGCCTCCTGGCTTTCTTTCTGCTCAACAATACTGAAAGGCAGGGAGACTGAGATGGAGACATCACGGAGGGTGTGCTGATGAGGAGTTGGATTTAAGTTTGGGATAAGCCAAACACCCGCCACTAAAGAAGAAGAACTTCCTTCCTTCTTTCCATCAACCTCAGCCAGCATTAAAGTGGATAGGAAGTTTCCAGCTAACCGTGTGTGTGTATGAAAGTGTGTGTACATGTGTGAGCACTGACAGTGGGAAGCTGGAATGTAATTGCTGACACTGTCCAGAGGATTGAATGTAATGAAGGTAGCTGCTTACAGGCTTCTTCATTAGTACAGCTGGGCCTGGGGCACTTCCTGTGTGTGTTTGTGTGTGTGTGTGTGTGTGTGAGTGTGTGCGTGCTTGTATTTGTGTGGTCCAGGTATTTCTCATGTTGTGAGGACATAAATCTTTTTACAGAACCACATAATGGTGACAGTTCTTCCATATTCGGACATAGGGCAAGTCTCCATAAAGCAATTTTAGTGTTAGGGCCTTTTTTAAGGTTAGAGTTGGCAAGAAATGAATGTGAGCCAATGTAATGTCCTCTGAAGTCAGGAAGACTTGACTCCCTGTTCATGTTTGTGTGGGCATTTAAAATTCTGCATCCTGGGAAATAAGGGGAGTCGTATATTTTTCACACATTGACATGCACACATATACACACATGTTTTGCCACCCACTCACATATTAACAAACGCATCAACAAGCATTTGCAGTGTGTGGAATGTGTTTTTTTTGTAACCTTAATCCACAGGATTTTATTTCTGCTGTGAGTTTGCTGTTATAGGTATGTCTTTCTCAACAGAGATGTCATCTCTGACTAAATTACTTAAAAAGTGCAACAATGCTTGCTGCAAAATACTTTCTTGTGTACTTGTAGCAACTCTACACTGAATCTTTGAGGAGGTCATGGTGGATTTAGACAGATTGTAAAGACTTGGGATACAGGGCTGCAAGAAACCATCATTGTTATAATTCAGCTGTTATATCATTGTTTGGTCTTTGCTCCATCACAATTTTGAAGTATACCCAAGGTTACTTACTCAAATTACTCAGCCAAAAGTCCATACCCAAATTAAATTCAATTTACATTTTATTTTTATCAGTTAACAGCAACCAAATTTCCTATTTGAGGAGACGGAGCAAGCAAAAGCTTAGTAAGTTTAGTTGTTGATTCATTTTTTAAAATCAAATAACTTAATGAGTAATTGAGCATTTGGATAATCGTTTCATCTCTAGAGGGATGTGCAAAGTAATTTTCTTGTCCTTTCTTAAGGATGTATAGATATAGAAAGTATAATTTGTGCTTTAATATAATAGAGCTCTACATCAAGTCAGGCCAAACACTGAAAGTCATCCTCCTGCAATTGTGTGTTTAGCTAACAATCATTGGCTCTTTTATCAGCTGTTTGGACAATGTCCACACTGGTGTCTCTCTGCCTGATGGGGGTGTCTTTGTTTATCGTTAGTAGATAGCAGCAGGAACTTCCCTTTTCTCTACATAGCTGAACCCTGAATTTAATGCTGCATGCTGCGCTGCTGCATGCTTTTGGGCACCACTTTGCTCTGTTCCGCCGATTTCATGATGATTGTGGGAACAATGTGCCAAAGCTGCAGCTGTGCGGATCAGGCTTTTGTTTCACCTTTTCAGAAGCCTGGCTGGCATGAAATGGGATTTGTGGGCAGAGAGCGGAGGATGGTCACGGGGAGGGCAGCCTGTAGACCAGACAATGATGAGGCTGCTATCTTCGCCACATGGGGATCCCGTGGAGATGCACTTTAGATTAACTTTCCACTTCGTGAACAATGTGTCGCTTACAATACGGTAATGACTGCAGCTCCAGAAATCAGCTTGACAGCTGAAACTCTTGAGATGTGTTTTTATCAGTCAGGTTTGGTTATCAATGTGCATTTGCTCTCCCCACATCTATCCCATCCATTTCAGTGTTCAGTCACTCTCCACCCTTCCGTCTTTAGCCATTTTGAGTGAAGTGTAATAAATGAGCTGCATCCTTTTCATGCAGATTTAACCAGCTTGTCCAAACTGGAATCTGTAGCTGGTGCAGCGCTGGGTTTTCCTGCATCAGCAGCTTGAAAGGATGAAGGAGAAGGAGGGGGAGGAGGAGGTGGTGGGAGGACAAGGCTGGGGAGGAAGGGATATAGAGGCAGAATGGATGGAGGAGGAAAGAAGAATTAAAAAATGCACAGGTATATTGATGCCAGTGTAAGCATTTCCATTGAAATCAATAGAGCTGTACTCAAGTCATTTTGGCCTCAAAAAAGGAAATAGTACCTGGTCAGTTAGTGGAGGAGCCACTGTTAACACACGCAGACATGGATCTAAAGAAAATGAATAGGCTTGTCACAAGTTAGTTCATTTGTTTGTGTTTAAGTAACACTGAAATGATAGAAGCCAACTTGACTTTTAAATTTCTTGTTTTCTGAGCTGCAAAATTCTTCAAGCTAGATCAGTTCACACAGATCTCACAAAAGCAGTTTGATTATTTTGAGATATTTCTCTGAGATTTCTCCTTGCACACAAGGACATTCATGCTGATAGTTAACAGTACAGTGCATGGTTTACATTTAAGCTCAGTTTACAAGCCGTCCATTGAACCTTTCAGTTCTATTCATTTGTTTTTATCAA
Organism: Odontesthes bonariensis; assembly: GCF_027942865.1. NCBI lineage: Eukaryota > Metazoa > Chordata > Actinopteri > Atheriniformes > Atherinopsidae > Odontesthes > Odontesthes bonariensis. The sequence goes on from NC_134529.1 coordinate 10,067,277, forward strand.
AAAACAATGTTGGAAAAATGTGGGTACGTCTTATCAAATGTGGCTCATCTCTAAATAAATTGTCAGGTGTGGTGTTTTGGGCCTGTGTCACATTTGAAAACACTCCAGTTAAGGATGATTTGAATTTTGAGGTGTGATTCAGAGTATTGGGTTACAGTTATGGTTAGTGGGGAGCATTGGTTGCCTCTGCAGCTAGACAACATCATTAAAAGTCACTATTATCGCCTGTTGATGTCACACCACTCTGCTGCATTCAATGAACATTGGAAATTCCAATGAGGAAAATTCTAAGAATTTGCCACCAAAACTCATAAGTCACATAATATGTTATCGTTATCTCTATCATGGCTGAAATCAATCTTCGGTTTGAGTAACTATTCACATCACTGTGTAACATGTCTGTTTTTGCGCGCGTGTGTGTTTGTTTCATTGTTTTTTTGGAAGGTCAGCAGCTTGCTGATGACTCTTCTGGAAAGTAATGATATGTTCACAAAAAGCTAAGGGATCTCTCAGTTAAACCTGCATTGTGTGTCAATGTTTGCAGATTAATTGTTACACATTGAAATTTCTTCAATTTAGATCAAATGGAAAAAAAACTTGGCTCGTTTGTTACTTCAACAATCCAAGCTGTTCATTCCATTTTTAGAGTGGTAGCAACAAGTCATGATCACCTAAAATGTATAGTTATTTGGGATTCTTACGGTAGCAAAGAAAATAGAATGATTTTTGAGTATTGGGCATTTTTGTTTCCCGGAGTTTCTTGGCAACTTTGACAGCTAAAGCAATTTAGTTTTCAGAGGGAAAATTGGAAAGAATTTATTCAGTATATTCAGTATAGAAATATGAATGCTATAATAATGAGCACTGTCTATGGCTAGCGACACGAATGATCAGAAAACAAGTCTTTAGTTTCAGATTTTTTTTCCACCCAAAAAAGAAAATAGAGAGCGAAATTCAAAAGAAAATCCTTTTTTCTTCTCTTAAAACCAGATATTTGTGCAACAGGCATGTTCCAAAAGGGACTTTTTAAAAAAATTTATGTGCATGTGTAAAGTGTATGCAAGATTTGTTTTTATCGTGTTTTATAGTATTTCTTCAGTTATATGTGTGAATAGTTATATATCTCTGTATCTTTATCCATTTTGCACTTAGATACTTCAGTTAGCATCAACCACACCATGTCTTAAAGGAAACTACACCATATAAATGCTTGAATTCATGTATTGCATATACAGTTCTTGAACTCATATTTTAGTTATCACACAGTGCACTTTCAGTTTGTGTCTATGTGGGTATTAAACAGCTGTTGGAAATGCCACAGAGAGCTTGCTTGCCTTGGGCCCTCTGCCATCAAAATGTCATGCTACGTGGAGAAAAAAAAGCTTCAATACCTCATCACCCAACAGCCACACTCCCGTCCGAGCTTCATACCACATGCACTCACGTGGACACACTCCCGCCTGGCTATATGATAATGCGATACTGAGCCACAGACACATTCATCATGCCAGATGTCATTAGAAACAAGCCTCATTATACCCACAGCCTGTGATTTATGATTAATATTTGCAAGGGGTGTGGCAGATCGTCAAGCCCCTCCAATCCATTGATTTCATTGAACAAGAAAAACATAGAAGGGGAGGAAGGCGAAGGTTGTCGAGGGGAAATATGTGTATGAAGCTGCAGGGACATTCCTCTCATGGCAAATGAGATGAAGGACAAAGAAAGTAGAAAAAAGGTGACATAATCAAGATCGTTGTGTTCCCTGGTGCTGTAAATTGTCCATGGAACTTTTCTACGTGGCTTCATTAGTAAGTGTCTTTTCAATATTTATGGCCATGTTAATAAAATATCAGTGCGTGAGGCCTTTGTGGAGAGCTGCAGGCTGTAGGTTGCTGCAGTCTCTGGCTTCTCAGCAATATTTGGACGATGAAGGGAAGTTCAGGTGAGTGCTATGCAGAGTGAGATGTGATGGAGAGTGGACTGACTGGGATGCATCTGGTAAAGCAGATGGTTCATAGCTTTTGAACAAGCACTGCATCACAGAGAAGATTTGTTCATAACTAGATCAAGGGAAATCTAAATGTTCACAGTGCTGATTGTGAGTGGGTATGTAATTTTGGTTCCTGCAACAACCCTGTCCTATTTTATTTTTCATCAAATGAAAGTGACAGGAGGACAATTTCCTTTGTAGCCCAAATAGCTGGGCTCAAATTGGATTAAGATTAATCTGTGTCCCTCTTTCTGTGATTTACAGCACATATAATTTGGAGCTATGCCTAATTATTGAGTTCATTATTTATTTATGTATCAGTTGATTCCTTTGTGAAAAAGAATAGTCCATAAGATTAATTAAACTTCTTCAGTTATTCTGAAGAGCTCTTAATCCCTCCCAACTGCCACAGTTACTCCATGTCCAAAGAGCCAGAATGTGATACTTGGTGTACATGATCAGTGTTTTGCTGAAACACAGAGTTTTTTTTTATTTATGGCATCAATAGATTTAGTTGAAACATTACTGTACTTGAAGTTTATTTTGATTAACTAACTTGTAGAAAAAAATATTTTAGCTTCAGTCATACACATTTTGACCTTTCTACATGACTTACTGCCCTACACCTGGTGCCATGTGCATTAATGTTACTAACTTAAAAAAAAACATGTGATTTACACTTAATCTGCTATTTATGAAGAATGTGTGATGAGAATGTGCACACCACATGTTTTAAGAGCAATTCGACCCCTGATAAGAGTTGCAGATAGAAATGGAGGCAACACAATTCAACATAAACTGAAACAGACATTGTCATACACAGAGCTTCCTCAGTATGACAGTGAATTATGTTTCTGATTTTATTTCTTATCTTTATTTTTTTTTCCAATATAGTCTAACTTAAAGGTTGGCAATATATAATTGCAGCCATGTGTCACAATTGTAAATAATGGCTGTGAAAAGCCTTGATAATTTGATTTTAAAAAGTGAATGGAAAGTTTGAGGTCTTCCTGATTTTTCTGCATCAAGATTAGCCCATTACCTGCATTTCTAAGGGCTGTTTCAGAAAACAACCAACATACCATGCTCCATCTGTACATATCCCTCCAAATCATCTCCAAGCAAGTCTGTTAACGGTACAAGCTATGCATTTGACTGTTGCAACGCTTCCTTTGTTTTTTTTGCTTTCATTTGTTATCCGACCACTTGGTTTTTTTGTTGGGTTTTCTTTTTTTCTTTTTTTTTTTTACCTCTTGTTCTGATCTTACAGTTCATCTCTTTTGTTGCTTTTTTCCATTTAGCAGTTTTTGTTATTTTCTTGATTTCAGAACAGAACTAAGACCATCAAATAAAGCAATTTCCTTTTTTCTACTTCACTAATAAGTGTCTCAGTTTCACATTTGGTAAAATTGTGCTTGTTCTTTAGAATTGTTTTCATTTTCATGTCTGTTTAGTTGTGGTTCAAACTATGTTTTGATATGCAAATTATTAATTAGAGAAGTGCCAGTGGAAATCAGAGTTGTGCATGTGCATACGGTTTCCCAATGATAGAGTTTCATAACGGTGAACTATACGTACGCAAGGCTTTATAAATCTGGTGAAAACAATGTGTATGCAAATTTCTGCCTTTATGCGTACACACAGTTTTTATCATGAAGCTACACAGAGTTTCACAGATCTTGCCCCTGTGTTTAAATATCAGAATCAGAATCAGAATCAGAATCGCTTTTTATTGCCAGGTATGTGGACACACACGAGGAATTTGACTCCGGTTACACCTCACTCTCTTTAGTGCAACAATTACAAAAAAATAGACAAAAAAATAGACATAGAACAAGATTAAATCAGAAGTGCAAATTGGTGCATGGTGCAAGGATGAAACACTGAAGTCCGGTTTTAGCTGTTTAACACAGAGACAGCCTGAGGGAAGAAACTGTTCCTGTGTCTTGTTGTTTTGGCGTACAGAGTTCTGTAGCGCCTTGCAGAAGGGAGGAGTTTAAACAGTTTGTGTCCAGGGTGTGATGGGTCTGCAGAGATGTAACCTGCCCGTTTCCTGACTCTGGACAGGTACAGATCCTGGATGGAGGGCAGGCTGACACCAATAATCTTCTCTGCAGACCTTATTGTCCGTTGCAGTCTGTTTTTTTCCTGTTTGGTGGTTGATCCGAACCAAACGGTGATGGATGAACAGAGAACAGACTGAACAATGGCGGGGTAAAACTGGATCAGCAGCTCCTTAGGTAGGTTGAGCTTCCTGAGCTGCCGCAGGAAGTACAACCTCTGCTGTGCCTTTTTTATGGTAGTGACTGTGTTGGTCTCCCACTTCAGGTCCTGAGAGATTGTGGGGCCCAGAAACCTGAAGGATTCCACAGCAGACACTGCGTTGTTGGTGATGGTGATGGGTGCCAGAGTGGGGGGGCTTCTCCTAAAGTCCACTGTCATCTCCACTGTTTTTAGCGTGTTCAGCTCCAGATTGTTCTGACCACACCAGCAGACCAGCCGTTCAACCTCCCGTCTGTATGCAGACTCATCACCGTCCCGGATGAGGCCGATGACTGTTGTGTCATCTGCAAACTTCAGGAGTTTAACAGACGGGTCTCTTGAGGTGCAGTCGTTGGTGTAAAGGGAGAAGAGCAGTGGGGAGAGTACACACCCCTGGGGGGCACCTGTGCTGATGGTCCGGGTGCTGGATGTGATGCTCCTCAGCCTCACCTGCTGCTTCCTGTCAGTCAGGAAGTTTGTAATCCACTGACAGGTGGAGGAGGGCACAGTGAGCTGGGTGAGTTTGTTGCGGAGGATGGCTGGGACGATGGTGTTGAACGCCGAACTGAAGTCGACAAACAGGATCCTGGCGTACGTCCCTGCAGAGTCGAGGTGTTGCAGGATGTAGTGCAGTCCCATGTTAACGGCATCATCCGCTGACCTGTTCGCTCGGTAGGCGAACTGCAGGGGTCCAGCAGGGGGTCTGTAATGTCCTTCAGGTACCCCAACACCAGTCTCTCGAAGGACTTCATGACTACAGATGTGAGGGCAACAGGCCTGTAGTCGTTCAGTCCTGTGATGGTGGGTTTCTTGGGGACCGGGATTATTGTGGAGAGTTTGAAGCATGAGGGGACTTCGCACAGCTCCAGGGATCTGTTGAAGATCCGGGTGAAGATGGGGGCCAGTTGGTCAGCGCAGACCTTCAGGCAGGAAGGTGACACACCGTCTGGGCCGGGTGCCTTCCTGATCTTTTGTCTGTGAAAGACTGACAGAACATCCTCTTCACAGATCGTGAGTGCTGGTGGGGGGTCAGAGGGGAGAGGTGGCAGAGTGCCAGGTGATGTCAATGGGGGGGGAGGTGGAGAGGTGTGAATGTGTCAAACCTGCAGTAGAACACATTCAGCTCGTCAGCCAGTTGATGATTCGCTGCAGTGTTTGGGGATGGTCTCCTGTAGTTGGTGATGGACTGCAGGCCTCTCCACACTGACGCTGGATCGTTGGCTGAAAGGCTGTTTTTAATCTTTTCAGCGTAGCTCCTCTTGGCTGCTTTCACCTCCATTGTCAGCGTGTTTCTGGCCTGGTTGTACAGGACTCTGTCCCCACTTCTGTAGGCCTCCTCCTTGGCCTGAAAAAGTTGCCTGAGTTTTGCAGTGAACCAGGGTTTGTTGTTGCTGTATGTGCGGAAGGTTTTGGTGGGCACACACATGTCCTCACAAAAGCTGATGTAAGATGTCACGGTATCAGTCAGTTCATGCAGGTCTGAGGCTGCAGTCTCAAAAACACTCCAATCAGTGCAGTCAAAGCAGGCTTGTAATTCCACTTTGGCGTTGTTGGTCCATCTCCTCACCGTCTTGACCACAGGCTTAGCAGATTTCAGCTTCTGCCTGTAGGTCGGGATAAGATGAACCATGCAGTGGTCAGAGAGTCCCAGGGCTGCACGGGGGACAGATATACCATCCTCATGCCAGACAATGTTTTATCTGAACTTCTTGGTGTCAACCTGAAAGGTATCATTTTTCATCATGCACAGTTGAAGTAGTAAGTCTCCTCCAAGTCTCCAAGCCCTAACCAAGTAGCTGCGTTGCCAAATCAATATGTATATAAAATATGTTGTATAAGATTGATGTTGTCATTGTGACAACAACTTATAGCAGGCCTTTTACCTTGTAGAGGCAGAACAATGGGAGAAGATCGAATTGCATGGTCCTTAAAATTATTCTGGAGGGGAGTAGCCACTAATCCAATCCAGCTGTGTCCAAGAACTGTACATCACCTGGTGGTCTGTTGACTATCGTTTTGAAGCCTAGAGTTTAGCATGTAGCCAAGTCATCTTGAGTTTAAACAGCCAGAGATGATGAGCAAGAAATGCATCTGAGTAAGAACCTAGGGACACTACTGATGCCCACTGTTACTCAAACTCACTGGAGTTATTACATTGGACTCTGCCAAATGCCAGCGAATGTGCTCCCTGCATCGAACATTGCTTTGGCCAGTGAGTCAGGGCATCTCAGCAAAAAGGCATCATGTTTGTATCTTCAAGTATCTACCAGCTTTGCTTCAGTATCTGAGAGTTTGACATAACATGAAATGGATATACAGTACCTTGAAGTTGTCTCAATCCCAAGGACCGGGAGGAGATGATGTAAAAGGAGAACTTGATATCTAAGCATAATGACTGTGGTGTCTTTTTGAAGCAACAGGTGTTCAGCTTGGTGGGACAAAATGGAGATTACGGATACTGGGATTACGTTAAAAATTTTGGCTTACACACTTTGACTTACTTAATGCTGCCCCATGCTTAATTTTTCATTTTGATTCTTAATTAACCAAAGAATTTTCATATATAATTCAGGTTGCAAGGGCATCCAGCAGTTGACAGTCACAGCTTTTGATATTTGTCTGTCAATAATCTATTTCTTGTAAATGACTGAAATTCTGTTTAATCTTTTCTTAAGCCCATTACAAAATATCTTATTCGGAAAGGATTTTTTTGTTGTAACTAGTTAAAATATGATATAAAACAGATGAGACCAGATGCCCATGGAAGGTCCTAAATCATTAAGACAGTTCATGCTGGAACATAAAGTGGACTTTAACTTGAAGTCTTGCAATCTTGGGATGGATCTTTTCAAAGAAAACATCATTGCATGCCCTGGCACTTATAATGCATTTCAGTCCTGATAATGCAGTCAGGACTGAAATGAAAACATTTATCAGGTGTTGATAAAAAAAACTTGTGATTGGATGTCGTTATTCAGACATAATGTGGAGATTCAGGGCAGTCACAGTTATGATAAAATATGCCACTAATATTGTATAAACTAATAATATTTGATAATAAACATAAACCCCATGCAGACTAATTCCATCTATTTCCAATGATTATTAGAATATAAATAAAAGCAGTTTCCATGAAAATGTGTCATTTTATGTTTATGATAGCCATGAACGATGTGTATGTAGTACAGTATTGTATTGTATGTAGTAGGTATTTTATGTGTTAGTCCAACACATGCACAGTATCAAGATGCCATAATTCCTGGAACTGGACAGGTATTCCTCAAAGAGTTCACCACAAATTTCCTGTCCTAACCTTAACAAGCTATTTTTCTTCCTATTTAATTTTTTAGTTTCCAAAACTGAATCCAAAGAAAACTTTTAAAAAGTGGGGGGAAAACTACAGTAACAGGACTAACCACAGGTTAATATAGACATTAAGCAATCAAGCAACAGATATTGCTTGAATCAAATGCTGATCAGCTAAAAGCACATGTTACACCAATCTACCACTTAAGCCAACTCTAAAGAAGCCCCTTTTGTAGGCGTATTGTAAGTATTTTTGAAACACCTGTGTGTGGAATGTAGCGTTGTACATACTTCTGGTTTAAAAAAAGATGGCAGTGTATTTTCCTTTGCTATTGGGCTGATCAAAGTTGTGCATATTTTTTCCCTTTTTAAGCTTCATAAGCAATGCTAAAAATTAACGATTTGTATATACAAAGAATATAACAAATATATCTAGTTAACTAGTTATTTAATCAGCTCACAGCTTCGACAGCAGCTGCTTGCCAGAAACAACCTGCAGCTGTCACTCCAGCTTTGGAGAATAGCCAACAAATCACCACTTCCATGTTGATGGGCTGTCAATTGTTATATGACTTGCAACCACAACGTACTGTTGAGCTTTGGAACTTATGAAAGCATTTCGATAGAACACCAAATTAACTTGAATATTTTGTAGGAAATGAAGCGCCTCAAGATAAGCAGTGGGTGGCATTAAATCTCCACTCCTCTGCCACTCACCTACAATGCGATGACAAAATTAAAATGACTACCAACAGTGGATAACGATGTCAGACTATGCCATTTGTGTAAGTTTTAACAGGCTGTTTATAGAGGTGAATGAAGATAATTGCAACAATATACAGAAATTAGCGTAATAATCTCAAGTAGTTGTAATAATACGATTAAGAAATATCTTTGTCAAGCCTAGTTATCATGATGATAGAAGGTATAAATAGGGACTTCACATTTTTCACATATGTGCATATCCGTCCTTTACTTTGGCTTTCAAAAAACGTCTTTGCCCAGCATTTTTTTTTCCTATATGTGAGCACTCTTAACTGAAGAAAATAATCTGTTTTGATGCTTAAGCAAGAAACCACATCTAAGTATTCTCATGGGAAAAGTGAAAAGGCACGGTTACCCCAATTCCCTATCACCTTCATCATCTCTCCACTGTTTCTTTCTCTCCCTCTTATCACCTATACCTGCATATGTCTTGTTGCACATTCCCCCTGCCAGTCATTTTCCCACCTTCCCATTTTACCGTACTCCCTTTCATATCCTGCTTTCTTCTCCTGCCCTCCCTCTTTGCTTTCAGAGTATTCCCACTGCCGCTCCCCTCTCTTCTCTGAATTCCCCCTCCTTTCACCCAGTGTGAATTGCTTTCTTATTCCTGTCAGGGTTGGGCTCCAGTTCACTATCCACTATCAGCTTTGCATGCCCATTTTACCTCCTCTCCTCCTCCAACTTTACTCAAGTTGGGATGGAGCTGCCTTTCCTCTCAAGGGAAACAGGGAGGGGAAGAGCTGCATGAGCCAAGGGCAGGAATGCGCCCTGCCTGCGTGCCTGCCTGGGACACAGCTGTGAAGAACAGAGCTGTCTTTCCCACTCTGTCTTTTTTTTTAACCGCGCATCTGCTATGTGGGGGAACTGAGCCTTGCTGTGCTGTGTTGTTCTGTCCTTGGCTCAGCATGGTTGCCGGATTTTGGCCCAGCTACACTGAAGTAGATTTGGATTTGTGATGCAAAATCGTCCCACTGCTGTGCCCCCATAAATGCGCCAAGCTGGTTTGGTGTAATAGCGATGTTCATTAAGATGACAGATTAATTATTAGCGGCGGTATTTTCATGAGTCCAGTGCATTTTTGGACGGCTTCTCTTCAGTGTTCTTCAGTGGCTGGCTTGGCAGGAGCAGGTGGAGTGTTGCACTTCTTGCATTATGTAACTCCACCCCAATTTAGATCCAACTTCAAATAAATGAAAATCAGGCTGCTGGTTGGCTCCTTTCCCCACGGTTATAAATAGCATTTTCTAATCTTATCTAGAAACAGTGTTGTAAAGGGGAGAGGCTTTGAAATGCAGCCCGACGATTAGGATCCCATTGTTACGCTCCACACCCCCTCCATTCTTGCGGCTGCTTACAGTAAGCCTGAGGATCTGTGTGCCTGTGCCTTACCGTGTAGTCCTGCACATGTGTATGCACTCATCTGCATCATAGTGTGATTGAGATAGGGGGTCGTGGTAAGAAAGTACATGCATATGTGTGATGTCATGGATTTGAGAGTTTGTGAGTAATTGGTGTTTGTATGTGTGTGTGTGTTGCTGCTGGGTGTGTCTTTGATGATGGATGCTGTGCCTCTGCTGCTTACCCCACTGCTCCTCTCAGAATTAACAAGGTTGCTAAGATACAGTGGTCTTATATTAGATTAGGTTATCTGCTGTTATTGCTGTTACTATATTTTACCCTGCACCGTGAAGCTTTTATTAATTTGGAAATTTACCCTGCCCTGGAATGAAGAGGCTGGTATTTGTGCATCAATTGCTCCTCTCTTCTTCTCTTCTGGCTAGGAGGGGGGTTGCAGTTCTGAAAGCCCCCTAGTCAGATGTCTACCCCACCTCATTACAATCTGGAGGTGGATCCAAACCTTTATTCATCATTAAACCCATTTAATCCAAGCCTGGGGCCCAGTATTTTCATTTAACACAGAACAAGCCAGTAAAATAGAGGACAGGAGGTAGTGATATCACTTTGGTTGAGGCTTATTGGTTGGCTGAGATGTAGTCCCTCCCACCGGTAGATGCCAGCCCAATCCAGCATTTGACCTCCACAGCTGCTTTACAGTGGCTGGAGGGCCATTGGCACTGCTGCTGGCAGATAAAAAATATAAAAAATAAAAAACGAGACAATAGTGGTCTCAAGTGGGCTGGAAGACACTGAGTTGATTCTCTCTTGTTCAACAGGTGGACATGCAAATTTCCTGCACATGTAAAGATGAATCAGAAAACTTTTAGACAGAACTTGAGTCAGTGTTTTAATTGGCTAAGCCTGTTCAACCATCAGCGATGGATAGTTGACAATCGTAGTCTATGAATAGTTTCTTATTGGCCTTTATATGATAACCAAAACATTCAAAACAACTAGATTTCTGTGTCATTCTTTCAGAGCAGCAGTTGTGATGTTATACTGACAGATGAGCTGTGTCATAATGGACTACACTTTGGCAACTCAAAGTGCTTTGTCTTGCACAATGATTTGTAGCACAATTTGAATCCAACTGCTGATCCATAGCAAGGATTCCAAGACTGGAAAGAGTGTATGGCACTGTCTGTGTACATTGTGTGACATTTTTTTTTTTTATATACCTCTGTAAATGCATAGACGTGCACATCGTGCATGTAAGCTGCGTTTTTCGTGTGTTCAAGTGTGTGTGAGGACCGCTATAAGGGAAAACCCCATTAGTGTGGGATCCCAGGGAGATAATGAGTGCCGACTGCTTTATGTCCTGGAAATGATTGAGTGGAGCATAGTGGCAGTTTATGAATCCTCTCTGCCAGTGGCTGACAGACTGACAGCACACTGTCTGCTAGCCAGCCAAGCTACTGTAATACAGATGCCTGCTGGTTGTAACCTAAAGTATCTGTATCAGAAAGGCCCACCAAACCTGCATGCTGACTTTATGTCTAACACAGGGAGACCACAGCTAATGTGATTGCTGAATTAGAGGGAACATTCTTATGTTCCCAGAGTTCCATCCCCAGATATAAGAACCATAATTGGAAAATGACAAAGGGTCCCATGTTCCCAATTTCTGTTGAACTTACAATAAATGTTCTTCCAGTATCCTATATTTTCCAGCTCTTTATGGAACATAATTGGAAGCTGAAAACTTGTTCTACAGCTCTCTATTTGTTCAGTATGACATGGACTGCTCAGCTTTTGAAGAAAATGCTTAATTACCTTAAAATTATTCCGTCGTTGCTGTTGTAGTATGTTTTAAGCCATGTCAATTTGTTCTGTGAAGCACTGTCCAATCAGCTTTGTTGCATTTATCTGAATCTAAGCATATGTCTACATACTTCAGAATCGATCTGTCTGTCTCTGTCCTCTGCCTGTCATTATTCTTGCTATTTTTATATTCTTTAACTCTCTTTTCTGCTTTTTTGTCATGTAGTGTTTGCCTTTATGTTTTTCCCATTTATTTTTCATCTCCATTTTCTTGCCTCCCCACCCTGATCAGTTGTCTTCTCTTTACTCTGTTGATGTGTTCCCCTGTGCTCTGATCTCTCTTGCACTGCCATGGCTTAGCGATTAACCCTTTTACGAGTGTGCATGAGCCTGTGTTTGTGTTTGGGTGTGCTCATCAAGATCCCATGTGTGAGCGCTGCTGCCCTGCGTAATGCTTCTGAAGTGCAGGCCTCCTGCTCTCCTCCCACTGCTGTAGCCTGGGGACATCCAGGCTTCTGAACTCACACACACTTACAGGTGTAGGCAAACACACGACAGCGTACGCCCTAGAAAACAGATAAATAGAAAACTGAAAATGTATCATGATTATAGAGATAGCAGTATGACATTTTGAGATATCAAACATACTATATATATCATGCACCACAGGCCAGTTCTGATCCTATCATTGTTTTGTTTTTTTAAATGCTTTTATTTATCTTATTCACTCATATCCCTTTTCAAAATTGAATTCTATCTCTGAGAGGCAATATGTTACAGAATTTAGAAACTAGTCAAGTAAATGAAGAGGTTTAATGCAGCACAATTTGCTGCAGCCTTTTTCTACATTTCATTATGATCTATTCAAGACCAAAAGAAAATGATAGACGCATGCAAAAACAGAAACAAAATTACTTATAAACAATAAAAGTCATATTGAAGAGGAAGAGGCACTAGCTTGAAAATCTATAATTTTTTTTACCATTGGATTGCAACATAATATGCTGGTAGTCTAGATTGTGAGCCAGTCTTAACTCTGATAGAGGTATGTTTGGCCAAAGCTGTCTGTCTCCCTGCATTTGTCCACCCATGCAGAAGCCTTGACATTTAGCTTGCTGTTTACAGTATGTAGCATGTGGAATAGCACCCTCTGGGGTGGGGCAGGGGTCACTGCATTGTGTTTCTGCTTACACAGATACCTGGAAAGTGATCCTTTAGGATTTTGTGTTGGGTTGGAAATAAAACTGAGAAGGCATTAGTACATCACAGATGAAGTAGCGGACATCAGTTTTAGCTGCAGATTCACCTGGAGAAAGGTGCATGGGCGGAGCTAGAGATGTGGTAGGATGCGGTGCTGTAAATTCTTATGAACCCCCCCAGCCTCCCTTCCCCTGTCTTCAGCTCTTGCACAGGATCGCATTAATATTCCTTTGAAGCCTGTTTCAACTGCAGCCAGATCTCCCTGTCCCCCTCTTCCACTCTCATCCTGTCTTCCTCTCTTTGTTCTTCCCTTTTCTCCCTCTTGGTTCCTTTTTGTTTTCTCAGCTATTGTTTTCTGGAAGGGATTGCTTTGGAACAGGGAGGGGCCCCTTTTATTACCTTCAGTCAGGAGTTCCCCATGTTCCTCTCATACATGCACACACCCATATACACACACACACAGAGAGGGGTGGTGGATACCGATCCCTTTGACAGACCGTGTTGATTGGTTCAGAATGGTTGCTGCCTCTTGTAGGAGAGTGGAACGGCTATTTTTAGATCAAGGGGTAGCTGGGAGAGAAAGACTGAGGAAGGCTCTGAGTGTGAGAGCGTGCATGCTTGTAAGGAATACTGCAGTCTTGAAAGAAGTTTCCTTTTCACACACGTATGCAGACAAACACATACACGCACATGCGCTTATGCAACAGTGCCCCTCTAAAGCCAGGGTATATTCCTTGCGCTTGCAACCCTTTTTCTCTTCTCCATCAACCCTATTTCTTGCTTTGTCCCCGCCCCTCTCCAGTAGTCTTTCTGTCTCCCTTGTTTCTGCCTCCCTTTCTCTCTTTCTGAGTTGGCTTGGTGTGCAAATGTCAGCACTTTCCCATTTATTTGTCAGAGCCCAGAGCAACGTCCTGCACCCTATGTTTACCTCTGTCTCCACAGCTCTGCCCCATCGGCACTGCTTTTCTCCTCATCACCGCCCCCCCCCCCCCCCCCCCCCCCCTGTTCTTGCTTTAAAGAATTTTCCTTTTCTCCATCTTTACATTCTGTCCTCTCCCTCTCAATGTCGTATTCCACCAACTCGCATCTTGCCATCCTTTCCGATCTGATTGTATCCCTTCTTTACCAGCCCACTTAAAATTTTCTACACCCTACTTGCTTCACCCATCCAGTCACCCCATCTATCCACCCCTCATCTCGTTCATGGATCATGGCACTTAATTTGAGTTACAACATGACATTTTCAGTCTTGACTTTTACCAGCATATCAAGTTTTTTTGGCTAAACTCCTCTGCACCACCACCATCAGCCCCTCTATTCTAGGACATAAGCATGTCCCCTTATGTTTGGCCCTACCGAAAAACAAAGCGCTTTGTCCCACTCTTCATCATCCACAACTGCTTTTTCTGTCTCTATTCCTATTTTGTTTCTTTTTGTCTTCATCTTCCACTGTGTATCACTTTATCATTCTAAAAGTCTATGATCACCATGATGACTCAGGTGCCTCACACCTGCTCCACAGTCTATGGGCAGCTGTGTTTTGGTTAGGAACGCTTGGAGGCAACAAAGGTGTGGCTTTACATAGACTCGGTAAGCAGAAAAAGTCTGCACAATGATGATGGAGTTGGTGGAAGCTGACAGTATTTATTTCATTTGCTAGTGCACTTGTTCATGCAAACACACACTAGAGGCAAAATTATTTTTTTATATAAATTAAGATACATTTAACTGTCATAAAAATCTGTATATATACATTTTCATTGTGCATGATGTCCATGTGTATATATTGAATTTCAGGGTTACGGTATAACTTTATTTTTAAACTGCTTTACCGTAAATTCCTGACTACAGGGGTGCACCGGATTATAAGCCGCGGGTGTCCACATTGTAATATGAGATATTTACACAGAAAGATGTTATACGTGAGGATTTTTAAACTTTTAATTAAATGCATATGGTAACATAAACAAATACATAGCCTACTGTAAATGCTTTTTTTCCCCGAACAGTGCCTGTAACATCAATGGTTTTAACTTAAATACCTATCTGTAACGCACAACTACGTGGCGTAAATGCTTTTTTTCCTAACAGTGCCTGTAATATGGCTGGTTTAAAAAAAAGACAGTAGTCTACCAGGAAAAGTCATTGATCGCCTTCTTCATCTTCCTCCTGCGCACTAAAACCATCAAAGTCATCTTCTTCAGTGTCCGAATTGAACAGCCTCAGAACTAGACCACCGTGAACTATTCGTTAATTTTATTGGTCTAATGATACGAGGCAATATGTTTTTGGCGGCATGAAAAAAAAGAAAATTACATACAGTATATTAGCCGCACCGTATTATAAGCCGCGGTGCTCAAAGCCTGGGAAAAAAGTAGCGGCTTATAGACCCAAATTTACGGTAATCACCTAAAAACATTTCATGACGATATCTATCATTTAAGATTCATCATAATAAGTCATAGCTTTTGATATAAATGTATGAATGCTATAAAAGCTGTGTATATTAACACAATTCTTGTCATATTCAGAGCCAAAAATATCCACTTTAGTAGCACTGACACATATCAAACCTTTTGTTATTGTTTTTAAAATTAGTTTAAAGGTTTTTACTGAAGTTTTTGTTCAATGATAATTCACATTCTGTTACAGGAAATAATTTCATTCCTAAAAACATTTTTACTGACTGTTGACAGTATTGGTTTATGTAGTGAAGCAAACAGGGATCCAAAATACCTTCTAAGACTTTTAACTCTAATAGATCAAGCAAACAAAGCAAGAATTTTGAGCTTTGGTTCTTCCAATGGTTCATGTTTTTTAATGAAGAAATAATTGATTTGTACATCTAAACATTAACATTTCATGAATTTGTAATACAGAAAATACTGGGCATTTAACTGCAAATCAGAACCCTAGTTTTGAATCATATGTATTTTTTTTTTTTTTTTTAAATCACGTTCAATAACAACGAATGCTTCTAAATAAGCACCAGTATCACAGTTCTGATGGAACTTTTTAATCTATCCTGGTAACATGAATAAATGTTAATGTCTCGTCCTGCTTTCCAAAAATCAGAGAAGGTCCTACACTGGTTTTTTTTTTTTAATCTGAATATGCCACATGGAGGCCTATGATAGAAACCAGGATCTTTTGCCATGTAAACATCTCACCCGTGTTTGTGAAAATTTTCTGCTTCAACATCATAGTTACTGAGATGATTAAAGAAAGTTAGACTTAGCTGTACTACAGCTGGATAACTAGGTTTCTCATGTTATATTTAAGCAGCATATCTGGAACATGATCAAAACCTGGAAAAGACTCAAAACAGTTATATCAATATGCATGGAAATACACAAAATTCAAGCAATCAACAGGGGAGGTTTTATTGTGATTTCTATTAAGAGTTTCACTCTATTTACTTCTAGTGTCTCCCCTAAAAGCTCCACTATGTAATATTTAATATGGGATTTATTGGCAGAAATGTAATAATGTTTCTATGAGCACATAATTGTGTGAAAATAAGAACCGTTTTCATTCAAACGGTCAAATTGGGGCCCAAAGGTATACACAGTGAGACCATTCAAAAAAGTCAGAGCTTTATAAAATGCCATTTAAAATATAAATATTTTTTTTACTAATAGAACAAACAACAACTTGTGAAATTTAGCTTTAGAAAAGAAATCCATCATACAGACTCACTGAAGATAAGTTTTGGTCTTAATGGTGCACTAAATGATAAAAGAATCAATATCAAATAGTCCATGCAAATACGGCTCATATTGATAGATAATATTTTTTCTACAATATAGTACAATCTACAGAAAACATGCTAATTCAGAATCAAAAAGACTGATATTTTCCGATATGCATTCAGATTTAGTTTTCTCTGTCAGAAATGGATGAATTACACACATATCTGTTGACTTTTCTCTGAGCTGTCTCAGAGTGTCTCAATTAATCCCTACTTCCTCTGTTTCTGATATCACTGGCCACCACTCGGGAGAGCTATCCTATATGTGGAGACTGGGCTTCTGTCATGTGGTGAATTGCAGCTTAAATTCATCATATGGCCTCGTTTTTACATTTCAAATTTAACAACAAATTCTCCTTCAGTTGACACTTGAGCAACTTCTTGTTTGGATTTCTTTTTCTTCTTGCTTGTGATGGATGTAGAATATATTTTAGTCTCCATCTTTTCACCTGCAGCCGTTTCCCGCTCTGAGCAGTGATTGGTCACTTGTGGACCATCAGTGATAGCAGGACTGTGGGTGGTATGGTCGTTGACCCGTGACCTCCTCTCTCTCCTCTCTGCTCATGTAACTTGGATCATTATTGGAGGCCTCACTTTGGCTTGCGCCAGTGACACTGCAGTGCTCATAATTGTGCAACATATGCGCATAATTTGAGGCCCCCATCGCATCATGAAGCACAGCGCATGTTCTGTTTCATTACCAGAAGCAACTCATATCTTTAGAGAATGGAAATAAAGAGGGTGGTCTCCTTACATCTAAATATCTAAAGAGACCACCCTCCGAGTCCCTCCTCCATGCTGCACTGCTGTGCATTTTAACTGCCTAGTAGAGGTTGTTTTGGGGAAAGGTTGAGGTGGGGTGCTCAGTTGGTTGTAGTCTGTAATTCATACATTCATTCAATTTGTCTACTGGGTCAATATTGGCCAGTAATATTTGTGAATCAGTTTACTTGTCAAATGATAGTTATCCTTGGTTTTGACTCAAGCTGGACGGTACAGTTTGTTTTTTTTCAAGTCGCAAGTATTAAATGGATGCAATGATTCCTTTGATCTATTTATTCATGTTCAGAGGGGTCTTCTCTGAGGTCTTTCTCTAGTTTTGGTCATCTGAAAAAAAAAACAGATTGGTGTGTTGGAACATTTCCTTGTCTGGTGATGTTTTCTTTGTCATGCTAACAAAGAAACAGTTTGAAAATATAGATCAATAAAAAGAAATAGTAATTAAGTTTATGAACGAGCATGAATTTGGAGGGAAATTAGGAAAATCAAGTATTTATTTTAAAAAAAGTGTTACTTGTTGGAAAGTGCCTGCATTTGTGAAGCTGCTCGTTCAATTTGTGCGCTTACGTTTTCTCTTCTCCCTGTTTCTCTCTTTGTCTGTCCAGTGAGTGACAGCTGTTTTCGAAACCTTGCAGAGGACCGCAGTGGCATCAACCTTAAAGATCTCGTCCACGATCCCTCTTTGTGAGTATTGGCCTTTTTTCCAGGCATTTCACCTGGTAGAAATGACAAAAGAAATTCAATGCTCACAGTCATTTAATCCTGCTCAAGCTTCTTTTAAAATTGCCACACAGAGACACACAGAAAGATTCACAGGCTCTCAGCATGTGTGAAACTCTCTGTGTTCTTCTTTTAGTGAGTGTAACTAAGAAACTAAAAATATCTCTTGAACACAACATGTCGGGGTTCAGTGTCAGCATGTAAAGAGAAATTCCCAGCATGCATGGCAGCAATAAAAGAGCTGCAGCTGTATTTTGTTGAAAAGTGACTCCCAGTAGCTCACAAGATGCTAAAATAGGTGAAATCAACAACTGTTTTCATTGACAGGGAAGGATGTATCACAATATCTCTATACTCATCTGGTTTGTGTCTTCTTTATAGAATTAGGGTGGTGGGCATTTGGTTTATGGGTACACATTTGTGTGCCTAAACATTATATTCCTAAACCACATGTACAATTATATTTTTGAAATGGTCACTGCAAGGGCTGCAAAGGCTACCTTCTGTGGTTTTATATCTTATGCTGCATACTGCAGATTTGACATCTCTTACAACAATAAGCAGATGTTTTCAATGAATATGAATACCACACACTTGTAAAGTTGCAGTTTACCTCATTACTGGAACACTGCAAACTAAAACCCTTACATGCTTTGCTGCACTTCCAAATGATTCTCCATACATCAGTTGACTTGCTGGCACCATTCTGCTCCCATCAGACAAGTCAGTATCACTGGAGTGTCACCACTTTCCCGCAGCAGGACTCTGGACTGGTCCATGCTTGCCATGTCCATTACGGTATGTTTATTCTGAGACTGATGTGTAATTCATCGAGTCAAAGTGTGACACAGAGTGGGAGTGTGAGGAGCCCTGTGCTATGACATATGCTTCATGCTAGACAGAGCGTCAGAAAGTGATCATGGATCAGGGATTCATCACATGCTTATTTGTACACTATGCTGCACTGGGAAAAGACATTTTGAATAGTTTTCTATTCTTTTATGTATGTATCTGTCCACGTAGAGTAGAATATGTCACTCAATGTATTTGTGTCTTTTGGTTTTTCTTTTTGTGGCTTTAAACTCTTGTGTATTAAAAAAGAAATCTAATCTGTTTTTAGGTGTACTATGGTAGTTTTTATTTTGACATTTTTCTTCAGGTTTAGACATTTGAAATACTTGGCTAGCAGCTCAAAATAAACTCATCTGCAAAATGACAATACAAATCCATTACTGCTCACTTTGAATGAGATGTGATACACATGGGAACATAAATTCTTCACACACTATCGTCAAAAGAGAACAAGATGTTTGCTCAAATCTACTTCATCAAGTCAACAGTTGTGGACTTTTGAAATTGAGCTAATGTAGAGTTAGATCAGTTGGGAATTCAAGTGACTCTCTGTTGATGATTACCTGTTAAAAGTGACAGTTGTGAAAAGTGACAAGGCAGTTTGTTGTGAGGCTTGTTGGCTAGGTTTCCTTGTAGTTGGCCTCTGAAGGAAATGACTGTACTCTTGGGGTTTTATTCTACTTAAAAGCATGCTGGACAAATATGTTTGTTTACCAGTTAACTGATGGGTTGATCTTGCATGAAACTGGCTCTTGTTAAACATGACAACTGGAGCAGTTTTAACATCCCTCTCTGCTCTGCTGTGTTGCTACAGTGGTTGAACCTCCTCTGACCTGAGATTCTCCATGCCATGTTAATCCACTCCACACCACAAGTCAGAGGCTCCATCAGGTTAACCAGCTGGAACACTGTGCCCTCATTGTGCCACTACTGCCATGACAGAGATGCATAGACAGACGAAAAGAGGAAAAACAGGGAGGGAAGGGAGGCGGTGAGGAAAGAAGTGAAGGAGGCGGGCAGTATGGTGTCACAGCAGGACACTTAACATAAACTATAATCACAGCATCTCCCAAACACACATTGACACATGGAATCAATCAGTCTGCCCAATTTAGCTTTCAGCAGCATCCTGAGGTGTATCAAATGGGGGTGGAGAAAAATTATATGTGGCAAAAATGAGACCAAGCAACAGAGGGGAGTCCAACAAATGATACCCAGACTGAAGGACACATGAATGAGGCAAAGGTGAATGTGTGTCCAAGTTCTTGTATTTGTTAGTTTTTTATATGTAATGTGTGCAAGTACATAGATTAAAATATATATCTTTTTTTTTCATGCATGTAGTGGTTGTATCATTCATCGATGGGTGTTTCTGCTGATGGCTGAGTGAGCCTCCCTCCACAGCATTTGAGCCAACTTTGTATCTCTGCCCTCCAGCAAGACACTTGTGCTGTAAAAAGCCTTGTCAATTTTGCAAATTGTCATGGCTAAGAATAGCCAGAAGAAAATCAGATGGGTGATACAAGACCAAATTTTACTGTCAGGAGTTGTTCAGGGGACAAAGACACACACACATATAAACTTGCATTGCCAGGCATCCAGGACAGATACATACCTGTGATATAGCGGATTTAAAATCTGGACCATTTGAAAGAAAGATCCCTGTTTAAAATCTGTCTGAAGACCTTTTTATTGAACACATTTTGCTACATAATAATCAACAATCTTTGAACTAATAACACTTTTACTATATCAATACAACTGCTGTGACTTACTGCTACTTCTGGTTTAAATATTGTGTGGAGTTGAAGTGTAATGCAAGAGCAATATTTGTATTCAGTATCTGAATGATAAGCTAAAGGTAGAAAGTTCATGCATACTATGGTTCCTTTTCAGTGTAGTTAGGCACATCCATAATTCTCTACATCTTCGTGTCATCTTGCTGCTTATATGTTTGGGGGTTAATTTTCTGAATCTACATCAAGTTGAAAACCAAAACAGTATAAATAAGCATTGTTATGAGGCTAACAGTTCTGCATCCTCGTCTGAAAAGGTTTCATGGTTGTTTTCTGACTTTGAGCAAACTGAGCCAAAACCAAAAAGTGAAACCTAATTTAAAGCTTTGGACTGACACAATTCTGACTCTAGTCTCCAGCTCTCCCTCTGGAAGTCATTTAAACTTTGGGTTTGTTATCATATCTTTTTCTCCTGTTATTATTGCAATTTAAGCAACAACGGAAAAAAAAAATGAAGTCAGAATTAGGTATAGGTTAGAATAGGCACTTACATGATGTTAAAAATCTGTACAACATCTCTGATGTTAAACGGCAACGAGAAAGAACTGATATTTTTCAGCTTTTGGCTTTCAGCAGCGTATTACATATAACATCAACCACATCCTTTCTGCCAGAAAGTCTCCTGTCAGACATTTGGTTGGCTCAACTTCAGACCACCTTGGACTCCATTGGTTGCTTGCCAATTGCCATTGCTTTGTTACTGTTTCATTCATTCACTACCTGTCCACTAATGTAGAAATGGTAAATGGCCCACACTTACATGGGGCCTTTTTAATCTTATCTATGTTCTACAAAGCGCTTACATCATGTTTGTTTTCACAAATTCACAGCACTTTCTTTTATACATTTGCCGTCTGTATTTACAGTGTTTATTTTTTTCTCCCTACAATCACATACCAAGTAGAATATGAGGGGCACTGTAGGGGTTCAATGTCTTACCCAAGGACACTTTGACATGTGGAGGAGGTGGGATCAAACCACTTATCTTTTATTTGAAGCCAACCACCTGAACCATGTGGCTCAGGTGACTTGTATATGAGAATATGACAAGAGAAGAGCAAATTACTGCTTTTCTCATGTCGGACTGATAGAAGACGGGCGTCACTTTGGCTGACTAACCAAATCTGATGTATAAACTGACATCGTATAAGGGTTTGGGCAGATCATTTCAGCAGACAAACAGCAATGTTTCAAATTGTTTTCAAATTAGATTAACAATATAACTTCTTGCATCTTTGAATACGTGTTTTATGTGTTTGAGCTGCCAAACTATATCTTTACCATATCTTATTATTAGATGGATAAAAATCTTTGAAATTCACACACTACACTAGGATCAGCTTGAAGATTCGCAAAGATTACATAAAGTAGTGCTCAACTGTACATCTCAGATGCAAAGACAGATTTTGTGTTAAACCACACTTTTCTTAAATTCTATACAGGTTGAAACAGACATGTTTGTCAGGCGTTTTTTTGAGTTTGCTACCTGCAGACCAAAGCATGGCTTTGGGCTTCGCTGGAAGTAATTGAATCACACCTATGAGAAGTGCTCGCCCTGCCACCGGTGTTACATTTTATGTTTAGATGTATGAAGTGTGGTTGAAAGAGGTGCAGCTGGAATAGTTTAGAAAAAGAAATTAAATAAAGACTCGAGAAACTGTCGGCTGTGACAGATTTGAACCATGGTGACATTTATTCTGTAAATAAATGGAACACTTATGGAATGAAACCAGGTGTGTTTTATAGTGTGTGCATTTCTGGGGTGTACATGTTGCTTAGTGGGCGTGAGTGGAATCATGGGAGTGGAACACCTCACTGGGCACTCAAAGCTCTCAACACGGCAGGGGTTTGAAGAAGTGGGCTAGTCCATTCCACCTCTTTCTTCATCTTTACTTTTATCAGTTAACATGTTGAGAGGTGACCCCTTGAGAGCTTTCCTACATATGGATGAACCAACAATTCAGCTCTAATGGGCTCGACTCCATGCTCCTACTGGGAGTGTGGAGATGGCCAAGGCTCTTGTCTTTTCCCTGGACGGAGTGTGTGTGTAAGAGAGCAAGTAAAAGACACAGAAAGTGAGAATGAGTGCTCTGTACAAAGAGCTTGTAATATTAATGAAATCACCCTGGCAGATGGGTCTCATCTTGAAAGTGTCCCACAACCACTGAGATCTGCAGCTGGTTCACATGCACCCGCACACATTCACTCTTCCTCTCTGTTGTTAAGTGTGCCCCTGACAGCATATGTCTTCTTTTCTCGCTCTTTTTACTCTGGGCCTCTTTTTTATTATTCTTGCTTCCCCTCTTTATCCTTCTCTCTGTGCTCGTCTTTTATTCATAGAGAGATTTGGCCTAGGCGTCCAAGCTTTCAGGCCATAACTGTTGCCACGTTCTCCCCCCTCACCACCCCATTTCTCTCTGCCTGTCCCACTCTTCCTCTCTGTGTTGCTTCCTCTACCTGCATTAGGATTTGTCCACACCTCAAGCAAAAAGCCTTTATTCCATGTTGGCTTTATATGTCTTAACCCTCTGCAGTAGAAAAAGACGTAGATGGGCTTTTGAGATTAAAACGTTGCAAGCTTTTTCCCCTCTAATAGGCTTCCCTCAATTCACATAACACCGACCCAAAATGCAACCAAGTGCTTTATCTGCAGAGGAGCCAGTCATGCAGAAACACACATTGATGTATATACACTTATATGTACAGTTGCCAATTTATATCCCACAGCATGTCCACAATGGATCCATGTAACATAAATATACATGATGCATCATGTACAATTATGTGCAATGTTCCATTTCTCCTGTCAAACCGAATCAGTTTCTGATTCTTCCCCTTTTTTCTTTTTTTCCTTTAATGTGATAATTGTTTGAATCAGTTCCTCTTTTTTTGCATAGTCCAAACTTGTTAAATGGCTATCTTAAATTAGGTTGATGTCCTTTTTAATCTCACTTACAGTATTCTGATTGGTTGATTGTTTCCCCTATTTTGTGGACTAAGCTGGTCAAACAAATTTTATTTTTCTGGACTACTCTAAAATGTTGGAGATCATTGTGTGTTACATTGCGGTATACCTTCAAATTTTTCTAAATATTATACACATGTCTATGTTCCATACATTCACAGGTGTAAGCCGCTTGTCATGTCTTTAAAGGGGGAGCAAACAGGATAACAAACATAAGTAGTGTGACTCTGGTGGTTTTCCCCTGACAAAATCCTTGTAGCTTTTACAGACACCTGACCTCATAGGGCACTTTCACATGTGAAAATTCACACCATGGTCCGAACAAAGTTTCATGTTTTTATTACACTGTATACCATCTGATCCAGTAAGATTTGGTTTCACGCATCGCTTTATGGAATCATACCAAAAGGAAAAGAAAAGATTAATGGCACACATATTAATTAATGACACACCTATATATATATATATATATATATATATATATATATATATATATCACCTAAGTGATCCAACCCTGTCTCACGACAAACTGCAAATCAATCTACAGGCTTTTGTTATATGGCAAGTTTTTCCGTTATATGCAAGTTTTATAAATGATGGAAAAACCTCTTACAAAATGAACCGGTGGGAGTTTCCACACAAGATTACAAAAATCTCAACGGAGCTTAAAAATTTTTAATGAAAATAACACACAATGTTCCTAAATTTAATAAGAATTAAGAACCATTTCTTTGCCAAGGCATATGGAATCCCTGATAGTTACAAAGAGATAAAAACAAACTCAAATATTCAATGGCACGAACAAACTCGCACACACACTCTCACAATCAACAACACAGCAACGAGAGGCTTCAGACAGGAGGGGTTGCCAAGGAAACGATGGGAAGGAACCCTGGTTATTTGTGTTGAGCATATTTTCATTTGGGCTGAAACAGAGAGGCATGAAAACCCCAGAAGCACACGAGAGGTGATTTGTCCTGACAGCTCCTTTACTCTCCCGAGGTGTAACACAGACGCACAAACGCATAAACGGACGAGTGCACATGCATGAATACGTATAAACACACACAGACACATACAGAGATGCCAAAACCTCCCCCTCCCTTCTGAGCACATCAAGAGAAGTAAATCACTCGTGCCATCACAGAATGTCAGCAGGGAAGATGTGTGTTTGAGTGTGTGTGTATGCACGAGTTAGTGGATCCTTTGAGAAGGCCTACATGTGCAGTGTTTCATGCGAAAGTACTCTTTGCACTAAATGATTTTCTCCAACTTTAGTGCGTCTTTTGTCAGAACTGATCTGAGCTCACTGCAGTATTTTGGTGCTATCCTGCTTTGTTAGTATGGATCTGCTTAACTATATTTGCAGGCTGCACAATTTGTAGTTCATGTTTGGGGGGGGATTGGTCCCCAAGAGGGTAAAAGTATGTGGAAAGAGAGAAAAATAGTGGATGTTTTCATGGTTGTTTATCTGCCGGAGGGTATCATGGCGTTGAAGTGACACAGAGGGGAAACATGATGCAGTAGACTGAGAAAAATCACGCTCTTTTTAAAAAAAAAAAAAATAAATAAAAAAAAGGTTAGGTGAACCTTGAGCCTTGGGTTTTTTTAGGCTGATGCCATTCCCTGACTTACCACAGGAGGTCGCCATGTCTTGATCTTCAGCAGCAGCTCTGTCCTTGTCAGAGTTCCCTCCTCACTGGGCCATCCTGTGGAAAATCCTTTCAGGACGGGTGTTCAAGGGCATTCTTTCACTCCTCGTTTTTACTGCTGCATTTCTATGTCTCTTACTACATTTGAATCACATTTGACTGTTTTTATTTCCTTTCATTATTTCATCCTTAGTACATTCTCAAAGTCTCCTGTCATTTCTGATTTATCTTGTCTCCATCTGCATCTTAACAGGCCTGTGTTTTCTTTAAATGTGTAATGTAGGTGTTGCTTGCAAGGCCAAAGAGGCTGAAGGACAGAGGAGGTTTCATGGGAAAAAAAGGACAAGGTTTAGGGCGGATGCTGTGAATCTACCTATGAATATTAATACGTTCAGCTTTATTAATTGGAGAAGGATATAAGAAAGCCCAACATCTGCCCCCTAATCTTCTGGTTTTCTATTTTTGGCAACATAGGGGTGGACTGTATACTGAGGGAATATGTTGTTCTTCAGATGGTCATCTGGATTGTAACTTCTTAGCTTCCCATGTGGAATAATCAATGTCTGCAGCTTCTTAGCTGACCTATTTGGGGTTCCACATTGTGTGAGGAAGACAGTAAAAATTTAAGAAGAGATTGGATTCTTTGCAGCGATCAATGAGGTACCTCAGTCTTTAGGACCTAATCACGATTTCTTTCTTTTTTAGGTTGGGGGGTATGATCACGGCCTACAAGATAGTACCAGATGAGATAGATGAAATTAAGGTAAGGACTATCTGTTTACTGTATTTAATTCTGAACAATGCAAGTATATATCTGTGTCTATTTTCATCTGCAGTGAGGATTTTCCTATATGTGCATGCTTACTAACAGGAGACGCTGGTGGACTGGTGCGATGAAAAGGAACTCAACCTCATTCTCACCACCGGAGGCACCGGGTTCGCCCCGAGAGACGTCACACCAGAGGTGGGCTTCAATCTTTTTCTTTTAAATGTGTCAGTGATGAATCTATCCAAAAACAACAAATTTTCTCAGCTCAACACACTAGGCCGTAAGGTGTTTTCTATAGGGATAAGCATTAATTTACAGTAAGCAACGGTTGAAAATGTTTCCAAATCTCATTTTATAGATTCTTTAATTCATAACTATACAATCTTTGACATTAACCACATAGTTTTTTAGATATGGATAGAAACATGTTACATGAGAGTGCATCAAGACAGGTTTGGGTGTTACATGCAATATAAGAGAAGTAAAGTCATGCTGTACCGTTACAATCTACAAGTATGATAGTAACTAATGTAGAATGCAGAAGAGCTTTTTTGTGTTTGGGTGTTGAAAGGCAGATGTCTCCTGCTGCTGCATGTGCTTTATTAGCAGCCTGCTTTTGCTGATCACACATGTGTGTTGCAGCACTGATTAGCACTAATTAACCCTGAGGGCCAAATGGGAAATAAAGGGGCAGAAGCCTGTTCATTACTGACTGGCTACCTTTTCTTTTCTTTCTTTTTATTTTTTAAAGAGAAAAACATTGACGTAGAGGTTTCTAAAGTTAGGCCTCGATATGCTACTCCGTCGCTATCCGCCAATCTTTCGAAGAGCTCCGTCGGCATGTCAGATACGCAAGGCAATTCACCTCCCGATCAGTAGGCGTCGCTATGCTAGACGACCTAATCTCACGACATCTATCGTGAAAGTCATTGATTGATTGTTTACCTTCCGGCTCCGTTCCACTTCTCATAATGAACGGTGGCGACCGAGAGACAAAGACTGTTGTTGGAGCTGCAGCTTATTGACATTGAGACAGGGCTCCGAACCGGTTCAAAGAACGAAAACGAAAACCGAAAACGAACGGAATTTTACGAGGAACGGAAACGGAAACGAAAACGAAATGGTCTTCAACTGTTCAGGAACAGAAACGTTATTCTGAAATCCACAAAACCGGTTAATAACGTTTTTTTTCGTTCTCTATATATTTTATAAAATTTCACAAAAGCGTAGCCTTTGTCAGGGGGAAAAAAAAGACTACTTCCGGTTGTGCGTTCACTTCGCTGCCCGCTAAGCTCAATGCAGGCAGCTGTCACGAATCACTTCCTTTATCCACTACTTAGTCTAGTTATCCACTAGTTAAGTAATGGTTCGGAGTAGATTCACCCTAGGGTCATTTGAACCGTGACATCCAGCCAAGTAGCCCACCCGAAGTTTTTCCGATCTTGGCCGAACATGAGCCGAGTTACTGAGTTATCCCGATTAGCTTAGTACAAGCGCTAACGGACCCTGGCAGTATCTCCAAAATGACCACACTAAAATCACATACCATGACACCAAACTTCTACAGTTGTACAAATATGGTCTGTACTCACAAAACGATGCATTTGGAAGTTTGAAAATAGTCCAGGAGTTTATTATTATCAACACAAGCCTAATAACTTCTCTGCTGCTAAAGCTGCGTCGACGTCACTTCCTTGATCTGGGAGCTTCAATGTAAGATGAGGGTTGATCTACTACTGTAGACAACAAAGCAAGGCTGCTCAATTTCTCCGTTGATAAAATAAATTCACAACTCTACAACATAAAAATTCCTAAAAATTCATGTAGAATCTAGCATATACTTTGTTGTCTACAGTAGTAGATCAACCCTCATCTTACATTGAAGCTCCCAGATCAAGGAAGTGACGCAGCTTTAGCCCATCTGAATGTTTTTGGATGCTGCCGGTGATTTTTTTATTTTTGGACATAGAGCTACGATGTAAATCAAGGGCAAATACTAATGAGTACGTCTATTCTAAGGTAAAGTCCACACACGTAGACTTGATAGGCCCGCCAAACACTGCCGGAACGATAAGAACGAACGATATATTACGTTCCGAACCGGTTCAGGAACGATATGTTGGTGGCGGAACGCAAGAACGAAAACGTTAAACATGCCTGAACCGTTCGGAACGGAACGATTGAAAAATAATTTCGTTTTCAAGCCCTGAGATGCAAATAATTTTGACCAAATGTTGACCAGCACATAGTAAACTCTTCCAAAAATGGCGTTGTTGTTGTTGTTGTTGTTGTTGTTGTGAGAGGAAGGAGCTAAACCAAAAAAGTGATTCCGGAAATGATGTTGTTAGCCGACCAATCACAACCCTTGCAGTCTCCACGAGTCTCCGTCTCCTCGACGGATAGATAGAATGCAGCATCCTACTATACCTTATAAATATCAACTGCTTCCATTTGAACTATTAACAATTTGTTTGCATACGGGCACACATGAATACAAAATACTACATGTTGGCAGAATACAATTGTCTAAACATGCAAGGGTGCACCCATAGTCTGTTTGGTCTTTACAAATATTCAGCTCAGCTTAAATGCACACACACAGATGCAGAAAAGTAGGCAGGGGATAAGCTGTGGTTCTCAGTCATATCACTGGTTGTCATCAATCATGGCAGACAACAGCAACCTTCCTGGAAGGTGGAAGACACGTACACACTGATAATACCTGCTATCTGATCCAACCCTGTATGCTGTAGACAGTGATATCTCTCTATCTGGTTCTGTCTGTTTGAATGCTGTACAAGACGCACGAGACTGCATTCTGTTGTGGCTGAAAGCAGGACAGGAGTAACAAACTACACTTCCTGACTATAATTGTATTGATGATCTATATTTTTGTAGATCTTAATAATACTATATATTTGTTTCAATATACAACTATGTGAAAATGGGCCCTTTCGGACATTTATAAAGACCAAATGATGCTCCTTAACGGTGTTATTGGCTTTAAGGTTCTATAACACTTTATTTGTCTCATTGTACTGCACCACCATTTGTTGAGATGCTTCATTTCAAGACCTTCCACTTCAAGGGCCCATTACACAATGGCTGGTCAGCTGATTGATCAAAAATGGAGCATGGCAATGTGACATCATGTCACAGTGCACTGCTGTGGCTGATGGTTATGAGATGCCATATTGTGAGACCACTGTTTTGTTGTGGTAACATGCTGTTTCACCCACTGAAAGCATTGTTTGTCATCTTTTTAGGAATTTGTTATCTTATGTGTATATATGTTGTCTTTGAGTGTGTATCCTTACCTCTACTTAGGAGTTCTCTTTGTTTGTTAGCCAGATTACACATAGTTCTGGACAGATTTGCATAAACATTTTACCAGAAGTAATTTTCTTTTTCATTCCAATCCAGATCAGGTGTTGAATCAAGGAATTTTTTTTATTAAGCTTCAGGGAATTTATGAAATGTCAGACAACTCTTCCCTTTGAAAGTTTCCCTGATTGAAATCAAGT
Source organism: Odontesthes bonariensis (assembly GCF_027942865.1). NCBI lineage: Eukaryota > Metazoa > Chordata > Actinopteri > Atheriniformes > Atherinopsidae > Odontesthes > Odontesthes bonariensis. The sequence goes on from NC_134529.1 coordinate 10,096,771, forward strand.
GGCTCCAGGCAGAGAAACTTGAGAAACAATGTGACTGAGATACCAGCTGTAAGACTTTCTAAGATAATTGAAAGTTTTCTACAGCCATTTTTATTTTGATAAATGCTAAAGTCTAAATCATCTCAAAACCTTTGTGAGCATTAATGCAGGTAAAACTTGCAGCTTGTTACTAAACTTTCCAGCACTTTCAGAAAAAAAGAAATGGGATTGAGAAAAATCTGCAGAGAGGTGTCGAGGCTGCATATCCATTTCTCTGTCAGTATTTTATAAGGATTCACATTTGTGGATTTCCAGTGTTGATTTACACATTGAAGCACTTCTTTGCATTCTCTTCTTTCAAAGAGATTTAAAGCGTACTTGGACTGTGCAAGCTAAATATACAATATAAAGAGTGGCATCTGTGTGAGGCTTGTGCAGGAGTTTCTTACCATAAGGCGTGTGTTGTATGATCTAGTTGTATAGGTTATAAATGAAGGCATCAATGTACGCAGCATTGAAGTCAAGCCAAATTTACCTACAGGTGTATAGGTAAGTATATCCATATTACAGCAGCAATTATTGCTTTGTTTTGGTTTGTGGCCAATTATCACGACTGTGCCGCCCTGTAATGCATGGCACTTTGACGTTGGTTGCCAAATTCTGTTGTGGAAAACTAAGCAGCTGCTCATTTTTGTCTGAGTTGTGCCAAACTAGCCACTTGGCGGGATTATGCAATGTTTTATGGTGGTGACACAAAGTGAGGGATAAGAAGCCTGAACTACAAACCTCTGCAGCTAGTCAAGAGGCAGTGACTTCTGTGGGAGAGAATAACTCTCTTTGGTGTGGACTTTGGGCTTACTTACGTTGCAGATATTTTACAGGTGCATGTCATATGGGGACTTAGGGGAAAAACCGAAAAAGTTCAATATAATCTCTTTAAATTTTGTTTTTTTTAATAGCACTGCACATTTATTTTTCATTGTATCCATTAACAAATTAGATACACATAGATCTGTTGTAGATTTATTTACATTAGCAGTCAATATTGATTTAGTACCACTTGGGTAAGACCATATATTCTAAGTGAATCCATGCAATCAAACATGTAATGTTGAATGATTTTACCAGTAGGGTCACAACATTTTTTTCCCACTTTCAGTCTCATTACAGTTATGTAACCAGCTCTCGATGGAACTCTAACAGTAGCTTGTGTGAACATCTTCATGGCAGCCGACAGCCAGCTGTCCTGCCATCTCAAAAACAGCTGTAACCGTAACTAATAATATATTACTTCTCAATCAAATACACATCTGCTGAAACAAAAATCACTGAAATGAAAGTCAAAACAGTGATGGCGAACATCTTGTTGCTGTCAGTCGCCATTTCATATATATCTCTCAAAATTTGACTCTCTTATGGTTAAACAGTTAAGCTCCATGACACATAAAGCTATCAAACAGATGCATACTTAATTATCAGCATTCCTCATGCAAGTCCATTGATTTCTAGTTATTAGCGTAATGTTTGGGACTTACCTGGACCTGTATTTATCAGGGAAAAAGATTTCTCCTTTAAAAGGAAATGCTTAGTGGATGAATTCTGTCAGGGTTCTGATCTTTTACATTATTATAACGGTGATAAATCTTTTATCTTCTTCTTACCTCACAAGAAACCACTTCCTATTGTCATTTATGAATTAACTATGCAGCCGTAGGTTTGAAAAGAAATGGGATCAGTCTGCATTTAAAGGATAACTCTGTGGGCCTTTCTTCGGTTCATATTTTGTGATATTTCATACACTCGGAGTCCTTCCCCTGCCCTTGCTGGAACAGTCTCTCACCCTCTTCATGCACGTGTAATTAAGAGAAATCTGACCAATTTTCTCTTTAAGTAGAGGAACAAATTGCACAATTTATACATCCTGTCAGCTTAATGTGAATTCATACTACAAATAACCAGAGTTAAACAAACCCATACAAGACTTTTTTCAATCAGTGACTATGTATAGCGTGAGCTGCATACAGCATTAGATGAAGCATAAATCCAGTCCTACCCTCCGTCCCTCTTGTCTCTATTTCACTCTTCCTCGGTTACCTCCTACACTCTTTCCCTTTCCCTCATCCATCCTCCCTCTCCTCTCCTGAGTCCAAGCCAGAGATGCTCATCAGTGGCTTTTCTCCTTTGAAGTCTTTTCTCACCCTCGCTAATGGTGCGTTTGAAGTGTCACTCAGCTCAAGGACACCCAACACACACACATAAAACTGTAGGAGAAGACACTGTCTTCTTTGCCATCTTTCTGTCAGGAATGGGCTATATCACCGGTGCTTATTTTACAGGTTCATAATTCTATTTGAGGGTTTTACCTGAAGAGATTAACATGCTTCACTGTTCAAAAACACAATCGTTTCCTCGTACTATAAATTGCTGCTACACATTTTGTCATCCTCCATCTTAAATGCAAAGTTTTTGCTCCTGTCTCTCTATGGGCTTATTCTGGAATGCCCACTCTGCTCTTATTGGTGAGCTGTTTGGTTAAAGATAATGGCGTGCAAGATGGTGCTCATTCTCACTTTGTGGTGTACCACACTAGCCAAAAAGGCATATATTATGCAGATGTATAAGCCTGGCCTATTAATGAGGCAATTCAGGAGCAGTCTCAAATTTGGGATAGGAAGTCTCCCTTTGGTGTGGATCTTGGGGTTTGTAACTAAAGATTTTTTCTGTTCACAAAAAGCTGAATGTAATGGAATCCTAAAAAAAAATGACTATGACCTTTTTAATGTCATGGCTTGGAAATTACAGATCTTCCCTTTAAAGATCTAATACAACTTTGATACAGCAATAAACAATATTGGGGGTTTATTGATGTTCTTACCAGAGTATGAAGTGTGTCCCAAGCCCAAAGAACTTAGCTCATTCTATTTAACCTACCTTCTTAGAAAAAAAAAGAAAAGCCCCACAAAAACAGTTACACAACATGAAAACTTATAGATACATTTTTTTACTGAGATTAAGTGGGCTTTTTTAACTATTTCATGGGCCCCAAGTTAGGTTTTACTTTCTATTTTGGCTCGGTTTGTGTTGAAGATAAGGGCTGCTCTTGTGTGACACCCAGTGGTTTTATAAGGTTACACAATTCACCTTTATTGTCCCTACTTTGCATATTCTGCTCGGTGAGAAAGAGAAATCAAAGCATTTTTATTTGTTAGAATATTGAAGCGTCATGAAGCAGTGCAATAATTGATTGGAATTATCTATTAAAAGCAGTGTATTGTACTGACATTTATATTGTTTCAACCTTCACTGACTTCTTTTATTCCTTTATTTTTATACATTAATTCAGTGCTAACCACTACACCAGCGTGCTCTCTCCACCTATATTTTGATTTATCAATTTATTTTTATCTTGTCTTTCTCCACTAGGCCCTGGAGGAGCCATAGACATTAAAAGATATAGAATTTAAAGATCACATTTTACAGTATGTGGGTTACTTTTTGCACACAATCTACTGTAGACAGAGGGGAGAAAGCAGACCAGACTTTTACAAAAACACCAAAGAGCATCCTCAAAGAGACTTTGCTCCTCTTAATATGCCTTGAGCAACTCTGAAAACAGGATTTTTTAAGGACTTTGAAATGTTGAGTGTGTGCTATATTTCCATGCATTTCTATTTTTCATGGGTAGCATGTAGAATCAGTCAAAAAATAACTATTTTTCCCTGGTGACATATAGCACCCTTATGTTTTGCTCAGATTCTCAGTCGGCGCTTAGTTAATAAATCTGGAAGTTTCAGTGCAAACAAAACAAATTAAACTTGCTAAATGATTTATATTGTTCTAACAAATCTCCTATCCATGTCTCCTCTCTCCAGGCCACGAAGGAGGTGATAGAGCGTGAAGCTCCAGGGATGTCCCTGGCAATGCTGATGGGATCTCTCAACGTCACACCATTAGGCATGCTTTCCAGGTCAGAGAAACACCATGACACTCTAGAATCAATCATTTGATTTTTATGTGGTTCATTATTTTAATCTTTTCTGTAAACAGAAATTCACAACTGCAAAAACTGTTTGTTTTCATATATATTTTAGTCAGATTGCACTTTAAAACACTTCTGAGATAACTAAACTTGCACCTCAGGTACACTTAAAATATCCTGTGATCTGATATTATATCCACTGTATTTAGGTCTGATCAGAATGGGTTGGTAGTTGGTTTTCTAGTTGAGCCTTAAAAAATGCTAATTTATACTTTTTCTTAATTTAAGAGGATCATGACACCCTCTCATATTTAAAGGGAAAAGAGAAACCTATCATTGTCAACAAGCATGCTTCTCATAGTAACTGTGCATTTACAGACCTGTGTGTGGTATCCGAGGGAAGACGCTCATCATTAACTTACCAGGAAGCAAGAAAGGCTCCCAGGTAGGAAATGCTGTAAACACTTTTTGGTTGTGGATGTGACCGTTGGTGCTCAGTAGGTTGGCCTGCAATGCAAACAGATTGAATGAAACAGATTTGCCTGACATGGAGGGGGAGCTCAGACTTGTTTGACAGATCGGTTGCTGTATTTTAAGGACAGTTCAATCTGCCATTTTTGAAAGTGACACATTAGATCAACGTTTTTTCTTACTGTACATGGTGGTACAGAGGTTGCAAAAGTACTTGCATCTTTACTCAAGTAGAAGTGCATATACTTTTGTTTGAAGAAAAAACAGAAACTGGTTTTTAACTCTTTGCAATCATGCTGCTTGATGTTAGTCGGGGGGAGTTAGCAAGTCTTAAGTTTCCAACCAGTAAAACTGCCTTGAGGTGCTAATTTTTTTCCACATTGAAAGTCATATTTACAGAATCCTCAGTTGATATCGAATACAGCATTACATTGATGATTGAGATTGATCTTGTTCCTGAAAAAGTACATATATGTATGTGTATATATATATATATATATATATATATATATATATATATATATATATATATATGTATAAATAGAGATGTATTATATCAACACACTATGTGTCCACGCACTGCTCTGTCCTCTCTCTATCTCTCTGCCGTGCTGACCTGCACATCTGTCTATGTCTCGTTACTCGCCTGCTTCTCCTGATCGATTTTAGCACTTCGTTCAATCAATTACACCACCTCTCCCCCATCTGCTGCCATATTAGTGTCTCCCTCATCAACCCGGAGGTAAAGGTAATGGCACAGGCAGTCCATTGGAGGCTTTTATTACAATGATATCCTGTCATAAAGATAAGAGGGAAGTCCAGCTGAGCCAGCCAGACGAAGCTCCTTCTGTCAGTGTCAGGCATTTTTTAAACTACTCATTTTGTCTCACTGGCCTGACTTAAATAGCAGATATCAAAAAGAGTATTTTTGTATATTGTACAGTAATATTTAAGTTTTCAGTACTGCATTTTAAATTTGTATTTACAGTACAATGAATTGTTAAGTTTTTCTTACTATTTATTTCTTCCACATTGTGAAGACTTTGTTTTAGAGACAGTGGTCTGGAAATCATAATTGCATAAAAGCTTTGTTACAAGATTTTGCATTTAGAAATAGTTTTGACATTAAAATGCTTATTGGAAGAAAAAAAAACACCATTTTAGCATTGTGCCTTTTTATTAGATTTCAGGACTCAAAGCAGCAAAGGAGGAGACACTGATTTCATGTTATGAGTAAAACCCTGAAACTATGCTTTTCCACATTTACCAAGATGCACCCCAAACACATATTGCTTTCGACCTTTGTATCAAACTCCACACCTTAAATCTATTGCACGCCCTGACAAAAAGCTAACAGTTCTACCTAAGAAAAAAGTGAGGATAACAGTGACTTCTCAAACACTAAAAAGCATCCATCAGAGCCTTGAGAGTTAAGATGCATAACTGTCTTTACAGACTGAATATAACATCTCATGACAAGTAAATTGAAATCCATGTTTAAATCTGCGGAATACCCTTTAAATGCTTTTAAAATGTTCTTCTGTGACCAAAGAAATATTATAGTTATTTTGGTGAAGACGGTGAGGATACATCCACCCGTAGTGTTGTGATTCATACCCACTATGATGACAGTACTACACACTGCCATGATATTTTTTGTCAAGACGGACAGGAAAAGAAAAAAACACGAATTGCAACTTTACTGTACTGTGCAAGATTTAATCACTTGCCTCTCAACATATATTTACAGACAGTTATTGTGATCATGCTCTTGTTTTATTATCCATACCATGACTTGACAGGCTGATAGTTTTATTAAATGTTATATCTCCTTGTTTGTTTTTGTAGGAACTCTATGTGCCTAATTATTACAGTGTTTAAACAAATATGTTTCTATCTGTTTCAAAGATAAGAAAAGGGCAATGACACATTTCTCAATTAAAAATGTGTAACTTTTTACAACTACATACTGTACACCCTCTGATGTAGAGTTTGGGGGAAATGAGCCATTTCAAACTTTTGACCGTGCAGCCAATCCACTGTAAAGACAGAAAGAAGTTGGTTGTTTTCATGTCTTAGAAAGTGGATAGTTTTTCATTTAGCATGTGTTGGTGAGCGAATAAGTACATATTCACTTATTTTCCGGAAGTTACCAGATTGCCAGTTTATATTTACAAGATAAGCACCATGCAGTTTTCATCAGGTAACACTACAGATGGATGTGAAAGTCTCCAGATGTGTCACTAGTCTTCACATCTGGGACTCTGTCTGTCGGCTACCACTGTGAAGTCTGGATTGTAGTGTGACCTGGAAAATGTAGACCCTGATGCTTGCTGCACTGAGATCAGACAATTTGTTGACAGCCTTTTTCTTGTCTGATTTTAGGGGGGTGAAACAAAAGTCACTCTCCCTCAGCTACAGAATTTTCCGGTCAATAAAGAAGCACCATCTGTTATTTTCCAGTCAGTCCTGTTTCTCTTCTGCTTCTTGTCATTGTGTCTTTTCTTCCTTTTGATTTAGCGGATCGTCATTGTACTCCAGTAAAATGATGCATGATGCAATCTAAAGGAAAGGTACCATAACAAGGTTTCTGCTTGCTGTGTGGTTAGTTCTTTGTTTGGCACAGCTGGTAAACACCTTGTATACCATTTAAGAATCTTTCACTTCTTATTGGGAGGTTTTTATTTTTTCATTCTTCTCCTAAAGGTCTTCAGTTCTGTGAGATTCTTCAGCTGTCTTGAAAGCACTGCTCGAGGCATGGTGCTCACAATTTGGAGAGGTGCTAATGAAAATCTGTAACCTTTTTTTCTCCAAAAATACCTTTCCTCCTTGCGATCATCCTCACATGATCAGACAACATGATTTGTTCCCAAATGGTACCAGCCTTGTTTAGATTTAATTTTCAAACTTCTAACATGACGCTCCACACCAGAGTCTGCTAAACATTCCTAAAGGTGTTCTGCTTTTTTCTTAATGAGATTCAGACCTTAGCCTTACCTCCACTATTCCTGTTAACTGTAATTCCTAATTACATAACAAACTGAGAGCAGAGCTATCTGAAAACACTTGCCTGGTCGTTCCTTGTGGCCATCAGTTATTTGAACTCTCTGAGTGCTGGGCAGCTGCTTAGAGGAGCTCACAGCTGCTCACAGCCATTGTTGGAAAAAAAGGTTTTATGAGTCAGAATCTTCATAATGCTTCATAATCAATGACTGTGGACAAGCGATAGCTCTAATATGAGCCTCAGTCTCTGCCGAAATATTTTCATTTTTTGTAATTTATACTTTTTATAGATCAGTTCACAGTTAAAAAAGTCTTGAGATCTCACACTCCTCGTCTCTCTATCCTTCCCTGCAACTCCCTCAGAACAGCTTTCCCCTCTTCCTCCATCCCTCTCTCACACTTTTGTTCATTGGCAATATAGCCCGAGATTCTGCTCTTTAGTGGTCTTGACAGTTGCTCTCCTCCAAGACAAAACAGTGAATAAGAGAAGAAAAAAAAATACCTGGAAAATTTCTCTGGCACACAATGAAAGTATGAAATGGGAAAGGAGGAATGCCTCCAGGCTCTTAACACCATCTTCGTCCAATCCTTCTCCCCTGTATCTCTACCCACCCAGTCCTCTTCTCCTCATTTTCCAAAATGCTCAGATGTGGGCTTCGAACATGTCAGGAAGAGCCTTAAATAGCCTTCACTGGGGTTTTGTGTGTGTGTCTCTGTGTGTTAGGAAAGGTGAGGATAAGGAGTGCAAAGGTTAGCTTGCGGCTTCACAGTCGACTACTGAGATTAACCAATTCAATCTGTTTCATCTCCTGGTCTGAGGAGTCCCCCTGTTCTTTTTTTGTATGCTTTATACACAGTGGGAGAAGACACTACTTCCATCATGCATAGATTTTAATGTGGATTTATGGAATTCAGTTAAATTAAGGTTAACACAGTCAAGTTTAACCCAGCCTGAGATATGTGCACATTAAAAACAGAACATTGAGTCAAAAGCTTGCTCCAAAAGCCCATTCATAGCCAGTGTATAAAGTGTGTGTGTGTGGGGGGGGGTAAATAATGTATACCCTCATTGCTTAAAATACACAGTAAGATAAATAATTTCACAGATTAGCGCTTGTCTTGGGAGAGAGGAGAATGGAGCGTTTAGCTTAGCTGAGGAACCCACAGGCACACTGACACAGAGAGGGAAATGGGGATGGAGGGATGTGGGAAGGAGCAGAGAACTAGTAGAAATGTAGCCAGAAGGAGGCGATGTGATATGCTGAGGTTTTAAAGGAAAGGTCTCACCTTTGTTTGTCACATATTTCTGAAAGTAGTAATAATTCCATCATAGTCATTGTCAACAATGTGTAACTCCAGAAACAAAATTAATGTTTACTCACTCATCATTTCAGACCTAATTTGACATTTTTTTGCGCAAATATTTCATACCAAAAGCCTTTCAAATGCTTAAAGGGAAAAATCTTTTCTTTGCTCTTTGGCTTTAAATGTGACACCGACTTCTAAAACCCATTCACAGCAGATGGGAGGCAGGGGGTGAGCTGGTCAGCAACTTGTCTGGAAATTAGTTTTATTGACCTTAGTTCAGCTCTCATTTAATGGAATGGAGAGATCCTTTGTGGACAAAAAGTATGCCTTAATCTAAGTGTTCAAGTACTGTAAACTGAAGAAAAGTTTTTTCTTCAGGAGGTGTCAGCACCTCTTTAAAAGTTTAGTATTTTAGTCATCTGAAGCATTCAGGTGTGTATTAACACAATTTCAAGGAGGGAAGACATCAGCAATGATCTTTGCAACTGTTGCTGTCCATCAATCTGGGAAGGGTTGTATGGTCATTTCCAAATGATTTTGTTGGGAAAGATTATTCGCAAGTGGAAAATGTTGTAGGCATTTGCTAATCTTCCCAGGAGTGCACATTCCAACAAGTTCACCCCGAGGTCAGAGAAACTGCAAAGAGCCAAGAGCTCCATCTCAGACTCTCGAGGTCTCAGTTAGGATGTTAAATGTTGAAGTCCAGGACGGTATAATTTGAAAAATAATATGAATAGTAAGTATAGCTTGGAATGGTTACTTGGAGAAAGCCTCCTCACTAAAAAGAACATGGCAGCACAGCTTGGATTTGCAAAGTTGCACTGAGCACATCACAAGACTTCTTGAACAATGTCCTTTGAACAAACAAAGCCAAAGAGGAGATGTTCAGCACAAACATCTAATTCAGCCTGCTAAACATGGTGGTGGAAGGATGATGATTTAAGCCCGTTTTGCAGCGACAGGAACTGGGCACCTTGCAGTCATTGAGTTGAACTTGATCCCCCCCTGTATACCAATGTATTTTAATCTATCTGACAGCTGAAGCTTGGATCATACAACAGGACAATCACCTCAAACATGCCAGCAAATCTACAACAGAATGGTTGAGAAAGAAAATGATTTAGATTTTGCAATAGACTTGAACCAGTGTTGGGACCATAAGAGAGCAGTGCATAAACAATATCTGCCAACCTCAAAAAACTAAAGCAGCTCTGTCAAGAAAACTGGGCTAAAATTCCTCCACAACAATGTGATCGTCGCACAGAACATGATCACTTCAAGTTATTGCCGCTAAAATGGTTTTATAAGCTGTTTACTCATGGACTGCACTTAGTTTTTTCACACACTGCTTCTGCAGTTTGGCTTACTTTATGTTAAATAATATTGACACAGTATAATATGCCATGTGTTGTTCACCTGAGGTTGTATTTACCTCATTTTAAGACATGTTAAGGACCAGATTTTTTTATTATTATTATTTCTGAAACCTTAGAATTGAGAAATGTATACTTTTTACCCTAACTCATTACACATTATGATTTGTTGATTTGAACATGTAATCCATTAAAGTGCTTGTAATAATACTGTACTGTTTTGTTTCATTTTGTATGAAATGTAGGCAGCTATGAAGTGAGACTCAACAATTATCTGAAAACTAGCTAAAGACAACTTTACTTGGACCCTCCAGGAATGCTTTCAGTTCATCCTCCCAGCGCTGCCGCACGCCATCGACCTCCTTCGGGACGCAGTGGTGAAGGTAAAGGAAGCAGCGGACGAGCTGGAGGACCTGCCTTCACCACCGCCACCCCTCTCGCCCCCTCCCAACAGTTCGCCTCACCGCCTGACAGAGGACAAAGGCGTGCAATGCGAGGAAGAGGATGAGGAGAAGAAGGACAGCGGCATAGCATCAACTGAGGACAGCTCCTCCTCCCACATCACTGCTGCATCCATTGCAGCCAAGGTACAGGACAGATAGGAGGGGAGAGTCTGTTGTTCCAATGAGTTGTTGCCCTCAAATCGTCATCGTTACATGTTCACACGTCATTCATACAAGAAAATGTTAATGGTTGCTTATTTAGCACGTCAACATCAGTCATTACCAGACATGATATATTATTTGATTATGAAAAATAAAAAGGTTTTAATGCATACAGTAATTGCTGTTGATCAGAATTGCTAATGATTGCCAAATATTGGTCAGATAGTGTTTTCAAATGATACATTTACTGTTCAGCCCTTGCTGCAGTACAGATAAAGAATTACATTTTTTATTTAGTTTCTTTGTTTCTTCTTGTTAGATATTTTAAGATGCCTCACGGGGACTTGGTCCTTCAAAAGTCTTCAAGACTTGAAATGGAATATATTGGGATATATTCCATGCTATCTAAATATTTTATTCTAGGCTAAAATCATGAGAATCCCTTTTACTGATCTGTAAAGCCTTTTTTCTTACTAGTATGTCCAGTCCACTCTGGTTCTTTTTACATTTACATTAAATTTTTCTTGTATTTTGTGCTCACTTCTCGACTCATCTTTATTTTATAGCATTTTCAGTCATAAGAACAAAACAATGTGCTTTACAGAACAAGACAAAACATTAAAGACAAAACGTATCAAATAGAAATCTCAAAGATTAAAAAATGAACTTTACATATAGTATCTATTTGCTATTAAGACGTGCCTGAGTCCAGTGTAGTTTCCTGGCATTAAAAAGTTTCTTGCATCATGGTTTTTGAAGGTGTTGACAGATAGCTTGATTTAAAGTATAGGGAACTAAACCTTTCACATTTCTTCATTACATTATGATTGTCTGAATTTCATTACATGTGTTTGTGTGTCTACTCTGTGTGTTCATGTACCATCAGGAGCAGTATGTCTCCACAGCACTTTCTGAACCTGGGTCAAATAATTAATTGTTTGATTCTGGATTAATGCATGCTGGTATTTGTACTGCTTTAACTTTTAATAAGATGCACCTGACATATCGCATCTTTAAGCTATGCTTGCTGCTGCCATCTACAATAGCATGTGTCCATCCCCATCATCGTGTCCTGTCCTGTCTGCAGCCTGGACTCTACCTTATTTGTTTTCAGGGCAGCATCGTACCTCATTGTCCAGTCATAGATAAAGCTCGGTAAGACTCCACCACCCAAAATCTCAACCATCCCTGGCATCATTTGTCATCATGTCATTGTTTTGAGGTAATTTGTCTTTCATCTTCATCAGCACAGTGGTATGAGTTTGATATATTAGAAACACTGAAACATTTTGTTGATATCGTTGGTTTGTGAACCTTAGTACATATTTGAAGTGTGTGGATTAAGTATATATACATGTGTCTCTTTCAATCTTCTAAAGCAGTATGTGTTTTATGGGTTTATTATCTTTGTTTGTGTGGTGTTCATATGCATGTTTGTCTGCATGTGTGTGTGTGTTTGTGTGTGATCTCAGATCCCAGACTCCATTATCTCGCGGGGTGTGCAGGTGTTGCCCAGGGATGCAGCCTCTCTTAGCACCACGCCATCTGAGTCGCCCCGTGCCCAGGCCACCTCCCGCCTTTCTACTGCTTCCTGTCCCACACCCAAAGTGAGTCCACGCACAGCCAACTTATAAACAGACTTCAGAGGTAATATCTAAAAATCCAAAACACACATTTAGGCATATGTAGAATGATCACTGTTGTACTTATTCTCAGGTCCTCTTTTGAAGACTTGAATTTAATTCACATTCTATTATTCACCATAATTGCTTCTTTCGTCATCAACTTTTATCATTAGTTCAAATCAGTCACACACAGCTTGGTTGCTGCACACAAATGATGCGTGTTGTGAGAAGATCTATCTTGATCTTCGCCCCAGTTATTATAGTTTCATACAAATTGACAAACAACAGATCCAGATAGAAATGGGCTCATGTCACATTAGATATATGGCTTTTTTGGTTCAAATTACAAAAGATCAGATTATTCTGTTGCTGCAAATGCTGCTGACATGTAAGCTGAGTAGCTGTTAGGAGTTCTTGACCTTGAAATGGTTAATCAAAAGATTACACAGAAGTTAATAGACTCATTGATTAGCTCACCAGTTTGGAAAATGCATATTTTGCACCTACAGCCAGCAAACCAATAGCGTATGAATACGCATCTGTAGTTAAGAGACGAGATGTTTGTTCCGCTAGCTCTATTAAAAATCTGTTTAAGGTATTAACCCATCACGTTTGAGCAGGCTTTGGCTCCATGCAGGTTTACGGTTCATATAAAGAGCAGAAGAGATAGAATGTATTGACCGAAATGCAACAAGGTTATCATCTAAAGTAATAAACCCAAAGTAATGAACCACTGTCCCCAGAAGCTAATTCATTAAACAATAAGATTCCCAAATTCCCACATCTAATACATTTTTATTAATGTTAAACCTTGTTTATTTAACCCCTACAAAGACTAAAATGTGGAAAACAAGCTGTGATTTTACATGCTGTTATTAATGTATTGTCATTGAAACAACAGACTTCCTCAAATCTTGTTGTCACCATGAGGTTGCCAGGCAACCTGAACCATTAGTATGTATTTCCTGTAAAACCCATTTTCTAACTAACCACATTCCCCTGCTTTGTAGCAAAGCCAAAGCCCAGTCATTCCTTACCCCAATCAAATCATTTGGGACTTTACAAACATCAGTATTTGATGCCCTGAGAATGACATGCATTTGAGAAACTAAGTCATTTTCCAAATTCTTTTAACGTAAGCCAGCACTGACTGAAATCACAACAGCTTCTAAGCTTTCCCATTAGCACAAACTATTTCCATTGTGAGCAACCTTCAGGCATTGATTACCAAAAACTGAACTGATAAGTAGACCTTGAGTCAAGAATCTAGAGAAACTCTGATTCTTGAAATTTATCTAATTCTTGCTGCAATTTGGAACCTTTTGGCATATTAACTAATCTGAACTAAATTAAACCTAAATCCTCATTTTGAATGTAATCTTCAATCCAAATATGAAATCAGAACTTGCTTTGAGTAAGAAAGAAGTGCTTCAAAAGTCCCAAGCTGACGACTTTAAAAATCTTAATGAAATTCTCATCAGGACAAGACAAAAAGGATGTACACTTTACACACTGAGTCTTTTCCAGCCCATTTTCCCTCCCTTTTCAGACCTACTGTTTGCCTCCCTCTGCGCAGCTGTCTTTCTCAGGCTCTAGGCCTGCCGTTATTTTGTCTTGTCATATTGATTTCAACAGGAATCTCTCTCACGGACAAATGCCAAGGTTTTTCAAATGGGACTCTCATTTTTTTTGTTTTGGTGGGATAAATGCTTTTCTTTTTCTGTCATCATCTCTTTGATTTGCTGAATGAGAATATGTTTTACTTGTATTATTGTTAATTTAGGTAATCTAAAACAGGGCACTCTACATTGTTACATATCCTCACAGCATGCACACAAACACACACACTGACTCGTTTCAATGTCTCAGCATCACAAAGCGTATCTATTTCTGTGTTTGTTGCTGTACAAAACCTCTGTTTGTGTGTGAGTGTGTTTTTGTGTGTTTATGGAGACAGCAGGTGGTTGTTGTGCTTGGGTGCGTACATTATTGTTTACCAAGTTACATTGCAGCTTTTTTAACGTCTTTTTTAAAGTGTCCTGGCTATAATGGGATACTTAAACATTTTGTCCCCTCATATTCTTATGAATTCCACACATTTTGTTGTTGTGACTCTACTGTAGAACCACACAACTCCATACAAGCCAACCATAGCAAATGTCCAAGTATCCTTCTGTGTTTTAACAGATCTCTCCTGCAGGTTTTTAAAAAGCTAAATGGCGTCAGGTCTCTCCCTCTGTCTCCCTCTCCTTCTCTCTTTCACTTCATCTGTCAGTGTCACGTCTCCATGTGTCTCCTGGACAGCAGGCAGGTGCCATGGGAACGGATGAGCTTGTTGCCATGGGAACAGAGGGATGGGATGTTAGAGGTGGAGGGAGGGAGGGCGAGTGCATAGACGGGTCATGCAGCAGAGGGAGCAGCTAAGAAGGCTTTCTGCTGAGCTGTGTTTGGGTGCTCATAGAATGGAAAAAGGTCAGACAATAACCCCCACCACTGCCAACCTTTTATTAAAAAGTCTGACTGGAAATATAGATATTAAGATACATACTGTACAGAGGTTCATCCAGTAAAAATAATCCAATAAGTCATGATGCGAAGTACTGAACAGCAGGTAATGAGATGATAAAGCAGTAAGTCAGAAAAGGTGAAATCCTGCTTAGTTGGAAACCAGCTGCAGTTGTAATCTCTACGCTGTGGCTGATAGCGGTAAATTTACCATATTGTACATGTTGTGGTGTTTCGTAATAGCAAAGCTCATCATGGATTAGGACAAAGATATCATGCATAGTCTATTGTGCAGAGTGGTTCTGTATATACTCAATTATGTTTACAATTAATTTGCTCAGGTTGTGTTCGATTTGCCCACATGTTGGATGAAAGAAGCTCTGACACCTTGAGTCCAAAAGTTGCTCTAAGCACAGATTGGTTGATAGGAAGTGGTGCGCAGGTCTTGAGGCACGATTGAGAAGCATGGCTTGGCTTGTTGGTTAAAGTTGACTCAGGTGAGACTTTTCCTCTAAAACTTTGGCTTCATGTGATGATGAGTAGTAGTGGAGTGGTTGGATTATTTGTTACTTCTCAATTTAATAGGGATACTATAGCCTTTTTCAAGAAAAGAAAATATGCAACTCCCAGACAGGTTCTTGAGTTTATATGGACGGCCAGAAATTGAACGCAAAAATAAAAGTTTTTATCATGCTTTTGAGATAACATGTCGATCTTGCAATTACTGCTTTTTTTTACAGTTGTTTTAAATCGAAAATCTTCGTTTTACACATTTTATTGAATACTCTGTGCACAGGCTCATGCCCGTTCAACCAGTAAACAAATCTTCATTTTAAGGGTGCAGGGGTGGCAGTGGAATGTGATTTCTGCTTGAAGATCATAGCTTACTGTAGTGTGTAATCTTGTTTTGTTTATATGTTTTATTCTCAGTCACGGATTTGGTTTAGGCACTAAATCCACTTGGTAAACGCTCTGAAAAACCATAATTCGGCATTAATTCAAAACCCTGTATCCTGCACAATCCTGTCACAGAATAAGAAGATGAGAATGGGATGTCTTCTAGCTGTTTTGGTTTAAAAAAAAGTTGGGATAGCACACTTCTGTGGTTTCAGGAATTATAAAATGTCAATAGTTTATTTCAGCAACTGGGCTGCTCATTGAGTTAGAAGTTGCTGCTCTGCGGACAGAAAAGTCACGTTGAAATAATGGCTGCACATTATGGCTGCTTTTACATTATCCTGGACGTATCCAAGATTTAGTGACTTGCTCAAAACAGTGTGCATTTAAAAATAAATAAAACAGTAGCATCATAACATATATATATATATATATATATATATGTAAAACTAATAAATATCATTCTCCATCAACTAGGGCAAAAATAAGTATCTGTAATCCTCCCTCACACAAATTATTTTAGAATTTGATTTGATCCCAGGAAATTTTTGATTGAAAGAAAAAAAAGAAACCTTCAAAAACAAGTTCAATGACTCTGCCTTTGGTTATCTGCTTGTGATCTGTAGTAGAATTGTTTTCCATCGGTTTGAGCCGTTGTTTTCTGCATAGAGACAGATAACACTTCAGTATCACTATCTTACAGTGCATAGTGTGTCATTTGGACACTAACACTCCACTAAAAGTCCATTAAATAAACTTTTCTTATTGAATTAAGTGTTATCTATTTCAATCTTCTCATTCCCAAGCATTTTTAATCTTCTCTTTTCATCTCTACTGTGTTCTGCCCTCCAGCTTGTGGAAACCTTTACCCACGAGTACAGCTGATCATGGTTAGAGAGCATCATACTCATCCAAGGTGTTTTTGACCTCAGCTGAGATACGGACTGTGGATCTGTGAATAATTAGACAATGGCAAGCTTTAATGCTGCTGTTGGCCTCACTGATGTAGGAACCCCTGCCCACTTTCCCCTCACACAACATGGACATCTCCACACACGTCTCCACACACGTCTCCACACACGTCTCCACACACGTCTCCACACACGTCTCCACACACGTCTCCACACACGTCTCCTCAGTGAAGCCTTTCTCTGTTAATGATCCAGCCTGTCACAATCACATGCCAACCACATTAGTCAGTGTTTGCATGTGATGCAAGTGTCTGGACATGTGTGTCTTTGTGTGTAGCAGATAACAGACAGTTTATGGCTTTTGGAGGTATAGCTCTTCACTTGTTTAGATTCTGGCACAGGCTGTTTCCCAGCGACAAGCTGCCATATGTTCTTTGAAATTCCCACGTTGCAAGCAGCTGACGATGGTGTTTACACAATGTCCCTGGAGCCAAAGCCAGAGCCAGAATGGTTCTGTTCGCTGATGCATTTCATGTGCCATTGTGGGCTGTGCTAGTTTGTAACCAGCGCTGCGTGGTGGCTTTGAGAGGAGAAGGTATGGAGTAGGTCTTAATCTCTTCACTGCTGGAGCTGCTGCATTCTAGCAGCATAGCCAAAAGAGGCAAAGCACAAACAAGTCAATGCTCTCCTACCAAAGAGTAGCATTTAGAAAAAACACACACAGGTCATGCAGCACTTACAGCTCATTTGCCAAGTTATGGGACAGTGTGTGACTCTTTGTTTCTGGTGGATAGTCTGTAATTTAGCAATAGTGAAGGTGGATTTAAATTAGCACAAAATCACAGTTTATGTAAGTGTTTATTCTGCATGTATGTTAATGTTGTGTATGTACAAATGTTTAATGTCAAAGGAGCTCGATAGTTTTTTCTTCTATTTAGGATGAAGTCACAGAGAGGAGCACATTCTCACGACTGATTCCAAATGAAACGTTAAAATCAAAGTTAAGGGAGAAAGTGTCTCACTCTGACATGCACCACACACACAGCTAAGTAATGGGAGTTCTTACAAAAGGAATTACAAACTGAGCAGCTCCACGACTACTCGTGTAATTAGATTTTCTATCTCTGTCACGCTGTCTCTTATTTACGCTCACAGACGGATGCAAACAAGAATGCACACATGCACAAGATACGGCGAGGGTTGTTGTCCCCTCCCACCCATATGAGCATTTAGTACAGTTATGTAATGGTGAGTTTGGATTAATGAAGCATATGGGAGATGGGGCTCTGACTCAGAAGATGGTTGCCACTGTGTATTTGTGTGTGTTTGGGGTTTCCTCTCTTGTTTCTGTTCTCACTTAAGTAATGTTGGTGAGGATTTTCATCATCTAAATCTAAAATCTGAACGAAAGTTTGAAAATAACCTTCTAAATCCACAGGGTTTTTTTTTTAATCGCCTTCTCAAACAGAAACATGTTGATCCAACAACACATTTGTTCTTCTTTTACGTTTTTTATGTTGCTGGAGTTGTGACCACTTTGAAGTTTGTTTGTGTTTTTCCTTTCATCATGCACCTGAAGTAGGTGTAACTTTACTCTGCTTCTATGATTTCCTGAAAAGCTTATCAGGTGTTCATGAAAACCTTGATTCCTCAGCCGCTGAAACAGATAGAAATATGACAGAAAACCTTAAAAAATGCCTATAAATGTAAAAAAAAAAAAAAAAAACACAACAAAATTATACTTATCGCAGAATTATGCAAATCTCCTTTCTCTGGTTCGATGGATAACCAGTTCTATCCCACTGGAAGGAACTTAAATGTGGTGCAGATGCAACAGACAACATGTAAACTTACTTTGACTACCATACTGAGTGCAACAAAGAATTAACAACAAAAGTTGTTAATTCTTTTTGTTTTGTGCTTATTTCACAATTTACCACGATGTCAGGCTGTAGTTCTTTTGTCCTTTGGTTTGCTAGAACAAACAATATTTGACTTTACAATAAGAATTTGACCAATTTCTTATGTGAATGTGAGGCATGAAATAATAATCCTTCTCTATCACTTTCCATCAGAGCTTTCACCTTGATCACTTTGCATTTGCAAATGCCAACATTTGTTAGGCTCTGTGTAATGCATACCGTTCCAAACGTCCCATCAGCTTGACAATTATTGGCAGATATTTTGATTTAAATATTCAATGCTCTCACTGTTTCACGGTGCCTTTGCACAAACTCTTTCAGGTGCACGCACTGGAGGGATCGCTGCCTCATTTTGCTCCACTGGCCTTATTGCTTTTTTGGGGGGGGGGATTAATGGTTTGATGTATGGCTTTGGAGCCAAGGCCGGGGCTTATAGAAATCAACAGCTCCCCCCTTCACAGCGAGGTTTTGAAATTCAGACCATACCACTTTCACAGCCCTCAACACAGACAGCTTAGCTTGCACATTGAAGGTTAAGACAACGAGAATATGTTAAAATGAACTCATGTGTGCAAACAGGCATAAATGTAAAAATTTTGGTAAATTAAAAATACTAAAACGTGCTTACTTAAAATTTAAAAACACTATTCATCATGTTCTGAGAGTCATATACAGTATAATATTTGCAAGAAGGTTGCCCTTTGGTGTTGTGCTTAAATAATGTCTTTGTAGCTGATCAATAGTGTAAATTGTTGCTTGTTAATTATTTGACTTAATTATCCAATAATTGTCTGTTTGATAGATCCTGTCAGCACTTGTCTGTGCTCAAAGTTACAAAGTGCAAACCTGGCATCGGCATAGTAATCTGTTCCTTGCAAGAGTTTGACAGCATTCAAAACAAATGTGATGGCACATTGTCTGAGACAAGCATGAAAAATAACTGCATACGCAGTTTGGCTTAGGCCTGGTCTGTGCACAGATCACAGAATCATCACTTTTAAATGAGCAGTGACAGCGGATCATTGACAAACTGAGAGGATCTATCAGCAGGAGATGAATGATTTATCTACTGTTATAACTTCGGCACAGACAGCTGTAGTGTGACTGATCTATGATCTGTAAGCCAAAATGGGAGACTTCTGCTGTTGTAAACCCAAAACAGTGCAGGACACAGACTCTGTAATACTTAGTATAGAATATGATGCTGTCTTCTAGACTCTGTTTGATTAAAGTCGGACATTTTCAGTTGAAGCTGCAGCACAAATATCTGATTTCACTATCGCTGTCGTTTACTGACTGTTTTGGTGCTTACGGTGCACCTTTATTTGTGTGAGTGTGTGTTTGTATTTTTGTTTGGAAAAATATATACAGGAACTCCAGTCCTATCACTCACACCTCTAGCACTTGTTTTTGTTTTTGCATTACATTCACTTCCAGACAGAGTTGTTAGATTTTTTTTGTCCAGATCTGATAGTGATGAGGGGCAAGTCAGATCGCTGCTGTAATCAAGCATATTCCAAAAGTTGTCAATGGGGTTAAAGTCTGGACTCTGTGGTGGCCAATCCAGGTGTGAAAATGATGTTTCGTACTCCCTGAACCACTTTTTTCACCATTTGAGTCAAATGAATCCTGACGTTGTCATCTTGGAACATGCCTGTGCCATCAGGAAAAATGAATAAATCTTGTGATGGACCTAGCATCAGTCGGGCAGTTGTCTGTCCTCAGTTTTTGAGTACAAAAAATTGCTGAACCTAGTTCTGACCGAGACAAGCAACCCCAGATCATAACTGCTTCCACAGGCTTGTAGGCACAAGGCACAATGGTTGCAGACGTCATCCGCCACTCTATTACCCTGATGCACCCATCACTACGAAACAGGGTAGTTGTTTTACAAGCTGCAGAGCATTTCCTGGGAAATATTCCTCTTGTCAAGTCATGCCACTCGACAGCTATCTTGAAAACACTTGAAAACAAAGCTAAATGAAAGGGAAAAGAAGCGCGACTGCATTTTCAATGGTCACTGGGATGTAAACGTATGCAACAAATCAGCAGTCGAATCCAGTAAAGAAAATATTTTGAAGGTTTAGTGACACTGCACCAAAATTGAGGCTTAATTGTCTTCTTCAGTGCATGTTCATGACTTCACAACAACAGCTATGTTAATTACATTTTATATACCTTTATGTGACCGAAGCAAACAACTCTATAAAGTTGTCGTTATTAATGGACAACACAAAGACTGGCTGGTTTTCCGGTTAGGCAGGTGATTGGTTTCTTAGGGGGAGGGATGGGGCATTATTAGCAGTTACCCTCACAGTAACTAGAGTGTGTTGCCTCAGAGGTTGAAACTTGGGCGTGGAAATGACATCCCATTTGAGTTGGCCGTGTTCCAGTCAAAAGTCAAACAAAACATTAACTCTCTTACCAGGCTAGCTAGTTGTTATAGAAATGTTCACATGTTAGACCACCACTTCCCCCACAATTTTATATTAAATGGATGCTCATATTAAGGTCAGGTATTTTGAGCAGAGTCCTAAAGAGGGAAGCGTAATGAAGATTTTTCTTTTTTTAAGATAAAAGAACATGTCTTCCTAACTTTTCCATTATACAATGCCATTGGACCATTTACTGTGTACACTGCAGTTGGTTAAGTGTGAGGCAGCATTTTCACGTTGCAGCACTTTCCCAGCCAGTTTGGACATTTTCGTTCTTTTAGGGTTTATTCCCCTGCAGAAGGGATGGATAAGACTTGTTATATGACTTTGTGTTCTCCTGAAATTATTTGTGTCTGGTATTACCTGACAGTATTGAAAATGTATGTGTCTATTCCAAGTGTGTGGGTCCTCAGCGAGGTAGTTTCTAGATATGCGATACTGTCCTCCTCCAATGCAGTAAGACTCATAAAAGTGACTTCTTCTCTCCTTGCTGGTTGGAGGTGTGGATGATTTAGGATGGACTGAGTAAGAATAAAAGAGAAAGAAAGCTGAAGGGAGGAAAGAATAGAGTGGAAGGGAGCAAAAGTGACAGTGAGCTAATGAGTGAGAGAAGACATGGGTCTGAATGAGAGTAGGAGGTGGGGAAGAGGAGATGAAATTGCACACATTTGATCAAAGGACTGTTTTGGTTGCCAAACCTGTGCTGTAGAACCTGCCTTTCTATCTGTTTGTCAATCTGTATCTGTCTGTCCAGCCTTGGTCTTATACCATCCTGATTCAGTCCCCTCAAATGACTGCGAAAGTGACAGGAATTATGCGAGAGAGTGATTATTGGGAGCTTGAAAATCCCATTTCTCTTGACAGAGACGCTCATAGGAAATGCACAGACGCATCATCACGCAGAGAGGCGCACAGACAGACCTCAGTCAGCCATGCGTGTACGATTTAGCACACATCACCGTATGTGCAGCTACATAACCTCCTCTTTCTCTCTGTTGTTTTGGCTCACCACTCGTTTCCTCACCACTCTTTCGCTCTCTTGTGCTTCCTTCCCACTCAAGCCTACCCTCCTTATCGCTCACTCTCTTGCTCACCCCTTCGTCACTCCCCCTCTCACAGTTAGTGAGTGTGTAGCAGTGTGTACGTGTGTGAATGTGTGAGCGTCTTCGTGTGTGCATGTGCCGGGGAGCTCATTCTGTTTCGACTCCAGGCAGAGGATGGTAAGTAATGTCTTTCCTCCTGCATATCAGAGAGAATGTTTACAGGTTTTTAATGATAGAGAGCGATGTTTGTGTCTGTGTGGCTGTTTAATAAGTGAAGGATATTGTGTTATTAGCCAAGTGGGCATAGGGGTGGATATAATGCGTGTGCAGTGCTTGTTTTGTAAATAAAATTTGTGCTCTTGCACACATACTTGTGAGTGTGTGTCCGCTGCTGCTGACGATGCCTGGAAAAGTTACTATGTCAGGCCATGGATGCGTTTAGGTGGTAGGATGGTGAGTATTGGGACTGTTGACTTGCTTTAAGTAGCTGTGAGCTGCAGGATCAGGAAGAGGAGGAAAAGACTTGTGTGCCTGAAGTTGTCGTTGTGTTCCTGCAGTTTTAGAAGGTGGCAGATATGGTTACATAAAAAGATAGGGTGATGAGTGTGAACAAGCAAGACAACAGAGCAATCTCACAGGACATCAGTGTTGAAGTCAAACAATCAGTCATTACCTTCCTCATCTGGCTGCTGCTTTTATCCGGAGTGCCTTACAAACAGAAACCAGAAACCCCTGATCCAGATGCTGTTTCTTTGTCCCTGGAGTTACCATGTGCTGCCTTCTAGGCTCTGACATAGCAGCTTAGCTGCAGCACTACTGTAAATGGAAATGAGGGCAATAAGGATGAAGAAGTATGGAAGCAGCACCTTCAAAATCTATGCTGGCTTTAAACACCTGACAAAGAGAGGGGGAAGAAAATCGATGTGAGAGTGGAGAATGACTCTAAATGTCAGGTATGACGATAAACCTGCATCTTTATTGATGCTACTTTTCACCCAGAGTCCCTCTGCGTGGGAAGAAAGGATCCTTGCATGGGCTTTTATTGGCCTTCTGTGCCTGTTACAGTATCAGTGGCTAGAATTAATTTTAAAAAGTAGCCCGTGTAAGGACAGGCTTTTAAAAAAGCCTCTAAAAAAAAATGGGATTTTCCTATAGGAAATATTAGCATGTCACCCTGCTGTCTTTCTTGCTGAAAGGTACAGCACAGCTTTTCTCTGCATTCACACCACTAATTCAAATGCTGAAGTGCTGGCTAGATGTACATATACGAGTCAGAATCATGTATTTCCCATGGTGCATTCAGGCTAAGTAAAGCCGGGACTTTGCTGACGGTCAGTTACTCTGTGTAATTTTTTTTTTTTTGGTATTTTTTCTAACATTAAGTGTTGTGGTTTACACAGAATGCATTTAAACAATTATTGCATTATTACATTCCTTTCAGCATGATTTATCCTATGGATACTTTGACATTTAGACTGGGAAAGTTGGGAAATCACACCAGCAACCTTCTAACTGAATGACAACCACTCTTCATACTGAGCTACAGCCGCTTTATTTCAAGGTTTCTTGAAATGGCAGCAGCAGGTGCTGCATTTGTTTAACTATTCACAAAACATCACATCACTGTTGATACCCTCAGAGTACCTAAAATTTAGAGTGACTTTAGACCGGAAAAAAACACCCCAGTTCTAAGAGTTTTGAATGTTCTTAGTTCAATCAGTGTGAATGCACATAAAATAAATTACTTGCTTCAACAGCTTAATAAACTATGAAACAATTCCTCTAGTCTGACTGTGCCTAAACTCTACTTAGCAGCTCCTCTGAAACTTATCTTATATATCTCAATAATTTCATCTGGAAAAAAAAAAAGCCAGAGATTTTGGCTGGTCTTGACAGTGATTCTTGGAGCCTCTGTTAGTGGAAACCTCTGGGATTTATTTATTTATTCATTGTGCTGATCAGTTAAATGGAGTTAGATGCGGGTACTTTGATTTGTGTACCCTGAAAGACGTTCGTGGTAAACATCATTAGAGCAAACCACATGCCAAAAATCACTTTTATTGAAATATTGAAATATTTATTTAAAGCTACAAAACAAAATCTGCCAACCCAGTGAGAATACTTTCTGTTTCCAGATTAAATCAGCTTTGCTCATGAATATTTTAAGAGAGTCTGTATACTGAAACCAGACAAAACAATTCCCACATAAAAGTGACATTCTCAATGTACTGAAATGTACTTTTTCTTTTTCTAAGAAAATTATTCAAAACTAAACATGATTTTATCAGGAGATATTGCAGAGTACAAGAGTGTCTGTTTTAAAATCTGTCTAGTCCAGCCTTTACAAGGCCTGCTGGAAGCTACTGTGTCTTCCATTAAAAACAGACAGACCAGCTTTGAATAAATGGATGGAAAAGGCAGATTCATGCATCTGTATTTTCATTTTCAGATGCAAAGCGATGGCTGAGACAACTGGATCTTATAGAAAATAAGAATATTATGATACGTGTGATATATTGTTGCAGAGACCAGATAAAAGCAGCAATGGCCGGAGGAAAAGTGTGTTTTTGTCTCTATTTTAAGTACAGACATTCAGCCTCTCCATGCTTTGTTTGGCTCATGGTACTCACTGACCATTTGGGTCAAACTGCTTTAGGCTTTAAGTCAAAATAACTTAAGTCCAGTGTGTTTGTTCATGTGTGCTTGGAACATTTGGTTTCTCTTCTCAAGATTAAAAGATATTTAGGAGTATATTTATGTCCTTGTAATCAGGAGTTTAAATGTAAATTTCTTCAGCTCATATAAAGTATTTGCATGAATCTGTAAGTGGGAAGTTTCCATGCATTGTATGCAATATTATACTTGTCCTGCATTACTTACGCCCACTGACTCTGAAAGTTCGCCTTGAGGGCAACAGAGAGAGGATGGAACGAGCACAAGAGAACCTTGAATAACAAGACAGGAGAGAAAAACATGCAGGCACAAAAGAGGAGGAGACAAACAGGAAATGAAAGGCAGTAAGAGGAATGGATGAGACTGTCTGACCAGCTGTACTGAGTGTGCTCATTCACCATGTGGGCTGCGAAGAAGCGGGGGAGACTAGTGAGCAGCATAACATGTGCCTGTCAGATCAGCTGCTCTCACTCTCTGCCATGCTGGAAATTCACTCATTCAGCTCATTAATTTCTAATATGTGTAGACATGGAGGCAACCATAAGGGTGTGGTGATGAATGACCAAGGCTAGCCGAGGAAGCACACAGCACATGCTCCTGGTGAGCTGCGGTTCGTGGTCATTTGGCTTTCCCAGAGTGGATACTTGCTCAGCACTTTCATTTGTCCATGTGGAAGTGATTTAAGAGCAGGTTTTCTTTATAAATAAGCAACTCATCATAATCCTACAGAGTTCATGATCTTCAAAAACTGTTTAAATTATTGCATCTATACATGTATGTATAGGCCAAATAGGCCAAAGAGCTCCACATATGCTCCAAAGGTTCACTTTTTGCATCTTTTTGTAAAAACAGTAAAGCATTGGTGTATATTGATAGAAACACTGTAGTGTTAAAACGAGCACATTTATGAGAGACGCACATATTTTCTGTATTGTATATTTTCTTTTGAACTGAAAAAAGCTGATTTTAAACTGACGAAAGGGAGCGGAGAACTGCTCTCAATCATGGGATTGAACGACATTCTCGTTGACTTGCCGTGTCTAACCGTATCTGCCTCTAGTGTAAGCCACACACCTTGCAAAGATGCACCAGTCACAGCCATAAATACATATCTATATGACTACACTCCCACAGCAGGGAATAAGACAGAAGCTGACAAGAAGTTGAGAGCTAAAGTAAAAGTTCTTTGAAGACCGCTATAAGGGAGTTAAAAAAAAAAAAAAGAGTGAGGCCTGCCTGTTGAATCTGAAGGATGTAACAGTAATAATTTTGGTATTGGTGCAGACGGTTGCATGCTCACAGATTCAATCCTCACCTGTGTCCTGCAGTTTAATTTAATCTGCTGTTGTGCTCTCACACTACATTTTGGCACACAGCTGCTGCTCTGTTTTCTTTGTTTACATGTTGCTGTTGTTGGCTCTTTTCAATTCGCTTTTTCTTTTCCACTCACTGAGTTCAGTTGCCTGATAATAATTGTGAGACTGAAACAGTTGGCACTGGGGCCTCTGCCGGCTAATATGTTGTTTTATTGTTGACCAAATACAGTAGGCTATGTACTAAAAACACAGGGGTTTGTTTTTGAGATTGTTTTATCAGTTCTTATGGGTTTTGATTTTATCTTGATGTTTAGTAATAAGATAGATAAATGCACCGATGTGCATACATCCGCTCAGATGGCTGTGATGCTAATGTTCCAGTACTCACAGCACTTCATAACACTATGTTCCATGTAAGGAGGAAAATTGAGAGGAAGTCATAAAAAAAAAAAAAGTGAGAAACTAAGGTAAACAAGTTCATTTTGGGACTTGTTTGGATATGTTTTGAGACAGAATTTCAAATGGTGAACTATGAACTTGAACTAATTCAGATTTAATCTATGTGAACTGAACTTTGAATCAGTTCTTGTCACACCACTGAATACAGCTAAATTCCCAATTAAGCTGCTCTCCTTTACATATTTCTCAGCTTTTTTTGTCAGACGTCTGAACAAGTCAGAAGTTGTTATTGAAAAGCAGCCCAACTCGCAATCACTCCAGGCGGTTGCTCTGCTCTGATGAAGTTCGGATTTTATAGCTGCAGCATCAAGTGACAAAATCACCATTAAAGTAACTTGAAAATGTCTGTGCAGTGAATACAGCTATATTCACATGTACTATCATCCTCCAGAGAGAGAGTTAGAAGTGGCAGAAAGTCGGGAACTTTTTCTCACACGGTTAACGGTCATGTCATTGGACATACTTGAGACAATCAGTCAATTCCCTTCTTGTGCATGTATAATGGGACAAACATAGACAGTGGTCTAGTTATATCGCCAAGTCAGCTGTAACCTTAACTTGACTCAACTGTTCGTGTCTTACTTTATCTCGTTCTTTTGTTTTTCGAACAAAGACTTCTTTGTTAGTAGGTTTTTTCTCCAGCCCTAAGTGTTGATCATTCTCTGTAGAAATTCCTCCACCAAAAGGACAATGTTCGAACTAAAAGGAAAATCAAGCCTCACTGCAAAGGACTGCAGTGCAGAGTAACTCTGCAACGACTGGTTGTTTGGGTTATGGTAGCTTTGGTTCATGTACGACGAGGAGCCTACAATGTCTTTGTGAAATAAGGTTTCATTGCTAAACATGATATAGGCTTTCAGAAACAATGCAGTTTATGGCAAGTTGAACCTGACAATCTTTTCGTGGGGGAGCAGAGAAGACAGAGAGGCTTACTCCACTGCATGTTGATGACTTGAGCTTTTTCTTGCTACCTTGATGCAACAGTATTTGGAGAGAACCTTGTGTAGCTCGTGCCTTAGGTTCAATTTGTAACCTCCTGTGCTCCCTGCCAGTATTCATTATGTGAGCAGGGAGTTTGATGAGGCCAACTGCTGTGAATGTAGAGCATTTCAATTAGGAGGGATAGGATGCTCATCTCCTTGACAGCCCTGCTTTACAAAGACCGTTTATTACATAATCTAAAATCTGTCCAATTCATGAAGAAAGTTTGAAAATCATCTAATGACTACTCATAATTCATAGTTAGCTCAGCATTTGTAGCATCATTTTGGGAGGAGATGTTAAATTTCTAAATCAATTTCCCTGTGATATCTCATAGCTGGAAGGCTTTTAGGGCAGCAAGAAACCTCTGCCAGCACAGATGGCTGTGAATCTCTGCTGTTCTTGTTTTTGATATTTTGACGAACTAATTCACAGAGGAAATACTGCACAGCAGCTGTCGTGGTTACTGTGAATGACTTTGCTATCAGCACACTGAAAACAAAATAACTGAGAAACGGAAAGAAGATGATCTGCTTCAAAATCTAATTAATTGGTTTTACATCCAAGATAAACTAAGGCTACATAACTGAAATGTCTTCCAAAAACAGGCAGGCACATATTCTGACAGTTAGGGGAATTAATAAAAATCCTCATGAGGTTTTTGATGTGGGCAGTTTGATTGAAAATGCTCCAGTCATTCTTGAAAACTCTGAGATTTAGTTAGTGTTGGCTATGTTTCATGCATGAAACATAACTGAAATAAAGGATTAGCAGTTGTGGGTCAGAGATTGATACCAGAACTGATTGCATGGCTTCCTAACTGTATTTTGTGTACAATAGGGTTTGCATTCTTTAGTTGCAGTTGATGTGTGATCCCATCGACACCACAGAAACATTTTAAGATTCCAGTGAATGTTTAACTTTGCAAAAGAATTCTCTAATTTTTGTATTTGATGTCCATGTATTTTAAGGCACTTTCCACTTGTTTTGCAAATCCACAAACAGAAAATATGAGCAGTGTGACGACTGCACTGACAGATTTATTTTTTATTTATGCATTTATTTTGGTCGCATAGATTCAGTAGCTCATGAATGTGTTTCACTGGCATTTTGAGTTTTCTATAAGCACTAGTGGTGCCCTGGATTAGAGGGGAGACATGGGTAAGAATGACATAGTTGAGTGGTATTACAACCAGTCATTCAGTTCCCTGTGAAAGAGCTTAGTGGGAGGATGAAGATACGGACTCGCCTAAGCGGTATGAGCTTTAATGTTCAGGCATAAACAGGTAGTTTAAAACTTCTCTTTCATCAGATATCACTCTCCTGTTCTGCCACATATACTGACTCTCAAATTCAAGCGCCCAAACATTTTTGGTAATTTTCAAAATGTGTGATTTGTTTATTTATTTTTTCCTTTCCCTGTGGAACCTCTTTTCCTATTGTTCTGGTGGGGAACAAATCCCAATGCAACTCCTACCTGCTGTCCTGACCTTTCTTGTCCTATCCTGTCCTGTCCTGTCCTGTCATGCCCTTGGCTGCCCTGGCCCATCTAAGACAGCCACACAGAGACTTGTCATGCAGATGTACTCCTGAAAGACAGAGGTCACAGTCCGCTCCACCCGTCAGTCTCTGTGTGTCTCTGTCCCTTGCTCAACCCAGCTTTGGCTCTGTTAAATCTCTTCTCTTCTCCCCTCCTCTCTCTCTCGTGGCACCAGGCGCGGCTCCCCTCCTGTTCATCCACCCTAAGCATTGCTGAGGTACTCCTGCATGTGTTCGAATACATCGTTACGGCCATTATCATGGCATCAGTTTCCACACCCACTTTTTCTAACGGAACCTCAGATTTTCTACCTGGCATGACCACTTCCTCCCCTTCTATCCCTCCTCTCCTGTGTTTTGTGTGTGTGTGTTAGTGCTGTCTTGCCTGCTGCACCCCTACTGTCTCTGCGTTATTAAAACACTACCCACACATTTTGTGTTATCCTTCTCTATTTTTGTCCAAATGTTGTCTTGGCGTTGTTTCATTCTGATTTTGTCTTGTAGTAAAATGTTGTCTCGCTCTGGTACACATACTGTGTCTAACCCTTGGCTTATTTCCATACTCTCACACTCACCGAAATAAACATCCTCCATCCCTTGGCATTTCCTCTACAGCGTTTCAACCTCAGAATTGAAGTTGAAAGATGCTTGAATTATGTATTTGAATGAAAGAAATATTGATTGCACAAACAAAGTCTATTGTTGTCCCTCTGTATGCATACCGCAGTTCCTCTCAAAGGGACTTAACTAACATACACACACAGGCATTAGCTCATAAAAGAGCAAGTGTTTCAGAAAAGCCTTAGTAGCTTTCCTGTGCTTGTTACTCTGGTCATTGCCCAATGACTCTAATGTGCCACTGTGAGAGATAAAATGTGATTCAGATGAAGGGTATGATTCACTGATTAGTTGTAGTTTTTGTAATTTTGTCCACCATTTCTTGGAATATAACACAACTTTCAGAAACATAAGCAATCAGCAGGAAGAATATGAGTTGCAGTTAAATACTAGATCAAAAACAGAACTCCATCAATGAATAACCGTATGAGTCAGGCCCATTCTTATGGTCAATAGCCGATTATATCTGATAACGCTTATTAAGATAGACATATATCAGGATAGTGCACGTGACTAAATTTGCAATTTTCCAATTGAATTTAATTTAAACTAATTTTTCAAAGTTTAATGAATGTATGATGTTTCCAAATGCAGGAACCAATCCTGCTAATGATTGTAACGTCAGTATTGACAGTGTGAGTATTTCAACCAGTCTGGTTGAAATAATAAAGTATAGAAGTCTCAGTTGGTTGCAATACTCAACTTATCTATTAGATATAATTAAATCTCATAAACTGGACTTTTAATGTCGATATAGCCTCTGCGCTTCCAGCGGTATAAGTTACATTTCAAATGGAGTTGCATGATATTGGTTATTTGCAGATATACAACCAATGCAACCATTTTTTCCCCTAAATGCAGAGAGTGTTTCCCATGAAGTTACAGATTATCATGACAGCCACATTTATATATAAAATATGCTTTTCAAATGTACACATTTGAAGTCAAAATTAGAGAACTGCTTTAACTTAAATGTAAAACACACCTAGCTGGGTTTCCACTGCAGGTTTTGATTTACATTCTGAAGATAAGAATGAGAGAAGGTGACCAGAAACTTTTCTACGAATGCACAAAAAATGTTTACACTTTCATTTGAGGTGGTTTGAAAGAGAAACCTGTTACTCATTAGGGAAAATGGAAAAAACTTTACAAATCCAATTTAATCTGGCAAAAATTGAAATTATATGACATACCAGCTGTTTCCAGTCTGAGCTGGTCTACAGTAAACTCGCATGGCTGGCCAGTGTCCTCCCAGATATGACACAATATTCCAGATTGACCCAAGGATGATGCTCATGTGGATGTCCACTGCAGTTGTTGTTTTTCTTTCTTTTTTACCCATCCTCTAGGTTTACTACATCAACTGAATTAAAACCATGAGAAATATTGCCTTTGCTGTGACCATTTTGCAACACTGAACAGATATTTCATTTATTTTAAACCAGTCAGTGGAAAAGTGTCTGATTCTTGAAAATATCACTTAGACTTGTTTTGCTAGTGAATGGAAACCCTGCATATGTTTATTTAATGTTGCAAAACGTCAAACATGCTGCTATTTGAAGCTTCAATGACGCTCTCCCTTGGAAAATCCTGACAATGGCCACAACCTGGGAAAAGTTGATCATACCTGGTCAGGTATCAGTGTTCAGTTAGGGCTGAAGCAGATTTCATTGTTTGACTTTACTGACGGGTTGTCAAGCTGACAATATTATTGTACTTTTATCATTTTTATAAAATTGGCCCTTGTAACTGAAATGCAATTACTCCTGTGTTTCCTTTCCTAAATGATCAACTGTAGCCAGTGAGAGGCCTTGGGTAGGACCAGCCATCAAGCACTTTCTTGGCTCACTTCTTATTTTAACACACACACACACACTAACTCATGTGATTACATTGGCAGAGCTCTGCTGGAATTGTTATCAGATCTACTGAACTGGTTCAGCTTTTCATCCATCTTTGGTTTTGTTGTATTGTGGCTAGTGTGTTCCAGTGGTATGTTTGCCACATTCTTTTTCTTTGAAATTTTACCTTTAACCTGATTGCAAAGTATGTGTCAGGCTTGTAGTAGCTTTGTTCCGACGTGTGTGTTTTTGATGAGTTAGTGTGCAAAATGAGCAGACTGTGTGTGCAACCCTTTCTTTGACAACTAACTGATATTTTTCAGAATGGGTGTGCATGCCTTTTGCGTGTCGCTGTGTGAGTGTGCATGTCTGTGTCTGCGTGTGGTATGAAGGTGAGTGACTATCCTGTGGCTCCCCCCAGGCCTCACGGAGAGAATTCAGGGATCACCTGGATGAAGTCATCACGCTCAAGTCAAGGTACTCTACCTTGGACCAGGTAAACCTGCTAACCTTCTAGCGACTTCTTCTACCAGCATGCAGGCCACTGCCTTTCTACAGAGCACTTAACCACACTAGTGACATGCATCAGCACTCGTGCACACAGGGAGAGAGGCAGCAAGAGACAAAGCCTTAAGATTTTAGATCACACTGGGCTGCACTTTAGTTTAGCATACACATTATGCACTGGAGCATATAACCAAATGTTTTCTATGCTGACTTGCTCCACAACCGATAATCACCACAGTATACAGAGGCTTTTGTCAGGCTGTAGTGAGATTTAGGAAAATTAGAGTATTTTTCCTAAATTGGGGTACATTGTGTCCCCTTATTACTGTATATATCAAGATTGTATCAGTGTGAGATAAGTATACTACTTACTTATACCGGCTCCAAACGTATGGGCCAGTAATCTGATTTAATTTTATCTATATTTATTTATATTTATGTAAAAACAAATAATCTGATTTACAGACCACATCAATATAAAACGGGTCTTGTTTTATGAACACAAACACACATAAATCACTTCCCTACATATCTGTTTTTGTGCTGAGGAAGTGTATATTACCTGAGCCATTCAGACAAAGGTTTTGAGGTACTGTGGTGATACACATGGAAGCATGGAGAAGAAAATGATCTAAGTTGAACTTGGTAAAGTAAAACTCAAAAGAATTCAGACACTGTTTTTCACCAGAGCTGGTGTAGAAGTTGACCTGTTTAGCATCCCTCCTCTTCATTGCCTCTATCTCAAGATCAGCACCAGTACTCATTCTCTTTCATTCATCACCCATCTGCTCATCTGCCAGGTGATTATTTGTGTCTGGTGCTATTTTGTTTCTGCAGAGAATGTGTATGTATTTGTGTGTATGTGCCTAATACACTGCGTAAAATAGAATTGTACAGAGGACTCATGTGGTCGCCATTGAGACCGGGGAACACTACAGTTAGCCTCCAGCCTTCACTCTCCAGGAAGGACCTCTGCTCTAGATGGAGCATTTTGCCTTGCGCTCGTATCACTCTGTTGCTACCCCTCAAGCATTTTGTCCTCTGCTGCATCCCAAGGGACGAGGCGGTTGAAGCCGGCAGGAACAAGCCTTCTCCTCCTCACGTTGGATGTATAAATCCTCCTCTTTTTGCATAATTTGTCTAACAGGTTCTATGCTTTGTGCTGAGCTCAGCACTGCAGCAGTTGCATCCCATCATTTCCTGGAGCATCTCCTCAGCCGGCTGCTTATTGGCCCCATCGATTTTTTTTTTTTTTTTTTTTTTTTTTTTTTTTTTTTTTTCCCTGGCTGGTCCAGACTCTGGGCCACGTGTATCGCTGGCCTGGCCGCACTCACCATTCTGCCACTTGCTCCCCAGCACATTGATCTTCCTGGTAGATCTCCATGACAACCAGTCGTCAGACCGTTTCCGCGGTGACGGCGGCGCTTGCCATGCAGAGTGATTAGTGTTTCTGGCTCAAAAAGCAGGTGTTTTGTGTGTGTGGGTGAGTCTGCATGCTCAGCATACAAATATTAGTGAAGAAGCCGAGCTTTGTCAGACTCAAACCTTCACAAGCACATACTTGCATAAATATAGCTTTTGGTGACACTATTTCTAATTTAATTTAATTTATTGTTTTTCCTTAATTTCCTTAGTTTTCAGGCTTTTTTGTTTGTGTGTATGATGAGTGCCTGTTAACATTTGCATTCCTTATACAAGCCCTTACTCATCACTCACAGCCAGTCTCTCAGTAGTAAGGGGGAATTGCAGCTGAGGGTAGATTAGAAACAATCATGAAAATGTTTGACATCCTGCCTTTTTTGCTTCCCCCTTAAAATGTCCCAAAAAATCCCAATCTGCTTCTGCACTCATTTTCCACGTATTTTCATCACTTTCCAACACATTCCTCTGTAGCTCCTCCACTGTGTTCATCTCTATTTGCAAACTGTCTTTCCCCATGGCTCTCTGACGGTATGATCTTCTCTGATAAGCTATTTTTGCAGTACTGAGATCTTGTTTTTTCACCTGTCAGTGTTGGTGTCATCACTCCACATTGTATCAAGGTTTTTAGTTGCATTCTAGTTCATGGTGACTGTATATTTACTGCTTTAACCCTAGCCGTAGGACAGATGATGATTGAATACCAAAAAGGTGTATGTGAAACTGGGTTAGGAAATAGAAAAATTATGATTATTGTGGTGTGTGTTAGAGAGACCAGCAAGGCAGTGAGATTCTGATGTAATTGTTCAATCATGTAACTTCTTTGAATTTTAGGTGTCCACTGTTTTAAAGCAAGGCACGCCTTGTACAAAAATGTCCTAGCTGTGGATTGTTGGTTTTCATTTGTGCTTTTCAATGTGTGCAAGTTTGATCTGTGACTTGCTGTAGCTGTACTGAGCACCCTTAATCCCCACTTTTTTCTCTTTTTTTTATTCATTCATTTTTTTATTTAATCATACCTTTCACTCTCTCAGTAAATATGGGCTGTATATATGAGGCTGATATATTGCGGCAATGACAGATATCCACTGAAAAAGGTTTTAAAAGAGCATTGTGTAAATTACATATACATACATTTGTGAAAAAAATAGACAAATTAAAAACAGAAAGGGAGGATAAAAACAGCTTTTTTTTTTTTTTTTTAGATAAATTGTTCTGTTAGCTTCGAAAAGCATAAACGCAGTCCAGTGAACACACGCGTTTTGAAATATCTTTCACGACACTGTCCAGTCACTAATTATTAATTCAAAGCTTTTTACATGACAAACAAGAAGTGAAAGACTGCAATCACACCAACTGAGCAGGATCATGAGAGAAAGATGAGGACATTTTTTGAAATCGTGAGCAAAATTCAGATGTTTTGACCATGGATGTACTACTGAAGCTTTCATATATGCCTTACACCTCTGAAATTTTTTACATTTTCTGGAGTGGCTGCATGTGATTCCAGTAAATCTCAGATTGAGTGGATACAAAGCTATACAACAGGTAGTCCTTTGAAGAATTCACTGCAAGTGAGTGTGCGCGCTATTAAGAGTTGCTGCTTCTTACTTTATTTATTGCTTGCCTGTTTATTGCTTTCATTTCAATATTGCAAATATACGCACACACATTTAGTGTAGGTATCAACGCAGATTAGATTGCCAGTCATCTTAGACGAGTAGAGAGAT
The DNA here is from genome assembly GCF_027942865.1 of Odontesthes bonariensis. Taxonomy (NCBI): domain Eukaryota; kingdom Metazoa; phylum Chordata; class Actinopteri; order Atheriniformes; family Atherinopsidae; genus Odontesthes; species Odontesthes bonariensis. The sequence continues at coordinate 10,131,910 of NC_134529.1, forward strand.
TCATCCACCATCCTCAAATGTGCTGGAAACAATACACGGCTTTATCTGCAGCGTACTTTTTGCATCATGTCCCTTCTCCTTTGTGTTGTAATCAGGTGCCATTCCACAGTATTTCCAGTTGTCTTGTGCATGTGCGAACAAGCAACTAATGTAGATGATTTTTATCAGACACTCCTGCTGTGTTTGTGTGTGATACAAAGAGATGGATGCTGTGTGGGAGTCAGTCTTGCTTCCAAAATGTCCCAATGGCGAACAACAAAAGTCCCCCTGGCCAAAAGGCATAATGAGACAAGATAGCTTATGATTGTTGATAGGGCTGGTAAACATTACAGTACATTCAGGGTATGCAAGGGTAAATACCATTGTAACATTCAAAGCTTTGAGCCCAACTCCAACTACAGTATACATTTGGATTAAAGATGGAGTGTCAGAGCCCCGAGAGAGTGACAGGGCCTGTTTACATTTGGTGTTAACATGAGTCCTGGGTAATTTGATCTCAACAAGACAGTGCTAAATACGCCAGGATGGATGGAGTACACACTCAGATTCACTCAGGACACATTTGGAGGTGGTCCAAGGCGTTTTAGTCCACAATTGTTTGGCAATCTAAACAGAATGTGTCACTGGGTGTCCCTCAACTCATTTTGGGACCACTTACCAATCTGATGGGACTCCATGCAAGCAGAGAGTTAACACAAGAATGTTCTCTTGCTCTTCTGGTATCAGGAAAAAATTCTGTCAAAGTCCTAACGGTGCGTTCAGACCGGACACACCGCACCGCGTTACTCACGCGAGTTTTGCCGCGGGTGTAGTTGAATTTACTCGCCTTATTCGCGCGAGTAAACAACGAGCGAATTTTCGCTCAAGGGGCTATCCATTTCATTCTCTCATCAACCATGGCTGATATAAGTACCATCGCGTCCTTGTACCTGCTGTGGCAGTCCGAGATTCGTCGGAAACGCACACGCCGTCGTGTCTGGGTCAGTGACACCTGTAGTTGGTGTCCTGCCGAGAGATCACGGCACCGATCCTCCCGAGCAGGTCATCAAACTGGGTCCTGGTGAGCCTGAAATACCGCTGGAAGCAGCCGTCATCCAGACGCAAATCCTGGAGAAGGCGGTGAAATTCTCCGAGCTGAGTGCACCTCCGGATGATGTCACTGACCCAGACACGACTCCATTTCAGCTGCGGAGCGCCTGCCCATCTGTCTCCATGTCACTGTCGTCCAGAATCTCGACGCTGATAGGCTGTCGTGACGCGAATATTTCAGCAAAGTTGGATTTTCTGAACTCGCGCGAATTCGCGTCTTGTCATTCGTGCGGCAGTATTCGCCTTATTCGCCTCATTCGAGCCGCCTCAAAACCGTCATTCGCGCCGCCGGCTCGAATCCGCGTCTATTCGCGTCTTTGCATTGACTTTGTATGTAATGTATGTAATAATCGCGCGAAAAATTCCGGTCTGAACGCACCGTAAGAGATTGAATAAAGGCAACTGGACTTCAAGAACCTTTATTGAAGCTTTTAGGATTACCATGATGAGAATCTACATGAATAGTCTTTAAAAAGTAGCATCAAAATTCCGGCACAGCTACTGACTAATTTGAATGTCATGTTACAGCAATTTATGTTAGTATGATGGAACTAATTTGTTTGGACCCATGTCAATAAAAAATAAATAAATAAATAACATTTTTGATGAGATAATATTGATCAGTGGATTATTAGTAGGCTTTATTTCTGTGTGGCCTTAAGCTTAGTCTTGTATTTTCAATCAAAAGAGAAGAATCTCAGCTTTCCAGCTGTATGTCCAACAAGTCCTCTGACTGAGACAGTCATAAGAATAATTTGTTCATACCCGTCAATATGGTTTATAATGACATCCTGTAAAGTACCTCCCCTACAAGCGGTCATTCCAAAGTATTTAATTTAATAAGGCACAAAGCCATCATGCACAGCTAAACCCTGCACTTTCAATCATGGCCCTTTGTTTGATGTGGGATCGAGGCCAACATACATTGAAATTGAAACATTTCTATATTAAGGCAGATAAATCAGACATGTAAGGAAAAAAGTAGTCCAGGTCAGAAAAATACGAGGCACTGAATCTTAAGGCATTTGCCATAAACAATTCTTTTCTCATCGTCATTATCTTGTTGTAATTCCTTGAGGGAAAGTAGTGAGATAGGTAACTATGGTGGTCCCAAGCTGTATCAGCCAGATACTTCTCCAGTTAACAAAAGGAAAAGCCCAAAACATTGAATATTTAGCTGCGTGTCAGCTTAGTAGCATAAACCTGTGTATTTAGAGTGTTGAGCCATTTCTAATCCATGAAATGCAGGTCTTATATGAATTTGGCAAAATGATCAAAATTAACATAAGCACTTTAACTTAAGCACAGTTGGGTTTGTAATGCGTCTTGTATTCATATTAAGTCGTATTTAAAGTGAACGAGTAATATTTTGACGAGTGTAGCTAACGAGATCACATAATCTCAATTTGATTTCATCGTCCATTCAAGGGGAAAATGAACACAAAACAATATATATAACACAACAGAAGACATGCTGTACATACAGAAGACAAAAAAAAGCATTAAACACAACAGAGACAATACAAAAACTTATATTTAACAACTTTGAAAACTTAAATTAGATACAAGGGAATAATCAAAATAGTACAACATTTTCTTTTTTTTTTCTTTGAAGGAAGCCTAGTTGTCAAAGTCAAAATGCAACAAAGTGTTGTGCATCAGCCACTGAAGGACCTGCATTCGTCCACCTGAAAGCGTCATTTCCTTTTGGCTCTCTTCTTTATTCTCTCTCTCTGAGATCTCTTATTGCTACCCCTCTTAGGGTTGCTTGTCGTAGTGGATGCCCGTCTGTCTGTTTGTCCTTCCGTCTGTCTGTTTGTTTGTCTGTCTGTGGTGTTGTGGTTGCTGGGACAGATGCACTGATGCCTGTGATTCGATGCTTTATCTCCACTAGCTCCAGTGTAGGTTGGAGGGGCTTAAAGATGATCGCAGGAGGAACTTCAGCTCTCGAGTAACTATCCCGACCCCCCTCTATCCCCTCACCCCTTCCTCCCTTTCCCCTGCCCTTTCCTCACCCTCCTTAGAGGAGCGCGCAAAACAAATGCCCCGCTCTGTGCCCTCCCTCTTCCTCCTCGCTTGCCTAGCTTCCTCTCTGGCTCTCACTCACATGTCTCTCTATCTCCGTCTGCTGCCACTCGTCTGTTTCTTGTTCTAAATCTGTCTGTCGTTACCTCTTGTCACTCTTTGTCCTGCTGTTTCTCTGTTCGGTCTGTCAGGATTCTTACTCTAACCATCTCCCACACATACTTTTCTGTCTATTGTTGTTCACTTGCTCTCTTCATCTGTACTCTTCCTCCATCTGCCTGTCTGTCTCTGTTTCTGTCTCTCTGGTTAATATGCTCTGCTTTCAGTAGCTCTGTCTGGTGTGCTGGATGTCTGTTAAATAGATGCCACCTAGGCCTCTCTAATGGTTTTTATTGTTTTTGTTATTTTCTTCTTGTTTTACCTCCTCTCTGCTATGTCTCAGCTCTGTAGTTTAGTGGAGTCTGTCTAGTACGTGCTTCCTGTTTTTGTTTCTTTCTTTCTTTCCGGGCTGTGGGACCATGTCATACTTATTCTCACACTTCCTGTCTATCAAGTCTCCTTTCCTATGTCTGCTTAACATCCCATCCACCCAGACCCACCACCCATTATCCACTCTCTTACCTTGGCTGTTTAGTGTCCAGTGGTGTTAGAGTTTTAGCCTAGGTCACGTGGGAGGGGAGGAGAGAGAAAGAGGTGGGTGGGTGAGTAGAGAGACCTCCACCTTCACCATGGGTGTTTTGGTTCTCCATACACCACACACCAACTACAACTTGTGTAAGTACAGGTCACAGACACAACTGAGATGGAAGGGAGGATTTAAAGAGCCCAGAGGGAGTAAAGGACAGATGGAGCAGACAGATAATGACTGTAAACAAGGCAATGACTTGTTTGAATTGACACATCTATTATGAGAGTAGATGGACAGACAAGTAATCAGATCTATCTTGACAAAATGACATATTTTTCACTGGGCCTGCAGTTCTGTAAGTGTATAAATTGTAGCCATACACTAATTCTGTGCCAAACTTATAGCCTAACAAACTACATCCTGTGATTCCCCTTCCCCTATTTATTATTTCCAGTGACTGAGCTTCCCAAAAACATAGCAAAACATCTTCTTTATAAGGAGACATCCCACATCAATGTTTTGCTTGTTTAACATGGATTCCATTACTGTATAACAGTGTGAGGAAGTGGGGAGATGGACCACTTGTGCATCCATGAATCTGTAGATGTACTTGCTGCATAGCACTTTTTTTCTCCCTTTCATTTGCTGCTAATCTTCTACATTGTACTTGATTATGTGCATAGTTAGATTTAATTGGAAAGCTTTCTCTGTAAAATGTGATTTGATGTGTTTGAAACAGAATGAAATTACTCTTCCTCCAATATGTTCAAAATTGTGTCTAGAACTGTGTCCAAATTCCAAATTATTTAACCTGAGCTGTAAATAAACATGTGCTTTGTTCAAACTATGTATGGAATGCATAGAGGGGAGCTGTCGAGACACGTGTCTCATAACCTCATGGCCAACGCTCTTTGATGTTGCCCCTTAGAAGTATAAAATTAAATAAATAACTTGATAGGTTAAAGACTAAATTCACATTAGTACATTTGTCGGGTGTTGCCGGGCTAAGTGAACAATGCTGTCCCACCAAACTTTGCACAAAAAAATGGAGACGGTGCTCACAAATGTAAATACAAATATAAATTTGTAGTAAAACAGCATCTTGGCAAACAAAAGTTGCTTTTGTCTCAGTGCTGGTGTTATCTCAGTGTGATTGGTTGATAATTGTTATGCCGATAATTGTATGCCTTGTAGTGAAAATCATAAACCTACCCTGATTTGTCACGTGGAACCAGTTTGAGGTGTTTTGTGATCTTTTTATGTCATTATAAAAGGACTGATAGAGGAAAGCTAAAAGCAAAGATGAATAGACACGGGAAACATCCCAGGGCACTGTAAATAGAGAGAAACTCGATAATTCCTTTTGCCCAAGCACTTTGCAGCAATGCAGAAAAAAAAAAACCCTGAAGAAGTTCCAGTGCTCGGGATTTTTAAAAAAAAACATATTATGCTCATTTACTGGTTCATAATCTTACTTTGGGCATATACTAAAATAGTGTTACTGTATATGCTATAATCTTCAAAGAACTTTTTTTTTCTGAGGCACATTGCTGCACTACCTCTTAACTTCTGTTTGAAATCCTTTGTTTCAGCTCCTGTCTCTTTATGGCCCCCTTGTCAAAAATATTCAAACAGTGCATAGAGTATTCTTTGTTTATAATGTGTCCGGTATTATTCAAATGTAAATTTGAAAAAAATAAAGCCTGGACTCCCTTTGGTGTGGACTTCGGGCTTTGCATACCGTTTACATGCACTGAAAGCTGTACTACACATTAAAGGAAAGAAGTAAAAAATAACAAAAAAAAACACAGTATACATAATAAGAGCTGCTGAATCTATTGTCAGATATGTGATATGATATGTAACAATGTAGAATTACCTGAAAATAGGATTTGTTGCATTTTTGCCTTTAAATGTCACAGAAAGTGTGGGTCCTCTGCTATGTTGCATTCCCTCCTTTCTAGAGTGTACTAGAAAGCAAAATCCAATACTGGCTTTAGGAGGGCCGTTTTTATTACTTCATTGGCAGCCACTGTAGCTTTTCCCATGTGCTTCAAAGGTGAGAGTTCAGAGGTGGGTACTTAGTTGGTTGCAATCTCCAAATTAGCCATCAAATGTCAATAAATCCTACAAATGGTAACTTTGAGCAGAAGAATCCTCTTGCCGAACGAGACTTGGCCAGGATCCAAAAAATGTGCTCTTAACAGCATGTCTTGTAAACTAATGCAAAAAGTAGGTGCACAGTTTGTTCTGTGGAATTTGGATACAGCATTTAATGGCAGCGTTCAACTACATCTACCGCTAAGTTTTACCTAAGGAAATGAGTTTATGGGAAATGTGATCGTAAATATACAGGTGTGGTCCATTTAATTGGCAAACACATTTGTTACAAACACAACAGCGATTTGTGTGTATTTGTGCATTATTCCATTGCCTTGTTTTTGGGAAACTCAGCTTAGTTTCAACCTACTCTGCTCTCCTCCCCACCTTGCCATAGATTACAAGAAGCTACCACACAGAATCAGCGATTTCCAGAAAATTCTTACTATGCTGCACCACATCTGAACAGCCACTATCTATACTCAACACCACATTTCAACTACATTTGATGTTACACCGTAGTGCAGTTAATGCATCTGTTATGACCTTGTGATACAATATTGTCACTCTGTATGTTGTTGCCTTTGTCCATATAGTCTTTTAAGCACTTTCATGTTATGATAGTGTGACATAACGGTGCATTTCTCACCTGTGATGTAATGATGTACTGTAGAGTAGGTGATCATCATGTAAAGCAGGAGATGTAGCCATCTCCTAACTGCAGGACAAAGTGCACAGTGTAGTGTGACACAGCTCTTGCCAGTGCTTCTAACTGTTGTATAAACTGCTCATCATCTCCACCATCTCAAAAGAGCAGCTCAGTTTATCTTAAATTACCACTACGTCTGCTTTCTTTTCCTCTCCTTTTGCCCTGTGTCTGCCTCTCCCAATCACTCTCTCCATCTCCAGGTGCAGTCACGATGCAGCAGCAAAGAAAATATCCTAAGATCGAGTAAGTGCTAACTTTCCTCTTCTCTGTGTGCCAAGTCTGTGTGCCACAGAGTCTGCTCCCAAACACATGAATAGATTTTAAATGTACATTTGATGTGACAATGTGAGCTTGATTTATGTGTTTGCCTGTGTGTGGCTGCTGTGTTATGTTTGGATGTCTGTGTGTGTACTTGATATTTTGCCAGAGATTGTTAAGCCTTATGTTAAGCATCAGAATATGCTGTGGAAGCATAAGTGTATGTTTAAAGGAAGGAAATTGGGTCAAGTGAAATCAAAGCATGGCGCCTATTCTTTGCTGTGAGGCAGAAGGAGAGGGAAAAGGAGGCAGAAAGAGATAAAGACAGAAGGAAAGAAAGCAGATTACACATTAGTTACACCTTGCTTTATTCCTTTCACCTCTGGAATTATTAGAGAGGTATTATTAGACCAACACAGCTGCAATCAAGCACCTCCCTCATCCAGCTGCGTTCCAAAAACCAACAGGACTGTGTGTCTTGCCAGTCCCTTTTCATGGCATTCAAAATGTGTTCTTGCACATATATACCTGCATGCAAATATAATAAATCCTTTTAATCCAGTCGTCCTATATTAGTGTGATAACGTGTGTGTTTATTTATAGCACCGTTAATTTCCATCTGTGCATTCCATGCGCAACTGATATGGAATGCGACTTTTGCCGCCATAGCTGTTAATCCACCATGTACAGATCGGTTTAAAATAGTTTTCTGTTGGACAAAATGCTAAAGGAAAAAAAAATCCGGTTTTAGTCTCTGGAGATGTTTGAGAGATGCAGCTCCTTGCATTTGGAGCCACATTGATTCCTCCTATCATGAGACTGAATCCCAGCAGAGTTCTGTTTCTGCTGCATCCCCCTCTTTCAGTTCCCCCTCAGGTTTCAAAGTGTCTAAATAGAGAATTATAATGCTAAACAATGATTGAACTGACCTGAAAGACAACCGCTGGTTTGTATGTTTGTATCCAAGTTTTATCATATATTTGACACAGGGAGCAATTACACACATATCAGAGGTCTACCTTAAATATACTAGATTCACTTAATGTGTGTTTAGAATATCCTTTGATTTTTGTGGCACCCATTTCATGCTGGTGTACTGTATGTAAAGTCACTCATCTTCACAGGTCACAGTGCAGTGGACATCACCAAGGTGGCCCGGAGGCACCGCATGTCCCCTTTCCCCTTAACCTCCATGGACAAGGCCTTCATCACTGTGCTGGAGATGACTGCCGTCCTAGGCACCGAGATCATCAACTACAGAGGTGAGGAGGTCCCATTTAAGTTTTCAAACTACCACAGAAATCTCCAGTTCACCTTCACAATATGTTTGCTGACATCAGCTCCTAAGGATGCTGGGATATTGAGGTACAGTATTACACCTTCCAGATCAGTGTTGCAGCATGTGCTGACAACAACTGGACACCTCACTGAATCAGCAGTCTTTGCCCGCAGGCACGATGTCAATCACACAGAAACAAATTATCTTGACTGCAAGGGCACATACATAACAAACAAACTTCTCCTAAATATAGCTACGAGCAGCAATGAGGGGGCCAAACAGTTCAGCAGGACTCAGTCGTCATGGCAACTTGATCTGATCATGTTAAAAGCATGGCCGGAAGCAACGGCAAGGAGAGCACTGCATATTTCTGCATATTGCAGTTGCCCTTTGTTTTTAAATGACGCAGCGTTTTATGGACAACCTGGAGCGGCCTATAAAGTCCATCTTGGCACCAATGCATGAAACATGAAATCTTCAGTGCTGATTTAGTTAGCTGTTAGTTGTTCTTCTCTCTCCTGTTCATGACAAGTCAAAATGTCAAGGCATACATTGTTACAGTTTATTCAATAGTGCCAAATATATCTAGGCTAATTTAAGAATATTTTACTGTTATATAATGTTGCCATTGACTTTAATAGCACAACATCCATTTCTCAGTATGTGTATGTTTGTGAGCCACTACACTCACATTTTATGTACTCAAATATGTTCTTGACAAACCAGTTTTACAATAGAATAGAGAGTATACTTAGAATATATAGATTATATTTTCATATTATATTTTGGCAAAAGATAAGCAGATCCCACAGTTTGTTCACTCAAGCCATTTGTTCTTTTAGATAAAATGTCACGTGTTTAGTGTGATGCCAGATCATTTCAGGTTTTCTTAATACATTTAAGGGAGTTTAGAGGGAGCTCTCTTTGCCACATCTTTGGTTTATTAATCATCCCTGTTGATATGCAAGTGAATGCAGCTTTGTTTTTCGGCCATTAGATTGCTTATTGTGCTACCTTGAGACAGAATATAGAATAGAAGCAGATCTGGGGAACCGTATTCTCAGAATCGCCACAAGTAACAAGTATCCTCACTATTATAGAATAGTGATGAGAATACTAGAAAGCTCTGTCAACAATGAAGTGACTGATTTAATAATAGGTCCTCAAATTCAAAATCAAAACATGTCTATGAATCTGAGCAAGTGGCCATGACTTGTGGAGGCCCCCAGGGGTCAATTCTTGGACCTCTTCTGTTTAACTTGTATATGCTCCCTTTGGGTCAGATATTGCAGAACTTTAACATCAATTATCACAGTTATGCAGACGATACACAACTTTGTGTCTCTGTCACTAGACAACTGCAGCCCAACAGACGTACTGTGTCAGTGTCTGGAGAAAATAAACACCTGGATGAGAGAGAATTTTCTACAATTAAATGAAGACAAAACTGAGATCATTCTGTTTGGTAGCAAAGAGAAGAGGGTGAGCGTTGGTAAATATCTTGAGACTCGGGACCTTACAATCACTGACCAAGTTCGTAACCTCGGAGTGTTGACAGACTCAGATCTGACTTTCAGCAGCCACATCAAAGCTGTCACCAAGGCAGCTTTTTACCATCTCAGAAACATCAACAGAATTAAAGGTTTCCTCTCCCAAAAAGACCAGGAGAAACTCATCCATGCATTCATCTCCAGTAGACTCGATTACTGTAATGCTCTTTTAACTGGACTTCCCAAAAAGAGCATTAAACATCTGCAGCTCATCCAGAACGCTGCTGCTGGAGTTTTAACCCAGACTAAGAGATCTGAACACATCACACCAGTTTTCAAATCTTTACTCTGGCTTCCAGTCAGTCACAGAATAGATTTTAAAAGCCTGCTGATGGTTTACAAATCCCAGAACGGTTTAGGCCCAAAATACATCTGTGATATGTTCAGAGAATATAAAGCCAGCAGAGCTCTTAGATCCAAGGACTCAGGTCAGCTGGTCCAGTCCAGAGTCCAGACTAAACATGGAGAAGCAGCATTTAGCTGTTATGCTGCAAACAAGTGGAACAAACTGCCAGTGGAGATTAAACTTTCACCAAATGTAGACATTTTTAAATCCAGGTTAAAAACATTTCTGTTCTCATGTGTCTATGCATGAAATCTGCACGGTATCTTTTAATTTCTCTAGACTGTTGCTTGTTTTGAATAATTTTAATTTCATTTTAATTATATAATTTCTTTCTCTTTGTATTATTTTATGTATTTTAATGCTTCTTTCACTCCCCGCTGCAATACTTTTATTTTATGTAAAGCACTTTGAATTGTTTTGTACATAAAATGTGCTATACAAATAGAATTGACTTGACTTGACCTGACTTGACTTGACAATGAGATAAACACTGCCTTTGACACAAAATTTTGACTGGAACTGTTTAATTATATACAGTAGATTTCTTTATTCATGTGTTTAGCTGATATTTGCCATTACATAAAGGCTTAAGGCAGCCAGTAATGTAACTTTAGTGGTGGGAACATTGTAAAGTTATGTTCAGTCTGATTTGCTGCCTACTAGTGGTAAAAAACGGAAAATAGAATAACAACAACAAAGCAATTTTTATTCATATCCATTTCTAGTTTCTGATATGATAATGTAAGCATGTTGCTAATTAGATTTTGGTTTTCTACTTGTTTATTCACATTTGGATTTCGTGAAATTAAGATACTGGCATGAGTTAATTGTATTCAACGTTTGCATTTCTAAACACACATGCACAGATCCAAACTTGCACAGAAAAAGAGGTTTAGTACCTGAACATCTTGTCAGCCTCCTGGCAAAGCGACCAAAGTGTAGTTGACCGTGACGCAGAATCAAGCTGAGCGCCGGAGGGTGAACCACTCACGCATCTCTGAAAAAAAAAAAAAAAAAAAAGCAGTGGGCGATGAGTACCAGGGGGCAGTAGTGGCCAACAGCACACATGACCCCGTGATCAATGATGGGAGAAGAGGTCGCTTTCTTTCTTGCAGGTGTAAAGTGATGTTTCATGTTCTTGAAGAGGGGATTCAGCTGCAGGATTTGCATGTGCACTGCTGAGTGGAGGACAGTGGGGTAAGGAGGAGAGGAAGGGTGGGCACTGGAGAGATTAAATATTTAGACAGAAAACAGCTAGAGCAGCTCCCCTGCTGGATTCAGAGCAGTCTCTGTGTGTGTGAGTCGCATACTGTTTGTTGGGTTTGCATATTGTTAGTATCTGCTCTCTTTTTAGTATCATACCATAATACTACATACATTCTTGAACAACAATATTGCCTAACTCTTTTTTTTTCTAGATTTTTTTTTGTGTTTGAATACTTAAACAATTATAAATAATTCTTGACAGGTTAATAATTCATTTTATTAGCTAAGTAGTTAAAACAGTTTAAAGGAATACAGATATTTGCTTCCTTCTTTTCTCAAAATTCAAATTATTCTTTTAATTCCCATTCACTTATCTGAATGATTGGTTGCTCTCTGCTTTTAACCCTTTAAAAAAACAGGACATACTATAAAAGATGAAAATCATCTCTGTCCTATTCTGATTCACAACTCCGTCTCTACATGTGTTCTAAACAGCATGCTGTTTAAATGGTAGCATGGAAGAAGAAAAATACATCTCAAATGAGGTGCTGTTGACTTAAAAAAAAACTGTCATTTCTGAACATGAGCATGGGTGTCTTCTTATGTGATTGTGTGGGTGAATGTGTGGACATGTATATTTTTCCCCCTGTACCCACTCTTCCTCTGAGTTTTTCTGTTTTTTTTGTTTTCTTCACTCTTTCTGAGCTGTTGTTTCATCAGAAAGTCAGGCTAGTGGAAGCAGTTACAAAATCTTCTTAAAAGGCTGTTAATGAAAATGAAAAAGGTGATGAGTCTGGAAGTGCTGGTCAGGTGGTGAATTGGATAAAGCAGATCAATCCTGATGTGTGGTGTCACATTATATCTCTCTTTTAAAGACACACACCTCAACCGCACGTCTCTCTGTATCTTCATCCGAATCAGGCGCACCATCTCACCCTCTCTGCATTTGCCTCTCTCAAGCTGTCACTTTCCCCCCCACCAAGACCTGCGCAGCTCCTCTTCCTCTCAACCATGTTCTTCTTCTCCCGCAGATGGGATGGGTCGAGTCCTGGCCCAGGACGTTTATGCCAAAGACAACCTGCCACCCTTCCCTGCTTCAGTCAAGGATGGATATGCTGTGAGAGGTAAGTACCAAGTGTCTATCAGATGTAAAGTGTACAAGTTGACAAATTTCAATATCTAAAATCTGGGGCAGGCAGACGTTTAGACTATTCCTAAAGGATATAGTATTTATTGTGCTAAAGAGTCTGAGAAGGCCGCTACAGGTGAGCAACATCCAGGACTGTCCAATTTTACGCCGTTGGTCATTTTTACAGGAGAAAATGTTGTATCAAATCCCTTTTTGGTCTCTTAATCATGTCTTTAGAAACACTTATGTAACAGTACCAGCTCTGAACTGAATTGGAAGGAGACATGTGAATAATTCCATCCGCTCTCCCCTCTCTTAGCACAGAAGATTACTGTAAAAAGGTTGTTGCTCTGTATAAGAGTGACCTCCTGGACCCCACGAAGCCTCTGACTGAAGACACTGTTGATCACTGTGCAGTGTAGATATTGTGCAGTGTTGACCATTATGTTTCACAACTTCTGCAACATTCTTCTTTTCCCAATCAGCTTCAAGTGCTTCTGAGGAGTCCCCAACACAGAGCCAACCTTTTTTATATCAGTTTGTCTACTAATTTTGAGTAAATGGCACTGATGCTGCCGCCGCAACAGATAGCTGTCAGGCAGATTGTACTTTTCATAGCACACTTATAGAAGATAATCATTGTGCTGCAAACATTGACTAACCAAAGCTTCTATAAGAAGTAGACTCGGCTCTCTCCCTTTATGTAGGCAGCCTCAGTGTTGCATTTCCAGTCTAGCCTGATGTCCAGGTAAACATCCAGATATTTGTAGCTTACAACATCTCTTCTCACAGGATAGAAATTGTTTTTGGCTTATTTGTGGCCATCTTAAAATCCACAATCATGTCCTTTGTATATATTTCCCTTTGTGTTAAATTCAATATTTTTTTATTTCATTTCACTTTTATTCATTTGACTAGTTCACATTCAAGATGAGGTAACTGTTTGCACATCATGTCACAAAATGATTGACCCTGTACTCAGCCTCTTGTCCACCACTGAAACACCTTACAACTGAAGTGTGGGCCGAGTATTTCAGCAGATAGCAAGAATCTGTGGAGGTCCTGTTCTGCTGACCGCCTTCTCGGACTCACAACCCTTCAGTCTCAAACTGTGGTCTTTCTGTGAAGTAGCCAATAATCTAAGTGATGGTGAGGGCATCTGCCTGTGTTCTCTGAAGCTCCATACATAAGAGTGAAGGCTGTGTTACCCGTGTGCACCTGTCTTCAGAGACTCTGGTGAGCTTTTATGAGGATGCATTTGCAGGCAACTGATGAACCTAAAGAATAGAGCTGATGTGTCTGCCTTCGTGATCAAGTGACCTGGTTGCCCCAGTAGTTACAGACAGATCACAAGAACAGGGAAGGACACCCCCAGGAATAGTGTACTAAGGGTGACTTCTCCCAGGGTGAACTGTTTGACGAATAAACTTTGTAGTGTTGGAAATGACCTACCAAGTGGACTTCTCTGGAAAGCGATAGATATCAAACTGCTCAAAGTTTCCTATTGTTTGGGGATTTACATTCTTACGACTGTGACAACTTTTTTTTAGGTAAGATATAGGTAACATTCTCCCTGTTGGTAATTGAATGACTGAGACTCTTGGAAAAAACAGAGAAGCCTTGTTAACCTGGAGATCAAGTTCAAGCAGCTCAGAAAACTGCTCCATGTAGCATCTGTTGCTGCTTCTTGCTAATGGAGTTGAAGGACAAGAACACCTAAGGTCTCTCTGGACTTTATGCATCTAGGCATCTAGGGTAGGGTATAGGGTAGGGCTTTATCTTGTGATAAGCATCTTTCTTGATTCTGTTTCTTTCTTTCTTCATTATAAAGTAGAACAATAAAAGTGTTTCTTATTTTTCCATTTTCTCATTTCCTCAAAACAGATATTTGGCTGTGGCAATATTGATAGATTCGGTCTGTGTACGCGTTTTGAATTCTTACATGAGAAGCTCTTACTCTAAGATTTATTATATTTAAGATCTGGATTGAAAATACTTTGTATCAGTTTGTTAGATGTTTAATACAACAACACATATAAAAGGTTCCTCCGCTCTTCATATTATTGCTCATAACCCACAAAAGTAAAAAGATCAATTTCAAAAACTCCTCGACATTCACCCAAGTTTTCAGCTGCACATGTTATATCCTGTTAAATCTATCTTCTTCTTTTTTTAGCGGCTGATGGCCCAGGTGACCGCTTTATCATTGGAGAGTCTCAAGCTGGAGAGCAGGTTGGTGTCCATAGGCTTTCTTTTTCTCTCTCATACAAACACACACAAACCTGGAGTCACTATTACACAAATGTCTGCACGGCCTGCTTGTGGAAATGAAGTATTTTACGTTTGTTCTTCCATTCTTGCTGTGATCAGCTGTAATTTAACACCACTTCCCCCAGCAGGTGATGAAGAGCCCTTCACACAAAGCAGGACCAAAATCTCAATGCATTAGACTTCTGAGGCAAGACTAAGCTTCAGAGATATATTTAATGCCTTACTGTTTCATTTTGACAGGTTCAGCACACATGCAAGCATGCATTTTGTACATTTCCTTTTCTTTATATTCTGATCCACATCTGTGATTTTTTTTTTTTCAAGTGGTTTTTCCTATACGTTTTGACTTGATTGTTTTTTTCTTTATCATTTTAACCAAAGTTGTTTTCAGTTTGATGAGATGCTTTGTAAGATCTTAGGTATCCTCATAAAGGCCTCATTAATCCAACTGGCCTAACTAGCCTGAGTCTGTGTGCTCACACTGAACAAGGTCTCTATGTTGGCCAAAGATTCAGGTTACACCACATGGTCTGTTATCAGTGAGAATGTCGCTAATTGTGCCAGTTCTTTGTAGAAACGAGCCAAAATCCAGTACACCCAGAACATAAACTAATCTGGCAGCCATTACTGAACAGGAGCTGGCTCACCAGTGGCGACTCAATGACGGAACACAACCGAGTTTGCTGACACTGCCAGCACTCAGCCTCATTCACCAGGCTACTTCCACTTCACTTATTTGCTCTCTTCTTGCATTTCATTATTCATTGTGAAGAATAGACCTCTATAAGATTACTTGCCCTGCTGTTAGTATATCCGACTGTGACTGAAAATAAGGTCAGAACGTGAAGCTGCCCCACAAAAATCAAACCATTCTAGGAAGAGAATGTTGTGCCCTGATTTATTTGCATTTGTAATTTCCCTCCTTAATTGCTTTTGTCCCTTCTGTTCATGTGAAGCCCACCCACACAGTGATGCCTGGTCAGGTGATGAGGGTGACGACGGGTGCACCCATACCATGCGGGGCAGACGCTGTAGTCCAGGT
Organism: Odontesthes bonariensis; assembly: GCF_027942865.1. Classification (NCBI taxonomy): domain Eukaryota; kingdom Metazoa; phylum Chordata; class Actinopteri; order Atheriniformes; family Atherinopsidae; genus Odontesthes; species Odontesthes bonariensis. Next base: position 10,147,542 of record NC_134529.1, read on the forward strand.
GGAAGATACCGAGCTCCTCCGCGAGTCAGAAGACGTAAGCGTGGTATTTCACCCAGAACCCAAACAGCAGTAAAACTTGTTACATGATCACTAAAAACTATTGTAGTTCATTGCAGAAATGGACAGATTACAGAAATCTTCATGGCTTACTTTTCACTGGAATCAATCTGACAACTGTTCCATGTTTTAGGGCACAGAGGAGCTGGAGGTGCGAATTCTAGTACAAGCTCGTCCGGGACAGGACATAAGGTTGGTTTATTACTGCGTGCTTTGCTGTCATTTCACAAAATCAAAACTATAGTTATGAAATACTGCAATATGGTTGATAATGTACCCATTTATTTGTTTGTTTTCCTATCTTTTTTAGTGTCCATCCACCCACGCATTTTGGGTCTCTGCAGGTTTTAAATTCCCTGTGCTTATCCCTCCACAGGCCTATCGGTCATGATATCAAACGTGGGGAGTGTGTGCTGGCAAAAGGAACTCATATGGGCCCGTCTGAAATTGGCCTCCTTGCTACTGTTGGAGTCACAGAGGTAGAAGTCCAGAAATTCCCCGTGGTGGCCGTCATGTCCACAGGAAATGAGGTAGAATTTTAAAAAGTTTGTCTTCTAATTAAGACAAATATGCCCCTCAAGTGCTCCATTTTTCAATTCACCCAACAGGCTCAGCTTCATTCAAGCTGCACCATTTTTCCTGACAGAATACCTTGTTCGTATTTATGCATAATCACTGTGATTGCTCTGGCTATAGACACGAGAACAACTTTGAGAGGTGAATGTGCGTTCAACTATTTCATAATGTGTTCTGAGTAGTGGAAAATGTGTTTGTCTGTGACCTGGTGTTTCCTTTTAAGCAGTGGAATCACATCTGTGCATTTCCCCTTTGACTGTTAAATTTCATGGGGTGTAACCCGATTCAAGGTTTAAAAAAAAAAAAAAAAAAAAAAAGTTGTTAAAGTTCATTTATGACCTTCATCTGCTCTCTGGTTAGACTATGTGATGACATAGTGGATGAAATTGAGCTCAGCTTTCATCTAATTCTTAAGCAAACTGCACAAGATTATTCTTTTAGATGTACACTCTATATCTTGAGTATCATATTGAATATCATTGCTGTCATCACCCTGAGATGTAGAAAACAGAAAAACCTGATCAGAGCTGTTTCTAATAATGGTAATTGTACTTTACGTTTGCGAGAAAACTCATTATGAACATGCAGAATGGGGATTCCTTCACCAAATCCAATGTCCCCTCTGTGTCCCCACAGTGGTAATTAGCATTAGTGCATGTTGTAGGGTAATTGCGGGGATTTATTAAATATAACTAACGCACATTGCATCATACTGATGTTATTCATGTATCAGCAAGGCCAGAAGGTAACTGAAACGGTAGTGTTCATCAATTTCTTTGGCCAGTAGAGCTACAAGTACAGTAATGATGATCATTATTGATAAATGTTGTTACACGGTATTTTCTTTTTCTGTCCATAGAATGTGACAAATTGGGGAAAAAGTCCCATAACTCCTTATGTATTTTTCACATATCATTAATCAGTGTTTGAGTTATTTATTTATTTCTTAACCAAATCTTTTTTTGGGGGGGGGGGGCGCAGACAGCAGTTTAAACTCAGTAGCCTACTTATGTGATTGTGGAAAAAAGGACTTTTGCCGGAAAAGACTAATAACTTCTTGCCTTCCTGATGAACAGTTATTTCTCTAATCACGAAACTTTGTCACTGCTGCTCAAGGAGACTTCACTTAAAAAACTTCTGTTGAATTAATGAGTGTCTGTAACATTTAATTTCTCCTCTGTTGTGGCAGCTGCTGAATCCAGAGGACGACCTCCATCCTGGAAAGATCAGGGACAGCAATCGCTCTACCCTCCTGGCTACCATACAGGAACATGGCTACCCCACTATCAATTTGGGCATCGTGGGAGACAAGTACGCCTTCAGATCTAATCTCTTTCAGAACTCCCCTATGTTACAGATACTTTTCACATCCATACCATATCTGTCATAATCTTACTACAGTTGCTCTTGTCCAAAGTTGGCTCTCTATTTTCCTCATTCCTACATTATTTCCTCTCGGGTGAGTTGGTAGTTAGCGCAAATGTGTGTTTTTTCCCTGCCTTGCAGCCCCGATGACCTTCTCAATGCTCTGAATGAAGGCATCAGCCGTGCTGATGTCATCATCACCTCAGGAGGAGTGTCCATGGGAGAGAAGGTACAGTGGAAAAAGGGGGAAAAAACATTGTGTTTCACTGACACCTGGTGGCAGGCAGGAGGATGGTGGAATTCACTGGAAATGTCAGTTACCTTTTATGTGTTGTTGGACGAAATTTATTTTTGGAAAAGCAAACTAAAATACTTTATCAGTAAAATGAGAGTCTCATCTTTTATGACAATCACTTTTATCTGTATTGGGTCCTGATGTCAGTATTCTGTTTTTAGCACAGCGACCTCGTGCGCACAGTCTAACTTGCATTAAAACATTTATTTGTGACATCTCTGTTCCAGACCTTCATCAGTCAAACAATTTTTGATGTTTAAAAAAAAGAACATTTTTAAGTGTATAACTATTCACTTTCCCAGAAGCTTATTCTTGGATGCATTTAAGATAGATAGTTTTGTGCTAAAGAGAGTCTCTTGGATTTCAAATTATGCAGATTGCAACATTGAGAATTATGTGTTGCTTTGAATGTTGTGACATTAGGAGAATGGCATATGTTATAAAGTTACACTTAGAGCCACCTCATAATTATAATAACTTTTGAACACGCAAATTAATGTTTTCTTCGCATGTTAGACTGTGTGTGTTAGTTCATTCTACTGTTTTGCATTCATTCATCCTCCAGTACACCTGTTTCAAGCAGTAGATGTGCAAAGTACCCTCTTTGTTTTTGAGTTTTCTGCTCATAACTTTCTCTCTTTCTAATGCCTTTTTAGGACTACCTTAAGCAGGTGCTGGATATTGATCTTCATGCTCAGATCCATTTTGGTCGTGTTTTCATGAAACCAGGGTATGTAAAAGGAAACTGCTTTATTCATTCATCTTTTACAACACGTTTATGGAGTGCTTCACAGATAGAATGTGAAAATGATATACAGTAGATGAGAGGGAGTGGTGTAGTCACTTATTGTATATATGTAAACATTACTGCACATCAATGTAAATGTTGTAGTCAACCTATGTCTGTCTTTTTTTCTTTTACTTTGGTCCTCAGTCTACCAACAACATTTGCCACCTTGGACATGGACGGTGCTCGCAAACTAATCTTTGCCCTCCCAGGTAGTGTGTGAAGTTGAGAGAAAGAGTGATTCAGCCTGCTGCTTGCTTTGACACGTTACTCAGATATTTTTCTTTCTGCTCTCTCCTGTCGTGGTCCTCTCTCTGTCCATCCCTCTGTCCTAGGAAACCCCGTGTCCGCTGTTGTCACCTGTAATCTTTTTGTAATCCCTGCCTTGAGGAAAATGCAGGGCATTTTGGACCCCAGGCCCACCATCATCAAAGCGAGGGTAGGACGCACAGGGCAACATTTCCTTCGAAAAGTTTTTCTCCTGTTTTATGATCACATTTGAATTGTAGATGCGAGAAAGTGCAACAAAAAATAAAAGTAAAATATTATATTAGTGTTTATATTAAACCTCCAGGGTGCTTCACTGCAGTTAATTTTATCTTAACTTATGATTTAATAATATTTTCATCATCCGCTTGATACATATTTATGACTAGTGTTTTGTTGTGATTTGGCTGATGCATCATGGCTCTCACTGACCCAAACGCCTGCTCCACAGTCATCAATATTCATAACTGTGGAGTGGAAAAAATCATAAGAATATCGTGCACCCTGGTCAGATGCAGTTTATGTCTCCAGCTAGCATTATTAAGTAAAGGATCTGGTCCCCTGTCATTATGGGGGCCGTCCAGAGTGCGATACTACATCACTTGCTGTTAAAAAGCAGTTGGAAATCAACTTGAATGTATTAGTGCCACTTAGTGGAGAGACTGATGGTGTGAAAGCGTTGATGTAGCCAGACAATTTCCCTAAGCCAATGGCATCAGACCCAGGTCAAACAGACTTTGGATAAAACTTTTACCTTTGCAAGCAACCTTGAAATAGTTTTTCTCTTATTCTTGTTTGCAGTGTTAGAAAATACATCATGTTTTGGAATGCATTTAGCATCATTTAGGTTTGAAAGTCGCCTTTTTCCAAATTCTATTTTATTTTAGTGAATGTCCAGATCTGGGATGTCTGCCATTTGAAGATAGTCTTCTTTGTTTGAGCCAGAAGAATTGGAAATTAAGAGAATTTTACAATCCAGCTCCTGATTTAGGCAGGAAATCAATCCTTGCTGCATGAAAGTGAATACTTTAAAAAGTAGTTGTAGATAGAATAACTTTGGTGAGGTAAACTTGTTTCAGAATGTGGCTTTCATCAGGGTCTCTAGCAAAGTTAGTTAAAGTCTGAATTCGAGCAAGAATCCTAATTTTACTTTATTTTCAGGCCCAGAACAGCAGGATTAGTATATCAGAAATTTGAGTAAGCGCCAGAGGGATTCCATTATCTCAAAGTCACTCAGTAGTAGTAACAAAAGATTTCTTAAAGGAAGAAATCTCATCAATGCTAAGTGTAAAACTGTTTTTTTTTTTTGTTTTTTTCAAATCCAGGTAGATACCTGAACTGAAAAGAAACAAATATGTGTTGACTTTAGTTGTATGTTTGCTTGTAGTTGTCTTGTGATGTGAAGTTGGACCCGCGCCCTGAATACCACCGCTGCATTTTGACATGGCATCACCAGGAGCCTCTGCCGTGGGCACAGAGCACAGGTACAAAACGACACACCAGTAAAAACAGACAGTTGAATCATTCCGTCAGGGAAAATTTCAGATTTCATACCACTTTACTTTGTATGGTATTTGGTATGATTCTCAGATAAGGAGGAACATTCTGGTTGTTTGACTTCCAAATCCTCAAGTCACATGCACATTATAAAAGCAACTTCTCATTCTTTTAAATAAAGTGTCAAATACTGTGACATATTCATGCAATATAGCCCAGTTTTCTACATCAGTATTGCTGCTTTTAAGTTGATCAAAATATATTTTGTATGTTCTCTGCTGAATAGTCATTCCCCAAAACATCTAGGCATCAGTTAATTGCATAGTTATATGCAAAATGGTCGGACCAGTTGTCTCTATCTGTCAAGTATATGTATGTACTGTATATATAACTATTAGATCTTTTGTGAATGAAATGATTACCTGCTCCCGGAAAATCTTTACTTCCCCTAATGCACAGGAATGTGTAAAGCATTAGTTCCACCCATAATCAACCGGTTCTCTAGAATATCTTAGAGGTGCATTTCTGAACCCTCAGTAAGAACACACACAGAGCACAACACTTTTTCACAAGCAACTAAACAGGATCGAAAGCTAGGAAGTGTTACAAAAAGTAAAAATGGAAGGCTAGCAGGTGAGGAAACAACAGGTTGAGAAAAAACAGCTGTATAAAGGAAGCTGGAGTTTCTTAGATATAACTGGATGTAAGGTCTACAAAACATGAAGACACAGGGAGCTGAATAAATTGGAGGAAGAGGGGAGGAACTCAGACATGGATCACAGAGGGGGAAGCAAACATGCAAAAGGAAAACATAGAGAGAAATGTTACACCCGTAATAGGACATGAAGTTAGAGACAGAGAACCCCTAATGTGGATAAACCGGAAGATAAAGTCAAGGGAGCAGAAGAAAAATTTGAATGATAGGAAACTATAGGGTCAATAAGAATGAAAACATAGACAAAAAGCTAAAAACATGTCAGGAAGATAAGGAGGAGTAAGGCTGGTGGAAAGGATAATTAACAAGAGCAAACAAAAAAAACATGACTGGAGCTTGTTGACGGGAGCCAAATGTCGGCAAACAAGAGTGCCCTCAATTACTGAAGCATGGTCTGTTAGCACATTACAGTTCAAACTGTAAACACAAAAATATAAATTTTGCCCGATCTCTATCTAAAGAGATATAAAAACTCTCAGTATATTAAAATGTAACTTCCAACCATCCATTTTAAATACCTGCTTTATCCAATTGAGGGTTGTGGGAGGGCTGGAGCCTATCCCAGCTGTCATTAAATGAGAGGCAAGGTACATCCTGGACAGGTCACCAGTCCAGCGCCTTAAAATGCAGCATATAAAACGTTAATACAATCTGTGCAACATGATTTTCAAGAGTCTAAGTCAACAGTTGATTCAATTTATCAGTAGATGTAAATGTGTGCAACACAGTGCTAACAGGCCAAAGTTTAAGTTGAAACACAAAGAATATGCAGAAACCTAGAAAAAACATTATAATCTAACGCATGCTCCTCTCTGCTGCAGGGAACCAGGTGAGCAGCAGATTGATGAGTATGCGCAGTGCGAACGGGCTCCTGATGCTACCTCCAAAAACAGAGCAATACGTGGAGCTGCACAAGGGCGAGGTGGTTGACGTCATGGTCATCGGCCGGCTATGATGTCATCACAGAGAGACGAGCGAGATGGCGTCATATAGCGAGGGTTGGAATGGGTGGTTCACGGTGCATGTCCACATATCATTGACTATTCTGTAATATGCAACGGCACAGCTAGTTTTTATTGATTTGGATAACGTTGAGGTATAGTCAACATCTTGATCACAACCTAGATACATATAAAAAATTGATTTAAAAAGATTATAGTATTTCAAACAAAGAAAATATAACTTTTAATGAAAAAAATCTAATTATAAAAAGAGATTTATTCTGTAATATATTATTATGATTATTCTTATTATTATTATCATTATTCTTATTATTATCATTATTATATTAAGGCAACTTTGTTCCTTTCATTGCAATTGCTTTGTGTGTTCAATGCTAGATCTTATCTATAGCAGTAGCATTTTAATAGACAGCTGTAGGTGCCTGCCAGGACAAAAAAAAAAAGAAAATTATTATTTTCTCATCTTTAGTGGAAAAAAATAACCTGTTTTTTGAAAAATGAAGAAAACAAGGAAGGCTCCAGGTTTCCCATGGTGCTCAGCTAAGAGGAAGAGGGTGTACATCAAGGCCGTCTCCTCTTTTGAGCGCCCATCAAGGTGACACTTCTGTTTTTCTCTCATTAGTATGCATCATTATGGCTTCACAAAGAGCTTTGCTTGTTGTTTATCTTGTGAGTCTTGTTTATGTGCGCAGTGCCAAATGCCTGGGCAGGGAAGAGGTGGTGTTGGGAGGGGGAGGGGGGTGGGGGAGGGGGGGCACACCCCAATCGGCCCAGACCCTGAAGCTTCCTTATATTTACGGTGACCAGGTGTAAGCTCAGCTCCGAAGCCCACCAGGGGCGAGCTGAACCTGGGAGAGATAATCTTTTATTTGATCAACTATTTAAGAAAAGAATAAAGAAAAGAAACAGCTTCTTTAAGTGCTGACAGCCTTTTTAACCAACTTCACAGAAAATGTACAGAAAAAATAAGAACCATATTGTACAGATATATGTGACCAGCACTCCTAAGGAAATTATTAAGCAATGAGGAGACATTGATAAACGCTGTACTATAACATTTTCTGTAATGATATGAAACTGATGACAGAGACTAAGATAATAAAAATCCTTGATCATTATGTAAAAAAGTTCTTGTTGGGTTTCCTTTTTTAATAAAATGTATCGAATAAAAAAGCAGTGATTTTTCTTCATTGGTGCAAAAGATTTTGTAGATGGTAGTCTGAAGCTTAGTGCATTAATTTTGAATGAATGATGGCCTCTTACCTCACTGTAACCTTACTGTCAATGTCCATGAGGAAACCTTAAACGGCTACAAAATGTGAATGTGCATCACAGCATCAAGATGGTGGCTAACAGAAAAAGGTCTACAATGAGTGAATTTTGACTTTTTAAAGAAGAATTTGAAGGTACATTTGTAAGTTGAGCATGTTATTATTTCTGTTTATGTATGTTCATTTATTATTTGATGCCACACAGGCATACATATATGTGTATACCTAAAGATCATGCTCTCTGGGATGTTCTTTTACACCTAATCAGGCTGTTTACACATTGCCAATGAATCTAATAGTTTTTTTTTAACATTATTGTAATAGATTTAAGATAAGCATCAGGTGTTTTTATCTTCCCAACATTACACTGCATCTCTTGTTTTTCATTTCAACCTGTCCAAATTTATTTCAAATGTGTTACTGGCATCAAACAAGCTTATATTTTTCTGAAAAAAAAAAAAGTTTTAATTCTAATCATACTCTCTTCATACAAGTTTCAATCAAGCATGCAGTAGGATTTAAATGATTTGCAAATCATTGCATTCCGTTTTCATTTTTGTACTGTTACTCCTGCCTTACATCTGAGCACTTTCTTTATCGGTGCTCCTTAGATTAAAAAAAAAGTAAAATTAGACGCACTGAAATTAATCATTGCAAACCATAAGAGGTTTTCACTGTCTCTCTCTAAGTATTCAAGATTTGGGAACTGGCAGAAGAGAGTCTAACGAGAGAAAGAGGTTAAGCGCAGAGGTGTCAGAGGGGATTAACCTAATAGAAAAAGCAGCAGAAAAAAAGGCAGCTCTGGGCTTTCGTGAAGGTTTTTTAGAGGCAGCATGAGATTAGGCAGTTTCTGTTCTTCTCTGCAAGGTGAAATGACAGCAGATCCCATTAGCTGGAGATGATTAATAGTGCCGTGACAAGAACGCCGACATTCATCTATGCAGAAGTGTATAAAGTGTGGTAAATGTAAGGGGATCACTGTGAAGACGATTGAAGGAAATAACAGCAAATTCTTCATACCCTGAAGTGCACTAAGTGTGTTTATTTATTACAGGATACTACAAGTGTCTAATTTTCCTGAATATACAGAGCTAATTAAGGCCATTGGGATGGAAAGGTAAATTAGATGATTAGGTAATAATTAAAGCCAGCCAGAAGAAACTAATGTGGAATCTGTTATTTGCATTTATGTACTGTGTGTGTAAGCAGAGGTTAGGAAGTGATAGAGAAATGGTACTAAAGTATCTCGCTGTGGGTGGAACATTTCTGCCGTGAGTGGTGAATTATTTTTCTGTGGTTTCATTTTACATGTGCTGCAAAAAGTGTTGGGATGTTGGGAAATGTTAACTTTTTCATAAAAGAAAAAAAGCTTGGTACACATGCACAGTTGGGGTCCTGGTCATGTTCAGGAATGCAGCCAGAACAACAAAAACACTATATGATGGCCTTTTTAAGTTTCACCACCACTCTGTTATTATTTTGTAATATTTCTTGAGCATGTCCTCTGAATATGGTAACAATAAAAAGGTAAAGTCTACCTCTTATATTTTTGTGGTCAAGAATCAAGAGTGATTTGCAACTGCTCAGGTGAAGTGCTGAATTCAGTGACATTATAAAAGGAAAATGGTTGTTCCTTGGCTCGACTACACTTTATAATATCTGTGATGGTTTGCTCAGAAGTGAGAACCAAGTTAAATTCCAAATTCAAGTTTATTACCAGGTAGGAATGCAAACCTAACAAGCAAAGGGTAGGTAACGGATAAATTAAAAAACACAGCCAATAAACCACCAAAGGAAACCTACAAGGAACAAAACCAAAACTACCGTAGTTAACACTATGAAAAACCGAGATATGGTTCAAAATGCAGAGCAGCAATCAAGGGACTATCAACAGATACTGTTTTTCCTCTTTAGTACTGTGTTAACATGCACTTGAATGCTCCACACCAGCAAACTGCCAAAACCTCTGGTTTTGTAGAGGTGGTCACATGTGCATTTGAAAAAAAGGATGGGCTTCATTTTTCACACACTTATTTGTCATTTTTGATTAGTTTTGTGAAATTAATATGAAATATGTCATGTATTATTGTTCATCAGAGGCTGTATTAAACTAATCTTAAGACTTGGTAAGGATAAAGTGATATTTCATAATGTTATATTGTCAAACCTTGGAATTAAAATATGGTGTACCTGTAATTTTATTTATTTTTCACAGCTGTAACAGGCCACTAGATTTTTTTATTTTTTTTATTTTTTTATTTATTTGAATAGGGACAATGCACATTAATGAACATCAGTATAAAAACAAATGTAAATATGCCGGATTATAGCTACAAAGCTAGTTTTCATCCTAGGCAGGCAAATACACAAGAAAGAAATTACATAAGAAAGAAAATATAATATACAATAGAAGCATCACAGGGAATGTTTAGAGTCTAATGGTTACATGACTGGTTTGCTTTCAGCCATAGTTTGAGCTGAGCTCTAAAGCTGATCAGTGTGGGGCTCTCCCGTATGTGCAGAGGAAGACTGTTCCAGATGTTCGTGGCCCTCACAGAGAGAGTGTTCTGTCCAAAAGTTGTTTTCCTGTGGGGGACCTCACAGTCTCCTCTGGAGGAGGCCCTTGTTCTCAGGCCACTTGAATTCCTAGGTTTGAACAACGTAAACACTGGAGGTGGGGCTAGTCCATGTAGCGCTTTATAAATGAAGCATACATACTTAAAATTAATAAAATTTTCAAAATTTAAAAGATTGTCGTTTTTTAAAACATTACGTACATGAAAAGAATTGGGTTTTCGGTCAAAAACTTTAAGAGATATTTTGTACAGTGATTCAATTAATTTCAGATTGCTAGCTGTGGTGAGAGACCAACTTGTGATGCAGTATTCAATGTGAGATAAAATCATTGAATGGAGAAACATTCTGGCAGCACCAAGTGTTAAAAAAGACCTGATTTGTTTAAAATTTTTAAGCTTAAATTTTACAGTATTGGCCAGTTTTTTAATATGATTTTTGAAGGTCAAAGTGGAATCAAGTATCACGCCGAGGTACTTCAATTCTGTGACAAGTTGTAATTCTTCTCCTCTCAAGAATACTCCGGAACTTTTTATTTCTTTTGATTGCTTTGAGAACATCAAACAGACCGTTTTTTTGGAATTGAGAAGCAAACATGATTTGAAAAGCCAGTCATTTACTTGCTCCATGGCTGAGGTCAGAATAGAAGCTGCCTCTTTAACGCTCCTCGCATGAGTATAAATTACAGCATCATCTGCATACATTTGGAAATTCACATTATTACATGTTTTGGGAAGATCATTTATGTACAGGGAGAATAACAGAGGACCTAGTATTGATCCTTGCGGCACACCGACAGAGACATCCAAGACCGATGATTTTACACTGTCAATTTGTACACATTGTTTTCTTGAGGATAAGTATGATTTAAGCCACTGAACTGCCTCTGGCGAGAAATTGAAGTCTGTTAATTTTGTGAGGAGAATTTCATGGTTAACAGTGTCGAAAGCCTTTTTAAGGTCAAGGAACACTGCACCAACACAGGGATATGTATCCAATTTACTTTTCACCTTTTCTATAAAGAAGCTGTTTGCGTATTCAGTGGAGTGATTTGCTCTAAAACCAAATTGCATTGTATGTAAACTAAAGGGACTATTATTTAAATGTTCATTTATAATATTTGCTACCCATCTCTCAACAACCTTGGAAACGACTGGAAGTATACAGATTGGTCGATAATTGGATATATTTGACATGTCACCAGATTTAAAGATTGGGGTGATTGTGGCCAACTTCCAGGACGATGGGACAACTCTCTGTTTAAGTGATAAAGGATTATGAGGTGATGGTTGAAATGAGAATCACTTTTACACCAACATTAAAGTGATGCTCACAAATTAAATGACCAATTATTATATTCTAATTACAAACAGGTTTTAATAATTTAACGGATCATTAAGTAACATAATTATGATTACCTATTTGTAGATTAAGTTTATTTTGACACATAGATACATGCTAGTGTGATTTTGAGTCCTTGGATTATTGTATAAAGTATATTTACACTAAAACATTTTAATTAATAGTGCCAAAAGTTCCTACCTCACGTGTAGGCTGTATTGTGTAAAATATGGTTATTACGTGTCCAACGGAGAGGGGGCGCTGTGGAGCCAGAGTGTTGCCAGGGAGACGGCTCAAAACAACTGGCGCAGTTTCACCAACAGCAATGGCTACAAGTGACCCGACTGTGTCTGGACAGGACTCTCCGCAGCGCGCTCCTGTGAAGAGCAGGAGAGAAGTTCATCTTTTCCTCCTCATCCGTGCGTGAACTATACACATGTTCTTCGGACGCCGGATTGGGAACGACAAACATTTTTTTCCCCAAAGTCCATTCAGCTCGCCGTTTTTGGAGCGGTGAGTAGACGCGGTCTGTTACGGGACAGCTACCGTTAAGCTACGCAGTTAGCGGTACAAAGCTACTAAGCTAAGTCCCTTGCTGTTGTCACGTTTGCGCTAAATACAAATATTGAATCCTATTTTGCATGTTCAAAAGGCGAATCGTGTTTATTTGAAGCTTGGGGAGTGGGTCGGTTGTTTCTGCTATGCATGAATTTGCTACATCTTTTGTTTAAAACGTAATTATGTCAGTACCTCAGGTGAGTCGCTGTAATTCCTTTGGTCTTTTTTACCCTCTACATCGACTCATTAGTTATTCTCAATCAGCCTCTAGCTATTTTAGCTCTGAGCTGTCTCCTTAGCTCCTAGCTCTGAGCTGTTCTTAATTGAGCCAGAAAATTACGAAGTTCAACTTTTTTTCCATGCAACAAACTGTTAGTAATAGGGTAATCATAAGGAAATCACTTCAGTCTTCAGAAGTTATATGTTTGAAACCTTTCGTGACAAAAAGAAGATTAATACCAGTCTGAGAGTCATCACAGAAGTCAATGCAGCATAAGTAACAAATATACGAGAGTAGGAAGCCATCTAATTTCAAAGTATTCCTAAACGCCTATACTGAGAACTTCCATCAAACATTTTCCAGGGCTTTTAGTCGTACCTAACGAAGTCTACTGCAAATAAACCCTCCTGGAGTTTCTTACTACTTAAAATCTGGATTTATTGTACATTAAAGTCAAGCTAAAGAGATGACAGAAAGACAGAGAAAGGTGTAGTTCAAATAAAATGGTGGTTTATGCCTGAATGTGTCATTTTTAAAGTTTGAGTTAAGTCAGATCATTTATGTGTGGTACTGTATTCTCTCATGCCAAATCAGTTTCATTTTGTTTTTTTTTGTTTTTTTAAAGGATTTTGTGAGTTTGGCCCCCTAAAGTCTTTGCAAATAGTGGATGAGTCTAAATTTTGTGTCTAATTTCTAAGCATATGATGTGATTATTGACTAATCCCTGTGACCCTGCAGAGACCCTGAAACTTGGTTCCCATTCAGTATGTAAACTGAGCCAAACTTTTTACATTGCCTTGTGTCTAGGTGAATGTGTGCACTTCCATTCATTCTCACACTTCTACCCAGGTATCTCTCTCAGCAGAATTTCTCTCAGTGCTACTGTAGCCACTGAGCTAGAGTAAAGCATGAGATCCCAAGCTTAATTAAGCCCACAGGAACAGATGGTCTGCTGGCAGTCTCTGCTGTTTGTCAGCAGCGACTCTAAACGCAGCTAAATGCTTGTATAGGGGAGGGGTTTGGGAAGCGTGAGGATAGGCTTGCCAGACGTAATTAGGCATAGAGAGTTGGTTAAAAAAGGGGGGGCTGGCATTTGGTGGTGGGAGACATGACTGAACTTTATTTCATGGGCGTCAAAAGTGGCTTTTCAGCAAGAGTGCTGTGTACCTCTGTTATCCCTGTGCCTATCTTGACTGGCAAACAGCAGCAATGAGGGTATTATGATACAGAAAGTACCTTCAAATTCTGTAAACTGGTATGTGTCAGGCCTGCAATGTATTAATGCCATTGTAAAATTATATTATGCTATAAAGGATAGATTGATTAACTTTCAAATCCAGATAAAAGAATGAGTCATCCTTAAAACTAGATTGTAATCCACAACAAACACAACCAAAGCTGATTAGGTAGTAATTAATATCTGTCGTGTATTACATTTAGATACTCAGTAATATCCTGGACATACTTATCTAGTTATTCAGGCATCCATGCTTTCAGTCAGTTACCGATGGATATTTTCATTAAGCTGTTCCGGTAGACAATTAGGGACAGGTGTGTCCAGCAAATAGCAGGAGGAGCTGGACCAAGGGGATTTAAGGTGACTGAGGCCAGAAAAGCTTTCCATGTTTGGAGCTGGATTAGTGGTGTGATAGATGGTAGCAGATAGGAGTAATCGTTGGTCCTGATCAGCACACAATCCACTGGAAGGAGGATAAAATAATGGTGATGTTTCTTTCTCTTTATTGCAGTAAAATTAAGTCATGTCTGTGAGCTTGTAGAAAATACATTTGTGTCTTTTAAGGCTTAAGAACTTTAACATAGTGTGTCGTCTTAGGTCTGCTGAGAGGACGAGGTTAACGTGCACGAACATGCTACTTGTGAAGTAATCGGTAGACATTTTTCAGTACACGCACACAAGCTAAACTTCCTGTGTTGCGGACTTAATTCAGCTGTGCTTGTCATATTACTTCAAGTCACAATTTCTACCATAAAAAAGGTCTGTTAAACTGATGAGGACAGTTATTGATGGAGGACAACTGCTGAAATTGCTACTTTTTTAGCTGAAATTACATAAAGGCTTGTAAAAAATCAGATTTCATGTGTCGCCAGTTTACTTTTTTGTTTGTAAATATCAGTATTTTAAAATGTTAACAAAGTTGCTTCATGCATCGTATTAAGGGTGTATAAATAGGGGTATGTGTGATTCATCAGTAACCAACCAAAAAGAACTGATATACTTTAGGGCTTTGACTTAATTCTTCTTTTTCATGCAATTGTTTATATGAAAGTGTGTGAAATGTATTTTCACAGTGTTTGGAGTCAACAGAAGAGACCTTGTGTTTATTGGCTGTAGAGACGCACAACAGTGCTACTTTCTGAGAATGAAATTGTGTCTGATAATTTACAGTCTTTGTGAGATCTTAAAAAAATTCTAATGGAGAGTTTCTCAGTGTTTTCCTTGAAATGATCAGAGACTTAGTTGGTGTAGCTGCCTATCTGCTGAATGATATCTGAGAAATAGTCTTGTCAGATTCCGTTTTTTGTGTTTCTTTTAAGAATTTGATGATAAACAAGTGGAAATTATATCTAATTCTTTCTCAATTTTGATTGTTATTTGGAAAAAATACATGAACATTTTTCTGTTTGTATTTCAGGGTGAGAGGTCACAAAAAAGAGGACAAAGGAGGACATCTTACACTGGTGTACTATGACCCATGACGTGAGCAGTCTCAGCAGTAGTTCCTTGTAATGCTCCAGTAGACCTTAGGAAGTACTGGGGTGGTTTGAACTGTGCACCACTGCTACAGGTGATGATGATTACGTCCCATATGAACGGCTATGTGCAAGAGGCCTCTGGTCAGGCCGTGAACCACAGAGAGAGGGCTGTGGACTGTCCAGGAGAGGAAGGTAGCCTTGTAGAACCTCCACACAGTGCTCATATGGAGAGAATCCAGCATTACCAGGAGGAGCTGAGGAAGAGGAGAGATGAGGACAGCAAGGGGAAGCATGACATTGACCCCAATGCTTCTCTGAGGCTCCAGAAGTTGTCACAGAACCCTAAGGTGGGCATTGACAATCCCACCTTCGAGGGGAAGGAAAATGCTACCAAAGACATGAGCTCCCCGGATCCTGTAGTTGGTGAGTTAAGTGGAGGAGGCCAGTGAGCACTGAGAAGCGATTACGAGGGTCAAGGAGGTTGAATGGAGGAAGGGATGTTTGAAGCAGGAGGAAGCTTGTGGATCTTATAGAAGAATAGAGAGTTGTGAGGTTTTAGAAAACAATCAGAGAAAACAAAAGGAGTCGAAACAATGACTATTGAAGGGGCAGAGCAGAAGGCAGGGTTGGTGGAGGGTGGTGTGTTTTAAGGGCTGTCCACTGTTCTCATTGGTTAGTTGAACTCAACACAAAATCCATTCGTGCTCACATTAAAGAGAAATAATATTTCCAACAGCAGAACGACAATACAATGGTATGATGCTATATTCAAAACAAGGGTACTGCCATTATGGTCCACTGTTGATTAGTTTATGTGCAAAAAATATTGTTTTCATTATGAAAACTACACAATTCAGGAAATATAGGGATTTTTAAAATCCTTTGTCACTGCTTTAGAAAACAAAAGTAGTCAAATTTCCTGGAGATGGCACACTGAAGGCCCTGACATGTTGGACTTGTCTTATCTGATTTGACAGTTCTCACATTTGGAATGAGACAAAATACGTTAATAACAATTTACTCTTACTCTAAAGTCACTTTTATTACTTTACTATAAAATTACTAAAACAAATGTTGGTTTCAAGCCAACTAATAGCCACTCAACTGCTAACTTTGTTCTTGAATTTTAAAGATTACTATGGAGTGTAAATTATTACATTCAGTTTCTACAGACGGACTATAGAAAAGAAACAATACGAAATGTCTTTGTACTGTCATAAAAATTCACAATTTGAATAAAAGTGAAGATTCATCTGTTGCTGGTGGCGAAGGAGCAACGTTTAACATCTCAACTGCAGAGACATCACACTGAATAAATGTTTTCTTTTGCCGTGGCTCTTAAAATAATTAGTTTCAAGTTCTGTTTCTTGGAATCATAAACTATGTTTTGTGGAAAAATATCAAGTAATTACCTGAGACTTAGCAGCAATGGGCAGCAAAGTGCCTCTAAAGTCAATTAAAATTTCATATTAAGGTGGTAAAAACTAAATGGATGTCCATTATAGTGTAATAAGTGACTTTCTCTCATAAATAACATGGCATAAAAGACAGTATGTGTCCTGTTGGAATTAAATTTGTACACATAAGTGTGATTAGCTGTGGACACTGGGGTTATTCAGGCACATTGCTCTCACTGAAACATTTTTCATATCTTAACGGCTTAAACGTTCCCTGATTTTTGTTGATTTGCACCTTCCCAAGCATTGCTTCTCTTTGTCAGAACTGGAGGAGTTGCTGCAGGCTCTGAGGTTGGCACAGCACTGCTTAAATGATGCTCAGAGCCAGCAGGATGTGGATCTGATGATGCAGCTCCTTACCAAGGAGGAATTCAAGACTGCCTACACGATCTACACTGCTCTGTCCCAGCAGATGAGCAGAGTCAGTCCCACCTCACCGCTCACTGCACAAGCACAGGACCTCTGCCAGGAGGTAACGCACAATGGTCATTTTCCAGCAATCTTTACTCCACTAGCTAATATAGTTTATAGTGAGTTATAGTCTTTGTGATAAAATTGTGTATTTTATAAGATTCCCCCTCGAGGAGGTGCCTTTTCTAATTTAAATTATGAATGAGAGTGGTGCCTACAGAGCTCGAACACAGCAAGTGACAGAAAGCAAGAAACCATTTCAGGGAATCTGCCACACTTGACTTCCTTGTAGACAAAACATTGGCCAGCGAGTCGGTGCTGAAGCAAAGCGACAGTAATTGACTTGACTTGTGAAGTGAGCAAGTGTTCGAATGCAGCCTGTCATGCATCACAGCCCTTGTAGGAAGACAGAAATTGTGATGTGGTTTGTTTTCAGTAACTTAGAACCGCCATACATCTGTGACAAGCTACACCCACAATAGGTACTACGTTAAGATTAGTGTTAGCGTCTGGTCAATGTAACATCGGCGCAGTCAGATTGGTGCGGCGTGATTTTTAGATGATGCCAGATGTGAAATAGTCCGCTATGCCACACCATGTGGAAGTCATTGAAAATACAGAGAGCAGAAGCGCTACAGAGCTGCTGTTCCAGTCATGACACGATTGGTTTGAAGTTAGATAGTCTGGGTGTGATGCCTCACACAAATACACACAACACAATGTCCTCCTGTGCACAGTAAATCAATATATGCAGTTGCACACCAGGGACTCACAGTTGAGCTGCTGTGTGTCTAAACTAAGTGGCTGTGCTGTGTAACGCTCACATTGACTATTGTGTAAACTAATCTCCCAGCAGCCCTCGTTGCTGGCTGAGCGGTGCAGCACACGACAGGACAAAGGCCAGAAAAAGAAACTCCAGCAGCTTACAGCAGTGTAGCCTGAGGTGCAGCACGGCCGGGGGGGGAGGGGAAAGTACGTCACCTTGTTTGTGAGAGCTTTGATTAGTGTAATGGATGAACTAAGCTCTGAACAAGAGATGAAGAGGCAGAAGGGCAGAGTGAAGGAACGCCAAACTGCGTGCTGACAACACAAAAACCACATGATTTAGGATAGAACAATGCAACAGAGTAGAGGCGACATACAGTAGCAGAGTGGACAGTCTATAAAAGCTTTGCTCCGGAAAATGTAGCGTGGTGTTGTTCAGAGGAGAGCTTTGCTACTTTATGCTTGTCAAATTGATTAAATACAACATTAAGTCAGAGGCGTAAACAATGAAAAGGATTTTTTTTATTATTATTCATTCAAGAGTAGCAGCCTGCATTGGAAGCAGCTGCAATTTGGAATTCTTACTTTAGATAAGCAATGTCTGAGCACCCTATATGTGTATGTGCACAAACTTGAAAATTTTAACAATGCAATGACAAAACAGGGCGCACAATGATAAAAGAATCAGGGTAAGGATAATGCCAGTGGTCATAATTGTAGGCAATTAAAACATTTTTAGATATATTTTGTTTGGATACAAATGGAACAAAGATAGCATGCGAAAAGTTGAAAGTCTTCTCTGCAGTTTGTTGAGGGGAAGGGGTCCCAACTACATGCTGCTTTCAGATGTCAATGTGCAGTTTGAAATTTTAGGAATCACCACAACACAAAACGTGCTTTGTGCCTACATTTTAAAATGTATATTTACAATGTCACGCAGACAGTAAACTCAAACTCAAACTGTTTTTTCTTGACTTGTTTAAAGTTGTAAAATAATCCTTAATTACTTCTTGTGACCTGCAGGTATGAGAGGTCTTAGTGGCAGATTTATTTCACTGTAATGGGTCTTTGTTTAGGTTCAGAGGATTCTCCAATCGAGCCAACAGGAGGAGGGTTTGGAGCTCAGAACCCTGCTCACCAATCCTCATCTGCAGGTCAGAGATCAACTTTTCCTCTGTGACTTTCCATCCGATTATAAGGCAGTTCCAGTGTGGCTCAGCAAGTCAGCAGAGCCCCACAGGTCAACTCATTACTTTAGTTAATATTCTAATAATTGGACGACTTTAGATGTAATTAATGTTACATGGGACTATTTCCAAAAGGGTAATTCAGGTCAGAGGTCAGGGTTGTTGCTATCATATGTACTTTAATGTATCGTATTTGGGTGGAACTATTAATTTGCTATAGAATGGATGTAGCTCAGGAGGTAGATCAGTCGGAAGGTTGCTGGTTGGATCTCCAACTTCCCCAGTCTACAAATCGAGGTATCCTTGGGCAAGATAATGAATCCCACTGGACGCCAATGTCTCTCCTCTAAATTTGCTTTGGGTAAAAGCGTCTGCTAAATTAATGGGATGCAAATGGTCATTTAGGCATGGCAGGTGGTAATTTAGCAGATTAAATCCTTAAAGAAACATTCATGTTATGGATTATTTTGAGGTTTCAGTTGACAGGTGTGTTAACTAGTCAACTAGTCCTTCCTTTTATTGAGTGATTGATGTCAATGGTCTCATTTGAAAGTGAGATGGTGTTGTCGGCCCTTTCTCTCAGTGATGAAGAAAACATTTGTTCATTCCTTGCAGTAGAGTGCTCATCAGTCTTTAGTCACAAGCGACATGGCAGTGTTACTCAGTGGGGTTACATGGCACTGAAAGGATCGGATAATTGGCTAAATTACAAAAAAGAATGAGCGGTGTTAGAATGGCGGTGAATGAATCGAATCAAACTCAGGTACCATAGAAAATGGCGAACGAAGAGCAAGATGAAGCTACGTCCCTCTACATTTCGTTTGTGATGAGCTGCTTGTTGCACAAACGCGATGCACAACGGCACATTCTCCATCGCGTTGTTTGTTTCTTTCCGACAGCGACTACAACAGTAATATCGTCTCTTCCGACTTCCGGTTCATGACCACGGGAAAAAATTCTCGAGCATGCGCAGAACGCAAAGTCTAATTCACCAGATGCTTCACCCGTCTACAAGCACGTTTAATTTGACTTTCAACCGAGTTATCTCGGGGTCTTAATCCAATCGCGAGTAATCCGATCCAATCCAATTTCTTGTCAGATTCAGGTGTCTACATCTACTTAATAACTCAATCTATTGTAATTTAGCCAATTATCCAATCCTTTCAGTGCCATGTAACCCCGCTGACTGAGTGTGTTGGAGAAGCCCTACTGCTGAACTTTCTTATTTTGTCTACTTGTTGCAACGTATCTATCGTTGAGTTTCATGACATTCTACTTGGCTTTAATCTGTTCCTCGGTGTATTGCCAAAAGTTGCTGTTGGCCCCGCTGGAGAAATGAGGAGTTATTTTAAGGTGTGGAAACTAAAAAACATTTTTTAGTTAACTATTCAGTTACTCGGTGGGAAATCTGCTTAGCATTTTTTGTGTCCGAGTGAAAATAACCAAATAGTATTTATTTAAAGTGACTTGAAACTACCTTTGTCAGTTTAAGCTCCGGTGATTGTTTTGTAGGAGAAGTGGAGTCACAGTGTAAGCTGACATTGCCCATTTGCGAGGCAGCAAGGTGAGAAAAGTCTTCAGGTGCTTGTGATTTTACAGTTGAAAAGCCATGGCAATGGAGTGCCAGGGGTCTGGTGTTTGACCCATGTGACCATGTGGACTACCCAACCCCCGCAGACCCGTTAACTCCTCCACTGAGTCGGAACTATGTAGCCAGCGGGGGTAGTGTGATGAGATGTAAGCCTGCCTCGTGGCACAGAAATTGGAACAGATTATGCCAGTTTCTCTGCAGGGAAGCACAGAATAACATGAATCACCCAGTTGTTCAGCTAAACAACTTCACAGCCAAAACTTAAGGTGGCATGTGAGAGAGGACAGGGGCCCCCTCAAGTCCACTCGTGTCACTTTCATTGTTTTCTGGGGCACAGTTTCCTCTGGAGCCGGGAAGTTAAGGACGTTACATAATTGATGGTGGTGGATTGTGTGTACACCGAAGCTTAGCGCAACCTCCGCTCTCTCGTATCTCCTTTGCAGCAGGATGAAGAAAATAATTTGGACTGACAGTTATTAATTGTGGGGTATAGAGCGCTTGTCACATTAAATGAGGTGAGGGAGCAATCTCTGTCTTATTTGTGGCTCAGTGGTGGGTTTCCTGACTGCCCTTATTTGTAAAGATAAGGGTGAGGTAGGGTTTTGGTAGCAGGTGTGAGTCTAAGAAAACTTGTGTCACTCCTCTTTAAACTTTTTGCTTGTTTTGTGATCACTTTATTTCCATGCCAACCAGAGCTGCTGTAAAGGCAAGCATGCCTCATTCATTGTCCTTGACTCATGCTGCCTCTTCCCGTATTCCTCTGTCTGTGTTTCTGTCCATTACGTCTTTGTGATTATCTGAATGTACAAACCGTTTGTCTATACATGTGTACATGTACTGTATGTTGCTCTCTGCGTGTTCATGTGGCAGGCACTGATGCAGGCACATGACACTGTGGCAGGGCAAGAAATAGCTGAGGAAAATGTGACGCAGTACCTTGGAGAGACAGTTAAGCTCGTGCGGCTGGAGAAGGCCAGAGACACTCCGCTGGTAAGACGTCATCACTTTTCTGCTTTATAACTGACTTTTGACTGTTATTTATCAGCATTTGAAGTCTATAAGAGACAGAAATAACTGGGCTTATCTTCAAAAACTCTAGTTGGGAATTGATAGAACATTAAGAGATTGAGTTATTTAAATGTACAAGGACTAAACGGGGAATAAGTGAGTCACTGAGACTAGTCACAAAATGTGATTCATTAGCAGCATTGTCAAGTTTAGCTGTTTTTGATAGTAAGTTCAAGAAGGTTCCCTTTTTTCAATATGAGCTGGGGCATTTCTGTGTGGAGTTTGCTTGTTCTGCCCAAGCCTATGTGGGTTTTCTCCAGGTACTCTGGCTTCCTCCCACAAACTGCATGTTAAATGAATTAGTTCTTCCAAACCGACCGTAGGTGTCGGTGTGAGCGTTTGTCCCTGTGTTGACTGTGATGGATGCACGACTTGAAAAGAGTGTATCCTGCCTCTTGCCCAGCGACAGCTGGGATAGGCTCCAGCACACCTGTGACCCTGAACAGGATAAAACGGGGATGGAAAATGGATGAATGGATTGTCAGTTTTTAAGCTCCCATTGTCAGACTTGTCCCACAATTATCACCTGGACGTCAGATTACCCACTAACCAAAAAGAGCAGCAAAATGCCTCCAAGTCTGAGTATCAAATGTGTGATTCCTCTCCTCCTGCGTTTACACTTGCTTTTCTGTTCAGTGTTGTGATTATGTATTCGAGATGTGTTGCTGCTTTTTGTGTTTGAACATTCCTGTCATCTGTATCCTGTGTTTGTGGTCATCAGGGTGCAACAGTACGGAATGACATGGACAGTGTGGTGGTGAGTCGTGTGGTGAAAGGTGGGGCAGCAGAGCGGAGCGGCCTCCTCAGTGAGGGAGATGAGATCCTGGAGATCAACGGGATTCCTATTCGTGGAAAACATATCAATGAAGTCCATGACTTGCTGGTGAGGATCATTGTCAAAGTAGTGTCCAGTAACTTCCACTGCTGTTTTATTCATGATATTTTATGGAACAGTAAGTTTGCTGTAAAGTCATTTTATTTTATGGGTACCTGGCTTTGTTGTGGTGCATCTAAAATCACTTAGAATGCAATATCCAAAGTAATAAAATATTGCTTGATGTACATTAAGTCGAAGAGAAGTGTTTTATTGAAATGTTTAATTGATACATTTCCATCTTTTTTGACAGCAACAAATGCAGGGCACTCTGACTTTCCTGCTCATCCCGAGCTCTCAGATTAAACCTGCCCCTCACAGACAGACTGTGGTGAGTCTCTAACAGTGTACGTTTTTGCACGAGAACACATGTTGACGTGCATGACACAGCAACCGCGTTGTTGTAAACCCTCTCCTCAGATTCACGTACGTGCTCACTTTGACTACGATCCGTCCGATGACCCCTTCGTGCCGTGTCGGGAGCTGGGCCTGTCCTTCCAGAAGGGTGACATCCTCCACGTTATTAGCCAGGATGATCCTAACTGGTGGCAGGCCTACAGGGATGGAGATGAGGACAACCAGCCCCTGGCTGGACTCATTCCAGGTTAGGAATCAGAGTCGGGCTGAATTTCGGTATATAGTGTATTGCTCTTTTTTTTCATGCAGATTATTGTAAAATGAACCATCTTTGCTTTTACTTTTCATTTAATGTTTTTGTATTCATACTCCATCATAAATTAACATTCCTGGTACAGATGACAAACACAAAACGAAGAGGAAGGCAGTGACAAACTGTTTAAAACCTAAATGTATGCGTGTCGTCTCTATAAAATTCCATGTGGTTGTGAATTGTATGACATATACATCCTGTTATTTGCTGTGCGGGAACAGTAATTCCAAACCCTGTGCAATGTGCATGGCACAAATGTGTTAAGCCGGATGGGTTTACACTGTGTAATTTTGGGCTGTGCCAGACAAAGGATGACTAACATAAAGCAGTCATGGTGCTACGTGCCATGGCTCCAGAGTGGTTATCCAGGATCACGCTATGACAGCTTCCGAGACGTTGTGCGAGCAAAGATTAACCTGGGACAGAATTCTGAATGTGAAAGAAATTCAGATGACCACCCTGCAACGTGACTACAGCCTGCTTCCACTAACCAGCCGACAGGAATGATATGACGAGCTGGGGGGGGGGGGGGGGAGAGAAGCATTATAAACTATAACAGGGTAGATGGAGGTACAAAAACAAAAATGCTTTGTGTGAGCGGTAGCTTCGCTTATATGGTTTGCCCTCTGGCTGATAAAACCGTGCCAATGAGATTAAAGCAGACAGCAGATTAAAGCAAACACCTTGGAATTATTTGCGATTACTCTCTGACCAAAGCCTGTTGTTGGTGGAAGGAAACGTGGTTAAGCACTGGAAATGGAAAGTTGGACGTCGTTTTGTTTTTCCCTCGGTGGGTCAAGGAGTAGAAAAAGAAACGACCCCAGACCTGCAAAATGTTGGTGCAGCGCTGGCAATTAAAAATGCTTTTTTTTTGTCATTTATTTTGAATTTAAAAGACATATAGAATTTGAATGAATGTTTTGCTTTCTCAGGTAAAAGTTTCCTGCAACAGAGAGAGACCCTAAAGAAGACTATAACAGACAGCAGTCAGGAGCAGCAAGGTGAGAAGTGTTGAGACACGGAGTCACTTGCAAACAAGATATGACCTGCAAACACAAACATTCTAAGCAGGAAGTCATGTGTCTTTACGCTGATTTTCTCTTCGTGTTCAGGGAAGCTTTGGTGTTCAAAGAAGAACAAGAAACAGAAGCGGAGGAACACATCAAACTTGAATAAAATTACGGGTAAGACTTCTTTCATGCTCGTCTTTAGTGGTGTGAGAACTGAGCTCCATCTGCATACTTAACTCACTGTTTCTCATTTACCACCTGCAAAAAGACCGCATCAATACCTGGCTGCTGCCAAATGCACACCACTGTCAGTATTACGCCCACGCATAAGCTGAAGTTGACACACCTCGTCTTTCTCTCAGCAGCTTGTCCAGACTTGTTGTGTCACAAGTCAGATTAGACCCGTCTTCCCTGACGGGATCAGCAGGTGCTTAAATGGCTTCGAGGGACATGCGATTTTAGGGTTCACACATAGAAACACATATACTACGGACAGATACTGGCACACACACTCTTCCAGTCACACTGCTTGATGGCCAGGAGAGGATTGGATATAAAGAAGAGATTTAGAGCGGGACAAACTTTCGCACCAACACAGGACTGATAACAGCGTAGTGTTTTATTGATCCCTAAAATCTCTTGCGTGTTTACTCTCCTCCTCAGAGGTCAAAAGTAGTTGCAGAGCAGCAGCTCAAGAGCTCAGAGTGATTTGGTGTGCAGGTCACAGAGGTTTCACTAACCCCCCCCTCCCCCCCAAACTGTCCCTCAGACTACGATGACATTCTGACCTATGAGGAGATGTCCCTCTACCACCAACCTGCTAATCGCAAACGCCCCATCGCTCTGATTGGTCCAGCAAACAGCGGTCACGATGAGCTGCGTCGGAGGCTTCTTTCCATAGAACCAGAGAAGTTTGCCGTCGCTGTTCCACGTAAGTCCACGCTGTGTCAAAGCAACAGGACATTTCCGTATCAGATGTTGACCCCTGATTTCACACGAGGATCAAAAGAATTCAGAGGATTTGAATTCTGCAGCTGTGGCTACCACACATTTCATATTTCTTACTGTCACACGAACAAGAAATATCAATAATTATCTGAAAACTTCATCTTTTAAAGTAATTCAAAGTTATCTATCCCTATTGACGGCTCAGACACAACCAGAAACCCGAGGATACATGAGCGGAATGGACGTGACTACCACTTTGTGAGTCGCTCTGCCTTTGAAACGGACTTGGCAGCCGGGAAGTTCATTGAGTCGGGGGAGTTTGAGAAGAACCTATACGGCACCAGCACAGACTCTGTCCGACAAGTCGTCAATACTGGACGCATCTGTTTGCTCTGCTTACACACCAGGGTAGGACATGGAATACTTGTTACAGTTATTTTTGTCCAACATGTTAGTCACAAAACTCATTTTTTCCATCTCTATCCACTGTGCTCGTCTCAGGACATAATGAGAACTTTTCATTTCCTAAACATAAATCTTACATTGATTTTGTGGTTGATCTAAATAGAATAAAATGTGGTATTTGTCTGGTCAATAAAGATGCTGCCTTGATTCTGTTTACAGTTGCATAGTCTAATATATTCTGATCTTGGTCTGTCCTTTTCATTTGTTTGTGCGTGCCTTGGTTTTCCTCCTGTCAGTCACTGCGGGTGTTAAGATCCTCCAACCTCAAGCCATATGTCATCTTCATTGCGCCTCCTTCTCAGGAACGACTACGCACCCTGCTGGCCACCGAGGGGAAAACACCAAAGGTAAAAGTTGACAGGAAAGAAAACATTGTAAAGGAACGCAACTGTCTTCGCAGGACTTCTTATGAAATAACCAATAGAGAACACAGCTTTTACAGCTTTTGATTTAAGAGTTTACCTTTCATGTCTCTTTAGATGAGTCCCCACCACTTCAACCTCTTTCTTTAATGTCCCATTTTCTCTGCGCAGCCGGAGGAGCTGAAGGAGGTCATTGAAAAGGCCCGCGAGATGGAGCAAAATTTTGGCCACTTCTTTGATGCGACAATCGTGAACATGGATCCAGACCAGGCGTTCCACGAGCTCCGCAGGTTGATAGATAAACTGGACACCGAGCCACAGTGGGTGCCCACATCCTGGCTGTGCTAGAGGCTGTTGCTCTTCATGAAGAGTCTCAGGGTCAAAGAAGGTACACAGAGGAGACGAGGACAGACGGTGATAAAACGTCACTGGATTTTCGCTTGCACATTTTCCTCGTTTGTAGAGGACGCGGTCGTTACAGCATGCTGCAGGGATGGACTCCAATTTCTTAATTTTAACTTCTTTTTTTTTTTATGTATGTGTCTTGTGTGGATGTTTTGGTTTTCTTTCGCTTCAGGAAGGTCTTACGATCTCAGTTTTATGCAAAATCATTTATCTATACTATTCTAAATAATTATTTATCACTGTAAATATGTTTTCTTGGCAGAAGAGTGAAATATTTTATCATTTGTGTCAATGAGAAAACAATACATCCAGCTGGAGGTGTGAGTCTGAAAAAAAGACTTCCTGATAAACCAAAAAAGTAAAACCTCATCAGGTACCAAACTGAAGAATCGCTCTTGTGCTTTAAGTCCAACGTCTTCCATTCATTCAGAAGCAGAAGAGAGAAATCTGCTGTAAACTGTGTGGTTTTGGGGTACTTTCTTAACGCCAGTGTCAGTATTATATTGTGTCTCATTTATACTGTTAAAAAAACACTGAGCTCTGGCAGGTTCTTTATTACCCTTATTACCATCAGTGTGTAATGCTGCAAAGTAATATACCAGTATACTATGAACAAAACTTCCTATCGTTTAGCACAAGTCCAACAAATACTATGATGCTTCTTTGCAAGGTACTTAGTAATTTATAAGCACAATTTTGCAAGTGTTAATAAAACAAAATATGTGAACAACTGGTCTTATTTGTTCTTTTTGTTCCAGCCGGAGAAGTTATTAAATAAAATGACTGCTCTGGTGTTACAGCACAAATTACAACCCAATTCTTTGAGAAATGCAGCATATTAGTCCAAACCAGCTGCCACTGACCACTAATCTTAACAAGAAAAATACAAGCAATGTTAAGATCTTTATTTCGATGATGTTTTGGGCTTTGTTGACTTGCACACCACATTTTTACAGCAGGGTCACATTTGGGGGAGTCTGTTGTAATGATAAACACCCTCCGGTGGGGTAACGATAACCCTTAGATGTGAAATCAGTAGCAGGACGGGCCTCCACAACACAGATTCATACACTCTTTGAATTCTATAACCATTTTAAGCTTTACAGCATGCAATGGCTCAAAACATTGAGAGAAAACTAAAATATGTACAGGTGGATCAGTCACGGAATGCTTTAATTTTGCACACTTATATATTCTTTGTGATATTTACTTAATTTTTTCAGACTCTGTCTCGTAGATTTCCTTTAGGGTAACACCAAAGTGTGACAACACTTTGGTTCCTGTACAGGTACACATGTGGTAACACCTTTACCTGTCAGCACTGAAACAACAGAACAAATCATCACAGACGTGAACACGCACTCACACGAAAAGAGAAACTTCCATCTCTTGGATAAGAAGACATAGACACGGCCAGTGAGGCACAGAATAAATAGGATGATGAGTGAAGCCGCTGAGTGTAGAGCTGCGGAGCGCTTCACTCAAACAGCATGTCTTCATCCGTCTCCTCTGTCAGCATGTTGCTGGGCTCTGCGATGGGACCCAGCGCCGCCAGGCGGGCGGCAATCTCGAGTTCAGTCCTTTCCCTGAGCTGCTTCTTCTTCTCTTGGATCTTCTTCAGCCTGGCAAAGCAGACAAAATCCAAACAAAAGGGATAATTCCCAGTCAACTGGAAGGGTTTTTAAAGCATCTGACCTCACAATTCAACAGTGCAATTACAATCTTTCTTCTAAAAGAAGGAAATTCATCATGCAGCAATAAAATGTTGTCACCTGTAGAATTCTTCTCGTTCTCTCTCATCCAGCTCTGTGATGATGTAGGAGAGAGTGCGATCGATCCGAGGAATAATCACTGCAAGGTGGAATAAAGATGATTTAAGCTAGAGTGACGCTCTTTCTCTTAGGATATTTAAGGCAAAAGCTTCAGCTGTATGTCAGGGGGGAGTTTACCATGCTCAATAGCATTCACACGGCGGTTGGTGATCTTTATGGCTTCATCCAGAGTGACAAAAGATGTCTGCAAACAAAAATTGTGTCAAACTTCTGATCAACTAGAAAAAAATCTCATCTGTTTTGTTTTTTCTTAAACATCTGTCAATTTAAAAGTACACAACTAAGATAATGTCATATTTGCAACATCCTAACAGCTTGACAGGATGACTGAGAATCTACACCAACCATGAATCTGCAACAGCACCCTCTACCTGTAAGGAGGCCAACTCCACGAGCAGCTCCACAGCTCTGGCGTAGTTCCTCTTCAACCTGGAGAGCTGCTCTCCTCCTCGGGCCAGACCAGTGAGCTCATAACCTGAAAAGACACACACAGCAAGGCTGAGCGCTCTCTGCTGTTCACCACCCACTAAAACAAATCCAGACACAATGCATTCGCACGGCAAAAAGTGGAACTAGACTCAACTTACTGTCTCCGCCTTCTTGGTAGTGTTCAAAAACTGGAAGGGTGACACCTGAGGGAATAAATTTAGTGTGCGTGAAGAACTTTTCACATCAAAAACAGTGAAGATAAAAAAGAAAAGATGATATCTTTAAAACTAACCTGCCACATTGTCTTTCTTAGCTCGGACCTTCACTTGGGCTTTGTTAACATTCTGGATTACAGTTGTGCTGTGGACAGGATTGAGTCAGTCTCATGATGCTTTTTTCTCCTTTTTTTTAAATCCTCACATGGTTTTGTCCAATTAGAAAGTGTTGAAATATGACAATAAACTTAGAAAGACTTCCATCCATTTATATTTTAAAAGGACACAGTCTAAAATTCCTGCAATTTATCAATTTTGAATGAAAATGACAGTGATGTGAAAAAAAAAGGGGTTTTTAAAGTTTCCAATGACCCGATTACAGATGGAAGTTTCAGATGTATATATGTACCAAACCCGACCCAACTTTAAGGTCATCCTGTTTTCATTCTCACCTGAAGTCTCCAGCCGTAAACTTTGCTTCAGCCAAAGAAAAAGCCGCCTCTCTCATCACCTCTCCCATCTTGGTCTTAGTCTAAAGAAGCAGAGGAAAAATTAAAGGAAAAAACCCAAACTTTGAGAAGCTCTAACTCTACAAACATAAACTGCGAGAAAAAGCAGCATCCCACTTTCATTAGGATATTCTTTATGAGGTAATTATGACCTTCATGGTCATTTTAGAGGCTGTAGTTTGTTACTTTGCTCTCCTATCTTGTCAATCCTGTTTCTAAATTTCAGCAACAGCTCAGCATACAGCATGTGCAAAGACCAGAAAATTAAATAAATGGCTTTTGGAGTTTTAACAAGAACTGAAGATTGTTCATATCAGTGTCAGAAGGAGTTGTGTAACTACTGTCCTATGTGATGGCATTAGTTTTAAACAAATGCACCAACGTGATTGGACACTAACATGCAAACAGAGCAGAGAACAGAGTCTGTTTTCGGTTATTTTCAACTGACTTCAATAATTTTGCGAAGGATCTGACGGAAACGCATGGAAAGGGCATCGGCTTTCTTCTTCAGCAGGTTACGGCCAGTCTGTGCTCCTTTCAGCCGAGCCTTCATGATGGTCTGAGCCCTGCAAACACACAGAAGACGCACACCTGTTTAACGCTTTATTCAAATCTGCATGCTGCATTATACTCCCAAGATTGCACGGCAAAGTTACAGTTTTCCAGCTCTTTAGTTGTTGGTTTTACCAGCTCTGGCCCACTGAAAAGCAATCACACACACACACTGTATTTTCACTTACTTAGCTTTATTATTATTTCTCTCTTTTACATGAGCAAACGGTGTCCTTCAGTTTTTTTGTAATGTGCTTGTGTAGTGTGGCCTCTTTACTGAGCTTACTTGTGAACACACGTGTGAAAACAAAACTTATCAGTTAGTTAAAACCAGAAAGTCGCTCAACGTATTCCTGGATAAATTTCTCACCCCGGTGGTCCATACTGCACTTGAAATGAAAACTACAGGGATCAAACTGCTCACAGTGTAGTTCAAGAATGTGTGCCTTACTGACTGACCTTAAGATGTCAAATTCTCTGCATTTTTATGTTGTTATTCACGTTTATCTCTTAAAAATGAAGATAAAATTGCACAATAGGCTACAATGTGTAATACTGGAAATGTCCTTAAAAGTGGCATGCTGTGATTTTAAAGTTTCAGGCACTATATAAAAAAAAACTAAATTCATCTTGAGGGAGAAGAGAGCAAACAAACTCGTTTTCTTTAAGGTCCCCACTAATTTGCCTGCTGTAGGCAGGAATGAATGAAACGGGAATAAAAGTGACCCAGCCTCCAAAACCTTTGACTGAATATCTTGCATGGTTATCCATCCTGGAAGAGGGTTACCTCCTCTGAATGTTTTTATGACATTTTCTCCAATTTAAGGATATTTGGGGAATTTATTTCTAATTCAATCCCATTCTGCAATGGATATGGTAAGTTTATCTTTAATAGGTAGCCTATTAGCAGAGCCGGTGCTCAGTGTTTCCATGTATCCGCTTGTAGCTGCAGATGGAAGTCACGGATTTAGAACTCACACTTAAATGCGACGTTAGAAACATCACATGACACATGAAGGACTCTTCCTCTTTTATACAGCAACCATACACACTTAAGATCTATCATTATGTTTGAATGAAAGGGGAAAAACAAGAATGTGATCCATTCATGGGCGAGGCATTCAGAAAATATTCAATCTCAGGGACTGAAAAATAATAACTCAACTAAATAACGTTATTTCGTTTAGTTAAGAGATTACAGCTGGTTAGCAACTAGCAAGCAAAACAAGCTGCTTACATTCTGGAGGGGAATACGTCGATCCTCTCTTTTCCAGACATCTTTTCGTCTTTTGCTCGATGATGGCCGTCTTCTGACTACTCTCACGCAGTGTAATTAAAAGCTTAACCTTAGCTTTAATTTTAATGTGCTAATCTTTGTGTATATGATGGCAAAAAAAAAAATATTATTCGTCCAAAATCAGGTGCACAGATCGTGCTAATGGTCGTGATCTTGTCCGTCCGCGATGATCAGCTGGTCTCTGGTCATGTGACTGAACCGAGCTCACTCTGCACATGCGCGTGTCGTGACTCTCTGACGATCTTTTCCGGGTCGAAAAATTAGCACACCCATGAATGTGAGCTAGCGGGCCCGAACTCTTCATCTAAAAGTAACAGAAAGAAGATACTTACTGACGTTTAAACACGTACAGGACAGAAGATTTTAGAGTATCGTTCTGTAAGCCCATGACACAGGTGAGTTTTCGCTGATAAAGAACATGTTCCGCGGGGAGCGCTGAACATACGGTGCTGGGAGCTAGCTGGCTAACAGCTAGCCTAGGCAACGGTGCATGTGCCGCATGTGAGATGGGAACCGGGTTATTAGCCAGGCTGCTAGCAGATATCAAAGTAACTGTTTTGCCTTTAAATGAACATCTCTTCCGTTTGTATTTAATGATATCATTATAACCACATTTAGTGGCCTGTAACATGTTGGAATCCCTTTTTAAAGGCATTGTTTTGTCAGTTTTACTCCTAACTTTGAACAAAATTGTGGTTTGTGGATTGTCTCCATTGCATCATCCCTTTCACAGACATAAATGTGAAATAAAGCCATCAACTACGCGTCACCCCTCTGCTCTCATTTTGGGAAGCATTTTCCAAGCTAAACTCGGTCATTTGACGGTCATTAGGTGGAAAGAAATGAGCAAAATCACATAAATGTGTCATCGAATTCCTTTTAGGCTTTTTATCTGCTATTTGATGGTATTTTGTATTGCGTTGTCCATGCTCTTCATATCATTGGTTGTAAATGGTGGTGATAAGGTATTCGGAACATCCCTTCGTAAGGGTACGTTGGAGTTAAGCGGTGCCACAAGAGAAAGCCTTTCTAAAATACTTTGAATATGAATTAACAACAGGCTAAAACGTTTGCTTTAAAGCAGAACACGACATTCACATCAGTATTATTTTGTGTTCAGAGACACTAACTGTAAACAGGTGCCATAAGACTTTATGCTTGAAATAATTTAGCCAGGCCTTGATCTAATCTGATTCTTAATAGATGGGTGTGAGGTAATTGACACTTGATGGCTATGTAAGTAGTATTATTATCAGAGAAAATAGAGGAGCCAATGGAGCTCCTTTCATTAGTGTTCAGATCATTTAAATAGCTCTTTTCGTGGATGCTACATAGATGCATCCCGGTCACTTCTCTCAGGAAATATCCTAAGCAAAAAAATAAAAAGACCGTTCGACCAGACCGATTGTGCCTCTGGAGCTGATGCATCACTCACTTTCTGTGACCTTTAGCTTAAATGTTGCTGTGATGAATTTAAACTTAAATGTAACCGTCTCACAGTTGATCATAATTAACTGTTTGTGTTTTTCAGTCTCTGACAGCTCTGTTAGGTTCAGATAAGCCTCTTTTACTCTGTGTCTTTTTGCTTCCAATCTGATAAACTGCCTTCTCCCAGCTCTTCTTTTCTTCCTCATGTCACTTTAAACCCAAAGGTGCCCACTGCAATGCCGTAGTGTGTGGCTTTGTAACTAAATCCATGGTTAATGTCAGCAGATGCTAGTTTGACTGCAGTTGCTTTTCATTCAAAGATAAGCCCTGAAAGATAAACACTTGAGGGAATGAACCAGAGCAGAAGAAGAGTATGCAAATGATGGAAACGTTATACAAAAGTCAGTGATTGCATTCAGGAGATTTAATGATTATTGTGATGAGCCTTCTGCGGGTCAGTAGTGCCCATCTATCTTGACCTTTAGAAAAGAACAAGGCTGTTTTCAATCTCAATTCACGGTGCCATGAAGGTGTCTTTGCAAGCGGGGAAAAAAAAACGTTGCATGGTTTTATCTGTGTAATGATTTAACACTTTGAAAACTTGAAATTCAGTTATTTTTACGGAGTGGCATTCTCATGTTTTAAATGTTATCTTTGGTGAAAAAGATTTTGATTCCATCTAAAGCTTTAGGTAGAAGAAAAGGAAAGCATGATCTAAAGATGTAAAAACTTTATGCTCTATGTGCAGGTGCACATAAACCAGTCAGGCCCTTTGGTTTTTATATACTAAGTGTCCTTAGTTTATTCCTCCCTCCTTCAGGCTTTTTGGAAGTTTTGTTGATCAAAGTAACACAAGAGAAAATATTTCTCGACTTTTTATCACCAAATGACTTTTACAGTTTGATTTCCCCCACTCTTTAACTCCTCGCTCGCCATGTGACAGTTGCTTTTTGCTAAAAGCTAATGTCATCCTCTGTGTCGTGTTGTTGAGGGTTTAGAAGGCAAAAGTAATGATCTGAATCTTCACCGTCTGTTCTCTATTTTTCACCCCAAAGAAAAACCATCCATCTGTGGATGTGCTCCTGTAAATGTTTTCTCCAACTCTTGCCATTTGTACCTCCACAGTGATGCCGGGGCTCAGCTGTCGATTTTACCAGCACCGGTTCCCAGAGGTGGAGGATGTTGTGATGGTGAACGTGAGGTC
Organism: Odontesthes bonariensis; assembly: GCF_027942865.1. Classification (NCBI taxonomy): domain Eukaryota; kingdom Metazoa; phylum Chordata; class Actinopteri; order Atheriniformes; family Atherinopsidae; genus Odontesthes; species Odontesthes bonariensis. The sequence goes on from NC_134529.1 coordinate 10,181,421, forward strand.
CATCGCTGAGATGGGCGCCTACGTCAGCCTTCTGGAGTACAACAACATTGAGGGCATGATCCTCCTGAGCGAGCTGTCCCGTCGACGTATCCGCTCCATCAACAAGCTCATCCGCATAGGCCGCAACGAGTGTGTGGTCGTCATCCGAGTCGACAAAGAGAAGGGTGAGTGCAGGCAGATTCTGCCGGGTTAGGGAGATGGAGGTCGGTGAAAAGTGAATGGAGAGTTGCACAAAGGACAGAAGATTTGCTCTTTTTATCAAAGTGGCTGTTTCGGTTGGTGACTTGTTTTTGATAAGTTCTGTCTATAACGTGGTGTTGGGTGACAATACAACTCAGTAATCCAGCTGCTGAGTTTATTATCATTTACATATTTAATGTCAAGAGCAGCAACAGTTGGAACGTTTGACAGGGAGTAATTCATTAAAAGAAATGGGAAATAATTCACTTGGATTTATTGATAAATCCAAGTTATTGTTAACAGCATATTTACTTTCTTTAATAAAAACACATCAGCTCAAGAAATAAATTGGTTCAAAGAATGTAACTTTTAACTAATTGGGTGGAAATGACCCCCTAACCTTCCTTTCTACCCGATTCTCTCTGACAGACTCGCCTAACTGTGAAGTCCTGCCTTAACTTCCCGCTTAACTCATTTCAGTACCGTGGTTGAAGATAGTCGTGTACTTGAACAGTTATCTATGTGGGACCTGCATATTAATGTGTTACGGACTTGCATGATCTCATGCGTGGGACATACAGGATCCCACCCACTGCAGCCCCCCAACTTCAAGCTACTGATATCACTCAGGGCTGTGGTGGTCATGACATTTAATTGCAATCAATGCCCGTACATCTAGATAGGTACCCTTATAAAGAATAACAGCTATTTGTTGAACATGAGAAAGGAATATAGATTTATATAATATGTCTGCCATGACAGACCCAACAAGTCATAAACTCAGTCAGTCAACTCAATCAAATGGTGGATAACAGTGTGCACAACATGAAGAAAACATGTAATATGTGGCGCTGATCTTAATTCACAAGGGTAGAGCTGTTTTCATGCAGATTAATGAAAATGATGACATAATGATGTGGTAATCTTGATTGCAGTTATGATTGATCATTGTGACAGGCCTTAGTATTAATGAGTCTTGTGAAAAGTGTTTTAATTTCATCTTTGTTCTCTTGGAAAACCGCACAAACGGCTCTTTGTAAAACACTGTCACTGCAATTTGTCACCATTTTCCCTCCAGGATACATCGATCTATCAAAAAGAAGAGTTTCACCAGAGGAGGCCATCAAGTGTGAAGATAAATTCACCAAATCTAAAACTGTAAGTCCAATGTGAATGTTATTCCTTTTGTAAGTATTATTTAAAACTCTAAACTATGGAAGGACCTGCTAATATGAAGCTATTCATGCAAAGCAGAAGTAAAATTCAGCTGATTAACTCGTGGTCATGAAATAGTACTTTGTTAGTTTTGAAGCAGAGATTTAGTTATTTTGGCCTCAGTGCTGTGCGTTGTGTTCTCAGGTGTACAGCATCCTGCGGCACGTGGCAGAGGTGCTGGAATACAGCAAGGACGAGCAGCTCGAGAGCTTGTACCAGCGCACCGCCTGGGTCTTTGATGAGAAATACAAGCGGCCAGGTTACGGAGCTTATGACGTCTTCAAACAGGCTGTGTCGTAAGTCTCACAAAGTATGACACACAATGCCGTGATATCTAGACGTTAGAATCAGTCATTTGATGAGCAGTTTCCCATTCAAAGAGATCCCTCCATTCTGGATGGCCTGGATTTAACAGAAGAGGAGAGGAATGTGCTGATCGATAATATCAACAGGCGACTCACTCCACAGGCTGTCAAAATACGAGCAGGTTTGTTATTACTACATATTCTCAAGTGGACAACAAAAGGTAAAGATGTGGCATTGATGTCTTTGTTTTCCTCTTTTCTTTCCAAAGACATTGAAGTGGCGTGTTATGGGTATGAGGGCATCGATGCGGTGAAAGAAGCTCTGAGGGCCGGACTCGGCTGCTCCACAGAGGCCATGCCCATTAAGGTAATCTTGCCTCCTCACCTACTCTCAGTTGATGCGCAGGTGCTTGTGCAAATCGATTCAACTCTTCATTCATGAAACAGTGGTTTTACTTGTAGCAGCACTTGCACAGCTGAGACTAAATTGGCTTACAAACTGCTGGCTTTAGTTGGATTTTTCCTCCTCTAACAACTGCTGCTATAAACTGACTCCGCTTCTTGTTCTTGGCAGATCAACCTGATCGCTCCCCCTCGCTACGTGATGACAACCACCACCCTGGAGCGCACAGAGGGCCTGTCTGTCCTTAACCAGGCCATGGCTGCTATCAAGGAGAAGATCGAGGAGAAGAGGGGCGTCTTTAACATCCAGATGGAGGTTCGTCATTTCTGTTTCAAAGAATGTTCACGAAAGCCACTCGTTTTCGTCGCTTACTTGTGTGGCTGAACAATTTTGAAACCAAGAGGGTCTATTTTCAGTTCATATGATAAATATATGAATACAGTTTTCAGTAGACAGGTTTAGTACGTTTATTTTAAAATAATTAATTCCTCATTCAGTATTTAGAATACATCAAGAATAACCTTTTAGTAAAACAATTGGAAGACAAAAAAATATTTAAAGGGGACATATTATGAAAAAATCCTTTTTCCTGTTCATGGGAGCATTATTTATCAGAGTGTCTGAAGCACGTGTAAAATGACCCAAAAACACAACCATGTTTTTTTTTTTTGCTTTTTTGATTGAAATTTCTTCAATCCAATTTATTGATTTCAAAAGTACTCCTTAAGTTGGCTCCGCCTCCTCTGAGCCGCTCCCGTCCACCCTGCTAGACCAATGAAGCCAGTTTCTGGAGGAAATGTTCTGCTGTACTGAGGAGCGGGCATCTTCCATCCACCAGCAGCCTCAGAGGCTAAAGGAGCCCAGTGGATAAACTGTATTTGAGGGTAATGTTCCAGCAGAGTTAGCTGAAGACTGCATGTGCAGAAATTTCTTTATTTTATTTAATGAGTGGGACCGTTTTAACAACTTGGTCCAGTTCAAAGCTGGGCGGAAGAAACTGAGCCACAAAGAAGGATCAGTTCCAGCTCAGTGCCTTAACTTCAGCCGAGGGAACTTTAAGTATTTGAGAAATAATTTGTCATGGTTTATTCATTTCTTTAGTCCGTTTAGCAGTTGTGAACTGTTAGGTAATGAAGATGGCATGTACCACCTTCTGAGAAGTTTTTGCTGTTACTTTTTGAAAGATCAACATTATTTCTATGACATTACTTTGTTAATTGAAGCTTTCCAGTTGAACGGTTCATTCAAACAACCTGCAGCTGTGTGGACACGGTGTGTTTTCAACACATCAGTCCTCTCCTCACTCTCATTGCTACATTGTTCCGCTCTCTGTGTTAACATTACATTCACAACATGTTTCTTGTTGTCATTGTTTGACATAAATATATATAAAAAAAAACAGTTTTAAAGCAGTTTCTAATGGTTCACATGCACATCTCCAGCTTGCTTTGCTACATCTGATCATTTATCGCACATCATTTAATAGCTTCGGCTGCTAACATACAGCCACACTGCTAAACTATTTCCCTCTCAGATCAATAGAGTAACTATCTATATCTGTATATAGAGCTGGAGTGGTTTTGGTATGACTGAGGGAATAGCCTCATTATGTTTGCGTTTACTGCAATGAATTACACAATGGATGCCCAGGTTCTGATGTCAGGTAACGTACATAAACACACCGTAACTCGCCCCCGTAACGGTGTGTGTCCTTAGCCAGCGTAAAAACAAGCGGAAACTAAAAATTCACTAACATCCTGTTGCAATCTGTTTATAAACTGCTTTTGAAAGTACATTTTTAAACGATGTCTGGTGTTTTAACGTAAACAGCTGGAGTTTATAGAGCCCATTCGAAATGTGTAAAGTTTATGTTTTCAGCGCCATTCATAAACACTGAATGTTGTTTAGAACTGCATTTATGAACTAGATTAGGGACATTAAGACATCAGTTTGCAGGGAAAATGCAGTAAATTGTGTGATCTGTGAAGGTGTGATAAACTGTCAATCTGCACTGTAGTCCTCTAGAGAAATTCAAAATACACCACAGGGTCTAACACGTGTTGGAAGAGACATTTAAAGTGGTGTAATTTGAATTACATCGTCATCGAAAAATGAATATAGATAAATAAATGATTTTCTGTTCAAGACTTTATTTCCCTCGTGTTGCTCGTCTCAATTTCAAGCACCTCATATGGGTGTGTTGTTATGGCTGGTGGCACCCCAGAGTTCAGCGGTAGCTGATCTGACCAAGTAAATGCTGACAGAAAAGCACAAAATTCAGTCTGTATTTTCTATCGTAATATAAAAAGTAAGTACATAAAGTACAGATACACCCCACCACCACAGGTTTGGTGTGATGCACTCGTATAAATACCTATGCTTTATCGGATTCTTCCTGTAAACTAGTCATGAAAAATGAGAACTATCAGAGTTGCGTTTGTATCATTCAGAAAATGGATAATTGACACGTCGCACAATGTTTGGTTTTCAAAATGTGTATAAAGTTACAGTTGGGTTAAGGTGTACTGTAGTAAATGTCATCATTCAACTTATTTAAAGTCTTTAGAGGCTACAAATGTCTTCCCTGCTTGTTCAAAAATGTATTTGTTTACACAACCAGCTTGACCTGCTCATATTTGGTGTATTATCTGAAGATGTTTTTGGTGTTGTCCTGACATTCAAACGTTTATATTGGAGCTTTTTTTCCTTCAATCTTTATTTATTTTAATCATCTTCGCTGGTTTAATGTGTTCCGAGGTTTGATTATTTAACTTGTGCACATGAATGAGTAATAAAACTCTAAATTGTGCCCCACAGCCCAAGGTGGTGACGGACACGGATGAGACGGAGCTCGCCCGGCAGCTGGAGAGGTTAGAACGAGAGAACGCGGAGGTGGACGGAGACGACGATGCTGAGGAGATGGAGGCCAAAGCAGAGGACTAGTTGGTCCTCAGAAGAAGGCTGGTGGAGTACAACGGAAAAAGAAACATTGAAGGAGAAAATGTGGACAGACCTGGCCAAAGTCACTCAGTCCAACTTTCACATTGCAAACATTTACTGGCGTTTTACTAGTCGATTGGTTAAAGTCCCGGTTTGTTCATTAGCAAATTTTGTCTAGGAAGACGACACAAAACTGTCTTGTTAACCAGACACGGACATAAGGATGGTTAAATTTCAAGTCAAACATCAGTATAGTTTCTATTTTAAAGTACACTGATTTGAATAACTAACACCAAAAGCTGTTTACAAGCAGTGGCCTTCATTTACCTCTTGCTTAAGAGCCCGGTGTCTTCGGTATCCATGGCGATTCATCTCCGACTGGTCTCTGGATGCGACTAAGGGGGAAATGCATAGGCTTGTCTGTCTCTACAGCCGTCAGTGGTGACATTATGTGCCGATTCTCTTCCAGTTACAGGGTGTTTTACCTGCAAGACCTGCTCCTGTTTAGCTCACATGGCATCAATAAAGTTCTGGAAGTTTTGAACTCAACGTGTGTTTGTCAGCTGAATGTAACTTGAGAAGATTTCCTTTTTTATTTTTCAGATGCAAAAACCGTTGGCGTCGTTTCCATCACAGACATGGAAATAACTGTCAAATCGGCCATGATTTTAGCTTTAAAGGTTGATGTTCCAGCTTGTTTAAGAACAAGATACAAAAGCCGGGAGATTAGTAGCATCTGGACTGTGGATTTTGTTCCATCAACTTGGTTTAAAACGTTTTGTAAAGGGAATCTTTGGTCTACAGCAAATAATTGTTCACGCAGACATCGGGATGCAACTGACTTTAATGGCAGTGTGTTGGTAGGAGGGAAAAAAAGATCAAAACCAATCGTTATTAAAAAAAAATCAAGTTTAATCAAATGTCGTCCAATACAAAAACAAAACAAATGAAGAGTGCCTTTACAACTTCAAATAATTTTTCCTGTTCTTAGCTCCTGGCCTATAGTGGTTGAGATGTGTGCTTTACAGTTTCAGGGATGTCACCACCCCAATAGTTGGTGGGTCTTGTCAATAGACTCATTTTAGGTAACAAATAGATGTTTTTGTGTTGCAGAGATCTGTGGAGAAGAACACGCCAAACTGTCAGGAATGTGAAGAGGAAAAAAAATCTTTTGCTAAAAGGAAAGAAAACTCTTTACAAGTACCCCTGTAAAAAGAGAAGGAAAAAAACTCGGAACGCATCATGTAAAATCCACTTATGAAACCCACCTTCAACTGTAAGCCAGCGTCCTTAACTAAAATACTTCAATATTAACCCTGCAGACGTCCCACAAACTCAATTGGCATGTATACAAATAAAATTATAGGACCGATAGACTTCTGTTGCAACTCAACAATGGTCCTGGATGTCTGACAGCAGCTTCATTTCAAAATTGTTTCATCAAAGCCAGATGACAGTTTACACAGAAGCAACATGGACACAGTCGGCACCTGCAAACGGAGGGCAGGCAGGTGGAGCCTGAGTTTGTTGGGGGTTGACAAAATTTCGCTACACTGTTATACATGGGGGGGAGGGGGGTTGAGGTCATCTTCATTCAGTGGTTCTGCTCATTTAACCAGTCCAATCTTCTTGGCTTCTGTTTCATAAATGAGCAACCTCCACATCTTCACTATGAAGACCTCGGCTTCTTCATCAAGGACCTGAGCAGGAGCAAAAGGACGCTTTAATGAGGAGCGTTTAAAGAACAGTAAAATGACAGACTACAGAAGAATCATTATGCTAAAGTAATCTTTACAAGGCGGAAATAATGACGCGAAAAGAACTTGGAGGCGTCTGTGGGTGAACGGTAACATTCAAAAGATCTATAAGCCAGTTTACTTTTAAAGGCAGCTCTTTCCCTTTGCTTTTGAAATGCCAGGCAGAAGTTAAATGAGCCTATTATAATTTGTCGCTGTGCTGTCATTATCTTAACATCAACGTGCCCATAAAAAATACCAGCGCATCTGTGATATTACTCACCATGGCAACATCATCCAGGATACTCTGCGGCATACTGTGAGCCATCACCTGAGAACAGAGACAAAAACATCAGACGTGTTGCAGTTTAATCCTTCCCCTTCTCTGCCAGATGAATGGTTGCTGCATGATCAGACGAGTACCTTCGAGCACACAAAGTCCACTAATGTTGCCTCTTCCTCGCCGATGTACTCGATGATCTTTTTATTGATCCAAGGCCTAACACGTCGTTCCATTAGCGTCTACAAAACAGGAGATAGCAGCACAGCAATTGTTTAAGAGTATTCCACCACTCAATTGAGAAAGATTAGATGGAGAGGTCGTTTTAGGGCAGAAGTATAATAACGGATTTCTCCTCTCCTCACCGTGTCGACCATAGACCAGTCCAGTGGGTAGGAGAACAGCTCGGGCTTTGCTGTGGGAATCTTTTCTATCAGGCTCTTTATGTGTTTCCGTTTCTCCTCGGCATCGGCTCCCTTTATGTTAGAGAGCCCGGCACCATCCACCCCAAGGCTCTTGTCATCGTCGTAATCCAGGGGCACGAGCTTCCTTTTGCGCGGCTGTTCGTCGGCCTCTTCGTCGTCAAACTTGTCGAAGACGCTGTCCACTGGAAGTTTCTTCCTCTTGCCTGCGTTGGGTTGACTGGGGCTCCCTGTGGCACCTGATGAGGTCACAGTCAAATGACAACAGTTTAATCTTTCCTTGTTGCAACAACATGACGGGCTGTGACTAAAATATATAAACGGTTCTTTAATGTTTGGCAGCTTCTGTCAGTAAGTATCCATCACTGATGACTTTTCCAACCAACCAGACTCACCCAGTTTGAGGCTGAGGCCGATCTTTGGCCGGTTTTCCTCCTGAGGCAACGCATCGGGGGGCGAGTTCTCGTGAGGGATGATGATGCCGCAGGGCGACTCCTCTCCAGGCGTGTTGGGAGACACGTTACCACTAGCCGATGACACCGAGGGTGCTGCTGTGATGGGCCGCATCGTAGGCTTCAAACATGGTTTTACGTCAGGGTTATCTTCATCGTTCTCATAGTCGTCCTCTTCACCCTCCTCCACCTCGTCGTCAGAGACATTGGGCCGTGGTCTCGGTTCTGCTCTGTCTCGTTCTCGGTCTCGTTCTCGGTCTCGTTCTCGTTCTCTGTCTCGTTCTCTGTCTCGTTCTCGGTCTCTGTCCGGCTCCGGCTCTTGTCTGCGCTCTCGGTGTTCTCTTGAACCCCTGTGGCGTTCACGTGGCTCCTCGGGTTCTGGCTCTGGGATGATGGGAGGTTGCCTCAGACGCTCCTCCTCTTCCTCTTCCATCTTAACCAATAACAATCAAATCAGCAGAAAATGTCACCCAATCACTGCATTTTACAGATAAGAAGGTCAACAGACAATGAAAGCTGTACATTCCTGATGTGCCGAGATGCAGAGGGACTCAGATAATAAAGTGACCTTCACAAAAACAACAGGCAGCAAGCCCACTCACTGCAGACAAATACGGGCAAACACACACGTTATCAATGCAACAGAAAAGCATACCCTGCGTAGCTCTGCGTCTGGGTCTGGATGTCCCTCGTCTAACAGCCTCTGTCTGATCTCCTCCAGCTCCTCCTTCTCCCTCTTCCTGTCACGCTCATCCGCCTCCATCTCCTTCTCTCGGTCTCTGAGACGCTTCTGCAGCGCACTGCCCCTAGGGGTCACAGCAAGAACGACAGCCTTTAGAACAATGGGTTTAGCTGCAGTGTTACATGAACCACTGAGTTAGATTTAGGTCACAGAACCTGCGCAATATTTTCTAATTTATACCTAAATGTTCAGTCTGTTTGCTCAAATTAGAATATTACACATCTGAAGATTTGTTACTAGCGGATGCAAATCCTTCTTAAACAGAAAAATGAATGCATTTGTTTTTTAATAATGTGCCTGTTTTCATGAAGAGAGAACTGCAGCTTTTTCTTTTTGTTGCTCACCTGTAATACTTGGGGTCATCTCTGTCATCGTCGTAGTCTTCAAGGAACTCTTTTAACCGTTTGCCTTCTTTCGCCTAATGAACCGTGAAGACAGAGCCAAGCTGAATTTCTTTAGAACAATGAATCTATAAAAAACATCTTATTTACTGTCCTTTTAGACTAGATGGAAGGTGCTACCATACTCTGTACTCTGTACTCTACCATACAATGTATCCCCCCGGGACAGATCAGTTGACATGAGAACTTAAAGCAGATCAAGGAAATACTCGTTCCATTCTCTATACGTTCTCTCACCATATCTCGTCGGCGCTCATCATCTCTTTCTGCCTCCTTCGCATAATCCCGCGCCTTTTTTCTCTCTCTTAGCTCCCAGTTTTTTAGACGCTGTAATAAAAACAATCTGAGGTAAGTACCTCAGGCTGAAAAATTTTCTTTTTAAAAAGACACGAAGTGATCATCATCCGTTGATTCTCAGCTCATCTGAAACACGTCCAGAAGAGAAACGAGCATTTCGTGTATTTGACCATTACCCGCCTCTTTTTGGGTGCTCGACATTTTGCTCTAAACAATTAAAAATTAATGTAGGATGAAGAAGTTGTGACACATCTTGCATAATTTAATACAAAGCATTTAATCCATTCAGACCTATATGTAAACATTAAAAAAAGCCTATTTAAAAAGGCCCATTTAAAAGGTTTTAGACTAAAATCTTTCATTTCTCAATATCTGAAGAGACAAACACTGAAATAAAAACCAGAGGGAGGTTAAACCCTCGACATCTATTATAAGTTATTAGCTTTTCCCTTTTCATGATTCAGTTTTTGGAAACTATGATGCAAAGTGAACACACTGAGCTGTGTTTACTGCAGTTTTTAATCTGTTGTTTCTACCTCCTGATAGGCTGCTTCCTTGTCTCTGAGTTTTCTCTCCAGCTTCCGGCGTTCATAGGATTCTTCTTCATCCTCTTGATCCCGCTTCTTTTCTCTGTCTCGACTCAACTCCCTACAAAACAAATTAAAAATTAAAAATTCATGGATATATTAGGTTTTAATCTCTTTTCGGATAAAGAAAACGCACAACAAGTTGAAGGGTAGTCTTAGAAAATAAAGTGAAAAATATGTGAAAACACGGGTTTGGGCATGTAGACACTTAACGTAGGAGGGAAAAACCATCTAATTAATACAGTACATGTCATGAAACACTTAAACGATGCAGAGTTATTTATAACAGCATTGTTAGATTGTATCGATTAGCAATGAGAGAAAGAAAGACTCAGCTCCACTTCAGCTGAGCTCTGATCTAGACCAGAGCAAAGCAACAGCTAATGCTAAGGGCTGATTACCACAGCCGATATCCAACCATACTTTTTGTAGAAAATAATACATTGAATCATATGATTTGAGAGTTTGAGGCAGGCTACAGGTTTTTTTGGTTTTTTTTTTTTAAATTCACCTTGATCGGCTGCGGTCAGCAGTCCGGTCAGCGCTCCGGTCTCTCTCCCAATCTCGCTCTCGTTCTCGTTCTCTGGTCCTACGATCGCGGTCTTTGTCTCTGTCTCGCTCCCGTTCTCGCTCCCTTTCCCTCTCCCTTTCCCTCTCTCGTTCCTTCTCCCGCTCACGGTCCCGCCGCTCTCTTTCCCGTTCTCGCTCTTTTTCACGATCCTTCCTTTCACGCTCCAACTCCAACCGCTCCTTCTCCCGCTTATCCTTCTCCTCCTCTAGTTTCTGCAGAGCAAAACACAAGACGGGTTCAGCTGATGCCACGTAAGATCCAGTGAGCGTTTGCAGAAAGCTTGCCAACGTGCACAGATCAAGTGGTTTCCAGATTTTGAGAGGTCTCACAGAGGAACATGCCCTATTCTAATTAGTGCAAAGCTCCAATCCTAACTGGGAGAACTCGGCACAATCAAAAGGCTCTCCCTCACGGAGAGCTTCATCTTTCACTTAAAGCAACATGGGGCACTTTGCTGCTTCAAACTTGCAGAAAAAAAATTACAGTTTAGCAAGAATGTGACTGGAAACCACTTAAACGGCTGTAACGATCTGTGGAGCATTCATAACGCGGCAAAGACATTGCTTTTTCTCTCCTTAAGGCGGCTTCTTTCAAAATAAGGAAAATAAAAACAGAAAACAGGCATCAGTCTTTTGTTGAACTAGTTATTTGTGACTTACAGGTGTTGAACTATGGACTCAGCCCTTCGCTGCCCCTACAAGCCTTTTAAGTTAGGCCTGGGAGGAAAGCAGGTCACACGGTATACAAGGGAAAAATGTTATGGGATTCTGTCTTGCTTTAGCATCATCATAATCATCAACAACAGCCTTTAATGGACAACATGGCATTCGGTCCAGTTCTGAATAAATAAAAAAATGAACATTATGAACATCAGTTACATTTCTGCACAGATAAATGAAAGAAACAGTCTTACCCCTGCAGAGGTCTTCAGCTGCTCTTCATGACTCATTACTCAGACACACACACACACACACACACAATAACTCTGCCTTTATAGGCATTACACACAAGGCTTCAGGTGTATTTTTTGCAACAATTATATGAGAATATGACAGAATACGATACAAGATGAAATACCGTGTCTATATCCTATATTTGTCTTGTTATACAAGTAATCTCAATTTTACATGAATGTTATCTAAAGTTACCAGTCAAATAAAACCAACTTCAGACTTCAGCTGGTCCGCAGCAAGAAACTAATAAGAAGCCTTGGGTGTAATGCAGCTCAAGAAAATAAAACTTGTGATAATTGTGAAAACAGGGGATGTCAACAATGATCTTGAATCTTATTGAGTTTTGGTCAAGTATTACTAAGTATTACTTTAGGATTTGACCCAAGTTCAAACCAGTATCTTGACTTCAGGTCAAGTTTTTTGGGGATTTTGTTTTAACTCTTCATCCGGCTGCAGCTGGCTGACTTTTCTTTGCCACAGAAAGCGCATAAAAGAATAGACCAAGACCTCATCCACTGGTTTGTGTAATCTTTTTAAAACACCGGTGCATTCAGAATTATAGTTAGTTGTGATATTAACTGGGATGCCAGCTGTCTCCTCTTCTATGGCCAAAAACAAACTAACGAGATGCATTGTGATATTATGCTACAGATATGCTACTATAACTAAATATAAGCAGCACTAAAACTGGGAAGCATTTGTGAACTAAACACCCAGCACCTAAGTGGCAATACACTTTAGGAAACTGATGCCTTTAACTGGTCATCTTTTATACGCAGTCTATGATTTTTACTTACCTCTGTAGTGACTATCAGGGCACACTAAACAAATACTTGATCACCTGCGGGGAGAAAAGTTCTCACAATAAGTCTAATCTTAATTTAACAGTCTGCTAAACACATTCAGGTCTATTTTTAATCTATTTGATTTCTTTTATTGTTATCCAGCTTGACCATTTTCAGATTTTAAATTCTTTAAAAGCCAGAGCAATAGTTGTGTTGTTTTTTTTATCTATGCCATGGTTCAGTTAAAAGCTTGGCTAATGCTTTTTCTTTAACAAAGAAGAAAACTATAACTAAGTGCTTGAGTTTCATCTTTTACCATTTAATTAAGTAGATGAACTCTGATTTTTTTATTGCAAAAAAAGGAAAAACTAAGGCAGAGGCAATAAAATACTGGAAGAGATTAAGGGGATCCCACAACACACACAGAGAGCACGTACCTTCCTTGTCAATCTTCAGATCATCATACTGCTGTGGAGAGGGCGCCCCCACTCCACAATAGCATAGTAAAGGTTACAGCAAGAGTCACTGCAGTGATTACCGAGTCCTTGTTCTTCAACATTAAGACAAACCAATATTCACGGAGGACTCGCACAGGTTCACTGACTCTGCAGATTTCCAGGGAACTGCCAATGGTGGTATAAATTCAGGGCCGTGAAGCAGTGAAGTGACAGTGTTGTCAAATAAAGGACATTGTAAACCCTGGTCAGTAAAAAAGCAGTGTAGTTGCCCCAATGCAAGTCCTCAAGATGGGGACGCCCAGTATATGTATATAGTAAAAGAAGGCTGATACTTACATCCTATCCTGGCAACTTTTTCCAAAGCTCTGAGATTCATCTTGCTTTAGTCACCATATGATCACTATCATAATGGTGGGGTTTAATGAATAGATTAGCTTTAAAGTAACGTTACATCGTCTCCATGCATTTCTGTGTGATGAATGAAGAAATGGATCTCAAATAGTCACACCTAAATAGTTTCATTCAAATCAGGCCTGAGAAAGATGACAATAATACTAGCCATCTGCTGTGGTGTTTGAACGTGAAATATTTGATTTAATATGGGGAGCTTTCATATGTTTGGTTGTGTCAGTTTTAGAGACAGCCAATCTGTGGCGCAGTATGCATTTTACTGAAATTAATTGTTACATACTTCCAACTAAATGTGCAAGCTCTAGGTAAGCAACTGCTGTCCAAAACCTGTAATGTCAACTACAAGATTAAAGAAGCCACTTTACCTTGTGAGTGTCACGGAATTTACTAATCTCTCTGGAAATCAGGTCTCTCTTGTCCTCCTCCATGTCGATAGTGTTAATGTCATCCTATTAAAAGAGAAAGAAAACAGAAAAATCAATTCCTGGGGTGAAATAACAGCACAAGATTAAACAAGCGCCACAATAAAAGTTTGGCTATACCTCTTCTTTCTTTTCTTTTTTTCTCTTTCGTCGCTGGGACTCCTCATCCTGAGAAGGCGCGTTGAGTTCGGCGGCATATTCCCGCATCAATCCATCAATGGCACCTTTGACAACCTCGTCCTTCTTCTTTGTCTCCTCATCAAGAACCTCGTCCTCATCATCTCCATCTCCCTCTTTCTTAATCTGTGGATACAGAAAATAAATTGTGTAACTAAGGTTATGCAATAGTTCATTTGCGTGAATTAACTAATCCGATTTGTGCAGCAATATAGAGGACATATTAGAGTAATTCCCTAACACAAGTTCATACCCCGTTTGCAGTTTTCTTCTTGGCCTTCCACTCATCCAGCTGAGATTTTGTTTTTGCATCCACTTTCACCAGCAGGTTTTTGTCTCCTATTTGCAGGTCATGAAGCAGACGCAGGGCTCGCAATGTGGACTCTGGCTCCTTGTACTCACAGAAACCAAAAGCTGCAACAAATGCAGGTTCCAATATGATCACTTGTGATCGGACAGAGTAAAATATATTAAATTTACATACATTTTTATTTACTTTACATAAATAAAGAGCTTATGAATTACCTTGAAGCTTGCCAGAGGCTCCTTGGACTCTCTTCCAGCTCAAAACAATTCCACATTTCTGCAAAATTAACACAAAGGGAAAACAATTCATGACATCGGTCACCTTCCAGAGAAAATTTTTCAAGAGTAATTGTATTTTTCAATCACTTACCGCCAACAGCTGTCTGATGAGCATGTCTGAAGCTTTTTCTGATATATTTCCCACAAACACTGTAGTGGTGGGCCCACTGTCCTCATCTTTAGCTCGCATAGAAATATCCCTCTTTGGGACAGGAGGCTTACTGAGCATTGGAAGAGACTGAACCATAACTGTAGGGGTGGAGGTCATGATGCCCATGTGAACTGGGATCATGGGAGCTGTAAATAGATAATGACATTAATCAGGACATATATGGAAAAAAAATTAAACTCTAAGACCGAGTTCTGAACTTTTTCCAACCAGCTCCTTGTGTGCCTCGTTAAAATCGTTTACGTAGGTTAGTTGGGCGCTTACCTGAGGGGAAGCCAGCATACTGAGGAGGTATCCCAGGAGGGGGCAACAGCGGCCGGTTTAAATGCGGAGGGAAGGACATTCTGAGTGAATGTGACCTGATGAGGACACAATAAAACCCATTTCAACAAAACTCACCTAACAGTGACAGAAAAAGAAATACGGTTTCAAAGGTTTTACGGTTAAAACGTATGCCAGCATGAGCTTCGTTAGGTGAGAACACACTGAAGAAAACGTGTGTCGTTAGCATTGAGCATTCAAATAGATAATAACTTTAACTGCACAATTGTAACATAATTTGAAATTAGCTTCACTAATTTAACGTCTTTAAGGCAAACGTTTCACTCGTTAATACCTGTCTACTACCACTGTCAGAGATAAAATTGCATCCACAATCTAGTATCTTAGTTAGCTTAAGCTAGTTTGAAGCACGCTACCATACCCGGCACAGCTAAATTAGGCTAAGCTAACGTACTATGCAATTGTTGTTACCGAACATAAAACGCTGAGTTTTGAGAGTCAAATAGGAGTATAGAATAAATGCCAAACTGTAATTTAATACATACCCTGAATCAGGTGGCGTATAAAGGGATAAAATCCACTATAAAACGGCGAGTAGTGATGAAAATCTCACTAACGTTCCGAATGTTGGATTAGCACCCTAGCTAGTCGCGGGCCTTCAAAAACAATGACGCAAGCGCTTTACGTACCAGAGTAAGAGTGCGCTTGTTTTGTACATGGGGTCGTGGCCACTAGACGGAGATGTGTAATGTTTACAGTTTGGATTTACAGTTTACGGTTAGATTGGATTACTTTAAAATATTCCCCCCCTACAGAATTCAATTGCTTCAGATTAAGACAAATACGTTTTTAATTCAAACTCAAGCTCTGAAAGTATTCCACCGGTGATTTGCCAGTAACCTTTCTTTGTAGATTTTGGGACAACAACAACAATGGTTGCAGGGGAACATCAATCATAAAACAAATCACATCTTTAAAATGTTGAGATCAATGTTTAGGTAGCTTTTATATTATTATTATTATTTTAACAAGGAAATAACTAACTGAGATCAAAGATCTCTTTTGCAAGAGTGTCCTGACCAAGAAAGCACCAGCAGACTGAATTAATTTTCTTTTACATTCCTGGATCTGCATCCTGTATATTCCAATGCATTAGGTTATTAAATTTACCAAAAAAATCTTCCACAGTTGGGTAAAACTTATAGCTTATAGCTGCCATTTTCTCTGTCTGACCAAATTAACCTTTTCTCTTGACTTTAGGAGCCGTGAAAGGCAAGCGGGAAAAAAGCGAGGTTCATTTTTCTGTTTGTTTTTGTAATAATATTTTCTACCACAAGAGGGAGTCTAACTCAATTTTTAATCACAGTCATTATTTTGGTAGAGTAATCATCATCAATCAGATAAATTGTTGTTTAATTAAATGATTAGTTTTATCATGTGACTAAAGAAGCATGACATGGAAACACATCTAAACCATGATGAATGTTTACACACAAAGAAACAATAGGAAGAAAGAGGATTACAATTACAATTATGTACAGAGTTAATTCATTAAATTATACTTATTTACCAAAGACTAAAGAAATTAAAGTTTACAATCAATTTATCAAAATACCAGAGGACAAGACAGAATACCCCTCACTGGTACAATCCGGGCCCCCTCCCTATATAAATGAAGTTGGAATTTTCCACTTCCGGGTTGTCAGAATACGTGTGTGTGGATGAACGAAAACACGAGTTTATGCAACAAACATTGAGGTAACTGCATTTGGACATAAATGACTTTGAATCTTCAGTCTCCTCTAAGTGACCGTAAATGTTAATTATATTATTAGCTGAACAAGCCCCCTTGCTTTTCTAAATCGTTTGCTGTAGATGCTAAGAGTTAGCATCCAGCTCAGTCCAAGATGTTTCGCTTCTGTCCAGATTTCTTCAGATTCTTAAAAGTCTAGATGAGGTTGCGCGTGTTACAGAGCCACCTCACCACCTTTTGTGAGACGGGTGACAACTAGTTGTGACTCAAACGCACTGGAACTCCCCATCAGCCAGTTGGAACTTTGGAAGGTTATAGGATGAGAGATCACTGATGAAATGATCTGCTCAAGCACTTGAGATTACCATGATGTGGATGACACAGTCCAGATCTATACATTCAAAGTCATTGTCAAAGCACAGTGACCCAAGTAACACCAAAACATCCCAATAATAGTAACAGTAGTAGTTATGTAGTATTCTAAATAGTCCAATATTATATTACCACATCACAATACTATGTGGCTGCCACTAAGTGTTCAAATTCAATTCAATTCAAATTCAATTCAAAAATACTTTATTTATCCCAGAGGGAAATTAAATGTTGATGTAACTCAAATAAATCAAGGAGTTATTATAGATGCTGATGGCTGTGGGCAGGAAAGATTTCCTGTAGCGGTCCGTTTTGCATCCAAACTGAAGAATCATTTGACTGAAGAGACTCTGTTTTCTGATAACAGTCTCATGGAGAGGATGTTCAGGGTTGTCCATAATTCTCTTGATTCTTTGCAAAATCCTTCTTTGCATTATTGTCTCCAGAGGTTCCACAGTCGTCCCCAGAACAGAAACAGCCTTCTTTATCAGGTTGTTGAGTCTTTTTAGGTCCCTGGTTCTGATGCTGCTGCCCCAACAGATGACGCAAGAGGAAATGACGCTCTCAACAACAGACTTGTAGAAGATCTGCAACATCTTGTTGCAAACCTTGAAGGACCTTAGCTTCCTCAAGAAGTACAGTCTGCTCTGTCCTTTCTTGTAGATGGCTTCACTGTTGTGTCTCCAGTCCAGTCTGTTGTCCACATGAACACCAAGGTATTTATATTCCTCAACCACCTCCACTTCTTCTCCCATGATGGAAACAGGGTTTGATCTGACCCTGTTTCTCCAGAAATCTACAATCATCTCCTTTGTTTTGTTAACATTCAAGATGAGATGATTGTTCCCACACCATGCCACAAAGCGGTCCACCAGCTCTCTGTACTCAGCTTCTTGTCCATCTCTGATACACCCGACAACTGCAGAGTCATCTGAATATTTCTGTAGATGACAGGAGTCTGACTTGTACTTGTTGCAATGATACATCCAGTCATTCCTACTAACTTTCTAGTTGTAAATGTACAACTAATTCTGTAAAACTCTCACACCATTTCTCACAAATTTTGACCAGTTGTAGTTTTCTGATTCATAACCCCTTATCTTTGTGGAACACAGCCCCCTCTCCAACCTGCCACAGTGGGCATGGATTTTGTTGATCCAGGGCCTGACAACAGGCAGGATTTGAACCAGACACTGCACCACTGGGGATTTAAGGTCTCTGTGAAACCCACCACGCCACCAAGTCCCCTTCACACTTGGATACTTTTTTTTTGGGGGGGGGGGCTTTTTATGCCTTTAATTATAGGACAGTTGGAGAGAGACAGGAAGCAGGGGGCAGAGAGAGGGGGGCAGACATGCAGCAAAGGGCTGCTCGGTGCAGGACTCGAACCGGGGCCAGCTGCAGTGAGGACCATGCCTCTGCACATGGGGCGGCCACGTAACCCACTACCGCCCCAATTTTAGATACTTTTTGATACTACAACCTCTGAACTTCTGAGCATTCACCTAACAGCCTGAGCTATTGTTCCAGATGGCTGAATGTGCTGTCCTAAAGCTTTTCTCTCTGTACTCTGAGATTCCACCTTTAAAATGCAGAAATACACCATCTTTCATTCATTCATTCATCATGTGTCGCTGGGAGTTGACCTTCACAACTAGGCAGTTTCCTATCCTGAGCTATCTAGTCACACCTTTAGCTTTCTTGGCAGATTTTATTATTCCCTCTGGGAATTGAAATATATTCTATCACAAGTTTCACTCACCTGTCCTTCAAAGGTAAGTATCCCCCAATTCACATAAACCTATGAGAATTGAACCCATGACCTCTGGTACCATAAACCACTCTCTATCAGCCTGAGCTACCTTGTCACACAGATGAAGAAGTTTAAACTGATGCCTCAGTCTGGCTCAATGCTTAACATTTTATTTTACAATAAAAATAGTTTCTGGCTGCTTTTTTTAAAGTTTATTGAGAGAACAGAAAATGAAGCGTTTCGATAAGGTCACGGCCCTGTCCTCTATGCATTTGTGGATGCTACAGTAGTAAAATTTGACAAATCCTTCGCTGCTTCTAACCCAAATCTTTCACATCAACATAAATTAAAAACACCTGACAAAAAAGGCCCTCTTTTTGCAATTTGATACATGATGTCAAACATTTCATGCCAGAATGAAAGACTCATTTTAGACCTTTAGCTTAAACTATGAATCACCATGTAGACACATATTCTTTTGGCCAGACTTTTGCAACGTCCTGACACTCCCACAACAGGTTTTGGCAAAAAAACAGCACCTAAGTGAGGCATACTTATAGCCAAATGTGATCCTGTGTTACTCATAAATAAGCTTCTCAACAAATCGGGATAAAAAGATAGCACTGTTTGGCTATCATATTATACGAAAAAGATCTCAGTAAAAGTGTGACTTCTCAGTTTTAGCCTTGATGATAGTTGAATGGTTCTTTGTTTTTTTTTAGAAGCTCACAATTATACCACAAGATGGCGGCCTTGTCTCAGTTTAGATGAGTGCAAATCTGCAGCTGTTTTATGAAAACTAAGGATTTAAGGTTGATGGCATCCTGCCTCCCTGTTATGTTACGGACTGTAATCGACAGACAGCAAAGCAGGGGAGATGGTTGGTTACAAACTGAGGCCAGAATGGGTCCGTTTCTACATTTTTGGCTTTCTTTCTTGAGAAAGACACAAAGTGTCATGATCTCCACTGGCAGTGGGTTGATTTTCCACTCTTGCTTCTTATCCCGTTCCCTGTGTATGTCAGTGTCTCTCCCGTCAGACTTCCTGGGTTCGCTCAATCGTTAGTTTTGCGGTTTTTTTGCTTTGAACCTGAGTGAAATAACTTGGACGTACCTAAGAAGCAGCCATGTTGAAATTCTCTAAATTCTGTAGGAAAGGAACCTCAGTGCTTCCTGTATTATCTCCTTGAGCTCGGAAACTGTGGAGCATCCATTACAAAAGACAGGAAGTAATTCAGTATCACAGTTTCCTGTAGCCACAGCTTTTGAAGTGTGTCCTGGTTGCATTTATTTATCCAATATAACTGTGACTCATGAATATGAGGGTGAGTGTGAGCCTGAGACAAAAACATGTTTCCTTTTTAAATGACCAGCCTTGATAATAAATAATACATCTTATCATGTGACATATATAGCTGTGATAAGCCTCTGTGTAACAACATGATATGGCTGCATGAGATGAAATATCTACCTTTGATATCTACCTTTCGTAAAATATTTATTTAACACCTGTAGTTAGACCCTCATTGCAGCAAGGCTGTCGTTTCCTAGCTCCTTTCGAATTTCTCCAACCGTCTTTCCTTAACCTTGTTGAAGTCTCCGGGCAGGCCCAAGGACAAAAGCTTAAGAAAAGACAATAAAAGGTACAAATCTTGCTGGATTCCTGGCAAACCTACTGGGCAAAAATGATTCAAAAATCTGAATTAAAAAAGACAAATATTGATTACGTAATCGTGAATAAAACTGCCAACTTGAAAGGAGGAACTGATTTTGATTTTTTTTTTAAAAACACACATAGAATGCCCTGATAAAACGGTGTTCTTAAATATTTTAAAACATGCCAATGTTTATTGTGTTTAAGTTTTTGATAGCAAATAAAATGTAATCAAATTGAATCAAACAGCCCTTTATGTACACCTGGACACATCTGGACTCACATCTGGATAAAACATTGAGTAAAGCTCAAATATAATTGACATGGACGACTGATTCAGTATATTTGGAGGAACCACAACAGGCAGTTTTACCTAGAGTGCTGTGAGTGCTCTCATGATACAAATATATACGTTGCTGGTTGATTGTATGGTTGCGCCAAATACTTCCTGAATCCAATACCCAAGGCACTGAATATGCCCTCCATAACTCGTTTTATTTCCCCTGCTTACATATCTTCATAACCAAGCCATGTTAAAGTAATATTCACACGAGAGTCCACATAGTCCATATTACAGGATCAATGGCTGCTGTGGTGTTTTTATTACAGGAAGGTTTCACTTGCAGCAAATGCGGCCCGATGGCTGCATGTGACGCATAGGTGACGTCACTATAAGGCGGGTTTTTCATGGAAAGTGCTGGAAGAAACGAAGCACAACCTCTTGATTCTAAGTATTCCTCCATCCGATTAAAAAGACCAACAATCTCTATAGATTTGCAGGAAAAGTAACGATGCATGTGTTATTTCGAAGCAGCGGATTTCTTAGATTGATGCAGTTTGTTATGCCTCGATAGCATTTAATAGTATCTATCGACAACCGTCTATTCCCATAGATATAGTCTCTCAATAAATCTTAAACTATAAACTAAACTGCCACATGATGGCAGCAACGGTGCACTGAGATCAAAGGTTATCCTCATTAGGCTTCATGCACGAAAGTTTTTGGTATTAGAATACGTTTTGAGCTTGACATCACTTGAAAGCCTTTTACAAAATACCTATTTAGTTCTGTATTATAATAATATTTAATTGTGTGTATAAATAATGTAGACCAAGGCCAGTTTTAAAGTATTTAATCCGCAAAGCAACCGCAATCTACTGAATTCCTACCAGCTTTTATTTTCAGTATACTTCAGTGATGATGTATATTAACCATTTGATTAAAGCTCTATAACAAAAGTTAATTTTACAGTGGGTTAATGACTTAAAGCTTTTCTTAAAATTGCAGTTTTATTCACGGTCTTTTACTACCAGACTAGTTTTAGGGGTAGACGGTGCTCGGCGGATGGATACGGCGGCTCACTGAAATCCATGTGTATAAAGATTCGTTGTGCACCAAAAGGAAGTTCCTTTCCTTTTCCCCGCGTCAGAGAGCACAAGGGACAGCACTTTTGTTGCATTTTATTCAAGAAAAGTCAACGAAATTAACAAGGTACGTAAACGAGTGTTTGCATATCATGTTACGCACTTTATGCCCACTTAATATTTTCGTTTTTCTTACCAATTACTTAGCTATTTAGCGGATGTTTACTGAATGAGACCTCATGGGTCGTGATAACCTTAACGTCAACTGTGTCGTGGGCGATAACTAGTGTTTTATTCGACAACTCGTTCGATGTAATCCAGACATAATGAGGGTTTCGTCTAACGTACGGAACGTAGCGGGAGTGATGCTGGTCAGGGTAGATGCGGCACTTTGCCGCACCGTGTGGACGGGCAGGTGTGGTGAACTGTGGTGACAGCGCTGGTTCCCGTTTTTATATGAAAAATAAACGCTTTAATCAAGCCACGATTATTGGAGTGGCCCAGATTACTGACCCTAAACAAGTATTTTAGTCGTCAAACGCTTACAGTTTTTAACGTAGCTTTATTGGGTAAATGTTGACTTGTGTTGAATGCCGGCCAGCGTAGGTTAACGTTGATTTAACCGTTGCGTAACCCGTTAACGCTCACGTGGTTTATCAGATTTCCGCCATAATCTCTCAGAATTTATTTCGTACTGGTCGTATTACTGTTCTCAACCGGCTCATCGTCTCTCAGTTTTCCGATACAGTTGTGTATCCCTGTTTTCGCTCCGCAGCACGTGCTTGCAGCGTCCATTGTCTATGCGTCGACGCCATGTTGGTTAGCAGGCACTTCCGCCCACATGAAGTAACATGATGGCAACTGTCCAAACCTGATTGGGATCGGTTTAACATGACCTTTTTAACGATCAATAAAGCGGAAACCACTGCTTTCCCGAATAATGTACCGCTTAAAAAATGTCAATTTTTAGCTTATCGAGCCTTAATATCCTGTGTTAATGTTTGTTTTTGTCACCCTCCTGACCCAACCTGCCTTTTGTAACACATAATCTAATGAAAAGTTCCATCTGTGCAGATGCCTGAAGAAATGCACCAAGAGGAGGAGGCTGAGACCTTTGCCTTCCAGGCAGAGATTGCTCAGCTGATGTCCCTGATCATCAACACCTTCTATTCCAACAAAGAGATCTTCCTCAGGGAGCTGATCTCCAATGCCTCTGATGTAAGTCTTTGACTGCCATTTTTCCCATTTATGACTTTTATCAGATTTAACTGATTGCGCACGCATTGAAATGATCTGTAAATTCCAAATGTCTCTGTATTCTCAGGCTCTGGATAAAATCCGCTATGAAAGCTTGACCGACCCAACCAAGCTGGACAGTGGCAAGGATCTGAAAATTGAAATCACCCCCAACAAAGCAGACCGCACCCTGACCCTTGTCGACACCGGAATCGGCATGACCAAAGCCGACCTTATCAACAACCTGGGTACCATCGCCAAGTCTGGAACAAAGGCCTTCATGGAGGCCCTGCAGGTACTGTGGTCTGGTCTGCAAAACGGAGGCCCACCTCATAGTTTGAAGCTCTAACAACCCTGTTATTAGACTAGTTTGCGCTTCTTCTCGAAAGTGGTGGGATTGTGAAAATGAGCGTTATTGGTGTATGAGCAGTATCCTGATCAATGCTGCTATTTGTGTTCCTCCAGGCTGGTGCTGACATCTCCATGATCGGTCAGTTCGGTGTGGGTTTCTACTCTGCCTACCTAGTTGCTGAGAGAGTGGTCGTCATCACCAAGCACAATGATGATGAGCAGTATGCCTGGGAGTCATCTGCAGGAGGTTCCTTCACAGTCAAGGTCGACACTGGTATGCACCCTGAAATTATTCCAATGTCAAAGTTTTTGATTGGCTACATGAATGTTTAGCTGTGGAGATATTTTGGTTCTTCTCTGCTCTTATAGACGGGACATTTTACAGTAAAAATAAAGTTTAAAATGTGATAACGGCAGGACAACTCTGTTAACAGGTGAGCCCATTGGCCGTGGAACAAAGATCATCCTGCACCTGAAGGAGGATCAGACGGAGTACATTGAGGAGAAGAGAGTCAAGGAGATTGTCAAGAAGCACTCCCAGTTCATTGGTTATCCCATCACTCTGTTTGTAAGTGTTGCATTTGCCTGGATTCTTTGCCGTTCTGTCAACTTTGAGCTTAAGGCTGGATTTACGGTGGCCAAATCCCATAACCTCTTTTGATTTGTAGGTGGAGAAGGAGCGTGACAAGGAGATCAGTGACGACGAGGCAGAGGAGGAAAAAGCAGAGAAGGAGGAGAAAGACGAGAAAGAGGAGGGCGAGGACAAGCCAAAGATTGAGGATGTAGGCTCAGACGATGAAGAGGACTCCAAAGACAAGGACAAGAAGAAGAAAAAGAAGATCAAGGAGAAGTACATCGACCAGGAGGAGCTGAACAAGACCAAGCCCATCTGGACCAGGAACCCTGACGACATCACAAATGAGGAGTATGGCGAGTTCTACAAGAGTCTGACCAATGACTGGGAGGATCACCTGGCTGTCAAGGTACACAGGGCATGGCAAAAGGGCAACTCTTGCATGCATCTTATGGCAGTTTGACTTGCCCAAAACTGTTGGACTGAAGTTGAAGTGTGTGTTTTGTCCTTGCAGCACTTTTCAGTGGAAGGCCAGCTGGAGTTCCGGGCCCTGCTCTTTGTTCCTCGCCGTGCACCTTTTGACCTCTTTGAGAACAAGAAAAAGAAGAATAACATCAAGCTTTACGTCAGGAGAGTGTTCATCATGGACAACTGTGAAGAGCTCATCCCAGAGTACCTGAGTAAGTTGATCTGCCTTCGCTCTGGTCTAAAGCATTGATTCCCTTTCTTTATTTGATGGAATGCAATGCTGCAATGATTGTTTTTTGTTCACTCCAGACTTTGTCCGTGGTGTTGTGGACTCTGAAGACCTGCCCCTCAACATCTCCAGAGAAATGTTGCAGCAGAGCAAGATCCTGAAAGTCATCCGCAAGAACATCGTCAAGAAGTGTCTGGAGCTGTTCGCAGAACTGGCCGAGGACAAGGACAACTACAAGAAGTTCTATGAGGGTTTCTCAAAGAACATCAAGGTATCTGGACTTGATCTAGCACTGCATTCAATGTTGAAATGTGAAACTTCAAGGTTTCAACAAACACTCTTTGTACTACTTGTCTTTAGTGCATCTCCATGGATTCATGAGGTTTATCCTTACTTTATGCATTCATCTGTAGTGCTTATGTCTAGTGTTCCCAAGCAGCATAGTTCTAGCTTAGAAATGTAATTTATTTATTTTTTTAAATCCCTCACTGTAGAAAAAATGGCTTTGTAAAAACAACTTGGATCATTTTAAGCACTTGTACATCATTGTTTGTGCTTAACCAGGTGCAGTTGTGTGCTGCACGTGTTGCCTAGTGCTGTAGTCTAGAAACCCGAGGTGCTTTAATGGCAGTTTGTAACCTTAGAACTGCCTCTCTTGCGAACACCTTCTGTTGCACTCAAGGTGTTCGCATTATTGTATTTATTTTTTATGCAACATCTGAATTGAAAGCGGATTATCTGACTAACCTCATTCAGCGTCCCCCCTTTTTTAATAATCCTGCAGAGAAACTTGATCTGTTTAAAGCTGAACCCTGAATTTAGCTATTAGTTTTTGCCAACCATGCTTTGTCCATGTGTAGCTTGGCATCCACGAGGACTCTCAAAACCGCAAGAAGCTGTCTGAATTGCTGCGCTACCACAGCTCCCAGTCTGGAGACGAGATGACCTCCCTCACAGAGTACCTGACCCGCATGAAGGAAAACCAGAAGTCCATCTACTACATTACCGGTACGTTTCTATTGTGATCAGATATTCCAAGTTGCTTTTTGAAACGTTTTGACATTCTGACTGAATCAAAAAGGAAAAACCTGTAAACATCACTGAGGGTCTTTCTTCTTTTGCAGGCGAGAGCAAGGATCAGGTGGCCAACTCGGCCTTCGTCGAGCGCGTCCGCAAGCGTGGCTTTGAGGTCCTGTACATGACCGAGCCCATTGACGAGTACTGTGTCCAGCAGTTGAAGGAGTTTGACGGCAAGACTTTGGTCTCTGTCACCAAAGAGGGTCTGGAGCTTCCAGAGGATGAGGAGGAGAAGAAAAAGATGGAGGAAGACAAGGCAAAGTATGAGAATCTCTGCAAACTCATGAAGGAGATCCTCGACAAGAAAGTAGAAAAGGTTGGTGACTCAGAATTCCCCTTTTTTAGATTTAAGGTGTCCAGTGAATTGATGGTTATTTATTTGGCAACAGGTCCCTTAGTGGTCCCAACTTGAGCAGTGGTGAGTTCATGCAGATTTGGGATGGTCCATTAGGTGCAACCTGAATGATTTACGAAACCTAACTATTAATGAATGTGGTTGTTGTGAATTGTGTTCTAACAGATGCTTGCGTTTCAGTTTGTACATCTTGTTTGGCAACCCAAAGAATTTAATTTTTTTTTTTTTACTCTAGAAGTTTAACAAATTGAGCTGAGATTGTTTTTATGTAAAATTGTTCTGACTTGAATGGATTTGAAGTGGTAAACAACATTCCGTCTACTTCTAATGTTCCTGCTCTGCATGCTTGACCTTAAGTTCATTGAAGCTCTGATTATGATTTAACTTGGAAGTCCTCTTTCTTCTCCAGGTGACAGTGTCCAACCGATTGGTGTCCTCTCCCTGCTGCATTGTGACAAGCACTTACGGCTGGACGGCCAACATGGAGAGGATCATGAAGGCCCAGGCACTCAGGGACAACTCCACCATGGGCTACATGATGGCTAAGAAGCACTTGGAGATCAACCCCGACCACCCAATCGTGGAAACTCTCAGGCAGAAGGCAGAGGCTGACAAGAACGACAAAGCTGTGAAGGACCTCGTCATCCTGCTGTTCGAAACCGCCCTGCTCTCTTCAGGCTTCTCCCTGGACGACCCACAGACCCACTCCAACCGCATCTACAGAATGATCAAACTTGGCCTGGGTAAGGCTATGCTCTAGATCAGCAGTTGCCACGTTTTGTAAATGTTTGATTCCAATAAGTGACGAATCGTTGCTCTGCAGGTATCGACGACGATGAAGTTCCTGTCGAGGAGACCACCGCTGCAGCTGTCCCAGAGGAGATGCCTCCCCTAGAAGGCGACGGTGACGATGATGCTTCACGCATGGAAGAAGTTGATTAAACGGACCTCACCCAAATTTAAAACACTTCAGCCCTGTTTTTTCCAATAGTTCATCCTTAAAAGTGCAGTAACTGCAAAAACTAATAGTCATTCCTGTTGTGTGGTGGACCAGTGTTGCTCTTGTTGCTAAGAGCATTACGCTGCAAGACCTTAAAGAAAAGCAGTTTTGGTTTGTTTTTTTTTTGCTGTTAAAGTTCATGGTGACCACACATTGTTTTAACAAGTACCCTGTTGCACTGAGTTTTAAATGTTGGTGTGGTAATTGTGCAAATACAGGAATTTTACATTCCTTATTGGATCGGGTCCGGAGGGTAATGGGAGGTTCTGTTCATGTGCAACACTGCACGCTGCATGGAGTGAGGACTGTATGATTCCCTTGCCTGTGTCCAGGCTTGTCTGTATTCAAAGTCTTGTTTTTGCAAAAAAATTAAAGATGTAATACCTGATTTGCCTTTGTTTTGATGCTTTATTCAGAGGAAACTAGAGTACCTGCATAGACTTTATCAGATTTGTAGCTTCATGTGTTGACTTGCTTCCACTTGACCACTAGGTGGAGACATGCTCAAAGTTTTACGTGTTTAAACTGGATGGCTTAGCAAGGTATGCTTTGAACTGTCCTACACCCATGGTTGGGTAATCAAAAGTGCCTGCTGCACATATACAGCAGAGGTTGTTCTCATGACATCTCAACACGACAAACGTATCTCCTGCATATAGGGTCAGAATCCTGTGACTATTTGAATGGCTTTTCATCCAGAAAGCCTTAATGTGAATGTTACTGAATTAATCAGCTCATGATTAGCACTCTTATATTTAGATCTACTTAAAAATGGCTGTTTATTGGTACTTTAAATGTTTTTGAAATCATTTCTCCCTGGTCATGACATCAATTTAAGCATGTCAAACTACTAATGCATAGAAGCTAATCAATTGGTTGTAGAGGCACAATTAACTGCGAGTCTCATGGCCGTTTCTTGTAAAACCACACGAGCAAATTTGCATAAAATGCGGGCAGGTACTGAAGGCACAGGCTTATTATTTGAAAGCATGAGGTGTTAAATGAACCCTTGGGAGAAGCGTAAAGACTGCATCTTTCCTGTAAGTCATGTGTTTTCAAGTATGAGGGGGTGGCAGCAACCTTTTTTTTTTTTTTTTTTTTTTTTCTTGACAGTAAAATAGTGAAGTGTGGGTGTCTCTCCCTCTTGAGCACAATAACTCGTGCTCCAGTCAGAGTGAAAGTGGGGACCTTGAGCTGTGTCATTGATAGACTGACTTAACTATTCTGTTTCCTTGTAAATCTGCTTGAGTTGACCGTCTCACTAAAGCTTTTGCTGTGTGTGCAGACACTGACCGTGTTATGTAAATGAATATGAAAGTATAGAAACTGCTGATCAGTGCAGGTATTGTGGTATCAAATAGCATACATTTAAATTTATTGGAACAGCAAGAAAAAAAAAACAAGCAAGGCGGCTTATAGTAGATAATTCTATGGCCGTGGAAAATTTCTAATGAGAAGGCTTTCTTCAAGACTTTGAGACCTGTATATAGATTATTTCCAGTTGCAGAGATCCAAATCCAAATCAGTCTGAGGACATTCCCAAATTGAGATCTGTGGGGGAACTGTTTTAACAACCAGTGAAGGACTATCTTGGAAGGTTGTCCAAAGGTTATCATAAAATCTTTGGAGAACCTTCAAGCAGGCCTCCCTATGGCTTTCTCGAGGGTTATCACGTGAAACCTTAACAGAACTTAAGGGAAATGTTCCAGAAAACTTTCTTCAAGTCAACCTGGAGTAAAAACCTCGGGTAACATTCCCTGAAGATGATCTCGAGGTTTCTCACACTAGTCTTCTGAGAATCTTAAGGGTAATATACCTCATAAGGTTCCCACCATCAAGGTTGAGTTAAAGATTTCTTGAAGAACTCACAAATTCACTTTCAAAGATCACAAAACCTTCCAGAGGGCTCTACAGAAATTACATTCACAAAATAGTCCTAAAACATTTCCTGAAGATCTTACAAAGATTATTTTTTAGTATCCTTCAAGCGAATTTTAGAGAATGCTCCCCAAAAAACTCCACCGAGGCATCCGAGAAGGTTTTACACACTAATACTCCGCTGACGAATCCCAAAAGCTTCACATTCTTCCATTAAATCAAGTTTAAAATAAACTTCTAGGAACCTTTGGGTGCATTCCCTGAAAGTTCTTCAAAAGCTCCACGTATTCTCTGAACCACGTTGTTCTTTAAAGGCTGCAAAATGACAACCTCCAGGAAACATCTGAATAACGCTCCTTGGTGGTTGGTGTTAACCATGTTTAAGGTTTGAGGCTTAACGATTCCAACTTAACTCTGCCTACTCATTACAGACCACATGTGTAATACAACATATTATTACGCAACATGGGGTTACTTCTTCTAAGACTAACCACTTTGCACTGCTGGTGTAAAATCTGCAGAAACTGATTGACCAGTTGTGTATTTTTCTGATCTACAGCCATCAAACATTGTTGTGATGAGTGTAAAACTGAGAGAAAGAGGCAGTAAATGTGTCCAAATTGGTACAGAAAATAGAACTTAAATTGAAGTCTCCATCATTATTATTTGGTGAAAAGGTTTCGTCGCACACTTTTAGCACTAAATTCAAGTTTGTCGCCAGTGTTGCTACTTCTTAATTGAGGTAAAAAATAGTGGGTCTAGGGTACAAGATAAAATGCATCTTAGACAAACAGGAAATGCTATGTCAGCTGACATTAAAGGGAAGTCTAAGCTGGAAACAACAAATCTGTCTGGTTGAGCACTACTGGAACTTTCCTGGTGAGAGTCAATAAGAGTCAGCAAAGGTTTCCCTCACAAAAGTTGAAAGGTGCTTCTAGTCTTTTCTGACATTTTGCTTTTTCTTTTTTTTTTCCTTAAATAAATGACTTCCTGTGGAAACATTTGATACTCACGTGTAACTCTTCAAGTCTTCAAGCCACAAATGCTGAATGCATCAGTTCGGGGGTTCCTGATACGTCAGCAGGCTGCGGTGCAAAACGTTTGCGCACAATGTTACAGTGAATGCATCCTGTGACCTTTGCAGCTTGAGCGTCTCCTCCTAGTGCATGCAGTCAGTGCAGAAATGACACGAAATTGTCTTAAAATGTGTCAGTATATTGCATGGCCTAGTTCTTGTTGATTCACACGACCTTGAACAGCTTCATTCATTTGTTCCAGATGATTCTGGGGCATCTTAGGATATTACGTGAAAACGCTCATCTGTATGCGTTCCTGCATGTCGTGCTGACGCTGGTGAATAGATATCTTGGTGTGTTTATGCCTCAGTGATAACAGACCACCACACACATAAGTATAAAAAACAAAGTTGTCAAAGTTGACATTAAGGTGCTCAAACCACGTTGTCCTGCACGCTTGTGTGCAATCAAGTTTCAATGACATTTCAAACTCAAAATGCCAGAAAAAAAAACACACGACTGCTACTCATGATCTGAAACAATGTTGTTAGACACATCAGGCACGGTGTTACTTCTCATATTTGACAGCACTAGTTGAATACTACACAGGAACAGTTTGACACCCACGCTGAGTAGGACGGAAGCAAGATGAGCAGATAAAAGGCCTACAAGAGAGACAAAAAGCCTTTTATCTAGAAGTATAATATATAGCTGCCCACGATAACCTTTATGACTGGGTGAGAATCACACATGTCCTGTTACACTGTGTTATGTTCTACATTACTGTAAAACAGCCTGCGCAGTGGTGGTGCTGGCAATGCTGTGATCCCTGTGACGCTTTTGCAGATTCCAAAGAGCCACTTTAAAGTAAATCTTCGACATTTGAGATTGAAAAAAAAGAAAAACTGCCGTCATTTTGTGGGGAGAAAAAAGAAAAGCACGTGAAAGTGAGAAATTCAGTCTGAAATGAAAAAGATTACAGATGGCAGGGCTCTTCTGAGGTGCACAAAAACACTTAAAAGACTAAAAGTTGAAAAAAATCTCTACAGTATCACTGAAGATTCTTGGCTACCCAAAATATAATAACATATCAAACAGGTTGGCCCCATCCTCCATGTTTCCTGTACACCTACAAGGCATAGACGGAGTCTTTTCCACTGCATTTACCTCGTGTTTCAAATCTAGAGCTTTACTGTAGCATCTTTGCTATATTTCATGATAACTCTGGTGGCTTGGATTGACCACAGTACAGTCACGCACGGCTTGTAATGATCAGCCACAACCTTAAAACCGCCTGCCTTATATTGTGTGTGTCTCTCTTATGACACTTACATGGCTCAAATCTGTCGGGGCATCAACACATGAAGCCATCTGGATATTGGTGGCAAATCCATTGCCTCCTGTGAGTCGCAGGCTGGAACCTGTGAGATTGTTATGATTCTCAACTAGATTGGGGTCCAGGGAATTTAGAGTCCATGTCAGCACCCGTGGCTCTTTGTTGTGTTTCTCAAGAGTCGAGAGTCACCATGGTCCCGGTGGGGAATGTGCTTAGAATGCAACAAGGTTACAAAAGCATTGTCACACGATGAACAGTGGTCCACACTTTAACAGTTGGTGGTTTTAATGTTGTGGCTGATGGGTATGTGTCTTTGAGATTTGTCTCCTAGTATTCCTACTTCTCCCACTGATCTGTTTTCAGCATTGCATCAAGGCTCTGACAAGGACTTCCTTGGTTACAAAAGGCGCCTTTGGACCACAGGAAGTTGACCCTCTTTTTTGTGCTCACACGCAACTTTGTGGGATCATTCTTATCTCCAACCTGTGACTAGGAGCCGTCCCTGCATAATGGAACCTTCTGTGATGTGACTGTTTGGTTTTTGGTCCAAACAATGCAAGTATGCACCATTTGGTTAGGCACATCAACGCAGCACAAGAATCCACCATTACAGAAACATTGTAACCCTAACCCTAACCCTCTTATCTCACATTATTACAATTTGATGATGTTTTTTTTTTCTCTTCTAGACAGAAATGGAAAAAAAAAACTGATAGCATTGAATGTATGAGCTACCCTGTGTGCTTGAATAGAAGGCGACTTTAAGTTCTCCTCGTGTTTTCTCTCAAACTGAGACTAGACACCTGTCCGCCTATCATTTTTCAACCTCAAATGAGACGTCTTAATTACACTTTGTCGGACATCCCATTGCTCAGTGGGCTCTTTCATGATTCCAACACAAGCTAACCTCTAGCTTCTTATCAGAGAGTTGTAATTTGTATGCCTTATCTCTTTTTTACTTATCACTTACTTACTGTATATACTCTCCACAATCAGTCATGATATCCTCCCTGTGCCTCTATAGCTCATTTGCTGATAGATCCTGTTTGTTTAAGCCCATGCATAACCCAAAATATGAAAAAAGAATTTACAGCTAGATATTTGCCAGATTATTTCTTTTCCTGGACCCATATGAATACATTTTTTTGTGCTCAGGTTAAAGTTTTCGTAAGCATGCTTTAAAAATGACTTGCTTTTGGGTTAACTTTGTGAAGTTTCTTACCTTTTCAAACAAAATTAAAGCTCTTCAGTCTTTACCCATTCAGTTTGTCTCTTCATCCAATGGGCTGTTTTTCGTCAGTTTGACCCTGTGTCTCTGAAGTGGTTCAACATCTGCAGCCAACAAATGATCCCTCAGGCTGTTACTTTATTACAGGGCCAACACAGAAACAACAAGAAACAAATACCCACGCCAACACTCACTCCTAGGGTCAATTTAGATTCACCAACTAACCTGACATGCATGTTTTTAGACTGTGGGAAGAAGCTGGACTAACTGAAAAAGAACTAACGTATATATATCTCCAAAATGAGATTTAAACAGAGATCCAGGGCTAACCACCACAAAACCCTTTCTGGAAACCTTTCTGAATAAAAATGCTGTCTATGAAAAGTTTCCATCATGGAACAGAAACAGCTCTTTTAACTACTGATTCAAGGAACTCTGAGGTTTTGGTGTTTCTAGACCTGCTGCCTTTGACAATGGATCACAGTATCTTCATTTCAAAGCATCTAAGGCTGCTCTACTGTGGATAAAGCCATACCTGATAGATCTGTATTCCTGCTTACATGTGGGGCTCCTCAAGGCTCCATTTTGGACCCATTCCTGTCTTAAATGATATATGATGCCCTTCGGGTTAATTTTTTTACAAGATTTCTAGCCTTTGTAGATGATATAGTTTTTCATGCTTGTGTTTCCTCTCAGCTAAACATTTGTATTTCTTTGTATAGTTGTTTTTCTGATCAAGAAGGCTTTCAGTGTTGGCCTTTCAAATTTTAATTGACACCAGTTTATCTACAGGACGTTTTACACTGTCAAAATTGAGCTGAAACACTGAAGCTGTCCAACCAGATGCTCTTAGAGGTTGCAAGATCCAGATATAAAAACAGAACAATTCCTATGAGTTCTGCTCATATCATAAAAGTGTTTGATATGCTAAAAAAAAAAGTCCCATCTCCTCTCATTGACATTAGACTCGCATGCTTTTGCCGTTTCTTATAGGATGCTATTTTATTCTTCTTGGATTGTTTGGTTGAACTATCATTGCTTTAAAAGTGCTTTATAAATATATTTGGTATGAATCTTGTCACTTTTAACCTCGTCTGATGTTTGTATGCTAAGTTAACCTGAGGTATTTTGCTGGCCCACAGACACGAGAGTGTATCGGTCTTTTCATATTTAGCGGATGCTTTTCACTGCCTGAGCACGTGCTTTCGGCACAACGTTTAGTCCTCCTCCAGTTCGGCAAAAGATAAAAGGGCGGATTGTTTCAGGAAGCTCCCAAGTAATACAAGACAGTCAAATGTTATTGCTAAATGAGTACACTTGGTCTGAGTTGTCCCTTCAGTCAAAACGAGAGCTCGGGGTGAGTGGTTGTTGGGGGGCTGAAACTAGAGGTCTACAGGTCTGTAGCTTCCCATCTCTCTTGTTTTTTAGTTTTAATTTGAATTATTGGAATCGGGATCGGAGATATTGACAGCATGACACACTACCACACACCAGATGGTGTGAAGGACTTCGTGAAACGAGAGGAGCAGGGGATTTCCCCCACTGAGCAGCTTTGAGATTAATAGACCGGGGGAAAATGTTTTATTGCCCTTCAT
The DNA here is from genome assembly GCF_027942865.1 of Odontesthes bonariensis. Taxonomy (NCBI): domain Eukaryota; kingdom Metazoa; phylum Chordata; class Actinopteri; order Atheriniformes; family Atherinopsidae; genus Odontesthes; species Odontesthes bonariensis. The sequence continues at coordinate 10,215,433 of NC_134529.1, forward strand.
AGTCAAACCCAGCACTGAGTTTGATGCTTGGTGAATCATAAGGGTGGAAGGGTTAATGAATCAGTGAAGATTGCAAAGAGCACATCAGACGTATCTCGAAAATTACTTTGGTTGACTGCGTTTGATGACACAGAAGAGGATGGAACGAGTACGGAAAGATCACTTTGGGGAAAGAGATTTAAATGACTGATTTGATGTGATTGGTACAACTATAAGCTGCTGTGGTGATACATACAGCTGCGTGACAAATTAAAGGAAAAACTAGCATGATTCCAGTTTGTGGAACTCAACTGGGAGGATTGAAAATATATTCCCTCGTTTGATGTATTGATGATGCTGAAGATAGCTAATTCTTCGTTCTAAAGTCTCCCATGGTTGTTCAACTGACTGGAATCTGGTGACTGTTCAAACCTCACAGATCACTTTTATCACAAGTTTCTTGTGTTTACCTTAAATATTAAAATTCCCCTGCAAATGAATTGTTAAATGCATGTGCATGTATTGCCGCAAAATCAGCTTGCATTTGTGTGTGGATGTATGCTGTGTTGAGGTGGTGGTGGTGGGAATCATAACACACAGCAACAAAACAGAAAACACACTTTAGAAAAAAAGATTTACAGGGATATAGAAAATATTTCTGAGAAGAATCATTAAAATTAGTTTCTTTTTCTGCTGTTATCTCAAGAAAAATAGTATTTTCTGCTTCACTGCGGGGTTTTTGAAACCCTGTTGTGCCTTTTGAATGTTGGAGTGTTTCCTGTTTAATTGTATTCAGGAATGTTGTGTTTATATATATATTAAAAAAAATGTATCCATACTTTCAAATAGGTTTTGGTGTTTTCAGGCAGGTCCACCAAACTCTCATGTGAAAGGAGAGTACAACCTTTGACGAATCAGCTCTTAAAATGATGTAAATACAACCTCAAATGAACAACACATATTACTCTGTCTCATTATTCGGTTTACCAAAATTAAGCCAAAATGCAGAGCACTCTATGGGCCCAGAAAAAGGAGGGAATGAATGCACTGCACAAAACCAACTTGACAAGTTAGTCTGTTTGCCGTCTATTGACGCAGAAAAAAGGGGTCGTTGTACATCACTAATCTGTTTCACTTCCTGCATCAACAATCTGCCTCCTCTGTCAAGGGTGAAAGACAAGAGGAATCCAAACTACAAGACAACAATATGTCAAAGACCATGCATGCATGTCACCTTGGCCCCAACCAGAAGATAAAGAAAATCAGAGCCATGAGAGAGCCTCCATCCCACATGCTAACTACAGGCCCTTACACTAAAACACCATTCATAGCCACGTGAACCCCCTCAGTAGGAAATAGGACTGCCGAAACTAAATGAACCTCCCACGCTACTACCATTATTTCACCCCTAAACACTCCTCGACATGAAACTTCACCAATGGCTTTAAATCGTTGGCCATTGCATCCTTCGTCTTCCCATCAGTGCCAAGATGCATGAGCGTGACTGCTCGGAGAGAAATAAAGATGCGCTTTAATCCAACTGTATATCTGTCAGGACACCTCATTAATAATAAAGTTTAAATATGCTGAAATAATCATTTAATAAATGGCAGGTTTATGGCAGGAAAGAAACTCTTTAACATCATACAAACATTGTTTTGTGTTGTTAACAGATATCTGTTTGGCGACATAACAGTGAACCGGTTCCTATCGAGTCAGCCTGGTTATTCAAAGCAAGAGTCGAGGCAGAGATATTCAATTTTTGCCATTTGTCAGCAAGATTACACTCCAGCCCCCCGCGGGCCTGAGATGAATTAGGCAGGCATAGAAAACGGATGGAAGATGTGACTATAGCTGTAGTGATACTGTGCTGCCTGCAAACATGCCAAACTATGAGACGCGTGAAAGAGTAAAACAGGCTTCTTCCTCAGGTAGTGTTCAGTTAATTTAACATGTTTTATTAATCCAGTTACTAGAGAAAGTAGTAGAATGATAAAAACAATGCACGGATAACATTGCATTTCCCTTGTATGCATTCTGTTCTGCAAAGTTCCGTCTGGGCCAACAGTACGTTCACAACCTTGTGAGGCGTTAACACTATCCATTCAGTGTTGTTTCAAACATTCACATGAAAAACACACAAAGCAGTCCTTTTTACAAAAGAAGACAAAAGACAAGTTGGCTGGAAATAACTGGTAGCATAAGAGATATATTTACATGGTTTTTGTTGACCTAATTTCAAAATGATACATATAATCTGTGAAAAAAAACAAAACATGAAAACAGATGGGTGCAAAAAGAGTTCACAGCAGAATCTGGTGCTGTGATACCGGGACAACTGAATACCGTTTGTGTAGTGCGCTCTTTATTTCCCTAAATGTTTGTGGCTGCTGGAACGTCTGAAGCCATCTTGAATTATTGTGTACATGTTCAGTCTGCGTTACCAGCTTTGAAATTTAAAAAAATTTCACATTAAGACACAGAAGGCCCGGCTCTCCAACAAACAAACAAAAAGAAGATTCTGAGATGAAAGTCCCCCAACTGAGAAAGAAACATTAAGAAAAGGGTAATTTACAGAAAGTGACCGTCTTCGTGTTATCCTGTTTTGGATACGTGCAATATTGCTAACAGTTGAAAATTAATGCTTACCCATACATTAACCACAAGCTCCACAAGCCAAACAAGTTTCTGTTACACTGTGAAAGAGCTGAAGAGGGAGTATGAAACTTAAGACAGTCTTACAGGCACTCAAAGCTGCTCTGACCTGAAATAACACATAGACCCCTTAGGGGTATCTCAGTGTAAGAGTCAAACTGCAGTATCCCTTTCTGTACCGATGCTAACAAAAGTAAAAACAAATGGAATAGAACAGTTAAAAATAAAGGATACCCACAAATAGACAAATAGCACCACAGAAAACGTGGTCCTAGTCCCCAGTTTGGTGCGACTTTGGAGAGCTACACCTTCTGTGCGAGCGGCTGCGCCGACCGCCGACTTGCCTTCATGCGACTACGTGCGTACACCCGCAAGAAAAGTGCCAGGAAAACTACTGCGACGCCGAAGCCACCCATCATGGTGACTGCGTGACCGTAAAGGAAGCAAGAGAGGAGGATAGCGATGGCCTGCCGCAGCGTCATGATGATGGTGAAGATGGCAGCGCCAAACTGGCTGATGGTGTAGAAGATGAAGAGCTGACCGCAGGCCGAGCACACGGACAGCAGCACGGCGTGAAAGGCAAACTCAGAGTGACGTGTCATGAAGGATAACGAGTCGAAGAAGGCGCCCTGCTCGAGCAGCGAACCCACAGTGAAGAGGCAGGAGAACAGGTTGACCCCAAACATCATCTGCACGGATGACATCTTGTACTTGAAGAGGTTGTCCTGCCAGTTGGAGGTGAAGCTGTCGAAGACGATGTAGCCCACGAGGATGACAACCCCGCTGAAGGTGGTGACGGTGGATGGTTGCTTGCTGGCCGTGCTGGAGAGCAGAAACATGCTGACGCCAACGGAGATCAGCACAGCGGTCAAGTACTCCCAGTATTCGTAGCTTTTACGTGACACGATCTTGCCCATCAGCATGACGGGAATGACTTTGGAGGCCTTGGCCAGGACCTGAGTGGGGAAGCTAATGAACTTGAGGGCCTCGTACTGACACCAGCTGCTCAGGATGTTGGAGAGCGACGCAAAGGAGTATTTGTACATGGGTGCGCCATGACGAGGTTGCTTGAAGAGGATGCACCAGAGGCCAGACACGGTCAGAGCAAGGATGCGGTTCATGAAAACCAAGAATTGAGAGTCTTTAAATCTCTCACCCTCCTGCTCTGGAGCCTTAGCGCCATAGGAACCAGTCATCACCCTCTCCTGTAGGACTCCCCACGTCAGATACGATACCTGAGAAGAAGAAAACCAGTGTTAGCTTTTCACGTTTCAGTCCTCAGGTTCATAATACTGCTCACAGAGCTGTACTGAAAGGTTAAGCTATCTTCTGTGCCTCTGTCACTACATGTTCGCCTTTATTTAAGCCCGTTCTAAATCGATTGCCTCCAACCTGTGTTAAAAACTAATCAATTATTCATTTCAAGATAAGAAAACATTTATTTACAACATGTCTCATGTCATCCTTTATTGTCTAAAAGCAGTTTCTTTTAAATATGCTTTTGAAATAAATTCGACTTTGACCAGGAAGGTCTATAACATGGTTTTGTATCATCTGCATACCTTCGTACCAAATTGGGAGGGCTTCAGAAATAGAGAATCTTGTATTCAACCACACAAGTTGTGCTCATTAAAAACACAAAATATGGCATTCTTAGATTTGCTAAACACATCACTCACCTTCCACTTCATAATACTCTTAAACAAAAATACCCAACTTTTCTGACGTCGTCTGTATAAAATCGATCGTGGAGTCTATGAGACATCCATGATGAAAATCCTCTGACTGGTTGACTTCTGGCCTGACACCACTGGTTTTGTTAATACAGTGATGGGATATATGGCCATGGGAATGCGCGCTGTGTTTTATTTTGAAAACCGATGGATTATGTGAACCATTTCTTTGTTTGACTTTCGGGTGGGCTCAACTGCTCTGTCCAGTTTTGATGCAAAATTTTGTGCACATTTTTAGCGTCGAGGCGCTTTTGAAACATGGCGCATTGCGTCAAGTGGAATCACAAATATTGTCTAAACCAATGGTTGAATGCCTTCTGAAGTTACATGCATTTGTAGCGAGCATTAGCAAAGACGTCCAACACCAGAAAAATCGGACTCCTGTCGATAATATTTTGGCCACCATTTCTGATAAGTATAGTCATCCTGGGGCGTCTCCAGCAAACAGCCTTCAATTATATTTTCACAAGGGTTACAAGCTTTAAACTAGAGTACTGAGATAGAGGTATCTATGTACACATCCAGCAGATGATGACTCTCCCATAGTCAAATACAATAAGCTCAGATGAGTAGTAAGGTTGTGTATACAATGACTGTTGATTTTGGCAGGACCTCCTACCTGAAGCCCAGCAGCACAAAAGATTAACTTGACAGCCTGTTTGACTGAAGAGCCTGAATCCCCATCGTTCCTGCTCGTAACGGATACGTCATCCAACAGACCGGTTTTGTCCTCGCTACCAAATACGCAAGTCTTTATGACAGGAAAGCAAAGTCCACTGCCTGAATGATTAATTAATTAGAGACATGAGTTAGAAAGAGGCAGAAACAATAAGTTTCTGTAACAGAACAGGCAGACATTTGAAAATTAAATGAGAGGAATTTCACAAGCCCAAACCTGTGTCTAAGTAATTGGAGCGCTTGAAGTAGCTAATGAGGAGGTAGCCGGGGACAATGATGGTTGAGTATCCCAACATGTTGACGAGGAAGCGGAAGGGCCAGACATCGTGCCAGCCGTCGAGTAGTGAGGAATCCTCTGCAGCCACAGTGGAAGGGAATAAAAGAAACTGGAGTGCAGGCCAGACCCTACAGGGTGAAACAACAAGGTGCCAGGTTACACTCAGTGAGGTTTCATGCACAGTTGAGGCGAGTCACAGTCACAGATGAACTGGGCCATTTAAGTGGACCACCGTCCTTGTTCCAGTATACACACACACACAGGAGGGGAATCAAGTTATGCAAGTATGTCCGATGCCACAATGTCGTGGACTGTATAAGAAAACATTGAAGACAATCTGCCGCTTTTCTGTGGGAGATCATCACACATGTAAGCATGTCTGAAACACAAAAACATGTGAATGAGAGCAGCTTTACTGGTAATTTGGCTGCTTCACAGACTTAAAATTGAGTGATTTTACAAAAAGGTGGAACTTTGGAGCATGTGTGCAGTGGCTGTTTCAGTGAATACATGCCGGAGTGATTTGATTCTCAACCACATTTTCTGGGCACGTTAGTTTGGCTTTGAAAAGTCTAGATTTCGTACAATTTTGGTCAGACTAAAATGTTTATGTGCATTGTAAAAGTTTGGCTTTAGTCAATCTCACAGAAATCTGTTGCGTTCATCATCTCATCTAAAACTCAGCTTTTCTTGAAAAACTGGATGCATACAGTAAGATAATATGGAGTCTCTTGAATGAGACCGCAAATACTTTCCTATGGTGCAGTTCCATTAGATGATCTGCTTAAGGCTACAACACATGGTGGAATGAGGTTGAACTGGACTTCCTAACTTTAACTAATGTCCTAAGGTTCTTGTCTGGAGAAAAATTCTGCTGTGACATCAACACTGACGGTGAGCATTAAAGGGCTAATCCTACAGTTTTTAAAGCAGGTGTACATAAGTTAAAGATCTAGCTCTTGGTCTGTTAGGATCGGTCTATAAAAAAGGCAAATATGACACTCCTTATTGGTTTTTAAACTAGACCAACTGAAAAAATTAGATGAGCTTCATCAGCTCCAAGAACTCATACACACCAGTGGTGATATCTTATTAAAAGGTGTGTCTCTTGCAGTCGTGGCAGAGCGCTTATCCCCTTCGGAAAGAGGCATGGCCTCCTCCCAGGGGGCCTGTGAGCCTGAACTAACACAGAGCTTCTTTGTTTGCTGTACCCTGGTCAGCCAACAGCCCACTGCTGTGAAACCTGGCCCCTGAACAAGAAGCTTAATACATGGAGGAATGCACTGCCCCGATGGGGCAGCCAGCAAACATACAGAAGGCATCGCCAAATTTCATCTGGGAAGAAAATGAGTGCTTGTCAAGTTTCCTACAACGACACTTTACAGGTTATACTGTGCCATGAAACCTTTCATGACATTGACTTAAACTGTGTCGTAAATGGGAGCGGTCTGGATTAATTAATGTGACAAAAGAAAACAAAAAAATTATTTTGGCATGATTAGAAACACGTTTTAAGTCATTATTCAAACACATGTTGCATTTAGATGTGTGTTAACAACTAAACCATTTTGTGCCATTATATGTTCACAAATTTAGTACCGCGAGACTTGTATACGTCTGAAAACATTGGTCCTAAATTAAGCACATCTGTGCCACGAAATATCCAACACTCATACTATCATCGAGCAATACTCTGGCTATCATAATTAGTGAGCATCGACCGGAGACAGAGTAATTTCATGCCATTATAAACAAACACTTGTAGCTATCCTCGGTTGGCCGAATTAGGTGTAACTACACGTGAGGAGTAACGTTCTGTACCGACGACACGACGGTTCATTTTAGCTAACATATTCAAAACACAGTGTCTCTGTAACTTTGAACAGTTCAACTTCTCCACACCCAAAACTCATTTTTAGCCTGACACATTCCCCAATTAGCACGTCTCGCTCTGTAACGTTACCTCCATAAGAAAGAAGGCATTTTTCCACTCCGTGTCCGACACCTGGCGCCGCGCCGACACACTCAAACGTGTCCGCGGTGACACAGCATCAAGCCAGTCCAACCTGACTGATTAAAATGTTTTAATGAGTGGGGCTTGGTCGTCTTTCGCCCTGGTATCTTCCAGTTATCCTAAAAAAGCCGATGTGTTGCTTGAACAGGAAAGAACCCCCTCCTTTTTTAAAAACATCCAGTATGCCAGCTTCCATCCGGCGATCCTGCCCCCTGTCGCTGTGGAGGAGTCACTGCATGTCAAAACACCATCGTTAATAGAGCAGAGAGGCAGCTCAGGTGTTGTGTTGATTATCAGACATCACAGGACTCATTTAAAATAAAATTATTATAATTTTAGAATATTATAAACAGTGTGGAAAAGATAGAAATAAGAAAAAATAATAAAGATCAATTCAAAATAAAAGTCAACATAAATTAATCAATCCATCCATCAATTTTCCATACCTGCTTCATCCCATTCAGGGTTGCGGTGGGGGCCGGAGCCTACTCCAGCTGCCTAAATAAAAAAGTGAAATACAAATGTGTGTATGAAAAAGGTGAAAATAACGCTGAAAATATAAGACAATTAATGATGACTTTCACATGATTTATTTTCTTTATATCTACTTTCATTTTTCTCTCTGGATTTTTTCCAATATTTTGTTAATTTTATCTACTATAATAGTCTTTTCATGCCATTATTTCCTCATACTTTTTCTGCAGGTTTAGCTATGTACTCATTTCCCAATTCTTTGTAGCCTTGACTACAGGCAGTAAACAACACACAAACTCGCTGTTAGTTTTACATGTCAACATTGTGTGTGCTTTCTTTTATTTCAGTCATGGAATCCTATGATTCCATATATAATTCACAAAATTCACAAAACAGGACATGCAAACAAAGATAAATGATAAACACACAAATACACACGACGAATAAACATTACACAGTCTGTATCTTATCTTAAGCTTAACAAAAAAAAAAGCTCATGTTGAATGATAATGAAATATTCAGCTGAGTCGACTATTTCAACGAATGGTAAAAGTATGGAAATGCTGTACTAGCACAAAGTAAACCATGTTTTCTCCATCATGGTATTGGAACACACCTTTGTGGTACTTTATGTTTATTGACAGATTGAACAATCGCTGTTGACAGAACAATCATAAAATATGTCATGCCACACCTTTACAGACTACATGAGAGATCAATACACTGTCACAGTGTAAAGATCAAAATGTCCCAACTAATCCTTTCCACACATATTAGAAGCCAGTTAAGATTATATGTTTGCACAAGAAACACTGAAAGTGAGCCAGGCTCTGCCTGCTTGTGAACATTAAAGTACAACAGTAACTTATTATGTGTCATACTTAATAATGGCTCTGCTCCAGTTTATCATCCATTTAAGCCATGCTAAATGCAACACAGACATCGTTTCAGTTTTTAAATCATCATATATGTGGAACAAACTCTCAGATAGCTGCAGACTCCTTTTAAATCAAACCTTAAGACTCTTCTGTTCACCACTGCGTTTAATGAACTGATTTAACTGAACTGAAGGACTCTGATTAATAACTGTAACTCTATTTTCCAATCTTTTTACTTTTATGTTCTATGTAAAGCATTTTGAAACATGTAGTTGTTTAACTGTGCTATATAAATAAAATAGCCTGCCTTGCATAACATATTAAAGTCAAGGAGCTGAGTATCTCTTCCAACTCAGATTTAGGTCACACAGGGTTTTTTGTTCAAAAATGTTCACAGGGTAAATAACATCATCAAAGATTCAACGCTTCACTGAATTACTAACTAAGCACACACAAGGCAAAACAAGGCACAAAACGATAACATCAGTAAGTCAAATCAAATTTTATATACATTATATATGCCATTTAGACAATAATCAGAAAGCACTGCAACAGTCTTCACTGCTCCTTGGTGCATCTCTGCAATCATGGAAATTCTGAATTGCCAGTAAAAATCATGTTATTTCCATTGTTCCGAAAGCCAGGTTTTGACTGTCTGTGGAACTTTTGCAATGTTGATAATATTGATTTAATTACTAGAAATATTATTGCAAGCAGTTGACAGCATTTCTATCAAACTTTTACACTACAAGCGACATCCACACACACACATACAGCACTTTTCAGTCTATAGTGTTACAGGCTATGCAGTGCTTTGTCTCTATCAAACTCAGTCACTGACAAATGCATCAGAAGTACAGAATAGTGTCTTGCCAGAGGACATTTTGGCATGTTGTCTGGCAAAGCCAGGGTTCAAACCAAAAACCTTCCGCTCTTCCTCCAAAGCTACAGCGACTCCAAGTAGTTAGAAGCAAATTTATTCTCAGGGTTTTGCAGATTTTCACTTCAAACTTCAAACCTGTCCAGATAAAGAAATGAGGACTGGGAACTTTAAAGTTTCATAGATAAAAACTTTTCGGGGGAAAGCTTAAGAATTTGCAGGACTTCATGTACTTATCGGAAGGTTTTACATAAAATTTTCCAAAGGAAATCCATATCTTATGAGAGGTGAGTTGCTGTGGAGTGACCCTATCTTCAGAACAACGCCCATCTTTTTTTTTGAGAGGGAAACTACGAGGAAGAATACTTTAAACATTTTCCAACAGCTCTTTAGTGTTGGAAACAACGGCATGATCTATACTGTACATAACACAAATAGATTCAGAGTTTCCCAGGTCACACTTGAATGGGGAAGTGGGTATGGTTTCATAACTTTGTTCTAGCTATTGACCACAGAACTTTGACCGTTCTGTATCCGTCACCAGGAAAAGTTTAGTTTCCGTACTCAACCCTGCTTTTATCAAACGCATCTCACCTGAATTAAGTTACTCTTTAACTACCACAGAGACATTCAGGTTAAAACTCTGCATGAACAGCAACGTGAACCTGTTTAGCTGTAAATATGTTTACAGAAGAGATCCGTCAGGGTGGAATTTCCAGCTGCTCCCTGGTAATTGTATAGCGGGAGCCATGAGGAAGAAGATACTTAGAAGAAAACAAAAGATACACCTTACAAATGCCACTGACAGGAAATGAGCAGGACTTTACAGTAAGTCATACAAATCACAGAAACTGTTTAACTTCACATGAACGTATGAAATGATAAAAAAAAAAAAAAAAAAAAAAAAAGGCTGCACATGGTCACTATCTGTACTCAAAATTTCCTTTTGCGTAGTTTGTGTGTTTGAGGGTCGAAAATAGCTTGATGCTTCGATAAACCTGGAGTTTCCTCTGCAGAACAGACAGCAGATCATGTAAGACTTGCATGAGCACAGGCAGAGTTAGAATAAACTCCAACTTCCCTTTGTTGGAACAGAGCACAGCATGCTTTTTTTTTTTTTAATTATCTTTTATTACAAAATAAATGAATTGCTTTAACTAGAAAGGCCAGTGTAATTACACAAAAAAAGAACAGTAACAGTTTTCTGCAGATGAAGAATAAGAGGAGATAAATAGAGAAAAACTGTTCCACAACATGAAGAAGCAAACCTAAAAATCAACAGAAGAAGCTGCTTTTTTTTGTGTTATATATTACATTTCTAAACTGGATATCAGTCTTCTACCAAAGCAGGGATGGGATTAGTTTGATAGACTTACATTTATATTAGTTTGATACTTACATTTTCCAATTTAAATGAAAAAATAAAGAGCCCTGAAGGCCGCGCTTTAAGATGTTTAACAATTGTACCTACGTCACAACATTATGGAAAATAGAGCAATGGTAGAGTTTGGAAAATAGACAATTTTAATATGTGAAAGAGGTAGAATTATTATAGGGGCTGAACATATCTATGAAGTTTGGCATTCACAGCGAGATGGGATTTGTTGTCGAGTACATCTCACCTCGAACACATTATTATCTTTTAAATCAGAGTTCAAATCAGCATGATCACTCCGCTTGTCAGAGGAAAATAGGATTGATATCTCTAGATATTAGGGTGAACTACAGATATGAGGCACTATTTATTACAAATTTGATCTCAAATACAGCATTCTATTCAAAACAACGGTTCCAGCTCCAGTGAGGCTCCAAACTGATGTTCACCCTTCGATTCAGCTCAAAAATTGACACCAACCACCGACCTTCCAGAGATCTGGATGTCATCAAAGGGAAATAGAGCCAGAATCTGAAAGAGAAGGATACATAAAAGTCAGATTTGACTGAAGCTGCTTTTTAGTGTTCACTACTGTCATTAGCAAACAACAGGTCAACTAAAGTCTTTGAAGCACCGCTGGCTTATGCCTCTGATAGTTCCCAATATTCTGATATCATGAAGAGTAGAACAATCCCATCACAATAAATAATAAGATAATTGTGGTTTGTCCAAAAATTACACAAAAATCCCAAACTTTCTGAATGCCCACCAAAGCAAATAGAAAAACAAAGCTAAATCATGTGAGTATCTGGTGAGACAAAGTGTCAGATATCTGTGGGAACCATGCCATCTGACACAGGACACTTCATTTTTCTTGCCACTGCGGATAGTTTATGCGGCCCTGGCTCTCCATTTGGAGTCGTTTCCTCCTTACTTGGAAAATATTTCAAAGACAACATTTTAAATGTGATAACTGAGAAGTTTCTTTGTCTTTTGAAAAGTAAACGCTCATCTGGACTTTGACGCCAGCAACAACAAAAGTTCATAAAAGTTGGGACAGGAGAAAGTCTGGAAAAGTTTTGTGATGCTTAAAAAAGAAAAACCTGACGATATAATCAGGTACAAAAACTGCACCTGAAAGAGGCCTTTAGAAGGTTGATTTACCCCTCTGTGAAACATGATGTGGACATACAGATAAACTATGCATGAGCAATATTTCTCAACTTAGTATTCCAAATAATTGGGAGATTTCATCATCTACAGCACATAATATCATGATATCAGAGAATCCACATAAATCTATGTGTCCAAGCAACCTTCCTTTCTTTGACAAATAATGACTGTTTTGTGATATCTTGTCCGTTAACTCTGCAATGCAATGCAATGCAATGCAATGCAATGCAATGCAATGCAATGCAATGCAATGCAATGCAAAAAAAAAAAAAACAATTAACAGAATGCAGAAACACAGATGCCTTCTCTGATTACGAACTCATTTAAGCTAAACTTTAGGTAAAGTCTGGGTTTGGGTCCATGTACTCCAGGCTAAATAAGAGACAGTACCATCAGTGTTGGTACCGAGCTGGCATGGGGAACTTGCCCATCTGTACAGGCTCCACTGACACTGAACAACAAACAAATTTGGAGCAACATAAGAAGCCATCCGGACAGATTTTTCAGGGAAAGCCTTGAGTCCATTTCAGCAAGACAATGAGAAATGAGATTTTGAAAAGAATATAACAACTTAGCTCCATATTACAAAGGACATGCGAGTGCTGAACTGGCCTGCCCGCAGTCCACAGCTGTCACTTATTATGAAAACAAAACTACAACACTGAGCAGCTGAAATCCTAAAAGCAAGAATAAGGAACCCTTTTCCATATTCAAAAAGCAATGAGTTTCCTCAGTTCCCACTTACAAACTTGCAAATTGATCATGTAGTTTTAAAAATTTCCAGCCAAAGACAAATAAACATTCGATTATCAACATGTGTTGTTGGCAGCAGGACGGTGTGAGTTATTGAGTAAACTACAGTGTGAGTAAGCACATCAGAGGTTTGTAGGCACCAGGGGAAGTCTGCAAAATTGATCCTTATTGACAGAAAATATTGATCACTGGTAGGCTTATGTTAGCACTTCACCGTCAATAATAATTGCTTACATCATCGTTGCCATCAGCCAGATCCAGCGCCGTCTCATCCTCCATGTTTCGCAGCATCTTGTCAGCCCCAAACTGGCAGAGGAGGTTGGCGATGTCGGCGTCCTGTCTCCCCACTGCGAGGTGTAGGGGTGTGCAGCCGTTAAACATGATGGCGTCCACATTTGCTCCGTTGCTGAGCAGCAGTTTAACCAATGTGATGTCATGCAGCTCAACAGCGAGGTGAAGAGCCGTTTTACCACTGGTTCCTTCCTGTGAGGGGAGAAGACGGACAAGAGGAATGAAACAATCCCACAGCGACATAATGGGATAGTGATTTACAATATAAGACACATACACATATATATATCGCTATTAACTTTTGAATTCGGCAAGCATGGAAGGAAAGATCGCTGCAGCTCATGTCTCGGTGGTAATTACAATAATAATTCAATACACTGCAAGAGGCAGAGCGATATGTTGGGACAGTGATTTAAACCGACAGGAATGTCTGGGGTAGTTACGGGGCTGACCGCCATGTTCCCTTCCATCAATAGAAAGTTAAGAGCGGCACGCCAGCTCAGCCTAATCATATCTCAATTCTAATTATGTCTCCCTGAATTCTGCAGGAAGCTCTGAGCTCAGCTCATATCACTATCAGCACGGCACAGGTGCAGCAGCTTCATAAACAGGAACACAACATTAGGCCAGATGGAGTAAACAGGGTCTGAGAGGGACAAATATGATAAGTAGTTACTGGACTGAATAAGTAGGGAAACCCTTTCCAGAGACAAAATTAGGTTGATTTTACTACAGATAGAGCAGTCAATTATGGGAAGCAGTTAAGAGTTGAGGGTCAAGTTGATCCTGCTTTGAAGAATGATTTCAGTCGAAGTCATCTAAAGACAAAAGCCATCTGCTGTCCACCTCAGTTAAAAGATTTCATATCACTTCTGCTTTTAAATGCAGCCGTGTTGTGAAAACAGACGTTTTAATACAAGAAAGTCACAGACAAACCTGGATATTAGGGTCCGCTCCCTTTTTCATCAGGAGCTTCAGAATTTGATGCTGCCTGTTCAGTGCAGCCAAGTGAAGACAGGCAAGACCTGCAAGTACACAATCATCCCGTCTGAAACATGAAACGTAGGACCCGAAAAAACAAAAACAAAAAAAACCTGATACAAAATCTAGTTTGGGTCTCTACAGCTCGTGGTGATTTTTTTATGTAACTTGCCTGTTTTTACTGCATTAATCCTGGGAATTATGCATGATCAAGGGCATTGCTATTTTTGTTTAGCACAAAAAAAAAATAAAAAATGTCCTCACCTCTCCAGTTCTGGGTCCTGAGCACCTGTGCTAGCTTGCTCGGAGAAACACCACTGGTCATTTCAGTGGTGCATTTCGTCTGCCCATGTTGGGCAGCCACATGCAGCGCTGTGTTTCCGTCCTGGTCCTGCAGCTCCAGGCTGGCCCCTTTGTCTATCAAGCTCTTCACAATATCTGTCAGGTCCAGGTAGGTGGCCAGGTGCAGAGGACTCTGTGGGTCAGAAGTAAATAAGGATTTTTATCGAAAACTGTCTGATGCACCTTTCGGACACACTTCCTTCAAAGCTTTAACCGTTTATTTGATGTTTACTGAATGTATGGACCGAGAAGCTACAAATCAATTGCCCATTGTAATTACTAAAGTTTTCTGAATAATGCGGCAATCATAAACGCTAGGCATTTAGCGATAGTTGCACCTTTAAAGTGAGAATTTCTCTTGATTTATGACATCCGAAAAAGGGAACATTTGACATCACCGTTTACCTGGATTTTAAAAATGCTTTTGACCAGCCACAGAACAGGCCTGCACCTGTTCACACAACACACATCATCAACGTTGCCCGCAGAAAAATTTAGTCCAGCTTAGAAAGACAGTTTTGTCTTCTTTGCAAAACAAACAAGCACTCTGGCTGCACTTTAGGCTGCTGTGGGTGAAGAATAACATGCATCTGCTTCTTTTTTTAAAGATGGATTCACTTTGTGCAGGTCTGGCATCGGAATAACTCCATTGCAACAGCACAACACAAATTAACACCTAAAGAATAACAGAAAATGCCCAATATATGAAATTATTAACATCAAGCAATGGATGATTTTTATTTTGAACCCCTTATGAAATAAATAAGAATTATTCTGCATAAAGGGAGGTCTTAGAATGACTATTCAAAGGAAATTAGGCAACCAAAAAAAGCCCTATGCACAGAGCTGAGTCAATGCAAGAAGTGCTGACTCTTCACTTCTATTGACATCTCTGTCACCGCCTTCCTCACTCTGACTTCAGGTTCTGATCTGACTCCTTGAAGGACTGGAACAATTCCTCCACCCACATCCACACAAGGATACACTCCACAGCTCCCTGTGGTTCTATTTCTACATGAGTTAGAGGAGGGGAGTTTCCATTTAAAGTCCCTTATGAGCCAACACTGGAACCACCCACAGTGGCGTTCCTGAGGAGGACGGACTGCACATAAAGAGGAACAACGGTTCTCTGGAAGTACAGCGATAAAAATAAAGCCGCTGCTTCCACTATCAAGATACTGGTAATGAGGAAGTCTTTTTGGACCAAAAAAATCCAGTGGAAGCTGCAGTTTGCTTATATAGTGGAACTTACCTGGTATAAATCGTTCTGGATGTCCAGTACTTCTTTTGGGAATAGCTGTATCAACTCCTGAGCGATGAATTCATCCTCGTGGATAATTGCTAGGTGCAGGATTCTAAAGAGGTGGCCAAAAAAAAAAAAAAAAAAACATTTGTCCATTATGCTAGCAGAAACATCCAGGTCAGGCTTACTTTACATTGAACAATCAACTCGGAGTGACGCAACATTAAGTGGGTACACTAAAAGGCAGCACTTCGACAAAATGTTGCATCACAATTTTCCTCAGTATTCATCTCAAGCTGCAACTCTTAGTGGGCTGAGTGGCAAAACTGAGCTGTTGGGATATTATGCAATACATTAAAAAAAAAAAAATCTAAAGAACATTGTGCAAAAAGGATGTTAGATGAGGGGAGCGTGATAAGGACCACCTGTGCGTGGATGCAGAATTGGGAGGGTTAAGTTGAAGCGTACGAAAAAGCAAAACAATAACACACTAACCTCAAAACCTGAGTGGGAAGTTGTAGCAAACAAATGTGTGCACAAAGCAGGAAATGGAACAGAGCACTGGAGCTTAATTTAGACTAACTGAGAACAACACAACAAGGGCCTCATTTGGAAAAGGATTTCGGCACAGATTCAGATCTCAGATCACGCTGATAAAGATGTGACAGTCCATTGTCGTGTGCAAATTCAACAAAGCCGGAACTGACTTCTAACCACCCTACAGACATTACACCGTTTTCTGTGCAGTCAGTGGGCCCTCAGAATCTGGTTGTCCTCGTTTCAGAATAAATGTCATGCAGCCAAAAGCTGAACGCAGCAGGTGGCTTCAGAGGCAGACAGTGTGGGATCAAACGTTCTCACAAAGTTACATTACACAGACCCGTCATTCAGCTGCCTGCTTTGAATAAAGCCCCCCAAATGTCAAACTTCACATGCTACCTGTTCTACAAAGTGACGGAAAATAAAGAAATATAACCAAGTGATACAGCAAGGTGTAATGATTTTGTTTTCCTTCAAATTTAAGCCTCGAACCAAAGAAAAAATGTTGAATAAAGCTCAAAATCATTAGTAAAAGAAGGATGAATTAATAATGTTATAATATAAAACTGATTAAATACCTACCCGTAAAAGGGTTTGCATATTACTGGTCCTCTTTTCCCCCCTCGATTCACTCACGTGACTTTAAAATCCTTGTTTTTAAATAGAATCACTGACTTCATATATCAGTGTTTGAATCTTCGACTATTTTCCGAAGCAGAAAAGTTACAGCTTATCTGGGTTTTAAACATTATGTATAAATCAAAAGGTCAAACGTAATCACGACACACTGCCAACCTGACAACGTGGTCAAAAATAAAAGACAATTTTCTAACATTAGTTGCGAGGAGCTCTCTGTACATGGATATTTAACAACTCTCTAAACTGGAAAAAGAAAACTTGGAGGCCCTTTCACTGTCAGAGTGATAATCTAAGTTATCCTTAGAGCAAGAATGTCAATATGATCTGGTTCAAGAGGAGGATTTAATGCATTTTCTTTAGTTCAATCATGATAAAACGAGTATATTCGTGGTTTGGGCTGTTTGTGAGGGTATTTTTCACAACACGATCACATTTAGACTGAAAATGAAGACGAATTAGTCACCGTTTCACCAGCACATGAAAACATTTTCTAACAAATATGTTCAAACTAATTTAAAGCAGACAAAATGGAAGCAAAAACAGCTTCTGATTGAAATATCAGCACGAATTATGGTTCAAATACATGCGCGATGCATCATATAGTGAGATATCACGATGCACTGCCAGATTAGTTTCTTGTGTGTAATATCAGTCTGAAGTGATTTAAATGCCTTCAGATCGATGGAGGCCCCACAGAGTGAGCAGTTGTTTTAGTATGAACAGACTTCCTGGTTTGAGTAAGTTTTGAATGAATGAGACCTTAAAAAGAAAAAAAAAGAGAGAAAAAAAAATCCCACAGGGGAAAATGAGCGTTTGCATGATTCTGTGTCAGTTTAAGCAGCCCAGAGTGGTGTGTTTCAGGTGTTTTTCCCCCCTCCCAGCAGGTACCTACAGATCTATAGTTAGGGTGCGAGAATGAAACCATGTGGCTTTATAAATCGGCAAGCGGAAATGAAAAGAGGTCAGAGACACAACAACACTTCTGCAATGCTTGCGACTACATCACTAGCTGGATCACAATGGCAGCAGGACTCGTTATGAAGTCTTTAACGTCAAAACGGGCCGATGTCATGGCAACGCTAGACGAGAGGGTAAAAGGATCACATGGGCTTTATAAAGCTACACGTGGAGGTTGAGGTGCGCAAAAAAAAAGAAAAAAAAAAAGTTTAAGCTTCATTGACTCAAACTGAAAAATGAACGGCAGCAAAAGGCCACTGTCAATACTTTTTTTTCCAACAGATGCCTAGTTTGCGAAAGAAGAAATAAATAATAGTAAACTATGATAATAAAGAATGAAATAGAATAAGATAAGCAAGTGAGTCAGAAGCGTGTGTTTTGTGGGAATTAGTCCTGATCAACAAGTTTGTTGGATCAAAAGCACGCCACACAGATACCTCACAGCATGTGCTTTGTCTGTACTGCAGGGGGAAGTCCAGACCTATCTGTTTCACTTCTGTTTTCTGACTGAGATGGGCCTCAGAGGAGACAGTCCACATTCATGACATGGACAAAGTTCATTAAAGAAAAGTCTACAGCTACAAAAAACCCCATTCGGCACCAGTATCACGGGAAAACCAGACCTGAGATTCAAAGTGATTTTGCAGTCTCCATCAATCCTATTTTTAGGCGTTTTAACTTTGGCATCTAAAGTCTAAATCATTTCAAGCAAAAAAATACTTAAGACCATACGGCTCTAGGTCGTGAAATAGCAAAGTTGTCTGTGTTTTATATCCTTTTAAACTAAATCTAAAAGCATCTATGAGCTGGGGATCACTTGTTGCAGCTCTGATGAACAGAGCAGCTGATTCTTTTAAGACCATCAGGGTGCCAACAGACATTAGTTTAGCATTTAGAAAACTGTGTCAAAGCCACTATACCGTAAAATTCCTTTCTACTTTTGACCACTTTAACGATTTCCCAACAAAGACGCTAACAAGCTGAGATACGATTACATTTCTTATGAAAAACTGATAGAAAAAACAAACAAACAAAAAAACCTACGTGTCCCCATCAGCTGTAATAGTTGTGAGAAAATGCTCCTGTTCAGAGAGTTCAGAGCTCTGTGCTTGCTCCTCGTTGGCCCTGGACAGGGAGAAATCCTCCACCATATCTGACAGGCTCTCCACCGTGATGGAAGAGGAGCCATAAGCTGAGTCCAGCCGCTCATCTACAAGGGAACACTTGTCCCTCGGTCCGCTGAAGTCGGTGCTCGGCTCCCGGGTCTCCTCCGGCTTAGGTATGGAGCGATACGAGTCAATGCCGGAGTCCGTGCGGGTCTCCTCCAGCAAGTCATCTTTACTACAAGCGTCCCTCGACATGGTGAGTGCTGGTGGCTTCGTCGGGTTTCCCCCACCCGCCTTCCGCGAGGATTTAAAGGCTTCTCGCGGGTGTTGCAGCTGGTTGCTCGGTGATGTGAGCGGACAGCGCGCTGGCTCCAGAGGAAACCACCGCTCCTTTGTGAAACCAGAGGAATGAGCCGCTGCGTCTCATGCCACTAACCGACGATACTTCACCTCGCAGCAACAGGCCCTCTCCGTTTGTGGTCGACAGATACTCTGGAAAAAGTTTCAAAACATGGCCGGTTATTTCGGACTCGGTGGAGTGAATTAAAAAAAAACAACAAAGCGAACAGAGGAGAAACGGCGGTCCGTCGACTAAATATCCGGTAACAGCGTGAGCTCCAGCGGGAGAGCATACGAGCAATGAAAGGCGACAAGAGGAAGCGCCGAAAGTCAGAGCTGTTTTTGTCACATGGGGGAATCCCCAGTGCGCGCGAACGAACACACACCCACGAAACGCGCACGCGCACAGTTCAACGGAGGTCAAGAGCGTGTTACGTTATCACAGCGGAAGTACCAGATTTTCAAAATTGAGGTGAAAAAAAAACAACTGCTGATGTTAAATTTTTTTTATGTTTTGCGGCAGCCACTAGTTTCTTTATTTTTGTTCCTTGTGAAAAATATTTAACACAATTTTGAGAATATATATATTATATTCCACATGTGATATATTATCAGAGTGTCACCTTGTTATATGACATTTAGTACTTAGATCAAATAAAATCAAATAGATGAGTTGTCTATACCCTTAAAATACAACTCAAAACAGCATCTGTAATGTACCGCCCCTACAAGTGCCATGAGGGAAATACGCCTCATGTTGGGTTTGTATACAGGAGCGGACGTCGTTTCTTAAAAAAGCTATGAAATCCGCATAAGGAGGATTGGATTAGAATCATTCAGGGATTCATGATGTTGCTTATGTGAGACAATATCTCCACCTGGATTGGCTAGAAGGCTTCATCTGCGTTCAGTTTATTGGTGAGCGCATTTCTCTCTATTTCGCACTTACACCACAGTAGCATGGACAGTAATACATGTGCAACTGATTTAACAAAGCACAATCTGACGGATGTGCCAATAAACAGTTTTTTACTGTAGTTATCACCAGTCTTTATGTCGAGAAAGCCATGTTGGACATTGTGGTTGGGGCTGGTTAAGTTGCTCTATCTTTCTGAGTTGGAAATCTGACTTCAGAGATCTGCACATCTGATTTTTAAATTTTTTTTTTATGGCTTTCTCTCTCAAAGGGGATATAATATGTCTGATTGACCTTTCTGGCAGTCAATTTTTTTTCTTCTGCTTGATAATTAAATAGTAAGTCTTGCTGTTGCTGTTAAGTCTGCGTTACATCCAGTTTTACGCCTCGTTTTAGTCCTTTTTGTGGCTTCAGTCTGATTCACTTCACTGCAGCACAAGTTCAACACACGAGTTTTATTTTTAAAGTGAAAGCCGGAAGTATTACTCTTGAGGCATGTCAGTGGGAGTACCAAGAAACCACAAACACTGCTATTCATAGGACTGAAGCCTTTTTCAGCAAAGCTGCAAAATCTTAGCGTTGTTTACACAAGTGTCCTCTTATTTTTGACAGAGGTGCAGATTAACCAGATTTACTGTAATCTGTGCAGCTAGCTTCCTTGTCTGCACCTCAGCATGCTGTGTGGCAGTCATAGGAGAAAGAACATAAACTTTCTTTCAAATCTTAGACTTTTCTGTGTCACAACACAATAGTATAAGAAATCGTCCTGTTGCATGACCCAAGATTTAAGATCTAAGAGGTCGCATAACATTTGAGGCTAGAATGCTTTGGCATACAGAGGAGTTCACTGTCGACTCAATGACTGCAAGGTGTCCAGGTCCTGTGGCCGCAAAACAAGCCTAAATCATCAGCCCTCCACCATTGTGCTTGACAGTTGCTATGAGGTGTTTGTGCTCATTATGCTGTGTTCAGTTTTCTCCAAACGTGGGGTTTGTGAATTTAGACCAAACATCTCCACTCTGGTCTGTCCAAAGGACATGGTTCCAGAAGTCTTGTGGTTTGTTCAGATGAAACTTTACAAACCTAAGCTGTGCCGCAGTGTTCCTTTTAGAAAGAAGAAGCTTTCTCCTTCCAAACAAGTTATGTTGAAGTCATGCAGGTATGTACTTGTTCAGTCTTTTTCTAATTGTGCTGTCAGGAACTTCAACATTTAACATGCTAACTGAGGCCTGTAGAGTCTGAGATGGAGCTCTCGGGTTTTTTGCTATATATATTTTTTTTACTTGCTGGGATGTGGACTCCTGGGAAGACTGGCAACTACGCTGAATGGTTTCCACTTGTGAATACAATTTATGTACAGTAGAATACAAATATAGTAGAATGATGGACTATAGAACAAATAGTTGGACATAGCCTTATAGCCCTTGTCTGATTGATGGGCAGCAACAATTGCTTCTCTAAGATCCTTGCTGATGTCTTTCTTCCTTGGCATTGTGTTAACACACACCTGAATGTTCCAACTGACAAAACATCTGCTTTTACTGAGCTGCTCACGCATGTTGTTGATAAATGAATCTAGTGCATTTCATTAGCAGCAACAAGCGTTGTTATTTATCTGTGGTTACATTCGTCGTATTTCAAGATCTGGTAGGGACAGGATTGTTTTTTTTTTATTATTTCCTGATATGTACACCCTTTCAGTGAAGTGCAGTTAACTCCTGTCCTGTATTTCCCCTCTGGGGTCAAAGCCTGTATGAAGCAAACAATAATACATGCAAGCAGCGCTTGAAGAAGGAATTTCTGAAGTCTCTAATGTTCTCCAGCTTTTATGTCTTGTTTCTATCTTCTTTTAAAAAAAATAAAGGCTTGCTATGTTTTGGCCTTTAGAGGGCTCACTTCCATAGCTCCTGGTCTGCTCTCAGGGGGCCAGATTCATCACAAATATGGTCTATAAAACAATACTGATTGTCAGAGATGTCTTTATTGCTGCCAAAACCTATCAACTTTTTTTTATTTAATCTCCTGTTATGCTTACTTACTCCACTTTATGCCAGCAGTGCAGTCCAATGTCCATACTGTGTGTGTGTGTTATGATAAACGCAGGCTTGTTTGCCATGCATGATTGCGAGGAAAGGGTTCTTATGTCAACAGTACTGTGCACAAAAGCAGGAACGACAAAGATTTTTATACGTGCTTAATCTTCTTATTGTCTCCTTTTCACAAGAGAACAGAGTCTCATACAGAAAAACAAAAAAAAAACTTCCTGTAATCAACACACAAGTCCCCAAAGTCACAGTATTACATAAAATCACATAATCATGGCATCTGGTGAGTGTGTGTAAATGACTGTCAATAAAGATGTTGATTTAGTCTGTATAGCTAGAGATTTTACTGCTAAAATATCCAACTGCATTTGGTAATGTATGAAAACAAGAGTGAAAATCAGTTTCAAAAGAGAAGGTCAAACTCTTAATGTTGCAAATATCCAGAGTCTGTGGATGACTTACAGTCTTTACAAGGAGATAAAAAAAATGCATGTCTGGTGTTTTCAGTGTGTAAGGGGGGGTTTTGGGGGAGGCTCAGGGAACAGAGGTGAGGAAGTATTTCACAAGTTATGAAAAGAATAGCTTAAATATGTGAGATGTGGCTGAGAAGCTCAGATTCATACATTCTAGGAGAATTGGGCATTTTTTTCAAACTACTTACATCTAAAGATGGAACATTTATGTATTTGGTGTAGTATTGAACAGGAAGATGTTATAGCTAAGCGTGTTTGGCATTAAACAACATAACCATGGTCCTATGGTCATCCAGAGTTTTTGTGGTGTCTTTTTTTACAAATGTAGTGTGAGGAAAACATCGGTGACAACTCAAAAGTTATCCCACTAAATGTAGTATGATGATGTACAGGTTTCATTAGCCTAACCAAGCCATGGTTGGATTAATCCTGTCTCAGACATTTTGTCCATGATTTGTTTCATGACTGATGATTATCTGCCTACAAATATTTGTCCACAATTTGTTTCAGTGCAGTGAAATTAAATTGTTGCATACTGCATGCATGTTTTTCATCACTTTTTTTCCCACGCAGTATAGCAATAACAGTCAGTTTACTGTGGAGGTTAACGGGCTTAAATGTCCTCATCTATATCTATGTGGCTGTATCCTTTCACTGTTTGCAGCTGCACAGACTGGGATGCAGGGGGTGGTTCCCCAGAGCAGCAGCGCCCCTCTGCGCTGTTGTGATTTGCGTGAAACACTGAATCTGTGTCTTATTTACATCGTGGTGTCGGACTGGCTGCTCACACGTGTGCTGTCTGGCGTCTTTGTCTTGCCTCACTCTTTGTGGCTGCAGGAGAGGAACGGAGAGCAGCGTTTGCCATCTCCTAACATTGCATCTCTTGCAGCTTCTAGCCATTGCACCGCGGGAGGAGTCTTCAAATCCTTATACGTCTTTGGAGGCACTATGATCGGATTCCCGTTGCGAAATCTGCCCACCTGAAAGAAAGAGGCTGGGATGATGAATCTCTTCAGCCTTTCTCCTCGGGCTGCTGTTGGGCCGGTTTCTTTTGGATGATGCGCAAAGGGCTTCGCTGGGTGTTTGTGTCTCACCCCGCTTTGAAAAATCCCCATCCCACAAGGAGATCCACGCACCGGGTTTTTGTGTCGTTATCATCATGTCCCCAGCATCGGCTGCAACAGCCAGTGAAAGCAGCACCGCCACAGTCCCCGAAGAGGAGGCGAGCAGTCCCAGGGAGGAGGTAAGGACCAATTGTTTGTGTGCCAGTTTTCCAAACCAAATTCAGCCTTTCATCGCTGTGCCATATCACATTTAACAGCTTATCACCGCGGATAATTTAGAGATAAGGGTTTAATTGGCGCCATGATATGCACTTATGTTTATTAGCCTTATAAGAAGTCACATAGGGAACTGTGTGTTGAAGCGCGCACTCGAGAGTGTGAACGTGGATGGATGTGCTCCCGCTCGTCTCTTTTCCAGACTAGTTGTTTCCAAAATGGGGCTCAGGGAGCCATTAGGGGTCCTGGAAAGAGTCCAATGGGGCCATTGAAAGTGTGAAAAGAGAAGCCGAACAAAGAAACGTCCTCACAGGGTCAACATTTATGCAGGCTTGTTCATTTGAAGACAGATATCTTGATCCAGACATAAAAGTTCATTGCAATAACAACTGGCCAAAGTCCTCTGCTTTTCATGTTCCTGGATTTGAAAATACCATTAAATAACTTAAACCACTTATCATTTAAACAAATTGATTCACACCACAATTGATATATATGAATACATTTATATATATATATTTCCTTTATAAGAAATGATCCCTTCTTCATTAGACTTCTCCAAACACACATGCTGGATAAGTTACAGATCTATTACACAAGAGGGTTTTTATGTAACCTAGCTGGTCTTATTATGTCAGGAGAAAGTATGCATGAGTGTGAGAGGCACTTCCTTAAAGACACCACTGTGGTTTCATAAAACATGAAAACTCTTACTGACTTGAACTTTCTTGAAATTGTTTTATGTTACATATCTTCACGTTAAAATGCCTATAATTTTAGTCAGATAAGCCTGCTGATATGATTGCAAACTACAAAAGTAAAATTGGAATATAAGCATGTACTCTAAGCTGCTTTTAGCATGTTCTTTCCCATTCCTGGCATGTTTACTTATTCTCTTTGTAGCCTGCAAACAAAGTGTTCTTGTATGAACAACGAATACAACTAAACTGCAACCAAATGTAAAAGATGATAAACATTTTCTCCCCGTTTTACTCCACAGTTGTGTTGAATACATTTCCAGAATATTAGTCTGACGTATAAGTTGTCTGAAAGCCCATCAGTGCACATATTTTTGAACTGTAAGAGAAAATTCAGGTGCAACCAGAATAGTTATTCAAATCCATGATAGAATATGAAACAACTGCTGGTTTCTACTCTCTCAAGTCCTTTATGTGTCTTTTACGTACAAACACAACTTGATCAGCATGTTTTTCTTGCTTTTATGGCAGGACAGTTAAATTTTCTTTGTCAAAAGTATCAGAAATGTCTGCACCACTGTGGTAGTTAGTCACTTCCTTCCTTTTTTGACATCCACAGGCCCAAGGAACAGCTCTGATATGATCTCAGGCAGGGACTTTTTCAAATAAGTGTCATATGTTGCAACAAATATAAATGTATTTTAATACGTAGGGTCATGTCACACATTGCATACAGCTGCTGAAATCATCATGATTCTTGCTGCTTAAATTGAGCTTTTAAAACTTAACACGAGACACAAAGTATATCATGTTGTATTGATTATAGTTTTCAAGCATGTACAGGATGTTGGTGAGTACATATTCTTCCTGCAGTAAGTTTATCTCAACGGGGAATTAATCCCTTTTATCCCGCGGGGTGTAGCCTTGGCTTTGCAAGGTACTTGGGGACCATGTGACCAAGGTGAGGAGGATAATTACGGAGAAAGAACATCTATTATTTACGTTTGCCTGTCACCCAGAGAGCACAGAGCCGACATGTTGGATTCAACACATCAATGCAAAGATGCTGGCTGTGTTTTAGTTGGCCTATCAACTATAAATTGCATGTTTTAGACATGTAGAGTTCAGCAAGCTGAAGCACAATGCTTAATGCATATTCTTTTGGTCTAATCTGTCCTTCCATGGACTTTTGAATCTCTGCCTGATTTGTGTAGCCGCACTTCTACAGGACGGGACAAGCTCTTAAGCTTCTGCTGCTGCTTGCTGTGCCCCGCAGTGATAAATGATGGCATCAGCTTTATGATGCCAGAGTCAAATAAAAGTTTTTTCTCACTGGTTTGGCATCATATCTGACCTCTAGCTCTCTAGACTACCTCTGGTATTTTATCCTTTCTTTATACAGGAAATATCTCTTAAGTAATGCTGCACAGCCATGTGCACACCTTATTAATAACCAAAAAAAAAAGCAGCTCACTCAGCTCTTCCTGACAACAAGGTGTGTTAGACTTTAACATTCATCTGGGTTTTCTTTCTTAAAATTTTCATGATAACAGTTGGTGAATCTTCTGATTATAACAAGCACAGACCAAGACATGAGCAAGTAGCTTATGCCTCATGCATAAACTATGCAAAAAGCCCGTACAAAGCAGAAATGTGTCTAAATATTTTACATGCATAAGCCACTACTTTAAATCTACCGGCTATTTAGGTCATGTTCACAAATTTAGTTAACTTTCAAATAAGAAATTGCTATTCAGACAATTTCTAAGTCAATGCACACAGATGAGCTTATTATTCCCGCTGACCTATCACTTTTTTCTCATCATCTTGTTTTCTCTCTCAACATCTTTGCAGCAGCAGCCTCATAAACAGTCTCTGACCAAATCCTTGTGTCAAGAAACCCACTGGAAATGCCTGCTGCTGTCCCTGCTGATGTACGGCTGCGTCGGGGTGATGGGCTGGTGCCAGGTGACCAAGGTCACGCGCCTCTCCTTCGACAGCGCTTACAAGGGAAAGTCTATGATGTATCACGACAGCCCCTGCTCCAACGGCTACATCTACATCCCCCTGGCCTTCTTGGTCATGCTCTATGTGGTCTACCTGGTAGAGTGCTGGCACTGCTACGCCAGGAGTGAGCTGCAGAACAAGGTGGAGGTGGACGGCGTGGCGGAACGCATACAGCGAATGCAGCAAGCTACACCTTGCATCTGGTGGAAGGCCATCAGCTATCATTATGTCAGGAGGACGCGGCAGGTGACGCGTTACCGTAATGGAGACGCTTACACCACTACGCAGGTCTACCACGAGAGAGTGAACACACATGTGGCCGAGGCGGAGTTTGACTATGGGAACTGTGGTGTTAAGGATATCTCAAAGCAACTGCTGGGCCTGGAGGGCTTCCCCATCACTAGGCTGAGGTTCACTAAGTGCTTTAGCTTTGCCAATGTGGAGTCAGAAAACTCCTACCTGACCCAGAGGGCCAGGTTTTTCACAGAAAATGAGGGCCTGGATGATTACATGGAGGCCCGTGAGGGGATGCACCTGAAGAATGTAGACTTTAAGGAGTATATGATTGCCTTTTCTGACCTTAACCACCCTCCCTGGTATGCTTCTAACTCTGCTTTCTGGGTGGCAGCTGCTTTCACCTTCTCCTGGCCTCTGCGGGTGTTGAGAGAGTATTGCACTGCCTGTGTGCACTACCATGTGGAGAAGCTGTTTGGCTTTGACTATGTGCCAGTAACACCATCTGAGGAGCGTCCTTATTGCAGACACATCCCACGAGTCAACACAATTGACAGCACAGAGCTAGAGTGGCACATCCGTTCCAACCAGCAGCTGGTGCCCAGCTACTCAGAGGCAGTCCTGATGGATCTGACCCAGCTCTCGGGGAACTACTCCATGTGTGGAGGCTACGGTAGCTACAGGCAGAACTGTGAACGCTGCCATCGCACCATCAGCAGCTCCTCTATCTTCTCTCGCAGCGCCCTCAGCATCTGCAACACGACGAGTCCCCGCATCCCTTTCAGCGCCAGCCGCTTCTCGCTGGGTCGGCTGTACGGCTCAAGGCGGAGCTGCCTGTGGAGAAGCAGCGGGAGCCTGAATGAGCAGTCCTGCCCCACTGAGAGCACTCGCTGTCTGTCAGGCCAGCAGACCAGCGAGGAGAACCCCCCAGCCTATCAGGATGCTATTCGCTTCCCAGTGCTCATAGTACATCGCAACGAAGGATGCCTCAACCATAACCACCGCTCTCTGCACAGAAATGGCTCCTGTGTGGAAACTTCTCTATGACCTACAGCTGCAACATCTGATGATTCCAACTAAGACTGAAAAAACCCTTAAACACTGGGATGGGATGACATGGACTTATTTCTTTCACAAGGGAGGTAAATTGACCCACCTACAATTTACAACTATCATGATTTGTTCACAAAGATGCTGTCACTTCGGAAGACATCAAATAAAAACAAACTATTTTTGGGGAATTTGTTATAACAATAAGTCAGGGAAAAACAGACTTGTTGAGACTGTTTGAAATATCATGTGGCTTTAAAGAACCATGTTGCCAAAGTGTCACAGCCCGAAAGCGCCCATAAAGAGTCCGACAACCTAGGAATAGCAAGGGGAGTCACGTCCTACCATAAATGCCATACGAGTGAGTGAGAAACACTTAAGTGTTTTAAGCCCAGGGTCTTCTACTCAGCAGTAACCTGATAAGTTGATGAGAAATGAAAGGGATATTAGAATTAATGGAGTAATGAGTCAGGAAGTAATTACTGAGAAATTCATAGAGGCACATGAGTCATGTGACTTGGGGAAATTTCTATGACATCATCCGCATTTTCAAAGCACGATGAACAAAACTAAACGGCTTCGGCAAAGTAAAACGTGTCTTCAGAAACTTAGTGAGCTCAGTTACTTGTGCGGAAATATAAAATCAAAATATCTGCATGTAGAACGCTTTGTTCGTTGTCAGCTTAAATGTTCTCCTGGTGTCTCTCCTCAAAGAGGTCTATTTAAAAATAGGTTTCAGTATAATGAAATTACAGTAAATGTCTGGTGGACATAAAATATCCAGTCAGCATAAATCTGCTTGTTTGCAATGACATTATACTCACTGCCTTGCCAAATATAGCACAGGAGGAACATGAATAATTTAAAGTAACAGGGCTAAAGGACACAAGAACTCAAAGCAGATTCATTAACACTCCTTCAAAACAGTTCAAATTACACATTTAGTGTAATGTACCCCCAGTATAATATTGATAGATTGGTGTAAATTCATCTGGTTTAGTCTTAAAAATCCTTTAAATTTCCCATTCGGCAATATTCTTTGTTCAGCCTACCTCTCTGTTTAAGTGCCTAGTATCATTTCTATGAAGCATCAGCTACAGCAAATTTAAAGCATCTCATCTAAACATCTACCCATTAAAATAAGCAGATTAGTAGCACATGGAAAGAAGACATGCCGTATTATCTGATGTCATTACTGTTAAAAATACAAATTTCCAAGAAACAATCCATAAACTGATTTTGAATCACTTTGCTCATCATGTAGCACAGATCTTGTACAGCCAGCTCTGTGCTGCTTCTGCTGATGCATATCAGAGAGACAGCCGGAGACCCTAGAAATAGGCAGAGGCCTGGATTCACTACTGATAATGTGACATTTATTAATATGACAAGATTGCTTGAAAGAACTGAAAAGTACTTTCTTTAACTGAGTTCATGCGGTATCTTATGGGGGATTTCTACATTACAGCCAAGCAATGCACACTAATACTGTAGAGGCAAAGTGTAATCCAGTGGTTGAAGTTAGGCACAAAACACTCATACGTAAATTTACACAGTATCATTTATAAAGTTTTACGTATTGGAACATAACAAAATATTATCTGGTTCTTAGCAGGTCTTAGATTACGTAAATACAACCTCAGATGAACAACAACACGTCATATTATACTCTGTCATTATTTAAAGAATAAAAAATAAGCCAAAAAGTGGAACCCGAGTGTGAAAAACTAAGTACATCATAACTGCATCTGTAGGAAGCACGAGTTTAAACCAAGCACTCTTAATCAGAGCTACTTAATTAACTGATCATCATCAAGTGTGAGCTCCGCTATAAGTTAAAGTTCATGACAGTACAATAAGAAAAAGACCAAACAAGTACCAATGGTTTGGAGAGGTTGCCAGGAGAAAGCCTCTTCTCCAAAAGAACATGGCAGTGCAGCTTACGTTTGCAAACGTGCATCTGAACAAACCACAAGACTTCTTGAACAATATCGTCAGACGATAGCAAAATGGGGGTGTCTGCTCATAATGCACAAATACCACATTTGGAGAAAACCAAACACAGCAGATTAGCACAAACACCTAATAGCAACAGTCAAACACGGTAGTGGAGGGCTGATGATTTGGGCTTGTTCTGCAGCCACAGGACCTGGGCACCTTGCAGTCATTGAGCTGACTCCTCTGTATACCAAAGTATTCTAGAGTCAAATGTGAGGCCATCTGTCTGACAGCTAAAGCTTGGCTGAAAATGGGTCATGCAACAGGACAATGATCTCAAATAGAGCAGCAAACAGATCGGCTGTAAAAGAAAAGAATCAAGGTGCTGAAATGGCCCATTCAAAGTCCAGACCTCAACCTTTTTTAAATGCTGGGGTGGGACCTTAAGAGAGCTGTGCATTAACAAATGCTGCAAACCTCAATGGACTGAGCCACATAAAAAAAAAGTGAGACAAAATTCTTCAAAAACGATGGTTATTGCTGCTAAAAGCTGGTGAATCGCGGGGTGTACTTAGTTTTTCACACGCTGCTTTCAGTATTTTTGACGCCATTTTTGAACAAATAATATCTTTTTTTTAAATGTCCTGATACGTATAACTGTAGAAGTCAAAGAGGGTGCGCTTTCTTTTTCATGACTGTTAGAATTACCATCTGAAATTAAAAAGTTGAGCTAGTTTTAGTAGCACACAGGTTTGGTTTATTTCTTAAAGTACCACTCATTAGTAGTGGGTTGAAATTTAGTGCTATTTTTAATTAACTGTAATGCTCATTCAAAAAAATGGTCATATTTATTTAGAAATAAACAAATGGTTGGCAAATCATTTTCTGTATGTACGGGTGACAGGTCAATAACTAATACTATTACTGAATAGTATTGCCTCTGCTCAGGCATTCTGTCTGCGACTTCACAAAAACGGGCTTGTACTGTAAATGGTCAGCCATACTCATTACATTCCCCGTGTGGTGTTACCCCGTTGTGGACTGTATCTCCGGCAATACTACATTACACTGAAAAAAGGGACATAGAATTGATTTGAATTTTATTTTTGAAGTCTTTGAAACCTCTTATTTCATTATCTTTTCATAACTCAACATCTATGCAAACCCCCCAAACTCAGGATGGTATTCAGAGCAATGAGTCTGCTGGCAACATCATCCTCACAGCTTTCCTCCTTCAGTGTGGGTTGGCGTTTCATTTTTCTCATGTATCTACTGCATGATCACTGGATCATGTTTGAACGAGGGGTTTGTGCATGCAGGATGTTGACCCAAACTGTTCTATCTACCAATGCTCCCATTTCAGAAACACATCAGGATTTGTTTGCACATTTTGCAGATCCCTCGTAATAACCACAAGCTGGTTTCAAATGAGTGATTTAATCATTCCTATTGCACCATAAACCCTAAAATCTATCCTGGCTAAGTGAAAACCTCTCCTAGAACAAATCTGAGGACTCATTCGTTTCTACGTGAAGATCTGAAATAGTTGACTCCCAGAGTCCGCTGCATTATTGCTGTGCAGAGCGACAGCAGTGTATTAGCTTTTAAATCTGAGCTGGCTCTTTTAAGTTATTATGGCCTAAAGTTTTAATTTGCAATCAAAGCAATGCAAGATACACAACTCCTTAACTTTACAGTTTATGGTGCAATATGCTTCAATTTAGTGAGTATTTCTATGACAGTAATGTTCAGATCAGTCTAAGATAGGTTCTGGTATTTTAAATCTCTTTTGTTTAATTAGATACAAACTGAAGTGTAAATCTCATATCCTGGTTTTAGACAAACGGCAACTTGGTCATTTGTAACTTTTGCCAATGTTGGTACCTGACAGTTATTTCCACTGTTGCCAGTCTTTTTACGATAAGCTTATCAACTACACTAACACGTAGTGATATTCTGCTGAAATAAGTGAGAAACACGTTAGGATCGATCGAACTTGGTGTTCTATGTCATTCACTTTCTTAACTGAGTTATTTCTTATTCCTGAGTCTTGCAGAGCTGCATCATATCTCAGCAGGGATGAGGTCAGAAAATCGAGAGGACTTGTATGTTCGTGAACGAAAAAAAAAAAAACATGCAAATCCCACAAGCCGTTCAAATGAGCTGAAAGTTTCATTCAATTTCATTCACGATTCAACTTGTGCTGGGTGAGCAGGTGCTGGATTTCAGGGTCACATTCTCTCATTCTTGATCAGCCAACGAGCCTCTAACGGTGGCTTCACTGTGATTTTCAAACATAGTCGTGTGTGAGAAAAGTAGAGAAATTGTGTTTCCCAGTGCAATGTTTACGTAACAACACGCGAGTTGAGGCAGATATTTGACCGCAGACTCTCAACTTCCCTTCGTAGACGACTGTTGGAATGAATGCTTTTGTCATGCAAAGCACCGAACCGTTTATCACGTCTGTCAGGTTGTTACGATGTGCGCTTTCACTCAAGAATACCGTGGGGCTCATCTTTTTATATTTCTTTAAATCTGTGTATGTAGGGCAGAAATGTTTTGTACTGTAAATAAAATAGAGGCGAGCGGGTCAGATGAGAGCTGAATGTGTCTCACACACACACACACACACACACACACACACACACACACACACACTTTAATGTAACAGCAGCAGGGACAATGTTGGTGTGCAGATGTTAAAATGGTCAGTTTGTTATGTTGCAAATAGAAACACAACCCGTTGTTCAATGCAATACACCCAAAACAGACTTTGTACTGCTTATTTACTATTTCGACCGAGTTTTGCTTTCCTTTTAAACCCACTTGTAAATAATGTGAATGCACATTTTTTCTACCTGAAAACATCAGCATGACTGAATTCACACATAGGGCATCTTTTTTAGAAGACGGTAATGTCAGTAGAGTTTTTCTGTTTTTGACTGAATTAGTCACAGTGAACCTGCAGAACTCTCTTCATACGTTTCCAGAGTTGACACCAATGACTCTATTTACCAGTAGATGTAGGTTAAAAAAAAAGTCTGTATGTATTCCAGTACCACCACAACGCTGCCTTGATGTTACACAAGGACTGAATACCAAATATGTGTATCAATAAAAAGTTAATAAAAACACTCACTGAAACGTCTGCTCCATGTTTTCATACAGTGTGTAAAAGACAAAACTATTCTGATGCCGCCAGTTTGACAACATTAACTTGTTTTTTGTGTGTTAATCTATGTCTTAGTTTTTAACTTGGGTCTTATCCTTCTCTGTGGCATTCAGCACCAAGCTCACTAGTAGATTAGACTTAATCCACAAGTATGTAAATAGAGAAGAAAAAAAACTTTACTTGACATCATATTATCTATAAATCCAGAGTTAAAAATATTACTTTAAAGATCTCTGTTATCTTTCTATCAGTCCATGAATCGGAAATTAATGTCGACAGCCGGAAAGAAATAAAACTTTTTCCAGGTCTGTTTGTATGCATGAATGCTCCATAAATCAGTTTGAAAAATGACATGTTTTGGAAGAAAAATAATCTCAAATTGACCCATGCTTGGAAAAACATTGAGCACGTTTACATGACAGTTATAGATACTGTGTTAGTCTGAACAAAACTGGACCGCCCAACATGTTGGTCTGACCAAGAAAACAACCAAACACACCCAGATAATGCAGTTTTGGATCAAAGCACTTTGTGTGTATACTATCAACTAGACTTAAGATGGTCTGCACATGCTCCAAAGATCCATCTTTTTGTAAAAACAGCAAAGTTTAAGTGTATATCAATACAACCAAATTCCCAATACAGCTGCTCTCATTCACATATTTTTCTGTTTCTTTTGTCGGGCTAAAAGTGTAAGAAATTGTGGCTAAAAATCAGCCCCTTGAGACTAAATGTCATGAACATGAACACATGGTGCATGGCCCAATGACTGCTGAAGGTGGGTTTATTTTAGGGGTTGCTGATGTGTCCTGCTTTCCACTGTTGAGCTTTCTCCTTACGTTCTAAACTCTGGTTTTCCCACACCGCCGTGTTAATGGAGGAAGCACTCTGCTCATCGACTTCTGTCAGGCGGACATCGCATTCTGTTACACTGGAGTTGTGAGACATCGCCTCTGCCAGAGCTTTACCTCCGACCTGCACAAACACAGTACAGACATGAAAATGAGAGGACAAACAAACACATTGGCTCTGACGCATGTTCATGTTAAACACGTCCCAGGATGTTCTATCCGAGGGCAGCTTTGATAACCTTGAAAAATCACCGCTTGGCAACTCTTGCCATCTGGAATAGCCCACGCTGTCCAAACTGCTTACAGCTGGCGTCGTCACCAGCGTTTGGTTGTTTCGTCTGAAACAGCCATTTCTATTTTTGCAAGGTGTTCAAGGTCACGGATATTGATGTTACCGCATGTTGAATTTCTGCTGTGTGGGTGACTTTTGATCCTCCGCAGTGTATTCCAGTCAGAGATACAGTATACCGTGCAATCTTGGAGAGAGCAGATAAAATTCCGATCCATCTCTAACGGGTAAACAACACCTCCTATGGTTTCCAATATTGTGTGTTTGCCACACATATTCATGAATAATTGTAAATCATTGTACTTCACAATTATTCTGTCTGTCTACTTGCCTCCACTGTGTCTACAGAGGCAGCAACATGCCTTAGGAGTTTTTTAATTATCTTTATTTAACCCTCATTTAAACAGGAAAAGCCTCATTGCGATTAAAAGGACTCTTTTCCAAGCGTGTCCTGGCCAAGACGGCAGCACGCAGTTGAAAATTTACAGACATATCAACACACATGCAAACTGACTGACGCATCAGCCAATGCCCGAAAATCAGGCAGAGCATCTACAAACAGACGTATCTGCCTCCGAGTCATCCAGCGTTTTTTTAAAAAGCCTCCAATGGGACCATGTCATGAAGTTTCAAGTCTTTTTGCAGTTTGTTCCAGGCAAAGGGACCAGCTTAGATATAAGCCTTTTATCCCACCTCAGTTCGTTTCCTTGGGACTGAAAATAATTAAAAATGCTGTGAACGAAGGCTATAAGGCCCCGAACTCTTCAAGGAGTGAACAAAAAAAAACACATTGTTTCAAAATAAAACCGTGATTTAAAAGCGTCATTGCTGATAAATGTCCCCTTACAGTTCAGTTAAACTAAATCAACTTCAACTAACTTCCTTCTAATTTAACCCACTGATTGTTTTATCAATTTACTCATTAAATATTTGTTCTTTAAATGTCAGAAGGCAATGAATAATGCCCATATTAACTTTCTGTGACCATAGATGGATGGATGGATAGATGTTCATCATAGCTTCCAAATATTGACTATGGTGACCCCAAACCTTTTCAGAAATGTATACTTTTCTCATCAAATTTACCCTCAGATAGTTCCAAACTTAGTTTTGGTCAGATGTGGCCTTGTAAAATACCACTAAGATGTTCTGTAAATGTTTTAAACATAATATGTTACTCATGTCCATATTAACAATCTCAAGCATTCTCAAACAGAATGTGTGTAAAATGTGGCCTCAAAAGCTGCTCAGCTGCCTTAAAATGTCCACAAAGTTTGAACCCTTTGGATAAATGTGATAACCTTCCTGTTGAACCTCTCTCAGGTCAGATTCGCCCTGGTGTAACAGCAAGAATCTAAAAATAGGTATGTTGTCTTTCCAGTTTTCATCCATGCAGCAGTTTCTTTCCTGCCATGTAAAGTTCACAGCAGCCTTAAAGAGGTAAGTTCTTATGGCATGTTATTTTACGTCTTACTTACCTCGCCAAGCTTGTTGCACGACAGATTGATACTTCTCATAGTTTTGTTCTCTGCTAACACTTTAGACAATGCGAAAGCAGTGAGCCAAGTCACATAATTTCCTCCCAGGTGCAGGTGGGACAGAGTTGTGTTGCTCAGCAAGGCCTTGCCAATAGCCTGAGCCCCTTCATCCATCACTCGGTTGAGACGCAGGTTGAGAGACAAAAGAGGGGAGTTCTTGGACAAAGCATGAGCTATAGCTTTGGCTCCCGGGGCGCTAATTCTATTGTCACACATGTTGAGGACCTCCAGGTTACTCCTGGTGAGCAGTTTGCCGATGGCTCGGGCTCCGCTGTCTCCGATTTGGTTGTGAGAAAAGTCAAGCTGTCTCAGAGAGGGATGGTCCAGAAGGTGTTTCACCAGCAGCCGACACTTTTTATCATCGACATGGCTTTGATGCAGCCTCAAAAGCTGTAGACATTGAAAAGCAAGAACACTGTTGGATCAAATCTGTCACATTTGTGCAAATACAGCCTTGAAAATGCCCAAAACAGAGCTGAAAAACAACAGATACGCTTTAGGCCTCCTGTGCAAGCATGCAATGCGACAAAAAGTAGCCATAAATCAGGGAGAGGAATCAATATTCACCTTTAGCGTCTTACAAGACTTCAGAGCCTTGGCGAGGGATTCACAGTCTCTTTCAGTCATTTCAAACATCGTCCATTCGAAGTTCATGCCGCATTGTTTGACTTTATACACCAAATGTAGCTCCTCGAGGTTTGTCAGCTTGTCAAGCAGGATGCTAAAGTCAAAGTGGTGCATACAACCCTCATTGTCAATTTCCAATTCTGATTCATATTCTTCTTCCTCCTTCTCCCCCTGGGGCTCTTTGATGGGCGGCAGCAGCTGTGCGATGTCCAGCCTCTTGACGTAGTTTTTGCAGAGCTGGACCATATTTAGAACTGTCTTTGGTTGTGTTACATCTGGGATAAAAAGCTCTATAATGTTCTCCAAGTGCCTTTCGAAGAACATTCGTTTCCAGCTGTGGCCATAATGTGAGACATCACAAAGGTCCCACCTCTGCTTGCAGCATCGCTTCCAGTACACACCGTCAGGGACCAGGTTTGCTGTCACATGCAGAGGAAGGGAAGGGGACAGTCTCTCCTGAATTAAGTCCTTCTGGATGGGTGGGAGTTCCTCGAATGTGGGCCTTTCTGTAACACAGGTAGATTTAGCAAAAATCTACTTCCAGTTAGAAAGGAAAGTGTGAATTTGCGTGTGATAATGGTGCTAAAAATGAAAGCATACCTTCAAAGTTGTTCACGATGCATTGCAGGCAGATGTTTGATAAACAAGGCACTATAGTCAGGGACCAGGCTGGGTCTTCAGCAATGATCCTCCTCATCTTTTGGTTTTCAGATTGGCCACCGGAGGATAAGACTCGGATTAAATCAATGGTGACTACAAAAACAAGAAATATTACATTTGACAACACATATTAAAAGTTTTACACCACAGCAACAGTCGCTAGCCTGTTTTCGGATGCGTTTATGTGATGAGACTTTTCTAAATGGCATTGCCATATAAACGGTTACTGTGGACAAACGGCGAAAACTTTTTCTACTCTAAGAGCAAGCTAATGTTAGCTAACTTGCACCAAGCTTACAATTACTGAAAAGCATCTGCAAAGTGGAAAGAAATAGACTTTTAACAAATCGAAATTCAATGCTAACAAGCTAACATTTAGCGTTTAAACGTCAACAAATGGAATACCTGCTGTGGTGCGGTTAGCTGTCTCCCTGGAAACAGAACGCTTTCAGTGTAGTTTAAGGTTTCAGGGAAATTTAACGTGTCTCAAGGTTCAGTCGCTGAGAGAGAAAGAGGGGTATTTTTCAAAGATAGATATGATGCACCGAGAACGTGCTTTTGGCACTTGAAATCTTTCCAACTGTGTTTCAGAGACACCAGGAAACCAAATTCACCAAAATGCAGACAATGAAAGTTTTCTTTTCATGATAATGAGTTTATAGACATGTACATTTCCGATTATTTAAAATGCAACACTTTTCCTTTAGTGATTCCATACCTATAGAATAAGAATAATAAATAATAGAAGAAGAAGAAGAAAAATAATGATGACAAGAAATAGAAGAAGAATCAGAATAATGGTAATAAGAAGAACCACATCATGAACTAAACCAGACTAATATATATATTAAATGACACATAATGCATGACCCTGAATCAATTATTAGATTAATATTCTGAAAATGTGATTATTCAATTTAAAAAATTGATCGAATCAGCACCCTAGGGGACAACCACATAATTTAGATGATCCTGTTGAATATTAATTCTGCGATACCATTATTTGAACAAATAAACATAAAGAGAGAATCCTGACTACAGTGCAGACTGCTTGTGTTTTCAGGTTTATCTCGGGCAATGTGGGGGAGCATGGATCATGCTGTGAACCACATTCAGATTTTACAAAACCGCCAGATGGACCTCGGATATGGACCATGGGCATTTTGGATGACAAAACTCTGGAGTGAATCCACCTATCTTACGAAAGGCAACATGAAGCAGGTGCACAGCCATGGTGTAGGAGGGACGAAAACAGAAAATTTAAGAGGTTTAAGTGTTATATAAAACATTATATATAATCAATTGATTTTCCATGCTGTGCAAATAACAGGGGTAGAGACTGTACAGCCTCTCTGTTTGTTCTTTTCTGGGTTAGCTATAAGAGCTGCCTGTACTGATAGGATAAGATGTTTGAATCTGACATCACTAGCTTGGAAATATTTCACATAAGCCTCAAATTACATCACAATCCACAGGGGAATAACCTACATAAATATACTGTCTTGCTCATATTTGCTGCAAATACAGCTTGTGGTGTTGCTGCTTGATGCTGTGAAAGACGTTTTGACAGGATATTTTCCAATGCATTGCGCTAAAGCTGCAGGACACAGTTCTTTTTATTATATGCACTGTATATCGAAGAAAAATACTTGTGTATAAGACTGATTTAATCTCAGTAGAAATGCCTGAAGATTTTGAAAAAGACTCTTTAAAACCTGCCAAGTTTAAGATGTGTGTTCATAAAAAGCTTCAAATCTGTACTCTGGAGAGAAGCAAATTTGTGCCTGAAAAATCCCCAAAACTGAACACCAAAAATTCATTTTCTTCATATCAGTCGCTTGATCTGGTCACAGTTCATCAATAATCTGGGTGACATTATCCCATGATCATACATAGATGAAGCAAAGCACACGATGCAGCAACTCTGGATCTTGTATGTATGTGCACAAAGAGTGTGCCGGAGTGATGGCTGTTATTGGCATCATGAGCTGGCTCTGGGAGTCGGACATTAGGTCGGACGGAGAAATGAGAGGCTCCAACTTTAGCCCCGAGGCAGTCCATCAGTGTCGCCCTCATGTAATTCGGCCTGACAGACACACGCTTCCCGCATACTCTGTCTTTAATGGACTGGCGCGGCATCAGCCAGCACAGGAGGCAAACTCACTCTGTGAGCTGATGTCCCAGTGCACTCTGGGTAAAGTCACTGTGGGGTGAATCACAGCATCACATTGGTGTAGTACAGGTTCAGTCGTCAGTATGCGTGTCAGTTGTTTTGGCATAAAACGGCATGATTCAGCTGTCAGATATAACTGAAAAAAACTAAAACAAAAGGAAAAACTTAATGAAATAACATACTCGTTAGCAGTACTTTGAGAGTTTTGTGTAACTGATCCCAGCATGCGATGGGAGTCCTGGAGGATACTATTAATCATACAGAACAATCATGAGTCTTAGTATTACTAGTTTGTATAGGTTGTATTTTCAGATGGTTCATTTTCTTTAACAGACACCAAGATGTACAGATGTTAGAAATACAGTAGTGCCAGGAAACTGGTTATCACTGGAAAAGACATACTTTTTTTTCTTAAAGATTCCTTCTGCATTTAAATGTTATAGAATCAGACGTTCCTGAGATCGGTGTGGAATTCTCATATGTTTTCTCTGAAAAGCAGAATTCCCCTTGTGTAGTGACCTTAAAGGACATTAGAACTATGATTGTATGGAAAATGCAGAAATCCTGTGTATTTCCAATGCTTTCATTTCAGCCATCTAAAAACGTAAGTAAAGCAGTGAAAAAGACCAAAATGAGGAAAAAAAGATCCAAGAGCAAAAAAAGTAATTTTATTGTTTATTCAGTGAGTCTTACTGAAATGAACATTTCTCATAGCAGAGTCAAT
Source organism: Odontesthes bonariensis (assembly GCF_027942865.1). Classification (NCBI taxonomy): domain Eukaryota; kingdom Metazoa; phylum Chordata; class Actinopteri; order Atheriniformes; family Atherinopsidae; genus Odontesthes; species Odontesthes bonariensis. The sequence goes on from NC_134529.1 coordinate 10,255,415, forward strand.
TAGTGTTGCTAACCCATGTGACTGTAAAATGGCTACTCATCGAGCAGGTCTTTCAAACAAATCAAAGCAGACAGAACACAATATTTGGCCCTTCAGACTGAATAATCAATAGATTCCCTTATTTACACCTGTGCTCTTGCAGTGTGACCACTTTCAAGTATTTCAATTATTCTGGGACATAAATAAGGAAAAAGAAACTGAAAGAATGTTTCATATTAATACAACAATAATTCTGCACAGATGTCCCTGACTCGACAGTGCAGCAGGATATAGGTTGATGCATCTTACTGAATGCATGTTGTTGTACATAAAAGGTTCAGGACTGAACACACATGGTCATCCTTTATAGTATTTTTAAGCCCCCCAACTAAAGCTTGGGCTGTCTACAGCACAGCGTGAGGACTTTGTGCTTTGCCACTGAAGCCGGAGCCATCACACCTCCATTTGCTTTCACAGCCCAAGGAGCTGTTGCATTAGTTGCTAAGCAACACTGTGTGTGATTACTAAAAGATAGAAGGATTTAGCACAAACAGTTTCTTTCCAAGATGAAAATCTATTTTCAAATGTGACACCCAGTCCTCGAGAATAGATGTGTAACATTGAGCCTTTTTTTTTTCTTTTGTACAACACTACACTTATTTTAGTTTAATAAATGGGACAAAATTAGAAACATTTCCAAAAACGGTGGCTTTTCCTGTATTTCAAATGCAACTTCTGTGCTTTCTTGAACAAATAAAGCATGGGACTGAACCATGAGAAACTACTCCTGAAAAAGTGAGCATTACGACAGCTAAACATTTATTTAATTATCTGAAGGCTTTAAGTCACACGTTTGTTTGTTTTCACGAGGCAGAACCGGTAACACATCCGGTAAACCCTGGAGAGTGGCCAGCAGGAGATTAATGCTCTTCATTTTCTGCAGCCCGCCAGCAAGGCAACACAGTCGGTCATATGTCGAGGTGACTCAGAGAGCAGGGCACCAATAAGCGACAGTGACAAGCGTCAGCTTCTATAATGATTTCAGTTGGACTACAATTATTTTTCCTTACAATGTTGCGGTTTAACATTTTATCAAACACACAGCATTAGTAGGTTGAATCTTTGTTCATCTTCCAGCAATGTTAAGCTGAATCAGGGACATCCCATTTTCTTTGGTGCTTAGAAATGACAGAAAATGATTATTCAATAACAAGCAGTACAGCATTAATTGGATTGCTGTAATTTACCGGGTATATGGTGACGTTTTGTGTCCTAACTTTCGAATAAAAAAGAAAAAGAAAAAACGTACTGAAACACTCAGTGTAGGTACAGTGATGCTTATTCCTGCAAGTACCGCCAATGCTTGAACAAAATTGCACCCACATTAATCTAAAGGTCATTAATATTAGGGCTGTCACAGTGTCTGATTTTAACTACAAAATTATTGTGGCAAGAAGTCTGTATGATATAATGATTATCATCAACAGACCAAAGTGGTGGATCAGACCACCTGCTATCCATACGGCCACGTTTGTAGCAAGGCTACAAATAAAACCACCAATATGTAGTCAGCCTGAGACTCAAAGAGGATTGGGTTCTGAATGCCCTACATCTTCCTTAGAAAAGGTCAGCTTTCATACACCGACTCATGAAGTTGAGCGTCCGTCAGGGAATGGGTTTACTATCTGCTGTAGATGAGAATTGGGGGTTTATAAGGTCAGCAGTGAAGAAATCCAAGGATCTGTGTCTGGATGATATCAAAACGTGCATCACAACATACAGGCAGCAGTGATGGCGCAAATGCATAAAGTAACTTTATTCCTTTTGCTGAAAACCCAAGACAATAACACAACTAATAATTTTACAAAAAGAAACATAAACCTCAGCAAAATCTTGAAACGGACTCAGGTCGAGACCTTAACTTTGTGCGCTAAATCCTATTCCTGGAAGCACTCCAGGGAAATTGGACAGTCTTCACCGGAAAGTCCGTTTCACATTCCAGCCCACAGGAGAAACGGGGCTAATCTTCAAAGTCATCAAAACTATCATCAGAGTCCAAATGGATGCTACTGTCTGTGTCCAGTGAGACCACGGAGCTGAGGCTGCTATATATGGACACCATGCTATCCTCGCTGTCGCTGCTCCTACTGCTGTCGTCATCGTGGATCACCATAACCTCGGCGACGTCAGCTGCTGGAAGACACAAAGAAACACATTTGAGGAGGAAGCAACGTCCCTCTGAGCCACATTCATGTCCTTAACATGGCAGGACAGGGTGACCCGTTCTTGTTCTATAATATTCTAATAATAAACAAATCTTACAAAAAGACAAATAGAAGCACTATACAGTCTTCTGTGGTGTCTGAGTAAATGGAAGATAAAAACTGAGGTGTAAACAGTCAGCGTTCACTACTGCTTAAATGTAGAACCTCTGAACAGCCGCACAAGGACGGCAGGAACTGGGTGGGAATGTTAAAGAACAGTCGGACGCAGACCCTCCCAAAATCTGACACTGTGGCGATATGCGTTTCCTGAAGATATCGAACCCGTTCACAACCACCTAAGTGAGATCAATCAGCATCGGTGTGTGACACCAACCTTCCTCTCTGATTGACCAGAAGTGCAGAGGTGACAGAATAACAGTAAACGCCTCCAACTGGGACCGCACGATGAACTAACCCCTTCCTGTCTAATACACGTTTTTGGAAAACTAAAAAACTTACACATATCCTGAACAGCATACTGTTAGCTTTGATGTTAGCTGTACTGTTATATCCTCATTTGTAAGTCGCTTTGGATGAAAGCGTCTGCCAAATGCATAAACAGAAACAGCTATTCAATTAATTGTTTGGGCCTAATTTAGTCTTTCATACCTGTGATTATTCTTTTGTGCTAAATGTTATTGTACATTCATGTTAGGGTTAGGGGAAACATTTCTCAGCAGTTTAAATGTTGTCAATTTTACATACTATTTTTCCAGTTCTGTTTGGCTCCACATTGCACGCTCCTTTTCAGCACCACACAGCCTCAAATTAATACACTAATTTATCGTTTTGAGCATTTAGGTCTCTTCAGCATTTCTAAAAAAAACAAATGAGACAGAACATTAAGACAGAAACAAAGCCTCCATGTGCTGCCATCTTGTGTTTGAAATCGTCACTGCTTCACATCACAGACCACCTACCTCACCTCTCCTCTTCGCTAGAATCACATATGCAAGCCGTGACGCTTAAAATGTCATTACTCTTCAGACGCCTTTCTTCTAGTGCTTTAAAAAACCTACGAGCGGCTTCGCTGCTCTGTCTGAAGTTTCTACACTTCGGTGGTTACTGCTGAGGGTGAGAAACGCACCAGACACTTAACTCACCCCGAGATGTCAGGACTTTCCAGTTGTTTGATATCATGAACGAGGCAGTGCCCACCGCTGACAGAAAGTATGCTGTCAAGCGTGTTGTATTTTTTCCAAAGATCACTCGTCATAACTTCCATGTGTATCTTGAGCTACGTTATATAACGACTGACCGATATTTGACAGGAGTCATGCAGAGAATATACCGTCTGTTGCGATAATAAAATGAGTATGTTAACACAAATAAAACCACAATGCTGAACGGTATTAAGGACCCCCGACTGGGGTAAATGTTGCTTCATTTACACTTAATATAAATGTGTTTTTCTTTATAACAAAATGATCACACGAATAAAAAACTGAGTTCATGACTAATTCAACATATAAACACCACCCACAACCCTACCAGGACAATACATCACTGAGCCTCCCTGTTGAATGACCAGACTGAGTGCTCACTGTATAAAAACCCCAAAACAATTCAAAGCTCTCCACTGACCTGACTGGACTTTATGGTCACACGCTTGTTCACCTGAAACAAGGGAAATTTACTTTAGGGAAGTTTTTGTTAACATGTGGAGGAAGAGGTCCTAACCGGGTGCCACGTCCTCATGCAAATTTGTTAATGAGCATAGGTGATGATGTACAAGAAAAGGCAAACATTTAAGCTGCCAATTGCTTTTAATTTCATGTTTCCATCTCAACCATAAGATGGAAAATAGAGGGTTTAGAGAATTACAGATGTCTTCAAACAATTCATGCATTCATCGTAGGAAAATAATCAGAACGCACCTCTCACCTTTCCTCTCAATGATGAGAGTCTGCCGCCTGGCCTTCATTTCCAGGCTGAGGTTTTCCACCATGCCGTCAATGCAGTTGTCAAGAGCCAAACAGCGGGTCTGGGACTGGATGGCCTGTCGGCAGATGGGACACTCGTCTTTCTTTTTGCGCCACTGCTTGATGCAGTAAAGGCAGAAACTGTGAGCGCAGTTCAGGATGACTGCCTGCAGGGGATGGCAACACAGAAGGCAAAGATAACAAGATGAATCATTCATTGTTGGTTTTTTTGGTCAGCTTTATGGTTCTATAGTTCCAATCAATTTGTTTTTTACGGTTTGGGACACTATGAAGATGTGATTTACTCAGCAAATTCGAGACAGCAGGAAGGGTTATTGAGCCTACCTCGATGAAGAGCTCCGAGCAGATGATGCACTGAAGCTCGTTCTCCAGAACTTCAGTCACTTGTGTAACAACCTCCTCTTTTTGAGCCCTCGCCTTTTCTTTCTCCTCCTGCAAAAAAAGGCAAACAATAAAAGCCTCAAAAGTGACAATAGAGGGCAAGTTCAAATATGCAAGAGAGCAACAACGAAATCTTTTTCACTGTACCTTTGACACCTCCAGTTCTTTGTTTTTGGCCGACAGAATCTCTTCAAAGGCTTGACGAGAGAGGGTGGGTTCTACTATCTCTTTCTTTTGCTGAGGATGTTCAAAAAAAGGTTCACATTTATGAGCAAATTTACTTAAACTTTGATCTTATTTTTTTTAATTCTTTTTTAACGATTATGTGCAAATATGAGCTACATATTACAATATCCTTTTTTTGTATATACAGTGCCAATTTGCAACAAGGGTCGTCTTAGAGAACTTTGCAGAGAACGTAAAAAGAAGAGAAAGTCCAATGCAATACACAATAAATGTTCATTCAAACAGAGCACAACGATTTGCCAGTCTTATAAACCACATTTTTTACTCACAATAGAATATAGAAAACGCCATTTTCTTGTTTTATGAAAAAAATATTAGCTTATCTTGAATTTCGTGGAAGCAACGCGTCCCAAAAAAGTTGGGGCATTTTTCAAAAGGCTGGACAAGAAAGTGGTACAGATTATGTCTCTTTTCAGGGAAGGTCATTTCATATTTCAGCGAGACAACACTAAACATCATCTATTATAACACACCGTTTTGTAGGAGAAGAGTCCAGGTGCTGTACTGCCCGGCCTGCAGTCCAGACCTGCAAATCTGACACGTTTTCCTATGTTCTCATGTGAATAAAATACTGGTCTATAAGATATAAAAATCATTACGTTCTGTTTTTATTGACATTTTTCACAGCGTTACAACTTTTTTGGAATTGGGATTGTAACACGGGTAGATACTAAGACGTTGTTGTTCTATAAAACAACTTGCAACGACCTCGTTTTTATGCTTCTTACCGCTTCTAAAGGCTCTTCCAGCTGTTTTTTCAAAAGTTCCTCTGGCTGCTGTGTTTTCTGCTCCTAAATACACACAAAGATTACAGAAAATATTGGCATTAGTAGTCTTTTTTTTTTAAATATTGTGTTCCCCAAGATCAAATATGTATAAAAACACTGTTCAATGCAACATTTTTTATTTCTGAATATATATGCAATTATTTCTGTGAATGTTCTATAATGACATGCACAGGAATACATGTAACTTGTGAGCAGAAAGACTAATTTGAAAGAGAGTTTAAATAAAGTAGAAAGGTCATGACCTTGGCAGGTCTACGAAAAAAAAGATTTTCTTCTTTTATTGCAACTAAATTTTAGATTTACATGTCAGGGTTTCTAAATATCGACCTCAATCAAAACATAATCCCTGCAGCCGCAGATGTCCAAGAGGCATTAATAACAACAATGCATGGCTGATAATGACTGAACTGCTCCTTTAATGAGGTGAAGTAAACTTTGAACAAAACCTGAAATGCACAGCGACTGAATATCCTGCTTCCAAAAGCGTCTCACCTCTGGCTGCACCTTTGTCTCACTAACGGACCTCCTTAACATCTCCATCCGGTGCATTTTGGCTCGGAGTGTCTCCAGCTGACCCTGCAGCTCCTGGACTCGTTCACCTCGAAGCGGGTCAGCGTGTCGGGGTTCTACCTCGAGAGACGCTATCTGCCTCTGGATGTCAGCTGCCTGCTCCCTTAAAATTTGAATGTTCTGCCTGTACCTGCAAACAAAAAAAAATCATATTTCAGAAAAAAAATTATGCATCTTTAAATAACTGGTTATAACAAGACAAAAAAAAAGAAAAGAAGAAAGAAAGCATAGCTTGGTTGTGGTTTTCTTGATTACTGGAGGAAAATCAAGTTATAACGGGACAGCACCAAAAGAAAATTCTGAAGTTTTAGCTGGTTTATATTAAGTCATTCTAAATTTAACACGTGTATACAGTTATATAAAGCAGGTAAATCACAGGCTGCTTCCACCTTTGTAAGTAAGATATGGGGAATATTGGATTAAAATAATTTTTCAATGCGTAGCCAGTGGAAAGATCATTGATTCAGATGGAGAGAAGAGTCTGAATAGATTCTGGAAATATATGTTTGCAGCTGCACCAAATGTTACTGGATGAGGACTTTGTAGTTAAAATGATTCATCAATTAATCAAATATGTGCAACAATTGTTTGGCCATTTACAAGAGTGAATGGCCAAACAAGACTTCTAAGCAGCCACTTTCCTGATTAAGTAGCAATAATTCAGTAAACTTATCCAATGAAAACACGAGAAATACAATTTGCCTTACATCTGCAGCTTGTTCTGGTCACAGGGAGAGCTGGAGCCACCAGAGGGCTGCTCTTCCTCTTGGACTTGTGTGCTGGATGTGGTCTTCTCTGGTTGCGTTTGACTGAGCTGCTGCTGACATTTCACTGGAGGCGGAGGGGGCTTCCCAAAGGACTTATCCGCAGAAGACCAGCGGTAGAGCTTAGGCTTCGAGGTAGAAGCCTCAACTTCTTCCACGGCCAACTTTCTCTTGGACTTTCTGGGTATGTGGGGTGTTTTAGCACCCTCTCTGTGTCCCTTTGCCAGATAGAGTTTGACATCTCTAAGCGGCCGCTGCACAAGGATGTAGTCGAATTCTACTCCAGTTCCCGTCAGAGGAACTCCAAGTTGTATGGAGTCTCCGAGCCTGAGAAGATGGGCTTTATAAGCAGGTATGCGATGTCCATTCACCCACACACCATTGAGACTCTGAAAAAATGAAGTAGGACTGTGTTTATCAAGTCATTCTGTCATTTGGATGAATTCAAAATACTACGGGTATCTAAATAAGTATCTAGATACCAAAGGTTTCTAAATGAACTTCACATAAAATGCTTAGACTGGAGCCAAGATAAAATGCAGCATGATAGAAACAGTATGCATTTGCTTCTGGAGTGCATGCCGGGGGACGAACTTATTGGCAGAGGGTCCTAATTAAACCGCGGTGCACCAGATGTGATCCAGACCAGTCACCATCTGTAAAAAGCAGTCCATATTTATTTGTGCATGCTTGAGTAAGAAATGGTTATCGTACAACACTGTTTAACAAACTCTGCAAATGTTTATCAGTCTGTGTGATCAACGCTTTGGTTATCATTCGACTACCCACAGAACTGCCAAGTCGGTGCCACGTTTGGATGAACAAATCTTCCAGCTTCAGTCCGTCACTGCCTCCTCTCTTACTGATTTCTGGTAGCTTTGTCCACCTTCGAATATCCCTGCCGAGGCACAGAAGCAAGTTGCACCCACGGCGGTCATAGACTAGCTGTTGGTTCTCGCATGCTTGGGAACAGCGAAATCATTTTTTTTAATCTCTTATATTGGATTGATCCGTTTTTCTGATTGATCAACTCAATATTTCGTCCATGGTTTTAAGCACCGCTTCACCATTTAGAATCAATTATGTCTGTGTCATGGCACATATAGTCTCGTGACTTTAAATCTTGATTTGTCAGTGGTGGAAGAAATATTTAGAGGATTTATTGAGGAAAAAAGACTGTAAATACTCCTGTCACACGTCACACCTCTCATCCGAAAGACTTCTGCAGTTCTAAACTAGTTGGTAGAGACTTTCAGCTTATGAGTAGTAGGAAGACTGTTCACATTTGGAAGTCATTAAGGTCTAACCAGTGTCGTTGACTTATCTGACCACTGTGTGGGTCACTGAAATCATTCTCATCTGTGAGTTGTTTAGCTGCCCGAACAAACATGTTTTTGTCTCAAGAACGGTTGTGAAACAGCCCGGGGAGTACAGGAAACCTGACACCAACTCCTCTGTTCAAAAATGGGTTTTCCAATTTACATAGATAACTTCTTCTTTTTGTTTTACTCCTCTCTCAAACCAACTGTCTTCGCTGTCCAAAATGAGTACATTGCCGCCCTAAAAAGAGTGCGCCTTCTCCTCAAGATGCTGGTGAACTGCCGAGGCTTGAGAGTGAACGATCTTTCAACGACTTAGAGGCCCGAAACTCACACCAACTAGTTTATAACTGAAGAAGCATTTTGGATGACAGGTGAAAACTCTTCAAGAATAATTAAGAAAGGAAAGTCCGGTTGCCCTTATTCAAGCTTTTAGGATTACCATGACCTAGGTGACTGAGAATATACACCAACAATCAAATCACATTCAGAACAGGTTTTGTGCTTCTAAGACAACATATAAACACATTTAAAAAAAAAAAAAAAGATGAGTGAATTCAAATGTTTTTTTCTACTGGCAATTTCTTTGTTTGTTCGCACCTTTAATGTGTTTGCAATGTGTTTATACAGAGAAGCAGAAATATTCAGAACATATCTCCACAGAAACCTGGATCACCTTCGTGTCTGTCACCGTCCACTGATCGTCGTCCCCTTGCTTGAAAGTACAATGCACTCTGGAGATCATGAAAGGACACTTTGGAGAAATCAGCTGGTAGGTTACATCCACGCCACGTCCAACAGTTATCTGGACAGTCAAAAACAAGCACGCCAATGAGCAACATACTCTGCAGCTCTTTAAAACGCTTAAACACCCATTGTATGTCTTATTTACAACGGTAACTTTTGTCGCTTTTTTTTCCACATTAGCTGGAAATATGAAAAAATACGATGCATTAACAACGAACATGTTTTAAGGAGTTAACTGAATCTACAGCGAACTTGAGCGAGGTTCAGGGTTAATATAAGTTTAGCTAATTAGCTAACATTAGCAAACTGCACCTCAGTATTCTCGAACAAGCGAAGCCAGTCTGAATTTCTTCCGACCCTCATCAGACATAACACCTCCGTATCTGAACACTCATCCTCCTCAGCCGCACATGAATCCGGCGTTACACTATCCATCTTATCTCATCCTGTTAGCGGCCGGTTCGACCCACAACAGCCCACCGTTGTATCAGCTCGATGCCTGCTAGCATCGTAGCACTGCAACAGAACCTGGAGAAACCGGAAGTCGCTGGATTTGTTTTGAAAAATAAAGGCGTTCAGTTCTCTCTAACAAAAATGATTAATTTAGAATAATTAATCATTTATCTGGCTGACTGTCACCCTAGACTTTAAGATAGTCAAACATTTTCAAAACAAGCAAATAGTTGGACAGAAAACAAACGACTATATACATTTCATACGTAAATATTTATTTTCTTTAAATTTTTTTTAAATGAATCTACCAATATATTAATTTTAAAGTGGTGCCCAAATTCTCAAAAATTAATAAAGTATGTATAAAGTATTTGCAGTTCAACAGTCAACATGGAAACCAGTGGTCTAAAGTAAACATCAACATGTGGTGGCCTAATCCCATTTTATTCAAATTTACACTTAAACTATAGAGTACAAATATAGCTTTTGGTGCTTTTTTAATACAGTATTCATCAGCTTCGGAGGGAAATTGCTGTTTAATGTGTAATTTAAAAGACCAAAAAAAAAAGGAAGTATCATTTTTTACTTAAACTACTTTATACAGTATTGAGTGGTTATATCTGTAACTACAGTGGATAATAAATGTTTTGAATACTACAGTAAAAAAAAAAAGTAACTTTAAAAGTCAAATAAATGTAGCAGAGTCAAAAATGTACAATATATTCACAAGAAAATGCAGTGGGCTGCACTGTTAAACAAATGTGAGATTTAGAGCTTTTTTATTTTTTAATTAATTACTGACTTATTACATTGAAGTTGAGATGAACACATTGATGAAGTAATACAAATGACTGTAACTCTAAACGCGATACCGTTTGAGCTCTTTTTCTGCTGCAATGTTTGTCTCAGGCTCGCCGTTTTTTCACTCGGGCGACCCCGCGTCCCAAATCGCGCGCACCCCGAGCTCCAGGCGGGACTTCCTTTCTCTTGCGGATGCGATATCGGGATTGAGCAGGCAGAAAGGGCTTGGTCGGGGTGTCACCGGTCTGTACGTGTGCCTGTGGACGGCATATAACCTGGCTGAAGCCCCGTAGATGAATCTCCTCCTCGGCTATGCTGCCTTGAGAGCGCCGCGAGTATCCGCTCTGCCAAAATGTCTGATGTCAACAAGACTGTTCAGAAATGGCACGCCAGTTTTAAGAAAGGCACAGACTTTGACTCGTGGGGACAATTAGTGGAAGCTGTAGATGAGTACCACATGTAAGTTGCATTCAACATGTGTGTTCTGTCTCTCCATCATAGGCTGTAAACAGCTGGTGTATCCTGGATTTTCAGTCCGTCCGCTCCGGACCTGCAGGGAGATAACGGCGTGCCGGAGACCGCTTCACAAGAAGTTAGCCTCGGAGCTGTCAGTCAGCTCTCACAGCAGTAAATAAACCCTTCCCATCCATGACGTGATGTGGCAGTTGTTGCAGAGGCGGCTCGGTGTGCATGCTTGCATCCCAGTTTCATTCGGCTCTTAGGGAGAGTCCTGTCAGGGAGGACCGCCCGAGGCTGCGAGCTGTGCGTTTCTCCGTGTGTCGTGCAATGCAGAAAAATGAGCCAATATTCCTCGGAGCATTGAGAACTAGTCAGCCACACCCTCTCATTGTTATGGGTGGGTTTCATGTTTTCAGTGAGGGGCGCTTTCTGCTTCTCAGTGATCAGATTTTAATTTTTTATTTTTTTGGCCACTTCCTCTACTTAGCGACCCGATTCGTCGGCTAATCAGTATTTTACAAATAATTTTTAATTGCTCAAATGATGAAAAATCCAGATCACCCGACAACCTCATTTCTCAGCCGCAAGGGGGCGCTAAAACACGCAGCCTCCTGGCAGCACTGCAAGGCTGTCACGGTGGATCATTAATGCGTCTTATCTGTGTTCCTCTGGGTTGATTTTTCTTTTCTTTTTTCTTTTTTCAGTCTTGCGAGACAGCTGCAGAAAGAGGTCCAGTCAGCGAATTCATCAGACTTCACAGAGGAGCAGAAGGTAATCATTACAGCTGTCAGCAGCCTCTGCACACAAGACTCCGCTGCTCTGCTGCACCTAACAAGTTCTTGTGTTTTTTTCTTTTTTCCCCCTATATATATATATATATATATGTATATGTATATGTATATGTATATAGAAAACTTTGGGAAAAGTTGCAACATGCCTGGAGTTGAGAAGTGCCAGTTTGCAGGTTTGTGCCTTTATTTGTTGGTGTGACTGTGGATAGATAATTAAACAAAGAGCTTCTTAATCTTTTGTAAGTTGTCCAGTTCATTCACTTGAAGACAAATGCACATATCTCAGCACTCAGATATTGTGTTCTGAACATATTGGATTATTACTTACCCTTTTCATGTTTTATCAACGCAACTGCTCAGCTACATCAAGTTTTGTTGAAACTGGTGGTTCAAAGTCACTCAGATATCGTGGTAATAAAGACTTTTTAGGAAGTTTCATGCACCAGTTGCCATGTTTGAAAAGCTCTTGACGGTCCATGTTCATGATGTGGAGTTCTGACCGTGCCCTTTGTCTGCGTTTCCTCAGTGCAATCAGTCGAAGGAGGAGTTCAAGTTAGAAGACCTGAAGAAACTGGAGAGCAGTAAGTATATGACCAATACCTCTGACATTCAGAGCTGTTCCGTGATATATAATCGTTTTCTTTCTTTTTTTGTCAACAGTAATAAAGAACATACTCACCTATAACAAAGAGTTTCCCTTTGATGTCCAGCCGGTGCCCTTACGGTAAAAAAATCCACCACATGTGTGAAACAGTTAGAACCTTCACAGCACACCAGACGCACGCTGCCAGTGACGCTGCAAATGAATTATCACAGGAGTTTTTACACATCTCAGGACTTCTGATCCATAAATACGAGGCCAATATATGGGCTTAGATCTTTTAAAAGTCATACAATTAGACAAAAAACAAACACTGTGGGTTGAACTGGTCAAATCTGGAGTTGAAGGTTTGTCTGTCGCACACTTTCATGGGATTCTTTCTGATCTCTCCGTTCCTCTCTGTCAGGAAAATCCTGGCTCCGGGTGAGGAGGAGAACCTCGAGCTGGAGGAAGAAGAGGATGCTGCGGCCGGAGCGGGTTCAACGGAAGCGTTCCCGCCGCGAGCGCCTGGTACTGTGATTCATGCACAGCGGCAGTTTAGAGCTGCATGGTCTCACGTGGTGCTTTGTCACGTTGTTGTATCTCGGAGAGCTGTTTGACCGTGTGTGTTTTTGTTCTCTCTGTTGGTGCTGTGCATGGCTTCATCGCTCACCCCTGCCTGTCTGCCTCATTCGCAGCTTTGCAAGGTACGGCTTTACCCACAAACTGCACCCCAATGATCTGAATTCGTCCTCCACTGCCGGCAGATCACCCCCACCCCCTTTTTCTTTTCTTTCTTTTTTGATCAGCCTGTCATCGCAGCTTGTTGCTGACCTGAACAAATGTGACCGAAAGTGTGTTGTTCTGAGTTAATTGTAGAATCGGATGCTTCAGTCTTTCTTTGTAGTGTAAACTTATTGATTTATGAAGGTGCTGAGCACCAAAGGAAGATGTAAATTAAGCTTAAAGCTGCGCTTATCAGTATTTTCACATTAACAATTGAACAACTAAGCACTGAATCATTTTTATCCCATTTTAAGTCATTCCTGTCCCCTCCAAAGCATTTTTCATGAAACGGTAGTTGCAGTGCCAGTGGAGACTTCACATTTAAACTTCCCTATAAGAGCAGAACCTCGGGGGGCCGTCTCCTTAACCAAAAGACCAATTCTGAATCCCGATCAGGGTCTATCCACCGTTGCTTAGCAGCCCTTCTGTAATTCAGAACGGGATATAATGTTAAATTAGCACTCCGCCAGGACTTTGCCGTCATAGTGACTGAAACTGAGCTAAAAGAAGGGCAAGTGTAGGACTTGAATTCATCAGATGGCCAGAAGATATTGACTATAATATAATTTACTGACTTTACAGAGTGGTAAGTTTTCCAAAAGTGAGTAATAAATGCCTCCTTAATTGTGGTTGCACCTGATTTATAATATTTGACTCGTGAGTAAAACATGTCATTAGATGGTAAACAGCATGCTACTGAAAACAGTCTGTTCATTATGAGACACGGATAATAATGTCTGTGACCTTTGTCCCCTTACAGGTACCCTGTTGCCGCGGTTACCTTCAGAGCCCGGGATGACACTACTCACGCTAAAAATTGAGAAAATTGGGTTGAAGGATGCGGGACAGTGCATCGACCCTTACATGACCATCAGTGTCAAAGGTACAGAACGCGTTTTAAATGCGCCGTCCCTCCAGGATTGGGGGAGCTCAGTTTGTGAGTTTGGCGAGACAGTGAAGACCTTCGGAGCTGCTAGTTTTAGATCACAGCCACGTCCTCTCCTCCGGTGTTCTCCCACTCACTCTTCATTGTTCTGGAAAGCTTCACAAGTGTTCTAAATCGTCTGCTCGGGAGCATCTTCCTCTGGTCCTGAAAACGCTCTGTGTTGTTGTGTGTTTCTCTGTCTGCAGATTTGAACGGCGTCGATCTGAATCCAGCTCAGGACACCCCTGTGGCCACCAGAAAGGAAGACACCTACATTCACTTCAGTGTGGACATAGAGATCCAGAAACATGTGGAGAAAATACCAAAAGGTAACGACTGTTACTAACCATGCAAAGAGGGCCTCAAAGGAGTTCAGCCCCTATGGACTTACAGCTCATCAGCGCAATGTTGTCAAAATTTCAGTTACGGTGAAAAGTCAGATGATTAGAGGACTTTAACTTGAAAAATATAAATTTAAATCCTGAATAGGAGAGGCCTAAGCAGGTGTTCGGGACTCTGAATTAAAATAACTGTCCACAAAGCAAGAGTAACTTTGAAGTGTTTGAAGACATGAGAGTCACTGTAATGGGAACGGGGGAAGGTCTGAAAAGTCTCAGTCAATAGTTTTGACTGCAAAAGAACTCTGTTGTTCCACTGTGACTTCCATTCTAAGTTTGCAAACGAGCACCTAAACAAGCCTGATGCACTTAGAAAAACAGGCGCCCTAGACGCACCATGTTTGAGGGGAAAATTATCTGGAATGTTAAGCAGGTGGGACAATCTGTTATGCTCTGGGTTTGTTGCAGCCAGTAGCAGGTGGAAAATTTCACAGATAGTGGGAAGAATTGGTCAAATGGGGCCAGCAAACCGCCACAAGGTGGTGAGCAACGCACCAGTTGTTTGAAGAAAATTTTCAGGCCCGTGGAATGTGCATAACAAAAAAAAAAAAACACTGTTGAATTGTGATAACAAAGTTGACCTGTTTCTACAACTCATCATAGCTTAGCTTAACTGCAAACTAACCGATATACTGGTCCGAAATCACAGAATTTGTCCCTGGATGTTAGCCGTTCTTTATTCATCATACGATATTTCTTAACTTTTTCAGGAGCAGCTATCTTCTTTGAATTCAAGCACTATAAGCCCAAAAAGAGGTTTACCAGCACAAAATGTTTCGCCTTCATGGAAATGGACGAGATCAAACCGGGGCCAATCGTAATTGAACTGTGAGTGTTTCTCAGACGCAGCATTTCATGGGCGTTTCCAGTAGGGACCGTGAAGTTAAAGCTGCCCCTCCTTCTGTTTCAGGTACAAGAAGCCAACAGACTTTAAGAGGAAGAAACTGCAGCTTCTCACAAAGAAACCACTCTATCTCCACCTTCATCAGACGTTACACAAAGACAGCTAAGTCTGAGCGCGCCTCCAGCCACCTCTACTAACCTCCCTACGAATCCAGCAAAACGTGGCGTCTCCCCCGCACCATCACATCCAGCAATACCAGATCAAAGCTGCGGTATTTTTCATGAATGTGTGAAGAGAGTAAAGTGAACTGAGCCAGACAGCTCACAGACACATATTTTTTTTATATTCTTTTAATTTAAGTGCATTTCATGTCAGCTGCAGGAAATCCTATGAGAAACCACACACACACACACACACACACACACACACACACACACACACACACACACACAAAAGGTGTTTTTTAATAACTTTTGGGGGTTCCATAAGCCAGCAGTAGCACATTGAAGCAGTTAAAGCCACCTCATGTTCAGTCTTCCTAGCATAACTTACAGATTTATGGGCAACGGGGACGCAAACTTGGGCCGTTTTTAAAGTTTGGCTTGTTGCGTTTGTGCCACTAGACTCTGGACTTTGAAATAAAAGCCAGCCAAACATTAACCACTTAACCCGACCAACTTTTTTTTGACTGAACAAGACCCACGAAGCGTTGTTTGTTGGGACTCCTGTGCAGAACATTTAGCAAATATGTAACGCAGTCGATGACAGAGTAGTTTAGAAACTACTGTTTTGCCGTGTTTAGAAAGGAAGGGATTTTGCTGTTGTACATTTGGTTCAAGATGGTTTACAAAGAGCCTAATCAGGGCTGATAACACTCAAAAGTACTACAGCAGAAATGCTACTGGCCCTGAACTAAGGCTGGTGTGTTCAAGGTTTAAAAGCACCCAAACCATGCAGACTTGAGGGAAACCAGACGTTCCCTGAATAAATAAAAAGGCAAAACATCGACAGCGGAGCCACCAAAAGTGCTCAGTTCACATATTCCAGGCTGATCTCAGCAGCTGGGAATGTTAGTATAATCTTTTACTATGTTTAGCTTTTCATAACTCATCTCAAACAAATATTCAAATTTTAGATTATTACATGAAAAATCCGCAAGTTTGCCAATTAATTTTATTGCCTCGTTTTGTAGTCAACCAGCGAATTAATGGTAGATATTTTAGACGGAATTAATCAGAAAAAAAGGTCCAGAAATGTAGCTTATTGTGTTTTCTGCCCGTGCCTGGACGTCAAACATCCCGTCTCACCCTTTTTGTTTATTCCTTGCATTAACATCTACGTTATCCATTCTGTAACTGCTTTAATTTATAGACAAATCTATATTATTTAATTTTGGGAAATGCATTTGTGTGCTTTCTTGTGGATCAGATGATTCGGACTGATAACACTCTCACGCCTGCACGGTGAACATGAAGCAAACACCAGCAGCTTGGCTTCAAGTCGCGTAATGAAATCTGCCTCGCAGCGCCTCTAAAGCTCAGCAACACATTCTTCTTTTTATCCCTGAAATGCCAACACGTTTCGCTATTAAATGAGCTATATTTAGCATTTCAAAACGATTCCAAAAAACACCATCAATGCATTCTGATTAACAAATAAGACTGTACAGTAAGCCCACAGCTGTTTGGTGGGTGGATACGGTTGGTGTTTGACTCAGCAGTGGCATTATTCAAATTTAAAGGTGTACTTATATTTTACTACTCAAGCTTTTCTACATTTTAACATTTGGGAAATGTATTATTCATATTAATAACACAAAAAGGTACATTGTAATAGTTTGGTTTGAATTGAAATACTCCCATTAATGCTTCAGATTCAGTTCTGTGTGCTCACATGCCTTTAAAGGGTATTATCGAAGCAGCATGGTTGGCACGAGGTGTTCAGACCATTTTTTTAATCCAGTGTTTTGTTTTTTTACAGATTAAATGTTTGTGTGTTTGTGTATTCAGTTACATCTTAATAAGAGACTGGAAAGTCGAAGAACGGACGAGTCTCTTCTTTTGAAATAACTATCCAGATGTTCCTCACTAAAATATTCACATTGTAATATTTGCTTTTAGACTTTATTTTTGTAACACCACAAAAATCCAGACTGTACGTGAACTGTAAGATACGCTAACTGACGAATTAACAGTAAATGTGTGTATGAAGCCCTACGATGTGTCAGGACTGGGAACTGTTTTAGTTTTGTTGACAGATTGATGGAAACTTTCTGAAACATTTACGATGCTTTTCATTTCTAATAAACTACAAATGAGGGAGTTTGGTGGCTAGTTTTGTAGTTCATCATAGTTCAGACGGCGGGTTTTGAATGTGTAGCATTTCTCCTTCGGTTACTTGCTAACAGCCGTATTATTTAATCGTATTCCTTTCTTCCCTCTCGAATATGTCTGTTCACTTACACGATAAAACACATTTTTTCCAACTTCCACCGAGTAGCATGTAGCCACTAACTCTAGCTTAACCAACCGCAGCCAACTGGAAAAAACTAAATAAAATCAACATTTAACTATTTTGAGGGGATAAAATTATAGATCTTAAAGGTGCTTACCCTTCCTTCTTTACTCCGTGTCAACACTGACCTTGTTAAAAGCTGTGTCCTTTTAACAAAACTTTTCACATTTGGGTTGACAGCTGATCTATTTTGTGACCAAATTAAGGCAAAAGAGGAGACCTAAGATTCTTTTTTTTCCCCCAAAAGAAAGATACTAAATTGTCACAATAAGTTCTCGGCTTTTCTTTCCTTTAAATTAAGCAGCAGGATGCAGTCAGTAAACCATGTTTTTAATCTCGGTAACAGCCCAGATGTATGCCTTATTTTTTTTCCCCCTCAAAGGCTTCACAACTCGTAAAGCTGATAGAAAAATAACACTTGCAGCATATACATTCTTTATTAATAAAAGTTCTACCAACATAGTAAAATAAGTTATACATCTGGCCATCAAATTACACATTTGCTTCACAGTTTGTACTGAAGCAACAACTTTGGGAAACCAGTTATCCTGAAATGCTAGAAGCTAAATCTCCCCGTTTCTCCTTTTGAATTTTTTTCCCCTAATAATTTCCACAGGAAATGGCATTAACAAAATTGCTCATTAAAAATCATTGCTATATATACTTTTTAAAAGATCAAGACAAATTAAAAACCTCTAGCATATACTGAAGTGTTATTGCACAATAAGCTGTTAAGTGGCAACCCTCTCAACTCTCATATCGATTTCAGACACATAATTATTGATGATTCTTTAATCTAAAGACATCACAGGGTTTTTTTTTTTTTATAACAGAGATATGAAAATCATCATGACCTATGTTTGGACTGGATCTGGGGTGTTATAATGACAGTTTAGGGCTGAAGATGAGTCCAAGTCTTTTGCCACAGCTGGTGGTATTTTTAAGGCTGGACCATTGCTGGCCTTGCTGAGTCCTGAGGGGCCTCCTGCTTCACGTTCTGTTGCTGACCGGGGCCGCTCTGAGCACCCGCTGAGTTCTGGAGGGCATTGGGTGCAGACTGACCGTATGCGTCGCCAGGGTGTGCAGAAAAGGGCGGGACACCTGGAGGCAGATCCATGTGTGGGTTAGGGTGTCGTGGTCCTGGAAAGCGCATGTCAGGAGGCATGGGTGGACGTGGTCCCAAAGGCCCCCGGACACCTTAACAGAAGAGTTGAAAAAGGGAGATAATGATGACACCTTCAGGAGAGGCCGAGAAATGTGTGACACAGAGGGCGAAATATTTCTCACTATTTTACTGAACAAAAAGCCAGAAAACGATTCCCCTCTACTTGTGCTGCTATACAACAATTTATCCCTTAGTATTACATTGAAATTGTCCATTATGATCCCAATAGCACAACGTTATCAGCTTTATTTTATATCAGCAGATCTTATGAACAACTTACAGTCACTGGCTTAAAGGAGAACATCACCTTATGTTTCACAACCTCAAAAAAAAAGCCCAGAGCAGATTAAAATGATGCAAGAAAAAACATGACGTGCTGAAAATAAAACTAAAGCCTGAACATACCAGGTGGCGGAGGCATTGGTCCCAAGTGATGTGGCGGAGAGGGACGGAAATGTGGTGGTGGTGGACCCCGAGGATCCATTATAGGTCCAGGGCCTGGCCTGGGGTGGAATAAGAGTCCATTGGCAGGTCGAGAACCAAACTCCACCCCCATTGGTCCAGGCAGGGGCATACCTGGGTGTCCATTGGCCGGTGGAGGAGGTCCATGAAGAGGAGGAGGAAGAGGGCCGGGCGGTAGATGGTAAGGGCCTGGCCGTGGCGGTCTGTAAAGTCCGGGTGGTGGCAGACGGCCGTGGGGGCCAGGAGGGAACAGTGGGTCATGGGGTCCAGGGGGTCCTTGAACCATGGGGCCGGGTGAGTCCCGGATTGGTGATGCTAGGAAGGATCCAGGTCCCTGAAGACAACGCGATCAGAAAAAAAACAATTAAATGTGTGCTGTCACATTTTTCCTGTAGGTTTAGACAGATTAAAACGTTAGTCGTGCAGTAAAGAGATCCACAAACCACACATTACTGCAAACGAGAAGTGCATTCAGCCAGGGCGAAATCATGTGACCGGTAACCACACACCATGATTATTTGAATTAAGAAAACTTTAAAAAAAAGAAAAAGAAAACAGGCCACTTTCTCAAGAACTTGACCCCCGACACACATACTGATACTTTTAAAACAAAAATTTTACCAAGATGCATTGTAGCTCAAGTTTAGGTTTGCTGCTTCTGTCAGTGCTGTGAGAGCAAGTGAACCCACACACTCAGCCTTAGAAATGTTACTTCAACCCCACAAGACCAAAGTTCCTTTAATCTCCTCCCACAACTCCAGTTTTGGGGGAGGAGTGCTTACATACACCAAGCACCAAGCACCTGGACTGGACAACCGCTATACTCACTGGCTCAGGACTTTCTGTGGAAGCTACAGCCTGAGTTTCTGCTTTTATCTGTGGATCTATGGCTTGTGTCTGTTTTAGAGCAAGAAAATACACAGCTGAAATGTAGGTAGAAGCTCCAAGTCTATTGATAAAGGGGGGAGAGGTGTCTGATGTGAATAAATGACTTACAGATCCATCCAGGTTGGCTGGAGATGAGCTTCGGGGACCCATCATGTCTGAATGAGAAGGAAAAACACAGCGTCACAAGAGAAACCAGAAGTCTCTAAAATACAAGGACTATAGAAGATGAACCCGTACCAGGGATGTGTTTATTTTCAGGGTAACGCCCATGTGGATCTGATGGAGGTCGAGGACCTGTGGGGGGTAGAAAATAAAAAGCAAGATTAAAACATCTCAGGGCACCAACTATAGATCATTTCCAGGAAAACCAAAGTTATCAGAAACAAAGGAGGAAACAAAGTAAATTAAGACTGAGTGAGAAAAGTTTGGAGCAGAGCTCAAGTTTTAAAATGAAAAACATACACACATTCAGGTAGCCTCGTCTCGACTCCAGAGTTCATACTGGAGAGCAGGTTGAAACAGTACATTTGCTGTGCATTTCACAAGAAAATTCTTCTGCAACAAGGATTTTTTTTTTTTTAATGGTTCAACTCAGTGAATAAAACAAAAAGGCATGTACCAGGGAGAAGGTAGGTGCAGGATGCAATACACACAAGGAGGGAATAAAAGGAAGAATCAAGGAGAAGGAGCTGAAAGGAAAAATAAAGTCAGGTGTAAAAAGAGGCGAGAGATTTGAGGAAATGAGGTTGTGGCAGAGGGGTGATGTCCAGCTTTGGCACAAATTAAAGAAGGTGATGTGATCCACTTGGACTCACCATACGGGTCGATTCGTCGCCCAACTGGGGCGGAAGGAGGGCGCCTGGGACCCTCGATCATTATAGGAGGGGATGGTGCACCCCCACTCACAGGAGAGGGCCCATATGAGTCACCTGTTATGATCAAACCACCAATTTACCAAAAGAAAAGAAACTGCTGACAATTTAACACAGTCTATGCAATAAAGACGTCCTCATTCCAGGCGATCCTAGACCATCAGGCACATTGAAATGACAAGCATGAAATACATCTGGCAGAGATGGAATCCACTCATTTAGCAAAATCAGATTATGAGGAGGATTAGAAAACTGCATCCTCGTCTGCAGTTCTGAGGGATGAAACTGTCCTGCTGGAAAGAAAACAGAAGGTGAACGGTGTGGACCTACCTTGGCGAGGGCCTGCAGTCTGACCAGAGTTCGGTCTGAAGAGAGGAGCACGACGCTCGTTCAGCTGGGAGGTAAGTACTGCCAGTCTGTTAACGGAGGGAAACCATTTTTACCCTTTTTAAAAAGGCAAATCAAATCACTTTAAAGTGCAAATTGTCATATCCGAGTTAAGAGTTTTCCCAATTTCGGCCGACAAACCGGCTAATTACTTTTAGGAGAAATTAATGCCGACATTACACAACAGCTGAACATGTAAAGAAATGCAACATATGTCCTGAGTATGCTTACTTTTCACGCAGCTTTGATGATTCGAGCTTCTCCTGACTCAGAGATCGCTCTGCATTACGAGCACTCACCTGGACACAACATGCACATTTAGTACAGCCACAATCACGCCAAGCTGCACGACAGACATACATGTCTATTTACTGCGCATTGGTGTGAAATTAAGAATAAATGTGGTGACACATACCCAGTTGGAGTGAGTTTTGTTTTCCTGCTCTTTTATCTAAAAGATAAAAAGAAGAGAAATTCAGTTCAAGTTTCAGCACGATTCTTCTTTCCATTTGCTCCGTCTGAAATAGTAATCTTAAAGAAATTCTACCTGTTCTTTGTAGACCTCCTCGGTCTTTTTCATCTGATCCTCCATTTCATTAATGCGCTGCCTTAAGACCTTAACCTGCTCCTCTGCTTCGAGAGCTTTACCTCCCACCTCCGACAGCAGATTGTCTTTGTTGCGTCGCTCCAGCTCCTCCTTCGTTAATCTCCTGTGAGGCGACAGAAACAATCTCCATCAAACAACAGTATCTACCTTCTTAGAACTTATATCCATCTCAAAAAGACAAACGTAACTTATTCAGTACAAAATCAGAGAGAAATTATGTCACATTTATTATAAAAATAATTTTATTACGCAAATATTTCCAATATTAGAAATCATAGTAACATGTCTGCATCTTTGAGGTCTGGCATATAAAGAAAAATGTGGCAAAGATTTCTACAGTGAAAATAACTTACTGCTGCAGCGCGTTTTCTTTCTGCTGGTACATTTCAACCATGATTTCATTTTTCTGCTGAAGGATCTTGAACTGATTTTCAACGTGGCTCTTGTCGCTTTTTAGACCTCCGATTGCATGTTCCAGCTCCTGGTGTTTTTCTGCAAAAATCAAGCAACATGTTTAGAGAGAAACACCTTTGAATTTGCTTCAAATGCGTCTTTTTTGTTTCCCTTCTAGGACTTACGTACCTTCTAGTTCCTTCCTAGACTTTTCTACATTGAGCAGTTTTGCCATGAAGCGATCCCGTTCTTCTTCTACTACAGTGAGAGTGGTCTGGACCTGGGAAGTAATGCAGGAGTTAAAATGCTAAATCTCGGAAAGACATGATCGCATTCAAAGTTTGGTACAATAATGATAAGCTTTAAAACAGTTGGTGAAATCTTACCCTGGATACATCCATCATCTGTTTGATTCTGTTTCTTATGGCTGTCTTCTTATCTGTTAATGACACTGAAAGACCATCAAGCACTTTGTAGGCAAGAAAGGGGTTATCATTAAAACAGATACACACAACTTGAAAACTACTAAATCTATCTGCAAAGTTTGCCTTATTAGTGACAGAGTTGGACTCACCAGCTGCTACTTCGCCATTGGCTAAAACTTTGGTGTCACCTTTTTGCAAATCACAAGCGTCCAAGTCTGCCAGAAGCTCAGACAGCACCTGCAGGGGCACGTTTTGTTTTAGGTGAGCCAGTTTTTTGATAAACAAATTTAAAAAAAAAAAAAAGAAAGGACAGTAAAATACGAAGAGACTGACCTCAACGTTGTGATCTTTGAGCACCACAGAATCCTCCAGCTCTTTTTGGGACTTTTGATAGACTTTAATCTTCTCGTTCAGCTCCTTGTGTTTGTCCTCCCAGCTTTTAATAGTAGCCTTGAGCTGCAAGACATCATGAGTCACAGAGGGAACTCTGAGGAAACCGTTTCAAACATCCAGTTTCTTTGATCAGTTAATGCCAAACAGGTCCGCATATCGTCTTACTGTTTTGTTCTCTTCCTTTTTGACAGCAAATTCTTTCTCCAGACATTTGTGTTGAGCGTTTCGTGCGTCCTCCCGAATCTTCGCCTCATCCAGGAGAATAGTAGTCTATTGCAAAAAGAAGGTTTACAACATATACAGAAATTGAAAGACTACAGTGATGGACTCTTAATACATAAAATACAGCTTAAGGATTATACCTTAGCAAGTGCTTCTTGAATCTTTTTCCGGCTGAGCTGCATCTTCTCATTGGACTTTTCTAATTTTTCAATCTGTTTAAAAAAAAGGAATCACACATCATGAATCTTTGAAGACAGAGCAATTAATGAAGAGATGGGTAATAAATAAATAAAGAAAACTGTTACCCTGGTTTCATTTTGCTGAGAGGTGGCCCGCTCTTCTTCGAGTAGTTTTGCATATTTGTTTCGCTCCTCAGCCATCTGGTCGTTCTGTTTCTCTGCCTTTAAAACTTTACTCTGTAAAAGGAAGCATGAGAGCTCACTGACAGTCAGTTATTTTAGTAGCTTTTTGAGTAACTTAAATAAATCACTTACGAGTAGAGCTGGTGTACCAGTTTGCGACACCGCCTAAAACATAATTTCCTTCTTACTTCGTGCTTACCTCCAAGTCTTGCATCTTTTTCACTGTACAACTAACAGTTTCCTTTGACTGTTTCTCGTTTTCTTTCAGTTGTTCAGTCTTAAAACAGAAGAAAACATAAGTCTTAGTTACTCCTGATAGTATTTTCAGTAACTTGTGGATATTTGATCACGTTCATCTTGCAGCTCACCCGTTTCTGGAGTTCAGATATTTTGGCATGAGCATCGTTCTTTTCCTTTTTAAGAGCCTGGATTTGATCTGTGAGTTTTTTATCATCCACTATTTTCCCCCCAAAACCAAGAAAGTACACAATCAGCAGAGATTTACACATCTGCATTTTGCAATGAAATGTGAATAAGTGGAAACCTACCAAGGTATTCTCTCTTCTTCACCTAAGAAAAAAAAAAAAAAGGAAAATCAGATAGGTAAACATTGACTTTCCATCTTATCAATACAATTTAAAATAAAACTCACAGCACAACCACTACACGTTATATAGCTTCATCCCTAAAAACTTGATAAGAAAGCAAATTGTTTCGTTATGTCAGACTCAAACTAAATGTTTGTCAGATTTAACATGTCAATCCAGATTATAAATTTAGAGTAAAAACAAATCTAAATTTAAACTGAAGATAGAGACTTATAGAATACCTCTTTGTCACAGTCAAATCGCATCATTCAAACTGACAAGAGAGCAGCAACACTTACAGCAAATACAGTCCTCCAGAAGAAGAGGGTGATGGTCAAGACTCCAACCAAAGCAG
This sequence comes from Odontesthes bonariensis, assembly GCF_027942865.1. Classification (NCBI taxonomy): domain Eukaryota; kingdom Metazoa; phylum Chordata; class Actinopteri; order Atheriniformes; family Atherinopsidae; genus Odontesthes; species Odontesthes bonariensis. The sequence goes on from NC_134529.1 coordinate 10,280,085, forward strand.
TGATGACAACAGCTTGCCAAGGACAGCCATACAACGTTTCCCCTGGCTTCCACTCCTCTGGCAGCAATGAAACCATCTGAAGCATGAAAACAATGTTTACACTGATGAATGAAATTAAGCTTGAAAATGATGCCATAAAGAGTGTAAAAAAAAAAAAGAAGTCAAGTGAGGGTTTGAAATGCATCCTTTTTCCCCCTTTTACCATGCTTTACACCTGAATACTGCAACAACACATCAAACTGGAACAGCAGACAGGTAAACATACAGCAAAAGTTCCACCGAATGTTAACCTCAACTCCAACATTTAATATTTACATGCATCTGTAGACAGAGTTGTGTATTCATTAACCATAATCTGATCAAGAAAAGGGCAAATCGCCAGAGGTGGTCATTTACCTGCGTCACACCAGGAGCATTAACATACAATAACAATTCAATCATTTGCTGCACAACAATGTAGTTTATGTGAAAATAACGCGGTTGGAATAATAAACTAAAAGGTCTTCAATCCAGTAGGTCATTTTTATAAATAAAGACATTCAGAGTAACCTTTTAAAAGCATTCCTTATCCATAGTATTAAAATAAAACATGGTTATGGCACTTAGCAGGAAACCACTGTGTACAATCCACATGCAACTTCCATATTCAGACACCTACATCTAACAAGGTTTACAAAATAACTGGCTTCAGTGGTTTTCATTAATGTCTGGTAATATAAAGTTTGGTAGCATTTGGATCAACCATAAAGAAATCTAACAGTTGTAAAGATTAAGAGTCCCCCAGTTGTAACAAGACCAAATACACACTCCGTGGCTCTGATGAAATACAGATATTGCAGTTAAGCTAACGCAACACATTTCCTGCAAAGGGTATCATGCTCTTTCTAGCCTGTTAGCCCAGCTGTATTTCAAGATTAACTGTATGATTTAGAATTGCCCAAAAGGGAAAACTGTCATTGTACTCAAGACAAATTATGTAAACCTAAAATCTTACAGAGGTAGGATCAGCAACCTCTACTATGAACAACAAGTTTGTGAGCAGATTCAGGGGTATCAGAACTCTAAGTCAGTGTCCATCTGTCAAATGCTTATCAACACGTCAGCAGGCCATAACAGCATTATTAAAACTGGACATGAGGGTTTAATCCCACAATTTGTTCCACTTACATGTTGCAGTTCTTTAAGAAATAATACATATATGTGATCTGGTTCCATCACAGGTGGCTGAGAAAATGTTTCACTTTCCATGCTCGTGTTTAAAATAAAAACCGAAGCTAGTCAAATGCTATTTGACAGATATTAGCTACCTTGCTAGCAGGTTAGCTCACTTCAAAGTAATCTGTACAGCTGCGCTAGCGATAGGTAACAGTGAAGTCTAATATTCCGGAAAACAAACAAGAAACGAGTCGTACAAACACCGAAAACGTGAAAAAGACTCGAAATAGATGGTAAACAAGATTTGACAAGGGCTCGCTAACGGTACAAGTGAGCCGTCATTCACTAACGCAATTCACTATCAATACACAACCGACGTTAGCTTAGCTGGGAGTTTCAATATGGCTAACTAATTCATTTCAGAAAGAGATTTGAAAAATCCGAAAGCTACAATTATCTGACAGCACGGAGTCCACAACACTACGGTGTGTTTTGAGAAATGTCTTCCGAAATAAGGCCCGCCGGTGGTGCCCTAATAGCCAGCTCAGCACCGGCTGTGTTGAACTTCAGCCTGCACCGCGACAGTCAACACAAGAGGGGGAGGGCCGAGGGACGTGCAGGGCAGATTGGAAGTTTCTCAACGCAGATATTCAAGTAAGCAAAGAAGATAGTACTTTGTGAGATAGTATCTGTTGCAGAAATACTAAAGACCAGTAAAGTGACGCGTGTACTACCAATTATTAAATCAAACCAGAAGATTTTAGAAATGTGGCACAACATCATTACATGAAAAACAACTGTCACATTTGTCCATTTTTGAGCTATCAAATGAGGGGCATTCCTCATAGAGGATTTATCTCAACAGAATGCATGCTTGTTGGCGGGTTATCCCCTAAACTCATATAAATCGTCTCCAACTTGATTACATTGAAGTTTTGCCAGCAGTGTTGAGGGTGCTGCTCTGATCTGTTGTGGTACAGAGGGAGCTGAGCTGAAAGTCAAAGCTTTCGATTTACTGGTCCAACTTTGTTCCCTACCCTCATCTAAAGTCAAGCGATTTGGGTAACGACCAAATGAATGAGACTCCAAATACAAGTGGCTGAAATGAGTTTCCTTCTGAGGATGGCTGGGCTCAGCCGTGAAGATAGAGTGAGGAGCTTCTACAACTGCCATCATACCTACACTGATCAGTGATTGTTCCAAACAGCTATTTCTTCTAAAATACAAACAAAACAAACAAAAAAAAACATATTTCATGAATGAACTTGCAGACACTTTCTAAAAAAAATCCAGCTATTTAGCTTCCAAACAAGCACTGCAGAAACACCTCATTTTTGTTGTGTCTTTTAAACAATCTGTAAAAACAACTAGACTAATGGTGATGAGTACGGTCCATTTCATTTATACAACCAGATATATAGAAGCTTGTAATTCTCAGACTTACCACTGTGGTCCACTCTGTAGTTTTATTCTTGACCATTAAGAGGATGCAGCCCATGTAAACAATTCCAGTTGAGAATAATCCAACTTCTTCCTCATGCATTTCAGTCACTGGCTCCATTGAGCCCCCAGAGCCTAATGGAACAAAATTCCCACTTTAGTCAGTTCAGTTTTTATCTTTCATGGATAGCCTCAATGCAAATGTTTCCTTATTAATAGTTAAAATATTCTAACAGAATATTAGATATAGATTGATCCAAGACTTCAACATAAACTCTGAGGAAGCTTAAAATCTTGAAAAAAAACATGAGATTTCTGAATAGAAATGTCAAATATATAGAATCATCTCCACAAGGAAGCAAGGAGGCTGACTGAGCATCTCTTCTTTCTGTGGTCATGCTGAGCAAATACTATCACACACAAATGAGGAACTGACACATTTAAGGAAAAACTAACTGAAACTGTCAGATTACTAACCTAAAGACGTATCCTCGACCTCAGTAAAAACTCCCATATCTGAAGGGTTTTCCAGGGCAGCTTGGGGGAGCTTTTGCGGCTCATCCGGTGCAGCAAAGTTCGGCTGATTGTCTTTGTTTTTATTAAAATGTCCACCATCTTCCTTCACACTAACGTCCGGTGTAGCGGGTACCTCCTCCACAACTATCAGCTCCTCTTTAGTCTCACTTGGCTCTTTTTCATGATTCATTAGTGTGTGGTTGTCATCCTGATTGGGATCCGGCATGATGTCAAATTTATCGTCAACAGTGAGGGGGGTGTCTTCTTCAACATTCAACAGAGGTTTATCTACAATGGAAAAAAATAAACAAATGAAATCCCATGTGAAATAAGGCATTAAAACAGACTTTCTAAAATGTAAACATTCACAATAAGTGTGTGCTTAAACCACCATGAAAATTTTAAGGTTTGAGTCGTTTTAGATCACAAAAAATGTCCCTTTTCTGGTGTCCCCACTTTGTGTAGCTTTTAGCTTTAGCTCGCTTGTCGGGAGAGCTTTTGATTCCCCAAACTAAGAGCGCTCTGACTGCTGCCAACTGCAGGTCAAACACACAATACTCATACATACTTTATTTAACCCCCCAAAAAGAAAAATCCCTTTAAGAACAGAACATTTTTAAGAACCGGTCCAGTGTGATCAGTTGCTTTATGGGTAAATTTGTTTAGTTTTGTATCAAATGGAAAGATGCAGCTGCAGCAGGTTGACACTTTTGCTGAAAGGAAGTGTCAAAGGAAAAAATCCATTGCTGGCAGTAAAGTGACATTCTATCACAACAGGTCATTTGAGACACATCCAGCTGTTGACCACAATCCCTTTTAGCTTGATGAATTAGCGTGGATATATTTCGAAACTAGATGTTGGTCTGAACGGGGCCTGAAAGCCCGTCTACTTTGCCGCAGTACAAAATTCTCCATTCCTTTTGTCAGTGCATCGTAAGCCGATGCAATCTGCTACACTGTGAAAGCCCAGATAATCAGTTGTGAAAGCAGAAAGTGCAAATGCCAACAGACTCCTCCAACCACAGAGGAGCAACTCCCACACTAGCTCTTGCATACATAAGAAATTTAAATGAAAAATTGTATTAAAAAAAAAAAAAAAAAAAAAATCAAACATACCTTGCTCATTATCTGGTGACTGTTCTGTTGCTAAAGGCACACTGTCACTGGCTGTTGAGTACTTCTGTCGTAGGCTGAATGCAAGCTCCTGAAAGCCATCCAGTAATTCAGTTTCCTCATCCAAACTACTGGTGTCCTTGTGTTGGTTGTAATCTTGTTTTGTGTCCCGGCTATCGAGCATCTTTTCGATCTCGTCCAATATAGTGTTCTCAGAGGCCTCAAGGATGCTCTCAAGTGCATTCTCGATGTCCTGCATGCTGCTAGTGTGAGACAAACGTGTCGCCTGCAACTCTGTTTCCAGATCAGAAAACATGGCCTCCACTTTGAAGAGATTATTTAGACCCAAAAGCTTTTGGACCCGCTCAACGTTTTCCTCTGTGAAGTGGTTCCTGAGCAGAGTCAGTCTCATTATGTCATCGCTGTATTCAGGCTCTAGAGTTGACACAGTGGACTGTGTTGTTTCAGGTGAGGTTTCGTCAGTGTGTGCATCATCTGACTGTGAGAGAGAGAGTGCATTTTCATCTTCAAGTAACTCTTCCTCCTCTTCATCCTTCTCTGCTTCTGTCTCCGCATCTTTTTCATCCCCCTGAATTTGTGGTTCCTCCACAAATGATCTTGCAGAGCTCTTATTACTTTCTAAATATGTCACAAAATGATCATGTATTTGATTATTAGGTCTGTCATCTACTGTATTTTTGTTATCTTTGACATCTGAATCATCCGACTGCCTCTTTTCAGCAGAAAGATCCTGATCTTGTTCACTTCTGTTAATGGATAATTCTTGTTCAGTCACAGTTTGGTTTTCTGAAACCTGCTCTCTTACAGCATCACTGTGCTGTATTTCTTCATCATTTTCATGGACCTCTGAATGCTTCAACGCCTCGTCTTCTTCTTCATTCTCAGTGGGTTCATGTGCTGTTTTAACATCCGATTTTTCACCATCAGGATTGCTTAAAATCTCATCTTGCAATACTGAGTGTAGTAATGACATTATACTCTTTTCTGTTGTATGGAGTATCGGCTCATCGTTTGGCTTTAATGTTTCAACCAAAGCCTCCTCATGTCCAACCCCCCTTTGATCACTCTCATCTCTATTATCAAAAAAAGGTTGGTCTTCCTGAGGTTCTGATAAAAATTGTTCTTTCTCAGTTTTCTCAAAAATCTGAGAGGTTTTTGTAGCAGCTTCCTCTTCGCGATCCTCGTCGTCCTCATCTTCATCTGAACTCACGTCTCCTGCTGTGGTCTCTCCCCCAGTGACAACTGAAAACACGGCATCTCCAAGTGATGTCCACATGTTTTTTTCTTCCGTTATTTTCGGTTTATCATCCTGGTTTATCGTCTGAGGACTTTCCTCCTTTGTTAGAGAATCCAGTTCTGGGGTGTCGATGGTTTGGTCAGAAAAAGACAGCAGTGGAATTTCCTTATTATCGTCCATTACATCTTCTGGGGGTTCTTTCACATCTTCACCATCCTCCTCTTCATATGGGGTCACTTTTGTTGTGATTTCTTCATCAGTGGTGATCGCATCAAAAGTTGTTCCAAGGGTAGTTTTCAACTTTGGGATCTGCACTCCTTTCGAAACCGCCACCGTTTCAAAATCACTTTTGGGCATAGATTCCAGCTCCGATTTGTTGGGTGCATCCTGGATTTCCCTCCCATCTGATGCCTGTTTGTGTTTTTGCTCAGGTTTTTCTCCTTCTGTAACATCAGGCTCATCTTCTGTAACATCAGGCTCATCTTCTGTAACATCAGGCTCATCTTCTGTAACATCAGGATCATCTTCTGTAACATCAGGCACATCTTCTGTAACATCAGGATCATCTTCTATAACATCAGGCACATCTTCTGGTTTAGACTCCAGATCTGTTATCAAAAGTGATTCAGTTGATGTGGCAAGTTCAGATAAGGAGGCACTTTGGTCGTCCTGTACTGTATCCAGCTCTTCTGAGAAATGATTGTGCTCAGTTTGTTTTTCGCTCTTAGTCACTTCTTCTACTGATGGCTGCGTTTCTCCCTGCTTGCTCTCTGCGTCTTGGATTTGGTCAGAAGTTCCATTATTTTGACTGTCCTTCTTCTCTTCAGACAAGCCTAAGAGTAGGTCCACATCGTAGATGTCAAACTTGTTATATCCAGAATCAAAACAGACAAAATCGGTTTCCTAAAAACAAGACAAAAAAGGAAATTACAAATATGTTGGTAATGGTTGCATTTCTCAAAGACATTGTGATGATAGTGTCAAAGCTCCATTGCATCTTTCATTGAGTTTCCATCTTAATTAAGTAGGTCTTTCATTTTGTCATACCTCTGTTGGAATTTCATGTTCTTTGTCAGTATAACGGTGGTTTACTGCAAGAAGGTCTTTTGGAAAATAGCCGAAGTTGTTTCCAACCTATTAGCAAGAGAATATGTTAAAAACTAGATGGAAAAACAGTTGTGAATAAGCATTTACAACAGTATACTTACACTTCCAGCCCACATGTCGGCCCTCCTTCCTGACAGTTTGTAGTACACATATATAGTTTCAGATTTTTTGAATGAAAGGAACCGACAATCAGGTCCTGAGAAATCTTGAACAGCTTTTCCCCGAAACAGAAGCACTGGAAAAGGAAAAAAAAACAATCTTACAGCTGCTGTATTTCACAGGACTCTCGTTTCAAGCATTAAACACGTACAAGAAGCTCTAATGCAGCAAATCAGAAAAAAGTCGACATCTCTAAGGTTTAGATTTTGATTACTAGTGGCATGCAATACACCCTGCACGAATTGTATTGGACTTAAATTCATTTTTAGAGAATAAGGTGCAAAGTAACTGGTGTGCTTGTGTCTTTGACACACTGTCACTATGCAGTGACCATATTTACTGTCTTATAAGCCAGTCTGGCTCTCTTTTTATAAGCTGCCAATTCAACGATTTCTTATCAACAACAGTAGCAATCTGGCAGTTTAACCTTGCTTGTAAAATGTAGCTCTACATCGGTTCGCTGTCAAATATCTAGTTTTTAAAAACTTCGCTAAGCTACTAAGGGTAAGGTTGGCCAACAAAATGAGATACAAGTGGACAGTTAAGCGACTGTGGTTCAACATTAGAGCGAACACAGCTTGTACTTTTCACTGATATTTGACCGAGCACTACATCAACATTAGCGGACTAAGCCGGCCGGTGGCTAATTTGCTGCTAACATTAGCTCTTGCTTCCACCCAGCGAGGCAGGCCGGAGCTGCCAGGCAGCTGGCCAGTACAGCCTGAGTCGGAGCAATTAACCCCGTTTAGCTTGAGTTAACACTACATTACCCGGTTTTCATCGAGCATCACACGGTTAAATTGCCTCAGAATAACAGCCAGAGGAAGTCAAGGTCGCAAATATCGACTGACAACAGGTCAGGAGATAAGGCGCAGTTTATGGCTAGCTGTGGTATCGGGATGAGGTGGGAGACGCATCCTTAAAGTCCCCTCGAGCTGCTGGTTAAACTTACTGCTGCACTCGTCGTCCGCGCATCTTTTAAAGTCGGAGAACCTTTTCTCCAAGGCTGCCGTTGAAATGAAGTTGAATAGAAGTAATAAAAAGCCTTGTCGGTAGAAGTGTTTTGCTGCCATGCTGGCAGTTTTGGATCCTGGCTTCTTGACTCCGCCGCTGGAGCATGAGCACTGGGCTGCAAGAGTCGACACGTCAGCACATCAGATCCGGCTGGGTGTCGGCACGAAGAGGTTTTCACAGGATGCTTCAGGTAACAATCTCAAGTGCATACACAGATAAGAGACCATTAACATCTTTTGTGTGCAGACTTCTTAATAATTATCTAGTGCCCCCCCCCCATTTAACTTTTGCCTGTTTGGTGTTCAGTGCAGTTTCTACACCCCCCACCTCCGAGACCAATTTGTAAACACTGAGGAACTTTCTCTCAGAGAGAAGAACCAGAACCAGAAAGGCTGTAAATGAAATAATATGTAACTTTGAATTGACTGTAGTAAGAACTAGTAATTGTAAGTGAGATGATACATTACACGATGTAAAAGATTTTCTAACTTTGCATTGAAAACAAAAATATATATTTTTAAATATGTGCTAAAAGTGAGACAAATGATGTATCGAGGCCAACCACAGTTGGACAGTATGGACAGTATGGACCAAGTCTGCGAGTGAACATGATGAGAGAATAAAGTGTATTAATTATAACCAGCTCATATTACAATGACTGATTAGATCATAATAACATTGTCACTGGTTCTCTTTTGGTTACTTCATTGTATTTGGATTGCTTTTTTATTAAGATATAGTAATTCTACTACACAAAAGGAAATATAGGTTGCCAGTTTTATTTTAAGGATATTTCTACACATGTTTTAGATCTCTGTTTCTATTTAACTACATATCTTTGTAAATGCATCATCACTTCTTAACCTTTCTTCCTATAATTTTACTTTTCATTCCTCTGTGGGTACAATGCATCATCTGATTGTATTCTGCTATTTTTGATTTGGAATAAGTAAAGTCTAATCTTTACGTACATTTTCATTGCTTAGAAATTATTCATTTTATTTCCATTGTACATAAAAACACAACAAACCTTTACCAAAGTGCTTTGTACAATCAGACCAAACTAGACAAAATTAAGTTTTTCTAAACATTTAAAATCAACTTAAAGCAAATTAAAAACTTTTATTTGTGTAGATGTGTGGCTAATGGCTTATACCTAAAACTATTTATACAGGAAGAGAAACATTCTGAGTAAAATATTGTCACAATAATGAAAAAGCAGATACGTAAACTTAAAAGAGAAGCAACATCACACAACCTGTTTGACTTACTATAAATGTTGCATGGGCAAAAAGGTATTTTATTTGCAATGAAAATGCTTCTGGATGCTGAAAGAAATAATAATCATAATTGTGGAGTTAAAATGTTGTGACTGACTGCACTGAGTAAGTGCAATATTTCACAATTTTTTATTTAGTGAGTTCCTCTTCCTATTAAATTACACAAGATTGCAAATGATTATGCTGCTATATTTACAGCTGGATTATTCCCCTTCAGCAGTTGGCTCCTGGAACGCATTAAGTGCAAAGCCTATAAAAGACTACAACAACAAAAAAGGCATAAATGACGCTTAACTTCTGCCCACTTGCTTTAAACCAACTCCCTCCTGAAGGAGGAGGAAGATGTGGATCAGACATTGGAAGGTTGATTCTTTGCCCCGCCTTTTCCGGTCAAAGCAGCCAATAACCGGGCAGCTTTCTCCTTCACTTCCTTAGCTGTATTGAAAGCATGGTCGATAGATGGAAAACAATCACACCATTTGCAGTCCCAGTAATGATCAATAATTGTTATAAGGCCTAGAGGAATTAAAAAGCCCGACTTGCTGCTTGAACTTAGACATTAGCTCAGCGCTGCGGGTTAGCTGATAGCATCGGCAAGTTGGTTTTGGACCCTCCGAAAATAAACATCTGGGCAACCTTTACAGCTGGGAGGTAAGTCAGGACGTGAGCTAACTGTGTTTTAGGTAAGATTTTAAATATATTAACTTGATTTAAGAAGTGTAGATTCACCGGCATCTACAGAAAGCTATGTTAAAAAAGCTAACTAGCTTGCAAGTTAGCATAGAAATACACTTGAGTTGTTAATTGTCAGTAATGGATGTGTGATGCCTTAATTACATAGAAACAGTTTGCGTATATTCATAGACGTGTAAAGTGACTTATATTACATAATCCCAGCACCCTTATGCTATCTACATACATGCCTGTGTGTACAGTAGGCTACAGTGAAAATATTGCAGACAGCAAAAACATTATGAATGAATTTTACCACGTGAGGGATAAGATAAGTGAGCACAGAACTTTATTTGCGTACATGGACACACGCCTAATATTGCGTAAGTCCCACTTGTGCTGCCAATATGGCTTGGATTAGTTTAAAATCTGCAAGTATGGGGCCTCAAGTGATTGGAGTGAAATCTGAGCAATCTGTTCTGTTTTTCAAGTTATCCACCCACCAATGCATCCATCTATCTTCATGCCAGCTTTTATCATGTAGAGGATCACAAAGGGCTTGAACATGTCCTAGCTGACTAGAGCAACAGGTGGACCACAGTCTTGGCAGGTCACCTTAAACCATTTCTGAGGCATTTTGGCTGTATCACAGAGTGCATTATACAGCCGAAAGATACCAGTGCCATCTCTGAGCACCACAGCTTTGAAGTTTTGCAAGTGGTGTCTGTAGGGATTTTTAATATAGATGGTCTGTGCCACAGTAACACCTACAAGATTAAATAACAAGATTTCCCAGAAGACTCTACCTGCAGCAACTTGCCTTTTTCCCATTGCGCATCCTGTTGTTATCTTGGTCTCTCAGTAGGTAAACGAAACACAGGCACTTTACTGTCCATGTGATGCAGTAAACATAGTTTACCTGACCAGAGCACTTTTTTTTTCTTTTCTCTATGGTCAGTTCTGGTGCTTATGAGCCCATTGAAGGTGCTTTTGGTGGCGGTCAGGGTTCAGTGTGGGCACTTTGAGCACTCGGTAACTATGATGATTAATGTGTAACAAGCTGCGATTCACTGCATATTCTGTCTTCTTTTTGTCGTTGATAGTATTTAGATTTTCATCAGTTTGTGCAACAGAAGCTCTTAGAGCCATCCATTACACCCAACCCGCATTAGTGAGCCTTGGGTTCTCATGAGTCTTTTGCCAGATCACCAGCTGGCCTTCCTTGGACCACTTTGGGTATGTCCTCACCACTGCATACAGGGAATGCTTCACCAGACCTGCTGTATTGGAGATCCCCTGGCCCAGTTATCCAGCTGTTACAATTAGTTTTTGGTGAAGTTGCTCATATTGTTACACTTACCTATTTTTCCTGCTTAAAGACAGAAGATTAAAGATCCAACTGCCCACATGCTGCCTAATATCTCCTACCCTTTTAGAGGCGCCACTACAATGAGATAATCATTAATTTTGTGGCTGATTGGTGTATATTTTCTACTCATAGCTTGTGCACATGTAAGTTATATGTTTTCTACACTGAGATCTATGGCAAAAGAGACCCATGTCAAATTCTTGGTATGTGCAAACATCTTGTGTTTCCAACTGACAGATCCTTAAAATGATCCATTTTAAATTTTCAGAGTCGAGGGAGTAGTTCAAGAATCTCAAATTAAATATTGATGCTGAATTTGAATGTCATGCAGCCAAAACACCAAGTTAAAAATCTAACTGTGGCTCAGCCAGGCTTTTCAGACATGACTCTGGAAACCTGTTTTTAAAAGAAAATATCCTCCTGAAGACATTTCTGTTCCTACAGGTGGCTGAGCTGCATACCTAAGTCTAACTGCAGTGCTGAATATGGATGAGTTGGACAGACACCTGGAGCAAAATGTCTTAATGATGTCTCAAAATGATGATGACTCCTCAGACACCAGCTCTAGACGAGGAGGGAAACAATTAAAGCTCCCTCTTGTTAAACCCATGTGTGTAGGTGAGATACACAGCATTTATTGTTCATTTATTTTTCTGTCATGCCTTTGCTGACATATGAATTTATTGCAAATCTTCTGGTGTATATAACTAGATCACATGTGCATGAATATCCTTATTATGTGTTGCATATGTAAACATAATTTTCCCATGATCTTATTGTATATTTTCAGAGACAAGACGTGAAAGTGGGTTTCACCGGAGTTCCAGAACGTGTCTAGAGCTGATCAGAGAAGCCATGCTGCATCATAGATGGCAGGAGGCAGCAGAGTATATGACATCCTACCCCCAAATTTTGGAGGACAAAACTAACAACATGTTACAGCAGTACAAAGAGGTTAGGTTATTTAAATAGCCTATTCTTTGTCATATCGGCAGTGCTCAGCCACATGGATATCAGTACACAAAACCTGGAAAATAAGTTATTATACACACTGTTAAAGGATGGACTCATTTGCTTTACTGGGATTAAAAAAAGGGGGTTGTATACATTTAATTAAAGAAGAATTTTAGAATAAAATACAAGTTAACATTTAGAGGATGTGCTGTCTTCAGTTCAGTCTTTTTGTGATGTCTTTTCCAGCTTGTTTGGAGAATCGGCACTGAGATCCTTCACCATCATCCCAAGTCAACAATGGAGGACTACAACATTATCTACGAATGCATGAAACATTCAGGAGTTAAACGTTACCTGATGGTAACTGACAAGCCTGACTTTAGTGTACTCATTTAATTTAGTTTTATTTTCTTATGAGGCCCATTGTCCACATGTTTCTAGATCTGTTTGGAGCATTCCTTCCATCTGATGCTCCATGGTCACTTTGAAGATGCAAAGCAGCACCTGTCTGCAGCTGAAAGCTGGCGGTATGGGAAGGAGTCAGCTGCTCAGCTTCAGAGGACTAAACTGATCCAGGCCTACAGGAGCTTGCTGGATTATAGAATCTGGTCTGACAAAAAGTTTTCACACTCCAACAACAGTAAGGCGATACACAGCTTCTCACCCCAAGAGCATCCATTATTTACTTGCGTCTGTTATGAAGACACTTTGAAATGTCTTATGTGATGTTACACTGCCACCTAGAGGATAGATACACCAACTGTGTGTGTAATGGTGCAACTGCAGAAATGTCTGTGAAGGATGCTGCTGCGTGGTGATATGTCCCAATTATATGTCACCTCCTCTATTTTTCTGTGATGTTTGGTTTCCTTTTTTTTTAGATTGTTTTGACTCTGACAACCAAGGCATGCATAACTATTTCAGACAAGCCTCTGTGAATCTTAAAGAGATTTTGAGAAACCCAGGTGTCTGGGATCCCTTCATCCTGAGTTATGTTGAGGTAAACACTCATTCCTTAAGGCTTTGATTAAATAATGTACGTTTTCAAATATCTTGAAAACGAGGATAAAGAATCCAGAGTCTTTAAAGTCTTCAAAGCGAAAGTCATGGTTCTGCATTGAATCCCTGGTGATATGGGGTGTAGTCTCTAATCAGAGTAAGGAGATTCCTTTCGGATCTTGTGTTATTGTAGTTTTATTTTGGCAGATGCTGGAGTTTTATGATGATTGGGAGGAGGCTCTGAAAGTCCTGAACGACTACGCTTTTGACAACAGCTTTCCACCCAATCCCAATGCATATTTGTATCTGTTCCAACACTTGAAGCGGCACGGTGCTCCTCAGAAGAAACTGATTAAAGTGTTGAAGGTAGCACTGGAGAAAGTACAGCATTGACATAAAGCCAGAAATTGTTCATAAAGACAGGCATTGCTTTAAAAGTTAAAAACTGTCATTTGAAATGGTATATAGATACTTTGTTTCATATTAGACACATTTTTTTCTGTTCTATTAACTTGACTAGAACTTGTGCCTACATGTAATCAGATTTGCAACTACACACATACAAAAAACTGTTCGTCTAATGTGTACTCGTAAAAGTTGACCTTTTTCATTGCTGTAGAACCTTTACGTGTTAGTCCCCAGCCATGAGTTGATGTTGGAGTACAGTTCGCTGCTGCTTCAGTCAGGTAAAAGCAAGTTAAAAGTTCTCACTTTGTAATAATTAACACTTAAAATTAAAGTCTATATGTAGAAGTTTCTTCTTCTTTTTTTTTCTTTTTTTTCAGCCAGCGACATTTGGTTTTATATTTTTCAGAACGATTTTGCCATCCATGTTTTACAAATAGGCATGTAATTTTTTATTTTTTTTCATGTTTTGATAGAGAAAAAAAGTAATATTCAGAAAGCTTTAGGAATCGTTCTGGAAATGCTTGACTTCGCCTGCTGGAGGAGCAACGTGGACGTGTGGAAGTATCTACAGGCCATTATTCACAAACTGCAGACAGAGTAAATACATAAATGCTTTATCATCATATAAAAATTCTGTTTTTATTTCAACAGACTGCTACTGGGTTTTTTTTTGTTTTTTTTCGTTTTTTTTCTTGTCACAAATCGATGAAGCCTGTCTTTATACTTGATATCTGCTTTGAAATAGAGACAACTGGGAAAGCATTGTCTCTGACAAGATGGCGTCAAGAAAAGACTGGTGGCCTGCGCTGCACTTTACGAGCTTCCACGCCTGCAAAGACTCTGAGGAGAACCCTGAGCTTCTAGAAGTGAAGGCATCGCTGATAAAAATCCTTTGTCCAGGTAAGCTGGTGTGCATTTTTTATAGAGTTGCTCCCAAAGGTGTCATCACCGACACACGCATCAAATAAAACTACCAGCATCAAGAAAAGGACTCTAGCATCAGTTTTTGTTTTGCAACTTCCTTCCTTACGTACAGTAGATATTACCTTACACAAACTAAAACCTTAAGATATAACAATATCAAATATTGAACAAAAAATTACAGTTGCTGATAAATAATGTATATTGATGAACACTGCAGAAGTTTTAAAAGCGGCTTCAGACTAAAGTACATTACAATGTCTTTTTGAAAGTTTGAAATACCAAATACCACTCTACACCAAGTACTGATTATCTAAGGGATTGTACTACCTAGTCCTATAAGCTCAACTATCCTGGTTTATAATTTCTGGTAAAACTTTCTGTATATTTTCCCTCAAAGGCAAATCAACAATTCTAGAGTCTGTGAAAATATACTGTATCAATCAGCACCATAGAAGTTGTTTTGTTAGTCTGATGGCTCTACATAAAAAGTTATGTTTTTTTAGATCCACTTGTTATTATTTTGTCCATTTGTTTTCCTTTTAATAGATCGAACACTGAGGTACGGTGTTGAGCCGATGACCAATGGAGAATAGACTTGACTGTGAAACACTGAACTGCCTGTAAGCAAGTGAAAACCCCAGGCAAGATGTCTTCATGGGGACCCTTCGTGAATGCACTTTTTACATGTTTATTTCAGTAAGACTAGTGAGTTTCTTCTCTTCCATCAAAATATTTTTTAATTCAATGTTTACAGACAAACGGTTCTCAACCTCCCCAGCAGTGCTGGGCAAATTGTGCCTTGAGTTTTAAATCATGTTTTTCTTACCGCCAGCCAGCATAACCACTAGGTGGAGCTCTCGTTCTGTATTTCTTCATGAAGTGCTTGACCACCTAGTTATTGATGTAAAGGTTTTTGTGAACATTGTAATGGCAGCTAAGTCTCTTTCTGACCTTCAACTGCTGTACAGAGGTGTTTGATATCAGAAGTGAGTGTAAACAACACAAAGCCAGGGGGATTTTCTCCCTGTAATCTCTATTGTCATTTCAAAGAGATTAATCACAGACAGAACATTGTGTGGTGCAGACATGTGCGACTGACAGTTCACAGCTGGTTGCTGCTGAGGGCTTCAGCATTACTCTCTTTTTCTGTTACATTTGCCACCAGTCAGTTCACAAATGACTCGTGGCCAGCTTGTGTCACTGTTTTGCACAGTATTCAGCGCTGTCAGCCATTTAACTGAACCTGTATCAGTGTGTCCTGCAAATGGGAGGCTTGTCATTTTTGATGCCACTTATGCATTGTCTATAAGAAGAATTGTTTTTGTCCGTTAAGAATGTTTCTGATGGCACAATGTGATCTGGACTTCAAAAACTGTTTATTCTTCTGAGTCCTTCAAACCCGAACATGAAATAAAGTCTTGCTTGCAGCAGCATGCCAACTTAATAAGTGAGAGTGTCTGTAATGATTCTGTGTTGGTTAGCCACAACGTTGGCCATGGAGCAGCTCAGTCAGCCATGCTGTATGTGTTGCTTTGCAGTCATTATATAAACCAAGGCCCAAAGCACTTGGCCAACCACAGGAGCAGCTGGAGAAGGGATCTGGGAATACACAGCACATGTCGTTTGAAAATTCACAACGACAGTGAGGATGATGGAGTTGGGAGATGGTTACCACTTACTGTTTTTTTTTTTTTTTTTTTTTCCCAGGGCTTTAAATTAGCTTAATCATCTACACGGATGCTAACATATATAACGTTGCACTGTTGTGGAGCAGCTCCAGTGGAGTTTGGTTGACAGCTTTCCTTCTGTACTTTGACCCACTCGACCCACAAACCATCAGGGAGGCTTGTGGGTCAGTCTTAGATGTTGCTCCTCAACAAATCAAGATAGAATTATTCAACAACTGGATTTTTGTCCTTTTTTCTTCATTAAATTAAAGGGCCTGGTTTGTTTGGGTTTTAGTTTCTCCCTGACTGTGGCACACAGACAAACGGTTCAACTTTAGATGTTGATGTAATCGCCTATTTGAGATCACTGAGAGTCACCAACAATAGAAAGTGTCCCCAATGACCCTTGCTGCTTCCTGAAGCAGCTGCTTGAGTCTGGGGCAGGTTGTGTTGGATCCTGACAACAGTGGTAATAAAATTTGCAGGTTTGCTCTCAGCGGTGGTCTGCATGCTTTGCCAAGACACCAAGGCAGGACAGGGACGTATGCTTTCCATCATACCTTACAGTATATGTCAGGCTTTTTTTTTTTTTTTTGTATTACATGATACTGCTTAAATGTTCTGGAAAATCAGGTGAGGTTTTATTATTTTGATGAATGAGAATGTCTGTTTAAGGCTAATCCACCTTGTTTGATGCAGCTGATGTTTTGTGGTGCTTAGTGACTGTGTTGCAAAAATGCCAAATTTAACTCATTTGAAGTTCCCATTAAATGGAGTTGAGTGCTCTTTTTGTTTATATTTAAATTTTTTGCTTCTGTATATTTATGTGTTTTGCGTAAAAGGGCTCGGCAAGCCAATCCCCCTCCCAAAAGGCTCAGTCTGCTCTGATTGGGTAGCAGCCACGGCTCTGCAGCTCTGTCGAGACTTCAACTTAAAAAATCATTAAATATGACATGAAGATGGTAGTCGCCTAAGGGGCAGGATGAGTCACCAATATTTTTCAAAAGTCTTCCAGGAAACAATTAGGAATACCAGCAGAACAAGTTTTTTGTCATTACTTGGACGGATGCCGGTGTTTAGGGGTTACTGCTGGACTTATATACAGTTATTTAAACAAATTTGATTTCACATGGACTTTAAGAATTTTTTGTTTTACTGTAAGCTTAAAAATTCCAACATTGGTTCAACTTGAATTCAACTTGAAGATGGCGGGGGAGAGGAACATTTTATCAGGTGTTGTAGGTGATTTTGAACAGGTGGGTTTTGAGCTGGCTTTTGAATGAGGGGAGTGTATCGGAGTTCCGGATGGCGGGGGGCAGGGAGTTCCAAAGGGTAGGGGCAGCGATGGAGAACGCTCTGTCCCCAAGGGTGCGGTACTTGGTCTTAGTGATGGGAGTGAGGAGGTTTGCATCAGAGGAGCGGAGATGTCGAGTGGGGGAGTAGGGGTGGAGGAGGTTTGTAAGGTATGGAGGTGCAAGGTTATTGAGGGCTTTGTAGGTGATGAGAAGGATCTTGAAGTTGATTCGCTGTTTTATTGGAAGCCAGTGAAGTTGTTGAAGGATGGGAGTGATGTGTTCTCTGGAGGGGGAGTGAGTGAGCAGTCGGGCGGCCGAGTTTTGAACATATTGCAGTTTTTGAAGAGCAGAGGAGGGGAGGCCATACAGGATGCTATTGCAATAGTCGAGTCTGTATATGTTGTTGAAATGGAAAAAAAAAAAGAAAAGAAATTGTTTGTAGTTCACTAACCACTCACTATGTCACAGAAGCCCAAATGTCACACCGATAGTTGCAGGAAAAACCTTGTGATGCTCATGGTTTCCAAACCATGTCATTAAAAGTCATGTTTTAAGTGTTGCATGTAATGTCACCATAGCAACCACAATAGCCTCTCAGAACTCATGGCTGGTTGACATTTGAGAATCAACATATTCTCTGACTTCTCTTTAAATTTTCAACACTTAGCAAGACAGGAATGAGCAGTCTAAGTACTTCCATCTCAATTTCCTCAGAAATTGTGTCGTCTTTTTTTGGAGTTTGTTATTTTCAAATGAAAAGATATTGATGAATCATTCTGGACCTGGATGAAGAATGCATGGTGCCCGATCAGCCTACTGGAGTTGACTAATCGGAGCAGAATGGACTTTTTTGGGAGAGGGTTGGCTTCACTAGCTCCTGGTTTTACAGGAAATGTGTGAGAATGCATAAGCAAATGGCACACAGCACAATGTTTCATGAGAGCATTAAGAGCACACACACACACCTATATCTAATAATAGTAGGAGGAGTGAGTGTTTCCACTGCTACTACTGGGCACTGAGCGGCTCCACTGGTTCTACCAGATTGATCAGTTCTCAGTGTGTTTGAAGCAGTGATGCATGTTCACCTCAGGTAAAAGCAATCTCTCCAAAGACTCATCTGACAACTCTTAAGAGGTCCTTTAGAACTTTAGACAAGAGTGAAATTTACAAACATCATCAGCCTGTCTCATGTGTGAACTAACAGGCACGATAAGTGTTTGTGTTATTAATGATCCATGCATGCTGCAGGCTGAATGTGTTTGCCGGCGAGAAAAGCACGTAATTTTGTGCCTCACATAGAAAGGTCTTAGATCTATCTTTGGTGTGCACAGTTGACATTAAATGAGTTTTTCCTTCTCTCACAGTCTCGTTCCAAACTCTCGGTTGGTCTGCAGGGCTCTGAGGATTTGTAACCGAAAATCCAGACTTTCCACGGAGACGCTGAGTAACATCTCAGTGTTTCTGCAAGACATTTGAAGTATGGTGGGGTTTTGGAGTGGAGGAAAAGAAAGAAAGTGTGATAATTCAGCCTTGCAATTTGGACTTTACATAAAATGAAGTGTTCACCAGTGCCACATACCACAAGCAGGAGGGAGATAAAACAGGAAAATATTAGACTGAACTTGACTGAGAATCAAACTCAGAAATAAAAGGGAATTTAAAAAAAATAAACATGAATGAATACCCTGAACATGTCCACTTGAAGTCTTATGGTAATTAAATGAGTTTAGTGCAAAATGGCCAGCATGTTATGGTTGTATTCCAAAGCTATGATGGCCAGTATGATAACATCATCAGCAGTTTGAGACAAAAATGATTGGAGTGGAGTCAATTCTTCAGAGAGATGAGAAAAAAAAATGCAAAGATTCCCAAAAATATTCTCTCCGTTTTGTCTGTGAAGTTGAAAGTGACAACTCCAATACCTTTGTTCTCAGAGTGCAGCTGCAAAAATAGCTTTCAATAATATATTAGGAGAATAAAGACTGTGTGAGCTGGTTTCTGCTCAGCTGCGTGTGTGCCAGGACCCGGAGTTTTCTTTGCTGCGCACCAATCAGGCTGGTGAACACAAACTGATCCTCCAGACTTCTCTGCTCTACTTATCCAGCGTGAAGTAAAATCTCACCCTTGGAATAAACAGCTTATTCTTCTACATATATTAGCATATGATCTCCCATCCTCACTGGACGATTACTTAAACAGGATGAATAGTCAGGACTTATTCCTGGAATTTGTCTGCATGCAAACAGTTGAAGAGCTGCTGTTGTAATGTAATGACTCTGAAATGCAAAGTGGGTTAGGGTTAGGGTTAACTCAAAGTGCCTTGACCAGCAGAGCATTTACCTGAGACTTTAAATTCTGGAGTGCCTCAGTGTGATAAGTGGCAATACAAATGTGACTTTCCTTCAAGCTCCGCCGAGGCCAGTCAACTGGAGCACAAGCGGAAAATAAAACCCAGTGATCAGAAATGTAGAGAAGGAAAGCTGAACAGAATTCTAGGTGGGAATAAATAAATATATGGATGACAACCATGACAGTTAATCTATATATATGTTTTGCATCTGTAAGGGAGGGAATATTTTGAAATTGGAAGTGACATGCCACTGTGCATCTTCCATGAGTCTGAACAAAAGTGTTTTAAGTGTTGACTTCTGTCGCTGTTTTGCGGTTGTGATCAAACACTGTTGAATGTTTTAGGGTGGTACTCAACTTAGCTGTATGCTTTCATAAAGTTGGTGCACCCACATGAGACGACCTCCAGCAACATACTTATTTATATTTGTGCTGAATGGAGAGAACAGCTGAGGGAGATGGGGATGGTAATTCTGCAGGTATTTCAGGTATTACAGAAAGAGGAATCAAAGTTGGGAATTGATGGTGGAACTACTGGAAAATGATCAAAGTAATAACAGTTGTTCCTGACTGGAAGATGAACATCTTAATCAAAAAGGATCACAAGCCATCCAATAGTTAGGATGCCTCAGTTCGGACCATAACATGCTGGTCCGAATTACTGGCACCACAAGAATTGGAATACAATCATGAATAAAAGATGAAAAAAATCTCTAGCATAATATAATGTAGATTAGTTTGATAAAACAAGTTTGATAAGAACTATTTTTGGCTGCAGAACCTCTGACAACAGTTTACAACCTCAAAACTGTTTCTTTTAGGCATCTAGAAGCTTCTTTCACCATTCTGCTGGCACTTTGTCACTCTTCCAATGCTACTCACAAAGACCCTTTTAAACTCTGCAGAAGTCCTCTTGGTAATGGCATATTTCCACTCAAGGTCTGCAGAAGGACGTAGGGGCTCATTGCCGGTTAGTTTAAAATAGTCCAAATGATTCTTGTTGACCAGTCTTTTCTGCTGTGTGCAGGTCATATTCCTGCTAAAATACCTGACATTTAGTGTTACAAACCAGTTCAGCCAGGGAACGCAAAGCAAATTAAACCAGATGGTGTTGGTGTAAGAAAAAGTCATTTATCATTCAGTAAGAATTATTAAGGGTACAATGACAAGAGCAAAACTTGAACTGAAATCAGTGCCAGTGGGCATTAACAAATCAAAGGAAACAGCAAGCAATGGACACTAGTCAAGATTGATTGGACTAAAAACAAAGCAGTAAATCTAAACATGAGTCAACTACTCAAACACAAATAGGATAGTTAACAGCCCAGGTAATAATGAGTCTAGGAAAAGATTAAAAAACAAATTGAGTGTTAAAAAAAAGGGCATCAACCAAGGCTGGCTACTCCTCAAACAACTCAAAAAACAAAGAATATCTTCAGACTTATACCACTGACATTGAACAACAAAAGCCTCTATGGCTCACAGCCTCCCCAGGGCAAGAAGTTCTGGTGCAAATACACAAAGTTCACACTAATTCCACAAACAAGTGCTGCCTAGTAGATATTAGCAGAACAATTCCAACTGTGGACATGCTGAAGCAAAACATGGTTCAGTGGAAAGCTGTTAACTTGAAATCAGCCTCAATACTGGCCAGCACAGAACTTAAATGACTTAGGTTCTGCAGGGATTGGTGAAGCAGAGATGAAGAGCAGTCCAATTGGTGGTGCCAGACTGGGGGAAAGGAGGAGACTAAACTATTCAGCAAATCCTGGACGGGGTATGGCGCAGCTCAGCCAGCGAATCAGCTCTCTGCAACCACACACCTGCAATTTGCATACAGTGATGGAGCAGGGACTGTCACACTCTGTTTTCTGGCTTTCCCCTGGTTTCGTTCTTCAATCATTTCAGTGCCTACAGTTCAAGATGCAGCAAAGCAGCTCCACAGCTTGATGTTTTACTGTAGGCAGGCGCTTATTTTCCCCATGGGTGTAATTTTGTCACACATGAATAAATTGATGCATTTCCCTCTCAAAGAGCTCTTCTCAGGTTTTACTTGTCCATCAAACATTAGCTCTGAAAGTGATTTGTCAGTGAAAGCTTTTGCAACCATTAGTCTTTTCTTTTTTTTTTCTCTCTCTCTTGACCTCTACTAATGAAGCCCTATTGTTTCAGTTGGCATCTTGTGGTACGGGCTGAAACCACAGCTTGTTCTGGGTCAGTCTGATGCTCTTTAGATGCCTTGTGTGGTGCTTTTCATGCCATCACAACAACAGTCACACACTTGATCACACACTTGACAGTTTTCTGAATGTGAAACGTCTTGATAGCATCACAAAATGCTGAAACAGGGATGTCAGGATCTTTGTCGACTGCCTGGTAGCTTTTGAAATTGTTGCGCTTTTTGTGAATGGCACTTCTGTGTGACCTTAACAACTCTCTTGTCTTCACCTCTATGAAAAAAGTCATGAAATGATTAGCCTTTTTGATACTATAATTTATTATTATCATAATCATTTACATCAAATTGTTAATGCTTGGACTAACACATGTGCTTTGTTTTTCTTTGTGTTTTTAAAGCTATTTATATTTTCTGACTTGAGCCACTATAGCTCAATCCTGCAGGTTACACTCTATCTATCTGCAGCATCTTCTTTTTTATTTGCTTTAAATGTTTGTATTCAAAAAGTTTATATGTGTGGAAGATAAAGTAAAGTTTTATAACCATGTAGTCGTCTTTTCTGAGCATTCCCATGATGTAATCTTTTTATTTATTCTCTTTCTCGCCCCGCTGAAGAGTGCTGTTACAATACAAAAGAAGGATAACGACCGTGGTTTTCAGTAAACATTTTCATCTCGCATTCTGTTTCTCTTTTTTCCCAAATACAATGAAAACATAATGGATAGTTATTCTACTTGGGAGGTGATATCATCATGATGATATGATCTACCAACACACCCACTAACTCCCACTTAAACTCTACTGGTATGATTCCAAGTAGGCTGAATGATTCTTCGAACAATTCTCTTGAAGCACCCTGATATGCTGCTCAAACTCTGACTCATATAAGTGTATAGTGTACGTGGCCACTGACTCATACTGTCCCCACTCGTCTGTTGTATTGAGCAACAAACAAGCAACAAGTTAATTCTGAACCAAAGAAGAAGTCTTGTTTGTTAGTGTACTCACTCTTCATAGGGGAAGGGTTGTGTGGTTGGAAAATACAACCAAGCCTGGTGCATTTTGAATGAATGTGGGAGCTGGAGGGCATGGCCCAGCCGTCTGTCTCTTTCTGTATTTCCGCCTTTACTCATCTCTCTCTCAGCACTTCTTCTCAAACCCAAGTACGTCTGCATGGCTGAGATAATGAGTTTAAACTTCATATTACACAGCTTCAGCATCAGTGAAAATTTTTCGTACAGACATTTCATATGTAAGGACTAACAGGATATTGAATACATTATTGAAAAAAGGCTTTTTACCCTGATGAGCAAACTGTGGAACTGAAATGGTTTAACGTGGGATAAAACTTATCAGGCCTTCACTATGCAGGCTTTTGAAGCACAGACTTTGGATACAAATGGACAATGTAGCACTTTCTACTTCTGAAAGTAATACTACTGACTATATATTTTTTGTGTGTTACAAAAGATTAGTCATTTTGAGTTGCCAATATAGTTAGCTAAATATCAAGTTCTTTTCCTGCCACAAACCGATTGAGCTTAATATTATATATCCAGTATGAATTACCATTGAGCAGACTCTGTTGGATCAGCGCATTGTCTCCCAACTTGTTAGATATTCATGTTTAGTCATGATCTCCTCATAGTTTAAACACATTGGGTACCACTTCAGCTTCATTTTTTTTAACTTACAGGGCAGTGATCTACAAACATCTGCATCTTGTCTGGTGAGGATTTGTGATGAGTGCGATTGAAGTTGTAAAAGAGGAATGAAACCAACAACCTCCAAGTAGGAGAATCACCTAAACTATTTGGTTGAGTTTAAAAACATGGTTTGGTTGAAATGCAACCTCTGACAACACCTGCCACATGACTGTACACTTCCTCCTTCACCAAGCTTCCCCTTCCATTCTTTTGGTTACCATGGTAATTGGTCTTGTAAGAAATGACATCCCCAGCACATAACATTTACCTATATCACAGTTTCTATCTAATATTTACCACTTTTGAAGTCTCAAAATTGACATTTTGGCCTTCGTCATCATGTTGTTTTTGAAAGCGGATGACAGAACAGAGGGACTTATTGAGACTTTTGGAAAAAATAAGACCTTGCAGGTCATTAGATAGAACACATGTTTAAGGCGCTTCAGATTTGGCTTAATTTTTCAGATCCTGAGGCTTCGTCCGTCTTTTATATACAGCCTTTGGTTTTTGATTATTTCATCTCCTTAACTCAATGAATGGAAACTGTCAATCTGGGAGATGATCGTCCCTCTTACTTGGCCTACATCAAAATATCACAGTTGATAAATGGATTACCAGGATATTTAGTTCACCTGCAGGTAAAAATTAGCAACAAACTGATGAAATAGCCCATTTTCTGACACTGGCGGAAATTCCCTCCTTTACAGACATCCATTGTCCAAAGATGATGAATGCTTTTGCCCATCATTCTTTACAGCAACTGATTCATTGCAAAGAGATATTGGGACACACAGTCATGCATAATAAAACCGATTTAATAGTTACTCAGAAGAAAACTGATTTGATGTCTTCATTGTAGATGACATGCTTTTATCTCAACAGATAAGTTTGGTGATTTTCTATTGTCGGCTAATTCCGTGAGAAGAGCAACACAAACAATTGGTCCATCTGTAAAAATCTTTTGACTGTGGCTCACTGCCCCAAACCTATCTGTTTAGTCTGAACATTTGTATAAAAGCTGGCTAAGAAATGCAAATGATATGGGAGTAAATACAGCAATCTCTTGATAAATACCCATTTGGAGCACTGTGGGTTTGACTCAGAGTGCCAATGTCCGTGATAATGAAGGAACACGTAACCCACTGCAACAGTATGACTTGTGTTCTAAATCGTTTTGGGGTTACTATAGAGTTCTGTAGCACAAAAATAATTCAAATAGACCTCCTCACATCCTTTTGACCATTTCACAGTTCTTTCTGACAAAAATAAAAATGTCTGCAGCATCCTTTTTTTTTAACATTCTCTATGTAATTTTATATATTAGAAGTCAAACAGCGAGGCAGCCAGTTTAAGCTTAGCAACCTCAATTAAAACTTTCTGCCAGTAATCTTTCATTGCCTGACCTCACATAAAACTGCATGCTTTTTCTTTTTCATTCAAAAAGCTGTGATGGTGTATTACAGGCTGACATTTCACAGCTGGCTGTTTTCTATGCTGGCCTTTAAATTTGCTGTTTGTGTGTCTTTGTGCTGTGTTTAACTGTGTGTTAGGTCAGATTAACAAATAGTAAGGCCGGTGGCAGGCTGAATAACAGCATTAACCAGGAGACAATGGGAGTGTGGGACTAAGCCCTTTCACAACCTGTCTGACAGCTTGTAGCGTTGATGTCATCCTCTGACTCAGGCTGTTACCACCGCCTCTGTCACCCTGGACGTTTGGATGCATGACATCACCAAATGACACATATCACTCTCCAGTACAACTTCTCTGTAATCAATTCTCTGCCTTTGTCTCTCTTTCTCCTGCATTTGCATACTCATTAGCTTTCCTGGATTGTAGGCTTCCACTTTGTCTGACTGTGAACAAGGAGGAGAAGAGCATAAAAGAACATCATTAGATTCTCAAAGAGACTAAGATAAAGGAAACAAAGAAGGCTGGCTCATGTAATATTCCCACAATCACTGCAACATTTGTTGTTTCAGAAAAACGAGTTCAATTCAGAACTAGACAGAAGGAGCTTATAGTATTAAACCTAAATAATTTATTTTAGGAATAAGCACTATGACTATAGTAATAAAAGTTGATAGTCATTTTTATTCAAGGCCCAGTATCACTAGTCAGTAGCCATCACATGATCTGACAGTGATCACAAGTGGGGGTTTAAAGATTCTCCTTAATGGAGATGGTCCCACCTAAATCCATCCATACCTTCAGCCTCACTTGCCTCAATAACACATCCACTGTTGCGAAAGTCTTAACAAATTAAAAATATCGACAGACTATGTGGGCTAAACTGTGTGTATTTTTTCTTTGACATCAAATGTTTTGACATGATTTTGTTTAATTATTAAGTGTTTTACACAACTGTAGTGCTCAACAGATGTGTTCAGGCGTGTATTTGAAAGCACAGTCTATACATTTTTTTTGCAGAAGTGGTAGTCAGACAATATTATGATTGTAAAACAAAAAAAAAAAACACAACAGCAGAAAACAATCTGTAAACTTTTCTTTTTAATCAGTTGTCAAAGTCTCAGTTCTCAGTCTCAAGAGAGTGAGCCAAATCTTCACCTCACTACCAACTTTCATGTAATTCATCTGGGAAACTTTTGCAAAATCTTATTTTACAAAAGAAACGAAAAGAAAGTTTCAACACATGCAAAACAGCTCAGATAGGAGGTTATTTTCACGCCATCTTTAGTAGATAGAAAAAGTTGATTTTTTTTTACACTGGTCCAGTGTATGTAAAGCAGCTGTAAGATATCAGTTTGGTGTACTATGATGAGCTATTTCATACATTGTTGATAAAGGAGGAAATTTTACTGCATGCAAATTAAATTCCATACATAGGAGAACAATGTGTCCTGTCATTCTTTTTCCCTACAGCAGAGCTTTGGGAGGCATGAAGACTTTCATACGATTACATTGGTGCACATTTCAACATTGCAATGTTTCACTGTCCTGGTCCCACCAAAACATTCATTTGAAAAAACTTTATAAATGTCTTAAAGTCTCAATGAAAATTCTAAAAATACATGATTAATATATCATTTTGAAAAAAAAATTGATATAATTCAGTTTAAATTTGAACAATCCCCTCCAGGATTGTTGTAAATATAGGAAAGTAGTCTGATTAGCATAATTATTTGCATCTGACATGTTTTTTTCTACAAAAAAGTCCAGTTACCTGGTTGGAAAGTCTTAAAATTACTTCTGCACCATTGAAAATCCAGAATGCATGAACACTACAAAACACCAGTTGTTGGTGAGTTCTGAGAAATGTTCCACAGTCTTCTAACGCCAAACTCCTTGTATATGGTATTGTACAGTTATTTTAGGTTTTGGCATTTCAAATGTTTATGTTGTTATCCATCATGCAGTACCATTAGGGATGCTTTTAATTGGTCTCAGATGCATTCTGGTGCAGGACGACACATACATGCAGCCATACTCGAAAAACAATTGTCTGCACACACAAGAGAGACAAGGTCTTTGCAGCAGTTGTTCTGGCATCCCACAGAAGGGCCGGGTTCACAATAACTAACCCCACTTGTATCGACTTGTGTCTGTCGCACATAATTGTTTGGCCCTTGACTCCCTTTAGACTAATTTAGACAATGAGTCTTGGGTAAGTTTTTTTCAAGATTTAATGAGAGAATAAGCAAACCTACTCAGCTACCTGCACTCAAACTGAAAACCTACAGTACCCCCCCTTACTATCTCATTGGTCAGTAGTTTTATGAGAAAATTACCAATTATCAGCCGTGTCTTCTTTCCTTTTGCCAGCAGATGTACGAGTTCTGAGATAGCCTGTGGTATGGGGGTTAACAACTTTTAGATCTAAAATAAACAGTTTTTTATTGTTTTGAGACTGTCTATTTAACTGGATTCTGATCTCAACATCATGGAGTCAGACAGCACGATTTCTGTGGGAGTTATAGCAGAATACAAAGCACAGACAATGTCTTTAAGGTACTTGAATGGTGATTTTAAAAGATCATACTACAGTTATAACATTAGGATTTTATTAGAGCAGAGCGACAGTCTTAAAAGGCTTTAAGTGACCATAGGTTGATATGTAGTCTTAATAGGCTGATATTCAGTCATGATTTCTGATGCATTAAACTGTCTTACAAAAGAAACAGAAACATATATTAATGAGAGGAGCGTTCTTTGGAAGTCAGCTGTATTAATATACACTTACATTTGAATGTTTTTACAAAAAAATACGAAAAGATGGAACTTTGGAGCATGAGACTGTGGACTGGAGGACCTGTAATCCTCTCTGTTTGATATGGAACTGTTCCAACATACTTTAAATAAACCAACTTAGATGAATGGGTCTGACACAGCTTTTTTCCATTTAATGCATTTTAATTGAAATTAATTACTAAATGGAAACATTTATTAGGCATCTTCTCTTTAATTTCGTTACATCATTCTGCTCCCTGAGACCCAAACACACAAGAGAATTAACAACATCCAAATACATATTTGAGTGGCTTTGTTGAACGTTACAACCTACTGCAGAACATCTGTTATTCAAAAACTTACTCAGGAAAAGGTTTGCATTTGTTATTGATTACTCCTGGTATGTGGTGGGTGTAAACTGCAAAATCATCCTCTCTAACACAGTAAGTGAAGCGTTTTATATTTTTGACAGCCACAACACCTTGTGTAAGATAATATGGGAAAACTAAGGAGTTAGTTTGATATATGTTAACAACCGAGGCAGTTGGAGCAATGTTAGAAACTCACACTTCTGTCACAAACTACAGGAAAACACAGAATCTAATAGCTTTATGTAAAAAAGAAGACAGCTGTAAACTAGAGTTTCCTCACTGTTGACTATACAGTTGACTGATTTAGTGTTATTATTCTTGCATTAATAGTCCAGAGCAGTCCATTTCCAAAAGCAGGAAGACAGCTGCAGACAGTGGATAAAGCTCAGCCTCCTCTGGGAGGAACCATTCAGAGCTAAAATGTCCTGGCTCCTACACAGCCATGCAGCAGGTGACCCCAACCCCCCTCGTCCTAGAAACTGTTGCTATTTAGACATGATTACCAGCGGGTGCAGAGAGAGTCATTGTTATTTATATTTTGTTATCCTTCCGTTTGGTTCAGAGGTTGAGGGCAGGGAGTGCATCTGATAACTTGCTCCACTGGAGGGCCGAGGCGAAGAAGTTTGTATTCTAACCTCCGAACAGACCTAATAAACAGACATATATGCTGAGAGTGATTGGTATAAATATCGGGGAGACATCATCAAAAAACCCCAGTTAAAACCAAACATGTCTATGATACACGTCCACTCAGGGTGATGGTCAGATTTAAATTGGGATCCCATCGCAGGCAGAGTGACATTAGCTGCTATTCTTGAGATCATCTCACATTTCATTCAAGCATGAAGTAAAGCAAAAATCCAAAATCTAGAACAGCAGTAACCGTGACGCTTTCTCTCTGACCTAATACATTGTGAGTGAGAAACTGGGAACAAATGTTTAAAAAATTTTTTATCGTAACTAAACAATATTTGGTTGTTGCTAAGTGACAGTAAGGATGAGTCACTGCTCCTCCGGCGAAGGGACATGCCAACGTGAATGGCTAACACTGAACAGACTGGTCGAAGTCAGAGAAAATAGGGTTGTTATGAGTTCAGTGATGGAGCTGTTATTGTTAGGTGTAAACTGTACCTCTCCTGGTAATCTGTCTCAGTGGCTGGCCTCCTCACAAAGCAACAGCAAAGGAGAAATTTGTCTGTTTAGCAGATGATTTCTTTTTCCTTTCACTGCCCACATCCATCAGCTAATTTCAGTTGTTCTCAGCCTTCAGTTGGAACTCCCCTTGTGGTTATTTGACAGTTTCAGTGGAGGTGGGTATTTCAAAAATAAATATAATATGAGATGTTTTAAAGCATAGTTCTAAAATTGATTAAATATATCTACACATATCATTTTTTCTTCCTTTAAGGTGCTGTGTTGCTGAGTGTCTTCTTCCTTTTCGCCAGCAGATGTGTGAGTTCTGAGCTAACCTGTGGGTTGGGGCTGCATAGCTTCAGCACTGTTACGTGTATAATTGAGTCAAGCTACAGTTCCAGCTCGACTGTGTTATTTCTGTGGACTTCTGTCCTTATCCCAGTTTACATGCCTGGGAGGGGAATTGAGTTATTGACTGAGGTATAACAGACCTGTATGCTGTGGACTGTGTGAGAAAAAGTTCAAGACAATATGACACTTCTAACTTTCTCTGTGGGAGATCATTGCATATTATGTAAGTATAGCAGAATTCACTGCACAGACATTGTCTTTTAGTTACTTGAATGGTGATTTTCTCTGAGGATGCTGACAAATGGCTGATGACACTGTTTAACACATTCTACGTTTTCAGAAGAAAACGTATAGGTGTTTGCTCTTGATCATTTGCAACTGACCTCAGTTTTAGGTATATCGTTGGAAATGAGTTACTCAAAGATAGTAAAAAAAATGTAGTTTAAATAAAAGTGTTAAAACAGGTTTTTGTTCAGGCTTAAGTAATGAGCTGTTGAAGCTGTTGTGTTAATGTAAGCAAGAGTGAAGTTAAAATGTCGGCTTAAGTGTATGCTACTAATTAACCCGAAAATCTCAGTGGAAATTGTTGGAACAAACAGCAACGGGTCAAGAGTGTTAATTCGAAGGAGGTATGGGTTGAATGTAAGCGCTGTAAAAGTCTGAGGACACTGTATGAACATTGCGTCGATGGAAGGCAAAAGGGCCAGCTGAAGAGAAAAAGATGCAGCTGAATGTATAATTAAAATGTTACGGTCTCAGGCAGTATTTGGTAAAAGCGGGTTAAATGCATAATTCAATTATGATTTACAGTTGAAACATTAGTGACAAAAACAACTGAAGTGGCTATTTAAACACAATTAAACAAGGCAGCTTAAGTGAACAAAGTGTTCGTTTGTATGTGCTTAAACCTCCATTGTGTAGAGACAATCTATTGGTCCGAATGAAATGTAATGTTTCTGACTGTGCTTTTACTAATCATCAAAAAAAATCCGTGTTTTATAGTCTTAAACAAATTTGGCAGTTAGCCACTTAAATTGAATTGTTACTTCAATATGAAAGCAGTTGAAATGCCATGTGATGCAATGAAAACTTAAAAGTTGAAGCCAGAGCACCCCTAGAAAAGAAATCTTAATGATCAATATGGCTTTTCTCATTGAATAAAGGTTAACACTTGTTCTCAGTCTTCAAGCAGTTGCCTCAATTTAATCATATGATGCTGAAATTCTGAATTCAATGTATTTTCTACTGTACAGTATTCATAAACAACATACAGCATTAAAAAAAATTGAAGCACTTCTGAACCTAATACAGTTTCTCTGGACTTAATACACATTTCACTGTGACTATTTTTAAATGTGACTACATATGACGGTGTTTGGTGACTAAATGAGCCTGAAGGTTAAATCTAAAATTTATCTACCAAGCAGCCCACTAGAGATGCAGAATGGCCAAAACACCCCTGGCACTGGGCTGGGTTACTGATCTTATCTGTCCATCAGGGTTTTTACCACAAGTTTAGTTGTGAAACTAATGTTTGTCACATGCTGGCAGCGTGTACAAATGTTTAGGCAGTAAACAACATTTCCATCCAGTAAATCAACCAAAAAAAAAGAAAACAGAGACAGAGTTTGTGTAAAACTTTAATGATTAACAGTGTTATTTTGCTCATTCAGTTATCTGTCTTGAAGCTAATATAATAGATTTCATATGACAGATATATAATCACCTCATCAATAGGTTGGATTTGCTTGAAACTGTGTAATGTTTTGTGTTTCAGACTAACATAGTAGAAGCTGATAAATATGCAGAAAGTGAAGAAGCATAGGTCGACAGGCTGTTGAATATTTGGCAGTGTCCTTCCTTGCCATCACTGGACATGTTGCTTTTCAAGCTGTTGGGTCTGCAGTAAGCCCATCTGTGCCATTCCTTCTTAAAAACCATGAGCAGTATCAAGAGTCTTCCATTTGTTAAACCTTCAGCTTTGAAAGAGGAATGAAGCTAATAGTCAGATGGGACAAAATACTGGAGGGAGAGGGCAGTCCTCTGCATGTTAAAGACTAAAAACAGCAATTAGTAAATGGGCTAATTTGTAATTCAAACACTCTCTTGGGCATTGCTAAATGAATGAATGAATGATGACTTGTTTCCAAGGTTACTTAGGGTTGCGTTTTTTTTTCTGGGCTGCTGTAAATGTGACTCTGCAGCTGCACCTTGCTGAAGACAGGAAGCAGTGCGGTTCTTTCATCTCGGCCAGCAAATGTTGCACCACGATCAGTCACATTTTCCAATGCCGAGCACCAAAAAAAGGTTAACCACCAAACTGTTTTACATCAAGGTTTGACATTATCTCAAAACAGATATACAAAACCACTCTCTGTCATGTTTTCCATGGTATGACATTTATAAAAGGAAAAAGATGTCTCAAACTAGATCAAAGATCTTGCAATGGTATGAGTTTTCTAATCATATTGAGCAGTGAAACTGAAATGATACAAAGTTTTTGACAGAAGCAATCATTTTCACAGTCACCAGCTCTCTGTCTGTCATAACAACATATTGGAGAGATTACTGATATTCATTTCATTTAGGCAACTTTCTCTTCTGGTGTAAATGTAAAAACACAAATGACATGCCAACAGAGACAGAAAAAAATGTAAGGAAGAGACAAAGAGTTGACAAATGATTGACAAATAGTTGTTTTGTTCACTCTGAAATTTAGCGACTCCAGATACTTTAAAACCTGAGGGTGAAGTACTGGACAACTGAATGATCCCTCATGTGATAATCGCAATGCATTCAGGTTTTAAACCACAACGTTAATATTTAAAAACACATGTTCTTTTAATTTGCAACAGTTAGGAAATGTGTTGAAGGAAACCTATTGGCGCCACAACTGACAACTGTTGGTGAAATCTGTCAGCAGGTTTTCAACTGCCATCAATTTTGTCGTCTCATAGAGGATAAACTGTACTTTACTTGTATCATTATCAGTAAAAAATCGTTCAATTTGCTCAAAATGTAAAAATAAATTAGGCTCCCATCAGCCTCATCTGAGCTTTATGTTTCATGCCAATTAGCAAACGTTAGCATGCTGCTAAAAATGCTACCATGATTGTTAGCACTGGCATAGCATGCATGTTTGAGCAATGTGTTAAACACAAAGCACTGTTATGCCTCCAGGGCCACTAATGTGGATTTTTCACAGTTATAAATATCAATCAACATAGAGAAGGAGTTTTTAGTAGCATGATGAAACTCTTCTGTAGTCGTTTGCGTACTTCAAACTCTGAATCAAACCTGAGTCAAACTGAGACTGTTCAAGCGATTTTAAGTAGGGGGGCAGAGGATTTTCTTTTAGCAACATTGAACTAAAATCATGACCAGAACCTTGACCAGAGTGGTTTTGTTGCTTAAACCTGGTTATGAACTAGATTCTCCAGGGGCCTTTACAACGTAACATCTCCTAAAACTTAAGTTCCTACTCAGAGATAAATCACTCTGTATAATGCATGCAGTATTAATCAATCAATCAATCAATCAAATTTAATTTATATAGCCCTTTACAATCACCAACTGGTACTCAAAGTGCTTTAAAACAGGATAAAAGACAACAATACGTAAAACAAAACATAAAACACGATTCAGAAATGGTAAAAGTGCTGCAGGGCATTAAAAGCCTTCCACAAGTGCAATAAAATTAATTGAATAAAATGTGTATAAAATTAAGATAATTAAAAAAAAAAAAAAAAAAGAGCGGCTAGAATGAGCATAGTGGCCCTAATCAGAGTTGAAACGCCAGTCTAAAAAGGTGGGTCTTAAGCTTTGATTTAAAAAGGCCGAGATCAGTGATGGTGCAGATATCAGGGGGCATTTTGTTCCACAGTCTATTAATAGGCAAAATGTATTCCTGCGAACAATTTCTGTTTTTTTTTAATGTGTTTGCAGTCATGTGAAGCAGTAACCCCATCCTCCCAAACACTGCCCACAGAGCTGTTCCCAAACTGCAAAATCTGGACAAATTGAGAAGTTCTCAATAGGATTTATTTAAGGTGAGGAGGGGGCCCGGTCATTATTAGATCATAATTTAGCCTTTTCTTGATAACGTAGCAGTTGACTTGGAAGCATGCGATGAAGCATTCTCCAGTGTAAACACAGTTGTCTTCCAGTCTTCTTCCTGAAGATTGACTTCTTCAAGAAATCTGAAACTGGCAGTAGCAATGGAAGCTGATTATCAGTCCAACCTTAATCCAAAAGTTTTCATTTAGCTTACCCTTAAGGAAAGCAGCCCATAACAGGACTCATCCATCCTGCTGAGGCCTGACTCATCCATCGGTTTAATAGAGTCACTCTCATTTAATCTTCTCCTAAAATCTTTTAATAGATAAGTCTTCAGGTTTTTCGTAGCCCATCCTTGATGCTTCAGCTTGTATTTTTTATTGCATTTGGTTTTAACTGACATCAGCTTCCTGATTATCATACAAATTTAGGTCACAGCCTTGCTCTTTAAACAAATACAATTAAATCCAATAATCATTTATATCTTCTGGAGTTGTTAAAATATGTATAGAATTTGTGACTTCCTCGCAAATGCACAGTTAACATCACTAATGAACAGGCAGTAATTAATACAGGAGTTGACTATTCTAGTAAACACATCACAGAAGTTATGTTCACATACAGAATTTTTATTCTATCAGAGACAGGGATGACATGAGATTGTTTTGGCTCAGAAATCTTAAATCTGTGGCTTAATAAACACAGAGTTCTTCTAGGAATCAGATTGCTTTCCACGTAAGAAATCAGTTTTGTTGTTGGAAACACATTCTAAAAAACTCCCAAACATTGCCCGTGATCTTTGACCCAATCGTTTTTCAGTAGTTTGATGAGGTTTGTATACTTTAATCTTGGTAATTTGATGCAGCCTCTCATTTATCTTTTACTGGAAGAGATACCCATTTAGCTGTGGAATGAAAAACTTTTACGTTTGTAAAAAGCTGTCAAAAAGACATTCGACCCGATGAAACCTGCTATACAGGCTGAACTGGTTGGATTTACATAAGTGCTCGGGTCACACTGTGTTCAGTGCTTCAATTCAACTGATCTTTCAAATGAAGCTCCTGTTTCTCATATAAGAGCTCATGTTTCTATCTTTAACAACTTGCGATCGTCACACAGGTTTTATCATGTGTTTACCACACAGATAGAGGACGGAAGAAGAATGAGAAATTCTTCTATCTTCATGCAATTTTGTATTGTCTTCATGCAATTGTAATCTGAGACTGAATCTAGGCCTCTCGGGTTTATACAATTTACCGCAGAACTTGTTCTTCTTCCACTTCTTATGTCCACTCTAATGCATCCTTATATCTAAATGTATGTCTGGGGTTATTGTCACGCTTCAAATTAAAGTTGAAATTGTTCAGATGCCTCTCTGATGGCTCAGTATATTACACTTCATACTGATCTTTTTCTTATTTTTTTCTTAGCGTTTAGAACAGTTATATAAGGTAAAGTTCAGTGACACAAAGTCCTTTTTCCTTGATTTTAACAGTAAAGCAAATCTTTTGTAATTCAGTGTCATTCCCATAAAGGAACACATGGTAGTTTTTACTGGACAGACAATGCCCTGTTTCATAATAGTGCATCTTGTTTTTGTTCTCCACAGCATCAGTTTTACTTTTTGAATTTTACCGCATGAATAAATTAATTTAAATTTTGATTGATTCTGATTTGGTATAATAAAAAGCATATGTAAGTATGCTCAGCCACTCTACTCTGTATAAATGAAGGTTAGATTAAAAGAGATTCACTCATAAGAGGTATTATACACAATGCAAGGTTTTAGAATATGTTAGAGTGTATATGCAGACAGATACTGTGTTATATTTACATAATATTAAACAGTGTTTTATTTTGTCATATATCTTCACTTATGGGTACCCATAACAAAGATCAATGTTGTTTGAAAAATACAGACACTGTACACTGGATATCTGCTTTTAACCTTGTTTGTAACCATTTGTATGATGATGTAAGTGCTGAATGGGGGTACTTATATTGACAAAAAGATTTTATACATAAAATTTGACGTCAAAGTCTCTTCCGATGGCCAAGGGAGCTTGCTCTCTGAGTATCTTTTAATACATTGTGAAACAGGAGTCGCTGGGAATCCAATCAGCTTTGATCAGCTGTGTCCATTTATAAATAACCGCATAGAGAGCTAATAGTAGAAGCAGTAATGCATGCCCTGCGTTGTTTCAGGTTGCCAGTGAGGATAAATAGAGGG
The DNA here is from genome assembly GCF_027942865.1 of Odontesthes bonariensis. Taxonomy (NCBI): domain Eukaryota; kingdom Metazoa; phylum Chordata; class Actinopteri; order Atheriniformes; family Atherinopsidae; genus Odontesthes; species Odontesthes bonariensis. The sequence goes on from NC_134529.1 coordinate 10,315,982, forward strand.
CTTGGATTATATTTGGAGCCTGCAGACAGTGAGACCCTTTTACCAGAGCATGGGTCCTGTTGTATGGAGCCGTGCACCCAGCCAACTTGGCACTTGCTTGACAGCCCTCCTGCCAAAGACACCTACTTATTACCACCAATGATTCCTCCCAATTCTTCATAAAGGTCACTTGTGTTGTTTAACACAGGGGAGACACTCTGCTTCTGCATGTATAGCACTACAGTAAGACTTACAGGAAGTTAGGGTTCTGTCACTTAACTTTTAAATAGACATTTAGTTCTCGAGAAAATAAACCACTTGATATTGTTACACTGTTAAAATGAGTAAGTAAGGAGAGGAAACAATAAGCTTCTGCAGTCTGTCAGACTGTGTGACTCAGATAAAAAAAAATGCATTGTACTACAAGGACACTAATAATGATAATAATAATTTCTGGTTTATTGAGAATAATAAAAAGCCAGAAGAAAGATATAAAGAAATAGAAACAGAGGCAGTTAAAAGACAAAGGACATTTCAAGGCCCACTTACAGGTACATTGGAGTTCTTGATATTTTAGGTTTGACTTATACAAATATAAACTGGAAGGGTACTTTAGGAGTGCAGTCCTCCACCGAGGTCACTGTTCCAACCTCCGAGTATTTAAAAAAACTGATCTGGAGCTGCACTAAAATTGAATGGCTTCTTCTTTTGGCAATTCTCAATTTCTCAACTGTGTTTCATGCAATTCAGATTGGTAGTTTTAATTGTGCTGAAAAACAAACAAACAAACAGCAGTGAATGCACACCTCAGGCCCTGATCATATCTTGGTGGGGGAACAAATATCACACAAATCATTATATATCTCTTGTTCATATTGAGTATACTTTAATCAGTCAAAGTCTGACCATATAGGATTGAAAAAGCATTTGACCAGGAAGCTATTAACTTTAAATGACTCAAATTGGTGTTAGAAGTTAGCAAACTGAGGGTCATGGCAATTTTAAAACACACAAAAAAGTGCTTTGAAGAGTTTGGATTTTGAAAAATGAGGATATGAATGAAAGTGGAAAGGGTTACACAGTAATTTCAAAGTATTACACATTGTCAGTTGCACAAGCTGTCTATAATTTGATCTGATCTTCCACTGTAGCTACTCACCCTAGAAATGTGTGCCCAGTTAAGATTACTTGCACAACACAGAATGCTCAGTGAAGTTAAAAAATGCCCAGAGCAACTATCAAGGATTCATCGGAGCGGGTTAACATCTCTGTTCATGAGTCAACCAAATGCAAATGATTGAACAAAGTGTCCATGGTAAGAAACCATGGAGGAGGTTTTGCCCTGTTTGCCATAAAACTCAACAGCACTGGTGGGAAAAGGTTTGATGGGGTGATGAGACAACCCACAAAACATTGAGTCAGAACATGACAACATCTTCCAAAGGTGCAGCTTTATCAGTCGGGGTTGTACTGCTGGACAGCTGGAGGAGAAAATGAATTCTCAAAGATTAGCATGGTATCTTTCAGTATAATGTCATAGTGATTGCCAGTTCAAACTTAGATGACATAGGAGGACAATGACCATCGACAATTAAGTACATCAACTGAAGACCGACCATGAAAACTGCCTTTAGTGTTGCAGTGTTGCTCAGTCCAACAACCAAAGTGATGCTGAAGAGTTATCTTAAGCACTGTTTATATTTAACATTGAGTGTGGTATGGCTGAAGCAGCTCTGTAAGGAAATGGGGTGAAAAACTTCCCCTGAAATACCTACTTACTCAGTTGCTCACACAAAAAGTTGTAGGAAGGTTGTAACTTTTGAACGTTACAGTTCTCTCAAACTGTGGATGGAAATGTTTCAGGAGATTCAATCTTGAATGAGTCATCAAAAGCTCTATACACAAATATCTTCAAGGGAGGAAGTGTTTGTTCAAGGAAATGGTTTCCATTTGAAGTTTGTTTGTTGTCCCAGTTGAATAAACCAATCATGTTTGAGCTCTGTTTGGTCAAATGCTGGTTATTAGTCCATGTTGAGAGCAAAGGAGACAGAGAACAGACTCTGGGCAGACACTGGAATCATATGCGAATGTCTGACCAGGATTTAGAGTTTCAGTTGCTTTGGAACATGAAACTGCATTTAAACATTTACTGGTGGAAATAGTAGGATATCTGGTAATTGTATGGGTACAGTGGAAGCCCCAAAATATGGGCCATTGCTTCCGAAGGCAAAGACAGAGACAATTGTTTGTGAGTTCTCAGATTGAAGCCATCGCATTACCCCGCTCTATCAAGAAATGTTTTCCATTCCAGTTTGTGCACCTAATTTTAGATGATTCTGAACATTTCAGCCAAAAATCAATTGGTGACCAGCTGGAAGCAAAAAGTAGCTGAGAGTAAACTGTTGGCAACATCAGTGGATTTAAGCTGGGAAGAGAAGAAGAGCTACATCCTCTGTTGAATAAAAATCGTTGATTTCAATCACTTTGATCAAAACTGGTGGAAATGCCGGGTGGCTCTCAGGATAGCACCAAAGTTCCAAGAATCCTGAATGGATCCAGTTCAAGAAGTTGTGCTGGTTCGAAAGCAAAGGAGTAAATATATTTACCACTGTGACTTGCCATAGTTAAAGAGGATTGTACCAACTGACCAAAGTGTTAAGTTAAAAGCAAAGCTAATTTTCACAGACAATAATGAATTTGGATATCAAACAAAATAATATCCCTGGATAATGCAGTTAGGGGTCAAATTAGCACTGCATGTTTACGTTCAATGTGATTTTAGCTGGTGTAGGTGTTCTACTTCACTCTTCCCGTCCTGGGCTTTGATCACAAAGTAACAGAAGAATCTGCTATCAACAGAAAATACCCACAACTTGTATAGTGTTGTCCAATTCACTACTCAACAACGTACTCTTTTGTCAAAAGCTAAACTGCGTGTCATTTGTTTTGATCTGAGATGTAACAGATCAACTGACAAGAGCGAACAAGTTGCAAGAGGGCATATCTCCACCAAATCATAGAAGAGTTTGACACTCTACTGTTAATGAATTGGAACAAGAAGAATAGTCCAATCAAATGGTTGAGGCTTAACTGTAACTTGACTTTACTTTCCATGTTCACATACTGACTATGAAGACTGAAGTCCGTTGTGACTTAAACCAGTAAAAGTGAACAGCTTCTCAGACTTGAGCTATATATGCCTGCATCTTTCTTTGAAGCCTGACAGCAGTTTTTACGGTGCTAATATCATCAACATTTAATCCCTTCCTCTATTTGTCATATGAGTGTATTATAGGGGAAATATGGCTTAATTTTCTTTAAACTTACTTCACAGTGGGCCAATAAGTAGCTTCCTTATCTTTCAATAAGGATCCAGTTGACTGTGCCTTACATTTACGAGCAGCAACTAAAGGCACCGCGTCTTTTTCTTCCAGCCTCCTGGAAAGACTTTTGATTGGCTGCCAGTGACATCATCCCTTCTCATGTTTGAGACTGGAGGCAGTCCAGGCGACAACCGCCCCCCCCTGCAGCCACAGAGGCACTCAGCTCTCTCAGGCCCCTCCCACCGCAGGGCCGGACCTCAGTTTATGCACAGCATCTCATTTAATATTAATTAGGTCGCGCATTGGCTCAGACTCGCGTCAATCGTTTGCGCGACATCTGTAGGCTGGCAGACTTCCTTCAGTATTATTTCTGGGGAGCAGGGTAAAAGTACTAAAATATGTTGCTGATCTACAACACCGGGACGGACTGAATGGAGGCAACGTTTGTCCGCGAGGGGAGATAATAATAAACCCGTCTACAGTCAACCGTGACACTCACCGGTAAGAACAGATATGCGACAAGTTTGGGAATTAGTGGCACAAGTTGTTGAAATGCACTGTCATATAGATTGTTTGCCTATCTATAAATAATGAAAAGAAATATAAAAAACCCTGCAACCATTTTGAGTGTTATGTTATTTCTAGTTTATTATTTATGTGGCGTCTTATTTTACTTCTGCTTTCATGTGTATTTGGCTTTATCTTTTAATCCTTCATTGCGACAAAGTTACAATTCCTGCCCTTAAAACCCACCATCACATATTTGATTTTGTAATTCTTCTAATACATGCTGCTGTGAAATTGGATTTCCTTCAGTCTGCTGCTCATCAGTCTCCCCCTGAAAGCTATATCACATTCTCGGCACGTTCTCATGCCGGTTTCTTCAATGAATTTGGCCATGAATGATCTCTGCTTGTATTTTTCTGCTGAACCTGCACCGTGCCTAAAGGACGGTAATGCCCGGGACAAGCAAAGCTCGCCGGGTATCTTTACATAATATCCCATGATGGCATGCTTTTAAAATCCCTTTGATCAAAAGGAATTGGCCCCCTTTCCTTTTGGATACCCTGACTTTACATTTTGGGCGAGAGACAAAGCTGCGGCGTGGCATTGATGCAGTATTTTATCTTTTTTTTTTCCTTCCCCCTCTCTTGTTGTAAAAGCTTTGGGTCAGACAGAGCAGAGTTGGGATGAAAAATTCAGCATCACACTCATGTACAGTATCTGGAGGATGATTAATGTTGATCACTCTCCCAGTGATTCAGTTACAGGACACTCTCTGATGATTTCACTGCTTATTATTAGTGGCCTGTCTGTCACTCCAACTAGGGTGCAGCCCTGCAGGTGTTGACAGTACTAATATTTAGCTTAAGCAGCCGTTTCCTAGTTTGCATGTTGATCCAGCAGACAAGAGGTCGGTCTGTGGGAGATCTCTGTTCAGTCACTCACAGCCTTGATTAGGACTGGTGGATGCAGAGTTACTCTAACAACAACTATTTTCTGCTCCCCTGCTTCTTCACAGAGCGGCTTGTTGAGTTCTCCGTAAACGTCCAGCCCTCGGCCTCCCCATGCCTCCATCTCCCCTTGACGACAGAATTGTGGTGGCGCTGCCAAGGCCGATCCGACCTCAGGAACTCCAACTACGCCTGGACACCAGCTACCTGGACTCCATCACAACCACCAGCAGCAGCAACACAGTCATCAGCACCACCGTGGTGAAGATCCGGGCGACGGCCAATCTTGTAACGTATATGCCCTCATCCAAGGGCTCCACGCGCTCGTTGTCGTGTGGATGCAGCAGTGCCAGCTGCTGCTCTGTGACTACCTATGAGAAGGACAGCCAGAGCCTCAGCCACAGCCAGGTGAGCGCCAGCAGCCCCAACCTCAGCTATGCTGGGCCCCCAACCTCTATGGTCAGCAACCATGAAGCATTAAGCGCCCCCAGCCTCACCGCGGGAACGCCAAAGGCCCTATCCACCCTGAGGGTCATCCACCCCAATGAGCTGGCCAAGCGGATGACCTGCTGCCCCATGGGCCACCCTGTTGGGCCTGTGCCGGTCATCATCGACTGCAGGCCCTTCATGGAATACAACAAGAGCCACATCCGTGGGGCCGTGCACATCAACTGCTCTGACAAGATAAGCCGGCGGCGGCTGCACCAGGGCAAGATCACTGTGCTGGACCTCATCTCCTGCCGCCAGGGCAAGGACTCTTTTAAGGGCATCTTCTCTAAAGAGATTGTGGTTTATGATGAGAGCACCACAGACCCCAACCGGCTGACATCCTCCCAGCCACTACATGTGGTCCTGGAATCCCTGAGAAGGGAGGGCAAGGACCCCATCATCCTCAAAGGTAACACTAAAGTAGGCATATTAAAGTTTGGGGACACAAAGACCGGTATCACTGAAAAGTAATGAACTAAAAACCACAATTTTTTTAGAGTTTAGTTTGGCTCTGCACGTACTTAATTGCTTTTAAGATCTGAAAGCAGTGACCACTTGAAACCTAATGGCAATATAAGCTGATACAAAGCTGGTGTGGTTAAACAGTAGCGTGTAGAGTGTATGTAAACCATGTTAAACTTTGACCTTTACTGTTCTTGTCAGCTGATTCTGCCTGTCAACAAAGTGGTTGTGGTTTTATCATCCTGTGAGCTCTGTACCGAATCACCACAGTAGTTATAATACCACAAACAGCTTTTCCATCAGTAGTCATCCTGTGTACTCTGTTTGCATCACCCTCATACATAAACGTATGCTCACTATCTTTATCGGCCTCTATATGACATAGTTGAGCATTTTGCAGGAAGTGAGAAGCAGCTGTTAGTAAATAAAGAAGCCAGTTGAGATGGCAGTCCTTGGTTCGCTGCCATGTTTTCTATCTTTGGATTGCATGTTTGAAGCTGGAGCTGTGTGTTGTGTTGGGGGCGGGGCTGGGCTGTGAGCGTTTTCTTAATGCCTCTTGGTCACCGTGTAGTTGTGAGATCACAGCACTTTGATCTCTTCCCCTCACATGCGTTCTGTCTTCTTCAACCTGGCCGTCCTGTGGGGTTTGACGGACACGGCTCCTCTTCAGTTGCTCATCCTGCACTCATGTCTGTCTGAGGCTTGCCTCACTTGGAGGAACCCGCTGACTTTCTGACTCCTCCTTCAGCTGCTTTAATTCTTGCAGAATGTGAGCCACCCTCGCTGCAGAGGGGGATCAAAAGGCTCAGGCTCAATTTTTTAAATACTTTTTTGATATCTTAAAGAGCCACTTTCTCCCATTTCTATACATTTTTGATTACAGCCTTACACATTTGTGGACATCCAATTAAGGGGTTGATATTTCAAATTAAAAATAATAAATTTGAACAGTCTAGTGGTGGAAGGCCCTTCTTTTCACTCTAAAAAATAACTTAAATCCTCTTTTTTTGCCACTTTTCTACATGTAGTGCTTAATATTCTCTATCTCCTTAGAATTTTTTAGAATTGTTATTGTACACAGGGTTGTTATAGTGACATTTCTGGAGCATGCTTGCATGAAAGCTGCTGAATAATTTAGTCATACTTCATGGTTTGCTCAGTTACTGGCACATCTTAGTCATGATTGACTGTAAATACGGTTGTGGTGTGATGCTCCAGTCCAGCAGAAACACAAAGGCTTCCATCCATGCCCTGCTGTAGCTAGGAGCTGTAATAGATTACATTCAGCCCGCTTGAATTACCATAAACAACACGTCAGTAGTTTCTGAAGGTTCACGGAGAGCTGTGGAAACAAGAGGCCTGTGGTGGGAGAGGCTTTGAGAGGCAGATACGGTAGTTTCTGAACAGGAACTGTGCCGGTGGCTCATGAAAGCGAAAGAGACACTTCAAATGTTTTCCCTTGTGAGTTTAGTCAGAGATAATGGCAGCTGGTCACACTCGGCAGATTTCATCTCACAACAATGTTCTGGTTCTAGACATCGGTTTGCTAAGAACGGTGTCATTTATAAGTTGAGTTTGATCAGAATAAAAAGATTGAGTCAAACAAGGTTTTACTGTCACTGTGAGGCTAGATTTCCTGCTACATACTGTTTGTTCTGACTAAATAATGTTAGTGACTAAATATATAATAGCAGATAATATCTTATATCCAGTATTAGCAATGAAACGGTATCAATTTATTTTTAAATCAAGTTATGGTTAAAACATGTTGTACACCAGAGCGCAGGGCCTTTTTTTAAAAACCTATCCTACACTACATATACTTCTATGATTTTTAAAACCGGCATCGAGTTTTGGCTAAAAACTACTCAAAAATTGTTAAGGATAACATGTTAGCAGACATATTGCTAGCAGATAAAAGTTATTTTGAGTGTAAGCTCATGTGATGAATGGAAGTGAAAACATACTTTCCTGCATTCAGTCATTCATTCGCCTTAAAGTATTGGTTAAATAAAGACAGATAATGCCTTATTTAGAGGCTGTATTGTCTATGCCCTGTTCTCTCCCGTTATGTGGATATAAGCAGATCTTGAGTAATCTAAATATCTTCCGAAGGACGGCGACTTTCACCAAACTGTTGTCGGTGAGTAGATGAATGTATTTTATGCCAGAAATAAGGTCCATGTTTAAAAAAACGAACTTCTCCTTTAATCTCGTAAGATTTTTTTAAAATGTTGATGTGTATTTGAGATATAGGATTTTCAGAGGACAAGTTATTTTGCATTTGATAAATACAGGAATATGGAGGTCTCTAAAAATGATTCTCATGGAATTTATTGAAATTCACAGCCGTATCGTAGCTCAGAGTGAAATGAAAGAAAGAAAAGAAAAACTATCCATTTCAGTGGAAATCCCCCTTTCTGTAACACCTTGTTTAGTTTAGTGTAACAGCTCCTGTAAGCACTTCCCTTTCTTTTATTTACCAAAGTGTAATTATGACTACGACATCCCATTATATCCAGGCTTGGCCACTATTACTGTCATGTGTTTAGGTTGAGGTCTTTGTTAATGGTTAACAATCTGGCTGTTTCACGATGAAAACACAGTACGGCCGTTGACAGGAGATTCCCACCTGCTTCCCACCCCGGGAAAGTTGTGAGACTGTGCGATGACCTCAGATGGCATGATGTCAGCTCCTGCACTGTGAACAATACGCCAACTGATACTTGGACCCCTCCCACAGCTCGAATGTTGAAGGGAAACTTTGGCTGATGGCATCACTGTTACAAACAGGTGCAAACCAGTTATTTGGAGAAGTGCAGATGTCCAGTGAGAAGTGTGTTTAACATTCAGTCTGTTGATTTACTTGCACATTACCAGCTAAACAGAAACACCTGTGTGTGCGTGAGCCAATAGAATCTGTCTGATGAGCCACCTCTCTCTGGCCGATCCCTTTGTATTTGTCACTATCCAAATGGAGGCATTCAAATCAGATCCAAATATATCAATGCAGTCAGGCGATTGGAGGATCCTCTCATGTCAAAGGGCTTCAAAGCTCATTAAAGCCAGTTGTTGATTTTATCTGATGTGTATGCAAAGCTTAGTTGTCCTGGTCAGTCGTAACATTGCCATGTGCTGGTCAGAGGCTCGAGTAGGTATGTATGTATGTATGTATGTATGTATTTTTAGCATAGATGGCTCCTGTGGGAAGTGAACCATTAACCCATGCTGTGTTAGCTCCATACTCCATCCACTCAGACCAAAGCTGCAGTCTGCATTTAATAAGGAGACAGGGTTGAAGAAAATGAATGTAAAGTAAATAAGGAAATGATATTTGACACTTTTAATAATGCTTAAACTCTTTACCCTATTATCCAACACAAAGTGTAGCACTATGTTTGCTCCCAGCTTAGTCTTTCTTTTTGTGTTCACAGGAGGCCTTAGCTCCTTCAGGCAGAGCCACGAAAACCTGTGTGAGCACTCTCTGCACCTTCATGAGGGCTTGGACCCAGGCGCAGCTGCCGGCCTGACGGGGCCTCTACCTCACTCCTTGCCCTCCACCCCAGACATCGAGAACGCAGAGCTGACACCAATCTTGCCCTTCCTCTATCTGGGGAATGAGCACGATGCTCAGGAGATCAACCTGCTGCAGCGTTTGAACATCGGCTACATCCTGAACGTGACCACCCACCTGCCGCTCTTCCACTATGACACGGGCGTCTTCATCTACAAGCGTCTGCCCGCCACCGACAGCAACAAGCAGAACCTGCGCCAGTACTTCGAGGAGGCTTTTGAATTCATCGGTATGAAAACTGCCATGTGGCCTTGCATAAGAACTTCACCCTGCAAAAATGTAAACTAGGACAACTTTTAAGACAAAGCGATGCTCATGTGAGACATCTCACTGCAGGTTGCACAGAGCTGTAAACTGTCAAACCACAGATTAATATCAACCTTTACAGGTTGTCCACTTGTGTAAACAATTTTTACACAAGTTTACACAAATGATTGAAATGGAACCACGTGAGAAGTTTAGACGGTCAGATTGCCGTTTGGTGGAACTGATAACTTTGGTATCTCAAATGTGACCCTGATTACACACTGCATTTTGTAAGATGTGTCCAGCCAAAAAGGTCTGAAGCCAGTGGTTTAGTCTTTAACTAAATGTTGTATTTAAAAAGGTTATCTTATCCAGTATGTGAAATCTTCTTCGCAGAAATAACAAATAACTAAACAAGTCAGATAAGTGCAGTTGAGTATAAAGTACATAATTTCCCCCTGAAATGTAGAGGTGTGGAAACATAAAGTAGAGATCCACAGATCACATTGGCGCTGAATAATAAATGGTTCTAAACACATAATTTGCTTCAGAGACACAGAGATGATTCATTAAAGCAGAAAGAGATTTTTTTAAAACATAAATTGCATTTACTGCAGATCAATAACACAGCCTGTATTGACACAAAGATTGATGTGTTGAATAATCATTGTGGCCTGGAGGAAAGAAGGTCCAGGGTGTAGTTCTTGTTCCTGATCCATAGTTTGTTTAGGTGTTGCAATCTAACAATCAGACGATTGTATTTATGTGTTTACAACCAGCTCTAAACCTGGACAGAATTATTGCATGTAGGATGTGGGTACAGCACATATAGACCAGCACTTCTCAAACTGCACTGATCTCTGTTTCACTAAAATTCAGTTTGTTTCCTTTTTCTATTTACTGGTTCCTTAATCATTATTAATGATTAATGTAGCTGTGCTGGTTAACCTTTTCTGGCTTGTACTGGAGGAGCATGACAGAAAAAGTCAGATGAAAAGCTAAATGTTAAGTTTTTATACCATAGTATGATTGTTTATTACTGTCTGCACATGGCCTGTGGTTGAAATTTAGCGCATTTTAGTACTTTGTTTTTATCTAGGCAAAGCTTCTGATTGTAGGTATTGATAAATTTTCCATACTCTACTCTTTGTTGCTTTAGGTATTTAAAAAAAAAAACAGGATTTCCATGTGATTATGAAGCAAATCTGCTGCTATTTTTTTTAAATGTAGCAAAAAATTAGGTAAATTGGCTCTTCTGGATTGTTTCAGAAGTTTAGGTTACTGGGTATGTAAACAAATTTCAAATTGAGGAAGGTTATTTTTGAATTTTGACCTTTCCATTAATCTTTTTCAATGTTGAACTTCAAAATATGGGTAAAAGACTAATGGAAAGTCATGATAAAGATTTATATAGATCCATACTGATAGAAAAAAGAAACCCTGACATTTAATATCTAGCCCCTAGTAAGATGCATAGCCAAAAAGGAAGGTGTAGTACTTTAACAAAGCATCTGTTATGCTGCTCTCTAACTGTTTCCATGTTCCTTTCTGCAGAGGAAGCACACCAAGCAGGTATGGGCCTTCTGATCCACTGCCAAGCAGGTGTGTCTCGTTCAGCCACCATCGTGATTGCCTACCTGATGAAGCACACCTGGATGACCATGACGGACGCCTACAAGTTTGTCAAAACCAGGAGGCCCATCATCTCCCCAAACCTTAACTTTATGGGCCAGCTGTTGGAGTTTGAGGAGGACCTCAACAATGGAATAACGCCACGAATCCTCACACCAAAGCTGATTGGTGTGGAAACTGTTGTCTAAACATCTAAAAAAAGAAAAAGAAAACCACAGTCTGATGCTCCCGTTAGCACTCCCTCTCACTTTTTCAGCAGAGACTGGCCGTTCTATGAGCCGCTTTGAGTGTGTGGCAAAGAGGCAGCGTATTTGTCCTGAATCTCCTCATACTCATCTTGGACTCTATTGAGTGCCAAATCTCTGGGTCAGCAGTGAAGAGAAATGCCAAAAATCCCGACTGTTTGAACCTGGCTTAAGTCCCAGAGGAGAAGACGGGTCAGATGGAGAGGGAGCGGTCAAGGTTTCTATTTGTGACCGCAGAGCAGTGAACATGGGGGAGAAGAAAATCGATTTGGAAATGATATTTTCTGTGCTTGGGGCAGTGAATGACAAAAGTGACTCTCAAAGCTCACACTGTGGCACACAGTTTATGTTTGCAGACTTAAGCGGGGTTGGCCACGGCAGTGCCTGTTAAATAAAAACAAAAGAAAAAAAAGATTAAGACTTGTTTGGTGTGTTGATGTTGTTCTATTTTTATACAGGGGTTTAAGGGGATGACCATGACAAGCCCACAGTGGCTTACTGTGCAATAATTTCAGAGTGGAATGCAACCTTGATCTTGATCTTATATGTGTATATAATGTTAACGATTACGGAACATTTCCAGCTTTTTGCTGAAGAACCATTTTGATGTTGATGTAATTACTGTTGTTAAGCTCTATATGTTCATGGTGCATTCAGTCATGCTGTAATATTAACCGAAAAAATGGGGTATTACTTTGAGTGCAGCTTATGGGTTTATGTCTGTTGAAGCATAGATTCATATTTTGAGCGTTTGCTTCCGTGTCTTGGTTTTGCCATTCCTACATCCACATATATTTTTAGCAATACACACGTTACCAGACAGCCATAAGAGCTCTTTTTATGCATGGCTGCTTGCAGAGGAAGGAACATTTGAAATAATCAGTGAATATCGTAAAACAGGGCTACTGGTGATGTTTAATGTAAGACAACAGAGGATTTTCACTGCCTGCTTCTGTCTCTTCTGTTTGTTTTTGCTCCACTTCATCCATTAGCCAGCTCTCTTGTACTATACTGTGTTAGTTACCATGTCAATCAATATTCAATGGTTTTGGCAATGCTCTACATTCAGAGCTATGATTTAGCCCATTTTAAGGTAGCATTGCTGAAGTGTGTACTTCAGACACAGTGGGTCACGGTTTAGTATGACAGCGGTGGTATAGTACAGCATTCTGACCTTCCGATTTCCCTGTTGCTGACACCAATACAGTTTAGTGAGCTCCTCTGCCTTGCACACAGTAGGCAAGCGCTGCTGTCACATGCTGCTCCAGTGCCTCTATCAATGCCTTAAATCATGTGTCACCAACAGGCCTGCGCATGGCACAGCATCATGTGTAAATAAATACACAACACACAGAGGTCTCATTTTAACTCCCAGATAAAAACTACCTTCTTTGTCTCAAATTATATTTATAACTCAGATCTAGAGGCATTTGAAGCAGAACTTGAGCATCGCCTTGAATTGTAACTCCAACTGGTACTAAATGTACTTTTAGTAAAACATGTAAAGATTTACCTTCATCTTGTTGTCTCTTAGTACAAATAGTCTTACAAATATATGTAGACATCAATGAAAAAAGAATAACAAAGGTTGAAAAAAGCTCTTATTACTCTATGATGCCTTTTCATGCATCATAGAGTCCAGTAGATGCAAGATATTTGGGGGTCATTCTGATTTAAAGTGAGTGAAAATTTCCAATATTGATGAACTGCTATCGATATATCAATTTATCACTGTTGATAAACCGGCCGATATAAAATTTTATATGTACATAAAGTTTATTAGTTAAAAAAAATCTTTCGGAGTCATTCGAGGCAACTTGCTTTGAAGACACTTGTCATGACACCATCATCTGCTCAACTGAATCGGAGCCACATTGTTTGTATCTTTCTGCATTTTTTTCTTTATGACAAATGTAGCCTCTGTGATAGGCTAACATCAGCCAATAATACCTGTATACAATATAGCACACACTATAAAGACCTCACATCAAGAAGACTTCATGTCTTCATGGCCACAAAAAAGACATCAGGGTTGTTGTCTGAAAGCTCCCAGGTCAACTTTGCTTTTCAAATGAAGAAAAAAAAAAGCCTCGTTTAAGCCAAAGAATCAGGGATCTTTGATCCAATTGGTTTGATTAAAAAAAAAAACTCAAGTATTGTGAAAGTTTTGTCAATACCAAAAAATTATCCTGTAGTATTTCAACAATAGCTAAAAAGAACAAAAAATTTGGTTTGCCCCGAGCTGACCAGGAGCAGCTTCCTCAAAAATGATTCTAGTTCTGTTAATGCTCGTTGTGTTCCTCTGGTGTCTGTTTAGGTCTCCATTGTCAGGTATAAAATGAAGCACAGGGCTAACAATACCTTTGTCAAAGCGCCAAAACCATCATTTGTTTTCCAATACACCAATCGCTAACCATTATATTTTTAAAGCAAAACCCAAAAGTTGAAAGAATAATCATCTGCTTCTGTCAGTGGGGTGAATGTGAATCAGTTTTGCATGGCTTACTGAGTTCATAAACAATGTGCACTCAGTAAGGCTTTACAACACAGACAACAGTGAGCTTGATAAATCCCTCATGTGAAAACTCACGCTATGCAAAATGAAATTGTAACAGGTTGCTTTAAACTATCAACAGAGATAATATCAACTGTTTCTTGAGGTTTTTTTGTTATTAATTTTAAGCATGAATAACACAAGACCTCTAAAAACAAGTGGAGGTGAGATTTAAGAGTTTCTCAGTGACTAAAAAAATGTCTGTCCCGTTCATTTTGGTATCATTTGTTTTTGTTGTTGCTTTTGTCACTGCTGTCGACTGGTGCTTCACAATACATATTAATCACCACTGACCACACATTTGGAGCTTGTGCATTTTATCTAAAAGAGTACCATTTGAAAAAAATACATAAATAAATGAATAAGATTTAAAAAAAAAAGTGCTTATCATCTGAGCCAATGTTATATTTAAGAAAAAGTTATCTTTTCATCCAAACTGCTGGTTCCTGCAATCGCACTACCACATGGCTTTTTTTCCCCTTTCTTTTTTAAATGATCTATTTGACTGAATAATGTAACATTACTCTCTGGTTGGAGACGAAGCATGCTGTGTGCTCCTGCTCTGTGAAGGACACTGGCAGTCATTATGGTGCTGTCTGTCTTTCTTATTCTGCTTTTTCTGTAGAGGTCACATCCCGACTGACAGCTCCGAAAGGCATCTGCTCCCTTTTATTAGGAAAGACTGTTCTGAATTAGAACAATATCAAGCTGTCATGTTTGGTGTGCACCCTTTTCAACTGGACTTGTTCAAGAGTCTCTGCTTTGGGCTCAGAGGCTCTGCTGGAACCGGGCTTCACTCTACAAGTCTCTGTATATTTCTTGTGTCTGTAGTCAACAGTCAAGTATTTACAGTATATAAATATATATCTATTTTCTTTCTATGGCATATATTCATTACTATTTTTGCACTGATCTATGGACAGATGGATTTATTTTTTTTCCACAAAAGGTGCTACTATATTGGAGGCCTTCTCCCACACCTTTTTGCATGACTTGCTCAAAATTCCCTAAATGGTCTGTCATCTCTCCTTCTCTTCTCCTTCCACTCCGTGAACTGTTTCAATTGAAGCACTGTAATTTTGTAATCCCTACTTGTGAGATTTGAAATAAACAGGGAGGCTTCAAATTTTTGGTTTGGTGTTCTGGAAGCTTATTTTCTCGTTATTTTCTGCTTATTTCTTAAGTCATGTACAAAATTGAATTTGCAGTGTGGAACTGTGACACAGACCCAAGTAGAAAAATGGGTTCTTTTCACATCACATAGCTTTTCTAAATGACTTATGTTTTTATTAGCATAGAATGGACCGTTTATATCTATAAAAGGAGTGAGTCCTTCTACAAGCAAGAATTGCCATATTACTGCCATAAAAGGCAGAAGGCTGTGTTCAGACTGTCCACTTGTTCTCTCCCTCACTTACTCACTATATAGTGTTCACTATATAGAGGACTAGCTTGGGGACAGACAGCTGCTGATTCAATTTGGACACAACATGAATGCAGCAGTGCATCGTAATTATGTTCTGGATTTTCACTGTTACAAGTTGCAAAAGAAATGCTGGAAGGATATGTACAAACCAAATCTGAAGAGATGGACTGCATACGTTTGTGTCTTCTACTGTAATTTTTCAAATTACCATAGTTATAACCATGCTCTGTATTCAGATTGACCTTACATTAAAGCTAACTTTATGATGATCTTCAGTATATGAATAATGAATTCATATTATCCACAAAATGCAACTCAAATCATAACTATTGGTAAACAACTGGTCTTTGGAGTCATGTTTCTCACTGTTTAGAATGAACAGCTTTAGTCTTGATTATGCTTCCTGTACATTAACTAGCAATAATTTTTCAAATCCTTTTATCTGAGGTGTATTATATGCTCACCATGTATTCCCAGTATTCCCAAGAATAACAATAACTACAAAATGGCTGACTCAGCATGTATTCTACTATATATTTAATGAGTGGACAATTCAAACACAGCCTGAAGGAGTCAGAAATGAAAAAAATTGGTGCAATCAGTGGTTGTAGATGCTGTCTTGCGAGAATTTTGATGGTACACATTAGAGAAATGGAGATTCATAATTACATAATGCAATAAAAAAGACAATGGTGTACATCGTACTTGTCAAAGCAGTAAAACCATGAAAATGGGAGGTGAAATTGGGATAGACTAAGCAAACAAGAATTAACACTGGTGTGCCTTTTCCCAAATAAAAATTGCTGATGAAGAACAATGATCTTCTGAGTGATGCCAGAGTTGCTTGTATTCTCCTCAACAGATGATTTAGCTTACCAATATAGATGCAATTTGTAGGTGAATTATGTGGTATGTTTCCAATATTTTCAATTAGTCTTTATTTTACACATTTGTGCATGTAATCAATGTATTACTTACTAATAGTGAAGAGGCTCCATAGATTGATGAACCCACAGAGAATTATCTCATGTCTCTGAAGTATCCTTCACCTCTAAAAGGTGTTTGGGTTTGGTTTTTGGGATTATGATCCAAAGTTTTGCAGTTTTGGCTGTTATCCTGCCCTAAAAACACAATTTATAGCCTCAAGAGGCAGCAATTAAGAACAAAATAAATCTAAAAACACACCGTTTACAACATAGCCAGTCACAAAAAAACAGACAACAAGCTAAAGAGTCAGATTTTTCCATCGGGAACTAGGCAGGGTCTTGACAGATAAAAAATAAATCAATCAATAAATAAAGATTAAGTATCAAACTGATACTGAGTTTGTCTAAATATACTGGAAAATCTGACAGAATATTCCAATTTCTCTTTCATTTACAACTTAAAAATATTGTTAAGGGATGGATTATTGTGACAAGCGGTAGGTGGCACTAATTTGCTGGCCAGAACTGCAGAAAAAGAGAGCACCTAACACGATGGAAAACCCAATGGCAGAGAGCAAAGTGCACAATTTAAACCGAAACGTGCTCTTGAAAGAGTTCTGGTAACAACCCTGTAATGTTTCTGTACATTGCTATTCATTTGCTGAATATAAACAGACTTACATTTTCAAGCTTGCTCTCACAAGCATTGCAATTTTTTTTGCAATATTTTACTTTGTTTTCTCAGATTTTGAATTTCTTCATGCTTTTTTCAAAACACAACTACATGCTAATGTTGCTTTTATCGGTCAGATGTGTACATTTTTAACTGTTTCCTAAGAAGTCTGCTAAGTCGATTTAAGAGTTAATCTTTAGTTAGTGTTCATCAACATTTATTAACACAATTGTGAAAATGTCACAAATGCACTGCAGATTTTCAGAAAAGCGCAGAAACATCACTGAACTCCAAAAGGTATTAAATGTTTTGCATTTCTGTGTCATAGAAGACAAACGTAATCAATTTTTAGAACAATATTAGATTGGGATTAAAAAAAAAAAAAGCCAAGAAAAAAATGACCAACTGCAACGCAAGAAGAGAAGCTCACACATTCCCCAATCATTGGACTTCACAACAACAAAACAGACCTTCGAGTGTGTATTTTAAGAGAGATCCTCTGTCAGTCTTCTGACATTTGAGCATCAAGAGTACACAGCCCAAGTTGTTAATTATCTCCACTCGCCTCCATTCAACCATGTGTCACATAGCTGCAGGAGTTATGAGCCTATATTTACTCCACCTTTGCTGGCGTCTGCTGCTTCATGGCTAGTGGGGAATGGGTGCTTATGGGGGTGGGGGGTGGCCTCAGGGTCAAGATCTCTCCATAGGAACAAGCACAAAAATAGTTTTAAGCGTTGCTTCTAATTACGAGCGATTGAGTGCCCCACCTCATTAATCCTTTCCTATCAGCGCTGGGCAGGCTGGCAGCACCAGAATAGCCCTGATCTTTGTGCTGCTGCACGCTGCTCTCCAGCGAGCCCTGCATGGACGTATTAGGCAAAGAGGGTCTGCGAGGAGGACCTACCTTTTCTACACACACACACACACACACACACACACACGCACACACACACACGCACACACACACACACAAACACAGAAAGTGTGTGGATACTTCCAAGTCAAAGGAGGTGGTGAAATAAAGCAGAAAGGATCTCAAAGCCTAAGGACCGCTGCACTGGTCACCATCAAAGTTTTTGTTTCTGGAAGATGCATAATATCCTGCCAAGACTTCAATAAATGTCACTAAAACAGCACCATGTATCTCACAGATGAAACAGTACCGTTTAATAAAGTATGCTAAAGGCACGATTTGGATTTGAGACAAAGAGTCAAATTAAAAGAAAACAAATTTGAACATCAAGAATCCAAAACAAGATATCTTAAGGTACTATCAAGGATTACAAATTGTATTACTGTATTTAGTATGATGATGTTTCAATATAATTGAATGTGATTATGACTAGATCTTAGTTGTGTATAACAAACATTTACATTCAATATTTACTTCCACTGTGTAACTTCTTAACTTGGGTAAAGAACATCACAAGAGCCAAAAAAAACCAACAAAAAAATATTTTTATTGCTTGGGGCTATTATCATTGCTTTAAGCTCTTATTATTGCTGCGATAAATTACTTGAATTAAAGAAAATCATCACTCAAAACACAGTGTGCTGTGAGTTACAACGTGATGTCACATCTTGATCAATTCACTTTTCTCTCTGTATTGAAAGAATGTTTAATAAAGCAGGAGTAAAAGATTATTTCTGTGATGTGTAATTCGGGGAAGCACAGATATATCTTGTTGACTGCAATTGGCTCATCTGCAAATAGGATACCATCATCTGTTGGCAGTGACTTTTGTATTACTCATGCCCTTAAAAGGACCAGTTTTTTGTCATGAGAATTTCGCTGGCCACCAAAAATGTTGCTGGACCATGTGCACTAACAAATCACTGAGTTGGTAATAGTTAAAAAGAATAGCATTCTGAAAGAGAGTTATTTTTTCTTTTGTTTTACACAAAAGGCTGAAATACTTTGAACTGCATAATTCATTGTTTCCCTGGTATTAATGAGAAAAGGAATCACAAAAACAATTAGTATCAGCTATCAGAAGTTACCCAAATTATTATTCAGTATCAGTCCAGAATAACAGAATTTGTTCATTCCTAGTTAAAAAAAGGGAGGGGAGGGAGTTGATATGCACTCTGATATCCACATCATTTGAGATGCAACCATTAGAGACAATTAATGGCAGTTTTTATCCAAACAGCAGTATTTTGCAACATATTGATATCTATCATTTATCTTTGTAAAAATACGGTCTGTTATTTTACTGCTAAGAGTCCCTTCTCTTCTTCTCCAGCATGATGTTATCCATTTACTTGAAGTAATGTTTGTAAAGAAATGGTTTTTATAGTTGCGAGTGAGCTTGTTTGCATGTAAGGTTTCAAAATCCTGCAGGCAAGATGTTCAACAATGACAAGTCTTGTGTTTTGGGTGCCTGGATGCTTTTGGCCACACAGTTTATGTACCTATGATGAGGATTAGTCCAGATGAGCTGTCGCTCTCACTGTAATGCACTTGTGCTGTAAATGTGTTCTGGCCTCTGATTCACTGCAGTCAGCTCTTGGCTGGTGAGCATGAGTCCTGCATCACAGACAGAGACACACACTGCAGTGTAAGACAGGGGAATGGTGAGGGATGGAACGAAGAAGTGCATGGTGCATTTCACACACTACACCAAAGGAGATTACAGGTTCCCAGGCCTTACACAGGGGACGTGCTGATGTCTTTGAAAATGTGAAAAATAAATGATGGAGGAGAGGTATGAGGCAAGGAGTTTGGAGAGAGTACATGAATGAAGAATATTGCTATTCTGCAAGATCCTAAAGATATCAGACAATGCCTGTTCTTCACAAAGAAGAGATAAAAATGCTGTCATCTGCAGCTGCTGAGTCCACAAGGTTGCAGAGTGAGCATCGTGGCAACCTGTTTTTGCTTGTGGCACATGTCTAACTCTTCCATGTGCCGGCCATGTGCCGGCCATGTGCCGCTACATATTAGCCACACACTGACCCTCGCTACGAGAAATAAGCCAGTGCTCAGTGTGGCGCCACAAGGTCAAATGTCTTACTATGTCTGCAAGGAGCTGCTGTTCTGAGTTTTTCTGGTGGCTCATGGTTATGTTCCTTCTCCGTCACCTCATTAGAAAATAACACATATTCAGTCACGTATTCATTCACAGTGCTGTAATCCCTCTAATATGTCTCATGACTCATATATACAGTAGTTCCGCTGTAATGTATTCATGGCATTAGACAGCAGATTATAAATAGACACATATAGTCAGCTCTTATTTAAAAAACAGCTTATTCAGGTGCTTATCAGTATCAACAAAGTCAGCATTCCGAAAATAAATACATTTAGCTGTTAGTCCATGATGGGAGATATTTCCATTAGCCTTAGAGTTCTGTCATGTTCTTTTCTGCCTTATACATGTTATTTTAGGTGTTTTAAAAATATATATTTAAGTTATAGTGATACAATAGGCTCAAAATTAAAATCTTCAGCTTTGCTTTAAGGGTATTTACATCCAAATCATTCAAATATTCATGAGATCAAACATGGTGGCACAAATGGCTTAAAAGCTGCTCACTGAAAGGTGTGGGCTATTCCTTTGTTTTTACCTTATAAGTTGAGAAGGTAGAAGGTTTGATCTGTAAAAGATAGAACAATTCAACCAATAAGGAGGAGATTAGGAACACCAAAACAACAACAAGTCCTTTTGTTCTACCTCTAACCATGTACATGGTGGGAGCGCTGTATAAAAGTGCAATGACAGTGGAAAACATGCAGTCTCAAACTAGCAATCACTATCGATATTTTGCATGAGCCATTATTGGTACACCTGTTTAATGGCTGCTGCGGAAAAAGGTCGTAGAGGTCAGACTAAAACCTGGGCGCAGTGTTTGGCCAAGGTTTTTGAAGCACATATATCATAACACTGAAAATGAAGCATCCCTCTATTATTTTTGAAAATGTTTAATCCATTCAGCAACTGATTTATTCATAAGATCGTCAGCTAAAAGAATGAGCTCTGAATGCAGTTTCAGAGCCATCTTTGCATTGTCAGGAATTGAAATCTTTCCCTTGCCTAATGAGTCAAATTTGAAAATGAAATATTTTTGGGTAGTTTTGGGTTTCATCTTAACTTTCTAGATTATGCGCTGGTGCCATGGTCTCAGAGAACATGCTCTGCAAAGCTCTGGCCTGTTTAAACTTCTTTTTTAGTGCAACCTCAAAGAGAGATCAGTTGATTTTTGATGTGCTGTTTCAATGCAGTGATACAATCATAATTACTGGTGCACAAAAGCAGATCATGCCCCAAAAAAACTGAAGCCACACCAGTATGTGGGTTGTTTGTAGGCGATGTGGCACTTTTTTTTCTTTTTCACTGCGACTGTTTTCCTCCATATAAGTTATTTGATGTTTTATTTGAGTCACGCTATTCACTAGATTATAAACAGACATGAAAAATAGAAAAAGAAGGGAAAAACTTACCCAACATATTTACTCCTGATCTACATTTATATGGTTCAATGAAGTAAACTCAGAGAAAACAAATGCAAAACTTTGAACACACATTTTAAAGCTTCAACAAAGGCTTTCCATGCTCAAAATTGAATGAAGATTCACACTGTTCAAGGTTTAGTCCTCTCTAGATGGCCCTGACATTATCGTATGAAATCTGACGTGTGAAATTAAGCGTGCTGCTGTGTGAACCTTCACTGCCTGCGCTGTTGATATCATGAAAGCTGTCTGGTCCTGTTCAGCCACCCTCCTCTCTCCTTACCACCAGGGAGAGAAAGCTGCCCCCCTTCCTCCTTCCTCCTCATCTTTCCATCGACTTTTTACCCTGGGAAACCCCCCACCACTGTCATCATGACACATTCAACCCACCTATTATGTTGCACTGTGGGGGGGCCGGGCACGCCAAAACAGTAATTTAGACCCCATTTTACAGGAGCACTTATCTGTCAAATGGTCGCCCAAGTAGTCAAAGCCACACATTGTTCTAGCGTTGACTAATTTTTGATGGATGATCACCTCTCATATTTGACTTTTGCCACTGAAAGTGTTTTTTATACATGGGTGTCTAACAGCTGTTAAACACATTAATCTCCAGAGCTTGATCTTGAATACTTCTGAGCAAAGAGGTAACTGTAAATGTTATTTTGGTGTTAAAGATACATAACAACACATCAGAGGTTTGCCAAGTGATAGAGAAATGTTCATGACCCTCGGATCATTTTGCTTAATCGACAGTTATTTTAACAATCTTGGTATTAATAGAGTTTGACCTTTAGTTAAGCATGTACATAGGATGCATGTAAATGCATACACACAAAAACTGAAATCTTGCAACCCAGACAGTGAGCTAAGGTGGAGAATTGAGCTTGAATTAATATCCTTGACTTTCTCAGTCATGGAGGTTTCATATGCAGTGAGTGTAACTCAATAGGCCCATCAATTACCTTTGTTTCCTAGGTGCCTTCACAAACAACAGCTGCAGAGTTTAATAAACTAGCCATGCAATTCAATCACACAGGCTAAAATATCACGAAGCCTGAAAACCAGCAGGACGATGAAAGTGGGCTTCTCTTGTTGTCATCACTTCTGTCTGCCAGTCCATAACACCAGCTCTTACCCTTATAAAACATATACCTGCTAGAAATTCACCATTCTTTTGTTGTTTTGTTGACAAACTTTGCTTTTGAAATGACATGCTGATATGTTGCTCGGCATCATGGCAGGCGGTTGCTGTATTAAGTTGCTGCAGGCTTCATTTTTGGTTGTGGGACAGAGGTACATTTTTTCCATGGTAACTGGAGACTCATTCAAACCTCTGTCCTTGAATAGAAATGAGAGCCACCCTCTTCTTTTAGAGCAGCTCGCTAGTTTACACTCGTGTGCACGATCACGTCTTTATCTTAGTTACTTGCACAGATTAAAAAAAAATAATAATAGTAATAAAAAAATTTAAAAAACATTGGAGCAGAAGTGGAAAGAAGGCCAGATGGTGGTCCTGAACACAGAGAAACACAAAAGGAAAAAAAGAAGAAAGAAAATGCTAAAAAGAAATTGAAAAAATATGGAAAGGAGCAGCAGGCAGCAAGAACAGTAAATAATGGAGGGGACTGGAAACTAAGGCTTTTTTCCTGACATGTTATACATATATTATGCACTTAAACAGTTGGAGCACACAGTGACATCATTACAGAACTGACTGACATCTGAGATTGTTCATCCCTAAGGGGAAATTCAATTATTGCAGTATGAATAAACAAATATTAGTACTTTTAAGCAGTCATTGTTTATGGTTATTGAACCCTTGTTGTATCCTTCTTTGTTGCAATGCAGCTGAAGAAGCCTCTGACTGAACACACACTGTTATGTGGAGGTTTTACAGTGTTTTCCATTTAGCAACTTATGCAACATGGTTCTTTTCACAATCATTTCCAGGGGCTGCAGAGCAGTTCCCAGCACAGAGCCAGCCTTCTTTGTCAGATATTTCCGTTTCTTTGAGTCACTGGCTCTGATACTGCAACAGATGGCTGCAAAGCAGATTGTACTCTCTGCCACAGATTAATAGAAGATATGCAACATCTTGGTGCAGACACTGAAGGACCTAAGCTTCCTCAAGAAGCTAAGTTTGTTCTGTCCCTTCTTGTAGACAATCTTGGAGTTGCATTTCATGTTCAGTCTGTTGTCCAGGTGGACACTCAGGTATCCGTTGTTCTTCACCACCTCCACCTCTTCTCCCAGGATGGAGACAGTTGCAACTTGTAGTAACATCATGTCACTAGTTTGTAATAACTCATAGCCATTTGTAGAGTTACACTGGATTGCACATGCAGACAGTTGCAGAAGTCATTTCATATTAAAAAGAAAAAGAACATCTTAAGTTAAAAAAGCAACTTATTCCACACCCCCGCCATATTACTGCATAAAAGTGGTGTTAATTTTAATTTTCCTAGGCTTGAAATGGTGGCGGTGGGATTTATCATTGCCTGAAAGCACATACGTCCCTTTAAAAATTAGAACAGCCGATACAAACAATGATTTGATATAAAGAAATTAGATTTGTTGATGTACAAATTATTGGAGAGACTTCAAAACATATCAATAATTGCCAAGAAAAGGCCAAATGCAATACTAACAGTTTTTTTGTTGCAAGACACTTAACTGAAAACCAGGAGAAGAGAGAAAACTTAGAAAAAAAGCAATTAAACCAAATGGTCAAATGTTTTGAAACAGAACCCATCCATCCATTTTCTATACCCGCTTAATCCGTCGGTTGGGTCGCGGGGGGGCTGGAGGCTATCCCAGCGGTCTTGATACAGAACCATTGCATAAAATATTCTTTAATATGTACCTTGACAGTCAGATAGCCTACGTTATTGTTGTCAGTCCCAAGAAGAGCAGATGTTCATGCCATGTGGTAACCATCTGTAGATTAACTCTGCATGAATAACAATTTCACACTGAATACATCATGTCACAGATTTCGTTCTCTTCATTTCTATTGATCTTTGTCAGTTCAAAAACAACTGGATTGGTGTGTGGTGAAAGTAAACTGTGGAATCAGTTACTAGCTCTTCAAAGCGTAGGTTGTACTGAGTGCTGGTGTTTTTCTGACAAAATGAACATGCACGCTTTTATTATCTCCAGACCAAGTGTTTCAATGTGACTTTCCGTTCTTATTCAGTTTAAAAAAACATACAGATGTTTATCTTTGAAAAATGGTTAAGTAACTGCACAAGCCAACAGGCCTCTTTGCACTGAAAAAGTTTTGTTAAACCTACAAACAGTTAACTAATATATACAATTGAATACATTTAGTTGATTCCCCCTGTAGAGAGTAGGTTAAAAAAAAGATTTATTTCCCCTTTTACTTAAGAAATTTGAACAAAAATGCAGAGTTGAATAAAAGAACAGTTAAGGGTTCATTTGAATGATTAAATCTATCTAAAACAAAATTATTAGCTTATTAGCAGCCTGCACACTGTTGGATATATTGGACTCCAAACAAAATCCTCTATTTGATCATTTAAAGAAAACAGGAATGATGGAAACTATGTTAATCACTAATGTTTAAATACATACATCTATTAATGTGAGGTGCAGTTGCACATTTCAAGATCAACATTGGAACAGCCATTTTTCACTTCCCCTTTACTTTAATTTATCCACTTCCTTCTTTTTTACTACTACTTGGCTAAGCTTAGGCAACAAACTCATTTGTGAGGGTTAGGAAAACTTTATAGTTAGGCGTTGAAATTAATCAGCATTGCCAAGATGACATTCTCCAAAACAGTAAGGTAACAGTGAGTGGAATGGCTGGAAAGTACCCTGAAAGAATGAATCTATAAGTGTGCCCTATAGGACTTCCAACCAGTCAGTATGTGACATCGCAGGAGTGGAAATGAGATGACCAGTCCGTGCTCTTTCTTGACAGATGTAGGCAGTTTTTGGTGTAAAGAAAGTCTATAGATGTGTTTGAGTGCAACTTTGGTGACTGCAGCTGACTTTTAATCAACAAGAACTTTAGGCACTATGAGAGGTGCTGTTTAAAAAGTATGCATTCAAGTAGACCAAAGTTTACTGGCATGAGTGAGCTCACAACAGTGTCTGATCTCACGGAAATAGTGGCCAGAGCCGCTCTATCTGAGAGAAACTGACACAGACACAGGAGGGCAGACGCAGAACACTTATAAATGACACAGACATACACTACAGATTCAGGATAGTTTGTATCAAATTTGATCACATTTGGTAGAAACATTTACTCACCAGTGTGACAGGCAACCTTCCAAGATGCAAAGTTGACTCATGTTTGACACATTTGGTGCAATTTTAGACACTGGTTGTAGTTCACACAGCTTAGTGTAACATAGTTCTTTGAATTCAGAATATCTTATCAAGTCTAATCAATAAATGATCAAATACATAACTTAACATTGTGAGCTGACATATAGCTTATCTTGAAGTGGAGTTCACTCAGGGTAAAAAATAAACTTAAATTTGAACCATGTTGCTTATTTTTAATCGTATTGTTTTGTTTTTACCCCAAACAGGAGAAAAGATGTGGATATCACATTTGTTGGGAACTATTTTCAGCCACAGGTGTGGTCTGCTAACAGTTATTTAGAGTAGTAGGATGGTGTATGTGGGACTGAATCAAAATAAACAGCATTGCTCTTGTTCACTGTAATTAAGGATAATTTCAGAAGCAAATTGATGTGTTTTAATATGTTTTTGGACAACACTGGAGCTTTAAGGCTCTGGTGGCTACATATAGAAAAATATAGGACCTTATATCAAACATGTAGCTACTACAAGGAGTTCACATGTGTTTGCAAATCCTAGTCACTTGGGAAAAGAATGGCAGCCCTCGCAATACGAATAGAATTTATGTAAAGAACAAGGACATAGAAGACTAAAGTGAGAGAAAAAAGCTGGAGGGCAATCAAACAAACTGAGCAACAGAAGGCATTTTGCTTCAGACATTACATATCAAGGCCCTGTGTAGTCGAAGCCTTTTCACCTCATTTTGACTCATTCACAGCAGGAGCGTGGCATAACACAAACAGCACAAAAACAAATAAACAGCATATTGCGCTCATATTTACAAGAAGGCAATGCCATTACTGCTGCTGCGATGCTGGAATTCTTCTTGATCCTTCATGTAGCAGCAAGACGTTGCAGCTAATCTTTAGGGGGTACATAATCACAGAGTGACTTTTAGCAGCCTTTGTTCCTTTAGGATTTCTTTTGTTCTGAATGGAAACATCAGTGTAGCTGAGTCAGGACTTTTATAAATAGCACTAACTGTGATAACATAGCCCAGCATCCCAGTAGGGCTGCTGAAGCTCCCTGCAGCAACACTCACACTGCGCAGACATGAGGGAGGAGACTGCTGCACTCTGGTGGACAGAAAAAAAAGCCAAATTACTACCGTATATCTTTACAGTAAAGATTTAGGTTAATCACCAAGAAGCTAATCCACCGGTCCCATCTCAAAATCACAGTTTAAGTGATGTAAGAACACAGTAAGATGACTGCTCGCAGCCTCTCAGCTCAATTAGCACAAATGTAATTGGATGAAAACACCCTCAGGGACTTTGATGACTGAATATTGTGGAGATGTCATTTGTATTTAATTTGACCGTCTAACATCTGTAATTTGAATCATCTCAATCTTCAGCTGATTTGATAAGATCACAGATGGTGTTCTAGTGTGAGTTAAGATCACATAACTCCATCTCTTGTCATCTTCTCATGTTTAATGCTAATTCTAAAGAACTCTGTGCAACCTTATGATTGTGTTTTTAAACAGAAATACAGTGCACTGAAGTGCAGGTCATTCAAACCTTTGTATTTAAATGACATAAAACGTAATGTTGAAACTTTAAAAATGTATTTTTAGAAATTTATATTTGATGCCGATAACAAATTTGATGGTCGAGAGTCACACTGCTAGTTAAGTTAACTGTCAGCAACTCAGTATAATACTAGTATTATACTAATAAAATATTATTCCAGGTATTCTGGGTATGACTTTTGCAGTATTGATCCAGTATTGAACGGTATTGATGATAGTCATGCTACTAAAAGAATGAAATATCAATATTGTGTTGATAGCTCAAATATGACATTGTGATTTGGTGATAAAAGCAGAACAACACAGATTTACTTCTAAGTTTGAGTGTAAGTTGTTTGCAATTTAAAAGGAAGACAAAAAACTCCCAAAACAATAAACTGTTCTGTTGACATCATCATGATATTGTTATCTTGAATAATTCTCAGATAATGTGACAGTTCTAATTTTGGGTCAAAACAATTGCAGAGAATTTGGGAATTTCAACATCTAAAGATTTAGAGCAGACTATTTATGTTTAGTTTAGTCATGAATATGTCAGACAAACATGTGGTCATCTAGGCTAACTTGCTAACTTGTCTATGAGGTCAAACAACATAATTGTCATCCTGCCGTCATCCAGAAATTTAGAAAAACTAAGCAAAAAAGGTGGAGAGTGTGGTATCTATCTTCCAAACTTTATCTTAGGGGAAGCCTCCTGTGTCTGACTCCAGGGAAATCCTGATCAT
Source organism: Odontesthes bonariensis (assembly GCF_027942865.1). Taxonomy (NCBI): domain Eukaryota; kingdom Metazoa; phylum Chordata; class Actinopteri; order Atheriniformes; family Atherinopsidae; genus Odontesthes; species Odontesthes bonariensis. The sequence continues at coordinate 10,344,021 of NC_134529.1, forward strand.
CTTATTTCAGCACATTGTACTTCCATAAATCATCGCAGCTTTGGTATCTTTTGTACATTTATCAGTCATATTTGGTAAAATCCCTATAGATTTTTTTTAATTGGCTCTCTTTTTTTTACTTCGGACAAAAGGAAAGGCTGAAAAAGCATTAAAGCTTGCTTAAATCAGTTCTGCCATTTAATATTGCTTTTCAGTCTTGACAGGTCACCAGTCCATCACAGGGCCAACACAGAGACAAACAACCAGCTCACACTCACTACTAGGGTCAATTTAGAGACACAAATGAACCTAACGTGCATGTTTTTGGATGGTTGGAGGAAGCCTGAGTATCTTGAGAGAACCCATGCATGCACAGGATGAACATGTAAACTCCACACAGAGAGGCCCCAGCCGGGATTTGAACCAGAACCTTCTTTCTGTGAGGCGACAGGACCTAATATTCAGATAGATCCCATTTCCGCTGATATTTTGAAGTGCCCTTAGGTTAAATAAAAGGTCGCCATTCATTTAAGATAGTGCTGTTGAACTTGAGGTTGATGTCTGTTTTTGCTGCTGTTGTGTATGTCTCACTTATCAAACATTGGCTGACTTTAGAGAAGACACAACTTGACCAGAACTCAAGCAGTGAATCACCAGTGCAGCAGTCTCTTCCTCTCTCTGCCTTGATTTGTATGCATCTGCAAATATACCAGCCCCCTGCTCTGATTAATGCGTGTTTATGAGATGGCACATTAAACCTGTCATTGTCCAGATACTCCCTCCTCCCTGGTGTGTGTGTATATGTTCCTCTCTCAGCCTTATGTTTCTCTCTGAAGTGCTCCACTGATATGACAGGACAAGTTAAAGCAGGCCGGGACTCGGTGGGACAGAGGGATGCAGCATCAGGCAATAAAAGTGTCATTTTTCTCCTTTTTTATAAACAGGTCATAATGTTGAGATGAGCCATTGCCTATTATGGGCTCTGCCCAGCCTGTGACATCAGTAAACATTAGAAAAGTTTCTTGCGAGCGCCTGTTCTGTACCAACGAGGAGTGTGTTTTAACAAGCCGATGAAGGCTTTTTGGTGTCTGGACTAGCTCGGCCCATAGTAACCCAGGTAGACAATGTGCTTGTTATGCTTGAGCTTGGGAACACACTCAGATCTAACACATATCAAGCTGTCCTGTGCGGCACAAACTCTGGATCATGAATATTACAGAGGTTATGAGGTTATGGGACAGCTTTATTACTTTGACAAACACCATTTGTCAGAGGAGCTGAGCTAAAAGGACAAGACGGCCATATGCCTGCATCCTTTGCTATGTAAAACAGACTGTTGAACTTTTTAACTCTGACTTCAGATTCACCTTTAGCTTGTACTGTTTGACCCTTGCTGCTGCTGAAAATGAGTGTCTGTCTTTAGACGCAGTGATTCAGCGTGCAGTGTCAGATCATGGTAGGACAGAAGTTGAAAGTCTGCAGGAATTTGGGGAAACGTTTCTGATGTGACTCAGATGACAGTGTGGGCTTTGTGAAACACGTCTCCCATGCTGCTCGAGACAACCTGCCTGTTTCTGATGCTTCTTGACAAGCTGATAAAACAACAAGTCTGTCTGCGTTAAGTTGCAGCCCTTACAAAAGCTTGTCAGCTCTTTGAGTGGAGATGCAGATTTTGTCATAATGCAGGTAGCTGGTTTCAATAGAAAGAAAGGACAGAGGGAACAGAGGAGTAAAATGAGTGGAGGAGGAAGAGATGTGGGATGCCTCCCCCCATATGCCCAATACTCTCCCATATGCCTGCAGCTTGTGTTCACTTTTCTTCTCTTTAGATGGACAGCAGTGATGTATTGTAAATTCATATGCCCTTTATAGAGAGGCCAATAAAAGGCCAATCATTACTTTGGGACTTTCGCAGGGACACACCGCCCCCTTGTGTACAAAAGAGGGCCTGCACAGACACACATACACACAGCAGTACACTTCAGTAGGTTGTGTTTGCCCAAAAATAACAACTATTGTTTAAATAAATCCATTTTGAAAGAACAAATAAACATTTTAAATGTCCTAGTTGTAAATCACAACTAGATGTTTTTAAAGTTTTATCCAATGTTATAGCCATTGATTAATGCCAAATAGCCGCTGCTTTTTTTTTTGCTTTTTTTATTTGACTCGTGTTTATGAAGGTGTTCATTTTGCTGTTTGATGTAGTTTCCTTCGTGTTTTCACATCTGAAAAGAGAGTTCACTGTCATACAATTTAACACCTATCTTTATAATTCAGTAGAACGTTCACAGTAAATTCAATTTTTATAGAAACGTAATCTAAACACACAGTTTGTCATGTTGAAGTATGTTATATAACAAAGACTCATGGTGTGAAATTTATGTACCAAATTTTAGATAAATCATGTAGAAAGGAGAACCTTAATCTGATAAAAGCGGTTCATGCTGCAGGCTTTCTTACTGAAATATTTTACAGCATCAACTCTGTACAATGTTCACTATGTTTTTGTACATTCTTCCTAGATTTATACATCATTGTTTTCCCTTAAACGGGCACATGCAAATATTTTAAGAAACATTTCAACTGCTGTTTTCTAATTCTTTGAAGCTAATATTACCCACTTTATTATTTTATTTTGAAAACATGACCATTACTTCTCAATTTAAACATTATTTATAACGATTGTAGATTTTCCACTCAGTATAAATTCAAGACTTTCTTATTTTGCGATATCTCCTGTGAAAAAAAATCTTTCTAAACAATCAAACATATGCTGTCTCTTAATATTTTAAAGAAAAATAGTTTATATACAATTTTAACACTGTAAACAAATATTCATTGAGCTGTTAACATTAACATATTATTCTGCAATTTGATGCCAGCATCTCTGGATCTGAGGAACCATCAGAATCTATAAAACAATTTAGGAGTAAAATAAAGAGGGAACAATGTTACACACCTTTAAACGATGAAATGTGAGTGGACAATAAACCTAAAAAGACAAGCAAATCTGTGAGTTATCTCTGTATTAAACCTTTTTCTGGCAAAAGTATCTTTCAGGTGTCTTGCCTTGCCTAAAATGGTAGATATACAAAATAAGTCTTAAAAACAAGCCTCTCTCAAACAAATTCCACCCAGAATATAATGAACTGGAAAAATAACAAAAATGACCTCACTTAAGTCAGAACTTGACCCCCAGCCCCACCCGGTATGTTTTTTTCTCGCGTGTCCCCAGGGCATGGAAACCTTCTAAGAGGACAACCCTATTTTGTGTCATTTGGTATCTCCTTATAATGTCAATAAATTAACAATTTTAGGGTGGAGCATTTAACAGTAGAAACCACATTTGTTCCATACTGTAGTGCTTTGCTTGTAATACGCTGGACAGAAAGTTTGGGAGCAGTGAAGCACCTCATGTATTTTAGTAAACCTGAGCTTTCTCGTTGGCTCTGTTGTGTGAGGAAGTAGCTTTTTCTCTTCCTCAGCCTCCAACGACAGAGATATATAGTACCATCGAGTAAAAAACTGGACAGGATGGAAAATGGGACGGTGAATGCTCCCAAGATGATTTTATGAGGATGTGGATAATTCTGGCTTTTAGCTACCACAGAAGACAACATAAATTAAACTTCATTTGTGTATCATAACCCTGACATTCAACAAGCCCAGAGAGTCCGACTCCCGTGGAACTACTTTAGGGTTTAAAGGCTGAAACCTCTCACTCAATGCAAGTTTTTGCCATTTATAAGTACTATTAAAAGGGGGAAATGGATCAGGAGAAAAGACATGATTTTCTTTTGTCATATTTTCAATCTTTTTACGGGAAAAATTAAACCATCTTGCCACCATAAACCTCACATTAAAGAACTGTTTGCTCTCATCTTTGCAAGAAATGTAGAAATGTAGAAGATATAAAATTTTAAATCAAATCTATTCAACACAAATATTTAAAATGTAGTTTTTTGCCTGTTTGTTTTATTCCATTCTGTTGCAGTTATCTTGTCTTTATATGAAGCATTTTCAATTTCCTCAGAGTTATATGTGTCTTCAATAATTTGTTAGTTTACTCAAAGGCTGCTTCTGAACATTAAAAAATACTAATGAATCTCAGTTCCTCTCTCAGGAAGACAGTCACTGATTGTACATTGTACAGGTTCAGTCGATGGTTTCTTTGTCTGGTTTTGTGCAAAAAAATTGTGCTGACGGACAACTTTAACAGTCTTTCTAAAAGCCACATGTTAGAATGTGTTTCTGTCTTTAATGCAGAGTCAATTCAGAGGTACTTTTCTTTTATCGAAAGTGATTTAGTTTCACAGTAATTGGACTTTTTCCCCAACTCTCACAGTCATCGAGGTATTTGTTCCTCAAGTCTTACTGGTTTCCTTCTTTCATTTCACAGCTCCGTGTTTCTCACTCTCTACATCTCTGAGGATCTCTGTGGGCTTGTAAAGGAGCTTTAATAGAGAGGAATATAAATCTGCAAGTGACAAAGTCCAGTCTCTGCAGACTGGGGGGATTGGTGTGTACGCTGTGAACTGCTGTGCTGTAAAACTAGGACCTCCAAGGCTTCTGTGCCCACCTGCGAGTCCTGCTGGTACTTCTGCAAAATCCCAACAACCTCCCAGTCTAAAGTGCAACAAACAAGGCAGGCTGGAAGTCTATGCTTGACACCAGACTTTGGCTTTAGAGCAGCCACAGGAGCTAAGGCTGTGCTCTTTGACATCAGTTTTTACAGAGTTTTACTAAAACCTTTGTGAGATTTAATGCTGCATCTGTCTGCATCGTATTAAAAGATTTGTTCATCACTCAGAGTATATTGAATGTTAAAGTGTTGGCAATGACGCCTCTGGGTTAAGATGTATAAAATCAAACTTTAAGGGAGAACCCATGTGTATACCTGTGCAGAAATAATGCAGATAAATGTGTATTAGTTTGATAAATGCAGGTCTCTCAAAATTAATATTAGGATCTAAATGAAGAGGCAAAAACTATCAGTTACTCGACAACAAAAAGAAGGATAAGAGAGGTGTAACCACTACCTGCGGAATAGATTGTAGTTGTAAGGACATTAACACGAGATACTTTAGTTGTTTCAGGAGATATGAAACAGTTTCTAAGTATGATCATATTTATTCCTACAGTTGATTGTTTTTCTGAGTGCACTGATGTCAGACACATAGTTTTTGTCCAGTTAATCCATCATGGTGCACAGCAGTAAACAATGAGTGATTAAACATCAAACTGAATATTTTAAAGTGGATTTTACACTTTTAAAATAAAATGATCCCCTCATGAAAAGAAATGTCAATGTTTGTGTTGTTCTGGTAGTAAAGATTGATTGAAAACAATTTCAATTAAAATACTGCAGACTGAACTTAAAGTTTTTTTTAATAATTGTTATATCACTTTTCTCACTATCATGCCCACTGTTGCAAAAACACTTAACACAGAGTGCTTTCAGATACACACCTGAGCACATCGGTTACCCTTTGGCACGAAATGCACTACAGCTTCCAAAAGCCTCAGAATTCACCCAAAAGTGACCTACGCTGCCATGACAACGATAAATGTTGTTACCCAGCCATATAACTGAGAAACGGAGTCTTCGGTGAGCTAAAACAAACACGAAGAACTTCAAGCATTGCAAATGGCATGCATAAAGTGTGTCTGAATCTTCTACTTTGGCACAAATGTATTTAATGTTGTATCAAAAAAAGGAAAGGGTCGCTCCATGCTAAATCCCTAACAGGTCTCCATATGTTACAGGCAGTTTCACACAACAATGGCACTGTAACCTGAAAAAAAGTTAGTTGTAGCCCTCAGGAGTTCTGATCCATGGCGTTCTCTGTCCTCTACACACCATTACTGAAATTACTTTTGTAGTGTTTACATCTATATTTTGCACATATATACAATTAAAAGCAAACCTAAATGTTACCTAAAATGTATAGATAGTGCAAGTGTATAGTTTCTTTTTGACATTTGTCTTTCAAAATGCAATTCAATTTAATCTGCAGCACACTGAATGAGAGAAGTAGTCAAGACTTTTGAATTAAGTAGGGCTTGACTGAATTTGGTGTAAAAAAGTGCAAATGTATTCAGAGTTTAGCTGAGTCTACTGATATAATGAATGTGTGTGAAGAGTTTTGCTACAGTGGACGTCATATAGAGAAAAGTGTTGAAACAATTTAATTAAAAAAAACGAAGATGCAAATAAAAAAACATCTCACCAAACACTGAGGTGTATAAAGTTGTTTTGTTAAAAGTCAAAAAGGAGGATGCCTCTGAATTTGGTGCAAGGTGTCTGGATCTCAGAGGGATTTTAATGAAAAGGTCTTTTAACTTAATGACTGCTGCAAATTCCAATACAGCGAGTTTACCAGTTGTCCATGGGGTGGCACTGCAAACACTTCCTCGTCTTAAAATGGAAGATAAACTGACTTTTAACTGTTAAAACAACAGATTGGGCTCACTGGCTGCTGAACTGGAGGCTGCAAATGTCCTTTGGATTCCTGTTAGAATAATGGAATGATAGATTTAACAGGCCCAGTTCCCAAATTAATAATACTGTTCCACATTGCAGAGCGTATCGAATCTGTCAGATAGTTTGAACGGCTTTTTCGACTCCACCTTTTTTTCCATTTTGCTTGAGCTGAATTTGGCTCCCAGTTTTCCATTCCCAACAGCTGTGCTTTGAGTCATTTACAGCTCAGCTGACATCTCTGTGCTAAATAATGGATTAGATGACAATGAAATCATTTTTTGAGACATGGCTGTGGGGAATAGATGGATTCAGTGGATGCAACAGCTGATAAAATGCATCTTTGACTTCACATTGTGGTGAAATCTGGACACAGACTCAGTGGAATGCATGATTGCATCTTCATTTATCAATGTGAGATGATCACAGTAAAAAAAAAACAGTTGGTGAAATCCTGCAAGCTGCCAGGTGTGCAGGCTAACTTTTGAAAAATAAATTTGTAAATGAGGCATAGAAATGTATTTTCTGCTAAACTTTTAATTTGTTATCTAATAGCAATCAGTCCTGTTATTTTCAGTGTCAACACAACTCTCACAGGAATCTTTAGTCTTAAGTGTTGATTTTTCCCATTTCCTCTGCTTAAAAGAGCAACTATGCAACTACGGACATGAAGAGTAGTTTTTAATAACTAAAGTGTAGCTGTAGTCACTCCAGAGGTGTTATATAACAAGCATGATAACTGGATTTTTTTACCCTTTATAAAGTTACCTTAAAATTGTTGCTTTAATTTATGTTGTCAGCAGCCAGTGTAAAACGTCCAGGAAATATTCACCCACTGTGAAATCACAGAGTCTCCATGCTTGATCACACTGGGTGGCAGGGCTGGCACTGCACTGGAAAGCATTACCTCTGCATAGTGTTAATGGACTTACTTAACTCCTGGGTCCTGACTTGTGTTTTCCAATGAATTAAAGTGTCAGGAGCCACAAATCAGCGTCTGGGATAGGTCATGTGGGCGCTGGAAGAGGAGTGTGGGTTTGCTGGGCTCTGTGCTCTCTCTTAATGGTTTCTTCCCTGGACGCATGAAACTGGAGCCTTTAACCCGACCTGTTGTTACTGAGGCCCCATTTGTACTGCCATCTACCCATAGCACACACGCACCCATAACCGCACATGCATGCCATTACATGCTCACGTTAACACACTGCCATCTCTCGCTAAGATAGGACAACTCACACACACTCAAAGGCACACACAGGACCCCTCAACCCCTGCTCGCTTTGGCAGACCAGTAACATTTACTCAGCTAAATGAATTAAGTAATCGCACAATCCCGCAGCCTCTGCATTACAGAGGAATTTCCATATTACAGCATCTGATACTCCCTGTTCACAGCTCTCCTACGCCACTAATTCAAGCCCCTGGCCAGGCAGGCTGTAACTGGATAGCCGATGGGATCCTGCTGCAGCAGATGCAGTGAAATACAGTGTATGTGTGTGTGCAGGAGAGGAGGAGAAAGGGTAGTGGAAGTGGTGTTGGTGGTGGTTATGAAGACTATATGGGTCCTGCTTTTTTTATTAGAGCTCATTAGGACAGCAAATAAATCACAGCTCCGCTTTCATTTAAGCAACAAGCCTCTTGAGGCTGTGGCTTTCTGTGATTTAGAATAGCTGAGGTGTTGTTTGGCTCAGCGCAACCCAGAGAGAAGCTAAAATTACTATGCTTTTTAACAGCATCATTAAACAGTAATCCTTAGGAGTACTTTGTTAATCGCACATGTGACATTGTTTGACTCACCGTGGACGTGACTATCCATCCATACAGATAAACCTAAAATATCACCTGTTTGATTCCAAGTATTCTTATTCCTTCTCCAAACCTAGTGGCTGTGATACCCACAATGCAACTGGATACCCAACTGTTTGGTCAGAGAATTAAAATGTAACAGAGTCTTCAGCCCCCCAAACTTTTCACTTACGATTATAACTCTTGGTGTCATTACATGGGACTCTTTCCATGGATTCCATGGATTCACAGCTCTTTCGCATACACTGGACTTCACATCTAAAGTTATTCTTGGAAACTGTAACAAGGACTTAGTAGTACTGGAGCCCTTTGCTAATGGCAATGTATCACCATGGACATAAAGCATAATCTTAGCAACAACCCTCTCAAAAATACAACAGAAGACAACTATTAACTGTCATAGGCAAGTCATAGAGTGAGAGTACTTTGCTTTATGTTGTTACAAAGAAGAGATAAAAAGATCAAGATCTTTCCATCTTTAACATTCCCAGGACATAATGTCACATGTTTGAATTGTTTTCAATTTTTTCATTATTAGACTTGCATTCAAATCCTTAACCAGAATTCTTGGGAATGCAATCTCGGAGTGTCAGATAATGTTCTAAATTTGATCAGATCAAAAAACAAACATTTGACCGTGAAGGCTTCCCTCATTGAAAATTAAATGCAGGTCAGTGAGTGAAAAGCTCAGCCACAATGATGTGGGAAGGGGAGCTCACAGCCAGCTGTACCACCGACAGCAATCTGTAAGCTGAGAGACATAAAAAGTCAGTTTGGAAATACTTAGATGTTGGTCAGTAAACAGAAAACTTACAGAACCATGGCATAAACGTTTATTGTAACATGTAGAAGCTAGTTAGCCTGCGCCTCCAGCAGAAGCAAACTGAGGATACAGCTCTTAAACGTTCATACAAATGAACTGATATCCTTATATCCAAACTATGGTGAGAGTGACGTATCGGTCAGAGTTTTCAATATTGGCACCCACATGACCCATCATGGGAGCCAATCTGCACTATCCATAATGCAAAAAATTCATTCATAAACTACCCAAACCCATTCCAATCGACAAAATCTGTTGCAGAGTGCCTTAATCACGAATCTGTAAAATCTCTGGTTCTATATCACATTCTTATTTGGTTATCTTACTTATCCTCTTATGGTACTTATCCTTTACAGGCTAACAGTATTAATGTAGACTAATCAGTAGAAGGACAATTGTTCAGTCTTCTTAGACAAATATAATGGCATAATGCTGCAAAGAAAATACTCATTATGTTGCTACTGGTTAACTAAGGTGGCATAGCCACATATTTGTGAGTGTTTTCAAACAGCATGATGGTTTGGCATCAACTCTGAGCCCACCATACAAACAGGAAGGTGAGGTACAAAAACAACTTGCTTCAGTCCCACTTGAAATCTAAAAAAACCTGTTCTTATTTGTAGATTCACAATGGTGGACCATACTACCAAATACTATCAGATCTTGGCTGATTCTCTCTACCTGCATGAATCTGTTGTAGACTCATATCATATCAAAGAACGAGCCCATGAATTTTTTGGCCATTAGTTTTAATAAGTGAAATAGCTGGGATCTCCAGAACCACAGGAGCCCAAAGCTAACAGAAGTAGCTCTCCTGAGTGCTCAGCTGGGAACTCGGGCCAGTCACAAGGAGCAAAGCTAGCTAAGTCAGTTCTCAACTCCCTGCCTGTTTCGGGGGGTCAAAAATTTTGAAATGGGCAATTTTGAGAACTATAGGTGAGTATTTAAAAGGAATAATAACTGCTGCTTTTAAACTTTTAAACCTAAATCTACCCACCCGAGCATCACTAGTAGTTACATCTTTTAAACTATTCTATGTTGAGATATTTATGTAAGCATATTGTGTTGATTCTACCTCCTGCTTCTATGAACCTCACAAAGATAATAAATGGTTCAAACCAATGGTCTTTTTACAGGGAATATTCAAACTTTTTTTCGTTTTTTTGTTGCCAGTTTTAATGCAAATAATTAGCACAAAGAGGCAACTCATACATGTAATTACATTTGGTGACTGTAGCGCAAAAAAACATCAACTTAAAATTTGAGGCCAATAATATAATCACGTCGTTGATTTTTAACTAATTAACATGGAAAAATGTATTTTGCAACAAATACAAGTACATCTTGAAAAGGACCCCCTGACTGAGTCGGTGTGGGCTTTTAGATCACTGACATCAACAATCATGTGATTTAGGCTGTGTGTTTAATAGTTGCCTGGTGTGTATTACAGTATATTACACTTTGGCTCAGAACATTATTTAGCTAATCAGATTTTTGGATCATAACTAGCTAACAATCAACAGTTAAATTCCCAGATTCCTCCACATATAGTCCCCTGTCTGTCCACCTCCCAGCCCATGTGGCAGATTAATCAACCAGTTGGTAGAGCCAACAGCACAGAGGGCCACAGCTCCCATGACTTTCTACCAGACAATGGGGATTTGCTTTAGCCACCCTAACACATTTGGACGAGTTCAGAAAGAAAAGGTGGAAAGGTTAAATCGGAACAGAGTCTGGCAGCAGTTAAAATGTTATAATGATTCTGCTGGCCAACATAAGTACCTGCATTTGCAGAAAATATGCTTTTTCATATTTAGGAATGCAGATAAAGAGGGATTCTTAAATTCCTGAATGGTTCTCATGTATTTTTGGCGATTTCTAAACCACGTAGGAGACATCGATTTCACCCAACACCTGAACTGCAAGGTGTTTTTTTCCTACTGAAATGTTTAAAAGGCATCAGCCAGCTCAGCAATCAGGTGTCTTGAGGCTGTAAGGAAAGAGAGCAAAAAGTCAGAGTCAGCACACGCTTTCACTCACCCTTTAAATCTCCCTCAATCTCTCCACTGCTCCAGGAGTAGTGTTACAGGAGTTTTCTGTGAATGTAATCTAGCTTGATTTTTATATATCTGGCATATTCCAAAAAAAAAGAAAAGAAAAGCCCTGAAATCTGATTCACAAACTATTTATAACAGAATTATTTAAGTGTTAAAGATAACAAAGTACACCTTATCCTCCATGATACTAATTTTTACACAATCAAATTAATACCTGAGTACAATTGGTGGATTATCATAACTGATTTTTTTTATTAATACTGTATGTTGTTGAGATGCAGAAAAATGTTTTTAAAAAAACAACAAAAAAACAAAAAAACAAAATAGATGCAAATAGATGGTAGTTTTTTTAGGACAAAGCATGATATTTGAACGTGATCATAAAAATATGACTTGTGTAATTATCTAACCTGTAAATACATGAAGTGAAATTTTTCATGTCACCATCTCTTATATAATATAGTATCAGAGATGTACAAATGTGATTTTAATGCACTTTAAATACCAATATGTCCTAACAATGTTTTGAAGATGTTTGTACTACATGTAATACCTTGCTACATCCACTAGGAGTCAGGTTTTCTAATCGACAGCTCAGAGGAGAGACATAAAAACCATTCACGTAACTGATGTCCTGGTGACTTTTCGCCACATTGTGTTTGTCATAATGATGATGATGATGATAATGATGACTATCATAAACAGGAGACTTCATCTGATGATGCATTATGCAGCTTGACTTGTAGAGTGAAGCGTTCCCCTTAATTACATCAAGTTTAATAATCTTCAGTGTCAACGTTCAGGAATTTGGAGTTGATAACATGAGTCGGTGCACTCTGCTCTGACCCTGAGACTAACTGTTAATGATGCTTCAGTGCAGTAGTTTCACTCACAATTATCTTTAGATCAGTGCTTGCAACAAGAAGCTGGACAAACAAGGTAATAATCAAGAGCAGTAAACAACAGGCAGCTTTCCTGTTTGAAGACAATCATGATCATCAGTATGCACTATGACTGATTAACAGGAAGCAAAATAAACAATCATGGAAAAAACCACAGATAATATAGTACACGTATAGTACATTTGTATAGCTTTGATGGTGATGTATCTTGAGTGATTTATGGTGACAACAATGAATTTCATTGGTAAAGGCTGACTTATTTATTTATCTATGTATTGACCTTTGTTCATACAGGTAATCTTATACAGTTAGTCTCATTAAGATGTGTCAAGACTGACATTCTCAAGAGACACCTGATACTTGACCTGACAGAGACCTGATAGTCCTCTTGTGCAATTATTCAGCTTCAAAATTTTGTACAGATTTTAAGGTGTAATTATCTTATTGCTGAAAATAAACAGGATATAAATAGGATTTCTTCAGAGGTCTGAAATCAAATTTGTTCCAAACTATATTTTGTGTATCCCAGTTTAAATGAAAAAATGATTCTCTACTTCTTTAGAGCTTAAATGACTGGGTGATAATGAATCTGCAACTACATGTATATCTAAATCGCTTACAATCACTGTCTTCTACCAACTTAATATTGGGAATTTACTGCTTCTCTTTATGTGGAAAAAAAAGAAAAGAAAAGAGATGCAACCATGAACTTGAAAATGATTACAAAAACAGAGACACATACCTAAGCAAGAGTTATTTACGGTTAAAAGCAATCTTTTTTTTTTTTTTAAAGAATTTTCCGATTTATTTTTTTCAGTTTGCTCTCTTTTTAATCTAATAAAATGAGATAAGATAGTCCTTTATTAGTCCCACAGTGAGGGAATTCACAATTATACCATCTGGAAACAATAACTGCAGAAATAACTCCGGTTTTTAAGGATATTTAATTTGGGCATATGTAAAGAAATACAACTGGCCTACAAAAGGACAAGATTATCAACAACAAACAAGACGTGTAAAAAGTCAGGTCACATAATTACTCTGCCAAATTTCACCTTTATTGAATGTACTGCACACATAAAAACAAGCTATTTTCATCCACTGAAGTGAGAGGAAGCAAATAACAGCACATTAGCCAAAGCTGCACGCACACAAAAGCGTTTGCACACACAAAGGTACTTGGATTGTTTTGGCAAGCGGCAAGTTTATTATTTTGTTTTATGGGGCTGGGAGACGGGGGAGGTTGTTTTGTGCCTTTTGCCTGTGATACAGCGGCTCTGTTTGTGAGCTTGTGAGAAAGGAAGCACCAGTAAGATCAATACATCCTCTACGCAGATTTCCAGCAGAGAGTGACGTGCGTGTGGGGAAATGAGCTGGGCCGAGGATACTTTGCTTGTTATGGATTTGACATGAACTTGGCCTCCAGCCTCTCTGAATGTGATGAATGTATTATTTTATCTTCCTGTCTTTGTTAACCTCTTTGCGGGCGATGGCACAGTGATTCTCTCTCTGTGAGTGGTTAAAACAACATCTTCAGTTTGGCCTTTGGACTTTTTATGAAGTATAATAATGGTTGTAATATTAGTACCTCTTCACAAGGGCTTCTCCCTCCGCAGACACACTAATGTGAGAGGTGCCTTATTTTAAGCAGATGTAAGGCAACCACACAACACGGTTATATATTAACACACGAGGTGAGCCATCACTGGGGTCCACACTTCAACAGCTGCATCAATAAGGCCTTGACAGCTTGACAGCTTCATTAGTCAGGCTTGAATGTATTTGTCATAACAGTATGGACTTTTCTTGACATAATATTCAGTAAACATACCCTGTAAAGTTGGGCAATTCTGGTTAGGGGAAAGTTAAAGTTGCAAAGGTTTGAAATTTAATTTCTTTACAGTTTAGATCTGAGAAACTTTGCAACCGTAGGCCAGAACTGAAAACTGGGAAATTAGTCAAATAATAGTCATGTATAAATTGTCATTTTAAATATACTTTGCATTTATTTTTTTCAACTTTGCTTTGTCAGAATTAGAAATGATAATGTCAGGTTGCAAATATGGGTGGGTAGTTTCCTGTTTTTGTTTTCACATTTGGACAACATTAACTCCACACACAACCTCTTATTGTTTCTCTTGATATGTGTAACGGATCTTGCTAGACATCTGATAACAAATGCAGGACTGCTCAGATATATCGGCTGAACATTTGTATTGGATGATTTGCTGCTTGTTGACTGTATCTGACCTATTGACAAATAGGATATCAACAATACCATTTTAGCTGGTATGTCCTGGTTGTTTCGCATAAACTTTTCCCTGAAACTGACAAGATTTATTCATTTCTAATTTTGTTTATCCCAAAAATAAGTTTTTTGGGTTAATTTGAACACCACAAAGTCATTGGGTTGTTGTTTAACAGACTAAAAATCTTTTATTTGTCTATTTTTACACGGAAGCCAAGGGCGGCCATTCCTGAAACATTCTTTTTACATCAGTATCAGAGATCACGGGTCAATGATCTCATTATGTCGAGATATTAAAGCTTGTTTTGTTGTGATACAGGGTTAAATATGTCATTATCTGGAGATTACAAGGCTTGTTATCTCATAATGGTTTAACATATTTTGTCAGTTCAGCCTCGTAAAGTTCGTTTTCCCCTCATTGCAAATAGCCTGAAGGGCAGCTGATGGCTGGAGCAGAGCTTCACTAAACTCAGTGCAGCAAACAGAATTAAACATGCATGCCATGAGTTTATGTTAAAGACACTCCCCAACTCTCAGGACAATGACACTGAACACTGAAAGTAGATGTTAAGGCAGGAACCACTCATTTTCAAGCTCAGCATAATCACTTTGTGATGTCAAGAAACCAAAGCTTGTTTTTTTCAGGATGACATGTTGAGCTCTGGAAAAAAAAAATGAGATAACTGAACTTATCACGTAAAAATGAGCAATGTTATTTCAAGAAAACCGAATAATTAACTTGGGATATTGAGATAATGGATATTGGTTGCAGGAAAGCCTGTTCTCAGCTGCTGTATTACAGAAATGATCCATATATGCAAATAATTATCAGAAATATTTTTTGATGCATTTGTATGAATGTATTTGTGCTCATTCAAAGATAGTTTGATGAAATGCTGAAATACTTTAAAATTGGCATATTATTGCATATTTTATTGTTTCTCTGGCATTAAAGGAAAATAAATGACAAAAAGAATCAGTATGGACAGCCATCAAGCAAATTATTGTCTTTAAACATCGGCATTGTCCCAGAATTTTACAGCTGTTGCTTCTCTAAAATAAACATAGTCTTGTGTAAAATAAAGTCGGTAAGTTCCAAACTTGTCGACAAATTCTTTTGCTAGTCAGTGTAAAAATCCCACATGATACCGTGGATGTTGGTCCTCATGCAGAAACATACAGGGATGCGTTTTACAGTATATCTCTGTGTATGTGAGTATGTGAAATGTAAGTGTGTCTCGGCTAAATATAAACATCTTGCCAGCAGCCTCAGACAATGACAGGGCAATATTCTTTGGAAGTTGCAGACGTCAGAGATTTTGGACAGGATTCAGAGTCAAAGACAAAGAGACAGATTTAGACCTTTGGATTGTTGTCTAAGTGGGAAAGATATCCATCACCTTTGAATCAGAGATATTTCAGTAAATACAGAAAGAGAGTGAAGCAAAACACTTGGGGACAGGATAGGTTTAGAGAAGCAGTTGAATGTCAGCTCCTCGAGGAGAGTTGATGTCGCCACACTAAGTACAAATAGATTCACAAGACGTTGACATTTGACACATATACTTATATACATAAATATGTATATATGATATTACATATTGCTTTCACTAGTTAAAGTTTTGTTTGGACATCCAGAACAATTACGCTGTTTGCTAACTCAAGTACAGTTTTATAAATGTCTCTCTGGCTTAATGTGCCCAGTTCTGTTTAAAATGTCCCCACAAAATGTACAACTGACAATGAAAGCTTCAAGCTGGAAGATCATATATGAAAAGAAAACATAATGCATATTTTGCCATATTCAATATCTGTAGCTCTGTCAATGAGCTGATGCATTTGAAAGTGTATCTTGGAAACTAAGGGCCTTTGTTTAATTTAGAATTTGGTTGTCTGAACAGATAACCACAATTTAGAAAAACAACTAGTATCTGCAATTATATTTAAAAAATATGCTTATATGAGAACTTTTTTTTTTTTTTTTGCTTTTAGAATATCATGTACATAAGGCTTAGGTCCAAAGATAAACAGTGTTATCATAAAGAATTACAAAGTAGTTTGAGAACTACACTGTTGGACTGTTTATTAGGCAGACAAACACAGATTTACAGATTTAAATGTGAACTGTGTCAAGTTTTTTAGAAAAACTTCAGGTTTTAGAAGAATGTTTTGAAACAATTCTTAGGTTTTGATCATGATAATTTCCATGTCAATTGAGTTGTATCTTGTTGTCTATCATATTGAGGTTAGAAAAAGGAAAATTATTCCTCAATCATGATTTAGATTTTTTGTTATTTATCCAGTTAGTTTTAATCTGTGAATGTCATGAGGCAGGTGTAATGTACTTCCTGCCTCAAGGAGAACCTATAACTTGTCAGTTATCAGTCATTACAGTCAAGCTGTGAATTTGCCAATTTTTTGGTGCATCTTTAACATCTTTCAAACTTAAATGATTAAGCTGAGGTCATACAGGGGTAAGGCATAGGGAGGCAACCGGTGCAGACAGGGAAGGACCAAAAGGATAAAACTGCAAAACAGTCCAAAAATCTGTGCATAAGCAAAACAAGAACAAGGTAACACTGTAACAAAGCAATATTCATTGTGTTACAAACTGACCAGCTTATTTGCTGCTGAGGGTGCTGACAAAGTAGGATTTTTTTTACTAAGATCCATAAGTTCAAACTCTGAAAACATGTCTTCCATGTAGCTCAGGAGCTCCACAAACATAAAAAGAAAAAAAATAGTTATTTGCCTCAATGAAACTCACACGTAAGGCCACACATGTGATCTCTGATTGCAGCGCCTAAGCTCAATGCTCCATAACACAAATGTTAAATAGGACGCCCAATGTGCAGAGCAATGAAGCTTCACAGCGTCACCGTTACAGCCACAGTGACCTACTGCCAGTGAACCTGCTCCGCCACTGGCAAAATGAGCCAGAATCTTTTCAGAGATGAAAACACATGAGCGAAAAAAATATTCCTTAATGTTTACAGTAAGATAAGCTAAAAATACTGAACAGACTCGTGGGCTATTAATGAGAGCCTCCTCCACAACTCTTGTTGTCTCAAAGGGGGCAGATGACCTGCTGTCAGCTGTGGTGGACAATCAGACAAATATAGAGAGTTAGTTTATGGACCCTGAAGGTTGGCAGAGGCAGTTGATGCCTCCACCAGTTGGCAGAATGTTGTCTGCTGCCATGTTGTCATCCTACTCGGGTGGTTGTTCCTCAGGGCCTTACTTCCACATATCACTGCATTCTTTGATTTGAGCATGTTGCAAGTCTAACAAAAATACCAATTTAAAGCCACGCCAGCAAGAGGCAGAGTAACCCAGAGGTCAGACGACGACAATTCAGAAAAGCCAGTGAAAAACCAACTCCCCCACAAAACATCTTAAATCAGTTTCACTTGCAAAACCACAAAGAATAGTAAAAGACATGTCTTTGAAAATTTGCAATCATAAAACTTGTTTTTTTCAGCTCTATTTAAAGCTAGGGTTAGTCCTTAAGCTTCTGATGAGAGAAAGATTAGAGTTAAGGTTAGAGTAAGCTTTAAAAACAACTTTGCTAGGTGAAAATTATACCAAAATCCGGGGCTGCAGCCTGACCAGAAAGGATCAAGCTCCTAAATCCAGAGCCTTGCCTCCGCAATCAGCTGGACACAACTGACCGCAAGGCAGGGCACAAGGAGCCATGTGGATGTTTCACTGACTGCTCTCTGTGGTCACAGGACAGACCATGAACAAATCAGCAATCTGCACAGAAAACTACATCGTTGCATATTTTTGCCCAACAGACTGTCCAAATTAAAAAGGCATTGGTTGGAGAAAATGAGCATTGTGTTCTGGCCCAGATCTGTTCCACACATTTCTGGGAAGGCAGTAAATTTCAATACATGCATCATTTTTTCTGGTTCTTTTTGCCCCAAATGATCCATTATATGACAGTGAATCAGGAGCCTGGAGTTGAGTGGTCTCCAAAGCCTCTTCAATTGCATACCTCGACAGCACAGCACAGCACCCCCCCCCCCCCCTCCTCCCTGCACAGGATACAGGAGATTTGGATGTGCAGAACTATGCTCAGCCCCTGATGTTAGAGATGACTCAATCCAGAGCCTTGTAACACCAAAAAACATCTTGGAAATCCTGAATGGAGGCAAAATGAAAGAAAGGAAGTTAGAGGGGTCTGTTTCCATGACTCAGTGATGATTAGCTCTGTTAGATTTCAACACGTCAGACTATAGAATATAAAATCAGACTAGAAATTATGTAAACATTTTCGTCAACATTCTGCCTCCGTTTAGGGGAAAAACTTTCTTTTCCATCTAAAACCCACTTGAGTTAAACACATTGTTGTGTTTTGTTTTTCCCTCTGCGAGGCTGGCCCTCACTACGAGACTCCCAGGGGAGGCTGAGATTAGCAAGAATGTGATGAGATGATGACAAATATCCAACACTCTCCCATATCAACAATCTCAGACGCAACCACAATGGAGGAGAGTTCATCTCCAATTGGGCCAGAAAACAAAGCAAAACAAAAAAGGAGACGTGGCCAGGAAGCAAGGTATCAATTTCATGCCCCCGTCTGTTTGCCTGCCACCTGTTAGACATGATCATTACCACGAAGCAAGGGCGTAGAGGGCTAAGCCAGCCACATTTATATCAACAAGCTGGGATAAAACTGTCTAATTATCCCCCACGGCCCCTAGGCTGGCCCCCCAGCTCTCCTCGCAGAGCTGATCCCATTTGCCCACCTGGCCAGCAGCCAAACTCGCCAAGTTGGTATGTGAAAGCACATCTTAATGACAGCTCTCTTTCAATCCCAGGTCTTTGTAATTGCCCTGCTTAGCTTATACACATTATGTGGCACCAGTCCAACTCAACAGTTAGAAGGTCAGGATGAGGTTTAATCGAACAAGTCTGTATTTATTGCTGTACCTGGTCTAAATATATTGTCATCTGAAAGTGCTCAGGCTTGTGATGACAACTGCGCTCCATTTTGAAAGAAAATATAGATTTGCTGCTCAAGAACTGTACTGAATTAGGGATGGCGGTCTTGACCACAGGAGAACATTTCTTTGAGCGATTTAGGTCAGTGAGATGCATGGAAACAACTGCAATCGTCTACATCAAACAAGAATCATTTTCAAATAAGATTGAAGCAAATCTGCCCCTTGTGAGCAAATGTTTAAGTCGGGCAGAGTTAAGCTTTGATGATCAGTCCTGGTGGGGAGCAAATGCAGACTAAATGTAAGCAATTTGCACCTGTGCAAAGCTGGCTATTACCATAACAGTTTTGATAGTTACAGAGGGAATGTGGTGGGTGGGAGCGGGGCATCCAGATCCCCATGGGAGGTAGCATTAACGTCTTAATTAGGACACAGGGGGGAAGATCCAAAGTACTCCAAGATGACGAGGGATGCAGCAATGGGAAACAAGAGCTGATCGTCTTTCCTAGTTCAAGGCTAATTGCTGAAAGGGATCTGATATGGATGTGCAGGGAGACGCGGACGGTATGAAATAAGATGACGCGAGGTCATACTAATAGCTGTTGGCCTAATGCTCTATGTATTTGGTGGCCATCATGATAAGACATCATTAACATGAAAAGGCTGGCCACTTAAGTGAAATGATAGATTCTACAAAAAAAGTTCAGTACATGTGTGATTTATTTGAATTAACTATGTAACTACAGTTTAAAACGTTTAATGTTATGAACATATGTATGCTTCATGTGGTCTGTTTAAATTTAATCTTAACTATGGGTGACTTTAATTGTCACTCAACAAGAGCAGCCTGTTTACTTCCAGGAATGTATTTGTCCTCAAGATCACTGATAAAGTGGCAACTGTGGCAGATATGATTACTACAACAAGTAGAAATTGGAAGCTGGCCTGAAGTCCTGGGGCCAGTTGTGTCACTGCATTGGGTGTCTATTTTAGATAAAGTCTAATGACTTGAAATACATGGCACAAGAAACCTAACAAGATGTTTTGTTTTGCAAACTCGCAACTGGCCAGTTCACGTTGCATTATTTGTGGTTTCTCTCAACTTGATGCAAAGACCTTGCATTGAGGATGACTCATAGCACTGTGCTTTACTGACAAAAAGAAAAATCATACTGGGAGAAATCCTCCAGAAATGATCTGAATAAAGAACAGATGAATCGCATCTTCAGTATATTTACATCAGTTATCAAAAACCTATTGTGGTAATGCTGGTGGGGAATAACCTAAGAACACAGGAAGTGAATGATCAAAAATTTAAGAGTGAGACATAAAACTTTTCCTTTAAACAGCAGCAGCAAGCCAGGTAGTGACATTTTAAAATAAAATGTTAACAGGCATATGGAGCAATGAAAAAATACTGGAAAATACTGATCGTCATGGGTGGTTTCAAGGTTCTTTTAACCACAGCACACACAGATAAATATGCATGTTTCAATTATCACACCAAAAGAAAATGTTATTTAGTTTGTTACAGTTAATTCATTTTAAGTTAAACTGTTTCTTTTAATAAAGGGCTATTGCAGAGAATTTCTGTGAAATAAAATAACCATTCCTAATTGCCCCATCAAATGAATTATTTTCACTGACATCATTTTCAAACATTTCTTTCACACACAATCCTTTTGGGCCAAATTTGTGTGAAGTATGGTGCACTGCTGTTCAAAAGATCATCAGAAATTATCCCCTTGGTGGTGTCCAAACTTTATAGAGTAGTATAAGGCAAGCCTTCCCTAATAAAAATACAGGTGCTTTTCTTCCTCATCCAAAGACTTTTGCAGACTTCTTACAGCTAAACTTTCATATATCATTTATTTATTCTTTGACTGATCTAAAGTCAATGCTGGACGGGACCATGTTGAGGCATTCTTGCTGTTTGGAAATCTTCTCCAAACACTAAAATGCTAGCTTGCATATTTCCCAGTTGGAAAAAAACGAATCTTTGAAGCAGCTGAAATGCACAGGGATAAAACTCTATACAATTTCCACATGAAATAGGAAGACAGGGCTCCACTGGGAGACACTAAATTGAAACTAAGGCTGTGCCTGATAGACCACAGGATATGCCTGCAAAATTTAGACATATCAAAATGGCGAAAAAGTCTGTTAGTGCCCATTCATATAAACTGAATGGCTTGTTATGTTCTCAAGCCCTTGGAGGATACTTGCAAGCTTGAGGAAAGACTACAGGAAGAGCAGAATGGTTTTGACATAACTTTATTTTAGTGCGCTACAGGTTTTCTCTCCTCCCTGTGGTTTAATGTTGTATTCCACTGGGTCCCGGAAGGAAGCAGCCCAGTAAATCCCTAACGCTGGACTTAAAAAGGAAACGCTATCTGAAGACAGGTGAAAAACTGAAAGATAAATACATCCAGGCCTTTCGTCTGTGGTGCTTCTCTCCAGAGGGCCATCTCCCAGCCACACAATATAATGGCACAGGCCTTTGGGTTAAATTTAGCCAGAGAGGAAGCTGTAATAATGAAATAACACTTGCTCACTTTTGAAAATATAATTCATTTTGATTAAAAAATTGCAATACATATTGCAGACTGCCAGCTGTTTCTAAGATAAGCTTGTCAGGTCTGGCACGTATTTGTGTGTTCAGGTCAATTTGCAGCATCTAATTGGGAAAAAGTAACTGGGAACATTTAAAACCACACACAAAAAATACTCCTGGGGGTGTGGGGCGGGGGTGGAGGTGGAGGTTATGGGTTGCATGGTGGTATGTGAAATAGGAAGTCTTCACTTAGCTGAGCATAATGAAGTGAGCCGATGTGCACTCCTGTAAGCTTTTACATTTTACCATTTTTTATTTGGAGGAAGGAGGTTGGGGGTTTGAAAGGTAAACAATGAGAAATTCTGCAGCCACCTCAGCTGCTCCCAGTGCGCTTCAAAGGGGTTTCCATATGTTTTCGAGATTTAAAGCAAACTCCGGTATTGCTATTTAAAGACGATCAGGTATGTTTCTCATTTTGTAAGCCGCCCTGGTTTAACATGTTACATCAAAGAAACAAGCACTTGCAACAAGACTTGATTTAAAAAAAAAGAAAAAAGGAATTCTGAAGTTCTCACTAGCAATCATGCTGAGTTTACAGCAACAAATTCCTCTTTGTTCTATAGTCCCGTTTTTCTAAACAGTAATGTTGCAGTTTTTCCATCACTATCAGGGCGTGTCTGTGAAGGCTATGAACCTCCACCATCTGCGGTGATCCAAAGATTTTCATGTTATGATGATTACAAGTGTAATAATCTGTAGAGTGTATCCAAAACATTATTGAGTGGTTTACGGAGTCATCTACTTAGAATCTAGCTGACAGCGTAATAAGTCAGGAAATGATCCATCTCAGACGAGCTCCATTTACAGATAATTTCCAGCAAGTTTCTTATATTTGTATGACTTCCCTAGATGCTGCCCATAAAAGACTTATTTAAATGAACTGCATTTGTTTGCAAACTCATGAAAATTAAACTTAGCATAGTTAAAACCTGTGAACAGATACAGTCATAGAATAGATGCATTGTCATTTTAACTTTAAGCTGAGTTCATTATTCTTTACTTAAAGGTAATCAGTGAGGCTCCCTACTCCATGAATTCCACAACACAATATTTACATATCTGCTTTAATCATTGCGGTTCATTTATTTTTACCCTATTAAAATAAGCATGCTGGATTATTACCAGCTGGCAAAAAGAATGAGGAATATAACAGAGTGCAGAATTGTGAATTGCTTTATTATGAGGAATTTCTACCCAAATACCCTTGCCAGCAAGCAGCTCTGGTACGTGTGGGAGCAAAGAAAGTAAGACAATGTTCTCTGTTGGCAATTTTGAGGGAGTTTAAAGGTTGTACAAAAGATTAGAATTACATTGTGACTAAAACGTTTTATATCCAAAAAGACAAAAGGGGGCCTGCCATAATCTCTGAGCAAGATGTCAAACAAATGTCCAGAAAGGCATAAAAAGTACCATGAAACTTAAGTGTTTCAATGTCCAAACATGCCATGACCAGGGACCATCTGTTTTTCCCTTGTTACATTGAGAAGCCAGTGAAGAGGTCCACAGTGATGCGTAACCTCAATAAATATTGCATATTCCCAGGGACACCCCCCAATTTGTCCACTGGTGATTCATCTGAGAACTAATAGTAGAAGACAATAAGCAGCTCGAGGAACCATGTGAAAGACATCAGTAAACATGTGTGTAAATCACACTGACCAGAAATAATGGTAGGAAAAGTCTCTATCCACAAAATCATCCAGTGGTTGGATGAATATGGGCCTGCAGGCAGGAAGATGTTAAGGTTATTCCCAGATTCTAAATGTTTGGCCTGCGTGAATGATGAGTGCTTCTCCTTTCAGTGACCTTGCAAGTAATTTTCCTTTACCAAGTGAATGACAGTGCTGTCAGTTCATGCCAATCAGAGCTAAACCAGCTGTACATCTTCCTCCAAATTCCTCTGTTACATACCCAGACATGGGAAAGGGAGAAATTTGATATTGTGGATCCTAGGCTTGTTTGTACTGACACATAAATTACACATCTCATTCTCCCTATACAATTTTTGCAGTGTGAATGACTCACAGCAGTAATCTATGGAAACGTGAATATTTTTAGATCATATTTAAATTCAAATCAGGTCTAATAATAGGTCTCAGTGAGCTGTAGTATCTCCCATTTGAAATCAAAACTGTCATAACTTTTCCATCCACAGCCGCTTAGCTGGCCAAAAGTTAGCAGAGAAGACAAAAAGTAAATGAGAAGACAGTTTTGGGGAGAGTGACAAATTACATTAATTTGACTCTAAAAATACTTTGTAGATATAGATGTATGTAATGATGTGATGTTGGCCAGTTTTAATAGTGGTTCAACATATGGAGAAATGAGGGGCCGACAGGCCTGCTTTGCTCTCACAACTTAAGCTTCGATTAGACGATCCCTTTGTGGGAGAATTTCAGTGAATGTCTCATTTGTGCATGTGAACTTCATGCTCACAGTTTAGTTTTAAGGCCTACTTCTGAATTTTCAAAAGTAATGTTTAAACCCCAACGCACATGTAAGGATGCTCCTGTTTAAAAAAAAAAAAAATCAGAGCTCATGATTAATGCCAATGAGAGTTGATCTTAGCAATTTCAGCCCTCAGTAGCAGACATATTAACACTCAGCTGTAAACACCCATGCACTTGAAAAACATCATACTCGTATATCAACATCCATCTAATCCATATGCAGTGACAATTTTATTGTGCTCATAAAACGCTCACAACTGCCCTTAAGCACATTGTATTTTCAGGAGGCATTTTAAAAAGGCTTAAATTACACTCAAACTGCATCAAGATGAATGGATTGGCAGCACGGATATGAGAGCACTTTTTCTTTTCAAGACAGGGAATTTTCCTCCGCTCAGCCGTGCCAAGAGCAAGAGGGGAAAATCAACTCCATTCAACTATTTGTCAACTCCCTTTAGAAACATTTAATAGTAATAAAATTTATGGCTCCAGTTTCCAAAGGATACTGCCAGTGAAGTTCATCTCTTCGAATGTGGTTGTAAATGCTACCATTGTTTCCCATTTTGATTTATTGCTCAGCCTTTCAGTGAGATTTTTATATATAAATATTGCAGCCTGGAGGTTGGGTCTAAGTATAATGTATGCATCCATTCAGTTCATCTATTTACCGATCTGCTGGTCAGTCAGTCTATCCAGTCAATGCCATAGTGTCCATAAGGAGCATACCCTGTGGAAGATACACTTTGCTGTCTGTAGAATGAGCAATGACACTACCAGACAGCTCTCAGGAATCTAGTGGAGCAGTGTCTGAATTGAGTTGCCATATGGCAGTGATGGTTAAAAGTAACCTGGAGACAGGTTACAGCATTAAGTCATATGTCGTGTCTTTCAGCTACACTGTAATGCCTTTACAATTTTGATTGAAATTTCTGTACATTGGGTGAGTTTTAGAAGACGAACAGAAAAAAACAAGAAGACTAGAGTCATCATTTTGGGAATTTAGGTGAAGGTGGGTCATTTCATCACTACGACTACAAGCGATTTCCTCATCCCTCCGTTTCAAAGACTTTGGGGTCCTTTCTTGAGTTATTCCATTACTGTATAATTCAGGAGATATCATAAAAATATGTTAGTCATACCATGGATCACAGTTCAAAGTGTAAACCTTTTATTGTACAATGTAGAATTGACTATAATAAGGTCATTAAAACATGGCGTAGTGTAGGTGGGTATGAAGGGGAAAAGGGAATCATGGCCAGAGTGAGTTATGGATCATCAAGGAGCAGTAAAAGCCAGTGATGAATTAGTATGTATTTCTTTTTTTTTCCTTTTCCCTTTTTCATCCTGACACAAGGAAGGAAATGCTGTTTGTTTTCTTAAGGATGTGCAATTTTCCTCTCTTCATCCTTTCTCAAATCCTCCTGCTGAATCCTCAAGCCATCAAACTGAGGATTTAGAGGCCTTTGGAGGCAGTTATAGCTCCCTGCAGAAGCTCCCTCATGATGCCGAGTGGCGACTCCGGAGGACCAAAGGGAAGAAAACCAATTTGTGGGAGAAAAAGAGAAGATATTCTGTAAAACTGTTGTAGATGGAGCTTCGATCAACCGTCTTCCTGTAATTGCTGGGAAATGTTTAATTTTTTGCGTAGTTTTTTAGATTCAGTTATTATCATTATTAACCTTTGTCTAACCAGGAAATAAATATCCTTTAGATTTAAAGTCTCTTTTCTCTCATGTCCTGACAAAGGTATGCAGCAGCTTAGATCAGGAGCAATCCAAAGAACAATACACTTACAGTACATGAACATAAGATAATATATATATGTTGAAATCATGAAAATTAACTACAAAACATTAGTTGAAACAGCAGTGAAAAGTTTGAATAGGTTGAATTATCCACATTTAGACACGATGAGGTATAACTTTTCTTTGAGCAACATCTTTAAATTCAGTCTTAGTTGTACAAAATTCCCGCTGAAAAAATAACATGTCAAACTGTCAAGTGAATTAAACTGATCAATATGAAGATTTTCAAAAGACTTTTAAATTTGAGTGCCTACGTTTAGTTTGAGTCGAGCTTCACTGTTGTAAAATAAAAATTGGGAAACAAGAACATTCATTTTCTATAACCGCTTATTCCAATTCAGGGTACGCTCACACTCACTCCTAGGGACAATTTAAAGTCACCAATTAACCAAACATGCATGTTTTTGAATGGTGGGAGGTAGCCAGTGCCCGGATAGAACCCGCGCATACACAGGGAGAACATGCAAACTCCACACAGAAGGGGCCCAGCCAGAAATCGAACCTGGAACCCTCTTGCTGTGAGGCGATGGGACTAAACAAGAACATGAAATAACAAAAATCTGAAACTGGCCGAATAGAGTGAAGAGGAATCCAGCAGTAACATCATCCACACCCTCACAATACACATGTGCAGATTACATTATCCGCTGAGTCCTACCACAGAAAACGTGTGTAATTTATGGGGAAATAAATCTATCCCCTTCCTGACAATTAAACCCCAGCTCTAAAGGGTGGCACAAAAGAAAAGCTCCCATTTCAAAAAAGGAGAAACAGAGTGAGCCTTAGCTCTGTCTTAAATCACTCGCCACAGCAAACTCTGACTTTACTCCAGCCTTTGCTGTTTGTGTTAAACACTGAATGGGCTGAAGCCACCATGTGACAAATATGTATTAACATCAACCTTAAAGCATGCATCGGTCATATCCCCAGTGAATGACAGGTTATTTGTGAGCCAAGTTGAGATGCTGATGGTTCTCAGCTGACAGGTGGCTGAAGTGATGATGGAGGTGTGGAAGCCACATACAAAACAGAACATCATCACTACACTGTCAACAATGTCATTATTGCTCTAGATATAAGTTTATAGATGTTGAAGAAAATATTTTAGTGGATAATGGTGGGAGACATACATAAAGTTGAGTTACACACATTTAAATAAACAGAGATACAGAAAAATATGTCACTTTGTATGTCACATGACCTTTATTCTTTCCAAAATAATGTTAAATTTGACCCCATCAACAACATTCAGTAGATCTAAAATGAAGTGTCCGTAGCTGAAACACAAATGCTCTACTACTAACAAGATTGAGCAGTATTTCTGAGGGGCAGAGTTGACAGTTGGTGGCAGTAATGAGCAAAAAATATAGTGGAGTGCCAAAAAACCAACACATTTGAAAAAGATGAAATCATTAGTCTAAGAATTGTATAAAAGTTCCATGATTTAAAATCCATTAAAAAGTTAGCGACAATCCCTGGATATGGCTTCACCAAATATAGTCACTTAGCTAAAAAGTGGATGGCATGATGTGGGGATAGCTAGTATCTGTTGCTCATTTCAGTAAAATCATTGGCATGCAATCTACAGCATTATATTGGCTTCTTTTTGGTCTAGTGTTAAGGAATACATATATATGTATATATGTATATTCTTTTTGCCATTTTAACTTTTTGCTATTTTGTTCATTTTCTCATGATTACTTAAAGGGGTAATATATGATGTTTGTAACCATAAAACAACAACAAACTGATTAGTGGTCTAATGATCATCTTACCTGAGTGCCGAGCCTGTCTCTATCTGTGAGCCTTATATTTCCATCTCAGGTTATTGAGCGTGTTCGTGTATGTAAATCTCTTTTGGAATGAGCAGCCTTCTAGCTTTCCCTCCACTGAATCAGCCAAATTCTTAGTTAAAGACTCCCACAAAGTGAGAGGCAAGATCAGACTCCAAATTTTTCTTTTTTTAAAATCCAAGATAGAGGGATTTATGAGCTGTTTGAAAGGCTGCACCTTAAGTTTCACTTTAGGTTTTGGCTGTCTTTGTTTTGGTCTGAGTTGCTGCTGCTCAAGTGTCATACGAAGTAGTTTCCTATGGTTGTATATTACTCCCTTAGATAAACATTTCACAGCAAAGAAAAAGTTGAAAAATATTTAAATGCTCGGGTTTAGAAATTCAGTCGGAATCAGATCTCTGGAGAGACAGAAACACATTTGACTAAAAAAATAAAACAATTGTACAACATATCCTTCATTTGATAAAACCCACATATGTCATCTGTTTGTACCCCTAAACACGACCCATAATGGCATCCTGTAAAGTACCAGCACTACACACTGTGAGAGAAAAATATGACTCCTGTGAGGTTTCCACATCAGGGCAGACGTTATTCTAAAGTCATTCCTTTTGGATGGCACAGCTACACATAATGCTATCAACCACGTGCCAAAACCTACATGTGAAAACTGTTAGGTTCAGTCAATAATACGACAAGCCTTTACTGAAATACTTTTCTCCCTTCATGGTTTTGCTTAGACAATAACAGCGCTTTGCTATAGTTTGAACATGGTTTGAACATTTCTGACAAAAGAAATTCCAAATTCGTCACTACCTCTGTAATATTGACCTCAATAGGCTGTTACTGTCCTGTCAAAAATATATTAATCACATGTTTTAGTGAAAATGTTCAACAACTATATATGAACAACTAAAAAATTTTGGCTAAAATCTAATGGAATACTTTGGAAGATATTGTTCTTTCTAAATCTAAAGCATCGTGTCCCACTGAGAGCTTAGAATTGCCTGTAGCTGTTCGGTTATTTATAGCCACCATTTGCTGGCACAATTTGTGGGTGTTGTTTTGGAAAAAAAGTTTCATTTCTAAACTCTACATATGTCAAGTAATCTGAACACTTTCATCCAGCTGTAAGCAGCAGTGAGGTTAGGTTTTATCCTTCACTCAGGCATTCAGGTTAGGCAGCAGAAGGTGTGATGGTGTGAACTCCAAAGGGACATTTCAGCCAGGTGGGGTCCAAAAGTGTTCATGACAGCTAAACCGGCTGATTCTATTCCCACACCGTGGACTTTCTAAGAAGGAGAAGCTCTACAATTAGGTGTTCAGTATTCTTAACTGACTGCATTTCCTGGAATTAAGTCAGTACTTCCAATAGAGCTGAGCAGGCCACACCTGACAGGAAAGCCTGAGGCCACTGACCCTGCAGGAAAACAAAAGGCCTGCTGCTGTAGTCCTAACAACCCAAATATATATTTGTTTAGTTTTGGTTTAATTTTTCAAACTTGAAAGTGACATCACAATGTGTCGCATCACACACTAAAAATATGAGCAGCAGTCATGATGTTCATCAACATGCTTACATTTCCGTAGATTCAGTTGAAAGGGAAGTGAGACAACAATCTACGGAGCTGAAAAACAGATTGTTTTCCATTGTTTTCCACGTGTGAGTGAAACATATCCCATTGACAAGTTGTCACTTCAAAACAGGTTGTCAGTGGAAAAAGGGATTTTTTTTATCACGTGGCAATATGGTCAACATAGACAATAACACATTTGAAAGAATGTCTTTGGCCTTCACAGTTCTGACATAGCCAGAAAGCCTGATTTATGTATTAAGCGAATCCCTTTGTGAATTCTGTGTCTCAGAATCCAAAAAGTCAGAGAAGTGTTGCTCCCGACCAGCAGAGAGTCATTTACTTAACAGTGAATGAATCTCTAATGCTTTTTTTTTTTTTTTTTTTTTAGACATAGACTGGTTTTATTGTCATTTAGATATACAAGTATACAGAATGAAATTTTGATGCATGGCTCCGACAGTATAAAGATAATAAAATATGAATCTCTAATCCTGTGTAAACGTCAGGTCGTTGCAGAGAGTTTGAATTTTGCCTGAATTTACAGCCAAAAAAATCTGAGTTTTTCCTCAAGCTGGAGACAAGGTCAAGGAAACACTGTTTGATCTGTAATGGCACTCTTATAATCTTTTGGACTCTAGAGGAGGACGTTTTCTTTGGCTTGGCTACTGACATCTATTATTTCACTTCAAAGATGCAAAAGCTATATAACAACTTGTGGCCCAAGTAAATGGATGGAAATTCCAAAATCTTGATATTATTTTACAAAATATATTGATAATAAATAACTCTATGAAGCGTAAACTTTTTAATGGACTTTTGCCAAAACTTATACACATATCTATGTATCAACCACCTATCTATCTATCTATCTATCTATCTATCTATCTATCTATCTATCTATCTATCTATCTATCTATCTATCTATCTATCTATCTATCTATCTATCTATCTATCTATCTATCTATCTATCTATCTATCTATCTACATTTTGTATAAAGATTATCTGAATTTCAATCTTAACTTAGATGTTTCTACAAATCTCCGTTTTTTCTTGAAGTTGCTATTACGGGGTGGCTGTAGTTCAGGCAGTAGAGTGGCTGTTTTTCAGTCAGGATGATGCTATTCAACCTCCAGTTTTCCAAGTCTACATGTCCAAGTATCTTTGGGCAGGGAATTGAGCCCCATATGGCTGCTCAGTTATAAGTCACTTTGGATGAAAGCAGCTGCTGAACATTTTGACAACATGATGAAAAATATTATTGTGTCTATAATTTTCTTTTCTATGAAAAGTGAAGCCCTTGAACTTACATTGGTTGAAAATTGTTGCATATTTTAATTCTAAAATCCAACAATATCTATTGGATGCCGGTTTTATGTCTTGAAAAAAGAAAAGAAAAAAGAGCAATCTCACATCTCAATATGTCTTTTTTCATACTTAAATTAAAATAAGGAAAATAAAGGTGTATACTGAGGACCAGTTTTGAGTGTTTGAAATCTTCCACAGTAAGTAATTCTTACCAGGAAGAAGGCCGAGCCGTGACCCTAACAGGAGTGTAGGAGGAATTTAAAAGCGCTGTTAAAACAATATATATATTCATAAAAGCAGGGGTAAAAGTGAAGCCAGTGTTATTTCATTCAATAAATCTCCCACAACAGCAGGGACTGGAGGAAAAAGTGGTTGGGTTATGATGCAGTGAACTTGAGTATTTCTTTACTAGCGATGACTTATACAAGAGTTCAGCTGCTCTATAAGATGTCCTATTTGGCAAAAAGAACTAACGCACGTGTCTGTTTGAATGAGAGGAAGTCGAGGAGGCCAGGGAGTCTTCAGTGGGTATTGAACTCTGAGGTGGGCGACTTCTCTACCATGATCACTAAGGTTTAATTGTTCTGAGTGCAGCTGGCGGTGAGTTACTGTCTGTTCATGCAGCAGAATGACAGCATGGCAGGTTTACAGGGAGAAGAAAGATAGTAAAAAGAAGTCCAGGCCAAAAAGCGAGTAGTTTCTATCAGATCTTTGAGACTCTCCCCGTCTCTC
This sequence comes from Odontesthes bonariensis, assembly GCF_027942865.1. NCBI lineage: Eukaryota > Metazoa > Chordata > Actinopteri > Atheriniformes > Atherinopsidae > Odontesthes > Odontesthes bonariensis. Next base: position 10,375,546 of record NC_134529.1, read on the forward strand.
TCCTACAAACTGACTGCCTTCTGAAATTGACAGTTGCATATCCTCATAAATGTCTCTGTCTTCACATAAGTGATTTTGCAAAAGGAAAGGAAATGGGGGAGTGACAACTCACATTACCTCCAGTCAAAATTAGATTCAGAGAATGTCCCGGTACTGATCATATTAGTCATCAACTCTGAAATGCCTATGTCATTTTTCTTTTATAAAATAGATTGTTAAAACGCTGTTGCCGATATCTTTTTCAGAGTGCAGTATAAACAATAAAATATGTATAAGTATTTTTGTAATTTTTTGTGATTTTTTCATGTCAAAAACTGTCCTATGTCTAAAGGCGGCAACTCACTATACTATTTCAACCAACTATTAGTCCGACTGTAAGCCATACTGTGAACGTAAACTAGGTTTTGTAAGATGACAGACTGAAAAATTATATACATATTTTCTTCTTTTTATATGAAAAGTAATTTTAAAAATGTGTTATTCAATGATAGTGTGATGAAAGGCTGAAACACTTTAAACCTGTTCAGTAATTTTTCAATAAAGCATATAATTTTTTTTCCCATATCAGCCATTACCCATTTTAATATCTTTGACATCAGTGTTGAATTCTGCATTTGTTGCCTCTGTAGTTTTTTTAGTTCTCCATTTTTTACACTTCCTCCGTTGTATAAAATAGGACCAGCAATGCATTGGACAAAACATCATTCGATGTTACATTCCTGTTGGTTGGTTAGTCCATGCAGGTTGTAGCAACATTCACAACGTAGAAAGATCATCCCAAATTTCTGACTATTCAAGCTATCTTTGGTCTCACTGTCTGATGTAGGAATACCATTTTTAGCCATTGGCAAAGATATCGCCGGTATTCTTTAAGGTCGGTCATCTTAATTTGAGACTGAAAATAGGCTGAAAATAACACCCATCTGGCCACAGATAAACATGAGTTGGTCATCGTTATATATTGTATGCCAATAAGATTATATAATCATTTATTAAGATCAACTGAAAGTTAAGTGCTTGATAAAAAAAGAAGAAAACATATATACATAAAACTGATTAGACAAACTGTAATAAAGTCAAAGGTACCTAATGACCCAATTTTTACATTTGAAGGTTAAATTATTGGCAGCAGTTATGCTCATAAATTACTTTTAATTAGCTTATTTAAAGCGTATATTAGAAAGCACAAGTGTTATTCTGCTGTGTTAAATATAAATAAAGCAGCTCAGGTTAAAATGGTTACGTTGCTGTATTTTAACATAGTTATATAACATTTTATACAAAAGTTTAAAACATAGTTTTAAAGTTTAAAACATAGTTTATAGAAACTTTTACAGTTTGCCGACACAATCTTTCAAATAATGGTGAGCTCCTCCTCTACTTACTTCTCAAAGACTCTGGGATGGTCTCTTTTATCCTTTCACGTTTTTGACCTGTTAACCTAACTCACAGTCAGATGTTCCACAAGGGGTTTTTCCTTTTTTAGCATTGTTTTTTATTGATTTAATTCCACAGAAACTTGTTGGTGACATCATATCTCACAAAAAACAATAACATTTTTCATTTTTAACATTTTAATTTGGGTTTTTGTATTGATTTCAGTGAAATTTTTAATCATTCGCAGTTAATCTAACAAATTTGTTGGAAACTGGCTTTATGTTGGCTGGAAAGTAAAATAAAAAGCAATAAATAGTGACAATGTTAACGTCAGTGTTAGAAACAATGTCTCTATTACACGATTTCGCCACCAGCAAGTATTTAGAAGGTTATTCTTTTATTACAAAATATCTTGGTCACAGTGATATGACAACAACTAATTGAGGGATTAGTTTTAATTGTAGGGAATTTCAGTTAAAGAAAAACAGGGATTTTTGGCATAACTATCATAAGTGGATTATTAAAACTTTCAAACACTGATTTTGTTGCCAAATTGAATCGTCCCGCACACTTTATGAACGGCTGGGATATTTTGCATGTAAAATCTGTAAAATAAAACAGCCCTCTGGTAGTGGTGTGAAATGTATTTCCCCAAATGGAAAGTAGGTTATGATTGAGTATTTATATATGTATTTTTTTTCTTTGCAACAGTAACAGCAGATAAATCACTTAAACTGCCTTACTTTATTTAGAGAAAGTGCTTGTAAGTGTTTAAATTTCAATAATCTGTCTGAGCAGGTCATACATGGGATAGAGAGTACAGGATCTGTGCTCAGAAAAATACACATGCAGAAGCTCACAAAGAACGAATGAACATCATGACTGCGCAGTATGCTATCACTCAACACAAATAGCTCACTATTTTCCTTCTTTCTTTTTGCTCTGCTCGTTTTCTCTTTCCCCGCTTGCTCCTCGAATGCCGTGCATTCCTCTTTGTTTGCTCATACTGAGGCCTCCCTGTGGATCCTGGGCCTGACTTTCCCAAAGCCGATATTAATATCACAGGCCATTGTAATGGAGTTATTTTCATGGAAGCCCCGGAGGAAGTCACGTGGCTGTGATTAGTCCCCTGAGGGCCCAGAGCCTCCATTAAGCTCGTTTTTTTAAGTCACATAACCATCAATGAAGTGGAAAAGCTGAGGAAGTAGCTATCACTCAGGGCTGGCTGGAGTGTTTTCTGAGCACCTATTTTGTAAATGGGGCCAGAATATTTTCCCTCTCTCTTTTTTTTGGGGGGGGGATTATTCTTAAACTGTGGCTTGCAGAAAGAGCCTACACATGTGTGCGTTTACACTGACCCACCACCATTAAGATTGATAGCGAGGGGATCTAGTGGTTAACACGCTGTTTAAACCTGGAGAAAAAAAGGGGGAAAAAACAACATAAGGAAAAGCAGAAGGACTCACACACACTCAGCAACTACACGCAAGGGTGAGCTCCAATGCATCTGCCATAAGGAAGACAACTTGAGTTAAGATGGAAAAAAAGCACCCTGGAATACATTTACTCTGTCAGGTTACTACTTAAACACACATGACTGAGAAAAGCAGACACTGCCACATGCATGCTTCCTCTCATAATTCTGCTCACCTCTCTTCTTGACCTAAAAGCCACTGGGCCACTTTACCACTGGGCCACTTCCAAGGAAACAGGAAGAACTGGGCCAGCAAGGCAGTTGACAGCTTTCAGATGGGCTATTAGTGATATCTACCATGTTCAGAGGCTTACTATGAGGAAGTGAGGGCTGTTCCCACTCTGCACAATGTAATTATCCAGACATGAGTCTCATAATTGTCAAACCAAATTTTCCTGCTGTCGGGTAATAACAGTGGTGAAGGAAAAAAGGGCTAAGCCAAATCAAAACGGACCTTTAACAATAAAAGAATTTGCCCAACTACGAGACTGGATTTTCTGGTAATTTTCATAAAAATATCATTCAATCTTCTCTGACTTGGAAAACAGACAGCTATTTTTTTTTTCAGTGGAAATATCAGACTGACAAAAAAGTGGATAACATTTTCAGGCTGAGGTAATTCTATCTGGTCTTCCACTTAAATTAAGTAATAAAAAACCCCACTGTGTTGGATGGATCACATTTGCACTTCTGATTATTGACAGTATTTATTCACTTTTGAATTCTCCAAATGCACAGTTTGGTTTATACCATGTCTATTTAGGGGAGACTAATACTGTAGAGCCTGACTTACATAAAGTACAAAATTGGGTCTCACCTGCTCATTTTCTGCAGGTAAATCGTGTTGGTGGACTTGCACTGAAAAACCATGATCAGAGTTAGAGCTTGGCAGCACTGACAGTCAGTGAACCACAGTGGGAGTGTAGGAAAAAGAGATAAAGAGAGCAGATAAGACAAAAAAAATTAAGGCACAGGTATGTTTACTTGATAACTACTTTATTAGATGATTGATTAGATGATTTAGTGGTCTGCCTGCTTGGGAACTTGTGGAAAATTGGAGTCCATGAGGACGATAGAGCGAGAATGGAGATGATCATTGTGTTATAAAGAAACTTGGAAATACTCCGTCACATTCTTGAGCTATACCATACCAATATAAAAAGTGATTTTTTTGGCTGATGGTGGACAGCCAATAAGATTTTTGTCATATATTTTCCCTTTATTGCCAGGGAAACAATGATGGATGGATTATAGAAAATAACTGAGCCCTTTTAAAGTATGCCAACCTTTCATCTCACTATCTCTGACCGAACACAAACTCATCCATACAAAAAGCAACTTTATTAGAACATTTCATAAAACATACCTTACGTTCACAGTGTGGCTTGCAGTGAACTTAGAAGTGTTTTTATAATCTTTCACATTAAAAGATCTTTCAAAATAAATGGTTTCAAAATACTTTTTAGTCTTTTATAATAACTCAACTCAATAACTTACACTGCCCAACAAAATGTCTTTGTGCCCATCAAACTTCAATGTAAATAGTTCTTGTCAGTTTCAGGCAAAGTCATTGCAACAGGACACACCAGCTTAATGTGGGTTTATGTTATCTATTTGCCGATAGACTAGTTTTGCAGTAACAAGCTGAATGTCAGCCTGTGTTAGGCCATTATATCTGTGCATCACTGATAAATAATGTTTTAGTAATAGAAAGGACGTTTTATGCACAGAGATCGCTTTTGTGCAATGATTTTTGAGCTTGTAAAGGGTTAAAAAAAATGCAAACCAAAAAAAAAATTTTTTATAAGACCCAAAAGTGTATTTAGCTGGGCTGGTGGCCTGTGGCTTATGGGCCATAATCTTCACAACAAAGGACCATTAATTTTCAGGAAGTTGTGTGTAAACTGGGGAAGGGTGAAATGTAGAAATATTCTAATTTACTACCATCAGTACAATAAACAACTATTGCCAATATATTCCCAGAGGACAGACACACGGGCAGTGAGGGAATCCAAAGGGACTTCCCTTAAAGGTTTTTTAGCAAATGCAATAATATAAAGCTTGTTCCCAAAAAGAACACTGAATCAGGGGATTATTTTGTCTTTAAAATGGATGAGATGAAGCATTTTGCTGTCAATAAATGATCTATTTATACTCAAGGAACATGCATGACTGAAAAAAATAAAAAAACAAAACAAAAGGAACTCGTCAAATAGTGCCCCCACTTACCCAGCATGCCTTGTGCTTCATAGCTACTGGACCTGCTGTTTTCCCCTGCTACCCTGAATCACACTGCTCCTGCCTTTCCAAAACACATTTCTATGTTACTTGTCATTTTAACGTGGATCTCAGGGCAGAGATTTTTATTATAAAACTCACTTGCCAACAAATAAATCTGGTGATTTTATTGTTATTCTTTTCTATTTTGGAAAATGTAAATACCAAGCTGATCACATCATTGTAGATGGAAGATGGCTAAGACCCTCTATTCAGTCACATCTGCATGTCGTCCAAAATGATGTAAGCAAGTTCCCATCACTTTCCCTTATTAATGTCAGCTCCATGTTGGGCGCTGAGCTACATAAACACCCACACACATGTTAATAATGCACACGCAGCAAGACTCTATGTGGGCCCCAACTGACCTGTGTGTGTTAAACTGACACACATATAATACAGCATCTATCCCACTGTTCCTCACGCTGCTTGGTCCCGATTGGGCTGGTTGGGGGAAATGGAAGATCCACATGGAGCTTGTGACACCGCAGCCCTTTTCCCTAGTCGTCAAGACCAGAGGAGACCGACGAGCCCACTGCACATTAACTGGAACAGGTGCAGTGAGTGGGGGCTTGTTTTTCTTCATCTGCTCCTCAGGAAATCATAAAGCAAATATATTGCTGGAGGACGGTTTTCGGGGTGCCCTGTGAGCAAACTGAGAGGGGAAATGGATCAACGAGCGGCCACCGGGGACAGTAAATCAACAGGCTAAAAGGAGAGCTGAATGTACTGTGGAGGCCCCCGGAGCCCAGCCCAAGGCCAGGGCCTCTGTCAGTCAGAGTCTGGTGTTAATGTCAAAGCCAGCTGGACTTGGCAGCACATGCCTATAAGGAAATGATTGAGCTGTCTGTGTCAATCGCCAGTGTACCACTAGAGGCCATCATGTCACAGGCCAGCCTTTTGGGGAACTTAAAGGTTTAGTTTTTTCACCCAAATGTCTCTTTCACATCTTCCTGTTGCTTTGACATCAGGACGAGGATCAGATTTTGTTGCGTGCTCAGAGGTATCTCAGAAGCTGCTTTGCAAGCCTGTTCATATTTTTATGGCATCACTACAAAAGTGACTTTTCCTCAAGAAAAAGAAAGTCATGCATGGTGAGATTTATGTAATACATGTCAAAAGAACTGAGGTGCGTTGCCCTTGCCCTTTGGAGTAATGGCTCATCACTAATCAATTTGTCCTGCCTGTCTAAGCCTCAGTAGAGATCTCCATGTCCCTCTGTCAAATGCCTCAGTGCACACAAATTTCTCACTTGGTGGAAAACACTTTCTCTCTGCTACTGCACTTAATTCAATCTTCGTCAATCAGGAACATATGGTGTTTCTTACCCGACTACCCCTCCTCTGCCCACCACTTTCACCGCTGCCGCCACCACTGTATCCAGTGCCACACACACTTTTTTCTTGGTTAGTTTACAAATTAGAGCAGCTGAGGTTTACTGCTACTTCATGCAGGCCGGCTCTGCCACAGAAGGGACTGGCCGGCGCTGGTTACGTGTGAATGGGGCTTTATTACGAGCTGGAGACTCGAGCTGGTCCAGCAGAGTTTTTCTGATTGAGTGTTTCAACACATCATATAGGGAAACAGCTGTACTACAAATTAGTATGTTTTCTGTGACGTTGATGAATGTGCTGCCTGGACTATGTAAAACTCAATAGCTTCCTAAGCAATCTATTCTTGCCTGCCCTTGTTGCACCTTAACCACACACATAGACATGCATATATACATTCAAAATATTCAAACACCTCAATGCACATGTCAAAATAGATAGATCATTAATGGTTCTGCGTGATGACTTCGCTTAATCATCTGTCGCTCTCCATACTGTTGCCAAAGTACAAATGCAGGGCATTGTGCAACTCAATATGTTTTGTAAAGAGAGAGATGACAAGTGACCGAGCATGAATTAGACTGAACTTCAAATGCTGACAGATTTAAAAGCATGTTAAAAAGTAAACTGAGCAATGTTTGGTTACTTTCAACTGAGTGGGTACAGAGTTTTATCATATATTATCATGACAAAGGCCTCACTGTAGGTTTTGGTACCCCAAACTCTCAGTGCTGAACAACTTTTTAAGTGGCATCCATTGAATTTGACTTTATTTTTCACAGCAGAGCTTTTGGGTTTCAGACTGGAAACACCTGAAAAGAATGAGGTTATGTCACTTCAGGCAGTTGTGATTCTGTAAAAGACTGTTTAGGAAGTTCAGTTTAAGGAAAAGGCACCATTTGAATGCCTGCCAAAAAGCTGCAAAAATGAAAAAAAGATTTTAAATCTCTGCAAAGTTAAGGAAAACATCCTTTTGTACTTGATAGTGTGGCTGTTTCAGTGCAAAAGTGTCTTTACAACAGACATATGTCTGAAGTTTCTTTGTCATCATGTGTCAACAGCCCATTTTTAAAGACAAAACTGTTTGCAGCTGCTCTGAATGGCCACATTCTTTTCCTTCATATTCAAAGCTTAGGTGAAAAGCCACAATCACAGAGAAGTGCAAGTTGCTATAATTCAAAAATAACTTCTCCTAACAGACATTCACTGAGCTGAACTCACAAAAAGAGAGCTTGAAAGAGACGACCAAATCCTTCCAGCTTGGAAATTGCATTGGATGTGATTGTTGGAAAGTTACAAAATGATCAGATACAACTCCAAGTCATATGAGAGTAAGGTGGAAGGGGTTTTAGACACTGTTAGACAATCCAACAAGAACTTTTTGTGAAGTATACAAACATTCCTGAGGGTAGGATAAGTGCAGGATTAATCTAGGTAGTTAGTCTGAATTGCGGTATCCATCATGAATGAAAAGAAAAGCACCAGTTCAAGAGACCTCAAGACATTGCAGAACAACACAATAATTGTTCACTTCGGTAAAGGAAACATTATGCATTCCAGGTACAGTTACAGTAATTGAGGATTTCCACTTCCATTTTTAAAAGGTCTTTGTGTGGTGAAACTCTATAAATGCTACTTCAGTATAATTACAATCACACTTGCAAATAAGCAAGCAAGATCTTCACTTTGAAGGATATGAAGTCCAGTTAGAGTAACATGTGGTTTGGGAGAAAGTTATTGTACCAACGAGCTCACAAATTATTTTGCAACTTAAACGAAAAACTTGAACCATAGAGAAGTGAAACTACTTTTGGGGTTGCGCTGCTGAAGCAGCTGGAAGGCAGAACGTTCCAAGGTTCATGTAACAGGAAAATAAAAAAGGCACTTCCCCATTTTTACACCATATGTAATTTCTTACTAGATAAAAAAAAAGTCTGCACACATGAATAGTCATGGGCTTGATGGAAGGCTGAGCTGTTCGCTGAAATGGGTCTATCACTTTAAAAGGTTTGTTTCAGTACTTCCTTCTAATGTGAATGCTGAAACAGAATCATTCTTAGGGTCATTTGTGACTTATAACTCATAATTTTTCTAGAAAACTATATTGATACCACAGCATCTTTACTTCCTCATTCTGATAATGACACATTGTGACTGTTTCCTGTCTTATTATCACCATTGTCACAGGCTGCTAAAGACAGAAAAAGAAAGATCTGCAGAAGTCACTTTAGTTTTTATGCAAAGTTTAAGATGATTCCACAGACGTAATTGGAAACAATTCTACTTTGGTTATTGCTGGTTTGACGTTGTCATGGCAACTGGGATGAAACTCAGTTCTTTAGACCTAGTGATAAAAAGATGGCACAGACCACATGACTTTAAAGTGGAGAGTGATGTGGTGTTCTCTGTGTGATGTGAAGCCAGGCTGGCTCTTCTAAAGAAATATCACCAGTCCCAAAGACGCCTGCTGTTATTCTTTCTGAGTGGCAGAGACAAGCTAAATATCTAACCATAAATTTGACCCGGTGTGGCTCTGCTGCTGGCTGAGTATCAGTAGGGTGTACCTTGTGTGTGCCAAAGAGTCAAGCCCCTTCACCACAGAGCTGCTCACATATCTGACTCCTCACATCATTCTGATCCGTTCTCCACATGGGCCGCACCTGAAATCGACATTATGATGGGTATTATGAGATGAAATGCTGAAACACATTTCAATGTTTAAACATATTATTGTGTTTGATCAAATTAATTGGTGGTTGCCGAATGAAAGAAAGAAAAAAAAAACAATACTGCAACTAAATCCTTTTGGACTCTGCAATATTCAATTTACAACATTAAAAAGGATATTGCATTTTGCTCAACCTTCACAGTGACAAAGAGCTACTTTGAGATATGTGTTGTCCATCAAAACGACAGCAAGCAGCAAATGGTGGTGCAGGGTGGTGTCTTCACTGCAAGTTACTTACTATTTTTAAAAATGCATTGCTGGAAAGTTGATAAAAGATGACACCCTCATTTTCCCCTTTCAATGTTACACACACTCATACACACCCACACATTGTTGGTAAAGTCAATTTTGAGGTCACATGTTCCAGCACTTCACCTCTGTGGTGGCACTTTCTCATTGGTTTAGAGAAACACTGGCAAGTGGATTATGTTTCTGGGACTGCACAGATTACCTAAAAAAAAAAAAATCTTATAATAATGATGTACACTAATACACACACCGCTTAAAATGACCTTTGGACTACTTTCCAGAGGGAGAAAAGAATCATCGAATGCAATTATCCGCATCAATTTGATCAATGTTCAATAAGAAAAATGAGAATATATTTAACACTAATAACGACAAACAGTCAGTAACTGTTTGTCATTGGGTGCAGCAGTAGAATTGTCTCTGCGGTGCCATTTTGACAGTGGACAGACTGATGGTACTGCCTGTCCCCACCAGAGGTTCTACATGCTTTCAAAGTTAGTGTCACTACTTTATCTTAGAAATCTTCTTGAAACTCATGTTTGTTAATACTAACTGCTTATACTGAGGTCTCGTTTCAAATAACACTTGTTCATCAAGTATTAGTTTTCAGGTTGGTGACTTTTCAAAATACACTAACTGATAATAATTACCTTGAAAGGCTTTCCAGCTCTGAATAAGAATCAATTAATGGTTTTGTTCATATGACTTGAAAATGTGGACTGCACGGTGGTGTGGTGGTTAGCACCGTCGCCTCACAGCGAGAGAGGGTTTGTGTGTAGTTTGTATGTTTTTCCCCTGTGTATGCGTGGGTTCTCTCCGGGTACTCCGGCTTCCTCCCACTGTAAAAACACTGTGTCACTGCCACAAAAACATGAAGGTTAATTGGTGTCTCTAAAGAAATGGTCCTTAGGAGTGAGTGTGAGCGTGTGTGTGGTTGTTCGTCTCGTCTGTCTCTGTGGCCCTGTGATGGACTGGCGACCTGTCCAGAGTGTACCCCGACTCTCTGGATAGGCTCCAGTCCCCCCGCGACCCGAACAAAAGTATAGAAAATGGATGGATGGACTTCAAAATGTTTAGCAACAACATAACCTGAGGTGCAGTTTCGGGCATTATACCCTTCAGGAAAATCTTTGGATTGCAGTAGTCAAAACTCAAATTCCATGAAAATATTGGCTGCCAGATGCAAAACTTTGAGCTTATTCCATGAATGTGATATAGTCCAATACCAAAAAAGTTGGAAAACTTTGTAAAATGTAATTGAAAACAAAATCCGATGACTGTCAAATCTCCTAAATAATACTTTGTTCAAAATCAAACATAGTAAATATATCAAAGTTAAGTGAGACATGCTACTTTTCATAAAAAAAACATTAACTCACTTTGAATTTGATGGCAGCAACGCATCTCACACATCTGGAAAGTGAGGAGACCAGAGGTCCGTTTCACGTAGCAGGTTTAGTGAAAACTCTGAGTAGGTTAATGAGGGAAACCCTGAGTTTTCCGTTTCACAAAGGGAGGTAACTCAACCCCGAGAAAGAGGGGTAACTCTAGCCTGTTTCACAAAGAGAGGTAACTTAACCTCACGGTCAGTTACCGGAGTAACAGACTCTCTGAACCTAACCTGGTCGGGACCAGGTTTTATTCAAGAAACCTTGAGTTTCTTTCTGTCTCCGCCCTCTTTCAGCCACACACGCCATTTGATTTCCTCATTCATTCAGTCAGCAGAGCGAGTTCTTCTACTTCTAGAAGTCATTAGGCACAGTAGGAGGCGACTTTTTTCACGAACATGTCCTTTTGACAACGACCCCGTGGATGAAGGTGCAGCATTATTGCGCAGAGAAATAAATATTCGTCGGAGATGGTTATCAGACCGCGCACAGATTTTTGCATTTAAAGACAATTATCTTTTTGAGCGGCACCATCAGAATGTGTTGGGACAAAAGAAAAAAAAGACAAATAAATATTTGTATTAATAGGCTTAAAAAAGACATATATAGGCCTATTATATTTTATAAAGGCGATCGTGTCTTGGGGGTGGATTCCCTCCAGGGATTCCCTCAGCCACTGCCCTCCCGTTAGAGGTGGCGGTGCTGGGCACCACCCGTTTTACGGGCATCTGCCTTCTTTCTGTTGGCTCAGTAGAAGTCTGTGTTAGTTTAAATAGGCTTAATTATTTAACAGAACATGATATAGATGATGACTCTAAATTGTCCTTCGGAGTGACTGTGAGTGTGCATGGTTGTTTGTCTCGTTTGTCTCTATGTGGCCCTGTGATGGACTGGCGGCCTGTCCAGGGTGTACCCCGCCTCTTGCCCATTGACCGCTGGGATAGGCTCCAGCCCCCCCGCGACCCGACTGACGGATTCAGCGGTGTATAGATAAAGGATGGATGGATGATATAGATGAGAAGACATAGTTTATGTGTGTGAAAACAGCATTATGTTGGAAATAAAATAACTGCACAGTCAAATAGCCACTTAATATTAATTTTACAGTGTAAAACATGATCAAAATGAGGAACCTCCATGCCGAGGTCTCACCTGTTTGAACAATGTTTTTATATTTCATCTTAAACTCCTGCCAAGAGCGCTTCTCCCCTGCGGGATTGCACCTAAATGAAATAAATGAATGGGCTACCATTCAAGCAGTTTCCCTGTAATATTATTGTGATTGCAAAGGACTACATTTAAACTTACACTTTTGCTGCTGCAACGGTGTTGCACTTATTTCTAAAAACGTATTGAAACTCGCCGTATGAGCGCATTCAGATTTCCAATTCGAGGTTGGTTAAAAACGTAGCCCCTCCTCTTCCCCGTTGCCAAGGTGACTCGTCGAATCGGGGCTCCATTGATGCTGGCTTTTTAAAGTTGTGGTGCACGCGCTAAACTCAAGGTGAACTTACTCAGAGTTGATTAACCTCACTCAAATCAGCGTTTCTGGAACCGAAAACTCAGGGTTTTCTATCTCAGAGTAGATCAACTCAGAGATCAGGAATAGACTCAGAGTTGGTTGAACCTGCTACGTGAAACGGACCCCAGTTGTTGGACATTTGGGAGAGAAATTGTTTTGCCATTCTTCTTCTAGCTGCTTAGCAGTTCTGATTCTTCTTTGCTGTATTTTGTGTTTCATTATGCCCCGAATGTCTTCAGTTTGTAAAAGTAGACTGTTTAGCATTGTCTTGCTAAATTCTGCAAGACCTTCTCTGAGAAATACATTTTCTGGATGGGTGCATATGTTGCTCTAAAACCTGTACATACCTTTCAGCATTGATGGTGCCTTTACAGATGTGCAAGTTACAACTTCCATATCCACTAATGCACCTCCATACCATCAGGCTTTTGACCTGAGCACTGGTAATAGTATCACCCCTCTGCTCCTTAGGCTGAAGGACAAAAAAAGTCCATGATTTCCAGAAAGAATTTCAAATTTTGTTTTGTCAGGTCAGTTTTCCACTTTAACGCAAACATTTCCAGCCTTTTGTTGCCCCTGTCCCCATTTTTTTGTGAAGTGTTGCTGCGGTTCTATATATGAATACACATTTTAGATTATTCATATCATCGTTACACAAATACCCACCGTTGACGTATAATCAGGGTTCATATGTTCACCGAAGAAATTGGTCGTTAACATGTCAGTACATCATCCAGTACTGGACCAGTATTTACCAACAATATCATGATAATTCGTTTCTAATGGTACCAACAATATTTACTGTTGCCATGCAAGTTGCAGCTGCAAGGCAGCCAATCTGTCAATAACAATGAATTTTTTGGGTTTGCCATTTAAAAAAAATACCGAACAAAAACTGTTGTAGATGCATGACATTTTTGACATTCAAGTGGGGTATTTTAAACTTGTAAGCCTGTCATGTGATCATGAGAAAATTTTCCAGTGTTAGTGCCTGTTACCTTAAACAAGAGTTAAGTCACAATGAGATACAATTCTGAAAATGATAAATGAATTTATACATATCAAATATTATTGGATTGCTCTTTCTTAACTTAGAGGCCTTTAGGGATTTTTTTTCCCAAAATTATATATATATATGTATATGTATATGTATATATATATACATATATATATATTTAAATAAAAATAAGCAAATACTGATACCGATGGTGATTAACATGTCCACAGTTGAAGCTTTGATGCATTCAACTGAGCTCTATATGGTTGGTACATTAGCCAACTTAATTTCAACATGGTTTTTGTGTTTAAGGGGAAAGAATATACCTTGTATGCAAAACTGTTTTAAAACTTAATGCAAATCTTACGGAATTAAATGAGGAACAAAAAGATTTTTGCTTTATGAATTTCCTTTTTTAAAAAACGTTACCTAAAACAATAATGTCAAAGACCATGTTCAGATTAATTACTGTGCTGGAAAAAACGGATAACTTTCCACCCTCATCACAGATCTTTTATTTACTTTAGTTTGGCTGTTGGATATATGAAATGTGCTACACTAATCACATTTCCCTGGCTGAGTAAGTTCCTCCATATTTGCAGAGTTTCATGTTGACATGACCACCATCATGAACCATCATGACAAGGCACACGGTGACTGGGTTGCATCCAATTTTTTTTTCAGAGTGACAAACACAGACTAGATTACCCACTTTTCAAAGGAAATGAGAGTTGGAAACTATTTTACTGTAGCTAGTGAAAAACCACATATTTAATACACATCCACCAGGAGTGTAACACGATATCTCATTCCACTGGCAAAATGAAGTATTTTTAATGAGCTACGTCAGACCCAAGCTTTTTAAAACTATGCCAGCGCTACCAGAGCCTGTGAAATGATTTCAGGGCTATAAAAGAAATCGTATGTTCCAGTACTTTTACAATGACCGAGAGCATTATAACAAGTCCATTCCATCCATTCAACAAGTCATAAGAATTCTGAGAATGAGGGATAGACCTTATAATTGAGATTTTTTGCAGCTCAGTGCTTTAAATTTGACTGCTATATCTTTTGAAAAGGTAAAAAAAGAAGAACCAGTGTTATTGTTCATGAAGAGTGTGGTGATAAACTGTGCTTGCATCACCTAATGATTTACAGGCAGATGAGGGGAGACATTTCGGTTTCAGCTACCTTGTCTCTGATGAAGATCTCAAGCCTGTTAGTATGTGTTGGGCTCTGGACCCTTTCAAAATGCCGGTCACCTGTCTGAATACCTTCTGTGCAGGAAACTATGACCTGAGTTTGGTCTTTGATTGACACATCAAAAAAAGACATGACGCACCTCTTATGCAATAGATTGTGCACTCTTTCCTTTCTTTTTTCTTGGTATCCTTTTGCAACATATTGCATTGCTAAATTCACAGTCAAGGAAAGAAACATTTCTAATTAAATCTAACTTAAAAATGACCAAACCCTTCCTGAATCAAAAGCTCAATCCTCATAATTGTTGTTCATATGGCACTTCAAAAGGTCAACCTAAATGTAGAATGCCTTCTCGCATGAAAAACCATGTTTAGTTGCTTGCTAACCGAAAGGCTGGTTGTTATTCATCAAAACCATTATAAAAAATTTGTCATCTTCTTTGACATAGCATATGACTTACTTAAAGCTCAAAATAATGAACTACAGGGAAGTTTGTGCTCTTTAAATGTATTTTTAGCTGACATTGATCGAGACTGAGAACTGCTCCTCGCTATGAAAGTCTTCGCCCCTGTTAGTGGATAGAGGGGAAGTAAAACGGGTCGAACAGTCATAACAGGAATCATTCATTTTAATCACCACAGCACAAGAGACAATGGAGTTTGTCTTGTTGTCAGTGGTACTTGTAAATTTTCTAAATGTTCAGACTTTCACAGCCTACACTGACACAAGAGAATGACGCACAGCTCGCGATCTTACAGGCCACAGTTTGTTTGCCATACAATCAATAATAGCTTCTACCCATAATGTTTTTTCTTTTTTAATTTGTTTTTTTACAACTCCATTTTTTGTTCTCCTCAAAAGGCCAAGGCTCACAAACCTGTTAACCTGCTGATTGTTGGAAAGGAACGTTTTTTTAGTCAGACGTTAGACACACAGTACTGAACAACTTGAACTTTTCAAGAACTTTTCTGGGCGTTCTGTTTGCTTTTGCGCATGGTGGTCAGGGGTTAGGCTGGGGCACTTTGACTTTGAATTAAGCTCTGCAAGTTTGCTTTCATGAACATAATTTGAAAGACTAAAAATATGGTCTAACCCTAACCCATACACAACAACTGAATTAAGAGTTATTGAAAACTATATAATGAACTGCGGACTGGCTAAATGGATATAATTAATAATAAGAAATGCACTTAATTCTCGATGAACTGGAAAAGGTTTGAGCATGTGTTCAGTACTCAAACTCTCTGATGACATTTTTGTCATTTCTAGATGATATAATTAAGACATTTATGTAAGTATAATTTTATGTGCATTGACAGCTTTGCATTTAGACATCTTTCCCTTCTTCTGCTTGGTTAACCATAGCCCTGTTTTAGGATTTAACGCCCCTCTCTGTTATCCTCATCACCGACACTAACTGAGCACATCAGAGGGGACATTCTGCTCGCGAAAATAAATGTATTTATCCTGCTTGAGGTGGTTTTGGTGACACAAGATTTGCAAACTGTTCCACACACCGCCACTACCTCTTTACAATAGACTGTATATAGAATAATGAACATTAGATCCTCTGTTATGTAAAAAACACATTTGATTTGAAAAGGGTACAGACTTGAGCAGGCTTATCGCGAGGACAAAAAACAGCAGTGTTAACCTTTAGAGACTATATTTTAACGACACACTGCACATATTTTAACCAGAGGAAAACAACCTGAGCGTACTTCAACCTTTTGTACACTGTAATTTGTCATCTTTTTGACCTTAAGTTTCAAAAACATAAAAAAATAACTCTTCATTTAACTAAAAAGTAGAATTTCTTCCAGTGATTGCAAACTGTCTCATATTTTAGACATGAGCTTGTACCCAATAACAGCAAAGTGTTTTCGCCTCTTAAAGTTGTGTGAACAACTTCGCCTTCAAATGAAGTAAATGGTCTACGTGCTGCAACGGGAAAGTTCGGAGGGCTGATTGCTCAACATCCAACTCAATGACTTAAGAAAAGTTTTAAAACCACTATGAAACAATTCTGTGGGCAGGGTAAGGAGGAACCATTAAGTAGCTGAAGTAATTCAAAACATCCACTAACCATAATACATTGTGTGGTTTCTGATTTCTGGAAAAGTGAAGTACTTAAAAACAATTGAATTTGAAAAATTTCATCCTCCTTTTGATTCCTTCCCTCTCTGTCGCAACTGATTCCACGGAGGGGCAAAAATACCCAGATAAATGCAGAGGGAATTTCTTCTTTAAAAAGAGAAATATCTGGAGCTGTATCCTGCTATCACAGCTTGCTCCTTTTGTTTGACCCAAACCACACTTGTGGTGAAGCTCCTGTCATACTAGCTACAGCAATGACATTAACATCAGAAACCAAAGGAAGCCCGGTTGCAGGCCACCCAAGTTTTCCAGGGGTCTGAAGGGGCAGGGAAAGTATATCTTGGACAAGTCCCTGAACTGCCCTCGTATTTCCTATTATTAATTTTACGCAGGCGACCAACCTCTGCTCTGTGAATCATACCTGTGGTTTAGGGAGGGTTGATGGGCCTTGTCTCTCTCATTCATATAGAGTTTGTCTGTCTCTGTCCATCTCCTCATCCATCTAGTATTCCATGAGATTGTGCTCGTCACTTACAATACAGCACATACACACATCGCAGTCTTGGAATTCTGCGGTGACGTTCGGGTTCAGGTTTGAAAAGGCTTGGACAAGCTGAAAGTAGCTTTTATCCCTTCTTTTTATGTTGTCTTGTTTTTGGCATGCTTGTGTTATTGCAGCATCAGAGCTACCAAAGAGAGGAAACTGCGGTGAAAATCTGCAACTCATTTCACCCTTTGCCCTTCACCCTCTCAGCTTAATATAATGCAGACACACAGGGTTTAACAGCAAAGTTTGGCAGGCTGGTAAGAGCAAACTTGAACGTTCTGCTTAATTTTCTCTGAGGTTCAGACTTGACATTAATGCAGCAGATGATTTTATTTTATTTTCGTAAGAGGGAAGCCAGGCACATGATCTATGAGCCTGTCACTGTAAAAATACATTTGAATGAGGCAGATATTTGATGCACACATTAAAGCCAAGTGGTTAGCGATTACTGTATGCACAAAGCTGTGTGCTTCATGCCAGTAAAAACTGTATTCCTCAAAATGTTTTAGCCAGTGTGGGCACTTGTCTCAAAATAGAGACTTTTATCCTGACAGTTGTAAGCTGTAGAGTGGCCCACAACTGATTAATCCCCCTTCAGAGTTAAAAAGATCTGCATTTAAGACGTTTTCATGATGTCCACCATTTACACAAAAATGTTGACCAGAAACCACACGGGGACTATGAGGTACATCTTTTGTTTAACAGTAAGCCCTTTCATTCCCCACTTTGTTATTCTATGTGTCCTAATCCCATTTGCAAAAATTAGATTTTTATCCCCCCGTTGTGTTAAGTCTAGCGGGGCACGAGGAGGGAGAAACTGCCTGTGAAAGCTCAAACGATTGCTGGAGTCATTTTTACATTTCTGGCACGCTCACTCTGAGGATGTGGCAGCTCCCACTGTGACGCATTTACTTAACTGGAGTCCATCAGAACACAAATGGAAGGTATAATGAGTGTAGAACTGTAAGGTATCACAGGATGGGTTATGAGTTGTGCAGAAGAAATTATTTCAAAGGGACAGCAGATTGAAAACATATTTATGGGAACACCTTGACCCTAGTTCTGTGCTTGAGATCAACACTACATTACTTACAGCACACATGCAAACTTTTATCAGCCTATAAACACTGTCGAGCAACTTTTTCAAATGAATGTATCGCATTATAATAGTGTTACAATAACTTTTTTAAGTTATACTTAATGTTTATTATTTTTTTATTTAACTGACATAGTTTGTTCTTAGCCTAAAGTTTTACTGTGTGAACAGAAGGAGTGGTGCAGCCGGCCAGCATTAAGCTTCAGTAGCTGTTGACAGCCAGCACGCTTTGTACATACGAACTTACTATTTGTTCACACACAGTGTATGATTTTCAGTTTATGTGAGGAATATGTTATTTTCTCAGTGAGAGAGTTTTGGAGCTGGTTGAGGGAAGGACTGAGTTGAGCTAAGAAATCTAAGTAATGCATCTGTTGATGCGTAATAAGTAATGCAAAATGTACTGTACTTGTGAGTCTCACCTGCGGTGGAACTGGGCTTTTACAACTACATTTGACTATATAGACAAAGGAGAACAGTTGAATAGGAGCATAGTCACTGACAATATCCAACTGGGACAGACAGACAGACAGACAGACAGACAGACAGACAGACAGACAGACAGACAGACAGACAGACAGACAGACAGACAGGCAGGCAGGCAGGCAGCAAAAAAACAAAGAAAGCAGAAGGGTACCTCTCTTAGAAAAAAAAAAAAAAAAAAAGAAATTTAGCAAATACTTACTGATTATAAAACAGGGGTTTTACAGAAATGAAAGAAGCTCAAGGAAACCAAGACCTGAAACTTAACCATAACCAGAAACTCAACAGGAACAAGTAACACAACAAGTACAAACAAGCAAGAAGCTTTTAAAAAAAAAAGATGAAAAAAAAACTTTAATTGTGAGATGTATGCGCAATAATTGCGACCTTGTGGTTGGAATTCTTGACACTGTGATCTTTCCTAAACTTAAGTAAACTGTTTTATTGCTTAAATGAAACAAAACAGTGACTGAAGATTACATTTGGTGGGAAATCATATTCTATTGCAACATTTAACTGTGTAAATACATTACTGAATACATGTATAAATTTAAAGGCCCCGTAATTGTGGTGCGCATTTACGTTTGATACTCAACACAAATGTGTTTTTATCACACCATTTCAGTGCAGGACTTTTGTTGTTGCAGACAAGTTTTGATGTGTTTTTGCAGCTTTTTCCAAAAGAGCTATGAATCTAAATGCTTCCACTGTCACTGCTAAATACTTAAACAATAAAAATTCCTTCTTTCAAAACTCAACATAATTTTGATCTTTGTTGACTTAGTCAGCGACTGCTCATGTGTAAATGCTTGCCAGTGAGAGACTTCTTCTTAAAGACAGCTGGACTCATAAAGATTGGCCTATTTGGAATGTGTCAGTAAAACTGAGCAGTGGAGAGTCTCTGTGTGAATGTGTTTAGATTCAGTGTCATCTGAGTGCATTAGGCAGAATGTAAACACATAGCAGACATTAACTAAAACCAGTCTGTATTCTCACTAAGGAAGCAAACGGCCTGCCGTTGTAGCCACATGCAATCCTTGAATCTATTGATTTAAACATTATAAAGATATTGCACACTGAGGGGCTGAATGAACCGATTGAAGCGCTAAAGACATCTCCTCCGGACTCCAGACAGACAGCTGAAAGAATTTTTAAACAAAGCCGGAGAAATCCATCATATCAAAACCATTTTAGGTTTTATTTGGCCCTCTGGTATGTCTCATCTCTTTTGGGACATGACAGTAATTACAACCATCAATGTGCTCGTCTGGAGCCATCAGCCAAGAGTGTGGAGACTGCTTCTCCTCAGCTGGTTCAGCTCGGACTTCTGACATCACCTCTCCATTTGTTTTAACAGACCCTGAAGTATGTAATGGCAATAATCGCAGACAGGCCAGATTTATTCAGAGTTGTCGCTCTGGTCTAATTCATACATTAAGTTAACAGTTACTGAGAGGATAATCTTATAAACACGGTAAAGTAATAGGCAGGGGAAAGAATGTGTGGATAAACTTAAAGGGAGTTTACCCGCGCTGTCTGGAACCATGTCAGAGATACACGTAATAACCTAAAAGGACCACTGAATTTACATGTAAAATTCAATGCACTTAACATTAGGAGGACAACTTTGTCTGTAAAAATTGTCATATGACATCATCTTAGACATTAAGTGTAAAATACAATGTCAATCATGCCATGAAGGTCATCTCAGTTAGAGGAATTTTGTAGCATAAAACTGTGCGTGGCTCTCATGAAGATTCTCATGAAAGACATGTTTGTGTTGCATTGTGGGAAATGTAGGCTGCATTGTTTTTTGGAGATTAACTGAAGGACCAAAAAAGAATTTCTTGGCCTCTGCTGCTTTAATTTTAAGGGTTTTTCTTAAGAATGCCAGAACTCTGTAAACCCGAAAAACTAACTAATAAATAAGAGAAAACGTGTTAAACATGCACTGTTTGCAAATATGTTAGACCCAGTTTATCATTTTTACTGCAAAGATTCCCTCATGGACAGTTCAAGTTTCTGTCGCTGACGGAAAAAAATACTACAACCTCCACCTCAGAGGAGATCATTTAATTTACTTCAAAAGAAAGTGAGGCTGATTTAACATTTTTGAGATTCTTTACAACATACTGTTGAGGATAAAATTGTGATCATGACATTTCTTTCGGAGGAAATTTTTTTTCTCTACTTATGACAAAACCATACTGATAGCATAGAGAAGATCTGCTGGACATGTTCGCTGTGTTTTACTGCTAGCTCTGGCCTGCTGAAGGTTAAGTACCGTGCTTCTGATCCAGTCCAGAGCTTCGAACTGGCAACCTTCCAGTTCCATACATACTGATGCACAGTAGTGAGGACAATATTTATGATTATTTTGCTTTATGGTTGGATTCATGAGGATCACATTGCAAGCCTAAGCTGCAAGAAGCGGAAAACATGCCTTTTCTTATCTGCAGATGCAGAAAAGCAGGCGTCTTTGGTCAAGTTTGTATTTTGATCAGCTCATGAGCAAACGCTCTCACTAAAGTAAGACTGATAAAATGACATAGAGGTTGAATTATAAAGAAGAAAATCTGGAAATATTTAGTTGGATCGCCTATAAAATCTTTTTTCAAAGACAGGGGGATTAATTAGGTGATAAATGCTGCCTGTTGGTAACAGTAGGACAGAAAACACAGCCGAGCGAGACTTGGCAGTCTTCTCCCACTATGTTCCAGGAGTGGTGAACTGTGCTCCAGTTTCATGCTTGTTTGACAATGTTGTCACCCTTTTTCCTCTTAAATATGAAACACTAAACACGTGTGTAAAAATTATGGCATTTTAACAGCTCTTAAATGAAAAGACAAATTATTTTTCTGCATAAAAAGAGTTGACTGATTTGCAGTGCTCGTTACTTAGGTGTTACTCTATTAGGTTTCATGGTATTATGTCTAATGATGTCAACTTTTCCCTCATGTTAATGCGCTCCACCGCACACTCATTCAAAGGGTAATGGCACAACTAAATCAAGTATAAACTTTTTATAATGCTTCAATAAAGCACTGGCTCTGATAGAAAAAAAAGTCACCTCTGGGGAGAGAAATGTGCATAACATCAACAATCTGCCATGAAACATGAAATGAAGAAAGCGACCTCTAGTCCTGCTTCTCCTACTCCACTCCCATTCATCAGCTTCCAGTCTCCACTAAAAGCAGGCTTTACAACCCGTTGGCGCTCGCACTCTAAAATATGTTCTTCTGGATGGACACAAGTGTCGATGAGGTGATATTTCTCAGGCCCCTTGTCTTTCTGTTATCGCAGGATGTGGAGCTGGGAAGAGTGAAGGAGCAAAGTGGGGAGGACTGGAGCCCTAAAGCATGATTTACTTGACCTTGCAGTGCTGGAACTCACAGCCAGAACCTCATTAATTCCCAGGGTCATTCTGTTCGGACATAAATTGGTTAAAAATCGGAACGCGTGGATGACTTCCAGACATACACCAAGAATTATGAAATCTCTGGCCTTACCCCAACCTCCCTGGCTCTCCTCGTACCCACTCCAAAACCAAAGCATTTGCAAATCGCAGGGTGTAAATCACACAGGTCCGCTCGGAGGAGTCATCTAATCCTGATCGAAGGGAGGAGGCCGATGGAACGTTTTCTGCTTATTAGGCAGCAAATATGGCGTTGTTTTATGTGATCATCAACTGTGAATGATTTTTCACTCCCATCCATTTTGGAGCCTTGGCCTGTCTTTTGTTTGGGAAAAAGGAGCTGGAGCAAGAGCAGGGCTAAGAGGGGAAGCCCAATAAATTACACTAATGCACACATTTAAAGGGGCTCATATTCCCTCTGGCCTGTTATCAAGACTACTCCAGAGAGAATGTAAACTACCTCTTTCTGTCCCCCTCCCCAGGCCCAATATTTAATGTTATCATCCTTTAAAACAACTCCACTGTTTATGTTATCGCAAATAAAGGGCAGATTATTTCAACTTTTTCTCACTATTTCATACGAGCCCCAGATTAGTCAGGCAAATAGTTGTCTAATGGTGCTGCTGTGCTCATTAATCCAAGAAGATAGACCCAGAATTGTGTAAACACGTTGAAGTCAGGGCTGGTGAATCACACCTTCAGTTTATGGCGGGCGACAGAGGGGGAGGATGTTCTGTATGAGCCCACACAAGGAAAGTTGTGGAAAGGAAAACAAGCGTAATCCTGCTGATAAAAGCAGGATTGTTTCAGCGTTTATTTGGACATGCAGTGCCTGGCTGAGGTTAGACCCTAATGAGACAGCAGCCTGTCCAGAGTGGATTCATCACTGCTAGATCGGGGTTATCACCCTCTGCCGTGCCCCACTAGTTTTAATCAGGCTCCTCTCTGGTCACTCCCTATCAGCAGCAGTCCATCTCTGGAGCCGTCAGCATCCATCAGGAGCTGCAGACAGACCCAGGGAGCAGGGCTGAGGAGTGCATTAGTAAGTTATTGCTTTGTGGACTAGCTTTATTGTCTGTCATGTTGCAGAAGTGAACCTACACACGAGCATGTTCATGCACTTACATACTTGAGACATTTATTTATGGAAGAATTGATAGAGATGAGACACTGTCGTAAAACCAGCAGTCTGATTCATTCCTGAGTCACTCCACGCAGCCAATCCCTGAAGAGCTCCGTGTCAAGAACACATAAAAGCAACACCTGTAAAAGTTAACACAATCCAGAGGAAAAGCCCTGTGATAAATATAAACTTTGAGAAGCTGAGAATGTTAAATTCCTTCATATATGCACATGTTGCATGGAGGCTATCCACTCAAATGTGGGCCTCTCAGGAGCACATTTGTCCACTCAAACACAAACTTATCTTCTGCCCTCACACAGCCATAACATGTCTGTTTGTGTGTGTGCACTGTTTGATTAGTTTAACTTATAAGGTGATTTAGTGTTGTTAGTGTTTCTCACTACCATGACATGACCCACTCCCACCTCATCAACGTGCCCCTGCAACCCCAAACAAGAACATTAAAGTCACAACAGCTTTTTGTCTTTTGTCGTTGCAATGAAATTACATGACTAAGCAGCTCACAGCCTGCATCTTCGTCTGAGAGGATAAATAAAGATGTTTTTTTCCCTTCTACCTCCGGTGAAGTAAAACACACAAATCTCAGAATTTGAGAAGGGGCCTTAAATCAATAATTGTTGATGTTTAGACCAGTTAAGTCAATAATCTCCATCTTGCCACAATGATAAGTGATATACCAGGGACAGTCTTTACCATTACTCCTCTTTGGGAATTTAAGTTTGCTTATAGCAAAAACATCAGTCGGAACATGGGTATTGTGTAACTGGTCCTGAGGGAGAAATACCCTTGAAAATTGAAGCGCAATGTGGCATTTAACTTCTTTTTTTTGTGGTTTAATGGTTACAGAAAACAATGTCAGTGTTACCAAGTGGTTGGGGAGATGTCTGCAAAAGATGGATGGTCTGTGTTGCAACGGGAGGACAGCAAGACTGTGAGAAACTTAAAAAGAGTTTCTGGTTTTACAATAGACATTTTGACACTTTTACTGACAAATAAGAGTCGTTTGTAGTTAAGGGAAGGTCTTCATCTCTGTACAAACACACTTGAGTAAGCAATGAGAGCAGTGTGATGAGACTAGATAAACGTATGGATTTGTACCAATACGGAATTATTTGCATTATATGAGTGACATTAACCTTTATGAATAACTCAGAATAGGTCCTACTTTACAGAACACATTGTAACATTTGTATGCCCTTATATAAACAGATCTACTGTGAATTTTAACATACTCCTAAAAAAGACCGAAAGCAGAAAGAATTTGATTGAAAGCACAAAAAGGGGCTACCCCAAAGACACAGTACTTAAGCATTAAATTTAAAGTGGCAATAGATAACTTCTCTCTTTGTGTTTCCAAGTGGTATTATTATTACTGTTGGCATAGCCGTAGCAAACACCTCAATGTTTCCAGTTATCCTTAGTGCCTAGCAACAGCCAACAACAAACTTTAGGAATAAAAGGGCAAGTTAGGGAAAAAAAGAGGCATTTTTATAGATAATTTAGGAGAAATTGTCATAATATTACATGGAATAATCACTTATTTTAAGTATTGGTGTGTGCATACGAATTACTACAGCAAGGGAGAAGATGGAGCAGAAGAAAACCAGAGAAAAAGCTTCAGTTTATTCGCTCATTTAGTCCAATGGAGATTTGAGAGCAGGTGAGAATTATTTTTTTGTTATTTAAGAGGGGCCTACTGGTATCATTATTTTATGTTAATGTATATTATTATAATGACTTCATGTTTTAAACCACTTGGTCCACATAAACAGACATGTCCATGCTTCACATGGGACGGGTTAAGCAAGAAGATGAGATGTCAAATTGGCTCCGTCTCCTTTCAATGAAGTCAAGGTCTAATCTACTTTACGTAAATCAAGGATTTTCAGACCCAATAATTTTGGAGACTCCAAACAAAACTTTTAACCAAACCAAATGAAGCCAAGTTCAGCACACAGTGGCTTTTTTATAGCCTAAAATGGTTTTTAGAAGCACATCTTTGCAAACCTTTTTCATCAAATTACCATAAAGTTTCCATAAGAGATAATGTCATCCTTTGTGAGACAGCCTACCAGCATGTATGGGAAGGTGTGCAAGTCACATAACTCCAACCATGAAGACAAGCAATAAAGGAAGCATAACTGAGAGGGGAGCAGACTTGCACCAAAAGACTAAAACATATCCCAACGTTTCAGCTAGTAACACTTGAACATTTTTGTTGAAAATGAAAATCACTGAGGATCTCATCATTGAAGCGTATTTTCCAACGGTAACTGCATCCTGATTTCCCCTCCAAACAACTTTGTGTGGGATGTAGTGACACGCAGTGGTAAAGTTGCAGATTGCAACATCATAAATACCGCCCTAACCCTCTCAATCCGAGTAGAAATTACAGTGACTGCTAAAAACAAAAAAAGCCTGCCCGAGAACTAGCATTTAATTTGTTTTTTCAAAGCTACTGTAGAACAATGGTGGTGCATCGTGGCAGAGTGTGAGGTGGATGACGTCTGTCATCTATCTCATAGATGCAATGGCTTGCTCGAAGGTAATAAAAATTGATCATGCAATTGTTCACGAATGAAAACATGAAATTCATTCTGCAAGTAGATCTTCCGAAACAAACCTTTATTGTTATGATCAGTAAATTCCAAAATATGTTCAATGTTTGATATTTTAATTGTCATCACGGTTCATAAGATTAATTTGAGTCTGTTACATTGATGATGATTGCAGATTTAAATTGTCTCATGTCATCATTGTTTGTAAATTTACATAAATACATGTTTCATGCTTTTAACAACTAATTAAACACTTAGTTAAAGGGACACTATGTAATAAATTAAGTCATTTATTAGCTCAAATCAACATATTCATTCATAAATTAGTCCTCATTGGTGTAAAATGATCTCTGTCAAAAATCTCAATTATCCTCCTGAGTGAAGAATAACTTGTCTTTATCTACATAGAGCGCGCAAGCTCTATGGAGGCTGCCATGTCCATCCGGTCTATGAAAAACGGCGAAGTGCCGACAGGGACATAAAGCACTTCGAATCGCGTTTTCCCCAACGCCAGGCCTGCAATTGACGTCATTTTGACTTCACGTCCGCCGAATGGCTTATTACTGGCGCTAATGGTAAATAGATTTTATTTCGTAAATTATCCCACTAATAATGCATTGATTGTTACCAAACTTCTGCCGTAGTATACACAGGCTCTTAACTCACAAAACGAGGCATTAGAAAGTTCGACGTCACTTCCGGTAACTCCCGGAATATGACTAATTGCATTGCTTGCACACCAAAGGCTATGTCAACTTATGTTATCTGACATGTTATCTGTCATCTGTATTTATAGTGTTATTGTATGTGTGTTATGTAATCCTTTGTACTGTGTGTCTTGATGTATTTTTGTTTGTATGGACCTTGAGTCTGAATCTATACAGCTTCTTGAATCTTAAAACATACCGCCTGCCGTAGTTCAAGAAGATGCAACGCACATTTGAAAACGCGAGGCGCTAGAGAGCAAATTCATTCGACTTTGCAAAATAAAATTGCACCACTAGATGGGGGAAGAAATTACATAGTGTCCCTTTAAGGGGCAAAATTTAGCTTCAATACTGAAAATCAGTGGAAGGTTTTAGTTGATTCAAGCCTTCGATAACAGTAAGTTGAATATCTGTAGTTTTTACGCTACTGGTAAAATCAAGCTAAGTGGTCTTAATAATCTAGTGCTCTGTCCTGGGAAGTTTTACAATTTTCCAACATCTTAAACCCGAAACAACTGATCAATTGATTTACATGGCAGATTATTTGAAGATAGAATAAGTTTGAGTTGTTTTGTACTCGACAGAGTAAGAGTTTCATAATGACCAAATGAAGTTATTCACCAGTTGGACAGCTGACAAAAAACTGACAGTCAAGCTCTTTTCAATAGTGGAAAATCCACAATAAACCTGTTTTGGCTTTAGATGACATAGCATCACTCAGTTCCCCCAGAACATCCCATAGGCAGTAATTACAGGCCGTGTAGCATGTGTCTGTACGTCGTGTGGCCTGTGCTGCCGGCTGTGAGCCCTGTATCCCATCACAGGCTGTAATGGAAGCCAGATGTCTTGCTGTCTGTTTAAGGCTCATAATCAATACCCTGACTTTCTCCACCTCTTTACCCTCTGACAGCATGTTATGAGGGGATCATCGATGGAATGGCGTGTCTGTACTGCAAACGAGTAGAAGTGTGTCAAGAGTGAGATTAACTAATTGGATCCCCTGCATGAGTTTTTGTTTGGAGGAGGAGGGTGATGAGGTGGGGGTGTGATGGGAGGGAAATGATCACTCCCTGTAGCCTCAATAAGCTACATGACACTGCAGACCTGCACCTCCAACTACCAGACAAGGACTCTGGGAATCCAGGAATGATAGAATGAAGGGGATTCCCATTTAAAAAAAGAAAATCTGTCCAAATAAATAACCTGAAGTGGCACTCAAAAAGATGCAGTGTAACTCCATTTCCTGTGACTGTTTCCTGCTATCACACAGGATTGCTCTATATCTTTATCCACTAGCTTGTGCCAGGGGAAACATTAAAAAGCTGATGACTTTGTTTCAACATGAGGGGAAGTGGAGGATTTGTATACAGCACCGGGTTATTGCAGGAAGAGGCAAAGGTGTGGTGATTGGAGAGTACAGGTCATGACCTCACACTTGTAATGATCACCTGATGGATGTCATGATCCTGAGGTCAGCTGTGTGTCACAGGAGAGCAGGGGGAACAGAGACAAGTAAAGTAGTGGGCAGTCATGCACATCTGTTAGACTGTGAGAAACATTTAACAGAACTTTGTTTAGACAGGAATCCGAGTATGTCCAGATGATTTTCCATTTGCCACCAAATGTTACCCAAAAAAATTCCAAGCAAAAAACATTTAGAAACTTTCACAGCTCCAAAGATTCCTTTACATGTGGGATCATCATAAAAGCCCCACTGACTTTTATTAGCCAATGTGCAATATGCAACCCAATCCAAACTGCTTTTCTATTAGATATAAGTTAGATAGGACAGAACAATCACCAATGACAGTTCAAGGAGAACAGAAAATGTTCGTAATTTTACCAATTTCTAGCTACAGCATTGCCAAACACTAATAGGGCAAGACAGTGGTTTGATAAAAGGCAAACATAGATCCATCCATCCATCCATTTTCTATACCTACTAATCCAATAGGGGCTGGAGCCTATCCCAGCTGTAATCGGCTGAGAGGCAGGATACACCCCGGACAGGTGGCCAGTCCATCACAGGGTCAGCATGGAGAACAAGAGACAAACAACCACGCACACTCACACTCCCACCTACGATGAATTTAGAACCACCATTTAACTTAACGTGCATGTTTTTGGATGGTGAAATGAAGCCAGAGTACTCGGAGAGAATCCACGAATGTACGGGGAGAACATGCAAACTTCATACAGAAGGGGCCCAGCCAGAATTCGAACCAGGAGTTTCCTTCCTGTGAGGCAACAGTGCTAACAAGCAAATTGTTTGGCAGTAATAGCACTTAATTTGGAGGAATAACTGATAGAATAAGATCAGGACACTTTTTAAAAATGTAATTTGAAACATTAGAAACTCTGAATGATATATTTGGTTAATATTGTACAAAAGCAACACGTCAAATGCTGAAACTGAAAGATGTATTGTGATTTTTAGATTGATACAAGCATCTTTTAGAATAGATTGGACAGATGCAGTAAACAGTTTGTCGCCTTATCCAACAATGCAAATTCAAATTTTCTGATAAAAAATGTAACTAAAGAAGGTCTCCAGGCCTGAGCTCAATTAAGATGTAATAACTTGAAGAGGAAACTGTCGTAAGGTCTGACCGATCAAAATTTTAAACTTTTCATCATCATGGTTCCTCTCCAACAGAGAACAGGAACCAGGATTGTTATCAGCAATTTTATTAAGACTACGCTTGTTTAAACCTATGGTGTGACACACCTTCACCTCTATTTTGGAGACTGGGTTGTAAAATCAAGTCAGACTAAGCAGACAAATAGGTAGAAATAGACAACACGTATGCACGCACCGGTCTACACTGACATAAAATCCCAACAGTCAGTATATCAATTTGCATATATTCTGTAAGTTTATGTTTGTATATGGTCAGTGGGTCCATTTAAAATCAATGGATATTTGCAACATCTTAGTTTTGTTAGCCACTGTTTCACTTCAAATCAAATGCACTTGTTAAATGAAATCAGTACATTCTAGATGTGTTTATTCTTTCAAGAGGAGTTTTTATTATTAATCAATTTATTTTTTTTGTAGAAAGTGACAGTTTTTACAATGCAGTTGTATGAGAAGAAGTTTGTAAGAAGGAAAATGGATAAAAGAAAGAAAAATGACGGGGCATACAGAAGGGAGTGAAAAGATTCTTTTTGCAACTCCGTTGTTGTAAGGAATGTTAAATGGTTCCATTGAGTAAGTGGGAATCACCTGGGTAGGTTTGTTTTTGTGTACAGGTGCATTTTTTGTTCTTGAGATTCCTTTAGTTTGATTAAGAGCAGTTTAACTGAAGTGATGCCACATCTGCTCACATATCTGCTCACAAACTCTATTTAAATATATAGCAGATTGAGCAGAGGAGTTCCCAATGAGGGCCACTGGGAGGGTAGCAGCAGATCTGGGGTTGAGGCCTCCATCCGTCCAGAGTGGGAATAACTCTATCTCTCACTGATAAAGGCAGCTGGCTTTGTGGACGCTCTGTAAAGTTTTATAGTCAGATATGCACAGATGATTAGGCCAGCTGTGCAGTGTCATATATTCCTAAACAAACCCTGCAGGAGCTGAACTCTAACCCCTTGCACATATGGGTTACAGGGCTCGCACTCACAGTCTTGTTCATGCACTTAAATATGTGCAAACATTACAGACACAGAGACACATACACATAGCAGAACAAGAAAGTCACAGTGTGCTGACTGGCTCGCATGAAAGCTTTGACTATGTGACCCTTATTAGACCAGTGTAAATCATATTCTCTCTTAGTGCATAAGGGTTACAGTGTTTAGAAATGACTTTACTGTAACCACACAGATTTGAATAAGGACAGTAATAATGATCACTCACCCACATCTGAATCTGTCTGCTTAATCTGTTAAAAGGAAGTGGGTCCAAAGGATGTGAAACTGAGCAGCGATTTCTATAAATCACCTGTTAACTCTCACTTGTGTGTCCCCTCTCTAGTTCCTGTGTGATGAGCGTGAGTCACTTTCTTGATCCAAACTGTTTTGATGAAAGCAACTGTACAATACCGGGCAACCGTAAAAAGCCTCGGCAGTTCTCGCTGTCACAGCTCTGTTTATTTTGGAACAAGAAGAAGACAAACCCAAGTGACGTTTTATTTATTTTCACACTCTTGCCCTCTCCTCCCCGTAACAAGCAGAGTCGTGAGGAAGAATTCCTTGATAATCCATCAGTATCAGTCCAAAGTGTGTGTTCTCTAGAGTGTTGACACCAAACACACACTCACACGTAGACAAAGTGGAGTGTGACCATGCCTAATGCTAAAACAAAGTCAGATAATTAAGGAGCAATATCAGATAAAAGGTTAGTGACATGCTTGATTGGGCTCTGGGATAGTCAAAATACTTCTGGCTTTTAGCATCAAACCAACAATGTTAGCTCTTAAATATTATTTATTTCATTTCCTGTGCTCACGTTTTGGAAAAGTTTCACTTTAAAAGGAAACACTCAGCACTACTTGATTCTGGTTACAGACCAGGTTAGAATTTAAGTTACCAGTTTATTCTCTTTTAAATTACAATATCTGATTTCATTAAAAAATAAAAACTGAGCATGTTCAGGTCACTTATCTACTGAATAAAGATGCAGAAATCTTGTTGATCATTTGACCTCAGCATTAACGGACATGCAGTTTATCTTGTTATCCACTGAAAGGTGTTTTGTTTAAGCTGTTCTCTATAAAACTGCATCTGTGCACCACGATAAGCACAGAAAAGGGGAAATGAGGAAACCTCTGACTATACTCAGCAGACTCAACATTTATCTAGAGATTGGTCATGTAGGTGACTTCAGTTGCATCATGTGTCAGGTTCTGCCTGACTGTCACACTGTTTGTTTGTGCTGTCTTGTGTAAAATATACAGGAAAAAAACTGAGCTTTTGACTGAAGAATTTCTGCAACCCTACAGGAAATCTGGTTGCAAAGCCTGGTCTCTGTTGTCAAAGTCTACCTCGTCTGCCATCCACCCAGCCACTTTCCTGCAACTAAGTAAATGTAGCACTTGATTCACTCAAAAAAGAAATGAAAATCCTGAAAACTAAAATGGTAAAATGGTCACCTTAGTCTCTACCAAAGTTAAAGATACAAACTATAGACTGGATATAGATTCAATCCAATTTATTAAAACTCCAGTTTAATCATATTAGTCCAGTTCATATAATGCTAATTTATATAAAGTTGAGGAAACCAACGGATCACATAAAATCTTCGCTTTGCTTCAACCCCTTGTCCTGAGCATGCACGAGGCAACAGTCGAGAAGAAAACTCCCTTTTAACAGGAAGAAACCTCCACCAGAACCTATCTTTTATTTTGGTAGCATTTATTGGCATACTAGATATCCATCCATCCATTTTCTCCAGCTTATCCTAGGTCAGGTTCAGAAGGCAACAGGTCCAGGAGAGACCTCTCCCCAGTGACATTCTCCAGTTCCTTTTTGAGGCGTTGTTGAACCTCCAAAGGGATGCAACCAAGATCCTAATCAGAAACCCAAACCATCTCAGCTGACTTCTTTCGATGCAGAGTTTGTACATCCAATATCCAATATCTCTAGCTTGCATATCTCTATCTCTAAAAACAAACAAAAAAATAATAATATCCCTTTCTTTCGGTCATGACCACAGGTGACAATTGGAGGGAAGATGGACCCAAAAATGGAAAGGTGTGCCTATCGGTTCAGCTCCCTCAGGCTGACAAAGCCCCAGCTTGAGCATCCCACCCTTTTCCGGTTAAAAACCATGGCCTCTGATTTTGAGGGGCTGACTTTCATCCTGGCCGTTTCACATGGCTAGTGCATGCTGAAGGGCACAACTTTAAAAAGCCAAAAGAATTATATCAAAAGCAGAGATGCAGTACTGAGGTTCCAAAAACAGACACCCGCCTATCCTCGACCTTGCATCGAGATCCTGTCTACCACAAACAAGATTAATGACAAGGGTTAGCCCTCGCAAACTCATATATACACCGCAAATGAGCTGAACTTTGTGCCAAGATTGCAGACACAGCTCTTGTTTTGGTTATACAGGTACCTAATATCTCACGACAGTGCCCTTAACTCTCACTGCACCCTTTCAAGGAATCCCTTGGGGACACAGTTGTAAGCCAACCTCCCATGAAGCCTTCAGTAACTTCACAAAGATGAAGACCTGGTCCACTCGTCCACATCCTGGTCAAAAACCACATTGCTCCTCTTAAATCCAAGGTTTGACAATCAGTTGAAGCCTCTTTTCCGACCCCCTTGAGTAAACTTCCAAAAGGAAGCTGAATGGTGTGATCATACACGTATACATGGAGCACACTATCTGGTTCCCCTTTTTAAAAATGGGAACCACCAAACCAGTCTGCCACTCAGTCGGCGTTGTCCCAGACCTGCATGCAACATTTGACAATTTTTTTAATCTAGTCACTGATTCATTTTCATATTTATTTTGGATTTTGGCAGTTTTAGTTCTTAATATCCAGTCAGACATTTAAAAAGAGAAAACAAGTCTTTTACATGGGACCCACAATTGACTATTTCTCCAAGACTAAACTATGCGATAAAAAAAAAACCTCTCATATGGCAGTCAATCCTGGGTTTTCTAGACTCTTCCTTCTGTTTCCATCAAATATCTCTGGAGCCAAAGGATATCCCATGCATATATCAGACACTGCTGTTTTTGACACCCTGAGAATGAGCACAGTTATTTTGTCGCGCCATCTTGTTGAAAACACAAGGCAAACAAAAAACACTGACAAGATGCCCTTGCAAGCTTCTGCCTTGGAGAAGCAGAGATCTACTCTAGCATTCAGCTAGCATTTAGTTGATCTTAAACTGCTTTAAAGTGATCTTTTCATACAACTCCATTTGATGTGTTCCCACTTTGAAATTTGTGCCCAAACCATAAAATCTGACCTCATAATATGATATCCTCATCAGTGAGAGAAATAATAAACTCATGCTCCTGAAAGTCAGCACTGAGGTTTAACATTCGAGCAACTCTCTCATTTAAACACATCAACTCTGTCTGGTGCTTGGACCTCGCATATTAGTTTGAAAGCCGCAAGCAGTTCTGCCCGGTTGCAGACAGCAAAGTGAAAATTTGCTGCTGATGACAGGTCATGTGAAATGAAAGCACTTTATACATCCTCTCCTTTGTGTTTGCATCTCAGCAGGCAGCCAGAGATCAGCCATAATCCCGTTCCCAGTGTGTACATCACTCAGTGAATTCAGCCTCTATGGAAACGGGCTGGCGGTCGGACTGCTGCCATTTCACAGCCCTAATTAATACCAAACCTCTGCACCCTTCACAAATTACAGCATATACCACACAAGGTTGGCTCAAAACAACAGTCTGCAGTCTGCAATAAAACGGTTCCTTCACATCCACATTAAAAACATGGCGGTAGGTCAGAAGACTTTAAGCTTATAAGTGATTACTGCTGGCCATCAGCTCAGGGTTTGCAGGCAGTGTATTATTTGAGAAAAGTGGTGAGAGAAAGCACAAAAAGTGATGTCCAGGTGGTGGATTCTCTGAGGGGTTCTCCACTGAGAGAGCCATCCAAGGACAAGCAGGAGAACGTTTTAGTGGAGACTTTTGGGGGAAGGGCTCCTGTTCAGGCCAAGAGGCAGGAACTGGCCACCCCACAGTGCCCCGCTGGCTGCGGTCCACAGCCAGTGCAGCAGTAGGTAACTCTGGAGCCAAGGTGGAGTGAGAAAGGAAGGGAGGAAACTCAGAGAGAAACCATGAAAAATGTGGAGCATGAAAATGTCTCCCTTGGTTTATGGCAGCACAGCCTGGCTTCCAAGAGAAACACATCTTTAAATTTAACTTGAGATGTCTCTTTTTTTCTTCTTCTTCTTCTTCCACTCCCAACTGCTGGCAAAGGCCTGGTTTTGAAAGCAAAGCCAAGATGCTTGGAAACTGCGACCATGTTAGAAAAGCACTCAATAATGTGGCTTTTTGGAAATGTGGTGACAGCTTCTGTATGAGGGGCTCAGTTTTCAGCGTTGGTGAACATGTTTGGTACGTTTGCAGCTGCAGAAAAAGCCTCAGTACCAAGTGTTCTGGAAAACAAGTGATTGACACACTAATGTAAATATGAAGTGTGAGAAAGGGAGTCTTTAGAATAGATCAGTCAGTTGAGTATTCTGCAGATTGTTTAGGTGATTTTAGTTGCACATGCAGAGCAGACTAACCGTCTCGCCCTTCCTTGCACTGTTAATGTGCATTTAAGTATTTCTCCATAGCAGCCACAAAAACACTCTCTTCTTGAAAGAAATGTCTCAACGGTGTTTAGAATAAAAAAGCTATAAATGCAAGACTTGGTGTTGGTTATTCCAGTGGATTGGATTAAAATGACGGAGGGGGCTGGAAACATTTTGGCCTGGTATCAAATTAAAGCTTCATAGGATGTAATAATATTTTTCTAGTCTCAGGAGGAAGTCGTCTCTCATGTTGACGATTGAGAGCTTATTTAGGAAAGGAGCATCCAGACGATCTCATAAATCAGTATTTGATGGAACAAACATACGTCTGAAAAAACAGAGCACTGACATTCACTCTTGTTACAATAACTGAATAAAATGCTCCACTGATGATGAACATTTCTCTGTTTTTTTCAGTTTGGTGTGTAATGCAATGGAATCAAAAGGCAGATCGTATGAGCACACTAAAATATGATTTTGGAATACATCACTGAGTATTTCTGTCTGCTGTTACTTCATACGTTACAGTACATTTATTGTTCGGCTGATGTCACTTACAAACTTTCCAACTTTAGATAAACGACTCATATTAACTTAATCAAAATGCAAAAGTGGCACATTTTATTACCTTTGAAAATAAACTATAATATCCAGGAAAATATTGTGAAACAACAAGAAATTATGCTGTCATGTATGGTAATGGACTGTTAAAACAGTAACAGTATCATAATCTCATTTATTACGTTAAACTGAAAATGTCATTAATCGCTTTTACAAGCACTGTAAAAAAATCCTTAATTTACTTCTTTAAAACCATAATTCTACAGTTATTTTACAGTGAAATCTTTTATAGTGCACTTCAAATCAATATAACATCAACACAATAATGAACTAAGTCATGGGGCTATTGTGATCATTATTGGTGTTGTTTTTCACTTTAGTCATTTAACTAAACACAATACACAGCGGGAATGAGCCGGGTCTTTATCTCGCATCAATCCATTTAGCACCAATTTAAAAATTACCCACAACAGTGGTGCATATTGAGCCAAAGCAAGTTCATTTATAAATACTGGGTTATTTAAGCAAAAGCATTTGTGAAAGAATTAGATACAAAGAGCACATGATTTATCTTAGAAAATTAACATGGGATATGTTTTAGGATTATGATTATAGCAGTCAGCTGCCAAATTAGGGCAAATAACCCAACAGTCTTAGGAAATATCTACACAGAGGAGGGTCTTAAAAACTCCACTGGCTGATTTTCCATTTATAGGTGTTGATCATATAGCTGGTACCTTAGAATATGTAGTTCAAACTACTTTTTACAAAAAAAAGAAAAGAAACACCACAGGACACCAGCTTGAATCTCATCTGGGGCCTCTCTGTGTGGAGTTTGTATGTTCTCTCTGTGCATATGTGGGTTCTCTCTCTCTCCCCTGGCCTCCTCCCATCATTCAAAAACATGCACGCTAGGTTAATTGGTGATTCTAAATTAATCGTAGGAGTGAGCTTGAGCATACATGGATTCTTGTCTTGTTTGTCTGTGTTGGCCCTGCAATGGACCAGTGACCTGTTGAAAGTGTAACATGCCTCTCGCCCAATGTGTAACGACCCTAAATTGGATACAGCTGGTATAGAACAAGGATAGATGGTGTATTTAGTAAAAATGTGGACTTTGCCGGTGGAGTAAGTCAGTGTCATGTTATTGCTTAAAGTGGCAATTTCAGATATTCCACTCCTGGTGGATTTGGAGAGACCTGTTTTGAACTGTTGCAATAATGCGTCCAAATGAAAACAATCATGTCGGTCGTTGGTTATGTGCAATGCTTTCAAGTTCAAGACCAACAAGCTACATTCAGCATTATCACAACAATATAAAACACTTTTCTCACTTACTGGTTGGATATAAGCATTATCTGTATAAGCAATTCAGTAAATTCATTATACAGCAAATACTCTAATAAAACAGTATTATCATTAAAAGCCTCAAGTGTGATCACGTTAGTATGCCTTCCTTCTTTCTTTGGGAATGGTGATAGAAGCTTATTCAGATGAAAATCTTTGAGACTGTCTGGTTTTGGTGATTCTTCCTCAGGCTTTCATCACACATGTTGATGTCTCTGTGAGGACTGAGCAATGCTGCCCCTTCACACAGGGACCACACAAAGGTCAAGTCCGTTTGGGGGATACCAGACCAATGCTCTGTGCTTGCATGTTAGCGTTTGAGATAAAATGACGGGGATTATCAAAGAACATTCAGTGAGTTAGGAAGCAATAATAAAATTTAAGAAAAACGTTTTTTTTGTGTGTGAAACACACATCAAACAATATCAGAAATAGCTGTTTCTTGTAATGGGGTGTTTGTGTTGCACTGAGGGCACTTTTGAAGTACCTTTTGTTTATCGTCAGTATCTGGGTACTTCTCGTAATCTTGTGAAGTTCATATCATCCTCCTCCACCCCATCATCATGACGATTTCGGACACTATCAAAATCATCTCCCAAATGAGGAAGAAACTGAGATACCAGCTTCACCTACATCTTTTCTGCTCCCCGCTTTCGTCAGCTGCAGTTTCTCAAGCGCTTGGTGAGTTACGATGCACTTTTTCTTTTTTTTCACCTTTCGCCTCTGAGGCCTCCTCTGATGCATTATCGCAACTCCGGAGAAATCTCCATCAGCCTATCCAACAACTTCACAGATAATGCCTCAAAGCACTTGAGACGTCACAGCTTTTAGTCACCTTAATCCCTCAGCCACTGCAGACAGAAACCCACTTCTTGGCCCTCACAAAGGCAATTTGATTATCACAGTTACTTTTTCAAAATGATGAACATTGGCAAAACCTGCAAGGCTACTTTGTTTTAGGGCTTGTCCTGACCCGGGTTGCCAAGAGGGACATATAGGACAGCTTTTAATGGAGGTAGAAAGGCTGACATTAAATACAGGCCAGATGGACCTTCTCCTGTCCTGCTCATAAAAATTCAGAGGACAGTTCACAAATCAAGACGTCTCAGTATTATGTTAAGCGTTTGGATTGTTATTGTTATTGTACATTTGCAAATACAAAAGTAATTTATACCTTTTCGGCCATAATTTAAGTCTCAACCCACCAAGACATTTAATACATGAGTGTTTAACGGTTAATATTAGGTTGATAAAGTGCAGGGCTTTTACTGCCTTCCATGGAAACTGGCTATCATAACTCTGACAACGCCTCATCCAGCATGAATTAAGAGTGAGGATTAGAATGAGTGCCATCTAGTTCATAACAGTCCTGAGGTAGTTCATGAGAAGTTGTGCTGTGTGAGTTTGGGGGTAATATCTGCAGTATGGAAAAGACACAGACGGCAGCAGGTATACGGGGCTGTGCAGCCAGGAAAGGGGGAAATTAAAAGTGAAATTCAAGATGCTAAGCTAAAACGGAAAAACTGCAGCCCTCCTGAGGTCAGTCCTCTTTCCGGAGGAGAGGAAAGTGGACCTGTAGTAGATAGCGTTTGCGGTGGTCCGGGTTTCTGGGTCGCTCACTATGATGTTGATGCTGACATCAGAAAAAAATAGCTTGACAAGAAAGGGTTTTCAGGTTTACCGACAGAAATTTATTGCAATCTAAGGGACAAGGGACATGTTTCATATCTTGATATTAGTTTATATAAAGTTTTTTCAACTTTAATAGAGGTATAACAGCAAAAAAGGCTTCTCTTATATTTATTCAAGTACTGAAGCACTCGTTCTTTCCGGCTAATGTTACTTTAAAGTCGTGCATCTATTTTTTGTGGAAAATGTCTTAATTTTTTTTTTTTAACTTATTCGACTGCTAAAATTTACTGTCCAACTCAAGATCAAGGTCATCACTTCACAAAGTGCATTTAATTACTATAGATTAGATTTTTTTTTTAAACTCACGTGTGTGTTGGTTATATTATATTTATATGTGTATATAAATCTTCAGCTGGTCAAAGTGGAGCATCTGTCTTCAGTGAAATGGTTAAATAGTGTAAAAAGTGGCCTATTTCAAAATTATTCTCAGATAAATTTCGAGATAAAGAACGTAAAAAACAAACGTTTTAAACTGGAGTCAAAGCTGGATCTATGCAATGCAAAAGAATCTTTGTCTGTAGAAGTAGAAGCCCCGCATTAAAATAATTCTCAAACGTGTCAGTATCAAAAGGCATAAACCATCAGACGTCAAAGAACTTTATTATGAAACTGTAATTGTGTTGATCTTTTGTCCATAACCAAAATGTGCAAATTAAACAGTGACAAAAGTGATCAAATACATGCTGTTGGGTGAAAATGAATAGTAAAAAAAGTAACCAAATCGTGATAAATTGCTGATGTGCACGATCTTTGTTACTTGTTACAGACAGAGCAGCTCATTCACACTGGGATCGTGTCCTTTTAACAGACTGAAAAGCGTACACGTGGCTGCTATTTTGGCCACAGCACTCGTGGATCTGTATTCTGTTGATCAATAAGGGGAAAAGCATTCAACTGAGCAGCACTAAGATCTCTGTGTTGGGAAAAATAATGATGACAAAATAGTCCTAAACAGGTAAAAAAAAAACATATCTTAGAGTTAAAAAATCAAAATAAAGACCCATTTGTAGAGTAGTCAAACGTTTCTGTTTAGGACTGCAGTATTTCTAAAATCTGTGATAAGACCCTGCAGGACCAGAGTACTTTCATTCTGGACAACAACACTTTCGTAGATTCAGTGAAACTGTGAATGCAAACATGTACTGGAGTATTTTTACAGTGAAGTATTACTTCAGTGAATAAAACTTCTTCCATCACTGGTGTTTTTAAAACAGCACAACCGTTATTTATTTTACATAAACCCCACACCGGTCTTGTTTACCCATAAAACTCCCGCAGGCTTCATTTTCCATCAACAAAACTCTTAATGGCCGAGGCAGGTTGTCACAGATATATACAATAATTATTTTGAATATCTTGTGCAGAACTCTGGGGCTCTGAAATATATTTATACTCACATGAATAAACAACAGCGTCACTCGACCTGTCATCTCTCACAATTCTTGTGCTTTCGCTGAGCTGCAGCTGGCCGCTTCTCCAGGAGGATTTTTTCCGGATAAATCGTCGCTTCTTGCACCAAAATGAGACAACGGGACCCTCACAGACGCGTTTAGTGGTCATTTAGTTCTGAAATTCCAGTGGATTTAGGAAATAAAAATTTTGAGGAGTGTTCCTCAAGATTTATGTGTGTCTTATAAAATGCGTTCACTCCCACAGACACAAGTAGATTTAATGTAAAAGGAGGGAGTGCGCGCGCCATGACATCATTAAAGCCGTTTAATTGGGTCTCACGTGTGTGTTTTTGCTAGTGCTGCAGTAATGCCGATTCCTTTGAATTCGAAGCTGTCGCCACTGATCATCACAATATGGCGGGCTGAGAAATCAAATTCAAACACTTTTATGTGGCATCATTTTCTTGTTGACATTTCATGACATGATGTGGAATATCAAACCCAAGTGCCTGCACAAGGTGGTTATGTGAG
This sequence comes from Odontesthes bonariensis, assembly GCF_027942865.1. Classification (NCBI taxonomy): domain Eukaryota; kingdom Metazoa; phylum Chordata; class Actinopteri; order Atheriniformes; family Atherinopsidae; genus Odontesthes; species Odontesthes bonariensis. Next base: position 10,415,881 of record NC_134529.1, read on the forward strand.
CAGTTCTGTAAACGGAGAATTTGTTGATTGTAGCTGCCTCTTGAAGCATAAAATATACTCATCCGGGTCGTCGCTGCTATCTGGAGCCAGTAAATGTACACAAACTGTAAAGTAGGCTCTTCTTGGGCGCATCTCGAGTCCAAACCACTGAGGAGAAACTTAGAAGCACATTTATGGGCTCATGAGAGGAGCTCTGCATGTTTTATTTTAATCATTCTAAAGCCCTAAATGATTAGAATGTTTTTTCTTTTTTATTCTTTTTTTATATTAGAAAAATGTGACTCTTTGAATTTATCAAGCTGCATCCACCCATAATTAGGCCTATTGTTTTTTTTTTTGGCAGCTGATAGCCTTTATAATAGCCTCAGTGTTGTTGCATATTTACTTGAAAGCAGCTTTGCTTTCAAATAGAAGACTCTTTGGCAGCTACATTAACCAGTTTACAACTAAATTGTCTAAGTAAAAAGCCCAACCTTGAAATAAGCGAGCATAATAATAATAATAATAAAGTTATACGTTTTCCAAAGTAGCAACATTTTTATTTACAATATTTTCAGTGCAAATTATTATTAACAAAATAGCACAACTATATATCAGAAATCAAAACAAAACAAATAGGTACATGAACACTTGATCTTCTGAGATTTAATTCACAACGTGACAGGAGTGGTTCATAACCTGAACAAAAAAAACTTCTCGAGCGCACAACATTTTCTTCTGATGAGGAAAACATCAGCGCCCTCGAGCTCTTGAGAGGAAATCGACTGTAAAGAGACACTGGAGGAGGCAGGAAATCCGTCTTTTAAATTCAAATATTCGGTGGATTTATTATTATAGCCTTGTAAGACATCAAGAAGAAAAAAAAGTGGTATAATCTTGTACATTTTACACCTTAAATCTGGCCATGCTTCCAGTGTCTCTCTGGGCTAAAATAACGTGCAATAATCAACCAATAAAACGGTCCCTTGGCTCCTCCTGCTCTCAAGAATCAAACTGACCTGTTTTTAGTTGTGGTTGCTACACTCCAAATGCGTCTTTATATCATCGCAGTTCTTCTGTCAGAAAAACTCTTAACAGAATCTCGCTCCTCTCATTGTTCATTCGCTGCCTTCATATTAACACCTGCGAGTCCGCTGTGTCTGTGACCGTGGCCGCCGCGTCCGCGGTGCCCGCCTGCGCGCTCCCGCTCGTAATAACGCTGGTCTTGTTGTGCTCTGAAATGTCCAAATGTCCGTCAGCGCTTTCCTCCTCGGCCTCGTCGGATTCACACTCGGTCCTGCCCTCGCTCTCACACTCGGACTCCATCGGCTCTTTGTGCTCCCTGCTGCCCGCCTCCGAGGGACTTTTGTCCGGCTTCTCGTCCTTTTCCTTGTCCTTCTGAGCCTGTGCCTCTTTAGAGTGTCTCCACTTCATGCGTCTGTTCTGGAACCATACTTTCACCTGAAAACACAGAACCAAGTTGTTAGATAAAACGTTTTAGAATCCATTAATAAACACCGAGTTACATTCAGCAGCAGCCTTGGTCGGTGCTTTTACTAATTTTCCTTAAATATCCTTTCGGTTATAAGAGCAACTATGAGGCATGTTGTGCTGCATGAAGGTCTTTTTTCCCCTATACAGTGAAATATTTTGAATATCAGCTGTTTTCTTAGGCTTCAGTGTAAAATCAGGTTGAACTCAACACACTTTACACACTTCAAGATGTACAGGAATATTTCATTTTTAACAAGATTGCAAAATTGCTGCAAATAAAGTGTATAGCCTATAACAATCCTAAAATAAGACACTCCGCCTTGATCTGTGTTGAGATACTGCTTGATTAAAAAAGACTCTGATATTTGTAATGTAAACAAAAACAAGTAGGTGAGGTGTTGCTCAACATATGGTGGGAGTAGCACAATGGGGACCCTCTCAGCCAATCAGGTTACACCATCCTAGATGATGACGATGCTGTCAGTTAAAGGCCTGGACCACAGCCTATTTAAGGCCTTCATTAGTCATTTATTCAACATTTTAAGGGTGTCCCTTCAATCTAAATATGTGTGAGAAACAAGCATGTGGGGTGCAAAACACTGAGAGTTTTATGCTTAATTAAATAGAAAAAGAAAATCTATTAGTACAAATTTGATAGCATGTCCTCCTCATCATAGACAGCACCTTCAGCAAGGCTGAGCTAACTGATGAAAAAGAAGCATAGGGTTGATATTTCATAGTCCGGTTCCATTATTTTTACAGATCAGTAAAGCGGAAACTGCAGCATTAAAACCTGGTAGAAATTCAGTGAATTAACTGGCCGAAAATATTAAACAGGCCTGTTTGTTTATAATATATATTTCTACTATGACACATTTAAAAAATGTTTTTAAAAAGAAAATTAAAAAAAGTACAAATCGGGAAAAATACGAAACAATTTTTTTTTTAACTATTTGGTCACTTTTATCTTGAGGGGTAAATTGCCTCACAGCTTGAATGTTTCTAAAATATTGCATTGTGATTTCCTTATTTTCAACTGTTGCCACGGCAACAACTACTCTTCTTGGTTTCATACTGACTGCAAAGCCTCTTCATACAGTAAACACTTAGGCCTGAAACCACCACTCACGACATGATACGGTTCACACTGAGCAGCATTTTAAGGAGATGATGAGCATGACTGGACAACAGTAATGATGATCTCAGGATCCAACTAACAAGGGAATTTTTTTTTATTTCAGTCAATAATTCTGCAGGACTGTCTACATTGAAACCGCTCTCGTTGCTTCTTAAAGCCTTCTCAGTGCATGTGTTTTGTGTCCAACAGGCCTGGTGCATCTTACCTGAGCATCTGTGAGGCCCAGCATTGCGGCCAGCTGCTTTCTGTCTGGCTTGGTGACATACTTCTGTATTTCAAATCTCTTCTCGAGTCCCTTTCTCTGCAGGTTTGAGAACACGGCCCTCGACCATGACCTTTTCCTCTTGTACGTCTGAGGCATTGTGTCTTTTGTGAGGACGGCGTACGGACCTAAAGAGACACAAGGAGGACACGAGGTTAAAGCAAAAAAATCAGAGGGTCTCCCACCTAAAAACCGACATGAGACATGAACATTCTCCCCATCTGCTACACTCCTATGGTTGGTGTCTACCTGGGAAGGTGTCCTGAAACTGATGCTGGCCTGAATGTCTGCTGCTGCTGCTGCCTAGTGAACTCATCATGGAGGACGCGTCGCTCATCCCGGGGTCTATGGAGGAGAAGTACTGGCTGGCCGGAGGCTGAACAGAGACATGGATGCCTGACTGACGGTTCGAGCTAACAATGGATGTGAGATCTGTTACAGAGCGAGAGATGATGGGCTAGAGTCAGTAAAGAGTTAACGCAGTAACACAAAGATGCAAGGATGGTCTGAAGTTTAGGGAGACTGCTTTGAATTTAGAGCCTGAGGTTTCCCTGGTGAAGTCCTTCTGTACAGAGTTCCAGCTGTTTGTAGCTAATCCTGACCTCTGACCTCTTGTTAGGGGGCAAGAGAGGAGAGGATTTCCCCACAGGGCTCCTTATTATTAGGCTATTTGCGCTCTAACTACTCTGTGAACAAGCCTGTCAGTGTTGTAAACTGGAGCAGGTAACTGACTGCACATGTGCAAAGTTATTAGTTGCTTCTGGTTTGCTGCTTTCAGTTTCTGAATTCTGTCTTCTTGTGGGAGTTGAGATAATAAATATATTTCTATTGCATAAAACACATCCCAGTTTTTTTTTTTTGTTTTCTTTACAGCTGGTATAACAGGAAGTTTTTTGTGTAAGAAAGCGTCTCTGCTCACCTCTTAGCGACGACTTTTCCCTGCACTTTGGATCAAACTCCGTTGATAATATCCGATCAATTCCAAATTTGAGGTCTTTGCTTGAGGGCGGTGGTGCTTGTTGGGAGTTAAACGCCGTCCTGGAGACTGAGGTTAGTTGTAGTCCGTGTCTGTGGTACGGAGACCCCGGACTCACCCTGGCACCAAACACTGACGGTTCCGGCGCGACGGGAGAAGGGCGCAGCGGCGAGCTGCCGGAGTGCGCCTGCTGAGCGCGGTGGTGGTGGTGTCCCATGTGCACCATGAGGGCGGACGAGCCCGGGATGTTCTCCGCATCCCCAGCCTGCAAAATGTCTGCGATACAAAACGACGGCTTCTTCATTGTATCCACAGCGAAACCCCCGGCGCAGTACGCAGACCAGAGGCTAAAATTTGATGCGTAAAACGGGTTGAGCCCGGCCGTGTACATCCTGAAACCTCTAACGTCTTGTATCTTTTTACAGAAGAGGGTATAAAAGGGCAAGCATGAAGAAAAGCACGGGCAGCGTTCTGGGAGGACAGATGCTCGTCCTCTTTGTGTAAATGCCAAAATCGCTCTCCCAACTCTGAAACTCTAACCCTGCAGCTCCACTCTGAAGTTTCTCCACTGACACTGATTGGTCGATTTTTGAGCCAATGGATGTTTTGTGTTTGCTCACGTCATTCCCTTGGAAATGAGGATGATGTGTAACATAGTCCGCCTCACACACTCATGAGCAGGGACACGCCAGAGCAATTTTGATCCAGAGATGATGGATTGATCACTTGCCCCTCACTCATATCACGCACTAAAGCACTCATTACACGGGAAGCGCTCGTGTTAATAGCGATTCTTCTTTTGGAAACTGGGACCACTCCATACACTCTTGAGTCAGTTTTACTCGGAAAATACCTAAAAGTATAAGGGATTATATAGGTCAGGGAGTACTGTGGGATAACTAGTAATACATGTTTAATAATAAACTGCAGACTCGTATAACCCCGTGCCCAGGAGAGGCTCTATTAGCTCCTTCTCATCCTGTTTTTGATGGGCCGTGATTCATGTTAAATGAGCGGATACGCCTGCTAGATTTGCCCCCAAAATAGAACCTGTTTTAGTATTTTAGGATACAGCAGAAATCCTTATTTCTTCCGGTGCAGAGGGGGGGAAACTTTATAATGACTGTTAGAACTTCCCTTGTTCAATATTTGTGCAACTTTATCTCAACCTGCAAGTTGCACTGTGACGCAAATCCGTCCCCATGCTCATAATAAACAGAGGAAATCTATTCCCCTCCGAAGCGAAAACACAATTAACTTCAGAGGCGATACTTCATCCGCAAGGCCCCTTAAGATTCACACCGTTGGGTTCTGGCCAATTTGATTTAATAATAAGGAATTTAAATAGCCTTTGTGATAGCCTGCGTTTCTTAGTGTAGATGAGACTTAGCTGACCGAAAAACATGTTTTTACTACTTAATCGTCGATTTTATTTAAAACGACAAAACTAATCTGTCTCCAGATGAAGTCTCCCGCGTTCTCTCTGCTGCAGTGCTTTCGTGCCTTCACTGTTTGGGCCCCCTCCTCCTTCCTCAAACTCCGATCGCATGTTTCTCTTGCATGTGTTGAAACAATGGCTTCTGAAGCCCCGCATTCATTTAGTCTTGATTCATGCGGGCGGAAGCGCCGATGACCCTGACTGCCCGCTATCATGATGTTTTCGAGTGACACTTTTCCGGGTTAAAATTAGAAATGACATTTAACGTTTGCCCTCCATAATGCAGTCAAAACAATCCAGGGAAGAGGATGTGGCGGTGCGCAGCGCGCCTCGAGTTATTTCAGGTGCTGATGAGCTTTTCAGTGGGAAGCGTTTGAGAAAACAGGCCTCAGATCAGCCTTCACCCGGAGTGTGTGCGCCGCCGCTGAAGGCAGAGGGTGGAAGCATCTTGACATGCTCGCTTCTGCTTTGAAAGTGTAATTTCTGGGGGGGGGGGGTGTTTGCTTGGATCAGCCAGGCAGAGGATGATTAGCTGCAGAGGAAAATTTGCTTGAAGGAATGCACGCCACGCAACACATGGCGCACGCAACTCTTTTACACCTAGAGACTTGTTTTACCCACACTGGTTCTAAAGACGGAGTGAGTGCAATACGCGTCCAAGTCTTCCCTCTGGCCTCGTCTTATTGCGTCCATATTAAAGCTGCCGCTCTGAAAATGTAGCGCTCCAAAAGTGACATATTTGATCCATAACTCACCAGTGAAAACTAAACTATTTCTGCTAGAGTCCTGCTGGATGATATTGTTCTCCTTTATGTCTCTTTTCTGAGCCTGACATCCACGGTGCTGTATAAATGATGGCAGGTGGGATTACTGCCAGTGCCCGCGACTCCTGTCTCTGCATAAAGGATTGCAAGACTAGAGACTTCACTCTGTCTTAAACAACTGGAAATTCATACTTACTGTCAGTGTTGAAAAATGTCACCCATGACTCAAGACTTTTGGTCTTATACGCACCGTGTTGGTGACCTCATTATCTGACTTTATTGGGTTTTTCCACTGTTCTCCTTCCTCAGTTCTGCAGGAACTTCTCTAAACTTGGAAGATATTTTTTCATTTATGCTACATTTGCATACATTTCTATTCATTCTACATTAGAAATAAGTACTTAAATAGTTTACATGACAGAAATACATGATTTTTTAAACAGATAGCAGCATTTTGTTAAAGCTCCACTGATTAGAATTTGGCATGAGACCTTTAATTATAAAAGCCCTCCCATAGCCTCTAGAATTATTTTATTTAAATCATAGTTGTAAGTCCTTATGAAATAAACAAATTAATACAATTATATAAAGAAATGTCTACAATTGTGTTTCAGAAGTTTCCTTTTTGACCCTCATCATATTCACAATCCTGACACCAAACTACTTGAAAATAAGACAAGAAACACCTCAACCTGTGTTGATACATCAGTACTAATAAACCAATAAAATAAACTTCTGCACATGTGAGTACAAGCCTTTTACTTGAGTTTAGCACAACAGAGGTTTTTACACCAATGTGTCAACATCTGATAGTGATTTTCCATATGACTAACAGTCCACATCCTTAAAAAAGAGGAGTAGTAAGTCATAAAAATGTCTTAAACATGAATGCTTGTCTCATCAACTCAGCAGCTCTACTTAAAGTCTGAAACAAAGCTAATTAGAGACTAAACAAACAACATGAAAACACAATGTTGAAGCATTTATGAGTCACATGCTCCCTTTTGATGAAAACAAAGCCGTGCAACTGTGCATTGTTGACTACCTGAAGTTTAAAGCGTCTATTGTTGTCGCCTGATTGCTCGCTGTGTGTTTTTCAGGAAGTCTTATCAGGCTGAGGGAAAACTGAATGAGCACCTCGGACTGTGCAGCTCTGCCGGATCACATGCTGCTGGGCAGAATGAAATGATTTCCATTATTACACGAGAATTATTGCTCCCCTCTTGTAAGACCCTTCAGCTCAGGCCAGGATTACTATTTCTGGCAATGTTTGTCTCAGGAAGGAACTTTCGCAGATTTAATGGGACCTGGGCCATTGTACACAGCCTTCTGTATGGCACAGTGCCATCATTTCCACAGGGGAGAGAGAAGAGTGGGACTTGTCTAAAGTTAATTCAAAACAAGACTGTCCCATTTATATGACCCTGAGCACATCCCTTATTTCAGACACTGAACTCTCTCAGAGGTTGAGATGAGCATGAAGCAGGGCTTTAAGTGCTGAAATCTGAACTCAGCTGTCTGCTTCTGTTAGATGGTTTGTTTTGACGAAGCGGTATATTCTTAGAAATAACATTTAAATCAAATTACAGTGATTATTGCTCAGATTAAGTATGATCTTACACAGAGCTAGAACAAGTATTCAGATGTTTCAGTTCAATATAAGTAGCCATATGTCCTCACAACTAAGGATCCAAAGTAAAATAAGTCATAAAGCAGTGAATAACTCATTAAACATGTGAAAGACATTAATGCGTAAGATGCCATTTTTCTTGCATGGGCTGAGTTTGATCTAATTGCAATCAATAAAACATTGATAAATGAGATTGTTCCTTTTCCATGTGAAACAAACCGTAGGTCCTTTTCAACATGTTATGGGGTTATTACTAGAGCAGAATTATTCCCACAGATATCATGTAAAGCATTAATGAGCATGTGCAGGCCTTGAATACACAAGCAGCTCCCCCCAGTGACTAAATGGTATCTTCTGGTGTTCTTAAATTGTTGTTTTCATTTTTTTTTGGAAAAGCTTCAAAATTTTAGTAGATAAAAATATGTACAAACTGTGGAGTCAATTCATCTTGAAGTGTTTAGGCAAAAAGGTACAAGCTTCTCTCATGAGAGGATATCAGCCTTTTCTTTCCCCTAACATTGTTGCAAAGTGAACATACATTGTGTTTCTTTTAAAGAACTGCACATTTGAAGGCATCTTGATAAATTTTTCTAATAGTTTACAGATACTTTTTCTGATTCAAATGACAGATAAATGCTTGATGAATTAATTTGAATATGTAGAAGCAAGTGAGAAGACAAACCTTCCGACAGTTTTTTTTTTTTTCTGCCCTGAATGGGACATGTTTTTGAATATTCTGAGGCTGCTGGTTTTTTTCCGCTGTGTATCAGAATAACTATTAAGTATTGTTGAACTGAGAAAATCTATCAAAAATTATGCACTCCAGCAATAGTCAGTGTTATATCATTATTCTGATATTAATACTGCTAACAGTGGTATTTAGATATATTTAATCAAATAAAATACTTGAGGACTGAACCCTGAAAACCACAGGAAAAAAACCCTCATAATTCATGAAAACTGAAATAAAGTCACTTTTTTTTGTCTTACATATTTTTCTTCCAGTTATCTACAGCTGTACTCTTTAAATAAAATATATATTTTTTCATTTTGAAAAATGCACTGAATTGCAAACTCAGAGATGGAGTCTATAACCTTGGATTCTTTATAATTCTGTACTTGTTTTTGCATACAATCCCCAGATTACCCAAAACTCTGGCGTTGTTTTTAACTCCGCTCCGGAGCGAAATGTTCAAAGCGTCAGGTAGACTGAGGTGAAATGAGTCCACATCATATGAAAAAGTGTCTGAATCCGATTACAGTCCCGTGTTTCCTTGTGGCAGCAAGGATTCCATGCTTTGCTCTGCGTTGTCACAGTTGAAAACATTAAGTGGTCATTAGCAGGACATCGGAGAGGCAGACTAATCACACTCGCCGCAGCCTGCCCTCAGCTGTATACAACTTAAGGGGCTGCTTTAATGGAAGCTTTTAAATAAGATGTTGACTCGGAGCAGTTTGAGCAAAGCCAATTGTTTACATTACGACAGATTTAAGTTGTAGCTCTCGTGCAGAGGTTCGGGGCCCTCAGCAGCCCCAGAGTGCAAATGTACAGACGGTTAAATCACACACTGTAAGCAGCGCCTCTGTGAGCTGCTCCGAACGAAATACTGCAGGAGACTTATGGAAACGCAGAAGGTCATGATGACAAACCATTAGGCCCTCTGCTGCCGTGGCGAGACGTGGACAGGAGCGTAAACCACCGCAGGAATGCATCAAAGCATAAAGTAATTTCAGTCAGGCCTGTTTGAAATATAAATTAAGTCAAAAGAGTCAACCTCTTATTCTTCCTAGACTTCTGTTTTTTTTCTTCCCATAGTAGCCTACCTAGAGGTGAGTGCAGTCTCTTACAACAAGGCGTGTTTTTTTTAAATTAATTAATTTATTCATTTAAAAAGCGATTACTGTTTTGATTTTGCATCTAATATCAGGTTCGATATCGTGAAACACGGACCAAAAAGGCACCATAAATGTTTCCTCTATTAGGATTTATTGTCAGTTTTTTTTCTTCTAACAATAGTAACAAAGAGGAGAATGCAGCATTAACTGTGGACTAGTTTTATTTCTCAAAAAAAAAAAAAAAGAAAAAGATTTGGATTGATAACCAGGCTTCATGCTCAGCATAAAAAAAGCTCCAGAGATGAGCAGTTCGGTTGGAGATTTGAAATAAACTAATACCTGTGGGGCAGGGCAGGCTGGCAGGTTTGATGCAGAGCAGAGCATCTCAGCCTGCAGTGCAGCTTCACTTCACATGTTGGACAAACCAGCCGCTGCTGCTGGAAAAACACATGCATCAGCCGTGAAGTTGGATCTTCCTGACACAACAGAAGCAAGACAGCAATAAAAATAAAGTATAAGAGGAGAGCTTGACTGGAATAGATTATCTATCTATCTATCTATCTATCTATCTATCTATCTATCTATCTATCTATCTATCTATCTATCTATCTATCTATCTATCTATCTATCTATCTATCTTATTTTCACTGCGGGGTTTTACATCAGCTTGTCTCAGGGGGAGACGTACAGATCGCACCAGGACAAATTTGTCCTGCAAACTGCTACTGGAAATGTTTTTTTTTCCACGCTGTCCCTGGAGCATCTTCTGTGCTGCTTTTGCCTTTTAATATCTAATTTTTTTTTTTTTTTAACGTGAGAAGTTCCAGATCCGGATCCAGGTGCAGCAGAGCTGAGCTTATAGACACGTTTCCCTCATATTGAATGTGCTGCTCTGCGAATACAAATAAAACCACTTTTATTTTAGTTTGCTTTACATATTAAAATGTTGCCTGGTGCACTGTTTTTTATTATAACATGAGATTTTTGTGGTTTAAGTTGAGTTATTCTGTTACATCCACAAACACACATATATGTAGGCCTATATGCAGTCTTTTTTTTTTCCTCAGGAGCTCCGTTGTCATGGTGGTAGACCTTTACCAAAGGCAGCCACACACACCCAAGTCACTTTTCTCTAGTGAAACGCTGCCATCCAGTGGTCAAAATCCTGCTCAACTGAGACGGAGTCACTGCTGTGGTGTGGTTTTGGATCCATCTGTTTGCTTTGAATGTCACAAGTTATTGACAGTTGCTGGCCAGAGGAGGGGCCATATCTCTGAAGAATAAACTGCTGCCTCAGTCAAGCTGTTCCGATTCCAGGGAATGAAAAACTACTCCAGACTCGAGTGTTCCCACCCTCATGTTTCTCTGTCGGTTTGATATACTGCGGCTATTGTCTGCTGTCTTCTGAGCCACATAATTCAGTCACTTAAACTCGGATTCTTCAGAGTACTCAATTTATCCCCATCATGAGTTTAAGGTGTCACCTCTCTTGAGGAGGGGTTTAGAGACTTGACTGGAAAGATTGGAGTCCTACATTATTACATTATTATACAAACAAATAATGAATTTGCCTTTCTTTCTATCAGTAAAGGACATTTGATGTATTATTTTTTTCAATGTTGTGCTGACTGAACATGCTTTAGTCAGAACTGACCTGGTGTCTGCAAAGTTTAAGAGCGCCATGCCCCACTTCCTTAAAAACCCTCAGTCTAACCAAGCTTAGACACAGAGAGACCCCCTTTTTAAGAGAGACCCTTAATCTGATGTGTCCTTCTGCAGTAGTAAGCTACATTCTGGTGGAAACTGGAGCAGTACAAGCGCTGCATGCTGAGTTGCTCAAAAAAGCCTTTGACGAGTCGATCAAATGCATCTGTGAGCGACGTCATCTGGGATGCAGCTCAAAGAAATGTAACCCATCAGCAACAAAAATGCATCAGTTTCATCAACCCACTTAAAAATAGTGCAGAATCTGCAGTATTGATCTTACATGTCAGAACTTGTGCATTTTATTGTCACAAAGCACTAAAATCTTCTAATCATATCCAGCTTTGGTTAAAAACTTATCTCTGGATCCCACTTTACATGATTGTCACATGTCAGTCGTGCTTATTTTTTTTTCTAAATGAATAAACATTGATTAGATTAGTGGGAAGAGTCTTCATTTGGTCTCAAAACAGAAAAAACATGCTGGAAAAGCCCAGAGACACCGCTTCATGGTTGCTACATGTTACTTCTCCGACTTGTTTGCTGCCAGTGTCCTGCTCTGTTGGAGTCAGTTCAGTTGTTGTAACTGTTATTGATGCCCACTGAACCTATTGTCATATTTATGAAACAGTTTGAGAAGACTAAGCTTGGATAATTACAGGTGTTTCATTTCAACAGCTCGGTGTGGAAAGCAATCCACTAATATCATACTGCATAATACAAAGTGCATTTAAATCAATAGTATCTAATGAAATAGATTACAAAGGTATAGTACAGACATGACTATAAAAATCAGAGTAACTGATTTCTGGTTCTGAGTCTGAGAAACTGCGTAGCTGTCATTATGAGATTCATTTTTGTTTTTAATGTGTTCGTGCACTTAATTAAAATAAATCAGTATGTATGTGTGTGTGTGTGGTCAGTTAACACATGTTCCTTCGTCCTGCTCCATTAAGCTCAACGTCGTTGCACATACAGCTCTCTGGGGATTCCTGGTTTTAACCTTTGACCTCCATTAAAGTGTAAAAAGGCTCTTTTGGGGGGATGTTGGCTTGACTCAGGAAGTGAGCGCAGGTGTCAGCTGCTGGTGATATTAGACCCTTGTACTGACACTTTTTATCATTAGAGTGTCAAATTTTTATTTGATTTTTTTCTCAATTTTACGCAATACATACAAGAGCCAGAGTGCCTTTTATAAACTGGAGGTAAATACCTGTATATTATCTAATATATATGGGTTTTTGAGTGACGTACTAGTTCAATAGACATGCATTCAAAAACAGTTTTACATTGTTTCCTTTACTTTTCTCCCTACTGAGACACAAAATCAAAGTTAAGACTGCAATATATGGTCATTTTTACTTTTGTTTCTGAAAAACTGAGTAATTTGCTCCATAAATATCTTCAACCAACAGATGGAAACCCGACAATCAGTTTAGAATAATCTAGAGAAAAAAAAATCTTCACACATTTGGAAAATGTCTGATATTTTTCTCTGTTTCCTGCATTTATTCCATAAAATGTATAGCTTTTCAGCGTACATCTGAAAAAACAGAATATTAAAATTGAATAAGAGAGATTTAATGAAAGTTCCCTTTTTTCTGCTGTATGTTACAGAAAACAGCATGGATAACTAGAGGGGAAGAAGCAGGATTTTTGATAACCAGTACAAATCAGTTTGAACTCTGAACTCTTCATACAAGTCTGTCTGTCCAAATAACACTAAAGAGTGGAGAAGGCAGTTTTTCAAAGTGCATTGGATTCCCGGACGTGAAACAAGAGCATTTTTCCAAGCTGAAAACATTGTGGCACATCATTAAAACTGCACAGATATCAACATATCAGAGAGTGAACCTCGTACAGATCACAAGGCATAAAAATTACAGAAAGATTTTACCTTGTGCAATATTCAAATTATTATCAAACATGATGTGGTGACGGTCCGTCTATTCAAAGAATATACAAACAATTATACTGACAGAAGTATTGATGAATTGGTGCTTTTAGCACTGAATAACACACACAAAAAAACAGGTCAAGTTCCTTTTGCCACAAGGAAAACGTGTCTGATGATGTAGATATTAGTCATTTTTGTTTCTTGCCAGAGTACCTGTTAAAGAAAATAAAAAATAAACTAGAAAGCTGCAAGCAGCTGTATGCGGGACCGAGGTGTGCGTACGTTGGGATGTGCGTACGTTGGGGCATGCGCTGGACGCTGGAGCTGCAGCTCTGCCCACACACACGATACCCTCTGCGTGTGTACGAGCACATAATAACCCCAATGCGGAGGGGTTTTTGAAAATTTCTAGGGGGCGCCACTGAGCCAATAATCTCAGCCCACACACGATACCCTTTACATACGTACGAGGTCGACAGGGTGGACGTGTGTGCCAAGTTTCATGACTTTGCGATGATAATAAGGCTTTCAAATCACAAACGCCATCACGCGATTTTCACCGCATGGCCAGGCCCACACCGTTCAGAGTTTTGAAAAGTTTTTCAATGAATTTTTCCCCCCATGTCTTAAGAGTAACCTGGCCAAGTTTGAAGCTTGTAGCATTAAATCTGTAGGAGAAGTTTGATCAAATGCGAGGTGTGGGGAAAAAAAGACGTTTTCAACCACCAGCAGGTGGCGCTATAGGTGGATGTCACTATTTTATATGTGCGCGTTCAGACTGGGTCCAGCAATCACCGTATGAAGTTTGGGACAGTACGGATAATGTATGTGGAAGTTATAAGCGACTTAATTTTTTATGGCGAGTCAGAAATTTGAGGCGTCGCCATGGCCACGCCCTTTAAGGTTTGAAAAAGTTTCTCCATGAATATTTCCCCCCACGTCTTAAGAGTAACCTGGCCAAGTTTGGAGCTGTTACCATTAAATCTGTAGGAGAAGTTCAATAAAATGCAAGTTTTGAAAAAAAAAGACGTTTTCGACCACCAGCAGGTGGCGCTGTAGGTGGATATCACTATTTTATATGTGCGCGTTCAGGCTGGGTCCAGCATTCACCGTATGAAGTTTGGGACAGATTGGATAATGTATGTGGGAGTTATAAGCAACTTAATTTTTTGTGGCGAGTGATGGGCGAGCCATCAAACTTTGAGAATTTGCCACGCCCTTTAAGTTTTGAAAAAATGTCTCCATGAATTTCCCCCCCCATGTCTTAAGAGTAACCTGGCCAAGTTTGAAGTCTGTAGCATTAAATCTGTAGGACGAGTTCGATCATATGCAGGCGTGAATTCGGGCAAAAATGGCACAAAAACGCACTTTCCATCCAAAATGGCCGCCTTCCTGTGAATGTGGGACCATGGCGGCATGAGACTTTTTTATGCGTCTGGGCATGATGAATGAGTGTACCAAATTTCATCGTCCCACGTGAAACTAATCCTTTTGCGGGGACCATTTTTAAGCATTGTAGGGGGCGCTACAGAGTCAATGAGCGACTCCCAAAAATATAAAGTTTAGATTCTTTCATGTCGTCGACTGGCAGGGGGTGCTCGCAAAATTTCCTGAGTTTTCGCATACTTTTTGCAAAGAATAAGAAAGAAAGAAAGAAAGAAAGAAAGAAAGAAAGAAAGAAAGAAAGAAAGAAAAACTAGAAAGCTGCAAGCAGCTGTGAGCGGGACCGAGGTGTGCGTACGTTGGGATGTGCGTACGTTGGGGCATGCGCTGGACGTTGGAGCTGCAGCTCTGCCCACACGCACGATACCCTCTGCGTACGTATGAGCACATAATATCCCCAATGCGGAGGGGTTTTTGAAAATTTCTAGGGGGCGCCACTGAGCCATTTTGCTCCGCCCACACACGATACCCTTTACATACATACAAGCTCGTCGGGGTGGACATGTGTGCCAAGTTTCATGACCTTGCGATGATGATAAGGCTTTCAAATCACAAACGCCATCACACGATTTTCACCGCCTGGCCACGCCCACACCGTTTAGAGTTTGAAAAAGTTTCTCCATGATTCTTTCCCCCCATATCTTAAGAGTAATCTGGCCAAGTTTGGAGCTGTTACCATTAAATCTGTAGGAGACGTTCAATAAAATGCAAGTTTTGAAAAAAAAGATGTTTTTGACCACCAGCAGGTGGCGCTGTAGGTGGATATCACTATTTTATATGTGCGAGTTCAGACTGGTTCCAGCAATGACCGTATGAAGTTTGGGACAGATTGGATAATGTATGTGGAAGTTATAAGCAATTTAATTTTTTATGGCGAGTCATAAATTTGAGGCTCCCACGCCCTTTAAGTTTTGAAAAAGTTTCTCCATGAATTTTTCCCCCCATGTCTAAAGAGTAACCTGGCCAAGTTTGAAGTCTGTAGCATGAAATCTGTAGGACAAGTTCGATCTTATGCAGGCATGAATTTTGGCAAAAATGGCACGAAAACGCACTTTCCATCCAAAATGGCCACCTTCCTGTGAACGTGGGACCATGGCGACCCCAGACTTTTTTGTGCGTCTGGGCATGATGAATGAGTGTACCAAATTTCGTCGTCCCACGCAAAACTAATCCTATTAACGGTAGCCGTTCACTGTTCCGGCATGTCAACTTAACTCGCCGGATTGGATGCCTAGTCTCGCCGTGTTGCTACTACAGTGGGTGTGTACAGAGGGGCGTGTAGAATGGCTCCGGTGGAAAGTAAATAACTTGTGATTTTAACCAACCGAAGTTTCTCCCTCTAAAAATTTGAGTTTTGGAGGGAAATTAATTTGTATAAATCGTCAGCAATGGAACATTATTTCATATTGCACCATGGATCCGGATCTGCGAGCGAGGAGAGCTGCTATTGTGCTGCTGCTGCTGCGACACAGGAGATCACATGATCTACTGTCATTGGATAACGCACTCCGTCTGCCGTGGCAAATTTGCATAAACTTCGAGCGAGCCCAACTTTTTGACGTGCCGCAGGTCCCCCGCTCGCCGTGCCGGAATCCCAGCATGCTTTGCGAGCACGGCGACAACGATCGGCCGGATTTCATTGAAAATGAATTGAATGTGTTGGATACGGCTTGACGTGCCGGAACAGTGGACGGCTACCGTCATTTTTAAGCATTATAGGGGGCGCTACAGAGTCAATGAGCGACTCCCAAAAATATAAAGTTTAGATTCTTTCATGTCGTCGACTGGCAGGTGGCGCTCGCAAAATTTCCTGAGTTTTCGCATACCTTTTTGCAAAGAATAAGAAGAAGACGGAATAATAATCCTTACAGATACAATAGGGTCCTTGCAGTTTCACTGCTCGGTCCCTAAAAATCCCTTCAAAACCTGTATGAGAGAACAGCTTAGTCAGGCTGCCCTCTTCTCTATCTATTTACTTGTATAAATAGTCTGACATTTTGGGATATAAACACATTGTCTGTCTTGCAGAATGATGGATGTGTTAACTGACAACACTCTAAAAAGTGTGGAACAAAAAGGGAACCTGGTTTGTTTAGCTAGTTAGTGCCGGCCTGCCATGTCAGATGACAACAAAATCTGCCATCTTTTAGGCACGGTTTGACCAAAAGTGCACGATGCTTTCTGTCACATGAATGTTAAAGGCACTAATAAAGTTCCTTTACTACTTTATTCCACTGGTGAATTAAAACGTCTTTTCTTGATGCTGTGTTAGGGCTGCGGGTCTGTCTGAAGAGCAGATTAGAGCTGCAGCCACAGCAGCTTCAGAAAAACTTACGATGATGCTTAGGCTTTAAGCACATGCTTTCCAGGTCCACTCACACAAACCGATCGGTATATACACTGCTGAAGTTTCCCACATATGGACATATAATCTGTCTACATTACAATGTAGAGGTGTGGTATGTAACAAGCAATGCTCTTGCAGGGTTTCTCCTCAAAACAAGCGTCAATATGGTTGGTCTGCTCTTCGTCTTCTTTGTCTGGTTTGTTGATCAGTTGGTTAGAGACTGATCCAGGTGCCTGGGCAGCAGTTACAAATATTTGGGATAAACGCCGTGTGGAGGGACCATGTGAACCCTTACAGGCTGATGAGTACGATACAATTTACAATCTGACAGGCCTCACAGTTGAGAAAAAAACATGTGCCTTTCAGTTGTGCGTTTAAGTGTAAGCACAGTTCAACTCATGCTGGGTAAACCAGGCATGAACGTGCAAGTTTGAAAGTTTTGTTTTATAAGTCTTAACAATTCCTGCAGTAAACTTCAAAGTAAACAGATTTCTTGAGCTATGGCAGGGGTCTAATATGAGACAACCAAGACAGAAAGGTGGAAATTGGAGTACTTGACCAATAAGATATGTTCAGCTTGCAAGCCCTACCCTGAAAGTCCCCCGTAAAAGTCTTAAAAGTACTGGCTCCTGAGCAGGGGCATGTTTGGGGATAAAATATCTCCCTGGTGCTTTCTTTATTTCTTGCAATGGAAGTACTGGGAGTGAGGTTTGGATGCTCAGAAGGTTTCCATTTCCTGGCAAGTTACTGCAATCAGAACAAAGAATATGCTTTTTGCTAATCCAAGCCAACCGTCTTGAGCTTTATATTCAGTCTACATCCAATATATGAGAGTGGTATGAGTCATCCGTTTCAACTCAGCAAGAAAGCAAATAAGTGCATTTCCCAAAATATCAAACTGTTTCTTTAAAAATGTTTTCCACACATTTTACAGCATTGTCTGAGTTAAAACCTGAGGTGTGAACAGAAAAATGTGTAAAAAGTGACCGACAGCAATCCTGTAAGGTGCAGTGTCTGTGCTGAGCGCATTCACAAACTTTATGTATCTTCAGCCAGCACCCTGTCGTCTCTCAGCAGTCTCTCTCTTTCCTCTGCACTGTCCTCTTCCTCTAAGGTTACCATCGCAGCGCAGCATGGTATCCTGGCCAGCAGGGGGCGGTGCAGTCCATTGTAAATCCCTGTGCCCAGCAGCAGGACCAAGAAACCCAGAACCTGCAGGCCTTGAAAGTTCTCCCAACCCAGCGCCAGGCTCACCGCCCAGATGACCAGCGTACGCAGGCTGTCTAGCACCATTCGGGTGGTAGCGCTGATCTCTTTGGTGACGCTGATCCCAGCAAAATTGAAGAAGGCAATGCTGACCGTGTTGCCCAGCAGAGCTAAAATAATGAGAGGTTTGTGGCCAATCTGACAGAAGGCATCGATAGCGTCCTCCAGAACCTGCCGAGGATTGCCGCTGAAGTCGCCAACATGGATGAAGTACATGGGGATGAGCAGCAGCGACAGGACAATAAAACCAAAGAGGCCTGAAAATAGAAAACACAATTTATTTCGGACCAATAACAGCAGTAACAACAACATTATAACAACATTCAGTACAACCAGAGTGTTTCAATTCACTGGAAAATCCTCTGGTTAACCACAAGACTGAAAAAAGTCTGAAAACTTTGGCAAAATGATGTGTTTTCCAATGTTCAGATTCATTATGGGACCTGATTTTGCTGGCTGGTTAACTTTGGTTAACACTGAGTTCATCGTTAAACAGTCTTTTGAAAATCAGATTTTCCTGAACTCAAAAAGTCCAAAGTGTTGGATATGGAGACATCTAGAGCCACAAACGGCAGACTGCAACCAACTCTAAACACCTCATTTAACCCACCAAACTGAAGAATGTAGGAATGAAAAGTGTTCCTACAGGGCTATGGCATAAATGTGACATGACAAAGAGAGAGGAGCACAACTGTTGTCCAGTCAAGAGCGAAGAATTAACTTTAGGGTGCTTATCACTGCGAAGGGGTCGTTGGTGGGTACAAACTGGCAGACAAGACGTGGAAGTTTCATTTTCATGGTTATTAACCATGCCTGTATCTACCTACAAAGGAGGCGTCTCATTTAAGTGAGAAGTTTAAACAGCAGCTGTGAAACAACTTCTTTGTCACCTTCATTCTTTATGCCAGATACGATAAAGCTGCCCTTACCCATTTGTTTTAACCACTTGGAGCAAACCGCAGACTTTTCATCACACGATGAAGCTGCAAACTATTAGCAAACAGCTGTTTGTTTACACATCCAGCTTTGGCGTATATTTGCAAAAACTGACCAAACATTTTTAGTATTTTCTGTTGTAATGTTGTGTATTTCCTCTTTGCCCTGACACAGAGCACTAGAGTAAATGTCTCCAGTGTATAAACATGTTTCATTAGATTAATTACAGGAATCAGCCACAGCTTCAGTCCTCTCTGATTTACAACCTACACAGAATAAATAAAGAAATGATCATGGTGGTAATTTTTTTCATGATTATAAACCCGCATGTGGGCAACTTTCGGAACAGACTCAAGGAAAGCAGTCCCAACAGAACAAGAGAGCAAATCTGTGATCAGCATCCCATTACGACAACAAAGGTCACTCTAAATCCGTCTGTCATCCTGTTTTTTCTCTGAGCTCTTTCCAACAGTAAAATACAATCCAATATTTATCCTTGTCTCGTGTACATTTAATCTCTTCCTCACTTCCTCCGTTGTCTTTATCTTTGGGTCTCTCTGCTGAATCTGGTTTTTTTCCGCCCACAACTTTGTTATGACAAGGGTCTGTTCTTAACTTTATTTATTATGATGAAAGTTTGCTGTTATCTAGTTTTTGGGTGTGTGACCTGGTACTCTGTAAAGTACAATGGTGTGGTGAGGAGCAATGATGTGGATCTCAGCCCCCGGGCTCTCCAAGCCAGTTTCAGGAGTTCCACGTGTCTATATGGAGGTCACATGTCTTTCCATGCTCAGTTCAAGGACGTTCAAGTTATTGCAGGTTAAGTGGCCCTGAGTGTTTAACGACATGTCCAGGATGTAGCCCTACTATGATGAGAAGGTACAGCAACTTTCTGTCCCTCTGTGCTGATAATACTTTTGCATGTAGGAAAATAATTTAGGACATTCAAATACTTCATATGTGCATATTTTTGCTGTTTAAAGTGTGACTTTACGTTATCTGTTGGGAAACGATAGAATCTTCTGTTGATGTTTTTGCCATTTGACCTTTGCCCTCCTCATTATTGACTACTCTAATTATCAGTGATTAAGGTATTCGCTTGATTGGTTTTCCTTTTCTTTTTGTCTGTGATTTGAGGGAATGAAAATCCATCCTTGAGTTAGTGTGAGTGTAAACACCTGTTGCATGTGGAGCTGCAGACAAAGAACTTCTTTACCTTCAGTCCCAACAGCTCGAAGAGGATGGACATCATGTTTGTAGACAAACTTTTCCTCCAGCACCATCTGCACTGCAACAATGATCTGAGCCAAGATGATCAGAAGATCGCCTGCGGGGCAGAAAACCGTGCCTTATTTATAAGCTAATGAAACCTACACAAAAAAAAAAAACAATAAAGATCTTACCAGTGATTACGTCGCTGAGTTTGTGTGAGTCATCTTTGTGCCCACTGACAAAGTCAGCAAGGCCAACTATCACCAGGCCCAGGATGGTGATGAAAATGCCGAGCCACTGATTGAGCGCCAGGCGACGCCCCAGAAAAGCCACAGAAAGTAGACCGGTGAAGATGATGACTGCGCCGCGTAGCATCTGGAAGCTAGAGGCGCTCGTCATGCTAAGTGCTGGAAGAAGAAAGGAAGGTTTTCATTGTAGATATAATTAAGAAATATACAGAGATAAACGGACCAGCTAAAAAGAAAAAATAGACAAAAAACAATTATATTTTTCTTCCTCCATATTGCCAAGCACATAAGGTTGCGGTCACTTACCAACATACATGATGGAGGTGGCCGTCATGTCACACATGGCAGGAGGGAAAAAGAGGAGAGGGTTGAAGCTTTGGCCGGCTATCATCTTTGGTTCTGGGCTGCGTCTGTCATGGCAAACCAAGATGTAGAAGACTGCGAGACAGCTGAACTCGCCCAGAAACATTCCCACCGCCTGGACAGCGAGCGTTGCAGAAATACACAGAGGCAGACAGTCAGAGAGAGACAGTTGTTCCTCTGATCTGATTCACTTTGGGCAGATAACTGAGCAAACTTGTATGGTTCTAGGTTTAAGCCTCATTCAGATGCATCATCTTGTTGTCAGGAGGCTCCTAATGAGTTGCAGCACTTTTCAAACACGCTTTCACCTCAGAGTTATTTAAGAAAATGTTTTTGCTGCTTTAAAATGTAAACATGCACTGATGCTGTTTTTTCATTTGACCAAAGCTTTTTCTCGTGGCAAAATATGGTAAGATATTGTGTTAAGACATGTAAACAAATTATTTGATCTATGTGAGGTTTTTTTCCCCATTTTTACAAAAGATACCATGCTCTTAATTCATTACACACTCTCTGCAATAAATGGAAACGCTTTATTTGACAACACAGCTCTAAAGCAGTATTTTAAAATTGATAACAGTTTTTTTGCACGTCTCCTCTGGGATTTTGAACCACCCATCTTCTGTGATGGTCTTTAAAGCCTGAAGGCTCCCTCATCACACAGATTCTGGATGAGATTTAGCCCTGGGCTCTGACTTTGGCCACTCCAAAATGTTGACATTGTTCTCTGTAATTCATTTCTTGTGGTGCCATCCTCAGTTGATGCGCATCGAAGCCAACCTTGCACAGTGTCTGCCTTGAAACGTCGGTGGCAGAGCTTGTGACATTAATCGGGGTGGTCTCGATGGTGAGACTTCTTCTTGGCCTCTCTCACGTTACCATGCTTACCAGGACAGACATCACTTTTGTTTTCAGTGAACTTTTTGATTCCACTTTCCCCTGCAGCCACTTGTTGTTGAAAACATGTTTGCAACCAAGAGACAGAATGTGGATTTTGGGAGCGGGAAATGAAACTACAGCATCAGGATGCAGATATGATATATACATCAGCGCATCAAAGCAAATGCGAACAAAGAGCTTTAGTTTTAGCTGTGACTTCTGTTGGAAATGACACAGAAGCTGGCATTTTCTGAAGAATTTGTGATTATTTTAAAGTTTATGAACATTTTTTGCATAGTAGTTATCAGTCTATAACACAATGTCGTACTTAGACTTTTGATTATTTTTCAACCTAGAGGAACCATGTTAGCCTGATGAAAGTTCAAACTCCCTTTTAAATGTTACATGTTTGACCAGAGTTTTGGACTTGACAGTTGTCGATATTTTTCAGAGGCACGTATCAGAACGAGTTCCAAGGTTCAATATTCAATCCTTAAGCCTTTGTCCAAAGTGCTACAAAACGCAGACAGCATTCAGTTTATTACTGTACCTGTACAAATGGGTGAGAGAAGCCGTGTTCGGGGTCATCATGGCAACCCTTTGCAGTGAACATGTCAGCCCATCTGCCAGACAAAAGGACATCATTACAACTCTGTCATGGATATTTTAGACAAACAAACACTCAACATCCCAGAAAATGTGTCAGCGATTGCCATATTGGCAGATTTCATTTTAAGAACTATAAGAAAGAGAAACTAACACTAATTTCTGTGTGATTGAGCAGCAGCAACTGACTGCACTGTAGTGAACTGTGAAGGATTTCTGCCTTTCCCCGTTAAATGCCTTACATTTATATCCCAGTCAGACACTGATGATGACACTGTGTCTCACTTGTGGGGTTAATGAGTGCTTATGTCTGCATAAAACTTTTATAGTCCAACAGTCAGAGGAAGCATGACTGACATGTGAGGGTCTTGTCATTTAAATTCGATGACACGACACTTCCTTGAAATGCGTCAAACTTGTGAACTCATCAATTTACAGCAGAGACTAAAGGCAGTCCTGCCAGCTGATCCAAGTCTGCAGTAATTATCCTTTTTATTGTGGCCACTGGCTTTGGATCGAAGATCTTTACTAAGCACAGAGTTACATGAAAAAACCAAACAAAAAAACAACATGTAAGCCAGCACCGAAACTATCAATCCTACAAGCCGTAAGTGTTCTCAGCTGCTGGGAGGCGAAACTTTGACAGGGCAAGTATCAGGTGACTGCAGTGAAACTTCACCTGTTAGTTGCTGTGTTCCTGTTAAAGCGACATGACACAGCACGTTTTGTCTGACTCAGAGTCTACACACACTACACACTCACAGTCAGTGGCAGGGCTGAGTTTTGTTCAAAACCCACAAAAAGGACAGAGACGTGTGAGTCAGGCAGGAGAAAGCTGACATAACAGATTATTGGAGAAGTTAAAAAAGCTGAGTATCTCGTTTCACTAACGTGACCAACTTCATCCTATCACGACAGGATGAGTGGGCTTTAACACGATATCGCTTTAGATCATCTGTAATTCACAGAAGTGAAAGCATTGTTATGCCATGATTACATTTAGATTATAAACTGCAGGTAAAAGAAAAACTATTCTAGAAATGAAAGGAAAACTGATAAACTGAGTAAATATGTTTGCGTGTTTGTTATAAATGAACCAATGAGGTACTACTTAGGTTTTGGCCTGTTATCTGTTACAGATGCAGAACCATGATTAGTCTCATCACTACTGCCCTTGGCTTTTTACAGGTCAAAAGGTCAAAACTAAATGTGGAAGGTAAATGATTACCGAAGGCAAGGAACAGAGAGCCAATCACACCACCTGGAGAGGACAGCAATTTCTTTGTGTGTGTGTGTGTAGCTATTCATTCATTTGCATACCTAGTTATCAGATCTTACTTATGTGTATTAAAAATTGAACTGAATCTTTAACAGTTTTTTTGTAGACCTAATTCTGCCAGATTTCTTGTGTGAAAATGACTTCTATTTGTTGCCATAAGCGATCTCAGGCCTGCAGTACAAGACTGTTCACCCTGAAGTCTACTGTGATAGCCACAGATAACCACAACTCATATTTATGGATATTTTCAGTTAACTGCTGCTCAAAGGTTTGTGGGGCGTCCCATTTCCTGTTGTTGAAGATAAATGCTGAAAAGGTCTTTTGAATATATGCAACAATGTTAATGAAAGCTACTGCACAAAAGTTTTGTGTTTAGTTATCAAACACCGGGACTTAGGTTTAAGTCATGTATGGAGGGAAATATATAACAATAAAGAAATGCTACTTCTAAGAGGTAAATGTAAATTAAACAGCCTTAAAGTAAATGTTTAGCTTCTGATATTGATATCGTCCCATTGTGGTGGAGCCGTTTTTCATGATTCTCACGAACAAATGATACCACAGCTCAGATTTAATGGGTTTACATGTGAGCTACACAGGAGGAAGAACAAGATAATTATTCAACGAACATTTTTTAGTCCCGTGCCAGCAGAGCAGGTTTGTTCAACACAAATAGCACATGACAATGATGAACACATCGATGCAGTGCGAGTTTGTGAGATTTTATGAAACCTGAGCTTAGATTATGCTTAGTATAGTATCATCTGCTGTTTGCTGACAGCAGCCTCACAAAATAATGTCTGATTATGTCCTCACTAAGCTAATGTTACCGGCTAGCATATACAGTAGCTACATCTACGTTACCTTAGTTACATGCTAATATTTTACAGGAAAACCAAGCTGTCTATGCAATATATATGTAAAAACAGTTAACTCGAGGGGGGAAAAGCAAAAAACTAAATAAGTAAAAAGCACTACATTTAAAAGCCATTGTTAGCTGTTATTTGTGTGACCTAGCTCTAACTGTAACTATGAACAGATGAACACAGAAAAACATAAATAAAACATCATTATATTCACTCACTTGGCCGATAACGTGTTGATGGAGCCAGTTGTGAGCATAAGCCCCGCCAGGAACAGCTGGTATTTTGTCCAAGCCATGCTGGACACATAAAAACAAACCTGGAAACGAAGACCACCAGACTGTATTTTCTCTAAAGGTTCCCCTGGTTGTTTATTCACGCTCTCTCCGCTGTGTCACCTAAGTCAGTGAATGCCACATGACGGTCAGCTGACCACTGCGCAAAACGTATGCTGCCTTCACGAACACTCGGAAATGAAACAATGTAACGAACTCGTGATTGTGGGAAAATTAGTGGAGCCATGTGGAAAAGTTGCTTTCAGCTAAATAATAATAATAATAATAATAATAAACTTTATTTCACAGACTCAAGGTCCAGATAAGAATATGCAGTACATTAAAAGACATCCCCCCCCCCCCCCCCACACACACACAGAGAGAGACAATAATTTCATAAAAATTGGATTGGGGATAGGCCCACATACAATTGGTTTTTCCAGTATTTCCAGATGTCAGAATTGCATTGGGTGTCACTTTCCTTTATATTAGACAAACACCTTATGATTCCATTTCTTGATAGATTTAATCTACACATAAATTTATACATAAGGCTCCTCATTAGAGCCTGAAATCTGGGCACATTTGCAGTGACAAAGAGAGCACTTGCACTTTCCCACCATGGAGCATTAAGCAAAATTCTAAGTGCATCATTATAAGCCACCTTGATCTTATTCATCTTAGTTATGCTGTAACTACACCAAAGATGAGCTGTATATAGTGGAGTACAGTAAGTTTTAAAAAGAGATATTTTGACCTCCTTCGCACACATATAAAATTTTCGTGCCAGCATATTTGCTTGAGCATACAGCTTGCAACACTGACGCTGAATATCATCATCATCACATAAGTCATTTCTAAGAATATGACCCAAGTATTTTGCTTTAGTTACAGTTGCCAGCTCACTGTCAACATACTTTCAGGGTTATTTAAATGATTAAAGGCATTGACTAGACTGGCATGTGCACAGGCATTAAGAGGGTCTCCAACTCTCCTAAAAAGGAGAGAGTTGCTGTATGTATTTTGTTGTTACTCTTAAGGTTGAGAGTTTCTGTTTTGCCTTTTTTTTTGCAATTGTTTTAAGTGTATTTGTTAGTTTTTTTTAAACTCTATTTTGTCATTTTCTTCTTTGTACTGTATCATGGCAGTTTCCTTTTACTTTTGTCATTGTTTTATATCTCACTTTGGTGACTTTGTCTCTTCAAGGTCACTTTAGATCTATATCGTTAATTTGTTTAGCCATTTTACATCTAGTTACTGTTGTGTAACATTTGTTCTTTGTTTTGTTTGTGTCTTTTGTGTCTCCTTGCTTTTCATTTTATCTCCTATGATAAGATAACACCATTTTGATCAGAAAACAGTATTTTTCCAGTTGTTGTGGAATTTTCCTTTATCGGGACCTCTTATTCTTACCCCAGTATTAGTAGTTCTTATAGTCCCTGCATATGAAAAGTGATTACTTAAATCATTATGCAGAAAAAACCCTACAAAATGTAGTTTTAAAAAAGGATGAATTAGAAACAGTATACTATTTTCAGCTGTCGCTGACTTGCGACCTATCCAGGGTGTATCCTGTCTCTTGCCTGATGGCAGCTGGGATAAGCTCCAGCTTCCCCACAACTCTGCATAGGACGAAGCAGGTATAGAAAATGAGTAAATTAAGGAATAAACAAATGTCCTTTGTGGCTTCAGCACAAAAGCAGGACAGCTATATGTTCTTTTTTCCAAATTCACCATTTCATTGAACTCAAATATTAGTTTTATACTCTTAAATGGCAACAGATAAAGGGATATTTTAAGCATTCTGTTAAGCCATTATTTGTGATTCAATAAACTTAAATTCAAGAGTTCATGTTTGCAGAGTTACAAAAAAGAAATGTTCAAGATGACCTTAAACGCAGCATGAAAGACATGGTGGATTAACAGCAGGTGGAGTCAAAGACTAGGAGACCATCTAAGATTTGAAAGTGGGACCACTGTTCATTCTCCCCTGTGTGGCCTCACACGGCTTAAAATTAGAACATGAATTCTACTTTCCATTAGGATGTTGTTCCATATTTGGCCAATCGGGGGCTTTTTGAAGCACGTAAAGAATAGGTCAACGTCATTTAAAAAAAGATTTTCAGTTAAATTAAGGAGCTGGGTTATAGATTTGTCATTCTCAAAGTGCCACGTCACGCCAGTTCAACCATGAGTACTTGGAAAAACATCTTAAAATCAACCCTGTTTTGTGATGCATTGCTTATAATCACTTCTTATCCAGCCAGAGGAAATTAAGATCTCACTCAATAGGTTGTTTTTATTGCAGGTATATTTTCAGCTTTTGCTCCTCTGGTATTGGAGGGTGCTAAAATGGATTCTAGGTGATTCCCAGACACCTGATGAGAACAAGGAGTCGTCTGCTCTATGACTCCCTGTGAAGTGTCTCATCTCTCCCCTCTCTGCAGAAAACCTATTGTCAACTTCCACTTAACATTTAGCTGTCATAACTCTGCTCAAGTGCTGATATGAATGCAAAAAGAAGAGAGAAGTTATTGTTACTGCAGGATAAGGACATAACAGAAAAGAAGATGCTGTACAGTTGAATCAGATTAGATTAAGTGCTCATGTTTGTTAACTACAGAGGAAATCCATTACATCATAATATATATCCCCCAGGTAATGTAATTAGTTTTGTAACTACAATATGAATGAGTTTCAAATGTGTAGGCTTTGTCTTCTGAATATGTTTCGTGGCAATTAATGCACACAAAATGTTCCTGAAAGCTGTCACTGGAAAAGAACAAGCACTACAAAAAGTACTATCAAATTAATCAAGCCTGTAGGTAAAATCAAACTCTTGCAGAACTAAGTCAGGGGAAAAGCAAAAAACAGCTTTTGCATTGACGAAAGCTATCAGATTCAATCTTTGCTCCTCTGTCAACACAGGTATGGTCACCTGCTTCTTTGCTGACCTCAGGAGGAAATACCATTGTTGGCTGTCTCCACAGCTAAAATGAACTTCTAGTTGCAAAAATCTCAGTAAATACATTTGATATAGAACCGTGGTCCAAAACAACCGTCCCTTTGCTGTACACACACACTGTAGCTTTCTATTTGATCATGGTATCACGACTCTCGTGAGAATCTAGTTGACATGCAAAGCTATCACAAAAGTGAGGACACTTTAACAAAAACAATGTCCATCAAGGGATCCTAAAGTTATTTGGACTTACCGTTTGGTGACTGATGTATGCATGAAAATGAATAACACCTCACCTAATTTGAAGATATTTTAATGTAGACCAAAGTGATTCTCTGACCAACTAAGTAAATTGGATTGTTTATCATTTTGAAAGCATGAATGTCATCAGCAAATTTGTTGCAAATCTACTGATAGATTTAAGCCTGTATGTTCTATGCATCTGTGCAGAACCAATATTTTTAAATATGGTAGTGACCAGCAGAAAAACTGATAAACAAAATATTCCACATTCCTATAACCCTGTGTGATGTGGGGAGTCAGTATGTAAGACGTATAACACACCTGACCCAATGCCTATCCAGCCTGTAGTTGGCTCACATGATGACTTTTTTTTTTAGGCTCTGCCCAGCACTTCACTGGTGAACTCACCTCGGAGGTCTAACTCCAGGAGGGGCCCCACTGCTGAAGCTCATTGTTAGCCTATTCATTAGGGTCAGTGAGTTCCTCTTACTAAGGCCCTTTTTTGGGATAAATTTGCCTTGGCAGACCCTTCCATGCAGCCTGAGGCAGAGTGTATCAAGCTGACACATATATTTGTTGACAAGAAACTTACATTAAGCCGTTACTGGCGACAAAAAAAAAAGCTCCCAAACCAAAGGGAGAAGAATTACCTCCAAGTCTGACACATTGATTCTCTTCTGGAAAATAGTGGATTTCTTCCTTTGTGTTGTGGTGAGCTGCTGCCCCAAGCAAAAAAGCAACTTATAAGTATTTTATACAAAAGTGATGAAAAATGGAGCATGAGCTTGGCAGGGGGACTGGTGTGGCATTAGTTGGAGGTTTTCTCTGAATATCTTGGAGGAGACACCAAGTAAGGTTGTGACCTTGCTTAAAGTAATGTACGTTATCTGTCCTTGAATGCCAGGAAGAATGGGAAAATATTACTGGGGAGCAGAGTCATGTGGCTCCTTCATTAGCCTGTTGCCACAGTAACCTTAACCCTGAGAATTTTTGCAAAATGAAATAATGGATCTGATAAAAGAAAAGATACATGGTTCAAGGATACATATGCATCCTTTTAATTCTTCGCAGTGCATAGATAATACCATTATAAGTCATGCATAATTTCCATTGCACAATGTTTATAACCAAGTTGTTAAAAACCAAAGAGCTCAAATAAACACTTAAAAACAAATGCTTTGTTTACAACACATGGTTACTCACTACAAGTAGGATCTGATTAGCTTCAATGACCATAATAACTTATATATTATAAAAAAATTCAATCATCAGTCGTCTCGTCTGGCCAGTAGGTGTCAATATGTCTTGCTCTGCACATAAACATGATTAGACAGATTAAAGGTCATCAGACCCACTAGCACTAACACCTCTGAGCCCTCCAGCCACTGAAAACAAAATTAAGTTAAGTTTAACCAATTATTAAAAGCATGTACTGTGGGATACCAAGAGACATCAGCTTCAGTGAACCTGTTACTCTCTTAATGTGTCCTTGTCCTTGAAGAGTTACAACATCTGTAACATTCATGCAAAAAATAATGCAAAGAGTGCCTAGGAGCATTATCATTTAATGCCGAATGGCCCTGACACATCTGATTGACAGGCAGCCTCGGGTGGTGTCAGGTTGTGGGAAGGCAAAGGTGGCGGGGGAGCAGCCTATGTGAGGCCACAGAAATGTCACATGGGTCAGCTGAACAAAGTGAGGCAGGTCATGGTTTATTCAGAGTACGTTAAGGAAGATCGGTCTACCGTCTTGTAGTATCAAGGCAAACTGAGGTCACCACAGTTTATGATCACAGCTTACCTGAACATGCACGTAGCTATCATCGTGGACACTGACTGTGTGCTGTTGTATATGACAGCGTAGGCTCAGTATGAGCAGTATGATTATCTGTAATTACTTGTAACTTACCTAAAATTTACAGTGTTTCTCTTCCTCATTATAAACATGAGTGACATGAAAGAAATATCTAATCTACTCATAAAACACAACAAAATACTTTTTTTTTCAAATTCAAGCAGGGCAACCAAAATCCCATTTGTTTAAACATGTGAACATTTCATTTCACATCTCATTCTGGTTGACAAACAGCTAGAAATGCTATCAACACTTAATTTTAACCCACTTTACCTTTTAGTAAAACAAATCTGCCATTGGGAAATTATTTTTTAAACACTGTTATATAGTTGTAAACTGACGTCATGTGAGCTACAGTTGTTTTTTAATGTGGTAAAACCTATCACATATTACTTTTAAATAGTTTATAAGAGGTTTATAACGGCTAAAAAGGATGTTCATGTTAAGATTAAAGTGGTCAACAATTTCAATCTCCTCTACTCAGTTTTGTTGGACTCTATCCTCGAATGAACCTGCACCTCTCACTACCTGGACCCACGGTGTGTTCATGTGAAGAGAACATTAGCTGGAGAGCGTCACGATGTTGACATACTAAAAGTGCATAGAAGAACACAATATAATTGTGTGGCTTAAATAATGAAAAGGTTATTACATGACACTTAGAGTAAAAGAGCTCTTCATGTCTTCCACTGAATAAAACATGTAAATAAGGCAAACTGCCATCATTGTGGACTGATCTAGAAATTGGTTTTGTAATTTGCATAATTAAGAAGTGGTAGTTTCACATGACATACAGCTGTATCAGATAAGTTAAAACACCTACTCAGTGAGCTCAAAATATTTAACAATTCTAGCTTTGTTAAAGTAGTTAAAGGGTAACTGCGGTATTTTCAACATTAAAGCTGCAGTCGGCAGGTTTTCAAAATTGCGAGTCTAAAGTCGGAAAATTCGAACTGATACAACTTTCAGGTCCCTCCCCCAACCTCTAACAAGCTCCGAATCGCCCCCCAAACCCCTCCCCCTCTGTGGACGAGGTTGTGCACGTGAGTTCACACCAGTGTGAGCGCACACAAGCTGGGGCAGACTCACGCTCAGCAGCGTGTGCACAAGCTGTGATTGACAGATAGGATTCCTCCACCCTAACTTGATTGGTTAAAAACAGCCGGGAGTGCTCGGTTTTTGCAAGCATGATTACAGGCTTCAGAGGGAGCTACAGATTTCGTTATTTTTCCTAAACAGCCTATTTAATATTCTACTTCCAGAATCCCATGACAGTTCAAGCTAATATGACTAAAAAAAAGTTGCCGACCGCAGCTTTAAGCCTCTTTTCTGAGTCGTCTGCAATATTTTAGAACCCCCCTCACCGCTTTTTTGATGTTTACTGCTGTCTCCGGTATTTGCCTAATTGTGATTCTTCTCAACCTGCTTCAGAATGGCAAGTCATGTGCATGTCCTAAAAGGTCCGTAAAAGCACCATAAACGTCCGTTTTCAAAATCATCAACTCACTGGAGTGGTTACTGGTGTGCACTGATAATCCATATCAAATTTCGTGGCGAAAAGTTGCTTCTGTCGTGTTTTATTTGACATTTTGTACTGGATGTTTGTTGATATTACTCCGCCACCGCTAAGAAAATAGTGCGAGCATGAACGAGCTGCCAAATAAAACACGACAGAAGCAACTTTTCGCAACAAAATTTGATATGGATTACCAGTGCACACCAGTAACCACTCCGGTGAGTTGATGATTTTGAAAACGGACGTTTATGGTGCTTTTACGGACCACATGCAGGCCTGATGGCCTGAAATTACCTTTATAGAATATGCAGCCTGTGGTCATGAGAAGAACTGCATGTGAATTGAAAAATGGCATCCATGAATGTGATAAGTCGTCAAAAGAATGCATTTTGGTCCTATTCATGATCGTTTTCAAACTCCACCCATTCCTTTTCTAGAAATGCTTAAAGCAAAACAGTCTATACCAATTTTTAAGCAAAATGTTGTTGTGAACGTAACTCAGTAGTGAACAGCTGTTGTAATGTTGGCCTTTAATTTAAGTCATGAAGGATTAGAAGTGCTGTGCATAGCTGTGCAATCCAACCAAACTGGTATCTTCTTATGAGAACTTTTATGGCTTCCTAAAGGAGCCACTTGAGAATTACATCTGCTCTGATGGGCTCTTATGACACCGCAACGGGTCAAATTCAAGGGTGTGAACAAATAATCTATAACAACATATCTATTGGAGGACTTGCTAATGCCATTCATTCTACCTTAGTTACATATTGCCACAATATATACAGTATTAACTGACTATTTTAACTGCCCACTTAACTATAATGATTTAGCCCCATACTGACCCAAGTTAATAAGGACAGAAGAAATAACTCAGACTAAATAAAGCATGAACGATGTCCCTGAACTGGCCCACACACATTGACCCCCTTTTCCAAATTTAGGAAACTATACGTGGCACGTTGTCTTCCCACATGTAGCTAAATGGGCCAAATTGTAAGCCAAAGCTGGCCCAAATTCACACACTCAAATTTTTGCCAAATCTGACAACCATTACGCTAGAATGTAACGGACACTCAAACTGAATAGGCCCAAATCACCTGATTACATAGGAGCTCAGTCTTTAAATCTGTGTAGCATTTTACATTCTTCAACTTTTTATTAATATTTCTAGTTACCGTTGCCATCCCTAAATAAAACCAAATAGAAGGCCTCAAGCCACACAGGCTGCTCTCCTAAACTCAAACACTAATAAGTACAGGAAAACACCATCAGCAGCAACATGGATTCAAACTGATGCTTGTGGTGAGACCAGTACTCTGCCCCCCTCTGGGTTTTTATAGGCCCACATGAGTGTGCTCAGCCAATCAGCAGTAGAGAATTCAACAACTGTGCCTTCAAACAATGTATAGTTTATGAAATTTAATCCAGAAAGGGTTAGGGTTAGGGTTAGGATTAGTGCAGTTCATATTTGACTTTTTAAAGATAATTTCAGCCCTATTATCTCCTCTTTAAAACAAGGATTTTATGATTATCATATATCTATTCATTTGTTTGTTTATTTTTGCTAGAGCAGCCCTGGTTTGGGAAAAAAAAAAGATGTTTTATTTCATGCTGTAGCGGTCATATAGCCTTTCTGGTAGAAAGAATGGCCCCCTGTTACCAGCATTGCTTGTGTGTGGATTTACTGGACTGAAAGTTTTTGTCTTTTGATACTAACAAAGAATAAGAACAATTTGTACCATAAAATGACAAAGCAAGACTTCGGGGCAGAGCTACTCATTTAAATATCATTGTTTCCATAGTGGAACTCTTCCATGAAAGGGCAAATAAGGCTAAATTAAAGTTAAACCAGGATTGCAAATCTACAGCCAAACTATTCACTGGAAAACTTACCTGTGTTTTCAATTTGAGTTTTTTTCCAGAAGGCAAAAATGTCAGTGATTGAGATGTTATTCATATCTTTTCCATGACAAAACATGGCTTGCAGCAGTACACGTGAGGTCAAAAACTCGTCCATATTTGGCAACAATAACTCTGCTGACAGATTCTCTCTGTGTGAGGGTGAGTTTGCTCGACCATAAATCCGTCTCAGCAGAAACTTGGTGCGTTCTATAAACCACTGGTGGTTAGACTTTAGTGATGTTTTATGGACAAACAATGACGGAGACATTTGTTATTTATTTCAGTGAAACCAAACCCCGAAGCGTGTATGCTTAATATTGAATACTGTTTTATAAAAACCTTGCAGGAGAAAAAGCAATATTTGCAGCAAGAGAGTAAATTAAAAACATCTTGCTTGATTACATGTTTTTGTTTTTTTAATTGGTAACACATCTTCACCGTTGGCTTAAAATGCTTTGTATTTGAAAATATGACATAATCTCTGACGCAGATACGGCTGACCTGTAACCTGCTGTTGTCACTATCCACTCATCTTCTCTCTAACTACTGTAGCAGCAACACACCAGGACAGTTGTCATGATCATGCATCAGCGGCTGAAGGCTGTCCCTGGTTATGCAATCTCTCTCCAGTGGTGCTCAGTGTGCTGGGAGCTGGAAACCTGTGCACTCACCAGTCCCAGAGTGACATGAAGAGGCCATAGAGCAAATGTGACTTTTGACAAATTAGCAGGCATTTCATCTTCTTGAGAACTTTTTAAACAATGAGGAAGACATAAAGTATTCATGAGACACAAAAGAAAATCTAGTGGTTGTCAAACGGCGATTGTACTTTTATTACATTTTTTTCACACTGAGCCCCTTGACATTAGTTCAAAGTACTCAGAAGAGATGTATTGTTTTGAATTAATCATGTGCAGATAATAGAGCATTTTAATCAGCATTTGGCTTGGTGAGATCAGCAAATCGCTAAAACACGGCATTAAAATAAAGCCAGTCATAAGATCCAGCAAATGCCTGCCTCAAATGTGATCTTTATGGTTTGATATTCTTGATTCAATTATTCAAGCTATGCTCAGATATTAAAAAGTCAGTACAGAAGCCGAGAGCACTTGTGCAAGAAATTATATTTGAATCCAGTTATCTCAGGATCACAAGTTTATTACTTTGTTACGTCGTGATTACAAAGCTTGTTTTGTTTCAAATGGGCTACCTCTGCATTTGTCTGAGCAGCTGCTGGCTGAGGCAGATAGGCAGGAGTTGGTCAATCTCTTCTCATCTTTACTTACTATCAGTTAGCATCGTCTGCTCTAAATACGTAAAACAATGCGTTTATGACTTGACCAATTATTTAGGTGGGGATCCATCCTAAAACCTATGACAGTTAAAGCTGAAATTAGATCAAATCAAATCCAGAGGCTCTTTTTTTATTTCTCCATACTAATCGCAGCAACTTGAAAAAGCTAAATTTGATTCTGCATATCAGAGAAAGTGGTATCATAATTTTTAGTGGATAGCTTTATTGTGGAAGAGCAGAGGAGGGTGCCAAAAGTTTTGTTTCCCATACTTTGACTAAACTTTCACATGTGCAATTTGGTTTTAGAAAAAAAAAAATTGAATTTGTCACATGAAGTACTTTTTAAGTGTGCAATCAGCTTTGCACATCTCAGTCCAAACTGCATATGAGTGGTTCATATTGTGAAAATGAAATCTGATGCATCTTCTTCAAGGCTTTTTCTCCTTAATTTGATTTTTGAGGCTTCCTTAGTTAATACAGCCATCGACTCTCAGAAGGTAAAGTTCAGTATGTTTGTATAGTTTGTATCAGCTATAGTTCTCCTTTGTTGTTACCTATTACTATTTAAGGACTTTAATGTTAATCAGGAAATGTACAAGTTTTCAACGAGACACAAGGTAGCAAATATATCCATCTAATAATAATCAAGCTTTTCAAAGATGCCATAGAACTGTACCAATAGTTTCTACAACACATCATCAGAGTTCAAATCTGCCCATTTTACATTTTCCAAAGCATGGGAATGATGAATCTCAGCATTTCTCAGCAAGTGCTGTGACAGCCTGTATGTGAGTGTGCATAATCACCAAACCAAAACAAACCCTGGCTGAGGCTGGAGAGGTCGCATTGAAATACATCATGAGACCTTTGATCTGGAGGCCGTGGTTTGGGTCCAGTATGACGGCATTGTTTCTTTTCTTTGTTTCACCTTGGACACCGGAGTGGTT
Organism: Odontesthes bonariensis; assembly: GCF_027942865.1. Lineage (NCBI taxonomy): Eukaryota > Metazoa > Chordata > Actinopteri > Atheriniformes > Atherinopsidae > Odontesthes > Odontesthes bonariensis. The sequence goes on from NC_134529.1 coordinate 10,451,435, forward strand.
CTATATAGGCACCGAGAAAACTTGGTTCAGAAGTAACATAATTTGGAAAAATAACAGCTTTTGACAATCCTGCATTCAACTTCAGCAACAGAGTATTTAAGTGTGCTAAGAGGTCCTTTGGGTAAGAAATGTTGAGACGAGACGTACCTCATATGCATTACATTTCATTCCACCAACTGGGTTTGTTTTGAGAAATGTTTCTTTCTCTGGATAATAAAAAGATACGCTTTTAAAGATACTTTCACTAAAAGTAAAAGACTGGCAAACTGACTTTGTAAAGGGAAGGGGGGTGAGTGTGTGTGTGTGTGCGGGGGCAATGAAAGGCTGATTGAAATCGAATTTCCGCTCTGATGGAGCCAAGGATTTATATGGAGAATTTTTTAGAGGTTAGAGCTTGAATTTCAAAAAGGGCTCAATGGTTTGAAAAAAGGATGCTGAGACCCCCATCTTTAAAGTCACTCAACCGTTGTTTTTGGATAAATGGTCATAAACTAAAACTTGAATATGAGTGGAAAATCTTAATTCTCTTGCTATCCATTCATCACTGAGCACAGGTCCTCAATAAAGCCATAAAATTAGCACTGTACTATATAATTAGTGTTTTTCATTATGTACAGCTGCAAGATCATTATTTGTAGATCATCATTCACTGTCCAGAATAACTCCTCTGATCTTAAGTAAGCTGTGCATACAGATTTCACAGACACATCGGATGATATCTGGACTGATTATCTAACGCTGAGGAGCTTCTCAACATGACCAAGGTCTACATTGTACAGAGAGCCTGGCAAATTTTCCTGCAGATCTTCTTCGAGGACATCTAATCACAAGTGACATAGGAGCAGCTCTGCAAATTTGATGTTAATCCATGCTGAAGTCAGAAGCATTTTCAGGGCTCGCCACCCTTCTTTCCAGATAAAAGTACAGAATTTAAATGATCCCCCGATTGTTGTGTTGTGATACCTAATTCAGTCATTTACTTACACCTTAGGTGAGGAGAAAAAATATGATGCATGAAAATATTGTATCTCTGAAATCTGCAGCAGAGTGGAGTCCAATGTAGCTTGTTTGCATGCAGGTTTACCCTGTCATACAGAGCTGCCATTGAATGTTTTGTTTTGTTGCCCTTGTAGAATATAAAAAGCAAATTTTACTGTGAGGAATTCAACCTGCACGCCATCAGTTTCCTCTCTTAATTCAAAATTTTCTTGGAAATATGCAGATTTTAGAGATGAAATGTACAAATGACATACAAATACACCCAATCAAACACATGTGTGTATATTTTTTTGGCAGTCAAAGTAGACGTGAGGTTCCAAGGTTGACATATGACAAAGACTCCCTGCAGCTCCATACTGATGGAAAAGTGAGTGTTGCTTTTTAAGTTTTGAACTCAATTCATTATGACAATTGAGAGAGAAAACATGCTGAAATTAACATTATTTATTGACAGAACCTAATAAAGTATGTAACTAACTGTAAACCTATATGAAACAACTAAAAATGATTTAAAGAAAACAATGTTAGTGTCGTAAAAAGTCACACGAATTCTTCGTGCAGCATCAATCCCCAATTAAGCTACTGAGTGATAGGTTTCAGGTTGTTTTTCTTAGATCCTGTCATCTCTCCTTTTTTGAGTCATGGGTTTTTTGATGTTTCATGGTCATAAGTCTCTCTTTTGATCATCTCTCAGCAGTGATTTTCTATTAAATCAACCTGGCAAACCACCCCATTACTCATCCATTAATTCTTATGTCATGCAGACCTGCTGATGATCCAACGGATACTTCAATCAGCAAAGGTCTCACATGGAAATCCATGTTCTCCTTGCTTGATTCTACTTTTCTTCACCATGTCAGTTCTGATGAGACGTATGCAGACCATTTACAGAAATAGAAACAACAGGGTTTAGTGTGGATAAAAGATGACTGAAGATGGAAAAAAATGGGAGGGAGGAACAGAGAGAAAGAACAGAATCAGTACAATGATCTAACAGGTTGTTCCCTCGTGAGTACACATCATCAGAGTGGGAAATTTTCCACTTGGCCTGCTGTAGGTCAGATTTTTCATTCATTCTGCGACTTATCTCAACATTGCTTGTATGGTGACATTTCATCTAGTGCCAATAGCAGGTAAGAACAATAATTAATTCAAAGGCATATAAACCTAAACTCATTTGTTTACAGACTTGATGAATACCAGCGCTTTCTTGGGACTCCTTACCGTCACAGTGTGTATCTCTCAGCCGGATTTTTAAGATACAAGATTAATATTGTGAAAGTGTATTTAAATAATCGGATGTGCCAGAGGGTTTGTTGGAGGTTTATGGAAAGGAGAAAGTAGAACTTAAATCCCTCTGTCTTCAATACCTTGAACCATTTAGTTATATAAAAAGGTTCTACAAGCTGAGCCTGTTGGTTAACAAGAGCCATCAATGTTACCTGTCATCATGCCTAAAGGCTCTTATATACCAAAGGTTTTCCTCCTGGTTCTCCTCAATTTCACACTTGAACACATCGCAGAGACCACACCCAAAATCAAACAAGGAAATACCATTTAAGCCTGCACAGGAGGACATAAGTCTCCAGTGCAAACGGCTTCTGAGATCTTTGTTGGGGACATGGAATAAGCATCTCTTCGCCTGTTGGTTGTGGGAAAAGATAGAAGGCATAGAACAAAAATTTAGAGGACCCAAACTAAGTGGGTGAAACCATGGATTCTCCAGCTATACTGAATAGACAATCAGAATGAGTTTTCTTTCTGACAGATCCAATGATGATTCAACATGCGAAAGAAAAAAACCCAACATTGACTTGACTGACAATGCAGACTTTGGGTTACATACTAAAAAGACAGGGGAAGCTGACATTCACTGATTTGGCCAAATGTCAGGTTGCCGTTGAAGGGGATTAAAACCTTCCCATAGCTACCAGTATATGATGTTAATCATCCAAAACCTGAATGCTTTTGCCACAAACGGGTAGCTTGATGGATTCTCCAGTGCTCACAAAAATCTTGCAATAATCCAACTGCTGCAAAAAAGTATTACAATCATGTCTCCAAGACAAAAGTCTCTGCTGCCATGTCTCAGGCGCCTAATTTTATAGCTTGCTAAATATTCCTGTAAGCTGCCAGAAGAAGTATAGTATGGCTGGCGTCTTTGTATTTATTTAGTAAGCTATTTAGTAAGCAAACATGCTAAACTTAGCAAGCCGCTATGGCTTAATGTATAATAGAACTGCAGGTCGATAGGGGAATGTGTTACTGTCACATTTGGCATCACCTAGGCATTGAAAATATGTGGATAAATGGGAAAAAGCATTATCAGGCAAAGTCTGCCTCTATAAGTCTTTGACCCAGCAGTAAACAAGAAACCTTGTTAGACTTTCATTTTACTTTGCACTTTGGGTTTTTCGATGGCTTTTTTTTTGTTATAGCAAATCTACCTGAAAGCAATAAGATCCTGGTTTGGGTTAAAAGAGACATTTTTAGAGGTATCCTTTAAAGTGTAAAGCATCGGATATTTCAGCCCCATTCAGTAATCAAACCATATTGTCTATTGTTTAAAAAAGGTTTCCTATTGGGTTTTATGAACATGGTGCAAACACATCAGCTTCATCAACATCGGCATGCTAATCTTGACCTTGAGAATATGTTGATGAATATTTGATATTTATTCAAAGACTTCTATTAAAATCGACTTGCTTATTTTAGTAGTGGCTCTGTGTTGGTTACATTGTAGATCGTAGCAAACACAGCCTTATATTTTCATCAGTGGTTGTTGTGAAATCAGTAACATGCCTCTCAGTCCGATTCTGCACGCTTTGCCTCATGTCCCTGATAGTTCGCATCTCAGCTGAAGGCATCGGCCATAATCAGAGGAACATCCCAGCAAGTGCCAACAGCTTGTTTGACCACAAAGCTGGGCTCATGTATGAAGCTATGCAAGCAGAATGATTTCATGGAAGAAGGGGAGGTTGGGGGGCTGGGGGGTGACTATACCAGAGTCAGCAGCAGCAGAGCCGGCGGCCACAGTTATGTAACAACACTAATGTCAGACCTTCACATAAGATGAGACCATGTTCCTAGATGCCCATTCTTTCTTTACATCAGTTAAAAATATGTATATTACAGCTGATCTGAAATATGAAAGCTTACTGCTTTAAACAAGTGTGTTCAGCTGTTTTAGGCATAAAATAAAGCTAAAACAGATGAATATGTACTGTTTTTAAGGTTGTTTTTTTTTCTTTTCGCTCCCTTTTTTAGCATATGTAGTACGACTATACATTTCCCCCATGAGCAGTATCACATCAGGAAATCAAAGGTAGAGCAGGAGTCAGGAAGTCAGTCTCATTGTAACCACCATTATGAATAGTACCCCATCATTTCATTTGCTGACAGAGACAGAAAAGCACCAGGTGTTGGATGGAGAAAAATGAGAATGCTGTCAATCTTTGTGAATTCCTGCTTTTTTGATATTGCCGAATTAGGAGAGAAATTATCCCCACAGGGAATAGGTTTGAAAATGTAATAAACTTTGACTGTCTCCTCCTTCCAGCAAAACAATTTGACCTTAACTTAATTTAAATTCATAGACATACAGGAAAGTGACAAAGAGACCAAATGAAAGAGTGTTTGGCTACATCTTACTGTTAAAAAAGAAAATGTTCAATCTGTTCACAGCATCTACTTTTACAGTGATGAAGAGGGGCAAGAGGGGTTATTGTTGTATTCTCCAACTAGAGAAAGATAGGAAACTCAACTGAGCTGATAACCAGGAACAGAAGACATTTATGAGCTATGATAACTAATTATATTCTCTTTGATGTTGCTGCATTTAAATGAGTGTTTAAAAGAGTTCGATGTAAGATCATGTCTGTATGATAAATGTAAAACTGCAACATTAAGACAGGCGGTAGCAAACAACCAGATACAACAGAATGTTTTTGCTACTGCACAGCCAAGCATTACCAATAAGACATTTGAAAGTGTTGTTGAAGAGGCTTAAAGTGATCGTATTTTGAGTTAAGAGGTCATATGCAAAACATTAAAATAAAAAGCACAGAAGCTGAAGTCTTTACTGCAGCCAGCCTGGATTTGAGCCCACTGGCAGGCATTATCCTCATGCCAGCTCTTCTCTCCCTCCACTGCATTACTGTTGCAAATAAGGTGAAAAAAGCCAGAAACTAACAAAAAAAATAATTAAAAAATAAATTATTAGATCAAATCAAATGAAAGAAAGAAAGTGACACCAGAAGCTAAAAAAAAAATCATAAAGAAATATATGTATTAAATCAAATTAAAGAAAGTGAAGCCACTTTCCCCAGCTGGTCAATCATATTCATGTAGTGAAGATTTGTTGTACTCCTCACATGACAATTTGTCATGTACAGCATTACAACAAAGTTGGGGAGATATATCACATGAGGAAATGACCTTTTCCCACCATATTATAATTACATTGCTTGGACTGACAAAATGGTCAAATGATCACTCTTTATGGGATTTTTTCAGCAACGAGTTTTCCTCCTGCAAATGGCAAGAGGACATACAACTCATATTAGCTATTCCACAGTGGAGCAAATGTCAATCTCAAATCTTTTGATGAAGAAGCCACGGAGTCTTCAAAAGGAGAAAGGTCTAAACCCAACCAACTCCGGGTTGGGTTGGCGTTTTTTTTCTTTCTACAATGCGACCATAAACCTTGACGCCATTTTAACACTTCACATGCAGTTGCTTTCATGACCACTGGAGTTTGTATATTCTTAATTCGTATAACTTAATTATAGGTCGTATTTGCCCGCATGAACAGACACATCACAAGCACATTTTTGGAGGAAGACAGTTTTGAATTTTTACAGTTTTGATTGTTTGAGTGATATGTCCAATTTGCTGGTATTACATCAAAGTGATTGAATAATGACTTTGGTGTCCTAAAATGCTCGGTACTGGATGCAAGGGTCATTTGAAAAGGTGATTTCAGTTGAAAAGATGGGAAGAATTAAGAACGAGATGAGTTTGACTGTGCAGGAAAGTGGTGGTAACGAAGCACAACAGGATGAAAAGCCCAAACACCAGAGAATGAGCAAACATGAGCAAACATGAATGAATAAAGGAATGAATAAATGCTTTTTGAATCCCCAAATGGAAATGATGTTGTTGCAATATAAATTGAGAAAAGGTAAATAAAGAAAAATGAAAAGATAATAAGAAATGAAAACCAGTTCAACTTTTGAAAAGTCGGAAATGTAGAAGAGAAAGGGGTGATTAAAATTACCAGAGATCTCCAATAATTCAATGGGGTGTTGTGTCGGTAGCCTGGCAACTACTGAACTGATGACATTATGTGCTGTGTCGGCAAGTAAAGAGGGGAAATTCTCTCGGTAGATAGTATTAACAGAAACTCACAGCCAACAATTTAATATCTGGGGTGAAGAGACCTTGTCAATAACAGGTTCAAGATTATACTAACTGTCTGTCTGCTGTCTCTTTCTGCTGTAAAACAGTTCAGAGTAGCAACGGAGTCCTGGAACTTGCTCCTGCTGCCACATGTCTGTGAAAAATACTGCATCCCGATATTACTGCTGTGTCATCATCAGCACTCCAAACTCATCCATTTTAATTGCCAGTGACCTCACAATTCTCCTGACGAAGAAATGCTTCAAACTCTCTTCCCCCGTGCTCTCAGTGCAATCATACATTGAACAAAGGACAGTATAATACAAATTTGATGATTATCACAAGTCTGGCAATGCTGTTGCTAAAAGAGCGCACATGAATGACTTGGCTCATGTGCATACAGCTCATTCACTGCTGAGTACTGCTGCTTTCTCCTTTCTGCCACTGACTGGAGAAAGGAACAACAGGAGTACTTTCAGCTTGTCAGCAAAAAATGTAGACAAATGGAATAAAAGTTGCTAAATCTGACAAAAAAAAAATCACATGGCTGTCTATACAAAGGAGATACCAACATAAATAGGTGCGTATTTGGGTACAGCCCAATTATTATGTTTTATTACATTTGTTAAAAGAGCAGCACTGTAAGAACTCTGCCATAAATTCATAACATTTGTAGTGTGTCATTTTTAAAAAGTTTCACCCAATAATGTTCTATAATCTAACAGTTAACCAGTGGCTGAATGTTTTTTTAGACTGTCTGAAGCAGCCATGGGTGATACCGCAAATGTTCGAGTTAGACAATCTCTAAACTAAAAGCTTGCTCGTACAAAGCCCATGTAATGTCTGCTTGAAATAAAAAAAAAAGGATGTGTGTAAGTTGAGTGCACTTGTTGGGGCTGTTCCATCATGTACAAAGCTCATGTAATGTCTGCTTGAAATAAAAAAAAAAGGATGTGTGTAAGTTGAGTGCACTTGTTGGTGCTGTTCTATCATGTACAAAGCTCAGAATCAGCAGAAAACAAACCTTAGGTAAGATAGGATAGGTCACGCACATGAAAACATCAAAGAAAGTGTTTACCTTGAAAATAAACCACATATTTTAGAAATTATGTTCATAATGACCACATTATGAACCAGCCATGTGACCACAGCTTAGTTTTCTTGCATACGCTTTCTGCAGATGTCACTATTTGTCAAGTCATTTATGACCTTTTGTTGAGACTTATCACGCCAGTTTGCTTATCAAAGTTCAATAGTTCAGTCTTCAAGCTCAAATAAATAAATAAGTATGAGACATGAGTGATTTAATTCATGGGCGTTTGTCCTACATAATGTTTTTCAACCACATACTCTGTGGATATTGACTGTTTTTATACTGCACCAATTTTCTAGTTTTGACATGTCGTAATATTTATGCGAGGCAGTCAAGTACAGAGAGAAAACATTAACATAATTTTTAATCAGTTGCAAAGAAAGAATAAAAAGAACAATACATACAAATTCACATTTCTAAGACAGGGACTGAAAGTCCACAGCTGTTTGATGGTTGACACAATGTTGTGCGAGTGACAACAATTAATGTGAGATTTAAGAATTTCTGTGTGGTCAGCCTTGAGAAAGCAAATAAAATGCTGTCCTTCAGTTTTTTTTACATGTCAGTTGGTAATACACAGCATCCTGCTGCTTTCTTAAGAACAGATGGTGTACAGGACATAGAAAGACATTTCCTCTCCATGTGATTAACAGCAGAACGGGGACGGGGCATTAATGGGATTCTCCACTCCTGAGATAAAGGACATGGCACACAGGCGGATTTTCAGCTTCCTGTGAAAAATGAATTGGCTTCATGCAGTAAGACTGAGATGGGAGAGGAGCTAAGTACTGGGCAGTCAGAAGAGGATGTAGAAAGATAAAATAACCCTCTAAACAACTGCCTTCAGCCTCTCCACTTCCAGTTATTCCTCTGGATACGCTCTGCTAACCCTGAAAAGGACTCCAATCCAGAGATGATTCTGTAGAATAATGACAGTTTATTCAACAAGTTGCCAATTTCAGGAGACAAAAGAGAGAAATGTAAAAGTGAAGCATGAAGAGGGGATGAAAATATGGAATTGGAGGTTTACAAATATGAAAAAAATATTCTGAGAAGTGGCCCCTTTTTCAAGCATAAAAATGTCTTCTCAAATAGCCATGGTTCAAGTACAAGATGGTGTTTCTTCTCCAACCAGACCATCAGCCAACTTGTTAACTTAGAAACAATCATATTTCTTAAAAATCAATGGCTTGATTTGACAGTGTGCTGATCAGTCAGTGTCACAAGCATTTCCCACTTTGACAGATGAAATGAAGATTACCCTTTCCACCCCGATTTATTACTTAAAGAATTGACATTGAATCTGATGTATAGCAGCTCCCCATTTATTGTCCAATTACACTGGAAAACATTTAGTTGGCAATGATTTGGCCTCAAGTTACTTCTCCTCATCAGTCACTTTTAAAAATCTTTGTACACAATAAAGATTTTTCTTAGGGTTCTTAGGTGAAATTAAGTTGTTATCAACTGTCTCTGTTGTTTTACACAACACAAGCAGAAGCATTACTTCAGATTGAATTTTTCTTCTGTACATTTTGTAGTGCATGGCCATCCAAGCATGAAGAGCTGTGGCCTGTCAGGGCCCATTTGTGTCCTAAAACTTATTCATCCATGGATTCTCCCTGTCATTTTGTACAGTTTGTTTTGGATTCAGCATCCTGGAAAAGGGCTCATCATTGGTACTGAGGTTATTGCTACACTTCGCATTCCACAGTACAAAACTAGATGATCGAACGAATCAGTGATTAAATAAACATTTCAAACATGCTTGTGATGATTGTACAGTAGCCACCACTGAGCCTATTAATGTCCTCGGTTTTGTTTCATGAATTATGCAAAAGGGAGAGGAGTTTTCACAAATATAACACATTTTCAGATTATTTTAAAACCTGTCACTGACTTGTGAAACAAGACTGTTTATAGACTTTTTGTGCTCTATGCAATGAAGCAATGTGAAGGAAGGCTAATTAAGAACTTGCTTATGATCTAGAGTTTTGCAGAATCTGGATGACTCCGCTTATCAACAAAAATAAATGCACCTGAATATCTGAAAAAAAAATAAAGATGGCTATAATCTCATCATCCTTTCTTAATTTGAAAAAAATAGAAGTGGGAAAAAAATACGAGCTGTGAAAGAAAATGGAATATTATAGATGCTCATCAGCATATGGTTATTAAACGACAGGCAACGTTTCACTGAGGAACTCCATGATCTGAAGAGTTGGAAATACATGATCAGGAAAATAAAACAAAATTTCACTTTGAAGCCATCCTCACGCATATCCAGACTATATCAAGAAAATTCAGGTTATGATATTGGCAGCAGTTGCCTATCACTCAAATCAATTACATCCATAATGAATAACTTTAAGTCCTGATGATCAAAACCGGAGAACATTTTTGTAAATATGGTAATTCCTAATCCCGGCTGGGGCCTCTTTGTGTGGAGTTTGCATATTCTCCCAGTGTATGCGTGGGTTCTCTCCAGGTACTCCGGCTTCCTCCCACCACCCAAAACCATGCATGTCAGTTTAATTAGTGACTTTGAATTGATCCTAGGAGTGAGTGTGAGCGTGGATGGTTGTTTGTCTTGTTTGTCTCTGTTTGGCCCTGAGATGGACTGGCGCCCTGTCCAGGGTGTATCCTGCCTCTCGCCCATTGACAGCTAGGATATAAATAATGAATCTATTTATATAAAAAGACAAAGTAAGAGTAGACACTAACACGGTGTAGCCACAGATCACAAGACAATAATAGACTCCAAGATCTCGTCTGGAAGTGAAGTGGAAGTGTTCATGATCTGCAGCAGTGAAGGTGTGACTGTTGCATAATAAATATCATAACTGGGGTGAAAAAACTCTGAATCCCTTAATTTTTGCATTGGTTACATAACTCATCACTGAGGCTACAAAGTTAGCCGTGATGAAAGAAGAATGTAAATTCAGGAATTGGTTTCAACAATATCAGGTCAAAGTAGGTGTGTGCACGATATAACAAGAGGGATTTTTCTGCAATTAGTGGTTTACAGAGGGATAAAACCCAACACTGAAAGAAAACTCAACGCAGGCAATAGAAAGCAAGCAAAAGGGGCCAAAAATGTTAGAACGATACAGTTTTTTTTTGTTATTTAAGGTGCAGATGTTAATAGTGGCACTTTGTTGCACAGAAAATAAAAACAATTATTTTTTGGTTGTGTAATCAGGACTATTTTTATGTTGTTGTATTCTTAGTAATTTACTTTAGTAACACATTTTAGCCAAATAATTCTAATTACTGTGATTGTAGAAGGTGATAAAAAAAACCCTCCACTAATGGAAAATTCCATTCAATGCATTTGCCTGAGGTGGTTTTAACTTTGTCGACAAATTCATAAATGTTAGGGGGCATGGAAATACTTTTGCAAATTATGTATGACCTGACAAAAATTCAAATTCAGTTTCTCACGGGCCGGTTGTGGTCTGAGCCGGCAAACAACGTACTAAAGTGACTGACAGGTGTCTTATCGGTTATGACATAATATCCCAGGTATTCAAATAATTCCTGAGGAGCTCTCATTTTTCCTTTTGCAGATGTCGTAGGTGTTTTTTCCCTCTTGTTTTAGTTTAGAACAACTACTTGTTCTCCTGGATTTCAACCACGAGCACTAAAACACTGCATAGTTTAGCTTTTGGATCTGTTCCAAGAAGCAATTTGAAATGTGTCTGATTCACATTTCCTTTATGCAGTTTTTCAAAAAGATTGCCTCAGGCTTTGTTTCACAGAACACTGGCTATAATTAAGCTACGTGGGCTTGTGGTTAAAAAAAAAAGAAGAAAACTTCAGAAAACAAAACAGAAAACAAAATTCAATACAGCCATAATTTGTCAACGCTTTCTGAAGTGTTGTGTTAACTGTTTTCCTTTTGTCGTGTCATGTAAAATTTTGTGAATTTTTTTTTTTTAATGGTGTTCTTACTAAAATTGTTTTGTTGTGTTGACGTGTGTTCTCGAAAATATTTGTATTTTCCAAGATGCCATTGTGTTTTCTCTTTAGTTATTATTTATCTTTTTTTAATATTGCATTTTTATTTCTGGTTGTGTATAATATATTCTATAAAACGTTGTGCTTCTGCTTTCTGCTGTGTTTTCCCCGTGTTTCGCCCAGTGTTGTTGTGTTTTGCACCTCAAAGCCACAGTAAGCAGGCACGGATGAGGACTTAACACTAACATGAAAAACAATACAGCGAGTGACAAATAATACCGGCCAACACTCACGTGAATCTGTTGTTTAAATTAAATATTTTATTATGGTCAAAGAAAAGAAAAAAACACGTAAATGAATGGTCACACACAACCGTTCATAACTCATCTGTTTATGAGAAGTGCTGAACAATGTTAACAGATATATTGCAGTTAAGAGAGAATTCCAGTAAAGAAAAAAAAATGGGACCGAAATGATCCACCTGAAAGTTAAACTACACAAAAAGAATAGATGCTCTTTCAGAACCTAAAATTACAACTGTACAAAGACCTTAGTCGGCTGAGTCGAGTGTGTTTTAGGTGGGGCTGGAGCAAAGGCCCCCTAAGTGCAAGAGGTGCAAACTCTGAGGCTGTTTATTTGTGAGGTGCGCTGCTATTACTGACACTGATTAACAACAATGTATCAAGTCAAGCAACTCTGACTTCTAACACATAAACAAACTAATTAGGGCTTATTATTTATACAAGAAAACACAATGTGATTTCATTAAAAAAAATAAACTTGTGCACTGAATCCCAGTGTCTGAAAGCACGTAACAGCAGTCCTCTAAGGTGCAGCAGTGAATAAGATATACCTTTCTGCAATACGCGAGTGACTCACATGCTCTGAGTTCAGTCTCAGATTATAGTCGAGCTATAAGAAAACACATGATGAGCAACAAGCAGATAAATAGATAAATGCACAAGAAAAAAAAACATGAAAAATAAAATCATAGTGGTTTGTAGTGAGGTCTGAAATAGGTGGGAGGGAGACCTAGTGGGTAAAGATCTATTGATCCCATCTTAAATGTCCATAATGTCCTCTTTTTCAGCAAGACAATAAAGCCAAACCCACCCAGTCATGCCCAGTCAGAAATAACATAAGAGACCAGAAAGTTTGTCTTGAACGTGCACTGTAGTTACAGACACAGAAATCTTTGATTTTTTGAAAACTCTCACTGAAAAAATAGGCTTTCCATCAAAAACCTATAAGTGAAGTGTCAAATATATACACAATTTCATTTAATTGACGCAAGTATGCTACTGACTCCCAAAGATTTCTTTTGGAATGTCTTTTTGGAAAAAGTGGATTTAAGTTTATTCAGTAAAATATTTCTTATTAGGACATTATATACACCTAAAACTTCTCAATCTGTCTAAAAAACCCTCTCACAGTGCTTTTTCTCTCTTTTAGAACTTTCAAACTAAAGTTTTCTCATGAACACAGAAAATACAGAGTTCAGTATTAGGATACTGACAATCCAGATGTGAAGAGATATGCACATGTTCTGTCTTCTAACAGAAAACACATCAGAAGCTGTGTAGCAAATGCTCCTTAAACAACCATTGGCATTATCTCTCAGAGGCATCAGTAGCAATGTTACTGTTAAATGGTTTGTGCTTTCCTAATGGAAGTTAAATACGTGTCTGGAGCTAAGGTCAAGAGTGCTGAATCTCTTTAGGACTGGAGATGTGCTCCCTTGACGTCCACGGAAAGTCTCGCACTAAAGTTGGAGATGCCGTTCCTCATCTCACGGTACACACAAGTGGATCTTGAAACAAAGTCCAACTGGTTTTTAGATGGAGCTTCTGCGTTTGAGTCTTCTGTAGGTGTTGACGCTGTGCAAGCCGGTGGACACTGAGCTGATGCCCGAGTGGCGCTGCAGGCTGCACATGCAGCCATTAGAGTGGAGAGGGTTGGAAAAAGCCTCTCCCTGCTCCATGTAGGTGTCTGAGGTGGACAGGTCACGTGGGATGATCATGGGTATGGAATACTGCAGCTTCTCTCTACTCTTGTACCAAAGACAGGAGCACATGGACTGGAAGTGGAGCACCTCAGCATAAACATTTCGCAGGCCGCGACCCGCCGCTCCACCACTACTTCCTCCAACTGCACTCCCTCCACCACAGCCGGACGGTGAGGAAGAGGGGGAGACTGGGTCTACAGAGCAGTTGATGAGTCCGCCTGCCTGACCGTTATGGGAGAGAAGAGCCCTCTGCTCTGCATCTCTCTTCTCATCCTCTGCATTCATAGTCATGAATCGCAACACTGCCAAGTTGAGGAAGGCTCCGATCACAGCCAGACCTGTCAGGATGTAGATGAAGCTGAAGGCAACATACTCGGGCTTGTTCTGCAGGGCTTGCTCACTCTGCAGCGCCACATAGTCCCCAAACCCGATGGTGGTAAGTGTGATGAAGCAGTAGTAGAAAGCATGAAAGAAGCTCCACCCTTCAAACTGGGAGAAGGCCAGTGCCCCCACACATAACGTGCTCATGCAGGATGTGCAACCAATGATCACCATGTTGACCATGGAGACCTCGGTGCGCCTCATTCCAAGGCACTTCTTCAGGCGGTGGAGCAGGAGCCTGACAAAAGTGTTGATTCGCTCACCCACACTTTGAAACATAACTAAGGTAAGAGGGATGCCAAGCAGGGCGTAGAGCATGCAGAAGGCCTTCCCTACATCTGTGCTGGGGGCTGCATGGCCATAACCTGAAGAAAAGAAAGAGAAAGAAGCTGGGTTATTAGGGCAGAACTAATTAAATCAGTGCAGGGGACAGGAGGAGTCTAAGTAAAGAAGGCTGGAGGTATAGAGGAATAGTCAAACCTGGACTCCAGATATAGATTATTTGTATTCTCAGAGCAGCTTCAGACAAATTCAAACACTTCATTTCACAGTGACAGAAGGCAATTGGAGATGAGAATGCACAGTAGTGTGGAAGCAGGAAGGGCCAAGTATTAATGTCGTGTATGGGAGAGAGGGTTTGAATAATTCATTGACAAATGGTCTCTGCAGAGTGGCTTCAGGTAATGAGTGCATTTGCGCCTAATTAGGAATCAACATATCTCCAGATCAAATAAACAAGACACCAAAGGGTAGGTTTCAAATACTGCTCGTTATTTGTTCTTGTGAAAGAAACAAAAATCACTCTGTCCCGAAGGCATTTAATTATAGAAATTATAACACCTCTTCCAGTACAACAAAGAGAGTCAGTGTGTGCTGTGTCTGCGCCACTGAGTCTTTTGAACAATGACAAAGCTCAGAAGTGTAAAAACTGTTAATAAAGAACCAGATTTATGTTGTAGAATATGACATGTCTAAGTTTGGGAAATAAAATGTCCATCAATTTATCCCCATTAAAACAACATTTTTGATCCTCACTAACAGTCAGGGACATGTGTACTTCCTGAAAGGGCTCCATTATAATTTCCAGCATGTTCTCACCACCAACCACTTTCAGCTATGGGCTGAGTCATTGGGATTTGTGCATACTCATGCTTTACAATTGTCTTACCCTGCAGGATACGAGGCCCTCACATGCAACATCATTACTGCCTGAAATATTCTCCTCACATTTGGACCTGTTGCAAATCGGAGCTGAGAGAAGATGTCCCTGATAACAGGATTCACATATGGAAGAGGTTGTCCAACAGTTTGAATGCAATTAGTCCAGGATTGATTTAATTTTTGAGGCTCTGGTTTTGTTGTCACGCTGATCTGTGGTGGTTGAGCCCTCTATCTGACTGTATGATCTGTTTAAAGCTTTCCCGGGTTGTTCTGCCAAAACGTGAGCCCTGATAGCTGATACATCTCTTTGTGGAAGGGAAAACCTGATCTGTTCACCAGGTCCAAAACCAATTGCTTTATCTGTTTTTAATCTAACCCACACTGATAAATTTACCCAAATGTCACTGACAAGGAAGTGACTCAAAAAAGCCCAGTAATTTTAAACTGAAGGACTGATTCTGTGGCTATATAATACTGTATTTAATTAGAAATTGTAAGACAAAATGTAGAGAGCACTCGTTTTGTTTCTTTAAAAAAAGAAATGTATGCTCATCTTGAATTTGATGTCAGCACAGCATTTAAGGTGGATTTGGACCTTTTGACTTCACTCCCATCCATGTTGTTTATCATGTTCACTTTAGAAGCCATTCCCCCTTACTCAAACCAGTCGAATTGGATGTGGGCAAAGTTGGCTTATTCAGCTATGGGTAGCATCCAAACATACTTAACTGCTTGGGCAAATACTTCAACTGTTCAGTAATGTTTATCATTTTAAATTACAAGTAATTTTGATCATCAACAATACAGTATAATTAAACAATTTGAACATACAAACTGTGGAACCTACTGTTAGCTTAAACCCTAATAAATACAGCCAAATCCAAAAGGTGCAGCCTTTAAGAAATCTTATTTTCTCTTTCTTGTAGAAAACAGCCCTTTGTTGGACTCAGTGGAGGAAAAGCCGGAACTTTACTCACTTTGGAAGAGTTTTGTGTGCATATTCACGTATGCCTGCTCTTAAGTGTGAACCTAAAGCTAATTATCATATTAATCTTTCTCAACCCACATAACTGGAATTTCCCCTCGGGGATTAATAAAGTATAATTGATTGATTGATTGATTGATTGATAAACTGACATAAAACCTGGGATATCAGGTGCTTTGGTGAATTTTGGACAGGCGTTCCCCTTTCGATTTTGTAACCTGCTCCAGGTTGTGAGAGTGGCGGGTTTGAAAAGCACGAGGAGCTGGAGTTAGGAGTGTGTGAGCAGGTCCGCCTTACAGGGGACCCATCAAAATCCAAGGAAGTGCAATTATTGCAAATTTTACAAAAACATCAAATCCTGGTAAAAGGTAAAAGGTAAAGGGGATGGGATGAAACGGTGTAGTTACTAAATGAATGATGTGCTTCCTGTTTGTATTATTCAAGTGCCTTTTCAGCTGTGTAGCAGTGCGATTATTCTCTTAACAGCGACACCTACTGTTCCTGTTATATCTTCACTAAGCAAGTAATTGTTTGCTGCCACATTCAAGTTTAAAGTATCATATCTTGGAACTTCAAAGATTCAGGAAACCCAAAGAAATCTCTGTACACAAAGTAGGCAGACTACAGGTGAAATGTTTATTTGTGCTACTTTCAATAGAAAATTTAGGGTTCAGGGTGATTAACCAGTTATTGTAAATTTATATATATTTCACTTTGCATCCTAACTTTTGTGGAAATGGTCGTATTTTAACCTTACTTGGCTTTCATATATTTAAACAGTTTATCATTAGCTGACAATGATTGTAACAATAACAATATGTGTTTATGTATCGTTTTGTTTATTACTTTGAACAATGTGTAGTTAAATTGTTTGTACATTGCTTTTTCAAATAAAATTCAACCTTGCTGTGCAGCCCCATGCGATGTTCAAGTGTTTCAGCTTCTCAATGTATGGATAAACATTTTTAATCCTGTTTCAAAGTTCCCATGAACAGCTCACTGAGTGACAATAGCTGACACGGATGTGTTTCCTAAAAAGAAATGGAATATGGACTGCATTTATATTGCGCTTTTAAGGTCTTATTGACCACTTTGAACACTTTTAGACAACAAGCCACATTCACACAAACACATCTCTGCAGACGCAGCTAAATGCATAAGTCTGCAGTATCTGACCAGTCTGCTCCCTCACGTTGCAACTCAGGTCTGAATATTAATGTCCTCTTTTTTATGACTATATATTAAAATCATAACTTTCTGAGGAAAATTTGCATTATTGCTTCCATTTTAGAAGGTGCCATTTACAACGCTCTTTTTTCCTTCATTTCAATTAATCTATTACTCTCCCCTCAAGCACTGTATCAAAGACATTTTATTAAACACAAAATGGTATTTTCCTTTTCCTTTACATTCTACACAACACTAATAGAGAAAAGTTTCAACTAAAAACTTGTCATTTCAATTGCAGGACTCCAAATAAGGTTGCTGGGGAAAAACCCACAAATCCCTTTTATGAATCTAACCTTTAATTCTGAGGGCTAGGTTGTGTTTTTGCTTTAATGCCTTGTTTAAGATGTCAGTACAGCATGTAAAAAGCTGTGATTTTGAGAGACTGAAATGCTTATCAAAAATATACCATGGAGTGAGCAGAACAGTTTGTTCAGGTGAGCATAGAGACAATGCTGCAGGCCTGTCACGAGCTGTCTGGAGCAAGGAGCAGCTTATCGAGACATGGGGACGACCGGAGTGACAGTGGCGCTCGTCAACATCAGACGCTGGAGCCGGAGGCGACAAGGCAAGTGGTGCTAGCATGGTATGGGGGAGTGAAGGAGTCCCAAATGACAAGCTCTTCCTCCCACAGCCTCCCCCGCTTCCCTAACAGTGACAATGTTATCACGAGACAGGATGTCTACACTGCTGCTTGTCCTTGGATGCAGGAGAAGCCACGAGGGCTATTCGCTTCTTATGTATCTGGATTACAGTCACTAACAGAGGGAAGTTGTATCTTCAAACATGGGCAAGACATAAAGCTCTGCTGGGGAACAAGCCCCGTTACTCAAATTACATCTCTTTTCATTAAAAAGGCATGTACATGAAATGTGAAGAATAATGAACTTCAGCACCTTCTCTTTTTTTCTGGTTAAGGAAAAATAGAGGATATTAATCATTATGAAAAATATATTTCTGCATACATATAGACACAAAAGAGGTACTCTGCAAGTACAAACAATGAGAAAGTGAGATGTTTTGCATTATTCTGGCAACTGCTCCCTTGGTTTAATCCTCTGGATGTGGTCTTTTCCCTGATAGTTCACCCACCTCTCTATGTCATCCTACATCAATACCCCAAAAAAAGGAATCTTATGAACTATGACCTCCATTCATTCATAGAATTTACAACAATATGTCAATACGGTTTTCACTGTGGTGAATGTAAGTGAAATAATCCTTTATCTGAGTTCGAGTTTGTTCCAACATTTCAGCCTATTGTCTATTTTATACATTAAACAGTAAACCCCAGCTACATCAGAAGAAAAGAAACTGAACTTTTACTAAAATAGTCAAAATCGTATTCAGTTAGTTGAGCTGACAGGTGGCTGGCAGCTCAGGCAGAGGAGGAGAGTCAACGTTCAACACTCATCACAAAGATCCCTGAGCTTAGCTTGTAGCTTATTACATTAGTCATCCTACCTTGTTATCCAACTGTAATCGAAGACACTTAATCACAAAATGCACCTGAAGTGTCACCCTTTGCTTCACTCCTAATGTGGGTTTCAAACTCCTCATTTAAACAATGGACTGCTAGGTACAAGCCACTTTTGTGCATCAACAACGTGCACACTGTGGCACACGATGTGCAAGGCTGTACAGATCCTTTGTTAAAAGTCTCTGTTTGAGATTTTTGAGCTCATCAATACTAGAGCATGTGCCCCAGTGTCCCGGAGGTACAAGAAACAATGCTCCTGCTTACACTGTTTCACTGACCTCGGAAGAACCTCAGACTCTTCACCCTGCTGTCAGGAGACGAAACATTAACACTGAATATGTTTGGTTTTAAAATAGCAGTGTCATTATGAGGGAATGGCCACAACTAATTGTATACATTTCATGGGTAGATGAGGGAAAGAGAGGGGAGACATCTGTGAAATTACAGGCTATCAGATTTTTTTCATAAGGAAACACTAATTCTCTCTGGAATGAGCTCAGATTCTCAATTTGTGTTGGGATTGTTGCAAGATAGAAAATTATTATCAAAGACTTTTGCTGCTCCCCGAGGCTGGCTGTCTCATAACCTAATTTCTGCAATTATCATGTGAAAGAAAATATGAAAATTGCATAACACCGAAAGGAGATAAGAGCTTTTAAAAGACTTATTAGGCAAAACCAACAGGCGAGGAGGCTTCAGCAGAACACAGGTGCACCATGCTCCAAATTCTCATTCCCTCCTCGCTCCTGCCTCTCATTAAGGAACCAGAATTCACAGCTAATCATGTAAGTTCATGCCTATTGCAACTGGCTTGTGTTAATTTAAATGCCACAAAACTTATTATTTTACAGGCAAGAGACATATTCCTTAATGATAGCTGTGGCCTTCTGAAATACTGCCAACCGTCTGAGATCAAGAGATTTAATTTCAAGAATTTAATCCAAGTCTGTTGGACATTTTTACCTTCAAGCTCATTTCATAATTTTTAATCCTTCCATATTGATTTTAGCGAAAGGTTGCACAGCTTAATTCTGTGCTGAGTAACCCTCAATCGGATTTTCTAAATGGAATGCCTGATATCTTCTAACTCGGTTCATCCGTGGCAATGCAGATGCGAAATTATTTCTAGTTGTCATTACATCTTTCTGTGCTCCAAGAGCTAGTTTGTCCCCAAACATGACAGCTCTGTGTATACACTTCCCTCCCCTGTGTGTCTGGCTCAAGAGCACAGCACCACCCACAATGTCCACTGCATCTGAAGTCTCCATTACACTGATAAATTAGCCTGGGATAAAAACAGGCTTTGAAAATACATCAAAGAATGGCATAATGTAGCTCCTAGGGCTCCAGTTCTCTGTCACTCAATTAAATTTTCATTGATTACAAGGTACAATTTATTCTCACCAAACAAGATGAAGGGCACAACCCATTTGTTAAGTGCAACAGGGGAAGGTCTCTGAAGGAGGTGGTACATTCACCAGGGGCATTCATTATTTACATCATCAGTCATTTGTTAACGAGGAGCAAAAACAAATAATAGATGTGAGATTACATGTTATGTTACAATATATACACATACATCAAACCAGTCTCCACGGTGTCCATAGAGATGCAGACTCTTGGACAGAAATGCTGGTGACAGCATCTCCCGCTCTGGGCTTGAAGAATAATATCCTCAGACATCTCGAGATCCGGCAGTCCCATGCTCTATAATACACTCGATGTGTATATGTGTGTGCATGTTGTGAGGGTTCATTCAGAACTTAAGATGAAAAGATGGAAACAGTCACCTGCTGAGTTTTGTTTTCTTTGTGTCCTCATAATTGAGTTACCTTTTAGAGGGACCAAAGGAGACAAGTTTTCATCTTTTACTCGAACTGTACTTTCTACAACTGTTTTGTAAGACATCAGAATTCCCTCTTCAGACACTCATAGCTATAGTCTAAAGTTAAATTATGTGTGAAAGGCTGTTTGAAAAAGGATTTATGGTGAATGTTAAGTTAAAGTAACTGGCATTGCTGGATTGCACAAATTGACCATGAAGTACAAGTTATGACCCCATACACTTTGGGCTTCTACCAATATTGTTACAAACTAGACAGTTACAGAAAATAAAGAACATACAAAATAAAACACGAATACATATCATGTAAAATATGTCACTTATTTGTCACAACCTTATCCATGATTTACACAGCATCTCCTGTGTCTGTATTTGGATCATTTTAACATCACACAGCTCATGGTTGTCTGTACTGCAGCAATTCTACTGTCGTAGTTTATGCCCCTTTTCCACCGAACATTTTTGTAAAGGTACGGCTCTACACGGTACGACTCTACCCTGATTGGGAGCTTTTCCACCGCGGGTTGAAGGTGGGACCCGTTACGATTTTTAGTACCGGCTAGTACCTGCTTCAGAGGTGGGTCTAGTCGGTACGAGCCGATACTAAAATGTCACGTGATCAGTGCTGTCCACTGATTGGTCAGGTGAAATTACATCATACACGCGACGAAGCTCGGGGAGCTTTAAATAATTACCCGCCATGTATGAAAACACACCTGCGAGAGCAACAGAGAATAAACAGAACTATGAATATGGAAGACCAGAGAAGGAAAGCCAACCCATGGACGATGAGACCTGCAGACCTTTCTGTGTGTGGTGGCCGAGGACCGCATACAGAAGGAACTGGACGGAGCGACACGAAATGAGAAGGTGTTCCAGGAGATAGCCAAGCTGATGGCTAACAATGGCTATCACTGGAATTCTCAGCAGTGCTGAGACAAGCTGAAGAGCTATTACCGGCAGGTAAAGGACCACAACAGCCGGAGTGGGTCAAACCGAAAGACATGGAAGTGGTTCGACCAAATGGACAGCATTTACTGCGAACCGGGGCAAGGAGAGTGGCGTGGATACGCCGACGTCTTTGTTGGAGGCGATGGAAAATGGTAAGTGTTGTTCTTATCCCCTTGGTGCAACGCTTATATCTTAACAAATGCATGTTTTATATCGTAACAAACACATGTTCAGTCTTTAACTTGTGTAAAAAGTTACACAGGTGTCTCATGTAAGTTGTTCTGAGTGAGCTAGCAAACAACGCTGTTTTGGAAGGCTAGCACAGTGTCTCACCTATGCAGTTACGTGTATGCGTTTCGTATATTCACACTTTTTTTTTTTTTTCCTTTGTATAACCGATGAGTGTTCGGTTGCTGAGGTCAGCGAAGATCCTCCAATCCCGCAGGCTTCAGAACCGAAATTGGCATCGCAATCTGCAGCTGAGGCAACAGCTGCTATCTGCATTCCACCGGCACCAACACTGGCGTCGACGCCTGTATCTGAGACAACTCCTGCTGTTTACTTTTGTACTGTCTTTTTTAATAAAGAGCTTGGTTTAACTAAACAATATGAATTGTCAACTGCATTACACATTACACTCCATCGTTGTGTTTACTTTTGACTAACCACGGCGGGACACTTTGTAGTCGCCTGAAACCGACGTCACGTTAGTGGTGAACGGGCCGACTCTGCCCACTTCCAGGTCGCGGTTTGTGTGGAAAAGGAAATGGTACTGGTGCCGTGCTGTGCCGTGCCGTGTAGTCTATATCGAACCGAGTAGAGTAGGGCTAGCTCGGCAATGGAAATCTTGCCACTGTTTTGGAACCCAGGCTGCCCTCAGCGAGGTCAGTCTCTGTGAGCAACAGCCCATATTTATCAACCTCTGGTGTTGCCAGAAGATAGCCAGATAATGCATAACAAATATCCAGTTAATGGCCTCTTGTTCTGTGGACCAGTCATTGTTTATGTGAGGCCAAAAAAAGATAGATTTTGATTTTCTTGGTGGAGAGTAATCTCTACTTCTGATTTCTAAGTATAAAAGACTTTTTGACAATTGTCAAATGAAATACTAATACTAAAAGATGACCTACCTAAACCCTTTTTTTGCTCAGTCATGCATCAAGTGACGCAGACGCAGGCGCAGGTACTCGTCAGCTCTTTGGCAATAATGGGAACCCAACAAGATTGGCAAGTAGCAACAACACAGCCTACGGGCTACAGTGGGATGCCATCCCTTCACCATGTTGTAGCAGACAAGCTTTTCAAGGGATATAGGTAGTTTCTGGATGTGAGTCCAGGTCTGTTTGTATGTTGTAGACCTGAGACCACTGATGTTAAACTTTTTCCTTTCAGAAAGAGTGTCTTTAGTCAAACCACATTTTCTGTTCGTGCTTCTCACACTTGGAATTCAATACCACACACAATATGTGAACTCCCGACTCTGACCTCTTTTACCAAACATCTTAAAGCTTGGCTATTGGAGGAACAGCACTGTTGCCACAATCCTGCCTAAACATGTATGTGTTTTATGATCCACTAAACTCTTCATTGTTCTTGCTTTTCTCTTTTATTTTCTGTCCTATTGTGTTTTCTCTCTGTAATTATTCCCTCTTTTCACACTGGCCATGAAGGCTAACTATTCTAATTGTTGTTACTGTTGTTTTAGTGATTTTACTATCCTATGTTGTTGACATCAATCTGCTGGAGGGACTAAAGATGGAAATTAGCCATTGGCTATAATCTTGCATATTTACATGTATATGTTCATTAATATGTATTGTCCCTGCTTTAAATAAACAAACAAAAAACAAACAAACCTGTTAGTAATGGTAATGGGTAACCAGTCTTGTTTTAGTAAATGTACTTGCATTTTAAAATCCCTTTACAGACAATCCTTACGATGTACCAAAGTGCTTTACAGCAGGTAATAAATAAAGAGAAGAATAAGTAATGATTAAAGTTACTTGCTCGATGGCAAAGGCAGCACTTTACTGTGTAATTAACTGCGATTTTATATCAGTCTACTAAGAGAACTCAGTTGAGATGTCGGATATTGGTTGCATGATGAATAGTTCAGTCCTTACAGCTTGTCAAATCAACAAGAACAAAATTCTAAATCGCCCCTTTATATGTGTGTGAGAGTACATGTGTGTACATTTGTGCAAAAACATCATTATCCAAAGTATTTCAGAATTTTTCTGAATGCCAAGCTTTGTGTCGTATATGCACAAAGTGGGGCAAAGTGACAGGTTATAATTTATAGCTTCACTAAGAGGACACGACTGTTGGTAACACTGCAGTGGTCTGTAAACAAATTCCTTCTGCAAAGTTGAAGTGTGTCGAGAGGCGTTACGCACAATCACGGTATTCAGCCCTATATGGCCAGCCTAGTTCTTCACCATACAGGTGGCCTGAGGAAGCATCCTGGTCTGATGTCACCCTTATCTGCGTTTACGCCATCCCTAAAATGCTGAACAGATTGGGGAATGTTATGTTCAACCATATGAGTAAACACGGATCAAGTCGTCAGCTTGGTAGAGGCCGTCTTTGAGCAATAGTCGGCACCGCTTCCCAGCATGCCTTCTCCTCAGCTCACTTTCATCTTCAGCTATATCTTGCCAAAAATATCACTGCACAACCGGACAAAACTGTAACTCTCGTCCACTTGTACACAGCAGTCATTTCTGTTAATGACACCCAAAGATGTTACATTAAAAGACGACCGTGATATGCTGTTTCCCACGAACAAAGTCTCATCTCCATCTTAAACTTGGACCCGCAGACCCCCATCAATTCTCATTCACAGACACCTCAAACTCCAGGCGACCCTGTGATTGTTTATTCAGGCACTCAAACACAGCTCTGGTCCTCCCACCTCCCCAAAGTACACTGTTTAGCTTTTGACCCACAAGGCCTCACTGACAACTGCTGTGTAATGTCCAGAATTCTAGGAAGTAATCTTATTGGGGAAAAAAAGATTAAAGTCACATGGGTCATGAATAATAACAACAAAGAAAGCTTTTCATGTCATTTTAAAGACTTGATGTAACTTCTGTGGATTGTAGAAAAGTCAGTAAACACAGAACTTTATGAAAATGAGGGAAGAATTCACCACAAAGCAACACAATGCTTTGTGTTGTTTGGGGGATAAATATCTTTGGAGGAGACTTTTGGAATTGTTCCCGTCGTTACCCACACATTTAGGTAAAAAATAACACATGGCAGTGCGTCGAGAGTGGGAAATATTGTGAAAGCATCCAGTCAGGGCAAATGTTGCGCTCTTTATTCACTTTCAAAGATAATTGATGAACTAAAACAACACTTGCGCTCCTCAGTCATTTAGATTACCACAAATGGTCCCTAAAACAAAATGCATGCCTGCTGCAGGCAGTTTTATGTGCTTGAACAAATGTTTTAGTGATGAAGACAGCTTTAAGCTAATATAAGTAGAAACAACTCATTAACAAAATCATGGCCAGAAAGCATGTAATGGATGGACATTTGTCAAGGCTTGCTTCT
Organism: Odontesthes bonariensis; assembly: GCF_027942865.1. NCBI lineage: Eukaryota > Metazoa > Chordata > Actinopteri > Atheriniformes > Atherinopsidae > Odontesthes > Odontesthes bonariensis. The sequence continues at coordinate 10,476,478 of NC_134529.1, forward strand.
TTTAACCATGACCACAATCATTTTCTAACCTTAAGCAAATGGTTATTTTAACCCAAATGAACGGTTTTCCATAACGGGTCAGTTTAAGGTCTTAACTGATTTCAAACCCACAGGTTTAAACTGACTTTTTTTGGATGGCAGAGAGAAGATTAAAACCTATCCAAACATTAACTTCAGCTGTAACAGATCAGAGAATGTTTTTCTTTTTGTAAATGAGGGCTGAACAGTTTTAGAAGACATTGGTAAATGTTGTTAACCTGCGAAAATAGCACCAGCACATACAACAGTCTTGGCTTAAATGGTGACCAGGTGTACACAGTACCTGGTACTTGAGTCTAACTATTTGAATGTCAATTTGTTTTGTCACTCCAAAGTGCTTAAAATTAGAATCTTAATGGAGACTAGTTCAGATCAACAGGTTGAGCACTGAGTCAACTAATTGTAGAGTTGTTGATTCAGACCCAAAAAGTTTGGTCAACATTTATTTCAATAAGATTAAAAAGATTACCTGATTAAAAACACACAACATGTAAGAAATATACATGTAATATCCAATAAAGAAATGTGATGGAAGTAAAACTTGGTACTTTTTAAGGTTAAATTTTTGGTTATCCTTCCTGCAAACGGCTTCTGAGATTCTTTGGCCATCAGGGTTTTTATATATCTATCTGAAGACATTTATGGTTTAGGTCGGTCTTCTAAATTAAGAACTTGAGCAAAAAATGTCACTTCATCAAAATTTAGACTTGTTTTTTTTTTAAAGAATGCACTAAATAACCATTTGCAAACTTCTGACCCTGAAATTTGTGGTGCGGATGCCAGACAGGTTTTCTTCTGATGACTTTTCCATGATGACACATTTGTGCAGGAGTAACTGCACAACCACTACTAGCGCTTACCTCTTTTAGAAGCTTTCTTTGTCCTTTGGGCTTCAACTTGGCCTCCGCCAATTTTGTTAACTACCATTTTTTAATTAGAAGAAAACAGTCCCCCAAAACACTTTGCTTTCTTCTTAATGTCCTCTGCTTTGTGATTATGGCTTGAGGTCTGAGATTCTTCTGAGAGCTCAAATCTCTTGGGCTGCTCAAACTTTACATTTTTTACACACACAATTTTACTCAATGTATCAGTAAACTTAAATACTGAAAAGAATAATGTTCTACTCAGTGATCTCACAGTATTAAAAATGTTGAGTGTCTTTTCTAGAAGTCACTGTGTGTGTCGAAGGGTAATATTCTTTAAAAGTCCATTCACTTTGTACTAATTAATATGCATACATTTCACTGATAGTACCTCTTGATGTTTTTCATGTAAGACTTATAATGATGTCAGAAATGTCAGCTTCTACGATGTTCTGCTAATTCTGTTAGTGGACTTAAATGGTAAGAGTAATATCTCCAATCAAACATTCATTATATGCTTCAGCAGTGAAGAAGGAGCCTGTCCAGTCTGTCCAGGGAGATGAACATACACAGAGAAAGAAAAAGGTTGACGCAGGATGTATTTATCACAAGCAATCTGATGTAACGCCAGAGGACACGGGACATTGGCAGAGCGTCTGTCTGGGTTAACTTTAACTCGGTTAGCCCTATGTAGGCTCCAAATCGGGCCTGGGAGCATGTGCTCTCATCCAGCATGCAGCTGAGACCCAAACACTGCAGCGTCACAAGCGTTGAGACAAAAGCAACCAGGCGTTAGACCTGAGAGCTGCCACTGCTCTGAATTATCTGTCTTGTAGTAAGACCTTATCGTTGTGCAATACAACCACAATCTCTACACACTGTTAAAGCCCCTTTATCCACACACTCGAAAGCATCAATCTGTGACTGTGTGTGTCCTCGGCCAATGTTTTGCTTTCACGGAAAAAAAAAGAAAATAAATAAAACAGAACGCTATCAGCAGCTGTTTCCAAATGTACAACTTAGGTTCCTTTTTAGGGGATATGAGTGGAAACCTTGGCAGGCCACAGTTTTCCATGAGGTCAGTAAGCAAGGCATTCCAAGCTGAGTGTGAGATCTTTGGGAGCATGAGCTAATTAAATAAATCACGTGATTTATTGTACCTGATATACAGCTGATATAAAGTTTGTTTAAAAGTTACAACATAGCTGGACTTAAATAGTTCTTTCTACTGATGTAAACTGCACAGGAGGAGGAACAGAGGATAGAAGTGGACAGTGATGAGATGTTAAGGGAAATGAAGCAAGAATATGTAAGATTAAGAAATACAAATGAAGGCTTGAACAGTTTGAGCACATCTCATTCTTTGCTGCACTGTAGTAAATATAAAATAGACCAGTTCAAAAGGTAGACCATCTGATACTTTAAAATGTTAATTTTGGTGGCAAGTCTTGCATTTGTACTCATTGCTAATGTAGGAACTCAGAGTTGGTATTGCTTTCTCAGCTTTTAGGAGGTCTACTCAAATGACAGACATATCCGTTTCAAGTGCTCAATTTGTGCAATCTGCTGTAGAGGTGTGCTTGTGTGGGTAAGAGCAGAAAAAAAAACTGAAGTGAGGACTTGTCGTGTAATATGCTACAGGAAATTAAAATATTAAGCTACTGTTTGACTATCAGACAAAAAAGTTGGGGAGGACTGGCCTATACAGAAACGAGTTCCAGGTGTCACTGAGGATGATGGTATGGGGATTACAGGGATCACTTTCTGTGGAATATATAAAGGACAAAGACACTTACATTTAGGCTTGGAAATGGGAAAAGTGTGAGTGAGGAGATAATTACTGAAATACAGAAACTATCAATTTTCTTTGATCCTTTTGCACAAGAGTTTTATGTTTGTCTCGTGATGTAAAGATGCAAAAGCACTGTAGAACAAACACTGTGGTTGTCATTTCTGAAACATCCGAGAGGTCTCTCTTATTCAGTTTATAATACATTTCCTATGAAATCAGTACTGTGCCAATAAAAACAAACCATGTGTAAGCCTTAATGCTTATTTCACGTACACTCTGTGTCATTTGTCTTCAGTTGAAAGCCGTTTGAGCCTCTTTTCACTGCTGACTCCTTCCTCTCACCTCTGTTTCTGACCCATCAACCAGTCATTCAGAGAGCATTTGCTCTCTCTTTGTAGCCCATGTTTGCCTCCGTCACCTGATTCCACAGATGTGTGCGCTCGCTCTGGCCCCTGTTCAACTCGTTCAGCTCCTCTCGGAAAGCAGCTGCTATCCTAAACTTACATGTGCTGGCAGAGGGTGAGGGTGGGGTCACCATAGTCTGGCACTATAGCACAAATATCACATTACACTGCAAAAAGGACAACAATATGGAAAAACCTAGGGCTAATTGAGACAAACAAGCACTCAGACTCACAATGATATGCATTTGTAATACATTTAATGGAAAATTGACCTTTGTGTTGCATATGTGCTTCTTCAGTCATTGTTTCTTTATCCAGTTCTACTTCACTCATATTTGCAGCAAAGAAATACATCTCTGAATGTTTTAGCCTTTGCTCTGATTATAATACAAGAAACTAGTTCAACGGTACATCATATGCAAGAGAATTCTTCTCTATTATTTTTTTTCCCCCAAAAGGCCAATTCATCTGTCAGAGGGGGCGAATGCTGGCCAAGATTCCCCCAAACATTTTTGCTTAAGCTTTCAGTGTAAATGTGTTAAGTTCGGCTCCACCAGAGCTGAAACTGAAGCAATATTTCAGACCTCAACACGTCAATAGGCAGTGAGACTACAGCTTGAAGATCATTGCAGAGCATGTTCACTGACTGGTTCTTATGTGCCGTTAAAAAATACACACTCACATGCAGAAACCATGACATGAGCAAAAGAAAAGAGGTTGAAGTAACAGTAAAAACAACAACAACTGGGAAACAGTAAAAATTCTTTATGGTCAGCTGAAGCGGAAATTATATGAAAAAAATGGAAACATACTTAAGTGCCAATTGAGGCTTCCGCTCCACTGAAGAATCTGAAAATAGCTGCAGTAGAACATCTCTGTGGAGTAACGTGCCATACTTCCGCCGTGTCAGACCACTTTTTGTTTGATTGATTTTGGACTGCTGCCCTTTTGGTTACATCATGTTGTCGCACCCTTTTCCTCTGCAATAATTTAATGGCACACAAATAGATTATTAGCCTGTTCAGCTATTTATCATTCTGACCCAATACTTGCACAACTGTCACAGGCTTAACATAAATCAAGCCACATTTTCTGCTGCTTTTCCAGCTTATTTAGATGGACGCTTGTTTTATCTGATTAGTTTTACTTTGCTGTGGCTTTTTTCAGCTCGTTTCTGTCCGTGATTTATGCAGTATGTGACATGTAACATTATTTTGACAATAGCAGGGCCAATAATGCGAGTGAAGGAATAGGTGACGGGGTTGTCTCATCCGGAGCTACTTGTGGCAAAACACAAAAAAAATATATGGCCTGTTCTACGATGTAGGTTCAACATATCCAGGGTATCTTTAGATGATCTGGTTAAAATATTCCATAAGTTTCCTGACATTGGATATGCGTATGTTCATGTAAAACAGATGAAGTTGGCATGAGATGACCAATCACAGTCAAATATTTCTATCAGGTAGAAAAACGAAAATCAATACGGCTTCTGCAGCCAAAGGAGAGAGAACAGCTGACAAACAAAAAAAAAGAATAAGTTAGTAGTTGTTACCCTATTATCTATTTGTTTTTCCAACTATTCAATATACTGATAATAAACAAATCTGTGAGTTTCAGCAGCAGCTTGAAACCACTTCTTGCTTTACTAGCTAGCTTTTTTTACTAAAAGTAGTGGGTTGCAAGTCATATTTTTTTTAATGCCAAATTCAAGGAAGAGCAGCTACATAAATTGAAGTAATTCACACCAAATATGCAAGTCCTGGATCAAGAGTTATTTATAACACCAAAGCTATATAAAGGTTTGCTGAGCTGGGAGACACAGTGTTAGTGTTAAAATTTCCAGAGAAGAGCACTGATGTAAAACTCAACCATCAGAAATATGTGGGTGTCTCAATTGTGCTTTAATCTCTGCAGTTTAAGGGTGATTTTCTAAAATGATATTTTGCTGAAATATTTCAAACCACAAGCCAACATGAGGCAATGTGTGGTTGCTTTTACAAATAATCTACACTCTCACGGGAACACGAGGATGTGTGGTCCTCTGACATTAGCTTCACTGGAGACACAAGTGCCCATCAGCATCCTGTCTGAATGGAGCATCGCGTTAGTTCTGGCAGACCACGTAGTCAACGCGCCCTTGCCTATTGGCCGACGCCAACCCAACCCCTATGGCTCCACAACCAGCTGCGCTCAATGGGTAATCAGCTCCTGCTTGTAATTGGATGCTGGCATTTGGGGCACTTCATTTAAACTTGGTTTGCTGTCACTGCTTTTTTTGCTTTCTGCTTGCACCCACCACCTCCCCTGCTCCACCGATTTTTCATTGCCAACAATGTCATACTGTTGTTCATCGTTGCTTGCTCTGTTCTAGGGGGTTTGTTGCCTTTACAGCAAATGGAAGGCACTCCACCTGAAGATGCTGCTGTTCCCTGTCTGGCTTCCATGGAGCTCATGGAAAAGTCGGGAACTTCCTCCGAACAGAGCCATACCGCCAAACACAAATTGTATGCATTCAGAATAAGATTCTGAAATTCATCTCTGTTTCTCGTCTCGTTTTGACGAGTGGTTCTGACAGAACTGGGCTTATTGCCACATTGTAAAGCTATCATGTGACATGCCATGTGAAGGATGAGACGAATGCTGGCACCTGACCCAATGAGCAGAGGCAATTAAATCAAGTAATTGATCTTATCAAGGTGTTATTTGAACCCCAAACTGCATTACTTACTGCTTCACATCTTCTGCACTGAGATGTTGTTTTGCTGTTTATCTTGCTCTTATGTCATTTTACTGTCTCAGAACTGACAGATGAAGCTGAACAAATGGCAATAATAAAAGCTGTTCGGCTAAGAGCTGTGTCATAATAGAGTCGTGCTGTCATTCGCACCATGCATTCAGTGCTTTGACCGAAATTCCTTGAAACAAAACAAAGAGGCCTCAACCGAATTGAGTGTCATTGTAAGATGAAACACATTTGTTAGATTTTTGTTGTTTCTGTTCCATTTTGCTCACCTTGTACTTACATTATCTTTAATGACATGAGGAAAATGCAAGGTTAGCTTCACAAGTTTTTGACCAAATTACTGTAATCATCACAGTTTTTCTATAAAAAAGAAATGTATCCCTGTTGTAAAGACCTTGTTGTAGAATCTTTTCAGCCAATACTTTACATGCACGTGTACACCATGTGAGAATAAATTCCCATTTCTATCTCCAAGTGTGTCACTAACTTTGTAAAAAACTATATCACAAAATGACCATCCAGGTCTTCCTGTCACCTTGGTGAGGTAACAACTGCCTCGGGGTGCCCATATGGCCAGAGCAGACAGATCAATCTGCAGGTTCACCACACAAGACTCACTGTGCCAGGAGATACATCTGTGAGATTTGTTGTAACCTACTTGGAAACAAAGACTAAGGAAACTGAGAGCTTCAGCATAATACTTCTGCAATTATGTGTCAACATTTTCTACTAAATTGCTTTTGTTTTACCATGTATCTGATTACTGCTGTGCATTGCATCTTATGCAGCAAACCACTGACGTAGTCAGGTTAATGTCCAAGCCTGTCAGACAACCACAGTAATGTAGAGAAACAAATAATGATGCTGTAAGAATGTGTCCTGTCGGATTTTTAAAGATAAAAATAGTCCTGAAGCTCAACTTGCTCTACTAACAGAATTCATTTGTGAGCCTGTCTACTCATGATAGAAAAATAGGTCTTTTGAGCAATTATCTTGCATCAATACATCCTCAGGTTTCATTGTGACAGAGTCTTTTAGTAGCTGCATCAGGAACAAAGTTCTGAGGTAACATAGTTAACTCTGGATAAGGAGGACATCAGTGTGGGATGGATAACTTGGCAAAACTTTGGACAAGGAAAGACCAATTTATCTTCCATTTCAAACTAAACGTGGACATAACTTTATACCATCTATCATCATAATCAGTTGTATGTCACTAACTGTAACCGAGATCGAGTACATACATTTTCAAGCAAACCAAGTTTTGGTTGTGCTCTAACCAAAGAATTGCATTCATATGCATTGTACTTAGATGTTACTCCTTACCCTGCCTTAATGTGTACCCTGCTTTTTCTGCTGTTTCTTTTTTCCCTCCATAAGGAACCATATTTCACAAAACTGACATCACACTCTACTAAATACCATTTGAAATGAGGGATTTAAACCATTGACTTGTTAAGAAAATATTTACTGAGATCACAATAAAGGGAGAAGGAACAATTTCACTATAAATTTCTACTTTAGCAGCGAAAGAAGCCACCAAGTTTATTGATATGTTTTGGACACTGGAATCTACGTCTATCGTTTTTATAGTCTGTGATCTGTACATGTGTAAGAGGCCAAATGCTTCCTAAATGTCTTTTTGTGAAGCAGTGACAGAGAGCATAGTAACTGAAGGCAATAAATTTTGGCAAACATTACTTTTTAATGTTGCAGTGATAGCTTGAGGGATTACAGGCATGCTCGTCTAAATATCTTTTTGGTGATGCCTTTATTGTTTTAGTACCAAAGAAGGAGAAAGCTTCCTGCATTGTGTTTACATTTCTTAACATATAAAACCTGTTGCCTTTTCACGTAAGCTTAACAAAAGCAAGTGTAACTTGTGGGCTTTATCAAAACATTCCAAATGTGGATGGACGCAACATATCCGGTAAAAGTCATGTTCTGTCTAGCATCCAATAAGTAACACAGTTTACAGGAATAGATGGACTGAAACAATGCTGGGCAGAAATGAGTCAGCTTTCTGAAGCCAGACGGACATTTTTCACTTTACAGACTTCACGACTCGAGTAACCCGTGTTTTCACAAGAGCTAGAAAGAATATTCCACATTTACAATGATGTTGTCATTGCATTTCTTTTTTACTTTTCCTCCTGTTTTGTTTTTAAAACATCATACAAGTCATAGTACCCCAAACCCAATAAAATCATTACCTCAACAAAACCATGACCTGCCCCTACTCTCTATGTTTTAATCTACCTAATTTATGTGCTTATTTATCTACTGCCTTTAACCAACCAGAGCTAAACAAACAAAAGGAATCTATTGTCAAAGACAGTGAAAGACAAATTATGTGTTCGACCTTCACCATAAATTGTCCTCATTGGGTGTGTGTTCATGCAGGCAGAAATAACCTTTGACATTTGTAGAATATGCAACTTCTAGTGGTAGTAAGAGCAACTGCATGAATGATGAACAGAAAAAAGAATGGTCTCCATTAAAGTAATGCTGCATTATAAGAATTTGTATCTTAGCCCTAACAATGATTGTTTTAGTCTTTATTTCTAACTCAAACTAAGTGATGTTGTTGGCTAAACCGACCCAGGAAGTGAAAATTTCAATTGTAACACGTTGAAATTACATGTTAGCAAGGCAACCAGCAAAATGGCATTCTTAAGGCTGAGGGTTGCGTTACAAAAAAGGATTTATTTTAGCTCTAATCATGATCTTGTTCTTATCCTAACCAAGTATCATTGTTTAAACCCAACCACGAAGTGCCAAAAAAGTTTAAATGGTTGCTGTGTGTTACTAATTGAACAAAATTGAAATACCCACTCAGGTGCTGGTCTTGAACACATCATACCATTCATAAACACTTAGAATACTTAAGAATGACATCTGCTCAGGTGGAAACTCTCATATGAATCATGTTTTCCCCCAGCCACTTGTGGGGGGCAGTACTTCACAGAACGTTCTTATGGGTCATATTTAAGGGTAGGAACACATTACCATTTCAATAATCGTTTCAGTTAGGGGAATTCTTTGTGTTTTAATTTTGCCCAAATGGTAGATTTACTGTAGAATATACTCTGAGTACTAAATTTTTTCCACAAAACTTAATGTCAGTAGACATTTCTAATCTGTCCTTTTGACTAAATTCCACCATCCACCATATTTTTATAAAAGCAATTGGTCAGAATGCTCACTTTGTGCTTTGTTATATAACTAGGAGACACTACTTAATGCACCATTACCAGCACTGGCACATTGGATAAATCATAACTTGCAGTCCTGTCTGGAACTTGCAGTTGTTAGCAGTTCTCATTCCATGGGAATTCTAATGCAATGGGAGTGGAAGGATTTTTCTGGTGATGGTAGGCTTGATATAATTCTCATTCAATCTCTTAAAAAAAACAAGAGAAAATATAACAAAACCATTTCACTACATGCAGTATCTAAGAAGTTTTTGCTGTTGATGTCATAGGTGCAGCAGCAGGAACACTTTGCATGCATCATTAGAATCATCGTACATCAGCATGTACCTGGCGGGAAGATTCATCACCTGACATTTGGGATTTCAGGATAATTGCGGAACAAACAGTTTAGCAACCTCTTGTTTCACCCCATGTTTCTCACAGGAGCTGGGCTTTGAATTAACTGCATACTAATAAACCCATGCTCTGTTTTAGGCACCAAGGGGGTAAACACAACCCACCTATCACTGTTATTATTATCATAATGCCCGGTGTGTGACAGTCCACTTCATCCAAGTTGGCTTGTAGAGAGATTAAGCAGATGCTGGTATGAAATTACAAAACAAATTCCCCAGGGACACGGTACATAAGCCGGTTGAGCTATAGTCGCTTGGCGCTGTCGGGCTGAATCATTCCTGTGCTTGGAGCCAGTTGGAGAAGCGTAAAGCTAACAGAACACCCGGGTAACCAAAGCATTCAACAGAGAATCCATCTCTGGTCGCAGAGAAGGTTGGAGGCATCAGGAGCAAGTGAGCTGTGAGAAAATCTCTTGAAGTTGTTATGATAAGATTGATGAGGAAAAGGCTAGTTTTTTTTCTTTGAAACATAAACATACAGTATTAACCTCACACCTTTCAGCTCAGTGTTTAGACCACTCACACAGCTGAGGAGCTGACTACACGTGATGTGGAAAGACTTTTTATTGGCACGTGTACGTAGTGAGGCAGAAAAGCTTGGGCTACTTACTGAGGCTCCACCATCTCTGCGGGCTGAAGGCGACAGCTAAGTGCTTTGGGGATATAATCAACTCCATCTGAACATCTCATGTTCTGATTTTCCGTCATTGTTTTTTCATTTCTTGGTAACTGACTTTGGTGCAATGAGCTATTTGTGTGTTGCATTATGTACTACCATCTTACCGCTGTGGCCATACAGAGTAGCTCTAATCTTTATCAAACGGGGTAAAAAGTTCAAACACAGCACACATACCACTAAATCCATAATGAGGTTCTTTGTGAGAATTTCCCATTAGTATTCAGGCAATTCTCTAAGAAATAAACACAATTTGCAGCTGAGTGCATGCTGTAATACAGTCTCTCTTTAACATCATTGAGGGAAAGTGTTGAGACGCTTTTGTCAGGGCCATCTCCCACATTTCTGCATAATTTCCTAAACACAATGGAAGTTCTCTCAGGCAGTTTATCTGAAATGGCTCGCCTGGATTTTATATATTAATGTTGTCATTGCCTATGTGCTGCAGCAGCCTGAACAACATATTTTTATCATCATTTCTATAGAATTAAATGCCTGTAATGTGACTGTGATTAGTGACCTATGTGTTTAAAGTTTATTTTGTGCCTCAATACTTGTGTTTTACAGATGGAGCTAGGCCGGTCAGGTCAGTAAATCATTCCAACATGTGCTAGACATTGTGACAGGGTCTATTGCAGAGTTTCATAAAAGTGAAAACATTTTTGTATGTTTGTTTTTTTCTTTTTTCTGAAGCTGAAGCTATGAGTTAGACTCTAGTCCCATCCTGTACTTTCTTAAATTAACTTTACTTTAACACCGTTTTTATGTTTATGCATTAGAAACTATGCAGTGAGAGTTAGATACACAAATAATTCACTTTTTTGCATTACATCAGGCATTCTAATAAAGACCAGTATCAAAATGTTTTCCTGGCTTACTGCGTGAAGTATCGCACCCCTCCAAAACAAAGACAGCATATTAACCCCTTAACGCCTATTGTCGCATATATGCTATAAACCATTTGACTCAATCAACTAGCTGAGATAGCATCTTTATTCCCCCAAAGCCGGTTAGTCCATATTCACTACGGACCTAGGAACCTTTATATAAATAAATATGTAAAGAAAAAAAAGGGTGAATAAAAAAACATTGTTTTTTCACTGTTATATTACTGTGTTGTTGTTATCTTATTATTGACCATTATGCCTGGTGTTGCAAATAAGCAACATACCAAATTACATACCAAACATACCAAATTGACCAGGATGTCTGTTGTTGCAAATTTGCAACATACCAATATTTCTATTTATTTTTTGTGCAAAAGTGAAATTAATAATCTCAGCATTATTTAGCATCTACTTAAAGGCTAAAACACACACAAAACATTTTTTTATATACAGCTATATAAATTCAGGCGTTAAGGGGTTATAAACATGAACCAAACCTCCCACTTAACTCAATTTTTTTTATCCTATAAGATTGTGTTATCTGTTTTAAGGAAAGTCATCACATGAGGAACCAAATAGTTTATCATGCCAAAACCTAAACAATTGTGTTTTAAAGCCTAAACCAAATGAAAACGTTGACACCTGAATGTAACCAGATGCTTTAGGTGTCTAAACTGTGTCAAACCAAAACTAAAAGTGAATGTAAACAGTGAAATGAAGTGGCAAAATACTGAGTTAGAGAGGACACCATATTAAGTCTTATGACAGTTGTGTTGTTTCTAAAACTGGTAAACACACCTTTTTGCCCAAAAAGTCCTCCAACAAATAATGACCATGTCATTTGTTTATAACCTTCTATATGACTCATATTGGGGGGGTTACAGGTTTGCTAGGGGTGCTACAAGCACCAGAAGGGAAATATGGCTCATATGAGCTTTTCCACATCAGAACAGGCATCATTCTAAAATCTTTTGTTTAAGAAGCCACAAACTCTTCATATGGAGGAAGGATGAGAGTGGATGGCACTGCAACGGTTTCAACTATGGAGCTTTGTATAGCTTGAGGTTGAGAGCCATTTACTGTATGTTCTGTCAATAACACGACAACACTGTAGTAAAACACTTTAGTCATTACCGGGTTGGATTCAGACAGTAACATAACCTCTGTAAGGGCTGAAAAAAGTATAAACTGAAAAAGTTCACATTTGTTAGCACTCACAACCACTAGACGTTGCATATTCTTTGAACGCAATTATTAGTCGTATCTGCCATAAATGAACGTTTTGGAGAGGACAGTCGCCATAAGAATGGTTATGACTGGTTCATACAGGTTTGTAAGAAAAATAATTGATAAAAGATTACAACAGATGATATGTTTTTTTAGTTTCTGTGATCTGGATAAAACTGAATACATTTTTTGTGACCTGTTGTTTGTTTGGAATGAATAAGTAACTGTTAAACCACTGTAATGGGAGCAGATTTGTTTCAGAATATAGAATGTAAAACCTTTTACAGATTCAAAGAAATGTCAGATGAGAGATTGCATCAGAGGTAATGAAATATTTGTTCAACAGGGAAAAAAACAATGAACAATATGAGAATGTAAGTGTAAATCCTCAACTTTACCTGCAGAGCCTCTTCATGGAATTGTCAGTTAGAATAACAAAGAGCCAGAATATTCACTGTCTTACTATCAGCATTGTTCCTCGAGTCACATCCTGACTGTCTGCACAGTTTTCCAATTCCTTTCCTTTTCAGGTCACAAGAGGAGAAACACAGTGACACGGGCTTGTTCAAGAGACAGCCCCTTGACAGTTTTAACTCTCCTCAGAGGTTCATTTGACATTTCTCATATTGCTATGATTAAATCAAAATGAAGCAAAGATTAGTCTTCAAAAAATTGATTAAAAGAGAAAACAAGAAAATAGAAAATGCCTCAACAGGCCACTGAGCCACCTTGTGATTAAATATTGCACCAGGGAAAACACAAGCCCGGTCAAGAAATTTGACGGTGTCGGAGAAAAAGATGTTTTTTATATTTCTACAAATCCCAAATATGCATAACCTCAACTGTAGTATTCAATCAGAAGCCAGTTTTTTGGAATTTCTATCTCTCATCCAGCAGTCTTTTTTATTCTAAACTGAGGAGGAGATTCAGACATGTAACCAGTGGTCAGGTCACATATTAAATGCGTAGTTGACCCGCTCAGCCGTTCTTTGGGTTGTTAGGGACACCATCACCTGTTTCTTGTTTATTCCCCTGGCCATATGAGATATTGGTCTCACTTGAGCTAAGTGCATATTATGATGAAACCATCTGGGGAAAGATGTCAGAGCAGCATTACTAACATCAGACAGATGATGCTGAAGCCCACAACAGTTGTTTAGAAAAGGTTTTTTCGTATATATGGCTTCCTTCCCCTCTCTCAAACAATCTGATGTCTGCAGAATGCACAGTATTGTGTACCTTATCCTGTACATAGAGGTAGACTGCTGTATTGACCTAATGAGGCCACTGTTTATAACTAAATCAGCAGAATCTGTAGGGGAAAATTTAGAGTTCTACAAATTCTTTCTCATAAGAAATAAAGTTGTTTATATTTTCACAGCTACCATGTTGATGGAGTTGTGACACATATTTTGTGTCTGATGCACTGGGCCTGCCTCATTCATCTCAAATTACCACTGGAAGGATTAGGACATTAATCAAGCCTGTGACCAACCCTCACTAAAAGCTCTGGGTTGGGAAAGGGGCACATAATTCAATATTGCAGGACATGAGATTATAGGCATTGTTCCACAAAGAGGAGGGAAAAAAGAGGAAAGAGTTCATGTTTCTGATCAAGTAAACCTCCCAGGAGTCAGTTTGCAATGATCCAGCTGAGACTTTATATGCAGCATGTTGTGTATTTTTATTCTGGAAGACAATCAGTAGGAAACGTCAAGTGAAGGAGATTGAGCTCTCACTACTGTGTACTATTATGTTTGGTTAAACTCCAGTCAGGGCCTGCTGTATGATGAAGTCTAATAAATACAATGTCATTTTTGTTTAGTGAGTCAGGCAAGCACTCAACTTTCCATTGAGGCAGTGGAGCATTAAGCAGACGAACAAGAGGTAAACATTTGGTGGTCCTGCGAACAAAGCAGAAGCAGCAATGAGAGTCACTTCTGTTAACTTTCAGACATTTCTGCTTCCCGGTCACACCAGCAAAGAGCTCTCTCAGCTGATGATGTTTCTGCATTTCTCTTTGTACACTCTCTGTACATCTAAAGATTGCTAAAATGTGAGCAGCGTTATTTGAAAAATACAGAGTTGTATCTTACAATTACATGTAATTATTTGTTGAATACAATGAAATACCTTGACACAAGAAACCATTTGCTTTATGGCTTATTTTTGTACACAGTGAGATCATAGTGTAGAGGTTTTACACTCTTGTGGTTCTGTAAAAGTTATTCCTGTAAGTTACTTTGCTAATAAAAAAGTCTTATGAACCAACACAAACACACATGTAAAAGGTTAGTAGGGTGGCTAATGTGTTACTAAGTGGATCTTCATCAGAGAGCCATGGTTTTAAGATATTCTCCCTTTCCGTTCTATTTTTAATGTTTTGTGCTTGTACGCTTGTTCATTTTCTTCCTTTGTTTTCCTCCAAACTTGTGTTCAGTTGATTATTGCTTATTCTGTTGCAGGTGTGGATCATCTCTTTGAGTGTCCATTTTTGGATTCAGCTCCTTTATCTACCATCTGAAACTTGGTATAAGACTGGGCCTGTAGTACAAAGCAGGTCTCAGTACATAGCACTATGATGCTGGTTATCAACTCGTTAAGTTACCTCAGGTTTTTCCGACTCTAGGTGTGTAAAGCAGACAGATTTGGCATCCGATGATCAGTCACAATTACAATGTGATTGCGTAAATTAATCAGATCAGTATAACTGCCACATCGTTAAAGCACGATAATCTAGATGTGATGCTGACGACTGTATATTTTATCAAGTGAATGTGCTACGGATGTATTCTTGAAGCATGAAGCTTTTTCTGCCAGATTCCTTATTGGCTGTTAAAGCTGCTGGTGGCCCTAACATGAAGAAGTTAGTTTGGTATGCTGCACACTCATTTCAGGACATAACGGTTATCATTCATAGTTTAGTGATGATTTTAAAAGAGAAAACAATGCTGGTTCTAAATCCTTAAAATCCAGCAGAAGTACGTTTCTCTGTTTCAGGCTAAGCATTCCCTTCTCATCTGCTCACTGGAAGTCAAACAGTGTGGTCTGTCTTTAAGAGTAGGACAGACTTACTGTAAAACACTGACCATTTTTCAATTAAAAAAAACCCTAACCATAACCCACTTTTTTGTTGTACATCAAGTGTGTCCACTTTAACACAAGCCATGATGTCTTTCTAACCCTAACCAAGTAGGTTTTTTTACTGCTGAAACCTAACCATGTAACTACTAGTTTCTACATTCAAGTGGTGGAGAGAGGAAATGAGGAGTGCTTAAAAACAAAAATGAAGGGTAAAAATAAAGTGTATAATGCTCCCGGTTGGGAGTATCATGGAACAAATTGCAGTCTCCTGTAGCTCCACCACCAACTCCCCCATTGTCCAAACGTTAACTGTTTTTGCCTGTCAAATGCCACATTCCTTTCCTGACAGTTTCACACAATTCTTTCAGACTGTATTCCCCTGTGCAATTCCACAAGCATGGGAAAAAAAGAGAGAAATTTGAATCCAGGGACATGAATCAATAGATTACTGTTTGTGACAGTTTGATGAACTTCTGTGAGACTGTTGTATAAAAGCAGCTAAGAGCTTCTCCTCTTACTGAGACCTCACTGTGTGTCTCAATTTCTATGTAAAGAAGCGAACTATAAAGAGGAATTTTAAAAGCTTTGTTTAAATAATGTGCAGCTTTAGACAGAGGTCCTAAGATCTGGAAATGTGAACTTCTACCAAGACACACGAAGACAGACACTTATTTCTGTGGAATAATTGCTGTCTGAGGTAAAAGACTGAGGCTGTACAAACAATTGTCTGCAATTACAGACAATCAGCACTGACCACAAAGTTTAGGGAAATGTTTATAAATCAATAGTGCAGCATTTAGTCTCAGTGTAAGGAGTGAAGGGGATTCAAAGGGAGACGTCTTTCTTTTGTTGGTATATTTTGGATATCTCACCAGATAATCAAACAGGTCTGCCAGTAGTAAAACACACTAACTCAAAGAGATTTCCCAACTTCCAATCAAATTTTGCCAGCACAAAGCAGCATGTGATGTGAGGATGCCCTGTAAACTAGATTAAACAATCTGAGAGGATGAAACACTTTTTGACTTGTTTGAAAGGTTCACATCTTACAGACATAACAGGAGGGAGGGTAGTAAGTTCATTGTGTTTCGTCGAAGGGTTACAAGCCAAAAATGGCTCGGAACATTGTTCTGAACAGCTCTTTGGCCTGAGCTGCTTTACCTCTGAAGATCTGCAATTTCAACAACTGCTTTAATGAGAGGACAGTTTTCCTTCTACTTTTGTGTAAATACTTCCTCTTATTCTTTTCCTTTATCTTAAGCGTGCCCGAACAGCCATATTTGTTTTGAGGATTATGACCTTTTTACATCCTGAGTGACACTGGGCAGGGTTAGTTATGGAAAAGGAACTTAGTCATCGTTTCAGCTGTTTAAGCTTTCAGGGACATCCCTATGACAGCACTGACTCAAAGACGCAGAGTCCAATGCACTTCCGTAACTGAAATATTGCCAGCATGTACATATATGCCACACATACAGCTTTATCCAGTGACCTTTGAGTTTTTGGTCTAAAATAATACATTTTCATGAAAAGAAAAAAAATAGTATTCCATTGTACATAAAAGAGAGTGAAATGTATTGCTCTTTTCTAAACTTCCTTTCCACCAGAAAACATCACGGAGTATTTCTCTGATATGTTTGGAGGGCAGAGCCTCAGGGCAGACTGCAGCATTGTGTTATGCAAGGTAATTCAGTCTGTTTTGGTGCTTTTTAAAAAAAAACTAAATGTATCCAAGCACCAGGAAGAGTTACAGTTACTTTATCCCCTGAATCACTTGAAACAGAGCAGCTGCTGCACAAGAGGGACAGAGATCAATTCACCCCCGAATTTAATTAAACAGTAAACTGAAACTGCTCTTGCTGATTATAATTATTATGTCTCCATTGACTTGTTGTAAATATGCTCTGGGTAGTATCTTCTGACTTCTGAACAATTTAGTGAGCCAAGTTTTGAGAAAAGCCACTAATACTTGCAAAGTGTTAATTCTGAAGATATCTTCAAAGATGGTCTCACAGGAAATGGATAAGAAATTCAAGGGCATGATTCTGTAATACTGTATTATATGGTTGAGATACACAGAGGTTAAAACTATGTGCCAGTGCCACGGAGACTAGTGACATCAGCTTCTATTAAAGGCAGAGATTCATTCGTCTAGAGGAGACAAGAAGCCAAGATGAATAGATATTTTCCCAATTATGTTAGCACCTTTTTTTTTTTTCTTCAAAACAATGAACTATACACTGAAATATGAGTCAGTGGAATGAAACTTCACATGCTGATGATGCTGACATGGGCCCCTATACTACCACTGAGAGGAAGTCAATATGTTCACAAAGAAGCCACTATTAGACTTTCCACTAGCATTTTTGCCATGGTGCCAACTTGCAATTGCCAGTTGTTCCAACTTTGTCATTGTACAGGCTAATGTTCAGGGTCTTTCCCCCAAAATCAACAATATGTTTTTGTTGCCCAAATCTATCAGGAGACAACTCAGATTGCAAACATCATCTGTGGTGTTTTGTTTACACTTCCATGTGGTAAAGCCAAAGTGTGTTTCCCTTTGCTGAGTCCTAAAGTGCAATAGAAGGCAGGGAGGTTGGGGACAAACAATTATATATATATATAAAAGAAAGAACAAAAAACTACACAACAGAACAGGAAATCAAAATTACAACATAGAACCAAATGGAACAAGAGTAAAGAACAGGCTGAGCAGCACAGGAGCTAACAGCACAGCCATTACAATAAATCTGCTGAAGATCTTACAGAGAACAATCACCGAGTATATATTCTGTGAGGGAGTCAATTAGGTGATTGAGTGCAGGTGAGCTAATGGGGAGCAGGTGGTGAGTGCCACGCATTGCTGTAAAGGGAGGGTAGTTGGGAACACTGCATAAAAATCAAATCACAAGAAAAAAAAAAAAAAGATTAAATCCAAAACCACAGATCATGACACTTTGCAATTTCAAGTGCAATTCAATTTGTGTTCAAAGAGCCTGAATTTCATCATGTCCGTGGAACAGGTGCAACAACTGCACATGGACCAGAAAAGTAAACAGGACATATGTTCTGGGAACTGTGTGTCTTTGTGTTTTGACTAGAAATTGTCCATATTCTTGTTAATATTTTTTTTAGCCAAACACAGTAAAAAAAATAAAAAAAACAGCACTCCAGAGGGTCACAATCATGTTCAGACAGTCACCATATTGTTAATGATCATGCACTCGAATGAGTCCGTGAAGTTTGACTGTCTGATTCTAGCATCTCCTCATGCCATTGAAAATCACCCATTTCATAACCATTTCTGGAATAGGAGAAATGATTGCTGGACTTGTGCTAAACACAAAGCCAAGTATGTACCGATGGGACCCCTGCGAGACATTGTTGGAGGTTGATTTGGATTGATGAAACCGCTGCATAACCATACAAGAACGTCTCTGATTGGTGCAAAAATATTTTTTTGTTGATCTTTACAATGTATCACTGAGAGAACCAACCAGACCCGTCAAAAGTTATCTTTGTTAAAACTTTTTTCATTTTGTAGGCTGTAGTTGTTTCCCTTTGCATAATTATGAGGCCACTCTCACTGAAACAGGTTACTAATAAACAACGCAGATAGAAGCCTCCAGTATCAGTGCTCAGCATGGCAACTAAATGTAGAATAAAATAGAATAGAATTAAAAAATACTTTATTCATCCCCCACTGGGGGAAATTCAAATAATGTAGAGAAATTACGTATTTGTGCATCATATTGCATATCTTGAAGTTTTGTCAGCTAAATGTAACGAAGCAGTAAATAAAGGTTACATTTAGAATAAAGTGAAAAAACAGAACTGTCTCAGACTGGTCTCTACAGAAGTCAGCAGGGAACATGATAGAAAAGATCACAGTAGTTATTTTGATATATTGAGATAACAAAGCTTGTTTAGTAGTCATAGTGTGATAATTCTGTCATTATCTGGAGATAACAGGAATTGTTTAGTCATGATGATTTTATTTTGAGATAAGCGTGTTTTCTCAAGATAAAAGATTAACATATTTTGTTAATTAGACCTTGTAAAGTTTGTTATTTTACGCAGTGGGATGGCCTGAAGGACAGCTAGTAGCTGAAGTGGAGCAGAGTTGGTCAAAATATTATTTTAAAATCTCTCCAGCAAACAGAATTACACATGCGTGTCGTGCCTTAGTGTGACAGATCCTCCCCTCATGTCATAGAAACATTAATGAAAGATGAAATCAGATGCTAACAAGGAACCACTCGTTTTCAAGCTCACAACAATCATCCATTGTCTCGAGAAAACAAAAGGCTAATATCCCAAGATGTGGAAATCGTAATCAAGCAAAAAATTTGCTTGTAATTACAAGATAACAGAATAGTCAATTATCCACCCTTGTGGACTTAAGGACTGTCTCTTCTCAAGTCAACACTCCTAAAGGACTTTTTCTGTGTTTGCTGTTGGGAATTTTGCTGATGTTGGTACATGAGGACAAGAATAGGAAAGAAGATTCTGGGATGAACAGGCTGAACAAACAGTAAGGATGAAGGGGTGTACAATCATGCCATGTGAACTTGCATGTTTATCCAAAAGTCCTTGAATCAGGCCACGTGTAATATGCCCCCAGTGGCCTTTCTGACATATGATGATATGCTCAAAGAAAAGTCTGAAAAAGGCAGAAGACCTAAAGAATTGTGTTACTACAATAGATAGAATTATGCTTTAATCTTTAGTTTATTTGCTGATCTTCTGACAACTTCAAAATTTTCAAAAAAATAAAAAAGCTGCCAACTTGATTTCCGTACATATAATAACTAAAAACGAAATAATCGGGCACATGGTCAGATTTACTGTATGTTTAAACAGCACAAACATGTAATAATGAGCACACTGTTTTCATTACACTATTACTCTGGATAAAGCATTCACAATAACAATATTATCATGATATAAATTTAAAAAAACATGGTTTAACAAAATTTGAGTCTTTGGACTCCTTTTTTGGCACTCAAATTACACTCAAAATGGGATGTAAGAAACTTTACAAATGGCCCAAAACAGATCTAAAACCAAATCACAACTTTACTTTACTATCAACACAATTCTATATTTAATTTTTAATACCACAATTATCGTGATTATCTGTATAATGCAACACACCTGGTATACATGCGATTCAGGGGAAAATTCTGGAAAGAAGCACACGGCTGTTTTCTACAGTGCATAGTACATCCGTATAAAAATTTTTTTTTAAAAAAGAACCAAAGAAATTCTCCAAAATTGAACAGACACAATTCTTCATTTTTCAGCCCAAACCTAAAACCACTTTCACCACGCATGAAAACCTGATCAAACACCTTGATCCTCTCACTGCCCATCACAAGAAGAGGTAGCAGGGTTTCTATTGTCACAACTCTTAAGTTGTTGAGTTATTGTTGTTGCTGCCTTTTTTCATTCTCAGTGCCACCACTCTCTCCTCTCCCCTCTGAGAGCAGCTGAAGTATCCGTCCCCTCTCCATCAGTCTGATGAAGAAGAGGCCCACATGGAATAGCTGGTGAGAGTTACATTCGTTGTGCACTCAACCACTTACTGCACTAACCTCTTAAGCTGACTGAATAATAATGATGATACTAATGTAAGTAATTACCATTAACAATTCAGAATGTGGCCTCATTATGCATCAGCAGAAAATGGATTCATGCCTGCTGCCAAATCAAAGTCGCTGCCAGCTACGAAAATAGAAAAAAAATCAAATATTTTATTCATCATCAGTCCACATTTAGAAACACAAGACTGGCTGACCCAAGGAGGATTTGAAGAGCATGCCTGCTCTTTTTAAAGCAACAGCGTATATCACATTCACACACTAATTTACTTACAGACTCTAGCTGCCCAGCACATAGACAACTGATGTACTAGTACTGACAGAGCAACTAAACCAGAACTCGAGAGGCTTCAGTGCTCTGATCTAAGCTAGTTTTAATGTGATGGAGGAGTGTTGCCTTCCTCACCAGCAGGCCTGTCTGGATGTTATTTTTGGATTAAAGTGACTCAAACTGATTGAATGTCCTGGGTGCATTTGCATTTAGTTTCTCTGTCCTTGACAGATAATGGATTGATAGATTACAGAGGATGAGCTCCGCTGGTGAAACAGTGATCCAAAATCTAAATGATCATCGTACAGAAAATATTTAACAAAACATGATTTACAATAATAGAAATCCAAGCAAACCAGGGTTTTTTGGGGGGATTGTTCATCTAACTACAACCATTTGGTGACTTTTAAGATGTCTTGCCTGGAGAAGTTGTGTTTATGAATATAAATGTAGGTTAATAACTTTCTGATCACATATTTTATTTTTTCATCTAAAGGTTTATCTCATAGGGACAGACACAAAACATTTCATTTGAAAAACAGCTCTCCCATCCAGGTATCATAGTGTTCATAGCAGATGTAAATTTGCAGCACTTGTCCCAAAAAGAGTTTTATATAACTGAAAAGAAAAACAGCAAAATAAAACAGAATATAAACTGAAAACTATACGTAGTTTAAAAGAAAACAAAACAGTGTAGACAAGTACAAGCTTGTTTCTGATTTATGCAACATTTAATAGCTCACTTAAAAATGTGGAAGTCTGCAGTGAATTTTAACTGAACGAATAGTGTGCTCCTAAAATAAGCTGTCTTAGCAAAGGATTATCTAGTAATTTGGTTCTTTCTTAATACATTACCAGAGTGGTTGGAGCAGCACGTGCATTAACACATTTTAATACAAAGTATACTAAATGGAAATCAATAGAATTCAACTTTAAATTCTCATATTTACTTTAAATTTGACAATGATGCTACTTTTGGATGGAATTTCTTTTCATTAAGGAGTTTTAATGATCTGTAAAGGAATTCTATGGATCTGGTTGTGGACAGGCTGGCCTGCGACCAGATAGTTAAGTCATATGACAGATGTGATGGTAACATTGAAAAAAAAACATTGATTGATTTAAAAACAGCAGAAGCACAGCTAGCCTTTATTGTTTTTCTATAAGATTATGCCAAGAGTCGTCTCCTGTGCTACTTGTTTGATAAGGTTACCTTTAATTTGATCATTCTGACACACAATTCTTAATGGAAAAAAAAGACAAAATTGGTTTCCTCAGTATTTAGTGTTAAGCAGGAGGGATAAAGCAAAGGTGATACTTTTTCTTCAATTTTCTTACAACAGCATCACAGGTGACACACAAACAACTGTGTCATCAGCATACATCTGAAGACCAATTTCAGCACACACCTCTGCTTAATCATAAATATACAGACATAAAAGGATGGAACCTAAAAGCATTTCATTGAATGACTCCTGTTTCAATTTTATTAGGAGGGACTTAACATTATTGAACACAGCACACTGTGTACAGTCCTGTATGAATTAAACCATGGATAGGGATTTCTTGGACATATTGAATTTCAAAAGTTTTGAAATTACTTTAGAAAGTGAAAACTGGAAAAAAAAATATATAATAACAACATACAACACATAACAACATAAACTGAGAAAAATTCCAACATCTGCCCCGAGTTTTTCATTTGTCCTTTTCAATGGAGGTTGTTTTTGTTTCATTTTAACAATTTTGTTTTAAGATTTTGATATAAATCACTGAGAATGTATTGTCCACCAATGGATTTGCATTTAAAAATTCAAAGACTGTGTCCCATAATAATAACCTGTGAAACTTTCACAGTGGGGTTTGTGGATCAACCAGAATAACAGGGACATGTGGCTGTATTTTCTTTCCTGCATAAGATCACTAAGCAATAACCATGATGCTGAGGTAAAAGCAGAAATTTTAAAAAGAGACATTCAATGAAATCTATAGGTATATTAAAAACAGACAAATTAAACCAAGCTACATTCTTGAACCGATAAAACCGGTGGTATGTTTTTATTTATTTGGATGTAATCAGTTTTGTTATATTGATCAAATATTGGGTCAACAAGACAAGACTTGACAGCCCTGCAAAACATCCAATGTCGTAAACCTTTCAAATCAACCAGGGATGTAGCAGCATAGTTACGGTTAGAAAAAGTATAATTAGGATTAGAGAAAGATTCGTCTTTTTAACTGTGGACATTTCCATTCTGCCTTGCCTTGTAGCAGTCACACTACTTGAACTGTCACGAAACATTGATACTGGAGATAAATCATGAGGTGAAGAGCTGTTCATAATGAATGCTGTTATTAGGGATAGCTCTTAGTTTGTTTAGACTTTTTAATTTCTGGAACGTAGTTCAACTCAAAGCTGGTGCCAGAATTTGTCAGCACTTTTTCCCTCTGTAAATAAACCAGTAAATGCGCTCAGAATTGAAAATGTTTTTAATGTTGTATATTGTTAAAAAATATGCAGAAATATCTTCCAAAAATATTAAACCTTAATCAAGCAAAAAGCTGATATACAACCAAAAAGTGTTGTTAATCTAAATACATAAGACCACAGTATTACAGATTACAGTATTAATTGTGTTGATGCTAAAGAATAAAATTGCAAAAACAAGCAGACATTATTAAAGTAAACGAGAATATAGGAAGAGGATTTCGCAAGAAATAGACGAGAGTAGGTAGTATTGTATAACATGGCACGTTTGGGACTTAGTAACCAAAAACCTGATCCAAGACAAGAAAGTGGAAAACCACTTTCAAAATAAAAGAGGAAGTAAAATTGAGTGGGATACAGAACTACTCACAGAACCACAAACCCTGAGACAAAGTCTAGATATACAAAAGAGACAACCAAAAAACACAGACTATGGCACCCCAATAAGGAGACGCCCAAAGTTCCTTTGCCAGCACACCTCTGAAGGTCTCATGTGCTCACTCCAATAAGTTAAAGTTGTTCTGGCAGCATGAGGGGGATCTGCAGAACACAATATGAGGCATTCCATGTATTTTCCATTCATGGACCCAATGGGAAATATGATCAAATCAGTTAATGAAGCTAAAACCATCTATAGGCTCAGTAAGTCAGTGAAGAAGTGACAGTTTGTAACTAGCTAAACTTGATTTGATTCAAATCTTCAAAAACCACCCGTTGAAATTACCTGTTGAACGTTTTCTGCAAGCACTAATTAAAACACCACAGAGTATAGTATATACATATATATATATAATTATTTAATGCTGTGAGGATCAGAAAAATCTGAAACATAAACTCAAGCCTCTGTGCATGTGTTTCAGTACTATAAGACATGAGGAAAAATGTGTGTGGTTTGAGAGATCCGCCCCCTTTAATTTAGCTTGTGTAAACCTACTGGGATATCATATTCCTTGTCACACAAAGACAACTTTACTGTAAATCAACACACGTCAAAAACATAGCCATCTGAACCCAATTGCTGCTATTGTCCTACAATCACGTGTCTCTGTCCTCATCGCTTGTCAAATAGCACATTAGATAACACAAAATATATGAGACATGTCTTGTTATAAGAAAGTGTGTGTTGTGAATTTGTCCTCTGCATGCTATAGACAGTCATGGCAATGACAAGAAATTCTCCCCTGGAGGTGGGTGAATGTAGAGGGTGGATGACTGTGATGTAGAGCCCCCTGAGCCCCAGTCTGTTATCACATCCAGCTCCCAAACGCTGCCTTCTTGCTCTGAGCTCACTTATTTTCCCCACGTGGTGTGTCTCACATCGCCTCAATCTTTCTCCTGATGTTGGTGAGTAAGTTGGCACCCTGCCCTATGCCTCCCCTCTTTTCTGTGGAAAGTGATGGCTGATAACTGATTGCAGTTTCTCCTCCCTTCCTCACTTATGTTGAATTATCAGTAGAGCATTTCAGATTCTGCTTCATGTCTCTTGTTAGGTGCTCTCTAGGATATGTCAGAAAGAAATGTCTATTCATTAAAATTCATTACAACAAATTAGGTTTCACCTTCATATTGTGCTACAGAATATGACTCTACTATATGTCCTGGCTGCTTGATATTGTGTAACCAGTACAGTATCTGCAGTGTTAATCTTGTGTGCCAGGAGCCCAGTGGAACTGTGAGGCTCTGGTGTTGTCATTAATACTTAATGGCAGGCTGAAACGCCAATCACTGTGTTTGTGGCATCCTCAAGGCTCACAATTACAGAAGCGGTTACAGACAGCCGGGGTTGGGTTAGTGTGCAATTAGTTGTCCGCTTCTGATAAGGTTACAAGTCACAGGTCAGAAGCGACAACTGTACCGGACACAACAAACAGGAATGCAGAGTCAGATAGGAGACGGAGATAAGAACAGGCTAAACAGATAAGAGGAATTTTATAGAGGGAGACTGTCAGTTTTATTTCAAAGAAATAATTCAGTTGCTTTCTTACAAACCAAATTGTACATTTGTTAGTATTTTCAGTCAGGACACTACCTCAGATTTATTCTCACACACATTTGTATTTCACTCATTTTCAAGAACAGACCATTCTCACAGAGTGGCACAGAGTGTCCATTAGATAACAAACACCTCCAACAAAGCCTGAGATTTTTCTCTTTCCTTGACCTTATTTTAAACTTGGCAATACACTTAGGTAGAGGCCTCATTACAATATAGCTTAGCAGCTCACTACATGTGTATAAACACAGAGGGAATATGGAAAGACGAACATGAAGATGAATCTCAAAGCTGAAATAGCCAGATGAAAGAGTGATGCGGTACGCAGAGGGCAGTCAGAATAAATAAGCGATGCCCTTCTTATGAACTGCTGAATGGGTGTCACTGAAGGGAGTTGTGACCAGCACTGATGATGTGCCCAGCTGAAAGAGGCTGCCTTAAACATGGCTTCAGCATGAGCTGTGGCTTATGTTGGCTAACTTCTTTCTGCAGATGTCATTTCTGCCTGATAATATATTATATCATATTTATTTATTTAGTTCTGAATAACATCACACAGTCACACTTAATGGTTGAAAGTGAATGCAGACTTTTTGGAAAAAAAACTATTTTTTTACTCTTTTCTTAAACACTTGATCGGAACATATTTAGAGTAGAAAGTCTTTTGATGTGGTTGCCCTGAGGTTCAAAACATCAACAAAACCACAAACTCAATATTTCAACAAAAACAACACACTAGAAAACAGAGTGTTTAGAAAAAGATAAACATGTTTTGTGTGTTTCTGAAATTATGCACTATAAGTACTTTAATTGTACTCTTGAACTGTCATGTTTTTAGTTAAGTTGTTATCTGATATGTTTTTGTGCTTTTAGTTAGTTTTTCATGTTTCCCACAGTCAGTATATGATTCACAATCTCAAGAAAATGGCCTTTAAATGTTAACGTTTAAATGCTAGTAATGGCAAAGTCAGAGGTAAACATGCTGTCTTTGAAGCAGCTCATTTAAGGGACTCTTGGGAAATTAGAATCAATTCAAAGTGCTTTTGACCTTTATACCTGTGACCTCAGTGGCGTCTGCCAGCTGAAGCTTGTGATGTGATATTAAATCTGCATGAAGAGAATTTTTTGGGATCTTTGCAACAGAAAATAGTTGAGTTAAATTTGTACGGAGCTCAATTAAACTAAATGATACTTTATCAATCCCAAAATGGGTAATTGTCTACTCTAGACTTTCAGAGAGTTTACCATGAAATAAGAGCATCAACTACTATTAATGTTGACATCTTAAATTGGCGAGTAAAAATCTTCTTATTTACACATTCATCTGTTACAGAACTACATTATTAATTGGATAGCATATGTTTTGAACCAAGTGACCAATGCAAGTTCAATATTCACAGTCTCATAGGTCTATTTATGGGTAAATGTATGTTTCCTACTATACTGAACAGCGAGGTATCAATAATGTTTTAATTGCTGTTCACTGCTAAATAGGAACTTTACACCAGGATTTTAGAGATATTGCATTCAGAATAGCTAGCCGTCTGCTGAAGCTAATAAATTATTGAATAAATAGATAGATAAATTACAGGATAGTATGACAAAACTGTGGAGTGCAGACTGGACAGAACAATGAGCCGCAAATCCTGATGAAGCTCCATAAGATTAAGATTTAGATGATTATTCTTTGTAATTCAGAATTATGTAATTAAGAATCTATTCAATGCTATATTTTGTAGGATTATAACTGTCTAAAAGATGGGTTTGACATTTAATAAAAATCATTTAATTTCAGTATCACTTTTCTGGTAACCAAAATGTCAAATTTAGCATGGAGTTATACTTGCAAGAATAATCTAATGAGAAGAACTGAACTGAACTAAAGCTGAGAAGCAATTAATTCACTAAACCACTTTTTTATTCTCCACACTTTGCAATTAAGTGACTATAGAACTGGTGGGATCATCTGGAGTAGGAATAACGAGAAAGAGCACAAGAGCACAGGTCAGTGATGCCTTAAGTTTGCTGGAACACTTCTAATATCAACCTCAATTTATGAACAGGGAAATTTGTGTAATTTGCATGCAAATTTTACTTATAGCTACTATTTCTTCATGCTGCAACTGGATTAAATGCCCCAGAATAAACAATCTGTTTATTATATCAGCCTTAAACAACAGAAAGTGACTGCGGTGTTCAACATTTGAAATGTATACTTCAGTGCAGCAGCATACTTTAACAGTGACATGTCACAATGTATTTGTAGGCTCATGATTTCACAGATGCAGTGAATGTAAAGTGCAACAGGTACATCATGAAAATGAGATATAACAACATCTATAGAACAACTGCCAGGGAGTCGTGTTTAAATCACAATAAAGCCCACTGAAGTTGAGTTAAAACTTTTTATAAAACTCATTGGTTCCCTCGGAGGAGCTGCTTTCTTACCTATGGTTGTGATCACAGTTATGGCGAAATAAAAGGAGCCGGAGAATCTCCACTGCACCCCGGCTTTGTGCGATTTCAGCTCCAGCACCACCTTCTCTAGCTGGTCAAAGTCGTCCGGAGACAAGTTGAAAGTGTCGAGCAGCTCCTCTTTCCTCAGGTCCAGCTGCTTTCTCTGGGACGTCTCCTCCTGGGATTCCAGCACGTCGAAGATCGCGGCTCCGACGATCAGGTAGGTGAAGGTGCAGATGATGAGGGCTAGGGTCCGCACGTTTTGCTTCTTCATGGTGGCGTTGGCGTGTGTTAGGGGCGCAGGTGGAGTGTCAGCGTGGGGCTAGAGGACGGGGAGCTCGGCTGGCTCATGGCTGTGCTGCTCTGACGGAGCAGAGGAGCTCTCTGATTATTTTATGAGCGGAGGAGCTGTTCATTCAGCACCACCCCTCCCTCACACACCCCCTCCGCCAGAATCCTCCCCTTCCATACACGCATTCTCCAATCTTTATTTCTATTTTCCCACGAAATGTTTAAACTTATGTAACAATAAATGACTTGATAAGAACAATATCTGCCATCAGCACGCAGGACATTGTGTTTCAGACAGCTGTGAGGGATTAGACACTACTTGTGTGAGGCTGTCTGAGAAAATGGCTGAAACTTGCTGTGAGGGTTACATTTAAGTTTCCAAATGTGCATACTCATGTCGCATGACCTATCTGTAAGGCTATTGTTGTACTTTCCAAAGTTTCATACTGAAAACTCACTCTTAAAGATGTTCCACCAAGCCTGTCACAGTATCTCACGAAGATATTTTTGGATATTATTGTATGGTTAAATTTAGCATGATGTACTTATTAGTGTAAAAGTATTTATGACACTATTCCATGATTGCCATTCTTAGAATGGTGATAAGTAGGTAGGTGAGGTTTCACAGATTATGGAGGCTGGAGGAGAAGAAGATAGCTAAGACAGACAAGAGAGTGAAATAATCCGTCTGGGGTTTTTGTTCTAAGGATTTTTGTCCCAGCACTAGTTAAATTAAATGGTCTTCAAAGAAAAATCCCCCATCAAGTTGACATACTATTAGTAATACAACAGCTCACTGTTATTTAAAAAGGCTCCAAGGGAAATGTAGTACTTAATGATTTAAAAATTTAGAATGATTCATGTATCACTTGCTGTACTCCTTTAGACATAATATGCAGCCATTTCCATTAATTTGATATATTATTAGTCAGTCTCTACATTGATATCTAAGTTAATTATTTACATTTTTTTACTCCTAAAAATGTTGAGATTTATGTGCCATTTTGTTGTTATCTCTCTAGATACAGGTTCTGTTTTCTAATTTACATTTTGTTATTAGTTTATATTCAGCATCTTAACTTCACTTCCTGTTTTATTTCGTAGTATTTGCCCCTTTGTGTATTCTGACCACACACTAAGCTGGGATATAGCTCTGCTGCACCAAAACTGCAACTATTCAATAAATATTCTACATAAAATGCTTTAGATATAAGATGCTTTGTCTGTTGCTATCTTATTACATTAATTACACAAAGAGTATATCATATACTGGGGATGCTATGGAATATTACTTCATTATCAAGGTTTGTAATTTAAAAAAGGAAAGATAACTATTCTAAAGTATTTTCACAGGCTCCTCACACTCACCCTCCTGTCCTCACCTTCATCCCCACAAATCATAGCTAGAACAACTGGATAAAAATAATCTAGCATCTCTATGAAAGTTGCAGCCACAAGGACTCTTCAGCAATACCCATTCATGCACCAGACACCACCTGTTATTGTTAGTGTGTGGTTACATAAGCAGTATAGTAGAGTTATCATAAAGGAGGAAATAACCACAAACCTACTGTTTGTGTACAAGATTCAAGAAATTAATTCACATTAAGGTTGTTAATTTTTGTTTGCCATATGTTTATCATATGATTCTTTGTCATTTCATCTTCAGCATTTTTATGTTTTGGTAAATGTGGTATGTGTTTTGTAATAACAGCTTTTATTTCAAATGTCTTATGAGACTATATTGTTTTTCGGCAGTATTGTGTTTCTTTCCATAAAGATACGAGAACTAGTCTGCATATTCTTTGCAGTGAGTGTAAAACTAGACAGCCACAACACTTACATTTATATGTAAGATGGTTCTGAATTTTAGGTGGACCAGGAATGAGCCAAAAACTGTCTCCATCTTGGGTGAAAAGGTGGAGATGGTTAAGGAAAACAGATACCTGAAAGTTTAGTTAGACTGGACTGGAAATGCAACACAGAAGTTAGGGACCAAACAGACTGTACTTCTAAAGTAAGCTTTGGTCCATCACTGTTTGCACCAAGATGTTTCATATCTTCTATAAGTCTGTGGTGGAGAGTGCAATCTGCTTTACAGCCATCTACTGGGGCAGCAGCATCTGCTCTGGAGCCCCTGGTTCACAAGTTGATTAACATAAAGAACAACAATACCCACCCTGAGTGTAATCAGAATGAGGCTTTTTTAGCTATGATGTAATACAAAGAAATACAGCAGATCATCCCTGCCAGCAGCAATAACAATACATAAAGAAAATTTATCATTTTTGTTTTAAAAAAAAAGAAAAAAAGGTATTTTGCCAGCAGAGCTAAAGCATACAGCTCCATGGTTCAATCTTTTAACTTAGGGGGGTTACAAC
Source organism: Odontesthes bonariensis (assembly GCF_027942865.1). Classification (NCBI taxonomy): domain Eukaryota; kingdom Metazoa; phylum Chordata; class Actinopteri; order Atheriniformes; family Atherinopsidae; genus Odontesthes; species Odontesthes bonariensis. The sequence goes on from NC_134529.1 coordinate 10,507,290, forward strand.
TTGTTCGAAACATAATTTGTAGGAGACAGAGTTAAAAAAGTTAATTCAATGGGAAGCTTATGAAAAATTACAATGTTTTGGTTCACAACAAATCTAACAAATATTCTGGTGATCCAATTTCTCAAAAAAATGCAAAAAAATTTTCAAATTTAGCTATAATTGTATTGTATTGTGTATTGTGTTTTAATGTATCATAAGAAGCTTTGGGACAATTTAATGAGAATTCACAACAATTTGCTATTCTTTAAAGCATAACTGATTAATCAAGGAAATAGTCATGAACCCACAGGCTCAACCATATGAAGCATAGTTCAACCTCACTTTAAATCCATGCTCAAAACAGTAACACACGCATTTGGCCATTTTTCAGTGGATCATTAAGATATTTTATTTTTGGAATAACTCATGTGAACTCCTGTGAGACTTCATGTACAGCTTTGCAGTTTTGTTTTGCTGGCCACGGACCTACTTCATCATTGCAGCTGAGGGTCAACATTGCTTTTTTTTTCATTCACTGATGTGTGCTGTGAGATGATTTTATTGCATCAACACAACTTACTCCAAATTTGCTATTGAGCCCAGCTGTTACTTTGGCTCAAAAGGAACTCAGATGTCTATCCTTGGACCTCAGCTTCCAACAGTTCAGCAAAGTCAACACCAGAAGCTTCTTCTCAAACTTGATGGGAAATAAAACATATTTGGAGATTTTATTTCCTTGTTAAAATATTATTTACATCGATGAGTAATGCAGGCACATGAAGTGTTTGAGTGGGTAGTTTAATGTTTTTCAAGCTGAGAAAGAAAGAGAAATGATGATGACGCATAGAAATAAAATGTCAAGTGAAAGTTTAAGTGAGGCCAGAACTGATGACCTATAGAGTCACTGGTTTCCAGTAAGTAGTTCCCTGTTGTGTTTTGCGTCAGTGCGAGATGGAGACACAGATTGGTTTGGAGCAAAATGCTTTCATTTTTTTTTTTTATCATAAACATGTTTTCTGTTTTTCATGCACAACAAAATGCATTTGGTTTATTTTTGAGTGAGTCAGTTTTCGTCTGATGCGAGCTTGATTGTTCATTCCCCCTGACCCATTACTGAGAAAGAACACACAATCCTTTGCGATCTGTAATGTATCTTAAACTATACATCTAGCAACCTGTGACAAAAATCTCCACTGCACCTCACTGCCTCTATTGCCTTACTGATAAATCTTGGCTAATCTCAAGTTCCTCTCTATGAGCCAGGCCAAAAATAACTCTGGCTTCAATAAACAGGTCAGTGAAGTCAACTGTGACTGAGCCTGCATTATTCTCCCTTCACAAATTGAAGTACTGAGCCTCAGTCGATCAATGCAACAATTAATGCACGAAACTTAGATCCAAAATGTGGCCTTTCTAATTTCCTTCTTGTTAAGTCTTTGTGTTATATTGTTTACAGTACATTCAACATTGTGTGTTAACAGTCACAAAAAAATTATGTTTACAGTCTTTAATGAATCAAGTTATGAACAACAGTAATGTAATTAAATACAGAATAAAAGCACATACAAACAATATATTGCTCCTTTTATGAAAAAGGGTCTATTTAGTTTTCGTGTTAATTGGTAGATCCAAGATGAAATAACAAGATCAACAAAGTGTTAAATAGAAAAAGGATCAAGGTACTTTTATAAGGGTTAGAAAGCCTTTATTCTTCAGTCTATTCTATGAAAAACTAACATTCCAGCACAACGTTAAGCCCATTACTAACTATTCTTCAGGTGTTGTTCATAGTAAACTTTATCTTAAAAAGCAGAGATCAGCTAGAAGCAGAGTGCAACATTCATTTGTGCACCAAAGTTAGGTTAACAACCATTTCTCAAACTAACTTTGAGAAAACTAACTAAAATATAAAAAGGAATAATAAAATAAAGAAAGTATTGAAGTATGGGAATCAGTCACTGATTTACTCGAAGCAAGGGAAGGCAGGAGGGTCACTGGACCACAGTAATGATGGAACAATTGAGTATGAGATGAGTTTTCGACCTGACAAGTCTTCCAACAGAATTGTTTGTTCATTACCCTTAATGCAGCTCATGGTGGCATCCTGTAAAGCACCACCCGCAGAAAAGGCGAAAAAAAGCAGACATTATTAAGAATGTAGAGCATCATGAAGAACCTTTTCTTGTAGGAATGTGGGCAGACATTATGTGGGACAAATGCACCTGGAAAAGACTTAAATGAAGTCGAACGCAGCTGGTGCAGAGTGTAACCACCAGATGGCTCCACTGAATATAGAAAGAGAGATGTCTTAATGATTTAGTGATTTCTATACCTGTATCAGTCTAAGGGTTGGATATACTTTTTTTTTTTTAAATGAATGGGTAAGATGGTCAAAACTATTTGACGAGTCCCGTGTCTGAATTGTCTGAGATTTCCATCTATTGCCTTCTCTACTCCATCATATTGTAGTAGACCTAATCCTGAAGACAGATTTTATGTGTGGACTGATAACCAGTTCTGTGATAACTATGTATAAGCACTATCTAACTGTATATGATTTTAAGGTATTAGCAACGATTTCCACATTGTGCAAGAAGGCTGCTATTCAGCCTTTCTCTGTACCTGCTCTGTCCTGCAGAGTCATGAGTTCCTGCAGCCCCAGCTGGCATTTGGCTAGAGTTTAGGTACAGCGTGTACAGGTGCCCAGCCTTCCACAGAGACATAGACAACCACTCACTTTCACACTTGCAACATAAAACCAATACAGATAACCTAAAATATATGTCACTGGACTGTGGAAAGAAACCCCAAGACATGGTGAAAACTAACCCAGACACAGACAGAATGTGCAAATTCCTCCTGAACCGCCTTGCTATGAAGCAACAGTGCTGCCCACTTTATTAAAATACCCAAATCCAAAAAAGTACAGCTAAGTTGCAAGTCTGCAGCATGTCTCTTGTCTGTTGTCTTGTATAATACAATTTGAGATGAATGGCACAGTGCAATATTTACAGGCTTTTCTCTAAACAAGACAACATTTATTTGATTGACGGTTTAGTTCTAGTCATGGGATTTGTTAGTTTTTGTTTGATGTTGTTATAAGTATAGGCACTATCACTTTTGACATGCTGATATTTTATATCACAAGATGCAATGAGATGGTGAAACTGAAGTGAAAAACCACTCACTGAACTGAAAGAAATGACAGAAATGAAAACAGTTTTTAACACGGTGCTCTGGTTTGCTGTTATTTTTGGCTCTTGGTCATTTTTTAAAATCAGTCTCAGCTGTCGAGTCTTGCAGACCTGCAGGGTTTTCGGGCTGTAGACTGATCTTTTGTTCCTTCGCTGTATGATCACCGATACATCCGCGTGATATCAAGCACTTTATGAAGTCACAGGCCCATCAGACCATCTTTTGTGATGGCAGACTCTGGCTCTGACCCCTGGCTGTGCAGGACAGGGCATCAAGCCTGGACCCTCATTACTGCGATTTTGGAGAGGCTGCAAAATCTGTACTGAAGACTTTGAGAGCTTTGATTGAACCTCAAGGGTGATCACAGAGGAAGCCTCCAAAAAGAACACTGATGCACTTTTTAAGAAGTAGCAAATTGTAAATAGGTAAGTTTTACTCATGCTCTGGGCTTTTGAAATATGCATCAGTTTTTGCTCATTTCTTTCTTACTAATTGTAGTACGTAAAAAGTAGAAAACATCAGTTAGAATATCACACTACTTGATCTTCATGTCTAAACTGTGACTTACATTTCAATAGGCCTCAGTTGAATAGGCCTTTGGTTTGATGACCTCCTCTTTGAAATATGTTCTCTGTGATGTGTAAAGACACATAGCCACAAGTCAGATAATCTAAGAGCACTTAGCAGGAAGTTTAGGAGGACAAACAATTGATGCAGGCAGGTCATCAGTCACCATGGGTGACCCCAATTGAGAGGAAAAAGTTCAACAACTTTTAATGAAAGTGGAGTTCAGTACTGCACATGACTGTGAAGCTGAAATCCTATACAGAAAAAGAATATTGCACTGTATCAAATTGTCTCACAATTGGCATGTTTACCTCTTTATGTAGTCTGTGTGAAATTATGCTCAATCACATCCAGGAAAAAATGACTGCAGCTGTCTTACTATCATACTTGTTGCCTACATCTTTTAACACACACACACACACAACAAGTCCTGCACACATACAACACTGTGTTAGCTTTTGAACTCATTGGCAGGGCTTAGGGTGCATAAAGCTGACTAAACTTTACTGGAGAACACATTACATAATGCCATCATATGAGGACATTATTAAGGGCAATGCCATGGAGACAGGAGCCATCCCACCCACAGTTTCCACCCCCACCTCTTCTCTACACCCTGAAAGCATCTTGGGAGGGGTGCCCTTCAACTGCCCACATCTCATTACATGCAGTTCAATGCGGCCTACAGCTTCCCGCTGACATTCAATTAGAGTCTTTCATTTTCCCATCATTTGCTATGCCTCTGTGACTCTGCTGCTGCTCCTGCTGTCATTTACTAATTATTCCAAACATCCCTTCAATTAGAGGTGAATCTGTTTATTATGAGATACACCTGTGTTGTCCTGTAGGATGAAATTAGCTGATGTACAATATCTTAAACATTTGTATTATTTAGAAGTAGGCTGATCAAAGGGTTCTGAGTCATGTGTCTTGACCTCTGACCTGTACATTTTTGGGTATATTATTACAGATGAGGTGTTCCACAGGATCAAGGGAGGTCAAATCTGAAGTAATAATGCATGTTGTGAAACATTCTTTCACAACACTAAAGTTATGTTATAGGATGCCATTTGGTTGGTTGCCCAGGTGACCCATTGCCAAGGTGATTCACACTGCTTGAGGTCACATTTTTTTTTATATAACACGTTGGTATTCCTGTAAGAACAACGATGCATGTCGTTGTATTTTGTAGGATAGCCTGTTTCTATCTTCAGATATTGGAAAATTAGGCAACGAAAGGATTGCTTTCAGTATTGATAATGGTAACTATCATTGTCTTGATTAAACAATTAACTATTTGATTACAAAATGCCAAAAATCTGTTAAAAATACCTTAAAATCAGCTGTAACTTAATACTTGCATAAATGTAATTTCAGTGAAGTTATAAGAATAACAGTTTAATGGAAATTTTCCTAGTGTAAAGTTCCTTTCAGAAAGAAAACCGCTGTTTTGCTAATTTTGCTCAAACAATTGTCTTTAACCATGTAGATGGGACTACAAGCAACACATCCACAGAAGTGAGAAAATGGAAATGCAAGTGTTGTGCATTAAAAAATATGCAAAATTGTGCTTTGAAAAATGCCTGTACTGATGACTGATTGTGATAATAGCTGTTGATTTATTTGCTAACAACATCCACCTCTACTTGCCTGCTCAAGGCAAACACTTCTTTAGCATATACTCACACACATGTGATGCCACCCCACCGTATGTTCCTCATAACAAGTCACTCCTGCTGCCTGTTTATCCACATCAGCTCTAATGAAACTCGTCACATGTCTGGTGTTATTACATAATACTTGTCTCTTTATATGAATATTTCAGCCATGATTAATAACCATGTGACCAGATTTTCCTCCCATAGATTCATGGTAAACACTGACAGCAGGACCCTCATTAAAACTAAAGGGAAAAAGGTCACTCGTTGACTCGGAATTAGTTCGGAATGGATCGATGACACGTAAAGCACCAGGAATTTATTTATAAATCATGCACAGATGAAGACACCAGGAGGTCCTTAGGAATGAGAATAAAAATAAAAGTGCATGTGGGCAATAATAAATTGCTAAAATTAAGATAGTTCATTATGCAGTTAGATATAATTAATAGCAATTAGTGATGAGAAAGTTATTTTAGATGCATTTGGAACATACCCACTGTATACATGTGTATGTATGATTACATACTGAAAATGTAGCTGACAGGAAATAATTGATGAGTCCTCTAAACGTATGAATCTGTGACAATGTGTTACACAGCTCACCTGGAGAAAAGGAGAAAAGAACTACAAGGAGGCAGTTTTCCAAAGTAACAACAATAATCTTTTCATAAATAAAATCAAATGACAAAATAACCAAAAGCAGTACAAAGTTTACAGAAGCTAAAGGAGCTAATCAATACAAAAAACAAAATTATAACCAAAGAGGAAAATCAAAATCCTAAACCTGCTAGCCAAAAACCAAAATACAGAAAGAGTAGCACATCCATCCATCCATCCATCCATTTTCTATACCCGCTGAATCCGTCGGTCGGGTCGCGTGGGGGGCTGGAACCTATCCCAGCGGTCAAGAGTAGCACTCCTAGAACAAAATTTAGATTCTTTGGGAAAGAATGTTCTAAAAATCTCACTATCCCTGGTCATAAGTGATATAAGGTATAAGGTACACCAGCAAGAGCAACGAGAAAACCAAGTGTTGTCAAGTGTTTAACAGAACAAAAACACAAGCCCTAACAAGTGTCCTCTCACATGCACAAACAAGTAAACACTAGAAAGGTAATACACCTTCTAAAACAAGCGTCTCCAGACAATTAATACAATGTTATGAGAGACACAGGGGCAAGCTGCTGACATAAAGACTGGCAGCTGCCCATTGAACCACAGACAACCAAGGTTTGAATATCATGTGTAGGTCTTGCTGATCGCAATTAGAGGACCGAGGCAGCCGGGCAACAAGGGGTGGGGCAAGAGAAAACCAATCAGTCCTGGATGGGAAACTGCAGAGCTGAAATACTTAGAAACTAGACCATGGGTCGTAACACAACACTACTTCTTCCATTTTACACTTATGAGAGGATGTCAGTTTCAATAAAGAGCTCTTAAAATGTTTCCTTTTCAGAATTCAGGTTTGCGAGGGCTATAAAGATAGTGCATGTAACTTGGATATTGGACTACTTTAATTTTTTTTTTTTTTTTTGGGCTGTCCAATAAATTCTCTCAAAAGCCTCCAGCTGATCCAAAATGCTGCACCAAAAGTTCTGATGAGATTTAGGAGAGATGTTGCTTCAATTTTGGCTTGTCTTTATGGGTACCCTGTTAAATCCAGAGTAGAATATTAAATGCTTCTTCTTACATATAAATCTCTTAATGACCAAGCTCCATGATATCTTTAAAGACCTAATAGTTCCATATTTTCCATAGTAGAGTATTGCTCTCAGACTGCAGGCTTATTTGTGGTTCCTCGAGTTAAAAGTAAAATGGGAGGCAGAGTCTTTAGCTATCAGGTCCCTCTGTTCTGAAACCAGCTGCCAGTTTGGGTTCAGGAGGCAAACACCCTCTCTAGCTTTAAGATTAAGCTTAAATCTTCCCATTTTGATAAGGCTTATAGTTATGGATGGCTCAGATGAAAAAACCTAAAACCTCTTTTAGTTATGCTGCTATAGGCCTGGGCTGCTGGAAGACTTCCCTTGATGCACTGAGTACCTCTCTTTTACTTTCCATGTACATATGACATTATTTTTGTCAGTAACTTATGTATCTGTCTCAGCAGGTATCCCAGGTGCTATGCTGCTTTTTGATGCCTCTTTCTTGACCTCTGTACCCCCAATTGGTCGAAGCAGATGGCCACCCTTCCTGAGTTTGGTTCTGTCAGAGGTTTCTTCTTGCTAAAAAGGGACTTTTCCCCTCCACTGTATAAGTATACATACATATATAAATACATAAAGAACAGATAGATAAATAAAATAAAAAATGGCATAATCACTGTTAGTTTTTCATTTTATCTTAAAACAGCAGAAAAACTGCAAAAGATAAACATATATAAAAATAGTGGTTAGAAAGCGCATGACCAGCTGTAACCAAACAAAATTCCAGTTAACTTAAACCTAAATATAAAATCAGAAATCTGTAAAACAGAGATATTTTATTCTCTAAATTCTGTCTGTTTTCTTTTTCAGTGCTCTTTACTTTTTGCAGCATCTAATTCTCCACTGATGGGACTGTGTGACTGAGTCACACTCATTGCCTTGATTGCTGCATGCAATTGATTTAGCTGTTTTCTTGATTCCCCTCATGCTGCACTGCACAAGTTCAACATGTCTTTTATTTTCTAATAGCATGCCTCCGTATCTAAAAGCTTGATTAATAAAAAAAACTGTGTTGATTTTGTTTCTCACAGGAAAAATGCAGTCAGGCTTTTTCCTTGTTTTTATCTGTACATACACGAACACATACTGACATGTTTTGATTTCCCTCCAGTGACAGTAAAGTCTCTGAAAAGCCAATAGCTTAGAAAAAACAACAACAGAAAAAACCTTGACCAAGATAAACAGGTGAGAACACTGAGGGTGGCTGATACACAGTGGTGTTGCATTTTACTTTTGAGCAGAGTTGGCGGTCCACATGGCACAATTTCATCTTGGGCTGAAAAGGTTCACATCTGCAGACACTTACCTAAAATGCCTCCATAGGCCCATGAGAGATGTGTGTGCGCCGCTGTCTGTTATTATACGTCCCACACTGTCACCTTGCTCTCTCTGAATTACAGTTCCTGCTGTTCTCTCTGTGCAGGGGTTTGTCTACGGAACCACACTCAGAAAGTTCAACTGACATGAACTTCAGGAGATTTTTTTTGCACTGAAAGAATATTGGCTTTTATTCTGTCACAAACAATACATTAGATACATGCTTGCACAAACGTTTTTTTTTTTTTAAATGGACGCATATTGCACAACACGTTACTACTGTATATGCCGGACACAGAACATAGCTTGCCTCAGCCATGGTGTTCAGCACAGAGCCTGAAAAAGCTGATATGTGAAGCTCCCTTTTTTATTTTCATGAGGCTGTGTGCCTTGAATATTGTTTTTCTAGGAGGACACTTTCCCATCTTTGTGGGCAACATTTACATTAGCAGTGCATCTACCAGTGCCAGTTGTACAATATGCTGGAAAAAAAAAACTTTAAATAGCATGAATATTGAGATTTATGACTAAAACAGAAGCATGGCAGAATAACACAAACAGCCAATGCTGTGAGAAGCTATATGAGGTTCTTTCATAACAGAAGTATGTTATCTGATGATCTTTAACATCTTAAGTGAATATGGCAGCATGCAAACACTTGCTAATTAGAAATCAACATAAAGTGCTGCTGCGGTTGATTGAATTTCGACCTGATGATGACCCAAGGTGACAGTTTACGAGGTGATTGACATGATCCAAAAGTAGCTATAAAATGCTGAATGAATACATTAAAAAAGAAAAGAAAAACATGGACAGGTATGAACAAAGTATGAGTAGTCTCCTAAAAGTTACAATACATAAAGGAAGCTGGATAAAGGAATAAATGGAAGCTGTTGCACCGATAAGAATTAGCACTTTGAGCAAACAGAAAACACCATGGAGAAACACTACTATGGTCAAAAACCTGAAAAGAGAATGCAGGAGAGCTGAACGTAAGTGGAGGAAAACAAAGCTTCAGATTCACTATGAGCTGTACAAACAAAACCTGCGTAGTTATAACAATGAGCTGTGCAAGGCCAGACAGCTGCATTTATCTGAAATGATTAATAAGAATGTCGACAATTCTCGAAGTCTGTTTGCTATGGTTGAAAAACTCACAAATCCTCCGAAATAGTCAAACCTCCTCTCCACAGAGAAATGCAACGAATTTGCCAACTTTTTTAGCCAAAAAATCAAAACAATTTGACAAAACATTCACACAGACAAACAAGAAAACTAATCTGTGTCTAAAACCTAGAAATAACTCTGATGTTATGTCACAATTTAATATTGTTGATTTAAGTGCGGCATCTGAAATCAACAACTTGCACTCTGGACATAATACCATCAGACTTTTTAAAAACTGTTTTTACCTCAGTAGAAAGTGATCTTCTAGGAATAGTTAACAACTCACTGGCATCAGGCATTTTTCCCAAGTCACTAAAGACAGCTGCCATTATGCCACTCCTAAAGAAGAGAACTCTAGACGCCTCTATGATGAACAACTACAGACCTGTCTCTAATCTCTCTTTTATATCTAAGATTATTGAGAAAGTTGTATTTAACCAGCTCAACGACTTTCTGAATGAAAGTGGAAGTCTTGATAACTTTCAATCAGGCTTCCGACGTCATCATAGCACTGAAACAGCTCTGGTCAAAGTGTTAAACGACATCAGGTTGAATACTGATTCTGGTAATGTTTCAGTCCTGGTTCTGTTGGACCTCAGAGCTGCGTTTGATACTGTAGATCACAGAATCCTGTTGCACAGGCTGGAAAACTGGGTTGGACTTTCTGGAGCGGTCCTTAACTGGTTCAGGTACCACTTAGAAGTGGTAGTTATTTTGTTACAATTGGCAGCTATGAATCTGAGCAAGTGGCCATGACTTGTGGAGTCCCCCAGGGGTCAATTGTTGGACCTCTTCTGTTTAACTTGTATATGCTCCCTTTGGGTCAGATATTACAGAACTTTAACATCAATTATCACAGTTATGCAGACGATACACAACTTTATGCGTCTCTGTCACCGGACGACTGCAGCCCAGCAGACATACTGTGTCAGTGTCTGGAGGAAGTAAACACCTGGATGAGAGAGAATTTTCTACAATTAAATGAAGACAAAACTGAGATCATTCTGTTTGGTAGCAAAGAGAAGAGGGTCAGCGTTGGTAAATATCTTGAGACTCGGGAACTTACAATCACTGACCAAGTTCGTAACCTTTCACCAAATGTAGACATTTTTAAATCCAGGTTAAAAACATTTCTTTTCTCTTGTGTCTATGCATGGAATCTGCACGATATCTTTTAATTTATCTGGACAGTTGCTTGTTTTTAAATTCATTTAAATTATTTTATTTGTTTCTCTTTATATTCTTTTATGTATTTTTAATGTTTCTTCCACTCCCTGCTGCAATGTTTTTATTTTATGTAAAGCACTTTGAATTGTTTTGTACATGAAATGTGCTATACAAATAAATTTGATTTGATTTGATAAAGGAACAAATAAAACTGGACAGTATCTCTTCACATTCTGTTGTTTTTCAAATTTAATCTAACATATCATCATAACAACAAAGCTCAGAGAAGGTTTTAACACTGTGCTGCATTTTGTCGGCACCACAATGAATTTCTATTAACATATTCATCTAATTTGCTGCGTTCATGAAATAGCTTATTCTGGCCCCACCTTTCCCAAAAACACAGTCTAATAGACTTCTGATGTAAATTTGCAGTGAAATCTGAACATTATTCACCTCTGCCTTTGCCAAACAGTGTCATACTGCGATCTTTGACAAAAAAAAATGTATTACAGGTGACATTATTTTCGATAACTCAATGAAAATTTTACAGTGAGCAACTGAACAGTTTGAAAATCATGGGACATTTTTCATGTTCCCCTTGTGCCTGCATGGGTTTGCTATTGTGCTCACATTTCCTTTCACAGACCAGCTCACAGTGCATGTCAGGTCAGTTTTAAACTGACCATAGGAATGAGTGTGGGCATACTTGTTTGTCTCTTTTTGTTAGCCCTATGATGTACCCCACCTCTTGCCTTGTGGCAGATAGGATAGATCCTCTCTAGATGGTAATATTAGTGGTAATCATACAACAATATTACAGTAAAGAGTTTTGATAGTCATTATAAGGGAACATAAAGGAAATCGTACAGAAATGTTCTGATAAAAGCTATCAGTATTCTGTTGCTAATTTATAGTAATGCAGTGTAGTTCTAAACCACATATCTTTATAGCTATCACAAATGTGAACTCCTCAGTTATTATATCAACACCTCAGCCAATAATGTTGCATACAGTAAATATGAGTCTCTGTGTGGGCAGTGCTGTTCTTCCCAGTTGTGGGAATCAAAATCTTTGAAAGGTGCTCATTATTTCAGGCCAACAGCAAAGGCAAACAGCAGTCTACAAGCTCCTCTGTAAATCCTGGTTGACAGGTAATCAGTGACAGGTATGTCTGAAAAGACACAAGCTTTCCACGATATTGTGCCAAGGACTGAGACACGCTGAATGAATAATTTATGGAAGATTTACAAGTGTCTTCCGTAAATCTCATGGAGCGGATGTGCTTTAAGCACACCTACCACTGCTTTTCACAGATGCATTATTTATAAATCAAGCCTGAGTCTGGGTTAAAGCCACTCCAACTCTCTTGAAGTAATGCCAGATGCTTTGAATTGTTTCGTCAGTCTCAGCCTTTACTGCAGATCTAATGATGAAGGGCATCACTTGTTGTTGTAACTTGTTACAGGTGAATGAAAATTTCAGCTTTGTGTGTGTGTTATGGGGACTCTAATCAAAATTGACTTGTTTAAGGAAAAAATGAAATTAGATGAAATTACGCTTTTATTTACTGTGGAGAAAAATAGTTCAAAAGGTCACTTTAAACACATCTTTTAAATCTAGTGCAGCAAAATCACATACCGTATATGTTTGTTTCTGCTTCTTTGCATTTAATTGTTTGTGAGGGTCTCATGTAAAATGTAAATTGACAGTAAGTGCCATATGTGTAGGTGAACATTAAAGGTCATGTTGTAATGTCCAGCAGGGGTGGAGACAGCTGTGGGGAGACACTGCTGAGAGGTATTCAGAACATAAACACACACAGTCACTTCCAAACATAAAAATCACCAGTTCACACACACACACACCCACGCTCATTATAGCTGTGAATGTAAACACAAAATGAGAATCGTGTACTGTATGCAGTCTACATGCACACACTCACACTCACTGGGGGACAAAGATAAACAGAGAGCGACAACATGTGACTCCGGGCAGTGTAGGAGTGCAAGACAGCACAGAGGTCAGGGGTACCAGCCACATGTGTTTTCTATTATCACTCCACGGGACACGCTAGATTCAGAGGAAAGCTGGACCTCACATGGCTGAAATCTGTTGCAGCTGTCAGGGATCAGGAGCAATAATAGATGCTATAGCACTGCTTTTAATGACATAAAACATTCCTACTATGGGACACAATATCATTATAAAAGTGCTGCAACAACACCATCTTGTGGATTCTTTCATGCACAGATTTCTGCAGGACATCTTCATTAAGCACTAATTCTCCCATACATAATGACATGTTACATACATACAAAACATTATTTCTGAGTTCCTTTTAAGTTTTGTAATGTGTCCTAAGTGGGGGACGATAGAAGAAAAGTCTGTGTGTCGTTTTACTATAATTGTGAAATGATTTAAAACGACTGGTTAGACAAAAACTCTCCTAAGGAAAGCATTTGAGACGATATTAAGTCAAAATGGTCATCAATACTAACATGCTATCAGGTTAACCAATACCTAAAAATTAAAAATACAAGAAAAAAGTTTAAAAAAAACTTTCACACAGTCAAGGACTGTTTCAGTTTTTTTTAACTGTGCTTGTAGGAAAAGCCTGATTATTTTCTGAGCGCAAGAATTGACTTGTGAATATCTTTTGGGTTTTTTTCTGGTAAATAAGGGCCAGCTCGAACAAAAATCCGCACAAACCCAGCCCATCCATTAGGTGGCTGCTTGAGAGGTTGTAGAAAACTTGACCTCTGTTTAAGGACAATATTTTAAGCATGTTAATCATAATGGTCATGACAGGAAGCTGATAAGAATTTAGGACTTGTTATCATTCAGCGAAACACTTTCAGGACTTACTGCTTGATGTCATGACAAATACTGATGTAAAAAAGGGACAAGCATCGGTGAAAACCATCGTGTCGGACTAACATCTGTGTAATGAACTAATGGCGTTTTAATGGATAGACATAAATATTGGAGGGAAACTTTTTTATGTCTAAAACTGAAAAATTGCGATATCATCATCATTTAGTGAGACCAAAGAGAATCACATCTTGGAGTACTTGAACATTAGTTCTCCCAGACTGACAAACTATTCTGTTCATCAGGAATCTCCTGACAGACAGAAGTATTTCATTTTGGGATGATAGATAACAGCTGGTGAAATAAACAACAGTAGAGCTACAGCAGGAAAATTGGAGGGAAACCTTTCTACTAAAAATTTGTGCGTGAAAATGAGAGTGATAAAGACCTTTAAGAAAAATGAAGAAAACATCTGTGCTTTCATTCAAGGGTGCAAAATGATATCTTAGTTTTTTTTTTTTTTCAACGTATTAAGCTTATCTATTTAAAAAACATAAATGTGGAACTTCTTTGCAGTCTGAGCGCAACACTGTGCTTTGACCACAAGGTGGCAGCAGCTGCAGAACTTTTTACTATAAATCTTAATTCATGGGCCTCAGCAAGTTCAGTGCGGAGTTCTGCGTGAGGATTTAAAAGCCGTTTGGCATTTCTGAGAATAATTATCCGTACCAGGTTTGTAAACTTCTGAAATGAGACTACAGCTCGTTTGAAGTTTTTTTCAGTTGAACAGACTTCACGAGAAAATTAACCACAGTACCAAGAGAAAAGAAACCCTCTGTTTAAGTCAGCCCCTTACACCTCCACATCAAAGTCAGGCTTCTGCCATAGACTGTCTGTAGCCGCTACTTTTCCAACTCAAAGACGTAAAAAAAAAAAAAAAGGCGGTGCTATAGTTGAGTGGTGGGTCATATCCTGCTCCTCACCAGGGATCTCCTGCCTGCCGCTCAGTCCGTGCTGGAAAACATTGGCAGGAGGTTTGTGCTCAGCAGCATGGACGCAACCAAACTAGAGGAGCGCTCGTCCGAACAGACGTCGTCTTTATTTGGGACATCAGATGTGGAGAATCAGAGGATCACCGCTGAGCGGAGAAAGAAACGGATTTACTACAGTAAAATCATTATTGGGGTAGGTTCTCTCTGTCCAGACTGGAAAGCTCCACTTGGCTTTATATCTCCCATGGATCTATGTGGCCTTTACACTGCATCTACAGATTTCAAAGCTCCATTCAGCAGTCAGAAATACTTGTATTATAGTGACTTTGATGAACTGGAAAACAAGCTAAAAATGTAATAATTGTAATAAAGTAATAATAATTGCTCAGCAGCTTTTTTTTCAAACAAAAATAGTGCAAATATGGAACATATTTTGGTTCAGAATCTTTAAGATATAACTTTCTGCTTTTCTTTGCTGTATAACATTAAAAGCTGAATACATTTCTGCCACAGACTCAGACTTCATAGACTTATTCAATGATAGGAAAACTTCTTCACAAGCAGCCCAAGTCCCTGTAACAGAATTCATCAGGAAAATACTTCATCAGAAATAAAAAAAAAAAACAGCAACCTCATTTCTGCTTTTTACACTGTTTACTCTCACTGTCATTAATCCACAGCTGTCACACAGCTGAGACTCTGGGTGCTGGCAGTGTGAACCTGGAAACTAAATGTTTTCACCCTGGTGCAAAGAGACAGAGGCCAGGAGTGTGTCTGCAGGTGGACATGACCAACAGTTTTAGGTGTAAATCAGGACTGGACCTTCCAGCCCACAATGCTGTTTTAATGTTTGCCTCCAATTGCTCAATTGCAGACATTTGCAACTGCCTCGTTCTCCTGTAGTTGGAGTTCGTCTTGATGCTCGCTGGGTCACTGGAAAGGGGAGAAGATGTTGATAAACTGGGAGATTTAAATGAAGAAGTGCATCGTTTTATTAGTTTTGTCCTTCGGATAAAATAATTGACTGTGTGTGTTTGTTGACTGAGCAACAATACCAGCAGTGTATAACTGACTACTCATAGCAGCATTAAAATCATACAGTTACTGAAATAACTACAAGGAAATACACCACACTGCTTTCTTATTTTTAGGCTGCCGTGGTCAGAGCTATGAAAGTTTAAAACAAACGCAAATGGACTTATTACGCCAAATGGCAAGTTTGAAATTAAAACGATATGTCATTGCCCTCGAAACTACCTGACAGTTCACTCATCTTTCACACTCTTCCTGAGCAAACTTAATCTCGCAAACCACAGGAACAAACTGCCGTCTGCTTGGCACTGATGGGATACACAAGAGCCAAAGTCTAGACAATGCTATGCTCCACCTCACTATGTCTGTTAGTAATTGTAACACTGGTACTTGTTGAACTTCAGATCTTTTAAAGATCTTTCTGAGTAGAATTATTGCAACAGCCTTTGGCAAAAGAACAAACAACAGGATTTGCTTTTTTTTATAACATGGGGATTAATCATTAAACTTTTGCTGATTTTTGATATCTCTAGAAGGACCGTGTTCGGGTTTGTGGCCTGTTTTTGTGATGTTCCAGTTCAAACGTAGGTTTAACCAGTTCATTTTCACGGTGAATGCAGAGGCAGAAGCTTGTAATTACAACTGCAGTTATAAAGTTTACTTCTGAGTCAGACTCGTAGGTTTCAACCAGACAGTCTGTTTACTTTCACAACCTACAAAGACTACATATTAAGTCTCTCCTGAGAAGCCCATCCAGGTTTCCTGTCAATTTACCTATAGCTGAAGAAAAGAAGTACCCAGACACCGTGCACACATGGCATATTTTCACAACTGTCTAGGAATTCTAATTCTTGTGTGTGTGAATCAAACTACGTGGATTTCTTGTGGTTGATGATTCCCACAGCCCTGCTTTTGAGACTTAACAGCACATCACCACAGCTTTCTTGCAGGGTAGAGGTAGACAGCCAGTTTATGATGCGGAGCGTTATTTTTGTCTTAGAACAAGTAAAACGGTCCCAAATAGCACACAACAACAACAACAACAGAGTTTGTTTTTTTACGCGTGTTGAAGAAAAGTTTGTAAGATAGTTGGATTTGTGTTACTCAGCACAACTTTAAGTCTGTGCTTGAAAGACAAACGTTCCCTCGCTTCAGATTTCCCTTTTTTTCCACTTTACACAAGATGGGTTTCACCACAGATGAAAAAGGAAATGGCAGGAAAAAATAGAATGACACTTGTTGAAACAAAGTAAGGTCATCATTTTATGACCTCGGAGGAGAACATTTTGCAGATAAAGTGAATCTTTTTCAGGGACTCTCCTCATTAAAGTTCAACATGTGATGTAATAAGTAAACATTCACTGCCACCTTCCCAAAGGAGGGGTCATAAGATGGATTAAAAAATGTCTGCACATATCACGGACACTCGACCTTCAAGGACACCTACAGTAAACTGTAACGATGGGTCACAATTTTGGGTCACAAGCCAAATTTAAATCTGGCCACACAGAAACTCCCAAACTATTTCAGAGTTCGTGATAAGTAAACAACCTCAATAACCAGCTGTAGCTGTAGGCGTTGCGGTCATTGACAACACAGCTGTACACCTCCCCATCACTAACTCAACATATTCTGAGTGGGCCAGCAGTCTCTAAACCACAAATATCTACCTCAAGATGTAAATTTAAAAAAAAAGAAGATTTGGTTATTTTAGAGAGGGAAATCAGGGTGACGGATGTTTTAATGATCCAACATCCATCCAACATTTGTTAAGGCAACCTTAAGCTGTGCTAAAAGAAAAGTAAAAGAACCACCAAAACCATTCAAACCCAAGAGACCATGAATATGTGTACAGATCAGAAGTGTCTTCAGCATGTGTTCTGTTGTATTTACTGGAGGTGATTTATGCCTCCTCTCAGGGATCCAAAAGTTTGTTGCGGTATTTCTAAATTATGGTTGCAAAGGCATCTAACTGACAGTGTCTCTGGACTGACACTAGCTCAAACTCAAACTTTGGCCAAGGCTATTTTCACTACAATATCATTCCAAATATATTGAAAACTGATTTTTTTTTCTCTGTCTTTTTATCACTTCTCATTGACTTGAAGCTTGAACATAGTTGGTAACATCTATTAAGCATTATGGTGGTCACTCTTAAACTGTGCCAATTGTCATTGATTGTGGCTGTGTGTTTCTAGCCTGGATTTCAAAATAAATGATTTCAGCCATGTTTGACAGCTATGATTGATAAACCATTATCTCCAGTGTATCAAACAACCATTTGTTGTCTGGGTTTTAGGTTCTGCTGCTATGCTTACTGGTTATCCTGCTGGCTGTAGTAATTTCAGTGAGAATGGGCGCTCCTAATGCAGGTAAGCTTAACTATTACTGACTTTCGGTTTTCAAACACACTGATTTTAAAGTATGTTTCTTGAAAAAAAAGACTTACTTAGGGGTGTGAGGGAAAATATGATTCTCCTATGATTCATATAAGAATTATATTTGTTATTTTTGAACATTTATTACAATTTACAACTTCGATAAATCCATTTTCAAACATGTTGTAACTCGCTGCTGATCTCTGCCATTTTGCCCAGAGGAATGTTAACTTCCACCGAAATTCAATGCATGGGAGTAAAGTCACATCTTCTTAAAGGAGCTTTGCTGCAGTTAGATGTAATGTGACAGCAACTTGACTGGTCTGCCAAGGCTACCAGTTATCAATAACAGTGGCCCAAAAGTCTTGATTAAGTTTTTGTGCGAGTGCAACATGATCCCGGGACAGATAGTGAAATGCACTTTTTGGTCCACAGCACTATTCAATGTTGCAATTTCACAGCCTTGAATACAGCCATCATTATGTGATTATATGTCTCAAAGCAGCGACGTGAGCAGCGGACTCGTTGACAGACACGAGGAGAAAAGGTGCGAGGCATTTCACAAAATGAGGCGTCGTTGCATTGAATATACCGTGAGACACAGCAGCACCATTGCTGTGTAGCAGCACACAGCTGTATTTAGATCTGTTTGTGACAAAGCACATATTTACTTTAACAGTTTACCGTTTCCATTTACATTTTTTGGATTAAAGTTCCTCACTCCACTTGTGGACCCCTCTTCTCTCCTCTGGGTGCGTTTTAGGAATTGAGAAATCCTTCAGAATTTTTTGCTGCGAATAATTCCCAAGTTACAGTCAGGACAGAGGGGAGAGGAGATGAGAAAGCTGAAATGAGATCAATGAGATGGGCTTGCTGTTAAACCTCTGACTCTCAAAGATAGAGATTACCTTTCATACTGTCACTTTTCAGTTACTAACTTTTCTACTCTGCCCCCCCTGCAAGTGGTTAAGGTTAAAATTAATGTGTATAGTAAGGTTTACATGTCACACCAAATACAAGGTTTGAGGTTGGAAAACTAAATATCATGAACTACATGGTTCAATTCTCATTTATCACAGCTCCTGTCATGTAACGCAAAGCAGCTCAACACAAAACAACTGCCTACCGAACTGTCTTCTCACAATTTCAATCTCTGGGTTGTGAAATTACTAAATTTTTGGTTTTAAGAAAAAAAAATGTACATACGGCAAGCTCATTGCAGAATCTTCCATGTCCACATCATGATCCAGTTTGGAAATTTCCACACAGTGTGTCCACACTTCAGTGCAGTGTTATACATTTATTGAGAACTAACATGTGGTGGTGGGTGTAGAGGCGGCTGTAGTGCGTGCCTAAGACAAGATAACTGCACACCCAGTCTCAGTACTATATCTCCTCTGCACCTTGCCAAGTTGGAAAGAAATCAGAGTTAGTGGTTGATGAGAAAAGCAAACTTACACACACCCACAGACAGAATGCTGAGGTTATTAGTGAAATAATCAGCAAAAATGATAGAAATATATGTACTGTGCTTTTAGTGCTGAAATCCTAACAGTGTACACACGGATCTCAGTGGCAGCCTTTTTCATTTTTTGGAGAGTCCAGTAACCCTACAATGTAACCTTCCATAAGCAGGCATCAACATATCGCATCAATAGAAATACTTTTTCTCTGGATTTTAAATCTGCATCTGCAGCTAATGTTGAGGCTAGAGTCCCACCGCAGATGCTTCAGAAACCTGAAACTGGGAGTATTTAGAGGAGCAGCGGCGGTGGGTCATGTTACAGAGCAACGAGCGAAAGAGAGAAACAGAGGTGAACGTTAACTCCTGATTTGTTCACAGGATACGTTTCCGTCTGGCTTTTTTTGTCCACTATTACAAAGCATGTCATAAACACACTTTTTCATGAGACAGGAATGTTTTCTGCAGCCTCTGGTTAAACGTGGGCAGCAGCGTCAGTATGCTCTTTGTTGCAAACAGCCATGCCAAAACACCCCTCTTCCTTTTCTGGGGCAGCGGTGGTGAGTGTGGGCAGCTGTCTCCATGGGTGGGGTGCTCCCTCTGCTGTGGCATTTTCCTCTAACTTATTTTTCCAACCCAGCTAACATGAAAGCCATATGGGAAGAATACATTCAGTTTTTTCTTATACACATCTAGGGCCGCTGGAACGTCTTGCCTCTTTCATAAGGTTGCTTTCTTGGTGTGGCCTTTGGAAACAGATGAAAAGAAGTAGAAATAGCCCAGGATCCCATTTCTTCCCAGAGACTCAATCTGTTTTGTGCAAAATGCTGAGAGCGGGTTTTCCTGTGGATTACAAAACACAGCAGCTTGTCTCTTGAGACAGAGCATCCCCGTGTTCGGTCCAAACCGCACCGCTGGCTCCAGGCAGCGAGGAGGGGCCTTCTCACCAACATGCAAAGACTCCTTCTGTCATATGTCCAGTCAGCAGGCGACTTGACGGATGGGTTGGGGAGGATTTTGTTTGAAAGGTGAAAGAGGAGGCCCAGAGTTTCCTGGTTGGTGTCACCTTGTCTGTGGGTCTTGAGAAAGTTAGTTTGTTTTTTGTTTTGTGTCAACTTGTTGTCTCTGTAACAGCTTTAGAGGATTTATCCTTAGCTCACACTTCATTGCAAAACCAACATTTGGTCTTCCCCAGTCATTATTTTGACACTTCTGTCCCAAACTCAGTGTTGTCCTGTGTGTCCATCCAATACTTTCTGATAGAGGGCTGTTAAATTCAGAATCATGATTTATTTGAACTTTTAAGGGCTTTTATAGTTAGAAGTGAAACAAAAAGCTACCAAGAATGGCAATGGGCCCACTGGCCATAAAATAAAATAAAAGAAGCATGTTGTCATGTTTGTCATGTTTCCATCATTTCTTTAATTCCAACTTTGAATTTGCCTGCCAGAAAAGGCTGATAGAAACTGCAAAATTCAAATAAACAGTTGGTATTGAGTAAAGGCGAGGATCCAGGCACAGACTTGCACAGGAGGCTGGAAGGTGTGGAATGAAAGAAAACTTTCATTACCTTACAAAATTAACCAAAGAAAGTTACTGCGGGGGAGGAAAAACAAACATGACATGAAAAATAAAGCAGGACCAAAACTGAAGGCAACAACAAAAGAAACCCACAGAGTAGAACAGAATGACTGAGAAAACCATGAGGGAGTGACAGATCTGACAAAGATTGGGACCAAACAAGGAGCACAAATACTGTGGGGAAAAACTGATTGAACTGAGATAGATTGAATACAGGTGAGTGTAAAGCAAAGAACCAAACAGGAAAGAAACTAAAATGAACTGAAGCAAGACTAGACTAACTGACCAAAGTAACACTACTCCAGAACACTGGCAAACTATGAGCTCAAACAAAATGCCAACAAAGAACACAGAACAGAGAGTACAAGGAGTACAAAGAAACAACCAACTTAGACACAGAAGAGTAATACAAAGAACTAAGAAATAATTAAACCAGAGAAAAGACCAGAAACTCAAAACAAAAAAAACTTGGAGTAACTTTAAATGAAGAGAAAAAATAGACAAATACAAATACACATAGATACTCATTTAAACCGATAACTCAACACACCAAGAAGAAAACAGAATAGAAACAAACAAAGGCAAGAGAAAAACATATCCAAAGTCCAAAAAATCCACAAACCCAAGCACCTTAGGGACTTTTTGCCTCTTTGGAAAAAAAATGGAAACACCCTTGACAAATAAATTCTGATGTGGCATGCATGTTATTTGCATATATATATTTAAATATATATATATATATATATATATATATGTTAGTAGTTCTTAAGTTTTTTAAACAGTTTGGTTTCAATAAGTGTGACTTTACTTCTATGGTTAGGTTTAGTGTTAATTTTCTCTTAATTTTCCCACAGTCACCATGTCTTGTAGCAGTAGCTGGAACTTTTACATGGAAAAGCTCTTATAAATCCAGAGAAAGTAGCATTTGGGAACTAAAGGACCATGTGTTTCCTACAGGAAAAACGTTGCATTAATTTGGAGTAGAAGGTGTGTCCAAACATTTTACTGTTACTTTATGGCAGTATTGTGTTACAGCTTGTTGCACCGCCCCCACGTTCCCAAAAACTCCACTAATGCAGGATTCAAACATTAGCAAATGTTGGTATGTTGTAGTTCACTATATTTAACGTGCATATACATACATAGATAAAGTAAATAAGATGAGTATATGTAAGGCGGTTTCAAATCTAAAGCTCAAAATCATGCGATCACTTGTTTTGTGTTTTGCTTTCAGGAAAAAGTTTGATTCATCCTGGTTTGTTACTAAGAAAATCATATCCAGATGTTTTCCATTGTATGTAAGCATATGCTGTCCAGAGCAAAATCTGGCATAAAGTTGAGATTTTTTTCCCCCATCTGTTCATGGAGTCAGTTGATGGAGTCTGTCTGTACTCTTCATTCGCAAAGAGCTCTCTTTTGCTCCTAAAAAAATAAAGTAAAGACTTTACTGGCTTGAAAGCACATGGGGCACTCAGTCATCGTCTGTCTCTGCCTCATCACATGACTGTGGATAGAAAATTTGGCTTCACTGTTCATTTGTGCACTTTTACATCCTGTTGGATGGCAGTCATATGATTCAACCATTCCATTTAATTGAACTATGCACAGCAGGAAACGTTGCTCTTCTCACCCATAACTTTCCTCTTCTCTACCAGGTGGAGACGACTGGATGCAGGTCTCTGAGGAACATCAACAGCCACAGTGTCCACCTGGGTAATGAAATACTCCTGTTTTATTGCTATAATGTGGGAAACGGTGCAGTTTTGAAAGTATGCAATGTCTCAGCTCGTAGAGGGCCTGTTTTGGATGATGTCAGCTCATCCTCTCTTTTCTGAGGGATATGCTGCTGCATGTTTTGCTGCTGTGAATGAAACAAATCAGCTGTGTCGCCCACTGTTATCCTCAGTTGGAACCATTATTCCCTGCAGGCAGCTCTTGGTGGAAATTAAACTGTGACTACAGAGAGAAGTAGAGGTTTTCCTGTCGCTGTCTGGCAGTTTAGTCTGTACTTCTTTGTGTTTTTAGAAGTGTGTAAACAACCCCAATACATGGCTTGTGTTTTTTTCTGATGGAGTCATTTTATTGGGAAAACAAGTAGCTGTCTCTATGGAAACTGGGCTAATGACTCTGACTAATCAGGCATGTGTTGGTGAATAGTGTGAGTGTCTGTATGTTTGGATGAGATGAGCTCACATTAGTGTGTTGCTGCTTTGGTATGGGAGTAACCCCAAACAGACTCATCATAGTATGGCTGAAGTTATTTTGGGTCTGAAAATATCAGATCCATGAATGTCGTCTGTGTTTTCCTTTTTCATCAGTCACTCATTCTGCTGGGTTTCATTACGTTGCTTTCTAGTGGTAAACCACACTCTTTTTTTTATGTCTGGTTCGGTCTTTAGACTTTTTTCACAGATAAAGGGTCTGGAGTTGATTCCATGTGCAGCTTTTTCTTCAGCAAGTTGTACAACATGGTCAAATGAAATATCAGGAACTCCTAAATCAACAGAAAGAAAGAAAGAAAGAAAGAAAGAAAGAAAGAAAGAAAGAAAGAAAGAAAGAAAGAAAGAAAGAAAGAAAGAAAGAAAGAAAGAAAGAAAGAAAGAAAGAAAGAAAGAAAGAAATAGAATGTACTGGTGTAAAATGGCAACTTTAAAAAGGCCTCACTAGCACCGGATGACAACATGTGAACTTTTCCATTGTAAAGAAAAACTGCTTCACAACTTCCAGCCAAGTGAAGAACACTCTCCAGGAGGCAGGCTAACTATAAAGAGAATACTTCACCAGAGCAAATACAGGGTTCGCCAGAAGGTGAAAACTATTCATAGCCTCAAGCATAAAGAGGCCAGATTAGACTTTTCCCAAAATCATCTAAAAAAGACAATTGTCCTGGAAGAGTCTTTGGACAGATAAAAAAAAAATCAGATAAAAGATGAAACTGCCTTGGAATGATGTTAAGAAATAAGTGTGTTGACAGTTTGGAACAGTTCGTGTTCAGAATCAAACAACCTCATCTGTTAAGCATGAGCAGCCAGTTGGATCATGCATGGTTTTCAGTGGTACTGAGTCAGTGGTGTGTACTGATGATGTGGCAGAAGACAGAAGCAGCCAGATGAATTTGCATTTAACAGAAAGATACTGTCCTCTCAGATTCAGCCACATGCAGCAACACTGATGTACGACACAGATAAACAATGACTCAAAAGATACCATGAAAGCAACTAAGTTTTTGAAGATAAAGAAGTGAAATATTCCAACAGGATCCATCTGCAACGTGTAAGAACACAGTTTACACCCACTTCAGACCACACTCTCATTACAAGCCACACCCACTTCAGGTTTGTAATAGGAAATGTAGTGAGGAGTACCAATCCCTCAATCTCCTCATTTCTTTGAAAAAGATATCAATTGAGCAATACTATTATCTATAACAAAAGGACAATGTGTGGTGAACAAGACTAAAAAAGCACAACATAATTATATAAAATTACTATTCATCATTACAGTTGTAAAAGCAATTCATTGGCAACATCTTTCAATAACTTATAGGACTCTTTGAGATTTGGAAGTTTTAACTTTAACCAATCTTGATTTATTCCTCACTTATGAAGATAAAAAACAGACCCATCTGGGAAGACAAAACTTCAGACAGAAAAACCAAAAAGAACCAAACAACAACTGAACATAACTGCAGTAAAGGCCTAACAAATCATCGCAAAGGATAGAAAAGGATGAAACGCCTTTGGTGATGAGTCGATAAGTTCCAGATTTCAGGCAGCCAATCCAAAATAAACCTTTATGGTTATGCCAATTAAGTTGTACACATTTGAACCCCTTACAAATAAGAGATTGGCTTTGAAAATAGCTTCTAAATTATACTCTGGATTAAAGCTGAGAACATGCACTTCAGATGTTTGATTGAAAAACAGTTTTTTTGATGTTCAGAGACAAAGTTATGGAAACGTCTTCACTGTAAACCTTTCTACAATATCTTGTCCTCCCTATATTTAGCCTTTCAAACTTTAGTCTATTAATGTTATTAAAGAGGCACTGATTGATTCCATTAACTTAAACTGAATAACTAGATGTGACAGGCCTAGTATTGACCCATTCTGATCAGCTAAAGCCTTCATTTTGTTAACATTTTTTAACATATAACTTTATGTTTTAGTTCAAACTTAGATCTCTGTATGGTTTATGTGGGAGCAGGTCGTTTAGGCCATTGGCGTTTAGGCCGCAGTGGTTTAGGCCAACAGAGGAGTCGTTTAGGCCCCCCTGCAGTCGTTTAGGCCAGGCTACCTGAGCAGCTGAAATCTTTATTACTGTACATTCGTTATTATAAGATATAAGTCAGCTCTACTGGTCTGTCTGGGTAGCCTACATATCTATGGTAAATATTGGCCATGTGATTATTTCCACAATTTTATGAATTTATAAATCACCATTTATTAAATAAAAAAAACGTTTCCACACTAAAGTTGGTTATTAAATAATTTACCATAGATATGTAGGCTACCCAGACAGACCAGTAGAGCTGACTTATATCTTATAATAACGAATGTACAATAATAAAGATTTCAGCTGCTCAGGTAGCCTGGCCTAAACGACTGCTCCCTGTGGCCTAAACGACTCCTCTGTCGGCCTAAACGACTGCAGGGGGGCCTAAACGACTGCGGCCTAAACGCCAATGGCCTAAACGACCTGTATCCGTTTATGTAAACAAACATCAAACTTTTTTTCACAGCCAAACAGCAGAAGAACAGTTTGCTAAATGCTGGTAGTCATAGCAGAGTTTTTAGTCACTAAAGACGGAAGAGATGGAATTTGATCATATCTGCGTCTCCTGGTGACTGATTATTTCACTTCCTTTTCTCAAACCAACTTCAGAGTTCCCCTCAAGAGGTTCCATTAATCAGCTGTTTTTTCCTGCTCAGGTTTTCCAAGCCTCCTCTCATCCTGGTGTCTTTGGACGGTTTCCGGGCAAAGTATCTCAAAGATCACGAGAGCCACTTGCCCATCATCAACAAGTTGCGTAAGTGATAGAAATAATCGACTCCCAAGCTCTATCAATGTTTTACCAGATATCCTGGTATGACTGAACTTTATTGTGTTGCAGGAAATGCCGGAACAACAACACCATACTTGAGGCCTACCTATCCTACAAAGACCTTCCCCAACCACTACACTATTGTGACTGTAAGTCTTTCCAGTGGGAGTCATGAGTTGATTTGTTGGTAACAAAGAGAGGATTTGTCTGCTTGGTTGTGAGTTATGGAAGAAAAGACTCTTATTGTCTTTCAGGATCAGTGTAAAAATGTAAACATTCATCAAGTTTAAGTCAAAATCCCAAATAGGTTAAACAGAAAACAGAAATCCTTTCAGGAGATATACAGAAAGTATGCAAGCACTTATATGGGTTTATGACTTTAAAATGTTAGAAACAACTAGTTTAATCATTGAAGATTCTGAATATTTTTTAAGTTCTGTTCATTAAATTTGTCAAATAAATGTTTTCCTTCGATGTAGTCAAGTAGAAGCATAAAGTAGTGTAAAATATGAAGTGAAAGTAGCTTTTAATTAAAAGCACTGCTTTAATAAAAGTGGCTTCCCACTACTGCTGCTCTGTTTAAGAGTAAACTTCAAGGCTTTTCTCTGCAATACACTGTGTATTTATCCCAAATAGTACAAAGTTTCTGCACTGTTTAGGCCCAATAGCTTACTTATGCATGGAAAAATCACTGAACTGAGGGTCTTACACAGTGGAATCCTGTAATTTAAATCAACTGCTGTGGTTGCCAGCAACATTTAGATTAGAAAGATGGAGAGGGTGTAGCTACAGTATCAAAGCGACTCACTGTGACTGTGTGTTTATTTTACCTCTGACTCCTGTAGGGTCTTTATCCCGAGTCTCATGGGATTGTGGACAACAAGATGTACGATGTCACGCGAAACGCTTTTTTCAGCTTGAAAACTAATGAGAAAATCAACTCAAATTGGTACCTTGGAGAACCAGTAAGTGGATCTGTAGATATTTTGTATAAAAGTGGAATTGCAGTCCTGTAATTATTAGCATTATGAAGGCCAAAAGTAATTTTTGATAAAGAGGTTTTACACTGGGAAGGAGAAATGAGCCCGGAAAGGAGCTAGGTGTCAAATTGGCATTTTGAGCAATACATATGTCACATTTCCTCTTCCCGTTTGAGTTTGAGTCACTGGGTTGTGAAAGTTTACACACCCTGATTTATGGAAAACCTAACATGATTCAGAAGACACTTGTCCTTGTGTAAGAACTGTGGAACATACTCAGGTCGTGCTGTAATTTGCTCTCCCAGTTATGAGCTTCTTGATATGATTATGGATTCAGCTCGTGCTAAATGACAGCCTGTGGGGGCTGCAAGTTGTGCTTGCCGAAACGCTTTGTGGTTTCCATTTGAATGAGAGGCTTCATAAATCTAATTCCTGTACTGTGTGACAAGTTGCTCCTCTCAAAAGTCCCCCATGCAGCAGCCTTATGGCTTTCCAAGGAGAGAAGGAGAGACAGATCTGTCGAGCAGTTTACTGTGCGGGACTGAATTCTTCAGAAGGACTAAATTAATTTTATACCAATACAACAAAGTGCATCTGCCAAACCTTGTTCATAACTCTGCTGCATAAATAGAGCACTTGTACCTACAGACTGATCTAATAGAAACTGATTTAGACTAAACACAGGCTGTTAGATTTCCTTCAGTTTGGACTTGGCTGTGAGGGATTACACTTATACTAATGGACTAAACCCTGCTGTCATTACTCTACTACAGCTCGCTCTGAATTAATCATCATCCTGAATGACACTGCTCCTCTTCTATCATCTCCTTCACTTCCATTTCTCCTCTCCTCAGGTTTGGATCACTGCCATGCGTCAGAAGCTGAGAACGGCAACTTTGTTCTGGCCTGGCTCTGATGTAGCCATCAATGGCACCTTTCCAAATTACTACAAGCTTTATGATAAGTAAGAGCAATGTCATTATGATATATTTGTTTTTAGGTTAAACTGTAAGGAATAATGCATGAAAGTAGTAATGCCTTCATAAATCACTTTAAGCCTCTTGTGTGCAGGAGCCTCTCATTTGAGACTAGAGTGTCAACAGTGCTTGAGTGGCTCAGTCTTCCTGAGGGTGAAAGGTACAACCTGTTCATCATGACCCTTCCAGTGTTGGCTACAATGAATTACGAAAACCACGCTTAACTGTTGTGTTTTTGATTTTAGACCTGACTTTTACACTTTGTATCTGGATGAACCGGACACTTCAGGACATTATTATGGCCCAGGAAGTCGACAGGTCAGTTACTCACTAAACCTGCAACTGTAAGCAGGTTATTGATTAACTGAAAGAACAACAAACCAGTTTAAAAAGTATCAACATTTCTCACTGAAATCTTCGCTGAGAGGAAGTCCACTGTTTATTCGCATTCAGAACCCCATGCGTCAGAGGCTGATTAATACCTATGATGCATTCGTCAGCATGTGAGAGCACGTATAACTATGTAAACAAAGAAGTCCTGTTTGAAAGTGTGTGTGAATTTGGCTTGTAGTGTAAACGTGCTTTGACTGGTCAATAAGTCTAGAAAACTGCTATATATTGCTTTGAAATATGTACTTATCTCTCTGATTTGAGTAAAAAACACACTAGTTCTGCAAATGAGAATGATTTTCAAATAGTTGCCAGTTTACTGTCTTGTCATTGAATGCATCTTGTATTGACATTCAATCAAAATTTAAGCAACTTTTGGTTTTCCATTTATACATTTTTCATGTTTTAAAATAATGACCCACAAATCGTTTTGGCTCATTATATTTGTCAATTACATATTATCGTAAGTAAGCTGTGGGGAATTCTAGTGCAAAACCACGTTGTATGTAAACACTGTTTTTCACCCAGATCAGCACATTGACCGTGTTAAGGTTTAACGCGCTGTTCTCTCCTCAGGTGATAGATTCTTTGGAAAAGGTCGACAGGATTCTTGGCAGGATGATGGATGGCCTTGTAGCGAGAAACTTGCATAAGTGTGTCAACATAATAATCATATCTGACCACGGTGAGATAACTACAGTGTCCACACAGCTGGGATAGATTGTGAACAGTGTGAACTTACATTGTTTGAAATTTGAATAAATATAGGGTGGTTTTGAAGTACAAGAAACACAATTTCATACAAAGAGAGAAAATTGTTGTTTTTGAGGGGATAAAAGACCAACAACTCATTTACTCAAAAAAAAAACTTGATTTTTTTAAAAGCTTTGCATTACTTAGACTTTGTGGTGTCACAGTAGGAAGGCATGGCATCACTATCTAACAGAGAAGGGTTCTTTGATTGTTTACCGTCAGCTTCACATATTTAACTTGGTTGAGACAATGCACCTTTTCCAGGAAAAACTACAGGCCACTGTCAGCAATAATAAACAAACGAGATGTGAGAGCTAAAGCTGCTCTCAGTAGCCGAAAATTTGTAGGTTTTTTTGGTTTTCCAAGGAGAAGATTCTCTGGATATCTGGGGACCATATGTTTAGCCTTGTAATTATATTAAAGATCAATGAGTCGGAGTAAATGTGGCCCAGGGCGATGCCCAGCCATCCTCATCAAAGGCATTACTTCCAAGAGAAGGTTTCAACTTTAACGCACTCTAGTAGTTTTTAATCTGCAGTTTGTCATGAGGCACAAAATACAAGACAGACTCAACGGGGTTCACATGTCACGCCCAAAACACTGTCAACACATGTCAATCATGAAGTTAAACAATACCACTATGGGACTTAATGCAAACAGTTTAAAACCTGAGAGTTCAGACAGTCATCTTAGCAGAAACTTCACTACTTTAAAGTAGCGTCATGACATCATAACAGAGGAACCAAAAACATAGACTGTAAGGGATAATAATGCACCTATGATCTGATCAGAAGCCTTAACAAACTCATTACCATGTAACATTTGACTTCCTTCTGAGGCAAAATGGTATTTTTCTCTTTTTAAACAGGCATGGAGCAGGCTTCATGTGAAAAGGCATCGTTTGTTGCAAATTACCAGCAACAGACGTCTGACTTTACTGTCATCCAAGGCCCAGCTGCTCGCATCAGACCCAAGCGCCTCCCAGAGGATTACTTTTCCTGTGAGTTCTGGTCATAAACGCCCTCCTTACCTTCCTTGCAACTTTGCAACATCACTGGGTGTGAGTCTATTTGAAACCAGGAAGGCTGACCCTGTCCTTTGTTTCTTTCCCCAGTCAACTATGAGGGCTTGGTGAAGAACCTGTCGGTATGCCAAATATTCCAAATGCGGCTTTTGTATTGATAAGAAGAATGAAAAATTATCTGCTTGCGTGGTTTCGTGACAAACAGTCCCATTCTCTCTCTGCTGCGTGTTGATTCTCCTCATCTGTGTCTGTTCTGAAGTGCAGGACCCCTGACCAGCCAATGAGACCTTACCTCAAAGAAAACCTCCCCAAAAGGATGCACTATGCTAACAACAAACGCATAGAGAGGGGTCACCTTTATATGAAGGCAGGTTGGCAGGCAGCACTGTAAGTGACTCGTCAGTGATCTTTGTTTAGATTTTTACTATTAGTTCATCCAACTGTGCTCTGAAATCAGCTGAAGTCAAATGCAAAAAATCCTTTAAAAAGAGATTAAGAGTGCATCTTTTGAATGGTTGAATGGCTCAAGTTGTATAGTCTGTATTTTTATATTGTTTTATTAAGTGTTCAAAGCTGGACGTAAGCAATGTGGCAGCACTGCATGTTAGAACTATTTGCTATAATTGTTTTGTGAATGTATTTTACTTTACTAGGACTTTTTGAACTTTTAATGCATGTATATCTGTATGGTTTTTAATTGAAATTATGTGATGTATTTTGAATTAGGACCCCAGGAAGACTAGCGAACTGCTATGGCACAAGCTAATGGGGATCCTTTAATAAAAAAAATAAAAAAAATAAAAAAAATGTTAGTCCCTTCTATGTGAGGTCAGAACTCCAACAACACTTGTGGTGTTTAGAGGCAAAAAGTCAAACAGAAGCTCGTCAACTATAAGATTGTTCTATATACTGCAAGTGTTGTTGGAGTGTTGTCTTCTCTAGACATTTTCCCTCCCCATGCATCGTGGCAACTGGTTGTGCCAGGAACTCTTCAACACAGACAGTTTACTGGAGTATAATTAAGCCTGAAAATTAGTGTTGGTAAGCTGAGTCAGGTAATAACTGACAAGATAAAGTATTTTCAAGAAGTTCTGAACTGATGATTATCATGATGTGCAGTCATATGAAATAAGAATGTGCACCTGGTTGCTACTAAATGTCTTCATACCTAATGAAACAGCAAGGCTGTGCTTTCACACACTACCTATTTTGGCTTAGTTTTGTTAAAAGCAACAAAGGTACTTATAATAGATAATAGAATCATTTATAGTAATTGAATAATACCACGGTATAATATGTGATTTGTTGTTGTTAATCTGTGGTGGTATTCACTAGATGATGTATATTTTTTTCTGATACGTAAAACCTTGGAAGTGTAAGAGGATGTGTTTTTTTTTTCAAGTTTAACCCGGTTTCATAATAGTTGGCTAATATTGGGCCTGTTCCTGAAGGAATAATATTCAAATTGATATCAAGAGCCTGCAGCTGTATTTATTTTAATAATAGCTTGTTAAAATGTCATAAATGCAGCACTTAGTGTCATTGTACTGTTTTCTGCAGACTAGCTATTTCAAATAGTTTATAGAAACTCTAGTGTTTGATAGATTTTATACCAACTCTTAAGGCGCTGACACATTTTATGTAAAATCTCTGAAGGTGTCAGGTTTAGATGTCTAACAAGAAAAAGATATTTACCTAAACAGAGGTTGAAGCATTTACAGTAATTAGTGATTGCAATTATATATAATGAATAAAGTATGGGGGAGAGAGGTTGTCCAAACCTTTGAAGGATAGCAACCATGTAATTGTGGAAAATTGCTTTAGGCTGGAGAAATAAATCCATTGCCTTGACAGACAATAAACTGCCCTGTAATATGACTCGATGGGTAATGGGATGAGGTGTTTCTTTAAAATGAGATGAAATACACGAATACACATGAATAGCTATCAGGGTAGTGTTTTAGTAACTTTTTATGTGTTTTTATTCCCGTATTCTTTCATCTAAGGAAAAAATCTTATTTTCTCTCCTCAGCAACAAGGGGGAAATCAAGTATTGCTCTGGTGGTTTCCATGGCTCTGATAACATCTTCACCAACATGCAGGTCAGAGGAAGGAATGATATGTGTTTATAACTGATGATTAACTCATATAACAGTGTTTCTAAGAGAACAGGAAGTTGTGATCATTAACACTGATAAGAGGGAAACACACACACACACATATATATTTTATATTCAGCAGTTCAAGTATGCTTAGCAATAAATAGGAAATTAACGTTCATCCCTTCTGTTGATTCCTAGTTTTTTGTTCAAACTCTTTCAACACAACAAGTGTTAAAGTTACCAACTCTTTATTTGCAGAAATCAGTTTCTGAATGATTTCTTAAATGACAATTTGGCACAGCTGTTCCAAAACTAGACCATTTGGTATGTCTAATGATCGGACTGAATTGCTCTTAATAAGGATAAAAGTAAAATCCTATTCTCAAGATGGAGATGTTGACATTATTAGATCCTTCAGACCATGTTTTAAAACAATTGCAATGACTTGTCTTGCCACTGTATTTGAGTCCACATCCTACTGGACTATTTCCGTTTTACTTTGTACAAATTGAAAACCAAATGCAAAGTAGACATCGGAGCTAATACTTTGAAAAATGTCTAAAATACACATGAGACACAGGAACTCAGAAGCTCTGAGTTCAGCACTTTCTTACTGCCAACACACGCTAAGCTTTACTGATTTCCACCTAATCTTAGTCATCACTGTGCAGTGTGTCACAGTATATTTCCAGACATGGTTTTAACGAGAACTTGACTTGGTATAATTAGCCTGCAGGCCTGCTGATTCTCTAAAAAAAAAGGGCAGTCAAAGTGTGCTTGAAATAGACATAGTTTACTCACCTACAAATATCGCTGAATGCCACCCCATTATCTGTCCTAGAAAAGAAACCTATAGCATTTTCAAGGTTATGTAAAACCCTTTTACTGCTTTTGTCCATTTCAAATATTTACGCACGATCTAATTATGGTAATGAGTGTTTGGCATGTTGTTGTTTACAGAGAGAGTTTAGATGACGGTTTTTAGTTCACAAACTTGTGGGCGGTGCTGTTTAGAGACTGCAGTTGACTGAAAGTACGCTTCCTAAATGTTAGACTTTATCTTCAAAACTTCTGGAAAGAACTTTATGAAAGTTATCATGTTATCTGTTGTTTTCAGGCAATCTTCATCGGCTATGGTCCAGGATTTAAAGAGAACACAGTTGTGCGCCCCTTTGAAAACATTGAAATATATAACCTCATGTGTGGTGAGTTGTGGTTGTTGCGAGCGTACGCTTCTCACTTTACCTCATCCTCCTGTAACTTCACTATGATTCTTTAGTCAGTAGATGTTTTGTGAAATGCACTGGCTCAGGAAGACACTTATGCCAATCTTTAATCATACGAAAAAGAAAGTACACCCTCTTTGAGTTATAAGGGTCTTCGTATCAGGATTTAATAAAAACTCATCTGGTCCATGCCAGTTCTTAAAATGAGGTAAAAACAATTTCAGATTAGCAACACCACAGAACTATAACAATAACATACTGTAACAATTTCATCTGCAATGTTGCTAAAATTCATTGAAGTTTGTGGGCATTCATTCATGCACAGCTCTCCTAAAACAACATTTCAGTTAGGTTCATGTCTGGACTTTGACTGGTTCAATGTAACAGCTATTCTGTTCTAGATTTGCTATTGTACTTAGCGTCCTGTTGCGTGACTCAATTTTGGCCTAACTTTAGCTTCTCACATTTGGAATACATAGTCAGTATAATGACTGCAAGGTGACCAGGTTCTGTGGCTTCAAAACAAGCCAAAATCATCACCATTAATCATCATGAATTCATGTCCACAAAATAAAGACACCAAAACATTTCTTTGACTCAACATGATAAGATGTTAGGCTAAATCTTGCTCCTTTCTCTGACTTTGATGGCTTAGTGAGACATTTTTCATCTCCTTTATGAAAACAGCTGCTTGACTGTAAAAGATACTTGACAGTTTAGGTTCAGGTTAGAAGAGGAAAAAGATATGCTTCTCCGAATCTCTGTTTGCTGCTCGGCTGCCAAAAAAAGCACAGCAGGAATAAAAGGCAACCACATCAACCAAAGTGAGGGGAAAAGAAGAGACACTAGCATGAGTAACTGGATAAAATGGCAGGTTCAGTACAATGCACAGAAAATCCAGTACATTTTAGATGCAGCTATTTGAAAGTCAGAATGAGGAAAGACAGACAATATGTGCACCATTGCAGTGAAAAACAACCAAGCTGCTTCCACGTGTTTACAGCCAACAGATGATGTTCATTGTTC
Source organism: Odontesthes bonariensis (assembly GCF_027942865.1). Classification (NCBI taxonomy): domain Eukaryota; kingdom Metazoa; phylum Chordata; class Actinopteri; order Atheriniformes; family Atherinopsidae; genus Odontesthes; species Odontesthes bonariensis. The sequence goes on from NC_134529.1 coordinate 10,541,827, forward strand.
TACTCTAGATGATTTATTAAGGTAGTATGGTTTACTTATGGACTGCATATTTTATGCTTCTTTTATGTGTCTTTATACTTCTCTACATATGGTTTAAGTAATATTTGGTCATGTCTGGTAGCACCCTGAAGGGTTTCAAGATAGTGAAAACAAACTTTATGGTTTTGTTTAGCAAAGAAAGCTTGTTTTGTGTGTGTGTGTGTGTGTGTTACTTGCTACCTTTGACACAGTAGCCTAGTTTTACTGAATCACTGTATATGTAATCCATGATTTCTTCACTAAATAAGTTATATTAGTTATCTGTGATGGTTATAGAATTTCTTTTCTTTCCGATCAACTCTACATGTTCTGGTCTGTACCGTGTGATGGTCCTTTGTTCTGTACAATATGTGATGTCTTCCTCTCTCTTTGTCCACCAGATCTTCTCGGTATTCGTCCGGCCCCAAACAACGGGACCCACGGCAGTCTAAACCATCTCTTGAAGCATCCCGTCAACCAGCCAGTGCACCCGGCTCAGCTCTCCCATGACACTACCTGTGAGGCAACTGACCCCGCCCCCACTGACAACCTGCACTGCAACTGTTCATCCCAAACCATGGCTGTGGTATGTTCTAACCAGACTGCTTTTTGCCTCTTTATATAGTGAGGTCAGTACAAAGAGAAAAGTGGATTGTTTGTCTTGACATTTAGTACAGACATTCATCGTAAACAGAGATACTGGAGAGCCTCAGATTTTTATAGAAATCAAAATTTCGTGTATTCAAAGTCCGAACTTTTTCTTTAGTGTCTTTGACAGATATTTGATGTGTTACCATGAACATTGTTTTCTAACAAAACTAAATTCCTAAACCTTTAAAAGTGACATCAAATGGTCAAAAACTCACTCAACACAACTCGTTTTTACTCTCAACATTCCTAATACCCTGAACCAATTAACTAACAATCAAGCTAATCTTACTTACAAGATGGGTGAATTTCTTTTCAGGAGACAGAAATGAACAGAAATCTCACAACAACTAATTCAAGTGAGTTCTATCTAAGTTAACTTTGCATTCATTATGACTTTTGGAGAAATGATTGTGTAACACTGTACATTTTCTCTTTAGGAACTAAAGCCAACTTACGTCGCCTCCACCAACCTTTTGGCACCCCTCGCGTTGTCCAGTCAGATGCCTCCTTCTGTCTACTGCACCACTCTGACTACCTCAACGGATACAGTAAAGACCGCCTCATGCCCCTCTGGGTGTCGTACACCATCCAGCCTTTGGTTAGTGTACCGCTTGGATCTGTCTTTTATCTCTAAACTTAGCATGTTCAGTTGAGGTTGTCCCAGTTATATTTTTTTCTGTGGTTACGGCTTGGCAGCAGATTGGAAGATGTTGTTTAGCATCTGAAGCAGCTGTTACTCATCGCCTCTGCTTATGGTTGCTCGAGCAGCTCTTGTCTTTCTCACTGTGCGGTTGAGCTTTCATGTAAATCATGATCTCAGGCAGAGTAATACATTCCGGGGAAAGTTTACTCTGTTGTATTATCTTGTCTGAATGATAGAGTAAGTGTAGATGTGTTATCCAAATACAGCACAGGCAAAATTAAGCCTGCTCAAAAGATTCATAGCTTAAGTAACAGCTAGACAAAACAAAGCTATCTTAGAGATACTTTTTCTATTTGAAAATCAATTGCTGCAAAACACAATAACTTGAAGGAAATTAAATGAAAATATTTGTTGACATTCTAATACATGTGACAAATATTCTGTTAAATCTGGTTTACGTGCTCTAGTAAACCGGAAACAACCAGTTGGAGCCAGAAGAAGTTATATTGTTGCCATAGATACTACCCTGCATGTACATACAAGCCTCGTCCAGAGGGAGGGGCTTTGGAGACAGAGCTGAAGCACAGCAGAGAGGGAGGGGGAGGGATCTGCATGCTTAGTTCATTTTCTACATTTTTCTAGGCACAAAAAACACTTTATCTTATTCATAAGTTAATTTGAAATATTTTTGATTAGTTTTCTGGAAAGTTGTGTGATATCAATGAAAGAGTGTCCATTTAAATTCAAATTAACATGAACTGATTTGATTTGATGCAAATTTCTTTCCTCGTGTCTGATATAATTTATGTGATATTTTATTATCTTATTCTAACTGACATGAACATTAAATACAGCACTGGTTGTTAAAAAATTAAACCTTAGTAACTGTTTCTAGTTTACAAAATATTATGACAAACGTATGAAAAGGTTTTTCATTTTTTCTTTGTTTTTTTTTCTTTAATACTATACCATAGGTTATACAAGTGCTGCTGAATGAGCCAGTGAATCAGTTGGTCAGTTTATAAGAGATTGGCAGATAAATACATGACGAAAACAAAGAAGACAAAACAGTTTAAAATTAGCCACATTCAATCAACAACATTCTGTTTTTAGATTACAGCATATGTAGTTATATAAAAAGATATCGATACAATAAATAAAGCATCCTTTTAATTGTTTTAATTTGGATAACACATCCTTTCTATCAAGTTATTCTCAATGCAGAACTTGAAAATGTTATTTTGTAATAGTGCAGAGTAATTTGACATTTTCTGAATGAAAGGCTTTGAATAGTTTTCAGTGTTGTACAAATGTCAGCAGGAATTAGAATGAGGTTTTCCTTTTATTGGACCACAGCTCTGAGGCAAGGCAAGGCAAGGCATCTTTATTTATATAGCGCATTTCATACCACAGGCAACTCAATGTGCTTTACATAAAGACAAGGCATTTAAAAGAACAGCATAAAGCAGCATAAAAACAAGCAATTTAAAGAAAAAAATTAAAAATAGAATACAAATTAAAGCAATCAAAGAAGAGGGGAAAAAGAAAAATATAAACTCAACCATAAGCACACGGAAAGAGAAATGTTTTTAACCTGGATTTAAAAGTGCTTACAGTTGGGGCTGATTTCAGTTCTGCTGGTAGTTTGTTCCAGTTGTGTGCAGCATAACAGCTAAAAGCTGCTTCACCGTGTCCAGTTTGAACTCTGGGCTCCACTATCTGACCTGAGTCAGCAGATCTCAGAGCTCTACTGGGTTTATACTCTGCTAGCATGTCATTCATGTATTCTGGACCTAAACCATTCCGTGATTTGTAGACGAGCAGCAGAACTTTAAAATCTATTCTGTATCTGACCGGGAGCCAATGTAAAGACTTGAGAACTGGGGTGATGTGATCTGATCTCTTTGTTCTGGTTAAAACTCGGGCTGCAGCGTTCTGAATGAGCTGCAGCTGTTTGAGACTCTTTTGGGGGAGTCCAGTCAGAAGACCGTTACAGTAGTCAAGTCTGTTGGAGATGAAAGCATGAATCAGCTTCTCCTGATCTGTTTGGGACATGAAACCCTTAATTCTGGATATGTTCTTAAGTTGATAAAAGGCTGATTTGGTGACTGATTTGATATGATTGTTGAAGGTCAGGTCTGAGTCTATCAGCACGCCGAGGTTCCGGACTTGGTCTTTAGTTTCTAGAGACAGTGACTCAAGGTGTTTACTGACAGCAAACCTCTTCTCTTTGTTGCCAAACACAATGACCTCAGTTTTTTCTTGATTTAACTGAAGGAAATTTTGGTTCATCCACTTTTTGACTTGCTCTAAGCAGTCGCACAATGACTCTATAGGACTGCAGTCATCTGGAGACAGTGCGAGATATATCTGTGTGTCATCTGCATAGCTGTGGTAGTTGACTCTAGAGTTCTTCAGAATTTGACCCAGAGGCAGCATGTATAGGGTGAACAGAAGGGGTCCAAGAACTGACCCCTGAGGAACTCCACATGTCATAGCCACTCGATCAGATTGATTGCTTCCAATGGTCACAAAATAACTCCGCTCCTCCAAGTAGGACCTGAACCATTCTAGGACTGTCCCGCTGAGTCCTGCCCAGGTTTCCAACCTGTTCAGCAGTATACTGTGATCCACAGTGTCAGAGAGTTTCATTGAGCTTTTTTTTTTCCCCCATTACATGCTGTGTTCTCTGAATCTATACAAATGTTCCATAAAAGTGATACCACATAGCATAGACCATAGCGTTATCAAGAATTTGACTGAACAAAAATACAGTTTTTCTGCTATGTCAGTGGAATGTGAAATGATTATTATTTTTAAAGAGCTCTGCAAACAAAATCACTGCAATACCCTCGCTGACCCACATCCACAAATAAAACAAACCGAGCCAAGTGATCTTGCACAACATTTGGAGCACTGGCTTGGACTCCTGTTCTACACTGTCTACTACTGACCTATTCCCTCTTTCAGATGAGTACCCGATCCCCAAGAGCAGAATTGGAGGCGTGTGTTCGTGCTGATGTACGCGTCCCACCTTCCGCCAGCCAGCTGTGTCGGCGTTACAGAGACAACTCTGCTCTGTCCTATGGCCTGCTGCACCCCAACTGTGAGTGTGTGTGGCTGTATATGTTTGTGTTGCAGGGGGTCACAGCTTGTAGTCCCCACCCAGGTTTTAGATTCAAGTTATTTCAGTGAAATTCTTCTGTGAAAATGTAGCCATCTTTTAGAGGGATACACATCCTGCTGCTTCTGATTGAGATGGTTTACAGTCAGTGTATTTTGGGTGAATAATATTTTAACTACATGTGGCATCCATAAAGGAAGTGAAACAGTGAAGGAAATGCCCTCCAACAGCTGCGAGAGTGACCACAAAAAGTTATTGCTGTATTAAAGTTTTCATATCTTTTCTCTCTGACAGAGTCAGTCCAGACACTGGTTTGTGCAATTTAGTGACAGATTAAATTAATCGATCTGTTAGTCAATTAATAAGCAACCAAGTTGTAATTTCAACCAAAGAGATTAAACTGTTTATGGCTCCGGCTTTCATCATAATTTTTGGGTTTTCGACTGTTTGTTGGGTTAAAAGCAGCCTGATTTTAAACACAGAGGTGATTGGCCGATATAAAGAATCAGTTGCAACCCTAAATGACAATTTCACTACCTGATTTTAGCTCCAACATCTTGTGGATTTAATTTCTTAGTTACTTCTGAGCTCACAAATTATTATATCCCTTCTTAGTGTCACACTTTTAGAAATTTGTGTTATAATTCATGACTGAATCCCATACTCAACACATCATCTGTTTTTATCTCTACAGATCTGAATGCCAATGGTCCAGAGACAGACTCTCTCCTCAGCAGCAACATGGCACCAATGTTTCCTACTTTTAAAAGTTAGTCGGTTATTTCAAATATTTCTTGATTTCTGCTTTGCAGGTACCTGTACCTACCTTGTTTAAGGAGATATTTTTAGCCTGATTTGATGCTCATGTTTTACACTAAGTTAAGTTAACCCTGGGTAAATCCCAATTAAAAATTTAGTCTGGGGAGATTTTCCCAAGTCAGCCCTGCTACACTTTTTATATCACAAAAATATTCAGTTAAAATGTTGTTAATTTTGTTTTAATTACACATCATATATAAAGAAGAAATTATTCATTAAGTTAAGGATACATTTCTGGGAGACTCAGTATTTTTTCTTTAATTCTGACGGAAATCCCTTGAATGCTTAGCTACTTGGTAGCTTTTGTGTTTAAAGCCTGACTAACAGTAAGCTAACACATGCTTCCCCCTGGTGGCTCATCATCCTCTGTGCATGAGTGAGAAGGAGATCACTGTGTAACCTTAACAACGCAGTGTAGAGTACAGTCAAAATACTAAATGTAATAATCTTATCATAGATAGATCACAGCATTATAGTAGCAGTAGTATCATATTCGATGTGATGTACTGTTGGGACATTAAAATCTTTTGTGTGTTTTCTCAGGTGTTTGGACCCATTTCCATTTATCCATACTTACAAATTATTCACATCACCTGAATGGAGTCAACATCATCAGTGGGCCAATATTCGATGAAGACTTTGATGGAAATGTGGATCCACTCAGAAAAGTTTCAGAGTAAGTCAGCTGGACACATGTACCTGGTTAACAATAATTTTGATTTCTTCTATGATAATAGTTGAACTAAATAAGTGTACATTTGCTATGCCATTGCCGCCTTCTAGCTTTTACTGGCCTTAAAGTAAACAACTGCTGGGCTCTTTGTGTGTGTAAGTTTATCTATGTGTAAACCTTCTACAAGACTATCGTCTGAGCAGTCACAGGAAAAACAATTTGGATTGAATTTGAAGTGAAGCGTTGTGAAGAAATAAATAAATGTGCAATCATTTCTGAAGGGAATGTGAATTTGGAAAACGACAAAGGTGTGGCAGCAATGGCAGATATAACCTTACCCCTTTTCCAGTCCAATGTCTGTGTAGATTCTCATTGTCATAAGAAGGCAACTCGACTTTTTTTCTTGGCTAATCAGAAAGGATTCTTCATTTCTGTTTAATACAGTCAGGGTTTGAGCTTACCAGTTTCAGATTAGTAGATGACCCTCTCTCCATCCTGGGCCACAGCTTCCACTAACTATACTTGTATTAAACCATATCCTTTTATGACTCTTAGCTGAGCAGACAGCTGAATACATAGTAGTATAATTAGAACCACCACATCCACACCTTTCCTTTTGCAAGCCCACATGGAAATATTTGTTCAGCCTTTGCATGTAAGTGTCTTGTCTGAAAGCCCAACTATTTCGTGTTTAAACCCACAGCAACATTTGAGTTTATCTATGTATTTGTGTAAATGTAAGGTGGTACAGGAAATATTTTTTCTCAATCAGCTTCTTAGTATGAGGACAGAGTTTGTGCTTTGACCAAAACTAAGGCTGTAGGAGGTCTCTGTTTTTGTTTTTTTTTTTACTTTAGCACTTTGGACTTAGTTTTGAATAGTGTGATAATGTCCAACATAATCAAGATGGTGCTCAATCGTGCAAACCGGTATTTGATGATAGTCGGTGGGTTGTTTTATCACTTTTAGTTATCAAAATGCTCAGCTGCAGAGAGGCAGATTAGCTGGGTTTTTTAGTGCTATAACCAGTAGTTAGAAGTCTCATGCCTGCAGTATTTTTTGTTTGACTTCAGCTGATCTAAATAAGGTATTCAGATGTTTTTATGAACATATAAAGCTGTAGATTTAAATACAGCAGTTTGTAAAAACTGTCATCTCTGGTCTCCACAGGAATGAAGCTCCCATCCCGACACATTTCTTTTTGATCCTAACCAGCTGCCGTAACTCGACCTTTAGCCCTCTTAACTGTGAGGGTCCACTTCAGGCCAGGTCCTTCATCCTGCCCCACAGACCTGACTACACAGAAGTCTGTGCTGTGAGTAACACCACTGACTCATGATTCACGTTTGTATCTTCTTCTCTGGAAACCTGCTGGAAACATGTCTCTCATATATATATATATCTTTGCTCTTCAGGACTCGGATAAATTTGAGTTTGTGCAGGAGTGGATGCAGTTTCACACCGCTCGAGTCAGAGACATTGAGCTGCTTACAGGACTCAGCTTCTATCACGACAGGTTATCAGTTGAAGAGACGCTACAGCTCAAGACATTTCTACACACGGAGTAAAGTCAGAGACATTATTACATGAGGCTTTGATTCCCAAAGACAGCCATATTGGTCAACAGGCTGTTGGGACACAAAGTTAACAGTGGGTATTACAAATGCTTCCATCCATTTTTTTCATTATGGTTGTATTTTAAATTACAGAACAAATTTGAAAATATTATTCTTGGTGTGGAAGCCATGCTTTCGTTTCATGTTTTTAAAGATAATTGTACAGAGAGGATTTTGTTTCAAAACTTAATGGCTTCCAAGTTTTTTTTCTCACACATCAAAGTCAGAGTGAAATAAAAGGGAAAAGAAAACATGTATTGATGGAGGAACTTGGATCCACACGGATACATTTGATGCTGGGATCTGAACATCTGGAAACCCTTTGCTGAAGGAATCTCTCCACACATCTGGATACACATTCACAAATAAGTTTTTTTCCTGCCAAATGTTTTTGAATTGTCATGTTTTTACACCAGTGTTGTTTTTGTAAATTTCTGGATTGTTTTGCAGTTTTCAGTGTGTGTCTGTGTGTCCGTGTGTATACTATATGCATGCGAGATTTGAAAGTTTCAGTGTGTATCATTCACGGCATTCTATTGACAGAAATGTAAGAATCGTCATGTTTTCATTACCTTATAGCAAGCAATTTATATCCAAAGATGCCGCTGGTTGCCTTCCTCACCCCTTTGCCCTGTTGCACACCCATGTTAATGAACTGAGCTCAATAGAAAGTCATGTCTAGATTGTGAGTTTAATTTTGTCCCCAGAGTACTAGGGAAGGTGAGGGATATTCAGTTGGTTGCAGTCTTTAATTTGTATCCTGTTAGATGTCACTAAAGGCTACAACGCACTGGACCTTGTAACCTGATTTATTTGAGACTCACGACCCCCTTTTGCTCAGAAGTATACATTATTTATTCAAACCTTTATTTATATGGAAGAAGGTATTGAATCATTGAGTAAAGTAAAAGATTCAAAACCAAATAGAGAACAGCCATTGGCAAAAAGGTCTTGGTTCAAAGTTAAATGAAGACCGCTAAAATTTTCTGTTTAGGTAAGATGATTCAAAAAGAAATTTAACTACAGTAACAGGTAAGAGGTTTTTAAGTCTGAAAAACAGATTTCTAAAATCTCTGATTAGCTGCTGTGTTTTTTTTTTTTTTTTTCCAGCGGTTAGATGCATTCAAATAAAGTGTTTCGAAATTCGGACCGCAAACATTGCAACAGTTAACCTATTGACCTCTCGCAGCTTTACAATACAAGCTCCACTCACCCATTCTTTTTCAATCGCTGATGACAAACATGGGCAGTTTGGGGTTCAACATTTTACCAAAAGGAGTCAGGCATCAAACCACCAACCTTCCGACAGGTGGATACCCACTACTTCCTGAGCCATAGTTGACTCTTTGTGTCTTTGTTGTCACTTTGCTCTTTCATTGTGTCTCTTTCAGTGAAATTGTATCAGGAAGTGTAACTCTCAGGTTGCAGCTGTTGGTTGAAAACAGCAGCTGGACTTTACATTTAGCTAAAACAGGTCATCTGTGCGGGCTGCACGGTGGTGTGGTGGTTAGCACTGTCACCTCACAGCAAGAAGGTTTCAGATTCAACTCCCGGCTGGGGCCTTTCTGTGTGGAGTTTGCATGTTCTCCCTGTGAGTGTGTGTGGGTTCTCTCTGGGTACTCCAGCTTCTTCCCACTGTCCAAAAACATGCATGTTAGGTTAACTGGTGTCTCTAAGAATCCTCCTTAGGAGTGAGTGTGAGCATGTGTGTGGTTGCTTGTGTCTGTGTGGCCCTTTGATGGACTGGCAGCCTGTCCAGGGTGTACCCCGCCTCTCACCTGATGACCGCTGGGATAGGCTTCAGCCCCCCCCCCGACACACACACAAACACCCACAACCCAACCGACAGATTCAGCGGGTATAGGAAATGGATGGATGGAGGTCATCTGTGCCTCGACAGTGCATTCAGTAATCCGTCCAATAATGTTTGTGTGCGTGTGTGCAGGTATTATCTTTCGATCAACACAGTCTTTGATTGTTCCTTTTTTATATCGACTTTCTGGAAGTTTCTATTATGTGTTACACAACTTCTTTTCAGTATTGTGGGAATAACTGGTGTGGACAAATACACAATTTCATATAAAAACTCTTCTACACTGACCTTGTGACTTTGTTTTCTTTTTTATAAATTGTTTGCACCAATAAGTGCTGTGGAAAACACCTTCACACAGCATAGCATCTAAGGAAAAGGTTGTAACAGAGCAGCAGTTGCTCTGTGAGCCCCCTCCAGAAAATAGCAGTCTGTGTGAACACAGAAAGGAAGGAAGCAGCGCTGTGTATAAAATCTGCCACTTCCTCACTCTGACCACTCCGAACATGCTGCAAGCCAAAAGGTAAGATCTTGCAGCTCTGCTCATTTCAACTGCAGCGACCTAGTTCTCATCTCATACTTGCTTTCATTTTGATGCAGTTATAAGATGAGTGGAGTCTGCCAGCACTCCTCTGACATGTCAGTTAAGATTTAGTAAGAAGATGCTGTGTTGAGTAAATGTTTTGCAATCACCCCATGTCCTGTAGTTCTTCTAAAGGGAATTTCCCCTCTATTTTTTTACGACTTTAGTGTTGTTTAATTGCCTGGACACATTCTACATGCTTGTGCCGTGTGTTGCATACTATAGAAGCAGTATTGGTTATCACAACTTAATTTTCTGCTGACGAGCTGTTGAAAATGAGGTGAAAACCTAAAGAATGGTTTCACAAATGTGCAGATAATTTCCCAACAAGTATTTCGAGAGGATTTGTGTTGGGTTGCCAGTATTTGCATGTGCAGGTCATTCAGTTTCTCTGAATGTGGTATGTGTGTGAGTGAGACCTTGACAGCCTCTTGGTTTTAAATTGGAAATTGATTGTGGTGATCAGTCTGGCTTAGAGCACAAAGCTCACACGAGGTATGCAGTCACTCACTCAAGTCTTCCAGGAAACTCTGCTCTGGGTGGGAAATGTGCCGGAAGGCTTGCGATTGATTTGAGTGTTCTCATGACACTGCAGCCATATTTGGGTCCTGGTGTAATCACTCAGATGCCCCTTAGCTCACTGCTGTGGTTGGCTAAACTGGTCTCTGACCCACTTTTCTCGGATGTGAACTCAGTCACCACTAAACCACGTACAAGCTGAATCATTACGGTCCCTTGCACGGTTGAGGCGTTTGTGAAATGAGTGTATTTCTATTGATACGATCGACATCCCTGAAATGATGGTCAAATCACAGTAATGCATGACAACGTGTTGCAAACTCCTCTTCTGATAGCATGAAGCATATTTCCTCATAGATATTTACAGCTTGAGAGAAGCATGGTTCACGTCAGCAAAGGATAGATAACAGCTGTGTTCCCCTCTGAGCAATCAGGCCTAATTACAACTGAGGCTGATTGTTTTCTCCAAGCTTCCTGGCAGCTCTGGTTAGTAACAAGTTAGGCTCTTATCTACAAATGCAGGCTGACATCCAGCTATTGAACAGGACCCTTCTTTACTGCTCGCACTGCGCTCATACTCATGAGATGGATGAGAACTTCAGGAGCAGTTTTGGCATTTTAGAAAATGCATTTTATACCAAGAGTGAGATCAGAATTTTGACAGAAGCTCATAACAACACATTACGCTGTATTTTTCAGATAACACCAAAGCAACATATTCGCTGTTACAGTAGGGGTTTGCCAGCAATATAGTTTTTATTTTGATTAATTAAATGCGACACAGACTGGTTGAAATGATAATAAACCCTTTATAAGTGCAACTATCACCACTTTAAGCTGAAGCCACTCCTGTTGGAATTTTGAGTTCAGTCTTAGTCAACTTTCTTTGGGGGTCACTCCAGTTTATTTTTCTGACTGGGAAGTTGGAAAGTTGCACTCATTGGTAAAGATGGAATATGCCATCATGCTGCTGTCCAGTCCATTCAGAACTGCTGCATTTATATCTTGTCAGAAACATCAGATTCTCATTTATCAACATCAAAGATAGATTAGATTTATTTGATTTGTGTTCCTATTTCCCACAAGATACAAACACAGCATCACAAAAAATGCATGAGTTCTTTAAAGAGCCACAATTTGAAAGTTTTACTCATCCGTAATGAGCCAAGCCACAAGTATCTAGTCATAGGCACTCATGGTACTGATCAGATTTCAGCAGAGGCTATGGAACTACTCCTGTTCTGCAATTATCTCCATGTCTTTAAGGTTTGAAGGTTTCCTCCCCATCAGACTTGGCCACTCCACAGTGTTTTTCGTCCACTATTTCTTGAATTGGCTGTATGTGTCATATTATTGTCTAGTTAGAAGGATCTGGGATGCTGAGTTTTTCTTCAGACTGCTTGAATTATCTTTTCCAAGGATCATGTGGAGCCTAAAGATCCCTTACCAATGTAATTAGACCAAAGTCTCATCACACAAAAAAAGCTTATCAGCCAAAAAGGTTTCCACCTCATGTAGACACTAAAGCTCCCAGAAAGTGTGCAGTAGCTCACCTGGACAAGAAGAAAGCTTGTGATCATCAATTCTGTGGTCTAATTAGTTTTTAAGAAAACACATTCAACACTAAGAAAACCATCCCAGCAGTCAAGAATGGTAAATGGACTGCTTTTCTAGTCTGGTTGACCACTCAAAGATGTTTTACACTACAAACCACATTTACCCACTCACACACATGCAGCCCGTCTTAGTGTATACAGTGTTACAGGCTAAACAGTGCTTTTTTTTAATCTATCACACACATTCAAGCAACGTGGGGTTCAGTGTCTTGCTTCGGGAGTACTAGCCTTCCGATTGGTAGAGGACTGCCCTACCTCCTGTGCCACAGTCGCATTGAGGGAAATGGAAAGTTTTGGGCAGTTGTTTAAAGATGACCTCATCAAAGTAAAGGCCATGGAAAAAAGAAAAAAAAAAAGAGTAAATCATGATTCCAGACCTGACCTGAGCTTTGTAAGAACTGGACCTTCATAAAGTGGTCAATAAATGGTTTGTGGCTCAGCCAAAGTCCAAACTTGAACCCCATGATAACAGGACCTGGACATAGATGCAAAACAGAGCCGTCCAAAATTCCAGTGAAGATGAGCAAAAAGCTTGTTTGCATCATACAAACTGACTGGTTGCTGTAAAGTCAATAGATAAACAACTAAACTAAAAAGGTGAATAAAGCTCCAATAACTACTTTTTTTTCATAAAAATGTAAAAAAAAATGATAAAAAGGAATTCATATATATCTTTAATAAAGTATGGCATGTAAATTCAGAATCATTTTGACTTTAAGTTCCACATAATTGAAATTTGCCAAAATAATTTACACTTATTGAAAGCTTTATGAATCTACATCGTGAACATCCAAAGATAATAAATAAAATGAGAGAGACTGGAGAAAGCATGTGACAAGCAGGAATTTCTGAGTTTAATCAGAAGATAAGCACACTCCCCAGCCTCTGGATTGGTGACCAGTGAATGCATTTAATCTGAGCACATCTTGAATTTAACTTTTACATCTCTCAAATAATATACATGAAGTCTTGCAACAAGTGTCCGTTCCAAGCACAGAGCAGCAGCTTCATACATTCACAGACACGAATGGGAGATCTTCTCATGTCAATCTTTTGAAGGAAGTGAAAAACACATGATCCACTCCTTTGAAAATAAAGCAGAGAAACTAGGCCACAGGCACATCAGTCATCAATAATGCAAGTGTTGGCATTTGGTTTGTTTTGCAGCCATCAGTGAAGCACCACTGCACTTCCTGCAGCTGAGAGGCAGCGGTGGTTTGCCAGGGGATGGGTTGAGTACTGGGAGGAAAAAAATCGAGTCGTGACACTGACACAGGAGAGGGCTGAGAGGATGTTAGCAGCATGAGATAGATGAGGGGAAGTAAATTGTCATTTGAAGCTTGAAATATTGCATCAGATCCGGCAGTGCTGAGGGTCTGAAGTTACTGTGAAGCTGACAATCTGCATAGCCAGGAAGCAGACTAGAGATTATAAAAGAGGGGCATTTCCTCTGCTGTTTGGACATACAGCAATATATGGTCATCCAAGCGGAAGTCAGTGTTATATGTGGGGCTCTGGCAGACATTGAAACTAATTGGAGATCACAGTCAGCAGAAGGAGAAGGAGGGGTCTTAACAGCATCTCTCTTTATCTAATCTTTCAGTTTCAGAAGACAGTAGATGAGGACTGAGGGTGGGTCCAAAAAGAGGGAGGGTTATAAAAGGAGAAGAGGAGGAGGAGACAGTAACAAAAAGAAGACAGAGCGGAAGACAGAGAGAAGAGGAGCACTGACAGGAGATCAAAGACTGTCGTTCAAAGATGGATTTAAGTTTCCTTCAAGTCCTGGAGAGAGAAACAGTCCTGGAGGTTCTTCGCAGAGACAAGCAGCTGCGAATAATTGAAGAAGACAGAATCAGGTGAGTCATTTCAGGAAACTTGTATATGATCTGAAATGAAACTGATTCCTCGTGATGCTGGGAGAAGTCAGTAACTCATAAGTGATCATCAATCGGCTGTGTGAGCAAAATAATCACTATGTGCTTTTTTCTTTCTCTAAGCAAAACCCATTTCAAACAGGGTGTGATTGTTCAGTCTGTGAGCTTTTCAGTCTGTCTGTTTCCCTCTGAGTCAAGTCTACGCAAATCCAAGCAGCTTTAAATTCAACATGCACACACAAGTGGTACCAACCCTCTTAACTATAAACAATTAAATAGTGGTTAAAACAAAGCATTTTAAGTTTTGTTGTACCAACACCTTAGTGTGTTGCATTTTTTCTGAGTTATGCTTCATATAGCTGATATCCAGAGGTTGATGGAGGGATGTTGATGGAGGAATCAGCAGTGACTATAGTAAAAGATGTCCATGTCCCTCCATGTTCTCTCACCTCAGGAGGATGAAGTACGAGCTGCAGGAGCTTCGAAGGAAGGGCGCCAAGAGCTTTGCCCGACAGTACAGCGAGCGGACCTGCGCCCGCTGCCAGAGGCCGCTCGGAAAGTTCTGGAACTCGGGCGCCGTGTGCCGTGGCTGCAGCCACCGCATCTGCAGCAAGTGCCGCATAGGAGCAGCGGATTGGAAGTGCACAGTGTGCTATGCATACAGGTAGAGAAATGAAACCAGCGGCTGAGAGAATGTGTGACTCAGTGGGCTTAAATCACAGCGCTGCCTGACTGTATGTGTCAAAGAAACAATGATGGGACACACTTTTTTGTACATCACAGGGGCAGAAAAGACTTTCCCTTCATTTTCAAACAAGAAATGTGACATTCTTCAAGATGGTGTCCTGAGATCAATTTCTGGATCTAAAGCAAAAGGCCAGATGAGAGATGAGGCAAGAGAAAAAAAAACTAGAGGACCAAGCCAAACAAAGACTAATAAGTCTGACTTTCTGGAATTAAGAAAAAGTATAGAAAATAAATCAGTTAAAGTGTGGTTTTTCATTTTGTTCACCAAATTTAGAGAGAAAACAGAGATGATCACTTGAATCTGCTGAGAACTTTGCTTTCCTGATGGAATTGCAGGAATCAATCATTCAGTAAATCAGAAAAATAAAAAAGAACAAAAAAAACATAAAACTCAAGATGAAATAAGAGAAATTGCCTCGAAAACAACCCTAAACTAATAACGTCAGATAACTGGATTAACCACACTCACTGCCTTCCCTTTTTCATCGTCAGTACGATTTGCTAACAACCTATTTGTGGTATCATTTCTGATGACGGTGTGTGTCCTCCTTACAGGGATGTGAAGATCAGGTCTGGAGAGTGGTTTTTAGAGGAAAAATTAAAGAAATTTCCAGTCACCACAGGTTTGTTCACACTCACACTGCACATGTACAAATTTGTTATCATCAATTATTGATGCTTCCTTGATATCATCAAGTCAAACAACACTGAGTCATGAAACATTGATGATCCAAGCTGCTTATTCAAGCTGATTTATTATCACCAGTTTATCGTGTAACATTGATACAAGAAGCTGGTTATCTAACTGCAACATCCATGTTTTTACAGACAGATTTGAGACGGTTGGGGAGAAAGTACTGAAGATCTACAATGTGCTGAGGTATGATCAACCTTTATGTGACGATGCAGCTCTTATTCATTCAATGAATTCATGTTTTTACATCTTTTTGCTCTATTTAGCAGCCATATATCAGTTGTACCTCCCACTCCTCCACCCCACTTGGACTATCATTTTTTGAGCAGATCTGGGGTAAATCACTCATACATTTTGGCATAACTTTCCAATGAAAGTGTAAAACGTATGAATTGAGGACCATTTATCGTTGCTTTCATCTGCAGGACCTCAAAAACTCAAAGCCTTTTACCAAGTCAATGGAGAATCTAATGGTTTCCTTCACGAGTCACATTAAAAGTAAGTTCATGCTATCATGTCTGTTATATAGTCAACACTCCTTGAATTTAGCACTCAATACATATGACACCTCAGCCAGTGTCATCTTGATGAGAAAGTATACCTCGAGGTTCGAAGCATGACTTCCTGTGGATAACATCACAACCTACTCTGTTCAGTGAGCTAAGTATTTGCACTGTGACCACAACGGAAATTAGCCAGAAATAATACAATGTAGAAAAAAACCCACTTATGTCACCTGCTGCATCAGCAGATATGACGCAAGCAGCAGTTAACAGAACAAGTCCACAGCTCTTTGTACATTTTTCAAAATTTTTGTCCAAATTTGTGCCATTGCAGAAATGTCAAATTCTCAGAATGACGTGCGAGAAGACCTGCTGAGAGTCGACAATGGCCGAAAAAGATCGTGTTTCAACTTCTGCACACAAAAGAGCCTGTCTGAAACCGACATCAGCAAGTCCAGCACCGTAAGTCAGTCTCAGCTTTCTCTGCTGAAAGACTTTCTTGTGGTCATTGCATCAACTTCAGTCACCAAACTCTGCAGTCTTAGAGGTATCACCACCACAGGAGCAGTAGTTGTAAACTTCAAAGCCTTGTTACAAAGCATACAATTTGATCTGAGAATTTAGATTTTCACAACAGTGAAAAATCAATAAAATGGACCTGAGTTTGTAAAAGACATGGCAGCCCCTGTAGGTGATGAGAAGGAATATCAAAAACTGAAAAAGTCAAAAAAGACAAGTGCCAGGACCTAAAAAAAAATGGAAATGTAACTGGCATTATTAATCAAACCAATCGAACACCATCTGAATAATCTAACTCTATTTGATATCAGTGAGTTAATGTGTTAAAGAGGAAACAATCTATCTTTCTTGTACAGCTCTTTAAAGTTCCAAGTCTTCCAAACCTGTTCAAGAAAAACAAAGACAGCGACCATGAGGGCTCATCCACCGGAGCCGAAGAGGAAACCTCCTTCAGTTCTGAGCAATCTGGAGGAAAGAGAGTGAGTCAAAGCTGATGATAATTTAAAAAGAAAAAAGAAAGAAACACCCCATCCTGTGTTTGAAATATCAAATTATAGATTGTGATCATTTCAGCCTCATCCCCCGCCGAAATAGAATTACATTCCCTCGAACTGCATCTTTCTTTCCTCTGAGACAGAACATGATAAGCTACAGCCTGTCATTTTCTTTCTCAGGGCAGCTGCAGCAGCATCAGCACAGACTGCAGCCTCTTCGAGAGCATCTCTGTGGCTGGGGAGCTGGAGCTGGCAGTGGCCTACAACTCCAACAGGTCCTGCCTGGACATCACAGTTGGTGCATGCAGAAATCTCACATATGGAGACAGCAAGAGGAAGTGTCACCCGTAAGGACAACTTCAAACCACTGTGCATTAGATGTGGTGTTTTTCTCCATCACAACCTCAATATGTTGCATTTATTTCATCGTGCAGATATGTTAAACTTTACGTGCTGCCAGACAAAAGCTGCAAACTGAAGACGTCAGTGAAGAAAAACACGACGGATCCGGTTTTTAATGAAGTTTTAAAGGTAAAAGGAAGAAATACCATAATGGTCAGCTTCTCTTACATCACGCTTCACTTAATCACTGTGTGGATAAGTTCCTTTTCTGCTTTTTGACAGTATGACGTAGAGCGCCATCTGCTGTTTGGAAAGAGACTGCAGGCCACGGTGTGGCATTCAGGGACCTTGAAAAGGAAAGTGTTTCTGGGTGAGGTGCTCATCCCACTAGACGCCTGGAGATCGAAGGACATGGCCCTCCATTGCTTCAACTGGTACCCGCTGTGTCCGAAGGTAAAACAGAGCAGTTAAAATATACAGAATGTACAGCTTTGAGAATGCGGGTCCAGATTCGTGCATAAAAAATGTTGCCTTCTACCTTAAAGAGGACATTTCATTCTTGTCTGCGTTTGATGGTTATATTGTTTTCACTCATATAGAAAGTGTGAAAAAAAAGTTTTTAATTTACTGCTCCTGAACTGCTTGAAACACGATGTCTGTTGTCCAATCCTTTCATCCTGTACATATCTACCTCATCATGTTATACCACTTCAGATGAACATACATCTTGTATTTACTTTTGGTTTTACCCTGACTTTGATTATATTTTTATTCAAGACTGATGTCTTTTATTACATGTCTCCTTATTAGTTTTGAATAGCTTTGTACAGCTGATAGAGTAATTATTTTCTTTTGAATCTTCCTGGATCAGGGCGAGAATCCAAGTGGAAACGCTGTGGGGACCAATGGAGAACTGCAGGCCAGAGTCAAGTACAGCTCCAACAACCTGGGTGAGCAGCTCAGCTCCATTAAATATGTGTCTGTTCCACATTATTCGATGTCAGTTCAGTGATAATTGAACATTTCAACATTTGCATTAGATTACATTTTCTTAAATTTGCTCAAATATCTTGTTTGTGAACAGAATAAACCATACGAATGCAAACGTTTAGATTTGTGTGAAGCTTCTACGTATTTAACCGAATCATCTCAAAACAAAAGCAGCATTAAGTCATTTAAATGCAAATATATGTTTCACTAAAAGCTACTTAACATTGTTTTGATTTGGGTGGAGATGCTCTGATCCTGTGCCAGGAAAAGTAAAAAAAAAATTTATTAAGAGTTTTTTTCAACTTGTTATTATTTTATGGCAAAGATCTCATTTAAACAAACAGAATAAGTAGAAATGTTATGTCTAGTATCAAATACATGAGTTGAATAACTTTCTTGTTGTAACTCAAGTATTGTAGTGAATTTTGTTATATAAAGTAATGTTTGATGGTGTGGTTATCAAGGGCCTTAATGTGCTACATTTGATAAGCAACTATTACATTTTTGTAAATTCTTCTAGAACTGAGTTCAAATCCACATTTAAAAGGGTATAAAACACAGATGACAGCAGGCTTCATCTCTCGGTTCTTTGATTTCAGCACTAGAGGTCAGAAGCACTTCTCTTTTGAACACTTCCAGGAGAGCTGCGCTCTTTTCACGCCTAGTCGCATGGCATTGATCGACTCACTCTCCTTATCGACATTGCCAAATACCTTCCCATTAATGCAAACATGGGTCAGAGTGCGCGCGTCAGAATGTAAATACTCTCATTGTGGCCCTGTGAGTCTCATTGTGTGCGCACCTCTGTGCCTGCGGGCCTGCGATGTGTGCTGTGTGTGTTCTGGTGTGTATGTGAAATGAATGCATTAATGATTTGAAGTGTTTAATAAGTGTTAGTGTGTGTTTATATAGTTATTTATGTGTGTGTTGTGTTTAGGTGTCTGACCATGGCAGCAGGCAGAGAGCTTGTCGATGCAGCGCCTAGTTCTAAAAGCGAAACGGGGCCTCTCATCGGCTGCTCCGGGACGTCACACTGAACTGGGATCTATGGGACCAAATTTTCTCCTGGGAAAGTCTTGCATGTACTAAAGTAACAGCAGAGATGTTCCTTCAAACATTCTCTGGCAACACTTCACTATAACCCCACTTATGAAGCATTCATTAGCAAAAAAAGATAATATTTACAACTCTTTCTGCAAGGCATTACTTAAAGTTAATTAACTGTTTGCAATACAAGTGAAACAGGTATTCATAAACGATATCCATGAAATGTATTTATTCTACTTCTTAATTATCTCCATTAAAGTATTTCTGAAACTGTCGTCTATCAAAGGCCATAGTTCCATCAGGCCTTAGTTCACGCTTGCTTGGCCCAGTAACAACCATTTATCTTGGATGAGGCAGATTTGTTAGTAAAAACGTCTTCAACAAGAAGATTGTTGAGGCTTGCAGATCAGTGCTACAGCACACACATGATTTCTCCGATTAGTTAAAGGTCTGTCCTGTTGTCAGCAGAGGCATTTTCTGCACCGGTTGCTTGCAAATCTAAAATTAACTGAGAGCCTCCAGACTAATTTGCATTGGCACATTTCTAGTGTTGCAAGGCCAGGCCATAAATTGCTGTTGTAAGATCTGAGAAAAGGGGAATTAGTCTTGAATTAAAGCAAATTTATCCAAAATAAACCATTTTTGGACACAAAACGAAGTTGATTTTAAGAACCTCTAGCCGTCAGAAAACTTAATTTTGAGATATTTAGTGTCCCCATACTTCAAATTCAGTCTCTATAATCTCCTGGACATTAACTTGCCATAACTAAACCACAGTTCACTTGCTGGTTTTCGCCAACTATTTAATTATTTTTCTTTGATGTTAGTGTGCTATTTTTAAAGAGTTTTCACAAAAAATGACACCCCAAAAAAAAAGAGGTAGGACTTGAAATAAAGGAACAGTATGAAAAGGAAATTATGTTTGGGAAGGCAAGGCAAGGCAAGGCATCTATAGCACATTTCATACCACAGGCAACTCAATGTGCTTTGTATGTGAACATTCTCAAGAAGATCAAGATCAAAGATTATTACCACTTGAAATTATCGTAATATGGATTCTTTAACTGCGATCATCTCCACCCATGAATGCTTCATAGATGGAGTTGTGTAGAAGTGCATAAATAATCTTCATTCTACATCACTTCCTGCTTTCAGATGTCAAGAGTAAAAGTGAAGTGTTGCTCGGTCAATTCGAGGTCTCTCTGCTGAATTCAGAGCAGTTTTCAGATTCAGCTTCCTCCTTAATGTGATGTTCTTCTGTCAATGGACTCAAAACATCCCTGCAAATGGCATTAGTGAGAAAGACTACAGGCTGACATTTCTGACAAATGAAATCTGGGGCCACACCCACCTCTCACAGGAAGCGGTTCCTTTGGAGTGAGACACGGGGGCCTGTCCGACTCTTCAGCGTTTCCTCCTGGACAATGAGGCCTTTCTTGTCTCGGAGGAAGCAGCGTGTGAAAGACATGCTCAGTCTCTGGTTTCACAGCGCCGACATGTTGTTTTGTAAGGAGCGCTGATTTCACTGACCTGGAATTCTGTGTTCTCACAAGTCACCATGGCAACTGGAAGCCCAACAAGTGGCATCACCGGTCCATCAGGTGGAGAACATGACGACACTCAGTTTATTTATTTAAATATAAAAACTCTGCACTTTATTTTCTGTGAGCAGTATTTATTCAGTTACAGCTGTCAGCTGGCCATTAATTAAATTGATTTATGAATCTTCCGCATGGCACTTGTATTTTCATGAATTGAACTATTTATTTCTCTGTTTACAGTAACTCCCTGAGGTTGCAGCAGTGCTTTGAGCAGTTTACTGTCAGGATACTTTAACTTTTCTTTGTGACACTGTATATATATGATTTTTAAGCAATTTCGAGATATAGTTCTTTCACACACATCCTTGTTTTTTTTTTATCTTTATGGGGTCTGACAGTATTTTCTCTTACACTGAACAACACCTTCACCTTTACCCCATCCCTGAACAGATTCTAAATCAAACCATTAAATGGTCTTTTAAACTTCTGGTGTCCATTTTAGTTCCAATGAAGCAACCTGACTCCGCAAATTTAGAATAAACAAGGCCTCACACACTTTTTTTTTTTTTTTTAGACAGTCATTATCAATGACTTGACAGTAAACAAATGGATACAGATCAATATCACGTGACAATTGTTTTCCTTTTTCCCCAAAAAAATTATATTTATAAAGTTTGCTCGTATTTTTCAGCTGTTCATCGGTGCCTCCCCTTCATGCTCAGTTGAAATTTATCCTGACAGGAGTTTGGTTTCAACTTTGATTTTAAATACATCACAGACTACATCACAAAGGACAAAACATTACAAAGATACATGCAGCCAGCTTATGCAGATGATGTTATCATGTGACTATTCTGCAGATGTTACCATTGAAGAATCTTCACATCCATATGGGCCTGTAGGTACCTGCTGGTTCATACCATTCATGTTATTGTTGATGCATCATCTCGGCAATCAACCAAATGTCATGCTGCAACAGTAGTGTTGGGAAAGAATGTGTTTCTGCCAAAACCATGATCTTTATCCAATGTTAACTGGGTACTGGGGAGTTATAAAGAACAAGTGAAAGCAAAAAGAAAATAGTGAATGAATGAAAATAAAAAGAAATGGAGAAATAGATGCTGTATCGTGGTCTCAAACTGTGTAAAAGGTGCATGCAATGGTTTGTAGGAAAAAAAATTCAAATAGATCACTCAACTTTTGCATTTGCTTTTCTGTCTGCACGCCATAGTCATAAACTTGAATAAAAAGTACTGTAAGTAAGTCGTGTCAAAAACTGTACAGTAAACCGGCATTTCGAATACAGTTTACCTTTCAAATCACAAAGGGGATCCACTACTTTTCAATAACTGAACAAAGTAAATACATGCCGATGTGAAATCAGGTTTTTTTATTGCCAGTACATTGAACACCTAATTAAGAAATCCGGTTCATATACAAAGGCCAGCATAGCCGTGCGTTTCCATTACAGTGTCACTCAGAGTCCACAGAGAGGAATGAGATTGGTGTTGCTCGGATCAGTCTCTTTTGACCAACTTTAAATCTCTGACTTCAACCCAGGTTTTCTAACCTCGGCTGAGGTCTAACATTAAAAAAAACTAAAGGTTTCCAGGGTTCCATCCATTTCTGTTATTATACACCTTGGGCTGACCCCTGCAGAGGAACAGTCAGAGAGAAAGGCCACTTAGGAGGGTGAAAGCACACAACACGTGCTCGTCTCTCACTCTACAGCGACATGCCACAGAACGGACAGGTTAAATACATTAAAACCCAAGTATCCCAGTCAACACAGTGCTCTGAAGATCAAGATGTTCCTTGGTCTGCCGTGGACTGCATGGCAAAAATGCTGATCAAAAGTACCGGGAGACAGTTAGCAATCTCCTCAACTGATTTTAATAGCATGCAGCTGGATTTCTCCTACAGTAAAAAATAATAATAATTTACAATTAAATCTCTTTAATTAAGTGATCTAAATGAATACATATGGAACACAAGACTTATTTTGTGGTCAATATTTAAAACCTTTGAAACATAAATGCTTTATCATTAGTAGATAAAATATACAAACCAAGATGAAATACCCTTTTTATGTCCCATATACAGTATAAATATTAAACTAGACATGATTTTTAACCTACTTTATAGTAATATTAAACATAAATGGAAGTGTTCAAAAATAATGGATTTTCCTGCGTATACTGTCTTCCCCTTTCTGAGTGGTCGCTATAAACAACAAACTGCCCTTTCCTTTACGAAAAATGACATGGAAAAGAAGGCTTTGATTACATATTCTAGGTAAAAAATAAAAAAAAAAGAACAGAGAGAGTGAGAGGCAGCTTTGGCACTAAGGTTTTGCAAAGACCTGCCTCCTGCCAGACAAACTCACGGCAGGAGTTCATCTCTGTGCTTTAGTCTGCAGCCAGCGTGTGTTAAATATGTCTTTGGGTGAGAGCGTGTTTGCATCAGCAGAGAAACAAGATGTGGTGACCATTCAGAGAAGGCACATGGCTGAGCACCAAAGGCTTCTTATAAGGCTTCAAACTCGTCGATCCTCTGCTTGGTGTTGCCCGACCGGATCTGTCGCAGGGTCTTGTATTTGTCTCGGCCGGCCCGCACGTTCTCACTGTGAAGGATGTCATTCTGGGTGTTCTTGGATTCATCACGAGCATGAGCCAGCTCTGAGGTCAGAGCCTGAGGGGGTGAAAAGAAGAAGCGAGGGAAGATCAGACAACAAAACCCACAATGTCCCACTGACACAGTTGTATCACGAAAATAGACCGCAGTGATGTCATCATGACACTGAAATGTTCTGGCCTTTGTGTGAAAACACCATCTTCTTGTCTTCTGTACTGATTGAGAACTTTTCATTCTTTTAACATCATTGTGGAAATTTCTGAAGGCATGAGTAGCAAAAATCGAACACAAGGAGCACATAAAACCAGCATTTACGCAACTATAATGAGAATCTGAAACTTCTCGGTTCTTTTATTAGTTTTTAAAAGAGGATTTGGATGGAACTGAACGGCCCTACAGACAATCGGAGCTGCAAAATATATAAAGAAGTATAGAGCATGCGTCATACAGAGGCATCCGGAAACTGAATTTTGAACCTTTGATTTGAAAAAAAGTAAAAAATGTCCAAGTCAATAACTTGGAAAAAGTTCAAAAACAAATCTGTCTCTTTTTATATCTCCATGGGCCTGCTTTAATATTGAAAATGCAGAAGTTTTTAACAAGGTGTGTAGCAGCATCACAGGGAGAAAGCTGTTCATCTCGGTTTAATCAAACAGATTCAGTTTAGTAGGAAAAGTGCGTAAGCTGTCGGTTGTACTCTGGTGTGGAATAAACAACCAAACCAAGATTATCTAAAGAGAAGGCCCTCGTTAAACTCATTTGTGGTGGAAAAGCAAAATGCCAACCACAGGATTCTGTGTTCATACACATGATTTTAGGATGAAAGCTTACAGTTAAATCCGACAGCTTTCTGCGAGCCGATGTCCAGATGTGACATATAGTCTGCATTTGAGCCTGGCTCACACAGTCCTCACCTTCAGCTGTTTCTGGACACGTTCGTTCTTCTCAGCCTCCGTCAGACGGTCCTCTTCGTTGCGGTGGTCGTTGATGCCATCCATCTGCAGGTCAGCGCTGTGCGTGCTGGCGTTCTCCTCGCTGTCGCTGTTGTCATCCAGGTGGTCGTACATGGGAGGAGGTGGAGGTGGCGGGGGCACTGTCATCACCATGTGCAGTTCCTCCTTGGTCTTTATCAGATCATCCTGGGCTTCTTGGGCCTGGTGACAACAGAGAGGGTCACTCAGTTTCCTAAATTTATGGGATTCGACTTACTGTACAGCACCATCACGGAAAACAAATGCAAAACATTGTGTATCGGACAGCTTTGGCCAGTAAGACATTCGTAACACGAAGTATAACCAAGTCCAATTCCATTCCTGAGACAGATTGAACTTACATGCTTTAATGAGTGAGGGAAAACAATACACAACAATTAAAGCTCTCACTTTGAGCTGCCATGTGTCGGCCTCCACCTCCTTGCGCTTCTTGGCCTCCTCGAGCAGCGAAATCTTCGCTGTGTGCTCCGCCAGCTCTGCAGACTGATACAAAACAACACATTTAATATAGTCATGAAAACAGACAAAGAAAAACATAACAAAACTTCATTTTGGATGTCATTTATGAACGTTTTAGGTCACAGATCAAGAACAAAATGAGTGATTCCTTTTGGTCTCTGTGCTGTTAGTATCATGTTTGAGGCAGATTTACAGTCACAAATGTGGCAGTAATGACAATATTTATCTATTTTCACATTTACTTTTATGTCCTCAAGAACACAAACTCAGCCATGAGAAATTTTGATATACTGGAAGAATCCTTTCTGAAACTTAATGGAAAGTATGAAATGATTTGCCAAAAAAAGTCAAAGTATCAGTTTCAACATGTGAATGCTGGAAAGTCTTAATGTAACTATAAAACTAAAGACAAGCAATTTTAAATGGTACAAACAGCCACTATTTTCTTACAATATATGAAAGTTTAACAACTACCTCGACTGAATGAAAATTAATCAAATTCTTTCCTTTATTTTCCATTTGTGTACGTATCAAAGACATTTCTGACAATCCGTTTTTGTCAATCGGAAGTTATTTCTAAGATCTGAAGGAAGGAGTAACCTGAAAAATATACAGTATTCATCATAAAATGAGAATTTGTTGCTTCACTATTAGTTCACAGAGAACTGGACCTCTTAATGCTTTACTTTCAAAATATAAAATCATTTGTAGTTGAACGTTTCATAACCAGGCCTGTCACAACTAACCACTAAATCTCATTTACGAACGTCATGATCATGTCCACACTATCATCATAACTGTCTTGGAAGGGTTATTATCCACAAAGCACAGAAAAGAAAAGCACTAAACCTGCCAGTGATCAATTTAAAAAAGCTCTCTGACATGGCTTTGTTTGTTTGTTTCTATGACAACAATATCTCAACCCTTAATTTCCACATAAAGTGTTCATGATAAATTAGCTCTACCCCCTGCATTATCTGTTTGTCACCCTACTATTTTCTAAACATATTTTTTCACCATGAGCACCACATAGAGGAAGCTTTCCCTCGTATTGTCAACGGATGAGCCCGTCACAACTCAGTCTGACAGTCACAGCACAGGAAGAGGTTGCTGTATGACACCATTCGTAGGAGACAGCAGTACAACGAATATCAATATTATTATCTTCAGTTCTCTTGGTTACCGAGGGTGGCAGTTTCTGAGCATATGATTGGTTTCCTGAAATTAAGAACTGTGATGACACCAGTTCCTTCAATTCAGAGATTTTCAACTTTTAGGGCTCAGTGCAACCACACAAGCAAAAACGCTTTCCTCTAGGCAGCCACTCTCTACTCAGTGGGAACAAAATGGATGGAAACATCTTGGCTCTGGACACAAGCAGCTGGGGGAAACTAACAGAAAAGTCATATCTCCACATTATTTTTTCACCAAGCCCCTGTGCAGTTTTTCTTCAGAAAGCCTAAAATGCAACCAAAAATTGTCCCTACATTTGAAACATTTGCTCCAACTTATCAAATCCTCACTCTGCTTATGTTGTTATAGTGGCATAAAATTGGGCAGAGAAAGATTGGTATCCACTGTGACTACACATCGCAGCTGTTGAACTACATATGACGGAAAAACCAAAGCTACAACCAGATTTGGTAAACCACGATGACACGTCAGCATGAGAGATGAAGCTGGCTCTGTGAGATGTCTGACCGTGTAGCCCCTGCAGGTGTCGTGGCACATTCCTTCAGACCACCAGAACAATGTGATTAGCTTGTTTTTCACAGCACTGAACTAACAGAGCTCAGCATCGCACACTGCACCTCCTTTAGCAGTTCAGCATGTGCAAGTTGACTTCATCCCACAAGGGAGCACCAAGCCGTGAAGCTGTTATGTGAAAGGTGCTCGGCTGGAAAGTTCTATCGCTCAACAAGAGGGACTCGGGGCACTATCACTAATACGTTACATGCTTTCAAACATTTAAAACATGATGACGACACAGAGGCCCGACATAACGCCACATGGAGACTAAATCCATTGCACAAGCATCTTAATAGGGTTTCAGTAAAAGGGGCGTTGTAGCAGGTCTCTTTCACATAAAACTGCTGCTGTTTGGGAACCGCCGCTGTATTTTGTGGGCTGTTAAAGTCAAACACAGTCCTGTGGGTGGTCCTGTGGTCCACAGGCAAGCAGCTCGGGGTGAGGGGGCTGTTGGTCTGAAGTAAATAGGGCGTGGTCCAGCTGAATGCTACAAAAGTGGTTTTGTTTGGAGCCGCAGTAGCCAGGCACTGATCAATACGCAACTCTACAGGTGCCCTGTGTGGACCCTTGTGAAATAACAACTGGAAACTTGTAGAAAAGGTAAATTACCTTCCGAAAAAGGTGCCAAGTTCTAAAGTATTGTCAACAAATCTGTAATTTCCATCTCTTGTTATAGTAGTTAATTTCGGAATAAAAATTTAAAAAAACTTGCGTCATATTACAAAACAGTGCCATTAAAATACTGACCAGCTGCTCCTGAGTCTTCTTCTGGCTCTCAGCCTGGCGAGCCAGCTCCTCTTTAGCCAGCAGGGCAGCCTGACGCTCAGCTTCCAGACGAGTTGCCTCCTCCTCGGCCCTCCTCCTCTCCTGGTCCAGCATCATGGCCCTCTGGAGCTGGTCCTGCAAATCTAAAATACAGAAGGGAGGCAGAAAAAATCTTATTCAAACTCCCAGCAAATAGGGAAAACAGATGGAGTTCCCCAGCTATTCTATGTAATATTACAGTTCCCTGCTCTTAAACCTTGTAGTTTTCTCCTTTTTCATGAACTATTTGATATTTTTTTTCATTATCACCAAAGATAAAAACTGACCGGTTTCCTGACAACCTTTCAATATAACTTAGAAAGATATTTCTTAAGGGGGGGGGGCATTTTCAGGTGTGGTTTAACACACAAGGAGTGTTCACAGCAGCACAGAGAATGTGAGATTGAGTCAAAATACAAATACAAGCTAGTGTTCAGTGTGACTCACTGTTTGTGAACGTTAACAGCTTCTTTATGAAATAGTTAGTCATTGTTAGTTTTGGTCCTCTCCAGATTTGTTTTTGGCAAACTGTTCAGAAACAGTGACTGTGGCTTTAATTTGTAGAAGTGAGTAGGTCTTTATCTGAAGCAGGCTTGTATGAAAATAGGACATTTATGACTATAACATTTTCCTGTAATAGTTTCTAATTTAAAGCCATGTAGTCATTTAGTGGATGGAACCCTTCAATTCTTAATAGGCCTCTCTTTTGAAATATTTACGACAATCAATATGCAGCAGAATTAGGAAGGTATTAAATGATGACAAAGCTAATCAGATTGGGACGTATGAATCAAATGGCATCAGTCTGTCAGTTATAACCTGTTAAAATGGCAAATATGCAGAACTGGCATGATTATTACAAAGGAACAGGTGGTTGGATGCATAAACGGCGTGTGTTGGTATAAAAACCTGACCAAACATATTTAAATAATGCATATTTTCCATTTTTCCAGAACTTGATGAGTGTGCAGTTTAAAACAACGTGTGGTGCCAACAGCACTTTAATGTTCAAATGTGTCATTGAGTAAGTGTCTATTTCTATTCATGAGTAAAGATAGGAGAGGTTTTTGTGCCCAAAATGATTTAGGTTTATGAGAGATAATCACCCTCACACACTGTTTTAGGAATGTTGCAAAAAAGAAGGTGCAAGTACGTTCCTAGTTTTTATCGTGATCCCATGTTAAGCTTAAAGTATCTGGCCCCTGTAATAAGAAGTGAAATTGTGGCTTGAATAAAAAATTCTCTGTCTTAACAGAAAAAAATGAACTTATGTTACATGTATTGTACTATTAAAGCACATCAGCTGGTAACCAAAGTATTAAAACAAACTATAAATAACTACGAGGTAATCAATGATCAGAAAACTAAAGAGGAAGTCCTGGAGTCACGAAATGATCTGATTGCACAGTTCCAGTTTATCATATGCAACTACATGGAAAAATAAGCAGCCCGCTTTCTTAGAACAATCTGAATCTGAACACACATCTATTCTACTCTCCGACTGCTCACAGGATAAGAAACAGGTAACACTTTTGTGGAGTCAAATCTAAAAATGTGGAATTTTTATATCATCTAAACTATTTGCATTTCTATTTGTCTTCTATATCATTTATTAAAAAAAAAAGGAACCGGCGTATTCAGAATAACCTGTTAGCATTCCATTGACACCATCTGCTAGCGTAACCGCACATAGATATGCCAAATATTTTTCCCCACAAGCACACTTTGTAACCTCAAGGTTACAGTTAGTGATTGACGAGCACTCCCACCTCTCTCTGCCTTCTTGGTCTTCTCCTCAAACTGGTAGAGCCTCATCATCAGATCCTGCTTTTCCCGCTCCATCTGCTCCTTCTCTCTCTCAATGGCCTCCCTCTTCTTCTTCTCATTCTCCAGCTGGGCCCTGCAGATAAGGCACAGCCGCTGTGAGCCCACACAAAGAGCTGCCATAGTTGATGCATGGTTACGTCTGGAAACAGTTAGGCGCACACAAACCGAGGACCACAGCACGTTTGCAGAACCTGCTCTCTTATGTTTAGTCAAAACAAGAAAACACCTTCACACCCATCATGATCACACAGAATCTGATATAACTTCCATGTATCAGCCAGTCCTTTACAGATGGGTAATATGTCTGGAATATGATATGCTAGAAAAATAACAAAAAACTACAGAGGTCAAGTTTTAATATTCCTACCAATCGTTTTGTTTCGTTTTTTTTAAATAGAGAAAAATGTATAGAATAAAAGCAGCAAATCTGTTACCAGAAGGCACAAAATTACAAAAAAAGGAGTTTCTTTTGATCATCTAAATAATCAGCAGAGTAAACACTGTATCTGATGAAACTTTGCATTCAATGAAGTAAAACAAGGACCAAAATTTCATAATCTTACAACTAAAAAGTTTAAATGAGCAGATACTTCATGTTTAGACTCTAAGTCTTCACTGATTAGCTAAACAACCGTGACATTCAATTCTTTGTAGAAATAAAGCTCAAAAAGCGTCAACCATTCATTTAAAACACATTCTTTAAAATTAATTTCATATTGTATGCATACAGTGAACTAAACATGGATAGTCAGAGCATATCTGGAACCAACTGATCCATTCATAACTTCCTCTGCACTGGAGTTTCTGTCTGTTTTCACTCAATGGTTTTCCTGCCAAAGATTTTACAAACGGCTCGTCGTTTTTTGCATCTTTACATTTGCCGTTTGTATTCTCACCGAGTACATTTCCACTTCCTTGCATTATTTCAACACTTCTGCTGCAGTAAGAGCCAGATGCCTCCCTCAGGGTTTGTTTATGTTTAAACACGGTTTCTTATGGGACCCATCATAAAACTCCTGTAACATTTTGGACACCAGCCCTGCCTCTTACAGACAACTGTGAGCTACTGTGTGCAAACTCTGGAGATCTCCTGCTTCTCCTTTTGTTATTCACTGTGTTGTCTGCGCTGTGTTACATCACCATGTTTGAACAGCTGTGTGGAACAGACTGTGGGCTGACAGCTGTTGCTGAGACCAGGGTCATATTCACTTTCAGTTCAGCCGACGCAGGAAGTAAACTACACTTGACAAGGAATGCTGAATTTTTTTTATATGAATGCCTCTGTTTACATACTGAACTTCACTGGACTATCTTTAGTATCTACCGGCGATAAATCTGTTCAACTGAATGAGGTCAAGTGCTCTGCTGGTTTAATCTTATCATATCACATATCATATTTACAGAAATACAGCTATTCTTACCTCCAATAAGGTTTTTAAGGCACACAGTTGCACACAGACTGAGCATAAAGCACAGATGTATCATCCTGATCTAAATAAAATTAGGCCACTATGATTTTAATTTTTGTCCTACGTTATCTAAAAACCAGTAGTGGACAGATCCTGTGGTGGCCAAAAGAAGACATATTTTATATACTGTCACAGGCATAGTTTCTAGTTTTATCTTCTATAAAGTCAGCTTCTCAACACATTTTTGCTGCTCTTTTTCGTGTCACTGTGTCATATCGTTGCAGTTTGGACTGATGTTTCAACAAAACGGGAGAGATGAAAAGTAAACATTTTAGGGGGAAATTATTCCATTAACTGAGAAAATAACTGACAGATTAATTGGTTATGGGAATAATACTAAGTAAACAACATTTTCTCCTCACATAATCACCTGCGATGCAATAAAAAAAAATGCAGAACCATTCGTTAGGCTGAGTGACGCTGTATCATGACCTTAACTAGTTGAAACTGACATCTTATCATGTTCCCCGTCATGACAACATCTGCCATGTGACTAACTGCCAAACATTTGTATCACATGTCTTTGTATATCAATGAATCTAGTTTCATTCTTACAGTTGAGCTGTCCTTGAAATGACTTCCAAAGGAAACTCCACTTCACATGTTTTGAATCTGCACATTTTTCCTTCTTTCCAAGAATCTGCATACCTCTCCATCTGTCTCTGTTGCTTCTCCTCTCTGGCCTGGGCCTTCATCTGCTGCACCTCAATCGTGTCGGGCTTGCGGCGACGCATGTACAGCTCGTGGTTGCCCATGCAAAGCTGCAAGATGCGCTTGTTGATCCTCAGTCTCGGTGCAAAAAACACAAAGTCCTATAATTTGGAGATGAGACAAAAAGAAAAACAATAAAAATGAGGAGAAAATCCACTGAATGCCCACTGCGCTGAACAGAGAAACCTCAGAAATTTCAGATGACATTTTACTCACTGGTGATTTTTTGTCAATAGGTTTGATGATGAACTTCTTGTCGTTGAAAGAAATGTTTCTAATCTCACTCCAAGGAAAGCCGATCTTTGGGGTCAGTCTGAAAGAGAGACAACATGAACGTGGACGTTATTAGTCACATGCAAGAACGCAGGAGAAGGGCCCGAAGAACTCAGTCCAGACATCCAGTCCTTTCTCAATCACTGTCTATACACAAATGCACTTCTCGGACATTCCCAGCTGGAGATTCGTTCTCTCAACAGGACACACTGCTGTTACTCATGAATCAAGCACAAGCACATAGAAATATCTGCAATATCAACGAGTAAAAGGAGAGCAAAATATGGGTTGTCAGAAAGGAGTGTGAGAGAGCAACAGTACTGATGTTTTCAATCACTCGCAGTGATTTCTCCAGAGGATTATTAGCTTTTTTCTTTCTCAAACATGGCATCATTGGGTCATTATATGTTGTGAACATCATGTTGTCGACATCAGGTTTCCCACATGCATTCTCTCAGGGCTATTAGTGCATGTGCGAAAAACACCTTATATCATTTACGATGAAAAAAGAATGTCAATTAAGACAGCCCATATTCTTCTGATAAGTTTTCACCAACAACAAGTAAAAGAGTAAGATATAAAGACATTATTTCCAACAATACACCATAAAACTAACAATAACTACAAGTAACCAGTGATCACTGAGGCCAAATCATTGATAGACTTAGAAGATTTGAGTTTGGATTTGTAAGAACTCAAGTACAAGCAAACAAAGAAAAAAAAGGAATAAACAAGAAATAGCATGCTCATCCAAAACTTCTTAAAGTACTCTAGTGCAATGCACTGATTTCAACTTTAAGAACTTTACTGACTGAGACAGTAGGCATGCATACATCCATCAGAGATACAATGCAGTAAATGTTGCTCATGCTTAGATTTCTCCATTCAGAGCGATACTCAATGAAACTGCTGGAAGCAAACCAAGAAACCAAGTCCCACCCAGGTTTTATCATATTTACACAGGTTTACTGTCTCCTCTATAATATATTCTAAAGTTTTACTACCAGTTTAATAGTTGACTCTAAATCTCTACATTTATATAACTCTCACATATGCTAAGCTGCTGCCTGAGGACATCAACCACAAACTAACACTATTAGTATTCCTTTTAAGTTGGCTGTAGGCTTTGTATGAATGCATCTTTGTGGTTGGTTTAGTTATATATTTCATTGTAATATGATGCAAAAATAAAAGCACTTTGAGCTGCGTTCTATGTATGAATGAAGTGAAGAGACTGTATGAGAGCAGGCTGTGGGCGAGGAGACAATTGTGAATGGCATTTTTCCAGGCAGTAGCAGCTTTACAGTATCTATTACAGCAATAGGGACAATTTAAGCATAATGTATACATAATCAAACAATTCTAGCCATTTCAGCAACATCCCATCGATCCACCTCATCAAATTGTCAGACTTAGTGTCATCAGGCTAATCCTCTCTGGCTAACAGCGAACGTGGCTGAGGGATGAATTCAGGGTGTGGCAGCTCACTGTTCTGTTGTGCCAGACAAAATGAACCACAGCCAATTTCATTCAACACAATACAAAGCAGCAGTGTAAACATGGACAAGCTGATAGTGTTGTAATCTGGAAAAGCAGCCGCCCACCTTGCAGTGAAACTCACTGCTGTGAAACTGTACTGCCTAAACTGGAATTTCACTCCATCGCTGACCCTGACACATGCTTGTGGCATGGAGAAAATGATGAGGAGGTATCTACTGAATATTTAAATCCGAGTCTTGTGGTTTCTTGAGCTGTGCTTTATCAATGAACTTGTGTCGGACAAAACTTCCAATTTCCACAGGAAAACGTGTGGGTTTAAAATGCCAGAAAAGATTACGTTTTGATACATCTTTGTCATGTTGCTGGAGTGAAACTAAAAGAATTTTCAATGTCAATCAAAATGTTTGCTTATTTGACCAGTTCAACTATTGTTTGGTATACAAAAGGTCAATAAGTGAAAAAGGTCATTGAATAGTGTGTTATTATTGTTATGTCCCTAATCATTGAAGACCCAAAGGATAATGAGTTTACAATGATCAAAATGAGAGTGTCCAATATGTTTGCTTAAAAAATGACTTTTTAAGCAAACCGATTTTTGTCTTTAAACCAGAGTCAAGGATACGATAAAACATATTCCAAGGCTTCAGATACTGTTGCAGCCTGTTTGGAAATTATCCCCAATTCAATTTATTTCACCTGCAAAGATATGTGGTCATTATTTGTGTGTGCAGCAACAAATTAAGTGATGAATGTATGTAGTGTGGATGTGTGTTTGACACTGCCAACTCAACTCTCGAAAAAGAAACTAGAAACTAAGAGCATAAGGAGTTAAACCAACTCCAGGCTCGCCTCTGTAAAGCCTTGGCTGCACTGCTGCATTGTGGGCTAGCTGCCCTCATTGGAGAGACAGTGTAATAGGTTAGTCTCACATTCTTAAGTGCCGCACAGCTTGAAAAACCAGTTGGCGTTGCCATGGTTACAGCAGAAGGCACCGTGGAGGAGAGGCATTTCTTTGCTGGTCCCGGGAGGCGCATAAAGAGACAGACTCACACAAGGATTTGTATGTTTCCGAGTTTCTCACTCATGTTGGAAGGTTCATACCACAGTTAGGTTATAATAAAGCTTAATGAAAGACTGGATACTTTACAACACAATGGCACTCACAGTAATTCAATAATTTAGACTTGAGAAGACAGAAACAGACAGTAAAGGTTCAAGTGAAGGGCCTTATGAAGCAGCTTGTTGGCTTAACTTTGTCATAACCCTGCCATGACTGTGCTGTGCTCAGTTCTTCCACTGGCAGACTGCAGACCACACTGCTTGGCAAGAAAGCTGAGACAGAGCAGCCACCTCAATATGGGAAGAGCTCTAATCTACAACAACTCAGCCAGAGCAGAGCTGGCACTATTTCCAGAGCAGGGTCAGTGACTGAAAGGCGAGTCACCTGGTTTGAAGTGCTGCTTTGACACAGGGTACTTTACTCCAGTAACCCCACAAACGAGGCCACCCGCCACAGGAGATCTCAGGACTCATTTAATCAAACAGAGGCTCCAACATTGTCCTGCACTGTAAACTCCCAACAAAAGCACAAAGACAGACAGAATGCCAGAAACGCACCCTGACATATCTCAAAAAGCAGATTC
Source organism: Odontesthes bonariensis (assembly GCF_027942865.1). Taxonomy (NCBI): domain Eukaryota; kingdom Metazoa; phylum Chordata; class Actinopteri; order Atheriniformes; family Atherinopsidae; genus Odontesthes; species Odontesthes bonariensis. The sequence goes on from NC_134529.1 coordinate 10,576,711, forward strand.
CCCTATTAGCACAATGCCATAAACTCATCAAAGGAGGATACAAAACTGTCTGTTTCTGTCTTTTAAACACGAAAAGTGTGAAGTGACTGACAGTTGGATATGTACCTGGTTCAGCAAGTCTATCTCTGATACGGAGCTGAGGCGAGAACCAGCGATGAGTCAGGTGGAAATCTTGACAGAATATATTTATCATCCAGCTTTATGTAGAATAATAATTATGCCACGACAATATGTGAACCCACACATTTATACAAATTAACTCAGGCACACCTTTATGCATTAAAGGACAAATTTCTGAACCACAACAAGCTAAAATTTGGAGTCCCACAAAAACTCTCAAGATACAAATTATTACCTGAGGGAAACCTGAGGCTCCCTAATGCTAACTGATGACTGGGCAGCTCCCCGAGGACTACATAGGTTCTTTTTTTCTGTGTGCATTCAAACCACTGACGGGAACGCTGAGGTGACAAGCGATTGGAAGAAGAATCAAAATCATGTTGTGATCCCTCAGGGCTGTACTGACCGACCATTTTACTGTATTTGTTTCATTGTAAAGCTGTGCTCAATGTTTTTGCAAATCTTTTCACGTTATTTTTCTTTTGCTTTTCAGTTTTTTTGTGTGCTGATGCAATTGATATTACACTTTCATCACCTTTACCAATTATTGGAAGGTCAAAGAAAATTTTATTCTACTCCAAAGTAGAAGCTAAAAATAGTCCCCACAAACAGATGTACACAATAAAAAAAAACTATGCCATGTATAGAAACTATACAGTATAGGGAATGTGTAGGGGATCCCATCGGTGGTCCAAGGACAGCTAATGTTACTCTAACAACAACTATTTCTTAACACTTCCTCATATTTTTTTAGTCTATTCTGAAAATGCAAAATAAATCAAAAGCCTTTCTTTTGTCTGACATTAAAACAAAATCAGCTTTTCCAAATGTTCCCCTTAACAAAGCCCCAAAACTAATCTGCAGAATTTAGATAATAAAACAGACAAAGATTAAACCAGAAGAATTGATTTTGAATTACACACTCCTTGTTCTCCATTGTTATTCCTGTCATACTATCTGCACAGCAACAGGAAGAGTGATCAAATGCAGACCTTGCCAAGCCAGTTTAGCTCTTAATCACAGGGCTGCAGCCAGGAACATGCAGAGAACAAGAGCCAGAACACAAACCAACAACAAGGCTGTGTACTCCAAGAGTCTGTTAGAATAGTGGGCTTACTTGTCTTCCTTCTCATAAATGTTGAGCCCAAGAGAGTCCACTCCTAGCCACAGCTCTGTTCCCTTCTTATTCTTGATGTCAAAGTAGTTGACTCCATACATTTCCAGGTCCTGAGCGATCTTCAGGTACTCCAGCATGGCATCCTCCCTGTAAGAAAAAGCAGGAAAATACCATACCATACCAACATTATTCATAAAACACTTTCACACAACCATAGCTGAAACAAAGTGATCAATCTCTCCAATTCCTACTGGTAGAGCAGGATTTCGAGGCATCATTACGGCACTACACAAAGTAGATTAACTCACTTCATCATCCCACAGTGCTCCTCGTGCCACACCTGAATCCTCTCTTCCCACTGTTCTCTGGATAACTTGTGTTGTTCCAGCACTCTACATACAGAGAGAGAGAGAGAGAAAAACAACAACAATCAGCTACAATTCAATGCAAAAATCAAACAAACCAGACAATTTGCTCTGTAACATTATGGACTTCCTTTTCATGCAACCACATTGTACAAAGTGAAAACCTCTAGGGGAGATGGGGAGGTACTTTCCCTGAGGCATAGTGTTTCCTTGTCTGTGAGAGTTTGGTGTTTTGGTTGCTTGTCACAGAGGGTGGAAAAACATAATAGGAAGTGTAGCACTGGAGACTCAGCAATGAACTGGAATTGCAGTGTTCTAAGTGGTATGACTGTATATTCAAATGACTTAGTCATCAGTCTTTAACAAGCCCAAACAAAAGTCCATATTTGCCTACACCTAGTTATCATGCCAACGGTGCACCACCAGTTTGTAAAACATAATCCTTTGGTATTCCAGGCTTTGTTTTATAACATGTGTCATTAGTACTGATGCATACAACTGTGACCTTACTCTTAAATGCTCTGGTCCCGCCAAAGAATTCTTTTGTTAGAATTACTTTTTCATTTTCAGACTCTTTGTACTAGTATTTTGACTTTCTAACTTCATATACTGGTGGTTGTGACCTAATCTGGGTAGAAAGTACTCACACAAAGATTTATCCTCATCTTTTCTCCAGAAGCAATGTTAATTAAATAAACAGTGCCCTTCTCTGTTCCTTTGGGTTGGATATGGGGATTATCTTTGCAACGGGTTCAACCATGGCTGCTTTTTTGAGTACCAGTTCTCTTTTATCTCTTCAACTACATATATTTTTTTGAGGGAAAAAAACACATCTAAAATGACAAATAGTTAAACCTTCTGAAATGTTCTGGCTAAATGCATGAATGAGATCACCCTATAAAGAATCTTTTAACCCTGCAAAAAGTAAACACATTCATGTTAAGTGAAGTGGTGTGAATGAGCAAACAAAAGAAGGGAATATAGAATCTGATGAGTTTGAAGTGTATTACTGCATAATGTCCTGACTTTCAAGATCAAGATGCTGAAACAAAAACGCTCCGAGTGCCATCCTGAGCATATAGGCACATCTCACCTGTGGGGCAGCAGCCGTTCAGACAGCAGGTATCCAGGCCGATGGGCCTCTTTGCTATAGTCGCCAAACTTGGCCTGAACGGAGTAGGAGGCCAGCAGCACAGCTGTCTCTGGTGGACAGTAGACCTCATCACTGAGGATGCCTTCTTTCACCTGCAGGAAGAAGAGCTTCTGGGTGATGTCTTGGATCAACTCCTCAGAAACGTCCTCCGGGAAGAACTTGCCCCGAAACTTGAATTGTAGCGGGTTCTCCTTCTTTACGTCCTGAGACGACACCTGCAGAGGATTAAAACACCGTATTTAACTACCGTTCTGTATTTTGTGTGCCTTGAACAGTTAGACGCTTGCCTGCTTTCTTGCCAAGAGCGATGATAAGTGGGACTGGGATTGTTCCTATCGCACAATTTTCCAGAAGAAATCAAATTAGCTGAATTTCCAAAAGCAAGCTTATTTTTTTTTCTTCCCTCAATTTAAAACTGAGAAAAACTGAATTGTACAAATGTCAGTTGTATTTTGAGTATGAATAAAAAGTGGCGACAAAAAAAAAAGTCCCAATCAGTAGCTTGAATACTGGACATCAACACTTTCCACTGCTGGAAACGCATTGTTACATGTGTTGCAGGGACCTTACCAAAGAGAGATTTACCCTCTCAGTCTGTGGAAACGCACTTTATTAACTGCCAGTTACAGCATGCGTTTACACAATGTGTCCTCTTCCTCCAATTTCAAAACAGGAACCAAGCGGTTTTGATTGAGAGAATGGGGTCAGGAATATTCCTGTTTGTGCTTTGCATTGTGCTGATGAGCTGCAGTGCCATGTCAGCACACAGTTTAACAGCGGCTGACTGATGCAAGGACAACTTTCTGTCTACCAGTGACCCGTGTTAATGATTACAAAATGCAAAAAGGTAACTTTTAGATTCTGCTACATGCATTAGCCCGGTTTCTGAGAGGTGTCTCAATCAGACCAATTCTCCTCAAATCCATGATTTTGCTGTTTATCCTCAAAGCCGCTGATTTTGCATTGCACTACTATAACATAGTCAGACTCACTGGCTGTTTAAAAGAAAAGTCAACATCTGCAGCAGAGCCTATAATTTCACCATTTTTAATCCATGCATTCTTCTTCCATGTCAAAACTTGCTGCCATTGCTACCCACAATGCATTTAAGCTACACTTTTGAGATTCAGTTGTGTTATGCTCTTAGTCTTCAACCTCTTCCCTGAAGTTTTAGGGATCCAGAAACTGAGACACTGGCACAGTCTGAAACATGTGGGGTTCTACTTCATTGCAGACATGACTTCATCTGCAGGATGATTTATTTAGTTTAATTATGAATAACTGTGAAATTACAGCTAGTGGAGTCCAAGTAACGTGTGTTTACTGAGGGAAACGGAAGAAAACAGAGGTAGCTATGGTTCACGAGGAGTTCAAATAATCCACCTTCAGCTGATAACATGCAGCCAGGCGGGGCCTCAAAATCAGCTTCCATGTACAGTGTGTGAATATACAAGTAATGTAATATGGTGGCTACTGATTGACTGAAGGGCAAACATTGAAGCTTTGATTATGAAGCCTCCTTAAAACATTCCATTCTTTCTCTATTATTCCATATAATTCCACAGTATTGCAAAACATGGGCTGTTCGGACGAAGGTTAATGCAGACATTAGATATCGGCATATATATTTATCAAATATTGGACATGAACACATCTATAATTCAAAAAACAGATTTAAACTGCTAAGAAGTGTTGCAAGTAGAATTCAAGTATTTCTAGTGACTGATTCGTGAAAGATTTTGACAGTGTAATGACTATTTGTTTTAGAATTTTATCATGAAATCAAACCGATAACACATTTTCTTTAAACTGATCTTACCTTTTTGTCCAGTTTTAGCCAAGTGTAGTAACCTTTGTTGTCCATATACTGGAGGCCGAAGTACCACACCTCACGTAGGCCAACGGTTTTCACCACCTGCAAAGTGAAAAAAAAGAAGTGTTCATAATGTGGCTGCAGCAAATGTCTGCTGGTTATTTTTGGGTCTGTGAAATGTTAAAACAATGTTGCAAAAATAGCAATTACAGCCTGCATGAGTACAAGGTAACACAGTTATAAAACCAGTGAGGCTGTTCTATTATTTTTGTACATTACTACCAGTTTCTTTGTAAGGTAAAATCAATTATGAATAATAAGTTATAGAACAAAACCAAGAAAAAACATTTCAATTAATTTCCTTTTAAATTTGGGGGCATGAGGAATATAGACTAATCTCGTGGACGACCCTCTTAGAATTACACATTCCCAGGCTGGAGTAGGGAGGCAGGTGGTGCAGTAAGCTAAGACAAACGGAGGCCTTCTTAAATATTACATCTCTGATTTCAGCTACATGTAACAGTAATCTAATGGTAACCACTGTAAAACTATCCTTGTATTCCTGGTTGTTTTCTCTTTCTAAAACACAAAGTGTCATTGTCTTAAAAATTGTGAAAACAGTTGTGGGTATTGATACTTTTTCCACCCTCGACACCAATGGTTTTATTTCCAGTCATGTGTGACTGAGGGTTTGATCAAAGAGGCACATCGAACTGTTTTCTAAAATACTTTACAACATAAAAACTTGTGTCTCTGCTTGCATCCTAAGACATTCTTGGTTCACATCGTATCTGATGAGATACGCTGTTGCACACAAGAGCACCGTGCGGCCTGGTCTTCAACAAAGTGGTTCTATTGTTTGACCACTGAGGGTGAGTGACACTGTATAACGAGGGTGTGCTGCATGACTGGCATCCTGTCTCCGACTCCAGGAACAGACGGAGAAGGCTGGAGACAGGCGGGGTGAGTTTGCTGCTGGGCCATTTCGAAACTGCTGCTCCTTATTATTAACATCTTAAAATGCAGATTATGAAGGCAGTTTTGATTTCAACCGCACTGGAAACACTTCACGTCCAACCTTACAGGCTTTTTTTGAAGATCAGCAGTTTGAAGATTTTTTTTTTTTTTTAAACAACCAGCTTTTGACCCCGCAGCTGGAGCAGTCAGTTATAGCTCTGGAATAATCACTTCTGCTGTAGGACGAGTTACCATTTTCCACTGGCTTCTCTCAAAGACAAAACTAAATAAAGTCTCTTTATGGCCAGCAGAGAAGTTTTCCAACAGCACAGAGTGGGAAAGCAGGTTTTTTTGTCTCCATGTACGTGTGACTAAGTTCCCATCCAATACTCTGCTGGGCCCTTTTTGAATGCATCTCTGCCAAATTCCCCACCCAGTCACCAGGTAAGGTGCTAAGTTGCCTGGGTAATGTGTGAGTCAACATGATGACACTACAGCCAAGTGTGTTCCCAATGATAAGCTCCAGGAAAGCTTCAAATTAAAATCAAACTCCCCCTCACTTGGTGTCCGGCACTAAACACAGGGCAGGCCGAGCTGCGGGAGTTAAAAGATGAATGGCTTTGATTCAGGCACCTTTTAATGGACTGTATTCAGCAGCAAGCACTACAGGAGGCCTGAAATGAGAGAGCACTTCAGGCTGCATCACCTGTAATGAAACTCACGAGGCCTCAAAAAACAAACAGCCCTTTCATGTTGATTTTTGCTTTAGGGTCCACAGAGTGAGAGGCAGGAAAATAGTGGGTTGCCAAACAGATATCAGTCATCTGCTTTATAGTCCACAGTGAAAACGCTTGATGCAAACTTGTCATTTCTTTACCAACCTTAAACAACCCTGTGATTTACCTTAACAGGAGATAAACCTGTTTAAATAATATGCTGCAAGTATGCAGTACTTTAAAGGAAGATTAAATCTGGGGACACAGGTTTTCTAAACTACTGCGCTGCAGCCTCAGGTTGTTTTGGCAGGTTGCTTTGACTTTAATGTGAGGTTACATTAGTTTGAAGTAATGTGCATCAAGGGCTCAGAAGTAAACCTTTGTCATGCAGTACCATCCCACTTTCAAAGTCATACATTTGAAACCATAACAATAAGGCCAAGACTTATTTTCACCTAGTTTACATCAGTATGTATTAATAACTTCCCAATTATAGAATAAGTTAGGTGACATAAATTGGAAAACATAGCAGAAAATGAAGGTTTTTGTCAGAATGAGCTTCCCAGCTGCTCCAGCAAGTGCTGGTGATTACATGTAGGGTGGTAATCCTACAAACAAGACTGTTCAGTGATCAGTTAACAGGTGTGTGACCTGTCTCCTAACAACAGAAGAACATAACTATTGTTCCACTGCAACTGTAAATGACAGACATAAGAAAAGACTTTGATGCTTTTATAAAAACCTAGTGTTAACGCATCTTTTTATTTTGTGTACAGTTGTTTGGATGAACAACTCTATGCAAACAGCACAAAAATAAAAGCTTGTATGAGCTTTAAGAAGAGCTTTAAGAGGCAGCCTGCAGAAGTCTGCCTCATATACTGGCAATCATTAAAAAAAAAAAAAAACTCTGTGAAACATTGGCGGCCAGGCTGAAGACGCTAAACCTTTTTTCCGGGTCACCGGCCACTTCAGACTCATTTTAGGTTGACAAGCCATGCTGCTGGCATAGCGCATTCTACAACCTCACAGTCAGACAAAGAGTGAAACTTTCTCCCCATTTTATGGGAGCTCAGGCCCTGTGGTGAGAGAGGAATGCCGCTGGCCTGAAAAAGCATTACTCACTGCATCCTCTAGGCTAAATAACCCAGAGTCCTCCAGTGACTGAGGAGGGGAAGGGAGGGGTTCACCTAGTCGGGCCCCATTCAAGGAACCCACCAGCACAAAAATGAAAGAGAGTGTGTCAAGGTGGGAACCGGTGGTGCGGGCAACAAATACTGACGTAAAGAAAAATGTGTTTATTGCTGTGAAATCACATTTTCACTGTGACTGTAGTGAGCAGTCAAAGGAGTTTACAAAGTCAGCATTGCCTGGTCTAATATCTAAAAACTGTCCTGGTAAATTAGGACAAGTTTTAGTACAAATCTGCAGCAGTTTATGAATTAAACTTTTACGTGTGGGTTGGGCGACCGCCTCAACAAGTTTCAAGTTTTGCTTCTGGCACCTCTCTTCAGAGAGATTATCTGGACTTGGACTGAGTTCAATACATTGTTGAACTGTTTCAAATTTGCCATGTTTTCAGACGGTTAACATAACTCTTCTGACTTTTTAAATTGATACAAACCAGTTTGACAAGGCTAAAGCTGATCTTTAACAATCACTCTAATACAGAAGGGAGTATGTAGATATTGGCTGAGGGCACACTTCCAAAACGATATCAGTGGCTTAATACCTATTGAAAGAAGCATCAGCACACAGTCATATGGAAGTGAAACTGCAGGAGGGTGTGTAGGGGAGTGGCAGGCGTTCCTCTTTAAGAGCTGCATGACAGGGACGAAGGCTATGATCAGTGCTGACCACACAGGCTACACCAGACCTCGCACTCGCCCTGAGAATGAGCTCACTGCTGTTACTCAGCATTTCCACAGAACCTGCTCAACACTTTTATGGCACTTCTGCTTCTGCTGACAATTACCGCCAAGTCAGCTACTTTAAATGGAGGTGTCAGACTTCAGGGACACTCAAGCTAAATGTCAGCCAATGGAATAAGTAGCATCCATTCCTCGTGTTCAAACTGGTGAATTGAGTCTTTGTATGAAAATAGAGCACTGAACTATCTTCGACACCGTCACAGGGAGGGGGTGATTATCAGTGGAACACCCCACTGGGAGCTATTCTAACAAGTAGGTGGAGAAACTAGCAACTATAAATAGAAAGATGTCAAAGGGGACTAACAAGCTATTGTTTCATTTAACAAACGTACCCACAGACAGACATTTTTGCATATTGCTGTTGTTGTTGATGGGCTTTTAGGGATTTTGCCCTCACCATAATTGTATACAAATCTTTTGACTTAATTTTTCTACAAAGCAGCTCAGTCAAGGGGTGAATCCCCTGACACGCAGCCATGGCCGCTACACTTGAATTGAAAAACGAGTTATACAGGAAGTGGTTAAAACAATGCCTTTCCTTCCCCGGTGCAGACATGAAGCCACAGAGGAGCTCATACTAATGACCTGACATCTACATTTGAATCTTACTGGCTGTGCTTCACAATGGAAATGCACAATGAGAAGAAAAGGGAATTTATTATCTAGTAAGGAAATGACCATTAAAAGTAAACTGTTTTTAAACAACTATCGTCCATTGCACCGTAATGGGGATAAATGACACTATCTTGCAACGTGCAACAAGCATTGGTTTATAAAATGAAGCTAAAATGTTTATGTTTATGCATTTAGCAGATGCTTTTCTCCAAAGCGACTTACAAATGAGGATATAATATTACAGCTTACAATTAGCTACATAGAAGGAAAACCACCTGTCAGGCTCTGTCAGAGGTGACAGTGTAGAGATAGAGTGCGGGCAAAGTACAGAAAGAGAAAGAGCAGTAGAGGGGGCAGGGAAGTACAGGGTATGGGTAGGAGATGCTCTCTGAAGAGCTGGGTCTTCAAGAGTTTCTTGAAGATATTCAGGGACGCCCCTGTTCTTATAGCGCTCGGTATGTCATTGCACCATCGTGGAACGAAACATGAAAAGAGTCTGGATTGTCTTGCGAGAGCATTCAAGTAGATGTGAGCTGTTCCATTAAGCACTTTGTAGGCCAACTTCAGTGACGATAAGGCCGTCTAAGAGTAGCCAGTGGAGCTCAACAAACGGAGGGGTGACGCCTGCTCTTTTAGGCTGATTGAAGACCAGACGCGACGCCGCGTTCTGGACCATCCATACCATACTTGTAATGGTTTACAAGCATGAATCCATAAAGTTTCTAAATAAATAAATTAATATCATCAACTCCTAATAAATTATTAGAAAAGAATACATTGTAAAAATTGTATGACAGAGTACTAAACCTGACATCTACAACCACAGGAGGAGTAAGTTTCCTTTACTGAGCTGACGCCCTTCACTGTCTGCTGACACTGTGGAACTTACCACACAGAATTCATTCAAAACTTGAAAGCCATAAACCATTTCCTTGATAAACAAGAATAATAATTTCCTCAAGAATAGTCCCTGACCTTGACCAGGAGGACAGTGACTGATAAGAAATCTTGAAGCCAAAAGCTCCACTAACCTCGGAAGATCATTTTTCAGAGCTAGAAGTGATAACAGTTAGCAAACTTTTTATGGGCAGACTTCAAACAGATCTGAGCAAATCAGTAAATTGATATGTATAGGTACTTAACTGATGATCAACAGTGCATAGGATTTCTCTGCATTGGAGAAGAAGCGGACACAGTAACAGGAAACCATTTGTTTGAGGACAAAAATGAGAAAAAGACTACTTCATAGTAGCTATTTAAGTGTCAATTACAATTTTGACTTCCAGATAAATTAAAGTTGAAAGAGATATGCTTTGCAATCATGGTGTTGTTTTTATCTCATTTACTTCTTATGAATCTTGGCACATGGCTGAAGTATAGGCTGGCCCATAGCTTACCATCGAGGACATATAGGCCCTCTGTCACTCTTTGCTTGGATTCTATGCAGGGCTGTAAATCACCAGGGCCTGGGCTTCTGGTTGCCCCTGTCCAGGCCATAGAGCAACCATGATGGAGAGAGCAGCTGGCATAAAATGTTTGCCTTTCTGCTTCTGCTTTAGTGTCAAGTCCCTGAGTGACCCACCTCAGTACTATACATAATAACCTACACCCTATGAGTGATTTGCCTCTTAAGTCTTAGTTTGACTGGTTTTAATCTTTCACTGCTGCTCTTTCGTCTTCTTTGGTGTTTTAAGGCAGTTAAACTTGACAATATGTGCAGCTAAGTCCATAATTTCAAGTGGGCTTCAGATTCTCAGTTATATTCTATTATGCGTGGATGTGAGCTTGATTCCCGCATCGTCATCGGCGAGAATCAAGCAGCTGTACCTCAGAGATGGTAGTAGGTGGATTTATTTTCACTGTAAATTTTCTAATAACTTCTTTCCAGAGGGATCTTCATGCACTGCTGCTGAAAGTCAAAGAAAGACTGATATGAACTCTACCTGGTCAAACAGCTGCTTGCCGTTGGTGCTGGGCTGGATGGCAAACTCCAGCTCAGCGTCCATGGTGGTGACCCGAACATTGACCTGTAGAAAAACATCAGAAGACAAGAGTTCAATTGTTGACACAGTGAAACAGAGCGGATCTCATAGGTAAGAACGTGTGCCGAACTACTGCAGAGCATTGCTTGGGGGGTTATGTGTGTTTGTGTATGTTTAGTAAGGGGGTGTATTTGCAGAGTAAACAGATGGGGCTCTGCTTTCTGAGACTGAATTGAAGTGAACTATGCTGCAAAGTCAGAGGTATTAGAATATTCAGGGAAGGCTGCAAATGCTTCAGCTCAAATGTGGAAATAACACATTTGTTCATGTCCCAAACTAGATGCAGGTCTAACAGTAGTTTCACACGTTGATCAATGGCAAAAATGGTTTGAGTATTGGTTAAACTACAGTGCCATTTATAGAAATAAGGCATGTCTACCAGATCTCTGGTTAATGACTGATCACAGTGACCTGTGCATACAAAAAAGGAGGTCTGATTAACTAACATGTCCGTTGTGGTCATCAAATTCAATATCCATTTTAAGATCTGCCCCACTGATTAATGCTCAATTTCAACTGCAAACAGCATGACTGAAAATAATAATAAAAACTGACATCTACCGTGTATCACAATGGTTAGAAACAATATTCAGTATTGTGGGTTTTGTTAGTAATCAGCAAACTGCATCTGAATTTAACACAAAGGTCGTGAAACAATACACAGATATTTACAATGGCTGCTTTGAGGTAATGCACATACTGAGTGTCTTTTGTGGGTAAAATGTGAAATGTCTCTGGTATTTGCGGGGGTTATGAAAAGACTCGGACCCTCTGAGTATTGACTGAGCTTATTAATGGGCAGTGAAAATGATACAAAGAGGTGAGTGGACAGAGTGGAGAGAGAAAGCCTCCTAACAGAAGCCTCCAGTGACATCTTTCATCTCTAGTCCATTGTGTGCCGAGCCTCAGCGGTGAATAAATTCAATGCCGCCCTTTGGAAAAAAGATGTTTATGTCTGGTGAGTCACTGCAACCATGATTCCCATGAAGCTGCATGGGCTGAGGCCGGCCCTCTGTCACTGACAGAGGCAAATCCTGCAGAGAAGGCTAATACAATCACAGCATCGAATGGAAAGCACCCAACGTACTGTATGTGCTGTCCAGGATTTGGCAAGGAAACAGAAGTCTAGACAGTGGATATTCAAGATGCCCCATCTTCTTAACCATGTGCCTGCTGTAGCCAGAGGCTCCACAGAGACAGACTCTTAGTTTTCCACCAGTGAAATCAAAATAATGAAACACTAAGAGCCACGAAGACTTTCTAGCTCGATCCTGTGATGGCAAACGTGTGTACAATTTGTGTCAGTTGCCCAATTAAGCAACCAGGTTCAAGTCAAAGCTTAAGAGCAGGGGAAGGAGGGGGGAAACCTGCATTTACTTTGCACTAAACAAAGCTCCCCTTTCAGCTCCAGTGCCCCGGCAGTGCCCCACTATCATCATCTACATCCTACTGGAGCCAGATTACTAAAATCAACCACAAAAACTGCAACAGAAGTGATTAAAAACAGTTCAAATGAATGTTTTTTTTTTGTTTTTTTTTTTTTAACTCTCTCCTTGTTAAAAAAGATAGTTCTGCTGTTCAGACAGTTTGAGATGTTTCTTTCAACATCACAGTTACAGATGGAGCACCTAGAAAAACACACCCTCACCAACAGAGAGTGGAATATGTGAATTTGTGGCACAGACGAGCCAACAGAAACCACTGAGTGAATGATATCTGATCTGAAACCAGGTCCTCTAACAGTACAACACAATAAACTGAGGCCATTCACAGCAGTAAAGAAAACATGACACATATGCTAAAAAATATACCGGGCAAGGCCCCAGAGTTCCACAAAGAGCAACTTTAGTCAGAGGAAAGTATGAGTTTATATTAACCATTCAAATCCCAGCTTCATTAGTCATTAGAGTAATTACCGACTCACTCATTTATCTACAGGGGCTCTCAAATACAATAACACGCAGCTTATGCAAGGTTGGTAACCAGGAAACAATAACACAAGCGCTACCTACGTAACACAGGAGGAAAAAAGAGGTGATCAAAAGATCAAAAGACACTGCACATGATCAACTTTTATTTGGAGAGGCTTTTATAATGAGAGTAATTTCAAGAAATGTATTTCCCTACTATATCACAGTTGGATATGGACCAGGACCGTTTCCATGTCTGTGCATCCATGGTTTGGCAAGCCTTGCATTAAGCTTTGAAGCAGTAGGAAAAAGCAACTCTGTCCTCATTGTGTCCAATTTACAGAACCAGGCAACCTAAACTGCATATTTAATATACAATATTCTAAACCTAAATACAGCACCAAACAACTATTTCTTATGTTGAAGCCTTCCTCCCTCTGTGCGCATCATATTCTTTGTTCACATGTTCTGTGTTAAGCCAGTAGGTCCAGCCACTCACGCGTGTTAAGTACATGTAAGTCCTCGTTGTGCGGTACAGAACTAACAAACTTCTTTATTTTTGTGCGGTTTTAGTTTTTCAAATACATTAAGTGCTAGTTTTAAGTTTGAAATTGAGGATCATGTTTCCAATAAAAGTTCGGACAGGGTCCTTTTTTTACCACTATTATTTTAGCTCTTCTTTCAACACTCTTTAGGTGTTTGGAAACTAATGAGACCAGTTACTGGGTTTTAAAGATGAAATGTTTAACGTTTATCTGTTCAGGTTTTCAGCTGTTTCAGCAATTTGTGGACTTCTTCTGTGCATTTGTTCCTTCCTTCTTTCAGCGAGTGACAAACCGGAACATCAGTTTATTACCAAGACAACAGAGCTATTCTGTTGTCATTTGTTTAAATGTGGTTAAATATTGTTTCACCGACATATGAGGGAACTTCCAGGCATCCTATTTTAGGGAAGGCTGCAAATATTGTTCAGCATAAATGGGGCCTTCGCAATAAATGTGCAGGCTACTGTTGTCATGCGCATTAAAGCACCACCATACAATGACAGATGCCGGTTGTTGAGCTGTGTCTTGATAACAAGTAGGATTGCCCCTTTTTCTTTTTAGTCTACAAGAGTCAGTGCACATCATTTCAAACGGAAAAGTTTGGATTTTGATTTGTAAGACCAGTGCTTCAGAGCACATGAAGGGATTTCCACAAGTTTGGTTTTTAATGCTGTGCATTCTTATATTAGATCTTATATTGGTTTTAAGCATTGTCACATTCACTAATATTTCTCCTGAATCTTTAATAATATTATGTACTGCAGATGATGAAACCAGTAAAAGAGATATGAACTCCTCTGTAACTTTACTCTTTTTACACAAAATCATATAACTGACCTGTTGACAATTAGCCAAATCAGCTGTGAGATGATGCACCACATGGCTCTTTCAGCACTGCAAAATGTTTCAAGCTTTTTGATGCCCCTGCCTGAACTTTAAATTCACATGCGTATAACTTTCAAAAACAATGTCTAAATTACAACACGTGTCAGGCCATTTCTTTATAGTTTCCAATTGAATATAGATTTTAAACAATTTGCAAAAGAAAATCAATTCTGGTATAATTTATATTTTACAGCCTCGCAACTTTATTTGGCAAGAAGGTGGTAAAATATTCCTAATTAGGTCAAATTTGGTCAGTCAATAAATCAAGTCAATAAATCAAGAATGTTGGCTATTTATCAAGTCCGATGTGTGGCGTACTGACACCTGCCCCTCCCTGTTCGGCTGAATCACTCTCTCTCTCTCTGTCAGGTTAAGAAGGTGTTCAGATCAAGTTAAAGAGATGGTGTGGTCCTCACGTCTGTGGTTAGACTGAATAGGCTGCATTACATTCTTCAGTCCAGAACATTCAATGTTTAACCCTCTGCATAGTTTAGATGTTTTACAAGAGCCTGCAACAATGGGAGTTGCCATGGGGATCCCGCTGAAATTATCTGAGGGGAATATGGAAATAAATGACTGCCACCTTTGAAGGATGGTGAGAATAGCCCTACAGGCTCTGTCAACATGAAACACAAGTCATCGAAGAAAGACATTTGAGACTTGTGACCACCTCTGGATTAGTGAATCATGCTGGTGGTGGTTCCACGTATGACTGTTTTTTAGTCAATTATTTAAAAAAGTAACAAATACCAACAATAAAAGTGGACATACAAAGAAACATCCATCTATGCTGACCCTAACCCTCTGGACCGCAAGGAAACAGGATTCCAGGAGAGCCAAAAGTGCTTTCGCTTACTTCCAACAATGTGTCATTCAAATAAGTGAAACGTGAGTCTCTGAAGCATCAATACAGGAGCCTTTCAGTGCATCTTAAATCTGGTCCAAGCTCAAGCCCCTGGGTCATGTAGTCCCATCACAAGAAAATTAATTTCTCTTTTCTCTGGAATGTTTTATTATATGAAGCCAAGTACCTGAACTGTAATACTCACAGTCAGCCCGCAGGTATTTGTGCCAGTAAGAATCCAGTTTAAGGCAACTTCATACTTTCATTCTGCTTGATCTTTGCTTGTTGAGAGCAACCGCAGTAACACACACGGGGCCGGGACTTCGCATTTCAATTTCTTGACCGTGAGTTATGAGAGTGACTGAGCTTTGTCTCAAAGAGGGGTGGGTGGGGGGGGGTTATTTGTGCCTTTTGCAAGATAAGAGTTGCCTTTCACGAACAGGACAAAAGGTCAGGAGAAAGGAGATGAAGACATAGGGTGAAGATGCAGAATTCAGACCCATGGAAGGCATCTCTCATTACTCGCTCTTCAGATATAGAATTCCCCTTTTTGTGCATCTCCACAGACAACTCTTGTATTTTCACTGAATTAAACCTGAAACTTGGAGGCTCATTAAGACTTTCATACAGGTCTTAAGATTCTCAATATCTGTTTTATCCTTCCTTTTGTCCATCCAAATTTTTTGACACACAGGAGTTTAGTGCTGGATGAACAAAACAAGCCATTTTTAACTGTGTGAAGGCTAATCTTTTATTCAAGGGATGAATCAAAAATAAAATAAACAAGTTGTATGCAGGATAAAGTAAATATTACTGTGGCTTTAAGTGTTATTTCCTCCTGATATATTTCTGGCTACAGTCTGGCTCCATTTATACTTCTCTGGTAATCCAATTTATTGTTCTTCATAGACGTCAACATGCAATCTCTTATTTACATATCTCACCAATACCAGAAGTGAGACTCTGCATTTGCAGGATTCATTTTAAAGCATGAAGCTCTCTGGTCAGAACAGCATCAAAGGAATGGCTTCATTAAAACAGACTTAGTGTCCTTTTGATATTTTTCACGCCATGCTGCAAAGCCTGGACCAGTCATGTGGCCACCAACTGAAAAGTAGCTATACGTTATGAATGCTTGTGAGCTCCTCTTGGTCCCATGGAAAAAGAATAGAGTTTTATATTATCGCCCAAACAAGCTTGATTTGCGGCAACAGTTTGTTGCTGCTATCAAATAAAAATGATGTCATTTCCACAGCGACCCTCATGACAACCCTGAGGCCTTTCTAAACAAACCAACAACGCGCTTTATGACACTGAACGCTGCTTTGGTCATTGTCATCACAATACTGCTCTGTTCACCAGAAGCCTGAACTAAATTATACCAGTTACTGTAGAAAAAATAAAATCTAATTTAAGTCCTGTTTTCTACGGGGTTCTTATCAAACTTTGCTGAATGTTTTGGGCATCTCTGGGCTTTAACCTTTTCATCGAGAGAAGTTTCTTTCAAAAGGTGAAAAAAATTTAAATTTGCTTTAGTCACATCCATATCCAAGAAATCTCCATCACATTTTCCTACATACAGTAAAATCCACATGGGCTTGACCAAAAATTTCCAAACAGTGAGCTGAAGGAGGGGTATATGTGACTGTACAGCATGAAACAGATAGGGTGGGGCACGGCAAAGTGAGTCAGGAGGAACTGAAGGCAAAAAAATCTGTTCAAGACTATTGAACAGTTTCAAAGAAACTCTTTGAATAGCTTAAGTCCAAAAAGACCTAAGAGGGCTTTCAAATTTCGGTCTCAAAAATCCGAACGGAGCCTTTTCATCCTGCTTGTTCGTGATATTGTACAGCAGCACAGGTCCTGATTTAACAGATTAATCTGCGCCGGTGTCCGCCCACACCGTAACTACATCCTAAAACAAATCTGCTTCTCTGTGTGTTTCAGGAAATAGACCCAAACAGCTCTTGTTGCTAGCTTTAGTCCAAAGTGATCTCATACATGTAGGACACCCCCAGGATATGCAGGAACATGTGATTTGAGTGGCATTCCCCTTTAACACAGACCCCATTTTTACAGTTATATGACATAACTACATACTGAGTCCTGTTAAAATAATATTGTACTGTTCCTGTTTAGTTTAATGCTTCACATTTTGTATCTTTCTGTCCATGTGAAATGACATGTAAGTGGGTGAATATATCAAACTGTTTTTATTTCAAAAAGCACATCCAAACATGATTTATCACCCCTAAAAGATCAATAAATACCTA
Organism: Odontesthes bonariensis; assembly: GCF_027942865.1. Lineage (NCBI taxonomy): Eukaryota > Metazoa > Chordata > Actinopteri > Atheriniformes > Atherinopsidae > Odontesthes > Odontesthes bonariensis. The sequence goes on from NC_134529.1 coordinate 10,593,994, forward strand.
CTTAGGCTCTGTTGTGACATTTGGAAAGTAAATATAACATCTTTAAGACGTTCTGGCATGAGTCAACAACCAATATACTAAATTATTTCTAAGGTTTTCATTTAGTTAATTGACCCAGAGATTACATTAACCTAACTTGAATGTTAGATTATAGTGGTTAAACAAAGTTCTGACCACATTAAACGTCATCCGGCAATATTTCTGTGTCTCGTCCACCTGTAGCTGCGATTCAACAAAACTCAGTAAACATCTGGAAACCAAAGAGTCACTTACCGCTTTGGGCATTTTTCTGTCTTTTTTTCCGGGCTCTGCGCGAGAAACAGTGAATAAAAATCAATGTTTCCAACAAAAAACTAAAAGACTTGCGCTCTGTGTGGCTGCGGTTCTCACCGTGCCTTCCTGAAATGAGAGAAAAGAGGAGAAACGAGTTTCAGACACTTCTGCCTTACTTAAACCCGGCTGAGGGCAGTTCGACACTCCTGTGGGCGACAGTCATCATAACGTATCACCGCGGAAACCGACAAGTTAACAGCAACCATCCATAATACAAGAGGCGCTTAATGACGCCTTCAAAATAAGACCAACACGATGCTCACACGTCCCCATGTGGTGGAACAAAGCTTGCTTTCAGTCAAATACAACCAAATCATTCATCCAATTCATTCAATTATTACAGCTAATGTTAATCAGTCCATCGAGTATTCATTCAGTTCTTATCATCCCCTTTAATTTATAAAGAATCAGATAGGTGGAGTAAACCCTACCTTTATGGGATTTATACATAACACTAGATAAAACAGAAACATTGTGTTAATTTGAACAAAACCAGACGTTTAAAATGAACATGTACATGTTTTTTCAATTGAAATCGGGCTTCTAAAAACCAGACAGACCCAGATAATGATCAAGTTTTTCCTGCATGTTTATGCTCAGCTCTACTCAAACGGAGCTAGGCACTCAGCACACACTCCAAATGTCCATATTTCTGCAACTTTTAGTTAAAGTAGAAACGCGTAAGTGTATATTAATACTGCTCCATTAACTTCTCTGTTTTTTTTTTCAGGCGGCCACTCATGAAAAAGTGTAAGAAGCGTCAACTTGGCTTGACTAAAATCCTTATTTCATAATCGCGGCGTCTTCTGACAAAATACCATTCCAGTAATTTCAAAGATGTTTGCACATCAACAAGATCAATTTTTAATTATCTTTTCAACAGTATTTCTTTTCAAATAATTCATTGAATCAATTATTTTCCTAATTGTCTAAAGACGTTTTGTGGATTGGTATGATTTTTAATTTGCAGTTTAGACGCTGTTTAACACAAACCAAAAAAAAAAAAAAAGCATGCTATTCGACATTTTAATCTGAAATACAGCACCGGAAGTGACCCAGTTTATCCATTATTGACACAATTGAATCACCGAAGCACATGTAAGTTAAATTTAGTATTTAACTTGCCTCACCCATTTTACCCATAGGATAAACTCATCGTCTCCACCCGTGTCTGTTTTAGCCTTCTATTATGACGCCTTCTTACGCCAATAAACCCACACCTCAATTGAGATTCATGACCTTTCATGCCACTATTGCTCTGTGTCGTTTGACAAAATCGTTAAGGAATAAAAGAAACAATACTGCGCCTTACAACACAAAACAATAGCAGTTCTCTGCCATACTGTACCCTTTAGATGTGTTTACAAAGTATGGAAATGTAACAAAGTGATCATGTACAGAGCAGGGAATACTTCCAGGGATGGTTTTATTTATGTTGGGTGCACACCCACAGCAACCGGGAAACTATTGACACCCAGTACACAAAATCAAACTTATCCACCTAAGATCTCATAATAAAATCGACCGCAGAACTGTTTAAACACCAATATATTCATTTTGGGTTGTAACAAAGCCTCCCTTTGTGCGGAGGGGTTCATCTGCGCTGCAGTCCGCCACATCCTCACCATAATCCCACAACAGGTGTGGGATTCTCCTCCTTTGTCCTGAGCAGCAGAGAGGTGCGCGGGGGAAAAAAGTGCAAAAACAATATCTTTGAGCATCTTTGGGCTGCGCCGGGATGTGAGCTCGACAGACAGCTGCTGAGTTTGGAGTCTTACCGGAGCTGTTTTGGAGAGGAGATGATGATTGACCGGCGGTCCGAAGCGGGCAGCCGCAGATCTCCGCTCCCTGTGTTCAGCCAGGCGCAATATGGCGCTCCTCCATCCCAGAAAGTGTGCAGCCCGGCTGTCAGGATGCAGGAGCAGTCATTCCCAAAAGAGGGTGTGGGGGCTCCGGAGTGGTCACTGGTTGACTTCCACAAAACCAATCAGTTTTATTATTGTCCCACAGGTAATGATAATCTAATGGTGTAATGGTGTAACGAAATGAATGTGTTAATTGAATGTGATGAAACATAACATAATTCAATTAAACTTCAATCCCCACCCACCATAGAAATGTACACAAATTTTGCATTACATGTCGATGACTTGTATACCTTAAATGCTGAGAAAACTAAAACCTGTGAGAATTCAATCATGTGGGAAGCAGCTCTTAATTCAATGTGTAAACACATGAAAAGCTCATCAATCAGCTGAGCAAAGACTGGGGCGTCATCTGTTCCGGGCACAGTTGCTTCACAGCACAAACTTTGAGGGGGAACTGTGCGACAACCTCCACCCGCGTGCTCAACTCAACCGAGGAGGCGCTGCCGGCGAGGGGAGGAGTCAAAGGTGGAGCCGACCAATCGCACGGCGGGATTAAAATAGACTCGTATATAGCAGAGGTTAGACCTGCTTCTCACCATAGCACGAAACCGAAAAGTGATGTGACGAAGCCCTTCGCCACTTCTATTATGTAATCTTTTTCAGGTAGCTATACTTCATCTTCGTGACCAGTATCACTGATCTGATGATCCATTTTCAGTGAGCCAACAGGAAATAAAAAATGTGTGAGTTTAAACTGGCACAAAAGCACAAACCAAACCACCTCCACACCTGACTTTGGCTTTCAAAGAAACGAAAAAGCAGCTGGATTCGACCTTAATGGTTGGATGGCTACGGAAGCAGAATATTGTGACCTTTCAATAGGTATTTCTGGGCCATGCAAAACATTCTTGAATTTGCCTCGAATTAACCTTTTGCAGAGTCATGCAAAATGCAAAAAAAAAGATAAAGCCAATGGAAGGCATTTTGAATGGTCCTCTGAATATTTGGAGTTCTTTGAAACCTGTTTCACGCCTACTCTCCCATTATGGGACTTATTCTTTTCAAGTTAAAACCTTTTTAAGTGTGGTATATTGTCTGCTTTTCCTTGGTTGGAATGTTTAGACGCAGGGGAACAGACAGGAACTTTCACCCTGATAAGTTTTCACTGGCTATCTCAAAAGTGAGACATATGAATGATTACAGGATAATATTTCTCCACAGCAGTAAATTGGAATATTTTACAGCAAATCACTGAATTAAAAACTGCTATTTTCAAGCTAACAAATGAACCTTCACCCCTTTTGGGGTATCTCACAATGTTTCATTCATAAAGTGAAGTCAGACACTAATGATGAGGGCATTACAAAAAGAGCAAGAGTGATAGCTGGGGCCCCTGCACAATGTCCCACTTAATGCTGACATTTTAAACATATTAGATTACCTCTGTCCTCTGATGAATGGATAATTGAGAAAGCTCTTACAGGGGCCACTGTGGGAAACACACACACACACACACACACACACACAAAACAGTGATTCTTACACTTATAATGACTCTTTTTTCATTGTAGACAGCATGAACCCAAGATATTTCACATTGTGTCTCATCAGTTTAATTATATCTCATCGGATACAACCTCATACCATCTCAGATTGTGGCTTTTGGACTTATTGCTGATTACAGTCAGACTGGTTTGTTTTTCATTTTGATCTGGAGCATTCGGCATCATTAGTCTGACCACATGACACTTTCCATCCCAGATTCCTCTGATCCCAAAGTAGTCAACCACGCCTCTGGGCAGTGTAAGCATATTGCTTAGTTTTGTCACAATGAAGCTTTAAATGACATTTGTGAATATAACTCCATGCCTACTCCTTGTCTGACAAAGGTTTCCCACAGTAAACCCTTTTCTTGATGCAGTGCCATCTGAGGGATCAGAGATCAAGCGTGTACAGCTTAGGCTTCGCCCTTGCCTTTAATGAATCCTTTAATGATATTTTGCACTGTAGATGGAGAATTACGCAATATATTCCAAATTTCTTTAAGAATGACTGTCTTTGTGCTCCTCAAAGACTCAATACACTTTTATCTTATTACAAGATCAAGATCTAGATACAGCTGATGTCAACACTCATAAAAAAAGCTACATAATGTCTCCACAAAGTGAAGTCCACGATATGAGCTACACACCGAATACAAAGAGATTATATAACATTCTAATGTAGAAATGCAAACAAACATATAGACACACACTGGTACTGGTATTTTAGTCAATGAAAAACAGTTTATTGTTCAGAGACACATCTGTGCGTTCTGTGAGACTCTTTATGAGTCTGATCTGTTCGGCTGTGTCTCCAGCACTTTGAACTCCTCCAGTCTTTTCTGTGTGACATCAAGGATGAGAGCTGAAACAGACAGACCAGATGAACATCTTTCAGACTCATTCTCCTCCATGTGCAGACGTCATGTCAGTGACCGCTGTCATGTTTAGAAACCACCACAAGATGGCACTCAAGCTATGTCTTTGCTGTGATGGGGATGCTTTCAGGGAGCATATCAGCTGATAATCATGTTGATTACCTGGCACAGCAGAAATGCTTTTTAAAGTAAACCTAAACTAAAACAATCTACAAGTCTTTAACATTTTATCCCAATGATTAGTCGGTAAGAACTTGTGGTCAGCAAAACATGTGATTTGTTTTGTTTGTATCCATGAATGTAATGGAAGCAGGGATATGCAGCTTCTGCAGAATTTTGTACCACTCAAAGAGGGTCTGTTGGTGATTGAAATTGACTCTCGGAGTGAGTGTGAGTGATTTTTTTTGTCTTGTTTGTGTCTATGTAGCCCTGCGATGGACAAGTGACCCATCCACAGTGTACCCCAGTGGCAGCTGAGATAGGCTCCAACGCTCCTCTGAGTTAGATTAAGCAGGTATAGAAAATGGATGGATAGATGAATAAAAACATAATTAAAAAAACATTAGAACATCTTACTGTCCAACACTTCTCTTGCTGTGTATCTCTTCTCCAAATTGTTGTTAACCTCAGCCATGAGCCATGGAAGGAAGTTAGTTTCAATATCTGAAAATCGGAAGCACAAAAGTGTCATAAAAGTCACATGAAAAACATTCGTGCAAAGAGTTGTGGGTGCAGTTAGCTCTCGTGTGGCAGAATGGTGAAAGCTGAAGAGGCTAACCCTTCTCCACAGGGTCATAAAAGTAGCCGTGGCTTCTCAGTGAGGTGAAGACTGCAGGCAGGAGATTGGCCAAGTACTGCTGGGTGTACGCCCGGGCTGCGATCTTCTCCGCAGTCTCCTTCTCTTTCTTCAGAACCTCCTTTTGCTGGGCAATTCTACGCTCCTAAAATCAAAAGAAACATATTTCTAATCAAGCACCAACAAAACACTTTTTATTAAATCAGCTTCATCTGCTTTCTAAATATTTGGTGTGTGGTTGTTCATACTTAGAAAAGAAAATCTTGGTTTCAAGAAAATACAGTGAGAAAACAGCACATAAACATGCATTTATAACAAACTGGCTACTAATATCAAACAAAAGAGGCCTTTAGGTGATGCATAACATGAATATTTGGGACCTAAATAAAATGTCAATGCTCAGACACAAGCCGATCTGTTCCATCAGTACTGTGAGTTTCTGGGTCGATCAGATTGGATTTGCTGATTGTGTCTCCCTGGTAACATGAGCAAACAGCCCATCAAGTGGATTCAGAAGGTAGATTATTGCATACTTTCTCCTCATTGAGGCGTCTCTGCTGCTCCTGAAGCCGCTGCACCTCTGCCAGCTCGTTATTTCTGAGCTCTTCGAAGGCCCTCTGCTGGGCCCTCAGACAGGCCAGCTCCTCTTCCTCCATCACCTCCAGCAGAGACTGTTCGATTGTCTTCCCCACCAGGACCTCCAAGACCGGCTGCACCTCCATGTCAAAGTCGAACAACTGCAGGGGATAATTGTAGGGAGTGGTTTTAAAAATTGTTTTTGAAACCAGCCATCAAACCAGCTAATAGTTTACATGTTTATCCTTCATTAACACCCTGCATGTTAGCAATGGTTTAGCAGCAGCTTCCTATTTCACTTCCATAGAGTGGTGAGTTAAAAGAACAGTGTATTTCTATTATTGTTATTGTAGAGTCCAAGCACAAGCTGGGATGAGCGTGGCAAGGTGGCTTAACTTAGGTATGTGTAAGATCAGAAGAACGTTTTTTTTTTTTTCAAGTTACTTAAGATTGCCCACCTGTCCCTCCTCTATTTGTGTTTCAGCATCTTTGCCAGATTTGGCAGGTATGAAGAGCGGAGTGGCCGGTTTGTCCAGGAACGCATCAGTCTGACACTCGATGTCCGTAGCTACAATTACATCACTGAGTTCCTCAAGGTAAAGATCTGAAATAAATATAAAAATGAAAGAGCAGATCAACAAAAGACAAAAAAGACTTGTATTGTTCCTAAAAACAAACAGGTGAAAGTTTGCTGCAAAGAGAAGCAGTTTACCTGTTTGTACATCAATGTGTTGTCTACCCGGCAGGGCTTCACGAGTCCTGGGTCTGAACTGCTCTCTGGCCCGTTTGCGAGCCATGGCTCTCTTTCGGATCGCCTCTTGTCTTTGTATCTCGGAGGGGTCGAGCTGAGCGGTCTGTCAATCGTGAATGATAACAATAGATAAAGAAGGTCACAGAAAATCACAGGAAAACGGAGGGTTCATACATACAGTAGGCACGACGTGCTGGGCGTAAGTATTTCCTCGGACAACACGACGATCATACATGATGTTTCCATAATTGGCCTGTGCCCTGTAATGTCAGGAAAAATCACAGCACGGTTATGTAAATGATACATTACATAGAACAAAAAACATACAGACACATACACCGACACAAGCGGTACTGTTTCGTAATTGTCTAAAAAAGCACTTTCATATTGTAATTGGTTGACTTGAAGCCCATTTTGACGAGGTAGAAGGACTATGCATGACACTGTCTAATGTAATTATACTGTATTTCTGAAATTTACAATATTAGTACACCAACAAACAACTTTACCTGTCAAATTAAGCAAATGTACTTAAACTACAATTGATTACAATTACAACTGATTGTAAAATCTTTGCATGTTTGCACTGCATTACTCTCGTTTACAATGATGACGTTGCATAGACGTTATAATGGCATATTTAACATTCCTGAGAGAAACGTACTGTTCATAGTGAGGCTCCCTGTATTTGGAGCGGTTCTCAACAGGTCTGGGGTGACTTGAGAAGGTATACGTTCCATTTGGGTTTCTGTGGCTGTGCGAAGCGAAAGCCATCGTTCAGAAACTATTAGACACTTTAGCTACAGTTAACTAACTAACGATAACGCTGACAGGTAACCAGTCAGCGCGAATTAACACTCAAATAAACGGCAGGCGCTACCGACTGTTATGCCATCTGCCATAGCAACCGTTTCCAGGAAGTTCTAAAAAAAAAAAGAAACGACCGTTACGTTACTTCCTGTCGAAAGGATCCGAGAAATTTTTTTAACCGTTTATTTTAGTGTACAGTATTTTAGCATAGTTTTGGCCTTTCACACCGTGGGATCAGTGCTTGTTCCCTTCAGAAAGGAGTGTATCAACTATTTCCAAGCACAATGCATAAATATGTAAAATAAAAGGGAATATTAAACCCTCAATAGTCAATTACATCCTGGATTTACACTGCGGTCAAGTGAGCAGACGTTCGTTTTTTCGTGGTCAAGTGAGCAGACGTTCGTCTTTTCCTGATTTAAAGTGCGCCCGTATTACAGAAATTATGGCAAATGCAGGAAGTCCATGATACGGAGCGTGCAAATAATTTACTCAACTGTAAAATCCTTTTGATCCATAATTTCTGACAAAGGTTGGTACACTTGAACTCAGGACCATCCTGACTGTTCACTCACTAAGTATCAAACATAATCATTGTATCATTTTGGAGAAATTCAGCCTCAAAGTTCATTATTTTTAAGTGAAAAATGCCTTATGTGCGATATTTATGCTCCTGACTGTTCACTCACTCAGTATCAAGCTCATTAACTGTATCATTTTGGAGAAATTCAGCCTCAAAGGTCATTCATTTGATGTGAAAAAGGCATTATTTGCAATATTTATGCTACTGTAAAATCCCTTTCATCCATAATTTCTGACAAAGGTTAATACACTTGAACTCAGGACCATCCTGACTGTTCACTCACTCAGTATCAAACATATTCACTGTATCATTTTGGAGAAATTCAGCCTCAAAGTTCATTATTTTGGAGTGAAAAAGGCATTAATTGCAATATTTATGCGACTGTAAAATCCCTTTGATTCATAATTTCTGACAAAGGTGTGTACACTTGAACTCAGGAACATCCTGACTGTTCACTCACTCAGTATCAAGCTCATTAACTGTATCATTTTGGAGAAATTCAGTCTCAAAGTTCATTATTTTGAAGTGAAAAAGGCATTATTTGCAATATTTATGCTACTGTAAAATCCCTTTCATCCATAATTTCTGACAAAGGATGATACACTTGAACTCAAGACCATCCTGACTGTTCACTCACTCAGTATCAAGCTCATTAACTGTATCATTTTGGAGAAATTCAGTCTCAAAGTTCATTATTTTGAAGTGAAAAAGGCATTATTTGCAATATTTATGCTACTGTAAAATCCCTTTCATCCATAATTTCTGACAAAGGATGATACACTTGAACTCAAGACCATCCTGACTGTTCACTCACTCAGTATCAAGCTCATTAACTGTATTATTTTGGAGAAATTCAGTCTCAAAGTTCATTATTTTGAAGTGAAAAAGGCATTATGCACGATATTTACGCTACTGTAAAATCCCTTTGATCCATAATTTCTGACAAAGGCGTGTATACTTGAACTCAGGAACATCCTGACTGTTTAGTAATTCAGCCTCAAAGTTCACATTTTTAGTTTGTAAAGGGAGATTATTTATTTTAATATTGGTTTTGTTTATTTGTTCAAAATAAGAATGAAGCTGAACAAATCAAGAGGATTACACTCCAAACAGAGGGAAAACTAAACAACTCAGCTGAAAACATCATTACAAACCCTCCATGTCTCAGCTCCACATTTGGGAAAGAAATAACATCATTCACTAGTAAAATGTGGATGTGTGAGCAGGAAGTGACTATAAACTGTAGATATAGTCTGAAATCATTGTTGAAGTTGTTTATTCATTGTTCACAAATCACACAATTCCATTCACTATTTCTGCCTGCTGAAATGTTTCCGAGTCCATGTCGATGCACTCAACATGGAACCACCTGCAACAGGTGTCACACTGAATCTGTAAAAGGTTAAAGGCGAGAAATGTTTTGGATTTCTTCATGGAAATCATTAAGTAATTATGTTCTACAACCTTTTGATGACTATCTTCATTTGATTATTCTCCAGATCAAAATGTTGTCATTGTTGAAATCTCAATCTAATGCACACTTTTTTTTTGGAATTCTTGATAGGAAAACATGCATATCCCTATGGCTGAGGAGTGAACCTCAGATTGTCCTAGCACAGATGATTGGCTGTCATTTCTCATCATTTTAGGCTCTTGCTTGCCGTCATCCACTTTAAAACAAGGCATGCAAATGTGCGGAGAAAACCTTTTAAACAACTTACCCAGTTTGTTAAGTCAGGCCCTTTAAGTGGTGGTTTGACTGCTGAGCACATGGCACAGCTGGTCTCTGTGTTAATCACTAACAGAAAGTTGAAAATATTAGATTTACCACTACTGCCACCACTAACAATTGTTCTTATAATAAATAAAATAATGATTTACTTGTTTTAGCGTATAGAGGATAGGTTTACAAAGTGTTTTTTTAGAAAAAATTCACTAAGTGAGTCAATCAGTCAAAGTTTCTGTCATGACTTTGAATTTTGCATTCTTCAGAAATAGAACAAAATTATTTGAGAAGTATCAAAAGAATTAAACTGCAGTGACAGTGTTTGATATAGAATCAGTTCTTGCAAACCTGGCTGATGTAATGCGCATAATGCCCTTTTCACTTCAAAATAATGAAATTTGAGGTTGAATTTCTCCAAAATAATACAGTGAATGAGCTTGATACTGAATGAATGAACAATCAGGATGGTCCTGAGTTCAAGTGTACACACCTTTGTCAGAAATTATGGATCAAAGGGATTTTACAGTAGCATAAATATCGCGCATAAGGCATTTTTCACTTCAAAATAATGAACTTTGAGGCTGAATTTCTCCAAAATGATATTGTGAATATGTTTGATACTGAGTGAGTGAACAGTCAGGATATTCCTGAGTTCAAGTGTACACACCTTTGTCAGAAATTATGGATCAAAAGGATTTTACAGTAGCGTAAATATTGCAAATAATGCCTTTTTCACTTCAAAATAATGAACTTTGAGACTGAATTTCTCCAAAATGATACAGTTAATGAGTTTGATACTGAGTGAGTGAACAGTCAGGATGTTCCTGAGTTCAAGTGTACACACTTTTGTCAGAAATTATGGATCAAAGGGATTTTACAGTAGCATAAATATTGCAAATAATGCCTTTTTCACATCAAATGAATGACCTTTGAGGCTGAATTTCTCCAAAATGATACAGTTAATGAGCTTGATACTGAGTGAGTGAACAGTCAGGATGGTCCTGAGTTCAAGTGTACACACCTTTGTCAGAAATTATGGATCAAAGGGATTTTACAGTAGCATAAATATTGCACATAAGGCATTTTTCACTTCAAAATAATGAACTTTGAGGCTGAATTTCTCCAAAATGATACAGTGAATATGTTTAATACTGAGTGAGTGAACAGTCAGGATGATCCTGAGTTCAAGTGTATCAACCTTTTTCAGAAATTATTGATCAAAAGGATTTTACAGTTAAATATTTGCACGCTCCATATCATGGACTTCCTATATTTACCATAAATTCTGTAATACGGGCGCACTTTAAATCAGGAAAAGACGAACGTCTGCTCACTTGACCGCAGTGCTTTACTGTAACCTACCTGTTACATACTCAGGCAGTACAAAAAAATCATTGGTCCACAAGATCCACATCCTGCTCACTCAAGGCCAGAGTTTTTTGACAGGTCTGCAGTACAAACCAATAATAAGGATTTATTAAAAAACATTAAAATCTTTAAAAGTTTTTTCAGTAAGAGAATGCTGAAGATTGGACAGTAGGAAGGTGTGAACGAAGGAAAAGAATGGGGACAAAACCTCAGAGGGTGAGATTACCAGATCAGAAAAGGAGAAAAGAGAGAAAATGACAATGTGAGGACGGAATATGACAAAAAGTTAAAGTTCGGAAACAGGGAGCACTGGATGTTTCAGGTGCTTAGGGTACTAGGGACGCTTAGGATGTTTGTTAAGGTTAAATAGATCAGTTTGCAGGTTTATCAGTAATTAGAATAATTTCAAATTAATACATGAATGGTATGAAAAAAAACACAAGTTTGTATTATATTTAATATAAATTAATTCACATTCAAGCCCACACTTTTTTCTTTTATGAATCAACATTATGATCTAAAGTCGTCGTCGTCCCCCCTCCCCCCCCAAGCCTCTACTGTACATTGGCAGCAAACCAAGCTTTCACACAGAAGGGTCTACTCTAAACCTTGGCCACGACTAGACATCTTCCCAGTGACTCTCTGAGGAATATAGCTGTTCCCGGTTTTGAGAATATTTATTTATATATTTGAAAAGTTTGGCCCCACAGCTTAAAAACTTTTGCATCTTATTGTCATGAACAAACATGCTCAGATTTGTCCTGATGGGTTGTGCAGAGCCACAAAGTGTTGTGCAATTGTTTTTGTTTTTTTCATGACCACTTATCATTTGATCTCGTCGATGTATGTTCGTGGATCTTTTGTTTAAACTTTCCTTTTTATAAAGCGAGCACCACATGTTTGTGCCATGACACTATGCTAAAACATCTCGCTACCCATTGTATAGTTTTCTAGATCAAATGGAGTGCAGAGCAAAAATGCATCAGAGAATTTGGTGAAAAACATTCACACTTTGCTTGTACGCTGTTACAACATTTCCTAGTATAACCTTCTGATGCACCACTTCCTGTGCAAAAAAGTCTAAATGTGACAAAGTCGTCCTCCTGTTGCACATCAATATCTTATCTCAAAAGCTGTTTCTTCAAAAGAATTTAAAGATTTATCTTGAATTTATCGTGTCTTTTAAGTTATCACAAGGATGGGCATTCATGCTTCTTGTTTTCTTTTTTGGATGCCTAAAGTGTAAACAAGCAAAGCAAGACTGTGCACTTGAAAACAGATTCGTTTTGCTCACAGCCAGCACCGAAATGTGGGCAGCACGAGGTGTTCAGTGAAACGCTGAAACTCAGCTCGACACTGGGCCAAACCACACAAAGCATTTTCAGCTCTACAAAAAAGATCGAAACTGTCAGGGAAAAGTAGAACACGAGAATCTATACCAAACTGTATTTGCGAGGACAAAGGTGAGAGCTTTGTGGTGAGAGTGACGACAGAACTGCCACCTTCTTTTGTCTCCGTGCCAGTGATTCAGTTCTGCGTCTTCATTTTACTTACATAACAGGCAACGTTGATGGTACAAATATAAAAACAAAGGATCATTATATAACATTACCATGAGAACTATGTTTATTGACAGCACAAACATCTAAATATAACTTCAGCTGGACGAGATCACGATGAAGCCACGTTATGTGTTTTCCATCTTTTTCATGAAAGAATAATGAACTTCTATTCAAACGAGGAACTTCTGTGTTGTTGGGCTCTGGGTCTTACTCTCCGCTGTGCACGTTGCATTGTTTACACTTTAGCTGTCCCAAAGCATTACACATTATTAAAAGAATAAACCGCATGGCTTGCCAGGGTATTAGCCTTTTTCTCATTAGTGATGGCCACAATATTGCACAACCAGCAGGGCATGCTTCCACACGTCCATCCCTTTTCAGTGCAGTAATGTACACACAACACAATCTTTTCAGTGCGTTAATCCCACTTACACAATCTACAAATTAAAACACTCTGAAGTCACCCAATAAACACAGTGAAGAAGAATTCCAGCTGGTGAAAAAGGTGATGTGCTATCTGTGTCAGGAGCTGTGGTGGAGCAGGAGGAAGAAGTATACTTCAAACCTGATTTGACAAATAATATCTAATATCCGTTTAGTTGTGGAATTATTTAAAGAATTTCCTCTTGATCAAAAGGAGTACAGAAAGCAAATGATCCCAAAATGGCTTGACTTTGAGAAGACAAATTCTAAAAATTCTTAGAATTCAAAGAAATCTTGGAATTTGTTGTGATGAAGTGGCGAGGGTCTGATAGTGAGGGCTATGTGTGCTGACAGGTAGGGATGAGCAGGTCAATGAGTAGATGTGGGAGTGTGAGTGCATCTGGTGAAGAGACTTTTTGATTGACCCTGATTGAAAACATACTGAGGCCAAGAAGGGGACTTTTTGAGTACCAAGTAAAAGGTCACTGCAGCAATTGCAAAATATCTAGAAGCAAAGAAAGGGCTGGATTACCAAGATAACCTAGAAGCATGCAGCCTTTGATATTCATTCATTTGCCCACTGACCTTTCCTGATAAAGTCATACAACCCACATCCAAATTTATCTGTACAGCGTTCACTATAACACTATAAGAATACAATAAGCATGCCTATTTTGGAACTGAATCACTCTGTAAAGTTAGAACTGTTAAAGTGCATTTTTTCTGTGCTTTCTTCCCATTTTATCTCCTAATGGCTAAGTAAACATGGACAACTCAGAGAAAATATTTCCCCATTACCAAGATTGCCTTAAATGAAAGCTACTCAAGTGAACTATATTTGTTACAATGTTGCTACTCACACTCACCCTCCTGCCCTTGTGATCTTAAAAATGAATCCGAATCAGTCTATGAAAATAACCAGTTGCAAAGAATTATGGTATAGCATTTTCTCCTTTATCTATTTTTTTTATATATAAAGGATGGTTCAGTATTTCCTGTGTTAGGGTGATAATCAAGGAAGTACTGAAAGTGCCTTCCTCGGCATTCAGACAGATCTACTAGCTCTTGTCATGGCTCCCACATTTGACTCTGTTAGGGACCTTCCTAAGAAAGAAAATAGAAAAAATACCACTAAAACCTAAATATGAGTGGAAGTGGCCAGAGATAAAGAGCATTAGAAAAAGTAAAAATAGATAAGAAAGCCATCGTAAACAGGCCTTTCTGCAGCGAAAAAAAAGCAAATCCAGGCACTTTTCTGTATGGAAACTGTGCTACACTTCTGTATATTGCTGTAATAAAAACTGCTGTAAAGACGATAATGCTGTTTGCAACATGCAATATATCTATCAAGGGACAGCAGTAAAAGTCTTTGGATTCTCCCCCAGTTATCTGAGAAAATATCTGCCCCCTGTTTTTCTGAACACACACTTGACATGTGAGCATTGTTGATACGGAACGTACTGTAGCTCATGTTCACGCCGAGGAACTGGTCACACTGAACGCACTGGTATGCCACAGAGTGTTCAGCTCTTGCCTTCATTGTCAGTGAGAGGTCACAGTGAGCTGAGCGGTAACAATGCAAACTGGTGGGAGCTGCAGGACACGGCCATTGTGCCTGCAAGATCAAGGGTGGCAAATGAGAAGTATGTTGATTAGATTCTCGTTGATGAACTAACTTAAAAGAGGTGTTTCTGTTTAAAATGAAATGTAAATGTAAACTTGTGATTATTCTTGAGTAGTCTAAGATATCCAATGCAGTGCAAGAGGAATAATGAGATGGGAGACCAAACACTCGGTTGTTTAATCAATTCGTGGATCAATCTGTTTTTCAAGTATGACTAACAGCAACAGCAGCATGAATAGTTGCTGCTGAGCTCTTAAATGTGATTTATCTAATGACTAAATTGAATAGTTTGTGGGTTTTGGACTATTCGGATTAAACAGCAGCTTAAAGGTACTGAATTTTGGATGCTGTACTGGACATTTGTTGGGCTCTGAAGGGGAAAAACAGGTGGTCCATTTACTTCAAGAGTACCTGGGCACAGACAAGATGGTGAACCATGGCAGCAACATGTCAAAAGGAATCACAACTTTTAAGAGAAAACAATAGCGCACTTGTGAACTTTGCTTGATTTAAAACATTAAAGTGACTTTAAAACATTTCTAAAGCACTTGTATTTACTGTAACCACTGTAGATTCACCACCATAGCTTTAAGCAAAGCCAAGCTACAGAGTTGCAGGCTGTTTTCTCACATATTTGTTTAGTGTTGTTTAGTACTTTGAAGATTGAATTTAGATCATTAATAAACATGGCACACCAGCCAATAATGGCACTGACTGTCAGTTACTGCTTTAGTTCAAAACTGACTTACATCAGCCGCTTATACTATAAATGTAAACACAGAAGTTTCACAAGTGTTAATCTTCTTCTTCTTCTTTTGGACTCGCATTATTGATTTGGCACGTGTTTTGCACCGGATGCCCTTCTTGATGCAACCCTCACCATTTATCCAGGCTTGGGACTGGCATTAGAAATACACTGGCTCGCCCAGTGGCCGGGCCGCTCGCTCACACTCACTCTTAGGGAGGTCAATTTAGAATCAGATATTTTTTTTGGATGGTGGGAGTACCCGGAGAGAACCCACACATACACGGGGAGAATGGCAAACGGGAATCGAAACTGGAATACTCTTGCTATGAGGCGACAGTGCTAATCACCACACCACACCCCCATTCACTAGTGTTAATCATCAACAGTAAAGGGTGATAGAGTGTTTGATCGTTTTTAAGGTTGGAAACAACTTGCAACATAAACACCATGTTTGGTGAAAATCTTTCAACAGATACCTCATACATTATGAGGCCCTGTAGCACCTCCCACTGGGACCAGTAGGTTCAGAAACAGCTTCTTCCCTTCCTACTTATATCTATAGTTAGTCACAGTTTACTACCATTCTGCTCTTACTGCACATGTACATACTCAACACTTTCTGCTTCTTTGCACTTCTGGTTAGATGCTAAACTGAGTTTCGTTGTCTTAGTACTTGTACTCTGTACAATGACAATAAAGTTGGATCTAATCTATTAATTTAACAAAGATAGGAGCAATTGACTCATTAACTTACATTTGAATGATTTTGGAGATGTTTCTTTACAGGAAATAAAACAAACTACTGTATCATTGGGTCCCGTGTGTACATTTGACATGTGTAATTCATCAGAACGGGCTGCAAAAAATGGTGGTTGCTATTTCTAACACTGCTATTGACTAAAAGCATGCGGCCTCAAGTTTCTGTTCACACTTCACTTTAGACCGTGGCTCAGTGGTTAGAGCCAGTTGTCTAATAACTGGAAGGTTGGTGGTTTGATTCCCACACTCACCACTCAAAAAAAATAAAAGATTGGTGGAACTGACAGCTGGAGGGGTGTCAGTCCACCTTGTCACGGTCAAGGTGCCCTTGAGCAAGGCACTGTACCCCCATGCTCCCCGGGTGCTGTGAACAGCTGCCCACTGCTCCAGGTTGGTATCTGTCTCTGAGTGTGTGACCCTGTGCATGTGCATGTGTGTGTCAACAGGTGCCAACCTGGATGGGTTAAAAGCAGAGGACAAATTTCACGTGTATGCATGACAAGAAAATCTAATCTTAATCTTAATCTTAAGAAATTCAAACTGTGATAAGAACATGTTATATGAGAGTCATAAAATGCAGAGGTTGAGATTTAATATAAATGCACTGGCTCCAACAAAGTACAATACATATTTTATAATGACAGTTTTTAATGTTTTTAAACTTTTGTTGATCGTGTGTCAGAGTGCTGTTTATCTTAACATTCAGCAAAGTATGCAAAATTATACTCACTGTCAATCAGTTGCAACTTTTTGATAAGTTAAGTCATCTTGTTGAGGAAGGAAACCCTATGAAACCATTTTAGAAAGGAAGGAAGAAGCGGTGGCATCAGCTCATCACACAGTCACAGACAAGAGGAACAGCAATTCGGAGAAAAAGCAAATCCGTCCATGTGACACTGTCTGGTTTCCTTTAGTTTTAGCTTGCAGTATGTACCAGAACATGCTGTTCTCTCAATGAGGTCTGTGCTTGTTATGCAACACAAATAGAAAAGAGAAGTTGTGCCAAGCTAGTAATGTGCTTAATTTACTGCACTAACTATTCTACTAATGGCTTTAATGGGGGAACGACAAAGGACCACATTCACTTGTGTGCAGCTTACAAAAGAGTTCATAAAAACAAAGACAAAAAGACACTTCTTTACTTTTTGAAAGTTTTATTGTTTTGTTTTCCTTACTTTTTCTCTTGTGCTTATCTGAAACCATTTAGGGGTCTAAGAGACCCCCTTGACAGACATTACACATCTCTATCTATTGCTGTTTCACTTTATATACATTTCAGCATACAAATAAGAAAAGCATAGTTACTCATCCTAAAAGTGCTTTTAGTGTAGTGGAAGAAGAAGACCATGCAAAGTGAAGTGCATTTACAAAAAGCAAAAAAAAGGAAAACATAGAAACTCGTAGCATATTTATCCAGGGACCTGTGTTTATAGCTTCATTGTGATAGATTAAACCTCTATCGTAGTAACTACATATAATGTAATATTCGTACTTTTAAAGGGCACTACTGATAATATGTAACCACACAGGCAGCACATAACTGACATTCATTCATTCAAAGAGAAACTGTAAAAAACTAAACATTTTGTGAGCTTTTTGTACATTTACAAAGACTAGCGTGAAAACAGATCTGTTCAGTGGTCACAGCTGTGACAATAATTTGAACAATGATAAGGTAAGTAAACTTGCTACTAAAAGAAATTAAGCAATCCAGCTGTATCAAACGCAGAATGTATGTGAGCATTTTAAATCCGTGAGGAAACCAAAGACACTGCCAGCTCGCAGGATTGGATTGGTGTTTTTAGCTTCACCTAGTGATGCCATACTGTGCACTTTTTCTGCTTTTCAGAAATGCTTTGTGTTACTTCAATCCAATTTGTAATACAAGGTCAAATCAGACATAAGACTCCTTGGCGTAAGAAAGCTCCTCAAACACAGGATGGCTGCATCTCCGAGACGCAACCTCGTGCTGGCCTGCTGATACAGACTCTGACATGGCTCTCTGGCGGAAAGGCTGCTGTCGCTCGACAACATTGTCCTGTGCTGTTTGAGCAAAGCAGTCCTGGTTGTATGCGTACTGTTTGACAGAGCAGGCAGTTGAAAAGTCATAATTTACAGAGGAAGGGCGGGACCTCCTCTCCAGCGTTACTGCGTCTTGTACAGTCATTGAGCAATAACGTGGAGGGAGGCCTGCATTCTGCACAGCCTGCTCATATGATGGAGGCCTGCAGGGCATCTTGCTGTCTACCATCTTAAACACCTCAATTGCAGATAGAGGACGTTGCTTGGGCTGAAGCTCAGCTGAGGGATCTGCTTCACTCTGGGAGTCTTCCTGGAGTGTCTCACAGGGGAAAGAGTTTTCTTTCTGAGAGTCTTTCTTCAGGCTGCTCCTGCTGAAAGCTCCTAAGCTCCTGGTCCTCATTAGGACTTTAGAGGCTACTTTCATGGACTGTGATCGCTTCTTCTCAACTGAAACTGGTCTGCCATTGTCAAGCTTAGCTTTTGTTGCCACTGAGGGCTGGTTGGTGATGTTTGTCCTCCTGTTGCATCCTGGTGACCCTCCTGGGGAGCTGGTGAAAACCGAGCCCTCTGATTGGTTGGAGGCGGAGCTCTCCAGAGAAGAGCACGAGCAGTCCTTGCCAATGTAGGGCAGCGGATCCATGTTGGAGCTGCTGTTCAGTTTTGGGAAAGACAAAACAGACTGGGCTCCACCTCGACTTCTGAGCAAGAAGGAGTCATCAGATATCTGCTTTTTTAGAGGCTGCTCATCAAAGTCTTCCCTCTCCACAGAGCAGTCGTCATGGCTTCTAGCGTGGCCTCTCAAGTTCTCAAGATCAGCTGAGCGGATGATGATGGGCTCAGAGCAGCGGCGGCTGAAGGGTGACTTTGTGTGGAAGGCAGCATCAGATTGCCATGACGAGGTGGTTGTGCTAGGACTCAGAGAGGAATATGAGGAAGATGAGTGGCATTCTCCATGTGGAGACCTGATCTTCTCTCCTGCCTCTATATCTCCATCTGGGTCAGTGCTGTCATATGCAGAGTCATGATGAAGGGAAGACAGAGAGTCTACGGGGTGGGAGAAGAAAGATACGATTAGCCTTTCCTTGTTCATATTTACTCAAAACCAGTTCAATTTTTGTCTCTCTCTTTATTCATTTTCTGTTTTAATACGATAAAATGTCTCTCTAGACCCTAAATAAAGATCTTTACAAACATTTGAATTCCTCGTTACTTTACCTTCATCAGTATGCAGCATATTCGGTATATTCTCTCCAAGAATCTCATAATTCTCCATCAGGAACTGAGTTAACTCTGTGACCTGCGGCAAATCAGAAAGATCTTGTGATGAGTACATCAATGTTTAAAAATACAAGCGAAAATTAGATAAAGAATTCTGATAAAATCCAGACACAATTCAATGCTTCGGATGGACCAGATAACATTTTTAATTAGCACTTACGAGTCTGCGCAAGCGCAGTCTTACTTGTGAAACCTGAGGTTTTCTGCATTGTGAACCACAAAGCTTCAAAGCACCAAAAGTGAGAAAGCATATTCATAACAAGAGTTTTTACCTTCTGCATCTTTTCCCTCTGCCCATCTAGCGGAGTGTCCTCCAGCTGCAGCAGCGTGGGGCCGATGCACACTGCCAGATTGTAGGCATCCATCTTGTTGATGTCTGCGCTCTCGAGGATGTGGTGCAGCACGCAGATTAGGTACTGCAGGAGGAGTTTGTTGGACCCAGGGAGATCATCTAGCACCCTGGTTCGCGGGCAGAATAAAGAGGAAGGAAAAAAAAACAGGAAGAAGATTAGATTGGCGCTCTTTGACTTGTTTTGAATTTCTTCCCTTTTTTTAAACCGAAGACACACAAAAAATGAGAAGTGTCTTTTATTCAGCCCACAGATAGAGGACATTTGGAATGCTCAGAAAAAGCACAAAAAGTACCCATTCCTGCTTTTAACCACATAACCATTCATGGAAAAAACAGATGCTCTTTTACATATAAATGCCACATATTCTAAAAGTGAAAAATGCGAGCACAGTAAATGTCAATGACTACTCATTAACGGGTATTGATCGCTTACTTTGTGACTTCCAGAGTTCTCTGCTGGGCGTCTTCATTGTCAAGAGCCGTCATCCACTTGTCGTAAAGTCCAGACCTCAGCAGGCTGCCAGGAAGCTCCTTCAGAAAAGTCTATAAACCAGAAGTAGACAGCGGTGAGGCTTATTGTTTATTCTCAAACAAACTCAGATATGCAATCAATATACAAGTCTGTAAGTGCCGACTTAAAACACATGTTGTGTGATGCATTTCTAGTTAATTATGATGAATATTGGGGAAAAAAACATAATTGATGACTTTAGCTATTAGTCACTTTGTTTATTAAGTTGTTTAAGCATAATTTGATGCTTAAAGTAAAAGTACACATGCTACTTTGCCTTAAGCAAAGTATAAGAGTGATGTAGTTGCAGGAGGTACACGCTGTTGTTGTGGCAGAAGTGGTGATGGTTATTAAGAATAGTAATATTACTGATGTTTTTTACAGATGAGTTGTATAGCTAATATAAATGTGCTTTTAGGAATCTCTGCTGTAACATTTTCTGACTCATAAACTCGTAAAGAAACTTACTTTGAGCAGTCCCACAATCAGAACCACAGGCTGACCCTCCAAATCCACCTCCGCACCGCTGTTGAGCTGCTCTTTGATGTCCTTCATGTTCTTGTTGTTGCACGTCTTACGAAACACCCCCTCAGTAGATGGACCTCTCTTCCTCAGCAACACCAACAGATCCTAGTTGGTGAGAGGAGACAGAGGAGCAAGCATTAGGCAGGGTAGGATTATGACGTAAAAAACGAAACAGGCTCTGTGTGTGTTTGTATGAGCGCATTTTGGGTTGAGACTGATAAACATGTAGCTCATATGCTTGCATGGATTCCTCTCCTGATTCATAAATGAAGAGGAGAGTAAAAGGTCAGCTAATTTGGTGTTTATTTATTATTTATTTTATTTAGGGAAACAGAAGAACCGTCTATTCTTAAACATTTTCCTACTTCATACATTTAAACAACTGAGACACAGTTTTAGAAACAAAAGCCACTAACAGGGGGAAATGACACATTTTTAATCCACCCACTTGGAAAATAAATCTGAATGAAAATTAACTTACTGTGATTGGTTTGGGAAGTGAGTAGTCATCTGGACATATCTTGCTGAGGGGCTGTCCGAACAGCTGAATCTTGGTGTCCATGTCTGTCCGGCATGCTTTACTGGTGGAACCCTTTCTGAGCTTCATTCTATTCCTCACCAGGTTCCATCTGGTTTCTAATGGAAGCAGAAAGGTTGCATCCATCAATATCTTATATTCAAATAAATTATTTTGAGTTCGTGCAACCCTGCAATAAGTAAAGATGTGCAAGAGTCAAAGCCTAAATGCCAACATAACACTATTTCCTTCACTTGTTCGATTTAATCAGTGGGTAGATTTCCTTTTTCTGCCTGTGGTTTTTCTCTTTGGTCTCATTGCACACTCAATGGGGCCCTCCCTCCAGCGAAACTGGCACTGATAAAGATTTTTGTAAAACCAGAGACTTTCAAACTCACCAATGGGCTGCACCAGCCTCTCCTCTTGATTGTTCAACTGCTTTGACAACGCAGAGATCTTTGCATCGCCCTGGCAACAAAATAAAGAAAAAGCGATGTGGTGACAAGCTCACAAGAGGGAACATGAGCGCAAAAGCAGAAGAGGAAGAGGATGTCTTTTTTTCCTAACCCGCCTGTGCCACACACCCCTCAGTCAACCTGCTTACTCACACGTGAATGAGTTGGAGTGATATAAAACTACAAAATTAAACAATCTGTACGATTTATCATTATCCAATACAGGTATCTCCAAATAAACATTTTTCATAGCGCAATTTAACAGTATTTTTATTTTTGCATCTATACTCTTTTCTGAAGCCTTACTGTATATTCTTGCAGCCTTAAACAGACTTTAGCCAACAATTAAACAAGAAGCGACAAGCGACTTGGGATTTTCACCTACCTCAAGTGGAAGCTCGATTAGTTGCTCCATGCCACCTCCTGTTTTAGTCTACAAGAGAGGGGGAAAAGGAGAAAGACAGTGAGAAATGTTATTGAATAACAGCTCCTCTGTAGTTTTTTAGTTTCAGTTGGTTTGTGGTAGCGTGGACAGTTAGAAACTTACCACGATACTGCCACTCAACACCTTCATGAGGACGTCCGGAGGTGAAGAAGAACAACCAGTCCTCGCTTTTGAGTCTTTAATTTTTCTGTGATGAGGTCAGAATAAATTTGCTTAGAATTTGTCTACAGAAAGTTTGCACTCTTCTCAAAGTATTTGCTTTTCTCTTTTATTGTTTTAATTTCTGTTTTACATTAATGTTTGTTATTTGAAATTTGAGGAATTAAACAAGAAAACTGGTTAACCAAAATGGAACGATGTACTCTTACGATGTTCAAAATGAAACAGAATCATTCAAAGACACCCTCCTGCTTTTATCTATCCCACATTATCTGAATTGTTGATCATGAAAGGCTACTTTGTCCCAATTCATTTAAAACTTGATAACAGGAGATGACCTGTTGATCTTAATTTGTGCAGTGTAACTACCGGTACATCACAAGGCAGAATAGATCCGAATATTTACTATGTACCTCAAGTGCAGGTAAACTGTGAGCAACAATAAATGAAAAAGCATAACAGTCTGTTGATATAAGCTTTGTTATAAAGAATGTTATTTTTTTTACCTGTGGAGAGTATCTAACCAGCGTTCTTTCTCCTCAGGCGAGCTGTGGGCGAAATAACAGCATGGTATGAGTTACTAATCCACACAGAGATTCAAACGAGCTATCAGATGACAGTGGGAGGAATGAGAATAAGCTTGCACCCACAGTCTCTTTTAACAAACTCTGGTGGAAAGTGTAGCACAGTCATGGGAACAGGAAGCAGCGTCACGGCGTGCCCCAAACCAGACACCTTCCACTTCCTCCTTGACGGCAGAATTGCTGTGGCTTTATGTCCATCAGTGGAAACAGGACGACAACACCGATGCACAAACCTACGTGTGCACCTGTAAGGCTTTACCCATAATAACCCAATTTCATGCCTTCCATTGCTAATGTTTTTTGGCACAAAAAGTGTCAACAAGCGAGCATGAGGTTCCTCGCAGGCTCCACGAACGTCTCTGTGTGAAACTTTCACAGAGTGAATCATTACCAAAGTCTCGATCAAGTATCCATTCAGAAAAAGGCTTCTCATTTTTAAACAAAGCAATTCAAAACACATCTGGGTATTAATCAGCTTCTTGGAATACGATATTGGGCAAAAAAAACAGCCTCAGGGTTTGATTGTACTGATTTTGCGAGAAACGTGGGAGTCAATGAATAACACAAATGAGGCATTTGTTATGTGGTGCCACTTTAGTGCCTTTGATCAGAAATTCCAAGCAGAGAAAAATGCACACTCATTCCCTTTCAGCCAATGACACTGTCTAAACATGATAAATGAGAAAGGTTTCTCTTACTGTAAAGGCCAGTATTTCTTGTTAAGTCAGCTGATGATATGGGAGTTTGGCCACCAGCTCCACACTTCCTATTTTTTAGGGTTTTTTGTCTTGTGATGCTGCAGTGACAACTTTCTCTTTGATACTTCTTTGTTTTACTGAAGGCCACAGATCACATGATGATTTACTATATGTGCGGATATTCAATAGAAAGCCTTAGATTTCATCGACCCAATGACTTGCAAAAGAAATGTCTCTGCATGTCTTTTTTGCTAACATCTTTTTCCTTTCAGTGGGGAGCAACAGGCAGCAAAATCCACTATTGGCCTCTCTTAAATTTGATTTTCAAGAATCAAATGTGTAGCAGTCTGTCTAGGTTGTAGATCATCTTTTTAAATACTGCACAATATCCCTGCAGAGAGGGCAGGACAACAAGCCTTATGGCGCTCTATCTCTACTAAGAATATGTAAAATCAGGAGGTCTAATTATATGTTTGGAGTTAAAAAGCATGATTAGGATATATGTTGGAAAATAACCATCACATGCAGCCACACGCATGCGTATTTATGCTAAAGGACATTCATATGTCTTTAAATCAGCACTTTACGTGTTGCTGTTTGCATGCGAGTCATTCTCTGCGTGTCTTCTCACCGAAAACACACTAGACAAAAAGTGAGAGCCCAGGCCAGAACGAGAGTCAGCCTGAGGTCGATATCCCCGATCATTGTGTCGTCCTCCTCCTCCTCCGGCTCGTCCTCAAAGCCGCAAAGCCAGATGTCCTCCAGGTTCACTCTGTGCTTCAGACGATAGCTGGCGTTCGACCTGCTTGGAGAGAAGCAAAATAAAAGCAACCGCCCCTTTAGATAGTCCTTTCTGATTTCTATTTCTTTGCCTGTTTTTAATAATTACAGTGCAGGTTTCAGTTCCACAGATTTCTGTCTCAGCGATTCATCTATTTCCTTCTTTAATCAATTTTATAGAGTCATTCATGGGTAACACAGAAACAGACTGCAGTGTTTCTGCTTACAAGCCACAGGCTTTTGTTTTTTGTGAGAGACTTGGAGCTCAAAATAGAACTGAAGGGCATACATTACTACATTATCATGTAAAAGCCTGTTTTAAACCTTCCGAACAGCCCCCAAACATTTATGGAAGATTGATTTCTGTACTGAATACAACACTATGTTGGCCAGCAATGCTCAGGGCAATAAGACAGAAATTTGCTCGTATGATTTGGTGGATAATTGTTGATTGTTCACATTTCTGAACAGAAAAAAAAGGTTCAGTAACTTCACTGCGGGAAAATAAATGTCCCAGGTGACTGAACTCCATTATTGTTCTCTGAAGGCTGTGCAGTGATGGATTCTGAATAAACTGCCTTTGTAAGTGGTTCAAACACAGCCTCAACAAAAGATGAGTAGTGAATGATTAGAGGGAGGAATCATTATTTTCCCACCACACCTCCATACAGCCACACTTCAGCTTTAAAAAGCATTTGAGCATGACCTAGCGGACCTCTACGCGTTTGCAGCAGAGGCCTGGTGCGCCAAAAGATCAGAAGAAAAATCTCAGAGATGCAGACAAAAGCCCTGATCTGAGGGATTTACGAGGTGTTACAGTGCACCCTGATCTGGACGGTTCCCCTTGGTGACGGGCCGGCCTCTGTGGTCATTGGTGGGCTGGCTCCCAGTGTGGACAGATCCCCAAGATATCGTTTCCTCAGATGTTGATGTTGATTGTTGTTGAGGTTGCTCATGTTGGGGGGGTATGTGTGCAGTGTGGTTGTCAATGTGATGTTGTGTGTGAGTTTATGTATGTATTGATTTTACTGTTGATTTTATTATGTAAAGCACTTTGCTATGTGCTATTTGCACATAAAGTTTGATTTGATTTGATTTGACCAATGGAAAGAGAGAAGTGACGCAACGACCAGCTTTAATTATAGAAAGCAAGTGAGAACTAAACCCAAACAGATCAATGTCCACTGTGCGTTGTTTGTATACAGAGCTGTTATTTACAATGTGGTTTATAGACAACTTTTACAGCCATAAGGCTTTTTTACAGTGACTGCTGACTTCCATCCATCCATCCATTTTCTATACCCGCTGAACATGTGGTCGGGTCGCGGGGACTGCTGACATGTTCTTCTCAAATTTATTTATTTAGTCATTTATTATTATTATTATTATTATTATCATAATCATTGTAAACATTTCTACTTTTTTTAGCTACTTGACTAATTTGAATTTCTCCCATTGGGGGACGAATAAAGTATTTTTCTATTCTATTCTGTTTCTTTCTATTCTATTAAAAGTTAAGCGGTAAAACTATATTTTAACACAGGGCCATTTAATCACTATTTAATCACCGAATGGAATTAATAGTTTAAGATTATACCACTTAAATGTGACTCTAATAAGCCATTGAACTGGAACCGTCCACGTGTGACTTGATGTATGCCAGTCTCTTCACAACAAACTAAAATCCAAAATGAAAAATGATTAATGCCACATGCAATCATATCAAGAACTACTGAACCCTCATATACACAGACTCAAAGCCTCAAAAGCTTGTTCACTGTATCACAATGTTGTCCCAGCTGTGAGCACCTACAGGAACAGTGGGCAGGTTGTGGTACACAGATGACTGTGATTATCCTCCCACTCAAGAGGTGAAAATCTTCTTTGACAAACAGATCTAATCCGAGGCATGAGAATAACTCTGATTATAATTCACCTTTGTGTTAATATCAATGTGGTATCTTTAATTATGTTGGGAAAGCAAGATGAGGTTGTTTACTTTGTACCTCACTCATGACATTAATGTTTTGGTTTTCTTTTCTCATTATGGGCAGGTTGTAACATTTTCTAATTTCCAATTTCAACACTTCTTCTAAGATTTAAGACATAGTCAGTTGAGGAAACAATAGGCAAGCAGCCTACAGTTACATGTTTTGAAACAAATTTTTGAGATGAAAACGTGTTTTAAGGGAAAACCGTTAAGTTTCCCCTGGTGTGACTTCCCTCGAGGGAAGCACCCTGCTTTCTTTTACAAACGTGAAGTCCGAGTTGCTACACTGGCAGCTTGTTTTGCTGGGAGATTCCCCAACAGTCCAAGTGTGCGGTCCGAAAATACACAGTTTGTTTTTACTTCCTCTTTCGCTCTGAGGCTCAGACTGTACAGACATTTTTTTCACAGAAACTCAAATAGCACATTGGCATTACAACTGTATTTTTTAACTTTGTCAGGTGAATAAGGTGTTTCAAAGTGGTGTTTGATTAACTAATCATATCTGTTCATGACCATCCATCCATCCATCCATCCATCCATCGACGAATAATGATATCTTACTTGAGTTTAGCGAAGACAATGACATCACTGAAGAGGAACAGGTGTCTCTCCCTGGTCTTCGAGCCCTCTGTGACCTGGACGCACTCGTCCAGCAGCAGCTCTCCGTTCTCGCTGGTCAGTCCGAGGACAAATGGACTCTGCTCCACAGACACCCAGCATGGAATCTCCTCCCTGAACCAAGACACGCACCAAAAAAAAGCTGTTTTGAAAGGGACTCCCCACATCCAGACCCATTTCAATGGTCATACAGGATCATTTTCCAAAA
Source organism: Odontesthes bonariensis (assembly GCF_027942865.1). Classification (NCBI taxonomy): domain Eukaryota; kingdom Metazoa; phylum Chordata; class Actinopteri; order Atheriniformes; family Atherinopsidae; genus Odontesthes; species Odontesthes bonariensis. Next base: position 10,621,482 of record NC_134529.1, read on the forward strand.
CATCTGGGCGTTACAAAGATCACATGTGCGGTAAATGTCCTTAAAAGGACAAAGATGATCACATTCTTGAAATTAACATGAGATGGGAATTCACCAACTTTTCATGTATATTGTAGATTGTTTTAATGGTCTTTATCTACTGCAACATTAGAAATAAACATTGGTGCATTTTAAGTGGGGATGAGTCACAAAGGTTGGGAACTGCTAATCTATTGCTGGTAACCAAGCAAATCATATTGTGAAGTGACTGCAGTTGTGTTTTGATCTTTTTATCTCTGGGGCAGTTTTACATTTTACAAAAGAAAAATGTCAGATTTATGTAGCATTGCCAGATAAATATCAATGATTATTGAAAAATATGAGCCCATTTTATTACATGCATAAAAGGGATGAAGCTGACTTCAGTTTGGATTTTTTTTTTTTTTTGCAACAGAAAAGTACAGTAATGACTTATTAATGTATGTTTCTGTGGCACACTGACTTCCATCTGTGAACCAGATTTCCTCCTGAACAAGGAAAATAGTGACTTTGGTGGTGTTTTTTTACACCTAAATAAGTATTGCTTATTCTATTGCTTATTCTAAAACATTTTACAACACTGCTGACTGTCTTGTGAAATCTTATGAAGTCTGATAATAGAATGATTTTGATCACAGAAAAAACAACGGCGTGTTGTTGTTGCCCTGTTGGGTCTCAAACAGGCCAATGTCCGACCAAACAAGTAAGAGTTTGCTCTCAGGGACTGTGAAACCAGTTTTCGTGAATGCTCTTCCCACAGCCTTATAGTTCAGGGCATGAATTCAAATTCTTTCAGCAGAGGTACTTTCCCTGTCACCCTCTGCAACCTACAAAAGGTGACACATAAATACCAGCAAATAGCACAGTGGGAGAGCTTCCTTTGTTCGTGCCAACAACATAAACTGAAGCCTCTCTGTAAACTCTGGCATGGTTCTATACATGACTGTCTTTTGCAAAGTATTGGTTAATAAATGTAATCAAAATGAGAAGATTGTCCTTTACTGATAGCTTTGTTTCAAACAAAGTCACAGCCAGAGAATCATCTTCCGGTGAGGGAGGTATAAGTCTGGCTTACAATCCTCCATGTAAACTTAATGTTTTCAGGTATTTCTTTCCTTTGGATAAAGGATGCTAACTTGTAAGCTATCGTTACCCTAACCTCTAACCCTAACTTCCCCTTTAAATAATTGTGTGACTAACATACAGGATACCTCAATTTGAATACTTCTGCTTCACCTCAGAAGCAAAAAATCCTGCAGAAAACATTTTTTCTGGGAATCTTTAACGATTGTTTAGTGTAGTAACTGTATCTGTGAATTTCTGTTAATATGCGTTTGTGTGGGTTTGTGGAAATGATATCCAGCAGTTTATTTTTGTCCTCTGTGGAGAGACATTAGTCTGAGCTCTTAATAAAGCAGCATTTCTACATTTCTACAGTACAGTGGACATCCTGTACAGAACACCTGGACTGTGTTTTCAAAATGGCAGGCACTGAATTTTTCACTTTTTATGTTTTATGGCAACGAGAGAGTGATTTCTTTATCTTCTCTCTCTCACACACACACTGTCTCTCTTTTTTGTCTTTCCAGTTTTTTTTTATGTTTGAGGATTGTAGGACTTGCTAATTTCTGTTTTTACCCATTTTCCAATCAGACATAGACCTCTCACGGCATGAGGAGGAGGAGGAGGAGGAGGAGGCCAAGGCAGCAATATCGGAAAGTGAAAGTTCAGAGCTGGATATATCACGTTTTGATATTAGGAACAAAGTGATGACACCCACTGTCTTTTGATTTTGTGATTAACCGGCTTTGTTGGGTCATGTAAAGTTCATGATGAGATAACGAGATGATAAACATGCTTTTAACTCCACTTCTTCAGTGTCAACCCCATTTTAGGAGAATGCTTCACTGGACAAAGCTAACCACAATTGTAAAGACTGGGAGCTTTCTGACTACTTAAGCTAATGTATACATGACCAGTTTTTAAAAAGTGATGATAAATGTCAGCGCATACAAACCATAAGGTGGTCCTCACCGTTAAAACTACCCAAGAAATAGAAATACGGGAAAATTAGCATATATTAAGCCATTATATTCTGCCATCAAACAACACCTGGACTCCCTACAAGAGACAGATGATGAAAACTAAATAAAGTACATTATTAAGGGTGAAAAAAAAGACATTCCTGTTACATGTTTCTTGCAATTAAAATAATTGCAGTAACAAAAATATATATAGATAATTATATATATTGATATTTGACATTTATAGCTATTGACTGCATGCATTCTAGTAGCAGCTTCTTAAACCGGGAACTGAGTCCTAATTTTGTATCGTAAACATGTAGCTGGTAGCTGGTATGAGAATAAAAGTTCCTTAAATCCTTGAATCCTTGTTTACAACATGAATCAATACCTACTATGTAGGGTAATCACTCCTGCTTTCGCTTCACTACTCTATTTGAATAATCGTATAAGAATGCAGTGATTATTGTAGCGCCTTAGCTGTAAATAAAAACTTAATATCATTCAAATTTAATCTATCACTTTAAATGTGATTTTATTGTCAGCTATACTCTCTGTTTCCGTCAGTGGAATTCCCATTATAGTGAAATCAACACCCGCAAGCCCACCCCTTTCACGATGTGTGAGCGTGAGCGCTGAATGGGTGGCTGTGTGAGAGTGGGATGTGTCTGACATTTCTCTGCTGTTGCTTTCACAGACTCGCCCACTGTCTCGGTGGTCTCTCACACAGCGACTTGATGACAACTGTATAAAGTTAGACGTCAGATGAATAAAGGAGGGCGAGCCCACACACCTGTCTCGACAAAAGTCTGAATAGTCTGTAGGTGTTTATGGTGGGACTGAGCTTTTTGGACTGAAAGATTAAGTATGGAAACTCTCTTTTGAATTGTGTTTGCTATGAATAAGAGTCCTATTCTTACACAAAAGTAGAAGTCAGCTCCGTCACTTCTTGGATAAATGACAGAGAGATTGTAGATGATCGTTATAACTGACTGAACTTACCATGAAGACGACTGTCTAAATGTAACACGAAACCTTTCTCAACCCCGACAGATGTTCTACTCAGACCAAGAAATCCTTTGGTAGTCTTTTTGTTGGCCTATAATCACCTAAATCCTGTGCTGAAATATTTCCCTTTAAGCACACACACATCAAATATCAAATATATCAGACTTTTGTAGAAATATGTACATTTGGTATTTTTGTTGTCGGCCTAATCATTACAGAAATTGGCATAAATAGTGTTGATTATTGTCAAAAAGAATAAAAGCGTGGGGTTTTTTTGTCTCAAAGTTGCTTAGAGAAAACTTAAAACAAAGGCAGGATTGTAGGGTGTTAAGTATGTTAATCAACATTATATCATGTGTTGGGACAGCAGCATTATGACTAAAAGAAACTGAACAAACTGATAAAGAAGGCTGGCACTGTGCTGGAGACTGCTCCGGAGCCCCTGAAGCCGATTGTGAAAAGAAGAATGATGCACAGGTTGATGAGCACCACAGACAAAACTCTCCCACCTTCTATATAGAATTATGTTGAAACAACATAGTGTTGTGTTGCAGAGGCTTCTGCAACACAAAAACGATACAGGAGATCACGCTTGCCACTCACAATGACAGCTAAAGATGGGGAATGAAAAAATGATGATAACAATTACTACAACATGAGATTTTACCGTTGGGATTAGAAATGTCATTTTCATTCATCTGATTTCATTTATGTCCATTTTATTTCACTGAAAAACTAGATAGAAGACCAAATTTTGTCAAATTTAATGGCTCACTGTTTTGTAAAATATAGAATGCAGCTGGTGCCGTCAAAACAAACAAAATGTTATGTTGTGGACAAGATGTGAACATGACCAGCTTTCGTAAATCCACGTACAGTCTGAAAATGACAATGCTGTCACATTAATGAGCTGAAATTAATGCCGCCTGGTGGACTGTACAGCCAGCGTGGTAGTGAATGAGGTTTAAGTAGTTCAAGTGTGAGCAAGTTACAGTTTCAAAACCCCCTGAGTGAATCCCCACAGGGACATCTGCGCTTGTGGCTTGAGCAGAGTGGGCTGTGAGGCCTGCAGTGGTGAAAATAATGTGACTGCAGGTCGCTGTTACACGTGGAAGGATAAGGGGAAGAGGAAGTCAATTTATTTTTCTCTATACTGCATGTGAGATGCTTTTCTGTGACTTTTCCTGCATGCTGCCATCTCTAGGTTGGAGGCTGAATTTAAAAGAGACTGAAACTGGATGGAAGGAGTAAGAGTTTACATAAAAGGTATGATGATATAGTCCACTCTACTAAGATGAGAGTGAGTTTGCAACAAAACCATGAGGTTCATCACAAAGTTTTACAAAGCTTCACCTAAAGCCTTCCTATTGTTTAACAGCTGGTCACTTAGTTCACATATCTCAGCTTTGTCTCATCATGTTACCAAACAGGAGAATGGTCTGTTTAAGGCAAACACATTAACAGTTATTTTTATAGAAAATATGAAGGTGCATCACGCTGTGTTGCATGCTAGGCAGGAATGCCATCCTGGAAGGTTTGCTCTACAGTTAACTCTGCCTACCGCCATTGTTGCCTGGTTAGTTTTTGTTTTGTTTGGCTAAAAACCGACAAATCTATTGCAGGAGGGAAGAGACAGGAAAAGAAAAGTAGAAGAAGAGGAAGAAGATAGACCCTTCTTGTTTTTATTGAACCATACCACTAAATGCAAGATCTGATCATTAATAAGTTGGTATTGTGCCCCTGGAGTTTTAAATGCTCTGGGTTTTATAAGTCACTATAATGATGAAATTATGTGTTTTAATATTCAAACTCACTGAAACTCACACAGTGGTCACACCAGTGCTCTCATTGGGTCCTAGTACACCTCAACATCAAGTTTAACCAAAATGATCTTATGGCAGAGCAACAGAGAAACAAACAGAGAAACATCCCAGCAGAAAAGAAAACATAACTTTCTGGGTTTAAAGACTTCATGAATACGTAACCCTACATCTTTTCATACGATGCATTTCTTTGCACTTTTTTAACCAGGGCAGTTAATCAGTTAACTGCCCTGGTTAACTTAATTAACCACTGATCTGGATTAATGTCATTATCAGCTCAACATAAGATAAATAAAGTTTTCAAAACTGATTTCCACTTGAGTTAGAATCATTTTCTTGAAGAAAGCCTAACAGGACGACATTATAAAACAACCAACTTTATTGTCTCTGTTCATGTGTAGTCTGTAAACTCATTATCTCATCCTCACGTCTGTCACCTCGAAAACAAAAGAAAGTAGGATCTACAAATAATCCAAAGCAAAAGGGTATGAATGAGTCATTTAAGTGCGATGGATTATACGGCATAATTACAAGTATGACCAAATAGCAACTAGGTTTTTAGTTATTAAAAGGACAGCACAATGTTTCGAGCATCTTTGTGTAGATGCTGTCTTTATGTTTGACCCGAGCAGCTGATAGTTGGCAACATTTTTCAGCTACCGTCACTGTTCTGAGGAAATTCTTGGGACGTGGTCTACTGAAACTGTAACCGCATGATTGTTTTTGTAGAGCAGAGTTGACTCTTGTTTCGGTAAACATACCAAAAAAGCACTTTTCTTTGAGAAAATGCTTTTGTTGCGGGTGCTTGTTTAGATCTGAGTCAGACAAAAGATGACACAGTCTTACCAGTGATTCTCAAATATTTCAATCCTAAATGTCAGTTTGTGACACAATATGAGGTACTGAAGCAAACTGCCGTTGAAAGTATTATTTCCAGTAGAAATGTTGAAACGATGTTTATGCAAGACTCAAGAGCACGGTCATGTTTAGTTGGACACGTGTTTTAAAGTTTTGTTACCGCTTCATTGTGGGGAAAGAAATCAACATGAAGAAAAGAAGCTCCTCAGAAATACATCACAGCAGTTGAGACCTGATGCCAGCACCTGCTTTAATTCTTGTTGTTGGTTTGTTTTTTGCAGGTTTCACTGTCTGCTGCAGCTGTGCAGCTGCCAGGTAATGACATCTGCAGGTTAGACGTAAACAAATGTGGTAACATCAGCTGGCATTTCATCAGCTTAGTGACGGAGCGTTTTCTCATCAATCATGTCAGTGAGACATACACAAGGTTTGACCTTTGGCATTTCTGATGAGCGGAAAGCTCTAACTTTTGTATTTTATTCATTTAGCTAAACAAATCCTTGCTATGCTCCTAGATTTTCATCTCTTCTGTTTATGGCATTGATTTCCTCACTTCTTTCTTATGGTATGTAACTCAAAAACAAATCCTTGACTCTCAGTGAGACTGTAATCAATTGCAAACTCAGTCAATCGATTAGTTCCACAACACCAGTTCAGATCTTGATACACACCTCCTCCATCACATCTACTGTTAAGATGTCCAGACAATCTGTTAAACCACTACACTGCACAAAACTGAAGTGGATTATTGTTGCAGCTTTCTGTTTGCAACATACAAGATTAATTTGCTGGTGTAAATGCACCTTCAGTCTAATAACCATCAACAAATTATGCGCACCTGATAGGAGACCATGGCATTCCCAAAGCCTTCCCAAAGACCAGAGATGGAGCAGAGCGTCGTCTCTGAGCCAAGTGTCTGAAGTGCTGTGTGGAAAAAAAGAGTCATGTTACAGTGACATCATAGTACAATACTATACATCAATCATGATGGCACAATACCTTCGGCCTATCAGTTTTCTTAACAGCTGTAAAGAAACGCATTTTTCTATGTGTGAAAGTTATGTGACAGAAAACGAACAGACCTTTGAACACAGTGTCGCTGTTTTTGTGCTCTAATTGCTAAACGAGAAACTGGATGAAGCAGAACTGAAGCTGGGAAAAAAGGTCAGGAGAACGAAAACAAACAAAAACTGGAACGCGTGACAAAGTGTCTGCAGCCAGGCTGTTATACAGAGTATGCTGACTCATAATGGACCAGATCTGGGCCATAAGGGACTGAGGTGACTTGCCACAACTCCACTTCACTGCACTTTCACAACGCCGACCTCAAACATTCTTCTCTGAGTGTTGGGCAGCCGTGGCTCCGCAGGTAGAGTGGTCATTGGAAAGTTGGTTGGCACAATCACAAACTTCGGTATGTGTTTGTGTCCTTGAGCAAGGCATCAAACCCTACATGGCTCCTCCAATATGCATCACTGATGTGTGATTGTAGAGCATGTAGGTGCTGCATATGCTGAGTTGATGTATGTATGATATATGTACTGTATGAGTGCATGTGTGTGAATGTGTAGAGTGAGAAAGATATTTAAGAAACTAAACAAAGTAAACAGTGCAGTATACTTTAAGTGCGGACCGTTTACATTACAGTGTGTTGAAGGAAGGTGAATTATTGGAATCTCTGTGAGCCTGTGCGGTGGTGTGGTGGCTCCACTATTATGGACCTCATTTGTGGAACAGCCTGCCGGAGAGCCTCAGGGCTGCAGAGAATGTTGATGTTTTTAAAAAGAGGCTCAAGACCTACCTTTTTAGTTTAGCTTACAGACAAATTTTATTTAATTTATTTATTTACTTATTTAATATTATATGTTTTTTTTTTAAATAAATAAATTGTATTTATTTTTGTTTTGTTTGTTTGTTAGTTTACTTTTATCTATTCATCCATTATTTTAAATATTTATTTTTAAATTATTTTATTATGTACTTATTATACACTTATTTATCCAGTGTTTTTCCTAATGGGGATCTTCCACACTGGCTGGGGGATCCTGCACTGCAGCCTTGGCTGTGGTGTGGATGCCGGCCTGCCCTGATCTGGGCGGTTCCCCGTGGTGGCGGCCTCTGTGGTCATTGGTGGGCTGGCTCCCGGTGTGGACAGATCCAGAGCTATAGAGTAATACAATAATTATTTTTACACCACTCTGGACAGATCCCCAAGATATAGTTTCCTCATTTCAGTGTCAAGCCAGATTTTAATGTTGATTGTTGTTGATATTGATGTTGGGGTATGGTGGGGGAATGGTATGTGTGCAGTGTGGTTGTCGGTGTGATGTTGTGTGTGAGTTTATGCATGAATTGATTTGATTATTGATTTTATTATGTAAAGCCCTTTGTGCTGCTTTTTATTACGAAAAGTGCTTTATAAATAAAGTTTGAGTTGATTTGATCCGTCACCTCATAGTAAGAGGGTTCCTAGTTTGAATCCCGGCTGGGGCCTTTCTGTTTGGAGTTTGTGTGTTTCCCGGTGTATAATGTGTGCTCTCTCCTCTTCCTTTCACCAACGAAAAACATACATGCTGCATTCATTTTCTTGAATTGATTGTAGGAGTAAGTATGAGTCTATGTTGGCTCTGATGGGCTGATGAGTTTTCTATTCAATGCTTTAATCAAACCTCCCAGGATGAAGTATTGATTTCTTTAATGTAAAAGTTTTTTCCAGAGACTAATCACTAAAAAACATTATCTTGAGCCTTCGTTATGTGAGATCAAAAGCCTGTATAATCTTTTCAAATGCCAAGCATAAATCTCTCACCTTTCTGTCTACACAACATATTGAAGTGTCATCAGTTTTGAAGGTCCTCGTGTCTTAATTTATTAAGTCTTTCAGAAGAACAAAGAGATGGTAAGATGAAGAAAACAACCAAGTGACAGAAGCAGCCAGCAAACAAAAATAAAGATCGCAGGTAGCTGTGTAAACATACTAAAAGAAGAAAGCTGGTGAGTTGTATTATTTCACTCCTATTGAGACCAAAAGATTATTTGTGTCATGATTTCATATGTGTGGGTTTTATTAAGGCATAAGCCAAGTAATACAATTAAATTTCTCATCAACAAACACTGCAGTATCATCACCAAAATGATTTCTTCTTAATAAAGATACAGATATGAAAACATCGTGTTCCCCCAATTGTTACTAACATAAAATACGACTAAGAGGGTTACAGGTTCGATTCCCGGCCGGGGCCTTTCTATGTGGAGTTTGCATGTTTTCCCCGTGTATGCGTGGGTTCTCTCCAGGTACTCCGGCTTCCTCCCACCGTCCAAAAACATGCATGTTAGGTTGATTGGTGTCTTCTATAAATTGTCCCTAGGAGTGAGTGTGTGTGCATGGTCGTTTGTGTCTGTGTGGCTCTGTGATGGACTGGCGAACTGTCCAGGGTGTATCCTGCGTCTCGCCCAATGTCAACTGGGAAAGGCACATTTAACGCATGTCACATGGGTCCCATTGGACTCTTGTGTGCTCTCGGATGTGCAAAGTACACTATCTTGTTCGTGTTTTTCTTTTTTTTTTGATAGGCTTAATTACTTTTTTTGTAAATTGTAACTGATTTTACATCAAAGTTTGCTTCATTTTTGGATTGTCCCTACAAAACAGCATCATGTGGTATCACAGAAGTATCACATGTAGGAGTGGTGGGGTAACTGCTAAGCTGCTGGGTTCAAATTATGAAGAAACATACATGACTGCGCAGGAAAAGTTTAATAGTTTTTTGGACTGTCTGCTGGGATTTCGAGTTAACAGAAATCAGATGTGACCATACATTAAAGTCCCCGTGAAATCAAATTCAGTGCTCTGCTCAACACATCTCCAAAGAGGCAGCATCAGGTCCAAACATCAAAGGCTGGTTTTAAAGATATTCTTAGAGTTTCCAGGAAATCGATAAGCTTTTTCACATATTTTGAATTTGTCGCAGAGCTTATGGGTCTTGGCGCCTGATCAGGCTAGAGGAGCTGACCAATCAAAGCAGAGTGGGCTTTTCAGGAGGAAGTCGGCCTCCAAAGCTTGTGTTTTTACAGCAAATGCATAAATAGGCCAAAGCACTCCGGTACTCCGGTCACTATTTCATGGTCAATTTAAAAAGAGCTGCCACAATGTAGAACTTATTTTTACCAATACTAACTTTTTTCTTTGAAAAAGGTTTGTAACTAGCCTGATTTCGATTTTTTTTTTCATTAATCTGATGCCAGTCAATTTGCCGTCACGTATCTGACTGTGAAGTGTTGATCAAACATATTAATATTGCCATATCACTTTCTAAATGGCACTGAAATATTCTGAGTGAACGCAGGCCGTGTGCAGATAATCAGACAAAAAAATCTAAGAAATATTCTCACATGGGTCTACCATTTATGACAGTTTAAAAGTAATGTATAAAAAGTTGTGTCCTGATTCCAGACGTCATTCAGAGGAAAAGTTTGATATTTTTGGGAAAGTGAAAAAAAAGATCTGAGCTTTTCTGTCCTTTCTTCTTGTTTTTTTCTTCAACAATTAAAAGCTGCACTGCTACCAATTCCTGCAGCATGTTCTCACCTGAAGTACTGATTCGACCTAATCCCTGTTTCCGTGTCACTGATCATAGATGATCAAGAGTGAATCTGATACCTGAAACTGTTTCTCCTTTCTGATCCATTTCATGAAACATCTTTTTGAAACTTCTCGTAAACACACAGAAACTAATAAACACCATGTCGCAATTTGCAGATGTAGGTGTCAGATTCATAAGCTTGAAACAATTACCAGAGTCACACTCAGTGGTCATCCCCGACCGGATCTTTTTCACCTTTGCCAGCAGATAGAGGATCAATACTCACAGGACGCAGTGAAGCTTCTGCATCATCGTAGCTTCCTCTCCTCATGGCTGCAATTCCACAATCTGCACGGTCCATGATGGCGTTTCTGAGTGAGCCCTCAACCCCCTGCTGTCCTGAACCGTGGTCTGTGTAGTCAGTTCTCAGTTTCCAAAGAAGTGAAGAGGTGGGCTGCCTCCCAGTTCGAGGGCTCTGCTGATAGAGCCGGGGGGGGGGCTGTTTCAAAATGACACCCCACATTCTGCAAAACAGCCTCTACTAAGTGGTGCTAATGAGGGTTTAAACAATGGAGGCCTGGCTGGCACAAAAAAAAGAGGAGAGGGTTTGTTTTTGTTTTTTTTGCCTGACCTGGACCTGCAGTGCTACTCTAAACCAAGCTACCAACCAACACTCCAGCATCGTCAGCCCCCATAACAAAACCCTCTTCAGTCACCCCCCCCCCCTCCATGTTTCCATCTCTGCCTGTGCGGTTACGCTCCACTGAGGCGGCGTCCTCACATAATAAGATCGCCATGCATCCCATTAGGGCCTGCCACTGCTAATGAGGGTCAGATGACGTGACAGTCTGTACCTCCAGAAAACATGGTCCCACAGATTGGCTCCATGTCCCTCGTATATACTGATCAGGTGCACACAGGCAGATGTAACCCTGGAGTTCAGCTCTAAATGTTTTATGTGAGAAATCATCATTCTGCTTCTCATTTAGCTCCCCTGTGTCGTGCTTGTGTGTTGGTGTGTTAGTATCTTTCTGTTGATTAGCAAATAGAGAGTCGAATTTCATTTTTGTCAAAGCAAAGAACCGTAGAAGAGTATCTAGAAGAAGACCAAAAGAGAAACAGTTTGGTAAAAAAAAAAAAAATTGAATTCAGGGCACACTGAATTAAAAAGCAACCCTGAATCTTTGACACAGGGTGGCCAATCACAGGCAAGCCAAAGACCCACCTCCTGTCCCACTTCTCATGCAAACAAAACAACCATGAAGGATGTTTTTCACTCTGATGTTCCAAAAAGGAGACATAACCTGTTAAAAATCCAAGCTGAAAGATTATTCTTGTAAGCACCAACAGAGCTGCGATGAGTTTGGTTTGTTTTATGTCAGAGGACATATGGTTTAGGATCAAGTCCTACTCATGTTCGAGGCTGGGGGATGGATGTATGCTGACCAACAAGACCAGCTGAAACTTTCCTTACGGCCATTTTATAAAAAATAGTTCCCTCTCAACATTTATTCAACTATATTCACTATATTTAAAACATAGTGCTATTCAGTATTGTCTGTTTGTTGGTAACTACATCATTGTTGGGATTTTTATGGTAATGTTTACAGCAACATTTAGTTGGCGTAAGGGAGAGAAGCTTTTCCCAAATTAATTTAGTTGTTTAAATGCAACTAGATTAATTTAGACAAAGTCCAACCTCACTGACTCAATTATTGTACATGAATGTCACCAAAAAATGTTGCCTCTGGGCGTGATCCACAAATCCAAAAGACGAGTGTAGTGATGCTGTATCATAGGCCAAGATGGACTACTCAATCCATTCTATATGAATCCTCATTTCACCTGATCTGCGATCGTTTGAAGCAGACATGCAAACTCCAGCACGGAGACATTCAAACAAACAAACAGCACCTTTGCCCTTTCGTTGTCATCTTTTTTAGTTGGCTCTGATCCTGGAAGCCTCAATCCAGCGTTGTTTGGAAAAGTTAATGGTTTCCGTGCAATTGTCAAAAGCTCAGCGTGGAGCCAAGTCAGACTAAGCCTCTGTTTTCGTGACTGTTTTGATCTTGGCTGTGTGTTGACAGTGATGGGCTGCACTTATTCTACAGAAATACTCAATTACTGTCACTGGTGCAATTTGTGCAGCTTCACTGTATTGTCATTAATGGGTCTACTTTGAGGCATGTGTGTGTGGGTGTATTTTCAGTTGTAGTGATGGACTGTTGTGCTTGCGTGTTGTATTTTCTCATGCTTCGATGCATATTTTTCTTTCAGAGTTCAAATATTTGGCAGATTGATGAAGGCACAGCACTACTTTTGCTACGTGACAGGTGCCTGTCCCTGTCTTTTGTGTCATTTTTGTTAAGTAAGTGTCACCACAGTGACATTTTTGATAAAGCTCTTTGGCAAGCTGATGATGGGAAAAGCAATTAAAGTTTTGCAGCTGATTCAGAAGATGGAGGAAACACTGCGTTGCTTTGTGGCTTCACTCATCAATGTAGCCTATTGTCAAGAGGTTACATCACGAGCAACACATTCACAAAAGCCTGGCTAAACATCTCAGTGCTCATCTTTAAAGGCCCTCCATGGAAACATTCAGACACAGCATCTACTGTGTAAACAGGAATTTAAGGTGGAGCTTTGGTCCCACAAAAATGAAAGGTCTCCGTCACGTTCAGCTTCTCGATTCAGGTGGTTTGTTTTGCCACCATATCTTTGTGGGCATGTAACCTCTTGACTCATGGCCGTGTAGAGTGTTAGCCTTGGGAGAAAATATTAAGGTAAGCTTCATGCTAGCTGATTATGTCTGACATATGCCAGTCCACTCTCCTGACTTTGAAATCATGCTCCTGGTGATATGAAAGTTAGGAGTTTTTGTGAATGAAGAAAATCTACAAGGAAACTTCTGTTTATATCATCAAAAACTTTGCAAAACGTAAAAACTTAAAAACACATTTACTGTCATCTGAATTGTGATGCCTCCAAAATCTAATCAGATAGTGTAAAACTTTCTATAATCAATAAAGATGTCCAATTGATAGTGGGATCGCATCAAAAAAGTTTTTTTAAGACTGAGCAACATACTTTCCTGTCATCTCATTTTCAAGGCATTTGGCGCTGAACATGTAGTGTATTGTTGGTTTTTAAGGCTTTCCTTCAGTTAGAATCACATTATGTGAGTGGTGACAATGATTAAATAGGACAGTCAATGGCAACAAAGACAAAAACATGAAGCTGAAATATATATAAAGCTAATTCAATTCTGAACAGTTTTGTTAATATGGGGACAATCCACATAAGTTGTACTGACATGGCACTTTACATACAGAGGAGTGAAAATTTTGCTTTGAGCAGCACTTGGTGGCATTTGGGAAAATAAACTCTCTTTAAATAGGAAGAAACGTCCAGCAGAACCCAGCGTGCAACTCAACTCGCTGGGTTTAGGGGTCAGCAAGGAGAAGGGAAGAACAAAAATAGAAAGAGAGACAGAGAACAGACCATAAACACAAAGACGCAGGTTGGCACGGTTTGCAGCAGCAGAACAGAAGTTTTTACAAGTAGATACAATTTTACTTGTAATAAGCTCATGAAATGATGACTACAGAGTATTTAAATGTTGATTGTAGTAGTTTTTTTTTTTAATCAAAATCTGTTTATAAAAGGATTTTCGAAATATCCAGAGTGCAATGACAAATGGACATTACAAAAACATGCGTAGACATGAATACAACAAATAGCACCAATGTGTCCAGAAAAACATGAATTGGGTAATATAACTTAAAGAGAAGACAGTATAGCAACAATTCTACAGAAAAGAAAGCAAATAAAATCTTCAAATGTAAAATAATCCCTTCCTAGTCGCTGCCAATACACTTGACTACACTAATATGAGCACATTGCCACATCTAGAGTCTGCGCTAAAAATAAGCATAAACCAAGAATGCATAGCGTTAAGCTGCACCTAATGGCCAAGTCTTCTTAGAGTCTGGAATGCATTAAGAAAAGGACCTCACGTCTTCTGAAACTTCCTGCTTGATAGTTTCAGCGAGTATCTAACCTTCTCCAATTTCAAGCAGGACATGATTTCTTCTAGCCATTGTGCATGAGTGGGGGAGGAGGCATCCCTCCACCTGAGTAGAATCAGTTGTCTAGCTAGCAGGGAGACAAAGGATATTGTACGTCGTTTTTATGGACAACTCGACCCCTGCCTCCATGAACCCAAGAAGAACAATCAACGGGCTTGGTTCCAACCTAATGCCTATCACCCGAGAGAGTGTATGGAAAATTTCCCTCCAATAGTTGGTAAGGCTCGAACAAGACCAGTACATGTGGATGAGTGAAGCCTCAGCAAAACTGCATTTGATACAATGTGGGCTAATATCAGGGTACATAGAGCATACACTGAAAAAAACAACTCATAAGATTTACTTAAAAAAAACCTTTGTAAGTATTTGCACTCAAATGATTTAAGTAATATTTGATGCTGCAATATCAAGTAACACTCACTTGCCAGTATCAAGTAAATTTTACTTACCATAAAACATACCAGTTTTGAAGATATCAAGTAACATTTACTTAAACACATTTAAGTTTTAAGTTATATTTATTTAAACAAATTCAGTAAAGTCTACTTGTTTTTCATAGGCAGGAATATGATTTTACTCAAAATTTTAAGTAAATTTTATATAACTGTAGTATATACTGTTATGAAGTAACTTAGTAAATTTTAACGATACACTTTCAGAGTAAAGTTTATGTAATATTTCTAGGTTTATGTACATTCAACTATTAAACATTTAAATTATATGAGGAAACTTAAAGGGGAACTGCGGTATTTTCAACATTAAGCCTCTTTTATGAGTCGTCTGCAATATTTTAGAACCCCCCTCACCGCTTTTTTGAATTTTACTGCTGTCTCCGGTATTTGCCTAATTTTGATTCATCTCAACCTGCTTCAGAATGGCAAGTCATGTGCATGTCCTAAAAGGTCCGTAAAAGCACCATAAACGTCCGTTTTCAAAATCATCAACTCACCGGAGTGGTTACTGGTGTGCACTGGTAATCCATATCAAATTTCGTTGCGAAAAGTTGCTTCTGTCGTGTTTTATTTGACATTTTGTACTGGATGTTCGTTGATATTACTCCACCACCGCGAAGAAAATAGTGCGAGCATGAACGAGTCCTGGCAGGATGGTTTAAAAAGATGGTTCGATGCGATGGGGCTCAGAAGAGAGAAGCCGTTAAATCCAAGATGATAGGAGTTTTAACTACATTTCTACTGTGTGTCATTGCACACCATCTACTATAAAGTTCTGACGTAATCAAAAAGATACGTGTATAAATGTGTATAAATGATATGCAAAAGTATGCCTGAAGTGGGGTCTCATTTAGGCTTACTTCCATAATGTCTCATTTAAATGATTAGCTTTATACAGTCCTGAATGGAAATTATTTTCTCTCCTCTGTACATAAAGTGTACATTTCTAATTGCTGTCACAACAAAGTGGCTTTTATAACATTGATGCTCGAGACAGTTCATTATGGAAAATCATTTTTCAGAAGAGCTAAGGTGACATTAAACCAGTCCTGCTCTGGGTGGGAATCTCATTTGATTTGAATCATAGTACAAACAGACTGATTGAGACATTAAGTATAAACAGTGAGAATTAACAGACTGGTATGCAAGATTTCTTAGTTTTAATTTGTTTATTGTGTTCAGTTATACCATGTGGACAACTGAACCTTAATGAATATTTACGACAGTTGATGCCTAAGATAACAAAATATGATTTAAAGAAAGCAAGCACAAAGACACTTTTCAATTCATTTCATAATGAAGAGCAAAAAAAGAAAAATATTTGAAATGGATTTTGGACTGAGTTGTAATTCTTCTTCTCTGCTGATGTTTCTCTCCTCTCTCTCTTCCTGCCAGTCTTTGTGCATCTGCTGTTCTCAGTCACATGTCAGAGCTTTTTCACAGAGCTTGCTCAACGTGTCTTTTTCATTTTTGCATTTGCCTTTAACTAACTTTAACTACAGTTCAGCAGTGATCAGTAGTGGTGTACAAAGTCAGTTTCGTATGTTCATACTTCCTGAAGTGACAACGTCATTCATCTATCTATTTTGGATAAAAAATATCAGTTCAGGTAGCAGTTTAATGGTTTCAAGAGGTCTTCTGTGTACAGCTGGTGAGTCTCTTTCCAGTCCCATCAATTCATGAAAAAAAACATGTTTTACTGTACAATTTCAATGAGATCCAAGTGTAATAAAGGACAGCTTTTAAAATTGTGTGTTATAAAAAGAAAATAACATACACCATGATGAAACAAAAACAAGAAAACAAAAGAGCAACAACATAAATATCAAAACACTGAGCAAACTTGGACACAACTTTCCACAAATAATTCGCTTAAAGAAAATCTATAGATAAAAACAGAGAAAACATTTTTTCCTGATTCTCTTTATCTAATAACAATATTGACCAAAAGGTTTAAAAAAAAAAAAAGCTAACGGTTCAAAGACATCATCAAAAAAAGTATTTGGCACAAAGTCATGTTGCTGCAATTCCACAGACTCACTTCCTGGATCATTTCATCAAGATCTGCAGTCAGTCGTGTGAGGACGCTGAGCTTCTCAAGTTTGAATTAAATTTCATGTAAATCTATTCCACACGTGCTGGGACTGCCCACAGATCCACGCTGCTACTGTAATAAAACACTGGTTCATGACATCAGCCTAACTTTGGTGTCAAGCTGAGCAAATAAATTAAAACTTGATCTTTCGGCAAACCTACAGCTTTATCACAGTCACAGTTGGTTATCATGCACACTTATCTTTCTGCATGATAAGACTTCAAACAATACGACACAAACTAAAGTAGACTACAATATTTCTAAATCACTCCCAAGAACAAATTGTTATCTATAAACTCAATAATCAAACAAATCTGCAGCATGAGCCCTGATTATTTCCTGAGTGTTTGATGAAACCACGCAGGAGAAGATTTTAAACTTGATCGCAGTGTGGATTTGAACTGAGGTGCCTTTAAACCGCCGTGCCTCCATCCCTTTAAAAACAGGGAAAGAGCTCATATGGAGACAGGCTGGTCGTCCTTGGCAGGCTGATTATCCATGACCGCGGGGGTGTTCTTCGATGTGGACCCCCAGCAGACAAACACCTGCCTAACAGGGACACGGCTGCTGCTGCTGGGGTGGCTTGCTTTACTTTTGGCCTTGTTCCTGCTGTGGGCTCTGTCTGGGGGCAAACCAAAGTTCTTCTTTTGGACACAGCCTCGTTCCTGGAGCTGAATGTGGATGGGATGAGGGGCTTGGTGGCCCGTTGAAATGTGCACCCCAACTCGATTTCCCCCCAGTCTGTGGTAGGACGACAGAAGAAGGCAGCGCAGCTCCCGCTGGAAGGTTTTGTTAAAGTAGAAGTAGATGAACGGGTTGTAGATGTGGGAGCTTTTGGCGAAGAGGGCGGGTAAAACGAAACCCTCCGGAGCCATGTACCAGGGCTCCTTGTGGAAAATGAAGAGGAAGGAAACAACTGCGTAAGGGGCCCAGGCGATCACAAACCCCAAACTGATGCAGAAAAACATCTGGAAGCGGAAGTCACAGAATAGAGAGGATACTTTGCATTAGAAACAGAAAATGGATGAATCATCTCGTATGACGCATGTTAGATGTTTCCAAGTAAATTATCCTCTTAAAAAAAAGACACATCAGTAGTCATGTGGTCGAGCTGCCTAAAAATATCATATGTTTAATTTTGCTTGGTAACTACGGATGACAAATCGCATCATGTGATCATGATGGCCCTGTAGATATGACCACAGCTTAAAATTGGTTTGTTCTATTTTAAGTAGCCAACCTATTTATTCTTTTGAACATAACCACATTCTTTTGTACCTTCTACGACTTACTTTAAACCAGTGATAAATTGTGTTTATGAGAATCTTCTATTGTTTTTTGTGCAGCAGCTTCTCCCACATGAGTGGAATTTATTTGTGCTGGTGGCTAAAACTTACCAATGATCCCTGAACGCCTCACATGTAAGAAGTGTTTTTTTTTTTACCAAAGTACAAAAAAAGTCTTTGATAAAATATGAAGACTGCTCAACCAAATGAGAACTATCTCAGTGTTTGCAGAAGTTACAGTGAATTGGTTGCTGATTAAATACTTAGATTCCAGCTTTTAGTAGTTCAATTATGGAACTGCAGCAAAAAGGAAAAAATTCATACGGCGTAATTAGGAACTTTGAACACATTTAAGGCCTCTCGTAGGCTTTTAGGTTGCTGGCTGCCATCTTTGGCATTCTTATCAGGAGCCTCACTCGTGGCTGAGCTAGTTGTTTTCTGGGTTTCCAACTAAATGAAATAGTTATTTGCCCTCTCATTTGCTGAGGCTTGCCAATCAGTTACCAGCACTGGCTTCCCATCAGACCTCTGAGCAATTATAGACAAAGTGTTGAATCCATTGCTGCTTTTTGCTTATCATGATGTAACTTGGACTTTTGCTATTTAAAGGTTTGGAAACTTGGATTCAAATTTCACTGAAACAGGCGTGCTCCGATACATGCAGTGACTTTATTATTTGGTCAAAGCAAGTTCATATTTTTTGCTGTTTCAGTCGTTGAGGTTCCTCCTGTAACTGGATGTCTGGTGACAAAAGTCTAAAGATTACGCTTCAAGAGTCACATCAAGTTTGTCAAAGAGTCACAAGCGGATCAAACTTCTCACCAGAACCTCCTTCTGATAGTTTGTCCATGGACTCCTTTTTAGACAACTTAGAATTTCCCAAATGCGGAGTCACAAAGCCCCTGGCCCAGACGGCTATCCAGTAGAGTTCTTTAAGAAGTTTTCTACTCAGCTAGCCCCCTTACTACTGGATGTTTATAATGATTCATTGGAGCAGGGTGTTTTACCTCCAACTCTCAATCAGGCTTTGATTTCCCTTATATTAAAGAAAGACAAGGACCCAAATTTATGTGGCAGTTATAGACCCATCAGTCTACTTAACAATGATGTTAAAATTCTAGCAAAGGTGCTTGCACATAGACTTGAGACCTGTCTCCCCCAAATCATATCAGAAGACCAAACAGGTTTTATCCTTGGCCGCCAACTATCATCCAGTGTACGTCGACTCTTGAATGTGGTTTTATCTCCTTCTGCCTCTCCAACTCCAGAGATGGTCATCTCCCTAGACGCAGAACGGGCGTTTGACCGTGTAGAATTTAAGTACTTATTTTCTGTATTGCATAAGTTTGGGTTTGGAACTAAATTTATTTCTTGGATTCGTCTTTTGTACTCTGCTCCCATGGCTAGTGTTAAAACTAACTCTGATATATCTCCTCCCTTCCCTTTGGCACGTGGAACTCGTCAGGGGTGCCCCTTGTCCCCATTATTATTCGCATTAGCCATGGAACCCCTTTCTATAGCCTTGAAAACTTCCCCACAATTTTCTGGTATAATTAGAGGAGGCCTTGAACATAGAGTCTCACTATATGCTGACGATTTATTGTTATATGTGCTTGACCCTCTAAACTCTATTGATAAAATTGTAGATTTACTTAAGGTATTTGGAACTTTTTCAGGATATAAATTAAATATTGCTCAGAGTCTTTGTTTTCCTATCAATCAGTCTGCTAAATTAATCCCTCCAGGTACACTACCCTTTCAGTTTTCCCCCAATGGCTTTAAATATTTAGGCGTTAATGTCTCCCATTCACTCAGCTCTCTTCATAAAAGCAATTTTATGAACCTTGTTGAGAATATAAAAGCAGACCTTCAGAGATGGCATGCTCTACCCCTCTCACTTGTTGGCCGAATTGAGACAATTAAAATGAACATATTACCCCGTATCTTATTCCTGTTTCAGACACTCCCTATTTTTCTACCTAAATCTTTTTTTAAATCATTGGATACCATTATATCCTCTTTCATTTGGACTGCCAAGATTCCTAGGATTCAGAAAAGAATGCTGGAAAGACCCAAGCTGGTGGGGGGTTTTGCTCTACCAAATATGTTGTTATACTACTGGGCAGCAAACATTCAAATGCTTAAAAAATGGTATCATGACCCAGACATCAACTGGTGTGTAATTGAAGCTAACTCTTGCATTACATCCTCACTCCCTGCCTTACTTTTTGCTCCTTTCTCTACACGCCCTTCTCAACATACTAATAATCCTGTGGTTCTTTCCTCCCTAAAAATCTGGAAGCAGTTTAGGCATCACTTTGGTCTCAAATCTCCATCTGTTCTCCTTCCAATCTGCAACAATCACTTATTTTTACCTTCCAGCATAGATCAGACCTTTATGCTATGGAGAAGTGTGGGCTTGGTCTCTTTCAATGACCTTTATTCAGGTAACTCTTTTGTAAGCTTTGCTGACCTGGTCAAAAATTTTGGTGTTTCAAATCATGGTCTTTTCAGATATTTTCAATTAAGAAACTTTGCTAAAGCTCAGTTCACTTCCTTTCCAACATTGCCGGAAAAAACTTTGATAGAAGACATAATGAGCTCCTCAGTTTTCAACACTCGCATTTCATCAATACACAATCTCCTCCTCTCATCCCAGTTGACTCCCCTTCTGGGACTTAAGGATACTTGGGAAAAGGAACTTGGTCTTTCGTTAGAGGAATTCTGGTGGATGGATGTTTTGGCCAGGATTAACACCACCTGCATATGTGCACGATTGAGTCTTATTCAGTTCAAAGTGGTTTTCAGACTTCATTATACTAGGGCCAGGTTGAAAAAACTGTTCCCTGATGCGGATGACCTCTGCATCAGGTGCTCTCACTCTCCAGCAGACCATACACATACTTTCTTCACCTGTTCCAAACTACATGCTTTCTGGTCATCTTTCTTCACCACTCTTTCTGATGTCCTGAAGATTCCTATCTCCCCATGCCCTTTAATTGCAATTTTTGGTGTGTCCCCTGTTATAGGGAAATATAACAGTTACCAAGCGGATGTTATTGCATTTGCTGCACTGATAGCCAAACGCCAAATACTTCTTCACTGGAAGAGCCCTAAACCACCTGGTTCTTGTTCCTGGTTTGGAGAGCTTATGTCCTTCCTACACCTAGAGAAAATTAAGCATACAGTTAGAGGATCCTTGAAAACATTCTATAAAACTTGGGACCCCCTTCTTTCCTATAATCCACAAAATATCAACCAACAATCGGACACTGAAGATTAGTGACACTCCCCCCTTTTATAGATATAATTAAAATGTGTTTATGTATTTATTTTATTTTGTGTTTTATGTTTATTTAATTTTGTTTTTAATTTTATGCCGTTTCTTTTCAATATTTGTGTATATATCTTAATATGTTGTAATGTACCTGTATGTATTTTGTGTAGGCCGCCTTGCCCTTCCCATATATTATATATTATAAAGTTACTTTCATGTCATGGGTGGAGTTGGGGTGGGGAGGGTGGGTGGAGTTGGGGTGGGGAGGGTGGGTGTTTTGGGTGTGTGGGTTAAGTTGTTTGGCAAAAAAAAAAAAAAACCTATGGCTTGTAAATGTGTTATATATTTGCCTTCTACTTTTGTGATTTGCCTAATAAACATATTATAAAAAAAAAAAAAACTTCTCACCATGGAGATCCGCTTTTCAGCGTGACGCAGGTTGCTGCTGATTCCTCTTGCAGACAGCGAGTAGGAGAAGCGGGACACCCTGTAGAGGATCCGACCCTGTGACACCACGATGAGGAGGACGGGAACCAGCGTAAAGCCGGCGAAGGAGCAGATGACATAGAAGGCATCCTTGGTTGAGGTATGGTAACCCCTCCAGGCGATGGTGCAGGATAGCCCGTAAGGCTCGGGGACGTACTCGCCCCAGCCGAACAAGGGGAAGCTGGACCACACCACAGAAACTAGCCAGATGACACAGCACATCAGGCGGATGTTGGCTCCTTTTAGCCAAACAGCTGTGAGACGAAACAAAACCTGGAGTTACAGACCTGTAGAAATTCAAGGCATATGCTTTATAAGGAATAGTGTGACCTTTTAGGAAACTCTTATTCTCTTTCCCAAGGGTGAAGAATACTACTTTCATGTCTCACAACTGAAACAGCAGAACTGAATATACAGAACAAAAAAACAGTTTTCTCTCACTGTTTGCCAAGCTGTAGCAGGTCTTCATGTAGCGGGTGATGCTGATGGCAGTGATGGTGAACATGCCGCAGAGGCCAAAGATGTAACAGCCCAGGCCGTAGTAAACACAGGTGATGTTTTCTCCCAGCCACACATGGTGGAAGGAGGAGAGGATGGAGAGTGGGTAGAAGCAGATGCAGCAGAGGAAGTCGACCACCGCCAGGTTGATGCACAACAGCTCTGAGCCCGCCATCTTCTTCCTCCTACGATAACAGATCACCAGCACCAGCCCATTGCCCAGAACAGAGAGCAGAACTACACGGCACAGGAGAAGACCAAAAGTCACTTTTATTCCTAAATTAACCCTGCACTCATTTTTTAGGTTGGTCCCATGGAAGAAGCCCAACTGTTAACCCAAAATGGAGGTATTGTTATCTCATGAACCTGACATGGCTGATTTACAATCATCCAAACACAAAGCTATATTTTCATGAAGTTGGACTTCAGTGCTATAAAGAGAGCAACAGCTCAGAAGAATAAGATACATTCTGGTGAAAATAAAAACAGTTAAGACGTTATAATGATTTTGTCTTCAGGTAAAGGTGATAAAGTTGAACATAGCTTCAGTGTCAGTGAGCTTTTTCAATCATTCATTCAACAACATTTCCAACAGATATTCTTCTGTGGAAAAAGTGAAATACATCATTTGTATTTCTGCACTTCCAGTCCAACAACAGTTCTGTGGGGATTCAAAACTGTGCTCCAACTTGAAATTTCAAAACCCTTCATTTCTTTTATTTGAGCCTTTACTTGGTGGTTTTGCAAGTGTCCTTTTCAAAAGTTTTCCTCTGGTTTATCTTCATGGTTAATCTTCATCTTCCGTAACCTTTCATTCGATGGGAATTTCATAATGGAATCATTAAGCATATGGCACTGGACTTAAACCAGACATTTAAAATACAGTTTAGTATGTTCAAAACTGTATGAAATCAAGCTTGTCAAACCAGACTAATACACTCAGATAATGCAGTTTGGGATTTAATGACTCTGCGTTTATTCACTCAACAAGACTCAAACGGGCTTGGCGCTATACACACGCTCCAACGTCCCATCTTTCTACATCTTTTCTTTAAAAAACAGTAGGCCTATAGTGTATTTCATGTGTGTTTTATTGTTTATTAATACAGCCACATTCCCAGTAAAACTGCTCTCAATTACATATTTTTCTATTTGTTTTGTCAGATGGCTAAATCAGCCCATTTAGATAATGTGTCAGCTCACGGTTGCTTAAAGCGTTTCCAGACTGTCGCTCTGCTCGATTAATATCCCGATTATATAACTGCAGCATCATCTGACAAAATCACCATCCAAGGAACTTAAAAACAGCAATTGTACAGTGAACTCAGTTGTTCAACTATTTACATGTAGAGTGTAGAGTGGCTCAACAGATATCCAAAAGCAAGGAGAGTTTATTAAGGGTTCATGTGAAATATATTATTCAGCTTGTAAGTTAATAAAGGTACATTAACAACTAAATTGTTCATCTGCAATCGCTAATTACTATGGTTACCCAAGGTCTGAAAATAGATAAGCTGGTTTGGAAGTTACTTTTCTGCAGGTGTCTGTGTTTTTGCCAATATTCATTCTGTTAGTTTTGCTCTTGTTGTGATAGCACGTCTTATTATTAACATTGTAGACGGACACATGCAACAGTGATAATTTATTTTACAAATATTTTACATTGATCCAAATTGCCATTTATTACAGCGTGTTATTAATAAACTAATTAGTCCTTTAATTCTTCATTAAAAGCATACACAAAATCACGTTATTCGAGTGTAAAATTGTACAAAAAGTGTACAAGAAGTCTAATGTCTATTTTTAAAGTGTCACTTGTCTAATTACAGCGACCCTGAACTGGATTAAGCGGGTACAGAAAATGGATGGATGGATAGTCTAATTATTGATTAAGCCCTGTGGGTGATTAAAACAATATGTAAAAACATTAATTTCGTTAAAAAAAAAAAAAAAGAAACTTAGAATATTAATTAAAACTGTGACAAAGGTGTGAATGTGTCATACAAGTATAAACAACAGCAGGTGAATATTTAAATTCTGCTTTGCTGAAAGAAATGCAGAAAAATCTGCATTAAATTTAGGCTTCAGACCTATTGGAAGCCGTTATTCTCCGTTTTCACCTTATTTTAAAGCTGTGAAATATATTTATTGGTGGCTGACATATATTTATATCCATAAGTGGCTTTTTAAAGCCTTTAAAATGTTTTGAGGCTAATCAGAAATGCAGCGAAAAGACAAATGTTCATACCCACAGAGAGAATGGCCAGTCCCACACATATGTCAGCAGCTGGGGTCAGTCTGGAGGAGAACACAGAGACGGTTCTGTTGTCATCGGAGGAGTTCAGAGGCATCTGTGCTGAGGTGGCTAAAGTCCAGACTTGTCTGTCAAGGAGGGATGTCTACAAGGAGGCTGACTTTCTTTTATGCAGGAGGTGGGAAAGTCACCATGGTAACATGAAGCACGAGGTCTGCTGAGAAAGATGTGATATGATCCGGAAACTCGACTGGTGTGAGGAAAGGACTCACTGTTTTAGTAAGTATGCAGTCCCTGAAGCCATAAATTTCACTGAAACAGGCAATCTGATGAATGGGAACAAGAAAAAAATAGTTGATCCTGAAGGCTGAAGATTATTTTTGACTCCTCTAAAAGTCTGATAGCCTACTTTACTTTTAATCTTCTGATAGACTATGCCTTCAAAGCTTTTTTTAAAGAATTATTTCATGTAAAAACCCATTTTTTCTTTTTTTTTTTTAAGCCTGTAAGCCTTGCAGAAGAATATCACATTTAGATGATAAATTATCAATGCTCAGAAGCTATTTGACAATAAAGCTGAAAAAACAAAAGAAAAAACTTGGGGCTTGGAAGGAATAATATTCCTACTGTCAGTAAATCTGGAACACAAGCCTGAACCCACCTCATTGGATAACTTTCTATCCAACTTTTTATCTAGAATCACCACTGATCACTTGAGTTTTTCTTACACAAGTGAACTCAATCTCAGTGATTCTTTCCCATGACAGAAAGCATATGTGGGGAGACATCCGAGCTCCCCTAAATTCATTCTTCACACAGCCAAAGTCATAGGGAACCATCTTCAGCAACAAGAACAAAGAGTGGCGCAGAAGATGATAACTGACAACCACAAACCCCTGATCCCTGCATTGTGGAGTCAGAGAGTGTGTAAAGATAGAGGGGAGACACAGAGACGGGTTTAATTCACAGACTTAAATGTTAAACTAAAACTTATTCATCACAAAAGTTTTTGAGAGCATCCTCCCTTTATTGTATATGAGCTAAACTACAGGGAAATGTATTTGTCACAAACTGACGACCAGTTATTTTTCAAACCGCTGTGTGTGAGGTGTGCCGACAGCCTCAACGAAACATGGGAGGGAAAAAAAAAAAAAGATAACTTTGCACCACCTGCTGACCGTAATGATGTACTGCAGTTCAAACACACAAAAAAGGAGACCGGTAGTTACACTTTGAGTAGAAAGATAAAGTAGACTTTATTTGATGGTGAAACCTAACTAAGCTCTGTGATTACAAAACAGGTTCCCCATGTAGTTTCTTTAAAATTCACAGAGGCTGGAATGCTGTACTGACAGAAAGGCATCAGAAAAGACTGGACTTAACAGATGAACTGAACAGAGCAGACACCGAGGTTCAGAGGGAACACCTGCCAATTTCTAAAAGCACTCAGGAGTTGTTCCTATGATCTCTGGCAGTCAGAGTTAATGTCCACATTTATCAGCTCTCAGCATCCGAAACGTCATAAAGTCTGCAGAGCGGAAACAGCAAACAGGCCTCGATGATCAAGAGCGCTCGTCTCTACCGTTTTTTTTTTTCTGGTGAGATTCCCTCGGTATCACTGCGTCGCAGAGGGCCTCGTTAGGGAATTAAAAGTTACACTAAATGCCAAATAAGTGCTAAGACAAGTTGAAGTTTTTGCTCTTTAGCTCTGAAAACCATTATGCTTCTTTAACCACTGACTGCACTTTCCTGAACCACAGAAACATTACGCTGTACATAGAATCTGAAGCTGAGTGGCATTTCCCTTTAAATAGCCTCCAAATGTAACATATACACAACAAACATACACTCAACTACATCCTGCATCCCATGACTGTAAAAATCAAAATAAGTCTTGACAATACTCTGAAAAAAAATGTTTTTTTTCCTCTTTTTTTGTGTGTGTGTTTTTAGATCAGCTGTTTTAAAGGAATAATTCACCTTTCTGGTAAATATTTGCTTTCCTGCAGATAATTACCCAAACGTGTGTTTTAGTTTAGCATGATTCGTTACTTTTGACTTTCCAGGAGTCCAACACAGAGCCCCTTTTTAAAACAAAATACAGTGTTTGTGTGGATTAAAAACTATACGGTGTGTTAATTAGTGCACTTTGAAGAATCCTCCATGTGGAAACTTTTTTAAAATCTCAGTATAACGCCAGGCTAGCTGCTCCTTTGTTTGCAGATATAAAGTTCTGATTATTTCCCAAAATGTTGAACTATTCCTTTAAGTTAAAAAAAAAAAAAAAAATAACACTTCATTCTCTGAAAGCCCTTTCTCAATACTTTAGTGTGATATCTGTATAAATGTAGGCAATTACTCTATTAGCTTCATGTTTTCACCCAGATGAAAAAATATTTACCAACACCTGAAACAGAAAAATAGTTGAAAAAATATGACATTTACCTTAATTGTTAAATTATAATCTAAAGCAGAGTCACTTCCAGAGCTTTCACTCCATATACAGGATTAGTTTATCGTGTTTTTGGCCATGTTTCTCTCTCGTCTATCAGGAGGTGATCGCCTCCAGGCTCCTCACATCAGTCCTTTTTGTGTATAAATGGGTCTCTCTATAAATATATATGGGTTTCTGTATGTATATGGGTCTGGTCCCATCTGCACAAAACGCTCCCAACATCAGAGTTCCCTCCTCGCTCAACATTTGGACCCAGGTGTTGGCAGCAACAAGGAAAAGCACATTAAAAATAGACATCTTTAAATAGCTATTCAGCTTCTCTAAGTGCAGCACAATCGGAAACATTAAATTCAAGTCATTATTTTCTCCCCTCCCGCGTATATCATACATTGAATATAACCACAAAAATCATCATCGGTTAAGAAACTAAAGGTGAAAGGATACATCTTTGATCAGACAGATAAACAATATACTGCAGCCACACTGTAACATCAAAAAAAAAATAGTCTTAAGTTGAATTTTTTTTTTTTTTTTTCCTGCCAAAGAACTGCTGGCGTTTCTATGTCACTAAGTAGATTCAATATACTGCTGAGGTGTAATTTGTGTTGTTACATCTCCGTTAATTCTCCCCTGACGGTCCTGAACTCATGTCAAACCGTTGTGGAATCAAACACTGGCTTCCGCTGTCATTTGGCACTCTCGCTGGCTGCCACAGCGACGTCAGGACCTTCGTCGCTCGTGGTGACGGCAGCAGCGTCAGCGCCGTTGTCCTGGTTGTCATTGTTGTTGTTATTACTATTGTTGTTGTTGTTGTTTTGGATACTTGGGAGCCCGTGGCTGTTGTTCTGGACCAGAGCAGTGTTGCTGAGCTTCAGCTCATCCAGGTTCTTCCACAGCTCGTCCCTCTCCTGCTCCTTCTTCTTCTCTCTGGAAAAAGAAACATTTTTACAATACTACACCTCTGTACAAGCATCTGGCTGATAGGTTTTAGATTCAAACCGCATTTTTCTAAAAATGAGACCAACATACAGAAGCAGAACCCTGAATCAAGCACTTTTTCAGTTTAAAGACGCTCTTCACGTTTAAAAATCATTTTCACTGCAGAAGAAACAGTTTGGTGGTCCTGTGGACACTCATCAGGGGGAGTGTTGGAGTTTCAAAGAAATAGTTCCATTAGAATGCATTGTTGCATCCAGACTGCTCAAACTGGCAGTTTCAGGTTATTCTCCGAATCAGCAGGGCGTATCTTGCCAGAGACAACCACCAGCAGCTTTGAAAGGATTAGAAAATAAAAATCCCACAACAGGCCATCACAGACGTCACTACCCCACACCGCAGGTACGTGCTGGTCATTAG
Source organism: Odontesthes bonariensis (assembly GCF_027942865.1). Taxonomy (NCBI): domain Eukaryota; kingdom Metazoa; phylum Chordata; class Actinopteri; order Atheriniformes; family Atherinopsidae; genus Odontesthes; species Odontesthes bonariensis. Next base: position 10,650,043 of record NC_134529.1, read on the forward strand.
TTCTTAATGAAAGAAAAAGGCTCTCAGGAAAAAGAACACTGAACCAGAACCACTGTACTAAAGGAAGTATTTGCTAAAAAAGGAAGCCAAAGTTTCTCTATTTATGCATTTATTAAGAAAACCAAGGCTTTTAACTGAATACGTTTGTACCAGGGATGTCCCGATCGGAAGTCGGGGCCGATCACGAAGTTTCAGACTCGATTGGAATCGGACATTACATCCCGATCAGGGATCTGATATATACCTATATATGTATGTTTATTCTCATTATTATTATTATTATTTTTATTTATTTATTTTTTTTTAAATCAGAACTATAATATTTCAAAACAAATGGGAAAAAATAACAGCTTAGTATTTACTGTTATGAGGTACAGAGTCTCAACTCCACACAGAAACAAGGCGGGCAGCATGACGTCACTTTGCTGCGTGCCGTAAGTCGAAGCAGAACACGGCAGCAGCTTCAAGCTGGGGGCGCAAATGTCTGCGGTGTGGAGGTATTTGAAAAAATTAAAAAATAATAATTAAAAAATAAAAATCAGGGACATCCTGGATCTGTTTCTTCGCTGTTCTTCTTTTTTTTTAATGTACTGTAGAAGTACTGTCAGGACTCTGTATCGGCAGATACTCAAAATCAAATGAGGCAAAAAAGCCATCCCAGGTTTGTGCATCTATTTTTATAAAATTGCGTATTTAACGGTATTTAGAATTACTGTCTTCTGCCTGTCACTGTAACTTACCGCTGCCTGTCTGCTTTATAGGACGATGTCAACTCATCAAACAGTGTGCAGTTCATCTCCATCAGGTTCTTCAACACATTGTACACCAGAGCTATGATTGTCCTGAAATGCAGCACACACACACACACACACACACACACACACACACACACACACACACAGACTTCAGTTTCTCAATGAGGTCTCAATGCAACTATTCACCCTTTAAAGTTATATTTCTATGAAAAGTTACAGACGACACAAGAACTCTGTTCACACACAAATTCATTTGAGACTTTTGTAAAGAATTTGGGCCGATTGATTCTTACTGATAATTCAAAGATAAGACTGAATGAGTGGTATGTGGTACTATAACATAATCTGAACACTTCTGGAGTTACTGTGGCAAACGTAGCTTCACCATCCCCTGCAGGGACATTACGTACGGGTTCCAGTGCTCTTTAGAGATTCTGTACAGGCTGCCGAACATGATGGGAAGGATCTTGTCGATGTTCTCCTCGATGAGGCTGAGAATGTACTCATTATTCCAGAAGTACAGCGCTCGCTCTGCTACCTGTGAGGACACAGACAGTTAAAGAGTCAAAGAGTCCAATGGGAATTGGGGTTACTCTGATTGGTGACATTGAGATATCTGAAAAGGAAAAAGGGTGATGACAAAAGGCCCCCTTTCCAGGATTTACATGAAGCTAATGTCACAAAAAGGATCCATTTTATGTTTAAGTGATGGCATCACTTACCTGTGCACAAATGCACTCAGTTGTTGGCACTTAAGGCACTTAGACAAAAGGCTTGTGAATCTTTCGCTAGTCATCGCTTTTCAAGGCTCTAAGTTTGAGTCAGCAACTACAAGCACCTGCTGTCACTGCTGTAAAAATGTTTTTTTTTTCTCCTGTATATCCTAATGTTGAAGCATGCACTACCGTTTAAAAGAGCTACGTGTAATAAGACTGTAAAGTATTCGAGGCAAGACAAACTCAATGCATATGTGCTTGTTTTGAGCGTACCTGAAAATGTGGGTTGGCCACACATTTAGAGATCTGCTTGAACAACGGCTCCTGGATTTTTTTAAACTGCGTTGGTTCAATGACATCGAGAATCTCTTCAATTTCGCCCAGGAACATCACCTGATTGGGCGAGAAGCGCAACATTTTGAAATGCGGCCTACTGCGGGCACACTTCTAAGCCAACAGTGTATTTATAGAAATGCAGAATACCTCTTTCTGGCTGCAAGTTCTAGGCCAGAACTTCAGCAGGCCGCGGATCACCTGTGGACACAACAGAGAATTCCTCACATATGCTCGTTTGAGTGGGTGGTTTCTAGCATCTACTACAAAATCCTCTGCAGTGTAGACTAATCTTGTGCTTAAGGCTCTATGCTTTGAGTGGGAGTAAGGATTGGGGAAAAAAAAAAAGAAAAAAAAGTACCGGCTCTGTGAGCGTGGGATCCTTCTCCAGGAACTGGACCACACAGTAAGCGAGCTGAGGGGAGCAGAGGGAAAAGATTTACATGAAATATACACAAATACCGCATTATAGAAAGACAGAAACAAAAGGTGATATTTTAAAATGTGCACTTGGAAGTTAAAAACACTAAAATGAACAAAAAAAAATAAAATAAAAAAATAACGCATTTCTGAAACATGCATTTCCGTTTCCGAGCCACCAGAGGGTGCTACAGTACAAAGTTACATCACAGCTGCTCAATTCTGCTGAGACATTCCTCATAAACAGCCGTATTCTTTAGCTGTCTGACATTTTATGTGCAAAGCTAGAAATGAAAGATATCTTCTAAACAAATATCAAGAGTACTATGATACAGGCTATGCAGCGAAATTCGGAAAATAAAGAGTTTTCTTCTACCTGTGCATGAAAAAAGGCCAATCCCTTAGCTGTGTGCAACGGGATGAGCACCTTCATCAGGAACTGCTTGTGCTCCGCCTTCAGAGGCAACGCAAAGCCGTTGATGATGCTGTTAACGGAGACACATCAGAGCATTGTTAGATCACATAAAACAGACAGAATGGCATCAAATCAGACCTGAGACCAGGTGTGAATTTCTGAGAATACCACATCATTGAGAAACAAAGCATTTTGTGCAAGCCGGCTTAAGACCTCAAACTCAAGTCTGCACACAGACTGTAAACTGAAAAACAGACAAAAAATATCAGCAACACTTAAAGATACTGGTGAATAATCTGATAAAAGTCCACCTTACACGCTTTACTGTTTTTTTTTTTTCTTGTTGACATGTGTGATAAAATGTTGGAAAATACTGTATATTACCCATATACAGCACAGTGAAGCACTATTAGTCTTACTCTCACATCAACAGATGGAGAGAGCAGTAAAAGCCTCATTAGCACAGCTACTAATTATCTGTATTTTGATATGTCAGGTACCATCTACATTTGAACTTTTACCACTACCTGGAATTTAGTATCAAAATCCAAACTCTACCTTTTCTTCTTTAACTTTAATCTCTCTGTAATAATGAAAATGCTATTTTAATTATAACAACAAAGAAAAGCATTTAAATTTCAACACAGCTTTGATGAGAAATGATCATTCAAAAAAAGCAAATGGGTTAATAAAAAAAAAAAAAACAGACAGGCTGTGCTGTACAAAATGATGTAGACCTTTGAGATTACCAGATGCACTCGAAATGCATCCCGAGTAAACGTTTCGCCAAATCATTCACATCCTGAAGAGGAAGAAGTCTGACTTGAGATGTTATTTATTTTTTCCTCGTTAGATGCAGGAAATTCTCATTTCCCATTTGTTATCATTACATACACCATCAGCAGCTCCGCCATTACTACAATAAACTTATTAACTTTGGTGAAAGGAAGCCCAAATAAGCAACAGCTCTTACGTTATTCTAGAAAAACGAACAAAACACAGAGAAATGGACCAACAGTGAAACCTGGGTTTTTACAACCCGGACCAGTTCAACACATGACTTGTGACGAGGGGACTTTAGAGGGATCAGTGCCAACTGTTTGTGGCAGACGAGGGAAGTCTAATCTAATCACGAACGTCTCAGTCAGCTTGGTGGTCGGTCGTCTGTTTGCTGTGTGTGCTAGTGAGAGCTCCCAGGGTTCTCACTGTATCCTCTGTCAGATGGTCATAATGTGCTTGAAGGGTTATCGAGTACCACTGATCTCGAAAGAGGCAGACCCTGCTAAATAAAGGGGGTGGGCTCCAGTCAGTTGGGTCGCTGTGAACGGACATGGCGGAAAAAGGAGCTGTTGCATTGACACTCGTAAGTAATTTCATCCATTCAACAATGCAACACTAAAAAAAACCCAAAAAAAAAAAACCCCCAAAAAACCTTTCAGTTTTAAACCAAATATGACTAAATTATGTTATTCTCCGACTGTAACGGCTGCAGCCTGCAAACGTTGATATTAGATTCAACTTAGACGCTAAAACGAACCGATCAATTAATTGATAAACTAAATTTTTAGTTTTATACTGGATTTATTTACTCACCTTCCCAGAATCTCCAGCAGTTCAGCAACACCATTGAAGTGTTCAGTTTCATATATGAACCTGAAACAAAGGATGAAAACACTAATTACAACTCAAGATGTGGAGCGCATTGATCAGAACAAACCAGTCAAACCTGCTCACAAGTTATGGGGTTATTATAAATATGATTGTTTGTTATTTTAGGAATTGACAAGTTGTAAACTTTTTACATCCGTAGTAAAAAAAGTTTGCAGGAAACAGGAATCACCTGCATGTTCGTGGACCAAAGAGTTACAAACTATATCAATTTAAACATATTGAGCTGCAGACCAAAAAGTAAATGCAGCTTAATGATCCATACGCAATTCACCCTGTTTGGGAGCGCATGTCCATTGAGCTGTGCAGCGCTGCTATGTACAGACAGAGCCTGACAACTGAGGCACTATTTTTAACCTCAGAGGCAGATGGTCAAAATGGGCGCACCCGCTTTGTCGCCTCGCCTGTTGGAAACGACATCAAGTGTCCCCATCTCAATCATCAAAATCTCATTGTCACACAACAACAGGAGCAGTTAAGCTGCGCAACGCCGCTGCTTAAAGTAACTGAAGCCTCCGACTGAACACTTTTACTGTGACCCCATTTTATCTTTTTTATTTTTTTTAAAGAGGGGCGAATCGATCTGCCGAGAAAATAACTCCTTCGATAGCTAAAACAGAAAAGTGTACAATAGAGTCAAGTAAAACTGCGACCAGAAACCTTACACCACAGCGTATAAGAAGCTGGTGAAGAGCCGTGAAGTTTAACAGGGTCCGATTTCCCTAAAGTTAAAATCTCCAGAGCAAACTTTACATGAGTAAAGATTAAGATAAGTTTTAGTATTTAATGTTGTGTAACTGAAGGTAATACAATATGGAAAAGATGGCATGAAGACTGTAAACTTACAATTTGTTTATGGCCTAATGATTGTACATTTCTGCTGCCAGGGGACAACCCCCCCCCCAACTATTTTTTTTAGTCTAGGGGATGTTTAACAAACACTGCAATAAATGGCCGCTGTTTGTCCTAATGTCAGTGCAAGCAAAATAAGGACCATGTCATAAATGAGGCAGCGCACACATGGAAGCTGTTCTGGGGGTCTGCGTTTGGCCAGTCAGCACAGTTCAGTCCTGTGATCTTTGCTCTGGTTTGGAAAATACTGCCCCCAGATGGAGGGCTTTTTGGCATTTGGATCATCAGAAGTAAATTTACTCACTGGTTCATCTGGGGGTTAAATTCCCAAACAAGTGACTGAGTTAGAGGCGGTTGAAGTGAAAGCAACAAGCCACCCATGACAGTAGATTGTTCACACAACACCCAACACAACTTTTGATTTCCAGTTTTTATGTTCCCGTATTATGTGCGTACAAGACAAAAAAAAAGACAAAAAAAAGAGACACCAAGCATGTTTCCTGGCTGTTCGCTCACCGCAGGAAAAAGTTATTGATCTGCTTCCTGATGAAGGCTCGTAAGCCCAGAAACTTTCCGTAAATCCGATGCAGGATAGTCTTCAGGAAGTCCCTCTCCCTTGGGTCCTCGCTGTCGAACAGCTCCAGCAGCTGTGCAGACACGGAGAAGAAGAAATAAAATGAATTTAAGTTCAGCGCCGCTTTAAGTTCAGTGACTGAAAAGGTATTTTCAGTAACTCAGTAACCAGTGACATTGCTGCCTTTATACTACGAGTAGATTCTCATCACATACTGTATGATACAGGATTTTGCAACCATAACATTTTGGAATGCTTCCATTAAAAGCTAACATATTCAGTGTTTTGCTTGTGGTTGTGACTGCCTGGACAGAAGACTTTAATATCCTTTAAATGGAGTCACCTCAAATAGTGAAATATTGCTGAGATTACACATTGTGATATCAGTTTCCTCGGTACAGATCACCTTTACATGAACAGCAAAGATGATGAACAGACCAAGACTTTTAAAGGGAGTTTACTTCTTCTAAAAATCATAAATACGGTGAGTGAACAGTAAAGTTGTGGGTCATCAGCACAACAGTCACCTGACATACTCCACAAAGCTAAGAAGGGCCGTTATCATTCTTCCCATGTTTATCTGTACAAATGATCCATATTACCTTTTGATTTTCTATGAAAAAAATACATAAATTAAACAGGCTGCAACCACTCAAATGCGCCGCACCCGCCGTTATGCAGTCATCTGTGCAAATACGTGTGAATAATCAAGCATTGTTATACCAGCTACCCACATCTTATCCAACATACACACAGTACTTGAGCGTAAGCGCTCAATAATGTAAACAGGTTTGAAACCCCCGGCACACAGCAGCTATTTGCAGTAAAATATTATGAGTCATCAATACAAAAAAAATACAAAAAAGCCGGCGAGTTCAAAAGTAGTGCTTTTAGGCTCCAGTCAGTTTCAGGGTTCAGTGCTCATCTTCCACTTGCATGTCATCAGCACCTTGGTGACAGGGCCCACTATCTATTTTTAACCCTGTGTGTATCCAGGAAAAAGGTTTTATCATGTTGGTGCGCAGGCGTTTCTGCTGCTCTGCTCCTATTCACCCAGCTGCTCCAAAGGCAACATGTTTTAAATGCAGCTTATTCATATTCCCATGCAGTTTCACAGCTCTGCAGAATCTTCAGCTCTTTCTGAGAATCCATGTCAAACGTTGAGATGTGGACACACATTTGAGCACTCGTGAACCTTTGGTTTGTCCTCACAATTAAAAGGACTTCACCAGACGGATTAATGCAACATAAACAACATCGAATTTTTTTACATCCGTCTGTCATCTCGGTAGCTTTCTGTGATCGACCTGAAAGAATCAGGACTGAATGAAATGCTGTGAACCATCACGCAGGACTACTTCATGGACACCTTTTCCATTCCTACCTTTATGTTTTCTTTATTGTAAGACATGCATTTTGCAATGTAATATTGTTCATGTTTGTAAGAGTGATAGATCAAAACATCAACAATGCTTGCTGTTTACATGCAAAGTTTGAAAGGTTACATCACCACTCTGATCAGCACTGAAGTTGATCAATGACGGCAAAATGGGATATGGACATTGGGCCAGACCAAATTATGAAATGAAAGCTGCCACAGTAATACCGACGTGCTGGTTGTGCCTGAGGTAACATCAATATTCAATCACAATAGGTCACACTGGGACCAAAGTTCTCTCGGGAGCCTCATCAGCATCTAACAAACATTTCACATAAACAATCTCTCACTTAGGAGTTGGAACCAAAATAAAAGATCCGTCAGTAAACTACATTTTATTGGTATGCATTTAGGTATGGAGGTACAATTATCTGCTCACAGGTGGTGGGACGAAAATACTTTCATGGCCAAAGAAATTGCTCTGGGATACGCTCACAACTTCATACTGTACATATGAGATATGACTGTTCAAAATATAAAAAGTCTCAAACAATATGACTTTCAAGTAAGAGAGCGGCCTTCTATTTCTGTCCAAAACCTCAGGCTCTCACTGACAGTGGATGGACAATGTCACATTAAAGGGTCAGCTGTGCTGCAACAGACTCGGGTCTTTCCTGTCCCTGCTCTTCTTCCTGTGTTTCAGCTTGACAACGCATCATCTAAATGAAGGGAAAAAAACTCGCCAAATAAGGATTACAAAAAAGAAAGCTGATGTTTAAAGACGGCCCCTTCAACTCAGCAGTGTAGGTTTGAAAAGAGGTCACCCGAACACACTCTGCAAATGAAGCAGATTACTTTGCAACTTTTGTATAAGTATAAGTGTTTTGTGTAAGTATAACAATTATTATACTTATCTCTTATTACTCATCTCACCTTGGTTTACTCAACTTGTCAAAACTGGATAATAGGAAGGTTAAACACTGGCTACATTTACAGGGGTAGCAATATTTTGATATAAATCATATCAACCCATTCAGACCTCAGGCTTTGTTTAAAGGATTTTCTGTAGAACATCTACAATAATAGAAATATTAACCTGAAAAAAGTCGTATTCTGTAAGCAATCGTCGAATTAAGCCAACTGCTGCACATAGTGCACTGCAGACCTTTTATTGTGCTGATGGAGCAATGTGAGTAATGCTGCATGTCTTTAGAGATATGGACCTAAAGAAGGCTTTGGATCTGGCTTTGAGAACAGAATGTATGGCGTAGGGGATTTAACGTGGGAATGAGTCATTAATTGGACTACAACACATATGTAGCTTTAACAGGAAGATGAATGGAATAGATCATCAACTGGAATATTGCTGTCCACATAAACACTGTCACTGTGTAAAAACACAAGGTTTTCAGCCGAATACATCAGTATAAAGGAACATCCGTTAGATTTGGAGGCTAAAAATTCCCAGAACTGGTTCTTCTGAAATTGTTGACTTTAAATACAGAGCCATAAGCTGGGATCCCACATGGCAACACACAAACTCCACTCCAATGCACCCTTACAAAAAATAAATAAATAAATACAAGTCTAAAATACACCCTGACCACGTGTCCCACCACATGTTCCACAAATGGTGGTTTTCCCATGGTGAAGCTCTTTTCTGCAACAGCTGCGCTGAGCACCAGTTGATCGAGTATCACCAGAGCAGTGAAAAAAAAAAAAACAGTCATAAAACTGGTAGGACAGAAAAACAGAGCAGATGAGGTGCACTCCTCCTCTGGCAAAGCTTCTCCCATGGTATTCCCATGCTGTGTGAATAATGACAACTTAACCCGGCCTTTACTTCCTGCCTTCACTACTACCCAATCCTCCATCTTATTCTCTTTGCTCCAACTACTTCTCTCCTGAAGAGTAAACAACAGGCAGCTATTTAAAGCTCCCCAACGACACGCTCACATCATGGAAAGTCGGAACAGGCACCTCAGATGTGGCCCGCCAACATTCCAGGCCTTTTGGTGCCCGTTAACCGCTGCTTCGTAAGAACTGAGGCGTTCCTACAGAAGGTGGGTTCTGAGCCAGGGCGGCAAGAGGTGAGCTCCAGTGGATTAATAGTCCGATTCATCCAAAAAAAACCTATTTAATGAAAAAACAGTGTAGGCTGCTGAGGTGTGGTAATAATAGTGTTGTTTTCACCAAACCGCCAAACTCTAAGGTTCATTATTCATCATACGATTAAAGCTGTGGATACATACAACTGAAGAATGATTTGCTTTGTCAAAAAGGGCACAAACCTGTAGAACAAACTTCTGATCAATATGTCGCTTGGCAATACTGGGTTGGAAGTCTGGATTCTCCAAGAAGCGCAGCAGAAACTCGTAGACCAGCTGGAAGATGAAGAAAGACAAAAAAAATAAATAGGCATACACAGTGTGTAACACAGTTCTATCAGCTGAAGGGTTAGTGGGGCAGACAGACAGCAAAGCATCAGAGCCTTACTTGCATGTGAGGCCACGAAGCCTCCAGAGTGGGTTCGTCCTCTTCTGGGTCAAAATCTGGATTATCACTTGGCGGAAGAGCCCGGAAAATGTTGGTGCTGATCTGCAGGGAAAGCAAGAGTGCTCAGAAATGTATAAAAACAAAACAAAACATGAGAACATGGAAGGAAATCGAGCTGGAAAATGTAGTTACGAACGGATGTCCTGTACTTCAGAATGGCAAGTACGGTGCATGTCCAAAAAGGTCCGTAAAAGCACCATAAACGTCCGTTTTCAAAATCATCAACTCACCGGAGTGGTTACTGGTGTGCACTGGTAATCCATATCAAATTTCGTGGCGAAAAGTTGCTTCTGTCGTGTTTTATTTGGCAGCTCGTTCATGCTCGCACTATTTTCTTAGCGGTGGCGGAGTAATATCAACGAACATCCAGTACAAAATGTCAAATAAAACACGACAGAAGCAACTTTTCGCCACGAAATTTGATATGGATTACCAGTGCACACCAGTAACCACTCCGGTGAGTTGATGATTTTGAAAATGGACGTTTATGGTGCTTTTACGGACCTTTTTGGACATGCACCGTACTTGCCATTCTGAAGCAGGTTGAGAAGAATCAAAATTAGGCAAATACCGGAGACAGCACTAAACATCAAAAAAGCGGTGAGGGGGGTTCTAAAACATTGCAGACGACTCAGAAAAGAGGCTTAATGTTGAAAATACCGCAGTTCTCCTTTAAATATGCTGTGATATCCTGGGTGGAATGCAGACTTTAGGGGATGCACTTTAGAAAATATAACAAGAAAGACTCCATTTGCTTAAAAAGAGACCATTGTTAAGCAGCTATATATATATATATATATATATTTTCAGTCTAACCACTTCTAACAGATGAGTTTTCGGTAGTGATAATTAATTATGCTGCTGTGGTACAAATGGCTGCTATCCCCAGCTCTACCCTGCATTTTATCTACAAAATATTACATGCAGTGAGCCTCTCCATGAATTTGGTCATAGTTTATTCGTATATTTGCCCAAACATCTGACCTGAGGCACAGACACAGAACAGGTGTCTTAGTGTACCTTTTTAAGCTGGTTATTGTGATGAGCCCAGAGTTCAGAATAACTAGTTGCAGAAATGTGGAGAAACCTCAAACAAAAACACACCCGCTGGCATCACTGGGAGCTTGCCAACTGGAAAAGACGACAGCTTCTTTTTCTGGACTATTTCTGTGTATTTGAGGGTGTTTAACAGTGTTACCAAAACCGAACGGCACTTGATAAAAAACCCATTACCGAGTCTGCATCTGTCACAACTCCTCATTAAAATTCAGTACTGGAGACAATCACTGTAGACAGGTCACTGCCACCTCCATCCCACTGTGTTATTTTTAGTTGAGATAAATTTGAGAGACACAGACACACAGACCCACACACACACACACACACACATCAGCAGAAAGGATAGAAAAAGGCCAGTATTAGGTGATTGGATGCACAACATCATACTGAAGTGATAAAGGTAACATCAAATTAACCATTGGCAGCTGGAAAAATCCAGCTCACACTAATGGGAGAAGAAGGCGGCAAAGGAATTTTAAAGCGTGACAGCAGCCCAAATTCTGACATGCTGAGAAATCAGCAGAAAAACTTTCCATCCGAGTAATTTCTGCACAAACAGGCAGCGCTGCCGATATGGAAAAAGGTATAAACATTAGCATATGTGCTAGTAAAACACAAGGAGCTGAAGCTTGCCGTTGCAAAAATGCTGACACTGATGATTGCTGTCAGATAAAGGTGTAGTAGTAGTTTAAAAGTTTGGAAGAGTAAACGGTCTATGACCATCTCATAAGGCAAAATATCTGAGCACGGTTAACCCCGTCTGTTCGGCCCTTCTTCCCAACTGCTCTGGAAACTTCCCTTCAATCCCGACTTTGAAAGTAGATGCATGTTTTGCAAGTTCAATCTATTTGGGCTTCATTCATTTGACTTTGGCTGCACAACCTAGAGCAATAATCAGTGTGAAGCTCCCGGCCACGGCAAACAACAGCTGCCTCTGACAACAGCTGCTTTAGTTTCTTAGCAACATCACAATGCACACATGCAGTTTACAAACTCAAACTCAAGTGGCCACTTTGTTCGTGACCTGGATTGTTTGAGAAGATGATTTTAAATGGCTGGATGTGTTCCGTAAGATCGGCGCCGAATTGTAAGAATCATTCATTCACTGCGTGTTGTACAGGACGCATTGTGGCTGCTGCTCCTTAAAGTCACAATGACTGTCCTGGAACCATCCAAAGATGATGAGGGCTTAGCGACATTACACCCTGCTCTGCTGGAAAAAGATTTGATTTTAGTCAGATTTTACTATCAGCTGAAAAAAGAAGCCTGGTATTGTGCTGCTGTAACCCATGCCCTTCAAGGATTAATGAATCCCTCAGCTCACCACTGTTCCAGCAATAAGCTGTTATTTGCCTGCTTGTTTCCTTCCTGTTGCTTTAGAGACGTCTGACACTGCAGAGCAGCTGTTTCCAGGCAAAAGGATATATCACGTAGTAACAAAACATCAAGCAGCTCAGCCACTATCTACTGAAATGGTAAGAACTTGCCGACTGCCTGAGGAGTTCACTTTGTTACAAAGATTTAATGAAGTCACACATTTAAGTATTAATTATGCAGCATCAATTCTGGAAATCTGAAAACTGTAACACTATAACTTCTGCCAATAGTGACCAAAGTAGATAACAAGAAAATTTCATTTTATTAACAGATTTTGACTCCAAGCTGGATTTTCCAATATACATTCACAGATTATGAAATCAAGCATATATTCACATGTAAGAACCCGAAACCATCAAATTTGAGAGTATAATTCAGGAACCCTTCATTGATCATAGATTAAAATTTCCTGCTCTACAAAAGTACCAGAGACCAAGAGACCTGCAGCTCAAAGTCTGCCAACATAACACCAGACTGGTTTAGGCCCAAAATACATCTGTGATATGTTCAGAGAATATAAAGCCAGCAGAGCTCTTAGATCCAAGGACTCAGGTCAGCTGGTCCAGTCCAGAGTCCAGACTAAACATGGAGAAGCAGCATTTAGCTGTTATGCTGCAAACAAGTGGAACAAACTCCCAGTGGAGATTAAACTTTCACCAAATGCAGACATTTTTAAATCCAGGTTAAAAACATTTCTGTTCTCATGTGTCTATGCATGAAATCTGCACGGTATCTTTTAACTTATCTAGACTGTTGCTTGTTTTTAAATCATTTTATTTCTCTCTCTTCATATTCAATTATACATTTTTAATGCTTTTATTTTATGTAAAGCACTTTGAATTGTTTTGTACATTAAATGTGCTATACAAATAAATTTGACTTGATTGAAAAACTTGAAAGCATGGTCTCCGTTTACTAAAATGAGGGGAGAAAAAAAATCATGTTCCAGTTCAATAATGTTGTATCTGCTCCTAATGGGTTATGAAAGGCTTTTAGGTCACAAACAGAGCAGCCTCGGCTTTGGCTTGTCAAACAGCTATCAGAGTTTCACCTGACTCTTCTTTCACTGCAGCAACACTGTCGCAGCCTCTGAGATGCTCTGGTCAATCAAATGCAAGCAGGCACACGTTCCTGTTGCACTATTCAACTACAACACTGTATTTCTACTGTTGATCTTGCTACTGATGTGACAAAATATAAAAACTGTAATTCCTCTCTGTTTGACAAACAGCTTTGCTAGGATTTAGCCTTTTTATGCAAAATGTAAGAAGTGTCTGCAACATAAAACTACACAGCTCTGAGATGTCTGGATACGCAATAATTTAGCACAGAAATGCCGGGCAGACTAAAGGGCAAAGAGATTTCTCTACGCTTTGCTCTTCGGATGTAATGTGTTAACATGTTTGAACTGATGCGAGGATGCAGCCAAAGCTCTCAGGTAAAACTGAACTACCTTCTAGACTACACTGCTGGCTTTATGTCATCTGTAGAGCGGGCAGAGGCTTACAAAGCAGATGTATAACATGTTAAGTTTTCCTTTTTCTGATGTGAATCACCTCATTGGCTATACTGGAATCACATGACTCAGATCGCAAGCTGTGTTGCTGAGCAGGACGTTCAGCTGAGGATAAAAGGACTAGTAGATAAGGCTGCAACCTCAACTATATTAAAGTGTGATATATCTAGCAAGACCTAACTATAGTACAAACATTTATAAAACATACAGCCACTCAAGCTTCACTGAGGGCATTTATTTGGCGGTGACTTACATCTTTCTCAAAGTAGCTCACATAAAACACAACTCGAGCATCAGGCACAGATACTTAATTCCCCCAGCCACCTCACACTATTGAAAAATAACTAGTTGGACAAAACAGGCAAAAACAACGTGGGAGGACAGCAAACATGGGAGGCGTGCGAGATTTTTGTGAGGATAAAAAGGAAACAGTTATTTGTGTGAGAAAGTTATGTAGGAGGATTCAGAACGTGTTGCTGTGAGGTGTCAGAGCTGCAGGTGAAACTAGTGTAGGGTCACTGATGATGGGCAGCTGAAGCTCGGACTTTGCAACAAGGCTGCATAAAAGTGGGAGAGCCAAAAGAAGCAAAAGAAGAAAGTGACAAATTTAAGCAAATAACAGGGGGAAATGTTATCTCATGGGTGCTCTTTTTAGCTCAGCCTCAAGTCTTTCTACATTTATCCCTGGCATACAATGAAGAATTCAGTGAAAACTGCTTGAGATAAGTGTTTTTCTATAATCTACTAGTAACACTAATTAAAGAGTTGGCAACAGCAGCCTCTTTTGATGTAAATGAGAAATCTTGCCGTTTGTACTCCTGACGGCCTCTGTGATCAAAGCGGTCCTCGCTGCTGCAGAATAAAGGGCAGCACTTAAAGCACTTACCTCTTGACCGTCATGTGATTCCAAGCATAGAGTATCCAGGAGAGCCATCATCAGCCCAACTTTCTGACAGCGTACAAGTAGCTGCCGTTTGTCTAAACTCAGTCAAGAACCCCATCTGTGGCTCAGACACGTGGTTCTTATCTGGGTTTCCTTCATGGGAAACTCATGTTCCTCTTCATTTGCAACTCGATAATATTGTCTTTGTGATATTGATATTACACATGTTGGTATTGTACGGCCCTACTTTTCAGGTGTTCTCACATCTAAGCAACGTCAACAAACAACGTCTTAAAAAGGGGAAGTTTGTTTTGTTTTTGTTTTGTTTTTTTAAAACCTGGACCTTATTTCTGAGGTCCAGGTTTATAAAAAAAAAAAAAAGAAAAAAGAAAGAGAATAACTCGGCACAATTATCAACCTAAACCTTCTCTTCTAACCCTCTCCCTGAACTTTTTAGCTTTTTCTTCAATATCCCTAATCTTTAAAAAAAAAAAAAAAAAAAAAAAAAAAAAAAAAGAATATTTGATGACAAAACGCACATTTGTGACATTAGGCCTGAAAAGACAAGCCCACAAATGCTGCATCTGAACGGAAAAGGAATCAAACGCCTACATGCCATTTAGTTATAATGTTCAAATACAGTGGAAACCGCTTATAGTGGTCACGGATATAGTGATCAACCGCTTATATGGATCAAAAGGCTTGGGACGGAATCATTTCTATACAAATGCTGTTTAAATAATTCGTTTATAGTGATCAAGAAATCCGCTTATAATGTTCATTTTTGGCCATTTTATGAATGTAAACATGTGCAAAAATAATTTTAAAACTACGTGTAGCTATTTTATTTTTTACTCCCTTGATTCCTTTCTGGACGTCTGCTTCTGCCTCGCTAGCTAACGTAACGAGTTGACACCGGGCAGCAAGCGCGCGAATCATGGCTGGAAAAAGGAAGTCATGGAGGAGCATGTGTCCGAGGATGGGTGCTGGAGAGCGGATTGAATGCGCGTGTGACCGCTGGAAGCTCCAGGCTGGTTCTTGTAAGATGGGAGGCCGGTGTTCATTCGATTTCTCCTACTTGTCGAGAATTGCTACTTTGTGGTTTTGCGCATGCGCCAAGCCGATTTTCTAAGTTTCGTTTTCACACCAAGTAGCACAAATCGACAGAACACCGGCACGGAGGAGCATAGATCCGAGGAGCAGGGGTGCTGAAAGGCGGATTGAATTCAAACTTTATTTTCTGACTTGTAAGAAAAAAAAAGCTCCGGCGGCACAGCAGAGAATAAGTAACGTACTGTATTTGAGTTAGCCTACAGTATGTCTGCGCACTGCGCAGTACTGTAATTAAACTTGCATGATAATAAAATTCAGTAAATGCTGAAGCTATCCGTTTTATTTAGTTTTTCTCATTGAAAAACGATACAAATGGCATTTAGATGATATTCTGCTTAAAAAAATAAGTGAAATACCTGTACTGTAATACAAATTCGGTTATAGTAATCAACCGCTTATAGTGTTCAAATTGGCTCTGGACCAACGTGATCACTATAAGCGGTTTCCACTGTAATGAATCTTGTATGATATACACAACATTTTCTTCTAAAGCAATCTGGAGGAAGAACATTTTTCATCTTCCTCGTAGCTTTAATGGGACTGAACGGTACAATGAACTGTTAAAACACCTTCAAGTCAATAGAGAAGGAAACAGAATCCTAAATCAATAGTTTCGAGGCATAACATGAATTACTGACTCCAATCCATTTGTAATCTGAAGACTCCTCGACTCGGCTGAGGATGCGTTTACTCGTCATGATAATCATGAATCCATCATGATGATCTCCATTGTGGGGCGAATCAGTGCAGCACTGAATGTTGTGATTTAAATGCTGCACGAGTCACTATTGCGCTGTGGGAGGAATCTGGGCACCTGCTACAAGCACAAATCTATACCAAACTGGTCAAAAACATTTTGTAAGGTACATCCAAGCAGCTATCCGATGTACATTTGAGCAAACTGGGTGGATTCATTTCACACTTTCAGCTTGTTTGGTGATAAGCTTCAAACACTTCCTGTCGTGAAGCCTTTTTTAGCGTTAAATTGTCAGAGTAGGTTTTACTATTGAGGCACAGTAAGAGCTTGAAAGGTGTTTACAGAGTGATCTTCGTACCTGGCCCGGTTGCCCTTGTAGTCTCTGAAGTTTCCCTTTCAGAGGGCGTCACTTAAAGAAATCCCACAGACTGGCTGACTGACTTAGTTTTGTGCTCGTAATTAACTGCCGATTGCGACATTATTTACCACAGTAAAAAAAAGAAGCACGTCTTAACTTGTGCACAGGTGTTCTGCAGCACTGGCAGAAGGAGAGAGCGTGTGAAGAAAAACACTTTCCATTCTTGAAAATGGAAATGACAGAAGGCCTCACCAGAACATTTTGATTGAAACATAAGACAGCCTGGACTCTTTGACTAGAAGCACTGATGCAACACCCTTCTTGTTTTGTTAAACTCATTTACCTTTTGTTTTGTTTTATTATAATGAATACACCTTAACTTGTGTGGGGATATCATTCTCCACAGTGGCACTAAAAGCAGAGGAATGCAAGGTTATCAAAAGGTGAGGACGCAGTGACGCAGCTGCAGGATCGTATTCATATGTGTTGAATTTCTTGAAGAATACATGTTCACACACATTCCTGTGGTAGACAGTAGGCTTTGGTGACAGATGCCCATTAGGAAAGACCAAAAAGTTTTCTCTACTCTTGTTATTTAGGCATTAATGACTGCTCCTCACAACCGATCATTGCACTGATGTGTGCTGTTCCTGTCAGACAGTGTTGGACTGTGTACTGAAATAAGTCTGTCACACTGGGTTTTTAGATCAGTGCAGCATTAGGACGTCACCTGCAGAACTGGACACTCCCATAGGCGCCGTTTATGGTTTGCACAACAACGCATCAATTTGTCCAGTTTATTAAATTTGACCCTGAACGCAATATTCCTCAATGGAGCGTCACTAATCATTCAAACTTCCGGCAGCAGCTACAACAAAAAAAAGAGACAAACAGAAACATCTCTTACTCACCGATTCCAACTAAGAAGTGACACAGAATTCGGTTTCAATCGAGTTTCATGAACACGTCAACGTGTTTTCAGTGGAAGTGGATGAGTTGAGGGGACAAAAAAATAAAAAAGAGAAACCACAGTGAATCAAATAACATTGGGCTCTTCCCGTGCACAATGTTATTTGATGTGGCCTTTGGACTTAAAATGGAACCGGCATAGTAATGGATTTCACCTAAGGATGGTATCATGTACCTCACGTGCTGCTGACACATGACACACACTGTCTAGACACAAGATCAGCCTCCATTTTTTAATCCAGCTAAAGTACAAAGGAAGTTGGTGCCTGAGAGGAGCTCTCTCTGCTGTGAAATAATAAACACTAGTATTAGAACATCACCTGACATCTGGGAACTGGGCCATGCTATTGTTGCTTTAGGTTTTGCATCGGATTATTTCCTAAATCTAAAAAGCCTGAAGAAATTTCATAGTTTGACAAATGAGCTTTAATGCACATGTGTATCCTCACCATATTAGTGATCTCTGGATACGCGGTCTCCACCAGAACACCTCTGTTGGTGGAAACGTAGTCCACCAGCTCATTGAGAGTAGCCCTCTTGATCTCCTTGCTCTTCAGGTCCGTCACCGAGTCAAAGAAGTCAAAGAGCATGCAGCACTGCTGAAGTTTCTGGGCGAACAGTTCCTGCTGCTCTGTGGAGGGGGCATCTGGAACAAAAGAAGGAAATACACTCATTCACTGTGGATAAACAGCATCATTCAATCCATTATGGAAAAGGATAAGAGATGAGACAAACAGGAGGGACACAGTGAATATTAAAAATATGCATGTGATTTTTGTTTTTGGAATTCGTAGGTGATTCAAGGCCCGGTTGGAAAGGGCCAACACCACACCAGCACAGCAAAACAACCTCAAATGATCCGGTTTATTGCATAATAATACTTATCTAACAAACCTGCATGATCAAGAAGCAGGCAGACACAACAGACCAAATGTATGCTACACAAAGGCGACCCAGTCATTCTCAGCTTTGATCACAAAGCCTTTTATGGATTAGGCAGTGAGAGCGCTCTGGGTTATTCGAGCTGTCAAACTTAACCTGAGCTAAGCTATAAACAGAAACTGGCAGCCGTCCAAAAATGCAGACGCACTGTACAGTGATGCTGTGTTCCAGCACAGCAGCAGCTCATAGCTGAACACACTCGAGTCTTTCTGCACATCGGCGCGGACAGTCTGATTTACAACAGCTCAACAACCAGATACCCCAAAGGTTCTGGGGTTACGCTAAGATATATGCAGTCCCTGACAGGCGATGACACTGGGGTGGAAAGGCACACTTTTGTGTTTAGTTTGTGCTTAATTATTAAATGCACATGTTGCACTTGTTGGAAGAAGGTTGGGTTCTCCTCTTTTGGACACCTGATGAAAAAGATGAGTTTGTGACCTCTAGTAGGACTTTTCTTGGTTAAAAAAAGATAGTTCACAAAATGATGAGGGGTTGTCTTATTAATCATCTGACAACGATGACTTGACTGTTCTGTCTCCTAACAGAGCTGGCTTTAAGCAATTACTAAGAATCTGTGCAAACTATGGTGTGCTGCATGATATTTAGCTGGAAAGAATGTGGTCTGCAATTAAAAGACTAGACGCTAAATTTAACTGAGCAGACCAAGTGTTAAATGTTGTGAATAGAGTAAGATATTTAGGCCATATTATAAGTGATGATTATGTCCACAGACAGCTGTGAATTGCTGTAAATTAATTCTCAGTCCTGTGCCACAGTAACTTGACATTCCTCTGCCCTTTTCTGTGTTATCGTCAGCATTTTTCATGCAACTAAATAAATAGGAACAAGTTAAGCTTCTTTGCAACAGGTGCTAGTAGCAAAGTGCTTCAAGATTCAATTTAAAATTGGTTCTTTGCCACATTGTCTGTTATGTATAGAGACAACACTGGTTCATCCACTGAGTTAGATGCCTTTGAATGCTGGATTCACAGGTGAGTTTTAAGAGGCTTAACAAACAAATATATATATATATATATATATATATATATATATATATATATATATTCCTTTGAAAATGGTCAGGTACGAGGATGGGAATGAAAGTGATAAAGCAGCCAATGTCCAAAGAAAAAATTGAAAGACCTTCAGAAAGCCTGGAGAGCTATTGCTCAGGACCACTTTAAGAAAATCAAGTAAGTCTGGCTGCTTAGAAGCAAAATAGAAAAAAAAACAAAAAACGAGAGGTAGCTCAAGACTATTTAGTCGCTTCCTCTCGGTAAACATTTCCAGATATCACTGGGTTTAGACCTCTGACCAGGTAACAAGACCCCTGTGTCTTTAGTTCCCTCTTTCCATTACCAGAAGGAGAGATCAGCTCTGTATAGTCTCTGTGGTTTAGCATGCTCAGAACAGACAGCCTACTTTAAAGATGAAACATCCGACCTTAGAAAACCACTGATTGTTATAATAGAGGAACAGAGCCCAACTTCAAAACAAACTGAGCTGAAACCAAAAGTGGAGCCTTCTAACACCTCATAGATCCCTGCATCTCGTTAAAATACGCCTAATACTGATTGAGATCCCTCTGTCTTTTTAACCAAAGAAGGTGGGTTAATCGGTGGAGGAAAACCCAGAGCTCTGGGTGATTTCCCACTCTCCAGCTATGCTTCAAACATAGGAGAGTCAGGGTGAGAGAAGTTTATGGTTCAGCTTCTTCTTGAGCAATGTTATGTAACTGAATAGGCATTACCCCATAAAACGTTGAGGCACGGGGAGATCTCACAGTAAGTCACAGCCAAAAAATTCACAATAAATTTCACACGCAGTCTAAATGTTCCAGAGGTGTCAACAGCTGACGAAGTACTTACGCAACTGAGCTCTGCAGGTCAGACCGCTGGCTGCTGCTCGGAGTGAACTCAATATTCGAGTGCAACTGTACCAACCCGACTTGTTAGCATTCAACTCTGCTTTAATGCCAATTTTCCAAAGTATCGCATCTCAAAAGAATTCCACGCTGAAAGGGCAGACTAAATACCAAACTGGAGCAAGAAGGATAAAAAGGGCTTGATGCCCCTGCGGCCATGTTAACATGACACAAGGATGGCTCACATTTCTTCCCTGGTAGTGGTATGTGGTAAACATGTGTAGGGCTGGGTGTTATCACTTTGGGAAGGCATGCTAGATTCAAACCTTTAGTGTTTTGTGGGCACTGAATACAAAACAGAGCAACATGACAGTCTGACTGAAAGGAACGGTTTGGTCATATATATGAAACGCAGTGGAACGCGCCTTCATTCCAACACTGCATGAGCGTAAGAGTAAATGTCAAACATTAGGGTTGTAAAGATTAACCGATTGTAACTTTAAATATATAATTACGTCAACACGAGCACTTCTGGATCGAAGTTGTTGTCACAAACCAGTCGACTAACAATAAAAGACTTGACACAAGACTACCGCATCAACGTCAGAGTCAACAACAACGATGCAAGATAAAAGCAAGGATACAGAGAGCTTTTTCAAACTAAACCTGGACACAACTGAGCAAGGTCAAAGGAAAGCATCTCCTGCCTTATATATGTATGAACCTTTTACAAACTTAAAGTGTGGTTCAGAGGGACTGCTTTGTAAATACCAAACAGACAGCATTTCACAGACGAATGTGGGCCAGACGTGTACATCAAAGTAAAGAATCAAGTCGAACATTTTTACTGCGACTCCATGGTATTTTGTCCATTATCTGATGCAATTATTACTTTATACAGTTAACTAAATTTTATGTGCATGACTGCAATTCAGTCAGCCTTTGTGCAGTTGAGTTTATGACTTACTGTAACTTAATTTTATTTCCGAGGACGACCGGAAAGAAGAATGTTACTGTAATCTAAACCTGCATGGAACGCCATCTCTGCGCTGGTTTTAGAGAGAAACGGATGATCAAATTATTATTACAGAAAACGACTTGCTCTCTTTTACAATGAAAACAAAATGCCGATGTTAAAGAAATGTTACGAGCTGCATCAGACAGCATCAAATCAAACCAAGTGGGTTTTTTCCCCCCCATTTTTAGCATGCCTCCAAGTCCAAAGTTAACAAAAATACGCTCAACAGCATCTTCAAAGCTCATCATTATCATACTGCATTTCGTTTGACTAATCCCTACAAAAAAAAAAAAACAAACAAAAAAAAAAACAGAAGTGTAAAAATCGTGGAGACTTTGCTTGTTGCCTGGCAACTTCACAGAGCAAGACGCGCATGTAAATCCACACATTGTTCTTCTTCCACACTTGTGTTTCTTCTGCAGGTTAAAAAGACGGGATGTGGCATGTGAATTTGAGAGCCGATTTGCAGTCCAACACATGCTTCATGAAACCTTTATCGGAACTCGTGCTGATGCAGAAGATGACCAAGTGCTCTGCCTCATGAAAGTACAGGCCCACTTAACCGTATATGCTCAGCATATCTTTTCTGTGTGCCTCCTCAGTTAGTAAAGAATGTAAAAAACATTGTGTTGAGAGAAAACATGGCTGGGCCTGTTGGAGACTGTCTGACATGTAGATGCTATCCCCAATGTGAATCTATTTTTGTCTTTCACACAGTGATGCATTAGCGCACAAATTCCTCCGGGTGCTTAGCAAAGGAAGGAATTTCCATTAGAACCAAGAAGCTATGATTGAGAACAAAGTACAAGAAAGGAGTCACGAGCTCAGATGGATATCCCAAATGAATCAACATGCCAAATGCGTGTGCATTTTATTTCAGCTGCTGTAAATTTGAGGGATAAAGTGTCAGGTCCACAAGAAATGAGAGCTTCATGAATCAATTATGCTACTATCTGAAAGTAATAACATGCAATTTCATAACCACAGATAGAAATGAGTCAGAAAGTGGCTCAAGGTTAAAGGAAGACGGATAAAGCACAAGGTTTATAAATACTAAGAATTATTTTAGTTGTGTAGTGAGTAATTCACAATTGGTCTTAACAGCGTCGCCGTTGATCTCTGGTGTCTTACAGATGAACCACTGTGTCTGAGAATAAATGCCTCGACTGTGATGAAATTACAATAGCCCGACAGCAATAAAAGCCATGCATTATAGGTTTTACTATTCGTGTATTCCCGCAATGAATTCCTATATAAAAGACACACAAAGTGTCATCACACCCAAACACTACAATCAAGAGCTGTTGCCATTCGTATTAGAATCAATCAACTATGAATAAAATATTCATGTGGAGCTTTAGTGCATCAAATGTGGAATAAAATGTACTGCAAAAAAATACAAATGTACTAAAACTGCCAAGAGTTTTGCAGATAGCATAGGATGATTTTCTCAACTGAAACAAACTGGTTTGAGTGAGGTCAACAATAAGTTCAATATTCAAATGTTGGCCAGAAGCAAAACCGAGTCTTAAATGCAAGTTTGTCCGTCTCTTCAGGCATCTGTACAACCAACCGACACGCAAGGAGGCACAATATATGCGACCCTTACTGAAAACATGAAATACTGCATATTATTTCAACAGAGAAGTGGAAATTGTGTAGTTAAGTTTGTGTTTACATAATGTACTTCCTGTACTTTTTCTACTGCTGCTCCTGCTGTATAGCGGTGTCATTTTCTCAGTAGCGAGGCCGACCGTTTGGTATGAAGACTTTGAGGCCAGCGCGCTTCGAGCTCTGTTTGTAGGGTTAGAGCTGTGCTGACCAGTTCAACTGGTGTGGTTCTGATGTTGCCAGTGGGATCACTAAAGAGCTGTCTTAAACATCCTTTTTCCATACAAAACAATCAGTTATGAACTTTTTGTACTGCATGAGAAAGTAGACCTTTGGCACAAGAAAAGTCTCATTTCTGAGTTTCCTGCATCACTGAAGCGAATGTTAAAACATCCCTTTCCTAATAGAGTCTGTTGGCCTTCATTTGGTTTAATCAGAGGTGACTTTGCATTGTTTTTTTCCCCCCCACTGTGAGCTTGTTCTTAACTGCATTATAAATGAGAAGGTCCAAAAAGACACATAATTGTTAACATGTCTGTCATTTATGAGGAAAAACATTTAAAGCTGCAGTCTGCAACTCTTTTTCAAGCATAATGCCGGGAACTGTCCGGGGATTCTGAAAGTAGTACATTAAATACCCCAATACAAAAAAAAAAAATTGTTCTCTAGGTCCCCTATATGTCCCGCTAGGTCCCTCCAAAGCCAGCAGGTTTGTTTACAAAATTGCAGACCGGACCGGTAAAAGGTAACCAATCAGGTTTACAAGCTGGGCTCTGCTGCCTGTCAATCACCGATTGTGCACGCGCGATACAAGGTAGGCTCGTCCCCACGCTTATTTATCTAGACTATTGAACTTAATTACGGGCTAGTCTACTTACTGTGTCTTCCATGATCGCAAATGACAGGTGAGTTGATGAATGAGGAGTCGTGTAAGCGCATCTGGCGTGCACGTCTGCATGCACGAGTTCTCATGTGTTTTGATGGGGCGGGACAGGAAGTTGAATAACTTTTTATTTTTCGGTTAAAAAATAAGCATTTCTTGCATTTTACGACTACGGAGGTCACCGTTTTCAACTTCAAGCGTTCTGATAGATCATGTAAACTCTTAAAATGACAAAAAGTAGGACTTTACGTATGACAACAACAAATCCTGCAGACTGCAGCTTTAAGGGCAGAACAAGAAATACCAACTCAGGTCATCAATCTGTCAAAGTCAAAGTGAGCAAATAAATCACCTGAAACTGAAATAGAGCTTTGTCAGTTATTTGTATTAAAAGCCTGCTGTAACTTACTTTAAACAAAGCAGTATCAATGTTATGTTTTCTACAGAACTTATTAAAGATATTATGCCCCTAATCCAGCAGAAGAATCTGGTGAGCAACAGACTTTTACAAGATTTGTAATGTACTTCCTACCATTTTTTTTTTCTTTTTAAAGAGGAGTGGAGAAATCACGATTCAAAAGGACAGCCAGAGATGAGATGGATAGATAGGAGCAGTTTGGAGGAAAAAAACTGGCACGATTTTTAAGAAATTTGGTTGGTGTTATGTCAGTCAGGCAAGATGATGGACATATAAAACTATGTTTAAGATAGTGCATGGAAATAAGAGCAGAAATCAGATAGCAGAAAAGGATGGATAACTATGCTTTAAATCTGATCTGAGGCCACTGATCTCTGTCAACAAGAACATTTTGAAATTTTTAACAGCCGTCAGTAAAAGTGGTCAGAAATAAAAAATAAAAAATTATTCAGGAGAGCGTTACAAAAGGACAAATCAGTTGTGAATAGCCTATATAAGATTTACATCGCTTTCTGCTCATGTTTGTGACAAAATTGGCACGTACATCAGTTCAGCATGTTAACGTCACCACAAGTCCCAGAAACACACAAACAGCACGTCCAAAAACTCACTGCAGCGGTTTTTGTTGAAAACCCACAGCTGCTATTCTGCTCTGTATTGAGCAACATCAGACAGCTGATAGTTGTCATGTGCACATAAAATGTTGGACGAGCTATTCAATATTAACTTTTTATGGGCCCCATTTTTCTTTCTGCTTACTTTAAATGGATGAATGGACTCACTGGTTTATCACTATAAGACAATGCTGGCCGATTACCATAGTCACAGAAAAAAGCATGTCTTGATGGCTGCACCAGGAAGTAATCTGTTATTTACAAATCCTTGAAATATAGCGTGAAATGTTGCTTAACTGAACTTAAGAATTGGCTTTTCATACAAATGAGAGGGTAATTAAAACCCCATTTTTTACTGTCATCTGAACTTTAAGCTGCAGCCAAGTGCTCTGCATTAGCTTGAAATTACAGTTCACTGTATTTTTATCGTGTTATGCATTATCAAAATTCACAGTAGCAAACTATTTCAGACTATGAAATGAGATCTGTCTGAATAAATTCAGAGTGGAACATGTACTGTGTCACAAAGACAAAAAAGCTGATTTGATGACAAAACAGGAAACGCCAACTCAGCTCAACGCCTGCACCATCGCAGAGGGAAAATAAAAAAAAAATCGTCATCGAGTGTGCGATTAACCACAAACAGATTAGACAAAAACTAAAGAAAAAAAAATTCATACATAATCAGTGTAGAAACATTAAAAATTGACCCGCTGTCATACATAGAAAGAGGGTTCTCTGGATTGTTTGATGGATATGGAAATGAATAGATTTAGACCATTATGAACCCATGAGAGTAAGCTTGGGTGCATTATATCTGTTGTGAGTGTGCACGAAACCCTCTGCTGTTACGAAGTGCGCACACAGTGACAGAAAAACGGTTTTGCACAGTACTGCAATTAGAGGAACAGCAGAGGAAAAAATATTGTGCATGAAACTGCTGTGAGTTGAGTGATGAGTTGAACCGGTTTGATACCCCATGAGAGCTGCATCCCCTCCAGGACAGAGTGTACAAAGTACATGCATACAGTGATGTATAAGCATGAGGGCTCTTATTAACATACACCATGACAGAGCTTGAAAATCTCGTATTCATTCACATGCAGAGACACACAACCAGCCAAGATTTATCTGGCCTCTCTGGGACATACTTTACTGCTAAATGTTGTTGTAAAATATTCAGGCTTCTTTGGTCCAACTGAGGTATGAGCACTGTCTGTGGCATAAGATCTGCTTATGAGAGGAATTATAAAGATCACATCACTGATCCACAAGACATCATAGAGATAGACCTGTTGCTTTGATAATCAATTCATCTGCTAACTGCTAGTTTGACTCCAGAGAGTAAAGAGATTGCTGGTTTTCTTGCAACTTGTCACAGGAATCGCAAAATTCATTTTCGCTGCCTGAAAGTTCTTTTGTAAACAGAAGAGCGCTGAGCGGAACAACGCCTTCACAGACCTGTCGGAGATCCAGAACTCTGAGACCAAAGCTGAAGTGGAAACAGGATGCAAAGATTCCTGCATCGTTGCTGCTGCTGTCTGCCTAAGAGACGTTGGCGTCAATCGGGGTGTAAAAAAAGCTAAACTTTTTCTTTCACCTCCGACCGATGTGAAAGGTAAACATTTCAGCAGCCCAAGTAGGACGTCCTCTCGGAGCACCGTGATCTCCATTTCTTTGGAAATGTTGGACGCTTTCCCACAGCAGCCACTCGTATCGCAATATGCAAATACCATAAGGATATAATTATTGTTGGATCAGACAGCAAAACCCTACTTCCCATTTTAGCATCCCACTGTCCCAATAACTGATGTGCTACCGATGAACATCTGCTTCAAAGTTGACTGGGGCCATTTAATGTGAAAATGCACATTTTCACCAAGTTTTTGAGGAAATTTGCATGAAGTGTTGAGTGAAGTTTGAGGATGATTTCACAATAATGAAATCGAATGTACTGCAATGCTTTTCACAGCTGTGTGAGTTTGATGCTGTTCAATGGAGTCAAGTGTTTAACCTCCATTTACATTTTGATTACCAGCGTTCAGGAGCAACAGCACTTAATATCTCCGTTTCTATTCAAATTGTTATAACACTGAATCTTGTGCAACACAATATAATCATCCTCCGAGCCATAAACAAAAGAATCAAATCACTGTGTTAAGATGTAAATTGTTTTGTTTCTGCCTTTAAATTTCGTCACGGCTCTAACACATTCCGAGCGTGAACAACAGGCGCATCTTGACCTATTCAGTTAACTATACAACAAACATATTTACATCATGCCTTGAAAGTCCTGAGCTCGACTCCTCGTCTTCTTACACAAATACCTGCCCTTTTGGTGTCCATCAACAATACACAGAACTATAATCAAGCAGAAAGAGACCAAAACAAACCCGAGGAAGTATGCAGGTGTTAGATAAACTCCGAACAGGGACGGATGAGTCCTTAACTCATGTGCTGGGAATAAGATCTCCTCACACTGGGTCTCTTCTTTCATACAAATCAAGGCTACTTTTAATGTACATCACTCATCAAATCCTCCCAACAGTGTCAAGACCCAAAATGACCTTATGAGTTAAATGCTTAAGTCACATAAGAAACAAATTGTTGAGAATTGAAACTGATTTATCTGGGATTATTAATACATTCATCAAAAGCCAAAACACCAGTTTACATAACGTACACCCACCACCTGCCAGTTCAGCAGCAGACGTTTCTACAGCGTGCGGCTGAGCAGACTCAACCTACTCTCCTATTTCATAGTGCTGAATATAATTTCATGTCAAGTATGTTTGGTTTTACTTAGGTTTTCCCAAGGTTTGAGGCCGGTTTAAAAATCCTTCTCCTGCCACGATAGATTTTTGGAAAAACTCTGACATGCATGAAAACCCTTTAGCCAAGAAAAAACGCTATTTCATGCTAAAACAAAATAAATAAATAAAAATAAATATATATATATAGATATATATAAAGGATACATTAAAAATTCCAAAAAAATCTGGCGTAACTTCCAGGAAAACCAGTTTACAATTCACAGAGTGAGGTTAGAGTAAAAGCCCTCGAGTCTGATGGCACTCTTGTAATGAGCACTGCGCTTGGACTTCATTCCTGTCTATTAATCAGACGTACAGCCTTGATAGGACAAATATGACAAAGACAAACATTTCTCAGCCTCAAATACAAGTGCCTTACTATGTGTAGGCTGTGAAATATGATAGAAGGTAATACTGTAGCTGCTGAACTGGTTGGATGAGATTGTACCCAGGCTGCATGGGATTTAGAGACCTGTCTCCACAGTTGTTTAGACTGCAAATCAAACAAATGCTGGCAAAATACAGTAATGATAAGGCAGCGTAAAAGAACCACAGGAGCAGCATTAATGTAAACTACAAACTAGAAATGTCAAAGAAGTAAAGGAAATGTTCTGGGCAACAGAGCCGTGTGTAATTATGAAGTTACCGAGTGCATTTTGGCTTTTTAGTGCAGTATAATGGAAAAAATGATTATCCGTTCCCAAAAAAGTAATAAATCTTAAATGGATGCTGCGTCTTCGACATATCTCTCGATGTTGAAACATGTCTAAGTTTTACCACCTTCAAAGTCTGGGAACGTTAGCCTAAAACACTCATCTGTGGCAGGGCCAAAGTAAACGAAGAGCTGTTCAAGAAACACAGAGTATGCGGTTCATTTTAATGTCGTTTCAAACACTAAATGTTTTTTCTAAACTGTCAGAATCCCCAAGTGTTCCTGGGACTGAGTTACAGATGCTAGAAAATCATTTCTTATGCACACCCACATCTTTTTGTAAATGGATTCTTTTAAATCACTATAATTTTGACCAATTAGTTACTCCAACCAAGTTTAAATTTGATAATTATAGACTAAAAAAAATCATGTTTTACACAGTTTTTTCTAACAGTACGTACAAGGGCTCTCCCAAAAAATCCTGTAGTTATTAAAACCTGTCGACAAGTCGTGGACAGGCTCACGTGAGGTGCTGATCAAAAGCTAATGATGCTGGCTTCATTCTATAATCATGCTTCAAACTCTTTACGTGCAAACCAAACCTATGAGAGCGAATACATTAAATATGTGAAACAGCTGCCGTGGGAATATATGGAAGAAACTACCTTTTTGAGATTAAAAGCCAAACTGATTTGGATTGTCGGGACAAAGATCAGAGGGTCACCAGGAGGATTTATCAGCGAGTTGTGCCCATTTTGGTTTTGGTTGTTTGTAGGGAAATTATGATGAAAACAGGCTGCCATCAAGCTTTTATGGATTAATTCATCATTTCCCCACAGATCATAAAGGTGGAAAAACACCCAATAAGACATTCAAACAGAGCAATAGCTATAAATAAACAAAAGCACGGTTGTTCTGCAATCCTTTCATGACACCAATATCTTTTCATACCTGTCATTTCATAAAACCAACACTTTGAATTTCCCTGTAAGGTTGGGTAGAAGGGTGCGTCTGTGTGGGTGTGTAGAAGAATGCGTTTGGTTAAAGCGTGACGTTTCAGTGTGCACTGAAACATTATTTGACCCCTTTCATACAGACGTGTGCAAACTCAAATCTAAAAACACAATTTGCTGTGTAGCATTAGACATGTAGGATGGGTTAAAAACCCAAAACATGATCTAAATTGTATTCCGTGTAATAACTGCCATACTTTGCCATTACTGATTTCAGGGTTGTGACTTGCAATTCATTTGTTCATAAATTCCCTTAATTAGAAAGGATTTTATTTTTTTAATACTTTAGTCATGGTCCTGCCTCAATTATGACATTTCAGACGCACAGTGAGTCATCTTAATATAACACCAATGAGACACAAGGTTTGCCATGAACCCATCAATCTGCACGAGTGCCTGAGAAACACAAGACATTTGGAGTTTCCTAAACAGCTGAGCTAACTTTAACAGCCAACTTACCTTTAGCTATAAAGACTTTAATGCCAGACGCAGGTTATCACACAGGACAGACAGCAGCTACAAGACGTAGTATATTTCATTCAAGGTACAGCTATGATTATTATAAAAGTCTCATATTAAAGTTGTGCAGCAGTGTCATGGAGCATGAGAACATCATGTTAAAAAAAATAAAGTCAGTCCAAGTTCATCTTGGGTAAATGTTTGGAAAGCAGCATGGCATCCTGGTCGAAGTTAAGTTGAATATTTTAGGAACCAAGCAACAACTAATAACCCTAATAATGAAGAACCCTGCCCTGTACAAAACCCTCGCATGACTGGTTAATTGCTTACGTGTAACTCCAGGCATGCAGTATGGAACATCCATGCAGCAGGTAACCAGGGGAAAACCAAAGTGTCGTCTCATTAGGCTCTCTGTGCAGCCGTTTCTCATTACAAGTGCAACCAAAACCAAAAAATTGTGTCCAAGCAGGAACTTTTCTGACCACAGATGAGAGGTTTGGTTCTATTTTCATCTTTATAGAGTTTTACTATGAGCAGTAATTCAGCCCGTCACAGACAAACTGTAAGTTTTGTTTTATTACCTCTTCACTATCTCAGCGGGTGACTCTGAAACTTGAGCGGGTGTTGCGGAAAAAAATGAAAATGTGAGACGACATGCCAAGCGAGGTCAGGGCTGCACATGGAGAAAGGGTGAATAGGGATGCCTGCAGCATTCCAGCAGCATTCCAGCATCCGCTTCAGTTACTAGATTTCAACACGTCGGGGTCTGCCTTCACATCACCGGTTCATCAATCGTTAATGGTCCCTTAAGAGCACTTTCACACCGTTACTCTTCAAGCTGCCAGCACAGCAGTTACTGATATATTTAAGGCATCGGACAAAAGACACAATGTGGATGGAAAGCAGCTGATGGAGAGCTAAGTTGTTAACGGAGTTCAAAACAAGATGGGCCATGTACCAAGGTATCAAATTCTACCTTAAGTGGCTGTTAAGGTTGCAAAAATCAGTAGTCCTGCAGCCCTGTTGAATGTCATTTCCACACATAATTGATTGTTTGCTGAAGCGACAGGTAAACCAGACCAGCGACGAATTAATTAGAATTAACTGAACTAAAGTTATTTTCCAAAAAACATGTCAATCTGCTGTAGGGCTGGATTAAAAAAACAACAATAATAATAAAATAAATGTCAACTTTCCAATTTGAATCGATCTCATTTGAAAAATCCAATATCGATGCACAAAAAAAAAAAAAAAATCCTTGAATTTATTCTTATGTGCCAATATGTTGATGCGCAGCAGCATTTTGGATGTAGAGAGTGTGCTGACTGAAAAGTGTATTTTATTCAATCTTTAAAAAAATTTCGTATTGAAACTAAATTATTTGGAGCGATATCGAATTGAACTGGAAGTCGACTTGAATCGATTCAGGGAATCAGAAGCGATACTCGGCCCTAATCCACCACACCTTTCTCGATATTACAGTTGAGTGAAGTGAACATTTTGGGTCACTGGTTGGAGTAAACTGGATGTTCAGTCACATCTCCTTTTACTCTGAGGTGTCAGGATGGGCATTCTTCACTGTTTGGCAAACATCTTTGAAAAAATCTTTGAAGAAAACCTTTGAAAAAAAACGATTAACAGGAAAAAAGAAAAATCTATAAATCACAAACCATCAACTCTTTCTAAGCAATTGCAGGATATTGCGTTCATCTTTTTGTTAAGACACACATTTGCATGTTAAAAAAAAAAAAAAAAAAAGATTACAACAGAAGTACTCAAACTATGAGGAAACCGTGACCACTCTTAGTAAATGTGCTTCCTTTAATACACCACAAGCTTTGAAAGTGGAGAAAAGAACCATAATGATGATAACGTCCGTTAGATGCCCTTATTACAAGTGTATAAACACACATTACACATCAGCTGTGTGCATGATGGATGAATAGTTCACTTTTACATTGCGTTTACTGCAAGTTTAACATCTTAATGCAACATCTTAATCCCATATTCAACTGTAAAAGTAGAAATTATACAGTATGATACTAGGAATATTTTATCCATCAGCATTACCATTACCAGCACACAGCCCTGCTGATTACAACACATAATCCACGTCTTCAACCAGCATATAGAAGGTATTTACAAAAGGATTTAAGTAAATCTTAACCTGCCAGAGGTGAAAAATATGACACACACAGCAACAGACACAAGAACACACACGATTCAGACAAGCACAAAGATCTGTCCCAGTGTTTCCTAGAAAAATACTGATTACTATCTGCTGGCAGACACGATGGGAACAGCATGTCTGGGACACACTCACTGATCAATAGGCCAATAGAGTGTACATGTTTTTCAGGACCTGATATCGATGAACCATTTCCAAACTGTACTCGAAGAGGTCTAAAACATGCTTGGGCTCAAGTATTTAAATTGTTAGTTACATTTGCCAACTAAATACCATAAAACAACCATAAACAGTTTAAAAGCAAAAGGGAACGCATGTCATTTAAAAAGAATTGCAGTAAATTATTGGAAATAAATTGGACATTTTACTTATAATACTATAATATAATACTTATAATTACTAATAATTTACATAATTAATAAAACTGTTTTTATATATATATATATATATTCTCTATCGTCTTATCATTTACTCAAATCACTGCAGCACTATCAGATGGAACAGAATAGAAACGTGGTCGGTGATACAAGGCCAAGGCAAAAGAATGAAAACTCAAATGATGCTAGATCTTGGGGCATCAGCAGCCTATTAGGACTAAAAATGTAACTCCCCGACAATCGTTACTCTTAATTTAGGTGGCTTCCAGTTCTGGTGGTGGGAAGACTGTGTTCAAGCATTGGTATCAGTGTCTGAAGGTGACAACAACAACACGGCGGTAGCTAATCTGGTTATAGCAAGGATAGGGATTAAGTGATTAGCCTCCACAACGGTAAGTAAGTTAGAGCTAGTTAAATGCAAGTAGAGAGAACCATGTCTGGGCTCTCTGTTCCTCAGAGATCCATCCAAGTTTTTAAACCACTAAACCCTGTTATGCCCTCAAAGCAATGAAACTGGCAGACATGTCCCAGTCTGAGTAAATTAAATAACTGTCAAGCAGCAGTTTTACTAATCAATACAGCTTCTAAAATGAAGAGCAAAAGAACAAGATCCACAACTGGGGAGACAGCCATGAACATTAAACACCACCTTTTTTAATTAAGGACACTGACTGTACCGTGTTTAGGCTGCTGACATAAAAAACACCACACTTAGTCCTGAATAAAAGATTGGGTTTACTGTGCTTAGGGATGGCGGCCCACCTGAAAATATTACCCCGGTGACAGATATCAGCCTAAATGAAGCATTCTGTATTTGGAAAGTCAAACATTTCCCTGGCTTGCTCTCAAGACTTGTGGCTGCCATGGCAACAATGTTGGTCTCTGAATGACTCATCTTTTCAGTGTCTATCGCACAACAGGAGCTATAAGGACTTCAGCCTCTCCACTACAGGAGGGAAAAAAGCATCTTTGTTGGCTACTATCTTTCAGCACCTCAAAAAGCTGGTTGCAGAAATGTTCATCCTTTGTCTTGTTACTTTAGGAAGCTGGATTAGTGCAGATAGATGGTGAACTCTTTATCTATATTCTGCTGTTCGGCTATTGCATGTTTGAACTTTGGATTTTACAATAACTGTGCCAACCACAATGGTTCTGTAAGCTTGCAGCACTGTACTGTAATTATTTTGGTTCCGTGCATCTATAGCTGGTACATACTCGGTCAGTTAGAGACGGTGTAACGTTGTTGTGGAGTTATTACAGCTAAATTAGGCATCGACAGCCTACTTGTAACAGACATGAATCATAACTTATACAACAATGTGTTACGAGCTCACAGATGGTCAATCAATGAATGGATATTAACAAGCTAAACAGGAGTAGCTGCCTATTAAGACAACTCTGTAAAACGTGTTTTTTGTCACAAATTCATCCCGAACAAATGCTTCACAACAGCACACTACCTTCCCAAGTGAGTGATCATTTCCAACGATAGGTCCTCCAAGCAGGTGACGAGTGCACAACTCTACATAAAGTTTGCATTCATCAGGACAACTGAACTCGGTCTTTAAGTCCTTCTGCTTATTCACAACTGTGGCTTAGCCCACATTAACTTGGGTATTTGGAAAAGGAAAAAAACCCAAAACAGACTTTTCCCCTCCTTTTCCTTTTAAAAAAGACGATTTGTTTTCAGTGGCCAAAAACTGTGTCTGGGTGTAGAAGATCGGCGCTGACGCATTTCTGCCACGACGCCTGCGTTTCCCTGCCACAGAAGAAAATGATACAAGCTAATGTACTGATGAGGTACCCACAATGTTTCCCAAGAATGTGTTCATTTATTTCAGCTGAGAGGAAAAGGTGAATTACATTACATTAACATTGTATTCATTTGGAAAGTGTTTTTCTCCAAAGTGACCTACAAGCTGAGAAGACATTGGGGGACAGTGAGCCATTCATCTTGCCAAAGGATACTTTGACAGTATAAGATTAGACTTCCACCTTATAACTACAGCTATGCTTTAAGTCATTATCTGCTCCCCTTATACGAGTTGCAACCAACAGATTGTAAGAGAACATTTTCTTTAAATTGTTTACACCCAAGGCGTCTACACTAAGGCTTATTCAATGTCAACAAGGCATTTTCAGAGGGATTATTACCTGGACGTGAGACCTCACAGAAACCTTTGTGATCAAACCCCTACTGTTTATCTCAAAGAGAGCCAATGTAAGCCGCAGCTAAAAGAAAGTAACGGTTCCTTCTGCACAGGTGGAGGGTAGTGTGAACCCTGTGATAATTAGCTTTGGAGCTTTTACTGCCACTGACGTTCCACTCCACATAATTATTACTGTGCTTTATAGACTAGCATTGAGATGCAAGAACATACTAGATGTTCTCATTGGCCTGTGGGTTTCTCCTCTATATTTTATTGCTATTCCCCTCACAGTACTGTATTGTGAAGAGTAAATAATGATAATATAACGAATCCAAATTGGAAAGATGCTCATCATTCATATAGTCTGTATTCTCCAAACACTACAAAAGTCCAACACTTCTACATATCCTCCAACACTGGGCCAGCATTGGGCCTTGTGCTTCCCAACCCCTTGCAGTAATGCAAAAGTCCAAAACTTCTACGTGGGTTACATCCCAGTGCATTATGGGTAGCCGTGATTTAAAATCCCTGGATGCTTCAGTGAGGTAAATATGAATTCCTTTAGAATTTGAACCAGAGCTCAGCAAAAGTGGTGAAGCCAACATTGAGGATATTACTGGAAATGTAGAACAAGATGAATTATCTGCCTTTCAGTGTGAACAAAGGGACTCCATCGTCTGTCATCAGTGGTTTAAGGTAAACAAAGGAGGACAGTTTCATGCCGATTAGCACCAAGATTCATGGGACTGTTCAATCAAGATCCAAATCGTTCATTTGTCAAAACACTGTGGTTCAGCTTTATTGGGTTTTGACATTAGGAAACGGTAACACTTGGTTAGTGTTTCAGTTTGCGGTGTGACCAGTTCTCAGGTATACAGCATGAGTAGTATCTCATGGTACATGAAGAAAGGCTGCTGTTGTTATGTGCTTCTGTGAAAACAGAGCTCCATCAACTGTTCTGACAAACGAAGTGAGACATAACAATATCACAACATATAATCATAGGCCATCATTGCAACGGGCAACACTTGGGAGCTTTTTCCTGTTACAACAGGAACCGAATGGATCAGGGAGGACGTGGTGATCGCACAGCTGTCTTCGCTCCTTCTGTCGTCTGGGAATGCTCCAACTTGCTTTACTTTCCATGTTGCCTTTCAAATGGAAACTACAGAGAAAAGCAGCACCACGTGACACTGAACTGGCATCTTTACTGTAAACTAACGGCAGGCACAGCAGTTCAAAATGCGTGATAAACATAATGGATTTTTAAATAAGTCTATATCAGTCTCGGTTCCTTTCAAATCCATTTTCCAGCAAGCATCAAAATAAAGAACATTTAGCACTGGCGGGCAGAATCATCTGCATGATCAAGACAAAAGGTTGTGCAACATATTCCATAAATAAATAAAGAGAAATTAAAAATTAAGAAAAAAAACAAACAAACTCATCTCTCTACCTCTCCACATGTAAAACGCAATACAAATCACCCTGGAGCCTTCAGTGGAAGAAAGTGGGATAATTTTCCTGTCACTTTCATCCTTGTCACGGTCGGGGCTGCCATGCTGTTTCAAGTCGGTTTTTGGGCCTTGTTGTGGTGCACCGCTTTAATTTGGAAAGATACCAAGTGTCTCAAATTCTTACTGAATATCTGTGGCCCTTTTTATAATCTGCTCTCTGCGTGCAACATGCAGAATTAACAATGCGTTATTAAAAGGACAGATCCTCCTACAATCCTTTGCCACTGCGTGATGCCACTAAGCTGTTGATACTTCTTCATCTGTGATGCTTTTGGATTTCAACATTTGAGAAGTTGCGTCACGTTGAAAAGCTCCAACTACTTGACCAGGCAAGCCCTTCTTTTCCTTGAGGTTTGCTCCTCCCCATAGCGTCAAAACAGTTCTCACAACGTTGTTGCTTGTTGGAGCTAAAAGTGGGAGAAATTTGTAAAATTGTAGTCCGGCTTGACATACTATGTGTAATTAAATATCCTCTGCATTATACTTATTCAATGTCAACAATGCAAGCTGCATTCTGCACTTAAGTAAAATAATGTGAGTAAAGTACAAGGTGTGGAACTTAAAGACACAGTTATTATAAGGCTCAGCAAGATTAGCTTTGACTGCAGGCTAAAGGAAGCCAACTGACATATCTCATCAGATGTGTGCTGTGATTTGTCATATTACTACAATATTTTGAAAGACAAACATCTACAGCACACAAAGGAGTTTGAGTTCAAACCTATGGTGCGTTTGAGTGGAAACCTCTTTGAGTTAATCATGCGGGTGTAAAATATGTAACCACACTGGAGAAACGACTTGGGGAAGGAAAAAAAACAACAACAACGGTCATTGGTGTATGGAGACTTTACCTTAACTACTGGAACTTATTGATTTATCAGTTAATTATTCATCACCCATTTCTTCCTTTGGAAAGAGCAGTGCTACGATTTGCAGGCAGGTCACATACCAAACTCGACCAGGCCTCCACCCCACATGCCCGTCCCTACCTACAACAGACTCTGCAATGCTTCATATTAGCCATCTTTGAAACCCCACTCGGTGTCACATTTCACCCTGTGATCATGAATTCTCCAACGCACAGCCCTGGTGCTTTGCTTTCCAGTTGCCCCGACTTGTGAGGGGCACACACATGCAACACGTCAGGACAAATGAG
The DNA here is from genome assembly GCF_027942865.1 of Odontesthes bonariensis. NCBI lineage: Eukaryota > Metazoa > Chordata > Actinopteri > Atheriniformes > Atherinopsidae > Odontesthes > Odontesthes bonariensis. The sequence continues at coordinate 10,687,360 of NC_134529.1, forward strand.
ACTGAAAAATGAAAGAGCCTAGAACAAACTGCCTGTTATGCGACAGGCGGTTCTCATTTACCCTTGCTCTTTGAGTGATGTGGTGTGTCAAGAGTACATTTTGGTACCAGGCTTTAATTATTAGGATACAGGATGGGAGCGAGTTAAGCCTGCTTGATGCTTTTTCGTAATATATTCTGCCTCCGGCAAAACACCCGAGATATAATTCTGATGGTCTGCATCACGACATCTAAAATCTGAAAAGCCGCACAGACAAAAAGGACCAGGTTGTTCTTCAACTTACTCAAAGTTGTCTTTACAGTAAACAGACCCCAACCAGCATCAACATACAGTAGACAACACAAGCAGCTCGCTCTGACCAGTCACAGAGCTCGTGGTTTCGATGTTGCATCCCCAAACCAGAAACATTGTTCATGTCAATTAGCTCTCACTGCCTCAGTAAAGCTACTCTGTGTCTTCATGAGACACCTCCTAACTTGGATGGAAGCACAAAACAAAGACCAACCAAGGAGCAATTGGCAAAACTCTGAGAGTATGAAACTGATGTAATGCACTTTGGCAAAGAGCTGTGTAATCTTTCTAAATGCCTTGTGGTTAACTTTTACTATGTGCTTGCATAGAGGAAAGAAGGCATAACTCAGGGGAATGTCTGGATGTGGAAGCACTGTTTCCCAGTCAAAAATACAGGCCCGAGTCTTAAGCACAGCTTAAAATATTTGCACTAACAGCTTTTCCTTGAGGTGTTACATGGGGTTATGATCATAGGCTGCATGAGGCTGCTGCAGATCCAGCAGTGTACGAAACACACCGGTCAGGACAGACTATTTAAAGCGGTGGACCCTTCATCCTCTTACCGTACCTTTGAGCTGCGGCAGCGGAGAAAGCTCAACCGGAGCGCACTGAGTGCGGTACTGCGATGAGCCTTGGGATTTTCTCTGCTTCTGTGCCTTCCTCATGGACTTCCTCGTAAAACCGTCCACTTTCTCGGATGCAGAAATGGCCGTAATCCCGTCCACTTTCTCGGGTACCGTGATGGCCGACATTTTGATGCATAAACTGACGAAGATCTCAGGCTGAAAATCAGATGATAGGTTTCCTCGTCTGCTCACATCAGCTTCAAATTCTGGTGCAAATAGTACGAGCTGACGCTCGTCTCCTTTACAAGTCTTATGTTAGTCTGTATGATCCAACATGGTCGGTATCGGGCTTAGACTGTGTCCATAAACTGCATTATTGGGGTATCTCGTAGTCGGAGATGCGGAACAATCTTCAGAACATGAACCGACACGCCAAACTAACACCCACGACACCGCCCGCAATACCACCGGAGTTATATGCACAAGATAAATATCACTAAGTTTCTAAATACTAGACTGCTTTTGCTGCTTCGTCGTGTTTGCAAGCGGTCTACCTGTTGCCAAACGTAGGTAACACATTGTCAATAAAATAAAAAAAAAGTTGACTGGATAAGACCCAACTGTGGCAAACCAGTACACCTCCTCTTGACAGCTAACGCACCTAGCTAGCCTGCTAAATTTAGCTAACGTTAACGTGTGCTGCTACGACAATTTACACCGTTGTCGAGGAAAGAAGTTACAAACGATAGTTGACGCATGTAATTCGTGTAGTTCCTCGTTAAAAACACAACCTCCACGACTTCAAGCCCCGGTTTTAATCCTGGTTGCACTTCCGCTGAGTATCTTTTAACAAGAACTATCCGCGATCGAAGTTAAATTACGTTTAACGGACTCATTTAGCAATCAAAAGTTAGTCGTATCTGCATAAAGGTGACTTTTACTTTGCAAAATTCCTCCCCGACTACAGTACGATATTTCTGTTTTCTCGGCCTCTAAAAAGACAGAGATACAATTCGATGTCGAGCCGAGCGGGTAGCCATAAACACTCCCGGGCGTTCCGTCGCTGTCTGTCTGCGCGCTGGACTGAGAAGCGCTGGCAGCCGTACGTCATTGATTGACGTTACTGAAAACCAATCACGGACGTAGATTTTTAAACTGGAAACTTTTTACACCAATCAAACAACGCGGAAAACGGGCCATGGACACGTGACATGTGAAAACAAATAGCTGACGTTGTTTTGTTGAATGAAGGCTGGTAGGCAGCTGTAGTAATCAGGTAAAGCTAAAGTGCTGATTATCTTAAGAATTTAAACATGTTTTAATCTCTATTTGCACGGGTCTCTATTCAAAGATGACTTTCTCTATTTCCAATGCATCTGCTCTCGAGATAACCCAAAGTACTCTCCATTTTCAATTGGAAAAAAAATTAGAAGCAATTCAAACAAGGTAGATGATGTTTAAACTCCCTGTTTAAAATTAGATTAAAAAGTGGAAGCTATGTAGAATTAAAGGACTATAAAATACTAGTTAAATCTGCATGGAATCAGTTAGAACATTTCCTTTCATACAAATAAAGAAGGGTAACAACAGAAGAAAATCGGATCAAGTTCAGCTGCACAATACAATTTCTTTTTACATATTGTCTTTAAAACTTTCATTAAACACAGGATAAGGTCTAGATAAGTTCAAAGGGGTCTTGAATCTTAAAAAGAGTTGCAGCACTGTCCCCTGTGTGTCTCATCACCGTTTATCGCTCAAGCAGACAACCAAAAACATGCCACACACACACTTAGAGAGAAAACCATTTTAAATTTAATAAAAATTTGACTCCAACAAATCTGTCAATTAAATACAAAGAAACCAAGCAACATTCTCTGGTTATTTTGTACATATAAACAACTTGAGCATCTGCTCAAGAGAAAACAAACTCCCCTCTCCAAAAAAAAAAAACAGATCATCATGTGTAACACTGATGAAAGAGGGTAACCCCATGCATGAAAACACCAATAAAAAGAAGAAATAAATGATTTGCGAGCAAATCGTTACAGCTGATCTGTCACCAGGTGACTTTATAATGCCACACAATGTAAAAGTTCATAGGAGGGCTTAAAAATGTGAAGCAAATAAATTGTGACTTTCATTTTTGCAAAATTTGCAATGTCCACATCTCCATGCAAATATATTTCCCTGCTGAATTAATACCGGATAAACCCCCTGAGTAGTGCCTAAGCATCTTTTAAAGGGTGTTAGATTTGAGCAAAATGGCAAATCTATTTGGCAACGTGCCAGAAATTCTGAACAGCCCCAGAAAATCGTGTAGGAGGTGCATCAAAAACTAGATTTCAATTAAAAGAAGAAAAAAACAAGAAAAAAAAAATCTCAATGTCAAAATCAAAGCATCAAATATTAAGAATGAATGTTTTAGTCAGTCTCTTCGCAACCCAGGCTCTCAGCGTTTTAAGAAGCTTTCTATCTTAAAAATATCCTTCGTAAAAATGTAGCATTTTATTGGTTCAAGTAGGTCACTCCAGAGGTGTTGTTGAAAAATACGTGGAGATTTTCTTCATGGTTTGCGGTGAACGGGTGATCTGAAAAAAGTAAAAAATAAATAAATAAATAAAAAGGTCAGCAAACAATAATTCTTTTCAAAATTATAAAAATCTATCATTTCACAACACAATGCTGTATAATGCGAGTTTTCAAAGTCCATAAGAGTATGCCTAACGTATCTGAGCTCTTAAACCTCCCCACAAACATTTAAGCATTTCTTTTGATAACTAAGGTAATATTTCCTCACATTTACGGAGCATCCTCTGAAACCATCGGACTCCCCCCACGAGGGGAGACCAGGCTCACGCTTTGAAAACCTTTGTTGTTCAACATAATTATAGACAAAGTACCTCAAGTCACTAAAACAAAAACATTTAAAGGAAATACACATGATCATGATTTATCAGCTAAGAACAAGTTCTTAGAGGAGGCAGGAAAATATGGTCTCATAGACCATGCGATAATAAATACACTTGTCCACAGATGTGAATATTTACCCTGATAAATAGACCTCAAAAGACCAATGAATCATCCCTAAAGCTTGTGTAGAAATAACATTTAGCATGTTTTTGTGTCTCTACAGTGAATTTACCAGAGTTGAACAAGAATTCAACATTTGTTTTTTTCAACATTCAATTCTGCTGTGCAGAAACTGTTAAATTACCTGTCAAATGGTGACGACTGTCAAACTTATTAAAAGTAAAGGTTGTGTAAGAAGACAAACTGACTACTAAACCTCAGAGTTGTGTACTTACTGATGAAGCTGCCGTCTTGCCTTCTTGCTTCTTACAGACACGGGGACTCTTAGGAGTATTGGGACTTGCTTGGCCGTTCCTCATCTTTTGGCTCATCTCTGACAACCAGTTTATTGCTCTGGGAGAGCAATTCTCCTTTCCACACTGTCTTGATGAGGATTGTATGCTGTCATCTGTGTGACAGTCCGTCTGTACCGGGCTCTCCTCAGGGGGGCAGCAAGCATCAGACACGGTGTGGTTCCTCTTGGCCGCAGAATAGAGTTTAGTAACATAGTCGTCCTGTTCCGTGTCCTCACAGCCCGCAGGTGAATGGTCACCAGTTTCCAGCCTGCGTTTGGCCCGTCGTTCCGTGGTAGAGGTGCTGCTCGCCGGGCTCTGAGGACATGGGCTCAGGACTCGGCAGGTTGGAGGGGTGGCCTGAGCGGGCCTGACAGCGTGGGTCGGGGATAACCACTGTTTGATGGACGATGGTGTTCTCTGACGAACAACAGCTGTTTTAGAGTGGATTGGTGATGTGGTGCTGGAAGGGAGGGGCAAGGCAGCTCCACTGGGGGCACATGCAGCAAGTTGGGGTGAGGCGAGGCCACCCAGACTCTCAGTCCTCTGGGTCTTGGCAGGGGTTGTCTCAGCTCTGTCTGAGAGCTCTGAACAAAAGCAGAAGTTCACATTAGTTCAGATGAGGCAAGCAGTCAGACATATTGTGCACCTTAAGGCAAGGCAGCAGTGAGTTGTGATTAAACACTTCCATATTTCACAAACTTAGGGGGCAGCTTACAGTGAATTAAGAAGGAGTTAACATTCTAAAAAACAAAAACACAAAGCCTGCCTTCATATGGTAGCTGAAAAGCAGGACATCACGAGGATGTACGGTAAGAGAAATACTAACTTGGGGGAGATATGGGACGTGCCCAGCCTACTAGGTTAGCCTCTCCCACAGATGACTGTGCTCCATCAGCTTCCCGGTGAAGCCGCCAGATCCGCACAGTGTGATCATCGGAGCAGGAAGCAATCTGCCAACAGAGCAGTGGGGTTTAAACAGAGGCTCATTAAAGCAACTCAGCCTCACTGCAGGGAGAAATACAAATCTCCCTATCAAGGTTTTACATGAGGCAAAAATTTGAAAAAAAAATATTGAGATCATGCTGGTTAGCAGGTTGTGATTAGTGAATTAGACAACCAGTGAGGTCTGCCGACTTACTTTTGTGAAATCTGTCGGGCACCAGACGACAGATGTCACTTCCTCGCTGTGACCCTGAAGCGTCATGGGAGGATGTTGAGGATCAGAGATCTGAAACGTACAAATTGTTAATAAAAGGAAATCATTTAATAAAAAACTACCAGACATGCTATTCCTCTACATCATTTGGCACCAAACATGAACAAAAGAGAGGGAATGTACCTTCCAAATGTATGTGTGGTTGTCACTTGAGCCACTGGCCAGGAACTGGTCGTCGGGGCTAACAGTGGACTTGACATAAAATGAGGAGTTCTGGTGGCCACTGAAGACTGCCACTGTGGGTGCAAAAGCATGCTATAATGAGGATCACTGACAAAAGCTTCAATCTGGAGAATAAACAAGCCCCAAAAAATTCGAAGTGAATTAACAGAAAAAACACAAACAACTAAAATGAGAAGGAAGAAATTGACAGTAAGAGTCGCATTGTTATCATCCCAGAAATAAGTTCATAAAGTAGTCCACTCAATAAATGTTCCAGGGACTTTTCCCTTTGGTGTACTCCAATATGTGGTGACGCATTTCAAAATGGCTGCCTGCCTGGCATGGTCTCATCATTAACCACACAATTTACTCCTGTTACAGACTTTAGATCAATACTTTAATATCCATATAGACTTAAAGATATTGAAATAAGCTTTTACAGTCACACAATTCATCTCAAGCTCTCATTTGTGTCAAGGAGACACTGTTGCTTTGTGCTCTGCTCTCAGTGACAGTTTAGGCAAAAGACATTAGCCCCATCTAGTGAGATGTTAGTGGTAAACTGGAAAATACCCAGCATGGCACAGATAAATAACATGTCGATCCAGTGAGGAGGCTGTGTTTTTATTTACCTGGAGCCGATTTTATGCCACAGACGTTGAACATGTAGATGCTGTCATCCGTGCAGTTACACATGACGTTGGATCTTGAGGAGTCCAGAACGAGTCCAGAGTAACCTGCAACACGTGCAAAAGGAGATTCAGCTTATTTGTGGTTGTTTGATTATTTCAGGTAAATTGATGTGCCTGACCGGCGTAGCGTACAACTAACCCAGTCGCATGCGTGTGCAGGACCCAGCATACGGGTACGTCTGCAGAGGTACGGGGTCGTGATGGTATGCAGTGTAGTTCTTCCTCAGATCCCACATCTTGACTACTCTGATAGAGGAAAAGGGGAAAAAAAAAAAATGAGCACCAAAGTCTTGCAGTAGCTTTTATGGACATTGCAAAGAGGCATTTTACCCATCAACGGCCCCTGAGGAGATGAGCGTGTGCTGATCCCGAAACAAAACCACAGTAACACTCTGCTGGGTATCCTGCAAATGAAATAAGTTTACACAAAGATGAGCCTTCCAATCCCAGACACCCCACTGTTCAGTTCTTTAAACAGCATCCGTTGTTGATGAACCTTACCACACTAGGAGCCATGCCCCGCAGGTTGCTCCGCCTCTTCTTTGTTTTAGAAGTTGGGTTCGCGTCCGCTTTGTTGTGAGCGCCGCTGATCTGCTTCACTTGTCTGTAAAAACCATCTGAAAGGAAGGCAGCAGTGTAAAGATACAGCCCGACCGAGTTCTGCACCTGCTTCACAAGGCTGGCTTCATTTGTGATAGATGTCAAGCAAAAAAATAAAATAACCCGAAAAACATTTCAGACGTTCTAAAACTGAATTAGCTGAAGTCTCTGGTGCATACCTTTTTTGCTGCACCTGATATCCCAGACCATAATATTACCATCCCGAGCTCCGGTGCAGAACACAGCTGTTTAATAGAAGACAAGGCGTCGGTCATGTGACAAAATAAAGCGTCATTATTGCAGAAAGTGCTCAATATATTAGAAGATCTGTTGAGCAACAACAACAACAACAAAAAAATTCTCAACATTACCAGTGTTTTCTCATGTCTTTAAAGAGGACAATATAAAAGAAAAATAATCAGAGTAGAGGACTGCATTGAGAACTTTAATGTTGCTGCAGGCAGGACAACAGGTCCCGTAGTAACATTAGTTCCCGTACAGAGCTTTACAATAGAAAACCCAAGCAGGAAGAGTCACACATACAGGCAAATTTCTCTACTGTGAACAGTATTAACTAATTAAATAGAAGACAAGAAAAGGCAAAAGTATACCTTTCTCTTCAGGTGTAAATGCAACCGACTTCAGGCTGCAGAGATGGCCCTTAAAGCTGCCCAACAGCTCCCCAGACCTTACATCCCACAGCCGGGCCATCTGGTCCCCTGCAGCAGTCACCTGAGGGAGGCACACAGGACCAAAACAGGTTGATGGAAACAAAATGGAAGGAAACAAAGAGCTTACAAGAAGCTTCATATGCAGATCCAAATGACAGGGTACATGCTGTAAAATAAATCAGTGGAATGCATTTGCACTTACCAGCTGAGACTCCCCTGGTACCCAAGCAATGTCAAAGACCGCATTCTCATGAGCCAGCCACTCTGTAGAGTTCACACCCAATTATCCACCAACATCTCGTAGTTATGCAAAGAACAATTCTGAACAAAGTAGTTTTCTACAAATACCTTTAAGGAGAGAGTTTTCTCGGCTCTCTGTGTTGTAGATCCGAACCACGCCTTCTTCATTAGCTGCTGCCAGGACATTCTGCATGTCTCCGGCTAAAAGGGGGAAGAGTCCCTACTGTTAATAAGTGAAATGAAAACTTTGCCTCGTTCTCAGCAGAGATGTTGACATATGCAAAGGGTTTACCGGAGGAGAAAGCTAATCCGAATGGTGGCACAGTGTCGCCCATGTTCCCGTAGGAGATGTGCTCATCATGTCGGACGCACTGGTAGCCTTCTAGCAGTGAGCTCAGAGGTAACTTGGAGTAAGAATCTGCGGGGCGAGCTGGGCAGAAGGAATGAAGCTCACTTAGTAATTAGAAAAAAAAACAGGTTTAAGTTATTCTACTATTCTACAAATGTGACATCTTATTTTCATTAGACAATGTTTGACAAGTCGGTAAAGCTTTCCATTGGAATCCTGTTTAATGTAACAGTCTAGTGTCCAAAACCTGTCACCAAATTCTTGCTTGCACAAGAAAATGATAATCCAAAGATTGATATAGTTTATATACGAGGTTACACATGTTATTTGTGGACAAACTATTAGTGCACAAGCCTGGTAGACACATCCCCAGGAGCCCTATGCTTGAAATGCAATATATCTTCTAAAAAAAAAAGAGACTCAGAGCAACCATTACACAGTGGAGATGTAATTAAACTAAAAAAAACTGACAGAAAAGCAAAGCAAAGCAACAACACACTTTCACACAACCCTAAATTGGTCATTTTGATGCTGGTGTCACATTTTTATAAAAAGAATAGTAAAGATTTATCAAGTTGAAGCAAAGAAATGCAAAACTACCCAAACTAAATGCAAACAACCACAATGATGTGAAAAATAATTTTTTTTAAAAAGAGACAAAACAACCAAACTGAGGCACGGAATTACAAAAATGGAACAAAAACGTAGATTAAATGATCAGAAAATCACAGAGATGACAGAGAAAGGCAAATATATTTAAAACACACAACAGGAGTAAAAAACAACAACAACATATTATCTAATAAAGTGTGTGCTTAAGGTAGTTTTGCACTTAGTTTTGTGCCACATTGCAGCCATAAACTGTTTTTACTGATCAAGCTACAGTATAATCACCCTTGGTGCGTTTCAGTAAATCATGCATCTCCATTTTAATATTTGGACCGAAGCGTTGGATTATGTTTTAGTGTGTATGGCAGTGTGACTGTGTAGTTAAATCATGCTGATTTAGTTTGAGGAAACTTAGAAGAAACATCACGTTGCATTAACAGCGCAAGCTAACGTGTTAGCCTGTTAGATCCAACTGCCAAAGCAACAGAAACGCACCAACGATCTCATTTCTGCTTTAGCAGCTTTAACGCCTGAGACTTAGAAATAAATATGAGGTTATATTCCCCTCCAGCAAGGCCTCGCTAAGATCCACCAGCAGCCGTCGTACATCGCACAATAAAACCCCAAAGCACTCCTCGGAAACTGTAAAGACCCCCAAGACGCATCGTGCCTCACCATTCTGCCTGCGTCTCCCCACTCCTCTGTCAACCACTGAGCGGAAAAGCATCCCTACACTCCAGCCGAAATAACTGTTGATACCACTGAGAAGCTTTTCAGATCGTTGGCTGTTTGTCCCCCTTCCTTCGTGTTGAGGCTGGGTGTCTTTCCCGCGAACAGATGAATAACTAAATTCCCCGCTAAAGCCTGGTCTCGGGCTGCTATTGGCTCAGACAGCCGCTTCCCCAGCGGGAGAACTTCCGCTTCCGCTTTTTCTGAGCAGCGTCTTTTTCAACTGCACTTTTAAAAAGTGGACAGAATAATCTGCGATGTTAGCTGCCTCTTCAACGTACATGTATACACACTATATGTTTATACAATACATACAATAATTTTCTTCATATTGCACCATGCATAGGATACAGTTTGTTAAACTTTAATGTGCTGGGTGCAACATATCAGGGAAGGTTATATTTAAACATGTCCCGATGTTCATAGATTCTGAATGTCTTTCTTTGGAAGCAGAGGAGTATATGTTCTTTAGAGATACTTCATTTGAATTTGAATTTAAATTAATTAATATGATAGGCCCTCATGTGGGTCCTAGACACATGCAAAAAGACAAAGCACTGAGAAAAAACATTTGATAACACAAATACACGAAAAAAACAAAACGTTTGACAAGCACTCCTACCTATTCCAGTACCTCACGGAGAGATTTTTCTCCCTCAACTTTGAACTTGTCCTGTATTTTGCGTATAATATTTTAACATAACTAATGACAGTTGTAAAATAATTCTGAATCGAGTAAAACCACAAGTACTAAAGTTCATAAGTAGATGCACTGTATTCTGTTTTTATCAGACCATTGTAAATATACCTACAGTGCAATGTGGTACTTGAATTGCATTTATATTAAGTTTTTTATTTTATTTTAAGAAAGTTAGTTGTGTCACATAGCGAATAGCTTTTATTTTGAAAAGTCAAACTTCCGACCGGATGTAGCATCGCTGTAAAATGGCTTATTTTGAATGTTGAAACCACTTGAACAGTGACATGCTAAAGCTCCATGTGTACTGTCAAGCTTTAAACTGAACAACTAAGCAGCAATGACGCTTTCAACAGCACGTTCATTCTTGTCAGAGGCTTGTTATGGGGAGCAAGAGCTCGACGCTAACTCCGCTCTCATGGAGCTGGACAAAGGTGCGTTAGCTAACGTGCTAATGAGTTAGCATATGTCTCATTGCTTGTGTTTCAATCATGTGCTTAGTGTTCTCTTTGTAATTTGTTGAATATTACTGATCCCATGAAAGCGACCTACTTTTCTGTGACTGGAGTAATGTCTGTAATTGCAGGGCTGCGATCGGGGAAGCTCGGAGAGCAGTGTGAGGCTGTGGTGCTGTTCCCCAAGCTCTTCCAGAAGTACCCTTTCCCCATCCTTATTAACTCAGCATTCCTCAAACTAGCAGACATCTTCAGACTTGGGTATGGTGACGTAATAGATTATTTGTTTTTAAGGTATAATGTTTTAGTTGCAATAACTTTCCATTTCAGAAGCCACATATTCCAGATAGTAAGAACCGTGTAATAAGCTATCACAAGAGAGAGCAAATATTATGGATACTGCTCTATAATTCACTGTGGAATTCAACAGCACAACTTCTCAATCAAACTTAATTCGTAAAGCATATTTCCAGATAGTGATTACAATCTGATTAAAACAGTAGAAATATAATGGTGGCAGATTCTGACATCTATGTACAAATTAAATTAAAGAAGGTAAAAAAAAACCACTTTCAGTAAGTTGAGCAGAAATGACCCCCTGTAACATTAAGATTTTATTTGTTGCAGCATTCATGTGTTAAACCACATTGCTTCGAGCCTCATAAATTGACTACTGGAGGTATATTACCCAAACTACTCGGATTAACTTGACTTGATCAGATATACAGTCGAGAGAAACTCATAAACCTTTAATCCTCTGGGGACACGCCATGAACAATGGATCAGTGTTGACTTTAACAGTTCCACAAATCCGTCTCTCTTTTCAGCAACAACTTCCTGCGTCTGTGTGTGCTGAAAGTAACGCAACAGAGTGAGAAACATTTGGAGAAGATTCTCAACGTGGATGAATTTGTTAAAAGGGTGTTTTCGGTCATTCATAGCAACGACCCTGTTGCCAGAGCCATCACTCTGAGGTAAAGCTGTACACTGTGCTTGCTGGCACAGGATGCACTTATAACACATTAATGATGCATGTTTAACAACTTGCAGTGCTTTTCAGTCACAGAATATTCAGGATGAACTATTTTCTTTCTGCTCTTTCTGTTTAGGATGCTCGGTAGTTTGGCATCTATCATCCCTGAGAGGAAGAACGCCCACCACAGTATTCGACAAAGCCTGGACTCTCATGACAATGTGGAAGTGGAGGCTGCTATCTTTGCAGCTGCAAGCTTCTCTGCACAGTCAAAGTAAGAAGAATCATCGCTAAAACTGAGCTGTGATGTGTGAAAAATTTGGTATTTGCACAGTTTAATGATCGCGTTTTATTGTTTTTAACTTTCAGGGACTTTGCTGCTGGAATTTGTAACAAAGTCAGCGAAATGATTCAAGGTAAAATATTCAATCACTGATCATATCAGAGCTTACATTAAGACAATGAACATGGGTCCAATTACTTTTTTTCCAGAGATATTTATACTAAATTCAGAGATAACTCTATCCCCTTCAACCCTGTCCAAATGGGCCTTTTTCATAATTTGCATTCCTCTTTGATCTCTGCTTCCACAACAGGTTTAGACACTCCAGTGGAGCTGAAACTGAAGTTGATCCCAATGCTGCAACACATGCATCATGATGCCAGCTTGGCATCCAGCAGCAGAGAGCTTCTACAGCACCTGGTGAACTCTTACCCATCCACCCCCATGGTCATCGTCTCACTGCACACCTTCACTCAGCTAGCTGCCTCCTCCCTCATTGATATCCCCAAGCAGGTAGCCCCCTGTTACAAGCAGAGCACTAACTCATAGGCTTTTGTTATAGAAGGATACTCAGAAATGCAGGCCTTGAACTTTTTGCTGTTTTTGTTCAGGTTTACGCTCGTGTACCTTTTAAAAAAGATAAATGACCGATTCCTCACTCGACTCATTATCTGTCCAGTTGCAGCTCCTCCTTCAGTACCTGAGCAATGATCCCAGAAAAGCTGTGAAGCGGCTCGCAATTAATGACTTGAAACTCCTGGCTAAAAAGGCTCCTCACCTGTGGATCAGAGAAAATACTCAGGTAGAGAAGCAGACTGTTAGGTTGAAGGATTGTCTTGCTGTGGCTTTAAATCTGCATGTAATCTAACAAGTTTTTATCTCTGCAGACTCTGTGTGAGTGTGCTTTGACCATCCCTTACAACAGTTTGAAGCTGGGGATGTTGGCTGTCCTCTCCACCCTCTCTGGAACAATAGCAATCAAGCAGTATTTCAGTAATACAGCAGGTAACGTAAAACCTTTCCCTTTTTGTATGGAGTTATTTTATTCCATTAAGCTTTTATATGGTATTTGAGTTGTGGAAAAAGTGGACTCTGAATAGAGTCTGTAAAACTTTCCTCTCAGGTGGCTCTTCAGTTCCTCCCAAGCTCACTGACCTGGTTAAACTGGCACAAGAATGCTGTTACCACAGTAACCTGGCAGTGGCTGCTCACGGGGTCATAATTCTCTCCAACATTGCCATTTCCTGTTCGGAAAAAGGTTAGTGTCTGTGGACAAAAGCCTGTTTGAGGGATTCCTCTAATAATATCCACCAGTTAATGCTTTCCTCTCAGTCACCTTGATGTGTTCATATCATTTAACACTGCTGTGTGAATTATGTCCCTCAGATATAATACAGTTGGAGCAGGACACAGTTTTGGGAGTGGAGTCCCTTCTGATGCTGTGCAGTCAGGATAGCAGCCCCACTGCACAGGCCACCCTGAAAGTAAGACTGCATCCTTTAAGCACAGGGCTTAGTATGCAAGCTCAACACAGTTGACACAAACATTATGATGTAACTCATAGTTCCTAAATGCCTAACACGCCACGTCAGGTTTGTGGCATTGGTTACTTATTCATTCTCAATAAAACAATAAAACAAACAGTCAAGGTTAATACGACACAAACATATCCGGCCAATTTTGCCAATTTGTGGGGAAGTGCAAACTTTGAAAGGCTGACAGTTTGGAACAATGTTGATCTTAACCTCGGCATTAAGAAACGCATTATTTGCTGAATGTGCTGATGTGGTCAAGTTGAAGAATCGCAGTATCTGTGGGTGCTTGCCGTGTTTCTCCCTGTGACACATGTAACATGTCTATGTGTGAAACAGATACTGGCATCTATCATCAAAGTGATAATAATGCATCTTGAAAATGTTGATGCAATTCATGTTCAAGTGAAATGACATATGCGTCACTCCAGGTCATGATGGGATCTGAAAAGCCTGACGTGGCATCATAAATTAAACAGGGTTTCCAGTCTCCTCACAGGGAGGAAGACTGGACCAAAAGCTCAGGCATCGTTATCTGGACCGAAAAAGCTTGATCAGTGTGCACCCTTAGACAAATCCATAGTTTCAACTGAGGAGGTCACTGTTATTTTAGGAGTAGTGCACCCATAATTATCTAGAACATACCTCCTTGTCATCCATGTCAACAATCAAACCATCGATGCTTCTCATGCTTAAGGATGCTTCTTCAAATGGATGCGCCTTTGTCACGTCTTTTGGCCAGGAAAGAGTCCTTCCTTGTATTCCAAAAACGCATGAAGGACCGGGCCTAACAAGTGGACAAACCCCACAGCAACGGTCTCGTTGTCAGTTACACCCCTACTCACTCAACAGTCGGCTAATAAACAGCTGTTGGGTATTTATACTTTGCTCTCTGTTGATGGAACACATTGCAATACCAACAACTTTATGGAGACAACAGATGATGAAAACAAACTCGGTTACATTTAAATGCACAAGACAAAGACATATCCATCACCAGTGCAGAAGTACTGTGGGTGTTTAGAGAATGTCGAGGACACACAGAAACGTCCTTAATATTTCACGGAACACTGAACTAAGTCCCTTTAAAGGATCTTCAACATTGAAACAGTCTTAAAGCTGCCGTCGGCAACTTTTTTTTAGTCATATTAGCTTGAACTGTCATGGGATTCTGGAAGTAGAATATTAAATAGGCTGTTTAGGAAAAATCCCTGTTCTGTAGCTCCCTCTAAAGCCTGTAATTGTGCTTGCAAAAATCGAGCGCTCCCGGCTGTTTTTAACCAATCACGTTAGGTTTATTATTTATCTATTATCTGAGCAGAACAGTCACCAACCACGTCTTCCATGCTGAACGTGAGTCTGCCCCCAGCTTGTGTGCGCGCACACTGGTGTGAACCCACGTGCACAACCTCGTCCACAGAGGGGGAGGGGTTTGGGGGGCGGTTTGGAGCTTGGTAGAGGTTGGGGGAGGGACCTGAAAGTTGTATCAGTTCGCATTTTCCGACTTTAGACTCGGAATTTTGAAAACCTGCCGACGGCAGCTTTAAGGTTTGGTGGCTGTTAAAAATCCTGCCTATATTCCTATCCTATATTCTATGAAGCGCCCCTTGTTTTAATTGTGACTCAGCCTCCTACTTCCTCTTTTGTTTGAACCATAGACCAACCTCACCTCACTGGTTAGGCTGCTAAAAAGCCGACCCCACCTCAGCCAATCAGCTGTGGAATTCCTGCTCGGGCAGCTCCACTTATCCTGTGACTCCTCTCGCATCCTCATGTGCCACGCTTTGTCGGCCATCGCCACCCACCTGCCCGTGCTGGGAGACGGCATGCTGGGAGATCTAGTGGATCTCTTCCAAGTGGCCAGTCACTCCTCCACTGGCGAGCAGCAAGAGCTTCTGGTGAGAGATGTTACACGAGTCACATGTCAGCTGCTGTTGAAAGAGTCAGTTGGAGGTTACATCACTTTAATGTTTGCTTGTTTTATTGCTTGTATGTCACAGATTTTGGAGTTTCAAACTCACCCCCCCCCCCCCCCCCCCCCCCTATTGTGATGGTTCCAGGTTTCCTTGGCAACAGTAATTTTTGTTGCTAGCCAGTCATCTCTGTCAGCTGAAGTGAAGACGGTCATCAAACAGCAGCTGGAGAAAGCTGCTAACGGCTGGACCGTGTACCGCATCGCACGCCAAGCCTCGCGCATGGTGAGCAGATGTTTTTATAGAAATGGTGTCACAAGGAGCCACGGAACGGGATAATAAAGTTCTCACCTCAATCCGCAGGGATGTCACGAGTTCTCCAGCGAGCTGTATCAGTGCCTGCGGACTCGAGTGGCCTCGGAGCACTTCTACTTCTGGCTGAACAGCCTGAAGGAGTTTTCCCAGGCTGAGCAGTGCCTGAGTCACGTAGAAGACAGAGACTACAGTGGAGCCATGACTGCCATCGCCGAAGCCCTGCGCTCCTACCAAAAGGGCATCGCCTCGCTCACAGTCAGTTCACTGCCAGGCATCTGCTTGTCAAAAAACATTTAATGTTGCACCTCTTTCACTAGTGACAGCAGTGCTTAGAGCTGTTAAAAGTCAACTCTGGAGAGTGGTGCTATTGGAGCTGATTTCACATCAACTCAAATTCCTACTGACTGCACGCACCAATCCAGGGCTGTATTTGGTTGGGTCAGCTGAACAAGACGCGCATAACTATTTATCTGTCGTGTTTATGAACGTTTATCTGATTAATCTCTTCTTGCAGGCTGCCAGCACTCCTCTGAGCCCACTCACATTCCAGTGTGAGTTCATTAAGCTGCGGATCGACACTCTGCAGGCACTGTCGCAGCTCATTTGTACCTGCAACAGCCTGAAGACCAGTCCTCCGCCAGCCATCGCCACCACCATCGCTATCACTTCAGGCAACGACTTACAGCGCTGTGGCCGCATCTCGGTGCAGGTAACCTGCTGAAGTTTGACCTGCACGGAATTTGGGCTTTTTCAGTTGATTGGTATTTGGTGATGATGGGGAGTAAAGGGCACAGACCTGCGACTTTTGGCTGCATGGTGCGACATGCAGGGAACAGATATGTGTGAAAATTTTGCAGCATGTGGGAGGCTATAGGTCAGAATTCAGCAGGAGCAGAAGCTATGCTGATATTTTAGGCTGGCTGCTGTGTCATGATCTAGTGTTCCCTGTTATATAAGTTAGACATGAATTAAAAACAGTCATGCTTTGTAGTTTACTGATGAGCAGGATTTGTGCATCCATGAAGAATAAATGTGCCCTGATTTTAGTTAATCATGCTGTTCCTCTTTTTTTCCAGATGAAAGTATGCATGGATGAGTTCAGAAGTCTCGCTGCTCGCTACGCTGATTTACACCAGTCATCATTTGATGCTGATTATACCACCCTTCGCAATGTGGAGCTGTATCCTTAAGCAATCATTAGCACAGTCACACTTTTCTCTTTAAGTATCCTCTGCTTTCTGCGGTAATTTGATGCTCTTTAACTGTCCGTCCAGACAACAGCAGAGCTGTTTGCTTGTCTCCCATGTAATCGAAGCTTTGATACTGGACCCGCAGGCAGCCAGGTGAGAGCTGCTGTCGTAGCTGAATCGTAGAGTCTGTTGTGATCTGTTTCCAAATTTAAATAAAACTCCTACGCTTCAAAACAACTTAAATTACCCTCTTAGTTTGAATGAGAACAGGCCGATTCTCTGTGGTGGTCAGTAATGTGTATTAGTTGTACTGAACTTGTTGGGGAATGTGCAATCTTGCTGTGGCCCTTCAGAAATGACACATTTACATACTCGTGTATTTTTCCAAATTCTTTTTTATACCTCACTTCCCCCACAGATGTCTGTGTCATATCGTCTCTGTTTCTATAATGTAGTTTTCAGGAGTACGGCACTCTGGGGTCCGTTCAGACGGAAAGTGAATACGAACGACGGATGATGTCGGTTTTTAACCGCGTGCTGGAGGAAGTGGAAGGCCTCACCAAGAAGCATCCTCCTGTGTCACACTTGGTAAGGTGAACAGTCATCCTCGAGTTCTCAGGAGCTTCTGTGGTTTCTCTAGCAGTTTTGCTGCAGTGGGTTTTGATATTATGGCTCAATAGTTGTGTTAAATGCTGAGTTTGCATCAACTAATATCCATGTAGCTTGTTTATTGAGCTCACTTTATTCTAGTCCTACAATTTTCCTTGTTTTCTTTTAAGTTTGCCTTTAGATGGTGTTTATTTTGTGCAAACCTCTCTTGATTATTTATTTTTTTGTGCCGTTTGTTTTTCAGCATACAGGTTGTCTGTGTGACGCCATCATAGCTTTGCTCAAGGTACCGCTGTCTTTCCAGAGATATTTCTTCCAAAAGCTCCAGTCAACCAGCATCAAGGTAACCGTTTTTGATTCTTCTAAATAGATCAACACTCAGTTAAATAAGCAATGCGCACATCCTTATCTTGCAATGCAATTCCAAACCAACCACACATGACTT
This sequence comes from Odontesthes bonariensis, assembly GCF_027942865.1. Lineage (NCBI taxonomy): Eukaryota > Metazoa > Chordata > Actinopteri > Atheriniformes > Atherinopsidae > Odontesthes > Odontesthes bonariensis. The sequence continues at coordinate 10,705,262 of NC_134529.1, forward strand.
GCCGTTTGCTTCGAAGTAAATGTTTCACCTGATGTTTGTTAAAGATACACCAGGAGTTTTACTTTGCGATTACTTTACGATTGATACCACCCACCATAAGTCAAACTCTTATTTTTAACGTTCACAAAAGTTTTTTCTGGATAGTGAACTGAGTAGCTGATTTAAGTGCAAATAGAATCAACCGAAGAAGAATACATTTTTACTCTGGTTTTTATTTGGCTGTTTGTTCGTGTTGGATCACAGCCCACTTGAACAAAAATCACTCTTTTCGACGACATTTTTCCAACAGTTCTTGCGAGGTTTATTCACTTGTGTGTTTTGTATTTTTCCAGCTTGCTCTCTCCCCATCACCACGCACACCAAGTGAGCCAATCCCAGTGCAGAACAGTCAGCAGCTGACTCTGAAGGTAGAAGGTGTGGTGCAACATGGATCAACCCCAGGACTCTTCAGGAAGATCCAATCTGTCTGCCTCAATGTCACCTCAGTTCTGCAGAGCAAGACGGGGTCTGACTACAAGGTGCGTCACTTCATTTGTTCGGTTTTTTTTTCTTGCAAACCACAAATAGCATCTTCTTTTAAATTCTCCTTTCATTCATTTACTGAAAATCAAGTCAAACAGCCGGAACTGATGCGGTAGATTATAATATGTTTTGTTTTCAGATTGCGCTCGATACAAAAACGAATGAGATCGAGCAGCGTGTCGAACCGCACAACGACTACTTCAGCACCCAGTTCTTGCTGAACTTCTCCATCCTGGGCACCCACGCAGTCACTGTGGAGGCATCTGTGGTCGATGAAAGCGGCATCGAGTGGAAAACGGGGCCGAAGACAATGGTGTCTGTCAAGTCTCTGGAGGATCCTTACTCCCAGCAGCTGCGCCACCAGCTGCAGCAAGGTGGAGCTCAGCCTGCCCCACAGAGGGGTGCATACGCTCGCTTCTAGTCAGTTCGCTCCCAGCGTTTCTCACGTTGCGAGCCTGTGTACTTGACCTGTCTTGTTTTGTAGAAAGAGAACATGTACAATTTTTTTTTCAATGATTAAAAGACCATATTTCATTAGAATGCTAATGGGTGTTCTCTTTTTCAAATTGATTTCAAGGATATTCGGAATAATATAAACATTTATATGCGCAGTTTATCACACCAGAAGATGGGAAGTAGGCTACTTCTTTCAATTGTCTGCCTATTTTCTTAATCCAGTTGTGTTTAATGTATGCAGTAACCAGTAGGACAGCGGATTCCTGAACGTCCTTGGCCTCGTCTTTTCCACATAAAAGCTGTAACGAAGACAGCCATCAGGGGGCAGACTATCACTGAACATCACTGTCTGAAGGGCTCTGAAAGGCTTTTGGTGCCAATTCCAATTAATCAGTGAGGGGGGGAGCAATCAGACACTTCTGGCTGATACTGTACAAAAAAATCTTATGTCTCAATGAATATTTAGTTATTTTCAGGAACAAGAAGATGCCGCAAATATAACATTTAACCATAAAAAACTCAAAGAGCCCAAGCGGTCCGCTTCAATAGCTGAGTGCTATTTCTGACTTAAATGGGGCTAAATACGTTCATATCAGGGATAAAGTACTGTACCCACACTGATGATGTTATCTAAAAAAAAATGGCATCTTCCAAACGTGAATGAGTCCGAATCACTCCACACGATTTAATCATGAATTTGGAGGTGACATGCAGTTTCTTTTTTATACACACTAAAACCATCAACGCTTGACAGCAGGGAGTCTGCGCACTTCGAGACTCCGAGACGAAAAGCTGGCCTCAAACGAACACCAGCGTCAAGCCGGAAGGAATAAGAAAAGTAGTTCGGCCCTGGATCTTCAAAATTAATGTCGGATTATGACCACAAGTAAGCCACAGACATTTGTTTGATCAATTCCTGCTTGATATAGAAAAATCTAGAAGTTTTAGGTCAATTACAATAAAAACTCTGTAGTCTTTGGTTGTGTCCTCGTGCGTTTATATTCCCCGAGGCATGAATCCAAATGGATTTATTGCAGACCAAAACTGACAACTTTGTGCGTTTAGTTCACCCCAAGAACTAATCATTTCATGTACAAGTTTGTTGTTAATTTCAGACGAATGTTAATTTCGAACCAACTCCAAGGTTCTCAAATAGTTGAGTTAGTGCAAAAGATTGAACCTAAAAAAAAAAAGGTTTAGAAAAACAATCTTAAAACAGTCTTGGTTGTTTGTGATATTGCATATAATTCATGAATATATTTGTCAAATATTTATATGAAATATTTGAAAGAGGATAAATGAATTTAAGATTGAGCCGCTCCAGCCCCACCTGAACTGGAATAAGTGGGTATAGAAAATGGATGGCTGTTACTAAATGATTGTTTTAAACAAACAGTAAATAGGGCAATATAGGAAACAGTTATTGATGATTTACATTATTATACAGAAAACAAATATGAACGTTCGCTGATTATTAGTTTACACAGAGTGTTTTATATATCTATAAATTCATATAATAAACATAATCTAATTCAGGGAATGGTGACCATGTTAACAAACTCAATATTATATACATATTTGAAAACCCCTTTTTACTTGTAAATGTTCCAATAACTAGATCTTGCAATAAAACTTCCAAATTGTATCCAATTTTATTTGAGTTGTGCAACGACATGGTATAAAGGCGTTCATCTAACTACCAAGGCTCATTAGTTACATTAGGATTATTATTCTATGGCATTTTTACATTTATTATCAGCGTTTTTACTCCGTTAAACTTTACAGAAAACAGATTCTGGGGGCAAAACCGTCTAAAGTCTCTAAATTGACCAGTGCATGGAAAAATATATTGGCTTTGTGGCGTCATGTTTTTATTTTGAAAGGCAGACTGGGACTCGTTTCCGGTTTTGTTGTGTTGATCCTTTGTGTACATTGCCGCGATGTGAATCGGGATCTGGAGAAAGATAACGGGTCCTGCCAGCAACGTAAAGAAAAAGAAAAATCGCTGTTCCTCGTATTTGATGCGCACATGTATATCTTGCGTGGCGGTGGTCTAACGTTCTGCGTTGAGCTCAGGCCCGCGTGGACAGCCTCCCTGTCGTCTTCTCTAACGGGAGCTCAGTAGCTAGCTGAGTTAACGGTGATGATGCATCGAAGGATTTATCCCGGTGTCTCTGACTGAGATGGAGCCAGCGACGATTAAGTGGAGCTGCTTGCTAGCCAGCTAGCGAGCTAACGGCGCCCGCCGGGATCCCCTGTGCCCGAGCAGACCTGGATAGCTAAATGGGTGGAAGTGCGGTTTTATCGCAGATGATTTGCTGTAACGCTATCACATCCTTGCATCTCAGCCCCAATATTTGATTGAGTTGACATGCCAGCCAGCAAAAAATTGCTAACTTAACCGTTTAGGTTAGCTACACGTGACACAGTTTATCTCGCTTCAACAATTAGTAACACCTCTGACCGTCCTTGGATGCTTCAGAGACATTAATTGGGTGAGTAACACGAGCTACCAGAGTTTTGCAACTAAACTACAGGGTGGGACTACACTCTGGATGAGCCACACAGATATTCCGCTTTGCGCCATCCAGCGCCCGAATCACCGTCTGGTAGTGTATCTTAAAATACCTAACAATGTACGCCTTTGCGCTGCTTTTTTTTAATTTTATTTATGTCGCTGCATTTCGCCTTAACGCAGAGACACACGGGTTGACAATTCTGTCTTGTTTCGTAGCATTTGTTTCCGTTGTGCTAACTCACCCTTCTGCTAGCTAGCATGTGAATACTCTACGTCCCCGGCGAATGGTCCTTTTAAGGTGCCGTCTTAACATGTATTACTTTGACGGCTTGGCAGCCAGCGAGCAGGCGGTCTCAAATACCCAAACTCCATCTTCAGAAATAAATGCTCTTGAATGATAATCAGCATAGTGTCCTCTAAGCGTGCACTGCATATAAATGCCGTGAAATAGCCTTATCCTAACCAGTTAGCGGTGTAACATCACATTCTGTGACTTATCAGATCCTGTGACCTGTACTGAGGATGTTTCAACTTAACTTTATGTTATTATTTTAGTAGCGCTTTCTAAACAAGGTGGTGCCTCGGTATTTATATAGCATCACAAATCAGGGGTGAAAGAAGCAGATTTAACTCGAACACCTTATCCAATATTGTGTAAATATTCCATTATAAGTACAACTCCCACCTGATAAATTCATGTAAATAATGATTATGTCAATTGTACTGAAAGCTTATCGTGTGCTGGTTTGCTCCCTGATTGGAAATGTATCATGCGAATGTTGGGAAGTTTCAGAGTGAAAACCAGCACGTTGCTGCTTGAGCTCAAGTTAGTTTATGTACAGTTTGAAATAAAGAATATCATATTTGAAGGGCCCCCAAGATGATTTATGGGGGGATGAAAGGTGGAAAAAGCAAAGTACCGTTACACAAATGTGTGTATTGTTTTTAAAGTTTTTCACAAAATATGCAAAAGATAATTCCTTGTAATGTTTGAGAGATTTCTTCATTTTTGTTTACAATATGGGAAGCAGAGATGTGACCTTGACTGAGCCCTGCTGTCCAGAAGGTTTCTTTGGGTATTATTACTTTAATCTTGGAGAGGGTTTGCAGAACGTTGTTTGCATGACTTTTCTATGAAGAACAAAACCAAACCAAAAAGAAAAGTCTGCCGGTTGTCCGGTCAGCTGGCTTGAGCAGGCACCTCCCACCACTCCAGTTGAGCCCTGCTGGGGTTCCTCTGCATTGTCTTCTTTGTTTTAGAAAAGGTTTCAGCATGAAATGACCCGGAAGCATGTAAGTGGCGGGCATGATAAGAGCTGGTTGAATTCTCCAACTGCTAAGGAAGGGAGCTTCGGTGCCTCTTCTATTTTCTCCTTTTAGCAGTAGAGTCAATGAACCAACCTTCATTAAATTAGAGGAGATGGAATCCTCCCACAGTTCTTTACAATCACAACATCCAAAGCAATGCTCGATACATGTGGGTAATTAAGAGGCTAGCCCTCCTACCCGTTGTGCTTTGACCTCATGAGGGTTTCAGCTGAGGTCAAATGAAATTGTTCAGGAAAATACCCTGGACAAGATTGAATACATTTAATTTACTGTCGTAGAGTTGGGACATAAAAAAACCGAAGGCCTTTCATTGCATGCGGAATACGTACAACCCCCTCAGATGAGCCGTCAACATTTTTATCTCTTTCTAGGAAATCTCTAAAATTAAATTACATTTGATTAGCTTTTTTGTCAATCCTGAGCCGGATGTTTACGTATAGTTTAGGTGACGTTTAAATACGCAGATGATTCGATGGGGACTTTAACATGGTCTAAAATTGAAAAAGATTGTTATTTTAGTTTAGATAGTTTAGAATCTTTAGAATTTTTTTAAAATTAACTTAAAGCTGTAAAAATGTAGAAAGTATAACGTTGCCTTTTGAAATGTGTATGTATGTGTTATACAGGATTAAACGTGCATTCAGCTGGCATTCCTATTTTGGGTCACATAATTTGATATTACAGCAACACGTGGTAGGATGTGGAGCAATTTGTAGATTTTCGTCACTAACTGCTGGTGTGTGTGCCTGTTTCAGACGGTGTGTATCAGGATGGCACAGCTGTTGGACGGGGCCGGCAAACTGGGCTGGATTCTCCTCATTTCTGTGCTCCGTTTTGTGTTTATGTTGTTCAACAACTGTGTAGCCATCCCATCCTACTGCTTATACCTGCTGCTTCTTCAGCCACTGAGAATATGGGACAGCTCCACTTTCTGGAACATCGAAGGAGCCATGTTCAAATGGTTGCTGGCCATGGTGTCTTCATGGGGCTGGATCGCAGGTTATACAGGTAAGATAGGCTATCATTCACGCCACACTGTCGTTGCTTTGTGTCCTGCCTTGCATGCAGAGGCCTATTTGCATGCCTGAGTCAGTGGTGACCAACTACTGATGTGCTGTTGGTTCAGTTCCATGACTTGAAACACACAGCACAGTCTTAATTTTTGCACTGTACCACATATTCACATTTGCACTATGAGTGCATCTGGATATTGAGTTTCTGCACAGTCTTGAAAAGTAAGGAATTGTTTTCTAGTGTTTTCCAGGAGTGTGGAAAACACTTTGGTTCCAAACTACTGGAATATATACCTACTCTATTTTCTAAAATAATCTGAATCAACTGATCAAACAAGCATAGTGCTTATGACAAAGGATGTATGTAAATAATGGACATCACAATATCATCTGTAAAGCTTAAGATACACTGGCTGTTAAAGCGGAACTCCGGGGCATTTGAAGCGTGTTTCCATTGCTAGAGGTTGTCAAATACTGCCAGTAGGACACAGAGAGATGCGTATCTGCGCTCCCTGTGTGAAGATCGCTCTGTCCGCACACCCTGTCATGCGAGGCTAATACGTGGTGGCTAAGGGGCAAGCGCTAACCCTTCCACGTAAAACAACAACTTGCACACTGCAGAAACGTCACACCACTTTATAAACCATCCGACAATAAAGTCACAAGCCTTACCATCAAAACCATATGCATGGTTCTCACATTACTGGCATGGGGACGTTACAAAACAACTTTATAAACAGCAATTCACTCACCGGCTGGTTGTAGGCTCGCGCATGTGAAAGCCCAAAAGAGTCGATGGAGGATAATCCCATATACAAAACAATTATATTCTCTAGAAAAACTGCGTTCAAGTATTTAAAACATTACAACAATACATGCCCAGTAATATTGTTGTAATGTTTTAAATACTTGAACGTAGTTTTTCTAGAGAATATAATTGTTTTGTAAATGGGATTATCCTCCATCGACTCTTTTGGGCTTTCACATGCGCGAGCCTACAACCAGCCGGTGAGTGACATGCTGTTTATAAAGTTGTTTTGTAACGTCCCCATGCCAGTAATGTGAGAACCATGCATATGGTTTTGATGGTAAGGCTTGTGACTTTATTGTCGGATGGGTTATAAAGTGGTGTGACGTTTCTGCAGTGTGCAAGTTGTTGTTTTACGTGGAAGGGTTAGCGCTTGCCCCTTAGCCACCACGTATTAGCTTCGCATGACATGCTGTGCGGACAGAGCGATCTTCACACAGGGAGCACAGATCTGGACCTCTCTGTGTCCTACTAGCAGTATTTGACAACCTCTAGCAATGGAAACACGCTTCAAATGCCCCGGAGTTCCCCTTTAACTACGTGTCTTTATCATGGCTGCCTGAGGTGTCCTGCGTTTGTTTGGTGCGTCCTCAGAAATTAACGTTGCTTGTACGGACGCTGGAATATGTAGGTGACCGGTAGGGAGAGTGTAAGGCTTACTTTTGATGTTTCCATGTTTTTCGTCTTAAGATCAACACAATGCTACGTTCTATTCACCCCATATTTACCGTTTATCCTGAAAATCCGGCAGCAGCTTTCGGTCTGAGCGACTAGGTGAGCAGTTGCTTACCTGAACGTGAGGTGAAGCAGCAGCTGTATTTTCAGCCTTAGTCTATCAACCATTTAGGAGTCTAGTTTAACGTTTTGGTCTTGATCATCTTGGTTTTTGACAGTGCACGTGTTGAGTTACTAAGAGCCCACTGACCCGATGCACGCCTGCGCAACAGTGTAAGCATCATAGGTGTCCGTGGCTCAGGTGGAAGAACGGGTTGCAAAATGAATTGCCCAATAATTTTAAGGTTTGTGCCACACACAAAGACCATTTAACCATAAATCGGCAACTTCTTCGCTGCAAGTTAGCCCATCTCTAAAGCATACTCGGCTTTATGAATTATTTTGCTCTAAATAGATTCGTATTTGTACATTACGAATGACATGTTGATTTGAAGATGAATTGAACCTTCTGTTGAAACCATAAACTCATTTATGAGTTGGAGAATGGTTAACAAACCACGTTCGAACTGCAATCTTCCCACACTGGCTGTGAAACGCTTTCACAGTGGTTTGATTTTCTTTCTGACCAGAAGGGAATGTCCTTCTTTTAACTTCTGTGGTGTTCATGGTGTTTGAAGCAGGCGGCTGTTGAGCCCCACCACTGTTGGGAAAAACTGGTTCACGGTGAACTTGATGTTTATTGGAAGCTTTATGGTTTTCTGTGTGGATTTCAACATCCCGTGAATAATCACGGCAGGACAGACGCCATTAAAATGTCAAAGAGACACAATAATGAAACCAAAATGTCTGATATTATCTGTGTTATATGCTGAGGGGCCCTTACAGGAGCATTGGCCGCACTTGTCAGATTATTTCCTCTCTGAATAGAAATGTTGTTTTTTCCATGTTGCTCCTTGTGTTAGCATTGCTACTTGAATAAATTGCTGCTCCCTGGTTTGGTGCCGAATGATTTTTCTGAGCTATCTGCTGGCAAAAATGGGATATAATAGTAGTATGCATGTTCAGAATATAAAATACATGTTAACAGTTGTGTTTTTAACTGATTTCAAACATTTAGATGTTTGCTGTTGGATGCTGGAAATGGCCCTGAAAACTGACTTGAGAAATCTGGAAATTTGAGTCTGGGAATTCTGAAATGACAAATGTGAAGGAACCCTGTTGTCAGGGGGCTTTACCGCTGAAATAGGTAGTGGGTTAATAGATGCCAAAGGATGAATAGATGTTTCAGTTAATCTTCTGTACAAAAGCCAGAAATTTCCTGGTTTCTGTTTCTCACATTGAGGATTTTCCTGTGTTATATTTAAGAGTAAATAACTCCTCGTTTGGTAAGCAAAATAACAACATTTTGTAGATGTCCTGTTGGATTGTATTTATATAATTAAAATTATTGGTGTGTATCATTACATTTTATGTTTCATGCATCATTTGTTATCGTTTCATTTGTGGGGTTTACCTCATACAGTCAGGGCACAGGAACGGTGCCGCCTCATAGCTGAACAGGGACGGGACAGCTGACACGATGCCTGACACAGCGGAATATTCCAGTGTTTTTTCGTTGGCTCCTCTCAGCCGCTTGGTCGTGTCTCCTAAAGGCGGTAGCATGGTTGCCGCGTCTGTCACGGCGGTGTCGCACCGTGACGTCAAAATGACGTTTCAGGCATGGCGCTTCCCTTGAAAAGACGGCGCAGCGCGTTGTCGTGCACCAGTCGATTTTTGTTACTTGGCGGCGCCGAGCACAACGAACGGGACGGACCGATGTGAGACCAGGCTCAGTGAGGAGGTGCGTTTGTACAGACAGCTCAACGAAACTGCAGTGAAACAGCACAGGAAGCACGTAAACTCCCAAAACTGCTGCACAGAGATGGGCAGAACTTTGGGGAAAGAGGGAGAGTTCTGTAAGAATGTGTGGAAGAAGCTACGGGACAGATATGTGAAGGCAAAGAAGAGGGCAGAGACTCTGTTGATGCCGGGGGCTTCAAACCTTCACCTCTTTTAACTGAATTAAAAAATTAAAATGATCTGAAAACTGCAGCAGTATCATTAATTACAGTATTCTTGCTCTTGACAGCGGCATTGTTTTCTTCTCCACTTTCGTGGTTGTAGAGTAGAGGTAACCTTCACGTAGCAGCGCCACCTCTGTGACGGAGAAAATTGCAACTACTGGCGCGCAACGACTTGCGCCACTATATAGGGTCCTATGGCGGGCACGAACTCGTGACGTCATCAACACCGCTCGCGCGAGCAGATGCGGCAACCATGCTAAAGCCTTTAAGTGACGCTGGCCACGGTGGTGTTTGGTTGCACAAAGCTGTGAGCAAAATGCTTACAAATTGCTAAGTGGGGAACACGGGAAGCAACAAGTCTCACTGTTCAAAGCTTTCAGCTTATAGAAAAGTGGCGTTGAGTTGACCATCATGTGTTGCAGACCTTGGTGCACAGAGTTAGTAAGAGAGATACTATTCAGCCATATCATGTGATTGGGGGCTAAAGTTACAGCGCAACATGCTGTGTAATTTACAACCTGACACTTTGTGGAGGTTTTTTTTGTGTGCATGTGACATGGGCCTGATTACTTTACAGTAAATACTTGAAACCCTGATTTTTGGTCAGTACCATAGGTGCACCTTAGAGGAAATTCATGTGTGTGTCTGAAAACTGATTGGGACTCTGCAGATGTGGACATCACAGTTCATGGACAGTTCATTTTGAAGGTGTGGTTACAAGTGTTAAAGCGTTCAAGCTGCATGCAGTTGGTCTCGGAGGGACCTGGTGGGCTCGCGGACTGGTGAAGATGGCTAAATTTACGTCTGACAGGCCTCAAGGTTAAGCGGATGTGCAAAGCATGAACTGCCTTTTCCTTCACGCAAGCAATTTTTTTAACTAATGTGACTATGGTCTGAACAGTCACATGTATAAGATCCATAATCGTCAATAGATTTCATGAGTTGTTAAGCATCAGTAGGATATTTGGCCACATTATCATTTTTAATGTCGGTGAAATGCAGAAAAATGAATTTGATGCATATCATAAAAGGTGGCTCAGTGGGTCCATAGATGAGCAGTGTGCACACAAAGGCTGTTTTTTTTTTTATAGCAAAGATAACATGTTTAAACCAGTTTTTAAACCTGAGCGCATTTGATAAAATTAGCCAATTAAATCGTTTTACTCTTGAAGCAACAATGTATTCAGAATCGGTGCCACAAACTTCCAAGTTAAAAGTTTGTAAGCTCCTTGTGAGATGCCATGATTGGTAAATTTGTGTGTATGTAAATGACGTGTTGTGTTCCCGTTATTGCCGACTGGAGACGATCTCTGATGAACAGCGATGAGTTTTGAGAAATGAACCAGAAAATAAGCCCCTGACTAGAATAAAAGTGATTGATATTGAATGTGTCATATTAATATGAGATAAGCCCAGATATGATGCAGAGGACTTACCGCACAAACATTTCAGGTGTTATGTTGTTATTTGGCAGCTCAGGCAGATGCGCTGTCGAGACCTCTTTCTGATATTTAAGGGGGAAAAAAAAGAGATCAGAGATCTGAGCAGTTAATCAGTACGGAACAGTAAACACAGGAACTGGAAGTTTAACTTTAGAGGAAATGTCTCCTGGGCAGGGTAGTGTGCGGTAGCAGTTTTCTCTGTGTATGCGGGAGTTTTGCGATTGTGCAAAGAACGATGGGACTTCCGATATATCAGTTTTTGTCTTTGTTTTTTTACTGTCACATTTACAGTCCATTTCTTTTTCTATAATATTTCAAATTGTGGCAAAAAATTCTGTCTTGTTCACATCTTTTTCAATCCCGCTCGCCGTCTATAGTCTTCTATTTTCTTTCTAATAACAGTTACTTATTATGTCGTGTTCAAGTCTTATGCAAACAGCTCTGCAACTGATCTAGATTGTAGATTTATCTTGTTATGAGAGGTTGCCATTAGTTACCTAAATGTTTTTTTTTTTATGACCTGGAGTAGACGAGAGTAAATTTGATAAAAAAGATATAACTTATTTTATATTAGCGTTCAGCTCTGGCTGCACATGGAGTAAAGAAATGTCAGTTGCGTGACCAAACTTAGTTTTGGTTAACTATCAGAAACAGAAGGATGTTGCGTCATCTCCACTGGAGAAGCTGGACTGTGATGCTTTGTAGATATCCTGGGTGATTTTATCAGTACCAAACCCTGCGTTAAACTGTGCAAACTTTGTCACAGATACTAAAGTTCAGTCATTAAGTGAAGGGTGAAGGTTGATTGAGTTAGAAAGAGGTGAATGCACTCAGTGTTTATCATCAAATTATTCTTGAACTTTAACTTGAAACTAACAAGAGCAGCATCCTGCATTTTTTTTTCTTAATTACATACACAGTGGTGGGAGGAAGAATTTTTACATTGCACCCAAGAGACAGGACTTGTTTGCTTGTTTGTTTACTTTGGGTGCTGGATTTCTTGGAAGATGGACTACAATATTTGATATTTATGTTGCAAACGAAACCCTGAGCTCGATGTTGTATTTCTTTTAAGTCATTCATTCATGACTAAAACACCTCATCTGTTTGGAGATGCTTGTTTTACTAAAGAACACCGCTGGCCCAAGCCAAGATTGCATCACCACTACTGTACTTTACAGTGCGTTGTTTATTTTATTATATAAGCTAATGGCATTGTAATGTTGTCTAAAGGACACATGCATGTTAAAATTAAGGCTACATGTGAAGAGCAGGAAGCTATGTTGCTGTGCTGTTGAGTCTCAGCTGTGAAATATTCCAAAAATACTCTTGTGATGTTCATTTCTAACACATTTTGACTTTAATGCCATCGCCAAGCCTACTTTAATTGAGTTTGTTTTTGGCTGCTAGCTTTCCGTGTATTTTATTTAGTGGAATTGGTGCTCTGCAGAAGTTTGCACTTTCCTTCAACTTGACCCGTATTTCATACTGTTTTCAGGAACATCTTGGCTGGATTTGGTCTGATGGGACAATAAAAGGTGCCACCAGCAGGATTAAGTTTTCAGTGTGTGTTGCGTGAGTCGGTGGTCTGTCAGACTTGTTCGGGGGGATCAAAGCCAATAACTCAACATGCAGACATTGCTCACTTGTTTTCCTAGTTCTAAGTTTCATTGCTCAGTCTTTGATCAAAGTGAGAATAGTGTTTAAATGAAAAGTAAATCAGTATAACTCGGGTGTTTATCTCCCCCGTATACATGAAAATAAGGTTGTCCAGACTTTGATCCATCTGCAGCTCCCTCAGAGATATCTTTGGCTCCTGTTTTTCTTCTCTCCACTGACTGATTTATCCTCAGTGAATCAGTAGAAAATTGATCTTTTTGATAATTGGTTGTTTAAACCATCATGTAGGCAAAATACCCTCAATATTTGGTGGCTCCAGGTCGTAACAATTTTCCATTTCGCTTCAAACGTATAATAATGTTATGTGATTAGGTGTTACGGTGTCCCTTTCATTTTAAGCCAACCAACATTAGGTGTATCACAACAAGGAGCGGCTGTGGAAAAAGGCTCCCGCTGTCCATGGCACACATTAAAACACAATCATCACTTGGATTGCAATGTTCCTGTGAGTTTGGCACACGGATGATCAGATTTGAGACGCTCAGCAGAAGACGTGCAGAGCTGAAGTAAATTGACTGTGGATCACCTCACTTTGACGCTGGAACAGACTGTGCTTTTCTTTCGATAAAGTCGCCGTGCACCCACAGAAGTGTTACCAGTTAGTCGGCTGGTTGGACTCTTCTCTGGATTGCGTGGGTGTGTAAAGATCATCTTTGACATTTCCCAGCCAGGCCTGAATTAACTTTGTTGCACCTGTTTCGGTGATATGATTGATAACTTGGGTTCTTTTCAGTACGTTGTCAACCTTTCCTGACCTGTTTCATACCTCTCATTTTTGTCATGTTCTGTCCTGTTTGACCTGAGCGTTGAAGGTATTTTAAGTAATCACACTCCTTGTTAGAAGGATCTTTGTAAAGCATGCGCAGAGCTTCTCTTACAGCAATAGCTCTGGGCTTTAACTTACAGAACACACACTTTTGATGCCTTGCCAGCAGACTTGGGTAAATGTATGATGTGTATAGTAGATGGATACACAGAATTGATTGAGACTGACCTGGAACTGTCTTTAAACACAAGTGAAGGGATGATTCATTGTGGAATAATGGCCTTGCAGCTCATGTTCATTTGAGAGGGCGATGGCATGAATGGAAATTAACATCCCTCTTGTTTTGAGGTCCCAGTAAGTGGAGGCTGATGTTTAATTCCCTCTTGCACAGGGAGACACTGCAAGGTATTTGTGTAAATGAGCAGATTATAATTTGTTGAGTTGTGATGTGACTGATGCAACAAAAACGGAGAACAAATGGATTTTTTCCAAATTATTTATAAGCTTCAAAATGAGGCCAAGAAACTGAAGGCAATGAGACACGCTCACTCCTTTGAATTACCACTTAATATGTTTACATGGACAGTTAAGTCGAGCTGCAGTGAGAGTTCTATCTGGCCATTTAGTTGGACCTCTGTCACCGTCCCAGTGTACATGCACCCACTATGTTGTTATTATTGGGCTTTTTCCCGCTGACCTACTGCACCATGGAACCAAACAATGGAAAATTTTGCTGCTGGAAAATCAGTCAGTACACTGTTGAGTGGTGAATTGGGCACCTTTACAGGTCTGTGCACTTTGTAAGCGCTGTACCTTTTACTGTTTTAACAAAAAGGTGCACCTTTGCCTGATTACTCTGTTACCGTCTTCTTCTACTACTACTTCTTCTGCGACAGCTTGGGACGGAAACTGACCAGCATGCGCACGAGTGCTTAGGCCATCTGTATAGTGTAGTTAGAGTGTAGTTGAGCGAATATGTGCTGGAATAATTCAGCCCCTGAGGAGCCCTCACGACTCTGAGAGGCCCATATCCACTTATTTGTTGTATCTGGCCACATTTATCAAAATGGTGGATTTGATCTTGAGTTGATATTTTGTACTTCAAAAAAGTGTGCTCTGGTGCCAAATGATGTGAAGGAGAGGCTCTTTGGCATTTCCGTAGTGAAGTTACATATACCGTAAACAACGTTCCCGTATAAAACGCCACATATCTGATCATGTAGCACTAGCCTGCAGTCGAGATCGTGTTGTGATAACTCCTGACAGTTTTCTTGGCCACTATATTTGCCCTGCAGAAAAAAAACCCATATATCTAGACACTCGTGTCTGTGTAAAACAACTGTTACTGATAATGCTCTGTACAAATGACGGTTATTTTAAAGGCTCCAAATTATGGCTTCCACAGTTCACCACTCTGTGACTTATCGCTCTTTACAAGTTGATTTGCTCAACCAAAATGTGCATTCCGTGAGATCCTCCTTCTCTCACTGTGTTCAGATGAAACGGAAGATTTTGTGATGTGTTGCCAGTTTTCACGCCTCCAGAGAAGTAAAGAGATGAGCGGCAAGGTCAGCGGTACACCGTTTAGCTGACCACGGATACTGTATTAGACGCTGTGCCTGCGGCGTTACTGTCATCCTGCTGAGCTAACTGTGTCATTTCTCAAAGACAATTTCCCTAATGTATTCTATGTGACAGATGACCCATCTTTGTGATATCACTTATGCTCCTCTCTGGCAACAGTGTGGTACAGCAAGCATGAAGGGATGTTCCATATGAAATGACATTGTCTTCAGGGTACAAACACCCCTGTCCAAGTGTCACAAATGTCTGAATATGCTCCCAATTCGCATGCCCATGAGGATTTATCTTATTCATCAGGGGACTGGAGGTGAAACAAAAGCCCAAATTTGAACATGCCAATAACTTGTCCCCTTGCATCTTTAAAAAAAATCTTTTTTTAGCAAAAACCCCTCCCCAAAAAACTGATTAACCATGGTGATATCTTCTTATGAGGTGGCCCAGAATTGAAGACACTTTGCATTTCCAGGCTGCGAGGTATGTTAGAGAATGTTGAATGAGCAATGACTGTACTGTACTACTTCTATCACAACATCTCTGCATAAAACAAAGATTAAATGAGCTCAAATGTCTAAGTAGCTGTCGTAGAGTTAACTGTGATATATGTCTTTGAATAGTGATGAGCAACGTGCACGGAGCTTTCTGCTTTGTGTTTGCAGTCAGGGTACGTTTACCGGTATCTGCTAATGAACCCGCCGTATGCGTAGGTTGTGCTTCTGCACATCTCATTTAGAACGGCAGCAGATACAGTGGGTTGAATTTCAGGGTAAAATGAGAACTTGCAGCCTCTATCGTATATGATTTTTGTCAAGTAAGGGTGCTCCAATCAGGATTTTTGGGGCTGATCACATGGTGTATTTTAAGCCTTTGCTGCACAAGATTATTTACATATAAATACTATTTTTAACAACGTTCTCTATTAAGTATTTAATTCAGAAATCAGAAGGTGCCATGTTTTTAGAGCAGCTTATTAATTATTGGGTAACATGTGCATCACAACATTCCTGGTTATTGGGAAAAGCTTAGAGCTTAGATGGGTATAAGATAAGTTACACTTGATGAAATATTAATTAAAGTGGCAGCTTTTTGTGATGTTATGACATTGAATACAGTATTGTTTGTGATCCTGGAGCATGCTGCTCTGTTGATGGTACCACGTCCCACTGATTCAGTGATAAATGTGCGTTGCAGTTGTTTTATTCATGCAGGGAAAATAAGAGCTGCCGTTACTTTTATCAGTGACATGGAAATGTTAGCTTGATTCTTTCATTGGAAGCCCAAGCAAAAGCTTGAGAAATCTTAATATAACAGCAGTTAGCCTTGGTAATGCTGTCTGTATCCTAATTACTTTATGTTGAACGTCTGTCTCAATATTCTTAAATTTGTTTATTTATCTTAAACCCTCCAGTCTGTCGGATGTGGGCTCCACCCCGGCCTTTTGTTTGTTTTCGACAGATAAACACAAGTGTTTCTTGCCTTTGTATATAATTCAAACGACAAATCAATTTAAATCTTTTTATTCTAAAAACCCTCTTGTTTGCTCCTTTAAACTGAGGTTAATCCAACTGAAAAAGTATATAGCTGTTAATAATTCAACATGAAATGAAAGACAGATTTTAAAGTTAAAAAAAAGGTGAATAATTCCCTCCCAAACAGACTTTTTACTCTTTTTACCAGTGAAATTGATTGAGACACCTGACGTTTCACAATCTCATGACATGTAGTGTCCTCCACTGAGTAAGAACTGTATAACTCCTGATGGCAAAGACATTCAGAAATGTGAATTAATGTAACCAAATAACTGTCCTGTTCCCAGGACTCGACAGTGTTTTGCTCTGGATGCGTCGGTCTTGCTTCTGGTAGCTGTATTGTTTTGCATTAGAGTTGAGCTTCACTAAGATGTTAAACTCTGTATTCTTGTGAATCTTACTCTGTCGGCAGGTCTTGTGTTAAGTTCCCCAAACAGAGGAAGCTCCCACTGTACAAACTAAAGCCTCACTGATGCAACATTAGCATTACGCAGAACTGGAACTGGTCAGACTTGCCCTGAGGATCACCTTTGAACGACTGCAGCCTGCCTGAATCTTTTCACCTCCTTGGTTCTCTGTTAATATCCAGAGCTGTTGAAGTGTATTTAATTTGCAAAGGAAGCTCATGTGTCCTCCTGCAGCGTTATGCCCCCTCCCTCGTCTCACATAAGCTCTGTTTCCTCCTTTGTTGCAGCTTCCAAGTTTATCCAGCCAACAGCCAGGTGAATGGTTAGTGAAGTGTTCTGTATGCTCTAAATAGGCACCTGACAATGTAAATCAGGAGAAGAGAACATTTCACATTGAAAGTAGAAGCACTATCAACTATAGCAAAGGTCTGTTCATTTACCACTTAGTAATGACCTATTTACAACTATCTCTTTTTAAAATGATCTTTAACCTTTATGCACGTATATTCGTCCATCTGAAATGATACAGTACTAATCAAGGGATAAGAACAACACAGACATATATGCACTCTACAATTCAAAGCAAATATCTGTCATTGTATGGAATTGAGTTAAGTTTTTATTTTTATGGTTGTTAATGCATTTTGTTTGAATAGTTAAATCAGACACTTCAGTGGTAAGTTTGGATTGTGAAAGCGTTTTAGCTCCTCAGAATTATTTAGTTTTCGACGGTGCATTCCACTGATCCCTGTAGAAACCGTGTTTGCTCCAACCAGCAGGGGTCTGGAATCACTCTTTTGGAAGGAACGTTTGATGCTAGCGTGAGTTCACTTGAAGCGACTGCTCTCATCAGTCACTTTGCAACAGAGATCTTAAATGAGCTGCAGATAGAAGGTGCAGTGTGTTCATTTCAGGCCACAGTGAACATACTATATTGAATCTTGCATTGTTCAGGTAAGAAAATGTAGTTGGAGCACCGGTGAAGATGGATGCCTGCGAGTTGTGAGCAGAGCACAGAAGCACAGAGTGTTTTTGAGAAGTTGTTTTTTTTACGACTGATGATTTCCACACGTGTGTTTGTACAAGCGAAGGTGCTTTTCATTTTAGTGTCGTCACTTGTCATATCTGTTTGCCTTTAAACGTCTTGTGGGGTTTAAGAAGACATGACCCAATCCCATAAGGCCCTCTTAGGGTCATTATGTCAAGGTGGAGGAATAACTAAACATCTGATCTGCTAAGCAGGAGGGAGAGCCAAGAGCAGAGGATGAGAAGCCGAACGGGGCAGTGAAATTAAAAGAAGACGTTAGCGTAAGATGTTCCACTTTCTGTTTGACAGGACACCGCCATCCAGCTGAGTGTGCACACACCTTCATTACGAGCCTGTGTGGGCATAATTAAAACAGGCAGGCAGCCACGGTTTTCCGTCATCACGCTTGCTTTGGGTTGAACCGTTCTGAACCGGTGGCTCATAGTCATATAACATACTTGTAAATGATGAAAAAGCCAGCTGGAGTTAAGTGAGTAGGTAGCTGTTTGGCTGGCAGCGGCCTCATATGGAAACCCCTGGCTTTTCAATATACCGTGTCACAGTTTGCCTTGTAACAGTTACGAGAGCACAACACCGTATGGTGATTAATTTGGAATTTCCCCTTATGAGATGAATAAAGGTCTTGTATTATCTTATCCAGTCTCTTCTTCTTGTGGTTTCTAGCTGTATGGAAGTGACACATCACCAGTTAACGCTGTCAGTTTAATGATGAAAAGCTCATACTTCCTACGACATGCTGTGGACATTTGTCAGAGCCTCGGCTGCCGTGTGCCTGATCGTTGTTTTGGTGCGTACATCAGTATTTTACCCTGTTTTATTAATCCTCCCTGTCTGTGACATTTGAATAAAGCTGGCTGTGAACTCATAAAACAAAATGAGTCATATCTCGACAACGTTGTCAGCTCACTATCAAAATTGTGCTGTGGGTAGATAAGACCTTGATGTACCTGTGTGCAGTGTTCCCTGCTTGATGTGGCTGTTCTCGGCCCAGAGAACTGCAGTTTGCAGTTATATTTTGCTTTGTGTTATTTTTATCCCGTTGACAGTGAACACAGCCCTGCTTCTGCTCTCAGATGTAAGTGAAAGCTTTTTGTGGATTCACTGAGGAGGGAAACTTTATTTTGGACCTTCAAATAGGCCTCATCTCCCGTTGTTGCAGGATTTAGACCCAACGTCTTGCTCATCCAGCAGTTAGTCAGGGAGTTCCCATACTAACAAGTATGTTCGTCACTTATTTTAGCATCATTACTTAGCATGAATGAAACTAAAACGCAACATTCAGTTCTGGTCTTGATTTGATCGTGTACGATAATGATGTTATCGTATTATAATAATAATGATTCACGAGTTGCATCTAAGAAAAGACAAACGAAAGTTTCGAAGCTATTAGAGGCTCAGGGTACCAAGCCTTTGTTAGAGGCTGGCCTTTATTTCGATTCTCCCAGTTATGAGTATTGGTACAAACATTTAACTCCTGACAGAGACGACATGTCTCGCTGTATTCGTGAGATGTTGTGTTAAGAAAATAGAATACACCCGTCTGGCTCTTGCATGTTTAAAGCAAACTTGTTGCCTGAAATAAACTATTTGTCTTGGGTCATACTGTGTGTTTAGTTGCTTTTTAATACCTTTAAATCCTTCCTAATAGTGTTCCAGGGATTTTGGTGGAATGAGTTTTTTTTTTTTTTTTTGTGGTGAAACTGGATGCAGATTAGTAATTTCTGAATAATCTCGAAATGAAAGAGTTTCATGAATTGTTGCTCATCAGTTTAAAAAAGAGAACTGGAAGGAGTGTGTTTCAGTGGACTGTTGTTGTGTATTTAAGGATGATTCAGATGTAAAGAGCATGAATGGGGGCAACTGGACTTCTTAGTGCAGTGTAAACTGTCATGCTTCTACTTTTTCCTCATCGCCGAGCCTTGATCGTGAAGGAGAGGCTCACTTAAAAGGTCATTCTATGATAAACACTAAATAACAAGTGTTGGAGCCTCTGATTATACATACGTAATGATGCATACTATATCAATATAGCACTCAACAGCCCTACATGTATATCAGCACAAGAGAAAACAACGATTGTATTGTGGGAACCAATTGAAGGACAAATTCAGAACGGCAGAAAGAAGACGCAGCTTTGGAACTTCAGAATTACAAAGACGATTCAGGCCCCACGGAGCTGATGCATTTGCCTTTTTCCTCCTTGTGTTTGTTGCGAAGATGCACTTTATCCTACAGCCGTAGACTTGTAGATCAGCTTAGATGCTGAATCACACAGAAAAATCTCATGGTTGACAACAAAAACGTCTAAGAAGGTCAAAACGAGGACAGCGGTGGAAATACAAAGAGCGTTATTGTGAGGAAATGTCACGCCATGAGACTCACGTTTTTAGTTTCATGTTTTAGTTGTGTTTTTGCTTTCAGTTTAGGTCCAGGTTTTGATTTTCAGTCCATGTTTAGTTTTCCTTTAGCCATGCCTCAGTTTCCCTGCACTCTGTTTATTAGTTCACTCACTTCACCTGTGTTTTTTCCCTCAGCTGCACTCACTCCCCAATCACTCTCACTCCCTATTTAGGCTACGTGCCCACGACAACGGTAACGACATATAAACGCAGAACATTTCGACAGATGTGCCTATCTTGCACACGGCGACGGCGTTTTTAGGAGTTCAAAACGGAGAAAACGCAAACGCCCTCCAGAGTGGAGATCTTGAAAACGATCCAACCTCTCGTCGCCGTAGGAACAGTTCAAAACGCAGAAGTGCGTTTTTTGCACACGTTAAGTGGGTAGTTCTCCATTAACCACTCACATATCTCACTATATTTATTTTGGACACTCTCCCAATCCACATTATCCACTGCCTTCCTGGCTTTGTAGTTCAGTGTCGTGTTCAGGAGCAACTGGATCTCATCATCTGTCCAAACAAAGTTTGAAGGCCTACTGTTGTTGCTGCAGCGCTTCGCCATTTTCTTCCAACTGACGCGGAGGAAGTAGCCACAAAACAGGCATTTCTCATATTTATTAATATATAACAATATAACTCATATAACAATACCAAAGGTATTGTTGCTACTGCCACCTACGTCCGGGGCGTGCATACTACATCGGCAAACTGCAAGTTTTATACGTTTTCCCTGTTCCCATGGATAGACAGATATCCACCCCAAGACGCTCGTGAGAACGCAGATAAATTGTGGAGGAAAAAAACGGACATCTGCGTTTATGCTTCAGAGCGTTGTCGTGGGCACGTAGCCTTAGTCTCCAGTCTCCCCTCTCTGTTTGCCGGATCTTTATTTGCTCTCCATGCCAAGAAACCTTGTTTGTTCCATGTTCCTCGTCCCTTCCCAAGATAAGTATTTATTTATTGCTATGCTAAGAGTTTTTATTTGCTTTTTCCACTGTCAAGTTTTTGAATCCGGCTCTGCCGCGCTTTTTGTTTGTACTTTGTTTTTGTGAATAAACATCGTTTTCTATTTTGAAGTCCGCATCCGTGTCCTTCCCTACACCCACCCTGACAGGAAAAGCAAGTCATCGCCTTCATAAAGAGGAAAAGGTTTCTGCAATGGTTGTCCGGCATCAAGCATATACCAAGAGTTTCAGTGATAAAAGAATTCAAACGGAACTGAAACTACGTGAAAGCTTGCGTGTGAAAGATGTTATTTGCACTGCGCGTTTAATCAAAGCGTATCTCTTTGTTTTGCTTTGCAGTCACAGAGTGGGGTGATGATGTGCGGCCTATCTCTGAAGAAGAAGCCATGGTCATCGTCAATCACCAATCCACAGGAGATGTTTGCACTCTCATGATGTGTCTGCAAGACAAGGGCACGGTAAGAAATTCAAGAGAGTGGAAGTGTCAAGGTTGCACAGGTGAACTCGGTGTAAATGAAAAGCACCTCAGCAGCGTGATCCTGCAGGACACAGTGCGCCGTCTATATAAGGCAGCTGTTATGGTGTTGTCACTCCAAAGGAGAAGGAATTGTAAATATTACTCTAACCCCCCCTGTCACCTCTTCCGAGCTTGAGTTGAGTATGCTTGTTTTTAATGGGTTATTTCAACCAAATTTTCCATTTCTGTCGGCTTTTTTCTTGTCTTTTGTGAAGTTAGGGAAATGCAGAGATGCACAAAACGGCATAAATGATTTTAACTGTTTATTTTTTAATCTGACCAAAAGCAAACTCAGGAATTAGCTCTTTGATAGTTGCTATTGCAGAGAGTTCACTCTTGTCACGCCTGTGCTGTTTTGTGAGACTTCACTCCAAATCTCTACACTCGAGTTGTGGAGCTCAAAGGTAGCATGAAGCTTTTATAGCCACACGTTCCAGGCTGAAATCGGCCAGAATAGTCTTTTAACCCTTTAACATGTGATTCAATTTGATGTGTTTATACTGCATATCCGTCTAAAGGAGACAAATTATGCCCTTTTTCCCCACAAGTTGACACAATTCCCTGCGGTCTTAATGAGATGTCTGACATTCTGTAGTTAAAATACCGCAGAAAGACAGCAAATGGCTCCTTTTTACACCATGAATCTACACCTCTATTCACGTTGAGCTGTTTCAGAATGGTTTTACTTAATAACTCTTTTAGCACATTATTTCCACATGACAGAGCATAACGTAAATAGCCAGAGACTGAAAACTAGTACAAATGGCAAACCCGGCTCAGATTACCACCCACCAAAGTGACAGAGAAATAGCTGCCTGGCAATTTTATTTCCAGATATTCAGATTTTCCTTGTCTGCAGTTTGACCACAGACATTTGGTGCTTATTTTGCACTTAGACAATTTGTCAACACTCGTGCCTCAAGCTGGCCAAGATTATTAAAACACTGCATCACAAAACTGAATGGCCAGCTGACCAGTAAATTCTCGCTTCAGTCGCTTCAGTGACAAGTTGGAAAGGGGAAATCCCAGCTCCCGACAGGGGAAAAAGAACAAAGAAAGAATGCCAATTTAAAAGGTTGATTAGACTTTCTTGTTGGGATATAAAAAAATTGACACAGACCTGGAAGAGCATTGTTCGCTCATTTCTTTTTCAAAACAGAAACAAAAGAGTTATGATGTCACTGCTCTCAAGACACTCGATCAGCGTATCCTGATTTTTCTTAAATGGATGCGGGCTTTAGGCAATGGTAGTGATTTAAAAGGTGAGCCAGTGTTTCAACCTTCAGTTTGTTTAGTCAAAGTATGAATTCCCAAAGGAAAGGGTTTCATGAACTCTTGGGTTGAAATCTATTTCTTATTTACTTTTTGTGTCTGCTTCATATACAAAGTCTTTGATGGGCCATAGGCTTGTTCTTCTTTGTGTTCAGGGAGCGGTTCTAAACGGTTTTTGATTTACTGAAGCTGAAAATGTTGAACAAACACTGCAAAATTCACATCAGGGAACAATAAACACAAATCTGATGAATATACACACAACATATGCTCACAGATTTGCATGAATGATCAGCTATTTCAGCTTCCGCTGTAAAAAGAGAATGACCCATATTAGCTGACTTTAGAAATGAACGGCAACAGGAAGATATCTTTAGTTTTTATCTTCTTTGTCAAGGTTTGGTTTATGTTTAACCACCACAACGCCCTGTACTTCTTAATTACAGCCACGTGTAACACTGTTCTTATCTTTTGATAACTCATTGCAACCTAGTTTGTTTGCCCCAGTTCATTGAAATGTTCCTCATGAAGCGACATTTCAAAACTTTGCGTCAAATTCACTTGACAGTTATTTGAAAACATGGCTTCGATTTTGCCCTGAAACTGTGACGATGCCTTTTTATAGAGGCTGTAAGGATGAATGGCAGCACAAATAGCGGTGCGGTTTGCTGCAGTCAAATTACAAGATGTGAGTTTGTACAGCAGGCGACAGAATAATCCATAGGATGACACAGTCGCTTTGCTTTCTTTAAACACTGAAAATAGACATGAAGGCGGGACACGTCCAAATATCAGAGAGCACACACAGTCGTTTGTTTCAGTAGGGTCATTTTATTCAACACATTTTCAAATTAAGAATATATCATATACATGCCAGGGGGGGCCAGCTGTGGTGTTGTGTTTTCTTTCTTTTTTTTTTTTTTTTTGCTTTGGCTTCAGCTGGCATGGCACCGAAGCTGCACAAACATGACATGATCCGCCTCAACAACTGCATCCCTGGCCCACTTTATCCTCTTAGCACTGAAAGGACACAGTAAGGCAGAGCTGCATCAGTGCAGGTCATGAGGATGGAAATGCTCAAAGGGGAGGTATCAGTTTGTGCTACTTCTCAGAGGCAGAGACGCAGGACCTAGCAAAAGTCCAAAGTGTTGGTTACATATATTTACTGTGGTTTTTTTTTGTTTGTTTGTTTTTTTTGTTTTTTTTTTTAGGTGGTACGAAAAATGATGTGGCTCATGGACCATGTGTTCAAGTACACCAACTTTGGCCTAGTGTCCCTCATTCATGGGGATTTTTTCATCAGACAGGTAAGAGACACAAAGTTGATGCAGGCATGTTTTACTTTTTACATTGTGTCATGTAATTCTTTTCCCCACACTTCGTATTTAGCCATCAATATCGACACGCTCCGTTTCATCCTCAAGCTGACCAGCCTTTTTTTTTTTTTTTTTTTTTTTTGTGTTTTGCGCATTAGCCTCACCAGCAGAACATCTCAATGAAGGATAAAATACTTTCCTTTGCTTGTCAACACCTTGTTTTTCTGAGAATCTGAGGGTTAAAACCAGACATTTAGACCATAATACGTCTCATTTAACCTCAACAGCACGAGGACAGTTTTTACTTTGTTCTCCAAATTTTGAGGTTAAATCCATCAGCAGATATGTTAGCTGTGTTCCTGAAGCTTCGGGGTCATGAGAAAGATAACTGGTGTGGGAGGGCTGTCTGACACTGCTGGCTCAGACCAAGACCTTTCATTGTGGGGGCAGCTGAAAGAGAGTTTCCTCTCTGGAGCACATGGAGCCTACTACTGGTCTGGGAATTCCTGGAGTATCACACAAGTATTAGTGGTTAATTTGAGGCTGGACAGATTTATTAAAGTCCCATTCATTACTTTCAGGAAGCTTTGTAGATCCAAGCTAAGATGGCGAAAGACCAACTGAATTTAAAATGCGCTCGACGGTATGACCAAAAATATATATTTTTATTGTTTTAAATGAAGAAAAAAACGGCAGCATGATTGAAACAATAATTTGTTGGATCTTATTCCCATCAATAGTAAGACTCATGTAGACTGCATGTTTCTCACATATTAAGGCTTTTTTTTTCTACATTCAAAAATTACAAATATGTAAGGGGACTTAGAATCATCCTTTGTCCTCGATGTAGATGAAAAAATAATTGCTAAAAAAAAACAGGAAGAGCTATTAAGCTGAAGATCCCTCTGTCGTGACAAGCAACCTACTTCATAGACTTATGATATAGACAGTCAAGACTGTTAAAGTACACACTGCAAGCATAATAAAGACTTCCGACAGTGTTAACGGCTAATAGGCTTTACTTAATGTAAAGGACCTGAGTCATGTTGACGCCCTCGCCGCCATGGCGACTGGGAAGGAGGACACACTGTACACACTCAAGACCACTCACACATTCTGAAGTGCGAATCAAACAACCAAAGGGGAGAGACGCAAGGATAACATGCACCCTAACTGTCCAGGTGTTGTCCGGTGTTGTCCGTGCAAACGTATGTTGTTTCCTGAGATATCAGAGATGTTTACACTATTGCTCATATTTGCTCTGTGTAAACAGGACTTTCTGGCGCCTGGACTGTGTGGACAAAGACTTACAAATGCATTTTAATTTAATCTCGCTTTTAAGATCCGAGGAGACCTTTAAACATGGAAAGGGTCTTTACGGGTTGCTGTCTCTGTTGATTGCAAAAGTGTTTAGTTGGTAAATGAATGAAAAAGCCCTTCCTCTCATGTCTGTTTTTTTTTTTGGTTTTTTTGTTTTTTTTGGGGGGGTTTTTTAGCAGCAGAAACGGCACAGTGAGAGGGAATTACATTTTTTTTTTTTATTATGTCATGGCAACGCTTAGCTGTAGAATGTCTGAGCCTGCTCGCAGTCTGAGCAGTTTCGGTCATTTCTGCTCATCCCCTGGCATTGTGTGTACGTTGGGTGAAAGAGCACATCAAAACTGCGCTTCCTGTTCATGAGGAGGTGCAGCCGTGGCCTAGTGGTTAGGGAGGTGGACTTAAGATCAGAGGGTTGCAAGTTCAAGTCCCTACACCTCTATTCATGGCTGAAGTGCCCTTGAGCAAGGCACCTAACCCCACATTGCTCCAGGGCCTGTAACCAATACCCTGTATCTAAAGCCGTTTTCGGACAGACCGTTCTAAGAAAGTAGTTATCAGAACTACCCTCCTCGAATTTCGTTCTGATAACTATCCTTCCCCAGCGGAACTGTTTCAGTCTGCATTCGCACATGACTGATGCGCAGCCGTCTGCTTCAGTGACGTATTAGCCGTTAGCCGTTTAGCTACATTCAAACACAAAACAAAACGGTAAAAGTAAGGAGAGTAGAAAAAACACCACCAAGAAGCTGTGTTTATGGTCTGCATGATGGTGATATTAATCATGGACAATCACATCAGGCGTCTAATATCGAGGCTGGAAAAGCTCACAGAGAGAGTCAGGAGATACTTTTTCATTTCATGAAGGAAGAAAGGAGAGCAGAGCGCTGCAGACAAATGAGACCAGTGTAAGTTTAACTTATTAAACACCCACCGGTTGTGTCTGTGTCTATGAGGAAACATTTCAGCCGTGACAGCATGACATGGGGCGTAGCTACCGACCACCACACACCTCCGTTAGATTCGTTCTATAAGAACTATGAAAAGACCCGACCTTGGAGAAGGAGCTAAATAGTTATAGGAACTAAGGGAGAAAGCCCCGAGTTCCTGTATGTCCGAACACGGGAGAAAACGGCCCCGCGGATTAAAAGGTTATTAGAACTGCCAAAGGTTCCTACAGTCCGAAAGCGGCTTAATATAGATGTAAGTCGCTTTGGATAAAAAGCGTCAG
This sequence comes from Odontesthes bonariensis, assembly GCF_027942865.1. NCBI lineage: Eukaryota > Metazoa > Chordata > Actinopteri > Atheriniformes > Atherinopsidae > Odontesthes > Odontesthes bonariensis. The sequence goes on from NC_134529.1 coordinate 10,732,118, forward strand.
CTAAGTGTAATGTAATGTAATGCAAAGTCTGAAGGTGTTTATCCTGAACTCAGTTAAAGAATGCACGTTGTATCACAGTTACCAGCATCTCTTAATGCGTTCCGTTTCAGCCAGCTTGTTGAGCAAATGCAGTGGTACCCAAAAAAATACACATTTCAGATGAATTCAGTCTTATTTATTTGGATCCTTCCACAATGATAAGTCATCTAAGAGCGCTTCACTTTGAAAGTAAGCCGGCAATACCTCTAAGGAAGCACACAGCTGGAAATACAGGAACTGTGTAGAAACATAGGTTTGCATTCCTTAGTTATTTATTCTCAAATACGGCTTAATTATATATGTGTATGTAATTTCAGTTATACTTACATTGTATTTCATTGCATAAAAGCTGACTTAATGACTTCATGTTTCCTTACCCACACACATTCCAGTTCTTGTTGTTCCTTGTTAATTCTGTCACTCAATAAGAAGACTGTAGAAAAGTCTGAAGCTTCTTTTTGCTTCCCCTTTACATGGAGCTGCTTTTGTGCTCATCATTATGGTAATACAGTAGTGCGTGGACTTCCTCCTCTGCGCCTTTCAGTGTGGGCCTGAAGTTGCTGTATTTTTCACTGTGTGCTTTCTAGAGAAACATTGCTTAAACGGTCCTTAAATGTATTAGATGTTGCGATTAAAATTACTGTTTTGGCAACAGTGTTGGCTCATAAGAGTGTGAAAAGATGCTCTGCATGCAGCTCAACAGTACAGGAAGGTGTTAATATTTTCATGGTAAAAAAAAAAGACAAATTGAATAAGTTAATAGGTCGTAATTGATTTATCTTAGCAGCTCTTGTAAGAATGAACATTATGTGGGAAATGATGAGTTATGTTTTCACAAATTCCTGATGCACCTTCGTTGCGCATCAGTGTTTTGCGTGTGAATGTACCGAGGTGGCATTTGTCGGGCAAGGGGGCGGGGGTGTAGAAATTGATCTGCTACTGATGCCCCTCTAATGGAAGTTAAACAGACCCACATGCCTGTGTGCTTACACACATCAAACGGACCTTGTGGAACTCGCCACCAACGACTAACCATGACTGTCAGCATTTAGCCGATTCCACGTCAAGGTGGGACTGAGCCCCCTCTATCTGGGATGTGTGAATTACCAAGGAGGAGCAGAGAATAACCAGATAAACTCATGTCAGTATTTAACTGAATACAACTGAACAACCAAACAATCTGCAAAAAACATCCTGCAAATCAGTTCTTAAGTTGAACCAACTCTTATGAAATGGTCTCACCAAAACTGAGCATTACAACCTTCATAAAGGGAGGATTTACTGCAGAACTGCCTGTTTGTTTTAGCCTGATAAGCCCAATAAAATGTCAGCCGAGTGAATATTCAACTGACTAAAGCATGTGGGTGCCGAAATGAAGCTGAACCGTTTGTTCACATAAGAAAGACGGCCTAACATCCGAGCGCTTCGACTGTGGACGAACCAGCCATTGAAATTAGTCCAATCAGATCCTCAAGTCGCAATGCAATTTAAAGAGAAAAGGGTCCCACAGATTAGATAGGCAGAGTGGTTTTCCTTCTCTGAAAGCAGCACTATGAAGTACGCTTTTCTCTAATTCAGTAGCTCATGAATATTTTGATGTTGGATGCTAACTTTTCCTCAACATATATTCCATTGTCCTTCAGGGTAAAGCTCACAGAGACAAGCAGCTGGTTTACCTGAAAGATCACCTAGACAAATACTACCACAGCCGTGACAGGAAGTGGATAGTGCTGTTCCCCGAGGGTGGCTTCCTTAGGAAAAGGCGAGAAACCAGCCAGTTGTTTGCCAAGAAACACTCTCTCCCCCACCTGACCCACGTCACGTTGCCTCGTCTTGGGGCCACCCACGTCATCCTGAAAACATTGTCAGCCCAGCAGGAGAACGGCAGTGTGGGCAGCGACGCTGGGACCCCGAACCAGACAGGTAACTGAAACACACAAATGCTAAAAAAAAAAAACCCGACACGCTTGACTTTGAAGACAGATGGTTTTTTAAGGAGTTTATTTCTCCTTGCATGCTGATATTTTGAGGTGTTTTTTGAAGGTGCTGAAGTAACCTTTATTTCTTTGTTACTAAGGTTTCTGGGTCTCAAAAAGTAGAATGCTATTTCTGGAAAAGTCTGGCAAAGATTTCTCTCCTCCTTCACAGTTTTTGTGAACTCTTCGCTGCACACAGCTCACTCTAGTTCTTGATCAAATGATGGTTTCACGTCAGCTACAGGGCCAGGGATGAAGCTTGCTTCAAACATGCAGCAGCGTTAAATCCTCCCCTGTGTCCGACCGTCCTCTGGGACCACTGCTTTAAATGAGAGGCGACTTGTGGTAAAGATTGACACGAGAGGAAGGGGGTGACATGTGCAGAGGTGCCAGAAATTGCATCAATGTTCCTGAAAACCCCAGTGGTGATTTGAAAGAGTAATTCTTCGCACCAAGAGACCAGCCCTAAATGCAGCCAGAGAGCAGGAAGACAACGTTAGACTTAACAAGCTTAGAAAGGGAGTTTTTTTGTTTTGTTTTAAAGCCTTTTTTTTTTTCATTTTCAAAGACTAAAAATAAAGCATGGAAATAAAAGTGATTTTAATTTCTAACTCTCCTGAATATATCTAGATCCAGATGTGTCATCACATTCTCTCCCTTATCGGTAATGGAGAGTGTGTTTTAGCAGATTTACATGTTTCTTTTTACTACTACGTTTATCATCAGTCCCAGATGCTGTCCTATCACACCTTAAAATGTTTTTAAAGTATATATTCTCCCAAAATATGTTGAATGATGAAGGGCATTAAGGTGAATTTTTTTTTTTTTTTTAGGAGTTAAGTAAACAAAAATCTTTCTCTTCCCCTCCTGCTTGAATCTCAGTGTCTTGCTTCGACAGAAATGCTAATAACCTCCCGAAATCTTGATTGTGTACTCATGCTGAAATCAATGTTTAGGTTTGTACTTGGCAAAATTATCCAAATAAAAACTCTGTGAATCTGCTCCTCGAGAGCTCCTGGGCAGAAATTGCAGTGTTAAAATGCCATAAACATAGTGAATCAAAGAGTCCCCCATGGTTGTGCACACTGCACTCTCAGTTTACCCAGTGGACTCTCCTGGCTTCTGTTCAAAATCCATTTTAAGGGTGTGCTGTGTTAATAGTAAACTGAAGAGACGTTGGGCGAGCATTATTGTGAACTCCAGCCTTCCTCTGGTTTGCTAACACAGCTCTGCATCCTACAGCTTCAGCACTAAAAGCAAGAGGTTGTCTCGCTCTCTGCGGAACAGACAGACCAAAAGAGAAAGAGCTTTAAAGGCGTCTGTGGAAAATTTACATGGAGATCAGCACAGATTCAGTGTTTTTTGTCTTTTTGTTTCTTTTTTTTGTCATTCAAAAGAAATTTCATAACCTTCATCAACAAACACTAATGACAGCAGAGATTTACAACCCCAGGGTAAAAGCTATTTTTAAAAAAATGTTGACATGTCAAGCTAATTCATGTCTAATGGCACATCATGTTCTTCCCGGATTTTTATGGTGCTACACTTCCGTACAGTGTCCCAGTGCTTTGCTACTTTATGTCCTCTCTTCTGTTACAGCAGTTCAGGAGGAGGGGAAGTCAGTTGCTGCATTAGGGCTTGTCCTTTCCCTTGAATGTAGCTAATGCGTTAAAACATAGGGCAAGAAAGCACACATATCCAGCAGATCTCAAAGTTCCTCATTGTCCTGCGCTGTGCTTGTGTGTGTGTCCCTGATCAAAGGCATTGCTCCGTCTCCCTCTTACCCTCCTTGATGCTGTGCAGAGGTGCCCAGAGCTTGCTGACTCACTCAGAAACAAATGGGCCACGTGGAGAAAATAGGATTTGATGTAAATATGTGTGCCGTTGTGTTTCTCCCATGCAATGTCATCCAAGCTAAATGGACTACTCTGTGCGAATAGAAAGCACAGAGGTCACTGGTGGCCGGTGTATCTCACAGGCTGCAGAGGCTCCATGTGCCTTAAAAACTGATAAGGTTTATGTGTTGTTATAAAACAATATTTACAGTTGGCAGTTAGGCAAAGTTTAAACCTGTGACTCATTTAGGGTGGTAACAGAGCAGCGTGTGACCCATAGGTTAGCAGGTTATTATCCACACTTCAGCTGGTAGGAGGAGACAGATGTGGACTTAAAGTGTTTTAACTGGTCTGCAGAGTGGTCTGATGGATAGCCAAATATCAGCGGTGTAGTTCCTTCCTCTGTCTGTTTACAGATGGCGAGGCCTATTCAATGTCATTTCAAATTATCATGGCTGCTGTTATTACAGTATGTCACAACTTGTATGTCGCCGGCGATACCTTGGCAAAGGTCATTTTTCTCTGGCCTTTGAGCACACTTGGACCGAGATCTGTTTCAAATTACTCACCCGGGGATAACTGTGGTGTTTGCCACTCCTATCAATGCCAAAGATGCCAGTCAAGTGACTGTTTAAAAAAATAAAAATTAGCCTGCTTGTGCCTCATTCTGCCCCCAATAATTAGGAAGGTGAAACCTCTGAAAATAACGTGTTAGGTAAACAAAGTTGTGCATTCTTAAAGGTCGGGTTTTACTACAGCCAAACACGCTTCTTGTGAAGGTTGATGACAAGTCGGCCTTTGAGGTCCTAATTAGAAGCAATAGTCAGACTGTGAAACTGGATTAGACAGTATTCAGTGATGGTAATTACCAAGCAGAGTAGAACCATGAGAGCATAAACAAACTGTCAGATCGGCTACGTCCTCTCTTAACCCTGGAAGGAAATAAATAGATATCTCCCCATAAAGATCAAGATGAAGTCGGTATTGGAACTGCAGTACAATGACTAATACAGCAAACGTACACGCAATTTCACTATGGCAACAAATGATACAGATGACAGATGATATCTGACAGGCTGTACTTTGATCATTGAAGTGGATAAAAAACCATACCATATGCTCTTTGATAGCGGTAATGGATGAATAACCACGTAACGCTACAAAAGGTTATAAGTTGGCTCCTAAAATCTTCTCATCAACATGGATGAGCATTTTCAGCTCCGAGAAGTTATTAGTAAACTGTTGCAACTGATCTTGAAAAGACTTTTGAAGTCACTATAACTTTGCTTCTAGTTGCAACTGGAAGTTAAAGACAAAACCGTAAATTGACCTGGCAAGAAAAGGGAATTCTGTTTACCACAGCAGTAAATCTGTCCCGTTTCAGGTCTATGGTCGGAGTACATGTCCGATAAACTGTCGTCAAACAAGCTTGTGGTGAATAGTCACTCCTCAGCTTCGACCCCAACAGTGTCAACCCTTATCTGCAGATTTTGTTACTTAGCTAGTAAAGACGGAAAGAACATTTTTTTGTGTGACTGTCTGCAAACCATCATGTTTAAACTTGGGCCCTCCTCTTTAGCACCGAAACCACATCTGTCATTTTTCTGTAATTATAGAGCAATGAACAGCTGCAGCTGTGCGTCACGGTCATGCTTGTTGGCTGTGGAAAACCTTGCTAATGCTAATGAGACTTTAAAAACAGAACAAATATTTAGATTGAGGGGTTTTTTTTCAGACAGAAGATTAGCTCATGTAGGCTTAAGAAATGTTTACAAAAACGGTAAACACACTGCGATCCATCTGTTTCGACCTCCCGATCATCTCCATGCCAGGCTGTATACAGTTCAGCTTCATTTTCTCCACTTCACCAAGAAGTGACTCAGTTACAGTCAGCAAAATTGCTCCTCTTCTTTACTTTTTGTAATTATCATGCCTGCTTAGTTGTGCTAGAAAACAATATTTTTATATACTAACAGCTAATTAAGGGTGTGTCTCCTTCGCTTGGACTGGGATTTATTTAAAAAAAAAAAAAGAATTTCTATGTATACATGGCTTTATAAATCTGGCAATAAGAATACATTTGTGTGTAGACACAGTTTAATGCATCTGGCTGTTTTTTTTCTGTGTAGTTGTAGCCAAGCAGAGCAGAAGGAGCATACAGCAATTTCAGCTGATCCATACTGTTATTGTCCTCACTCTCATGCTCTGTTAGTGGCCAATTCTCCACTGGCCAAAGCAACACCCAGAAAACTTGATAAGGGCAGTCGAGGAACCACTGAACACCTTTGTGTGTTTTAATATATGACTGAAATATATTGAGTTGTTTCTTTTATATGAATGGTTGTGTTATTGATTGTTTTCTCTCCGCTGCACATGTAATTACTCACTAAAATAACACGTTGCTGAGGTCTGATATTTGGCTCCCGTTGACTTAATCTCTGACCTCTCCTATCCACGTTTTGAAGTGTCCTTTGGCAAGATACTGAACCCCACAATTACCTCCAGTGCATCATCGATGTGTGTGTGACCGATAAAGCACACTTAGAGCTGAATAGTCACTGCATGAATAGGTATGTGTGGCTGTTACTGTGAAACTCTTAAAGTGGTCGATTAGAGTAGAACATTCTTATATAAATGCAGTCCATCCATCATACTTTGTTCAGCACCATGCTCAAATTCTTTAAACTATTCAGTGACTGTCAAGTAATCAAAGTGTTTCGGTTGTGTTTTCTTATTTCTGACGACATTTGTTTTGAGAAGAACTCTTAAGTGACAAGGTATGTTCATTGATTTGTACTAATTAGCATGAACAAGAGATGCTTAAATCAGAGAAGCTCTTACAGTTGACCCATAACTGTCTGTTCTGCACTGCGTTGGTATCTCCCCATCACACTCCTCAACCCTCTGTGGGTTTTTTCTATATTTTAGATCTGGGAAAGGGTTGAAATTGTTACTTATTTGCAATATAACTTGTTTTACTACCCTGACAAAGTGTAATCTAATGAGGCCGATCAGTTATAAGATTTACTTTTGCTTTGTCATATAGCATGTGGCATATTTACTTCACCTACAGAAGCCAGTGTGCTTTAAACTTGAAGTGCTTGCTGCACAGTAGCAGCAGACGAGGCTGAAACATTAGCCAGGCAGTGAAATAAGCTGCACGGCCTCACACTTGGCTCGTTTTAGTCACTTGTGCTGACAGAGGATGCTGGTGTTTGCTGTTTTTACATCGGCGTATCCAGCTTAAAGTGAAACTCTTAACATATAGTCAATGCCCACCGTCAAATGGTAAAAAGCAGCTTGCAAGTTGGCAACTTAAGTGAATTTATGTGAAGGAAAACGAGGCAAAAACTAGATGTATCAATTTACAGAATGTACGCTAATAACGGAGTTGCTTGTGTTCCAATTTTTTAAACCACCTTAAAAAACACAGCCTCGTCTTGACATCATGAAAGTGTTTATTCCTATTTTATCTAGCTCCAAATCACAGTGCTATTACTTTAGGAAATGACAAATATCACTGATTTAATATTTGATCATTGGTAGTTTTTGAAAAAACATGATGAGCAGCGATCAGCTGATTTCAGTCACATGTCACTTTATCCAACACAAACTGATGCTTTGTTTTACAGTACCAAGGAGAAGTCCTGATTAATATGGATCTTTGCACATTTTTTTTTGTAAAAAGGGGAATCTGTTTTCAGGTCTGTGGCTCGGCAGACCCGCTGGTTCTGTGGATGGTGAAACTGCACCAGCTACGTATGGCCCTGCCTACGATTTACCATCTGGACATTTTTATTTTCCCATCTGAAATGAGCGCCACATATGGACGTTTTTCATTGCAGATGAAAGTCTCTTCACCTGTACAAAAGTTCCCAAAGCGTGAACGCTTTCCCTGTTGTTAGGAAATGTTAGATAACAAGCAGCTGCTTGTACGTCCAAACCCCAGCTCATTTACTTACAACCACTTCAACACTGCTATACTGTGATACTAGTATACACTAAGACAGAGTTTGTGACTTAATGTAATACATTATGAAGAAGGAACCTGGAACCTTTGCTCATATTGGCGACACCTTCTGGTTAGTTTTGATTTGTCTTTTCAGTTAATAAACCTATTAAGAAATTCAGCCTTCATGTTGCCTTTTGAGGGAATTGTCAGTTTAATCTCTGTCATTCTAGAAAGGAGACAGCTCCAGGACTGGTTCAGACCGGCTTGTTGTGGTTCAGACCTCTTGTCTCTAGAAATCTGCCTTCCCCACCAGCAACTCACACTAACACTTAGTCTCTGTGTCCTTATGTGTCCTTAAGAATACGACACACTTCATACTCTGAAAGTCAAATTCGGTCCTCGGACTGTAAGCAAGATGTTGAATAAAGACGAGACACGCTGTCCTTATTGTACATCTAGTTGTTAGACCTAATGTGTTTATCTGCAGGTGAGTACAGAGCTGACCCTGCTTAATGCAGCTCACTATTCACACATGTACCCTGCAGCTGACTCCTGGCTTCTGTCACATGTCTGGCATTCCCTCACCTATCACCTTCACTTCTCGCTGCTTTTTTATCCTCTTTCCTATTGGATGAAAATTTTAAATAGTTCAAACTTAAACTGGCTAATTTTAGATTAGGAAGAAGTCAAATGAGGATTCAAAACTGTTTATGCAAGCAGGGATGCTTGTTACTGTTACAACCTGGCATTTGACTGATGCGTCATCAGTGCACTTTACAGTTTGTATAAGCAAGCATCACAAGCGTTGGACAAAAAATACTGGTCAATTTTTGACCAGTGATGTTTATGCAAAGTCATTTACAAAGTAGCAGCACAACATCCAACAGTGTGTCATGATGTGTAATACCGACTCGAGGCTGATGAGAGCTTCTTCAAGGGGATTTAACTGTTGTGCTAAATTTCAGTCTTAAGCATTTGGAGCACTCTTTTTCACTGAAGGCAGCTGTGATGTGGTATTCTTTACCAACAACTTTTTTTTTTTTTTTTTTTTTTTTTTTTCTTTCTCTACTGTTCTTCAAAAAGCCACCGGGGATATGTAATGGTTCATCTCCTAAAGCTGAAGAACCACAGAGATCTGATCGGCTGATGTGACTCTGAATCTGTGCGTCTGACGCTGATCTTTTTTTTTTTTTTTTTTTTTTTTTGCATAGATACTTAAATGTCAGACCTACAATACAAATACTGTAAAGTTTAAGTACGTTTTAGCCGTTTTGTCATCTTGACTTCACAAATTGTATTGTGTGTCTGTGTTTTCTTTCACGACAGCTAACAAACGTAAAGGCCTGCAGTGGGTTATAGATGTGACCATAGCCTACCCAGAAGCAAAACCAATGGACATCCAGACTTGGATTTTTGGCTACAGGCCTCCAACAGTCACACATGTACATTACAGGTAAGAATCAGATGTTGGGTGTTATCTTCGTCTTCTCACATTTGTTCTGACTGCTGTAAAACTGAGGCCCGCCGTACTCCACCATGCAAATGTTCTAAGCAGCAAACATGCAAAAAAAACTGACATGAAAATGCACCGGATTACAACACCAGGTTTGTTCAACAATGTCAGAAGGCTTGTGCTTATACAAATATTAAACTTCTCATCCTCATGCTGCTAAATAGTATGGTTTTAAAAAGGAAAGATGGTGGCAACAATGTTGCTCATTTTATATGTTCTTCGTTGTCGTCTCACCAAACCAGACAGAAATGCTCACAGATTTAAAAGCTACTCGGGTGGTGACTTTGTGACTCACTGATGTTTAACTGCATCGAGCGAAAGCTTTTTAGTCCACCTAATGACTCAAAACTCTGCAGAGCTTTTAGTCGTTAGTCAGTAGAACATCCGTGTATAAGATTTTTGAGTGAAGTCTTTTGTAGCAGGTTGGAAATAAACCAGACATGTTCTGAAGTAGTTACCGGCTGCTTTTCCTTCAGATAGTTCTTTGCATATGCAGAATAATGTTTTAGCAATCAGGGAAAAGTCCTGTTTGTCCTTGTTACGGTATGCTGCATAAATAAACTGCTTTTTTTTTTTTTTTTGTATGATATTAGAAACTATTCTCGTAATTCAATAAAAAGCTCACTTTGTTTAATGGCTCAGAATTAGTTGTTCTCATACTGATAGTAAACAAAACTATTTTGGCATAGTAGAAAAACGAGTGATCTGATGATGTCATTTTAGGATCCGGGAGAGTAAGATGGTCATATTTTACAAATTATTTAAGAAATTGACCAAGACTTAACCATGAGACCTGCAGTATTTGAGTTTTATTGTCGGTGTTTTCATATGCTGGAACTGTCTGGAGGTGCTGCTTGTGTACGACTCTTTGAATGCGATAGATTTTTGTCTGTGTGCAAATCAATGAATGCAAAGTGGTTTAAGATGCTGATATCCATTTGTATCATTGCTGGGTTTCAAAAGACATGTTGTTTTATGGAATATAAATATGCTGGTTATGATGGAAGGTAATCTACTCTGTCAGAACCCTGTATTCAGAGGCCAATATCATTGCTCTTATGCAAAGTTGATGGAGTTGTCCCTCCATATCGTCCCATTCTCTTTGCCCTGCAGATTCTCCTCTGGTGTCCGTCTATCCGATTGAGACTACACTGATGGTGGGATGTTATTAGATTTTCTGAAGACATGGGTCATAATAAATGTCATCCTCTATAGATTGTCCTGGCAGGGTAGATCAGATCAAGTAGTTGTCGTCAGGTAGAAGCCATCCTGACCTCCCTCGGTATGTGTGTGTTTGCACCTGTGTGTGCACGGTAGGTAGGACAACAGAAAAGGTGATTTATGATCCCCGCCTCGCCAGCTCATCTCCAGAGGCTTCTCTGTCCACTTGGGCAATAACTGAGGACTCATTATGTCTGTAATTAGACAAGCTGTGGAAGCTTTAGTTCCACCCCACCTCCAGCACTCTCTAATCAGCCATCGATACAATTAGCCTCCCTGGCTCGCTCAGTCAGCAGCTCTGCAGCTTTGGGTCGGACGGGGAGCCATCCGACCACAGTGTGCACGATTACAAGTGTGCACACTCAGTCCCAGCCGCGTAGACAGTGCTGATCATAAAGGAGTTAGACCCATGCTGGTACAGGTGCAGAGTCAACAAGAGGATTAATGTCCCTGGTGATCAAGGGAACACTGTGGGGGACTGAGCGATACGATGCACCGTGGTGATGAAGATAGCAGAGGCAGCTAGGGAAGTGTGCCACCCCACAGCCGGGTTTCTGCTGTGTCAGTTAAGGACAGTTTCTATTGTGAGCGCAGCTTTTGTTGATCAGCATTCCTGCAGATAATAAAGTTTTTAATAAAGGATTGGCTCATTTTGAAGGGTTCCAGTGTGAAATATACTGTAAATTATAAGCAGAGCACGAGCAGTATGGCAGTCATGTCTGTCTGGAATCCTCAGTTCCATCATTTATTCACATTTATTCATAATCCATGAATATAACCAGATTTTACAAAAATCTGGAGAAAATCCCCTGAGTATACAAAAACAGGAAAAACGGCTGTATTCTCAGTTATAGAGTGTGCTGGTGCAGATTGACAGCTGTCGGGTCAACAGCAGTGACAAAGCTAATGTACGTCAGCTTGTTTTCACCAAAGAGAAGAGGGTTAGGTGTGAAACCACAAAGGCACGCTTTAACAACAAAGTCTACTTGTCACTTCACAGCTGTGGAATAAACTGCATACTGTTATAAAGTGAGCAGGCAATTCTGGGAAGGAGAAAGTCACTTCCTCTTATCTTTTAATCTAAGTTGTCTCTGTTTTAAAGTTTGTGAAACAACCCGGTCTAAAAAGAGCTCTGCAGAGACAGGTGGTCGTGGCCATTTTCTGCTCTCCCTCAACGTTGCTTCTCGCAAAATCAAACTGCCGAGTGCAACTGGAGTTCAAAGGGTATGCGCATCGCTCCATAAGACCTGCAGTGTGACTCTTCAGCTTGGCTCTCCTCAAAATTAATCCACATCTTCTTCATTTCAACCTTCTTGGGGAATTTAAATGAGGAGCTGTTCTGCTGTCATATGATGGAGGATAAATGCGCTCTAGCTTTTAATGTTACATTGGTTAGAGTGGGGTCACCTTATATTGGGATGCAGTGCCATTGATTCTAAATCCTAAATGCAGAAACTTAAAAACTGTTTAACCCTCCAACGTGGAAGGTCGGGGGTTTTGAGCTGAAACGCTTAAAGATGAGACGAGTCTACTCCTCCTCCAGAACTACTGAGGTTGTTGTTACGCTGTCATGCTTTCTTGCGGCTGTCTTCACCTGAAATTTCTAAAATAAGCCCATCCTTGCATCACAGAGTGAGGCTGTCACGCTGAGTGGCGAGTCAGCTGTTGGACCTTAACAGTGATTCAGCGTTTGTTGTATCTGGAAGCAGAGGCAGTCGTTGGCAGAGTTACCCATTTAGTGTGGTGTGTTCTCATATATTTCCATGTTCGACTCTTCTCCTACATGCAGTAGAAGACTAAAAAAAGGAAATCGTGGATTGTTTGGGGAGCAACAGAAGACAAGTCATTTTAATGCGACTGGGCGCTACAAACAGCATCTTCAGATTGTTCTGTGTAAGCCTCGACAGCAGTCCGCCGTGTTATCGTTTTATTGGTTTGTATAGATTGGGACTGTTCTTGAGCCTCAGCTTCACAATAGGCAGCTGAGTACTGAGCAATATTCTGGATGAATCCATGTCGAGGGCTCTCCACTTGTTCAAATCCTCCTTCCCCCCTTTTTCCAGTCCTCACCCATCAGCTCCACCCTCCCTCTCCTCATCTCCTGCCCTCTCCTCGTATAATCTCAGCATCCCAGATTGCAGCATCATAAGCCCTGCGTGAATGGCAGATGGGAGAGCTAGGTGGGAGTACAGAGGCCGAACCAGGGCAGAAGTGGGTGTTAAATACGTTGAAATCCTTTTTCCTTTAAATGCACCTTCTCCTCTTTGTTTTTTTTCTTTCTTTTTTTTGTTTCTGCTGCTGTGTGCTTTTCTGAAATCTGCCATTTGAAAATATCTAAAAGGCGACGTGATTTATGGAGTCTGAGTCTGCCTTGTCATCACACGGTAGCTCTTAAGCTGCACACCTGGCTTTCTCTCAGGCGTGCAGAGTTGTTGAGCTTGCAGCTAGCTGCTGCTTTTTTTTTTTTTTTTTTCTTTTTTTTTCTTTTTTTTTTCTTTTTTTTTCAGTCATGTGAACGAGATGTTTTGTCTGAACACTTTGTGAACACATCTGTACGTAATGGGGTGTAAATCGGCATCCACTCTCCCCAATTTTACTCAGTTTTTGCTAATTGAAGTCCCAGTCGCTCATGTCTTACCCATGGCGGGGATGAGTGTGGAAGTGATTGCAGATGGTGTAATGGGATAATAAATGAGCTGAAGAATTGTTTTGCTTTTCCTTTTTTTAAACTTAAGGACTTGTTGCCATAGAAACACATTATAGGACTCCCCTCCTATAAGGATCATCAGCAGATCCGTAGAAAGTATTCAAATACTCTAATAAAGTACTTTCGATCCTAATAATGCAGTTCACACAAGAAATACAAACCTAAATGTAACGATAAAATAAGTAAAATAAATATGAATATTAAAATCTTGAAAAAGACTTTTTAAAGTGTTTACACTTTAAGCAGCAGAAGTGTAAACACTGAAAGCGCTCTGTGAAGGATTGTATCTGAAAGAAAATATGACTTTGGGCCCTGCTCGTAGACGCCACTGCACAAGAACTGTGAGGATGTTGATTTTAGGTTATTTGCTGCGAGGACAGATTGAAATATTCGCACCACTGTGTAAGGAAGCTCTTATCCAGTGCACTTAATCAGTTTGGACCTGATTGTAACATTATTCAGTGGATTGGGTCTCCAGCTGATAATCTGCCAAGGCCCATCCATTTTAGATGCAGCATCTTAGTTGGCGTCAGCATAAAGATTCTGGGCTTCTACAAGTTACATTCATATATCCACTTTTAGGTGTCAGTGCAGCTCCTGACCTGTTGTTACCTTGATGATTCCAGAGAGTTTCATTCAGTGTTTGAGGAGCACTGATGTTTAATTGGTAATAACTATCAATAGATTAAATTAATTTTGGTCAGTTATGCTGATCTTTTTACATTTTTATGGGAAAACTAATTTTCTAGAGCTAATTCTCATTCTGAAAAGACTTCATAAGAAGGAGGCTTTTTCTTTGAGCAACATGGTTTTGACTCCTTATATGTTTTGTTTGACAAATAATCTGGTAAATGTAGTGCATTAAAAAGAAATCAAACCGCATTTATCTCCAAGTTGAAGGTGAGTTGCACTGAACAGAAACATTTTAAGTGCATCGCTTGTGTAAATGTTTCTGCAGTCGGTCGTTTGAAGAGGCGTACTATTTGTTTCCTGATTAAAATGACCTCAAACACGAACCTTCATAAATGGCAGGGTGTACTGACATTTCTGTGGTTATCCAGTCAGCTTTGGCCTCATCCTGTGACTTATTGTCCCTTTCAAGCTGATCTTTTGCACAGATAACAGGTTTATGGTCACGATGACAAAGGGAAAGTTTGCTCTAACACGTAGGCACAAAGCTAAGTCGGAACAAAAAGCATTTTGATTGGCCCATGTTAGATTTCAGATCACTTTAGGGGGGGCTGTTTCATGCAGATTATAGATCAAATAAAAATGAATCTAATCTAACCAAGAAGTATATACCCTCTAGGGTCTATAAGGTTTCAGCACTGTCACAGTGAATCATCAGCACTAGAACTGTGTGCGAGTCAAATTCTTGTAATTTTCAACAAATCATGCTCGTCTTTCCTGAAGCTTAAAGACGCAGTGCAGCTCTAAGGAATGATGCAACATCTTTATAGCATCTTGCATGGCAAGGGGGGGTGGGGGGTATTTTTCTATACAGCTGTTCCTCTGACAAAAGCTTTTTGCATTTTTTAGTTTGTGTTGTGTCTGTTGTGCACCAAAGCATTTCCTGGAACACAGACAGTCTTGACAGAGAGGAAGCAGGTTTAGGACTAAATGGAGCAATTAACGATCGGACTCGATCGGACTTAAGAGTCTGTGTCGAGCGTGTGGTTTGTTTGGGGATCTCGACAAACCCCAAGGGAAATCACTTCAGTAATGCCGTTGTGTAGAACAAATAAAGAAAAGATGTCTTCTTACTTTAATATACTTATGTCTTTTAATTGTTGCTTCATCATGCGCAACTTACCGTCATCCATTGGAGGATTGAGGGAGATAACTCAGAGGTAGTAGTCATCACACTAATGAGCAACCTTATATGAACTAGAAAGATACAGGGAGCAGGACAGGAGACTGTTTTGGGTCCCAGAGCCACACTGTGCGCAAATCTTCATATTCACAATTTATAACCTGTGTCCGAGAGCAGGTCTCCCAGCGTCTCTTTGTTTCTCAAGGTATTACAGCCAGAGAATTAGGTTCTTATAGAGTCGCCAAACAATGACTGAATTCCCTCCAACGAGGCTCGTGGAGTGGGCGGACTTTTACAGCCAGAGTCTAGTTTAATTAGCTTTCTTGGCCAGTTTACAGTGGAAACAGTATCTCAAGATTAAGAGCTGCACAGAAGCTAACTGGTTCAGATGAGACATTAAATGTGAAGAGCCAATAACTTCTCATTTGCACTCTTTATTACCATGTTTTTTTTATGGATTTTATGTAAGAGTATAGAAGTTGGGGCATGACATGTAAGTAAGGATGTAAGTCATCTGATGCATGTATCGCTGGTCAACACAAAGGAAACTTCAACGTCAGGCTTTTACCGACAGTATAAACTCCAGCTATGCCTCAGCTGTCTGTCTGTTTGCCAGGGTGTCGGGTTACCAAGCAGGCAGGTGCCAAGTGGGTTAGAGTGGAAATGAGGGCGCAGCCGTGGCCCCCCGCCAGCACATCACCACCACCATCACTATTGTATACTACTGCTGAAACTCTCCACACAGCAAAAAAAAAACAAATGCCATCATACTCCATTTCTCTGGGCACGGCGTTGGCACTGTACAGCAATGTTTCCTTTTTCACTGCACTGTAAATAAAACTACGATGGATCATTGTTGGAGACCGACTGGCTCGTCGTCACATTCCCGATGACTTTGCACCTCGCATGCATGATGGCACTCTGGTCGATCATAATGTTTGCTTTCAGTGAGCCAAATGAAATGAAGTTGTCTGCAGTTTGAATTTCAACCTGTTGCACGTCAGTAGTAGTAAATAGGGGATCTCTTCTTCTATGGTTTTTTTTTGCAATTAGCGTTGATAAGATAGTTTGGGGAAAGGCAGAGCTCAAAAGTCCCTTTTTTTTTTTTTTTTTTTCTTTTCCTGATTAATTCTTGATTTGTTAAGAGCAGTAAAGGAAAAATCTTTTGTTTGTTTTATGTAATATGTCGAACATAAGCTCCTTGTCGCTAGTACAACAAAGAAATGAGCTGTTTGAATGCGGGAGAAGGTCTTTGACTCAGTTTAGGTGAATTAGCAAAATATTTTACATTACATTAAATTACATTACGGTCATTTTGCAGACGCTTTTATCCAAAGTGACTTACAATAAGTGTATTCCACATCGGTAGGCAAAAGAACTTCAGGTCACAAGAAATCATAAGTGCATTTCCTTCCAAAACCAAACAGCTAAGAGCAAAACTAGTGCTAGAGTAAGTGCAATAAGTTTAGTACCTAGACAAATGGGAAGACAATCTAGGAAACAAATAAGTGCGTAGGAACTGGGACGAAACAGGAGATGTCCTAAGAGGGCGGATCAGGGTAGTGTTTCCTGAAGAGATGGTTTTTCAGCCTGCGGCAAAAGATGGGCAGCGACCCAGCTGTCCTGACATCATTTGGGAGATCGTTCCACCATCGGGGTGCCAGAACAGAGAAAAGCCGTGACCGCGTAGATCGTGGGCAGGGACCCCTGAGTGACGGGGCAGCCAGGCGCCTGGTGGCCGCAGAGCGAAGTGGTCGGGCGGGGGTGTAGGGCTCGACCATAGCCTGGAGGTATGAATGAGCTGTTCCTTCCACTGCCCTGTAGGCTAGCACCAGAGTCTTAAACTGGATGCGAGCAGCTACAGGGAGCCAGTGTAGAGAGCGGAGAAGGGGAGTCGTGTGGGAGAACTTGGGGAGGTTGAACACCAGACGAGCAGCAGCTTTCTGAACCAGCTCCAGAGGTCTGATGGCAGAAGCCGGGGCGCTATTTGTGTATTTATAAGACTTCGAGCCAAGCATGTGTAAGATGGACTTCATCTAACAAGCTAGAGCTTCGGGAAGTGTTCCCTTTTCAAAATTAGAGTCGTGAAACATGCCATTTATAACACGCTTTACCTCACCATAACTGGAAGCGGTTCAGCAGATTAATGGAATGAGTGGTTACAGTCACAGATCGGGTGTCAGTTTTTTCACGGCAGGAAATGAACCCAGTGAACTTCCCACACTCTTGTTAATTTTGGTACGAAGTGTGTAATCTGCAGATGCAGCGACAGACACGTTTCTCCAAACAAAGCAGGCTGATAAAGCAGCAGATTTCTGTGCATGTTGTTGTTTCTCTGGATCGGCATCGCCTCCTTCAACCTCAGCTGTTGTGAACAGCTCTTGCAGCTGCTCTGAACACCAGAGGAATCTGATTTCTACATTAATATTTTAGCTGCAGGAAAGCACTGTGGTAGCCACCTGCTTCCTAAGGCCCTAAATGTTCGAACCCTCTAATAAGTGGCCTACGTCGGCTTTTGTTTCCCTCTGTGCTATCGTTTTACGTTTCAGAGCTCAGAGGCCTCTTGGAGGGTGTAAAACACTCTGGACTCATGCATGTTGCTTTGGATAATTAATCATATTAACTCACTCGTTTATTTATATTTAATGACACTTTCTTGACTGATTATTGCTGTTAATGAATGACTCAATTTGCCCGACAGAAATACCAAAACCAGAAATTACCACCTCTCGCCTCGGTAGAAGCAGGAAAACAAAGCTTTTATTAATTATTATTGCTCTTGAAGCTATTTTGTGGCCCCATGCTATCAGTATTATTACTAAGACTATAGAAGATGGTGACGTGACTACCATCAGTGCTCCTCTGAACATATTTTCTGTGTTTTGACAAAGCAGCAATGTGAGGGTTAGTTTTTTTTTTATTTTTTTTTTACCCCCAGGTTTGGCCAAACTGACTTGTTCCGGGGCTTAAAGTTGTTTTGATAAAGTTACCTTTTATTACAACTGTTAACACAAGCGTGGTTGATCCTAGCCAGTTTGAGCTTGACTTTCAGCAAGTATTTTGCACATTTCTTTGGGACATTAAGTGGCTCCACATAGATAGGACTCTGTTCAGACTTGCCTCAGAGCAGCGCCCACGCTGTGAACTGCTGGATGATGAGCCCAGGTTTCCAGAGATAATGCACACCCTAACAGAAGTGTGTTGTAATGAACAGACCAAGCCTTTTCCTGATTGGGTCATAAGGTTTGTGTCAAAACTTTGAATTTTTTTTTTTTTTTTTTAGAACCAGTTGTTCTAGAGTACTTGATAGGTAATGGTAAAAAAAAAAATTACCTCGGAAGTACCTTCTTATGTAGACTGTACACTTTAGGGAATCATGTTAATACTTTTCTGGAAATGAGGGCAAAATTAAAACACAGTAAATCTGATGCTGCTTTGTATCAGTTTGTATAAAATTGCTCGAGAGGCCTTTGGGCTTGGCAGAAAAATGCACTCCAGCCCCCTTCAGCTTAGTTAAAATAAGAAACGGGTGCATCTTCAACAATGTCCACTGCTGAACATCAGTTTGCTCTAAACATACGACAAAAAAAACCTCATCAAATCCTCACATTCAGTTTCCCGAATGACCTGACGGTTAATTCATTCATATTAATTACTAATTGATCATTTTCTAACTCGGACTTAGCGTACTTTTATGGAACACGTTAGACTGATCTGGCACATTTAAACCCACACTAATCAATACTCCCTGTTATTTTGAGGAGGTTTAGTGGATACAGATTCATGTAACTACAGATGATCACTGTGATATTTTGCCTGCAAGTGGCATCTGTAGAGTCACCGCCTTCTCTTAAATCACTTTTTAATATATGCTAATCAATTCGGCAATCAGTGCACTGTTATCAGAGTCCTCGCCGCTTCCCTCGTGTAGAGGCTTTGTTTTCTTTTGGCACCTTCACTGTGGACGTCGTCTGGTCAGAGATATTGAGCTGATATTGAGGGCCGAGGAAATGCTCGTCTGAGGGAGGAGACTGTAACCTCTATTTGAAGGTGACCAGAAGCTGCCCGTGTGGGAGAGCAGCTTACTAGAGACCCCTTCTGGCTAGAAACAAGATTTCATCAGCACTTGTGAAAGTGACCCTTTTTTTTTTGGTTTGTTTGTTTTATCAAGCAACAGTTGTTTTTTTGTAGTGTCAGCAATTCAATTAGTTATAGTTAAATTATAGTGATTTTCTTAGTAGTGATTTTATGTCCTTCAGAAGTGGTTAATTTGAAGAAATGATTAGTTAGAAATTGATGGCTTAACGGTACTCAGGCTAATGATTTGTATGATGGATTTTTACATTTCTTTCCTGATAATAAATTGAAGTAATTCCCTGATACGCTTTCTTTCATCTGAGGGATGGCAAACAGAATGTTTTGGAGTTTTGAACAAACTAGTTTTAATCCAAGATTCGAGGGCATCTTCATCAGGTTGGTGTCTGTGGTTGGGCAAAATACGATGGATCAGTGTAGCTGCCAGTTATTTTTAATTTCTTTTTTTTTTTTTTTTTCCCAGTCAAAAGGGAATTAAAAAAAAAAAAAAATTAAAAAGTGGTGCATTTTCCAGACATGTCATCAAATGTCTTGTTTTGTCTGTCAAGCAGTCCAACTCTGAAATATATAGTTTAGTGTTAAATAACATATTACACAAACTGCAGTCAGGTAAAATAAAATGTTGTCCTCACAATATCTTGCCCATATTTTCAAAATATCTTTCATTTCCACCCACCTGTAAAAGGAGTGAACATTCTAGTTTCATAAGCTGTGATTAGGTATGTTTTTAACTTAAGTTAAAAAAAAAAATGAAAAAAAAGGACTTTTTATATACCAAATGATTTACAAAGAAGCATAATTTGGTCTCCACTTGTATCAAAGTCATTTTCTGTGATTACAAAAAGCTGAAATCTTCCGTGTGAAAAGCTGAAGTAATGGATTTAAAAATTCTGCTTCTCTCTGACTTCTCGCATACTCGATGGCTAAACTGATTGAATTATTGCAGTCAGATTTTTCTGACTTGTTCCACCCACTCACTTGTGAGTCATTTCATGGAGCTCCATGAGTCTGTTGGCTGTCGGGGCTCCCCTCAGCACTTCTGTCTCTCTGTGGCACTGATGAGGCTGCCAGCTAATGAATCCACCAAAGGAAAAGCAGGAAAACACAGACTGCTGTAATAGACTGGAGTCTGAGGTGAGCTGTGCTGTGCTGCTCCGGGACCTCAGCTGACTCTCTCTGGGTTTGGACGGCAGCTTCCACCGCAGATCAGCGGAGACGGTCTTTGCTGAGACGTCAGAAAACCATTTTAATGTCTCATCGCTTCTCCCTGTCTGTCTCTGTCTCTCTTTCCCACGGCAGGATGTACCCAATAAAAGAGGTTCCTGTGGAGGCATCGGCCCTGACCGACTGGCTGTATCAGAGGTTTGTGGAGAAAGAAGACTTACTGGCCCATTTTTACGACACAGGTACGTCCGACCCTGTCAGATTGGTTCGTATCAAGCTGATTTCAGCAGCTATTTTCACCGTGGTGTCATCATTTTCAAATAAACCATGACTGTATCTTTTTTATAGTAAGTTGAGTTGCAAAATTAGACCCCCTTTCATGAAAATAACAATTTTTTTACATTTACAACAGGTGCAGAGACTAATATATGGTAACTAATACATGTTGTTTTGAGCAGGGTGACACCACTAGTGAAAAGAAGTAAATTAGAAGATTTGGTCAACATTATTCAGGAAGAAAGTCAGCTAGTAGACGAGTCGGGAATAAACCGTAACCATGTTTGTAGAACCCTGGAAAGGATCCCTTTCCAATGAATGCATGTGACATACATCCAATCCAAGCACTTGAATAAAGCTCCATATTCAAAGCTTCAGCTCTGTCTGCTCTCATCCTGTGAAGAGATTTATGATTTTAAAGAATCGTCCCTTTCTGTAATTTTGAGGTTATTATCAGCAGGTTTAAGCACCTTTAAGCTCTGCATCTTAAAATCAAGGTTAGTTTCTTCCAGCTGTAGAAGTCAGACTGTGGCTCAGGTGCTCTAATGCATGTAAACGCATTCATTAGCAGCTTTCATAAGTGATGAAGTGACATGTCATTGAAAGGGGTTGTTGTCATTACTGTTGGCTGCCCAGTTGAAGTGACATTAAACAAAATGAAATCCTTCAAGAACAGCACTCAAATGCAACACAATGATTTAAATCACTAAGTCACAACATTTATTAATAACGCATCTACATCATTTTATGCAGATTCTGATTATTTGAATGTTAATCAATACTTAACCTGTAAAGAACCACAGAAGTCGACAATCTGCTGCTGCGGCACCCAAATGAAATGCATAATTTACACTTTTTAAACCTAATTTAGAAAGAACTGCTCACAGATTGCGTCTCCTTCCACCCAGTGCAGCACATCATCAGTAGTAACTTTACATTGTGACGCATTGGTTTATTGTATTATCACAGAAAAGGCGTGCTCGCACCCCAAATGAAGTAAGCAATGTCTAACAGTGTCGTCCACCAAAATGGTTAGCTGTTTATTTGCGGTATCCTAAAGTATTTTAGGATTAATACAAACATGAACGGTCAAAACCAACAGAAATGCCCCCTAGAGATCATTATTATTTACGTTGCCACTTACATTTCGCTTCTGTCCTTTAATCAAGTAAGTGTACAAGACGACTTCAAAGCACATGATTCTGATTTGAAGTAAATTGGAAACTATTTGATACAGCAAATGAACTCTCCATCTGAGCAAAACAGTTCTGAGTCTGTTTGTTTCTCCCAACAGGATCATTCCCTCCTCCAGAAGGACAGAAGGAGGCTGTTTCCCGGCAGATGACCGTCGATCCTTTGTGGCTTTGCCTCATCCAGTCGATTGCTTTTGCCTCTGGCTACATGTGGTACAGCGTCCTCCAGTACCTCTACTGCTGTTTATTTTGAGTGCGCTGATGAGGCGAGAGTCTTTATCGGACCACTGGAAAAGCCTCAGGATCAGTTGGTGTGTGGCCAAGTGTCATACTTTCCCCCTACGATGGTTGAATGTACAACAGTGGAGAGACTAACAGGAAAGAAATCTAAAAAAATTTAAAAAATAATCATATGACGTAAACAAACGCAGATTACAAAAGCCCATACAATATGAAACTGGTCACAGGCGTAGTTAACTTGCACACAACCCTAACGCTACTCGCTCGCTCCAGTGGCCCATCGGAGTAATCTCTCACATTTTGATGTTTACACGTCCTCATACATGTAGACACTCACACGTACATGACTTTTTCAAAGTTAACGAAATGAGGCTCAGGACTCGTCCAGAAGATGCTCTGGACTGGACTCTCTTCCCCTTTGAGGCTTTAGCCGTAGTAGTTTTACAGAGTTAAAAAGTACGTATGGACGTGTGTGAACTAATATGTGACTAGAAGCAAAATGTCTGCCCTTACTCTTCTTCCTGTTGAGAGTCGTTAAAGCCCACTGGACCTGTCTCTCAGCCTGCTGATGGGTCAGCTGGCTACTCCTTCCAGAGCGAGCGGCTGTATGAACGTTGAGGCTACGCAGCCGGCCACTCCTCTGGCCTTCATTGCACTAAGGATCCATACTGCCCTAACTGCTCCCTGGCCCCAGGAAATAACCCCGAACGGTAGCTGTCGATGTTTTCGATGTTTTTCATTTCTTTTATTTCCTCCTTTAACCCCCGCATATCTTCACAACAGCCATTGTATTTGTTGATGTCTTTTTATTGTTTTTGTCGTTGTTGTCGGGACTCTGTCCGCCTGTCTGTCGAGGCAGTATTGTGAGCTTGCTGAAAAATGGGGGATCATGTTTACACTGGCAACCCTGCTGAAAACCTAAAGGGATTGTGGCTATGATGCATGAGTAATGGTTGTTTTCTGTCAGGGAGGACGAGGAGACGTGTCGTAACGCTTACTTTAAAAAAAAAAGAAAAAAAAAAATGACGTGGTTGAAAGCAGGGAAATATAATGCAGTCTCATCACCCAAAAAGTAACTTTTGGATCCTCTTTCCACGCCTCTGCTCTCCAGCTCACGTACGAACATGCCCACGCGCGGTCAGCCACCTGCAGCTACACACGGCCGAGTAGACTTCTGTCTCCAGGATCATTTCAGCAAGGCAGACTGAGAAGGCAGTGACTCTTACTCCCCCACTGGACAACATAGTTTTACAAATATTTAAGCCATATGCTTAGTGTCAGCGGTGGGAAAAGACACGAGGGGGGGAAAAGGGTTTTTTTTGTTTGTTTTTAATAGAAAGCTACCCTGATGTTCAGCATTCTACAATAGAGATTTTGGCTTAAAGAATTATAGGTGTCATAACTGTAAATTTACAGCATAACCTGCCTAAGTGAGTGTGTGGTCGTCTTTACCCCCCATTTTTATTTTATTTTTTATATATATATATATGACTCGTGTCATGTTGCTCTGTGACGTCGGAGTTTGGTGACACCTTCACTTCCGGTGGTCAGATTTTATTTCATTTTAAATAAATGACATTTCTGTTTGACGATCTGGTATGTTTAGATCTTGTACATAACATAACTGAGAACATGTTGGAAGTGACTGCAGTGTCTTTTGGTCCACGATAATTTCAGATATTTTTATTTTGGAATATGAATGTTTTAAAAAGAAGAAAGGATTTTACCTTCACTGTTCAGTGTTGCCCTCTTTTTGTTTTTGTTTCTTTGACCATGTGCTTCATGACGTTAAAGCTACTGTAGGGCCGTGCGCACAGCGGCACGTGGGCCCAGTTGCAAACTTTAGAAGAATCAGGATCTAGTGGGAGAACTCTCAAGCCTTACTGGACGTGCTGGTCGACCACAATCCTAAATAATGCTGTTTCCTTGCATTCCCTCTCGACACATTTGGTTTTTGGTATTTGTTACAAAGACGGTTTCAATGTGTCGAGATCAAACCGTGCCGGTGAGGAAGGAGTCACTGTCACTTACGAGGGGATTTCTCTCAAATGTACCCATGTCGTGATTTTTGAGGTCAGTTATTTGTAATTTGCTTCGCCTGCTTTGATTAGGAAAACTATAGAGGAGCAGTAGTGATCATTGTCATAAAGCAGAGGTTTTCAAAGTGTGAGGTGGGCCTTCCAAAGGGGGGCTCCAAACAGTTTTAACAAAGGCTCAAGAGATGAGGATCTATAGGTTAAATGACATATATGATGCGGTGGAGGAGCCCGGATGGATTCTTTTTGGGGGGGAATTGGACTGTTTTGAAAATGACAAATGAAATCCCTTCGAACAGACCATTCCTGTGTTTAATGTGACTAATGTGTGGTCGTCTTGGCTCACTTGCTAAATAAGTGTAAGATTGAAGGACATACTCGCCATCCTGTTGGCATCTGGGAATTTAGCAAAACTAAGCAAACAGGTGGAAAGTGTGGCTGAACTGCGTCAGACTTTGAAAATCTCTGTCATAAACTAATGCAGAAAAGGTGCATTTTGATAGTTGCTGCCCTCCATATGTGCCACTGTTGGTAAAAACTGTGTGAAATATTTTTAAAAAAAGGGCTACCTGACTAGGGTAGGAGAAAACAATCAGACTGTAAATGTGTTTCATCCCGTGTCCCTTTCAGATTTCCCTCCATGGCGAGACTGACTTGAAATGAAGCTTCATCTTTTTCTCTTTCTTTCTTTCTTTTTGTTTTGACCATGTTTCCAAAGAAGGCAGGGAAAAAATGTTTTCCTAGATGTGGTTTTAGGAAATGAACACAATAGGGATTTAAACAGATTATACTAGAACTGTCTGTAATTTTCCATTTTGTACTTCTCCTTTAAATCCTAGCTACACAGCCATTTTACAACACAGACAACTTGTGCTGGAATAAAACGTAAAGATCACAACAGAGTGCCGCTCTTTTTTTTCTTTCTTTCTTTCTTTTTGGTTTGCAGTCCATATGAAACCGGGACGATGGCTCTGAGACATTTCAAGATAAGTCTGAGGGGGTGTTCTTGTTTTGTTTCTATTCCTCTGATGCTCATATTTTTACTTTTCTTTTTCTTTTTTTTAAAAGATAAATAATAAATAACAATTATTTTTACAAATGTCATTATTAAACACAGCGTTCTGGATCTGCACCAAAGTATAACGGGGTTTTTGTTTTCTGCTATATATTAAAAATGTTTTAACATGACAAAGGTGAATTGTTTTGCAAGCTTTTTGTCAGCTTAAAAAGAAATCCTCGTTTCTAATTAGTCACACGCAGTAAATGTGTCACCCTGCCAAAGTGTCAACATTAGTTATAACATTACCTGTTTAAAGAGTAAGATTAAACTGAATATTTTGGTACATACAGAAACTTGATTAAAAATCCTTTAACAAGAAAGTAACCCTATTAGCCGTAATACTAACCCAACAGAATATTTACACATCACCAGTTTGAGATGTCACCGTACAACTCTGTTAGGCTGAAACAAATAGTTTCCCAGTAATTGTTTTGTGTATCTGTGTCACGTTGTCAGTGGCAGCAGAATGAGCTGATGGAGACGGATTTTTCTTCAGTGGCCGTTTGTTTCTGATGAATGTTGTTGATCCAAGAAAAAAAATGAAGAGCGCATGAAAGTTGGTCCATGTAATTATACAAAATGACCTCGAGCATAACGTGTTTACACATGAGACGAGAGTCGTTGCACATTATTTATTCAAGTTGAAAAATATCCAGTGTTGGTGATTTATAAGCTGCTAAGTGTCAGAACCTTTGCGTCCCCCCGCTCAGCTTTATGACATCACTCCTGACAGAACCAATTAAAGTTCACCTTCACAGTAATTGCTAATTCTAGGGGTTCACATTCATTTACCTCTCTCCGATAGGCTGATTAACATTGAATCTTTTGTCATTGATTTACTTTGTATGATTTCATCTCATTGTAGGACATTGATGTAGAAAAACAGACCTATTGTCATTCATAAAGGCTAAACAATATCTCTCATGGATGTATAGTCTTGAATAAGCTGTCTATAAAACTGTACAGAGAAAATCCTCAATTTATTGTTTTTAAATTGCAGCCTTTATGGAGGTGTTCTCTTGTGTCTTTTAAATGTCAAGTTTCTCATTTCCTCCGTGGAGAACAGGCGAAGAATCGTCTGAGTAACCGAAGCCTGTGTTTGCTCACTTCTGTTTCTGTTGTTTAACTGTGTTGTTGGTTTCGGCTGTCAAGTGAGCGGTTTATATTACAAAGCTCTCGTTTCAGCCGTGACGTCAGCGGGGACCTTCACTGTGAGCCGATGTCGGTGCGTTCTCAGAACCAGCAGATCTACTTACTCTTTGCAGGAGAGGGACGGCTACGTCAGTGCCAAATTATCAGCTCTACTCCATTACAGCCCTGAATTTCAAATCTAGAATAGAATAGAATAGAAAAATACTTTATTCATCCCCCAATGGGGGAAATTCAAAATGGAAAAACTATTTGAAATGTATTTATCAAATATCTAAAGTGGCAAAAGTATAATGATATTTTAATTTTGAACTGAGGAGCACATCTTAAACCTTAGATTATATAGTCATATAGTCCACATGCTTTGGGCAGCAAATGAAAATTGAGGATGAAATGCAGGAAGTGAGCTGGAAAATAGGATTATATATGCAGCAGGCTCTACCAAAATACCAAAGGGCTAACAGTCAGGAGGCTGGGTGGCTTCTCCTGCGAGGAGATTCCTGCATTTCAGTGGCACTCAGCTCAAGGTCACCCCATGACACAGAAAAATGAATCTAATAATCTTTCATATTCTCTGCAGACGCACCAGTGTTCCTACTCCGTCACCAGCAATGAACTATTTCACGCCCGCTGCGCCTGAAGGTCCTGCGTGCCACGCGTTGTCGCCTGCTGAATGCTCCAGTGATGGCAGCGTCCCCTGAGTCAGCAAGCAGTAAAACATCCAGCTGTGGAGAGGAGGGTCAGGTTGAACGTCTCTGCAGCAGCCACGGGCATCACAGAGCCCCCCCCCCCCTCCTGCTGCTGCTGTCACGCTGGTCGAGCACACTGACTGTACTGTGTGAGAAGTGGACGCAGCTGGGTCTCACGTGCACATGTCAAAACATCCTGTTTAGAATTGAAGACATAAATTTGACAGCAACACGATAAAAAAGTGTCCAGTTTTGCCTCTAATGGTGCCTCAACTGTAAAAAGTTTTATTCTAATGCAACAATATTTTCAGGGTTCAGCCTCCACTGTGTCTAAGTGTCGTGAAAATGAACAGAATTTCATTTATGTTGAACAAAAAGAGTGAAAGTCTTCACAGAATTAAAGCATCAGTCATTCGCATTAAACGGTGCACATCGAATGGAAACTTCACAATCACAAAACTGTGCTTTGGATGAACTCTACCTTTAATGCATGCACACACTTCATTTCTATTTTTCTTGTTGACAGCAGCAATTCTTCTGTAATAACCAGGATCCTTCTTGTAATACTTGAAAAATATGTCAAAGTGTGCTTTGTGATTACAATGTGGCTCAGTTAGCTCAACATCTGAAATGTGAAAACTTTGAACATTTGAGTAATTAAAGGGGCTGCAGAGAGAAATGTTTTGCTCTTTAAGATCAAGCTTTTTAAGCCTGATATTTGCTTGTTCCAGGTATATAACTCTATTTGTATTGGCATACATAACTTACAAGAAAGTGCATAGCTGCATTCAGTCTGTCAAAATATTTCCAACACACCGCTGATACCATCAGCATATATTGTTCCCGACTAATTACAGGAACATACACTTTACAAATTCTCAATTCTCGTTGGAGAATTTAAGCTACTGTCCGAAATGCTCTGTTTTAGCTCGTGTCTCTTTGGGGCCCATCTCCTAAAGGCCCAGTCTGCTCTGATTGGTCAAATATATATCGGGTTCCAGGTACAAGAGTTCCGAACTATCAAACTGTGAAATATGCAACCGTTCAGATGTGCTCCTTTGAATGCTTTTATCCTCACATGCTGCCCCCAACAAAATACAAACAGATGGTGTCTGAACAGGAAGAAACCTGCAAGGTGGTTTATTAGAGTCGTAGAATTCCCTTTTCCGTTTAGTAAAGCGGGAATTTTCTAATATTCAAGGCTTTCCTTTTGGTCATTTGGTAGTTTTAACATCACATAAAGGAAAAACACGAAACAATCGTATGGAAACGACTGGCACATCATGAGTTGTAGCTTTCTTTCTTCTTTCATTAGCCTGTCAGGTTTTTTATTCGTTTTAGAAGACGAAGCAACTTTTGACCGAAGAAATAAAAGCACGGTGTGTAGTAGTGTAGGTCAGTGAAGTATGCTAAGGGATTGTGAACTGGTATGACCAGTATTATGTCGCAACCCTCACATTGTTATTCTGCCTGTGCTACTGTTTCCAGTATCTTATCACAGGCCCCTGTTTTTGGTCTCACTAAACTAAGGATTGTGTCTTCAGTAAGCAACTTACACAAAGACAGCCGCCTGAGTGTGATTAAATACATGTATGTCACCTTTCGCTGTGCTGTCTTGTCTTCACTCTGGTCTTTGACTGGAACTTTACCAAGAAAGCAAAGTCAGAGGTCAAAGACCACCAAAAGCCCCTCTGTAACCCCGATTAAAGCCTCGCAGTCACGCTAACAGGGGTGAGGAGGTCATCGTGGGATGAAGCTGTGTCCTCCCTGTCGCTCGGGCTCTACTCGTGTCCTTTAACAGGGGCAGGTGACGTCAGAGCGGCCCCCGGGGACCCAACTGTCTCTGTTGTTTTTAGCTGTCAGTTTTCCACTTGCTCGCCACTCTTCCTCCTCCTCTTCTCTACAACTGTTCCTGGCTGACGTCCAAACTCCTCCAGCTCTTTGGAGGAGTGACCTTTGCAGAGGCAGACTGGCAGAGCGGCTTGGCCGCTCGCTCAGTGTGTGGTGCTGGCAAGCAGAGAGGATAATCTGAACTGTTACTGAGGCAGCCCCACTGAGAGGACCGTTAACTGACAGAAATCCCAGACACTGCATTTATCCCGTGCAGGCATCGCACATTTAGAGAAGTCATTTGTCGCGAGGAGGATTTACTCCGGTCATGTGTTAGGTTTGCACGCTGAAACTAAAACCAATGTGGCCTTGCTCTTGCTTTGTGCCCGGTTTATAGAAATGCCACCGAAAGGTGCACACATTTAGAGATGATAACCAGATATAATCAGTTTCATTCCAGAAAGTTCAACTGGGGGATTGCTGTGTTGGAAGAGCAACACAGCTGGATGGAGGATTTAATGTGACCAAATAAGAACAGAGATCAGGTTTGTTTAGTTAAATTATTTGTTATAAATTCAAATAAAAATGTACACAAATGAGTTATTAGGGTGCATTTCTGATGCTCAAGTTTTCAATTTGCTGCTTTTCAGCCCTTGAAATGTAGAAAATCTTCACATTTGAGAAGTCCAAACCAACAAATCTCAGGCTTTCCTGATTGATAGAATATATCTATTATTTATCCATAATCATAATCCACGGGGGATTAATTTACTTTAATTCATCCAATGATATCAGCACTGATTTTGTTTCAAATGAATGTTTTCAACAGAAGATACCCGAAGCAGTGAAGCAGTTTACTTCACCCAAAGCAGACATATGTGTAGGCCATATGTGATGCCCAGATATAGAAGCCAAGTGAGAGGTCACTGCATGTCACTGGCCTCAGATGGCAGCTCCTTAGGTAGCCCTGCGGGTCAAATCAAATGACCGGTAAGACGCGGCTCATCCTCCTCTCTGTCTTACATGTGCAGCCATGGAAACTGCTCTGGTAACAGCCAGAGACCTTTTTGTGTATTCAGGAGTACTTGGGCCCCCGAGAATCACGTCGGTCACAGTCAGACAGCAAACAATGCAAATAAAGAAGAGTTCTTTCTGCAGATACTTGCTGTTTTTGTAGCATCTGTTGAAGCTCTTTGTAGAGGATTTACTAATGAGTTTGGAACATTTATCCAGCAATACAGACTCTTAAGGTCTCTCCACTAATGTGCAAATGCAGGAAGGTCCTTGACAGTGGATTTTGTTTCCTTTACATGACCTGAACTTTTGACTGAAAGCTCCAAAAATAAAAATAAATACGTTATACATGTTATAACTTCTTAAGACTTGTTCAGAATACAATAATATTGGCTTACCCTTGCATAGGAGGAAAAAAGAGGATTCTAAACACTGCAATCCCAGCATGTGCATTTGAAGTCTGTTCAAGGTTTTCTTCAAACTGCTCATTCACATGCAGGCCAGTGATGGAGCCAAACGGCACTAAATCTCAGTGACCTTATCAAAATGTACAAACTTTTGATTTACCGGTGCCACAATAAAGTGAGACCTGTATTAAACATAAATTGTAAATATCATTTCATTTTTAATCAGGTCATTTTGAAAATCAATTTCCCTAGATAAATGAACGCCTTTATTTTCCTAGTGTTTCCCAAAGTCTCCCTCACACACGAATTTGACTTTATTGTATATTTTGGCGCCACCCTGTGGACAACAGTTGCACACATTCCACCTACGCGCGTTGTTCTCGCGGTTCTCGGGCGCTTAGCAACCTCACAACTTGTTTCTAAATACTGACCAATCAGGAGTCACCATGCGGAGACACTAGACCAATCACAAGCACCGATTTAAGCACCAATTCAAACTGCGAGTAAGCGCTTCCTGTTTTGTCAACTGCGACTGACATGAGTGAACTACAGGCGAAAAAAGATAACCAAACAAATTTTCTTTGTAGTCATCTGGAGAGGCAAGATAGGCACCCCCAAGTACAACAGATTGTGGAAGCTGCTGTTTTAGATATATTCTAAACCACAGCCGTATAACGCTAACGTTGAGTTAGGTAACTTTTAACGTTAGTGTTGGTTGCCAAACAACAAAATGCCGTCCCGTGTTGAGGACTACGAGGTGTTGTACACTATAGGCTCCGGCTCCTATGGAAGATGCCAGAAAATAAGACGAAAAAGTGACGGGAAAGTGAGTATGTCTTACAAATAGCAACCCAGCTGTAGGGTAGTCAACATGTCTTTGTTGTTGTAACCACCAAGCAGTTGGTGCTGATGTTGTCACCCGGTTAAAACGTTAGCGTCTACGGTTGAATTAAATGCATATGCAACAAGACATATGCAACAACATTTAAAATCTACAGAGACTTAAAACAATACATTTTAAAAATTGCCTAACATGACTCAACATGGGGCTCCAAGGGGACTCAATGCATCTATAAAGTATCTCAAAAGAGCCACTAAATATTTCAAGAGAATTCTAGAGACAAAATGATTGAAAATTATTATAAAGTGGCTGAAAATGTCTCAAAACAGTGAGAGAAAGATTCAGAACAGCTTAAGACTTTGTTGTTGAATTTGCTAAAACATTCAGATTGTAAAAACTAAACTCAAAGTCACATTGAATATACTGGGCTGTTGAACGTGTGACTAAGTGCGGCTACAACGCAGTTCGACATCCACAAAGAGACACAGAATGGCTACAAATTGCTGCAGATGGAGTAAGAAATGACCAGAAAGTAACATAAACTTTGAAATAATAAATTCAAAATAAATGTAGATAAAAAAAAAAAAACGAAGAAAGATGAGCATTTCTGCTCCAAAGATGGAAAAGCTTGTGCAACGGTTGAAAAAAAACAACAACTGTGTATTCTTTGTTTAAAATCTCGGTTGGTTTAATTAGAGCGCTTCTGTTCTGTAGATCCTTGTGTGGAAGGAGCTGGACTACGGCACCATGGCAGAGAGTGAGAAGCAGATGCTGGTGTCGGAGGTGAACCTCCTGAGGGAGCTCAAGCATCCAAACATAGTGAGGTACTATGACCGCATCATAGACCGCACCAACGCCACGCTCTACATTGTCATGGAGCATTGCGAAGGTGGAGATCTGTCCAGTCTCATCAGCCGGTGCATTAAAGAAAGGTAAATCACAGGAAGGTTGTGAAGACACGCTCCTCTCTCAAACTTTTCTGAAGTTGCAAGCGTGTTTACATGGCAGGCGTTATTTGGAGGAGCAGTTCATCCTGCGAGTCATGGCGCAGCTCGCATTAGCCCTGATGGAGTGTCACAGGCGGAGCGACGGCAGAGCCACGGTTCTTCATCGGGACCTGAAACCAGCCAACATCTTCCTTGACGTCAGGCAGAACGTCAAGCTTGGTGACTTTGGTCTAGCGAGGATTCTGAACCACGACACCAGCTTTGCAAAGACATTTGTTGGGACGCCATACTACATGTCTCCAGTGAGTTTAATGTCGGCCACCCTGGTTAACCTTTCAAAAATGCCTGATTGTGGAATATTTAGCCTGATCTCTCAACCCTCCCCGTCCTAAAATCTGATGCTTAAAACCTGAAAAGAAAAACATTTAAAGAAATCTGTCGTTGTTGACATTTTTTTTTGTTCTTTCAGGAGCAAATAAACAGGATGTCATACAACGAGAAGTCAGATATTTGGTCGCTTGGATGTTTGCTGTATGAGCTATGTGCATTATCGTAAGTTTTCCCGCTGCTCTGCTTTAACCGATTCCCCCAGTTGTTTCACAGCAGATCTGACAGTTTTTAAAATTATTCTTATTCATCCTCTTTATCCTGTTAGGCCTCCGTTCACTGCTTATAACCAGAAGGAGTTGGCAGAGAAGATCAGAGAGGGGAAGTTCAGAAGAATCCCGTACCGGTATTCTGAAGAGCTGAACACCTTACTCAGCAAAATGCTCTACTTAAAGGTTTGAAATTGATTATTTAACAATGCTGTAATGTAGCATTAGACAGTAAATCACTTTGCAGAGCATTGTGCCCCTGCCGATGCTGTCAGGATACATAAGAGTCCTTTTTGTTGGCAGGACTATCTGAGGCCTTCTGTGGAGTCTATTCTCCAGAGCAGCTTGTTGAGCGACGCTGTAGCTGAAGAGCAGAGGAAGATGCGACCTCGAAGGAAGTCTGTAGAATCTGACTGTCCCGTCCACAAGCCACCTGAACCGGTGCCCGCCACCACCGCAGAGCTCAGACTCAGGGAACAGGCGCTGCGGGACAGAGAACAGGCCCTCAAGGGACGTGAAGAGAGACTGGAGAGTAAGACTTTCAGTTGTAGTAAACTTTGGGCTAAACGTCTGCTTTGGTCCAGACCGGAAAAAACAATACAAGTGTGAACACACCCTATATTTGATGCCAGCAACGCAAATATAAAAAGTCAGGTCAGAGGCAACAAACATTGAAAAAGCTGAGTAATGCAAAGAAAAAAGAAAAAAACACCAAAAGTGTTTCAAAAGTAGTGATATGGAGGGGTTTCACCACTCTGAAAGACTGTGGGGGTAACAATGAAAAGAATAAGTGAATTTCTCCATCTACAGTACGTAATATCATTAGATTTACAGAATCGGGTGAAATCTATACACAGGGTAGGAGGATGAAAACCAATAATCAACGTGTCTGATCCGCAGGCTCTTTGCTTTAAAAAGAAACAGATCGTGGGGTGGACATCCCTGCACAGGAACACCTCTGACAGGTTGGACTTGGTGAACACAGTTCATCTCTGAATCCACAAATCAAAGGGGGAAAAAAACTGCTGTGCCAACTGCTCATTTAAGTTCAACTGAGCTTAGAAACCAGGCATGTTGAACAAGAAGCCAGGCCTTGAACTGTTCAGCTGCTGAAGTCCTTTATCAAGCAAAAATATGACAAGAATTTGAAAACATTTCACACTTGGACAGTGTTGACAAAAGAGCCAACACGATGATAAGCATGCATCTGATAAATGAAGAAGTTGTTTTTTAGTTTGAATCGCAGTCAGACAAAACACTCTTTAATCAAGACGTAGTTCCCCTGAGGACGTCGTCATTTTCTTGTGAAAACTTAGAGAGATGGTATTTCACACCTGGAAGTCTTTTGTCTAGCAAATTGATGAATATAATTGGGGAGGTGATTTCTATTGTGTTTTTATTAAAGGCTATAGTTGACCAATACACAAATTTGATTATTAGTTAGGTTGCTTAAGTCTAAGTCTAATCACTTTCTACGTCCCGTTTGACAAAGCTTTGGTTGAAGAGATTTCAAGCCCTCGCACCTTTTCTTTGTGTTAACGTATCCTGGCCAGGATATCCTGATCTCTGCCGACCTGCGGCTGTTAGGTAGGTTTCGCAGCATGGATGAAACTGTGCAAAGCTGCTTATGATGAGAGATTAGAAAAGCTGCGGATTCTGCAAAGCATCTCATATTCACTTCGGTGTTTTAAACAAACAGTTGACAGCCACACTTACAGGATCTGACTGAGGAATCGTCTCACTAAGTCTTTTTGAAATGTAATATATAAATACTCGTTTAGGCCCGTTTGCACGTGATCATATGAAATTGTGTTTGCCTGACGTGAACTACAAAGAGCCGGTTATATCTGACAGAGAGGGTGACAGTGTAGTCAAAGGGATGTGTGTGGAAGGAACAGGTTTGATCACGTTACAGCAGTGTTGCAATCAAGCCCACAGTCCCCGGCTGACAGGAGAGATTACACGCTGCAGTGTGTCTGCTGAAATATGTGCCAATAAAGAAGCATTGATAACTTAAAAAAAAATGTTTTTTTTCTTTCAATGACAGAACGGGAGCAGGAACTGTGTGTTCGTGAGCGTCTGATAAATGAAAAGCTTGCACGGTAACCTTTTTTTTTTTTTTTTTCTTAAAGAGATTATCTGTTAACAATCCTCTCATTGTCATTTGACCTATTTTGCACATTCACAGACACCATCACTCTTTGTCTGTCTCTTTTGCTGATTGGTACATTATTGTTCATTCTCACCTTCTGTTCCAGAGCCGAGAGTTTGCTGAAGAATTACAGCCGGCTGCAGGCGCAGAGGGATGTGGCACTGGTCTACGGCAAAGACATAGGTATGGGAATCCGACGAAGACCTCTGGATCCACTGAACCTAGACCAGAACTAAGCTGTGTTTTTGTGTCATTTGTCTAGAAATTTAATGACTGAAATCAGATCTATTTATCCTTTTCATATCATGTAAATAAAGTTGTTTTTTTATCAACCAAGGAGGTTTTAAATTCACCACCTCTTACCACGCACCTTACAATCTGAAATCTAGCTGTCATTGCAAGGGTTTTAGTCGGGGCTGCCTTGTTTGTTTTTTTAACTCTAGTCTGACCTTTGCTAATCAGTCACTTGCTGTTTGGCTCTAGATGAGGAGAACCTGTCCCCTGGCAAGAAGAAGGTCCACTTTGCCGGTGAAAGCAAAGAAAACCAGCAGCCCGATGGCTGTCAGAGCGCGCTGATGATGATGAAGAGGCTGCAGGCTGCCAATCTACGTGCCCAAAAACTGAGCGAAGTGGAGAAGATCTGCCAGTTGAAGAGCAGGCAGATCCTTGGCCTCCGCTGATCACATGAACATACCTCGCTTACACGTGAATGAATGTGAAAGCCTCTGAGTCGTCACCACTGGATGTAAATATAGAGTCATTTATAAGATAACTAAGCTGTTGCGGCAGCAGTGAAGCCGAATGAGTCCGATTAGTGTGTTTTCTCTCTGTAGTATCTAAAGTTTTTCTTAGCTGGACAGTGTTGTGTGGGTGTTGTTGATGTTACAGGCAGCTACTGTGATTCTCAGTGTACTGTGTGTATATCCCTGTTAATCTTTGGTCAGTTTCTTTCACAAATTATGTCCCAGAAAAAAAGGGACAGATTTCATGAAAAATAAAACCTCTGGAACTGGCAACGAAAATGCAAACTATCCCTCATAATTGTGAAATTGTTTTGCTTTAACTGACCCAGAACAGACTATAAGAACTTTATATTTGAAAAAATTTTATGTTGTAAGATTGTTCGTTTAAAAAAATATATATATATAAATCAAAACAATAACTGAGAAGAAATCCTTTTAATTTTGCGTTTCACCTGGGGCTAAAAAGACACTTATCACAACTGATGGTGCCCACAAGGGGTCATCAGTTTCATGTCAAACGGTTGATTACGGCCAGTAAGAGTTCACAGCGAGAAGTTCTTTGTTTCTAGCAGATTACTGGATGTAATCAGGAGGGACATTTCTATAATGATTATATTCAAAACAACTGTAGATCCAGTAGAATAAATTGGATTATCCAGATACCTTCCTTAAGCCTATTTTCTTCTTCTAAGATCTAATGACAAAGATAACTATAATTGAAAACAGAATCTCTTTTGTCACTGCAAAAATGTCGAATATTAGGTTAATAAAATATAACGATTACAATATCGTTATTAGGGCGGACTAAAGACAGTGATTTTCACGTTTGCCTTCTTAGGCCCTTACCTTTTGATTGCATCAACCTCAGTAATGATGAAATCAATCAAAAGCTGAACATCTGGGGGCTAATCTTGACAGAAGTATCGATACCACTAGATTTAATAATCATTTGAAGATGTCATCGCGAGATTACAGTTGCGGTTGGCGTGCGTAGCAACCGTCGTTGTTTGGCTTTTTTGCACCGCCCACTTGCGACAGCTGCAAAACTTGACCAATCAGGTCATTCTTCTTACCCCACACACCAATAGGAGCCCTCATGGGCGTGCCCCTAATGTGCCTTGTTCCGTGTGGAAAGTTTACCGGCTCGGGTGCAAAGTTTCAGCCGTCTGCAAACTGAAGCTCGTCGGCAGACCTATCTGGAATATACTGGGGGAAACCACGGTTTATTCACACGGTCAATAAAATCTAGTATCTCCTTAAAATATCCGCGTTTTTGTCTTCAGATGTAGTCGAGTGATGCTGTCAGATAACAGAGGCGTGACAGAACGCTGTTAGCATTGATCGTATTGTCTCCGGGAGCCAGCTAGCTTAACGTGAGCACGTTAGCTTGGAGTTGAACCAGGGGGCTAGTTCGCTGATGTCCTGGTGATTTCGGACTCGGACACGGTGAAACCTTACCCGACATTTAGTCGAAACTTGAATCTACGAGGACTATTAGGAAAGAAAAATGGCTTGCGAACCGAATCGTGTCCGGCTGATGTGTATGCTCTCGCTGACTTTTATCTTCTTCATAGTGGAAGTGGTGGTCAGTCGTATCACCTCATCTTTGTCGATGCTGTCGGACTCGTTTCATATGCTGTCGGACGTAATCGCGCTGGTTGTGGCTCTGGTCGCGGTGCGGTTCGCCGAGAAAACCCACGCCACCAACAA
The DNA here is from genome assembly GCF_027942865.1 of Odontesthes bonariensis. Classification (NCBI taxonomy): domain Eukaryota; kingdom Metazoa; phylum Chordata; class Actinopteri; order Atheriniformes; family Atherinopsidae; genus Odontesthes; species Odontesthes bonariensis. Next base: position 10,769,316 of record NC_134529.1, read on the forward strand.
GAATACTTTCGGCTGGATCCGGGCGGAGGTGATGGGGGCTCTGGTGAACGCCGTCTTCCTCACGGCGCTGTGCTTCACCATCGTCCTGGAGGCGGTCGAGCGTTTCACCGAACCCCAGGAGATCGAGAGCCCGTTGGTGGTCGTCGGGGTCGGTGCCGTGGGGCTGTTGGTCAACCTGCTCGGGCTCTGTCTGTTCCATGGACATGCCGGTGGGGGCCACGGACACTCCCACGGGGGTCACTCTCATGGGAGTAAGAACAAGAGGGGGAAAACCGGCAAGGCTGGGAATGGGTCAGCCGGAGAGGAGACCAACAACCTTGTCGGGAATCACAACAGCCCGGGTGATGTGAGACAAAGAACTGGTAAGTATAAGTTGTTTGTGTCTTTGTTGACATATGCGATTTGTGTACAGAACAGACGTATAAGATCTGCTCAAACACCACAAATCCTCCTTTATTGAGTCCCACCATTGACTCGACAGAATGTGTTAAGACTTTTATCTTCACTGTAAGCAGTCCAGATTGCCTCACAGTTCATCCTTATATCACCAGCATGCCCTGACAACCGTCTGACTCATCCATATTGTTTCCTTGACAGCTGCAGACTTATGTGTGTGCTATCGCTTATTTGTTGGGCATTTCATCCTTGGAAACTGGCCGTTGTCAGTGTCATAAGCCAGTGAAGCCTCAGGTTTCACGTTTTGTAAAACTGGCTCCTCTCAGCTGGCTTTTAAAGACCATAATCTGGAAACTTCTACCTGACTCAGCCTAGACGGATGTTTTTTGTCTGTTGCCAAGTTGAACAATTTTAGTGAAGGATTTGTAACGTCTTTCTGTTGTTCTTGTTGCTTGAATTTACACACATTCCCCTCAAGGAGATTGACTGCTTGTAAAGTAAGGATAATGTGATAGTGACAGCCATGTTGTAGTATTTGGTTGCCATAAACGCACACAAAAAAAGCTCATCGTTCTATGCTTAAGTACGAATCAGTTGTTTGTTGGGAATAAAAAAAAAACAGCCTCCCTTAACCTGAAGCTGGCCAGTACTTCTTCCTCACTGAAGGGTTAAACCCATATAGAGTAGACCATTTCCTTCACCTTTAGGCCCTGCCAGTTTCAATCAATGGATACTATACCCCCTTCTCCTCCATGCACTGACTGCTGTTCGGTCGGTCATACATCAGTGTAACCGTGGACTCGACAGCCCCAGACACATCATTAGCCGCTGATGAATGACCCGGCGGTGCCCTGGGATGGGAGCGAGCCGCCGCTCCCTCAGCTCTGGGTGCCACACTAGCTGCGGATACCAATTAAATTAGCTTAATGTGAATTTGCTGTGCAGTGTTATTGTTGCAATTTAGGATGCCACATGCTGGGAGTTTACTCTGGTGTATTCCACTGTGACCGTCCGGTATGTTGACTCCCATGTGTTTAGCCCTGAGCACTTATAGCGCAGGCTTGGTCACAAGGCTAAGAAGTCCTCCACAGTGAAAGCATCTGTTGTGAGGAAGAAGAAGAAAAACAGATTGGTCAAATGAAAGGGCTGCATATAAATGATTCTTAATCACTCTCCTCTTGACTTTGAATGGACCCCTTACCAACTTGTGTTACCCCATAGCAACACAGGCTCTTTTGTCTCACATGGACTTGAAATGATGTAACCGAACAATTCAACAACTGCTCCTCCAGTCGTCTTTCTAAAGTGTTCTTCCTGCAGACCGATTCGATGCAACCACATTCTTTCCCTTTCATGAGCCCAGTTTCTCCATGTGGCATTTCTGTTTTTGTTAGACTTCATATCTGTCCGTTCTGTTTATCTCCATTGAACGACGTATTAGTGTCTCTGTGTCAAAGTCCATTTGATTTGATCAACTGTCATGTTCTTGGAAACCAAACTTACCTCCCTGATGTTTTTTTTTTCTCTTATCTTCAGACATCAGCTGTAAAGATGACACGGATGTGCAGATGAATGGCAGCATCCACTTTGACGAGATGGACCATGACCACGACTCATCGTCACAGCTCAACATGCGCGGGGTCTTCCTGCACGTGCTGGGTGACGCCCTGGGCTCTGTCATTGTCGTGGTCAATGCTATCATTTTTATGTTTGTGTGGAAGCCCTGCAAACCTGATGAGATATGTGTGAACCCGTGTATTAACAGCCACACCACAGACCACCATCATGTCAATCACACTCTAGTTGATCTGCTGGAAGGTCCAACTGTTTCGCCCATGTCAACCGCCGGGCCCTGCTGGGTTCTGTACCTGGATCCCACGCTGTGCATCACCATGGTCTGTATCCTGCTCTACACTACCTACCCGCTGCTGAAAGAGTCGGCCCTCATCCTGCTGCAGACCGTCCCCAAGCAGATCAACATGCGCCGGCTCAACGAGCGGCTGCTGAGCCTGGACGGCGTTTTGGCCATCCACGAGCTGCACATCTGGCAGCTTGCAGGAAGCCGAATCATCGCCACGGCGCATATCAAATGCCACGACCCAACATCTTACATGGACGTGGCCAAACGCATCAAGGACTTCTTTCACAATGAAGGCATCCACGCCACCACCATCCAGCCAGAGTTCGTCACGTTCAGCTCGGAGTCTCGGGACTCCCTGTGCGAGCTCTCCTGTCGGACTCAGTGCGCCCCCAAGCTGTGCTGCGGCTCTGCGGACAAACAGAACGGAGGCTCCGACAAGAAAACCGGCAGTGACTGCAAACCTGCTGCCGCCGCAGCCCTGGAGGTAATCATTGAGACCCCAGAGCAGGTTCAGGTGTGCCCCCGGACTGAGGCAGAGGTTATCATCACCAGAGAGGTGGAGTCGTCCCTCTGAGATGGAGGGGTCAGAAAGTAACAGAGGGGAAGCAGGACAACTACCACTTTGGGCAAAAAAAATGTCACTGTCATTTACAGGAAGCTGTTCTCTTTTTGACCCATTGTTGCCCTCATTAGAAAATTCTTTTCCTTCACTTTTCATTTTCTTTTGTCGCCCTTTTACATGCCTGACACTTCCACGTTCATCCATTTCAGCCTCAGTTTCTATCCATTCCAGTCGTCCCTTTCCTCATATTCCTGCCTCGCCCTGCCCGGCCTCTCCTCTGCCGCTCGGCCCCTATCTTGTGTTCTGTAGCCCTGGCAGTTTGGTTGTGCTGCATGTTGGGGTTCACGGACCTCATCTCCTCCAACACTGGAGCGAGGCCTGCATGAGTGTCCCTCATTAGCACCGTGTTGTGACGTGCCATCTCATTCTGTGGTGTTTTCTGTGCCAAAGCTTCACGCTGCAGGACCAACGGGATCAAAGAGACGCCCTCTCCTCCAAGTGGACTGTCGGTGCACACATCACTAGGTTATGTTGTCTAGCCTTTTGGACCTCTCAGCAAAGAGTCTGCCGTCTTGTTATAATGCGTAGGCTGTGAGCAAATCTATTTTCTTATCCTCTGGCTGCAAGTGGAATAGTATTGTATTGCTTAATAATTTAAGTATTTAAGTTATTAGAAATGATCTATCTCCCTTTCTAGATGCTGTTTATAATATTTAGTTTGGATGATACAGAAAGATTTTTTCAATTTTTCTGTCTGGATTTTTGTGACCGATTATCTATGCTGTAGTTTTTTCATTTTTCAAATGTGATGTTTTTATAATGATTTTGTTTTATAGACTTTACTCTGGCCTTGACTCGGTTTTAATTGCAGTCATTAGTTGGATAAAAAAGCCGTATCGACACCTCTCACCTTGCCTATTAAACAAACTGCTGTGGTTTAGCACTAACCATAGTCGACACAGTGTAACAGAACTCATTACGGTGGCACAGTCACCTAATTAAAAGTTTATTCATGAATTTGTCGCCTTTCAAGCCGGAGGGGCGGGACTGTTGTGAAGAAATTAGCACTGTATACCATTAGTGATACACTCTTCTCTGTATGAGCCTGTACTGGAAAGCTTTCTCGTGTTGGTTGTTGGTTGATTCTTGTTTTGAAATCCTCATGAATGTGTTCGGCACCTTGTCAACAGTCAATTCTGTGGGAGCCTTTGTATTTTCAGGATGTTTGACCATATTCACACAACCAAACTGAGACCTGGTGTTCGACATTTTACAGCTCCACTAAGAGCTCTTGTTGCTGCTTACCAGCACCTTCTGGTATCCTCCAGTATAACCCATGACTGTAGGGAATGAATCATCACATAGCTTGCCTCTCCTCTGGTCTGGGCAGCTGAGCAGGCTGTTTGTTGAATTAAAGTCCATATGGTGGCCTTTGAAATTGTACGACGTTCCCCCTGTCAGCACATATATCATCTAAAGTCGATGCATTTCAGATTTCCACTCAATTAAATGTGTATGCAATATTGAAATATGTGCTGGGAAATGTATTTTTCTTCATTTGTAATGTTTGGTCACTTTTATTCTGTCTTTTATGACTTGAGCTCTGTGTGCAAATTGAAAACAAATGTTTGTTTTTTTATTTTAGATATGACATGTCAGCTGATGTGTTTTTGATATATAGATATATATCTATATATATCCACATTACCTGTCCAATGTGTCATTGTGAAATAAAAACAAAATGTGGCTGGTTGGTACAGCTGAAGAACCTACATGCCTTAGTCTTGCTATGTTATACCCTCACATTCGAGATGGTTTTGGGCAGGGGACATTTCCATGAAGAAAAGTTTATTTCCTATTTAAAAATATGTCAACTAGTTTGTTGGATAGAGAGCGGACTGAGGAAAGAGTAAGGGAGTAAGGGAAGACATTCTGAAATCAAGAAAATGAAGAAGGCAAAGGGGATTTTAGTTTTGGTTTCTGAAGATGTTTTTTTTGTGTTCAGGATGTGGTTCAGGAATTGATTTAAAAAATGATATCCTGATTTATTTTTATTGATATACATAATCTAGAATTTGTTGCGCTTTAATTGCAAGAAGCTGAGAGCGGTTTCTAGTAAAAGTTAGACAATGTGACGGCCCCCAATAAACTAGAAAGTGAAGCAAAACTGCCAGAAAGTGTAAAAAAAGGGCCACAAAAACAGACAAAAAGACTGCCGATGGCTGTATAACATTCACAGAGAAACGTCCACATAAAGGCACGAAGTGACTAAAAACGTGCTGAGTTAACTAAGAAAGGTTGGTTCAAGTTGACAAAGAATAAATCAGTTAAATGTTGTAACCAAAAACGAACCAGGCAGGTGTTTAAACGCTGTTGTGCAATAGTTGGACATTTTAAACCAGTACAAGCTCCCTGCATGTAAAGCTATATTTACAGATAATCTGTAAAGACAGGAAATGTGTGGCTCATGTCTTCAGTCCAGCCACAAAGCCTCAAACTATCTAAACAGTAATAGTGGTTAGTAAATCTGACCCACTGAGTGAGCTGTGGAGTGTTGTGCTGCCATTACATAAGTCCATAATTGCAGCATTTCACCGCTCTTCTTTGCGGTGTGTGAAGAAGCAGATTCGGACTGTCAGTCTGCAGAGGCTGTGGGGCTGGAGAAGCTGCCGCCAGCCGGAGGCGACTTTTTTAAGAGGCTCGCGAGCATTCCAGAGGCAACAAGTGCAGGTCTCTACCCAGCATTCCTCAGTGCTGCTGGGTGCTTGCTGTTCTCTGTTCTCTCCAGCCTGTACAGAAAGTGGCTCATGTATAGCCAGGTGCTTGTTTTGTACTCTTTGTGTAAGTAAGGTGTTCTTTTCAGTTTTCAGTGCCTCCTGTGCATTATCCTCTTGTTTGTGTCACTAAACAGTCATTTCTGAGAGGGGATTAGTCAGCAATTTGTGAAAACACTCCTTTTAATGCACTCACAGCTGTTCTGAGGATTTCTTTTTCACCAGAAGCCTAAAGATAATCTAATAATAATTTCTGCTCAGGCCTTCTGAAAAACTGAAAGATGCTTCAAAGACTAGTTTGACTTACACTTATTTGCTGATGTATTAGTCTAACCTTATTATCTGTGTGTGTGTGTGTGTGTGTGTGGGGGGGGGGGTTATACTAGGCCATCTGTTGCCCTGGCTTTGTCCCAGGGATTTTCAAACTGGGTGAACTGGAAGCTTAATCTGTGCAGGTGGGAGGGGGAGTTAACACCGAACCTAAGGGTTAGAGGTCACTCGGCTGCTAAATGTATTCACCTTTGCTAACGCAGCGTTTGTGGACGCAGCGACCTGCATAAGCTAAAAAAGCCGGACACAATACCCCCCACACACACAAAAAAAGCATCCTGTTGATACATTTTTTTCCCCAGCTTGTGCCTCTCATATTTTACCTATATTGGGACAGATTGCTGTGAAAATTACATGAAGAAAATACACGAAAAACCTTTAAAGGTTGTGAGCTAAAACATGTTTACCAATGAACTTCGGTGGGCCGCTCTCATCTTTCACTCTATATGCTGAGCCGGTCGGCTTTACAATGAGCGGACAGATATGAAGGGAGAATTAATGTTCTTATCCAACTCTTGGCAGGAATGCAAGAAAGCCTCTGCTCAATATTTGCTTCCGCAAACCTCTTAAGAGGAATGCTGCTTTCAGTTTCAACATTCAACACAGAAACTAACCAAATATTAAAACCACCGACAAGTGAAGGGATGGCCATGTTGTATTGGAAAACCTGAAGTTTCATCATTTATTTTTATGTTTTTTTCTTTTTTTTTCATTTTTGGAGATGCAACACAAGCCCAAACACGCAGCACCACACCACACAGCATCTCCTACATCTGCATCTAGCAGGACAATGTGTCGTGTAAGACAACAACAACTAAAAAAAAAATAAAAATGCTCAGGAAGTGCTCCTGGACAACCAAAAATTCCCAAGATCCGAATTTGCCTGAGCCAAAACAAGCTTGATCCATGGAGGCCCCACTCTGCAAACCACAGGACTCAAAAGATCTATATATAGCTAATTGATATCAGCTTTGATTTTTTATTTATCTATCTATTTATTGCTTGAAAGAATTTGTTGTTTATTTGTCAGTCCGCCAAACAGTCAAGTTGCTCTTTACCTTCAGGTGTGTCCAGACCTTTGCCTCTATTGATTTGAAATCACCTTAGCTCATTGTTTGAAGCTACTAAAGATGCATCCCCGACTCCCAGCGAAGCAATTCTCTCAAAACATCTACATAGTGTCAAAAACACAACAAAAAACTGAAATATTTTATAAAAAAAGTGAAATAATATATTTTTAAAAAAAAACATGTCTTTTCAGAAAACACTAAACCTACCAAAAAAAGTTTCAAGAAACTTATTTCACAAAATATCATAAAAATTCAATAAACGCCAACAGAGGCAAAAATATTGACATTTCAGAAAGGACAACCAGAAAAAGGGAAACATTTCAGAAACCCAAAATTAAACTCCAAAAGAAATGCCCAAAGTACAACTTTTCTCGAAACCCAAGATTTCAGTGAGCCAACCGATTAAACTGGATTAAAAAAAAACATTTTTAATGATTTGTTTGAAAAGTTTTAGGAATATATTTTGTTAAATGTTCTCGTTACTGTTTGTCTCATGTTGTAGTGTTCAATACATTGTGAAATGTCTCGTGAAATGTGTTTGTTTAGTGTTGCGTTTTGCTCCTTAAAGGCCACCATTTGCTCAACAGAAAAGGTGTTCAATATCATATGGATGTGATGCCATTCATATCGATATCATGAGTCAGATGTGTGTAAACGTGTTAATGATGGACGGACAGACAAACAACACAAAACAGAATGTCTTCAGTGACAGATGCCACCCGTACAGAAGAATAAACGGGGTTCTGGACACAGCTTAACTTTTTCCTCTGCACTGTTCAAATATAATTATGGACTGAAAGTGACTGTGAGAGTTTCTGTCATAAGTGTAATCTGCAACATTTTAGCTCTGTTTGAACAGCTCACTGCGACACATTTAAAGAAAAAGCTTCATAATCATCTCACTTTTTATGTTTCCCAGTGAGCTCTGTGGTCTGGTGAAACGCTGACAGCTGAGTTTCAGGTTTTTCAACAAACACAGAACTGAAAAAGCTGTGGACCAAAAAGCAGAACTTTGACCCTTTCAATTTAGAAAAGCTGTCATTGATCTGTGTGCGTCAGTCAGTGTGTAGGCTGAAACAATGAGATGATGACTCAGACTGTAAGTGAGGGTGAAGCGGCTTCTTTCATTTCCTCTTGCCATCCTTCTCTCGAAAGCACTGTCATTTACATTATTATAATCAAGGCTTTTTACTGCTGACGGCACCAGCATCATAACGAACCAACAACATCAAGCTATTTAGTTCTGTTTATTCTTTGGCAGTCACTGACTTTAGTCATACTCTGGCTTTCATGAATGAATGACGAAATAGGTCTTCCAGGCATAGGTCCAGTGACACATTAAGAGGGCTGAAATGTGTTAGTCCAAAAATAAATCGTACGCAATCAAAGCTCTGAAAGCAGGAATAACATATTCAAATAGTGCAGATAACACTCAACTGAAATTAACCTCAAGGTTAATAATCAAATATTCTTTTTGAGGAAAGAACACTGTAAGGGTAAATCAATAGCCAAATTCTTAATAAAACTGCTCTCAACTGTTACTTTTATCAGACAGGTGAACAAAATATTTCCTGAAAAGCAGCTCATTAGGACTACATTTTTTAGAGGAATGGTTGTCCTCCGTATGTCTGAGCCAGTTTGCCTGTTGTCTCATAGACCAGAATTTCCTGATCAACACCACTGCTCCATACACATGAGAGGAATCCCAGTTACATGAGGATCAGCAACATGGAGAACTCTGGGCTCAGAGAGTGAAACTAAAGGGAATCACCTGAGAATCTCCTGCAGACTGTCCTCTCCCACACTCCTCTCTTTGATCTGACCACATGGCAGGTTTGTACTCACTGACGCCCTGCGAGAGATTAGGAGAGCAGGAATGTTAACCAGCTCTGTGGTAGCGAGGATGATGATCAGCAGGGAAAGAAGCTCCCAAATAATGTTTAGAGGGAAACAGAAAAGACGCAGATTTGGAATACTCAGCTAACATATTGATGCTGTTGCCAAATAGCATTTCCAAGCATTTCACTCAACATTTGGTGAAACGGCACATGAAGATATACTGCAAATGATGTAACACCTGACAAAAGAGAGAGGGTGGGGAGGTCAAAATAAAAATGTTAAGCTTTTACTATGAAACACATTCATAAAACACTGAAAACCATCCTCATTTGTCGTCATATTGAGAAGAAGAGGCATTTGAACCAAATCAGCATGCTGTGGACTCTTCCAATATCCTTAAACATGAAAGAGCTTGACTTTTTGGGTTCAACGAAGCATGCTAAGGGAATTTAAAAATACACCATTTCTGTTATTTGGTTTGATTTTTAAAATCATTTTATAAAAACATAATTGGAGAAAGCTGTGTCGCCTGAAAGGAATTCAAATCGATATTGAGTTTTGCCACATTTCTGCTGTATGGGTAATTACCCTTGTTTGATTTATATTTGATATGATTTTAATGTATAACCACATGCTGAGATGTGCAGTTAGGCCCAATCCAAGTCCCCCCCTTTACCTTTACTCTTAGTTTTACAATGTTAAGGGGACCCTTATGGGGATCAAGCCATGGTAACCATAGAGCTTCAAAAACTTTAGATTTGATCATATCAAAGATGCAAATTTGCTGCTATGCATTTATTGTTTGTCATTTCAAAAGTTTGAACTGTTGTCACGAGGAACTGTAATGACTTTTCTCACTGTTGTTCAGAGCTGGTAAGAATGTTGTTTCATTACGAAAGCTGTCAACAGAGAGTTAAGAGTATGCCTCACAGTTTCAGAAGAGAAGTTCTACTCTTTATTTCTTTTCTTTTACGCTGTAGGAGCCTCTGCAGCCTCTCTGAAAAAGCTGTAAAGCTTTAGAAATGCTACTGAGTGAGATAACATCAACTTTATAGATCCCACTCAGCGAGAACAGGACATGAGTATCCAGAAAACTGAGCACGTGCAGAGGCAGCACATTAAACAGAAACGTCAAAAGTGATAAATGCTGCATGCCTCAAACTTTAATCACTATGAACTTTATTCTGAATATTTCTTTACAAATACATTTTGGAGCCACGAATGTTCAGAAAAAAAAGAGAATTAATTATACACCAAAAAAAAAATAAAATGAGGGAGAAATTAAACAAATGTTGACCTTTCAAAATAAAGGGTGTCTTATCATGTAGACTTAGTCTGACAAGTGTGTGTCCTGCTATGGTTTTAGTTCACTCAGGGATGAGTTTTCCAAAGAAGATTTTTTTTTCTTTATTTTTCGGCAAGCTGCTATTTCAAAGGTCAAAAATGAATTTATGTATCAATCTTATCTTAAATGTCATGCTGATAGAGAGCTGTTTTATCACTGTTGATAAGCAGCAGATGTTATGCTGACATAGAGATATATACATTTATGGGCACAAAAATGTTTTTTTTTTAATGTGTCTCCATTGAATTGTTCTAGAAGGATGCAAGAAAAATAATCTGACTTGACAAACTATTTGATGAGTAAACCATGGTCATGACGGAGTGTGCAGCTGAAATAAGAGGTGCAATGTTTGCCCTTTCACATCCCAGTTATGAAGCAAATATAGTGAATCAACTCATGTGCTTTCTGTGAAGGAGGGTGTTGAGGAAAAGACACAGAGTTAATGTTTCATGGATCGCCCCCACTGTACGGTCAAACCTCACTTGTCAGCTGCTCAGACTTTGATCACAGAGTTGAGTGGGTTCAACCCGCAATAATTAATTTCTTGCTGATAAACAGAGTGCTAACGACTCAACACCAAACATGCTCTCTGTCTGCGCAATCTGCTCACAGGGAGGAGAAACTATTACTAACAACGAGGAGAGCACATGGAGGCACATAACAGCCAATGTCAGTGTGGCGAGGGTTAAATATTATCAGACTTGTTCTGTAAGTTTCAGTCAGAATGATTATCTAACAGGATTCCAAGATAAAGGAGAAGTCCCATATTGAAAACCTACCAAGTGACAGTGTGGAAGTGTTACTGGAGGACTCGTTTTTCTGATGTTCTATGCATTCCTGTCTGTCTTAGTTGAGCAGTTTTTAAGTCGCACTCATCCCACTAGCATGATTTTTTTTGCCCCCAGTAGAGTCACCTATAGTTCTGACTTTTAAATAGGAAAAAGTCTAAAATCTACAAAAAATGACAAAGTTTTAAATCGTAACAAATCCTTACTGATAGTTACCCACAGAATTCTTATAACAATCTAAGTCTGTGAAAAGTACAGCCTTGTAAGTCAGAGTGGTGTACGACAGAGTTGTGTTTCACCACACTAGTAAATAACACATTTCTGTCTAAAAAAGATTTGATCATGTAACGATTTGGTAATATACAAATCAGGTCTGATTTGCAACTCCTCTGCATTTAACCACGATGACGCATCAGGCAGATTTTTGCTCTTACACAGTGTTTGTGAGCTTCCTTCCAACTCATACTCTCCTCCTCCACTTCACAAGTTTTTTTATGCTTCTGTTTTATAATTGGAAGCACACACCCGCGGTCAGGTGCTGCTGTTGTATGGAAAATGCCTCATTCCTGCCTGACCAATACAAATTTCGTCTCAAGGACGTGAGTAAAGACACGCCTATTTTCAGCTGCGTTTGAATAAAGCTCAAAACTTAATCACATTTTAACTACTGATTTCATTTGATTTTATCTATTGTTCTTATTTCTTTCTTTTTTGTTTAAAATTTAAATCATGCTTTTTATTTCTACTGTTTTAATGTCTCTGTAAAGTTTGAATCGCCTTGTAGTTGAATTGTGCTGTACAAATAAACTTGCCTTGCCTTAAAGACTGACAAGTTTGAAACCAGCAGGCTGAGTGAATGAGAAAGAATCCCTCCCAACCAGCACAGTGATTATCTGACAAACACCCCCCCTACACACAGGTTTCCCTCATCTGCCTGGTAACATGAAGCCCAATTTCCTGAAAATTTGTAGTACTAAACTGCAAATTAAAGTTTTGACTACAGAGTTTTATACATATATGTATATGTATATGTATCTATATATATATATATATATATGTACACATTGGATTTTTTAAAAGTATGTGCTCATTTTGAATTTGATTCCAGCAACACGAAAAAAAATGGCATGGGGCAAGAAAATAATTGAAAAGTATTGTATTGCTTTAAATCACCTGGTGGATCATTGAAAAAATAATTAGGTCAACTGGTAACTGGTGAGTATCATGACCAACCCAGTGAGGATAAATATTTCAGACTTAAAGACAGAAAAGGTAAAACACTCTGCAAAAGGTGAATTGTTTAAGATTCAGAGAATCCAGAGAAATCTGCTGCATGGAAGGATTTGGGCAAAGGATATCTTGTATGTATATTGGAAGTGCAGAAATGTTGATTTGGGAAACATGGATGCTGAATCCTTCAGGATAATGTGCTTGTTATCAGACCATAGTTTAGAGGTCAAGGTGAGGGTGCCTTAGTTCACACCTGTGTGGGCACTAGTAATGGATGTGGGGTGTATGCTTCTATTCAGAGTACATCTTTTTCTGGGAATGCTCTGCATATTTCAGCAGGAAAATGACAAACCAGCTGTACTATAACAGCATGACTTTGTAGTAAAAGAGTCTGGTTACTAAACGGGCCTATCTACAGTTCAGTGGTGTCACAGACTGAAATTATTGGTGTAATATGAAAGGAAAAATAGAAGAAAGTTGACCCTGTTGAGTCATTGAAATCCAAAATCAAACAAAAGAAATTATTTATAAAAAAGATTTGATTCTTTGGTTCCCCAAAAACATAGACAGTGTGTGATAAACATGACCCTCTCCTGACTGTTCAAAATGAGCACGAGTTACAAGAAACAAAACAAAAAAGTTCATTTTTTAAAATATGAAATACTTGATCTGTTTTATTTGTACACAAAAATAGTGATCAAACAATTAGCTTATCCTTTCTGTTTGAATTTATATTTTACACTGTTTCCTAACATTTTGGAAACGGTCACATTTGTTGGCAATTTGGATCATTTAACTCTTTTTTTAAAATTTTTTTAGCCAATCTAGCAGTGAACTTTCACGGCGTTATTGTCAGCCTGTTGACATCTTCATTAAACTAATACTAATAAACTAAATTAAAAATTAACAGAAGAATTTATACTGGCTCTCATGAGAGTGTAACGTATCACAGTGATGATTCCAAAAACCTACTGCATTTATCACTCTGACATTTAAAAGGACATTCATGTTCACATCAGGATGAAATTTACTAAAAAACTAAATTGCCATAATCTGCAAAACTATCAGCCCTGCTCTACATGATGTTCGTTGCTAAAATCAAAATATTTGGGATGTTTTTATGCATTCTCTTGCAATGCTTTCCTCACATTAAGGTTTGACCCTCCTCTGATCAATAGAGAAATGCATCATGCTACCAGCTGTGACTAGTCAGCCACAAGTTGCACCATTGTAACCAGTGATGCAGTGCAGGCTGTACACAGGTATACAGAGTGTACCCACCTATATTTCTGTTGGAGATGTACCAACCTCTATATGTCCAATTATGTGCATGCATTTACTAGTTTGCTGCAAATTGTTTTGCCTTCCCATCTCTTCCTCTCACTGCTGCTGTCATTAAGTGAGTGTTGCATGAGATGATATGCATTTTGTCTCAAAAGATATGTGTCAATATGTATATGCTACTGGCACATTTTGGGTACAAGTGAAAATAACAGAATATGCGATTACACAGCTGTCGCTGCTGTGACTGTGCTTTGGTCAGAATGACACACCACAATTGTTTGTAATGGGTGCAGCAACACGGTGGCTGTGAGAGTGCAGTGATGGTTATGTTAATTCAGGGCTGTTTTGTGTAACTCTATGCCTCGACTCTGTGTCACAGAAACACAACGTGCTCAAACAAAAACAGATATATTCACAGTACTATAGACTGAACCACAGCATCTGAAGTCTGAACACTATCCAGACACAGCTTCAGCTGTAACAACAAGCAGCTTGATTCTGTTACAGAGCAGCTTTTTAAAATTAGTATGAGCAATAAATGAATCACACTAAGTGTCACATCCTGTCTCCTCTCTGCAGTATCTGTTTCCCTAAACTGACAATGTATTATAACTGGATTGGACATCACATGAAATGCAAGGACACACAGTAAAGAAAAATCACCAGATTTATGCCCAAATCATTGCAAAGGAAACAACTTTACCGGCAGGCAGCATGGCTGTAGGCCTGGGTTAGTATTTGATTTTCAAACTCAGCATTGATCAACACCAAACTGGAAGAACAACCCTGATGAATATAATTTGAAATGATTCAGATCGGCAGACTACGATTCTGGCTTCTTTGCACAAAAATATTTGCAAAAGTTGTTCAATCAAATTGCCAATAAATATTGAAATGTATGCTCTTAGATTCTTCAACAAGCAGTAGCTCTGGACAGGTGTTTTTGCAAGTGCTCACGATGTGTTTGTATTGCACAGTTCACATCCTGCTGGTGGTTTCTTGCTGATTTAAGGTTTGTGGCAGCAACAGTATGTAATCTGCAAAGGAAAGCAACGTACCACCAAATGCAGAGCACATGCAACATTTGAATGTTTTTAAGATTTGGGACTGCATTTTGCACACTTGTAAGGCATCTAGAATGAATACAACATGCACGCAACACTGAATATAGATATGAAAAACCACAGGGTAACTTATGACTGTGCTGAACAGATATGCTGACAGTCTTTTTTTTTGTTCTTTTGGCTATCTTTGTGGTTGGAACATGTCTGCAGGCTTGGACTCTGAACCTAAAAGTAACATTTTATCAAGTTCAGTCTAAATCAAATAACTTACAAACCAGTTCAATCCAAATTAGTGCATTTCAACATAATGTTATTTGTGTGAAAAAGTTGCCTAGCTAAGAAAACCTACTGATCACATTGAAAACTCATGTCGTTTCAGTGCCTCATCCAGAGCGTCATGTGGTGGCAGGCGACAGTGGAGAGAAGAATCCCAGGAAGAGTAGTCCCCTTAGGGAGGACTGTCTTCAACAGAAAGTACTTAAAGGCATGAGACAGAGACAGAAAACAATAGGAAAACAATAGGCCAGGAATACCTGCTGTAATAAAGAAAAAGATATACAGTCCTGACTTTTAAACAATAATAATGGTGTATATATACATGGAGAGTTAAAAAGTATATAAATGTTTGCCCATGTGGCCAATACGTAGTAGTTTCAAAATCCAGGTTTCAACCATATGTTTGTCTTCTATTTAAACCTTAGCATGTACATTCATTCTAAGCCTCACAATGTACTTTTATCTCATATATGTAACCATTAGCAGGTGGGAGCAAAGTACAAAAGTCAACAGACTTAGGAAAAGGTTGAGAAGGACAGTGACTGCTTAAACTTCCACATATTGAGGCATTTTTTGTCCTAGTCAAGAATGGCAAGCGTTAACATCATTACGTTGCATACGCGAATTTGTGAAAATATCCTCAGAAGAATGGTGCTGTATTGCAATAGAGAACCGCTGAACCAAAATGTTTGAGCCTTCATCGTGAAACTGCTAAGTACATATTTTACAATCTGCCATGAGATTTCATTGAAAACGTCGCCTTCACTCATGCCTAACCATAAGCTTTATCAAGATAGATACCATCAAGCCTAATTTTAAAGGTAGAGAGGGTGTCTGGCTCCTGAACCTAAACTGGAAACCGGTTACATAAGAGTGGGGTCTGATAACTGAAGGCTCTGCCCCCCTTTCTATGTTTAAAAACTCCAGGAGCCACAAGTATATCTGCAGTCTGACAGTGAAGTGCTCATTTGGGAAAAAAAATGGATCTATGTGTAGAAGAGTTTCAAATTCTGGTTGGACCTATGATTTGTAAGACTTTAATGACAGGACTGCGAAGCCAAGAGCAACTCGTCTGCAGAGGTGGAGAACATGCTGGATGGATGGTAGATCAGCTGAACGGAAGTCCTTCTTAGTCAAAGTTATGTCACAACTCACGAGTAGTTTGTCAAACAACATTTAAAGGAGAGTGAGAAGAAGCCAGTTCTGATGAGACAGAAATTTAACTGGCTGGTTTGATGGTCGAACATCTTGGTAATATAATCCCTGAAGTGAAGCATGGTGGTGGTAGCATTATGTTAAGGGGTGCCTCTCAGCAGCCTGCACCACAAAATGCAAGCCATTCATAGTTCATAGAACTCCTGTTGTAGGATCTTTTTTCTAGCACCTACCTCAGAGTATAACCTTTCCCTGGTGAGGCCAACCTTATGTGTATGGTAAACATATGGATGTAACACTGAACTTTTCATGACAGAAAACAGTTTTCTGAAACAGGGATTAAATGTAACAATAAGGAAATTACCCTGGGGCTTAATGACCCTATATGCTTTGGAGGAATTTCAACATCAACATAACATGACTTGTTACGTCGCTTCTGTGCTCTTATCAGAGGTGTAAGTTCAACTACAATAAAAGCCCACAAGGGTATATTGTTCTTCAAGCAGCTCCCCTGTTCCCTTGTAGCAACCTCCTTAAATGTTTTTCCAAAAGTGACTGTAGACTAATCAGAACTGAGGGAAGGCAGAAGGCAGCAAACACTGACAGGACCTGGAGAAAAAACCTTCTCTGAAGTGCAATGACCCCAAACTAGAGCAGCAGTTTGCCTTTTAGCGCAACAATAACCAATCAGCCGAGTCAACACAGGTGTGGTTTGAGGAAGTCTGCCTTATTTCGAGTCACAGTCACTTTTAACCTCTTCCTGGGGTTCTGCCACCTTTACTTCTTAAATATAAGGACATTTTTTTTTAATTATTATTATTATTATTATTGTTTTAAATAGAAATAAAAACATCTAAGAAAAGATAGGAGTCTAATACTGAATAAAGCAAAATTCAACTTAGAAGTTTAGATCTAAGAATGTTTGCAGGACTTTTTGAAAAAACAACACATAGTTTTCATAGATTAAATAATTTGGCCTACACTTTGACAACCCTGCACAGAAAGTCAACTCTAATTTGAATTGGAGGAAGTCTTTCTTTCATTCTATCACTTTTTTGGCCATCTGGCTTTGCAATATGGTCGTGTAACCATATTGAGGATCAGGCCTCAGGGTGTCTCTGCCAAAGTGACCGTAAAGGACTGTAAGCTGGCACGCTGATCTCCGTACAGTTGGGTGAGCAGGAAAAACTGGGATAAGTTTTATATAACAAGAACGTCTTCTCATTTCTTTCACATGAAAGAAGTCTACTGATTTTATTGAAAAATCAGTAGACTTGCAGTTTTTTTTTCAAATTCAACATTTATAGCATTTATAAAACATTTTAAGCTACATAGATGCGCCAAGTTTGCACATGTGATATCAATACCTCAATTTGTAAGGGCGTGGCTATGATGCATTCACAGTCTGAAAGCACCACTTCCACCCAGGGGGCAAGGCTGTAACTATGACAACATGAACGGTGGCATTACACTGTGTTGGAACAAATTTCTGTAAATCTGGGCCGAGATAATTAGAGCACTTTATTTCTTTTTCCCTGAACTAGCTATGTCAGACCCACTGTGTGAGCTGTCTTGTTGAACATAAAACCGATCAGTCTCATCTCGATTTGTCTCAGAGTTGTTGCTGTAAGTTTCAGAGCCGCCATGGGAAACATTAGAATCAATGAATGTGTGTTTCTGTGATGAAAAATTGAGCTGTGCCCACTCTTGCGGCCCTGAGCACAGCACCGTCATTGCAAATGTGTGAGCATACCCTGGTGTTGTGTTCCCAGAAACCAATATGACCTCGGATTTAAACACTTTCTCATTGCACTCAACTCAAAAGTCAGATGTAAAAAAAAGTTAGTTGGTCAACAAGGGTATAAACATGGAGATTTTCCTTACCATCAATTTTCTGTGAGTCAGTGGCTCAGCATCTCAATGAAATAACTTCTACACTTCTGCACATCACACATATGAATAACATCAACATTTCTGCACTTCCACTATACATAGAAGATATCCTTTGGTGTTGTTACTGTTGTGCACCAGCTGTGACAATAGTGTTGCCTTAAAATATCTGGAATAAAGTCTGTAAAAGAAGGTAGGAGGTGGTGGAAACAAATTGTAGGACCTTCATCCTGGATGCTCAGTTTTGGACTCTGTGGCAGTTCATTGTTGTTTTTTTGTTTTTCGTTTAATTCTTCTGGTGGGATGGGAAAGTATCGTGGTTTGGCTAAAAGTACAACTGTACAAAATCATATATTTAAAAAGAAAACTATGAAAAAGTTTATCCAGAGTTTATAACATTGTGAGGCCAAGGTGTCGTGGTGAAAGTGGCAACTTCCAAAATGTTTGCCTATTTCTTTCAAAATATATCGTGGTGAGATTTACAGCATTAAAAAAAAAACCTAAAAGGTAAAACATTAATGGTACTATATGGTACTGAACACTTTGTTTGAATAAGTTTGATTTTCCAGTTTCTTAAAACTTGCTTTTCAAGCTGCTCAGAGCGTGATGAGCTGTGAGAGTACTGGCTTCACAGAGCAGATCCACTGACCTCGGTACGCAGTCCACAGAGGCTTTTCTAGTGAAATGGGATGTTGGACAAAGGCCAATGAAAAAGGGGATGTCAGCAAATCTGAGTTTTTTTTTCCTCACCACTCATGTGATCTGCCCTGAACTTCCTTCCCCATAGTCACACCAGAGAGCAGCTTGGGATTTTGCTGTCAGGCCAATTTCAATTTCAGTCTGACGTTAAAGAGCATGTTATTGCAAGGCTCTGGAATTACATAATTACGTTTGAGCAAGAGGAAGATTGTGAGAAGTTGTTCGTTGAGTCAGATAAGAAAAAGGATTGTTACATGAAATAAGACAAAATGGTTCCCACTTTGTGTGTTTAGACATATTTATATTAGGGTGAATGTATTTTTATATCAAATTTCTTCTGTTTACTTGTTTTCCTTCTGTTCCCAGGAACTTCCCCTTTCCTCCCTCCTTCACTCGAATTTTTTTTTACAAAATTCTGCACATTTCAACTTTATGCGGCAGCAGCTGGATTCAAGCAGTTCTTCTTAAAGTACACATTTCCCTTAACAGAATTAGGAATTTCACCACATAAAAGAAAAAAGAAAATAAAGAAATTATTTACGGTGAAAGTCCTGCACTGAAAATTGAAATGCCATGTTCAGCCAAAGTTCTGAGCCCTTTGCATTACTGAGCATTATAAAGGGTATACACAGAGATGAATGGATGGGCCACATTGAGCCAAATTAACTTTTATTACATAATGGCCTATTTGTAAACTTCAGTATGGGAAACTTTTACAAAACATACTCTGTTGATTCATGATCTTGGACACAAAGTCAAAGTCAAATTTATTTATATAGAACATTTCAGGTACAAAACCATTCAAAGTGCTTTACATAAAATAAAAGCATTGCAGTGGGGAGTGGAAGAAGCATTAAAAATACATAAAAGAATATAAAGAGAAACAAATAAAATAATAAAAATGAATTAAAAACAAGCAACAGTTTAGATAAGTTTAAAGATACCGTGCAGATTTCATGCATAGACACATGAGAAATTAAATATTTTTAACCTGGATGTAAAAATGTCTACATTTGGTGAGAGTTTAATCTCCACTGGAATTGTTTTCCTTTCAGGCACATGGACACAAATATAAATGCATAAAGGAACACAATCTCACTGCTTAAACTTGCTCAAAGGTTTCTGTATGAGCACTTTGAATCGCCCTGTAGTTGAATTGTGCTATACAAATAAACTTGCCTTGCCTTGCCTTGCCTATGAAAGGCCAAAGGGAATTAGTGGTGAAGTACATAGATAATCATAAAACAGAAGATCCAGTTTCCTCTCTAATCTAACCTGGTACTTTCTACATCAGCCCACTTTCACTTTTTGATGAAAGCAATGATTTTTATTTAATTACAGTCTCCCATTTTGCAGCGTGACCCAGTTGTATGAAAATACTTAATAATGTGAAGTAATTCAGGCTGTAGCTAAGTCTGGCTTGATTTCAGAAACAGAAGTTTTTTTAACTTTTGGGAGATTTCAGAGAGGACAAATGCGAGGCATTCCTGTTTTCTAGTACAAAAGTTCAACTGGAACCACCTCCTGAAATTGGATTTCCAACTCAGAGGAACCTAATGATCCCTGGATTGCGGAAACCTGCTAAATTAATCGGAAACTATTCTGAGTCTGATGTGTCTGTGCATGGTGTAAAACCAGTAAAACATGGATGGTACAGTACTGGTGCTGTTTTTCACACTTATTATCAGACAACTGAGATGGCCAATGAGTTTTATGGTCCATGGCTAAATTTCCGTATAGAGTCCAGTGAAATTTATTCCAGTGACACATCTCTACATTTTCAGGCTGGAAGCTCACCATTTGCACAAAGTTGAGGTCCAGGCTATGTTATGTAACCAAGAAATTTCAGCTTTCTAGCACGGTATTCACCATAAGTACCTCCTGTCACATTCTCACTGTGACCCCATACTGCCCCCAATGTCATGTACAAATGTGATCTCGCTGATGTGGACTGCAAAAAAATAAGATAAAAGGATATATTGGGAAATATATTAGGAATTGGGAATTTTTGAAGGTTTCCAAATTTTTTCTTTTTTTTTTTAGATATGGTGTTGCTTCTTTGTGCAGATTTTTGACGAAATAGAAGATGGTGGCAGCTATTAGCACACAGTAGTCAAGTGTATGAGATCAGAGGGCATTTTAAAACCATGTATGTCTTGATCCTGAGAGTTCAGAAGTTCAAAATATCCAACAGTGGAGGACAGAAACAAACGTCAGTGTCCAGAGGACAGAGTGAGTGTGCTGTGCTCAGCTCATCATGTGACTTTATTCAGTGTGGAGTGCACAAAGCCTGACACATGTGTAGGAGCTCAACTAGACTGACAGTCAAACAACGCTCACTTTCAGTCGAGTCTGTGTCTGTCCACGACACTTCACTGCTTGTTTCCTTGCTGGAGGAGCCTGATTGTCTTTTAATGTGCTGCCCAACAAGCTCAGCTGTGAAAGCTTCTGAGGGGTGAAGTTTTAATTCACAGCAGATGTTTGTCCACTACCATATCTGTTTCTGTTCCTCTGAACGCTCTGCACATTGTTATTGATTGTTCAGTAAGGAATGTGTTCATGCATGTGGAGTGATGTTTGTTCAGCAGGTGAAGCCGGGTGTTGTTTGTTTGATCAAACCTTGCGGGTACTTCATTTCAAGAATGTGAGGTATGAGTTCTCAAAACAAGGAGTTCATTCCCACTGCTTCCTTTTCTCCACCCAAAACCTGTTTAACACAACTCATACCACATGTGATGATTATTATGCCATCAAACTAAGATGGATTTGGGGAAATCTAGGAATAAAGATCCTTTTGTGTCTTTTGGCTAAAAGACTGTAGGACTTTTAGCTAAATTGGTGAACCCCCTCCCTCTAGTGGTGTATTTGAGTGCTGCAACATTATGAAGCTCTGGGATGAGCTCACTTTAAAATGATTTTTCTCTGTTAGATATGTTTCATTGAACAAAAGGTGGATGATGATGAGTGAAAAATGTTTGTTTTTATGATTTAATACACTCAAGGAGAATATGAACAAAAGTGTCCAGCATTGATAAACAGAAAAGATACACTGATTACATTTTAGATTTTCAGTGCAATTGTAAGTAATTTCCAAAGTCATTCCCCTAAGATTGAACTATTGAATAAGACAATGTTATATATCAAACTAGAATATAGAATAAAGGCAATACAAATGGACAAGAATGGGATTAAGACTTAAAAATTCAGCAAAGAATTTAATTAATAAAGAGAATCTTTTTATTTTTTCTTGTGACTAGAATAGAACAAGAAGCCGAGTGGATTGAAATATTTTCAAGAACCATCTGATCCAGTGGGAAAGTGAACATCACATGTTACATCACAGGATAAGCATGACATGGGTTACTGTTTACACCTTATTAGCTGTGTTGTTCAGGCTCTTGTGATCAATCTGTTCTTCCTCCTGAGTCACGCTGACTCATCGTCTATATATTACATGTCAGGCTCACAAATTTGGGATTCGACAGTTTATCTGTTGGGATTGGAGGAGTGTAAGTATCTAAAAAAAAAAACTCAGACACATACCAGCTTTACTGATATAGACAAGACATTTATTAACACAGCAAGAAACTTTGGAAACACTGTCCTAATGTTAATTCGTTATCAACAGATGTCCCTTATTGAAACTAATGACCTACAGCTAAATGACATTTTTGTTTTATCAGCAGTGATAGTTTTTGGTATTCTTTGGATTCAGTGTTTTTGGTTTCTTGCTCAGGGTTGAAGTTCAAGACTGGAACCAGAGGAAAATCTTTTGATGTTTGTATGTGTCTGAATGTCTGATGAACAAGTCTGACCGATTAACATGTACTTCGTTTGATGTGGAGAAAAAACTCAGATGGTTTGAACTCAAATTCCTTGTCTCCTGTAAAATCAAACATGCTTGAATGATCAGTAAAACACATTTACGAGTCAGTTTAATTAAATCATCACTGACTTAGAAAAGAAGCAGCGGGTTATAACCACCTGATAAACCTGATAATTGGGTTAACGAACTCTGAAAGTATGACTGTGGGGTGTGGGGGATAAACACGTAATGATGTCTAACATGTGTCGCATCACACAGCAAGTCTGCCAAAACTCCCAAATAACATGAAAGCTGATGACGCACCGTCAGAGAGGCGGAACACGCCACTGATGGAGAGAATCACTTTAGAGGATTAAGACGGTCATCTGTTTAGATTACACAGATAGCTTATCTGCCCATCTGTCACCTTCAAGCTGACACACTGCCTTCGCAGGACCATACTTCTGTAGGCCGATTAAAAGCACGACACAGTGGCTATGAATTGGATCTGCATCCTCCAAACGGGCAGCTTGTTAATAATAGATCAGTTATGTGACATTTACTCTATGTAAACAGGCTAAAAAAAAACAAGTGTGAGACAAAAACTAACATTTTCTTTTGATGCTGCTTTTTTGACTTTGCATTGTAAAATGAATTAAGTATTAAGTGTTAGACTGACTGATACCTCTTTTTTAGGGTTAGGGTATTCATGATTTCTGTTGTGTAACTTGGCTGACTTATGAGCTACATAACGAATATTTTGAGATCACATACACATCTTTTGTTTTTGCGAGAACAACCTGATATCAGATTAGATATATGAATGAATATTAGATACTATCTTCGACAGAAGAAATAAACTGTAATTTGGTCAAGTGATACATTTCAAAATCTTTACAACACTTCAAGAGAAACAAATAAAACACAAGTGTGTCTGAAAACAGATGCTCATGAACACTAAAACAGTTTTGTCCTTTATAATTCATACTGATCATACTGGCCTTTAAGGAAATCTAGAGTCTGACAAAACATCTTCATATCGTCCATTTTCAGTACAATATATTTTCTTTTTGCTGTCTCTTCACTCTTGCCAGCACAGAAAAAGTTTAGGAACACAATAGGTATTGAACCAAAAATACTGGTGGATACCCATGCACACTATTTAAATAATGCAGTCTTTAGAGGCCTCATATGAATTTGACTTGTGAACAGAAACGTTTTGTATGCATACACTGATTCACAGATCAGATCCAGGCAAACAGCTAGCCCCAACTTTAATTTAGATTTCCAAACAACACTAAAATAATCTTCAGCAGACTCATTTTGTGATGCAACAAGAGAACAAGGGGTTTTAACTGTAAGAAGATTGATGGCTGAATTCAATTTAGCTGCTTTAAACCTTTAACCTTTATAAACAGATTGTTTATATGTAAATCTTTTTTAAAATGATCAAATTGTAACAAAGTAATGGTTTAAAATACTCTCTTTTTGACTTTAGGTCTACATACATGAAATGGCAGAGGCGACTCAGTCAGGTATTGAGAGGCATATAAGATATCCTGGCACTCATAAGAAAACACACTAGCTTTCTGCTTACAGTATTTTCAGTGTTTCTGCTGTGAATAACCAGAGTCCAAAGTTCAGTCAGCGTTTTATTTACAGAGTAAAACTGAATAGGAGGAAGAGGAGGAGGGTATGTGATGGAGATTTCAAGGTTACTGTGAATGTTTGCAGAAAGCAACCGTCTGAGGATTGCTGCTCACACCTACACGCAGAATAAACCAACAAACCTTGTTATCCACCTACACAAAGACTGCTCATTCAGTCTGGACCCTGCCTCTGCTTCTCAATTATCTGCATCACACACACACACAAACAAACCGACAAACATTTCCTCCTGTAATTAGCACATTTCCGACCCTCCGGTAAATCATTCCCAGCTGTAGTGGGCCATTGACGCTCATTATCTGTGGGAAGTTAATTCACACAGGATGACCCCTCGCCACTAAACCGAGCTGTCGTCAGTCCACGCTGAGCTCACATCACACTAACCCTATCCTCAAAACAACAATCTTGGATTTATCTGGCGCTCTCAATATCGCTGCTCAACCCACTTTGTCCTCTCTATCTGCCTCTTCATCTCTCTCCAGCTCCCTTTCAGCTGATATAGCTTATTGTGGACAAATAGGCTTAGGAGCATCACTATGGCAACGGTGAATCGTAGAAAGCTGCATAAGCACTTCATCTGGGGCCGTGATCCAATGGCTCCCCTCGGAGATGGTGCCCTCAACCTCCCACAACAAGTAAAGGCAGGCCAGAGAGGCTCCTGGGAGGAGGGGGAGGAGGGGGAGGAGGGGAGAGACGCACTGAGTGAGACGGGAGAGAAGAGAACGAGAGACCATTTCTTTTCTGTCTTTGCTTTTCATACCAGCTTGCTGCTGTCTGAGGACTTTAATATTTGTGTTCTGCTGTGCTCTGTTATTTTTTTGTTTTGGAGAAAAAGGCAAACTTGAGAAGAATAATAAGAAGAGCAAGAGGTGAGAAAAGCAAGATTTCTTTCACTGTTCTCATTTTAACAAATTGATTTGATTGGCTATTTGGATTGTTTTATATCTGTAATAACCTCCAGACCCAATGAAAAAAGTAACCTTGTAGTCTTTTTTCCCCCCGTGCTTTGCCTACTGCTGTCACAGAGAAATTATTCAAATTCAGTCAATGAAACATGACAGAGAAGTGCAGACCTTTTTCCAATTTAGAGTGGTAATGACTGCTCCATTAAAATGATTGCTAAATTGACAGAAAATCATCTGACAAAAGATTATCGATTGGTCTCATTTTTCAAGCATAATGTCCCAGAAACTGAACCTTACAGGTTCTCCAATGTGAGGGTTTGTCACGTTTTTAAAAAAAAATGTAATTTCTTATAATAAATTTAAGTTTGTATCATTTTTGGCTGGGATTAGTTGATAAATTAAAGAATAATTTACAGTTTGGTGGTTATGAAAGTAACTGTTATCCGAAGACTTATTTGTTTTTCATTCATTTATTTATTGCATGTATTTTTACAACATAGCACCAAATAATCTCTCAGCATTTCTGAATAAGCTATTGCTATTTTTAATATTCATGACAAAATAAATAATTTTTTCATTTTGGGCATTTTATTGTTGACAGAATATTTTACATATAACCCATTTTTGGTGACAAAACCCAACTGATAACACTCCAAAATAAAAATAAAAATCATGGGGCAGTGATGAGTGTACCTTTCAGCAAATACTGCCTGCAATGATGGTTGTATTGCACCTCCTTGTGGAGCCAATGTGCTGTCCCACTGGATTCTAAGAATTAGAATAGAATAGAATAAGCTTTATACTGATGTTGCAGACACACACCTGTGGATGACTTTCATTCACCTGCATAGGTGGCTTATGATGATGTTAGCTTCAAGCAGACCACTGCAGACATGTAGGAGCGATTTAAGCTTTTGGTTGTTCTTTATATTCATGGGCCAAACAATATTTGGTATAACAATATAACAATAATTTAGAAAAGTTAGAAAAAAAAAGCTCACTGTTGGAAGTCGTTTAGCAGAATTTATAGCAAACAAGTGTCAAAATTGCCATTGAAGAATGTGAAGCAACTGTACGGTAATTAAAAAAACTAAGAGTTGTGCGTTTTTTAATTTCACAAGGAAAGGAAAGATGCTTTCACATATTGAAAGGTTATGCACCTCAGAAATAAAGTAGTGGGCACATATGTAGGCATAAGAGCAGGTTCACCATTAATCTCACTGGCTCTGTTTAACACGTTATTAATCTGAGTGACACCCATTCCCAGTAAGTACAACAGCCGTGGGTTGAGGGACAACTTCAGCATGTAAACAGATCAACACAAGATTAAATGAGACAGTTACTGAAGTTTCTAAACCTTTTACTAAAATAAGCTAACAGAATTACAGACTGAAAAGACTGACTTTAGCCACATTGTTAGTACAGGTATAATGTGAGACACTGAATATGGACTAGTGTTGAGATGTAAACACTAAAGGTGTAAACAGTGTACATCTCACTGATTGACAAAGAGAAGCTGCCAATCTTCTGTGCATCTAAGAAGCAGGCTGATTGTGAGACCTGATTAAACCTTTTCATTTTAATCATAATACATCAATCAGTGGGCCACGCTTCTGTGTTTCTTTGCATTTTCATCACAAAAAGCTACATCAACAAAAGGGTCACCATTGAAAGGCCTTGTTGCAGCAGCTGTGTGAGCAGACAGGACACCTGCAGAACAACAAACTGCTGGAAGACGAGATGGAGGATGTTGTCTTTTAGGAATATCTGAGATATATAGCTTATATGGGAATATGGTGTTTTCAATGATGGCAAATGATGAATGTTGATACACATTAAACAGAGACGATAAAGAAGACAGTGTTCAGTGAAGGCTGCTGCTTGTCAGTGTAGCGTTACCGGGTATTTATATACCTATTAAATATAAGGAATTATGAGATGTTCTTACAGTCTCAAATAAACCTTACCTCGAATTTAGGGGGCACCACCAACCTAGGTTTTGACTTAGTTTTAAGTCACAGTCAGGTCGGAAAACTGTTCAAAATCTTACGATCCTGGTGTTAAATTAATATTCAATTAATATTCAGTCTCATATCTCGCTACTTTCGTGAAGTTCTCGTTTGGTTGGACAGACATTACGTAAAGAAAGCATACGACACAATCTGTGATTATAACATATATATAGATATATGAGCTGTTTATTACAATGATATGATCTTAGACATGAACCTTTAAACAAACAGGAGATGCATTGAATATGGGTGATTATATAAAACACTTAGTGAATATAAAATAAAATATGGGGAATGGGAAAATACTGGATTTATTCAAATAGTTTGGGTTGGCTGACTATTTGAATCTAAATACTGTACTGACATTTCGGATTAATTTATCATTCTGTGAAAGCCTCGAGACATCCATCAAACCCACTTTAAGGTGAAAACGGGTCGGTCTTACTGTGCTGAAGTTCTGTTCAGTCGATTCGGACCATGGTAGCGGCCACGCGGGGTCCGAGGGGACTTCTCTTCCGCTCTCTGGGCCTTCCTGGCTGTGGTGGCTGACCTTTTTAGCTTCTCAGTTGCTTCTTTCACCGGGAAACGGGGACGATGATGTCGAGGGCTTTACTGTGGGATGATCAAATCCATCGTTGTGTCAGAGTTGGTCCGTTGCTGCTTTCTCTGATGAAGTGAACTTAAGTTCACAGAAGATTAATAAAAGGTTGCTTGGAGTTGGCTTTCTTGGTAGGAAAAGGTGATGATGGCGTGAAACAGGTTGGTTAGGACGTGGATGGCGAGGGACGAACACAAACACGTAAAACGTGCATCTTCAGAGTATTTCAATCTGTTTCTTTGTTCGGGTCTTTCTTTCTCGTCTCCGGGGTCTCACTGGGTTCTGGAGGGTCTCCTCCGGTCGTCCGCTGCATCGTTATCCACACGTCCTTCCGCTCTCTCCTGAGATTATGGGAAAAACTCCCAAACTCCGGCGAGCTCTTCTCTTCTGCTTAAACCATTTCTAAAAGTCTATGAGCAGCTGTTTTCTGCTCAAATCTTCTTCTGAAACTCTGGGTTGGAACCCTTCTGGAACAAGATCCAGGGCACCAGAGGGCAAGCGCAGACGCCTGAAGCGAGCCAGCAAGCACGAGCGCCAGCGGGGAAGAAGGCAAGAGAGCAAAAGAGCAAAGAAAGACCTGTGTTTTCCGCTGTTCCGGGTTTTGACTCTCGGAGGCGGGGCTTACACTACCTTTTCAGCCAATGACATGCTTGAACTGTGTGCATGTCTCTGTAAGGTGATCTGTGCTAGGGGGATTTCTGGATTTAGACAAAGAATTCTGTGTTTCTCCATTACTCCCATCTCATAGAACATTTGTCTCGGTGATTCTGAAAACACCACATCTTGTTAAGATATGCAGATTAAAGATATAACATAGACTTGTAATACAAAGACATCAAAATAACACACATGATAAAGACAATTATGACTTTCGAAATTCAGGTGAATATCTATGAAATTGTGACATATGAATTGTGAATTACACAATGCTAATTTCTGTGTTAACAATGGGGACACTAAACAAATACCAAATAGATACCGAAGGGACATCGTTAGAAGTTACTAGCTGCATAATTGTCCATTTTACTGAGTCCTTTGGGGATTTATATGTTCAACTAATCAACACTGCAGACCACTAGGGGGCAATGTGGTTCCATCAGGCAGGTTGGGCATTTTCCACCAAAATCAGTTCTTTGTCAATATTTAAGCCAGAATCGTACAAATTGTCTCTATATGCGTCTTGTGATCAAGCTGGAAACCTGAAAGAAATTGTACACGGTTATCAAACACATTTAATATAGTTTAAGATTTGACTACAAGTGAGTCTTCTCAGTTCGTATGTATAGCCATCTGGTCGGATTCCTGGTGAAAAGGGGTGTTAAAGTGTCAACTTTCGAGTTATGGTCTAGATAAGATAGTAAGTCTCCCACTTTTCCAAGAGTGAGTTGACTCCCCAAAAGCTCTTAAGGGTGTTGTAAATTAGGCAGTTTCTGTCTCTTTTTCCTTTGTGGAAAGAAAATGAAGATCTGGTTTATATCCACATACGTAAACATCCCCCACAGGAATGTTGGTTTTGTCAAAGTTTGAAAAACTCTTAATCCACACGGCACTGTGACTGTTACATTCCCCCATTCGAATCGGATCTGAACTCGTGGCTGATCCGAATCGCAGGTGAAGAAGTCCAGTGTGTCCGAGTCTGGTGGTTGCTAGGACTCTCAAGAGGGTTATGGTGGGTGTCTCGAGACAGCCTAATACAATTCCGGAACAACAATGGCTATAAACGTACAATGGCTATAAACGTAATTTTGTTAAGCTTACTTAACCTACGTAGTAAATGTCTAATAGCTAAAGATAATGTTCATAAGTAAAGGTTTCTAAGCCTATATAATTTCAAATGGAAAATCCTAGTAAAAGCATGCAGATTTCTTTTGGAAAAAGATCAATGTTAGGGGAGAATTTTACTCATTGTTAGAGTCATGATCTAGGAATGGTATTTCTTAATAGTTAGGAAATGAGCACGTTTACTACCTGAGTGTGAGCATATTCGCAGGACTTTATACGAACAGTAATGTGTAACATATTTGTCGCGGCGGCGGTCCCGGACAGGGCTTCACTGTACAGTAGCAACGAGTGATATTCTAACTAAAAGGATCCATGGTGAAAGCTGTTGTCAGTGTTTCACTGCTAATTTGGCTTTTAATTCAGTTATAGACCAGTTTCCCCCATTTGTAGATGTCACATGGGTGAAATAAGGTAAGTTGAGTGTGTCACCAGATGATGATAGACTTGAAAATTGAAGTTTTGAACACTGAGGTGTCCTGGATTCAATCTTGAGGCATCATGATACTACGGAGTAGTTTTATCGTGATTGGGTAAGTGATATTTTGAGGGTAAGCTTCTTTGCTTCCTTTAAGAGTTAGCTATGGTTAAAGGTTTGGTATACGGGGTTACTAGAATGTCTGTTGGAGTGTATGGTCCTACCTCCAGGAACACGCTAGCATTTCTAAGTCTCTGTTAGCACGGTTGGGTTCTGAACTTTTTCTTTTCTTTTAGTAGCACACTTTTCAGGCTATCAATATCATCTTGACTGATGGCACTTATTTCACTAGACCATTGCTGAGATTTGATGTGGTCCTTGTCGATGACTCTGCTCATCTCAGTTGTTTTCTGATCTGGTGATGGTTGTGACCATGCAGTGTGTGATGGTTTATAGCGAGACCGAAGTCTATAATTGCAGTTGCGATTTTGAGCGGATTGCTGGTCATGTCGATTTTGAAAAGACATGTCTTTTTGCGGGTTTGAATGAACACTGTGGTTTTCACTGTGGCAGTGAGTTGGTTCATGGCTGGGCCATGAGGATTTGGAATAGTTGTGTTTGGAGCCTTTCTTAGGCCGTTGAGAATGTGGCCAGTGGGGGATCTCTGCTGGAGGTCTGCCACTTTGTCCCACTTCTAACTCTGGGGACCAAGAACCAGGGTTCTGGGTCTGTGTGGTGATGGGTTCTGGCTGTTTAGCTTGTCTATGTTTTTGGAAACCTAGACTGGCCCATTCACGTAGCTGCTGAATGGTAGCAGTGTGAGGGTTAGCTATAACTCCTAAGTGATAGCTGGTAGTTGGATGGAGGTTTTGAAGGAAAAGAGTTTTGAAACTCATGTCTTCTTCCATTCCTACCTTGTTGCTGAAACCAAAATAAGCTTTGAGGAGGCGGTAATAATACTGCTGAGGCAGCTCATTCCGTCCCTGTTTAACCATCATGGCAGCGGTTAAGCCAGATGGGGTCAGCTCGTCTGAAAACTCGCGTTCGAGTGCTTGGCAGAGGAGTGTATAGTCGTTCCGGATGTAATCGGGTTGACGTTCAATGAATCTACTGACTTCGCGGCTAGATGTAACCTTAATCAAGTAGAATTTGTTGTTAACTGATGCGTTTGGAAACCTTCGCAGGAAGAAATCAATGTCGTCCAAATATGCTCGGGTGTCATGTGGCGTCCCAAGAGTCGGCTCGAATCTGGGCACATGGCGAGCAATTTTGTCAAGCTCTTCGTCAGAAGGAGCTTGTGGAACTTGGGGTTTTAGAGTGGGAAATGATTGATCCGGTTTACCTGGATCATAAACGATCTTTTCAGATCTGAAAGAATTTGTTGTCGTTGAAGACGGGGGTGAAACAATTGAGCTCTTGTAGGCTGTTTTCACTTCAGGAAAAGGGTTCCCTCTGTCTTCCTGGGGGAAACCATGTGTTTCCTGTTCATGTCCAGTCTCCAAAGACTGACGTAGGTCTATCTCAACACCTTCTGGTTTATCTGATAGGTGTTCCTGCTGTGGATGAGCGGCGTTTTGCTCATCCTTAGCTTTGCTTAGCTGTTCTGTCAACAGCTGCATTTGTTCCTTTTCAACATTAAGATGCTTGTCATCAGTTGGCACTTTGGCTGTTAAATCCTGCACTTTCTGCAGAACCACATGTAGAGATTGCTGGGACTGTTTTTGTGCTTGGTCCACCTTCTTCAGTTGGACTTGGGTTGAAATCAACTCTTGTTGGCAGTTTTGAAGTAGCTGTTCAAGCTTTTTGTTGTTTTCATTGAGTTGAATAATTTGTTGGTTTGAGTTCTTAACCTGTGTTGTTAACTCTGTTACTTGGGCATTAGCTTGGCTGGATGCCCTCTCAGTGGCTTCAAGTTGGTGTTGGAGGAATTTGGTTTCCTCCTGAAACTGTGGCTTTTTCTGTGACCGAGTTTTAAGTTTGTCAGCGGCTTGTTCCATCACTTGGTGTGCATGTTTAACGAACACCACAGCTAGACTACTTAACATTTTGGTCAGAGATTCTTCTTTGGGCTTTTTAGCTTTTGTCTCAGCCGATGGCTTTACACTGATTTGCTCTGTTTCAGGTGTTTTAATGCATCTTTTCTTTAAGGCATAACCCAGTATCAACCTTTTTGTTAAGTCCATCATCTTGTTTTTCACTTGTCTCAGAAAGGGTTCTTTCTGAAAATAGGTTTGAGTTTGGAACAAGGGAAAATAGTTGGGTTAATGTGAAGGTGGTTGGGAATAAGGATTGTTCTCCTGAAATTAATTTCTTCCTTTTGAATTTGTTTACTTGAGAAACAAATAAGGAAGGATGTTAAAATAAACACGACTGTGTTATTTTACTCAAAACTGGAAGAAATGCATTTAATTTAGAAGCTTATCATTAACCGTTATGGTAAAAAGAGGGAAAACATTAATGCTAACACAAAAGGGAACATACAAGCTCTTGGCTGTTGTTTTCTTTAAGCCTTAGTGTCTTATAATCAGTTCCTGTTAAGGTAATCTGATTTGGTGAAAGACACACATTTGAGATAAATTAGCTTCAATTAATGTTTCCAAATAACAAAGTTGGTATTGTTTATGTCAAACAATTGATTCAAATGCATTAAAGAATATTCAAATAAAGCTGGTATTCGTTAGTACCAAGCAAAATGATCAGCTTTCTTTGTGATCCTATTTAATGTGACCGGGCGGCTCACATGTCAAAGCTTCAAGTGGGCGGGTTTGAGAGAAGGGAGTGAGGAGTTGACGTCACTGGTGACGATTTCTAGCACCGCCCACCAATAGTCCTTCAAGTACCCAGTGAATTTGCCTCATTTCAACTGGGGAATGAAAGGGTTAACGTCTCTCACAGACAGTGCACAAGCGATGTTGTGGTTTGCTCACAAACTTTTTAAACACAGATTTGCAACATTCACAATGCTTGAGACACGCGGCCTCAGTTCAGAATGCTTCTAAAAGTCACCAACTTTGATAATAACAACGAATAGAGTCACCAACTCAATTTTTCTGCAGCAAAATTGGTCTGTCCACTACTGCCGTATATTATTTTAGTTAGGGCTTGTAAGCATTTTAAAAATAAACACACCCTCAGTTTTTTCTTTCAACTGGGTTCAACAGACACGGCGTTCCGGTCGTTTATTTAATAATACAAAAACAATTGACTGTTTAAGTCATTCATGTGATCACGTTTTGTGACCGTGTGTATTTTATTTATTTATTTTATTCATTTATTTTATCAGGAGCGACGGCTCTGACTCATTCAGTTAAGCTCAGCAGCTTTAACTTTCAATAAGTAATCTGTATTACTTTATTTTAGGCGTCACAACGCTCCGTTAAATAACGTTTAAACTCGCTCCCCCACTTCATGGGGTTTCAATATAGCACCTTGATGCTTTTTTTTTTTTTATGTCCGGCTGCAAGATTACAGCGGATCAAAACTCCTGTGTTTGAGGAGGCTCTGAGTTGTCTAAATTCACCGGGACTCGCGGCTGAATTTGTGATACTCATAAAAATCAAATCAACCGTGTTGGAAACTCGCAACTACGGCCAGGCCTTTAAATTCAGCGTTCTTGCGCTGTGCATGCAATCTTTATTCTGGGACAGACAGCGACAGCTGGCTGCTCTTCTGCGGTGTGCAATTAATATTGCGCACCCATGGATTTGGAGAGTTATCATGCGTCCACGATTACTCTGATAAAGTGCTTTTAGTCATTCTAAGTTTATAAAGACAGACACAGCCACTGCTTGCATTGCTCACACACAGATAATGAACCAGCCAATATCATGTTTATGCTTTCCTTCACGTAAGTCAGTTATAGCTAACCCTCACACGGGGCACCAAAACTATGTAGCGTTACCGGGTATTTATATACCTATTAAATATAAGGAATTATGAGATGTTCTTACAGTCTCAAATAAACCTTACCTCGAATTTAGGGGGCACCACCAACCTAGGTTTTGACTTAGTTTTAAGTCACAGTCAGGTCGGAAAACTGTTCAAAATCTTACGATCCTGGTGTTAAATTAATATTCAATTAATATTCAGTCTCATATCTCGCTACTTTCGTGAAGTTCTCGTTTGGTTGGACAGACATTACGTAAAGAAAGCATACGACACAATCTGTGATTATAACATATATATAGATATATGAGCTGTTTATTACAATGATATGATCTTAGACATGAACCTTTAAACAAACAGGAGATGCATTGAATATGGGTGATTATATAAAACACTTAGTGAATATAAAATAAAATATGGGGAATGGGAAAATACTGGATTTATTCAAATAGTTTGGGTTGGCTGACTATTTGAATCTAAATACTGTACTGACATTTCGGATTAATTTATCATTCTGTGAAAGCCTCGAGACATCCATCAAACCCACTTTAAGGTGAAAACGGGTCGGTCTTACTGTGCTGAAGTTCTGTTCAGTCGATTCGGACCATGGTAGCGGCCACGCGGGGTCCGAGGGGACTTCTCTTCCGCTCTCTGGGCCTTCTTGGCTGTGGTGGCTGACCTTTTTAGCTTCTCAGTTGCTTCTTTCACCGGGAAACGGGGACGATGATGTCGAGGGCTTTACTGTGGGATGATCAAATCCATCGTTGTGTCAGAGTTGGTCCGTTGCTGCTTTCTCTGATGAAGTGAACTTAAGTTCACAGAAGATTAATAAAAGGTTGCTTGGAGTTGGCTTTCTTGGTAGGAAAAGGTGATGATGGCGTGAAACAGGTTGGTTAGGACGTGGATGGCGAGGGACGAACACAAACACGTAAAACGTGCATCTTCAGAGTATTTCAATCTGTTTCTTTGTTCGGGTCTTTCTTTCTCGTCTCCGGGGTCTCACTGGGTTCTGGAGGGTCTCCTCCGGTCGTCCGCTGCATCGTTATCCACACGTCCTTCCGCTCTCTCCTGAGATTATGGGAAAAACTCCCAAACTCCGGCGAGCTCTTCTCTTCTGCTTAAACCATTTCTAAAAGTCTATGAGCAGCTGTTTTCTGCTCAAATCTTCTTCTGAAACTCTGGGTTGGAACCCTTCTGGAACAAGATCCAGGGCACCAGAGGGCAAGCGCAGACGCCTGAAGCGAGCCAGCAAGCACGAGCGCCAGCGGGGAAGAAGGCAAGAGAGCAAAAGAGCAAAGAAAGACCTGTGTTTTCCGCTGTTCCGGGTTTTGACTCTCGGAGGCGGGGCTTACACTACCTTTTCAGCCAATGACATGCTTGAACTGTGTGCATGTCTCTGTAAGGTGATCTGTGCTAGGGGGATTTCTGGATTTAGACAAAGAATTCTGTGTTTCTCCATTACTCCCATCTCATAGAACATTTGTCTCGGTGATTCTGAAAACACCACATCTTGTTAAGATATGCAGATTAAAGATATAACATAGACTTGTAATACAAAGACATCAAAATAACACACATGATAAAGACAATTATGACTTTCGAAATTCAGGTGAATATCTATGAAATTGTGACATATGAATTGTGAATTACACAATGCTAATTTCTGTGTTAACAATGGGGACACTAAACAAATACCAAATAGATACCGAAGGGACATCGTTAGAAGTTACTAGCTGCATAATTGTCCATTTTACTGAGTCCTTTGGGGATTTATATGTTCAACTAATCAACACTGCAGACCACTAGGGGGCAATGTGGTTCCATCAGGCAGGTTGGGCATTTTCCACCAAAATCAGTTCTTTGTCAATATTTAAGCCAGAATCGTACAAATTGTCTCTATATGCGTCTTGTGATCAAGCTGGAAACCTGAAAGAAATTGTACACGGTTATCAAACACATTTAATATAGTTTAAGATTTGACTACAAGTGAGTCTTCTCAGTTCGTATGTATAGCCATCTGGTCGGATTCCTGGTGAAAAGGGGTGTTAAAGTGTCAACTTTCGAGTTATGGTCTAGATAAGATAGTAAGTCTCCCACTTTTCCAAGAGTGAGTTGACTCCCCAAAAGCTCTTAAGGGTGTTGTAAATTAGGCAGTTTCTGTCTCTTTTTCCTTTGTGGAAAGAAAATGAAGATCTGGTTTATATCCACATACGTAAACATCCCCCACAGGAATGTTGGTTTTGTCAAAGTTTGAAAAACTCTTAATCCACACGGCACTGTGACTGTTACATCAGCTTGATATTGGTTTTGTATTGTTTGATGGTCTCACATTTCAAAATGCTGCATTTCAGGTTTTAGACTTTTTAAAAGTCTCTAAACTTATTACATTTCATAACAAAAACACCCAAACAACCAGACATTCTGTATTCTTTTTTGTTTCTCCAATCAATCAAAGCCCAAAAGAAATCCACCTAGAAATAAGTCAGTTTGAGCAAACATTGGCAGTAATGTTATGTCTGCGTCTCATCAGGGGACAGTGAAGAAGGACAAGGCCATGGCCTCCTGGTTCAGCTGGAATGAGCCGTATTCCCGGAGCCCTCACAGGGACCCGGCTGACGTGGTCACCGACACCCTCATGCTGGAGTTGAGTTGGCAGCTCAAGGAAGCGGAGAGACAGCACAGAGAGAGGGAGAACGAATACAGACGCCTGAAGACAGGGGTGGACTACAGCTGGCTGGCGAGCACGCCACGCTCCTCCTTCAACATCAGCACCGGAGAGAGGTTCGCACTGGAGGACCTCTGCTCCAAGGTGCCGCCGTCCTGCTGCGGGTTGGTCATACTCAAGTAAGGAGACACAGAGCAGACACTGCAACCGACAAAGGCTACGATTAAGACTACAAGTAGTTTGTTTCTGAATTCCAGATTGTTTTAATTGTATGACTAAATAAAACTAGATTAATCATTATCTGTACTGTCTGTACAGATATGAAGCGCTGAAGTTAAACAAAAAAACCCTGTGATTATTCTTTTTTACTCCTTTAAATGATCCCATAACCCCAAAGATATGTCAAATGGTTTTTGACCTCCAAATTCCCAAACACAGATCGGCTTATACAAAAAAATTAATCATTGAGATGAAAATGCTGTACTTTTGCCTCTGATGGGATTATTCAGGCCAATATAATATTCTAACATTACTGCACTGGGATATCAGATCTTCTTTCAAGATCGAATATAGTCCAAATGTCCAAAATCAAATAACTCGATCATTCTTTGAGGTGTACAGTCAGCAGAGAACAGCACTGCAGCGATCACATTTCTTAACACTTCTTCACACACTTTTGTACAACTAACACTATCAAACAATTGTCTTCCTCTCTCTGAAGGGGTATCAACTCATTACAGATTATTCTTCAGCTGCTTCAGGAAAATGAGGGCAGTATTAAATTAATTTCTTCAAAATGAATCTTTGGGGAAGAATAATCTTTCTAAATTTTATTTGTGTTTCTACATAATAGTCTAATTAAGACACCCACCAAATGATACATATGTTTGTGATAATAGGATTTCAAGTAAATTAAAAACACCTATCAAATCAAATTCTATGTAGTATTCTTTATATATATATATATATATATATATATATATATATATTGCACTGCACATCACCCAAACGGCATTGTCTGTCTGTATACTAATTTTGAATCTGATGAAATGCATTCCTCAGTTTTTAGTTTCAACTGAGCTAATGTGGAAAAGTGTGCTGTGCCTGATCAGTCAGAGCAGAGTGGGCTTTTCAGGAGCCCTAGTTTAAGCTTATCTTAAAGAAACGTCATACATTTGTAGAAGCAGCTAACTAGCTGTTAGTTGTGATTTAAGCTTTCTAAGATACTAACATTCAAGTTTTTGCTCCTAATGCATTTTTGGATCCTCATCAGGGTTCATAAACTGACCGCTAGTTTTTACAAGGTCTTTAAATGAGCAAAATAAAGCAAATATTAAAAAAAAAGGAAAAAAAGAAAGTATTACAATTGACTGAAATCTGTAAATGGTTCATCGTATCAGAGAACGGAGTTTCACAAAAGTGAGTTTTATCAGAAGATATAGACATAGAAGATATGTAAAGACAAAATGCTAATGTTACACAGCCTGATGAAAAAACGGCTTTGATTTTATCTCTGAGCGAGAAAAACGGCTGCAGTCTAAATGGTAGGAAGGCCAAATATATCACTGAACAGGACTTATTGGGAAACATGTTCCTGGAAAGGGTGTACTTAAAGGCTTGTTAAAGCAAAGTCATCTCTCTGTTAGGGGGAGCAGTAATTGGGAGCTTGGCAGCAGTGTCATGTTGGTGCAGGTGTGGGTCCTGATGACAGTCATCCTGGATTTTCTTTTACATGCAAACATTTCCCACCATGGGGGTGTTCTTTGTTTAAAGCCCACAATTGAATCCTGGTTTAAAAAGATCTTGTTCAAAGGCTTAAGGTCCTTTATAATTCACCAGACATCTGAATAGACATTTTACACTGATATGGTATGAGATTATTGGTTATTATTATTCCATGTGTTTTGTAGACAGTATGTGAACCAATTTGAAAGGTTTGGTGAAAGATAATTTCAGGATGATTGGGTATCTTTCCCAAAAAGTGTTCAACCTTTTCTTCAGGAAGCAAACAATCTGGATCTTCATGCGAGTCAAACTTTAGGATGGAAACTGAAAAAAATTGTCCAGAACAAGGCTCCGTCCTGCAAAACTGTTATACAAGAGAGCTGGAAGCTGAGTGGTGAAGAATATGTTTAAGAATATCATTTTTCATTAGTGAATTCCATGCTTCAATGAATTCAAGCTGTCATTGAAGCCAGGGTTGGTGCAACAAATACTAATTGTGCTGTTTTCTATTTTTTCCCTCGTCTGAATTGCATTAAGTTTCTTTTAATGACACAATTTCAAAGCCAGAATGTCCATCTTTTAGATGAAATAGTTGTGTCCTATTTGGGTTTGGATTTTTTTTTTTTTTCAAAAGGCTGAAGGAATATTTTCCAAGTGTGGTTCCATAATCCTTACCAGGTGTTGTCGGCAGAGATAAAATATCTGCATGAAAGATGGATAATATTGGACTCAAGCTGCCAGAAACAGGAAATAAATCAAAGTTAATATTCATGTGTGCTGGGTATGTTAATAAACATCCGACCATTCACTTGCTCTGTTTATTTTAAAGAGGCACTACATCATTTATCACACACTCATCCTAACCTGTTCCGTTTTGCATTGCTTTACGCAGGTTTAGAGATGTTATTCAGGCCAACGAGCCCGAGGTGCGTGAGGTTTCCGGTCTTTTCCGCTCTGTCCTGCTGGAGGCTTTGGACCAGCTGAAGGAGGAGCAAGAGGCGCAGCGCTTGGCCCGCCAGTGGAACAACAAACGTGCTATGAGCATGAACTTCCGGCCTCGGATCAAGATTAACCCGTTCGGAAGCACAGTGGGCCTCACCTCCACAGCGGCTGAAGGGACGGTGATGAGCAATCTCAAAACTGTGTCAGAAGATGTGGAGAAAGGGGCGGATAGAGCGGAGAGGTCACAGAGAGTGTGGAGCATGCCCGACTTTAGATACAAAGGAAACAGCAGCAGTAGGGTTGTCTGATGTCGGGCTTTCACAGGACCGATGATGGTTGGACATTTTAGTGGGACTAATTAGTCTCTAGGACTCTGCTGCAGTGCAGTATGTCCACTGTGCACCAGGCCAAGAGAAGATTTCCAGTTCAGTATCACTCAGCATTTAACCCTGTTTTAGGGTGATGTCAGGTGCTTCTTTTGATTTTCTATCATGACAACTTAAAACAGTTTAAATTTTGAGATTATCACCTCTAGAAGTGATGTTACAATAGCATTGGCAATGTACTGTAGCTTGAAAGTTATTTGATTGAAGGCTTTTTTGTGAGCTAGTTGAAAAAGAGAAATATTTAAATGAACTAAACGCCTGTAAAGAGAATTTGTTTTGAATGAGATTTCTGTGTAAAGGAATATACACAAACGGCTCACTTCATCATTATTCAAAAGGTGAGTCATGTTCTAACAGCGCACAAAGGACTCAGCTACCTAGTGCATCATCCAGGATCAGCAGCAAACTGCATGCTTTCCTCCGAACAAGAATAAGCAAAAAAAAAAAAAAAAAAAAAAACATTCATTAAATGTTTCCCAGTGTTTTTTTGGTGAAGCATTTAAAAGTAAAATCTTTAATTGCCGCTTTTTTTTCTTCTCCTTCCTATTGTCACACATCACAGTACAACAGTACACAACAGTTCTGCACCATTATCCGCATAAAGCTTTAAGCTGGTTTGATACAAGTGAAACTAACAGCGACGTATGTTCCTGTATATTTCAAGGACAAAACCTGGGTGAATGAATGTGAGGAATAAAAAGAAAAACAACAAAAAACAGTAATAATCGGACTTTGCTCAGTTGGTTCTCATATTACACGACATGTGTACATAAAATGACTTCAGTACACCTTGAGAATACAGCGGCTCCCATAACTGGAAGTTACAATGGAAACTTAATGGTGGGTTTTCTAAAGAAAGAGCACAACCGCTCTTTAATTTAGTAAAGTTCACATGACTGAATGGCACAGCCAGCATATTAAAAAAGCTTCTATATCTTTAAAGAACGGCCATGAAAGTGCGTTATGAATCCCCTCCTTTGTCTTCTCACCGAATTTAAAGTGAAGTATGACAAATGTGCTCAACATCTTCACTCCAGTCAGTGTTGACTGACCTTCATCTTTTAATTTGAAAATGAAAAGAGTACGTTTCCCACTCTGCATCTCTAAGGGACTAATGACTGGTCGATTTGAATTGTGGGTAACGAGGACATTGGATGGAGACAAGGAAGACAAATGTATAAAGTAAGACTCTCTGACTGCTGCATTCATCTCGGTAAGAAAGATTCCAGTATTCCCAAAGTGTAAGTTGTGAGTCTAAATTGGTCGAATACTTATTTGAAGGGGAAAATTCTTAGAACCACAAGCGGAGTAGAGAAATCAGGGGCTCGCAGGTCACAGATTTTCATTTCCGTCTGACCGTCGATAAAACTTCTCACGTCACAAAAGCTGTCAGACTAAACCAAAGAATTAATCACCTGCACAGCAGCAGGGTGAAATTGTGGCTTGTGGACTGAATGCATCTCAATTTCCGGGCAGAGATAACGTCTCTTTCACTCCATGCAGCTTGGCGCTGCCCCTCTGTGGCGAAGCGAGTCACTTCATTTTCATCATCTCTCTTTCAGAAAACTCTTAATTCGTCTCCTCCTGGAAGCTGAGCTGAGTTCTGAGTCCTGAGTTCTGCGGACATGCTGTTACCCAACTTGCCGTCACAGGGTAGAGTTCAAGAACTCAAGAAGTTCTGCTCGATTTTTATCCCGCTGTGATGAAACAAGGCACGCATAATACAACAATTTACTGCACAATCTATGAAAAACAAAACCCACCTCTTTTTGTTTATCAGACAAAGAAACAAATCTGATTACCTGCTTGTCTTTTTTAGACTTCTTTACTTTCATCTTTATCTTCTTCCCTGAAATCATACTGTACTTGCCTTTTTTCTTGTCCTTCAAGTACTGAAAGAAGAACAAATTTCAATCTAAATGGGCTACAACACATCATATAAAACCACAGTTTGCCTGTGAAGCAAAAACATAGATATCTATAGGTTTCAGCTTAGTTTGTCATGCAAACCCCAAATAAACAAAATTATTATCAGGCTTGGACTGAACTAATGCTGTAAAATGTAAATATCACCATCTCTTTCCAATTGTAGTTAAACAGCTTTGAGACTGTGATGTGTTTTTTAAAGTAAAAAAAACAATTCATGTAATTGACATGATGGTTTAAAAAAAAAAAAAAAGACAACAGGGACACAATGCAAGTGAAACATCCCTCAGTCTAATAAGAACGAGAAAGGCCTTGTTCTTTAGAAAATTTTCGCTACCTTGGAAATCTGTACAGGTCCCGAGCTGTCTTCTCCTCCTTTTGCTTTCTTCTCTTTCTTACGTTTATGCCTCTTCTCTTTTTTCCCTTTCTGGTTCAAAATACAAAACAGGTAAGACCAAGTTTTCTGTAAGAAATACGAAAGTGAGGCAATGCAAGAAGAAATTTTGTGCTTTTTTTTGTACCTTTTTGTGTTTCTCCTTTTTCCTTTTTTTTGAATGTTTTCTTGATTTACTGCGAGAGTCTGAAATCAACAATAGAAAACAATCAAAATGACCCAAATCTAACCCCCGATATCAGAACAGAGAATTAAAATCAAACAAAAAGATTAAAAAAAAGGGCAAATTTATCAGACTGCAAAGATTAACAAACATTCTGATGTTTAGACTTCGGGCAAATTTGATTTATTTTTCAGATCAGATCTGCAGGGCAGACAGCCTGCAAGTGATAGGAATGAATTTGTCTGTTCTGGCATCAACAAGCTATTTGTATAGGTCGCTGTGGTAACGACACAGGCATCAGTAAGAACTCGGCTAATCTTGTGGCTTTACAACAGTAGTTTCCTTCCTGCTTTGCCTGCCTGCAAAGTGCAAGCAGTCAGTCCATTAAGTTGTCAGTCTTGTTGTTAATATGGTTATTGTCCACAGGCTGTTCTTCTCTAGGTTTCCGGAACAACATTCTGCAAGTAGCAGCAAATGTTTGTTGTTCTGCAAGTGATGCTAAAGGCACGTTTGATTGCTTAAGTTGCTTTGCACAAATACACACCTGCAGAAATCAAATCCAAATTGCATTTCAGACCTCCTCCAGATGTGGTTTAATGTGTATTTATGCTGTTCATACCTTTTTCGGGCTGGCAGTCTGAATATAATACTTCAGACTTTTCACGTACACTTACCACTACTGCTGCTGCTAGAGCTACTTCGACTGCTGCTGGACGACTGTGATGAATCAGAAGAGGAACGGGAGGATGACGATGAGGACGAAGAAGACGAACTGGAAGAGGATGACGAGGAAGATCTACTACGGCTTCTTTTCCGCTTCCTCTTTTCTTGTCCTAAGTGGAAAAGAAAAAAAAAAAAAAAAAAAAAATCACACATAAAAAGGAAAACAAAAGTATTGGTATCATGGATACAAAACAAACTGAGAAGATTTAACACATTAAATTCACATAAGCAGAATTTAGGATGCCTCATACACATTTACCTTGAGTGGCAGAATCTGGAGGTGAAAAATGTTAAATAATTCAAAGTTATCGCTTAGGTTTAATTTAGACAATTGAATACAACATGAACTGCAATTTAAGTTTTAAACATATTCATATATGGCTGAAAAACTCTACATCCAGCTGCACTTGCCTTAAAATAGCAGGTCATTTTTCTTCCCATCTGCAATGTGCAATATGGGTCTGTCCCTATTACAATATCAAGAGAAAAACCTCATTGATGCTCATCGACGCGGATTCTGATCCATCCAAGAGGTGCTTCTCACTTCTGACACATACCATAATTTGAGCTGATGAATGACCATAGTCTGTTGTAGCTACCATCTATCATCCATCAGATATTAAGACCATTCAAAATATATGACCAAAATTGATCTGTAACGTAAAGTTTTCAAACACATGTTCAGACAAGATTGGATTTTACAAGGCCAAGTCTCCCCCAAAAAAGTTTATTATATAATCACAATTTATCCAGTAAAAGGAAGAAAAGAAAAAAGTATAAAAGCAGGAAAAAGGGCTTCTAGTCTAAAGTGCGCTGTTCTAATACCATTTGAAGTCAAAAGCCTGCTTCATTTCATTTAATGTTTTATAATTTATTTAATTTTGTCATTGGATGAAACCCTTATAAACCATTCTGTCAGTTTTCTCATTCATCAGCAGTTTGTTACAGAGCATTATTTGTAGTCAGTAATAGATTAGGGCATATAAGAATGGTCTGCAAAGATTTTCACGTTTTAACTATTGTAGGAAAACTGCAGATTGATCATTTTTCTTCTGGTGTTGCATGCTTCAAGCCACTGAAATAACGCAATACACGTGCAAGAGGAGGAGTAACGATGGAGAAAATGCACCCAATGTATACAGGCGTTTATATGTAT
This sequence comes from Odontesthes bonariensis, assembly GCF_027942865.1. Lineage (NCBI taxonomy): Eukaryota > Metazoa > Chordata > Actinopteri > Atheriniformes > Atherinopsidae > Odontesthes > Odontesthes bonariensis. The sequence continues at coordinate 10,813,029 of NC_134529.1, forward strand.
TCAAAATTATTCCATATGGAAAACAGCGGGAGATTTGGGTGCATTTGTGGGATCTAAAAATAATGCAATTTTGCATCAAAGTTGTGAAAAGACTAAAGAAACAGTGACACGGGGGTTGTTTTACCTCTACTCCTTGATCTCCTCCTTTCATCTGTTCGGGACGTGGAGCTTGACACTCTGCATTCCGATTCCGTGGACTACAAACACATAACATGACATGTTCATTGCTTTGGTGCCGCTGAGTCTCGGGTGCAACATCAGGCTCTGTAAAGCGCATTAGCTAATACAGTTACCAACAATAAAGCATTAGATAAAGATCTACAACAGCTGACGAAAATGAACTGATTGAGGATTTGTGAAGAACCGTGCTGTTTAGTGTCTTGTTAAGAGTGTTAATTGTCGTTTCGTTGGAGTGTATCGTCACAGTATCAGAGCTACGTGTACCCAGCTAAAGCTAATGCGCTCAAAGCTACTCAATAAACCACCATTGTCAGTAAAAGAAGATGTTCTGTACTCACCATAGCGACAGCAGAATACAGTTAATAAACTGTATATTTACTGACACGAACGTCACCGAAAAATACGACTAAATTGTACATTCATTCGCTTCCATATCCGGTAAGTTAGCAATCTTGGCAGACATTTTGTAGCCCATAATGCACCGCTGCTCGCCACTTTCAAAACACTGGCGGGAGAGACCAACAGATAACACAGCGCCCCTAGTGGTGAATGAGATAAGAAAAACGCTTCTTGGCGACTGCTGTTGTTTGCTGTCTTGTTGTATCACCATGTTATATGGATATTTTTTACAACGTAAAAGTTGTGAACTGCAATATACAACTTACTTGTCGTGCCTTATTAGATCTAAAGAAATGTCTTTGCGTCTTTGCTACAATAGATAATCCCATGGATAATCCCAGGTATGCAGCTGTCACGTAGCCAAAAATAATGCAGTCTAATAAAGACAACTGATCTGTACCTCTTAATTTAATTAGGTTTATTTTGTTTTGCTTTGGTGTCAATACTGAAAAAAACAACAAACTAAAAGTTGTGTTGAGGCTTTCAATAGTATCATACAAACTAATTTATTTTACTTTACTTGCCAACAGGGAAAAAATAAATCTTAAATATTATTATGAAGGTTCCTAAATTAATTACTTCCATGAGAACAAAATTCTTAAAATTTGGGGTTCAGTGTGTATCAGTGTTCAGTTAATGAGGTATTATCTATAAAAAATGCTGTCTTTTGCCTTCATTTTGAGCACAGAAATCAGAATTTTGGATATATATTGGACTTTATCCTGCATGCAGTTTGTTGCAAAATTCTTGAGAAAAAAAAAGATGCAGCTTTGATAGAAATACGTTCAAACATAAATGAAAAATAGTAAGGCAAAAACAACGTTTGTACAATTCTAATGAACTTGAAAGTCCATATTTGGTATGAGCACCTTTATTCTTAAACAAAGCCTGAACCCTCTTTTTGCAGTTTCTTTAAGTAATCTTCAGGAATAGTTCTCCAGGCTTCTTGAAGGACATCCCAAAGATCTTCTTTGGCTGTTGGTTGCCTTGTGTTTGTTGTCTGTCAAGATGATCCCCAACGCTTCAATAATGTTAAAGCCTATGCTCTGGGGAGGATTCATCCCTCCATAAGACCTGTTGACACTGACTTTGGTCCAGCTCTTGTGTCATTTGGCATACGTCAGCCAGGAATGGTTTCTTGACAGCCACCCTGCCATGGAGACCATTTCTGATGAGGTTTTGGCCAACAGTAGATGGATTGACTGAAGGGCCAGATGGATCTCTCAGGTCCTGTGTCAGGTCTTTGCTTTTCTGATCCCCTATTTCTTAAGGACATCCCTTTCAGATACTGTTCATCTGCTGTAGATAGTTTTTTTGAAGGCCTGTGACTTCATCTTTTGACCTACACTTGTCCAGATTTCTCAAATATTTAGGGACACGCTGCACACCATACTGAGATATGCCAAGTTTTCAGCTAATAGCTTCTTTGTGAATCATCTTGTTGATGCAAAATTACTATTCGATGTCAAACTGTGTTATCTTTGGCATTTTTTATTGGTACTAGAAAAGAAATGAGAATAAATAAAAAATTAAAGCAAAATATAAACAAATGAGGGGTGACTCAAAACCTCTGCACGGTACTTTAGTATCGTGGTATTTTTTTTAGGCTGACTAATATCTTTAACAAGTATTTGGTGTGAAACTGAAGTATTGCATTGAATTTTTAACCGCTTGATGGTAATACATGAGACGTTCTGCAAGGATCTAATGTAGTTTCTTTTTTCTTCAAACACACATGTCAACCATCTCTGTTGGAAGATGATGATGATGACAAGATGATTTAAACTAAATGATTATTGTTGATTTTGCTGCAACAATGTTTAAAACAACTACCACCTAAACAGCAGTATTGTACAAAAACACATTTATTATGACAGTATTAGTATATCATACAAATAGGAGCACATGCCCACTGTATAAAAATACAAAAGCTTTGATGCACTTCAGTGTTCTGGGCATCACAAATCATTTGCCAAAACCTGAAAATCTTTGATTAGTCTATTTGTAGTCAGTTTCATCAAGCTACCAGTCCTGTATTTTGACATTAAACACATTGTCTCCAGCACTTTAGTGCGATGCCACTTAAAACAAGTGGTAAAGGTGAGATCTAATCCTATGATATACACAAAAGGTTTGTTACCTCTGTAACAGTGTAAAAGTCAGACTGAAACAGAATAAAACAAGAACAAAATATGCTGATGGATGCGTATCATGAAACACCAAACACAGTCATACAGTTCCTGTTCAATTGTGAAGATGTCTGAAAAAAATATGCAGTACCAGTTGCCATTTCTTAGCTTTGATAAAACTGACCATGTCAATCCATAGAAGAACTAAACTGTATGTACAAATAAGAATACATTTGCTCATAATAGAAAACATAACAAAACCCAGCTTGCCCTGTGACAGCTAAGCTCATGCTAAATTGTACAGGTGGCCTAGAAAAGATAGAAATTGCTCAGAGGTAATAACAGATAAGACACACAAAGGTTCTTTAGTTACAGGAACATTATGCGACCATCCCTGCCCACATCAGAGCCACGCTGCTGCTTTTCCACGCAGCTCGACTCTGACTCCTCGCACAAGGACTGGGCTCCAGTGAGGTAATGCGAAGCAACAGATCAACCTCCACAATTTACTCAAATGTGAGCAGACATGGATATGTCAGGTGGGAAGAAATGGACAAAGAAAATACACACTGTAGTAATATCTTAAAGCATGCTCATATGCTTTTTTATATAATATAAAATGACATTAAGAAAAGCTTAAAGAAGTGGCTGTGTTTCAGCAGTGAAAGATTGGAGTGGCCCACTGTCTTTTTTGCAGTGGTTTGCGAATTTTGTATTTAATAATCATAACATCTTTGAAATCTATTTTTTTTCCCATGTAAATTGGATTATTCAATCTTCATTCTTGTTCAAATAAAATGGCTTGTGTTTTGTCTTTGAGTCTGAATCATGTAAATCTTTGGGTGCCTTCTTGATCACAAATTTAAACTGCATTATGATGAAAATAGCCTGTGTGGAGATATCTTTGTGAGGAAAACACTTAAAAGACTGACTAAGTGTTTGTATATTCTTTTTTTTTTCAAATCACAGTCATATAAATGACAAATAAAGCTGTAGCTTAAAGAAAACTCTTCACATCTTCATTTCTAGCTGAGTGGTTGACGTGTGGATCTCTAAACCTCTGCTTTGTTCTTTGAGTGATCTGTAGGAGCCAAGCTCCCCTCAGTCTCCTCCTCCTCTTCAGGAACCTGGAAAACATACAAGGGCATATTATATTTCTGTGGCATGATAAAACAGGTCTAAATAAGGTAAGTGTACATTATGCAAACAGCAAACAATTACTAGCTAATAGAAAGTGGATAGTTCTGTGAATTAAAGCCTGTCAGATAAATGTCTGACTGTACTGATGACATGAACCTCATCTTCCTGATATAATCCCAAAACTAATGACTTCACAACTTAAACAAACATTGGGCCTTAGAATCTGTCACTGAAGTTGATATTTATGAGAAGAGGGAGTTCTTACCTCCCAGTAAATAGAGTCATCGAAGCAGTTCTGGTCTGGAGGCTGTCCCCAGAATGGCAACTTCATTATTAAACCTTGAAGAAGAAATTCAATTGTTTGAAAAATAATAATACCTTTCCCATAAACGAAACCCCATGCATGACTTTCACAGTTATTAGTCAGATACGTGGTTTTAGTTTTTATCTCCACCCACCTGTAATAACACCTCCGATCAAAGCGAAGCCCAGGGATGAAGCCAAGGCAGCAGCTTGCATGGCTGCAGAGCTGACATTTGAATGGAGAATTAGATTACTTTAAAACAACAATGCTGCTAGATGTGAAAATGTTATTGATATGTGTCAGATTTACCCATCCTTTTTGCCCAAAGCCACAGCCACGATACCAGCCAGCCCGCCCAGGATGCCAGGCATGCCATGCAGATTGTGGACTCCACAGGTATCTTGGATACCCAGATTTGCTGCCAGAATGGGCTACAGAGGAGGGAAAAAAACTGAAGGTGAAATATGCCTTGATATCCTAGAAATGAGCAGGGTTCCCTCTATGAATTATTCATTTCTGACTTATAAAGTCCATTTTTGAGTAAGGTATCTTTTTTTTTTTTTTTTTTGCCACTACTTGCATTAGTTAGAGTAGCATCTCTATTAATTTCTTGATTCATAGAAAAGGCCAAACATATATCCACAAAGTGAGTTGTATCATTTTTAGATGACTTGTTTGAGTTCAATACCATCGAATACTAAGTTTACTATCAGTGAGGAGTACGAAACCTAAGAAAACACTTAGGGGAAAAAGAGAAAACTGTTTTTGCTGAAAATTACCTGTTGCACCTCAAGTTTCAAGAAGATTGATTTTTTTAAATACTAAACATTCTGATTACATCTTTATTTCTCATTCTTGTTTTTTTGTTTTTCAACTCACAGAGAGGTACTTGAAGCCCAAGGTGGAAATAAGGCCAGCAGTTAATCCAATCAGCATGGCCCCAAATGGCTCGATGTTCATATCAGCACATGTTCCCACGGCAACGCCACCGGCCAAAGTGGCATTCTGAATATGCACCTATACAGTATAAAGATATAAAAACAAGTGTTTGACCAAATCTGTGCTTTGAGATTAGTTTTAGATCGTGAATATTTGAAGAAAGTTGGCTGACCATGTCCAGTTTTCCTTTGTGCTCCACAAGGCTGGAGATGGCGTAGGCGGAGAGCACACAGGCAGCCAGGGATAGGTAGGTGTTGATCACTGCAGTGAGCTGAGTGATTCCCGGATCAGCAATTGCTGAATTAAAGCTGGGCCAGAACATCCACAGGAAGACAGTTCCTGTAGAAGAAGTTTGCTTGTGTTCATGCTCATGTTTACTAAGCAGATAAACAGTTGAAGTCAATATCAGTCAATCGTGACGTAAGCTGCATGGCTATTTATGTCCACCAGGTGGCACCGGTCATCCATGTTCAGGAGGAACCAGTTAGGGAGTCGGAAAATACAAGATGTCAACACTCAGAGAATTGATCATACTATACAAAAAAAATAAAAGAATAAAAAGTCCAGAGTACACATATGAGTTTTGTTATTCATTTGCTTGACATATTTTGTTTAACATTAAGGTTTGGGGTTCAGTATGTGGGATTAATTGATAGCAAAGTAATATTATAAATAATAATTTGCACACAATTGATGTATTATTTGGAAGTGTAACTGTCTCTTACCAATCATTGCAAACAGATCAGAGTGATAAACAGATCCATCGTTCTCATGTCCATTTCTTAAAGAAGGCCTGTAAAGTACTCGAGCCACTGCCAAACCAAAGTATGCTCCAAAAGCGTGGATGATCATTGACGCTCCAACATCATTAGCCTGTTGAAGAGAAGGTAATGCAGTCACGTAACAGTATAGTCATGCCTCTTGATTTTTAATTTAATTCTGTTTTCATGATGAATGTTCCTGATTATAAAGCTGTGATTCAGTCTCTGTTTAACTCTTAAATCCTCTACCATGATTAACTCACTTCCAGAATATTAGCCACTAAATGTTCATTGACGGAGAAGATGGTGATCTCCAATATGGTCATGATGAGGAGCTGCACAGGGCTGGTTTTACCCAGAACGGCACCAAAGGAGATCAGGACTGTAGCCGTGCTGAAGTCTGCGTTGATCATTCTGCATTAGGGGTAAGACAGTAAGTCATTAGGACAGTATAAGAAAAACCTCACCTAACCTTTAACAGCCACAAAATTTAAAGTGCTCCATCTGAGCTACTCAAGAGCTTTAGATTCTTATCTATCACACAAAAGCAAATGACTGATGTTGCAGGCTCTACAGCACTATGGTCCAAACATGATTGAATGAATGTTAGGTTACACAAAGTAGCAGAAGCTGTAGTGTATAGAAAAATGGTGGAAGGTTTTCAAAGATGTCTGGAACAGCCAACATACCAAATATCCTGAGGAAACTACTTAAGAAAGAACTGTTGCTGTTTAAAAGACAAAAGGGAGTTGTTTTCTTCTTTCTGTACTCTTTGTTCGAAGCCATTCATGTTGAAATATTTTTCCACACTTATAGATATACAACTGCATTAGTTTTACTTGAGGGGATTTTGAATAGCTGCACATTCAAAGACATACTTAAAAATGTCGACTTTAATCACGCCGTGATCCATGTGCCAGATGCCCTGCATGAAGAGGCCCCACTGCAGGCCAAAGGCAGCCAGAAGGAGGTTGACACCCACACTGCTGAACCCGTATTTCTTAAGGAATGTCATCAGGAATCCAAAGCCGATGAAGATCATGACGTGGACATCCTGAAACACTGAGGATATAAGAAGGAAGGTCAGTTCTGCTGCTGTCAAATGAGGAAATGAAATGAAATGAAATCAGATCAAGCACTTTAATAAAATGCTACCTTTAGTTAGACATGAGTATTTTCCCATGACTTTACTGGTCATGATGGTTTTGTTTCCACCTCAGATGAGTTATGAAGAAGTTACTGGTCTTATCAGGCGTAATTTAACAGGGACTGCATTTTTAGTTGTGACATGTTAGCTGGGAAAGCAATTCAATCACACTATGAATGGTGTTTAGGGGAGAAAAAAAAGTCCCTTGCTGCTTCTACTGGGTTTCTGGTTCTTTTCTATATTGGGTGCACATGATCTTAATAAGTTTAAACTATTACAAAGTCTCATGGGGGGGGGGGGGGTTGGTGGACCTTTATCATTCAGTGTGAGCTCCTGCACTGACAGAGACAACAGGATTTTGAATTAGATGGATCATATCCCACATTATTTTATCCACACATGGTGTTTTCATTGTATTCTATACACACAAACAACTGCACACTATCACAGGAGGACTTGCATTGAACTAGGTACCCCCACCAAAAGTCATCAGTATGACAGGAAGTTGGACTCCTGTTTCCCATCAGCCATTAAGCTTGATATGATGAGCATCTCATATGGAAAATGCATCAAGGTGGAGGTATTTAACCTGAGAAACAATACCCTTCATTTCCTTACTTCTTCATCAGTATTTACTGTATTTAGCCTCCATTGTCTAGACAGGACAATACCACTGTGCTGCTTCCATAAAGGAACACTTTTACAAATTGAGAAATATGTTTGTTCACTTTTATTTCTGATGAGCTGGAGCCATCCATCTCTCAATTTTTCATTCTCGCTTTATCCAAATCTGGGTCACCGGGGGGCTGGAGCCTATAACAGCCGCCATCAGGCGATAGGCAGAGTACATACTCGACACAACTTATGAAGTAGATGAGATGACTAAATCAACTCTATATGTTAGATGAAAAGCAGCCAGTTAACTTACTGTGGCTAAGGCTGGAAACAAGTGAAAAAGATGTGCCTACGAGCTAGTCAAAGCTTTGTAATCATGTGTCATTTCTTTTACTGGAAGCTTGTTGTGACTGTGATGTCACCATGCAACCAACAGAGGCTCCAGTGAGTTATTGCTCAAGGTCAAGTCTCAGCAGAAAACGTGTTATTCATACATTTGTCCACTTGTCCAAAACGTAGGGTCACAATCCATGGTTGCAAACAGGGAGATAGTAAAATATCCCGAGACTACGGTTTTCTGTTGAGCAGCGTTTAAGTGACATGATGGGAATCTTGACCTAGCCATGTACATAACTTCAAACCCTAATCATGTACTTTTAATGCCTAATCCCTCAAATTGGAAAGTGGTCAATCGGACTGAATTGGATTCAATTTGGATTACAATGAACTGGATAATAATTGGATTTGGCTGGACTTGTATAATCTCTGTCTAAAGTACCTCGAAATGACACGTTGTAAATTGGCGTGATATAGATTAACTGAATTTAATCGAGCTGCACAGTAGAAAAGTAAGAAATTGTGCGTGGGAGTGAAGCAGAAAAGTACGACTGTTGAAAACCTTGTTCATGATGCATTTAAACTACATATCTAGCACAATCATGGCACAAAGTTCTGTGATTAGTGCCTTCTGCCAACTAAGAGTAATGAAAATGTAGTAATTGTACAATTTTTGAGCCTTTATTGTGGATCTGCAGCGTTTTAACATCCCACAATGGGATAGTATTGTATGATACAAATTACACCGGTATGACTATATTTTTGCCATTTGCGCCCCGAAGTGTAAAAGCCATAACCCAGACCTGAAGTGGACTTCAATTGCATTTCCATAATGCAAAGAAAAAATAGTCCCTGTTTAAAACGCAGCAGCTCTTAGATGATTATAATGAAGGAGACAACATTCCTCCACGCTTATTTTTATAAATAAAATGTTCATGGAGAGGGTATGAGCACATTTGCTTTGGTGAGAAATCTCTGTATGTGCTTAAAAACCTCTCTAACTGGAAGTTAGGGATTTAAATACCCTTTTTCTATTAGATAAAAATGTTCTGTTCTTATCTGTTGATCAGCTTTTTAAACACTGAGCACAACATTTGCAGCAGTGCATTGAAGTATGGATATCTGGTTGGGCGTTGAGCCATTTGAAGCTGACTTGAAGAACACCTGACCCCTTCCTGAGTCTCAGCTTGGTGACTCAGACTAGCTTTCCTTGTAGTAGGGGCTGAACAGTAAGAGCCCCTCAACAGGATGCTATTGCGATAAAGTTGGAGAGTAGCCACGGAGACTGGCACCACGCCCAGACGTTAGGTAACACACTATATTCTAAAGAACCAAGCCAGGGAGAATCCCCTGAGGAGCTTCTGTAGCACAGACTTTAGAGGAGTGATGTAACCAGCCAATAAAGATAGATTATTGTAGAATTTTTCCAGATGCTGGAGCAGTAAATCTCCTCGCCTCTGATGTGATCGATTGCATCTGAACTCCTTAGAAATGAGAAACTCTTGCAGTATCATGTAATGCTTGACAACACAAAATTGCATCAGCCGCTCGTAGTTTTTTTAAAAGAATAAACAAATTTCCTGCTCAAAAAAGGAGGCTTTGATGTTTTAATTTACTCTCGTCCACGTTACTCTGATTACTAGTCTTGCTTTGGCAAATAGAAAGTGGATCTTTGCACATGACCACAAGCCTCATACTTTTACATTTCCAGCATAATTCAGATTTTTTTTTCATTTTACCGAGCTATGTTTGCAGACATTTGCAAATTTGTCCCTTAACATCAGAGGCAGTTTTACATATTTTGACACATGTTGCATGTTCAGCATTTCCTTTTGACCAGTCAGACAGCAATTTTATTCAAGGCATTTTTTTTTTTTTTGGTGGGAAACTGTAAGACACAGTAAATGAAAAAAAAGTGGAAAAGAAATAAAAATGATTCACTTTAGTTAAATTCTTTCTTGACAGACAATGTAATGTGGCTACAACATCCTAAATTAAATGAGATATTTACAGTTATGAAACTGAACTAATCTTCGTGATTCACACCTGCCCCACCCAATCATGAGCACACATTCATACAGTGAAACAGCAGTGTATAGCTGCAGCTATCTTAATGCAGATAAGACCAGATCCATAGAGGAAATTAAGTGTAGAAATGTCTCAATTCTTCCTAAAAGTACAAACAAAATACCTGTTTCTAAAAATGCTCCTAAATGCTACAAAAAATCCTTTTTTGTTTAAGTAACCATATGATTGCCCTTAATTCCCCCTGCTTGACACAGTAATATAAATGACACATGACCTCCTCTCAATGAGAGCTGACCCTCTTCCCTGCAAGATCCTCTTGACTCCTCAGCTGCACGTGTTTGATTTTGTGGCAGAGGACAATGAAACCTCATGACTTCTATTACTGCTTTCAGCAGACCTCCAACTTTTTCTCTTTCTGCTTGCAGGTAATGGGTAAATTAAAGCAAAATTATTCCTGGGAAAGAGGAAAACCCTTTACAGCTGGCAATGCTCTTCCGCTTTGAAAAGATAAGTTTTGTTTTTGATATCTGCAACCTCCCAATAATCACCCTGTGACAGCAAACCAGTGTAGGTGTTGCCAACATTTTCTCTGCTGTAGGATTCATGTTTGCTAATAAAAGGATGCAACACATTTAGTGTGTTGCATCCTATAGATAAATAATTTGATAATCTGTAAACTCTTCAGAAGTAGTTTAATGACCAAACACTGAGGCATCCATCTGGAGAGCATCCCTCAGCATGCAGCCCCAGGCAGACTTACTGGGGTAGAGATCCATAGGCTGGGCTTCATCAGTATGATTGGAATCAGCATGGTGAGAAGAGTGAGGTTTTCCATCATCATAGGTCACAAACACTGCATACAGGATGATGGTGATAATCTCCAAAGTCAAGGCCACGATGGGGAACTTCATCCTCATGTTGGTGGCATACGCAGGCATCCTGAGACCAACTCTGGTTATCTCTCAACAGCTCTGTGCGTCTGTCCCTCCTTATCTGCCTTTTTTAGGGGTTGTGCCGTGTGAAGGGAGGGAAGAGAGCGGCGTCTGGTTTTAAACTGGTGCATTTCTGGTGGCGACCAATGACAGGGCAGAAGACTGAGGCCTCTGTGGTTAACTCCCCCAACTTCATGCACTTTGCTCACGAGGGATGGGTTTCCTCCGTGGACTGTGCAGGGGACAGGCAAAACATAAACATAATGACACCCGGCCAGTGGGTCGACATGAGCAAAAGAGTTAATGACTGCTCCTTCCCACTCATTTTTCACTGTCAAAGTTATTTTTGATTTAACTTCAAACTGACGCTTTAATATCTGCAAATACAGCAAGCAGAAAAAACATGATAATTCATGTTTATTTATTTAAATATATATATAGATTATCTTTCTGGTAGCAACACAACTTTTTTTGTTTTTGTCTTCATTTGCTCTGCTGAACACTGTTCCTCTTTTTTTAGTGAAGACTGTTCCCCTGATATTCAACTATTTTGCAGTTTGTGACTGATGAAACGTGCAATTTCAGTTCCAACACTTACATAAAAACAATTTAGTACTGTATATAATATTGAATAACAAACACAAGTGCTGCCCTTGAAGTATTAATAAATTGAAATTACAAGGGCGTTATCTTTAAAAATGTCTTCGGAAAATATGTTATTTCGTTTAAGCTAATTATCTTGTTTAATCCATAATGATATATATTTTGTTAATGTTTATGGAAATTAATCACAAGTGCTGATCATGTGATTTAAGTGACCTTGCTATGCACTACTCCACAACAAGATCACATGGAAAATCATGTAGAAGTGTTCTAATTTAATACAAGAAAGTATTTCAGAACTTATATGACAGAAAGATCCTTTCATAAAGAGTAGAGGATACAGAACATACAGGATGCATTTTCTCTAAATTAGATTAGACTCAGTTGTAACACTTAATATCACCCCTCTATATTTAGTGTGTAGGAGGTATGTCAAAATGTACTGTCACATATAAAGATAAAAAATATACAGATTAAAGAAAAATACTTATAATAATAAATGGTTCTTCAGTATAAACCAGTTAATTGCATGTTAGTAATAATCAAGTGGGTAATGAGACATGTAATGAGTAGGTTATAGCTTCAGGTTTTGCACATATGAACACAACCATAAAAAGTGCATGTGTATTAGAGCAACATACCAACAGTCTCATACATATTACCACAATGGGTAAGAATTGATTCAATCAACGTTCAAAGAAAAATATGAGTGAAAATTTCAGTCATTTCAAATCACCAGCAATAAATGCTGGCGTGACCGCCTCTTTGAAGCTCCTCGGCTCGTCTCATATTGCTTTAACAAGGATAGCAAAGTGTCATTCCAGACATGGTCAAAGTTCAAGCCCTTCACCGTCAACTGGTTGCAGGGGTGGAATGCAGCTACATACATTTAGTCAAGTACATTGTTTAAGTGCAGAACAGTATGTATGCAAGAAAAGTTTATTGCACCTTTCCAAGATCACAAAATGCACATGATGAAAATGAATTTATAAAAACACTTAAAATAGACCTCAGGGATGGAGTAAAAGACAGAAAGATATAAATGCATCACTACTGATGCACTTTTTGAGTGAAAACATTTCTACAGCTTTTTAAAAGGCTTTAAAGAAAGGATCGATTCCACTGGTTTTTAAATGTAATGTTGGAAACCAACAACAGCCTGGTCACATGATTCTTAGCTGCCCTTAGGAGATCGTGGCTCTGAGAGGTCTGAGAAAAGTTAGTTTGAAGACTTTAAACATGACCGGAAACAAACTGAAAAATAATTAAACTTTTAGAGGTATTTGCACCTAATTGAAGCACTTCCATGTTATGCACCTTAATACTTCTTCTCCACTGCATTACATAAGCTAATATTATACCATTTAGTTTGTTTGAGCTTATGAAAATCTGACTTACAAATATATGGCGCTCAAAGGATGCTACAGAGATTCGATTGTCTTACTGATTGTGACTTGTCACTGAACTGTTTTAATAGTCGAGTATTTGTACTTTTCTCACACTTCTTCCACCACTGACTGTTTGTCTTGAGTTGGCATTTCAAACAGCACATGCCTCGGCTTCCTGTCCCACTGGAAACCGCCCAAACTCACGTCAGCTCTGATCAGGCTGCAGGTCCTGATCCAGTAAGTGGCTCCCACAGAGAGCGTGGTGAGAACCTGAAGGCCTCTCGGCAAATTACATCAGGCCAGAGGTCCTTCATGAGGACCAGGAGCCTTACGAATGAGCTAATCACTGCCAGCAACTCATTTCTGTTTGTTTTGGAGCCTAGATCAGTGAGGGCTTTCCCAGATCCTTTGGGAAATTACTTCCAAATGTTGAGAGATATCAAAAACTCTGCAGCACAACTGAAACTTATCGACTGCACTGACTTATCATTCCATCAATATGCACTCTGAAGTTTTGAACTCGGCTCTTCAGGAATTTGTAAAAGTATGGGAGGACTTGTTGTCCAACTGACACAGTCATTCATGCATGATGAAGACAGATACTCCCCCAAATGTTTACTGTACCTTTTTGGCTCATGTCATTTACTTAACTAATACTTAACTATTTTTTCTTCCATATACATGTGTAAGACTGAACCTGAGCTGCAGTGAATAATCCTTAATTATGTTTGATTGTCACCAAACGTTAATCCTTCAGAAAGCATTTACATTTACAAACTATTTACATTTGTTCAGAATGTAAAATAACAATAAATCCGTGAATAATTTCACGGCACGTGTCCGAGAGGTACAAACGCTCTTAGGCCATTGCCTTTGTCAACATTTCTTCTTTACTTACACAAGATTACACAAGTCTTTGATGCAGGGTCATTGTTTAGTTAGATGCTTGTTGAGACCTTGAGAGTCATGTGATAGCATGCTTAGCTTCCTATTTTAACTAGTGAGTTTGGTTTTATGCAGAAAACTGGTTTGGGAGAGCAGACAATTTGCCTTTTTTAAAATCGGGATCAGAATGTCAATAATACTCTTGAGCCTTAAGTTTTGGGCTAGAGCCATGAGAGGTTCAACCAGACTAGCAATACTAGCCTTATTGCTAGTACTAATTTCAAAAGGAAGGATCATTAGCTCTTAAGCCTACTTAATCATTAAGTAATTTATCAACCTCTTACATCTAAAACAACTTAAATTAGTCTTTAAGAGATGGTTGAGGGTAGTGCTGTTTGCATTTGGTAGCTCATTCGTCATTCCACCACTGTGAAACCACAAATGAGAGCAGGTCATATTGAAACTTGTGCCTGGTGGATAGGGTTGGCAATACCAGATGATGGTATTTTTTTGAGGAATACAGTCATGAAAGAGGAGCCTGACTGGGTGTGGATAGCTGCTTAGAGACCCTGCAGTCACTCTGTAAGCAGCATTAGTGACAAGAGTTTTATTCATGCAGTCTTTCTGTAGCCAGTGGTGTTCAATGCGTTGCGGTGTGATATGTGTCCTTTTTGACTGATGAATCAGCAGAGATGCCGCCTTGTTCTGGACCATCTCTAGACTGTGCAGCCTGGGATACCTGCTAGAATAGAATCTCCAAGAGGCTCACATGATGATCAACTTTTGCCTGCAACTTTGAGCTGACAAGTTTGACCTTTGAAAGTGTATTATGGTGTATAGTAGTTTTTTAGCTATGATCCCGGTGAAGTAAAAGCTTCCCCTCAAAAGAGGCGTTACAGACAGCTGGAAAATGGAGCTTAACATGCGAGCGGTCTGAGACGAAGCTTTCTTGATTTGACCTATCTTTGTTTCTCTCTGTTCAGGCTGTGCACAAAAAACAGCAGCTGTACTTCAGGCACAATTAGATTGTGTCTGTATCACTAAATCTGCGAAGATGCATTGCATCCAGCATAAACCCTTTTCCATTCAATATTTTGTTCATTGAGTTTTTTTGTTTATTGGGTCGGCAGTTTCATTAAACAATGCTATTGTTACAGGATGAAATGTGTTGGCCTGTTCAGGCTCGCAGATTCTGACAAACTTTTAACATGAAAGAGAGCAGCAAAGAAGAAAGAGCAAAGTATTCTTTTATCACCAAGATCTGTTTTAATCTGGCCTCCCTGTGAACTTCACATTCCAGGAAAGCCATTAGACCATTTATCTTTCCTCACTCACAACCCCACCGTAAAACATAGATTTGTGGAAAATAAACAAGCCATCAGGCTTAAATGTTCTCCTTTTGTCTCTGATCCTCACGTGCCATTATGTAACATACTCGCCTACACAAAACTCTCTGATGTTGCTTTGAAACCAGACTGACCGAACAGTTGACACTCATCTGTCACAGATGCAAGTCTCACTGTCATGGAGAGAGGACTTGGTAAGCGTAGCGGATCTCAGAGTGGAGGAGTTGGAAGATAGATTACAAGTTCAGTTCGCTCCAGTTTTCTGTGTCAGGACATTTCTGGAAAGACTTATTGTGCCACATGAAAAGGTCAAACTGAGGTTTAGAGGGTCATGTCTCAGATTGATGTGCAATTACCGAACATATAACATGCAATAGATATGTTTTGATTAAAATTTCCACTTTATGGAAAACATTTACTGTTATCTGACCAGTATGTTATGAAAACAGAAAAAAGATTTGCATAAAAGTGGTCGCTTGAGGAAAAATGATCCCAGAGAATTTTTTTAAATGCAACTTTGCCTATAAAACTTAGACACTGTGCAACCTGTATGAAAAGATTCCAGTGGCTGGCGAATCATCTAAAGTCTAAATTTAATCAAAAAACTACAAAGTCAACTTTTCAAATATTTTTTAGTTTAATATTTTGTTCATGTATTCATTTAAAATACATGCTCATTTGAAATTTGATCCCAGCGTAACAAACATAAAATAAGATGAATGAGTATTAAAACGTGCATTCTTTAGTGCCATTCACAGGTTAAAATGGGAACTCTGGGGAAGTTGGCGAGTAGTTAAGCAACTAAAGAAATGTATTTCTCTGAATATATTTAGCAGGATTTTATCGTCTATGATACACAATATCATGAATTGATTCAGAAAATCTGGATTCTGTTGTGGAAGTGGAAAAAAAAGAAAAGACTTCTTTTTTTAAAAGTGTAAACCAGATCCAGACCTGCTGCTGCCTTCTATGGAAAGATAGACTGAAATAAAGTGAAAAAATGTCCTGAGATGTTCTGCTTTGAATTATGATATCTCACAGCTGCCTAAAAGTTTTGGATCTGAGGTTATACTTCCATCTGACCATTTTTCATCTCATTCTATCAAAGCATATAGCTGCTTTTCAACAACATTTCTCAACCCCCTCCATTTCCACCATAGTATCCAAGGGCTAAACAGCTCAAGGGGAGAAATTTCACCTCTGAAAATAGCCGTGGAATGGAGGTAGTACTTTTGAGATTACCAGGAATGTTCGGGATGAGGCTTGCATCCCCAGAACATTTATGATTGGAATCTACTCTGTAGAGGGCTCTTACAAATCAAATGAATGTAAAGAACCAGCGGCAGCAAGAAGCCCCCTGCCGGGTCGCCTTGCATTGCCAGCGCCTTGACAAATAAAATAGCACATTAACACACTGTAAAGACGAGTTCCATGTACAAAATGTACAATTTGCATCCGCACAAGAAGACATAGCTCACCAGTGCAGAAAGGGGCAGTAAAATGTTATACAATAAGGCAAATTGGAGGGCTGTAGAGATTTAAAAAAGGAGAAAGAAAAAAGTAAACGTGTCCATAGCGTTTTTCAGTAATGGAACACAGAGCAGGTCTCTCTTGATCTTGAATATCATTTGGCCTTAAGTTTCTTCACTCCACAAGTTGATGTGAATGTGTTGCTTGTATTGGAGAGATGAAGATCACAAACAAGAAGATATTGTGTGTGTGACATGATGAGTTATCCATTGGCTTTTCATTGTCATCTCCCTTACTATGCACTTGTTCACTACACTGAACTTCCAATCAGTGAGCTTGTTCGCCAATTGCCACAATGACAATTCTCCAAGTTGGATCGGCTGAAAAAAAGATGCTGATGGAGACTGAAAATGGTGGCGAGGCGAGCACTCTAAAAATACAAGAGAGACGGACATTCATCAATGCTTTGCTCATGTCGGACAGCTGATCGTCAACTTGGTTTATACGACCCTTTAGACTTCGGTGGATTGTGAAAAAGCTTTTCTGCTGCTTTCTCACCTGTGAATGGTTAGAGCCGGGAGTACATGCTTTGGGATTAGAATGAATGTAAATAGTTTGGTCAGCATGTCACAAAATACATGGCTAGACAGTTACACAAGTCTGAATGGTCATGGCTGATATTCATGTGTCACAAGTTATATCTTGAGGTATGAACGCTGCCCAACAGAAAACTATAACCCAAGGGATATGCTAGCCATGAATTATGAAACTGCTACTTTTTGGATGAGTGGAAAAATGTATGTACAGGGAACTTTCTGGTGAGACCAACCTGCCATGACAAAAGGGAGTTTAAGATTGGCTTTGGTCAAAATGCACCATATTGTCATAATACATTTACTTGACGATAAGCTCATGCGGCGGGTTACTGTACCACCTTCCAGCTGACTTTTCTACGTTAGCATTTCTGTATGTGAATGTTCAGCTTTTGCTCATGTAAAGCTCAGCTCCACATCCATTGTTATTGTAAGTATGAAGTTCTTATCAGAGGTAATTAGGACCTCATGAGGAGTCTTCTCTTTACACTGCGTGCAAGGTTTTGCCCCCGCCTCTTGTTGAACACTCAGGGGAGGAATACCACATTCCTCAGGCTGAAGGATTCCTCCATATAGAGATATGTATATGGCTGATTAGAAACAGAAACTTGTGCGGCAGACAAAAGCCAGATATTTTCTTCTCATGAGTCATAACTGTAAACCAATCGGTCTTTTGTTGGGGTGGGGTAGCAATGCGACACCACACACAGCTTTCCTCACAAATTTGCACGTGTTCCAGAGAGACTTGCATGTTTTTTATCTTCAGGACTCCCACCGGAGTTATGAGGCCGGATAAATAAATCATGGAGTGTTTCTAAGCGGGAATGTTGGCCTCTATCCATAGTTAAACAGTGGGGATACTGATGAAGTGCATTTATCAATAGGGAAACATTTTTTGGTTGTCCTCTTTATGCTTCCAGTCCATTTCAGGTTAAAGGACAAGACCGTTTTTTTGACATTGGGCCCTTGATTTCACAATATAGCATGATGTTCTACTCACCCCTGCTTGTTGTTGGTAATTTGGAGCTGTTCCGAAGATATTCGAGAGGCGTCTGGCTGCTCTCTTGAGATATTCGGCCATGAAACGGTTTCCTATGGGCAACGTTATACAGGCACAAACTATGCTGTTTATAATTTATTAATTACTGTACACTAGCACTGATAACGTGGAGGTGCGTCGCTTACTTAAAAAAATCCGGGTTACTGTAATTTTGAATTTTTGTCGTAAAGTCTGTGTGTGTTTGTCTGTGGGCTGTCTGTGGTAGTAGCACGATGATGACGTCAGTAACACCCACTTTACGACAAAAATTAAAAATTACAGTAACCCGGATTTTTTTAAGTAAGCGACGTTGATGTTGCTGTTGATCTACTACTGTAGACAACAAAGCAAGGCTGCTCAATTTCTCCATTGATAAAATAATTTCACAACTCTACAACATAAAAATTCATAAAAAAAACATGTAGAATATAGCATATACTTTGTTGTCTACAGTAGTAGATCAACCCTCATCTTACTTTGAAGCTCCCAGCTCCCAGAAGTGACGTCGACGCAGCTTTAGCAGCAGAGAAGCTATCAGGCTTGTGTTGATGATAATAAACTCCTGGACTATTTTCAAACTTCCAAATGCATCGTTTTGTGAGTACAGACCATATTTGTACTACTGTAGAAGTTTGGTGTCATGGCATGTGATTTTAGTGTGGTAATTTTGGAGATACTGCCAGGATCCATTAACCCTTGTACGAAGCTATTCGGGATAACTCAGTAACTCAGCTGATGTTCAGCCAAGATCGAAAAAACTGCGGGTGGGCTACTTGGCTGGATATCACGGTTCAAATGACCCCAGTTTGAATCTACTCCGGAGTATCACTTTAAGACAGACTTAGGGGGCGCAGTCAATGGTGGAAGATCAGAGTTTACCAACTTGTCCCTTAGGTTTTTACCACGTTTGTACACTATCCGTGGTTGGTTCTGAAATGCATCACCAAGATTAGTATCTGATTTGAGTATGTGCCAGTGACGGTTAATAATACTCTTTAGTTGCTCGGAACATTTGGAATAACATGTAGAGAGCATAATGGTGGGTTCTTCTTTTTTCTTTGGCCTGTAACGCAATAAATCCGACCTGGGTCTGTTTTTGATTTTGTCATTTGCAAAGGTAATTTGAGGTGACTTGTATCCGCGCGCTCGAAACTTGGACTCCATCGTGTGCATGCTGCGTTCGTAATCTGCCTCTCTGCTGCAAATGCGTTTAACCCTACAGAACTGACTATAGGGGAGGCTGTTCTTCAGTGGAAGAGGATGACAAGAGTCGGCTCTTAAAAGACTGTTGCGTGCTGTAGGTTTAGTAAATAAATCTGTATACAGTGTGTCATTCTCCCGTAAGACCCACACATCTAGAAAGCTGATGCGGGTCAAATCAAAGTCCATTGAAAAAGTTAAACATTTTGTAAAATTATTCAGATAAGTAAAGAAAACTTGTAAATCATTAATGCTCCCACGCCACAGGGCCAGTACATCATCTATATAACGTTTCCAGAGTATCAGATGTGGTCTAAACCTGTTGTTCACATAAATATATTTTTCTTCAAACAACCTCATATAAAAGTTAACAAAGGATGGAGCAAAAGGACTGCCCATCGCTACACCTCACTTCTGTAAGAACCATGCATCTTGAAACAGAAAATAATTGCATGTCAGGATTAGTTTAGCAAATTCAAGTATGCAGTTTGTAGATGGGTTTGGGGAGGTTTCTCGTTCGGAAAGAAAATATTCTAATGCCTCCAAACCTTCGTCATGGGGTATAGAGGTGTAAAGAGCGTTCACATCAAATGACACAGGCTCTCTGACAGCCTCAATGTCTACTTTTGTTGATCATTTTATTCGCCCCCTAGCGGAGGCTGCGCCATCATTTATCAAAGACACTGGGCATTTATTGTCAGTTATTGACACTGTTAACCCTCTTCCAGAAGATGAAATGATTCTTGTGTCATTTGATGTGAACGCTCTTTATACCTCTTTACCCCATGACGAAGGTTTGGAGGCATTAGAATATTTTCTTTCCGAACGAGAAACCTCCCCAAACCCATCTACAAACTGCATACTTGAATTTGCTAAACTAATCCTGACATGCAATTATTTTCTGTTTCAAGATGCATGGTTCTTACAGAAGTGAGGTGTAGCGATGGGCAGTCCTTTTGCTCCATCCTTTGCTAACATTTATATGAGGTTGTTTGAAGAAAAATATATTTATGTGAACAACAGGTTTAGACCACATCTGATACTCTGGAAACGTTATATAGATGATGTACTGGCCCTGTGGCGTGGGAGCATTAATGATTTACAAGATTTCTTTACTTATCTGAATAATTTTACAAAATGTTTAACTTTTTCAATGGACTTTGATTTGACCCGCATCAGCTTTCTAGATGTGTGGGTCTTACGGGAGAATGACACACTGTATACAGATTTATTTACTAAACCTACAGCACGCAACAGTCTTTTAAGAGCCGACTCTTGTCATCCTCTTCCACTGAAGAACAGCCTCCCCTACAGTCAGTTCTGTAGGGTTAAACGCATTTGCAGCAGAGAGGCAGATTACGAACGCAGCATGCACACGATGGAGTCCAAGTTTCGAGCGCGCGGATACAAGTCACCTCAAATTACCTCTGCAAATGACAAAATCAAAAACAGACCCAGGTCGGATTTATTGCGTTACAGGCCAAAGAAAAAAGAAGAACCCACCATTATGCTCTCTACATGTTATTCCAAATGTTCCGAGCAACTAAAGAGTATTATTAACCGTCACTGGCACATACTCAAATCAGATACTAATCTTGGTGATGCATTTGAGAACCAACCACGGATAGTGTACAAACGTGGTAAAAACCTAAGGGACAAGTTGGTAAACTCTGATCTTCCACCATTGACTGCGCCCCCTAAGTGTGTCTTAACTCCTATTTCGGATGGCAACCGTAAATGTGGCTCCTGTGTGCAATGCAGTTATACTTATAAATGTACTTCATTTAAACATCCACATACAGGTAAAAGTATTCCAATTAAGGGCATTATCACATGTAACACAAAGTCTGTTATTTATCTGATTACGTGCCCATGTGGAAAGTCATATGTTGGTAAAACCAGTAGGGAGTTAAAAGTTAAAAGTACGCATTGCGGAGCATCGCAGCACCATTCGCTGTAAAAACCTTAACTATCCAGTTGCAGCGCATTTTGTGGAAGCTGGTCATTTGGTTTCTGCGCTAAAATATACAGGCATTGAAAAGGTATCTCTACCTAGACGGGGTGGTAACCTTGAACGTCTACTATCTCAGAGAGAAAATTATTATATTCATTCCTTTAGGACATTAATTCCTTTTGGTTTAAATGTGGAATTTGAACTGAAATGTTTTCTCTAACTAGACTCATTGTTACTCTGCAGGTCTGGACTCTTTTGATGGGTTGACAGGGTGATACAATGCTTTTCATGACGGCCCCTAGTGGCCTGATTTAAACATTGCAAGTATTGTCTTTATTTTGTCTTCCCATCATGGGACTATATTGTATATAGACCACTTGGTATTTGGATTTTTTGCACTCACAGAGGCTGGTGTATTAATATGTTTATGTTTTTCTTTTTTCTTTCAATACTTATAAATTGTCTAAATCTGTTACCTGTCCTTTTGACACTATTTGCCAATGTAAACATAATGTGATTGATTAATGTGTGACGAGACTCCACCTTGATTGGCAGGTGTCATGGGACTAATTAACTGATTGTTGTCAGCCAATCACAAACTAGAGGACACTTTATAAGGGGTGTCTTCACTTTGCTTGTGTAAAAACTTGTGTAAAAACTTGAGAAAGGGCACACTGGCCGAAACGTTGTTTGTGAAATAAAATTCAGCATGATGGACAAGAGTGTGCGGTATCTTCCCCTTTGAAGTGAACAAGTACCCGCTACCTGCACCTCGAAACTTCTGGTGTGCGTTGGTTTCTTCCTCCAAATATATCCTAAAGTTAAAATTTCAGTGTTGCCAGATGTATGACACTTAGCATGTTTTTACAATCGTTGCAATTAATCATGTACAATCAGTAATGATGACACCACAACTCCCTTATTTTTTTATATTTCCATTTTGTGACTTTCCGTTTAAATCAAAGTTCAAATGATTCGTAGCTTTCTCATCATCTCATGTTTGGATAATCATGTATGAGATGATGAGAAAGCCAAGAATGTTTTCAACTTTAGTGGAATGAAGGAGTCATTTGTTAAGCACTTTTTGTCAGATGATTTTTTTCCAGCAAATCATGCTTTCCATATACAGTATGTAAATTTCTTATATATGTGAGGTGTCAGGAAGACAACAGTAGGATTTTAAGTCTGTAGAGAATGAGATACATCATGCTGTGTTGCATGCTGTGACATCCTGTTCGGAATGCTCTCCCATTACCTCGGTTTAAGATCATTGTTGTCTAGTTTAATATAGTTTATTTTGGCTACAAGTGGTCAAATCTAGTGGAGAAGAGAAGAAAAAAAGAGAAATGTTTAACTGAATTGCGCTGCTGAATGCTGACTGGGATATGATTTTAGAAGCTACAGTTTGAGTGTAGACACAAGATCTTGAAGTTAAAAATGTAGGGTGTGTACATACAAAAGTGAGAATACAACATGGAATCCAAAAAAACAACACACAAGCCCAACATGACAGTCTTTATGGTGCTTTATGGTGCTTTACGTTACTCACATTGTTTGAAAACCTTTACAGATGTGTCAGTTGTTGCACTTGTTTGTAACTATATTTGTAGCTGCAACCACGTAATGCACTAAATAGAAAAAAAACAACTCCCTTTTCTTGAGAGCATAAATCTTAAACCAACCGTAAAGCAGTCGACACTCTACTTGAGATAACTTAAGTGCGTCAGCAGGACTGATGCCAGGCATTCAAGAGAATCGAACCAGCCTTTTAACCTCCATCTCTAATTATTTCTACCATTTGCAGAATGATTGCAAACTGAAGGCTGAGGACGATCACGCATGAGACTCTTCCCTTCTACCCCCAGGCTGCGCGCTCACCGCACCCCTCGAACGTACTCCACCCCTTGTTTCCTGTGGCTGAGGGGAACAGTTGCACACCCTGATAAGCCTGCTCAGAGTGAAACCTATGCAGGCCTGTAATCAACATGTTGGATGCAAGCAATCAAGAACAATCACAAGCTCTCATCATGTTTGTGTTACGGAGGTTCTTTAAGTTATTTAAGTGAAAACACTTCTCTCCCTATATGGCTTCCTGTAGTGTTGCACATCTTCATTTGTGATTGGGGTAACAGGGCAAACATCTGATAATATACGGGTAAATTTCCAGCCCTCCACAGACAGTTCAGCTGAGATGGAAACCATTTCCTTGTTTGTATACAAAAAATACCACACCGACACATGTCAGAAGCTGATAGGTGGATAAGGCTGTTTGAGGACGTCTGACAGCTCTCAAATGTTTAACAGGTGTGTGTGGAGGATTTGGTGTCGTGTGAGCCTATCGTGTTACCGTGGGATGTGCAAGAGGCATCGGTCAAAACAGTGTGCAGACAGAGGAGCGTGCATACTCCAAGAGCTCTGTGGGACCAGAAAAACATGTGAACAACGTGATACAGAGAAACTGCAGTTATGTGCTTTTCCATGACATCAGGAAACAAGCTCACTTTCAGGAGGAAGGCATACAGTTTGCTTTCAGGTAGATTGCTAATTTGAATAAATCCTTTCAAAGTTAGACTGACTGAAAAGCTATGGAAAAGTTACAGACAATCTAATTTTCAATAGGTAAATGCATTTGATATTTAAAGATAGATTACTCTTTTATGTACGTCTATTATGGTTTCAAAATAATGAAAAAGAACAAGAGCCACAAGCAAAACGTATGTGATGAGTACATTTATATGATGTTAGAATAAAGTAACAGTGGAACAGTGCATCACCACTTGGAGAGGTTTCTTGGTCTTGCAGATCTCAGTTTTACCGCTTCTGTTCTTGAATACTTCCCTCTTATAATACATTGCAAAATAAGGAAATGGCTAAATGAAATATTGCTTTGCTATATGAAAGCCTTCTCCTTCTTTCTTGGACTCAGTTTAAAAAAAAGAAAGAAAAACAAACAAAGATACTGTGTGTTCTACACAGCTGCTAAGATGGGTTGGCATGGCTGGTGTTTATGAAGCTTTAAAACCAGGCCAATCACCTGGCCTTCACAAATATTAACTGTGATAACCCGAATAAGGAAAATAGGTTTTAGACCTCTCTTGCCCTGCCAAAACTGCGTCATGTTGCCAATTTCATTTTTACACAAAAATGATCAACTAAGCTGGTAACTGGCTCAGAATGTTGAATTATATAATTCACCTTTGATTTTGTGTCTCGTGGCTACCAAAAATCTATTAATCTTGCTGCTTGGAGTGAGAAAACATACTTACTTACTGTTTACAGACACAGTCTATTTGAGGAAGTATGTGTAGCAGACCAGCTGCAGAGAGGCGGGGGGGGGGGGGGGGGGGGGGGTGCAGGTTTGGTTGCTTTGGAGTGCCGTGGGACTTCATCTGTTTGCTCACATACAGAGATAAATCTTTGCTTTACTTTTTAGTTTCCTCAATTACAAAGATAACACAAGCAAGTTCTGATCCCAGGCTAATATGAAATGCATGATATAATTTTTTTTTCTCCTGGTCAAAATTTAGACCTCAATATATAATGTCATTGCATTGCTCTTTCCACCATTAAACATTTTGTCATATGTATGAACAGCGTGTAGACGAAATAAGATGTTTTAAAGGACGCATTTTTAAGGCTGTCTTCCACATGCACCTCCCTGCCTGAAAGGAATTACATTGATATTGTTGTTGGATGAAAGCCTTTGATAGCAAGTGCTGCAGCTTCCTTCCTAGCACATCCTGATGTCATATTGCCTTTTAAACACGGATCCTCCCTGCAGTGATGGTGTAATTGCTTTATCTAGCATTGGCTTCTTTAAATGACGCCTAATTGTGGGCCTTCGCCGCACCCTTTCCTCATGTGGCCCTGCGCGGCAATCAACCTGCTGCGCTATCGCTGCATCTTAATAAAAACTAAAATGATTGGGCCACAACCCAGGACTTCCCTTAGAAATAGGAAGAACGAAAGAGGGGTAGCAGGGGGGTCGGGGTAGAAACCAAGAAAACATCCTGACTTAACTGACACGGAGAGTGGGCTTTCAGAGCACAGGATGTTGGGGAGATTGGTTTTTTGAGGCATGACGGAGAAGTAGAAGTAGAGGGGAGGAAAAAAGAGAAAATGACTTGTCACGCAAACTGCAGAGCAGAGCACACAGCCAAGAGGAGCTTGGCATATTGTTTGGTGTAATTAATGAGTCGTATGAGTTAAACCTACAGTACTTAAACTATTTACACTCCTCAGAAGTGGTTGGCAGCCAGCAGAAAAAAACTAAAATGTTATACAAGCTTCAGCCGTGGAGTAAAATTCTTTCTATTGACCAGCTATTTCCTGATTACATCAAAGACTTTCAAGCTGCTACATGAAACAGGATATATGTTAATTACATGATTATTCAGCTGTTCAAATGTTGGCCCACATGCTAGTTATTACAAGAGTTATTTACGAAAAGGGCCCACATATGTACAGTGTCAGCTGTATGTGGGAGACCAGATGTCTGGCCTCCCATCTTAAAGCTTTTCTCATGACAGTTTAACACCACAAGCCAAATCAGTGCTCAGTTTCCAATGTGACAAGCCGTTGTTGGTTTTCACAAAAAGCTCAATGAGATAATGTTTGTTAGTTTCAGAGAAGGTACGTGTATGAGTGCATGCTGTGTTGGTTTAAAGCCAAGGTCACCAGAAGGCTGTTGTGATGGACGTGATAACAAGCAGTTATGTCAAGCCACCTGAAAATAGATAAAACCTTTAGGTTTGCAAAGTGCAAACAGTGTGTTGTGAGTTTCTCAATAAATAAAATGTAAAACGTATGCACGTCCCTCCATTCCCCCTCCACGGCTCCATTTGTCTTCTCCAGTTGATTTAAAATACTGAAGCTAGACTCGTGGGACAAAAAGGCATGTATGCATCATCTCTATTTGCTTTATTGCACTGGCTCCATATTAGATTTCCTGTTGATTTCTCATCCTCAGAACTTTCAAAGGCCTTGCCCCCATATATTTCACAGACTTATTCATTGTCCCCTCCCGGCAGACACTACCTTACCAACTTGTCCCAGATCATGGTTTGGGACAAAGGGAGATCCATCCTTTTCCATTAGAGTCTCCAATCCTATTGGAACTCTTTGCCCCTGAAATCAGGCATACCTCATCTTTAGCCACCTTCAAATCCCATCTTAAAACTCTTCTCTTTAAGAAAGCCTCTGGCAATGTCTGATACATTTATCACACATTTTACTATCATGTTTTGTGAACATCTATTTGACTAACTCACCTTAACACTTAACATTGTTAAGAGGAGTGCCATACAAACAATTCTTTATTATCATTTTTTAAAATATTCAAACTGATTCTCTTTCAAACCCTTTTCCAGACTTATGACTGCTCTGTATATTGCAACCTTCTTCAGCAAACAAAAATGCGTGTGGCTAAACAGAAAAGAGACAAATGAGAAAGTACACTTTAAATAACATACAGTCTAATTTAGAGGACACTGAGAATACTTCAAATGCCTGTGGGCAAATCCATAGTAAGAGCTGTGGTTGGTTGTGACAGAACAATAAATCAGAAGATTACGATGACGTTTCAAAACAACTTGTTGGTCAAATCAGTGTTCTCAGTTGTTTACAACTTTAAAGCATTCAGACGGGTGATTATGCAACAGTGGACATAATTACCCACTATGAATCTCTCAAGCTTCATCATTTATATTCGCTGTGAAACTGCAGCCTGTCATTATGGAAATATATGTTTTCTCCCTCAGCCAGAGAATATCATTAGAGGTACACATAAGGAATTTCTACAAGTCTCAATATAAACTCATGGAAGTTGTGAAATAAACCTGATCTGTCTAACAAACTATAAATAAATGGTCAAATCAATGTTTCACTTCTATTGCGGGTGAGGCTCCTGGCTCATTACACATCACCTACTGTGTTATCATATTATGTAATGTAGATTGAAGGATAAAGACAAAATGTGGCTTAGATTCATGTATAGACTGAGATACTGTAAATTCAATAAAAAAAAAAAGGCAAATAATCTCAAGTTACAAAACACTGTTCTAACTAGAAGGGCACACATGAAACACAGACTTCTACGAAGACCAATACTTCACTCTACTCTACACACTATAACATAAAAAAAGGCTCCTAACAAGGTAGAGGAGCATGGATGATACATCATGTATTTTACATCGCTGACTGCCATGCCACAGGGCTGAGTTTGAGCCCCATAAGACCCAATATTACCCACCGACTTTTCATCTTTCAACTTTCAAGTTAGACAATACATACACGTTAGGGTTAGGGAGAAAAACATAGTTTGACCTGAATACTAATGAGTATATGGCTTTCTGTTGTCACTGTGGGAACGCTGGCCTACACAAAATAACTGGTAATGGAAAATGTTAAGATCACACAGTTTACAAAACTACTACGTTTTGGACATGTTGATAATCTTACTCATTACATGTTGTCTTGTGAAACTGAGCTGCAAGATTGCATACAAGAAAGTAATGTAACAAAAGTCTTAAATCCATCTGATTCTTATTCTGAGGCTCGGTCTGATCATTTGTTCCACTTTTGGTGAAAATTGGAAAAAAAACATGTTGATCATAGCCAAGGAGGAAGAGATCAGATTTAAATAATGGGTAGGGGGCTATAAGGTGCTATAAACTGCAAATAATGTGTTCTTATTAAGTCTTCACTCCAATTACCCTCTAAGGTTCATGAAAATGACTGTAGTTTTCTTGCTGTGATTCCTGAAGAGGCGCTCACTCCATTTTGCCCACCTCAGCTTTTGCTGATTTTTTTCTTCCTCAAGTTTGGTTTCCTGTTGAGACAACTACTTCTTCTACTGAATTACTCTAGCAACACCATGCAACTTAATTTATTAAATCTGTCAATGGAAATGTGTCAAAGATCACTTCAAATTTTCTTCAAAAATTAAAAGAGTAGGTTAAGTTTGGTGTATGATTTTTATTTCCTTCAGATATATCTATATACATATATGTATATGCATATATATGTAGGAAGTCATTTTAAATCACTAGTTTGAAACTAGCTTGATGTCATTTAGAACAGGATGAACTTCTCACATAGAATGAATGTAATTGATTTACAATTAGCGGGGGGAATCTAGGCCTAAACTATTACCCAGAAGGCTTGACCTTTTAGAGGACATTTTCTTGCATCACATAAGTGCCGTACATGGAATGTATCTGCTGCCTGCTGAAATAACGACCCATGACTGTGTGACCCTCGCATGACCACACCATTCCTGAGTGAAGCATATAGATTTGCTCCCTGCATCTGTTTGACACTGCTTAATAGCGAACAGATTTACCAGGATGAGAAGGAGGAATGTTTGCCCTGTCTTCAGTTTAAAAGTCGGGCATGGCAAATGTCTGTGTCAGATTACGGGGGCAGCAGTGATAAGCAGATGTAAAGACTCATGGGGCTTATCTATTATTAGGGCAAAGAGTGGGAAATAGTACTTACAAGACTGCAATTCTGGAAAAAATAATTCCTCGTTCTCATGCAACATTTGTCAGAGCCTTAAGCCTCCCCCTTGTGATAACACCTACGAATACCTGGCTCATACATATTTTTCTAAATATCAATTTTCATACATTTCATACAGAAATATATTTCAGGAAAAATGAAAGGATGAAATTTGTCACGGAACTTTGCAAAAACCACAAAAGTCATTCTTTAGATTACAGAGAAACTACTCTGAGAATAAATGAAAGTCTCATGACCTTTCATTGACTCTGTTAAAATAGGATGTATGACAGAGTTCTCATAATATTCTGACTCAATATGATTGGTTTTGATGTACATGAGGATTTTCAATACTTTTCTCAACATCCACAAATTCCATGAAAAGGCCAAAACCAATCAGCTGATTCTTCTATAAATCCCCCCTTTAATGTTTCCAATCTTTCCAATTCATGTGTGCCGTACTTGAATGCTCTTGCAAAGACTTACTTCACGACTCAGTCACTCTGATCGTCAAAGGATGTCGTCTTTGAACACCTTTGAACACCTTAACACGTTAAAAGCCATATTGCACACTGAAGCATACACACTCAAACTGAATGTATATATATACAAACATACATATTCAGGCTATAATGTGTTTTCTTTAATAAGTAATGAATTCAATATAAACAGCATCATATGCAATCTTACTTTATAAAAAAAGAGCTGTAGCAAATCTTAATCCACTCATGGGAAACTTATTAATCATATGATTTAATGTACGTTTATAGCTGCATTAAAATGTATAAACACCAGTAAAATAAAGTTTATCAACCTGGCAAAAACATATATCAAAAAATTATTATGGAACCCTGCTTTGGTAAAAGTATCTTACCTAAATCTTACAGACTGTACTCACCTGTTTGTCTGAAAATAAACTGACTGGATGAAATTTCCAAATTGTTGCTTTGTTCTTGTGTTCTTGAATATTCCCTTTTTTTCCCCAGCACTGCTTCTGTATGAATTAATGTTTGGCTGTACGTATATTGTGTTTGGGGTCCACACGCTTTAACCATTTCCCCTGCAGCTTATTAGAAACCACTCTCCATATATTTGTTTAACGTACATTTGTTTAAGGAATACTGAGTTTGACTAGCCATCAAACAGGCAGTGGCTTACAGAAAGAACAACACCTAATGGTTGACGTGAACCAGTCCTGCTGTATTAAGCCTGGTGTGCTGGGAGAGCTCAGTCTTTGGCCACTGGTTGAACTCGTAGCTATCACGCTCACTTGTAAAACAACAACCATATCCCACACGAACAGGCAGTATACTGTATGAAGCACTGGGTACACAAAGGCCCCATAGTGTGCACTCATTCCATAGGTTATCGGCTTCTCAGGACAATATAAGGAAGTCTGTGGTTACCGTAGCACCAGCTACAATATTCAGATTTGAAATCAAGTGTTTGCAAAGCTATAGTAGCCCCTCTTTAAAGTCTCTATTGATGAAAGTGATCTGTCAGTGCCTCTGCATGTCGCAGAAGAGATCTGTTTATAGTTGGCTGTGGTTCACATGTGTCCTTGTTTGTGTGTTGACAGCTTAAAAGGCGAGCTAAGCGGCCTGTTAGCGAGTTTTGTTGCCTTGCATTTAAAAGCACTCAATAAAAGGAAGGAAGCTGTACGTTTACATCACTCCCAGCACTCAGAGGCCTATCTGATTGCTTCTGTAACAGGACCTCCTTTTGCACAGGTGTTACTTCAGAATAGTGAGGAGTAATCATGGGACCTGAAACTCTGATTCCAGTGCAGCTGTAATGGTGTAGGATTTTGTCAGGGACTTGTCCAATTATTCAGTATAGTTATTCCATGTATTGTTTCTAGTTTAATTCGAGAGAATCACTCTCTTCTATGTTAGCTATGCTTCCAGTCTTTGTTAGTGTTCCCGCCCATGTGATTGCCCGTTCTTCCCTAATTGTTCTCACCTCTATTCTTTACCTCCCTTGTGTATTTTAGCCCAAGTGTTTCCACTCTGTCAGGTGTTACAGGCGTCAGTACGTCTCTCTCATGTTCTTCACCTCTGATCCTCTCACCCTGGCTTCCAGTAATCTTGGTTTGTGTTTTTGTTTTTTTTATTTTCATCTTCCTGTGCTTAGTTTGACTGCCAGGATTGTTGTATTCTCTATCAGCTAGTTAAAGTATTAAAGCTCACTAATTACTTTTTGTAATTTGTGTCCTGCAGCTGGCTCCTGTTTTGAATGGAAAGCATAGCTGCTCATTAACTGAGGCAGTTTGGAGTCATCACATTTATAGTCACATGACTGCAAATACAAGACGAATTCAAACATTTTTTCATACACAGAAATGATTTCTTTATAAAACATTGCAGTGACGAAAACAATTCTTTTGTTTTATCACAAGTGATATCCAACACTATTTTCGGTGCAATAAGCCCCTCCTGTTTGTTTTTCCATGCACTCCAGAGCAAACTTGTTCTCCTTTAACATAAAACAGGCTATTACTTTGGAAAGCTAGTTGTACTTGCTGCAGTTGGGTGTTTAATCTTGGTTTTCAAGTTAGTTGAATATATTTTTTTGTGGCATCCTGTTTCTAATCCAAAGGGACGTCGATGTGGTGAGATAACAAGCCAGACTAAATTAACTGTCTTTAGTCTCGACACAATGATGTAACGGATCTGTGTGTCTTCCTGCCCATGGAGATGTGTTTTCGCGCTTCCGCCATTTCATTTCCCTCCAACTCGTTCATCATGTCTTTTTATCTTTTTTTTTCATGCTATATTTTCTAACACAGTTTCATTAAAATAGGTGGAAGGTATCCCCTCCACTTGATGACTGTCTGTCTCTGCCATTATACACACAGAGTTAGTAGCAGAAAATATCAGATTTTAATTTAACTACACCGTTAAGGACGCCAAACTGACGCCACTGTGATAAACATTTTCTGGCTCTGGGACCAACTGTTGAGGATTGCTGCTGCAGTTGATAAGCCACACAGGATGGCAAGTCCAGCCTTATCGAGCTCAACCAAACCAGAGGACCTCTGCTATCGCTGGACCCACTGGCAGCGAAAAAAACTCATTCCACTTATCTCATTCTGCTCCCTCTGGCTCCACTGACTGCTCACATAAGGAAGATTAGTTCAAATAGCTCAACTCTGCCTTTTAATTAGACTTAGACCTGATGTATTTACATTTATCTCATCTAGTTTTAATTACTGAAAAACATGAAGTTAATCCACATTAACAAATGAAAACTTATATTTATATAATCAAGAAAACAAGAGAGAAAGAGAGACGGAAAGGGATCATAACTGCATCTTAAATCTATCTATCTATCTATCTATCTATCTATCTATCTATCTATCTATGTGTTTTTATTTTTATTTTGTCAGAACAGGTTAGTCAAGGATTTTGCAAATAATTCAGAAACAATGGGGTCGAACAAAAGAGGAACACCACAAAATCTTACATTGCCAATAAGCCTGATGATGTTACTGGTGGAGTAAATTTGATATATTTTGCATACAATGAACAAATATGGTTAAGTCGTGAGAAAAAAAACTTTCTTTTTTTATTTATATAGTAAGTAAGGAGACAGAATAACCAACAGAACATCTTAAGATTCCACAATAAATAACATATCTGTCATGTTTTATGAAAAGATATACAATGGAAACATGATTTCTTTGTTTCTTTCTTTTTTTGTTTGGAATCCGTCTGGTCGCTTTTCACATCCTCCACATCCACTTTAAATGAAAATGTGAGCAGGATGACGACGGCTAAAATTCACACAAAGACTGGCACAACAACAAAAGCAGCCGCCAGGCGCTCAGCTACCTCTCAGACAGCTTCTCCGTGATTTTCAGCTTTTTCATTTTCCGAAGCCTGCTCGCGTCCACATAACGTTTCTTCATCTTATGGCTTCTGCTATGACTTCTTCAGCCGCAGCCGCAGCGACGGGGAAAATCCGGATCCCTCCCTCCCGTATGGAAGAGTGAAGGTGTCTGCGAGTAGAGGCGAACAGCGGAACTGCGCATGCTCAGTGGTGCTTGTTCCTACAAGCGTCCATCGCAGGAGGGGAGCAGATGTACACAGTGGAACTAATTATTATGAGTAACGTAAAGTATCCGAAGGTTTTCTTTATTCATTTATTAATAGCTAAATTTCACATACACAAATGCAAATTTTTGAAAAGAAAACCAAATTTCTATATTTTTTTGATTGATTTAAAGCAATACTTGCTCACAATTAAACCTTCAACTAATCATAAAGCAAAAACAACAATATGGGCTTGTTCCCAACTTGGGATTATGGACGAACTGTTGTACTAAATCTTTGTTTTATTTATTTATTTATTTTTTTACACGAGACTCCTTGGCACATATGTCAGTTTGTTCAATAGTTTTCTTTTTGCAACAGTTTTGTGACTGTCATTCTCTTATTATTATTCTTATCCTTATGCTCCCCTTGGCTGGCTTTTTTTTTTTTTTTGACGTTATGTACACATTTATATGTCGTTATTCTGCTTTGTTGCAAATAAAGTTCTTAAAAAAAGAAGAGTAACGTAAAGTGCTCCCACCCTCCCACGTGACCCTAAATTGGATTAAGTGGGTATAGAAAATGGATGGATCCTTATAATTAGCCCAATCTTTACCAACAGCAACTTCACTCTGATGATGTTGGCATTCTCAGTGCTTTACATCTGGCACTAAACATATTTTGATGCTTAAACTTTTTACTTGGTTAAAGTTTTTAACGCACAACTTTTACTATCACTACAGTGACAATTGTAACGCTTTTAGAATTGAGAATGTTTGAGAAATTGAGAATACTACAAACCATTATTCTTTTTTTTTCTTGTTTTGGTTTATTCTCATTACCCAAATATATGCATTGTTGTAAAATTCATGGTCAAATGCCCAGGGTACATAGCCTGGCGACGCCATCCTACGTACTTCCGCCCAAAGATTTTGGCTCCGCACATAGTCTGGCCAAATCCCCCTACCTCGGTTCGCTCAGTGTTTTGCCAATCAGCAAACAGTTGCGAGTGGTGACGCAGAACTCACGCGCGGAGTCCATTGTAGTCCATATAATTGTAGTTCAACCGCAGCGGAAATAAACATGGCGACGGAAGAACGCTAGAAGCTGTCCATGAAGTTGTCTCAACTCTGGAGATCATTACACAATTAAAACGAGAGCAAGAGGAATGCCTCTTCAATTTTGTTAGTGGCAAGGATGTCGTAGCTCTCCTTCCAACTGGCTTTGGGAAAAGTTTGATTTATCAAATCCTACCGGTATAATGAAAGCGGATGTGGGAAGCGTGATTCGCGAGCTAGAGCCTCGCGAGAGTAAGCATGAACCTCGGCGCATAACCAACGTCATTTCTAAACATTATGATTGGTTAAGGGAACTCTGTTACTCCAATGAATTTAAGTTGCTGGGTAAGGTCCCGCCCTCCATGGAAACGGATTCCTCTTGGGTTTTCCCAGACTGTTTGACAGAGTCAACAGTCGGCTTTCGCCCAGGCTACAGGGTACACCCTGGATGTAGGAAATGTACTTTCACCTCCACTTTTTATATCCAATGCTCATGGATGAATACATGAGATCGTATATTTCATGCAGTTTTATAATTGAAAGATTTTGAAAATAAATAATCAACAGGGGTGTGATATTGTGTTTACATTTTCAAGCACATTGGTCTGTGATTTATTTAGCGAAAAATTAACCTTTATCTTTTTTCTTTCTTATCTGAAATCATACCAGAAGGATGGACGTGAGTGAAACTGCTGTTCATACATCAGTCTTCATTAAGATTCTGTATATTCATTCATTGTCAGCTGTTTGTTTTGTTATGTAATTGTTTTTCTTTAGCCACCATCCTGACCACCGCCACTGAACAGAACGAGATTGTGAACAAGCATAATCAACTGAGGAGAGGTGTGCAGCCCACTGCTAGCAACATGTTAAAAATGGTAAAACACTATATACATCTGTAATGTATATAGACTAATGTATATAGACACTATATACAACACATATACAGCATTTCTATGATTTTCTCATTTGAAAAGCAAACTGCTTCTGAAGGTCTTTCTCCAAACATGAACTGTCAGGTGTAGTCGACTGTGTGTGCAGACTTTATGGCTGCTGTACCCTCTGCTCCCCACAGAGCTGGAACAGTGAAGCTGGAGCCAACGCTCTGAAATGGGCCAAGACCTGCTCCATGTCGCACAGCCCTTCCAGCTCCAGAGTGATCAGCAGAAAGCACTTTTTATCGTTTTTTAAAAAGTTTATCATTTTAAAGAACATTTTGTAATCTTTTTATAAACCTCCCAAAAATAATGTCATCTCATATGCACAGAGAAAGCTTGTCTGTATAATTTTTAGACTATTTTACTCCAGAAATTACAATAAATTCATACTTCCGTAGGAGTAATTAGAGTATAATATCAACTGGAACACGGATTTAGACCATCATGTGACACTTAACTCTCCATTGCAGCCAGGATTTATTCAATTATTTGCAGTCATCAGCTTTTTAAAGCATTGTATCAACCTCTTGTTAGAGAATTCCGAGAAACATCAGGCCTTGTAGTAGATAAATTTTAAATAGTCTTATTATTATTATCATGAATATCTGAGTAAAAAAATGACCGTACTTCTGAGAAACATAAGGGTAAGATGACAGATTTGACCAATAAAATCGTCTACTTATAAGAGGCCATGGCCACTGAACTTCTTAAGCTTTGAATCTGTATCACTTAATCTTTCCCAGTGGTGACTGTGGCCAAAGCTCAAAGAAGCTCATCAATATTCAAGATCTTGGTTCAATTCATCTGAAGCTCATGGTTCATTTAATGTACAAACTTTTGCTTCTGTTCCTTTATTTTTTTTAATTCTGAAGTTGTACAAATGTTACAATGTTGAACATAATGTTTGATTTTTTAAAAATCTTTTAGATCAGTTCAGCTTCTACTGACTTAAACAGGACATTTTGACATGATGCCCGAATCCCAAAACTGTAGGTGTTATTTTCTGTTGCTATGGTGAAGTTTTACAGATGTGTTCCTTTTATAAAGCAGCCGCATGTCCACAGAAATGAGTTGTGATGAGGCTGGAGACCATGAATTTCCTCTCACGTGTGATCATTAATTGAGCCAACATTCATTCTGTTTGAGACTAACAGAGACAGAAGTATCTCGTTCTCCTTCTCTTTAAGTGCAGCCAGCGGCTGTGGGGAGAATCTGTTCATGTCCACTGACAAGAGAACCTGGTCTAATGCTATCCAGGCCTGGTACAACGAGGTGAAGAATTTCCGCTACGGAGTTGGATCCATCAACGGAGGAGTGGTCGGACACTGCACACAGGTATTCAGTTTTTTAGAAAATATCGCTGGATAATTCTGACTCATTCACATGAAAACTGGCCACTGTCTGCTTGGAAAACACAATACTGTTACATAACTGGAATGAGTTCATCACTTTTGTCCCTGCGCAGGTTGTTTGGCACGATTCTAACAAGATTGGCTGTGCTGTGGCCTACTGTCCCAACGCTAAATACAAGTACTTCTACGTCTGCCACTACTGCCGACCGTAAGCATTTTGCACATCTGACATCTCCTCTGTCAAAGAAAACTGCGTGCTGTCTTATTTTAAGTGAACAAACATTACTGTTAATGTGTTCTTGAGTTACACTAGTTGATCAAATCTATCTGTGAGCAAAATAAATATCAGGAATAAAATTTTGCGTTCTGTTTCCCATACCCTTCTCTTCTCTCTGTCACAGTTATTTTGCACATTTCAAATCACAATGGGCGACTCAAAGTGCCATTTTACTTGCACTTTCTCAATGACCTGCAACTCTGTAAAAGACAAATGAAGAAATTAATGCAACAATTTATCTTTCTGCACTCGATAAATAGTGATTGAAAGGTGCTTTGCCTTCTCAGAGGAAATTCCTGACATGTTTGGGATGATATCCAGAGTCAGTTTTTGCTGTTATGTTTGATATTTGATGGTTTGGCCTCCATTGCAGTGGAAACTACCAGCTTACTCGACCCTACAAGTCAGGACCCTCCTGTGGCGACTGCCCCGGCTCCTGTGACAACAAACTGTGCAGTAGGTGACAAATACAGTACTGGAATTTATTTTCTTTAACCCATTTTCATCAACGAAGGCAGCAAATTGTAGTTATGCAAAACACACAGATTGTCGTACAGTATATAAAGGACATCCGAAGCTGAAAGAGAAAATTTACACCAAGTTGCAAAGTGTTATAGCTAAAAGTGTTATGCAATCAAATTTGAATGAGAGAGGGCAGAAAACTGGGAACATCACAGTACCATCAAACCAATAAAATACCTTTGCTCTCATCAATAAAATGACAACAAATTGTAGATAAGAAGTATGAAAAACATGTTTTCAGCCTCTTAAATTCAATCTACCTCTGGACTACTGTTAAGAAGTATTTGCACAGTGCATAAATACAGTCACAATAGTGAACTCTTGAGTTTTGTTCTGTTATTTATTTGAGAACTGTACAAAAGTCATCAGTCAATTATTTGTCATTTTACCTCACAGTGCAGGTTTTATAGAAATCAGAGTAAATAAAGGCGTTCATTGGAGGACATCTTTCATCTTTATTTCTCTGGCTGTAACATGCAGGAGCTTTTTCTTCAGATAACCATTGCCACAAAACTTACATCTATTCTGTCATTGTGTTAATGTTTGGAAAGCCTGATTTTTATTCAGTCCTTGATGCATCCTTCTCTAATTTTCTTCTCTCTCCAAACCCCTGCCCCTCCACTCACCAGGAAAATAACTGCCCTGAGCTGAGGCATCAGTCGGGCCACAGCATCACCAACATGGCCTCTTAGTGTCCCACCTCCTGCAAGTGCAAAAATCAGATAATCTAAATGCCACATGTCCACATGTGCTCTTACTCATCTGTCAGTTTCAATAAAGACGCTTATCATAAAAACTTGTGTTTGTGTTACTCAGTTTGCTTATCTAACATAAAAAAGCTACCTTTTTGTGCCAACAAAAAGTAAAAAAGTGTGGTTTAACACTACTGGCTGTTTGACCCGTTCAGTAATTAGCAGGGATTAAAGTGGAAATTTATTTTGGCACACGGATGCTCTGGACAAACACAGCCTGGAGGGACAAGTGCCCTTTGACAGTTTGTGAGGTGTAAACTCACAGGGAGAACAGATCAGAGGGTGGATTTTGGAAAAGGTTGGGAAATTTTTTTTCCCAAAAGTTCTGCCAAGAAATATCCACAGTGTCAGACCACACTTGCTGCCACTGGCTAATAATATTCCCCATTGATAATCACAATATCTTTATGGAATCATAAATTCCCAAAGACGTAGTGGGGAGTGTGCTTCGGCTGTGTTTTCCGCACTGGAAACTAGTTCCCAAACCGACATGAGCAAACAAAGCCTTCCGTGTAGATTTACACAGTCATTTGCACTCGATGTGAAAGTACACCACTCACACAGTAATTAGAAGGTAAATCAAGTAAATTAATTCACGTTGGGCGAAATATTTTGATTGGCGACGCTGGTGACGCCAGCATGTATGTATTACGCGCAACCAAGCAGTGGTCAGTGCTGTGAGATTCAGACAATGCCTGGGTCGCCAGGAAAACGCTCCCACACACTTATTTATGTCTCGGGAATGCGGGGATGCACTTAATTTGGCCTGGGGGTGGCATATCCCTTTAAGCAGTTTTATCCAAACCTTCTGCCATATTTAAGCCCAAGCGCTGAGGTTGGTGCGAGGGCTTATTGTCTCTGTTTTTGTTTTTTTTTCACATTATTTTTCCAGCATATCGATTGCCTTTTTGGAGGCCTAAATGGCCCAAGAGCACCACTTGTTGTGGCAACCCCAAAACTGCAGGGCATTGCAATCTCTCAAAGCTGGCACACAGTTGGAACATGCAAAGCCACACAATAAATCCTCTTGGAGCCAAAACCTAAACCCAACAGGAAGTCATCCATTTTGCCGTTTTGGTGATGTTACATTTGGAAAAACTCATCCTACAGATTTTATCATCAGCTCCTGAACAGATGCACAAGCCAATATTCTGACATTCCCATTGCTTCGCCCACTTATAACAGGACATTGCATTGAAACAGCAAGTTCTTCCAGTCAATACATATGTTTTACAAAAGTAAAAAGCCACTCCACCACATAAATAATACAATATGCCTCAGTCGACACATTATCTATCTATATCTCTATTGCAACACAGGCCGGAGCAGCATTACGGTGCAAGGGCCTTCATGGCTGCTGGCGGCTTTCATTTGTATTGTTCTTCAATACACCATTATCTGAAGTACTATACTCAAGCACAATCTTCGAGGACTTGTACTTTATTCCAAGCACCATTTCATTAATACTTTGTAACATTTTAGTTGAGAATATTTCACGTTTACTCCTATATTTTTTGTTATTTCTGGTTTGAATAGTTAATAAAATCTTCAATAAAATCATCCAATCATAAATCCTGACATAAATATTCAGTTTTTTTATGTTGTTTGAGCAATAATGCTTCCATATTAATGATTCTATGATATATAGTAGACAACTAGCGGTTACTACAATGGATAAACTCATGTAAACTTACAATAAAGTCCACTTTTATGATGTATGTACATTTTTTGTTACCATCAAACACTCTGCCCCTGTCATTAACATAAACAGGGAGCACAAAAAAACGGAAGAAATTACATTAAGAAAAAGGAAGACTGAAGTTGTCGTTAATATTGGCAGAGTTGCCTTTTCTTTCAAACTGCATGCTTTGACAAAGTCTGCACATTTGAAAAAGATGCACTATCTTACCAACATCTGAAGCGAGATAGTTTGCCTCTCCTCAGGGGTGAACAGAACATGTTGTGGCTACACAGCGGGCAATTGGTTCAAATTAGGTGGTGTTTGTATGAGTTAGGCTCATTCAGTCTACATTTGAGAAGCACAGATGGATCTTCAGGCTCGTCTGCTGGCAGTTTATCCCATCTTTACAAGCTGTCTTGAGTTTCCACTCTGCACATTGTCTGTAAGCTGTTTCCTTTTAGCTCATAAAAGGATCCTTGTCAACTTCAGCATTAGATTTCCTATTGCCGCATTATAACACACACTGCCATTGTGTTCAAATTAGCTCCCTTTTCAGACTTGTTCTGTTTAAAATAAACACTCATGAGCATTGCAGGGGCGAAGCAAAAACAACAGGCCACTGTATTTGCTTGAACTTCTACATGTTGTTGATATGTGGGGAAATACTTTACTGGCAAGCAGACAAGTTTAGAGAAATTTAGCGCTTTTGTTTATTTTGAATGGAAGAAGTCTGTTATCACACGGATAAGCGGATTAATTTCAGCAAAATGTGCTTGCCAATGCGGCATTAGGAACTCCAATGTTCAAGTTAGAGTGAATTATTTTGAAAATGTGAAAATGAAAACAGCCTCCACTCGAAGTACAGAGTGGAAACTGAAGCCAGGTTACACAGAAGAAAAAGAGATCCAGAAAAAGTAAATTCCTAACAGATGAGCCTGCAGATCCATCTGTGCTTTTCAAATGTAGGCTGAATAAGCCTAAATCAAATAGTGCCTGATTTTAAAGAGCCCACTGTGCAGCCACAACATGTGTGGTTGACCCCTGAGGAGAGACACATCTATTTCAAATGAGCAGACTTTGTAAAAACATGCAGTTTAAAAGAAAAAGGGGACTTTTTGCTGGATTTTTGCGAACTTCCGTATTCCTGTTCTTGTTAAGGTTTTGGGGGTGCTAGTGTACTTTATTCAACAGTGGGTACACAGGAAAAGGGGCAAACAGAGTGGGGGAAGACATGCAACAAAAGTGCTTAGGATGAGACTCGTACCTGGGCTGGTCGCATTGATGTACCACAGCCTCTGCTCACGGGAGACCCACCCAACCAGTTGAGTTATACAAGATAGCCAGGGTTCCTTGTTTGAATTCGCCAGCTCTTAGTGAACTGGAGAATTCTCTCCAAGAAAGAAAGCTTTTTTTGCCCAATGTTTACAGCAGTGAAGGCAGCCGAGTATTTGTATCATACAAATTTATGTCGGAGGATTTGTCTGATAAATTTGCAGTAACTATTTTTTTAAAATGAGAAGAAATAGAGGAAGAAAATGTATGTATGTATGAAATGGCTCCTGAAATAGTATAGAAAAATGTAGAAGTGGCTCAAAATTTTGCTTCAGAAAGATGTATATGAAAACACAATACAAAATATTGCAGAAGGTCATGATAAAACTGCATAAGTTCTGCATTTTTATGATTCCATAAAGATGTTGTGATTATCAATGATGAATGTTTTCAGCCAGTGACAGCGGGTGTGGTTTTAAATAAAAAAAATTCTCCTCCCAACCTTTGCCAAATCCACCCTCTGATCTGTTCTCCCTGTGAGTTTACACCTCACAAACTGTCAAAGGGCACTTGTCCCTCCAAGCTGTATTTCTCCAGAGCATCGGAGCGCCAAAATGAATATCCACTTTAATCCCTGCTAATTACTGAACGGGTCAAACAGCCAGTAGTGTTAAACCACACTTTTTTACTTTTTGTTGGCACAAAAAGGTAGCTTTTTTTATGTTAGATAAGCAAACTGAGGAACACAAACACAAGTATTTATGATAAGCGTCTTTATTGAAACTGACAGATGAGTAAGAGCACATTTGGACATGTGGCATTTAGATTATCTGATTTTTGCACTTGCAGGAGGTGGGACACTAAGAGGCCATGTTGGTGATGCTGTGGCCCGACTGATGCCTCAGCTCAGGGCAGTTATTTTCCTGGTGAGTGGAGGGGCAGGGGTTTGGAGAGAGAAAACAACAGAGAAGGATGCATAAGGGACTGAATAAAAATCAGGCTTTCCAAACATTAACACAATGACAGAATAGATGTAAGTTTTGTGGCAATGGTTATCTGAAGAAAAAGCTCCTGCATGTTACAGCCTGAGAAATAAAGATGAAAGATGTCCTCCAATGAACGCCTTTATTTACTCTGATTTCTATAAAACCTGCACTGTGAGGTAAAATGACAAATAACTGACTGATGACTTTTGTACAGTTCCCAAATAAATAACAGAACGAAACTCAAGAGTTCACTATTGTGACTGTATATGTGCATTGTGCAAATACTTTTTAACAGTATTCCAGAAGTAGATTGAATTTAAGTGGCAAAAAAATGTGTTTTTCATACTTCTTATCTACACAGTGAGGCCGTAAAAATAACAAATGTGGAGACAGGAGGAAATTCTACTCATTATTCTGTCTACAGTCTCCTGTCTACAACAACCAATTATTATCAAGCTCTGTTGATCATCCTCAGAAATGACTGCGTTCATGGGAGTAATGTTGTGATATGTCGTACATGATGAAATACATTTGTTTCTTTATTTATGTCATTGTTTTTCTTTCTTTGACATATTGTTGTCATTTTATTGATGAGAGCAAAGGTATTTTATTGGTTTGATGGTACTGTGATGTTCCCAGTTTTCTGCCCTCTCATTCAAATTTGATCGCGTAACACTTTGCAACTTGGTGTAAATTTTCTCTTTCAGCTTCAGATGTTCTTTATATACTGTACGACAATCTGTGTGTTTTGCATGACTACAATTTGCTGCCTTCGTTGATGAAAATGGGTTAAAGAAAATGGAGTGGAGGCCAAACCATCAAATATCAAACATAACAGCAAAAACTGACTCTGGATATCATCCCAAACATGTCAGAAATTTCCTCTGAGAATGCAAAGCACCTTTCAATCACTATTTATTGAGTGCAGAAAGATAAATTGTTGCATTAATTTCGTCATTTGTCTTTTACAGAGTTGCAGGTCATTGAGAAAGTGCATCAGTTAATTTCAGCATCGTCTGAAGCACTTTGAGTCGCCCATTGTGATTTGAAATGTGCAAAATAACTGTGATAGAGAGAAGAGAAGGGTATAGGAAATAGAACGCATATTTCTTTCCTGATATTAATTTTGCTCACAGATAGATTTGATCAACTAGTGTAACTCAAGAACACATTAACGGTCATGTTTGTTCACTTAAAATAAGACAGCACGCAGTTTTCTTTGACAGAGGAGATGTCAGATGTGCAAAATGCTTACGGTCGGCAGTAGTGGCAGACGTAGAAGTACTTGTATTTAGCGTTGGGACAGTAGGCCACAGCACAGCCAATCTTGTTAGAATCGTGCCAAACAACCTGCGCAGGGACAAAAGTGCTGAACTCATTCCAGTTATGTAACAGTATTGTGTTTTCCAAGCAGACAGTGGCCAGTTTTCATGTGAATGAGTCAGAATTATCCAGCGATATTTTCTAAAAAACTGAATACCTGTGTGCAGTGTCCGACCACTCCTCCGTTGATGGATCCAACTCCGTAGCGGAAATTCTTCACCTCGTTGTACCAGGCCTGGATAGCATTAGACCAGGTTCTCTTGTCAGTGGACATGAACAGATTCTCCCCACAGCCGCTGGCTGCACTTAAAGAGAAGGAGAACGAGATACTTCTGTCTCTGTTAGTCTTAAAAATTATACAGACAAGCTTTCTCTGTGCATATGAGATGACATTATTTTTGGGAGGTTTATGAAAAGATTACAAAATGTTCTTTAAAATGAGGAACTTTTTAAAAAACAATAAAAAGTGCTATGAAGAGCTTACTGCTGATCACTCTGGAGCTGGAAGGGCTGTGCGACATGGAGCAGGTCTTGGCCCATTTCAGAGCGTTGGCTCCAGCTTCACTGTTCCAGCTCTGTGGGGAGCAGAGGGTACAGCAGCCATAAAGTCTGCACACACAGTCGACTACAGAATACATCCTGTATGAAATGCAGGAGCTCTGTGCTTGTGTGGGAATTCATTCAATTTTTATGCTCTGAGAAAGGCCTTAGATGCGAGAACACCTGACAGTTCATTTTTGGAGAAAGACCTTCAGAAGCAGTTTGCTTTTGTAATGAGGAAATCATGGAAATGCTGTATATGTGGATAGTGTTTTACCATTTTCAACATGTTGCTAGCAGTGGGCTGCACACCTCTCCTCAGTTGATTATGCTTGTTCACAATCTCGTTCTGTTCAGTGGCGGTGGTCAGGATGGTGGCTAAAGAAAAACAATTGCATAACAAAACAAACAGCTGAGTATGAATGAATATACAGAATCTTAATAAGGACTGATGTATGAACAGCAGTTTCACTCACGTCCATCCTTCTGGTATGATTTCAGATAAGAAAGAAAAAAGATAAAGGTTAATTTTTCGCTAAATAAATCACAGACCAATGTGCTTGAAAATGTAAACACAATATCACACCCCTGTTGATTATTTATTTTACTCACTTCCGTGGGCTCAGAATCTGCCGAGGTGACAGGCACCTGAAGGGCAGCAACGAGGCTCAGGACACACAGGAAAGACAGAGTGTACATGGTCGTGGTTGAAATCCAAGTCTGTCCACCCTCAGAACCCACTGAGGGTGGACAGACTTTTATATTTAGGACCATACTCACATGGTCTGAATATGTACTGAATACACAAATTCAAGGCATCCCATTTTCCGAGAAAAAACAACTGAAGTGAACACGGCACCTGTTAAACATGGTGGTAAACTGTATGTTATCTCTCTTTGGAAGGTTAACAAGGTGAATATGAGGAAAATCAAACAGAGCGCAGTTCTAAATCAAACCCTGATACCATCAA
Organism: Odontesthes bonariensis; assembly: GCF_027942865.1. Classification (NCBI taxonomy): domain Eukaryota; kingdom Metazoa; phylum Chordata; class Actinopteri; order Atheriniformes; family Atherinopsidae; genus Odontesthes; species Odontesthes bonariensis. Next base: position 10,857,622 of record NC_134529.1, read on the forward strand.
ATATAAATAGCATTGAAGAGTTCAATTAAGAATGAGGATATTAATCACATTTCCCCTTTAACTTGTTTGTCCTTGACAGTTTGTGGGGAACTTTTTAACAAACACAAATACATGCAGAGGCTACACAAGATGCAGCTGCTTTCTTTGTCAAAGAGAAATCTCTTTGCTAATTCTAATTATGTGACATTCTGTAGGATGACTTGGTGAATTTCCATGATCCTTATAGTTAAATTCGAGCATTATTCTTTGAGTATATTTTGCATTGTCAATCTAAATCTGCTATATGTCAGCAAGCATGTAAAGGTAAAATAATTAGGTCTGGACTGCAATGAGAAATACTATAAAGGAGCAGAACATTTACAAATGTGCAGTATCTGAGGAAATGTACTCTACTTTAAAAGTTGTTCTATTTAATCTTCCCCAAAATATATGCAATCATTATGTATATGTATACAAATAACTGATTATCATAAGTCTGTGAAATATGTGGAGTTGCTGTTTTTTCCTTATAATTACTCCTAATAGGTTTTATTTGTTGTAAAATATTTCGAATGGTGCAAAGTGACTTGCGATCTGCTTTTCTCACTATTTACAGAACTGCAGGGAGGAGAGATGAATCCATGCCGTCATTGACTGAAGGCGTATCTACATAACATCACACAACGAAAAAGGGATTTCCAGCTGCTTCAGTGATAACTGTAAAACGCTGCTTTGCATTTTAAAGCATGAGAGATAACGGTCAGTGATGGAAGGGTTCACGTCCTCATTTACAGGGACAGAGATGACAAAAACTGTTTATTTGTGGTGAGGGAATCTTTAAAACGAAACTGAAAAAAAATGACAATTGGTTTGGAACTGAGGTGATAAGTCTTTGTAGCTTCGTGCCTACTGTAGAAAGCCACTTTACATTGCTCATGATAATATGTTCCATTGTTGGTCTAAAAATATTGATTGGTAGTGAACAGTAAATGCTATGGAAGCCCGTTTCCGCCACTTAATAAAAATAAATTTAGACATACTATCTCATAATTATGAGATACTAAGTCAAATTTATGAGATACTAAGTCGAAATTATGAGATAGTATTTCTAAATTTATTTTTATTAAGTGGCGGAAACGGGCTTCCATAAAATGCACCTCAGTAATCGGCATGATTGCGTTCTTTTATTCTGTGAGGTTTCTGTGTGTCTGTGAGGTTGGTGTTCATGAACACTTACACTTTAGTTCTGTGCAGCTACACTGTGTTCATCTGCTCCCCTCCTGCGATGAACACTTGGAGGTACAAGCACCACTGCGCATGCGCAGAGCCGCTCTTCGCCTGGAGTCTCAGACACCATCACAGGTTAGAGTCAGCATCCTCTTCCATACGGGAGGGAGGGATCCGGTTTGTTTTATTTATTTCTGCCCTCTTTTCTCCCCCCGTCGCTGCCGCTGCGGCTGCGGTGTCTGAAAACAGCGCCGAGGGAGCAGAAGCCATAAGATGAAGAAACGTTATGTGGACGCGAGCAGGCTTCGGAAAATGAAAAAGCTGAAAATCACGGAGAAGCTGTCTGAGAGGTAGCTGAGCGCCTGGCGGCTGCTTTTGTTGTTGTGCCCGTCTTTGTGTGAATTTCAGCCATCGTCATCCTGCTCACCTGTCTGCCTCTTCCCATCACTTCATCCGCGGCTCACATTTTCATGTAACCGGTGCAAAGCTTTTTTTTAAAAAAAAAAGCCTCAGTGCGGCTGAAATATACAGAAGGAGCCGAGAAATGTTGTGCCGACTCACTTCAGCATACATTGTTTACAGAGAGAAAAAAAAAAGCAGCAGCTGAGCAAGTTGACGTCGGCCTGCTTTCCCTTCAGCCTCCTCAGTCTGTCTTTTCTTTATCTCCCGTTTCCTTTTGCCTTATTAAGTGCACAGTCCTGTGCCTGCTCAGGATAATATATATATATAAAAAAAAAAAACATACATATGTTTTGTACCGTTGGGCTGAAATAAATCAGCTTGTTTTTCCATTTAAAAGCAGGATGTGAAAAGCGACCAGACGGATTCCAAACAAGAAAAGTCTGTCACAGGAGAAAGAAACAAAGAAATCCCATGTTTTCATTGTTCACCTTGTGTATCTATGTTATTTATTGTGGAATCTTACTCGCTGCCTTGTTTTGAAGGGATCTTCTTGAATTTGCAAAAATGGCAAAATGTAAGATTGCTGTTGTTTCTGTTCTCTTTTTGTGAGCTCATTGTTGTCTGATTATCAGGAAATAATCGTGATCTTTATACTCCACTAGAAATATTACAAATCTGATTTCTTTAAAAGAATATAGGATATTCTGTTGATTCCTTTTCTCCTCTTTTTTTTTACTATCAAAAAAAATAAATAAATTATATTCCATGACTTGATCACACTATTGGTCCGTTATGTACCAATAAACCAAATATATTCTTCCAATAAGGTGTATTTGAACTTTCATGAACAAACTAGGATTTTTTGCTGGTCTTTCTCCATTATCTGTAAACTTGTAGGCTAGCCTATGCCGGAAAAAAATACCACTTACTGTTATTAAAATACACCCTTTCAGAGACATTTAAAGCCTAACTTGTAGGAGTGATTAGATAAGCTTTTCCTTTTCCATCTGTCTCGTTTCTCCAGATAATTATATTTTTGGATGTAATATTGTGGAACAACTGAACATTTCTCAGTTCTAAACATAACATGGGTTAAATTAAAATGCATTAGGTGTTAGTGAGATTAATAGACAGATTGGGAGCTAGCAGAGGGATGCTGTGGTGCTCCCTCTTTCCTCCAGATGAAATATTGCCATGGTTACCAAACAAAGAAGGGGTGATGTGATGGCAGCCTATGGATGAGCAGAACAAAGGAGGAAACCACAGCTTCTCTTTGGCTTGTGACTGCCTAATAAAATGAATGAGGGGACAGTCATTGTTCTTTGTTGCCTCTATTTTAAAGCATGTGCTGCGTTTTAAAGATGCAGCTGTTCAATTATAGGTTCAGCTTTGTGTGTTTGATTTCTACTCTGTTTTGTTTTTAATGTAATGCTTTGACTGTGGCATGACAGTATCTGAAATCTATTTATGTTCTAAAATCAGAGTGATTTGTTTCCCACTAATCCCACAGAGAATAATCCAACTGCATTCTGTCATAACAATTAAAACTGAGTTTATTTTAAGCTGCTCGTTATCTCTTCGCAGTGCTTACACCTTCCTGAAGTTTATGGTGATGTGGACGCTGGTGCTGCTGGCAGATTTCATTCTTGAATTCAGGCTGGAGTATTTGTGGCCTTGCTGGCTCTTCTTTGGGAGCGTGTACACCACTTTTCACTGCCATGGGCTGGTGAGGTCTCCCGCTGTGTGATTTAATATTCAGTGCAGTGGTAATGACTGCATTTTGTGCATTTAACTCAAATCTCTTTCTATTTCTTGTGCTTTTTTTCAGGTCATTTGTGTTGTTTTTGTTTGCGCCGCCTTCACACTGGATATCTTTTGTTTAATTTTTGTCCCTTTGCACTGGCTATTTTTTGTGGCAAGCACCTATGTGTTATTCAATTATATCTGGCACACAGGTGAGTACATTCAGCAAAATATACCAAACTCTGTTTTGCTCATATGATCTCCACTTGTAATGCATGTGCTGCTCGTCTTGAGTTGCACAAAATTTGACTCAGTGAAACCTATTCCTGAAAGGACTGAGATGCTGTCTAAAATGTGAGGGATAACAGAATGCAATAATATTAAACTCATTTTAGAACCTTATAAAAACAAGATAACAAATGTTTAAATGAAGAAATTGCTGTAAGCGTTTGGGGACTGAGTTTTGTAGTTCTGAAAGTGAACACGGTCAAATCTTTGCTTGATGCAGAGTTATGGGCCTCCTTTGTTGTTTTCCTTCCGTTTTGAACCAAATATTTTTCCCCGGGGGGACCTGATTGAATTGCAGGGAGGCCAGTTTAGCGCTGCTCTTTTACAGCCGCTGCCAGAAATGGTGGAATCACCATTCTTGCAGGATGTTCATTCAGCCGTTTTTTTGTGACAAGATAGATCAACTTTGCAGGATGGAGCCTTGTCACTGACCATTGTTTCCAATTTCCGCCCTAAATCTCAACTCACGTTGAGATTCAGAATGTTTCCTTCTTCTCACCTCATTGTAACCTTGTTTTCTTCTTTCAAAGTGTTAGTGAGGCATACAATTGACTTTCCTGGATATAATCCCATTTCTTTGAACTGTTTTCTTACTGTCACGAGCACAGACTCTTGTTTCTGCCAATTTGCTTTTGTTTGTCATTTCTTTTGTTGTGCATCTTCTATTTTCTTGGCTTCTATTTTCTACTTTCTATTTTTGCTTTGTGTCATCTCTCCGGCTGCTTTGACATCTTTCTTTCTTCGACCTGTGTAATTCCACATTTTAGACACAACTGACTGGGGGCAACCGGCATCTTTTGCCACACTCCAAGCTGAATTACCTTCTTAAAGAAATATTTAGAAATTTTTCTCCATTGTTTCCACCGACAGATCTCTTTCTCTTTTTTTTAACTACTGGCTCATTTGCATATTTAGACTGTATCAAGTATTTGTTTTAGAAAAGCAGAAGACAAGGAGATTCCATATTTTTTCCCCTCTTTATCTGACAAAAGAAACTGCCCTTTTTTTATAATATGAAAAATGCATTTAACAAAATGTAGCTACTGAATAAACATCCTCCAATATTAGTGATCCCATGTTTTTTGCCAAGGGTTGCACTGTGTGTTCAATGTGGTTTGGCATTCTCTCGTCCTGAAAAAGAACTCATTTGGTTTGCAATTTATTGTTGATAAAACAGCTTGTGCTCACTGACAGAAGTGTCCATTATTGTATCTAATTATTCCTCAACCAATACAGGGATTTTCACTGCATAATCCTGGTTTTAATACAGTGCTGCCTCAGGACCAGAAGATTACGATCATTTAAAAAAATAAAGTTTTTCAGCTCTATTTCTTACACACACTGAATTCTCTAAATCTTTTAAGTCTAAGCCTTCATAGTAGTTACATTTTACACTTCTTGACAACTTCCTTGGAAATGCGATTGTAAACAGTGTTTCTCCATTCCGATTGTTTGATTTTTCTTTTCAGAGAAGGGCATTTGTATATCGACGGTGTCCCTGTGGATTCTGCTTGTGTACACGGAGGCTTCGCTTCGACTCAAAGATCTTAATACCTCTAATCCCAACCTGTCACATCTTTTTGCTGCACACTGGTATGTTGATTTGACTCAAATATGCCTTTTAGTAGAAATTCATTGCATCCTTATAACGTGTTACAATGACAAATTGGTGCTTGTTTATCACTCAAATCTAATCAATTAAGAGCGATGGATTGAATTAATCTTTAAAGAAATTACAGATTCTGGTGTTTTCAGTGATTTAACAGGCTGTGTTTTTATCTTAAGACCCTGGAATTTACAGTGTTCTTCTAACTCCTTTGTTTTCCTTCTGTGTTCACTTTCAGTATTGGATATCCTGTAGTCTATCTGGGGTTTGATGCCACCTGCTACTTCACCAACATTTTTAAGCTGCGCATACAGAAAGCCGTGCAGAATGACAATGACTTCCACATGCACCTCCTTCAGCACTCGCTCCCACCAGGCCTGCAGGTTTACTCCAAGACCGGCACAGATGGCAGCAGCAGTAAGTCTGTGCACCTGCACCATCCACTCAGCTACACTTCCAGCTGCCATCCTTACAACCTGCAGCTTTTTCACCCTTCTTTTTTTTTATTCTCACCTTTGTTTTGTTGAGACTACAGCTTTGTCTCTGTTTGTGGTGCTTTTATGCTGTTTTTTTTTTCCTTTTTTCTTTTAGAGACAACATAAGAGCTGCTAAAGTTATATAGTATACACTGATAGATCAAATTTGTTTCTGCCTATACCTATCGGTCGAACTTATACTTTGTTCCTACCAACTTATTTAAATCTAAATACCCCTACATTTCTTGATGTAGAAATCTATAAAAATCCATTTGTTTTGATGCTTTTTTATAAGACAGACAGAGTTTTGGTGAAAGGAGGACAATTTACACCTAACATGTGGTCAATTGAGATGAAAGTGAAGATAACAAAACTGATGTTGCTGCAAAAAACCATTCTGAGATGACAGAATATCATTCAGCATAATCTGTTTTGGGCATTTTTGTGCTTCTTTATTTACTATAATGCTTACATAAGTCATTTTCACACATGTACTGAAATTTACCAGATTTGTTCTGGGGAGGGTGGCGGGTTACGTGTGAGAACACAAATGTCTGCAACATTTGGTCTTGGCTTCTGGCAGCGATTACCCGGCCAGCTGCCAAGTAAGTGATCTCAATGGTCAGCGAGCGTGCCCAAGTGTAAATACAGCAGCAAATACTCTCAATGATCGAGTCTGCATGCTGATAACAGTTAATGCTTCATAATCTTTTCCTACTGACCTGCAGGCCACTTTCCGCTCACTCGTCTAGATATATTTGGTATCAACCCAAGAATGGTCATTGGTGAAACTCCTCTGCCAATCTGGATGCTCTTGTAAATAAAACTCAGCAATTTTCCCGATGTACTTTTTGGTCATGTTTTGCATCCCCATGCGCTCGACCAGGATGCCACTCTGGGGACTGAAATCTGTACTGAGTTTCTGCACATTCAGCAAAAAAAAAAAAAGGAAAAAGTCTCATGTTGTGTAAGACTGCCTTCAGAGAAAGGTGATTCACATGTGACATTCATAAAAAGTTATTTTGTTTTGTTTTAGACTTTAATTTATTTTATTGAGGAAGCCACATTTTCCATTTCCAGAAGGCAGATGGAAAGATCATGAGAGAATTCATCCTGCCAAGCTCCTAACTGTCTGTTTGTGCCGAAGCTACAGGCAGATTTTAGGAGTGACCACCACAACAGTGATTTGTCCTTATCAGGCGCTACTTATCATCATGCTACTGTAGCATCGGTTGTATCAGAACTGGAGTGTTTTCAACTCTGATAGGTTTTCTGTATTGTTACTGCCGCTAGAAATAGTTTGATGTACCAAATGTCTCAGCTACTTAAATCTGATTGATTGAAGTACCATAACTGTTAATTGTCCCTCATTTTCAGTAGAGGGATCAGCCAAATACAGAAAAGTCTTACAAACATTTTTTAAAAAGGTATATAAAAATAAGTTACAAAATAAATGCTTGTGATGACTTAATTTCATGTGTAAAGTCAGTAGAGAACATGTTTAACAGCAGAGAAGGTCAGTTGTAAGAAACAAGGCTGCTATCAATAACTTAACAGATAGTTTTGATGTTGCAGAAAGTTGAGTTAAAGTTCAGTTATAATAAAACCTAAAAAATTCTCCTCTATAGCAGACTTTGTTTCCCCCCCCTATAGAGTAATGATATAAAGTTTATTTTTTCTTGTGTTTTGCAGGCTCTAAATGGAAGATCAGGCCGGAGTCGGGTCAGTATCATTGTCAGAATGGTGCTGTGGTGACCCACGACGATGCACACACTGTGGATTGCCTCCAGATCCGCAGCGATGACAGAGCGACAGAGAAAGCATCACAGGAGTGGAGGCCAGTTGAATTAAACCGGCGACCAACGTCATTCAAACCCGGTGTGGCCGAGTCCAAAGATCAGCCTCACAGCGGAGCAGGAGGACCAGAATCATCTGCAGTCCCAGAAAATCTACCTCAGGAGGAGCAGGGAAGCAAAAACCCAAGGCCGACCAAGAGCTCCTCGCCAAAGGCTCGCAGAGGCAGCACAAACACCCCATCACCACCTGCAGGAAGGACAGAGAAGAAACAGAGGAACAGCTCAAAAACTATCAGCCCCAACAGGGACGCAGCAGACAAGAGCGCCACGGCAGCTCAGAATTACCACACCGAACAGATAAGCAAGTAAGCCACCGTTAATTTCAATTCAGCTGAGCTCAGTCAAGTATTAGATGTTTAAATCTGTGCAGAAAAGTCTCATTTTTCTTTCATCTCTCAGGCTGGAGGCAGAGCTGCGGCGGCTGAAAGGCGACCTGCAGACGAGTAGGCAGAGCGAACAGGAGCTGCGAAGTCACATCTGCAACCTGACTAACAGTGAGAGGAGCCTGAGACCAGAGGTTTCACTGCTCCGACAGTCCAACATGCTGCTGCAGAGCAAGTGAGTGATCCGCCAAATCCAGAGGGAGAGCTGTGTCTCTGGCTCCGTACACACCGCATCATCTATAAACACCAAACGGGGATAAATGCAGACAAAAACGCTTCCTAAATGTATTAGTCATGCAAACAGAATTGAAGAAAGATGCTTCTTTTTCATCTAGAATACTTGCATAGGGTTTTACAGATTTTTATAGATGTGGGAAAAATATGTTGCCGTTTCTTAAAAAAAAGACTAATCAGTAATTAAAATGTAAATCAGCAAGTTGACTGAATAAGAAGCCATCCAGTCTGTTGCTAAAGTAATAGGTACATCATTTGAAAGCATAAAGACACATTTTCATCAAAGATTTAGCCGTGTTAAGGTATTTTTAAATCTGGGGTTATGGCCAACATTTACTGTTGAGCTAAGTTATGTTGACTTTGCTAGTCAGTGTTCCTCCCACATTTGCTTTAACTTTGCTTTAACTATAGGCAAACCCACTTCAGTACCAGTCTAAGCACATTCAAAAATGAAAAATGTACTTGACAAATTCATGCAGTCACAGAGGTACTCCCAACACGTTTACCACATCAAAGCACATCCACCAGCCAGAGGCTTCAAATTGTGCGTGAGATGAGCATGTTATGCAGCTTTGATAAGACATGCTCCACTTTTTAAAGGACAACGCTCCCCGGTGACTTAGCTTTCACAAGGATTATGAGCAAAAAGGTTGTTTTTGTCAGTGTTTGAAGTGTGATGATGCCAATCTCAAACAAGTCTTTTTTTGCTTTGCTGTGTTTGTGGTCTTTTTTGACATCATTAAAAGTCAGTTATATTGTCTTGCCTGCAAGGATTCTGTGCTTGACTAAAACCAAGCAGAGGGACAAGCAGACCAGCACGATGCTGGAGAAAAAGACCAGAGCAGAGGCAGAGGCAAGGCTCTCTGCTGAGAAACAGTTGGCTGAGCTTCAGGCTCAGAAACTGGAGGAAGCAGCGAGCGCAGCACGCAGTCTAACAAACAGGTAAATGACTCCTGCCAGATCTTCAGCTTTCCTGAAGCAATTCAGAGCTTTAAAAATAAACGTGCATCCCCATTTGCTTCCAGCTGAGAGCACATGGTCAAACATATGATATGATGTTATGAATTATACTCATTTACTTTCATGCTGTAGGTTACAGGAGCAGATCAACACCACTCTGATGTCTTTGGTCTTACTATAAAACTGGAATAGCTTAGCTCTAAATAAACATTGGAAACCTAACAAAACAAACGTAACAGAGCTATTGACAGACCCAAAGCTTACACATTTGTTTAAATTCTGTGTTTTGATAGTCTCTTGATACCCCTCGATGAAATTCCCCACAAACTGAGACTTAACACAGACTGCGCTATGCAACATGGACCTGATTGACAAAATTAAACTATCACGTTTTATTTATGTAGACTGTGGACTTATGATACCTTCTTAATCAGGAGCCGTGCAGGGTTTTTGAAGTTCTATTTTTTCTTGATTTTTTTGGAATACGAGCAACAAAATAGGAAAAATAGAAACGAGTTTCCATTGATGAATCTGAGCAAGATTTTCTTATTTGTTCTGTTTTACTTCTGTCTAATCTGCTTGGTTATGGGATGATTTGTTCCTCTAACAATGCGGCATTGATCGGTGATCATTGATCATTTCATGCTGCATTCATTCTGGTGGATAATCAAAAACACTTTGTAGCAGCAGTCATACTGTGAGATGTCATACTGTCATCCATTTTGTTTTTCACTCTTTATCCCTCTTTCCACACTTTATTTTTTTGTCTACTTGTTTCTTTTGTAATTACTTGATTTTATATATGCTAGGTTGAGAAAAAGGTAATGTATAAAATGCAAATGAAATGTCTTCGTTACTAATGAAAGCCCACTCTTACTGTTCAAAACTGACATTTTCTCCATCTCCTACACCAGGCAGGAACACTGTGAAACCCAAATGTTAAGGAAAAGAGTTAAAGATCTAGAGACAGAGTACAAACAACTACAGCTGGAGTATCAAGTGAAAGAGAGTCGTGTGGTAGATCTAGAGAGAGATGTTGAGGTATCTTTCTACTTTATTTGGGAATGAACTTGTGAGTTTTAACTGTCTGTGAGTCTCAAGTGATCCAGTGCTTCGTCATCCTGAGTTTGGTCATGATCTAGTTTTTGCTGTTTGAGTTGTTTTTTCTGTCAAATTTGTCAGAAAACTGAATGTTTTTTTATTGGGTGACATTTAGTGTGTTTGCTTTTATTTTGGCCTGCGGTGAACGTATTGCATTTTGTCATTACATCAGTATGCAGTTTTACTCTATGGTCATTATTTGTCTGACATCTGGTGTGTACATTGTTGTACTGTGTGGTATTTGATCTCATTTTAGTGACAGTCTCTCCGTGATGCATGCACAAACATGCCAGGTCTTTCATCAAAACATTGCCTTACTTTAGAAAGAGCTGGGATTCAGGCCACCTTTCATTAAATTCAACTTTCAGAAACCCCCCCAAAAATAATGCTCGGGTTTTTTGAACGGCTGGCCAGTTTGTCATCAGTGTTTGAAAACTCTATTCTCTCTGTAGTGCATTGGTTCCCCTGAGCAAATCCACTGAAAGGAAAGAAAAAAAAACCTTGGGAAACCAAAGCATTGACTCCCTAAGGGGGTCAGAGCAGGAAACTTTGATGTTCTGCATTTGTTCTTACTGCTGATGTGTTTTATGGACTCAGGCTTTGGGAAAGTACCGCTGTGTGGAGGAAGACACAGACATATTGCTGTCTACACTGTCAGCCATGCAGGAGAAGGCTCAACATCTGGAGTACAACCTGAGCGCCGAGACTCGCATCAAGCTGGATCTGTTCTCTGCGCTGGGAGATGCCCGCAGACAGCTGGAAATCGCTCAAGGTTAACATTCTGTTTCAGAGATTAAGTTAATGTTTAACTGTGAAATTTGATTTTAAATCCTGTTAAGACTTTTTATTCATTTCATCTTAAGTGCTGAGGATTACTGTATGAGTTCTCTAAAAGCTGGCTTCAGATTAGACATTTATTTTGAGGAGAGGGAGACCATGGAAGGAAGAGTTGATGATTTGGTGGAGCTTTAGAATCCAGTAGTCCAATGTGGGATAACTTTGGCTCCACTCCTTCAAACTTTACTTCTTCAAGATGAAGATTGTAGCACCGTCTGCTCAGAAGGGTGTGGACCAGTGATTCTGCAAATTTTTCCAGACTTAACCAAGCATTACATAAGTCGTACTTGTTCACAACATTTTCTGCCAATACTTCCCTAGCAAATGCTTTGAAGATCCCAGATAAAGAACATAATTTACTCACTTCAGCAATTTATATTACAAATACAAACTGAAGGTATAGCACTTTTGGCACAATCTTTCTGACATGATTGTGCTGAGAATCTTGTACAAAAGCTCAGCGATTCACCCCCGACAGAAGCAACTGACGCCATGAGCCAGTTTAACTGTACTTGGAGGACATGGCGTCAAGTTTAGTGCTAGATGTTTAGAGTTTTGGAACAGTTTACCATCTTTTTTTCTAAAGAAAATAGCTACAAATCTAGCAACCTTACAAGAAAAGAACATTGTTTGCTATTTGTATACTAAGACAGAGGCTGGGGCTGTTTGCTGGATGAACACAGATTCTGACAGGTTGTTGTGCTCTGCAATCACCAAAGTAAATTTTGGATCCTTTATTTATAAGACAAATCTCTTTCAAACACTCCGATGCTAAAATGGCATTTTAAAAACAAAATTTACTTTCTTTGTTGTAGCACATTGGTTTCTTTTTTTTTTTTGGAATGGACTGCATGTAAGTAGCGCTTTACTCATCTAGCAGACTACTCAAAGTGCTTTACATCAGCAGTAAGGTGGGTATAAGTAACTTGTCTCAGGGTGCTTCAACAAGTGAACTGGCGGGGGATCAAAGCACCGACCATCTAAAGGGCAGCTAGGCTGAAGTGGAGTTGGTTGAACTCTTCTCTATATGCACAAACGCTTCTGTCTGTCCTTGAGAACATTTACCAAACTCATTGCAGCAAATAGATTACACAGACATGTCTTGACTCAATGTTATAAGCCCTCTCCAATTGTCATGATAGCGTTAATGAAGGATAGAATTAGGTGTTACCACAGGAAACACTCATTTTCGAGCATTTCATCTTGTGATCTCGAGAAAACAAAGTTTGTTCTCTCATGATAACAGGTTACTGACTATTAGTCACGATCTCAAGAAAATAAGATAAGTGAACTTTTTATCACATGAAAACGGGATTTGTTATCTTGAGGACAGACTAATTAACTTGTGTCCTCGAAGTAACAGCATCAAAATAAATAAGTGACTGTAGGTAAGGCTGCTCTCAGCTTACATCGTCGACTTCTCTCGATAGATAAAATCCCACAAGCACATCCCAGTCTACTTAAATCCATCTGTACAGTCTTCACAACATTTTACATTAAGGAGACTGGAAGCACTGTACATTTCATAACATCACTGCAGCTTGTAATGCATCGTCTTTTGGTCAGAACATTTTTGAAGCGAAGTATGAAAATGGAAAATGTGTTGTGTCTGTGTGTATTTGTGCGTGTGTTTTATTTTCAAAACACCTGTGAATTTAGTGTTTTTCTGTACCTGGCACCTATGTTGCAGAGTGTGTCATAACCCTTTAAGTCTCTGTGCAGCCGTGGTGAAATCACACACAATGCCGCTCTGCTATAATTAGTAACTTTGTGTTGTGCCTGTGAAGTGCAGCAGAAAAACATGTCTGAACCCCTAAGATAATCAAAGAAAGAACATTACGTTGGCTTTTTTTTACTTAAATTATTCTGACTTTTGTCTCTCTTGCTTGTTTATAGTCTTCAGTGTTTATTCTGCTTAATTTAATACTAATTGGTGTTGTTGTGGTAGGAAAAACAGGATATGAACAAAAATCTATTTGATTTTAGCTCCAACCGGGATCCCTGTCCCCCAGTCCTCATATATATATACCTTTGCCTGTCTGACAGAAAAAGTGAAGAAGCAGGACAGGGAGATCCGGGAGATGAAGCAGAAGATTGCAGAGGTGATGGCAGTCAGCCCCGGCGTTTCCTACATGGCTCCTCGGCCCCAGGTGCCTCAGTATCTCACCAAGTTACTCAACTCTGAGCGCTACATGCTGAATCCACGAGCACTGATGTACCAGTGTCTGAAGAAATAAAAAAGGACTTCGTGAAGCTTCGATGAATCCTCAAATCTCCTCGTCAGGACCGGAGGAGTTTACTATGAAGCGAAATTACATCGTGAAGACACCTACTTCCAGTCACAAGTGAGACGGAACGAGCCTCCACAAGTCTGCTTGCCTTCTGCCGCACAGTTGGTGCTAACTTGATATTCTTCTGTTTTTCCTGTTTCCTCCCACATCGAAGCTCTAAGTGTTTCACTCTAAAACGAGGTATCTAATATGCAGAGCTGCTTAAGGCAGAGTTTTATCCATCATCATTAAAGCGACGTCGGCATTCTACAGAGGAAAGCACAACATCGCTGCTCATTCAGATCCTGTAGATTAACATTGTGAAGATTTGAGGCTGGATTTGGACGTTTCCACTCCAGTGACAACAAAGAGAGTGAAATACACAGCAGGGAGTACATGTTCAGAGAGAGCTGGACCTAAATGTGTGGGGAAAAAAATGATTTTGAAAAAGCAAACATGATCAAATATTATTTCAAGATTTATCTAGTTTTCATTTGGTGCAACCAAATAACTTTCTTACTGCAGCTGTTACACATCTGACAGCCAGTCTGCACAGTGGGAATCTTGGCATGTAAGTGAAACTAACCATTACACATTATTCAAGTGGTTTTACGTTAAGTAGTATGCTTAAAAGTGTGTAAGAATTTAAAAAAGGTTCACCTTTTGTTTCATTTTCTTTCAGAATTATAATAATCTGCTTTAATATTGATTGAAGAATTCAAAGTAACACTGTCAAAATGTTTGTTTATCCCTTTCTTTCAAACGAATTGAATTGAAAAGTGTAGAGCTCAATGATTAATTGGAAAAAAAACCCAGAAAAGCACATCTCACCATCACCGTAAGCTATGCTACTGGGACGTCACGCTCAGCATCAGGACAGTGAAACTGATGCAGCTAAATGGAACTCAGCCATAATTTAGTTCATTGTTTACACTTGTGCAACTCTGATGTAAATTTACGAATCGTCAACAATGATAGATATACTGAATGATCCCAGTCCAAAGTAAGTTAAGTTCATGGACTTTTGAATATGAAATGTCTTATGGGATAAAATACAAATATTAGGACTAAACAATATTCTTTATGCGTGTCCCTGAAAGCGTAAATGTAACTATTAAACATATAATTCTTTAAGGAAGGTATGCAACAAGATGTTCTTGTCTGCTTGTCTTGTTTGTAAATAGAGAATTATTTGGATTGTGCTGAAATTCAGATGGAAGTTGTGCTTCTTTTATGTAGAAAAAGAAAAAAGAAAGAAAATCTGAAATGCTGAGTGTTTTGGAAGGACACCCTTCAGATTTGGATTATTCCTATGTAACAGCTTTGTATGAAGCTTCCTGGCTGAAGTCCAGGAGACTCTTCTGAAAACAGTTAGTTATTTGATGTTTTGTTGTCATGGTGACCTAATAACAGTGTGGAGGTGCAGTGAAAGGAGCTGCAGATCCCTTTCAAGTGGCATTTCGATGCCGCTCGTGGTCCAGCACAAGCAGAAAGAACTGGCCGGTTGCCACTTTGTCCAAGACTTCAAGTAGATTTGTGAAAAACAAAGTAAAGGTATTCACCAAACATGGCTCACGGATTGAATTGCTGTGCCTATATACATTACTTTCAAACTGGGAAGTAAACCTAATTTAATGTGAAAGAGTAATGTGTTTGAATTGAAGTGCTTCGTACTGTTTTTGTAGTTTTTGTTTCATTCTTTTCTTTTTTTTTTAGAGACTCATGATGTACAGAATAGCCACGCAGCTGAAAAACACTCACAAACAGGATGTGGCCATTTTGGTAGCTTTTTATTTAGAGTGCGTTTCTACAGTGTTTTATATGAAAGCTATTTTTTAGTCTCGCTGTACTTCAATTTTACTGCTGTAATTTTGTACAGCAACGTGTTTGTCAGCATGAAATGTGTTTTATTCAACTGTTGTTTGAGCACACATTGTGACTTCATGTACATGGACATACTTGTACAAGGGCTACGGTTTGTAAATATTTTGAACAAATAATTGTTAATTCAGTGATGCTCTAAAGTTAGACATCACTCTCCTGACACAGCAGGACGGGGTTTTGTATGAATTATTTAAACTTGAATTTTGTCTGACGTTTGTGTCCGTGTGCACCTTATTTCTCCTCTGCAGTGTGTTATTTTTTTGTTAAATTCGAATTGTGAGCAGATCAAAACTGATTGAAGCTAAATGTTTTAGCATAAATGCACCTGATTCAAAACTCATGGAACCACAATTGAAAAGGTTTTCATATTTAATCATGAAAGATTATCAGTTTGCTGTAAAGTAAGACAAAACAAAGACAGGTTTGCTGATAATGTGTTTTTTTATTTTATTTTGGGAAGTGGAAAAAAAAAAAAAAAAAAAAAGGTAAAAGCAATGTGAAAACAGTGTCCAGCATACAGTGCACGAGATGGGTACAAGCATGTCAGGCGGTCCCACACTTGTATCTACAGACCGCGGTCAGCAGGTAGTCGCAGCATCAACGAGACTGGATCACCAACGACACCATTTCCAAATAGTCTACGCTCCTCCTGTTGGTGTGCGCAGGACATTTCCAACAGGATACAGAAGGGTACAGGTGTGCAAACTAGCAGAGATCCTAAAATAGTTAACAGATAAGATTGAACTGGGCCAAAGAGGCGGAAAAACAGTGTTGGGCAGAACATCTCGGCGTGAGGGGAACCGAACGTTCCACAAAGTCTAGGCGTACGCAGACAGAACTTTCTCTCCGTGATGAATTACACTAAATCCTAAAATGGAGAACTGAACCAAGTCCAGAAGCAACTTTATTCCATACATCAGTTTCCATATTGTGCTCAAACATAATTCCTCAACTATCCAACCAACCTCTTGTGTATAAGATGCCACCTAAAAGACATTTCATTGAGCCAGGACTGACGACTGCATGCTGCAATGTTCTACTTATAGCAGTTGGACCACAGTAATTCTTTATGGAAAATAACAGCATGACTTAAAGAAAATGGAAACGCATACATTCAAACAGTTACCAGCCTTGGTGCTGGAAGTGAAGTACATCAGACAGTTAGGAAGAAATACACAAATAAATAGTTTTGATTTCTTTGAACATTTTAACTCGCTCATCTGATTGTGTTGCAGCTGAATATTTCATGACTATGTTGTACAACAATAGGATCTTAATTTAAAACTGAAGCTGCTTCTGTTTCTGTACAAGTCTGATGCATTTCAGAGTCTTTCAGAACTAATATGAGGCCAGAAGATACCTCAATCACTGCTTTAGAGAAAGTTTGAAGGATCAGACAACCAGAATTCACCTCACAACATAATACACACACCTCAGTATGCTGGGACAACATACATTCAGACAGCTATCAAACAGTTTTAAGTAAAAATGTTTAAAATACAATTTTAACACTGACTTAAGGAGATATTGTTGTTATCTGTATGATTTTGCTTACTTCTAACATTTCTTTTCTACTTCAGAACTGGAGGAAATAAGCCAAAACAGTGAGAACACTTGTACTTTCCATTAAGTTGCAACTAGGATTTCCTCTTTCAAAAGAGAAGCAGATGGCTGTATTGTGTGGGGAAACAAAAATAGATAAAAAAGCGACAACCACTTAGTGGCAGCTTTTCCCACAAGAAGATTCAAGGACAGGCTGCAGGATCTGCAATCAGACCAAGGCTTCCTCCTCTGTCCTCGCAAAGCTTTCCTGCAACTCAGACATGGAGCAAAAGCTAGTCCTGTTGGAGATGACGAGGAGGGCTGAGAGAAGGCCCGGCGAGTCCTCGGCTATGAGGACACCGTCACCGGGTTGAGAGAACCATTCCGGCTGTAGAACTTCGAGAAGGCCTCCTCAAGAACGGATGCGAGTCGTGGTTGATCTCCCTGAAATGGAGAGACAAGGTGAAACAAAGCCTTCGACTGTGGTTTCACAACAACTCTTTAACAGCCCGAGCGTTTGATCGGGTCAGAAAGATGAGCTCCACTTGCCTCACTGATGAATCCCAGCTGAACGAGCTCCACAGACAGCTCCTGCACGTTCTCATCTGAGCAAAAAGAAATAAATAAACAGCACTTAAATAATGATGACGTGTTCGGGTATCTGTCCCTGTATGTCACAGCTCCGACGTGGCAGCATTAAGTATCAAATGTTAATGCCTTAAAGGTAATGAAGTCGGTGTCAGAGGTGTTTTGTTTGTTTTTATAAAATCACTGGTGAAAGCCAATGTCTGCAGGCAGTATTTATGTGCCAAAAACACCAGGTGGAAGTGAGGAAGACCACAAGACTACACTGACCACGCACATCACTTTAAATTAGATACACTAAATGTAGAAAAAAGAATGACTTTGAGTTCAACCTCTGCAGCCAACCAACGACACTGCGTTGTACTAACAAAGCAGTTCAACTCCTACGTAACTTCACATCAAAAGGCAATGATTTTTAAAACCGAGTGTGACAGCATGGTGAATTATTACTTTGCAGTCAAGATACTTACTTGGTAACAAATCACAGCTCAAGTGCCTGTTCAGTTTATCTTCAAGTTTCAGCAACAATGTCAGCTGAGTGGAGAACAAAAAAAATTTAAAAAAAAGTCAATAAAAAATATAACTGGACACAAAAGCTTTTCACAAACAACAAATATATACTGAGATACTAAAGAGTAAAAAGGCTCAATCACTCATCTGGGACTTACATGATGCTTCGTGCCCTCATCAACTGGCTCAATATTACACTGCATCTGAAGAACCTGGAGGAATAACAAACAGCAGATTATACAGTAAATGCAAAAAAAGGACATCTGATACATTGGCCCTCTGTGCTTTAACTCCCTCCATACTTTAAGCTCTCACCTTCCTCGTCTCAACCTCTGCAGGTTCAGGAGTCGGAGTTTTCTCTGAGGGAGGAACTATGGGCGACTTCACAGCCTCCTGCTGAGGTTGCTGTGGACACGGGATCCCAAATGCAGTAAGAGGATATATCCCATTCCTGCAAAAACAGAGTGAGAAAGCACTACAACATCAGCTTGGGACATGATATAAAATGTTTTATTTTAAAATGTAGCAGCTACTATTTACAGAAGGTTCCAAAAACTGCTTTTGATTAGTAAACAACTATGTTTATAAGTACAGCCTTAAATATTCAGCAGCATTGCAACTTCGGTTTCCCCATTTTCACCCTCGATGTTGTTTTAGTTTAGTGAAAACAAATCTTACTCAACTTTACCACCTAATTCCAGTAAAAAGCTTCTAAATATGATTCAAAATAAGTTTCTTCTTAAAGCAAAAATATTTTCTTACCTCACATCTTCCAGAAACTTGTCCAGCTCAAGCGCAGGGAACTGGGAGAGCCTGGTGTAAGGGAAGTGTCACATGTACGCAGTTAGCAGTCAGATCACTAGAAATTCATACTTTAATAAAACTTTAAACTTTATCAGGATATCCAAAGGTTCTCAAAAGATTTTGTCATCTCAGTATTTCATTGTGACTGAAATGAAATTAAGTTGATCAAAGATTACCAACTGATGTGGTCTACTGTTTAACAGACTTACTTCATCTGAACTCCCTCCTTGGCCTCGACGATTACCAGGTTGGGATCCATGTTCTTTGTCATCTCCTCTAAAGCATTTTCTGGAATCATGTCTACAAATAAAGAAACAAAACAGTGTTGAAATAATATATCAATTCTGTCAGACATACTGTGCTGCAACATCTCTTTAAACACTGAAATATTGTGTTCTAGCTCATGTAACTTTAAGGCCAACATTCAATAAAAAGCCCAGCCTGCTCTGACTGATCAGCATATTCTTTGTTTGAGGTGTACCCAGCTAACCGCTAAGCAAACACTATGCCGATATGTTTTATGATGATGTTCATAAGTAACGGGAAAAAAAAAGACATGGCACTATTGGAGAGAATAAGTTGCATTACAGTACAGAGCTGTAATACTAGCAAATTAAGGTCATGTGTATCCATGTAGAAATTTTACAGCCATCATTGTCTAGTGGCAGTTGGTAGGTATTCAGTTGGTAGGACAATATGGTCCTCACAGACAGAAAATATTTCAGTGTTAGCCATTAGAAGCATGTCAAACTCTAAGATGCATTAACAAGGCAAGGCAAGGCAAGGCATCTTTATTTATATAGCGCATTTCATACCACAGGCAACTCAATGTGCTTTGCATAAAGACAAGGCATTTAAAAGCATAAAGCAGCATAAAAACAAGCAATTTAAAGAAAAAAACTAAAAATAGAATAAAAATTAAAGCAATCAAAGAAGAGGGGAAAAAGAGAGATATAAACTCAACCATAAGCACACCGAAAGAGAAATGTTTTTAACCTTGATTTAAAAGTGCTTACAGTTGTGGCTGATTTCAGTTCTGCTGGTAGTTTGTTCCAGTTGTGTGCAGCATAACAGCTAAAAGCTGCTTCACCGGGTCCAGTTTGAACTCTGGGCTCCACTATCTGACCTGAGTCAGCAGATCTCAGAGCTCTACTGGGTTTATACTCAGCTAGCATGTCATTCATGTATTCTGGACATAAACCATTCTGTGATTTGTAGACGAGCAGCAGAACTTTAAAATCTATTCTGTATCTGACCGGGAGCCAATGTAAAGACTTGAGAACTGGGGTGATGTGATCTGATCTCTTTGTTCTGGTTAAAACTCGGGCTGCAGCGTTCTGAATGAGCTGCAGCTGTTTGAGACTCTTTTGGGGGAGTCCAGTCAGAAGACTGTTACAGTAGTCAAGTCTGTTGGAGATGAAAGCATGAATCAGCTTCTCCTGATCTGTTTGGGACATGAAACCCTTAATTCTGGATATGTTCTTAAGTTGATAAAAGGCTGATTTGGTGACTGATTTGATATGATTGTTGAAGGTCGGGTCTGAGTCTATCAGCACGCCGAGGTTCCGGACTTGGTCTTTAGTTTCTAGAGACAGTGACTCAAGATGTTTACTGACAGCAAACCTCTTCGAACACTTTAACAGTTAGTTAAAGTGTTCGATTGCAGCATGAAGCTTGCAGATACACTGCTGAGCTCAAATGTGCCGTCGGTGTGCCAGCAGCAAAAGCCTCTGCAACAAAGGGGTAACTGCATCTTTGAAGTGAAGACAGTATTTAAGTATAGGACACATTTTGTGTATTTGTAGACTTACGCTGGTGGCTGACGATGCAGTGTGCAGCCAGCAGCTTGAGTAAGGGCACCTCAAACAAGGCCTGGTGAAACAGCAGCTCCCTGGCTGTAGGCCGCTTGCTCGGGTCTACCTCTAGACACTTCTGGATGAATTCCTGAGAATGATTCAGTGCGGGGGGAAAAAAACAACAAGATTTTGTTCATTTTTGCTCCTGAACAGCCACTTGGACTTCCGGACCCTGCTTCTTCCTCACTTACCCGTTGCAATGGGTCCTCTAGGAACTGAATGGCACTGTTTATGGCTTCTTGAGACACATTGGACGAATCTCCATTACTCTGGATTTCCAATACAGCCATCTGATGATGTAATTGGACAAAGAATAGAGTCATAAACACAAAACATAAGTGAACTGCATCTAGTGTCATGTGACAAAAGTAAATATTTCAGAACTGAAGGTACTTTTAAAACCAGGGATGAAGTATTTGTGCATTTACTTTTAGGCTGAAGCCGTGCTGATTTCCATTTGCCTGAATGTTAAAAACGCTTAATTTCCTATTAAATAACAACACTGTCTAAAGTTGGATTTTTGCATCACCTTTAGTCCAGCACATTTCAAAACAAGAAGTTGCTTTTCAGACAAACTATACCCTCAAATTTTGTTGACAGAATTAGTAAGTTTATTTGTTATTGTGAGACCAATAGCTAAGAGTAAAATAAGGTCTATTCTCACCTCTAAGGCGCACATTCCAAAGGAATAGATATCCACCGCTGTGGTGACATTGGCAACAGCTGGAAGCATTGAAGCGCAAATCAGTATCACAGAAAAAGCCGTAAAGCTCAGCGGTAACAGACACAAACATTAAACCAGCAGGATCTTACCTCCATATTCAGGAGCGAAAAAATGAAGGCTCTTCTGCTCCTCCCTACAGGTTTTCACATGGTTATTGATGGTGTCTGGAGCAACTGAAAGAATGAAGGGAAACTATTTAAAAATAGCAATGATGATAATTGGTTGGAAGTAAAATTAAATACGACTTAAGGGGAGTGTAGAACTAGTTTGACAGTCTACAATTATCTTAATTTCTGAAAACTCTTGTGCCCACCTGAGCCAATCTTGATGAGGCCATTGTGCTGGATGAAGATGGTGTCACAGGTAAGGTTACCATGGATGATCGGAGGTTCACAAGAATGAAGGTAACTAAAGAAAAGTGAACAATAATTACAAGGTGCAATGCAGGGAGAGTGCAGTGATTGCGTCATCACTGTTTTATTATTTCTCCTCTTTATTGAGAGGTGAAACCTGCTGTTAAAAAGAGGTCTAAACTGAACTTTAAGACGAGAAGAATCATTACACCAAAGTACAAACAAATCCTGTCATTTGAGCTGTGACTCATCGCCCTGCCCGACACAATTCATTCAGTAACACAGAGCAGCACAGAGCCAAACTAACCTGAGAGCAGACAGTATCTGTGTGCACCAGCGCTTCCAGGCCTGTCGACAGAAAAGAGACAAACTGAAACAAAACGAGCTGAAGAGGATTTCCATCAACAGTTCTCATCTTATCAGTGTAATTTCCAAGTAAGTACATTTCAGAAATTGTTGTGTGTGAGGTTTACACACCTTCTCATTCATAGTCTTGTGGTTTTTCTTTGTCTTTTTCAAAAACTGTTTTAGACTTCCTGATGACATGTACTCAGTGATGAATATGACCTGCAAATAAATAAACAGAGAAAAAAGCATGAGGACCACCATCATCATCATCATTTTATCCACGAGATAGGAAGGAACTGTTTTTCCCTGATACGATCTCTTACCCTGGCTCTGTTTTCTTTGACATCAGCCCAGTACTTGTGGAACTTCACAATGTTCAAGTGTTCCAACTGGATCAAATTGTCAAACACGGCTTTGACTTTTTCCTGTGGGTGACATAAAAGAAACAAATGAAGAACCTAATCAAGAACTTGTGCGTTTATTCCAAAAGATCTGGACATTTAGACTTAAATTAATTTATCATACTTCAGCATTGATGGAGTGGCCTTGTTTTGGCCAGACGGCCTTAATGGTTAGACAGCCTGGAAGTGTGAGATCAAAAGGTATTTCTGGGCTTTACACACCATACTGATATAAAAACTTATAGAAAATGCACAATAAAAAGCTGTTTTCAACTTGTCCCTGAGGAACACTTTACACAGTAGTTAAGGATAACTCAAAGGAGAAGAACCACAGATCTGCCCAGAATACCAAACAGTATGCACAAGTAAAAACCTTGGGAAAAAAAACATGCCATTGTCCTCAGGTCTGCAAACTTTCATCCAAACTAATGACTGAGAATTGTTTCTGCAGCTCCAGTGTGCACTTTGCTAAGGTGCTGCCAGAAACAAGTCTGACCACTTGTATAAGGAGCTTAAATCGACAGAGGAAAATACAAACCAGCAGGTGTCCACAATAAGGTCACATAAAAAAAAGAAACAAAGCACATAAGAAAATAGTCCTTAAAACCTTGTTAGCACATTTCACTCCTAACGAGTTTAAGAGATGGCCTAGATATGCCATGGATGTATTTTACTGCACTGGCCTGACTCTGCACCCACCTCTTGCAGTTTGAAGTTTTTCCTCTCTGAAAACATGACCTCATTCCACACCACCTCAACTCCTTCCTCTGTGTCCATGGCCAAGTAGGCATTATCGATCCCTGGGACATTGCGCTGATTCACCTTTAGGGACGAAAAGAAAATTCATCAGGTGTCATGTTCACCAAATGTTGGGAAGTTAATAGTTACATGTTACAAATGATCTTTTCCAGCCACTGAAAAAACACAGTGACCAAGTTACAGTTAATGATCAAAATACTGGTCAGATGCCATCTTACTTTATCTGAACTACCAAAAATAACTACACGAATGACAATATGAGCCAGGTAACTTCTACGAATATGCTTCCCTACCTCTTCTCTGCGTTTCTGCCAGCGTCCACATGGGCTTTCCTCCAAAATCTCTGACTCATCCTCACTCTCCTCTTCCTCATCCTCTGTGGCAGCAGCGGCAGGAGGCTGGGTCACCATGGACACTGGTGGGGACACCGATGCCACTCCTTGGCCGGTGGGTGCAGCAGCCATGGGCTCCGGCTTCACCTCCTGCGCACTGTCCAGGCCCTGTTTGTTCTCGCCTTCAGACATCCTGTCAGGCCCAGCAGCCTGCTGCATGATACAGAAAAATCCCTCAAACAGATTAATAACAAACTACATAAACGACGGCGTATCCTCTGATGGAGAACTAAGAACTTATAACAATAGAGATCTGGCTTGTGGGAGTAAGCGTTGAGACTTGAAGTGTGTGGCTTCAGCAGAAAAGGTAACAACAAAACATGTCTCTATATAAGTGGGGGTACCCCACAATGGTTGAACGTACCTGTTAAAGACGGAAATGTGACGATGCCAGCTCCAGTTTACCAGACCTCACCGTCACAGACCAATTCTGGCAGGCTACCAAGCTGTTAGCTTCAAATCTAGTAGGTTCCTCAGCGGAGTTGAGGCTAGCTTTGTGGCGATGTTAGCTTCTTGGTTCCGGTCCGTTAATAACTTAACAGCTGACAGCAGTTGAGTTTGTAGCAAAGCACACAACCGTGACTTTACTCACTTAAACACCAAGTGCCTGCTGGTTTATTCACCAGCTAGCCAGCAAACTAGCGGACTCGCTAGCTGGTTGTGGCAGACCCACCGCCCCTTCGCTGCTTCTCAAGACTCCAGCCTGCTAATATGTGCTCTGAAATAGCTTCTGCTGCTGGTCTAAGTGAACGACACAGCACTTCAGAAGGCCTAGACGAGTTTACTAGTTAATAACATCACAGCAGCTTTTAACAAAAGCTCGATATGCGACAATTAGAGGTTAAACGATATCATTAACAATATAATTTCGAACACAACGGCTGACTGGGTTGAGAGCTAGCTTACTATTTAGCCACTTATGATGGCGACAACTTCCAGATGCACACTGCACTGTGAGCTCGGTACGTCAGAGCGGAGGCAGGTTGCCAGATTCTGTTTCTGTGATGTCCCATCTACGCTGTTCAAATATTCACAGGCCTCAGTGTCATCATAAAACTACATTTAAACATGAGCGTGATTTGAGAAAAAAAATCCCCTTGATAGAAATTATCTGGTCTCTGCAGTGTGCAATATACTGCTAAATTTACAATAAATAGTCAAAAATAGGCAAGTGATGAAAAATTATCAATATTCCAGACAGAGACAATATATTAGTAAACAAGACACAAATAACAAAATAGACACAAATCAATCTTATTGTGTCATGCAATTATGCAAAAAAAGGAATAATTAAATCAAAACAGACAGGCAGAGACACAAAACAACAGCAAATATTTCTCCATGGTGGTTATTTTGTGTCCCTTTTTATTATTGATATTTGTGTCCTTGGAAAAACTAGTATGGAGGAGGGGTTCAGTTAATTTGACACTTTAAATGTATGACTTTTCCATGTTGTATTTCTATTTATTCACTCGGTAACTACAATTATACCGAATGCTGTGTGAATACCAAAATGTAACTTTACATGATGAATCTAATCTAATCGAAAACTAGAGGAAAGAATATAAGATCAGTCAAACCTGGCAACCCTGCGCTCAACGGACTCACGTTTTAATTTGTTATGGGCAGCAGAATGACGGCGGATTCAACCAACTGGATGGTGAATCATCGTGAATGGTTGGTTTGACAGCCAAAATAAGCCGTGCAATTTTCTTTCACCACTAGGTGTCAACGTACTCAACGTTGCAGCTTTAAATTAAATTTGTGGCTGTGACAAAGATTGATATTCATGAGTCCAAACCCCTGCAAGAGACTCCAGTGCACAAACCAAACTCTCAAACTCTTTATGCATACTCAAAGAAACCCCACAGTTGTATTAATTCATTTATTTTATCAGATATGCTGATTTTGTGGTAATGTTATCATTAAGAGCTACCTCCATATAATAAGTCAAATGTTAAGACATTTAATACATACATTTTAGAACCAGTATTAGAATCTAAAGTGTTAAAGCAGTATTAAAGCATACTTAATAGGTCTTCAAACACAGGGCAATATCTTAATATAATTTAATATATAAACCTCTAAATTCACAGTAATATTATAGTGACAGTCATTACTGCAGTCATTTCAATACAGTCAGTCAAACAGAGATATTTGGTGAATTAAAGTTATATTAAAATAACAAGCTATTGTCAAATTGGAAGCTTAGTCCAGATATTAATGTCAAATCTTTCAAATCTGTTTCGAAGGACAGGCGTAACTTAATTTTCTAATGATAATCACCTTGAAAATGTTGCTTGAGGAAACAACAAGTGTATTCTGTTGTGTATGATTTATTTCACAGACCATAGACTGACCTCTAACCATCACACTGTGAGCTGAAAGTGTTTTTGATCTTCCTTTGAGAAGCCTCCTCCCCTCTTTTAAAGAGCCTATATTTAGGAGCAGTCAACTCCAGGGACACAGTTCTGGTGTGAGAGCCTTGTTGCTGAATGCCCACGAGCAGAGAAAGCACTTTCCAGCAAAAAAGGAAGAGGATACAGGAAGTTTCTTCAAGGCTGTTTTGCAATCTTATGTGCAATTTTTGTGAGAAGAGAGACGGTTGATTTTCTCTTTCAGAGTAGAACATTGACATAAAGGACTGAGGTGATGGGGGACGAGAAGCATAAAGGGAAAGAGCATCTTGTTGAGGAAACAAAGGTTAAAGTGCTTTATGAAACTGAGGCTTCACTTGAGCCTGATGGAAGAAGTGATTATCAACCAACTGGGACAAACTCGATCTACTCTGCGATTCTAAGTAGAAATGAGGCCGTCAAAGATGCCAAGCGTCTGAAGACTTTTTTGGAACTGCGAGACAAATATGTGAAGAAGAAGGTTTTGTTTGAAGACCCCATCTTCCCTGCAAGTGAATCCTCACTCTTCTACAGCCAGAAACCTTCCATGAAGTTTGAGTGGAAACGTCCCTCGGTGAGTGCCACTCTTGTCATCGTATCCTTTAGGTCAAGTTGCACTTAATGCAAAAGAGTCTCTAACATGTTTGTGTAAGCTCTCCACTAAAATCCCAGTGTATCCAAACACTTCCTCCACAGCACATGAGTGGAGGGTCGGGTTTTTATGGCTGCATGAACAGGACTGCATAGTTCTGGCTTATCACCTTCTACAATCCCACAGACAGCTGGCATTGTCCACGTTGGGAAACCTTATGGTCAGAGAGTTTTCTGACACACAGTTCCAGAAGGATTTGTATGTTTCCAACAATTTGTCTTTGAGAACAGGTGTAACTTCAGTAGCAGGAGTGATAGGAACATTTGGTAAAAGAGAGTTTCATTTGGCATACAGGGACACATGTCTCTGACTCACAGTATCTTCTAACATACTGACACAGATGCACATACTAAAAAATAAAAATCCAGGACTGGCAGGACCCCCCCTAATACTCAAGACTAGTAGCAGCCTAGCAAACATATTTTGGTTCCTAGAACATTTCCGGAATGTTGTTTTTATGTTTTGATTGTCATGTGATTTACCAGCAAGGACTATTTCTGTGTGACAGAAATATAACATTACTTTTTATTTGCATGTTTTGGTGCCCCTAATGTTATCCTAATGTCTTTAATGTGAAAACCTTCAGGCCACTTTTGAAAAGTCCTCCCATTTTGATTTCATCAATATTCTCCTAACCTTTACATTGCAATCTTTGTGCTACAGCATGACTTTGTGTGAACACTTTCAACACATTTCTTTGTGGTTCCTCTCAATGTAACCTTAGGAGAACCGCAGGCTAATATTCATTGAGTGTTCTGCGCTTGCTGGAAACAACACGTTACAGTTAAAAGCCCTGTATTACAAGTACACAAAAGTTCTCAAAATGCAAAATGACCCTTTGCTAAGAGTTGTTTTATTCTTTTTGGCCATACAATGCATATTACCTTATTATGTTGATGTTTAATCATCTAAAAGACAGCTGATGTTTCATGCAAAGATACTTTAACTACTGCAGCTGATATCTAATCTTTGATAAAGCTTTATATATATATATAATGTTTTTTTCTTGATAATGATATTGCATATTAGAGTTTGCAACGCCACAAGGGGTTGTAGATGTATGACAAATGTATTGGAGTACAAGTAGAGGAACTGAAGAACAGATACACGTTTTAGAGAATTATGCTGAAAGAGTTTGATGAGAACACTGACACCAGTCTCACTTCTGCTCAGATGATATCAAGCAACAACCAGAAGTTCCACTAAAGGTGAAAATACAGGGATATATTCCTTCCTTTTCAGTGTTTATGCCAAGTTAACTTAACAGGAAACTGTTGCAAAAGCATACTTCTCAGCATGTCGACCTGATCATTTATGTGCCAATAAATAGAAATAATTTGTGCTTCATATCACGACTGCTTTCATTTACTACTTAGGTTTAGAAATGATTTGATACGGTTATAAAGATAATGGCTGAAAGTATACAAAATTAGCCCAATTATTGTCACATGAGGTATGTTATACTTTAGATTTAACATCACATACATGAACATAAAAATAAGAGCTTATTGCTGCTCTTTAACTTGAATATTTTTTTTATCTATTCATTTACAATAAGAATACTTTTCATTCCACTTATCAAAGCCACATTTTACTCTTACTAAGCGTACAGTCCAACTGGCCCAAATAACCCTCATAAATTAATTGTTATATGTAGTCACTAGAAAACATTGTTTCTTAATCAAGTATAACATTAATTTTTGACATGATTGCTGCTTTCAGGGTAGAAACCTATGCAGTTTAAAACTTTTGGCTGAGATTTATGGTAAATGGACTATACTTGTATAGCGCTTTTCTAGTCTAGCTGACCACTCAAAGTGCTTTTAACACTACATGCCACATTCACCCATTCACACAGCATATCTACATCTATACACACTATGTCTACACTACACACACTTCTAATCATTCACATTCATACACTGATGGATGCATCAGTAGGTTCGGTGTCTTGCCCAAGGACGCTTCGACATGTAGCCCAGGGAAGCTGGAGTCGAACCACCAACCTTCCAATTGGTGGGCGACTGCTCTTGCTCCTGAGCTACAGCCACCCATGACAAATGATACATGAAATACGCCCGCCTTGTGATATTTGATTCCAATCCAAGCGTCAGTTGAGCATGCTCTAAACTGGGAACATGAGTCTGCGTTTTTTACAACCTAAGTTGTGGTAAATCATGTAAATCATGAGGGGAACAGTTACTTCTGTGAATCCCCTGATTTAAGAGAACTCTCCTTTCACTCCACCATATATATATACATATAAATATATATATTTGAAAAACATATACATATACACACATTATATGTGTATATATATACACACATATAAATGTATTTTTATATATATATATGAATAGATATATAGACATCTACGTATATGAATAAGGACTTGAATATGCTGTGCTGATTTATACTTGATGATTATGTATTACACTCGGAGTTTGTCAGTTTTAAAGCAATCACATGTCTGCATGTTTTTCATTTGTTTAAATATCACTTAATGTTTGAAGTTTCCAAAGTTTGAAAGTAAACTATTTGGTGTTGTTGCTCCTTTAATTACATTGAGCACATATATCTGTGATGTGTGAATTGATTAAGAGGATGTGTCTCTCTACAACAAAATAAGTAGGTTTTCATTAGATGTACATGTTCCAAAAGGAGCCAAAGTAAGTAATATTATCCAAATTCAGCTTTAAGTTTACTCTCTTTAAGGAATTAAAGGCATAAGAGTACTTGTGTCCGTTTGTCTCTGTGTGGCCCTGTGATGAACTGTCGACCTGTCCATGGTGTATCCTGCCTCTCATCCAATGTGTCCTGTTTTGCAAAGAGGTGTTCTGAAAATATTGGTAACCCAGACTAAATTTTCTTGTTATAATTATGAGATCAATACATTTGGAATTTCAGGTCCCTGAGGTAATGCAAAAATCATCAAAAACAATGCTCAGAGTCCCCTCAAACCCTTTTTGTCTTCTAGGAAATTTGTGAAAACCCTCAGTTCATCGTAGATGGAGCCAACAGAACAGACATCTGTCAAGGAGAACTTGGTAATGTCATTTCATTTAAGCTGTTTGTGCTTCCAGGTGTGACATTGCTTGAGCTTGCTCAAAAAAAAAAAAAATACAATTAAATGAATAAAAAAAAATCAGGGTTTCTGAACATGGAAACTGGTGTGCAAATACATGCAGAAAAAACTCCTGAAAAGATGAAAAGAAAAGACCAATGAGAACATGCAGTGCTGGTCAAAATGATTTGTAACCCTGAATATTAAGTACTTTCTTCAGGAAATGAATCAATCCTGTAAAATAATAAAAAATGTTAACAAAATTATACTTTATTACGATAAAAAGAAGGGATGTATATCATTGTATGGAAATATTCAAACACAAAATATACCTGAGAAGCAATTATTAAAACTAGTTTCATGAGTCTTGATTATAGTAATAATCATTTATAAAATCAACTGATGAGTGATGGTTTTATTCCACACAAAGAGGCTGACTGTCTCCAGCTTCTTTTTCATAATGGTGCAGATAGGAGACTAGTCTGAGAGAGTCCTGGTGCTCATAGAAATGTGGTCACTCTTAGGATGCCTCCAAGACGTGGTGATTGGAAACCCAATAACACCAGTTGCGTGTGGTTTGATTGTAAAAAAACAATACATAAAGTCTCTGGATTTATATGAGCTTTTACAGTCTTGTTGATCTCTTGAGATGATTTCAATCACAAGCCACATTGATGTTGCAGAAATGATGAAATCAGGACACTATCTCAGCCTTTTAGAGCAAAATGTATTTCAGTGCAGAACATGAGCTGTGAGGAAAAGGTTCTGGGTCTTTCTGCTGTACAATTATCCAAATTATGCATTCAGTAGCACAAAAGAAGAGCCAGAAAAGGAAAACATGGACAGTTTAAAAACTGACTAACAGTGACAATTTGACTATAACTTTATTGGCTATGAGCATGAGCTTTTGTTGACTTCAAACACCTGTAGCAATGTGCCTTCATTCTGTAACAACTTTCAATGGTTGTATGCTTGGATGAAATATGGAATATGTCTCAAAGCTGATGAGTCTGCTGTTGACAGGTGACTGCTGGCTACTAGCTGCCATCGCCTGTCTGACACTGAATGAGAAGCTGCTGTACAGAGTGATTCCCCCAGACCAGAGCTTCACCGAAAACTACGCCGGCATCTTCCACTTTCAGGTCTTACATGAACATTTCAGGCATTTAGTCACGAGCAAATACATTTTCATGTTATTCAAATTTAGTCAACTATTGTCGAATCGAGTATCTAAGATGTGTGCGTGGGTTTTCTCAAGGTAGTCTGGCTTCCTTCCACCATCTAAAAACTTGTATGTTAGGTTTATTGGTGTCTCTAAAGATACTGTCCCTAGGAGTGAGTGTGAGTGTGTGTGTGTGGTTGTTTGTCTCTTTTGTCTCTGTGTCCCTGTGATGGACTGGTGATCTGTCCAGGGTGTACCCCACCTCTCACCCAATGACCGCTGGGATAGGCTCCAGCCCCCCCGCGACCCGACCGACGGATTAAGCGGATATAGAAAATGGATGGATGAATGGATGATTATGCATTTCTTTACTGTGACTATTGATTAAGATTGAGCTCATTTTTAACTTCTTTATATATTGCAAAATATACAGCTTTATCTTATAACATCCATCCATCCATCCATTATCTATACCGCTGAATCCGTCGATCGGGTCGCGGGCGGGCTGGAGCCTATCCCAGCGGTCAATGGGCGAGAGGCAGGGTACACCCTGGACAGGCCGCCAGTCCATCGCAGGGCCACATAGAGACAAACGAGACAAACAACCATGCACGCTCACACTCACTCCTAAGGACAATTTAGAGATGCCAATCAACCTAACATGCATGATATTTTGGACAGTGGGAGGAAGCCGGAGTACCCGGAGAGAACCCACGCATACACGGGGAGAACATGCAAACTCCACACAGAAAGGTTCAACAGGTGTTGAACCTGGAACCTTCTTATCTTATAACAATGCACCATTATTCACAGATCAGTTACATTTTGTCATGATTTAACTCTGCAATGTGACTCATAACAAAAGTTGTCAAATAATTGTTCTGAACACAAAATTGTAATAGAGTAGAGTAGAGCATAAAGTACTATTCCATTTTTAAGGTAAAAATTACCCCCAAATCAGTGATCGTCACACATGATGATGTTTGGTTTAACTCACCTACGATTATACTAAATGATAAAATGATAAACATAATGTCCACAAATTGCATGTCTATTTGAAAATGTATTACATTAAAATCTTTTTTTAATGATTCTATCTCACAAAAAGTCGTGTGATTTATTGGCAGTCTTACTGAGCTGTGATTAATCTGCTAATTATCTAACAGATTTTCTTTTCCCTTTTCTGATGATTTACTTGCTGTTTTCATTTTGTTTTGCTTTCCAGTTCTGGCGCTATGGTGAATGGGTCGATGTGGTTGTGGATGACCGCATCCCCACCTCCAAAAATCACCTGGTTTTCACCAAATCTTTTAGGGATAATGAGTTCTGGAGCGCGCTTTTGGAAAAAGCGTATGCCAAGTAAGTAATGAGTCTATTAATGTGCCCTGCACTCTGAAGTCATGCAGATGTCACTGCACTGCATCTCACCTCAGATGTGTTGCTATTTATTCATTCAGTCTGGTTCAGATTTCCAGTCCTGTCACTGGAAAATAGAGAGTTTCTTTCTTTACTTTACAAAATTTCTCATGGTTTACATGTCAAATCAAACTTTTTGATAAATATTTCTATTTGAGAAGTGACTGTGGAGACATAGGAAGAAACTTAACTGAACTTCCCTCTAAACGGGATTTATGACCCCATGTTGAATCGAACACCTTGTTGAGGTGTTTATTTTTTCCAGTGCAGTCACAAGACAAGCTGTGCAACTCCTCATGTTTCCTAAATTGGCAGCAGACCTTGTGAAAAGCCTTAGAGCACAGATGTGTCAGCGTAATGATCAGAATGATTGACCTCTCTCAGGTTGCACGGCTCTTATGAGGCACTGAAAGGGGGAAATACATTGGAAGCCATGGAGGATTTCACAGGTGGAGTAACTGAGTTCTTTGAGTTGTCTGAGGCACCCAAAGACTTCTACAGCATCTTGAGGAAGGCTCTAGAGAGAGGCTCACTGATGGGCTGCTCCATAGATGTAAGTGATGCAGAAATGTATCAAAGGAAAGTGTATATTTAAGTGACCTACATATGACAGCACAATAGAGGAAAAAATAAAGAAGAAAATCATCAAAATGGCTTTGCAGTACTTAAATTTGCATTAAATTCTTGTGTCAAAACCTTTCTCCCAAAAGCAAAAGCTGTATTAGATAGGTGAGAATTGGTCATCATACAGTCATATTTTAAGATGATCTCCATACAGAAGTTCTCTCAAATTCAGTCTGTGTTTTGCTTTGACATGAGCTGTGTCTGTCAGGTTTTTTCAGCCAGTGAAATGGAGTCTCGGACTGAACATGGGCTGGTCAGGGGTCATGCCTACTCCATTATAAGTCTGGAGGAGGTGAAGTAAAATGTCTGCTTACAAAAGATTTGCAACATAGTTTCAAGAAATACTCGTGCTAAATTATTTCCTCTTTTTATCTTTTCACTCGTAGTGTGACGAGGTTGCAAATGACACCCGAATTCGCCTGATCCGCTTGCGCAATCCATGGGGCTTGGTACTCTGGAAGGGACCCTGGAGTGCAAAGTCAGATATGATGTTAAAAAACTAGCCAATATTTGTACTAAAACAGATCAAGTTGTACGGTATTTATAAATTGTGATTGCTTTAATTGCATTATAACAATGTGAAAGCCCTCCAGGCCTGACAGCTTAATTGAAGTCCTGTACTGTGAGGGATTGATGGCATCTAATCCTGTAGTTTACTGGCTTTTTCCTTTACACTTTGCAGGACACTTAACATTGTCCTGCTCAATCTTTCTGTAGCTCAAAGGAGTGGTCGACCATCTCCATTGCAGACAAGAAGAATCTAAACAAACAGACTGTAGAGACAAGTGAGTTCTGGTGAGTGCAACTGTTGTGACTCTACGTCATTGCAACTTTTTTTCTTTATTGTAACCTTTCACATACACAGTCGTTATACAACAGACTGGAGGATTTAAATTTGATTAAAAGCATAATACAGCCTCTTTAAGGGAAAATAACTATTTTGGGGGTGTTATAGCCTTCAGTAAGTTGCGCATTTGCCAATCCACGAACTTGAGTGGGATCAGAGGATGTGTTTTAGGCTCTTTGCAGACAACTGTTGTGACCATGCAGATTTGCCATGAACCCATGTTGTAAAGACTTTCTCTCGATGCTGATCCAATGAAACACTACCCTATTTTCAGACACTTAAGAGGAACTACGATTGTGTTCCCTGCAGGTGTCCACGTGCAACATTGGCCACCCGGTGTAAAAGGGACCTTTCAATCTTTCTCTGAAATGTCTTTCATTTGCAACTATGCTCATCACTTTATATGGACAGAAGTCTAAAAATAGGAAGAAATTCTATTTTCATCTGAGATGGCTTTGCCATATTTGTAAAAAGCTCTACACACTCATGGGACCTTGTCACTACCCAATGCGAGTTGCTGCCTGGTGTGAGACACACGCTCAGATAAGACTCACACATATGCCATAGTGAGCTAACCCATCCCCTATCCCTTACCTTGCAGAGATATACCAAAACTGTATGAGCTGAGCTGAGCTCTTCTAACAACATTTATTTAGTATGTTGTTACTCTGCACAATTATCTTCCACCTGGTTGCTTGAAAATGTTTAAATAGGCTAATTAAACTTTGTTAAAGTGAAAGACACTCAAAAATTAAATCAAAACACCCTGAAACAAATATAATAAGCCCACTTCTGCAGCCTGGAGACACAAACTTAGTTACAAACATTGTTTATTGAAACTATTTTGTTTCCCCATTGGTTACCAAATCTGTAATCATTATCTAGGCTTTACAGATCTTTGTCACCTCATAGTGTTGGCACATGCACATCTCCCATCAGGCAGAAAGTCACATCAGGCAGTTATGGAAAACCAAGAAGGTCATCATTTTTCAGCCTTGCCAGTTTGCCAGCTGGGCACAAGTTACAAGTTTAACCACATGTTTCATCAGCACCACCTGGTGTTAGAAAAGTGTGGTGCCACCAGGTGTTTATAAAATGCAATGATTGCACTAACTTGTGCTTTCTAATAATGATAGTATCCTCAGCCAACGAATTAGATTCTTTTCACCCATTGAGTAACAAGGCAAGACTCTAATAGCCAAGAATCGACCTTGGCTTTGCAGTTTGTTTGTAGTATTGAAAAAATCCAATGAATTCACTCAATTGTTGGATATGAACAGTGTACTTATATCTTCAGGTTTTACTGTCTGTTGGGGGAGTTACGGGCTACTAAGCTGCAATTTGAGAGTCGATGAGGTCACCCGTGTCATATCAGGGATCTACCCGCCCATCCTCTGGGTTGTTTAGGTCCTTTTTAGCTGTGGGTTGCCGCTGTATTTCAGTGTTATGTAGGTGATACCTGAGATAAAAACCAACAAAGGAGATGGCCTTAAGTATCAGTGTAAACACTTACAATCCAGCGCTGTGTCCCCACCATTAGCAGTTTCACTGCCCTTCAAACTTTGAATGTTGAGACCAAAACATCTCACATGTTGGTCTACAACATAAACATGCTTATGGGCTGCAAACAAACTGCAAAACCAAGATAAGTTCCTGCTTAGTAAGGTCTGATTATACTGTATACTTGTTTGCTGGGAAATACTAGAATTGATTAGCTTAAGGTTAGCAATGATTATCAAATGTCACCAGGCGTTTAATACAGCTACCTGGTACTGCACTTTTATAACGCCAGATGGTGCGTCTGTAATGTCTGGTAATGTTTATCAATCGCCTGTCACGCTTGCAGTGGCATGTAACAGATGGCAGGTGAGCTGGTAAATCATGACCCTCTCATCTTTCCACAGTTTTGACAACCCTCACTTGTGGCTGTTGCAGTTGCAGTTCACATAAGATTTGTTCCTAATCCAGACCACATGTTAATCCAGTGTGGTTATTTATTTAAATATTGTACAAAAGAATCAACAATATCAATCATAATTTTTAATAAGAAATGTTGTAAAACATGTATACTCTGATGTCAGACTGGAACAATTTATTCAGATTTGTTTCCATTTGTGAACGGTTTCAATTTGTTGATAAATCCTTCTTTAAATGTCCTCCTTGCACATTTTCTTCCAGGATGTCCTTTGATGACTTCAAGAAGAATTTCACCAAGCTGGAGATGTGCAACCTGACCCCTGACGCGCTGCAGGGTGATGAAAGACAAAGCTGGTCGGTGTCAGTCAATGAGGGTCGCTGGGTGAGAGGCAGCTCTGCTGGTGGCTGCAGGAACTTCCCAGGCAGGCCTTGTTTTTTTTTTTGTTTTCAGATCAGATTGGAGGGAAACTTTAAAAGCCAAGCAACTATGATATGACACATGCATATTCTTTATAGACACATTTTGGACAAACCCTCAGTATCGGATGCAGCTGTATGAGGAGGATGATGACCCAGAGGATGGACAGGAGACCTGCACTGTCGTCGTGGCTCTGATGCAAAAAGGTCGGAGGATGCAGCGCCACAAAGGGGCCAAATTCCTCACCATCGGATTTTCCCTCTACGAGGTTGTGATTGCATGACACCAAACACTTAAGATTTCAGCCCAGAGGGAACTTGTGTGCACCCAAGAGTCGATATGACCTGTTACTTCATCTGTATTTCTGCAGGTGCCAAAGGAGGTATGTCGAACTCGATGAAGGATCTTATTTTGATGACGTCAGTGCGATTCCTGTATTAACCTGTTCCTCCAGAGAATTGCGTGTGTTGACTTCAGCAGTACGCAAAGCAATATGCAATAGCTGGAATTGATGGTCAAACTTTTATTAAACCTCAAACAGTATTTAGACCTATTCCCTTCTCAGAGTTCTATCAGTTTTTTTTATAGTGATTGTTAAGTCTACAAATGGATGCAAAATAGTTTTTAAAAAGCTACCAACATTTTCCAGAAGATTTTCCCTAATTTTTTTTAATTGCTTTATTGTGTCCGACAATCCATTCAAAGCACAATGATATTAATTCTTAGTTGTCTAAAACAAAAACAAAAAGAACTAAAACCTCATAGAGAAGCTACAGGCTTCCAATTTTTAAAATCAGTAAATTAAATTCAAGCACATGGACAATATTACTATTCCTGTTTCCTTTATTGTTTTCTTTAGATGAACAGTTCATTCCCTATCCCATCACACTTTATAAATCACTGTTTCTACTCTTTGACTCTCAGATGCAGGGCCAGAATCAACATCTCCAAAAGGACTTCTTCCTCTATACAGCCTCCAAGGCTAAATGCAAGACCTACGTTAACCTGCGCGAAGTGACGGAGCGTTTCCGTCTGCCTCCGGGAGAGTATGTCATCATCCCCACAACCTTTGAACAACATCAAGAGGGAGAGTTTATTCTCAGAGTCTTCTCTGAGAAGCAGAGCACATCAGAGTAAGGATCTCTCACGTGGGGCACCGGCCACTTTTGGTAGTGCAGCTCATGCTATACTCTGGGACAAAATCGATGTTAACATTACAAAACACAGAAAGGCCATTAGGAATGAATGGCAGCATTGTTATGTTTGTCTGTTTTTCTGCGCAGGGAGGCAGAGAACACCATTGAATCTGACCATACACAGGTTAGTAACCTCATGGCAGATGTAGTGGAGCAAAAATTAGCTTGAGGAAATCTTGCTGATTCTGTAGCTGTGAAATGGGTCTACAAGTTTACAACACTGGGAACCTCTGCAGAAATTAAAAGACAAGCTCTCTGATGCAGCACGCTTTCTTTGCTTGAGGGCATTTGTAATATATCAGACACTGTGATTTAAAAGGGAAGAAGGAGTCATTTACAGACAAAGTCACAGATCATTACACAGAGAGATTTTGCTATAAGTATTGATGATAAAAAGTAAAGGCTGAGAGAGGCTGAAAACTAAAAACTAATCTGTACAAAATGGAGCAGAGATAATGGTGTCTCTAATATTGAGCATCCCGCATCTATTTCTGATCCCTTCAAATGACTCTCACACTGCAGTATCATATCTGAACTATATATCCTACTTATTTAATTAACTTCATTCTCAAAGTCACTCTCTGCATTACTAACAGACTTAAACTTTCAGTGTTTCCTCCTCCATTTATCTCACATCATTCCTCTGTCTTTTCCTGTCTTATTGGCCACAGCAAGACCAGAAAACGAAAGACAAGGTAATGAATGCATGTGGCAGTGACATTTCTATCTCGCTTTTAGACCCACTGCTCCTCTCCATCATGTGTCAGCTAGCAGCATATGTTGTTGTGGCGTTATTATAACAGTTGACTTTAACTTTTTCTTCTGTTCTGTTTGTCTTTTATGACGCATTCATCCCTTTGCCCACCATGTCATCCCCCATATTGCCAGCCTATTGTGTTTGTGTCAGACAGAGCACATGCCAACAAAGAAATCGAGCACGATGGCATTCGTGGGGAAAAGAAGAAACCTAAGGTAATTTCCTGGACCCAGGAGCTGAGTGTTGAACCAAAACACTGTCACTAAAGTCATGCAGAAAATTCCCCCTGTCATCACTTCTGCCGACACCTTTCAGAGGTCAAATAACATCACTGGGAATAAAGTAATTGAGTCTGAAGCCAACTGATCTCAAGTTCCCTGCTCCACCTGTTTTATCGTAAGGCCTCTGTGCTCACAAGCCTCATCGTCCACGCAGTCTTTTCTCATTTACTGCTCCCCTCTGGCACCATAAGGAAACACATACAGTGGTAATCAAAACATGGGGTGATCAAACAGAATGAGGCTGATGAATAAAATCCATCTTCTAAAATCTTTATGTAAACTAATAGATCAAAATGCTCACATCGGGCACACATCGGACACCATGCCTCAGTGGTTAGAGTCGGTTGTCCAATAACCGGAAGATTGGTGGTTCCCACTCTCACCACTCAAAGAGATTGGTGAAACTGACAGCTGGAGGGGTGTCAATCCACCTCCTTGTCATGGCCAAGGTGCCCCTGAGCAAGGCACCGTACCCCCACGCTCCCCGGGCGCTGTGAATAGCTGCCAAACGCTCCAGTGTGTGGCATCTGTCTGAGAGTGTGAACCTGTGCATGAGCATGTGTGTGTCAACAGGTGCCAACCTGGATGGGTTAAAAGCGGAGGACAAATTTCGTGTGTATGCATGACAATAAACTGTTTAAACCGCCAACCTTCTGGTTCTGCTAAATTCTGATAAAAAAGTAAAGCTAATTGACCGAATGCCTTTTTCACCCTCACATAAACCGGCATAATCAACTTAAAAAATATTAGAAGAAGAATGATTTTACAGCTTAAATGGCCTTTAAGCTGTAAAATCATCTTAAATTGACCTACACATTTTTTCCCCCTCAACTTTAGTGTTTCTTAGTGTTACAGTAACTTACAAAAAAAATAAATAAGACACAGATTCTCCTCTGAAGTTTTATGAATAATCAGTCTCTCTTTGCAAATAATTTTTTTGTCATTTGTCCTCCAGCAAAAACTGCTCCAACAAGAGGAAGAGACCGAGGAGGAAAAGCAGTTCAGGGCCATTTACCAACAGATTTCTGGCGTGGTGCGTATGCGTAGGCGACACATGGATGTCACTCATGAGTGAATTTGAGCTATGGCTGAACAAACCCCTCCTCGTCCTGCAGGACATGCAGATCTGTGCCAATGAGCTGAAGACGGTCATGAAGAACGTGCTTTCCAAACGTGAGTACGATCAGGATCATTGTCACAGCTTGTGTATTCATCGCTCTCATGAAACTGTTCTCTCTTGTAGATACTGAAATTAAGACAGAAGGTTTCAGCCTGGAGACGTGTCGGAGTATGATCGCCTTAATGGATGTATCCTTTCAACCGATTAAAGCTCCAAGAGTGCACATAGACAACAGAACAGAGGAAATTCAACCAGTAATATTGACTCTCGGTTGTAGACACAATTTTCTTAAATACTCTATGCTGAAAAACAAAAAATGGTTACTACATCTGATATTCAGCTGCAATGTGACTCAAAAATGTACAAACTTGATAATAATCACAGATTGCAGACGACTGCACTAGAGGTACAATACTGATGCTGCATTCAGTGCCTCTTAAAAAGGGAATTCACTTGTACAAATTACACATAGAGTAAAAGTAACCTTTAGTAGTTTTAGTACTAGTAGTAGTTCAGGCAGTTTTTAAAAAAAGTAAGAGGACTCATTTATTTATCACACCTTCAAATCAATAGAATTACAATCAGGGATTCCAGATAAGGAGCCAATGAATTTCTTATGGTGGAAACTCTTCAGGGTGTGACAATCTCTGATATCCAGGACCCAGTGTTGTAAGGAAATGATTTAAAGAACTGCAGATTTATCTTAATCTGCATCTGGAGGCAACTTGAAGCTGTTAGTTTTCTATGTGTAAACAATCAGAAATAGATCACACATGCTTGAAAATATACATGAAAACCTTTTGCTATCTTCAAGGAAAATAAAAGCCAGTTTGCCAGTGAACAAATCAACAAAGATTAAAGACATCTTCTCAAGAGAGGAATCTGATAGCACCTGTGAAGCACGGTGGTCAGTAGCTCAAAGTCTATGATTCCTGTATGAACTCTGCATTGTATTAAAGAATGGTTGAGGGAAGTGTGAAGCCATCTGTCTGAGAGGTAAAACTGAACCAGAAGTAGACTTTTCAAAAGTGTAGTGGCTCTCACAACTCTGGCTGCAAATCCTCCAAGGAAGGAGATGAAGGGTCATGGAAATGCCATACAAAGCTCGGATTTGGATCCTATTTTGATGATGGAAAAAAATCATTTGAACCTGACAAACTTATGCAAGGAAGAGTGGTCAAAAACTTAAGTAAGCCATGTTTGTAACCAATCAACGCACGAGATTATTTTTCTGCCAAAATGGGGCAAAACTCACTTTTAATGCTGTGTGATTAGTTTTTTTAGATGAAAATATCACCTTATTCATATTTTTGATTGAATAAATTATTGAAAAAGCGACATTATCATATCATTGCAGTTGTGTTTGATAATATAGACACAGCTCAGACCAATATCACTGAATCATTTGGAGCTCTGAGCTGGTTTGTTTACCGCAGATCCCATCTGGGATGATGGGAGACAAGGAACAACCCCTGTGCATGTTCTTGTGAAGCAGGTGACAATAATTGGAAGGTGTTTGATATTTCCACATTATCTATCGGCACAGTTTCAAAGAGGTTGGAATGTTCTATTGTTTAAATATATTGAAAATCAACCTAACTTTTTCATATCATAGTAACAGTGGAAACTTCTGTATTGATGATGAGATCAACCTTTTTCCAACCAGTTTGTTTTTTATTACAAAAGTGTGCCAAATGTCCCTTGAAATCAAATTGATCAGGCAGTTAAATGAGCTGCTTTTTCTGTGACTGAGTCTTTCCCAGACTGATGGCACAGGGAAACTGAATCTGCAGGAGTTTAAACACTTGTGGACAAAGATCAAGAAGTGGCAGGTACTGTGGGACAGATTCAGCCTCAGCTTTAACTTCTGCTCATGTCAACAAGTTTTATCTGATCGTCTCCTCGTGTTTGCAGCTCATCTTCAAACGTTACGATAAGGACAACTCCTGCTCCATCAGTAGTTTTGAGATGAGAAACGCTGTTAATGATGCAGGTGGGGTAGCACAACAGAAACTCTGCCTGCTGGTCTTTGGCTCCATATTTACATCGATAGTTTCAGATGCTATGCAGTTGCAGTGCTGAAAATAATATTTTTTTTTGTGGTCTTCACAGGGTTTCACCTCAACAAACAGTTGTACGACATCATTGCCATGCGCTATGCAGATGAACACCTCAACATCAATTTTGACAGTTACATCTGCTGTTTTGTGAGGCTAGAGGGCATGTTCAGTAAGTTAAAAACTAAACTTAACTTCTTTTGTATGTTGCATTGACCAAAAAGAGAGTGTCACTGATGACACCTGTTTCACTGGGGTAAAGATGCCAAGTACTTCAATGTTTTTACCCGGCTGACTTTTACATTTTCAAAGGAAAAATGTTAAATATTCGCACAGCTTGAGGCTTTAAATGAATCAGAATAAGCCACTGCAACAAAACCCAGCTGTGCGAGCAGAAGCTTCATGTAAAAAAAACTATTGACGAGTCCCCTGTTGTGTGTCTTGCAGGGGCTTTCAATGCCTTTGATAAAGATGGAGATGGAATAATCAAGCTCAACGTCCTGCAGGTAAGTCGCTTTCCATTCGGTGTTTCGCAGCACAATTCATAAAACTATTAGTTTTGAGAAAACATTCACAACTCAAAGTTCTGACAGCTAAAGATATGAATAGAAAAATAGTGTATCATGTAATAATTATAGGTTTTCGATGGTTATCATAATAACCTGTCAATACTCTAACTGTATTAGATCAGACACCTGTTACCTTTAGTACTGCCCTGATTCTGTGGGGTAAAGACTGAGATGAATGCATCACACAGTAGATGCAGATTTGTGGGCAGGACCTATTTTATGTGTATTTCAGCACATCCGAGATTTGATTGACTCTGGAGGGCATTTGAGCACAGTGAAGTCATCGTGTAGCTATTAATAGATGGGACCACTGTCATAAAGGGATGGAAACAGTAACAATGCTCAGGCAGGAGATTAAAGGAAACAGAGTTGGTACAAAAGGGTGTCCAAAGAACCAGAAAAAAAACTCATTCACACCATTACATGACCATAAAAAAAAATAGTTGATACAAGACAGGGTGGATATAGCTTTAATGTTTTTAAAACCAAATTCTGAGCTTATATCTAAATCTCACTGCTAAAATTGAGACTGATCAGACCAGTTAGAATTTTTCAGATCTTAGCCCAATTTTGGTGAACTGGTGTCCACTGCAGCCGTAATTTCCTGTTCTTCACGGACACAAATGGCACATCTGCTTCCTTGCCGAGCTCCGATTCTAACGAGGCATTTTAGAGAACTGCCACTTCCCTTTCTCAGATTGCGCTCTGTAAACCCTAGAAATGACTGTAAGAAAATCCCAGCAGATCAGCAGCTAATGCAATACTCAAGTCAGACTGACATTCTTGGTTTCTTGGAGTTTATTGACCATGCCATACAAACCTAAATGGCATCGAGTTTGTCATGTGACTGACTGATAAGTTATTTCCTTATATATAAAAAGTTGACTTTCAGAGCAGAGAACACTGACAATCAGAAAATAACACCATCAATAGCCCAACATTGGCACACAGAGCTGAATCGACAGCTTTCAAAATCTCACAGAATTGTTAACATGACTGTTGTTTTATAGTTAAAATAAAACAATTTGTGCTAACATTTGTTTTTCTTCTCATCCTTTTCAGTGGCTTCAGCTGACCATGTACTCTTAGGTCACCGTCTTGTCCACGAGACATTCAGTGTCTTGCGTGGACACTTTGGCTGTGACTGATGAGCCATACGTTTCTCAAGTTTTACTTTTGATTCAACACCTAAACTTCTGTCAACAATCAGGTTTTCGATGGTCCGAGTTTAAGGTGGAAGTTGATTTCACGTAGAATTTATGACAACACCAAATCCAGAGTATATTCAGAGTGCAGTTTACCTTCCAAAGTTCCTGTGTTGTAAAGCACATTCTGTTTGACAAATGGAAATTCATCACATCAGTTGTTTTTAAAATAAAGTGGAGGCCGACATTGTACATTGTGAATGTCTTTTAACTTCTGTACACATACACATGCAGTAGGTATCGAATTAAATACATACTGCACAGTACAAAACAAAACTGATGCACGGCTTAATGCGGCATCATAAAAGTTACTCTCTGAACAGTTTGGTTTCACAAAGTCACACAAAGAAA
This sequence comes from Odontesthes bonariensis, assembly GCF_027942865.1. NCBI lineage: Eukaryota > Metazoa > Chordata > Actinopteri > Atheriniformes > Atherinopsidae > Odontesthes > Odontesthes bonariensis. The sequence continues at coordinate 10,901,174 of NC_134529.1, forward strand.
CAGAACTGTGTAGAGTGTTACAGTGTCAGGGATGCAAACATGTGAATATTTAAATCTGTCTTTTTTTTACAGCTTTAAAGAAGAAAAACATTATGCGATGAGAAACATGGAATATGGATTATGATTCGAAAAGGAAAAATCTGACTTAAAGCGGGACAGTTGAAGCTTCTGAAATGTTGATAGCCGAGTTGCACTGTGGGTAATATAAGCACCTGTTGGGGCAAAGACTCCTTGAAGAAATAAAGAATATGGTTCTGCTGCATCAAATTTCCTTCAGTTGATTGTGAGTCTTTGTCTGTTACACAGGTGAGATCCTAAATTTCTTGAGTGCTTCTTTAAAAAAAAAAAAAAAAAAACTTTAAGTGATTGACATTTGATGTACGCACATATATGACATGCATTTGGCCTCGGCTGTTTTAAGTTCACAGTAAACACAAAAGCTCCATATTTGCAGAAATGTTCTGAGTGACCAACTTCACTCATGGCTGCATGTTGCCCGACTTTGCTTAACAGTTGGAACAAACAAAATAAAATAAACAGATCCAGAAGTTGACATAAAGCGACTGCAGAAAACAGATTAAAATGTTAACATTATCAACAGTTCCAGGGGATCAATAAGAATTTCCCCGTCTTATTCGATACTGACATCAGCAAGTGGATGTGATCAGTCACTGAATCTGTCATTAAAAATGAACAGAATAGGGTTCTATCCAATCAAAAATTGAACTAATTGGAAACAAAATGGTGAACTTCATGGTCCTTGCATCATGTGTGGCTTCACCATTACTCCTGTCAAGGCTGCAGCTTACTGTCGTTCACCACGTGGCTCTGCATGTGTTCAGGCAACTCCTGCAGAAAAAGAGTCCCAAACAGGAGGGAGGAACTTAGAAAGCAGACATTCTTCAAGGAAATGAGACCCACTCACAAAATTTTTTTTTTCAAAATGGACACATATCTGGTATCATGCATCTGTACACCTTGAGAACACATGTTAGAAATAACCTACCTGTCTAACTGATTGCTGTGTCGAGAAAAAAGTGTTGCAGCCTCTCCAGCGACATTTGACCGTCTGCAAATTGGGGCTGCTGTGATCTCCAAGGAGGTGCTGTAGGAGATGCTCCGCCATGCCAAAAATCAGAGAGCAACTCTGCCACTGAACAGAGAGCAAATGGAGTCAGAAAATACCAACAAAAATTTTAATTCATCAAGTGTCTTAAAAAAGAGGATGATGCAAGTGGGTTAAAGGCACCGTCAGTCTCCAGTTCTTACCCAGCAGCGGTGGTTCTTCATCAGGTTGAGCTTCACAGCTTGAACGCTGCCATCATAACAGCCTGTGTAGATCTGTGTGGAACCACCAACATTAGATACATAATTCAACTGTATCCATGCATTTTAATGGTGTAAGCATCTGCCATTAGACTAAAAAAACCTGAGGTTGGCCCAGTTTCAGTCTGCTTACCACACTCTTGTGTACAGCCATGCACATCACCATGTCACTGTGACCTCCATACACCTGAAGACGGTCATGGGACTGCAAAAAATAAATACATTTAATCATTCTCAATCTGCCGTCTTGTCTGTTGTCACAGCCTTGAAATACCAACAGGTTAAGAGAGTAGCATCCGACTGGGAATTAAGGAAGAAATTTTTACATCCGACACACATAAATGAACAGTTTTACACGTAAAATGTAAGAAGATCATCAAAAACTAGCAACAACAAAAACCAACAACTAAACTCTAGTCATTTTTGTCAAGGTTGTTATCCATGCTGTGCCGATGGTGCATTCATTGACTTATGAGAAATTGGAATTTTTTACTTCTGATTGCTAAAAAATTGAATAACGCCAATTAGAAGTCAGATTTCCTCGTCAAGATATAAAACAATCAATAAAGTACTGGCAGAGCAGTATGCCAAGATTCAAAAGAAGCCAAATGAATTATCCTGAATATTTCCATTCAGAAATAATTCTGTCACATGGAAGCAAATATCAGTCTGATATTAAATCTTAATTACCTGCAGCTCATAAACTCGAACCAGTTCATCCAGACAGGCAGTCACCATCACTTTCCCCAAGATGACGATCGATGTGACGGCATGACCGTGACCTTTGTAGATGCGCACCAACTCACCCGTCTGCAAGCGACAAAAACAACAGTGGTGAAACATGTAAGTATTGAGTACAAAGCAAAGAAGATTCAGAGGCACACAGTGTATAAATCAACAGTAAATCAATCATTTACCTGTCCATTATTCATATTATGACTGGAAATCTGGACGACTTACATGGATGTTATGGGCATGTACAGATGTGTCACTGGAGCCGCTGAAGACCAGGTCATTTACCACCTGAAAATAAAAACGATACAGTTAGGTGGACTTGACCTACGAGAAAGAAAATTGAATTCAAACTCCCACGCTAGATGAATTAAAAATTTAATCTAAGATTTAAAAAAGCAAGTCAAGACTTCCAAACATTTCCACACAACCCTGTGGGAATGTGCTGCATCAGTAATAAACCAAAAGCCTGTTCAGACCTGATATTATTATGTTTTGGGTCATCCGGTCACTTGTGGACAGATATAGGAAAGATATAGGAACGTAACTCTGTCATTATTCAGACATTTACACCTTCAGATTTGTATCATGCGTCAGCTCTCCTCTGCCGACAAAAAGAAACAAAACAAAACCCCACACAAAATGAAGCTTTTCAACTCTGCATTTTTCATTTTCAACCGGTTTCTCGCTCACAGTGAACTGCAGCTTTAGTGCCTCTGAAATATCTGTGGGTTATGTGTACAAGATAAAGACTTTAGTTGCTGCGCTCACAGCTGCTTGCAGGTTTCCAGTGAATGATGCATCCTGTGAGTTTGGGCTCCGTTTTAAAACAGAATGTAATATCTCCAGAAGCCAGTAAAGCCTGAAAACAGCCTACTGGAAACGCTGCTCGCATGGAGTCACGTCAGGTCTGTAGGTGGACCTCAAAGTTAAAGATGATGCATGCTAATGAATGCGTCCAGTCTAACATTACCACACATGTCCACTGATTGTCCACTTGTCTCACAATACGAATGAAAACAACTTTAAACGTAGAGTACGATCTCCTCACCTTCATGCAGAGCACAGTCTTGGTGTGACCCTCCAGCGAGCGCAGCAGCAGGCCGCTCTTGGCATCGCGTACGCTGATGGTGCTGTCATAAGATCCGACCAGCAGCAACCGGCGGGCACCCTCCTGAGCTGTGCCCAGACAGCTCACTCCCCGCGGGCCATGGCACTCAAAAATATCCAGCTCCTTCAAAGTCTAACAAAGACACATTTGGAGGAAATACGAGCGTGAGGACGAAGAAATGACCCAAGAAAACAGTTTTCTCCTGGTGCTTTGAGGACTCTGGTTCCAGGTCAAAACGAAGAAAGAAAAAAAAAAAAAAGAATAAAGACTTTTTTTTTTTTTTAACCCAATTAAGATGCTTTTAAGATATAACTAAATAAAAACCCAACTCACTCATGATGATTATGGCCCCTGTATGTAAATAAGCTCACTCACCTTTAGATCATAGCTGGCGACAGCTCCACTGGCGAGCCCTGCGTACAGAATATTCCAGGCTATGTGCAAACACAACACTCTGTCTGGTAGGGAGATCTGCTCCAGACATTTCTTGGACTGTAGGTGAAGAAAAATGTCTGGTAAATGAAGAGATCTAAATGTGCAAAAAAAAAAAAAAATCAACAGGCAGCATGTATTTCTAAGAAACAGGAGTGACGACAATAGGAACACAAGTGAGATTTAGAGAAAGTCATCTGGGGTAAAGCGGGGTAAAGTTAATGTTGGACGACATTAGTCAGACCATATCTATTCGGGCATTTACAAATTCAGATGACAACATGAGTGAGCATAGATTCTACACTACAGACACTATAGGTGAGAGCAGCAGCAGAATAAAGTCCTCCTCTTATAATTTCCCAAAACTACATCTACATGCACGAGTCTTTTTCTGCACGGCTAGTTTTCTACAGATATTTTTACCTTTATGCTGTAAGAGCGGATGGTCTGGTCACTGGATCCGGTGTAGAGGCGAATTGGCATGTTCGGGCGGGACGACACCAGCAGACAGTTGACTTTATTTGTGTGACCCTCAAACACTGCTTGGCATTCTCTGCTCTGAATACAGAGGGGATATATATTGCTTGTTGTTTGCGAAAAACAGGACGATCCTAATAATGGGTTAGGATGTGTAGCATATGATATTTAGCATGTGATTTATAGAATGCTCCAAGTTAAAAACAACAATGTGAACTCTCCTGAATAAGCGAGGTGTGTCGGAGGAAAGCTGGTAAAAATACAAACTTCTGCATAATGATGTGCTTTATAGAGCTTGCCTAAAAGTATGTCAGGGATGCCATCATCCGACGGTTGTTTTAAAAAACAAATTGATGGAATTTTACTTTTAAATTTCCAGCAACATACCACCAGACTGTAGGCTCGGGCTGTGTTGTCCCCTGAACATGTGTATAAGACGCCGCCGTGGACTTGCAGGCCGTGGACGGGGCCGGTGTGACTTGAAAAGGCTCCTAAAGATGGCTCATCCTCCTCAACAGACCCTGAAATGACAGCTTTTTTAGCACTTCATTCCTTCATGCAACATTTAGAAAAAAAAACAAGAGTCAAACTTCTCACCTGCATCTTTTGCCGGCATAGCTGGAGGCTGAAATTTCCTGTGGGTTCAAGAGAGTGACGTTTGTAACATTGCTTCTCATCTGAAACATTTTTTTTTTTAAATTGTTTTGATCCCAAGTGAATCTCACCTCTCAGTCTCACTTTGCTGAGCAGTCTGTGTGCCTGCAGCACTGAACTCCACGCTCACAGACCTCTGAGGAGTCTCTGGCTGAGCTGGAGAAGTTGCCTCAGGCGAGTCCTCGCTCTCCGATTCATCAATATCTATGACCTCCATGTTGGAGGCACTGACCATTTCAACAGAGTCGTCGCTCTCATTCCCTTTGTCGTACACATCAGATGCTTTCTGACCTCGTTCAGGGACAGACTTATCTGCCGCTGGCTCTTTTCCCTTGACTTGCCCTTTGCTTAGATTTCCTGCCGTCTCTTCCACAGACGAACCCTCGACTTTCTGAGCTTTTTTTACTAACATCTCTGACTTTACTCTGCCTATCACGCCCTCTATCGTCTCCTGCTCCTGCTGCCTGGCAGATAAATCAGGAGAAGTTCTGTTCACCGATGTTGAGCTCTCTGCTGTTGGTTGTTTAGCAGACGCAGCAGCTGTAGGAGCAGCTAAGTGTGATGGTCCGAGCAGCAGTCGGGGGAGCAGATCAGGGGAAAACAAGGGCACAGGCTGGTTTAGAGGGACCTGAAGTGTGTCAGAGTTACAGCTTTTGGAAAAAAGGCTAGCCTGTCCAGTTGTGGCTGAATGGCTGATTTCTTGCTTTAATGACACAACAGGCAGAGGGAGGGGTGTTGGGTGAGGCGTGGTCACAGAAGAGGTTCTGGCACATGGTTGCTGGCTCAAGGAGGTGGAAAAGGCACTCGAGGAAGGAAGAGAAGGTGCAGTAGAAGTAGGACCTGATGATGAGTTGGTGGCTCTCCCTGCTCCATTAGATGCTCCAGCATATCCTTCTGGAAAAGATTCAGTAAGATAGAGGAGGACTGCATGGAAGTTTGGAAGGATGTCTTATTCAATGCATTTATGTCTCCACTCTAACTTTGCAATGCCTAAAGCCGAATATTCTTCTGCTTCAGCCATTCTGTTGTTAATTTACTTGTGTGCTTAGGGTCTTGGGTCTTGCTTTTTTCCCCACTATTTGCCTGTTTTGAGAGCAGTGTCATCCATCATGACTTCAGTTTACTTACAATTCAGCATTTTACTTGTTATGGACACATTAAAAGATGGTAGAGATTTCATTTTCACCATTTAGAATTACACCATGTTCTTCTGGTCTCAAGAATTGCTCTTTGTAGTCGGTTCCAGCTTTGGGCATGATTAATGCCAGTCAGGACTCCATCATTAAGTATGTCCTTACCTACTGCTATTTCCAAATGGTTAACAAACTTTGATTTGTATTTCTATTTGTAACCTACTAAACCTTCCAGCACTGAAGTGTATGAGTAAGTGCACTGTACCTTGCATGCCCTGCAGGATCTCAATGCGCTTTGCTCTCAGAGTGTTGACCTCAGCTGTGAACTGAAACAGCAGAAGGAACATTGAACATAAACCTTCTGTACAAATGGATGCATGAGGAAAAGACAAGTATTTATTCTTTTTTTTTTTTCCTTTAGTGGTGGCACCTGCTGTCTCAGTAGCAAAATTCTTTGGACATCTGCGTATGCAGCTTGGAGGGCATTGCGGGCCTGAACCAGAGACTTGTCCAAATCCTGCAACGAGCGGCTCAACTCATCCTCCCTCAGAGACACCGCCAACAGCTGGTCCATCTGGTTCTGGTCTGCAAAGGGATGGATTCCATTTGGAAATATTTGTAAACATTATAGAGATGCTTGTCAGCCCTCAAATAATAAAAAAAAGGAACTTCCACATGTTGTTAGTCAGCTAAGATATTCACTTCGAAGCAAAAAATGGCTGGAAAAAAAGGGAACCGGTGCAACACATAAAAACTGTTGAAACAGATTCAGAGGGATCGTCTTTTATCATTGCAAAGCTTTCATCCCTCTTCCAAAACTTAACACCTATATTACCCACAATGCAATATGGCAGATCTCAGTGAGATCCCAGTGTATTAGGCTAAATGCAGCTCATGCCTGCACAGTAGGACGAGGTCGTTTTTTTCTAGCTGCTTGCACGTGTGGATGCAGTGATGAACTGCATCCAGTGAAAATAGTTTTCAGCAGAAATGTTACTGAGCCCATACACGACTTCCACTGTTTTTAATGCAGTATCGCCCGATGGTCCAAAGATCCAACAGATTTTTGCCTTGATCCTTCAGTGCAGAGATTTTGTAGATTTGTAGTCGTGTTAAACTACAAGCTTTTGAGCAACCACTACACCTTAATTTACCATGAGTTACGCCTCCTTAGTATAAGGACTCTTAGTTAATAATAAAAGAAATGAGTCAGAAAAATATCCGAATTACCTTGGCTTGGCTTTGTTTTCTTCTTTTTACTAGTTGATTTGTCGGACAGGCCATCATCCTGTAAGAATACAAAATGATGAAATTCCACCTTTAAATCGTATGAGCAAACTGAAGTTGCAGCTATGCTCCACAACAGAAAGTCCAACTTACAGTCACCACACTGTGTTTTCTCTTGCTGGCACTAATGTTTGCCCTTAAATCTCCAATTCCATCCTCCAAGTTGGGTTCCACTTTCACAGAGACTCTAGCTTCTGTCCCACTGCTGCAGGGGGCCGGAGCTGCATCGGGCTGCTCCAAAGATGTCGGTGTCTGTGAGTCTGCCCGAGTCTCTGTTTGACCGTCACGGGGCGGAGGAGGTAAGGTCGATTGAGAGCCTGCAGGACTTTCTGGAATCGACTCCCAGTGGAAACCCTCAGACAGAGGCAGGTCACTGTTCGGTGCAGAGTTTTCATGGTCAGTCTGACGGTTTTCCAACTCAATTCCAAACCTGTAAAACAGTGAGAAGATGTAGCTGTAACCGGGAAAGAACTAAAATCAAACACCTCACGTGATGGTGGTGCTCTTACCTGGGCGGGCCTCTTATGTCCTTCTTTTTCACGCTTTTCATGCCATCATACATCTCCTTCCAGCTCAACTTACTTCTGGCTCCTGATAACCTGTGCAGCCCATCCAGGGTTGCTTTACTCACAGCCTCCTTCTTCCCCTGAGTGGTGCACGTTTTGTGGGCAATTCGGACTTTACGGGCGTTGCTCAACTTAGGCTCAGAGGACGCCGCCTTGCCCGTGAGAGAAGTCGAGCCCTCGGCAGACAGCTGAGAGTTTGTTTGTCTCTCTACTGCTACTGAACTCTTCTCAGAGCTCTTACTGATTTCTTGTGTCTTTTTTAAAGTTGTCGGTTTTGGTTTCACAGAAGGACAAACATCAGCATGAGCTGAAGGAGCAGAGGTCTTGACCTGTGGAGCTGGCACAGCTTGGGTGGAGGTGGAGCGGCTTCTGGGGGTGGAGCCTGCCGGCAGCTCCGCCTCAGCTTGTTGGGGGGTGCTATGATCAGCCGCCCGGGCGCCTGCCTCACCGTTTTGCTTACGGGCTTCTCGGTCAGCTCTGCAGGGCTCCCTCACACCCAGCGTCCTCCTGATTTGCTTCAGCATGGCGCTGACATCCACGTCTCGTATGGGAGATGTACTGACAGATTTGTGTGCAGAGTCTGTCTGAGCTGAACAATTTGAGCTTTCGGGCTGAGAGGACCCAGTATTCACACATTGGTGGAAATCAGATGCGAGCGCTCCATTCTGAGGGAGCTGATCACTGGTGAACTCTCTATCTGCTGCATGATTATACTGACTGTTGTAATAGTAGGGATGTCTGACAGGATATGGCACCTGCGCTGGCATGTAAGCGGCTTGGTAGTTATATGCACTGTACATGTCGTTGCCAGGGTACCCACCATCATACCTCATGTGGTGAGGAGCTGATTGGGGAAACTGGTAATGAGCATAGTGGTGATGTTGATCCACTGGTCCTCCTGGCTGGTAAATTGGTCTCTCACTTTGATTCTGCTGAGTGAATTCTCCGTGGTGATCACTTCTCAACGAGTTATTCTCCTTGTTTTGAACAACCACAGAGTTGCTTCTTTCGCATTGAGCCTGCTGCTTCTGTTTGGACGTCATCGCTTGCACTTGCTTGGACTTTGCTGGTATAACTCCTTTAGATGCCACAGTCTTCGTTTTAATGGCTCCCTGCTGCATTTCCACACGCTTCCTCCCAGCTTGCTGCTTCTGCTTCTTTCTTTTCTTCTTCATTGCTTTCCTCCTGGAAACGGACACATTCAACCAGAGCATTTTTTGAAAAATGAGAAATATAAAAGAAACAAACGGCTGTCCTCAGACTCAGTGAGTAACGAACAGATGGAATTCTTACTCCTCTCTCTTGAGTGCCTTGTTTCTCTCCTTAATCTTCGAGATGCTCGCTGTGCTCAGAGTCTTACACAAAGCGAGAGGCTTCCTGTGTTTGGTCATCAAGCTCCTCAATTTCGCCTTGTGCTGAGATGTGGAGATGTGCTCGGAGTATTCGTTTAAACCCAGGGACTTTTCCTTACACGCCTGACAGTCATGAGAGGCATCCCTGTTTATGAAATGATACAAAAAAGTAAGAAATGAATTCATTTTAGATGTCAAAACCCAAACTTTCTACAACAGTAAACAGCTAAGCAAGTAAAAGAGTGCCAGATTTCCAAAAGTCACTTTAAAAACGACAATTTTATAGATGTTTTAGGCAACATTACTCTTCTTAACCTTTCAAAACCAGAAAAAATGAAATAAATACAAATCTGAAGCAAATCAGCACTATGTCAAGAATCAAAGCTTGTAAACATATTTGTGGCAAACAAACGGTTTCTAAATGCTTGTGTAGTTGATAGTTGTCCATTCTTCCAAGATTAAGATTAAGATCAGATTTATTGTCATGCAGACACATGAAATTTGTCCTCCGCTTTTAACCCATCCAGGTTGGCACCAGTTGACACACACATGCACATGCACATGGTCACACACTCAGAGACAGATGCCAACCTGGAGCGGTGGGCAGCCGTTCACAGCGCCCGGGGAGCATGGGGGGTACGGTGCCTTGCTCAAGGGCACCTCGGCCGTGAATAGGAGGTGGACTAACATCCCTCCAGCTGTCAGTTCCACCAATCATTTGGAGTGGCGAGAGTGGGAATCGAACCTGCCAACCTTCCGGTTTTTGGAAAACCGACTCTAAACACTGAGCCACGGCCGCCCAACAAAAGGCTTGTAATTTTGCATGAAATGCTTTTTTGAGATCCATAGATTTATTTCTTTTTTTTTTTTTAGTTTACATTGATGGACTGCGATAGCTTTCTCTCTTCTCTTTTTTCTCCTTTCTTCTCTCTAGCAGTAAAATGTCCAACGGGCCAAGCTTGATCAACCCACCTCTGTGCTCAACAGTTGGAGAAATGTTCTTTTCAGCAGAAAATTCTCAATCAAATATCCTTGTATTTCCAAACAACTGCATCTCGCTCTTTTCCTCATTCAGGCTCTTACATTGAGCAAAATACAAGTTAAACACTAATCACGATTGGTAGAAATGTTTCATCTTTGCGGCTTTTGTAGATCTAGTAATCTTTTACTTCCATTTGCATTAACTTTTTTACAAAAGGTGGCAAAATATTTGCATGCACTCAAGCCACACCATACCAACTGCCATCAGTTTTATCACATTGATTATCTGTGTTTTTTGTTCTTGTTTTCTTCTTTGGTGTGTGTGTGAAGGACGGATACTTACTTGCCCAACAATTTCTCCAGCTCTTTGTGATGCAGCATGCTATGCACATGGTCCTGTGCTTCCTGCAGATAACAGACACATCTTTGCAGTTTTAACTCATTTGTAATAAGTGCCAAAAATCTGCAAATTAGACAGTCGGGGGTAACAATCAAAGCCACTTACATGCTTCAAATAATACGTGCGACACAAAATACAGTAGTGTTTCTTGTCAGGCTGGGGTGAGAGTTTCCTGGGAGGTTTCTTTTTCACAGGTGTTTCAAGAGCCTTCTTACGGGGGCGTTGGACGTCTGCCATTTCTGATCAGTTGAAACAAGGACAGAGGAGATAAAAGGAGAGCCCCAATTAGTGTCTCAGCATCATATCCTCATCATATGCTTCAAGGCATTAACGTGCCTTGCGCCAGCACACTCTCAGTATGTCACATGTAAATCGGTTAAATGGTAAAAAGCAAGTTATAACCTATGAAACACAGCAAACATTGAGTCCAAAATAATAAAAGTAGGACAACGTGGTTGTCAAGCCAGCGCTCACTCAGAGGTTGAACACGTTTGAAGTTAGCTTCACAGCAACGTTGTCCACACAGACCACTTCAGTCGTCGTATGCGGCTTATCCTATGGAACAGAAATTAACCTAACGATAAAACTAGATTACTAATACCTGACAAATTTCACATGGCAACAAACCCACTGCTAAAACGCCGCCATGTTTCCCTACGTAAATTACGCCCAGTCTACGTTAGCCAATGGTTCGTTAAAGACAAAGCCGGAAGTTTTTGACGGCGACAGTAGATCTACAAAACATAGGAACGGGGCAGTTTGAGGTTCTTACAATGATTTTCGTCGTTGTAGATTTACAGCTCTGAAAGGCTGTCAGGAACCTCGCTCCGTACGGAAGGAGTTTTTGCTACAAAGTAGTTAGCTAAAGGCTAACTGTTACAAGGCGTTACAGTACCAGTGAATTTTTAGTTAAATTAAAAATAGTTTTAAGTGAAAATGTGCAACGGTTGTGTGCAGAAAGAGTATCCCGACCGGGTAAGTCGACGTTGCCGAGGAGGGACCCCACTGACTGTTTTTGACGTGCGAATGCTAACTTAATGAACAAGTTAAAGAGCTAAGGCTCACCAACTCAAACATGACACTGCTGTACCGCTTAAGTGCAAATTTTCCGAAGGATCCAAAAGAGTTCAACATGATGGCACAAGTGTTTATTTCTCGTTCAGGGTAACACTTGTCTGGAGAACGGCTCTTATCTGATGAACTACCTGGGCTGCGCCAATTGCCATCAGAGAGACTTCATGCTGATCAGCAATAAAGCCACTGAGGATGATGATGGGGAAGAAATTGTCACATATGATCGTTAGTGTCTCTTTTTGTGCTCTAAATAGGATAGAGAGACCGTGCCTTGGCATCAGATTATACAACCTAGGTCCCCCAAATGCATTGAAAGTCTTTAAAAAAGACTTTAGACAGTTGTAGTTGCATGTCAGTAGCAATAGTTTTGAGTGTCCACAAACAGTATTCCTGCTCATTGGTTGTTTCAATGTCTTGAATTTGCTGATGATAAAAATGAATTCCTAATTTCCATTTGTCTTTCCAGATGTTTGTAAAAACTGTGACCACGTCATTTCCAGGCATGAGTATACTTTCTCAGTTGTTGATGAATATCAGGCAAGTAATTGTGTCCTATTTATTAACCATGCTCAAATTTTAATACAATAAGTTGTTGGTGTAGTCTTACAGGTCTGTGTTGTGTCCTCCAGGAGTATACTATGCTCTGCATGCTGTGTGGAAAGGCAGAGGACTCCATCAGTGTGCTACCAGATGACCCCAGACAGTCCGCTCTCTTCTAGACCTCAAACGACACTCAACCTGCAGTTTTTAGATTGACTGTCCCCACCATGGACGTGATGTGGACCGCTCCCTTCGGGGCTCCAGCCACTTTTAAATCAACCATGCAAAGTTTTATCTATCTGTATGAAACGCCACATCATACTCTGTAGCAAGCTTTTAAGTTGTTCTGAAATACTGTTATGTGTGCTAACGGTAGATTTGTAGGCTTTTTTGTACACTTCCCCATGAATACAGCAAAATAATTCTGTATGTCAGTTGACAATTTAATGTAAATAAACTTTTTTTCTCCCACTATTTTTTTTCCATTTATCCATCATGCATTACATCATATACCATCAGAGCAGCTTCAGTGTATGTTAATATTAATTTTACGCTCTAGTAAAGGGGCCATTTTCCTAAGAGACAGAGGATATTTCCAGTGTTCCAACTGAGTTGACATTTAATGACCAGGAAGGCCTAAGCGATGCCACCTGTAACCTCTCAGCTCCAACTGCCCGCCACACGGTCGGCAGTCTCCGTGTCGATGTCTGTCATGGGCAGAATCAACAAGATCCGGATAAATTAAGACACCCCTCCTGTTTTTTTGGGGGTTTTTTTATGAGAAAATAAAAATGCAAGTCTTTGCTGGTCGACGTTATGATGTATTTTCATCAGCAGCGGTTCAATAAAAATACAGATGCTTCAGCCAATTAGACAAATAAATACATAAAAATAAAACCATCTGCAGCGATACTCATGCACGTTTACGATACTTAAGTATGAGTGCACTGGACATGTACATTCTAAATATGCTGATGCTTGTTGTGCGACAGATATTTTCTAGCAACATGAAAGCACACTACAACACTGATATGCCAAAAAAAGCAATTCATTGTTAAATACTATAAGTAATTAGCAGTTTTATTAAAATGAGGTCATTATGGGGCTGCATGCCCTGACTTTGTACATGGATGCTGATTTAGATATACTGCTCGTGGTGTTCTATACTATCTTAGTGTTCCTAATGTGAATACATGGCTTCTATATTTAGCAATTACCATTTCTCTAATGGTACATATATACAGTTAACATCTTCTTTTGTTTTTTTACATCCCTCAAGTATTAAACGTTCTTTTTGGTCTCATATTAGTCCTATATGGAGTTTTAGTAGAGGAGTGAAATGAGAGGTAAGAGTTGGCAATCTCAAGAGTTTCTCCACATCCAACAAATGAATAAATAAATAAATACAATTTATCATACATTTTACATTACATACAGTACATTCCCTTGGGTAAATACCATATTTACACATGCTGTCAGGGACTAAAGATGAGGCAGCCTCTCGCAACAGCTGCACAATCAGGATCAGTCATTTGTGAGAAAACGCAGTCATCGAGTCACTTTTCCAAGGCCTTTACCCTCGCAGAGCGGACCTCGCCCTCTGGAGCTGTGGCCCCACTGACCCAGCCCTGTGGCGCGGTCCTGTGGATGAGCGAGTCGAGGAGGGGGGGGGCCCGAGAGGCTGGACGGAGAGCGGCTGCGTCCCGGCAGTGTCCCGCCGTCGCGGAGCTCCTGCCGGGAAGGGGAGGAGCTTAACGAGCGCTGCAGGGACGAAGACGAGCTGCGAGGGCGAGGAGGAGGGCTGAAGAGCATCCCGCTACGGTCCTGCATCAGCTGGGTCAGGCTTGCCAGGAAGTCTGCGTCGCTGGTGCTGCTGGCACGCACCCTTAACCGCCGCCGTCTGGAGCAAAGAAGGATGAAGAGAATCACTTTTTTTCCCCTCGTGTCAGCAAATGCTTTTCAATCCATTTACTTCTCTGTGTGGCGGCCAGATTCAGTAAATTTTGTTTAAAATTAAATGACTGTTTCTATAATTCTGGCACACAGGCCACTAAAACCTTAGCATAATGATTTTTGAATGACAGAAAAAAGCATGAAGGTTTTTCAACATGCCAAACCAAGTCTGATTGGCTGATGTTATACAGTGTTATGCAGTTATACATCCCTAAAAACAGTTTTTGTTGTGGTAGACACATTCACTGATACTGAAAGTAACGATATGCGCAACAATGTCAAGTAGTGCTGACACCCTAACTTTAACACTCACATATATCTGTTTGACTCTGAGAAATGAAATTGTTGCTTAAAGGAACAACCAAGCCAGATGTGATACAACATAATGGACAGGATCTTAACAAAGATGGTGTTTCCACATAACATTGTCATTGGTATCCAAGTCAGAGAGACAGAAATGCTAAAGACAAAAGAAATAAGAAACATGTTCTTCTAAGAGGGGAGAGACCTAATGCAGACTGGTGAGCACAATTTTATTCACTCAAGTTCACACTGTTGTGGTTCCCTCTATTGTTAAGCCCCTCAATCATTTCTTAGAGTTCTAGAAATAGTTCTGTACATTATGTATGTTCAAAGAAATGGTGGAAAGCTGACAAAAAATATGAAATGAGCTAAATATTTGGCACTGGCATGCCATTACAAACTAATGCGAGCAGTTTCTCTGTATCTGAGGCTGTCATTAAAATAAACGCTCAGGTCTGATACGCCCTGATGCTGCTTTTGTAAACATTACACAACCTTGCACAAACATCCCTGAAAGAGGTGACACAGCCCAGACTGAACATAAACGTCAAGGCTTTCTCCGTAGAAATGATTTCCATGATGTTGTCAGGTAATTCTAACAGCAATCAGAGCCTGGCAGGTGAAAATACAAGCTCGGCCGTGGATCGGCTGCTAGAGCTGTTGAATTCAACCGGATGGTCAGCGGGAAAACTTGCCGAAGTGTCTCTGAGAAAGACACTGAACCGCACATTGCCCCCGATAGGGTAATTAGTTTGGGATTGTAGAGATAAAGTACTGCATACTGTACTAAGACTGTACGTTTACATGTATATTAGAAGCGCTCTGAGTGTCTACGTGAATGCACAACACATGGAAAGGACTCTGTAGAACCTATACAAAGTTAAAAGTGCACCATGTACGTCTGACCCATTAGATCACATCGCAGCAGTCGCTGTTTGACCGTAAAGATTTTTACGCAAAAAAAAGGGCCCAAGTTGGAGGAGAAAAATTAATGAATTTTTTAATTCATTTCCTTTTAATACCACCAGCGGTGCAGCACACATACCTGTTATCCACACATGGGCGGGTAGGTGGCTTCCCAGGAGGTGGTCGAGGCAGAAACCTGCTCCCGAGCTGCTCCGGTAGAAACGAAGCACTCATGGGACGTGGGATCCTACTTTTACTCCCCGACGAGGAGGACAAGGACAGAGGGTCTTCACCTACACAGTCGGACCTGGAAACTCGCTCGGAGGTCAACCTGTCTCTCGGCAGAGCGCAGGGCAGGTTGTCGCAGGACAGAGATGGAGAAGGTGAGTGTGTGGGGGAGCCGGGGGCCGGACTGCTCCAGCGATGTCGCCTTTCCATGTTCAGGTCCCTGCTTGGAGAGTCCAAGGGGTTGCTGGGATCTCGTACGGGGATCCGACTCTGTCTCGGGGAGGAGGGAGAGTCTTTCCTCCTGAGCAGAGCTGGAGGGGGGGAAGAGGAGACGGTGACTGTGCTCTCCACAGCACCTCCTGCTGTGTCAGCCTGAGGCTGCTGATTCGGTTCTGAAGAGCGATCGGGAAGACCGGAATCACTTTCTGGGTCTCTGTCGTTGGTCAGCTGAACAATGGGGCCTTTGGCTGGGCTTAATACTGGGGCCAAGTCCAACCTTCTCCCATCCTTCAAGCTTTCCTCTTTAAGTTCCTCCAGTTTACCAGATGGTTCCTCTAGTGTTACTGCATCGCTCCTCTGTGCAGATGACTGTGGCACACCGCTGGAAGACTAAAAGGAATTCATTGATTATTTAAGGGCAAGCAGATCTTTAATGTTTAAAAAAAAAAATGGTAGGGAGGACGTATAAGACAAACAGCAACGTCACTTAACCTGATAGTTAAGTTTCTCTTTGATTTGAGCATCTGGCATTATGAAGTTTAAGAGAGGAAGCTTTTCCTCAGAGGAATACGGTATGAACAGTTATCAGGCATTAAGATTTATTACGTCAAGTTTTCCCAATCCATCAGTCTGTTTTTTAACTTCTACTTCTCTTACTGCTGTGGGTTTTTTCAGTTCTGGTTGTGTTATGGCGTTTTTTTATTTATTTATTTATTTTTTTTAAAACACCTTGGGCATTTGTACACTTCACAGTTGCAGTTCGGGATTAGAGTGTCACTGCAGGACAGCGGGTTCCTGGTAATGCTTCTTTCAAGTCTTGTGATGTTGCACAGTCTCTTCTTGATGTATTTTTGGCCACGTCTTGACTATTTTCGTCAAAACAAGTGCTACATTTCTCTGGCATGCCTTGGCTTTTAAAGGTCAGATTTCTTTGATGGCTGCTTTCATCTGACGTGAGCTGCCCACCAGTTGCATATTCATCATTTAAATCATGTTTGGATAAACATCCCCTGAGAAATACTTTCATCATCAATATTGGCATGTAACTGAAAATAAGCTGTGGAGTCGACCTTGGGTTCCGATGGTTTTGTACAGTTTACTATCACAGTGCTGCTCACAGTACTTAAACAAATCATTTTTGTTACACCCACCTGGTCCATCTGGGGTCTTCCCATGATGACTGAAGGCATTTGTCCCAGCATCCCCGGCAGCCGCCGGTGGCCCAGTAACCACGTGCCAGGCATTGCCATCTGCGACAAGACAGGGCTGCTGGGCACAGCAGGACTCGTCTGGCCCTCCTGCGGCTCAGAGGACTGCTTCTCAGCTTCAGCAGTAGAGCGAGTCCCAGGCTTGTCTTCATGCTGGGCTCCTGCTGGAGGCTTGCTTCCTCCTGAACCACTGCCTTGCTCCAACTCCAGCATCACCCACTCCTGAGAGTCTCCCTCATGGGGCACGGGGCTGAAGTTTACTGCAACAAAGCCACTGCTTGCTGCGCCCTCCTCTGGGTCGGGAGTTGCTGTGCCAGAGTGCTCCTGCTGCCCATGTTCCTTCTCAGGGATGCACTTCTCCCCAACGTGGGAGAGGACGGGACGCTGTTTGCCCAAACTGGAAAAAAGGGATTAAATGCATTAAAGATGAGCTTCTGTTTGTTTTAAAAATTCAGATTTTGTTTATTGTAATTTACAGAGCACTAACTAGGCCTCAAGGAAGCGTTCTATGGTGGGCTTGGGTTCAGGTGCAAGCCTCTTTTCGAATGCCAAGCTCTGGCTGTGCCTCATCCTCCGGAGCAGCGGTGCAGCCCGGTCCAAGAACATGGTCTCTGATCGCACCCTTCTAGGTGAACTCTGTATGGAGCCAGTGTTTGGACTTTGGTTCCCCTGATTCTGACTGTGCTCATCCTCACTCACCACCTGAAAAAAATAAATGATGACATGGCTTAAAACACTGAAATAATGGAGCTGTATCACAGAAAACTGTGGAGAGACACCGACCTCTTTGAAAACAAAGCCAGGCATGGCAATTTTGTCCAATAAACTTAAACCTATGCAGAGATTCCATGGTAATGTATTCAGGACTCCAGGGAAATTAACATAT
The DNA here is from genome assembly GCF_027942865.1 of Odontesthes bonariensis. Taxonomy (NCBI): domain Eukaryota; kingdom Metazoa; phylum Chordata; class Actinopteri; order Atheriniformes; family Atherinopsidae; genus Odontesthes; species Odontesthes bonariensis. The sequence goes on from NC_134529.1 coordinate 10,918,942, forward strand.
ATGTGTCTCACTGCACACAGCAGTTACATTAATATCACAGCAGTATCTAACAGCATCCTTTTGAGCATTTACAGTGAACTACATCCCGCTGACCTTCCTGAACACCGGCTGCGCAGGTTTATGGTTCCGGTTGCGGTCCATCTCTTCCCATACATCTGCACCAGGGGTGGTCGGTGTTGGGATGGGGGGGCAGTTGTCAGCATCACTGAGGCGTTCCCCTTGAAGGACATCCTCAGTGTTCTCTCTCTGCAGCTCGCCTGGCAGCACTGAAGCATTGGCCATACTGTGGAAGGGAGGAAAGGTCACCCTGCAGCTCATTTTCACAACACAATTTAGAGCAGTGATTTCACAGGGATCTCTGACTGTGCAGATTTACAGCCTTAAAAAAAAAGCTCTATATTGGAACTCATATCCAACAGAGTGTGAAGAAAGCTTGAAGAGCACAAGTGAAACTGCGACAACTGCCTACAGCAATTTAAAAACTAAAGCCCTGAATGTAAATAGCGATAGCTTTAAATACCCGAGGTAAGCTGGTGTGAGGCGAGTGAGCTGCTGAGCAGTGGTTGCTGCGGCAGTGATGGTCAGCATATCCTCTGAATCACATTTCTCCCAGTCATAGGGGTCATTCTCCAGGACATTGTGGTTCTTCATGGCCTTGTCAAATACTGACATCAGGAGCTGCCGTAGGGAAAAAGAGAAACGCATGCATCAGCATTTGATAGTTGGAGAGGAATAAACAGAATGCAAAATACTTCAAACAAAACAGTTTGAACCTGATAGTCAGGCTTAGTGAAGTAGTCCAAGGCCAAGATATGATCCAGGAAAGTGCTGAACTCTAAGGGAAGGTGCTTCAGCATGAGTCGATTGTCATATGTGTCTTTTAGATTTCCTACTTGTTCCTGAGACGAGCGGGGCAAAAAAAAAAGCATGTGAGCCGATGACCTCTGTAAGAATTACAAACTTAAATCCAGTAAGTCATAAAAGCACATACTTTGTCTTTAATTTTCCTCCAGGGAAGCTGCCCAACCATGAACTCAACCAGCATGTAGAAGAGGGACCACAAGTCGTCATGACGACCCATCTCCTGCAGATTCAGACGCACAATTGGACAAGAAAAAGGTAATTTACGAGTTAATGACATGGGGCATGCCAAGAACAACCAGTTCTAGTTGAATGTTTGGACACAATGGGTAGGTGAATATAAATATAAATGGCTAGGTGTGTCCAAGCTTTTATCTGGTACTGTATACAATCCCAGAACCTTAAATTTACTATCATGCCCAGTGTTTCAACATTTACACGCAAGGTGCTCTGAAACTGAAACAGAGCTCCAAATGAAGAACTGACTTATGTGCACTCATTGCTGAAGATCTTTCTCTTTTTTTCTTTTTTTTTTAGTTTCCGAGCTCACAACAACACACCCATAAAGTCTCAAACAGCAGCAATTACCTTTCATACACTGCAAACAATGGTGGGAGGCTGCTCACCTGCATACATAAACAACACTAAAACCACTGCCAGGTAAAGTGAGTAAGATTAATCATTTCCTGAATCTTAGTTTGATCAAGCAGCAGCAGAATGTGCCAGAAAAACCCAGATCCACAGCTGCCACACCCTGAAATCCACAAAAATCTGACTACCACCAACATCCCAGAGACAGACACCACACGATGCCGCCAAATGTCTTGTTTACGTGCCACAACAGGTTAGAGCTGTTCCGGAGGTGTGAGGGAATCTACAATATATTAGGAAGTTTGCTTTAATGCTAGGTGCATGACCATGGTCGAGGCTCACCTTATTCTTGTGGGCATTGATTGAAGCGTATCGCACAGTTCCTCTGAAACCTGCCACAGGACGAGGCTGAAAGAGAATAGAAATTTAACTGAATGGGAAGCAAGGGACTGCTGGGATAGGCTCCAGTCCCCCCGCGACCCGACCAACGGATTAAGCGGGTATAGAAAATTGATGGATGGATGGATGGATGGAAAGCAAGTGCTACAACAGAAACTGAAACACATATTACAGATCTCTATCAATTGGGTATTAAGGCCCAAAATATTTCAGGTACATTTGCAACAACTATATAAAAGGAAAAATAATTAGCTCTTTGGCTCCTGAACAGATTTCAGCTCTGATGTTGCATAATGACCTGCTGTGGTCGCCTACTTTTCGGTGTCAACCTTCTAGATAAAGCCTTTAATAACCACCAGATTATCATTTAAAACTATTTCTTAGAAGTGACTTGCTAAATTATTTTGATTGAAGAAGCCAAAACAATGCTTTAGAGAAGCTGGTACAGATTACTTACTGGACGGACTTCTTGATTGGAGTTGGTAAACTGACGGGCCAAACCAAAATCAAGCATATAGCAGCATCTGCAGGTACTGGCGAGCCTTCCCATTGCAAAGTTTGACTACAATGTGAACAAAAACAAGTGTAACTCTTCATGACATCGCATGTTTAAGTTGTATTTGATTGAGAGAAGCAATTAAAAGAATCCAGTTAATTACACGGAATTTACAAGGAGGTTACATGTCACCTACAGGTCAACTTACCGGCTTAATGTCACGGTGCAGGAAGCCCACAGAATGGATGCTTTCAATGGCCTCTAAAATCTGCCTGCCAAGTCTCAAAGTGGTGGAGATGGAGAAGGTGCCGCGGGTCATTGTTCTCCGCAAGTCTGCCAAGTTCCTCCCCTTTCAGAAATCGAGGTTGTGCGTTACATTCATGATGCAAAGTAATGTGCAGTTGGAGGCGAGTGAAAAACTGGACTGGCACCGACTGGATCTTACCTGGAGCTCCATCACCACATAGTTGAAGCGATCATTCCTGCCACAGCCAACAAAGCGACACACGTGGTCTTTACCTATAAAACAAAGATTTACAGTTAGATTGTCTGATCACTGCCTTCTTCACACTTCATATAAGACTAAATCTTTATTTTACAGATGATTATATTTGCAGGAGATTTTTTTAGTCATATTGTAAACACAAAAACTGATTACGTGAATTAATTTAATCATAAGTGAAGTAATTAAGCATTTAGGACACAAAGTTGGAGATATCTTTTTATTTTGTGGAGCAGGGGAACCAGTTTGACTGGAACAAAGACTAAAGCTGCTTACATCTGTAAAATTGCATTTGTTTTTAGAAATGTTTCCATGTAGCAGCCTGAAAACAGTTTAATTTCATCCATCATTTGTAAATCTTCTGCTGCTATGATTAGTGGGACCAGCTCTGAGGATTTAACTTCTGAAATTAAACAGACTGCAATTCAAAGAAATTATCCTCATTTGGTTGCAAAGCCAAATACAACTGCAATGCCGGGGAAACATAATGGTTTTAAACTAATGTATAACTAACAGAGGCATAAAATGAACAGAGAAAACTGCTGAATGGTTCATCACGACCAGAGAAATATGCTTCGGTTTCTGTCTCAGTTCAAGAGCAATCGCAACACTCACCCTGCAGCTTCTTCAACACCGCCACCTCCATCTTGAGCACCTGTTTGGGTTGTTGAGCCGACTCCACCTTTAAGGCAACAGTGGCCTGGCTCAGCTGATCCAGAACCTCATAGATCTCCCCAAAGCCACCTCCGCCGATCTTCCTCACCTGAAATCGAGGTGATAGTCATTCCAAAGCCTGTGTAGAGCAATGAGCTTTGATTTTTCTCAGAGTTGTGATTTTGTGATGCCTCTTACTAGAGAGAAACTTACCACTTTCCACCTGTCTCTGACCACATCTGCTACTGACAGGATGTCTGTGTGCTCTCCAGCCCCACTCATCCTGAGTGATCTCAGCTACAGCCTGCACCTGGCATCAGTTTCGCAAGCACTTCACTGAAAACAAGCAGGAGATCCTAAATATTCACAGGTTTTCTCTCTCATTACAATGCATACTTCATGTTGCTTAGCCTGCAGTAAGTGAAAAGAGCCAACACTGATGTGGTTTTCCCATTACTGCTCTGGCAGACACATGTGGACCGTTTAAACGGCACCTCACGTCTCCAAGGCTGATTTAAGACGTTAGCTAGCTGACAGTCAAATGATAGCAGATTGCACCATTTGAATTAAATTAAAGGGAAACCCAAACACAACGTAGCTAGCGTAGCGCAGCGGGAATCACGAACCACACATGACTATCAAGTGGTCGATAAGGATAATCCGTTAAGAAGCTAATCGTGGTAGTTGGCGGAATTCAATGCGGCAGCTCCGGTGGTCCTGTTAAGGAGCTAATTAGCATGTTTCCCAATGGATAACCGATAAGCGGCAAACCTCTCTGGCCTCTTACCTCGCTTCGCTGCACCTTTGCAATACCAGGTAGAGAGTAAAATCCAAGCTGTCCCCATGCCCCCAATCTGCTCCGAGCCAGGCAAGTCATTCCAAGCAGTTGTTTAATTCAGAAATTGAACAGTGGTGGTGGACCATAGCTAGCAGCTAGCTACCGTTAGCCAGCTAGCTGCTTGTGGATGGGGAAGGATGCCCCCTGCGCTTCCTCACAGGCTTGTTGTTGACGTCACATGGTTCGTGTCTCCTGATTGATCCGCAAACTCCTGCATCCTCGACACTGGTGTTTCATTGCGACTTATTATTGCATTCACCAGCAGCATTTAATGTGATGGCGCATAAATACAGCGAGAGGCATCCGAGTAGCAAATTGTCGTGCCCCTCATAAACCTTTTAACCTCCCCGGCACCCTGCATCACCAACACGACCACCGAAACACACATTTCACACGCCTTTTAGTTTTTTCAATGAGGAAATGTCCCCACCAGATTGCAAGTAAAACTTCCTCCCTGGCCTTGTAAGTCTGCTTTAAATGATTTTTTTGTTTTATTCGGGTTTACAGTTCCTTTAATGCAGCCAAATAACTGGACTCATAGGGCTCTAAGGCTGAGAGGAGGCTCGTGAAGAGCATCACAATTAGTTGTGCAAGTCATTTTGGAACGTGTGTACATGATCTATCCTCTACGTTTTTATCTTGAGCCATTTTTGTTTTCTTTTAAACATTTTTCCTGTAATTTTGCAAAGAAAATACAACCATTCAAGAAGATTGGCACACTCTGCAAGACCCCGTGACATATAAGAGCAATGATTTGCAAATAATTTAAACCCAATATTCAATTGAAAACATGATGACATTACATCAGGTGTTAAACCTGTTTTTTCTTTCTTTTTTTAAAATATATGTGCTATTTAGATTTTTATAAAAGGTGGGACTGCTGTTTAGTAGTTTAGAAAGAAAGGTGTATTCCCAAATTAAATTTCAGCTGCTTTGTAGTCTTTTACCCATTTCATAATTCAGCAACTCTTTTCAGTATCAGTCACAGACTAAATTTGGTGTTTAAGGCTTTGAGAGAGGCCATTTTAGCACCAGGACTCCTACTCATGCATACATGTAGACACATGTGCCCTTACAGATGTGCAAGTTATCCACACCATGTGCACTAATGCACCCCTACAGCATCAAGTACAGGGCCGTAGCCAGGATTTTGGAATAGGTGAGGTCCATGATGCGCGCACAGCGCGCCCCGAAATTTTTACTATATATATATATATATATATGTTTTAAATTATATAGTTTTTAATATATAGCCTACATTTATGTATATGTACAATATATATTTATATTTTTTAATGTATTTATTAAATTACAGGTCACACAAGAGTTGTATTGTTTAAATGTGTTTTAATTGTATAAACCAGCATTTCATTTTTTAAATGTACTGTACTAAATTTACATCTTTTTATAGTACACCATGTTTTTAATGTTCATATTTTATGCAGCTGATGGTGTCAGTAGGTCTTTATTTTTCTCCACTAACCAAATGACGGCTTCTTAAAAACAGTGACTTATCAAATTGCTTCACAAAGTTGTCAAAGAAGACATCATAGCCTACTCATAACTCATTATGCATAGGCTACTGTTTTAAAACTGTTGGCTTTGTTGCGCCCAAGTGCTGCGCTGCGCAGGCTTAATCACTTGCGATGTCTGCTGAATTGCGTTCTCTTCCACGAGTCGCACCACTCCGCTCGCACAGTCTTTTTCACTCACACAGGCAAAAACGAAAACAAAGCCCATGGATGTTAACCACAATCTGCAAAGCACGTTTCACAGAGGTTTTGAGGTTTTTTATGTTTGATTCAGTTGGGCATTTTTGGCGGTCCAAAAAAAAAAAAAAAAAAAACCTTGGATGAAATAAGGGAGGTCCAGGCCTCGCTGTCCTCTAATGTCGCTACGGCCATGATCAAGTATGCTGGCTTTTGACCTGTGGGAAGCTAACATTTTGATTGGTCCTTCTCTTCTTTAGCCTTGAAGATGCAGCATTCATCATTTGAAAAATAAAATACAGTCTTTATCGGTCAGATCTCAGATCAACTTTCCAATTCTGACCTGTTGACTAATGACCTGCAGTTGCTCCTCTCCCAATTTTTTTTTCAAAGCGTGTTTGTATCAAATCAAATCATAAGTGAACTTAACAATAAATTTAAGAAAAAAGTTCAGAACTACAATATCTGATGTGTTGTCGTTCTTTTGTTTAATTTAAATATAGCTCATGAATAATAAGAAATTAAGGGCCCACCCATCATATAACAAGAACTTAAATTCATGACAGCACTTAAGTTCAAATATAGTGTTGTACCTCAGTGAGGTGACAGAAACCGATAGGCCTTGAGACTGGTTTCTAAAGCAAGTTAATCCCCCAACAAACCCAATTTTACATCCTGCTGCTGCAAAAAAAGAAACCCCCCAAAAACTGTTAATGCAGCTAATTTCCCCTGTCTAGTAATAGCTGTACTTTAGGATTAATGTTTTAATGCTCACTTTTTGAGATTGTGTTAACGTTTTAGGTCATGCATAATAAAATACATTGTGGCTACCACCCATTTGATGTGCAGTGAGTTGGAAAAACCCAAGATGGTTGCAGCAAAATTGAAAGTCAACACTTTGAAACAGCAGTCCACCAGCCAATGGACGACATCAGGGTGGCAACGTTCATCTTTTTCACTGTCTATGAGTACAATCAGTAACGTAGAACCCACTGTTGATTAAATATAAGGAATCTGAGCATTATGTTTAAGACTTCTAGATGAAAGACACTGTGAAAGTAAAGAACCCTTAGATTTTATTATTGTTGTAAACCTCCCTTTAAATGGATGAAATGTTGCAGATAATTTAAATCTAGTCAGGGAAATAACCTCTAAACTCATGGAGCATTTGGATTGAATTTAAGGGTCTTTCATAAATAACGTGAAGGGAGGAGCTGCTTGAATTTGACCCCACCATGTGGAAACTCCCGGCCGCAGCCTTGATTCTACCCAACGACGACCCGCGTCCGTGTGCTTAGTCTCCGCATCCGCGTCAGCGAGTAGAGCAAAACAAACGTACACGGATACGGCAATGGGCGTGGTCAGACAATCGGATTGGATAACAGGATGTGAGTTGAGCTGTTTTGGGGTGAGGCGCTGCGTTTGTGGTTGCAAAACTTTCTGAGCGATTGCGCAGTTTCGCAGTGTTTAACACGCTCCGGACAAACCCAAACAGCAGCTTTTTGCTCAGCAGCAACTTGGAAATCTGAGAAAATACCAGCGCAGGCCGCAGCACGGCATCGTTTTCACACTTTCACCGTCTCCGTGTGTGGTTTACCCGTTGCTGCGAGGGGGGAAAGTTGTGGACATGTTTTCCTGGAAGTGAACAGTTTTACGGATCCAGTGTGCAACGTTGTAACTACAGCTTTAAAAAGGCTTTCGATCCCGCCCGGACCCTGGAGTACCTTTTCGTGGGTCTGTTAGGTCGCCTGTTCGCCATATTGCGCGCAGTGAAACTCGATGGAAAGTTGTCAGAGTTATGACATCTGCTGCGCACAATCCCTTCATGGAGCTGCATGCAGTCGACTTTGATCGAAACCAAAGTGACTCCATGGAGCTGTTCATGGAGAACTCTGTGCACCATTGAAAAGGTATCTAAACTGTCTAAGTAATGTTCACTGATCTGTCGCATTGATTAACAACACTTGGCTCCTCCGAAGCTTCCTTATTGCTTTTTTTGTAACATTACATTACTGGCTATCGCTCGGGTGATTGCACGAGCCCCTTCGTTTCCTGTATTTCTTGTTGTGCCAAATGGCAGCTACGCTGTGCGTGTCTCCTTGTTGCAGTTGCCTGCTGCCCCAAAACCTCGGCTTGTAATCTGCTCTCTGCACGCACCTGGACGTATATATCGAAGTAATGGCTTCCTCTGCTCTACTTAATCATTTCACTTTACAGAAAGGGCTGTCTGCTGGTGTAGGCCTCAGTTTCCTCTTTGCTTCTGGCGACTGCAAATCGATTTCAAATTCTTCATGCTTTTCCTCTAAAAACAAATGTCTGACCTCTCTGTCATAAGGTCTGGCTCCCTAAAGAGGATGAGAAGAATGGACAGCGGACCTCAGATTTGACTGCTGGAGGAGGGCTGCATGTTCCACACCCTGCACTTTCCTTTGGGATTTATGTTTCCTCCCAGTTACCTCTGTGAACACAATTAAAGAATTTCTTGACCCCGGGCAGAGAAAAGCACACTACAGAGGAAGCAACCAAGTTTGCATGCTCAAAGACCCAGACTAAGAGCTTTGACGTCAATATTTTCTTCTCTTATTGAATTACTATGAGTCTTCCTTCTGAAGTTAATACTGACAAGAGTAAGCATCAGACTGCAGCTATGAAAGAGGCTGTGCAGCGTTCAGGTGATGTTTATTATGGTATGGGACCTCCAGCTTTAAAGCCAAGCCACAGTGACCCAGTTAGTAGCTCGGGTGTCTATAATCCCGAGAAAGGGCCCCAAAGTCTTCCGCACTATCAACAGGGTGCGCAAGTAAAATGGTTGCAGGACCCCACACCGGCGTCTAACTGGTCACAGGAAGCTCCAATGGCAGCCTGGGGGCAGAATTTCGGCCCATACGTGAGTGGGGTGAACGTCAGGGGTCAGATGGCCTTCCACAAAGGGGTTCATGAAGCTGTCGCTATGCCGATGGCAGGTGAAAACCAGCTGCCAGCACCTGTGGATGTTTACAGAGATGCCACCCAGGCTCAAGCTCAAGGGAGGGGACTTGAGTGGGATCAGCATACTGCCGCTGCAATGCATCAGGCTAAACTACAAGCTTATCAACACGGCCACACAGGCGTGGAGCTCCAGGGCCAGCCGCATGTGCCACCCCACACCTTGCAGGGGCCCATGCTGCAGCCCTTCCAGACCTCTTTTAGACCTAACAAGCAACAGTTCCCACCCGGATACTACTCTGTTTTCCCGGGAAGCAAGCCGATGCCGAACCTGGCCTACGGCGAGCAGCCTAAAACGCAGCAGCAACTTCTTCACCAGATGAAACATCAACAAATCCATCATCACCAACAGCAGCAGCAACAAGAGCTGCATCAGCAGCATCAGCTTCGAATGCAGCAGCAACATTTGCAGCAACAACAACAGCAGCAGCAGCAAATCCAGCAGCAGCAGCAAATGCAACAGCAGCAGCAGATGCAGCAAATGCAGCAACAGTATCACCAGCAACAGCTACAGGGGCGACAACAACAAATTCAGCAAATGCAGCAGCTGCAGCATCAAAATGTGCCACAGCAAGAAACGGCACAGGCCCAAGGACAGCCAAAACAACAGCAGACCCAAAACTTTGGAACTTATCAGTCTCCCGAGCCTCGTCCACCTGACACTGGGGCTAAAAAAGAAGACGCCCAGTCAGTGGAGCTGCAGCTGCAACCGGAGGCTCAAGCCAGGGATGCACCAGCTGTACCCGATCCATGCCCCGAGAAGGTCACCACGAATCCTGCAGACGCAGCACCAGCTGCCCCTCGTCGCTCGCGTCGCCTCTCCAGAGAGGGGCAGTCCCCACTGGGTCCCCCTTCGACAAACATCTGGTCTCAAGCCTCCAAAGAGCCATCCCAGAATGGAGTAGCCGGTGTGCCACCTGCGAAAGGAGGCGAAGGCCAAGCAGCAACTGGGGGGGTCATCCAGATCACCCGTAGGAGAAGGAGAGCATCCAAGGAGATCAACTTGGAGACTCTTGCCCAGAAGGCATCAGAAATGGAGTCCCTGCCTGCTAAAACTGCCAAGGTAAAAAAAAAAAAAATAAATAAAAAATCCCCTCATCACACTGCTGCTATACCTAATTTATTATTAACCACAGCACAAATATAGTGAAACAACAATTTAGACACTTGCTTATAAGAGTGAATAGCAAAGGTTCGTAGTTATGCAAGTGAGAATGAGTTTTCTCTTCTGGTGGGGGTTGACAATCTGCTGTAAAAAAGAGGAATAGCTTTGTTTCTATGCAGAACTTCCCTATGGTTTACAAAATCCCTTTCTTGCGTCTGTTTACTCGACTCCTACAGCTGTCGAGTCCCAGCTATTGCAGGCTGTTTTACAGCAACGCACAGTCCTACTCTGCGCTGCAGAATCTTGCACCACATTGTGCTGCAACCAGTAATATCAGCTGTAATTCAAGATTTCCCCTTATGGATTTAAAACACACCGAGGATATCATTTTTGTAAGAAAGACGATACCCTCGTTACTAAGGATTTCTAACGTTTACATTGGAGGTGGCACACCCACTGAGAGATTCTTCTAGATTTTCTCTGCAGATTTTTTTTTTTTTTGCACAGACTGTAAATACAGGGACATGAAGTAAGCAGTCTTGTTAAGAGACATATTGTAGGTTTTAGTGCAGAGTGTGCAGGGTGGATGTACAGTCTGGAGCAGCTGCAAGTCTGCACACCTCCACATTCCTCAGGCCTTTCACCAGTCATTCAATGGAAGAAGGGAGGGGCCGAGCTGTCAACCTGCATGGCTACACGTCTATTCTTCCCAAACAGGTTTAATGTTGCACTTCACAGCCCTGAGCTGCTGTTTTGTGGTTAGCGAGCAGCACTTTTCTGGGTCAAGAGACAACATTCAGATGTGTTTTTCTTTTGCTTTGCCTCAAATGTAAATCTTAAAACCGATTCATACTTTTCACTGCCACCAGTGGGATTTAGGATTGCTGAAAACTGTATTTGCTAAACCAGAAGTATCAGGGTGCAATTTTCTGAGCGACTACAGTAAATGTGCACTCAAGCAACAAGGTGGTTCATATGTTTATACGGGAAAATTGGGATCCTTGTTTTGCATTTGACAAAGACTTTCAACTTGTTAAACCAGCAGTTGAATTGGGATTTTTAATTCTCAACTATAACATTAAAAGTTTATATTATTTCCCAATTTTTTTCAATATTCAGTTTACAAAAAAATGAAGGAGCCAGTCCTTTAATATTAGATTTTAACTTGCAGTCTTGTGCCATTAAGAACAACATACTGAGAGTGTTTTTATTCTGGAGGAAAATGAATCACAGTTGTTGTGTGTAGATGATGTGCACTCAGCCCATCTTCCTCTTTTTGTTTCTCACTCCCTCTTTTAATTTTCCCCTCCACTTCCCTGACCCCCCCACTGACTTTCTCTCTCCCGTTTCTTCTCATCTTCTTTTGATTTTGTGTCCCAGCAGGAGGATGGTCCCCCCGGCAAACAAGCCGCCATCGTGCCCCTGGTTATCCCCGTGTCTGTGCCTGTGCACAGGAGCCCAGCAGATAGCCAGGGCTGCTGGGATCAGGCGCGTCTCGGTCAGGGCGAGCGCTCTGCAGGAGAGCCGGACCGCAAACCTTCCGTCATCGTGGCTCGTCGGCGGTCCCGCCGAAACTCTGCGTCTGAGAGTTTTGAACAGGTTTGTTCTCGGAGGAGGAAAGATGTGCATTGCTTTCAGAGTGGGGAGGTATTTGTTTACAGAGTTTTTAAAGCTGCTCCACAAACAGACCTGTAACCGTTATGCACATCCAAGTACTTTGCTCAGCTACAACATTAAAACCTCACGGCACACAGCATCTCAGATACAGATTTACTTCAGTAGGATTTCCAATCTGAGACTAATGCAGAGCATCACACCGTCTCTGCTTGCTTGCTTTCTTCTCATAGTGCACACTGCTGCCAGCTTTTTCTCAGCTAAATGATGCATCCATCCAGCCGTTGACGTGATGTAAAGGAATAGATGACTCATTAGGCCAAACAATCTTTTTTTTTTTATATGATCCGTGCTCCAATTCTGTCAATGAAATGCTCATTAGAGGGTCTTTCAGCTGTGAGAAGGTGTTGTAAGTGGCACTCTGACTGGCAAGCTGTGAAGCACTATATGTTCTGACACCTTTTCAGCAAAGCCAGTGTTATTTTTTTTGTACTTTAGAAGTCCTTCTGTGGGATAAGACCAAAATGACCAGCCTTCACTCCTTCACAGTGAGCTTTAGACTCCCATTAGCCCTGCCGATGGTTTTGCAGATGTCCTTCATTTGTCCATATTTGTTATGTACCAACCAAATGCACTTATCACAGCTGGGTCCATGTCAAAGTCACTCTGATCAGTCTTGCACATTTCTGTTTGCTCTTTAACAACTTCAACCTCAAGAACCGACGCTTCACTGGCGGCTTTATATATCCACTCCTCCACAGATGCCAAGGGAGATATTCAACTTCAGCTGTCTGTGGTTTTAATGTTGTGGCCGATTTCATGCTCAGCTGTAGATGAAGAAAGCAAAAAGTGTAACTTTTTAAAATAAACAAAATGGAGATGGGATTTGACGATAACATGCACCTTCGATCCTTCTTTCATTCAGGATGGGGAAAACGATCCAGGATTGGATGAAGAGGGAAAAGCTAAAGTAAAGCGCCGGCCTCGTCCTGAGCCTCTCATCATCCCTCTTCCCAAACCATCCACCTTCATCGCTCCATCTGTCTACTCCAGTATCACTTCCTACCAGAGTAACCTACGCTCTCCTATTCGCCTGCCAGACAACCCTCATGCCCTGCCGCCGTACACGCCTCCACCCATCCTGTCTCCTGTGCGAACGGGCACAGGGCTCTACTTCTCCACCTTCCTCACCAACATAGCTGTAAGCAACCAAATCCTGCCACCTCCGGCCACACCAAAGTCTGCAACACGCAGCCTGTTGCGCTCCTGTAAGTCATGGTTGTTGCTTCGGGTCTTGTGCACTTATAGTTTTGAAAAAGTAAAGCTTTTCCAGATAACGTAGAAGTTTTTATCATTTGTATCTTACAGCAAGTTCAGAAATTACTCCTCCAGTCTTGCCTTTGATCACTGATGCCACACCTGTGAGCCTTGAACCGTGAGTACCACTTCATCCATCTATAGAGGTTCCCTTATTAGTGTTGCTTCATAACTCCAAGCTTTGCATTGGCGTCCAGGCGTATCAACATCGGGCAGCACTACCAAGCAGAAATTCCGGATTTGCAAGAACCACTTTCCTCCCAGTTTGACCAGCACAAAGCTGACCTGGTTTGGCTTCCTAAGGATTACTCCAGCCTAAAACATGGTGACCAGGAGAGCAGTTAGTGTCTCGCATATCATGCATGATCAGCTGACTGCTGGTTTCTTTATTCTGTACGAGCTTTTCTCCCCAACTTCTCCTCACTTTTGCTTTTCAGTGGAGGATTTGATGAGCATGGCTTGTTCAAGTGTTTTCCGTGGAGGAGGAACCAATCAGGAGCTGGTTTTGCACTGTTTACATGAAAGTGGAGGCAATTTCCTTGTGAGTGACGTATCAGTATGCAGAAACATCTTTGTGGCAGTGCATTTGTCAGACATTACTTTGGCATCACTTTGCACACATAAGTGTTTTGTAGCTGAAGCTTTGCTCACTGCTGTGTTAATCTGAAGGAAACACTGGAGCGTTTGATGCTTCAGGATCCCATTTTCCCCAACGGCCATCTTCTGTCAGGTTATCACTACTCGGGTAAAAAAGCTTTATCAGTTCACCAAAACATCTTTATCTTTGTTTCTTCCGCCTGCCTGTATCTTGAAAGTTCTCTTGAAATGTTTCCGCATAAGAGAGTGTATGTTCAGCATACCTGCGTTTGCTTTTTCCAGGCTCGGACAACTGGACTCCAGAAGAAAAATGTTACTTCAATAAGGGGATCTCTGCCTACAGGAAGGATTTCTTCATGGTGCAGAAACTGGTATGCATGTTTATTTTATCCTGCAGCCCGAGTAAAGAATGAAAGATACTTCCTTCAGAGACTCATTGAGGCATTTGAGTGATCACCTCAAACAAACAGTGCTGTTGGGAGCTAAGATTATCAACATGTACCGTATTCAGATGTAATGGAAAATGTGCTTTTGCAGACAGGAAGAGGATGCTGTTTCAAACGGAGGCTAAAACTTTAAAAAGTTCCCAAAAGTTCAAAAGAGAAGACAATCAGACTGAATAAATCACATCCTCTCTGTGGCAGGAAGTCTGGTTTACTGAAACAATAACAATAGCAGTGGCAAAGCCAGAGACTTTTCTTATTTATATATTTAAATCATGTGTAAACAAATGTGTTAACTGTTGGGGAAAAAACAAAAAAACATCCTGTAAGGAGTTTATATGAAATTGTTCTGTTAATTTCCAACACATTGTGCATGTCTTTTGGACCATTTAAAGGTGCAGACTAAGACTGTGGCCCAGTGCGTGGAGTTCTACTATACGTACAAGAAGCAGGTGAAGATCGGTCGCAACGGCATTTTAACCTTCGGCCCTCCAGATTCACCCATGGACAAGCATACAGAGGCTGTGGTGGATGTTAAGGTGCAGCAGAGTCTTTCATTTTCTTCTTCAGGCATGAGGAGGACTGAAGGGTTGTACATAACTTGGTCTGAAAAGGCGGAGGTCTTGGGGTCTTTTATCTTTTTCTTTTGTGTGTGTGTGTGTGTGTGTGTGTGTGTGTGTGTGTGTGTGTGTGTGTGTATGTGTGTGTGTGTGTGTGTGTGTGTGTGTGTGTGTGTGTGTTGGAAAAAGTTAGCTTTTTACCACAGAAGACACGGCTCCTGAACTGCCTGAAACCCCATGTTTCCTCCATTACTTACCTCTGTTAACATGATGTACATTTGCCTGTCCAGAAGTGATTTTTATTTATTTTTTTATTTTTTATTACATCTCAATCAAACAAGTTGAAGCTTAAGTATGAAATTATTGACTTCTAAATAGACATTGTATGATTTCTTTAAAGAAGAAGGACTAGGAACTGATGAGCTAGAAGAACGTAGCAGAAAGATTTTCGGTACAGAGACAGTGTGGAAAAGCAGAAGTGACGAATAAATTACTGTCAAGAACGGGATATAATTATCTACAGGATTAAAGAGAGCTTGAGGGAACCACATCTTCCCTATTTAACCTGTTTCAATGCTTGACAATATGTACAAGGATCTGATCTCTGCTGTGATTCATCACAGAGCTCCCAGCTTTCAAAACTGATTAAAGTGGAGGCAGTTGAAGAAGACAAGAAGGATGTTTCCTATGACGAGGGCCACATGAGCAGCCAGCAAGCAAGAGTTGCTCGGTCCCTTCAGGTTCATGACTATGTAAGGATTTCACTGCACAACCCAGAGCGTGGACTAATGATGCACCTCACACAACTGCGAAACTCACCTCAGATCCTTTTTGTTTGCTAACACCATCGGTTAAAAAAAATGTCTGATGAAACGGTGATTGTGTCGCTGTTGTTTTGACTGATACGTTGACATGAATGTGCATCGAGAGGGCTAAGTATGCAGTGCATCCACAGTGAACGCCTGTGTATTACTGTTGCTTCAGGCAGGGACGGAGCCAGCGCCGGACACTGTGAGCAAGGAGGCTTATCACCCGTCAGTACCTTACAGGCATCGGGCCGAACCTGCAGCAAAAAAGGTCAAGGCACCGGTGAAGCCGCCTCTGGATCCCGATGCCGTGTTTCCATGCAAGAAATGTAACAGGTAACTGGTTCCGAGTGATGTTTGCACACCCACGTGTGGAGTGTAAGAGATGGTTAGTTTTGTTGCAGCACATGTCACAGTTATGCCACGAGCCCACTTTCATATGGCAACATTAAATCCTTTGGACACAATCAGATTAGCTGGGCTAAATTAGAAAACTCCTTTCACTCGCATGTTAACTGCAGTATTCATTCTCGCCTCATGTTTTCAAACAAAACTCGATGGAATGAAACAAAACTAATGTTCTTGTTTTGACAATTGTGTGGCTGCGTGAAATACAAAGTTTAGTTTTGTAAGAAAAAATGTTAAAATACAGTTAAAGGGATACAAGGTAGTTTAGCGGCAGTATAGCGATCTCTATTGGTCAAACTGAAATTCTACACTGTCGTAAAAATGCCCACCTGTACACACCCACTAACTAAACATCGTGGCGAATGCTGCCGTTGTGTTATTTAGTCAGTGCAGTTAGGTCATCTGATTCACAAGTGTAGACTGCCCACATAAGATACTATAATCAGAGATTTTCTGAAGAGAGAACTCAAGATAATGTGCTATAATCCTGTTGCTGGAGGAAGTGGCCGGGGACAGCTCGTCGTTTCTCTGCTCAGGCTGCTGTCCCCGCGACCCGATCCCCGGACAAGCGGCAGATAATGGATGTATGGATGGACTGTTGCTGATCTTGAATGGGATTCTTCCCTCATCATGGTGTATTCGTGGAGTGATTCATTTGTATTAGCAGACACTTACAAAAATTACATCTTAGACAGATGCGCGCAGGCACTACCAACACACGCCGCAATAAACGCAGAGTAGACAACAATTCTTGTTCGGATCAAAACGCTATTCTTATTCTAATCAGGTCAGTCCGTATTATTTCTGAAGCTAGGCTACGTCTCGAACTCAGGAGGAATTAGAGCACCGTCATCACCTATCTCTTTACGAACGCAGATCACTATGGTAGATGAACAAGATCACGCTTGGAGAAATTTCACAAAGATGGGAAGTGCCAACATCGAACGTTTCATATTCAGTCTGTGAAAGGCAGAATATGAAACGCTTGGTGTTGACTCTTCAACGCAAGCGAACACATAGCTACAACTACAGCTAGCATACAGGACCTAGCTAAGTGCCGTAAACACAAACGACTCTTCTCACGCATCACGACACTTCAGAAGCGGGTCGCTCCTGCCGAAGTTACATATGGGATTTTCAGCATACAGACCCCTGTTGGGACCGAGACAGGCTTCATTCGCTTACTATTGACTTGTTTAACCTTTGTTAAACTCCTGAAGGCTATAATTTTAGGTGAAAATGCTACCTAGTGCTCCTTTAAAGGGGGAAAGATGTTTTTTTTTTGTTTCTTTGTTTCAGTTTGGGATTGTGTGCCAAACCGCATTCAGAAGAATTTTTAAATTATTCCTTCTCTGCATAAAATCTGTGCTCTTCTGCGGAAACTGGGAGAGGCCATGCTTGAAAACATTTTTAATCTCATCGTGAAGTTTATCGTTTCAATATCTCGAAAATAACAGAGCTCATTTTGTAGTGATGACGGATTAATTATGTCATTATCGAGATAAGAAGACGCGTGCTGTCGGTATAATACAGAAAACTGATGTCGTTATCCTGAGAAAACCCAGCTAATTTGTCATTTAGACCGAGCAGTGTCACCACTGACCATGGTATGGGCTGAAGGGCAGCTACCCCGATGTATGTATGCCCACAGACTCCACTGTCTTTGCTCAGGAGCAGACATTTACTAAACTCCTTTAGAATGACTTTATATGCTGTGATAGATCCTCCCCAACTGTCAAGGCACCGATAATGAACGATTCAGTGAGTTGTTAAAACGGTTGACAAGCCCCCTATAATCATCTTTGAATTTCTGTTGGTATTCTCAGAAAGAAAAGCTTTGTTTTCCAGAGACGGCAGGTTGGGATCTCAAGAAAACAAAAGACCCAATTTCTCAAGTTAAACAACTTGACAAGCAAGAATGAGCTTTGTTGTTAGGAGATGACAACATAAGCAACTTTTGATCTTGAGATAACCGCATCAAAGTGAATCTCAGGCAAGGCCGTGCTCTGCTTCAGTTAGTGTCTGTTGTGTGGACCGTAATTTACAGAAGATAAATAAGAACGAGTTCATTTCCTGCATTTTTCCTACACATTTCCTTTTATGTCTATATTTGGCTGGCTGCATCTTTCTCATAAGAACAACATTATATCTTCACATGCCAAATGCTGCTGTTTAAAGGCTCAAAATATCTTGTATTTTAAGAGCTGAAGTCAAGTCGAAGGCTCACCATTGTATTTCTTAATTTTGGCCTAGACTCACATGTTTATTATGTTAATATTGGAATGTGTGTATGGCCCGCATTTGGAAATATTGTAACAATTAGTCAGGCAGATTACTAGGATCTGCCTTGCCACTGCTATATCAGCACTGTAAACATGTTTTCATTTTACTTTATAGTGGGCTGTAAAGTATTGTTTAGCAGGTGAGACACGGATGAATGCTCCAATTAACTTCAGTCTCTTATGAGCTTGAACAGTCCTGAAAACTTGAATATGTTATTATGAACATAAATTCTCGTATTCCTCTAAAACAAACGGGGGGCTGCACAGGTTGACCAACTAATTATCTGAATCGGATCATTTTCAACTCGATCAGCTCTAACTGGCGATCGTCCGGTTTCATTTTTGGGTCAGTAGATATATCACGCAAATGGTACCTCCCATTTCCCCAGTAAATAAATGCAAGAAGCTAATTTACTTTCCCCCACAGTGATGGCCACAGACACTCGATAGCAAACATTTTATGTTTAAACGGTTGCATTTTAAGTTCTTCAGGTTAAAATGTATTTGTCCCACTTTTACATTTCAATATAATTGGTAAAGAGAAAAAGTTGGAAGAGCCATTATCGGTTGCATAAAGGGGAATGTACAGTCATACCATTCTTGTTAGATTTTGAACAATTACCTCTGTCCAGGAAAACTGGAACTGTTTGAGAAGGCCCTTTTAGCCCGGTGCAGTTTTGAAGCAAATTTAGAAAAGTTCGAAGTTTTTATTGACTGTTGAATGTTACAATAACATTAAAACGTGTTGCAAATTGGAAATCTGCTGCTTCATCGCAAACCATTGCTGTGGTGCCTTACGCTGCATAATTGTCTTCCCTTTATAGGGTGTTTAATAAAGTGAAGAGTCGAAGCGCCCACATGAAGAGTCATGCCGAGCAGGAGAAGAAGGCCGCAGCGCTGCGTCAGAAAGAGCTGGAGGAGCAAGCAGCAGCTGAGGCTCGAGCCGAGAAGGCGGCGGCGGCAGTTGTGGCTCATCAGGGAGGAAATGGGAACGGAGAGACGCAGCAGGTGGAAGTCAGCAGCCAGGAAGACTCATCTGAAAAAGAGGACGATGACGATGAAGACTGGCACTGAGCAGCAACTAAACCAAGAGAGAAACTGATGAGGAGATGGGATGCAGAGACGATGAACAAAGCAGGGATAAAGGGGTTTAAAAAAGAAATATCATGTACTGCCCTTTGAAGGGCCGAATGAGCACAATATTTTCAAGTCTTCCTGTTATTCTTTCTTCTACTTTCCTGACCAAAAGTGTCTCTGTTTGAGCGTTGAGCTTTATGCCATCAACCAGGCAGTCGCACTTCACATTTTCACAAATGCACCGTTTAATATTCAGATTGATATTTTTGTAAATGCACTTATACCGTATCCTTCTGCTTTTGCCAATATTGCCTTTTTATACCCTTTATTTAATTGAAAATATGCCAAATTATCATACATATTCACTACGAAGACTCAATGGTTAAGAGATACTTCACAAGATTTCTCTTTAGTAACAAAAGAAGATCAAAGCAATCGGACCTTTACAGTTGCAACCCTTTTAACTAAAATGGAAGCGCTTGCGTCTAAAAACTCCAGCGTGCTGAATTTTGCAGATTTTTAGGTTGGTTGTACACTTTATTTTTACAGTTTTTACAAGGGACCTTTTGAAAAGAATATGTACAAAAAAAAAAGTATATATGAGATTGCCATATATTTATGATACCGCATTTGCAATGATTTTGGTATAAAGAATAATCATGTTGACTGCAATATGACTGGGGAGTTGAAAAATATATTAAAAAGTCTATTGTTCAGAGGCGTGTGTCGTCTCTTCTCTTTTCTTTTTCTTGCAAGACATCGATGAACCAGCAGATGGAGACAGATGTTCACTGTAAAGCTTCATAGTCACTTCTGTTGTGTTTAAAGTTTTGTACTCTGTTGAGTAAGATATCTGGCTGAAATTCTCTCTGGCCCGCATTAAAATCTTAATGTACCTTCCTAGACGACAGTGCGGCCGTCACTGGTCTCATACAGTGTGCCAGACGGGCTTTACATGTCTATAATTTTCGGATTAAGGGCAGGAAAGCCAACTCGTCTCAGACACCAGGGTGTGGTTAACGTTTTGCATTGACCAATGGTGACACGATTCGGCCATTAAAGGGCGATGTTGCCCTCAGGTGATGAGATGAACAGTATATTGAATCAAGCTTATGGGAGGACAGAGTGGCCCTATTTCTACCCTTCCTACTTAAAAGGATGATATTTGAGTCGAGATGTGCTTCAGATGTGCTTGTGATCCCCGGAGTTACTGACTCAAAAAAAAACACTTTATCTTAAAATCCAGTCTAAACCTGCAGGTGACCTTGTACTGCACTGACATCTTCAGTTTCTGGTATGCTGTTAGATTCTGATATATTTGAACAGAAACTCAATTTTTGTTACTCTTGCTGTTGCAATTATATAATGAATATAGACAGAATTCAATTGAGGCTTCAAGAATTAAGGCTTTAGAATACATAAAACCCTTTTTAGGTTTGTTTAAAGGCAGTTGGCCAAATCTTCATAACTTTAAATCCGATATTGATTTTTAATACTTTAACTAGAATCCTTTGTACACCCCCAATTCCAAAACAGATGGGACACAGATGTAGAACGTAAATAAAGACGGAATACAATGATTTGCAAATCTCATAAACATAGAAATTGCATCAAAACACATCAAACCTTGAGAGTCAGTAATTTTAGTATTTCATGAAAAAGTTTGATCATCAAATGATTCTCATCCTCTTAATAATATTGTGTACTGTAGATGATTGAATATTTAAGGTTTTACTCCATAATTTGTAGATGCTGTTGTTTTTCTTTTGCAGATGGCTGAACCTCTGCCCATCTTTCCCTCTAAGAGTCTCTTTCTCTTTAAGATGCTCTTCTTATGACCAATCGTGTTATTGACCTGTTGCCAAGAAACCCGATTAGCTGCAACACGTTCCTCCAGCTGTTTGGTTGCAGTACAACGTACTATTCCAGCTTTTTGATGCCCCGTCCCAACTTTTTAAAGACTCGTTGCTACAAATAAATTCAAGATGAGCGAATGTTGTTCTAAAAATAGTAAAATGTCTCCTTCAAACATTTGATAAGTTTTACATGTTCTATTGTTAATAGGATATTGGATTCTAATTTTATTTACATTTTACACAGTGACCCATGTTTTTGCCGATTTGTGTCTGTCATTCTTCACATTCGAAAACTCTTTGCCTAATTTTGTCAAATGTGGACGCTTAAGTCGTGCACTTTATTAGGTCTGAGGAGAATGGTCAGACTGGTTGGAGCTAACAAAAATGTAGTGATTTTAAAACTATAGTGAGCACAAAAATCATTTTAGAGGGAACTTATTCAGCCTTGAGGCAGATGGACGGCAACTAAAGAAGGCCCTATCCGGTGTCTCCCACCTGTCATTTAATGACTCTGAGGCTGAGAAACTAACAACAAGCTCCTCTATGCTTACACTAATGGCTGGTCATTAAGTAGTGTAAGTAGTCATAAAGCAGAAATATTATCTAAAACTGAATAAAATAATCTAATATGTAACTTAAGCCAGAGCTACTCTGTTTTCTGGTGATTATTGTTGCCCATCATGTCGCATGATTGCAGACTGAAGTCCTCATTTATGTAGCATGATGCCAAAAAAACTCTTACTTCTTTTTGGCCTTCCGATAATTTTGGAACATTCTAGTCTGTGTATGACTGTCAGTTTAAAAGGGTGGCAGATTGTTGCACACTGCTGTAAGTTCAGTGTAATATAGGTGACAGTGGGGTGTGTATTCATGCCCCCAAAGAGCCTGTTTTGCTCTGGGGCGTTTAATGAAGTGCCGCAGGTTTACAGCGAAGCTCAAATGTCCTCCAAGAGCAGAGGGCCTTCTTATAAAGCCTATTAGAAAACCCAAGCTGCATGGATATTACATGGCAGACTGGTGTGGATGATGGAGACAAGGCCGAAAAGCTGAATCACTGTCACTAAATGTCTGGAAGATGAATCGGAAGATCAAAGGTTCCTCTTACCGCAAGCCAAGGTTAAACCTAATGTCCAGCAGAAAATCATTTATGTCCAAACATTCTGCTGTAGGTACACCGACTGTGGCCACAGCAGATAATAAACAGACACTGCGTGGGATTTAAATACCGAAATAATAAAGCTATCAATATTTACTTGACATAAAATTGTGGTCACTCAAAGACAGCAAAACATTTTGTTCAAGTTTCCTTCAGATTAATGCCGATATTGTTCATTTCAATTTGAAAACAAACTGTTTGTTTCAAGATCTCCATCCATTAATTCATTTATTCATTTTCCATACCTACTTTATACAGCTGCGATCACAGTGAGGATGGGGACCTAATCCAGCTGTGATCGGGCGGGAGGCAGGGTACATCCTGGGCCCCAGTCCATCACAGGGTGATATAGTGACAAATCAAACAAACAGCCATGCACACTCACACAGACTTATTGATTCATAGTCAATAAACCTAACATGAATGTATTTGGACTATGGGAAGAAGATGAACTGAGAGAACAAACTTCCAGTTGCAAACTCCACACAGAAAGGCCCCCCGGGAACCTTCTTGCTGTGAGGGGACCACTGCACCACCGTGCAGCCCTCAAAAACAGACCAAATAAATTATGCCAGCCAATGCATCACACAAGGACCTAATCTATGTCCACATTCTAATATTCAAAGAAATTGTTCATTTTTATGACTTCAAGTCAAATATCATCTTGACCAGGAAGAGTCATTTCCAGTCGTTTACATTGAAAGCCTTGTTCTAAGGAAAAAATATGAAATGATTGCAACTCTCTAACATCTCTTTCTATTATTAAAGCAATTTATGTGTTAAAATGACACATTTGGTCATATTTACAATGGGAAAAATGTCATTTAACTGTCAGTTTCTGCTTTTGTTTCCTAAATCTAAAGCACATGAACATAAGACTTCTCTGTCAAAACCCACAGCACCCATGGATGATGAATGAAAAGTACAAAGACGTAATACTGGAAATTGTGACGTAATGATCTTTTCTGTAGTGATGCATTGATATGTAGTGATGTAATGATGTTTTCTTTTTTTTGTTTTCATTTTGGATGCCTTCAATGTCTGCTGAAGGGACGGCTGGTGAAAATTACATTTACATTGGCCAACTTGGGTGCATTTACCTTTTTTATGTTCATTGTATTGTCCCTTTTCGAATCAATACACTCAAATAAAAAAAACATTCTTTGTCCTTTTTCAAAGAATCAGACTGATGCTTATCTTTATAGATCAGTCACAAGACAAAAATGGGCCTCTTAATCTAGTGTTTAGCTGTAATTTTCTTCAGTAATTCAATAATAAAAGATGGCAGTCTATTGATTAATGCTTAACAAGGTGTTGATTAAGGAACTTTGATCTTTGCAGGCTTTTAATGTAGCTCATCTCTAAAGTTTTAATAGATTATCTAGTCATTAGCAACGTCTTAGAGATTCTTTACAGAGGCTGTAAAATGGAACCAACAAAGTGTAACATTAAAGTAAATATATACGCTTTTAATTTTATTTGACAAGGTAAATAATCTGCAGTGAATACAAAACAACAGAGTCTATTCATTTCTTGTGTTTTAACCACAAAAGCATAGATAAATCCTTCAGAGAAGGCAGATTTACAGCATTTAATCTCAAAGACCTTCAGTCAGCTTATTTCACCATGTAACAGAGATGACTGCTCAACTGAAGCCATTCTGCTGTATTTAATGCTCATAACCTCCTCAGCACAGCTCACAGCCAGCTGTCCTTGACGCTGAAACAAAATAATTTTCGTGTAATGACTATAGTGGCCATATAAGTGACAAAGCACTCAGCTGGATCTCAGCGAGCAGCCACTGGCCTTGGGAGATGTAATCTGCCTTGCAGACCTCTGTACTAGTGCTGCCTCTCACTTTGATTGGTAACATGCTTATCATCTTTACACACACCTCTCCAGCACTTTACGTTCAGGTCATGCTCAGCAAACATGAAAGAGTGTCGGGCTCTACTGCAGACCAGCTGCTACTCTATCCTCACACTGCAACTCACTTAATGGAATTAAACCCATCTGTCTGTATTTTAACCAGAGTCAGCAACATTACTCTTTACCCCTTGTGCAAATAACCCCTGACTACAGACCATTTATCTTCAGTGCAGCAGGGTTTTGACGCCTTGCAAATATGAGCTGTCCGTGATTCACACTCATATGTTGTGATCTATAGATCAGTTTAACAGATATACAGATCTTGCCCTGAAACAACAGAATAAAGTGTTGCATCTGTTTTAAAGTAAAGAAGCTCTTTTCCCTGTTGTCAGCTTTAAC
Organism: Odontesthes bonariensis; assembly: GCF_027942865.1. Taxonomy (NCBI): domain Eukaryota; kingdom Metazoa; phylum Chordata; class Actinopteri; order Atheriniformes; family Atherinopsidae; genus Odontesthes; species Odontesthes bonariensis. The sequence continues at coordinate 10,943,466 of NC_134529.1, forward strand.
AGCATTATATATATATATTTTTTTATGTTCTTTAGGGTACAAAGTCTATTAAATCTTCTTCAAGATATAGAGCTCAATATTTAGGAATTATGTGCATTTACCTTCTTGCCAGGAGCTAGATAAAAAAGACCGGTGACACAAAACCTGAATACAAAGAGAAAGAAAAATGAGGTCGCATCTGATTATGACATAATCAATCCTCTAGTATGTCTCAAGTTTACAAATAAACTAACACTGTGCCACTGTCCTATTTTTTTTTTTAGATATATTTTTGACAGATCCACGCTGGCTGTTTCACCGTAACCTTACTGTTAATCCTAGCAGCAGCTAGAGGAGGGAGAAAAATGAAGGACAAACCTGAGCCCTTAAACCTCTAAAGTGAGGGCCATGCTGTGGGAGACATTTTGCTGGCAGCATTTTGGGTCTACTTGTTCCCTCATAAAAAAGGGTCACTGCAGTCAATACAAAGTTGCACTGCGTGATCCAAATGGGAGTGTTCTCTTCCAAGATGAATGTGTCCGCACCCATATTACACGAGGGGTCATGAAAGGTTTCACAACTAAGAAAACTATGTGAAGAATATTCTGATCTTTTCAGTCATTAAATATCAAGCCAAAGCTTTTAAACAGATTTAGTTAACAGTGCTTCTTATGTTCTTCCCCTCCAAAGCAGATGGACTGCTTACTGTTTCTGTATGTAACTCTTTGCCTTAATAGTTGAAGTTCTCTTGTGACTTTCCGAATGATTGCTACAGAGGAATCCTCAGGTGGTTTAGTGAAACTAACCACCTGAAATGTCAAATAACTCTTTACAAGCATCATCAAAAACACCAAATCTCTTCTCTCACATTCACTCTTTCATAATTAACTGAAGTGAGCTTAATTTGACTCTCCTTGTTGATTTCGCCATTCTTTCGCAGCTGGCCACTTTAAATAGGCTGCAAAAAAAAGGTGCCAAAATGTTGTTTTTGTCCCTGCATATTTGGTGTAACTGTGCTGATTTGATTTTCATGAGCGGCGTACCTCCTTCTGTAGATCCTTCTCCATTGTGCATGAATGGCACACAAGCAAACTCCATTGAGAAACTATAATAGGAACATCCATGCACATGTGGTGCGTACAGCTGTCTCTGTGTGTATATGCAACCTTGTTTGATTATGCCTTTTGTAAACAGAAAGAAACAGATGATGGCTGGGATAACAAAGAATCTGTGGCATAAGTTAATAATGGAGGAAACAAGCCTATATTACCTCCATAATTCTTAGCATTGTGCCTAAAATAGAGGTGAAAACTAGTGTGTATAGGCATTGTCTGTTCATTACTACTGATAGAGCTGGAGTCTATAAATACCTGTGATTACAACAGAGTCACTTGGCATGGGAGTAAATGCTGATTTCCTTTCCTGTGTGAGCTTGAGCACGACAATGATGCCAATCCTGTTCACCCAAATCCAGCTGAGGTATCAAACGTTAGCCCAAAGGGCAAGGTGTTTCTGGGAAGCCAGAATCCGGTGTTGGGTCAGTGTTCTGCCAGGGGTAACAGAGTAGGTTTCATAAAAGTCAAACTCCTGCAGCACTACGAGAGTGGAATTAATTTTCTTTGAAAAATTTCAGCAAGAGTGAATACATTTGTTCCAAAATGCTACATTATTCCTTTTAATGTGATACTGCAAAGCTCCAGCGATGTTACGTGCTGTGAGGATATTTAAATCCCTCAATGCCACCCATGCTGAGAATGGGGATGTAATCTTTCTTGAATAGTGGGACATATTTTACCACGATAGATCTAAATCACTGCAGCAACAACATCAGGGAAGCTGTGCCCATTCGCCCTGTCCTCCACAATGAAGACATCTCTCATAAATTACCAGACTCTTCCTTTGTCCTGACTCTGCAGAAATAAAGCCGACTGGAAGGCCACCTAGCTGAAATCTGAAATGATAATCCATGAGTGAAAGAAGTGGTGGCTGCAGCCCTGCCAAATGCACTCACTCTCTGTAAGTGCTCTCAATTGAGGACCCATTTCCTGACTCCTGCCCTTCTCCCCAAGAGAGAGCAAGAGCTTTTGGCCTGCCTTCATGGAGGCTTAACTATGACACTCCATATACAAGGACATATTTATGCTTACGCTGCAATAAGAAAATGCTTTCTTCAGGAGAAATGAGTAATGGAATACCACAAAGCACATTTGCAGGGAATAGTAGCCTTGAGATGGCTATTTAATGGTAATTCTTCAGTTCTGTTTTTGGCTGCTTGAGGCAGAAAATGTTTCACATTAACATCTTTATCAATTTTGTCACGATTTCTGTAGATCCATTAAACACCCAATGGGATTTCCAAAGTAATTTCAGTACTGTAGGTCTTTTTGGAACATGAAGAAAGTAAGTACATGCATCAGTGTGTGAGAGACTCCACTCCATAAACCCCCCGTTCTGATGCCATGGACTTTTGCCTTATCAAACTGATAAACACTCTTTTCATGTGTCCCAAAATGCAGCAAGACTGAAATCCTGTATTTGGTTATTTTTGTGTCCACGTACAAGAAAATCAAGGACTCAGAAAATAACGTTTTGTGACAATCTTATGAAATTCCCGTAAGACAGCGGTACTTTTACGCTGCCCATTCAAGGTGGGACTGATCAGCTTTCACTGAGCATTTACATCCTATTTGTAAGGCACAGAGGTGGAACTGGGGGGGATCAAAGTTGATATGAGTCACTGATCCAAAACCCAAATGAAGACTCACATGCAGGCAGGCAGCTATTAAAAAAGAAAAGAATGGCAGGTGTGGCAATAACCCATTGAATACGGAACTTAACAAAACCCACAGACCATGACAGTTGTCCTATGCTGGCTCTGTTTGGCTATTAAACTATTAAACTGGTTTAGTGATGGCTTAACAAGTTTATCCTTTTTTAACCAAAATAGGGCAACCACTGTGTAAAAACTACAAGGATACAAATGTTTGCTGCAGTTGCCACTGCTCAGAGAGCAAAGTCAGCTCCTGCCAGACTGCCAACAAAGACATCCAGAAGGTCTCACATGACACGGGCCTTAATTTATTTACATTGGCTCAGGTTCTCAAGTCACTGAGATCTGTGAACATTGTGGACACCTTTACCTTTAAAAAGTAGCTCAAGACCCCTTTGTATACACTGTTTTTATTTTATTTTCCTATTTGGATTTATTCGATTGGCTTTCACATCTATTATTTTGTTTCTTATGTGTTATTTTCCTTTTTATCTTTGTGAGGCACTTTGTTACATATGTTCCTGAAGTGTTGCTTAGATAAAATGTACTTAATAAAGTTACATAGTGTCGCTTTAAGCCCTGTCAGCTATGGTCTCTGAGGCATTATGAAGAACTTTACATTTCTAAAAGATATGCTTTACAGACTAAATGTGTTTGTTGGTGGAATCATAATTGATGGATCACCACCATATTGCCATTTATCATGTTCAAGCTGTATAAACCTCGCTGTCACACAACTTTCATCTGTTAAATCTTAACTTGATTTTGCTGCAGTATTTTTAAGTCCACAAAGATTTGGAAAAGAAAACAGTGTAAAAACATGTGATGGAGTCTAGTCTCAAGAATGTTTTGGGAGGAAAAGTATAAAAATTCCCCCCAATCTACTGCTCCAATGAGTAACACCATATGCCTGTTTCTTCCATGCATCACGACGTGTCTCTCAAAGCCCTGAGCTCACACTTTTAGCTTGGTCTCCATCCTGTTCAATCCAGTTGTGATCAGTCTTGAGATGTGATGGATAATGAAGCAGACATCCATCATAAAGTCATCAACATGCAGCCCTCACCTCTCAGCAGGCAGATGATGTAGAACTCACGATGCTTAGATTTATCTTTGTGATTCACAGTTTTTCAGTCCACTGTGTGTGCGTGTCCTGTTCGCCACACCTCCACCTGCCCCCCACCACCGCCGCCACCACGATTAAGCATCTCTCCTGCATCCCAACGTGATGGAGTGTTGGTCACTGTAAACTGGAGGATGCCTTCTAATTTGTTGAAATCAAAACTTCTTCAGGCTTGTTATCGATCCAGGCATGCAGCCAGAGCTCCATTAGTGAACATGCTGTATACTGAGAGCCTCATGATGGGGAAGCACTGCTGTTTTTGGAGCGGTTTTCCTCGTTTTGCCTCCAACATCTTCACTGTTATTTGTAACACTATAAGTAAGGGTTTAGCATTAAATAATACAATAATTGATTAAATCATGTATGTGCCTATCTACTGTTTTAATAAAGAGGCTAAACAAAAAACGATGCACAACACTTATCTCCATCTCATTACTTAGAGTGCTATGAGAGCTGAAGGAAATGTTCTAGATTTGTAACTTGTCCTGCACACACACTACGTCTTCATGTCAAAGACTAATTCAGCATTTTGTTGTATTTTTACTTAAATTATGTTGAGAAATTCATTTGGATTAGACTGATCTTGACAATAGCAGCATTTCTGCATTTTTTTTATATTAAACACTATTTATTACAGATTCAGATTACACTGTAGAAGCAAATATACATTAAGGTTATCTGGATATTGCATCTCAGGAGAGTAGGACACAGCATAGTGGTTATGGTAGTAACTTTCCCTTTTATACCATAATCCACTTTGTGTTATGGTCTGTGGAATTTCACACTATTCACACTGTTTTCACGTTTGTGTTAAGTCACGGGTTCTGTTCTGTTAACGTTAGTCTCGTCTTTATTTGTCTTGTAGTTGCTCTTGTTGTTTGTCTCTTTGTTATTATTGCTTTTGTCTGTTAGTCCTGTCTTGCCTTACTTTTCAGTTTAGTTTCTATTTCCACCTTCTCAGCTGCAGTTGTCCTCAGTTTCCCTGTTCTGGTCATTAGCTCCACTGCCACACTTCTCACCTGTTATCCTTAGCTGCTGTCATTCACTAATCAGCTCACCTTCAGTACTGAAGCTCCCTGTTTTCTCTGCCAGATCCTTGCTGTTACCACGTTGTGCTTTCCTGGTTGATTCTTGTGTGTTTTCAGTTTTGTTTCCATGTCCATGTTCATTGCCAGGTTTTGCTTTTTCTTGACTTTTGTTTCTTCAGTTTTAGTTTTCTGGTGTTCCAGCTTGACCGTGCATATTGTTAAAGTTCACATTAAATCAAGTTTAGATTTCTTATACCTCCTGCCTTATTCCGTGTCTGCTTTTGGATCCTCTCATCTCCACCATCCGTGACACTTTGCTGTAGTTGGATGGTGAATAATCTATAAAATGTGAAACTGTAATAGTAGTCAAACTTTATATTCACATTGCTGCAAAACTACTCAAAGCTATTACGCAAAATAATAAAATGAGTATTCAAAAAGTAAAGAACACACACGAACTATCACAGCTGGCTTAGCTAAAAGAGGTTTTGGACTGTCGGACCACTTCAGTCTGCTCACAGCTTCCACTCTTCACCTCTCGTGTGGGTTTGTCGTTCTTTTTATAATTTAACACATATATCAATATCATATATATATTATAATGTCTTCTTCCTTAGTGTGGTTTGAATTTGCAATACCAATTTCATCTGAGGTAATCGTAATGATGCTAAAACGTTTAAATCTTTTTTGAAAAAGCATGTTGTTTAGATTTACATTTTAACCGTGTTTACTGACATCTGCAAATTAGTTTATTGATGTTTTACAGTGATAATTCTATTCGTCGTTCAACCTCTTCCATATTTCCTTTTCCACAGTGATTGTCCTTACACATCACTGAAGAAGAATTTCCTTATTGTATTTGCATCAGCAGCGTATGACACAACAACAATACAATTCTGGCAACAAAATAAAGCCAGATAAAGGTCATTGTTCAGTGGGTTGGAATGCCTACTTTTTAAAGGATAATCTCAATTTTTAAGAATTATTTTTTGATAAGATGGTGTTGGTCATTGTGACAACCCCACCTCTTTTGTTTGCTGGGCTGGCGCTTCGTCCTTCGGGGTGCCCAGTAAGGCTGGTTGAGTCGTCGTGTATCGGTGGCCCAGTGTTCCTAGAATAAAAGAAAAGCAACACAGCTGCTGTACCTGGATAAGGAAGAAAACATGACCAAAAAAGAAAAAGAATGCCAACATTGGGATTGCATAGATTAATCTGATCAACATCAATCAAGCATGATGATCTGATGATGATCAAATGATTGTGCTGCAATCTATCCAACTCAAATCTTACTGAGGAGGAGGCGCTGACCCCATGGCTGGGTGTGGCACAGTATTTTGAATACTGTGATTGGTTGTTCAAGAAAACATACACACACACACACACACACACTTGATTACGTTTGATTTACCATGTTGTTGATTTTGTATTATGTGTTATGAGAGTGTAATTGTTTGTGTGATCATGTTCCCTCTTAAAAGTCCGCCCTACTTTTTACAACTTTTATCTTTCCTAGGCTCTCCTTTTTAATTCTGCTATCTAACTCAAGGGGAACACCCACAATTGTTTTAACAATTTTTTCCTGCAAGGAGCAACTTTGCTCCAAGATCTTCTATGAATACAACCCCAGGTGTTTTTTCATGAGCGGCGTACCTCCTTCTGTAGATCCTTCTCCATTGTGCATGAATGGCACACAAGCAAACTCCATTGAGAAACTATAATAGGAACATCCATGCACATGTGGTGCGTACAGCTGTCTCTGTGTGTATATGCAACCTTGTTTGATTATGCCTTTTGTAAACAGAAAGAAACAGATGATGGCTGGGATAACAAAGAATCTGTGGCATAAGTTAATAATGGAGGAAACAAGCCTATATTACCTCCATAATTCTTAGCATTGTGCCTAAAATAGAGGTGAAAACTAGTGTGTATAGGCATTGTCTGTTCATTACTACTGATAGAGCTGGAGTCTATAAATACCTGTGATTACAACAGAGTCACTTGGCATGGGAGTAGATGCTGATTTCCTTGTTGTTTTTTAAGTCTGTGACAACAAGCCCTCTATTAAACTGAAAAACCATCAATATTCACCCCACTTTTTGCTCAGTTTGACTCATTTGGATACCTATAGGATCATAATTGTACCGTTTAACATAATCTCATACACACTTGGTAAGTGAGCTGAGATGACCACATAATTTGACATATCCAGACTATATACATAGTTTAAATACATAGATGGTCTGCCCAAAGGTATCCAAGAGGGTCTGAATTTTTCGAGAATGTATGTGAGCTCTTCTACCACATCACATATTTAACGTATTCTTTACATATCTAATGTAATATTTCCTCACCTCCATTCACTGAGTCTTTCCTTTAAACTGTTTGGACAGAAAACAACTGCTTTTCCCTGGCCCACACCTAGAAAATGGAGTTTCTTTCGTCATAAATTAATATCCCTTGGACTAAAATCAACAGAACACTCTTAACAAAGACAGTAATTTGACAGCAAATTCACACATTTTTCTTAATTTTGACCCATTTATATGCAGACATGACAGTTTCCCAGGTATCCTCTTTCAGTTATACTTTATTGCACAATCAATCTGCTGGAATGTTTCTTTTGGTGTCCGGGAACAATCTAAACCAGACATATTGTCTCTTAATGACCCCACAGATAGCTGTTACTTTCAGTTTCTGCTCGCAAGCTTTTTGGCCCCTGTGTGTTTATGACCAGACAGTTTCTCTATCCAAGAGCGCTCTCAATGTTTATACATTCACGTAAATACGGCGTAGCTGGCCAATATACTGAGAGATTCTTGTTTAGCTATTTGAGCTGTGATTTGAAATGAACTGACAACTTCAATAAAGTCTGTATCTGCCCTCCAACATAAACAATCAATCTTTCACCACAGCTACAGCTGATTTATTCTGGTATCCAAGAAGAAATCGGAAACAAGTAATGCAGGATGAAATGAACAATCCCAAAAGCATCTTCAAACTGAGTTCTGTCACAGTTTAGAGTTAAATACATGACATAATCCACAGAATAGTTTTAAGATACAGTCTTTTAACAAGGTCACTTTTAACCTGAAGCCAATGGTGAATTGAAGGGGAAATAATGTCACAGTTTGCACTTTTGCAATCTATGGAAAACGTTTGATTAAAAGCAATGACAAATCAATCAAATTGATCAATCGAATTAATTAAGACATTGTAAGTTAGATGCTTTAAGATTTAGTGTGAGAAAATGCCAGCAGAATCTCTTTGATTATTCACTCTGGCAAGATTCCTCCAAGATAATTTTTTGGCTCATCAGACCAGAACAGGGGTTCGGGGTGACTGCTTTATTCTAAACGTGTTCAGTTATCTCAGGTTTGTGAAAGATAAATGAAAGACAGTACAAGTAGATTTTAATATGCACAAGTACACATTAGAAAGAGGAGCAATTTACACACAGTATTCGCATATACTTTCACCTCTGCATGCAACGTTTGTTGCGGCATTAATCGTCTTGTAAGAAATAAAAGTCTCAAATCAATTATCCTCAAGGTCATCTTGGGCTAATCAAAGCAATCACTGGGGCACAATCCTGCTGAGCAAAGCAGCAGCCAGTTACTCACTGAATAATGTCTTCAGTCCTTTGTTAAGTGCTTTTGGTCTCACACAATGGCAAAGTCAATTTCCATTTTAATGTAATTTGATATCACAAAGTAACACAGACACCTGACACATGTAAAGCAACTCTGAGAGCTCACTGTGTCATACCAATCAGCCTGTAACAGCAATGACAGTGAGAGAAAGAGAAGGGAAAGATAACAAGAAGACAGCTAACCTGCTTTTAAACTTTGCTATAAAAGAAACTTTTTGGAAATAATGAAGCATTTCCCTCGTCCACCATTGGAGCTTTGGCTGGTTGGGAGGTGCAACAGTCATGCCTGATAGATTGTCACCATTTGAGTCGTCAGGTTCAATCACACTCAGATCATTACAGGGGGATATGTTTTTGTAGTCCAACGTCTATCACTCTATGACAAAATTCACACATTTTCTACTTTCATAATTTTCCAAACAGACATTGGGACATTGGTGTTATTCGTTCTGTCTCTCTTTTTCAACCTTAAAAACACTGCTGTGTGGTTTAAGGACAGCTGTCACATTACTCACATGTTCACTTTATTGGGTGGATGCTATGAACCATCTGTTTTATTCTGTCCACCGCCCTGATGTCTGCCAAATTATCTCCACAGTCATTCACAGAGATGTCATTGTAAAAACAAACGTACACGATCCCAATAAATCTGCCAGCTGATTAAAGAAGTTCAATTATGTTGCATAATTCAAGCACAGCTGGAATAAACATCAATAGAGGTAAATATTCTCAATGATTTTCAATTTGCATTCATCTATGCCCTGAAAGGCTGAGTAGTCACAGCACATGCATTTCATATCTCAAGCAATTAACATAAACTGCAGGCATGAGGGGGGAATACCACACTGCAGTAACTCTTCTGCCCAGTGGTGATGGATTTTATGACTGCATGGAAACATTTTACGATTATTGGCTAGAAGTAATAAAGTCATACATTTAAGTGGCTTGAAGTAGAGCTCTTCATGTGGATTTACTTTTTTGTTTTAATTGTAGGAATTCAGTTTAAATGTAACTATACATGCATTATACATCTAACTAAAAAAATAATGAATACAAAAAGGTAAATATATCAACAAAAGTTAAAAATCTGTAAAAGACAAAATAAAAGAGCATATTAAAACAAGTAGAGCACAGGAAAACGAGTGGGTTGAATATGAGATCATTTAAAAAGTTTTAAAGCATCATTCTGGTCATAAATCCTTAAAAATACATCTGTATATATCTAAATGCTTCAGTTTCAGACTTTACAGGGAGACAATACAGAGAGGTTAAAAAAGAGCGATATAATCTCTCTTGCAGGGATCTGTCAGTAGTCTCTCCCCAGTGTCTGAGATCAATTAGAAGTCTTTGAGGGAACTATTTGGACCACTTACTAAAGTGATATTGCAAAAATCCTGCTTGGATGTGATACATGCAAGGACCAACCTCCCATTCTAGCCCTGGTTTTCTGGGCAAAACAAACAGGCCAACAGTTCTTCTGGGGTGATAGAGAACAATAGATAGAGATATATTCTAAGAGACAAGAGAGACTAAGGCAGGCAAAATGTGATCCTTCTTGGCGAAATCAGTCAACCACTTTGACTGCAGCATTTAGGATAATTTGTAAGATCAAGAAATAATATAGATGCCAATCTTAAAAGGCATTAAGGTAGTCCAGTCTAGATGTAATAAAAGCATGGACTAGTTTCTCAACATCATTTTGGCTCCTGATTTTGGAAATAATCTGGACATGAAAGAAATAAAGCCACACAAATTCTGGTATACTCCAAGGTTTCTCAAAGTAGTGGAGGCAAAGGTTAATAACTCTAGTTTGATAGTGAGTCTCTAAGTTTTTTAGGGCCATAAATAATTACCCTAGTTTTACCTAAATGCAAAACTAGAAAATCACAGCTCATCTAAACCTTTATGTCTTCAAAATCAGGCAGTAGCAACAGCAATTGAGTTTTTTTTAGAACGAAGTCTGCATAACAATGGAATTGTATGTTGTGTTTCTTGGTGATACTGCACAACGAAACCATGTATAGAGTGAGCAGAACTGATCTCAATCAAGATTTACATGTTAAATTTTGAATCTTCCTGATAAATACCATTGTCAGAGATGATGAACCAAAAAAAGTTTAATTTGAAACTTCAATATGGTTTCAGTATGATGGTGTACTTTAAATCTACACTAAAACTCCATCTACAAACTATCATTCTGCAAATGAGCAATTAGTTATTTTTCCAAGGATTTTAAAATAAGAGGGAGGTTAGATATGGATCGGTAAATGGGTCATGTTTAAGAGTGGGGCTTCATGGTGTTGTGGTGGTTAGCACTGTTTTCTTACAGCAAGAAGGTTCCTGGTTCAAATGTCAGTTGGGGCTTTGCATATTTTCCCTGTGCATGTGTGGGTTCCCTCCTGGCACTCCAGCAATGTTAAATTTCAGGGAAAGGAAATCTGACTTCTGATTGGCATTCTTTCATTTTTCTACGAGTTGGATGTTAGAAATTCTGATTTCCCATTTGTTATGGAATGCACCATCAGTACAGCGTGGGTTAACAGCCTTTAAAAAAAACAAACATTAGTGATGCATTGCCAATGTAAGCATCAGTTCTTAGTTTGCTACTAAAACCAACAGAGTAGTCCAGAGTTTATGGAGCCAATATGTGATGGAAGACTTATGATGTGAGTTCTAAATGGTGTTTATCAACCAGCAAGAGGATGTTAAGCTATGTGGTTCATGTTTTAACGACTCGGGCTATTAAACATATAACTTTTGATGAGATTGTTCCTAAAAGAGAGCGATCAGTTGTCTACCAGCTGTCCATGGCTGAACTGCAGATGAGGGAAACATAAGCATTTGAGAATGAAAATGACAAGTAGCGTAGTAGTATAATGTCAAGTATTTCTCTATCAGTTTGGCGTGTGTGGTCCGAGCTCTCAGCATATTTACTGTATGCCCTCTGATACAACAATAGCGTTACCCCAAGGGTCATTAAGTACCAGAGAGCTCAAAAGAGTCAGACACTGAGGAAGAGAGTACTGGAATGGAGTGGAGTCTAAAAATGGTCTGCTTTAAAAGAGGTGTAAGTGAATGGATGAAAAAGTGGTTGTTATAGTGCCTCCTAAAACACGTCACAGACACTTCATTAAGAACGCAGGAAATTGAGTCAGCTTCGGAAAAAAAGTATGCGATGTGTCTCCTTTAAGAATCCAGTGATAGGGCAAAAAAAAAAAGGTGAGGTTTTGAGTTATGAACTGCTGTTTGAACAAGAAAGGTGTGGAGAATCAGCTTTGAGTCTGGAAAAAAGTGGCGATCTGCTGAACCTGAGATGTTTTTATCCTCTTCTGCTCTGCTTCATTCCCCTGCTGCTCTCCTTTTCTCCTCCCCTGATTCATTAGCAGGACCCAGAACCCTCCTGCCCTTTACTGCCTCCATTAAATCCTTGCTCTCTTCATTTCAACTCTCCATGGATAGCAAGTACGTCAGTTCATCATTCTGGCTAAGAGCACCAGCCATGTTGTTGACATTTTTCAGCCTACTCTTCATTTTTACTTGGGCCCAACCCTGTCCAGCTCAGCTCTCTGTCACTCGAAATACATCAATGAAATGTAAATTAAATTTATAAAAAAAAGCCTGTGAGCCTGTGATGAACAGTGGGACAGTCTCAAACTATTACATCATGCCTGCTTTTCTTGTGCCTGCCAAAAAAAAAAAAAAGAATTTGTGTATGAATACACACTTTTTACTAGCGTGAAATATGAAGTGGATCTACGTCCCATAAAGTTTCGAGTATACCTCAATTTGGTAGAATAGGTGCATCATTATCCAGCTAATTTTTAGTTGTTGGTGGCAGGAATTGCTGAGCAGAGATAATTCAAAATGTATTATATAGCTTCAATGAATACAGAATACACTGTAATATTGTAAAATAGTGTAGAAGAAGAGGATTTTAACATACAGAATCTGAGTAAGCAGAGTGTTTAAATTTCCCTTTAAATATAGATAGCACAGTCTATACTGGGATGTTTCAAGCTTTGTTTCAACCTTGCAGTGTTTAGGTGGGCACTTTGTGTAACCTGTCCAAATAAAAGTTAATTCAATCTGTCCATGAAGGCAGCGAGCAGAGATCCCAAAGGAGCTGATCCTGCAGTGAGTGGTGAACTGGAGCCAGGGGCTCAGTACAGGCCCCTCTGAGAGGGACACCCGGCTACACACGGGGAACCGAATTATCTGCTTATCTCTCTCCTCGTAATTACCCTGGATTTTCTTGGCATAAATATAAGCATTGAAAATAAGCATGACCAGAAAAAGGCTTACTGAAATGCATTAGTCCTTCCATGTTCTTAATGGGATAAGTCACACTGCATTGTCCAAGGTGAGGTGAAGGTGAGTTTGACCTTAGTTGATTATTTCTTCTTAGAAGTGGACAATTCAGCTGGGAATTCGTATATTTAAATAATTAATCATCCAGATTATTTATGTTGTAGATACTTATTGTCTTTACTATTTACTGTATTTATAATCAAACATTCTGTTTCCTCATTACTGTGTACACTTGTGTGACACTTTAAAGAAAACTGTAACGTGGCACTGAAACTGGAAACTATGGAAGAGGACAAGGCATAAACAAACTGAGCCAATGTGATTTTATTTTTTTAAATATCAGCACTCAAAAGCTGAAAAGCAGGAAACAAGTTTTAATAAAAGCTCCTGATAGTTTTAGGTTAGATTAGCAAAATAGTGATTACTAGCCTTCTGATGTAGTTTGGGCATCGAATAGGTTTATTCATAGCTAATCAAACTGTAACAAATGACACAGTTTGATATTGTAATGTTGAGACATCCAGGGGATTGCTTAGAAAACTGTATAAAGCTGTAAAACTGGAACCCGCACAGCTCACTGTTTTGGGCTGAGTAACTCAAGGTGTATCAATGAAGCATTGGAAGCATATGGAATTTCCAACACAGATTAATGCCTGAGCGTACATATTTGTCACGCAGTCATAAATAATTCAATAGTCAAAATTCTAAAGAGAAAAAGCAAATGTCTTGTTAGTTCTGTGCATACATCTGCTGTCAAAGAGCTCGGCAGAATACCTTCCGCTGTAAATGCTGTTGAATGTGGCACTGGTCTGTGTATTTTACTTTCACAAATAAAGTTCTATCAAGAAAAGAGGGAAAAATTTTCAAGTGAATAAAATGAGAAAGTCTGCATTGTATGTCTGACTGTATTCCAGCAGATTTATCCCTCCTCCCATCAGACCTACTTGGAATAAAGCTATATGAGAGGAGAAAGGCAGAATACAAATACTTTGTTCCATTTGATCCGAGCTGAAACTACAAAGCTTCTGGTAAAAGCTGAGTGAAAGTGGTCTGACTGCACTCTGCTGAGAGCAGCTGTACGGTGTTAGAGCTCTGGTGAAACCCATTCGTATCAGTTTCAGTGCAGAAACTAACGGAAATATTGAAACTGTTTCTCCCATCTTCAGTCTTTGATTCACTTGGGAAACAAAAACAGCATCCCCTTGTCTTCTCCAGACAGGTCTATGAAAATGCATTCGATGTTAAGACCATTGATGCACAAGCTATTACATAACACCCAACCACTGCCACATTTCACTCCAACACAAACAGCATTTATACATCTGGACCTGCTCACTGAAGCTGAAGTGCATAAATCAGAATTGATAGTGCTGTTCATAATAGTTTAGTAATTTGCTTGAACAGACCAGAGCGTTAGCATGTGAGCTGCAGTTTTGAGTAGCTTAACAATATCTTTTCAACAGCTGTAGTTTTACCACATGTAGACAGATTAGTGTTAATGTGGCTGGATTCTCATTGCAGCCCAGTTGCCTTGCCTTCAGTCCTAACTTTTTTTCTACTGCCACCTTTCCTTTACCTCATGATGTTTTAGTGCAAGGTCAAGGACAAGAGCTCGGGAAAAAAATCTATGGGTGGTCATTTGAAAAAAAAAGTTCTATTATTTGTTTGGAAACCATTGAAATTGTGTCATAAATCTGTTTGACTCTGCCCAACGCTGTCTTGCTTAAAGTCCTGAGTTTGGGACTAATGTTTTATCAGATACATCATTAACTCACTTAAGGTGTTTTTCCATTACATGATACGGTTCAGCTCACCACGGCTCTGAGATAGTTTGTTTTCTGCTACAGACATTATCCCCAAATGTGGACAGAATCAGCCATTTATCATTGCAGTATCTGTGAAGCTACAGCAACACTGAGAAAACTTGCCTATTATATTACAGCAGACGCTTTTATCCAAAGTAAATTACAAGTAAGGAGTAAAGAATTGTTATTGCGATGACTCAGTTTCCCACAGGCTTTCAGTTCAGAGGAGTTTGAGTATCTTCTGAGGTTGATCATAACGACTGAGCTCCAAGAAGCTCAGTTCCCGTTGGCCAAGAAAAAAAATTCCATCTGTTATACTCGGGTTAATACTCCATACTCGGGTTGATAAACATGTTCATTTAATCATTAGTCTTGAATACAATATGTTGACTGTGTGAGTGGTCAGATGAGATCACTAATTTATGTTGGAAACTGGAAGCTGAATGTTTAAACAGCTTCATAAAACAATGTGTGCGCTGCTGCAGAGATGTTCTTACTGCGCACAGGTGATGATTCTCTCTGACCAATCAGCCTTTTGTGGTGTGTCCACATCATCATCTCAGCTTGTTTGGAACCTTGACTGAAAGTAGTACCAAAAAAAAAAGGTAGCACGAGTTATGTGGTACCACTCACTACGTAAAATACAAAAGGAAAAAAAAAAGAGCTGTGCCATACTATGTGATGAAAAAAACACCATCAGAATGGGTTTGTTAACCAGCTAACATACTTCTGTCAGGTATCTAACAGTCACACCGGAGACTTTGAGAGGTGAAACGTCTTCAAGATCCAAGAAGAGGTCCAGTTGCCCTTATTCAAGCTCTCATGATTACCATGACCTGGATGACGGAGACTCTTCATCAACATATTAAGTGACAACTAATTTCTTCTTTAGAACTACATTATGTGTTTACAGTGACCGACTTTAAAGTCAAGATGTCAAAATCTACACTTATTAAGCCTTAATAACAGGCCTTGACATATGAAGAAACAGGTGGTCTCGATATAACATCACACACTATAAAGAAATTAAATATAAACTTTCACATTGCAGAACACAGGAGTTGCAGGTCTACCAGTTACCACCGTTTTATCATATTAGATAAAAGATCTGAGGTGGACTAACAAGACCATGGTTTAACATTTCTTTTTATGCCAATGAAGTCTGGTGGCTTTGAAGAATGATGGGTATAATTGCTTCAGTGACCTGTCACAAAGGCTACCCGATGATAAGATAACAGTGTTCATTTTACGGCTGCCACCACCAACATTTCTTTGCTCCAGTGCTTGAGCTGCTGTCTGCTTCTTTGAACTGAGGACAGCGTGCCGACCACGATCCACTGCATTAACTACGCCGACTATGGAGAAACACCTCAAACAAAATAATTCACAAAGTTAGAACTAACCCCTGAAAACTAAATTCCCATAAATGCACATTCATCATTGCATGCAGTGACCTTCTATTTTGTGTGAGTTTCAGGGACAAATGCCTTTTATAGACCCTGAGGCTCTATGTAATATACAAGTTCATACACCTTACATGAAAACAAATGTCAGACTTTTCAGGGAAAGATTTATGTTTTCTCCTCAAACACCTGAAGTGTACTGAGCACAGATGGGTAAGGGGAAAAGCCTGCTTTGCTTCTCCTCTTTCCATGTTTGCCAGCAGTGACTTTTTTGAACATCAGTGTTCAGCAGACGCAGCAGTCGTGTCTCCCTGTGACACCACTGCAAACTATGAAACATACCTGTCTCTTGGCTGCACACACACGGCTCACATCAAATCAACATCAAAATGCTGCTTGGTGAATGCAAATATAAATCTAAAGGGTGAGGGTCGGGGGGTGGGGGGGGGGGGCAGCTTAAACAAACTGTATTGATTTGTTTTTTGATCCCAGTGTTTCTGACAGGAAGCCGATTGTTCAGTGACATCTTTTATCTTGGCGGTTTAATGCTCCACCACATCCAATCAGCTTTCATTTTACCCTACAGAAGTACTGAGGCAAGCGCCTTCTCTTTAGCCTTCATGTAATGAAGGTGGCTTAATCAAAAGAAAATTAAATAATAAAATAAAGCCTATACTCTGTGTGACCTTTACAGGTAATTGCCATTTTACAAATTAAACTAACTAAACACTGCATGAGGGCGCTGTATTGTTTGATTCGGGGTCAAATATACCTTCTGGGAAAGCTGGGACATACATTGACTCAGCTGTTTGTAGTCACACTCACTTGCTGAGTCCCAGACTTTATAGCCTGGTTGAAGCAGAGCTCCGAGTGTCTTCGTTGTCAAGTTTCACCCATGAATTTGCAATGAATTTTAAAAACTGTTATGAGTCTGGAGCTGATGGTAAATGTTCTTCTCTGTGTAATGTAGTTTTGGGATGTGCCACTGACTGCATCTGATGTTTAGGCTTTGTGTGCAAGAATAAACTGTGTATTGCAGGTGCAACACTTTTGTCATAAAAAAAAAAAAAAACTACACAAATGTGAATTAAGTAAATCTAAATTCAACTCAAACTACCACAAATACACTTAAACAACCCTAAATATACATCCATTTTGGCATTATAGGCTTGCAACACTTTCCAAAAAAAAATTGTTGAGAAAATAAGCTTTTGCCACTTTGGCATGTTCCCATTCCTTTTCACAAAATGTAAAAGATGTTCTGGAGTTGGGGCACTGAGTATATCAAGCAATAAAGTGAAATTTGTCCCCATTCTTGTATGGTCTGGGATTATACCAAACCTTTTGGAAGTCAGATCACACACACCAGCTGCTGTGGAAAAATCGTGAGAAAAGCAAGACACACATCATGAAATATCCACAATAAGTGAATGCTTTTTTTGGGGGGTAATGGTGAGAAAAGCACTTTTATCTCAAGATGCATTATCAGAAAATATATCCAGATACGTAGTCATTGTGAAAACGTCCATTAGCTTTTGGTCATTTGATGGCTGTTTTGAAGCCTTTATAAGCCTTGAAACTATGCACTCCATTTGGCTGTGACTTGTCAATCACTTTGCAGCCCCGTCCTAATGCGTGTCCTAATTTATATCTGTTTAACTGTAATCATGAGCCACAAATGATGAAATTAATAATTGATACCATAAGACAATTATGAAATGTTCACTGACGTAGTAATCTGAGTTAGAAGTGTAATTTTTCCATCGGATTCTATGCCGAAGGACTTCATTTTGCTATATACCATTCCTAAGACTTTTCTTGAGACAACACATTTTAACATCTATATAAAAATGCATATGGAAGGCATACCGGAGAAGCCACTGTCTGCACAACACACCTGCATGTTTTTTTTTATTGATAATCAATAAGTTACAGTTACAGTTCTTTGTCTGTCATTACAACAAATAGCAACTGACGAAAGCAATGAGCAGAAAATGTAGATTTTGCAGTATGTTAATCTACTAAATGATGCACACTTTACACAGGAAGCCCATGGATCGAAACTCATTTCAGAAAGTTAATGAAAAGCCTGAAAGTAACTGGGTTTATCTTTATAATCTGTCCACGTGAAGAAAGTGGGCTCCTGCAAGTCAGAAACCCAACTTCCACTCTTGTGTCTTTTACTACTATTTTAACAGCTTTCATTCTTCAACTGCCCCGAGACAGGCAAGCAGCTGAACTTTAAATTCCGTCTGAAAACAAATTGTTCAGGTAACATCTTGCTGTGAGAGAAGTCAACTGCATGAGTACAATGATGACCCCTGTAGAGACATTATTATTTCTTAACTTGCTTTTTGTAGTGCAGCAGCTCATCCAAGTGGAAATTACAACAGGGGACAGGAAATCGATACTGTGAGGAACACAAGAGGGTCAGTAGTTTAAGAATTCATTCTCAGTGAATTCTACCTCATAAATCGACCATTTCTACTTAGATTTTGGAGTATTTTTTGTCTGGAAGTGTTACAAGCACTGCAGAAATTAGATATTTTCATGTTGTCAGAATAAACATAAGTAAAAGTAGTAAACCAGAATCTAAAACTTACTGTCACAAAAGAGAAGAAACATCTTTCCTTTGAGTTTTATTTCATGTTCACACGAGTCCCCCCCCCCCCAGCATGCCAAAACAGCTTTCCAAAAAATAAGGTTAAGAACAACCTGTGCTTTCCACGGTGCTTTGAGAGAGTCATGTAATCTCTATTCCAATCCTATGCAACTATTTTTATTACTAGCTCTCAAAATGCATTTATATTTGGTCATGCAGGCTGCGTAACATCAGTCAACTGAAAGATCTGTAACAGCATTTTACAACATCGAACAGTGTTGTCATTCCAGCCTCTCGCATACGGCGAACTCTCCGTTCGAACTTTCAGCGAGCAGACAAATCAATGAAGGACATTACTTTGAAAAACATTAACATTATGGCCTCCTACATGCATCGTTGCAGTTTTCTCAAGCAGAAAATGGGATTTCAAAGCTCCAAGCAAGTTTCAGATAATTCCCTGTAGATTTCCTGGTTTTTAGTAACACTGTATATTTTCACGAGTAGAAAAAAAAACAAGACCTCCGTGGCCAACATATGTCTCTGTCAAACTGAAGGAGGAAGACAGTGCAGGAAGACAAGGCCAGTGATGGAGCTCTCTGCCCTCTGAGGCACGGAGTGATCTGCGGTCATAAAGGAACATAAAGTACTTAGAGAAATGGCAGGAATCTCATTTTGCGGCCCCATTTTCAAAAGTGTCATTATCAAACACCTCGATGTCCTGGAGACTGGAGGCATCTGTGACATCCCCTCCACTGCTCTCACTATTCCTGAAGGCAACGCTACCTATAAAGGGATAAACACTACCTGTGAACAAGTCTCTGATGTTATAATGTGGGAGTTCTGGGTCTTGCCTTTCAGGCTTAGTGATACCCTGTCCCTCCATGGCTTTGTTTCTTTGATAGTACTTTGAAAACTTATTAAAGATAACAGTGACGGGCAGGGCCACCAGTAATAGGCCACAAATGATGCATAAGGTGGCCACTATCTTCCCTGCCAGTGTCACTGGGCACGTGTCGCCATAGCCGACTGTGGTCATAGTGATCATGGCCCACCACCAACCTGAAGGGATAGTCCCCAGGGCTGTGTCCTTCTCGTCCTTCTCTGCAAAGTAGATAAGGGCAGAAAAGATGGAGATTCCGACTGAGAGGAAGAGGATAATCAGACCCACCTCGTGGTAGCTGTGGCGTATGGTAGATCCCAGAGCTTGCAGGCCGATGGAGTGGCGAGCCAGTTTGAGGATTCTGAGGACCCTCATGAGGCGCATAACCTGCACCACCCTCCCCACGTTTTCTAGGTCCTTGCTCTCCTCTGCCGTCACCTCATCGGCATTCTCCAGAGCTAAAGTGGCGTAAAATGGCAAAATGGAAGCGACATCAATGATGTTTAACGGGTTGCAGAGGAACTTCCTCTGAGACGGTGTTACGATCAGCCTGATGATGAACTCTGCAGAGAAGCAGGCGATGCATATCACCTCCAGGATGGTGAAGACAGGGTCCTCGATGGGCCTGTCATTGTCATCCACACGCTGAAATTCAGGCATGCTGTGGACGCACATGGCAACAATAGAGGTCAACACCACGCTGAGGGAAGCTACAGCAATGATCTTTGAGGCTGTGGAATGAGCTGGATCCTCCAGTCTTAGCCAAATGTAGCTCCTCACTTCTGCACACCAGGCACCTTTGAACTTGGCGAGGTCTTTATCGAGAGCAGAGAGCTCTTCAAAGGAAGAATCTAAGCTGGCCTGCTGCTGGTCATCACTCCTGATGTCCCAGTCTCCGTCTTCAATGTACTCCTTCCTCTCATGGTACCAGTTGCTGCAGCAGGAGCTGAGATGCAGCTCCTGGATGCCCCAGTACTCGATTTCCTGGCTGAAAGAAAAGACACAGAACTCCTCCATCATGTGGAGGCGTCCTGTGTGGTAGAAGTTGAGCACGCAGAGGAAAACCCGGGGATTTCTGTCAAAGTAGTACTCCTTCTCAGCCGGGCTGTAGTCGTCGCACAGCTCCAGGATGGCCGCCTCACTCTGACAGTGCAGCAGACGAGCCAGACGTGTGTGAGGGAAGCGGAGCAACATGTC
Organism: Odontesthes bonariensis; assembly: GCF_027942865.1. Classification (NCBI taxonomy): domain Eukaryota; kingdom Metazoa; phylum Chordata; class Actinopteri; order Atheriniformes; family Atherinopsidae; genus Odontesthes; species Odontesthes bonariensis. The sequence goes on from NC_134529.1 coordinate 10,964,210, forward strand.
TGGATTCACTTCATGCCGTACCCCTCCCACATTGAGATGGACCTGGTCCTCCTCATTCCCACGTTGGTGGAGGATTTGCCCATATCCCATGGTCCTGATGATACATGCAAAAACATCATAATAGGAGTGAAGCCTTTCATTGTTATTGATTTTTTTTTTATGCCATGAAAAAACCGATAACATTTCAGGCTCGTATGCTGTGTATTTACATAGATGGATGTCTTTTCGACCATTCTGATCCTCTGTAGGACAAAGATCAATACAGAACACACAGGAAATGGCTTGTTCTGGGGGGAGAAGAGGTGTGAGGTACTGTCACTTATTTGAGGGCTCAAGTGGAGGATTATCCCCAAAGTAATCAAATTACAGAGTAAACTCGACTAACTCAGAGGAAATGAGAGGCAACAAGTTGAAACTAAACCCACACATCCATTATCAAAGCAATGCAAACACTCATTTCCAGCACGTGCATTTGTCTATATTTTTCTGTGGGTATAAAAGCCTCTCATCCAGCCGTCGCTGGGTTGCGAGGCGTGCTGACTTAAAGATGAAACCAAGGTTTTTCCACTGATACTTAATTGTCAACACTTTGATATTGACTAAAACTGAGCATAAAATATAAAGCTTAAACATACCTGTGCTTGGAGCCGTTCTTTCCATTAAAATAACTTTTATCCGGCTGGTTTTGTGTTCTTAATCTTCTGAAGTACTGCGCGGTGCCGCAGCTCCGGAGACGGGACAAGAGGAGCTGGAGGCGGGACAGAGGCGCAGCGGCAGCTTGTTCCCTTTTAATGGGAACAGGGAGGGGCGAGAGGAGAGCAGAGGGAGGGAGGCTGCAAAGATGTGCAGATACCCCCCCCACCATAACGACTACAGTTCATGTTGCCATTTTATTAGTAATACAGCTAAATATAAGCTTTCTTTACCCCCTTCACGAGTGCCTCTGTGAAGGCTGCACCTGCAAACACTTGAAGTGTAATGTAAAGTGTATCTTGGCTTGCATTTGAGTGAAAGAGCTGCAGCTTGTCTGCACACCGGAAAGAGGAGTAAGATCAGACTCTGACATCTTAATCTAAAGCGCTGCTGGCATGCTGAGGGCCAAACGCTCTGATACCCTTCTTGACAGCAAAAGAGAAATACAGCATACAATAAAAAGAAAAGAAAAAAAGTTGAGTCAAACAACTCCCAATAACCTATCTTTTTCTATATTAAAAAATCAATTGAAAATTTGCATCCAAGAAATAATTTGACAAACTGTCAATCACACATATTTTAATCAGCATCTATATGGGCTGCTGTAGCTAAGTTGTCTCCTCCACACAAATAGCTGTCAGATTTTGGCTCAGTCTGGGCTACTTTTGATATTTATAGGTTCAGTTATGGCACTAGCAGGTGTTACGAGGACCAGATGTGGCCAGAGTGGTCATGAGTTCAGATTTTGGGCACGAGCTGTGTGGGTTAGATGTGGACCAAATGTCATAAGCCAGCTTTGACATGGGTTACAGCAAGTGTTGTAAGGGCTAGATGTGGGCCAAATGCCCAAAGAAAATATTTGGCCGAGTTTACACAGCCACTATTATCCTGAGTCAACACTGAAAACTGCAGGATATGGGACGTTTGGGCTAAATATTTTTGATACCCTTCGTTGAGGACAATGTATAGAAACCCCACAACTTCAAAAATGTGTTCCGTCACGCAAGGAAAAACTTGTTAGTAGAATAAACTAATTAAGTTTTTGTGCAAGTTTTATGTTTTGTAAGGAGTCTGCTGCAGTTGAAACAGGTTGAAAATAGATTATGTATCAAAATCTCTGTTCTTATGTTTTCATGTCGTCTTTGTAAAACACCTAATAAACACTATTTCTTGGTTCTTTCAAACGCATGTGAGACATTTTTAGACAGACAAAGAGCTTAATTGTATGAATCTTTAGTTCAGATCACATTTGTTTGATTGTGATTGATTTTGATTGTGTACATGACCCCTTACTTTTAAATGCTTTTCAGAGTTTTAATTTTCAGTCCTGGTGGCTATATACTCTTTATTATTTTGAGACTACCTTTTAGGTGCTGTTTACACATGCCCGGGTATTTTGATTAACGCACATTTTCTAACCTTTGTTTGCAAAAAAAAACTAGATGCACACAGCCCCGTTTAAAAAAAAAAAACACGTCTACATTGATCCGCATAAATACGCTGTCAGGAGCTGTTAAATTACGCCAAGCCTGACGGTGGCAGTGTTAGAACAATGAGAATTCCACACAAGCCAATCAGAAGCCTAATAGAGAACCGCTGACAGGAAGAACTTCCGGATCCTTTTCAAGAAGAAAATATGGCGCCAGGCTCATGTGTGTGGACTGATAGCACAGCCCTTTTACAGACAGCCGTTCCACTTCCTATTCGCCCCATTATAAAAAATTTGGCTGCAGTTCAGTTGATTTTCTCTGGGGGCGCTGGCAAGCGAGTGCAGAATGACCATTTTCCATAGGGCTGGCGCTAATAACTCAAAAAATGTCCCCGCTAGCGGCTGAAACCTGAAAATAATACTGTGATTTCTGACAGAGGGATGTGAATTTATATCGAAAGTACAATAACCTGGGAGTTATAGCTTTCTGTTTTCTTACAGGTCTGGCATTTGCGAGTCAGTATCCGCTAGCATCTAGCTAACGGAATCTGAAGAACGCACGGCTGATTACGACCGGCTGCTTTACGGCACTCGTCCACTGTACCAGAGTGCTAACCTGGTGCCGCTAACAACAACCAAAGCTAAACCAGAGGCTAGTCAGAGAGTATGTAAAAGGGCTGTGCTGAAATCTGTAACTATTTGAGCTAACACCTCTCTGCTAGCTCAGCGCTAGGACTGACCATGCCGTAAAGTGATGCCACATGCGTGACGTCACTCGGGATGCAATACTGACAATAAATGTGTATTTTTAACAAATCTAGTGAGTCTAAAAAATCAAACCAAGTGCCGTTTGAAAGGATAATTTATCCTGCCTTTAGGAAAATTAAAATGAAAAAATATAAAAAATTCTATCAAAAGCAATGGCTGCATCTAAGGTGGATTTCATAGTACCACCATAGAGTTCGGCGTGCTCTGCACTGCTTCGTTGGCGCCCCTAGAGTGCAGTACCACCCGGAAATAGCCGCCAGTTTTCCCTCTCCTCATAATAGAGACTCTCTGCTGATAGCGAGACTGAGCTACAGAAGCTCCGCAATTGCTGCCCTCTGCCCGCGCCCTAATGCGCCTTTGTTGTTCAATACATTATATGACTGTAATTTTCAAAATCACACAAGCGAGTATAGCTCTCAACAACAGAAATGCTGCTAGTCAGGGGCGGATTGGGAAGTATTTTTCCACCGGGACAATTTTTCCCTTGCCGGCCTCATACCAAAAAAAAATCTATTGTAACAGGGGGTTTCAGTTACGTCATCACGGGAGCGCACGAATTTCAGCTGGTGGGCAGGAAGCTGGACTACAGCATAGCAACAACATGGAGAATATGGAGATGAGTGAATATTGTAGTGGTTTGGAGCCGGCACATAGGGAAAGATGTTTGGCGTTAGTTGAGAAATACATTGGGCGTGACACATACTTAATGAAAATGTCCGAATTTTCGCAAAACCGGAACAATTTGCCGAAAATAGAGGCTGTGGACATGACGAGCTACCTGGTTCTCCAGACGTCTTACTACACCAAGCAACAGATGAAGGCCCACAAAAGTTTGGAAGCATACAACTATTACCACAGCGGATGGATCAGCAAACTCGGAGTAAAACGTCTACAGAATGATTGTGTTTTGGTGTTCGCCAGGGTAAGTTTGTTTTGTTTGTTTATGGTGCATTATCCCAATGGAAAATGCAGTGTGTAGTGCAGGGCTGGGCAGTAAAGCAGAACTTAACATGTTGAATGCCGAGCTGTGAATGTTGGCATTCATGTTTTGATAAAATGCCGAGATCCAAATATCCAAATGCTGACATTGTGTCTTTGTTAGCCTAATGCACGAGAGAGAGAGTGAGCGATTCTGTTGTCGAGAACTTGGGAGCTAATGTGCGCTGTTAGCACTTTGTGGATACTACTGAAACGTGAAGATTCTGACAAATTTGTTTTGTTTAGATCAACCACTCTCAGAGATCGCATGAAACACCGATGACGGTGTCTTAGCTCTGTGTTTTGGTAACCCAGCTTGACCGTCGGAGCCCAGTCCACTGACTCAGTAGCTAACAACGCGCTGGGGCAGCCTTCAAAACAAAGCCCAAACGTAGCCCGTATTACATTACTGTTGATTGGCATTTAACAACATAATACTTTACTGCACTACTACTAGACAGTTAGATTTCCCACATACCTTTGAAAAGTGGTCACCGCAGACACGAGCATTTGCAGATTCAGCCCCTCCAGTCTGTAAACGTAGGTTAACTATCCACTTTTTACGGCGTTGTTCTGTGAGTTTTTTTTCCATTTCTCACCTCTATGGGCGATTACCTTAGGTACTCGATAGTAACCCTTTCCCTTCTCTCGGTTAGACCGATTGCAAGCAACATCCAAAAACGGCACAAAACTGAGGCATTTTGGGCAAAAAGCGGCAGACAAAACACAGTTTTTTCAATGGGCTCCAGCTCAGGTTGCCCACCACCTGGGTTCACGCGCTTAGAAAAATACGGAAGTGACGTCAAGTGAAACCCACCTCCTAATGCTAGTGCAGATTTAAAAGCGTATAAAAGCCTTTTGTTGTATTCTGTGCATTGCCACTAGTTGGCATACTGGGGGCATATGGGCGGTACGGGAACCAGGGAGGAGAAGAAGAAGTGAATGCTGCTGCTGCCAGCCACGTACTGCCAGTCGGCTTACAAGGGCCGTTGACATTATGTTTAGGCCGGCCGGCCCGGCGGGATAAGTCCCAGAAGTCCAGACGGCCAATCCGCCCCTGCTGCTAGTACCTCCATGCTTGCCAGATAAACAATGGACGGAGAGAATGGCGTTATCACGCTAGCATCCTGCCAATATGGCGGATAGGGGCGGGGCTCTGTACTATGACGACAACTCCGCATTCCATTCTAAAAACCCCGTTTTCGTCTCTTTCAACCAGTTTACACACAAACGCTAAACGGAGTTTTTAAAAAATCTCCACTTTTGCCAGAATTTTTTTTTAGCTTCGTTTTCGGAGGAAAAAACTCCGTTTGTGTATAAACGAAAGGCACAAACGAAGGTAAAGGTCTTCGTTTATCAAAATACCCGGGTATGTGTAAACAGCACCTTAATCAAATTGAGCCATGAGATGCAGATTTGTTCTACTCAGTTTCCTAATGCTTTTTTTGCATGAAATTTGAAATGAAAAAGTGTCAATGTTTGATATCTGGTCTTTATGCTATTTTCAATAAAATACAGGGTGTTTGTATTCTGATTTCATCTACAATTTTTGCCTTCTTTGCAGAAAAAGGGTCATATAGGCAAAGCTTGTTTTATTGTTTCCTTTATTCTTACCACTGCATGGGCATTACGCACTTTGCCAATTACATTGGATTAATAATACAAACTTAGTGAAAGCCAAATTAAACAAGGTAAATCTCTTTGTAGTGCATAGTCCCGTTGGCCAGTCCATGTTCCATGTACAAGTTGGTGATCATTTTGGTTCTTTTATAGGCAAGGTAAGGCAAGGCCAGGCGTCTTTATTTATATAGCGCATTTCATACCACAGGCAACTCAATGTGCTTTACATAAAGACAAGGCATTTAAAAGCATAAAGCAGCATAAAAACAAGCAATTTAAAGAGAAAAAAATAGAATAAAAATTAAAAGCAATCAAAAGAAGAGGGGAAAAAGAAAAATATAAACTCAACTGTTAGATTCGGTTTTTTAATTGGAAGCTCAAGAACGGACCGGTGTAACTCAAGTGAAAATTAAGTCTTTATTGATGGCAACAAGTGAACTATTTCAGCGCTGGTCTCGGTATGACAGGACTCTCGCAGGAGTCCCCGTTTCCGGTAACATTTTGTATTTATATGTCTCATTGTTTCACACGTTGGATCCCTTATTGATCAAACATGATTGGATATGAGTAGGTTCTTCGTCATAAGCCAAATAATGTCTCTGAGTAACCCAAATAATGTGTGTGCTTTCCGCACCTGGTTCTCAGGGTCCCCTGTTCTGTCTGGGTCAGTCTCAGTTAAGGTCATGTCTCGTGTCCCTCCTGGATCACTTTAGGTCATCATGGAAAAGTACTGAGACTATTTAATTTATAATGTCCAAGAACAACGCCAATCTTTACACAACCATAAGCACACCGAAAGAGAAATGTTTTTAACCTGGATTTAAAAGTGCTTACAGTTGTGGCTGATTCAGTTCTGCTGGTTGTTTGTTCCAGTTGTGTGCAGCATAACAGCTAAAAGCTGCTTCACCGTGAACTCTGGTCTCCACTATCTGACCTGAGTCAGTAGATCTCAGAGCTCTACTGGGTTTATACTCTACTAGCATGTCATTCATGTATTCTGGACCTAAACCATTCTGTGATTTGTAGACGAGCAGCAGAACTTTAAAATCTATTCTGTATCTGACCGGGAGCAAATGTAAAGACTTGTCTTTTTTAGGAGTGGCTTGATGGCAGCTACTTTTAAGGGTTTAGGAAACGTGCCTGATTGAAGTGAGCAGTTTATTAGTTGCTGCAAATCTGTTTGGACAGAGCTTACAATAGTTTTAAAGAAGTCAGATGGCATTGTGTCAAGACAGGATGTCGATGGTTTAAGATGCTGGACTGTTTCTTCTATGGTTTTTTGGTCAACTGTATTGAATTCTGACATCATAGTTGATTGATTCCTAGGTGGTTTTAAGGATTGCGTCATTTTATTATTTTTCTCATTTATGTTGATATTTAGCCTTATGGATTTGATTTTTTCATTGAAAAAACAAGCAAATTCATTGCATTTTTCTGTGGAACAGAGTTCTGAAACTATCTGTTTTGGGGGGGTTGTCAGCTTATTAACCATAGCAAACAGAGCACGAGTGTTGTTGATGTTCTTATTAATCATTTCAGATAAGTGTTGCTGTCTAGCCCGGAGTAACCCGTATTTAAAATTACAAAGACAAAGGTCAAGGTGAATTTGAAGTTTAGTTTTTTTCCATTTACGCTCTGCTTTCCTGCATTCTGTTTTCAAGGCCTTTACCATCATAGTGTTCCTCCATGGTGTCCGCTTTCTGCTCAAAATACATCTGTGACCCAAAATACATCTGTGATATGTTCAGAGAATATAAACCTAGCAGAGCTCTTAGATCCAAGGACTCAGGTCAGCTGGTCCAGTCCAGAGTCCAGACTAAACATGGAGAAGCAGCATTTAGCTGTTATGCTGCAAACAAGTGGAACAAACTGCCAGTGGAGATTAAACTTTCACCAAATGTAGACATTTTTAAATCCAGGTTAAAGACATTTCTGTTCTCATGTGTCTATGCATGACATATCTTTTAACTGATCTAGACTGTTGCTTGTTTTTAAATTAATTTAAATGATTTTAGTTGTTTCTCTTTACATTATTTTATGTATTTTAATGCTTCTTACACGCCCTGCTGCAATGCTTTTATTTTATGTAAAGCACTTTGAATTGTTTGTACATGAAATATGCTATATAAATAAATTTTATTTGATTTGATTTGATTTGATTTGCTCAAGATCATCTTATTTTTAACAGGTGCAACAGTATCCATAACATTTGAGATTTTCAAGTTAAAGTTATCTAAGAGTTCATCAACTGTCTCTGCTCTCGCAGTTGTTGACATAGCTATAACTTCCATAAACTTAGCACTGGTATTCTCATTTATGTATCTTTTTCTAACAGACACACGGGTTAACTGACTGTTTGGAGTTAACTGTAAGTCAGAGAACACACAGAAATTATCAGAGAGCGCCAAGTCCTTGATATCAACAGAAGAAATGTCAACACCTTTAGAGATAACCAGATCCAGTGTGTGGCCTCGAGTATGTGTGGGTCCGTTCACATGTTGAAGGAGGCCAAAAGTGTCAAGTAGAGAGCAGAGTCCTTTGGCATTTGTGTCCATGTTATTGTCCATGTGAATGTTAAAATCCCCTGTTATGATAAAAAAGTTATACTCAGTACAGATAACTGACAGCAGTTCAGCAAACTCATCAAAGAAAGTTCTAAAAAAACAGAGATATTCAAAAGAGCTAAAATCACCAAGTCAAATTTCTTTGCACTGAAAGACTGATTTAAAAATGGTGGCAACTCCCCCGCCCTTCTTACCACTTCGACACTTATTGATAAAACTGAAATTTGTTGGTGCTGCCTCATTGAGAATGGTATCACAGCTACATTCAGTCAGCCATGTTTCACTAAGAAATAAAAAGTCGAGATTATAGGTCATGATCATGTCATTTACTAAGAGGGATTTGTTGGCTAGTGATCTAATATTGAGTAGGGCTAATCTCGTGGAGACAACAGGTGATACTGGTGTGTTTCTGGGTTGACACACTATATTCAATAGATTGGTAGATTTAACTGAACCTTTTTTTATTTCTCACCAGTTTGACCACTTTTCTGTTACCTGTCATCACAGGGATTGAAAAGGCTGTCTGAATACCATAGGGCCCTGACTTTATCTGGGGAAGAGCATTTTTTTTTTTTTTTAATGCCTTTAATGTTAGGATAGTTTGAGAGAGACAGGAAGCAGAGAGAGGGGAAAGACACACAGTACAGGGCCACTTGGTGCGGGAGTCGAACCAGGGCCAGCTGCAGCGAGGACTGTAGCCTCTGTACATGGGGCGGCTGCTTAACCCACTACGCCACCAACCGCCCCGGGAAGAGCATTCTTGATATCAGTATTACAGCCTGGACCCGGCACATATCAGTCAGACTCACAGATATTATGATTCAGAGGAGGTGGGGGGGCTTGGTGACTTTTGTTTGAGGGTTGTTTCCAACGTGACGGACGTGGTGGAATGGGAGGGGCTGGATGAGGTGGGATGTTAGGGGGGAAGAATATGGGATTTTGGCGTGGTGTCAATTGTATTCCAATATTGAGAAAGCTCTTCATCCTGTCAGGGAAATCCAGAAGTGAGGAGTCCAGACTGAGTGGAGAGAGCTGGGGGCTGGGTGGGGTCCGGGGGGGCGAAGGCTGGGGGTTTCTCACTGGGGCTGGGGGAGACTCCGCCTGTTGGGCTGTTGGGGCTGGTGAAGACTCCTCATCTTGGGGTGAGGATGATGACGTTGCAGGTTCTTTCTGGATCCGCTGTCCTCCATGGTCAGTCCTTGTCTCAGCGCCCTCACCAGAGCATTGTCTTATCTGTTGTTTTGGCTCATTTTGTCCTGTCTTGTCCTTGAAAGGAGCTGCTGGTGTGTGACGCAGAGAGTAAAAAATGTTGGAGCTTAGCAACTGGAGGAAGCAAATTTCCTTGCTTCCTCCACTCATATCACAAGTGAGAGGGACTAAAATGTGAGGAAAGAATTAGAGGATGTGCAAAATAGGAAATGAGTCAAGGAGTTTGAAATTTACCATGGGCATAACATTGGAAACCTAGATCACCTGTTGGCACTGAACGTGGCAGCAAATGAGGGCCTCCACCCAATTATCCTCATCAGGCTGTAACTGGATTCACCTGTTTTTGGCTGTATTTGTTGGTGAGCCGGACCCATCCTCAGTGTAGCCAAAGAGTAGGCCTGCAGAGTTCAGGTCCAGCACAAACTTCATCAGAAGCTGTGAACGAAGAAAAACTTAAAACTAAAACGGGAACTCTGGCGGTACAGTCTCCTATCTATTGCACCATGGGCCATTTACTTGGATTGAGGTGAGTACTTTTATTTCTTGTTCAGTCATTTCTCCTTACTTAAGTTTGCATTTGCTCTTTAAGGCTGCAATCTTTTTCAGGTGGCTCTTTCTCTTGCTATTGTTCTCAAATGTTGAGACCCAAAAAAAACCCACTTTAAGTAAGTATTTTTATTTTTATTTAAATTCTGATTTGGTTGCGTTGGTACTCACATTTGTTTAATCCCAGGTATTGACACAATATGTCTGGGGAATGTCATGCGTGTGGATGTTGGCCCTCTTGGAGGAAAACTTTTGGAAGTTGCTGCTTCCATAAGTAAGACGGCACTTAATTTCTATATTTCTTGACCCAGAAGGAGTTGCAAACTTCTAATCCTCTTTTCTCTTCTCCTCAGATAACTCTGTTGTTGTTATCACGCCAAGCTTGGCATCTCAGTGTGGCTTCAGAGTGAAAACAGAAAAGCCTGGCAACACCATGATTTATGCTTCCCTCCCAAACTGTTTTGCTCAAAATGTGGTAATAAGGCTAGATATTTTCAAATGGTATGAAATGTGCACCTCTTAAGAAAAGTGCCTCAAAATAATTTCTTTGTAGGAAGATAAAATGTTCACAACCACACTACAACTTCGGGTCCACGGAAACCGCTTTGCTGAAGATGAGCTGTACCAAGTGACTGAAACCTGCCACTACACTGCCTGGGCCTCCAGGGAAATCATCTGTAACCAAAACTTTATGGAGGTAAGGGAATGCAGCAAAGGCCATGTTCCAGTCTGCATAAATGGCTCTAAAGCCTGTTTCAGTGTCGAGGCTGGTGCGCTTGACTTGATTGCAGAGAAATTGGTTGTAACTGACAACATGGCTTTGTCTTTAGGTGTCTGTGAAAAGGGCAGCGCCACATGACTACACTCTGCCTAAACCTTCCATCCCACAGGCTAGTGGTCAATCTGTTACTTCTCGACGAGCTGCAGAGGTTAACTTTTAATTACTTTGACTTTCTGAAACCATTCTGGATCCATGGTTTAGATGCAAAGTCACACATTGCTGTTTACTTTGCAGAAACTGCCTATAGATGCAGGATTTAGACTGACAACAGTGGTGTTCTTCACACCTGCCGGGGAAAAGACGATGAGCGTGGCTGATGCCCATAGAAACGGGTATGGGATTGGAAATACTCCTACGAGGCTGGTTCTTCGAAGCCCAATGATGGCACCAGAAACGTACACTCAACATGTGAGTCGGTGCATTTCACTAAACTAAATCCAAATGAACTATGGTTAAATGACTCTTAACCTATAAGATTACTTGCTGCTTGGAGATGGTATCAACTGAGTTTGGATTAAATGTGATCAAGTTTTTTTTTTTTTTTTGACTAGGCACACTGAAATTTATTAGGCTGCATATTTAAGTTGCACTATGCTGCTTCACCAACCTTTTCGTAAGGGTGGGAGCATGTGTTTACACAGTATGGCTCATTATGTTTTAAAGCGTTTAACTGTACACAACTTTTCCCCACAGTTTGCAGGGGTTACAATGAGGGTTTTCAAAACTTCTATCATCTTTGAAAAGAAGTGGTTGGCAAGTCAAATCGATGCCACAGCTGCTTGCCCAATGAAGGAAGGTAATGAAATCCAAATCTATTGGCAGCTGTGCCCTCTGATTGGCTAATGTAACTGTACAGTGTCATGCAAGCAGTTTGCTTGGCCCTTTCAGGCTTGGATATATTTAAATGTCATGTCTCTGAATTTGCACACAGGAAGTGTTTTCTTCACCTCTGACACAATCACCTGGTACCTTCCCCGGCAAATCGACCCAATGATCTCCTCTGAGCACTTTAATCTGCTTGAGGTGCACTTTGGACTCGATGGTCAAAGGCTCAACGCTGAAACGATGCATGCTCGACAATACTCTTTATCTCTCAATGACCTCTACATTGTTGTTCAAATTCCCATTGGGGCTGTTGGTGGCCACTATAAGGTGACTGGTTGTAGTATTTGAGACTCTTCTGTAAAATTCTATTTATATTTTTTTTGCATAATCCATAAATGCCAATCTTGTGCAACTGAACCAACTCTTAACTGTTCCTCTTTAGAGTCATATTCAACAAAATCAGTACCATGTCTCTTATGTGATTGAGCCAATGCTTGAGATGCTCTGGGCTGAAGACTCCCCACATGAGCAAACAAGATACAAAGTCCTCTTTCACATTGCAACACACCTACTGCCCCGACCTCTCCAACTTGTCGACGGTGAGTTTAATCATCATAATTTTTTTTTTTTATCTTGAACTGCAAGCTGATTGAGTTCTAATCTCCATTTGCCTCCCCAAAAAACAGAAACTGTTCCAGCAGAGCAAGTGTTCAAACTGGTGCTGGGGCACTTTGCCTTGGATGTTGCTCTAATAAACATATCCTTCCCCTCGGAGGTTTTAACCCTGACCGACTGCCGTGCAAGAGGCTTTAACATCATGGAGCACATATCAGTTAACGGCAGCACAAAGATCTTTGCCCTACAGGTGCCCTTCACAGACCCTGCTGTCTCAAAGGTAAGATTTCATGCCAGCATGAATAACTTCGTGTCAATCACTTTTGTATATCAAATGTGACACAAATTTGGTTGCTGTTTTCCAACAGATGGGAGATGGCGTTGTCGCCTACTCTCTTCACTTGACTTTTGGCTTGCTGGTGCTGGATAGTTTTGTTACATTTTCTCACACGGCTCATGTGGAAGCTGTTTCACCAAACATGGGTCAGTACTTATCTGATTGGACTAATTTAGTCCTACTTTTGACTCAAAAATTAATCTTGCAACTAAACCAAAGGGCCCCCCACAAGTTTACTAAACTTTTCTTCCCTCCATCAGCATTACCACCCTCTGTTTCTGGCGGTTGTGATCATCAAAACTTCTATGTCCTTGTGAAATATGGATCCCAAAGCTTCCGCTTTCAGACCACAGTGGGAAAACAACTGTTGACCCCCAGTTTGGCCCAGCATTATAACTACATGGAGAACGGAACACACTTCAGTTTTACTGTGCCATTTTCAGCCTCTGATGTTGCAGTTGAGGTGTGACTCGTTTCTAAATTCTGGAGCCAGTACAAATGATCACTGGATTAACTTTCCTCTTTGCATGCTTGTCTATCTCTAAGGCTGTGAAGTCTTCATCTATTAGAAGCAGGCTTAATGTGGTTTTGAGTAATCCAGAAACTAAATCTGAGATTCAAGACTTCTCCTTGGTTTGCAACTTTCCCTCTGGACTGACAGGTTTGTTCTTTCCTACCTCTTTTTACTGTGGATTTTGGAGGGAGGTTTATTAACTTTGTAGATGTATTGAATGGCTGCTTTTTTTTTTTTTTTTTTTTTTTTTTTTTTTAAAAATCCCCCCAGAGTGTTTCCCAAATGGAACCATGACAGCTCTGGCTGTAAAGGTGGATTCTGTTCCTGCTCTGAACCCACGTCTGCTCACCCTCCAAGATCCCACCTGCGGCCCCGTCTATAGTGACGACCACTACGCTTACTTTGTGTTCACTGTAAATTCTTGTGGGACCACAAGGAAGGTATTGTGCTACTGAATACCTTTATGATGGTAACATTGACTACTGTGACTCATGGCTCTAAAAAAATTTTTTTTACTTTCATGCAGTTTTTGCCTGATTCCATGCTGTATGAAAATGAAATCTCACTACCAGATGAGCTTGAAATGAAACCAGGATCAGACTCAGAGGAGCCAGAATATGAGTGAGTGTCCCTTAAGTTTTTTTTTTTTTTTTTTTTTTTTTTTAAAAGATTAATATAGTCTTGGTTTCTGAACTACCAAGCTGTAGCTTTAAAAGCTGCAAAGAACTAAAGCTTGTAGTTCAAATGCAAGTTGTACTCTGCTGTTGACAATAACTGTACCCTCTTTAAAATGTAGGTTAAAGATTTCATGTATCTATGATATCAACACAAGCCATGCTGTGGCCTTCTACACCAGACTTCGCAGGAGTGAACCATATGCTGAAAACTCAACAGGCCTGCTACAAATTGAAATGAGACTCTCTTTAGGTAAGAGGCATACCTTGTCTAGTAATCCTGAGCAAACTGTGCCATTGAACTGTGTAATGGCCTGTCCTTTAACAACATGGCTAGTATTTGTCGTCCTCAAATAACCAGGGGCTGTTGGACAAGTGCCCTAAACATTGGAGACTACTAGAAATTTGATGGGGCAATAAATACCAGTGTCAATTTTAACAGACCTCCTGCTATAATACTGTCTCCAGATAACTTCTACAGCACATTCCAAACAGTTGAAGACTATCCCATTGCAAAATATCTGCAACAGCCACTGTACTTTGAGGTCCAGCTGATGGGGTCTACAAACCCTAAAGTATCGCTCGAGCTGGAAAATTGTTGGGCAACACAGGATGAGGACAGGAATTCCCAACCCAGATGGAATCTGATCATTAATGGGTAATGTTGCAGCAGGGTGTTTGACAAATGGGCATAATTTTTGAACAGCTGCATTAAAAGCTAGCACTGAAGCATGTGCTCCTGTCAAACAAGGCAATGAGTTGTTTGGAACTTCCTCTGAAGAGTAACTATCCTTGAAATTCTCCAGCTGTCCAAACCCAGTGGACACATACCAGGTGGTCTTCCATCCAGTTCAGGCTGATTCAAGAGTTCAGTATCCCTCTCACTTCAAGCGCTTTGAGGTCCAGATGTTTGCATTTGCAGAAGGCGAAGATGATTTGAACGGCCAGGTAACCTTGACAAGGGTTTTTTTTTTTTTTTTTTTTTTTTTTTTTTTTTCCTTCCCTTCTAAATTGCAATGACAATCAATTTCTCTCGCAGCTCTTTGTCCACTGCGATATTGTGATCTGTGATGCCAAAAATCCTCTTGGTGGAGTCTGTGGTGGGCAGTGTCCAAACCCTGAAAGCAGTGCGAGAGGTATGAGGCTGCATATTTTTCAGAAACTGTCAACATTGGCAACTGGACACTCAATGTCAGTTTTCTTTTTACAGGTCAACGACATGTTTCAGATTTTCATGATTTCAGTCATGTGTCTGCTGGACCAATAATCATAAACTAATAAAAGCATTTTTTTAAAATCACTTCTGAATTGTATTGACAAGGACCTTTTATGCAAATATAAAGGTTGGGAATGGGTGTGGGGAACTCGCCAAACTGTGCAAAATGCAGTCAACTAATTGTGTTTAGAATATTCACTAAAGAAGCCATTTCTTACCTAATAATTTAGTTTGTCCCTTGACAGTGTAAGTAGGGGTTTGTAGTAACTGCATCTAAACTAAGATGCAGTTTTACAGAAGGGCTGTTTGGCATGAGGTCAGCACTATAGCAGCTCAACCAAGTAGAGGTCTATGATCTCAGGACCTTTTATAGCTGCAGAAACCCAAAATGGTGACGACTAAATAGCTGGTTTTAAAACCATTTTATCACAACCTTGTAAATGCAATATTTAAGTCGTCTCAAGAGTTGAACACATGAGATTAAGCCTTTACAAATATCACTTTATGAATCTGAGATGGAGGCCACTGGTCTTCAAGCACCTAAAGTCTAGACTGCAGGTAGGCCAGTTAAACAATTATCCTGTAAAGCATGCTGTTGTAATGGATGCAGTATAGTAGTGCATACAATACCAGTTGCACCTTAGGTTTATTTCATGACAATCTACATTGTAGCTTCTCACTGAGGGTGACTATGAACACCTATTGAATTATGTAGTGAACGGTGTGAAACACCTCAATGATTTTTCTAGAGTCTTCAAAATAGCCACCCTTTGCTTGCTGCTTGGCATTCTCTCAGCTTCATGAGGCAGTCACCTGAGATGGTTTTCCAACAGTATTGAAAGAGTCCAGGGGTCCGTTTCACGTAGCAGGTTCAACCAACTCTGAGTCTATTCCTGATCTCAGAGTTGATATTCTGAGATAGAAAACCCTGAGTTTTCGGTTCCAGAAATGCTGATTTGAGTGAGGTTAATCAACTCTGAGTAAGTTCACCTTGAGTTTAGCGTGTGCACCACAACTTTAAAAAGCCAGCATCAATGGAGCCCCGATTCGACGAGTCACCTTGGCAACGGAAGAGGAGGGGCTACGTTTTTCACCAATCTCGAATTGGAAATCTTAATACGCTCATACGGCGAGTTTCAATACGTTTTTAGAAATAAGTGCAACACCGTTGCAGCAGCAAAAGTAAGTTTAAATGTAGTCCTTTGCAATCACAATATTACAGGGAAACTGCTTGAATGGTAGCCCACTCATTTATTTCATTTAGGTGCAATCTCGCGGGGGAGAAGCGCACTTGGCAGCAGTTTAAGATGAAATATAAAAACATTGTTCAAACAGGTGAGACCTCGGCATGGAGGTACCTCATTTTGATCATGTTTTACACTGTAAAATAAATAGTGGCTATTTGACTGTGCAGTTATTTTATTTCCAACATAATGCTGTTTTCACACACATAAACTATGTCTTCTCATCTATACCATCCATCCATTATCTATACACCGCTGAATCCGTCAGTCGGGTCGCGGGGGGGCTGGAGCCTATCCCAGCGGTCAATGGGCGAGAGGCGGGGTACACCCTGGACAGGCCCCCAGTCCATCGCAGGGCCACAAACGAGACAAACAACCATAGGCCTACACACTCACAGTCACTCCTAAGGACAATTTAGAGTCATCATCTATATCATGTTCTGTTAAATAATTAAGCCTATTTAAACTAACACAGACTTCTACTGAGCCAACAGAAAGAAGGCAGATGCCCGTAAAACGGGTGGTGGCCACCACCTCTAACGGGAGGGCAGTGGCTGAGGGAATCCACCCCCAAGACACAAGTGCCTTTATAAAATATAATAGGCCTATAAATGTCTTTTTTAAGCCTATTCATACAAATATTTATTTGTCTTTTATGTCTTTTTTTCTTTTGTCCCAACACATTGTGATGGTGCCGCTCAAAAAGATAATTGTCTGTAAATGCAAAAATCTGTGCGCGGTCTGATAACCATCTCCGACGAATATTTATTTCTCTGCGCAATAATGCTGCTCCTTCATCCACGGGATCGTTGTCAAAAGGACATGTTCGTGAAAAAAGTTGCCTCCTACTGTGCCTAAAGGACTTCTAGAAGTAGAAGAACTCGCTCTGCTGACTGAATGAATGAGGAAATCAAATGGCGTGTGTGGCTGAAAGAGGGCGGAGACAGAAAGAAACTCAAGGTTTCTTGAATAAAACCTGGTCCCGACCAGGTTAGGTTCAGAGAGTCTGTTACTCCGGTAACTGACCGTGAGGTTAAGTTACCTCTCTTTGTGAAACAGGCTAGAGTTACCCCTCTTTCTCGGGGTTGAGTTACCTCCCTTTGTGAAACGGAAAACTCAGAGTTTCCCTCATTTCAGGGTTAACCTACTCAGAGTTTTCACTAAACCTGCTACATGAAACGGACCTCAGATATGCTGAGCACTTGTTGGCCCTTTTGCCTTCACTCTGCAGTCCATCTCAATTGGGATTAGGCCAGGTCATCTGGTGCAGCACTACATCACACTCCTTCTTGGTCAAATAGCTCTTACACACCCTGGAGGTGGGTGGAACCAAAGATCTCAAATTTGGACTCATCAGATCAAAGCAGATTTCAACTGATCTAATGTCCAATGTTTGTTTTTTTTGGCCCAAACAAATCTCTTCTTGTTGCTTTTAGAGTTTTTTTTTTTTTTTTTTTTTTTTAAGCAGCTATTTGACCATAAATAGCATTAATCTGGGCTCTAATCTGACGTGCTGTTAACTTATGATTTCTGAGGCTGTTGGCTTGGATCTTCAGCAGCAGAGGTGACTCACGGTCCTGTGTGCCAGTTTCGTTGTAGCGCTTGATGGTTTTTGCAACTGCACTTGGGGACACATTCAAAGTTTTTGCAAATTTTCCAGACTGACTGACCTTCAGTTCTTAAAGTAACGATGGACTGTCGTTTCTCTACTTAGCTGATTGGTTCTTGCCATGATATGAATTCAGTTGTCAAATAGGGCTGTCAGCGGTGTACCAACCTGACTTCTGCACAACACAACTGATGGTCCCGACCCCATTAAAAAGGCAAGAAATTCCACAAAGGCACACTTGTGAAGTGAAAACCATTTCAGGTGACTACATCATGAAGATCATTGAGAGAAAGCCAAGGGTTTGCAGCGCTGTCAACAAAGCAAAGGGTGGCTACTTTGAGGAATCTAAAATATAAAACATGTTTTGAGTTATTTCACACTTTCTTGTTCACTATATAATTCCATATGTTCATTCATAGTTTCGATGCCTTCAAGGAGAATCTACAATAGAAATAGAAAAATAATTTATTCATCCCTCATGGGGGAAATTCAAATTGTCATGTAGCTCAATTAAAATATTTACAATGATTGTATATTAGGACAAAAATAATAAATAAATGTGAGAAGAACATGTCAAAAGTCAGTTAAAAGGCTTATTGCTGTGGGGACAAAGAACCTCCTGAACCTCGCAGACCATAGTTCTGAGAGAGTTCAGCTCCCTGCCTATCAGAGCACTGGCCATTTTCACCACTTTGCCCAGGTGCCTACAGTTTTTGTCTGTAGTGCCACTCCCCCAGCAGATAACAGCATAGAACAGTGCACTCTCAATGACAGTGTGATAAAACATGCACATCATATCACTGCAGACATTGAAGGACCTGAGCCGTCTCAGGAATAAGAGACTGCTCTGTCCCTTCCTGTACACAGCATCTATGTTAGCAGACCACTCCAGTTTATAGTCCAGTACCACCCCCAGGTATTTGTAGGACTGCACAATCTCCTCTTCGTCAATACCGACTGACATGGTGTTTTAGATCTCCTGAAATCCAGCACCAGCTCATTGGTCTTGGTGGTGTTCAGGATAAGACCGTTCTTTTTGGTCCAGTCAGTAAAGGCCTTTAAATCAAATCATATTTACATATCACCTTTCATACTTAAAAAGCAACACAAAGTGCCTCACAGAGGTTAAAAACAACAATGACAAAACAAATAAACCCTCCCACCCCCATAAATACCCAGAGACACACCGAGACATACAGACACACACAATCTCAGACCCACTGCACCTATTAGACAGATATAGCCGGGCACTGAGACCTAAGGCAAGGAAAAAGCCTTAGGCTTGTTCTCCACTAGGTTCCTGTACTCCCCCTCCTGTCTACCACGCACACATGCCACAACAGCTGTATCATCAGAATACTTCTGTATGTGGCAGGACTCTGAGTTGCATCTAAAGTCCGATGTGTAGAGGGTGAAAAGAAAAGGAGCTAAAACAGTACCCTGTGGAGCCTCAATACTGCATTCCAGCAGTACAATAATGTAAATGGTCATGAAAAGGTGTCTAAACTTTTGACTGGTAGTATGTTGCTACAAAACCTGTGTAAGTTGACAGTTCCATCGGCACTAATGCACCTCCATACCATATGAGATGCAGGCTTTTGAAGAGCTAACTATAACAAGCTCAATGGTGCTTCACCTCTAGTCTGGAGGATAGTGTCCAATATTTTAGAAAAAAAAAAATTCAAATTTCAATTGATCTGACCACAGAACATTTTTCCATTTTAAATGAGCTTTGGTCGAGAGAAGACTGTGGCAGTGTTTTGGTATGTTCAAATAGAGCAGTTTCTTTGCATGCTTGAGCTTTAACCTGCATTTGAGGATGAGCTGTGTTTTTTAAATTTCTGGAAGTGTTCTTGAGCCCATGAAGTGTTTTCCATGTGTCAAACTTGGAGTTTATAAATCTTTAGCTGGGGACTTTTTCCAAGCAAACCTCAAATATGTACCGTCTACATTCTTCAAAAGGGAAAGTGCTCAACAAGGACTCACAGGATTATGTATTTACCAACATACAGAGCCATACTTCTACTTCACCTAGGCCAGCCAGACCACATCTTTCTGCTCCTGACCCAAGCATACATTCTGCTTATGAGAAAAGGCTATTCAGAGAAAATTAAGTTTCCCAGGCAAGTACACCAGTTCCACCCACTCACTAAATGGAGTATGAAATGAAGGTATTCAGGTCAGTGACCCTCAGGAAAGTGGCTGGTCAAGATACGGTGCCTGAGCTCAAAGGCATGTGCAACTAGCCGTCAGTTCTGTATAAAGATCTTCAGTCATCCATCTCACTTTTTTATACAATATAAAAATAAAAAATAAAAAAAGCCACCCATCCATACAACTTAACCCTTGTACGGTCTTCACTTCAGTCTCTACTAGAACATAATTAACAATGGATGCGTGACTACTCTTTTTGCCATACGGTTATAATAGTGAGAATGCATTAAGGCATTCTCACTATTAAAGTGATACTCCGGAGTAAATTCAACCTGGGGTCATATGAACGGTGATATCCAGCCAAGTAGCCCACCCGCAGTTTTTTCGATATTGGCTGAACATCAGCTGAGTTACTGAGTTATCCCGAATAGCTTCGTACAAGGGTTAATGGATCCAGGTCCGTATCTCCAAAATTACCACACTAAAATCACATGCCATGACACCAAACTTCTACAGTAGTACAAATACGGTCTGTACTCACAAAGCGATGCATTTGGAAGTTTGAAAATAGTCCAGGAGTTTATTATTATCAACACAAGCCTGATAGCTTCTCTGCAGCTAAAGCTACGTCGACGTCACTCCAAGGCGCCGGGAGCTTCAAAGTAAGATGAGGGTTGATCTACTACTGTAGACAACAAAGTATATGCTATATTCTACATGTTTTTTTTATGAATTTTTGTGTTGTAGAGTTGTGAAATTATTTTATCAATGGAGAAATTGAGCAGCCTTGCTTTGTTGTCTACAGTAGTAGATCAACCCTCATCTTACTTTGAAGCTCCCGGCGCCTTGGAGTGACGTCGACGTAGCTTTAGCTGCAGAGAAGCTATCAGGCTTGTGTTGATAATAATAAACTCCTGGACTATTTTCAAACTTCCAAATGCATCGCTTTGTGAGTACAGACCATATTTGTACTACTGTAGAAGTTTGGTGTCATGGCATGTGATTTTAGTGTGGTAATTTTGGAGATACGGACCTGGATCCATTAACCCTTGTACGAAGCTATTCGGGATAACTCAGTAACTCAGCTGATGTTCAGCCAATATCGAAAAAACTGCGGGTGGGCTACTTGGCTGGATATCACCGTTCAAATGACCCCAGGTTGAATTTACTCCGGAGTATCACTTTAAGTTCCTGTTTCTCTGTATTATTATTATTATTCCGCCAGTTTTCGGCGCTTAAGTACTTCAGCATACTTTCAGCCATTTCAACAATTTTGGTATCAAAATGTTCAGCTCTTTCAGCACATTACTGCAATTATTTCTGGTGTTTCTAACTTTTAAACTTTTTAAGCTATTAAGCTTTTTGTGCAAGTTTTTCTCCCTTTAAAAGTAATGGTAAATCCTTTCAAATCCTTTCAAAAAGCTTCCTCCCCTTTAAAAACTTAACTACTTCAGAATACTTTCAGCCATTCAAATTTTAAAATGTTCACAAGACATTAAGCTATTACCAAATGTTTCAACAGCCAATTTAGAAATATGCCAGTTTAAAAAATATGAACATTTTGCCCCTTCTGGGATTTTTATGAATGAGACATTCAGCAGTGCGTGCTGATAAGTTTCAACTTTTTCAGCTTTTCAAACAACTTACTATAACTTTCAAACAGTTTAACTGACAGAAACAATTATACCTTAAAATGTAGGAAACAATGTCCTCTTTCAGCCAATGTAACTACTAAGGAGCTCACATTGACAGAATTTCAGCTATTCGCCTTTAAGTGAGAACAATCTCTCAAATTCTGACGAATTCCCCCATTCATTCCAATGTTACATTTCGGAGCACTCAAAAATCAGCTTCAAGTGTGTTCAACCTGCTGCCATTTAAATATATTTCACTCCACTTATATAAAAACTACATTGCCGCGTTCCTCTAAGCCTTCTGCTTCTGACGGTGTTCAAATTATTTTCCTCGCTCTTATACTTTTCTCAAACGAAGTCATAGCATAGAGTATTGCGCTTCAGCCTTTTGCTGCAGTGCGCAGCTGCAGTTCGCTGTTTGTGTGTGTCAGCAGACTTTCAGTCATTTCAACAAATTTGGTATATTTGAGCTTTTAGCATGGATCTTCAAATAGCTTGAAATCATTCCACTCTTGTCTTTTAACATTCAAATTCCTTCAACCCTTCATACATATGTAACATCTACAAGTATACATCTTATTTTTAACTCTTCAGCTTCTTCAACTGAGACTTCTGCAGTTTTTTCCAGAACTGCAGTAGATGGAGCAGGAGGAGCTGCAGTTCGCTGTGTGTCAGCTCGTTAAGCGCAGCTGTGTATTAACTTCTCTCACTCAGGACATATTTTGATATACGTAGTATTCACTTGTGCTTTCACAGGACTGAATATCACAGCTCATATGCATTCTCACAGGAACAGCAAATTTCTAGTTGATGTTAATAATCCACTATACTCAAGACTTGGGTGTCATAAATCATGGAGAATACAAGGAATATATGGAAGCTGGGGATGAAAACCATTCAATTTGTCCATTCTTAGACAAATATATCTGAGGCTCTTCCTTTGGCTGGCTCTTGGGCTGCTCCAGCGGCCACCTGTGCTTCCGAGTGAAGGCCATCTTCAAATTCACTTTCAGAATCAGAACACTCTGAATTGACATCTAAATTATCCTCATATTCGGAAACATCTTCCTCATCGCTATGTGCCTGACTATCTTCAAATATGAGCTCCAAAGCCCTCTGGCAACTAAATATTTTGGTCATACTGATGGTGGAAGGCTGTAGTGCGAGAAAACATCTCATAGAATAACATCTAAAAAAGAAAGTGAGAACAGCTTCTCTGTGCTTTGATGATATTAATGTAACACTGTCTGTGGGTCAAACTGACCCGAAGACCATATAGGATGTAAATGTGTGGGGTATAGTAGCATTCTTTTAAAATGGGTCAATTTGACCCAAATACCATACAAGGGTTACAGTGCTTTGAGATAAGGGTTTTATATCATAGTCAGTCACTGTCATAAATTTGAAGGGATGGAATTGATTGCTCTGCAAACACATTCAGAGATGCCATAAACATACTGTCTGAGCCATTTTGAACAGGTAGCGAAGTTAAAATACTAGCATTTAGTGATTATAGCATTCATATTTGAACACCATAAGACACTTTGTAAACTGGCATTCACCTGCAACAGGTTAAAGGCCTGTCTCAACTGCTGCCAAGAACTTTCACCACTTTAGCTTATCCAGTAGAGCACAAACATTAGCCATTAAAGTCAAATGTATTTGTACAGCACATTTCATGTACAAAACAATTCAAAGTGCTTTACATAAAATAAAAGCTTTGCAGCAGGGAGTGTAAGAAGCATTAAAAATACAGAATATAAAGAGAAACAAATATAATAATTTAGACAGTTGTGTTTCTGTGGTGTGAATTTGTCTAATTGTTTTGATTTTTACTAAAAAGCTAATTTTTTTTTTAATTTCTCTGTAGTGAGATCTGGGTTTGACTGTTGGAGGATTTGAGTATTCCCAGCCATAGCAAACAGCATTTGAGAATTGACACGTGTTTGACCAGCACTACAGGTCAATTAAAACAAACTTTCCCAGAGCCAGAACTAAACTTGCGCTCACAGCTTTTAACACCCCAAATCAGAATAAAACTACACAAATGTTGACAGAATAATATTAAGAAATTTTATTAGGATGTTCAATTGTGCAATAGAACGCGTCCAGAGGAGATCTTGCTTTTGGGCAATGAGCTTCTTTGTTCTGCAAAGGAAGAGACAATTAAATGAAAACTCTAGTTTCAAGTTGAATAAATGTCAAGAACTCCACTTACCTCTTTTCACTCCTTGATATGAAGTCCTCACAACTTCAGGTTGAGCACACTGGCCTTGGCAGATGCCTTCTGTAGGTGTGTTTTGGTCACAAATCACAACATCACAGTGGACATAGATCTGTGGATGGATTTGGCACAGGATTAGAAGCAGCCATTTTCTATGGCCAAGCAGACTTCATACTGGCCATTAAATTTACTCACCTCATCTTGCAGAACCTTTTCATCCTGAATGAAAGTAAACATCATAATTGAGAAACGCTTGATGTGGGATGGGACTGACACTCTGGGATCCATTACAACAGGATGGAAGATGGTTGCATAGCTGTCACCGGGGTTCTCACAGCTGGTGGGTTAAACATCCACAACTCAGATCAAGCTGATTGTAAACTTGGTTTGAAATACTGAGTCTCTGTATTACCTGTCCACAATGATGTCCCAACTGGGAAGAGAGCGTCGGTCTTCTTGATTAGTTGCCCAACAGTTCTCCAAGACCAGCTCCAAACTGGGGTCAGTTGACTGCATCAGTTCCACCTCAAAGTACAAAGGTTGCCTCAGATATTTCTCCACTGGATAGTCTTCAACTTGGTAGAAGTGCTCATATGAGATGTCTGGAGAAGAAATACATTTTAAGAGAATCCAATTAAGTTGTGATCTAGACTAGCTGAATTGGTGTTAATGTTTAGATAAGCCTTACCCTGGGCCAATTTCATTTGCACGGTCAATTGCCCTGACCCGATCTCAGCTCTGGGTTCATAGAATGTTGGTTTAGAGCTGAAGGCAATAGCTTGAGTGTCGTTGACCACGTAGTAGCAGGAGATGGTTTGCCTTTAGAACAAAGCAGCTGTTATTAATCCTCTTTTAGACCAAGTGTTTAAAGAGAATCCTTAAAAGTTTTCCTTACTTGTAATCAGGATCAATAGGTGATGTGTAGGCTACGTTGTTATAGTACAGGCCAATCTCATTTTCATACAGCATGTAGTTGTTGAAGAACTAGACAAAAAGAATGCATTAGATTTGAAACAAGAAAACAAAAATGTGCCAGGTGTAAACATACTTGTCTAGTTGTTCCACAAGAGTCAGCTTTGAAGGTAAAATGAGCAAAGCGATTGTCACTGAAGACTGGGGTGCAGGACTTGTCCCTCAAAGTAAGCCAACTTGGATCAAGATTGGGCACAGAGACCACCTTCACAGCCAGGGCAGTAATTGTTCCATTTGGGTAGCACCCTAAAGAGAATAGATGTGGTTTAGGAGTGTGTCCCTCACTGAGGAAAACTATGCTTACAGATCTTACTAGTTGTCAACAAGGGGAAGTTGCAGGCCAGGTAGAGGTCACCAACCACCCACTGGTTGATTGGATCCCACAGCAGCATGTCAAGTCTGGCTCTGACTGAAGTTGTGGTGATCATCTACCAGAGAAAGATTAGATGTTTGTTATATTCTAAGTTGATGATTTTGATAGAAATTGTTGTACTTACCTCAAATTCTGTGAGCCCATGAGTGTATGGGACATCAATGCTGAAGTGTGTGCCATTATCACTCAAGTTAAATGATTCAGCCAACTCAGGTGTCATGTCTTGATAGCCAACTGAGGTTTTGAAATTGTGGCCTTGATTGCCATATTTAACATTGATGTTAAACTTCTCCAGGTCACAGGTGCCAGTTAGTGTAGGCAGAACTAAAAACAAATTTAGAAGCTTTGAGTTTTAAAAGAAAAAAAAAAGTTATTGTTGGCATCAACTGCAAGAGTCTTACCAACATCCTGCAGAGAAGTTTGGACCTCCACTGCGTGGGAAAATTGACTCTCCTCAGGATGGACAACAAATCCAAAAACCATAGAGAGGATGTATGATGTAACCAGGGGTTCAGGATTCTAAATTTAAGGGAGAAAAAAAAAAAAAAAAGTCAAGAGTAGAAAGCATACAAGGTGCTATTTGAATAGTGCATCATTACATACATGCTTCAGGACAACATCAGCAGCAAAGGGCACTTGTAGAGAGAAGACGGATGTTCCATTGGAAAGAATGTACTTCTCAACAGTGAGGTCTCTGGCATTGCTCTCCTCAACAGAGAGGACTCCAGTGGAATAGGTGATGTTACGCAGCTCCACGTCGTGAAGGAAGGTCCCTACATGAACACTGAAAACTCGGTCCTCTGGAACGGTACCTGAGAGAGAGAGACAGTGTCATTTCTCCCAGAAATGTGGTTCTAAGTAATTATCTGAAAGACTTACGATCTTCAGCATGTGGAGGGCAAGGTTTTGGTGGGGTTGTAATGGGGAACAAAATCTTGTATCTGGTGTCATCTTGGGTGTCATCTGCCCGCCACAGCACTTCCAGCATGGGCTCAATAGTGTAGGTGATGTGGTACTGGTAATCTGGGGCATGACTCTGCAATTATTCATGGCAGCATTAGTTACATGCAGATCATGGCTTTACCCCCCCCCCCTAAGAACTAGACATTTCCAGACCTTGTAATAACCATCTGGTGAGCCCACTGGGATCTCCTGAACAATGTGGAAGTCTGTGGTAGAAAGTGAGTAACCCCTAGCAGCCATCTGAGATTTATCCAGTCTTTGACCGTCAATTCCCATGTGCATTTCTATGATCTTAACCCTGCTATCGGTTAAAGGGGTAACACGGCGAGGTACATGCCAAGAGATGAGATCCTCAGTGAAGAGAACACCACCTGTTGATAAAGAAAGATTGTTTTATTGGCAACAGTTTACCGTTGTTTGAAATCCAGTTTGACACCCACCTGTGGGACAAGCAGCTGCCAAGTTGACAACATTCAGACCATGTTGTTCCTTGTGGTAAATGCTCACTTTTAGGACTTCCATTGGGACGCCAGCCACCTAGGATTGTATTTTACAGTCACTTGACTGCAATTAAGGCAAGAAATTTGAGGTGGGAGGAAACTTACATTCTCTGAAAAAGTCTCTGCCGTATTGTATGGGCTTCGCATAACCAGACGGGTAGGTGTCATCATGGCACTGTGGCCAGCTTGTTCAGCTTCCTTGAGCACCATTGACACTTGTTCAGGCGTGAAAAAGGTCATCTTCCAGATTCCACTAGCTTCACCTGAGGCCTGCAAAGTATATCAAGTTTATGCATTTTGCCCCCCCCCATGGAAAGCAATGAACATTTTAACATACCCCAGGAATGGTGTTGATTTCATCATTGTGAACCTGGCCCTTAGAGTCAGATTGTGGATCATGTTCGGCCATGTAAGTTGACACCTAAAATAAAATATAAAGGCATTAGTTTGCACCCCTCCCCACAAAGATAAACAAAGGTAGAGTAACTCACTTCCATGTAGTTCCTTTCACAGAGAATTTCTTTGGGAGCCCAGCGAGTGTAGCTACAGGTCTGGGTAACATCGTGACTAACCACATCAGATGGACTATGCTTATACATTTGAAGTTTCAAGCCAATTGTGAATGTTGCGTCATCCTGAAAAATGACAGTTCAGAGTGGTTTTACAAGCCACCAGAGACAACATTTAAACTGATTTATGGGAAATGTGCCACATCAAGTCAACATACTTTGTTGTCTACATAGCAGCCAAGCAGAGAGGAGTAGATTCGGGTGTTGCCCCATGGGTCAGACTCCATGCTGTATCCACACTGAGCAGCCAGACCAGGTGTCAAGACGATACGTTTGGTGCCATCTGGAAATAACAAATGTGGAGTGGGTCACTTCTCCCCATTAACAAGCAGATGTGCCCAAAACTGAGTGCTTGTACTCACTGATTGCTTCCACTTCAAGTTGGTTCCCCACAGCGAGAGCCTCATCCAATGACAGCCTCATCAGATTACCTGTACAGTCCGACTTTAAGCCATTGCCTATTGGAGAGGGAAAGCTGGTCAAGCAGGGTTTCAGCCTGTTATGTGAACTTAAAGCCAGTTTACAGGAGCGGTTCTTACTCAACAGTGAATCCCGTTTCACATTTTGCCATGCTTGTCCCAAGACAAAAACTGCAGCCATCAAGTTCCAAAATAACCTAAAAGGGAAAGAAAACAAAAATAGAAATAGCATTTGACAAATATTATTTGCTAGACAATGAAATTAAAAGAACATGTACTTACATCTTCTCAGGTTTCCGCATGTTGCAATGTGAAAATAGCCAAGCAAAGTAACAAGAACTTTGCATTAAATCCCAGCAAGCTCTGAAAGACAAAGAAGCTCTTAACAGAAGGAGCTGATGGTTTGTTAGACCTACCACCACCTGTTTTATATGGCTACAAAGCACTGCTGCACAGGTGAAGCCAATCAGGAATAATGACAAACTCACTTTCTCACTTAATTGTTTCTTGTGAGAAAATTGGAAAATCTCTCTATGCTTAAGTGAGAATACATGAGCCAGTGGCTTGTGATTAGATTCTTTATAGTTAGAATAGTTTTAAAACATATTCATCTGAGGAAGTTTATGTTTTCCTACAAATCATTGCTTTTTTGATTCTATAATACTATAGTCTTTGCAGTTGTGGCAGGAAATGCCCATGAGTTTCCGGCTTGTTGAGATTATTGGCCAATCAGGTCTCACCATCCTAGTTATAAACCCTAGATGGTGATTCATGTTTTACGATTGAACTCGGGTGTTGAGTGCCATCCGCCCATGTACTGTTGTCACTCGGATAGATCGTCTCCCTGTGGTTGCATGTGTCGCACATTTGGGTTTGGGCTGCACCACCGCGTGATTGTGAGAGTGTGACATGTGTGCTGTGGGGTGATTTTGAGATGTCTTCCTCCTAACCTGCCTCCCCCACAGGTAACCCTTAGCATTATCATTACAGCCATTTCCTCATTGTTTTTAACTTGTTTTTAAACCATATCTGTTTTAATAAAATATTTTTCACATTGGAACACGTCTACTGCTTTGGGTAAAACGGACCTGAGTGTCTTTGATTTTGGGGTTGCAACTGCAGCATCATATCACATTTTTGTTTAATTTATTTTTAAGTTAGTTCCCTGGGTGAAATTCCCAGGGTGGCGTTGTCGGGTTTTAACTGTCAGCTTATATTCCCATTGAGCTCGGTTCACCACACAGTGAAATAATGTCTTTAAACTCCAATAGTTTCACCGTTTTCCTTTACAGCTTGCACAATATTGCCACATACCAGTTTTGATGAATGAGTGACGTGTTGATCTAGGCCTAACGCACCAAGTCGTTTGATTTCTTCATAAGAAGCTCCAATAGCTTTGTCGGAAGGTAATCCTTAAGATCCATATATCCAACAGGTCCATTGATGAGGGATTATTCCTTTGTGGTCCAGGGGCAGGTTTTTTACTTTATGTAGTGGCAATTGTTTGTCAAATCAAACATCCTTTGAAACATGCCACTACTGGGCTGGGGTTGGGTTTCGTACACAGGCAAAGAAAAGAAGTCCAATGCCCAATACCTGAAAACTGCGTTTTGAAGGTTTATTTTCCAGTTGGCAAGCAAATGATACAGGTACAACATTCCTTTGTTCTCTGCTGCTTCTCCTACTCTGGTAAAAAACCATAGCTCCACCCCAATCCATCCTGGTCCAATACCAGTGCCTATTTTTATAGGGAATGGACCCACAGTTATTCTGCCCAACTTAAAACAAAGGAACAAAAAACAAACAACTATTAATCTTCAAATAAATTCTGTAAATAACCCCCCAAAATATAAAGTAACCCAAGAATAAATTTAAACAAAATTTAAAGTAAAGAAAGATAGGAATAAATAGCTCCAACAGAAGGTATTCAGGTCAGTGACCCTCAGGAAAGTGTCTGGTCAAGATAAGGTGCCTGAGCTCAAAGGCATGTGCAACTAGCCTTCAGTTCTGTATAAAGATCTTCAGTCATCCATCTCACTTTTATATATAATAAAAAAAATTTAAAAAAAGCCACCCATCCACACACCTTAACCCTTGTACGGTCTTCACTTCAGTCTCTACTAGAACACAATTAACAATGGAAGCGTGACTACTCTTTTTGCCATAAGGTTATAATTTATGTTAATCCACTATACTCAAGACTTGGGTGTCAAATCATGCTTATCTAGTAGAATACATGGAATATATGGAAGCTGGGGACGAAGACCATTCAATTTGTCCATTTTTAGACATATCTGTGAGGCTCTTCCTTTGGCTGGCTCTTGGGCTGCTCCAGCGGCCACCTGTGCTTCCGAGTGAAGGCCATCTTCAAATTCACTTTCAGAATCAGAACACTCTGAATTGACATCTAAATTATCCTCATATTCGGAAACATCTTCCTCATCGCTATGTGCCTGACTATCTTCAAATATGAGCTCCAAAGCCCTCTGGCAACTAAATATTTTGGTCATACTGATGGTGGAAGGCTGTAGTGTGATTTAGGGGATAGTACGAGAAAACATCTCATGGAATAACGTCTAAAAAAGAAATTTAAAGACAAGCAACAGTCCAGATAAATTAACCGATACCGTGCAGATTTCATGCATAGACATGAGAAAAGAAATGTTTTTAACCTGGATTTAAAAAATGTCTACATTTGGTGAAAGTTTAATCTCCACTGGCAGTTTGTTCCACTTGTTTGCAGCATAACAGCTAAATGCTGCTTCTCCATGTTTAGTCTGGACTCTGGACTGGACCAGCTGACCTGAGTCCTTGGATCTCAGCTCTGCTCTTGGTTTATATTCTCTGAACATATCACAGATGCATTTTGGGCCTAAACATTCTGGATTTTGTAAACCATCAGCAGACTTTTAAAATCTATTCTGTGACTGACTGGAAGCCAGTGTAAAGATTTTAAAACTGGTGTGATGTGTTCAGATCTCTTAGTCCGGGTTAAAACTCTAGCAGCAGCGTTCTGGATGAGCTGCAGATGTTTAATGCTCTTTTTAGGAAGTCCAGTTAAGAGCATTACAGTAATGGAGTCTACTGGAGATGAATGCATGGATGAGTTTCTCCTGGTATTTTTGGGAGAGAACCTTAATTCTGTTGACATTTCTGAGATGGTAAAAAGCTGCCTTGGTGACAGCTTTGATGTGGTCCATCAACACTCCGAGGTTACCAACTTGGTCAGTGATTGTAAGGTCCCGAGTCTCAAGATATTTACCAACACTGACCCTCTTCTCTTTGCTCCCAAACAGAATCTCAGTTTTGTTCTTCATTTAACTGTAGAAAATTCTCTCATCCAGGTGTTTACTTCCTCCAGACACTGTACGTCTGCAGTTGTCCGGTGACAGACAAAGTTGTGTATCGTCTGCATAAATGTTAAAGTTCTGCAATATGACCCAGCGGGAGCATATACAAGTTAAACAGAAGAGGTCCAAGAATTGACCCCGGGGCCTCCAGTCACTTGCTGCCAATTGTAATAAAATAACTTTGACCTTCTAAGTAGGACCTGAACCAGTTTTAAGGACTGATCCAGAGATCTACAGTAGCAAACGCAGTGCTGAGAGCCAACAGAACCAGTATTCAACCTGTCGTTTAACACTTACCAGAGCTGTGGTGTGAAGCCTGATTGAAAGTTGGACAAATACAACTTTCAATTCTTAGATGAGGTTAGAGACCGGTCTGTAAATCAAGGTGTAGAGTTCTTTAATGGCAGCCATCTTTAGCGACGAGAGGGGGAAGGAAAAAAAAAAAAAAAAAAAAAAAAAACTGATGCCAGTGAGCTGTTTGTAGGAGACACTTTGAAGTTTTTAAGTCAGATGGCTTGTCCAGAGTGCAGGTTGTTGATTTCAGATGCTGAAATGTTTCCTAAGGTTTTAAAAAAAAAAAAAATAATTTCTAGGTTTTAGACAGTTTACTTGTGTTTCTGTAGTGTGAATCCGTCTAATCGTTTTACTAAAAAGCTTTTTTTTTTAAATTTCTCTGTAGTGAAGTCTGGGTTTGACTGTTAGAGGATTTGAGTATTCCCAGCCATAGCAAACAGCATTTGAGAATTGACACGTGTTTGACCAGCACTACAGGTCAATTAAAACAAACTTTCCCAGAGCCAGAACTAAACTTGCGCTCACAGCTTTTAACACCCCAAATCAGAATAAAACTACACAAACGTTGACAGAATAATATTAAGAAATTTTATTAGGATGTTCAATTGTGCAATAGAACGCGTCCAGAGGAGATCTTGCTTTTGGGCAATGAGCTTCTTTGTTCTGCAAAGGAAGAGACAATTAAATGAAAACTCTAGTTTCAAGTTGAATAAATGTCAAGAACTCCACTTACCTCTTTTCACTCCTTGATATGAAGTCCTCACAACTTCAGGTTGAGCACACTGGCCTTGGCAGATGCCTTCTGTAGGTGTGTTTTGGTCACAAATCACAACATCACAGTGGACATAGATCTGTGGATGGATTTGGCACAGGATTAGAAGCAGCCATTTTCTATGGCCAAGCAGACTTCATACTGGCCATTAAATTTACTCACCTCATCTTGCAGAACCTTTTCATCCTGAATGAAAGTAAACATCATAATTGAGAAACGCTTGATGTGGGATGGGACTGACACTCTGGGATCCATTACAACAGGATGGAAGATGGTTGCATAGCTGTCACCGGGGTTCTCACAGCTGGTGGGTTAAACATCCACAACTCAGATCAAGCTGATTGTAAACTTGGTTTGAAATACTGAGTCTCTGTATTACCTGTCCACAATGATGTCCCAACTGGGAAGAGAGCGTCGGTCTTCTTGATTAGTTGCCCAACAGTTCTCCAAGACCAGCTCCAAACTGGGGTCAGTTGACTGCATCAGTTCCACCTCAAAGTACAAAGGTTGCCTCAGATATTTCTCCACTGGATAGTCTTCAACTTGGTAGAAGTGCTCATATGAGATGTCTGGAGAAGAAATACATTTTAAGAGAATCCAATTAAGTTGTGATCTAGACTAGCTGAATTGGTGTTAATGTTTAGATAAGCCTTACCCTGGGCCAATTTCATTTGCACGGTCAATTGCCCTGACCCGATCTCAGCTCTGGGTTCATAGAATGTTGGTTTAGAGCTGAAGGCAATAGCTTGAGTGTCGTTGACCACGTAGTAGCAGGAGATGGTTTGCCTTTAGAACAAAGCAGCTGTTATTAATCCTCTTTTAGACCAAGTGTTTAAAGAGAATCCTTAAAAGTTTTCCTTACTTGTAATCAGGATCAATAGGTGATGTGTAGGCTACGTTGTTATAGTACAGGCCAATCTCATTTTCATACAGCATGTAGTTGTTGAAGAACTAGACAAAAAGAATGCATTAGATTTGAAACAAGAAAACAAAAATGTGCCAGGTGTAAACATACTTGTCTAGTTGTTCCACAAGAGTCAGCTTTGAAGGTAAAATGAGCAAAGCGATTGTCACTGAAGACTGGGGTGCAGGACTTGTCCCTCAAAGTAAGCCAACTTGGATCAAGATTGGGCACAGAGACCACCTTCACAGCCAGGGCAGTAATTGTTCCATTTGGGTAGCACCCTAAAGAGAATAGATGTGGTTTAGGAGTGTGTCCCTCACTGAGGAAAACTATGCTTACAGATCTTACTAGTTGTCAACAAGGGGAAGTTGCAGGCCAGGTAGAGGTCACCAACCACCCACTGGTTGATTGGATCCCACAGCAGCATGTCAAGTCTGGCTCTGACTGAAGTTGTGGTGATCATCTACCAGAGAAAGATTAGATGTTTGTTATATTCTAAGTTGATGATTTTGATAGAAATTGTTGTACTTACCTCAAATTCTGTGAGCCCATGAGTGTATGGGACATCAATGCTGAAGTGTGTGCCATTATCACTCAAGTTAAATGATTCAGCCAACTCAGGTGTCATGTCTTGATAGCCAACTGAGGTTTTGAAATTGTGGCCTTGATTGCCATATTTAACATTGATGTTAAACTTCTCCAGGTCACAGGTGCCAGTTAGTGTAGGCAGAACTAAAAACAAATTTAGAAGCTTTGAGTTTTAAAAGAAAAAAAAAAGTTATTGTTGGCATCAACTGCAAGAGTCTTACCAACATCCTGCAGAGAAGTTTGGACCTCCACTGCGTGGGAAAATTGACTCTCCTCAGGATGGACAACAAATCCAAAAACCATAGAGAGGATGTATGATGTAACCAGGGGTTCAGGATTCTAAATTTAAGGGAGAAAAAAAAAAAAAAAAGTCAAGAGTAGAAAGCATACAAGGTGCTATTTGAATAGTGCATCATTACATACATGCTTCAGGACAACATCAGCAGCAAAGGGCACTTGTAGAGAGAAGACGGATGTTCCATTGGAAAGAATGTACTTCTCAACAGTGAGGTCTCTGGCATTGCTCTCCTCAACAGAGAGGACTCCAGTGGAATAGGTGATGTTACGCAGCTCCACGTCGTGAAGGAAGGTCCCTACATGAACACTGAAAACTCGGTCCTCTGGAACGGTACCTGAGAGAGAGAGACAGTGTCATTTCTCCCAGAAATGTGGTTCTAAGTAATTATCTGAAAGACTTACGATCTTCAGCATGTGGAGGGCAAGGTTTTGGTGGGGTTGTAATGGGGAACAAAATCTTGTATCTGGTGTCATCTTGGGTGTCATCTGCCCGCCACAGCACTTCCAGCATGGGCTCAATAGTGTAGGTGATGTGGTACTGGTAATCTGGGGCATGACTCTGCAATTATTCATGGCAGCATTAGTTACATGCAGATCATGGCTTTACCCCCCCCCCCTAAGAACTAGACATTTCCAGACCTTGTAATAACCATCTGGTGAGCCCACTGGGATCTCCTGAACAATGTGGAAGTCTGTGGTAGAAAGTGAGTAACCCCTAGCAGCCATCTGAGATTTATCCAGTCTTTGACCGTCAATTCCCATGTGCATTTCTATGATCTTAACCCTGCTATCGGTTAAAGGGGTAACACGGCGAGGTACATGCCAAGAGATGAGATCCTCAGTGAAGAGAACACCACCTGTTGATAAAGAAAGATTGTTTTATTGGCAACAGTTTATCGTTGTTTGAAATCCAGTTTGACACCCACCTGTGGGACAAGCAGCTGCCAAGTTGACAACATTCAGACCATGTTGTTCCTTGTGGTAAATGCTCACTTTCAGGACTTCCATTGGGACACCAGCCACCTAGGATTGTATTTTACAGTCACTTGACTGCAATTAAGGCAAGAAATTTGAGGTGGGAGGAAACTTACATTCTCCGAAAAAGTCTCTGCTGTATTGTATGGGCTTCGCATAACCAGACGGGTAGGTGTCATCATGGCACTGTGGCCAGCTTGTTCAGCTTCCTTGAGCACCATTGACACTTGTTCAGGAGTGAAAAAGGTCATCTTCCAGATTCCACTAGCTTCACCTGAGGCCTGCAAAGTATATCAAGTTTATGCATTTTGCCCCCCCCCATGGAAAGCAATGAACATTTTAACATACCCCAGGAATGGTGTTGATTTCATCATTGTGAACCTGGCCCTTAGAGTCAGATTGTGGATCATGTTCAGCCATGTAAGTTGACACCTAAAATAAAATATAAAGGCATTAGTTTGCACCCCTCCCCACGACAAAGATATACAAGTGTAGAGTAACTCACTTCCATGTAGTTCCTTTCACAGAGAATTTCTTTGGGAGCCCAGCGAGTGTAGCTACAGGTCTGGGTAACATCGTGACTAACCACATCAGATGGACTATGCTTATACATTTGAAGTTTCAAGCCAATTGTGAATGTTGCATCATCCTGAAAAGTGACAGTTCAGAGTGGTTTTACAAGCCACCAGAGACAACATTTAAACTCATTTATGGCAAATGTGCCACATCAAGTCAACATACTTTGTTGTCTACATAGCAGCCAAGCAGAGAGGAGTAGATTCGGGTGTTGCCCCATGGGTCAGACTCCATGCTGTATCCACACTGAGCAGCCAGACCAGGTGTCAAGACGATACGTTTGGTGCCATCTGGAAATAACAAGTGTGGAGTGGGTCACTTCTCCCCAAGCAGATGTGCCCAAAACTGAGTGCTTGTACTCACTGATTGCTTCCACTTCAAGTTGGTTCCCCACAGCGAGAGCCTCATCCAATGACAGCCTCATCAGATTACCTGTACAGTCCGACTTTAAGCCATTGCCTATTGGAGAGGGAAAGCTGGTCAAGCAGGGTTTCAGCCTATTATGTGAACTTAAAGCAAGTTTACTGGAGCGGTTCTTACTCAGTGAATCCCGTTTCACATTTTGCCATGCTTGTCCCAAGACAAAAACTGCAGCCATCAAGTTCCAAAATAACCTAAAAGGGAAAGAAAACAAAAATAGAAATAGCATTTGACAAATATTATTTGCTAGACAATGAAATTAAAAGAGCATGTATTTACATCTTCTCAGGTTTCCGCATGTTGCAATGTGAAAATAGCCAAGCAAAGTAACAAGAACTTTGCATTAAATCCCAGCAAGCTCTGAAAGACAAAGAAGCTCTTAACAGAAGGAGCTGATGGTTTGTTAGACCTACCACCACCTGTTTTATATGGCTACAAAGCACTGCTGCACAGGTGAAGCCAATCAGGAATAATGACAAACTCACTTTCTCACTTAATTGTTTCTTGTGAGAAAATTGGAAAATCTCTCTATGCTTAAGTGAGAATACATGAGCCAGTGGCTTGTGATTAGATTCTTTATAGTTAGAATAGTTTTAAAACATATTCATCTGTGGAAGTTTATGTTTTCCTATAAATCATTGCTTTTTTAATAATAATAATAATACATACATTTTATTTATAACGCACTTTACATTTACAATAAAATCTCAAAGTGCTTTTTTAATTCTATAATACTTTCCTGCTTTGTTTAAATCTTTAAATCAAGTGTAAATTAAGCTGATTAGTGTCTATACTTTGCAGCTGTGAGATTTCTCTTTGTTTCTGTGTCAATTTCTCTTTACAGTTTTTTTATAGTCACAAATCTTCCACTAGGTAATCAAAATGGTGCACTAGCATATATCCGGCTCTTTATTTCACTCTGCGCCTGCATTGATTAGACTGCCCCGCCTGCTCACAGACGATAATACCTTTTTCCTTTATGAGGCCATTACATTATTTTTTGCAGAACGTAAAGGATCTTCAGTCAGTCTAGAGAAGGAACACTGATGATTCGCCTAATAAAAATCAATCAAGCATTGCAGCAGATTCTGTGAGACGTCTTCTCAGTTTCCGTCATGTTTTAAAAGCAACAGATTTTACATTTGATTTACAGCTCTGTCTTGGTTTGTGCTGGGTGCTTCACGAGGCTCTGAATAACTGTGTAATTATCTCCTGTTGTTGCTATGCAGGCTTATCTTTTGCATCACTCAGAGAAAAACAAATATGAGATCATTTTAGACTTAGACCTTTATTAATATTCATAACTTTGAAAAACAATGTAAAGTAAGAAGTGCCAGACAGTTGTAAGCAGTTCTGATTGAATTAATTTATGTAAGGACTGGTTTGGTGGACAATGAGGTACATATTGATCTCACACAAAGTTTAACTGCACTTGGCCAATTGCAAGTTTTCATTCTAAAACCTGACTGCAGGGTAGATATCCATTCATTTAATGTATATTTGTATAGACAAACGATCATTCAAATTTATTCAAGCCAGGGATTTTCAAAGCGGGAGCTGGGCCTCCTCAGGACAACTATATTTTATAATTAGATGAATATGAAGGATTTGGTTATAGTTCTGAGATAGATTAGATTTGGAAGGCTTATTTTTTGCCTTAGGACAGACCTTTTGATGTATTCATTGTAGCATGAATTTATGTTAGACAAAAGTATTTGGCCATATTGGCTCATTTCTTCATTGTTTATAGCTACAAATATAAAATCCTGATCCCATATACATCAAGAAATTCAGCTAAACTAAGCAAGTAAACTAAGGAGTCAGGAAATCGTTTTTATTTAAGATTTGTGTGTGAGGAGGGCTGCTGCCTCAGGCTTTGAAAATGCCTGTCCGTAGCCAATTTGAAATTTATATCCCGAGAAGGACCTACTAAATTCATTAAACTCCACAAAGCAACACATATCGGGCAGAACAAAACATAAACCCATCTATAAAATGAAAACACTGATCTCAGAAATCAACAAGGAAGTAGAGGCAGAATAATGCAAGACAGACACCGGACAAAAACTGAATTATATTATAAGATTTATTTATTATTCATGATTTATCATCCATTTAAAGCAGTGTCATTTTAAATTTAAAAAAATGTTCAAAGTCAGGATCCAGTTTGAGATCTTCAACTAATAAATTCCACATGTCGATCCCCCAATCAGAAAAACTGATGTATCAGACGGATGTCTGAGGTCATCAGTATCCCCTGTTTATCTTCTGCTGCTGGTCCAGAAGTGTCTGCTGAAGGCTCACTTTGGCATCTTCAAAATCTGGATTGAGCTTTAATGCTTTCTGGAAGTCGCTCTTGGCATCATCAAAAAAACCTATGAGACAATACAAACAGCATAAATACACAGTCAGTCTAAGTCTAATCTTACTTTTTCTGTTCAACTTATAATGAGCCAGCAGCTCCCTTTTCTGGGAAGTGTGAGAGTAAATGCTCTCATTTTGATTGTAAATTCACAGCTCCATCTAGTGTCTTTCAGAAGAACACACCAAAGTGACTCAACACCTAAAAATGGCTAGCCAAAAAGAGCTAACACGGGGAAGATCTGCCATCAAACCATCACATGATCCACTGCATGTATGGATGCAGCTTTATTCCCTATATGTCTGGATGGTGCACACTGTCAGGAAACAAGTGAGCCTGAGGAAATAATGTTAGGAAATCATGACTAAATTAGACATTTATTTTGACGGTCCCGGGCGGAAATACATTATTTAATTCTGCCAGGCTTGTTGATAAGAGTTGGACAATTTTACCGAAATTTTCTTGGTCAGAACAGATGCATCCTTACCTAATCTATAGTGGATGAGTCCTCTGTTGTAGAAAGGGATTTCAAACTGGCTGTCAGCCTGTATTGCTGAGCTGTAATCTTCTACTGCTTCATGAAAATCCACCCGGAGGTACTTTATCTGTCCGCGGTTGTTATAAGCTGCGGCCAACTTGCCAGCTTCACATTCCCTGAACAATAATACAACTTTTTAATTATTTTTTAAAATAAAAACAGATAGTTAAAATCATGAAGAAAGAAAATAGGGAAAGAAAACAAACGAACGTCGTCAACGTGTTAGCGAAACTCAGGTCAGAATTTAACAGGTAACAAAATTCATCGTAACACTAACTTAGCTAACAGGCACCAACCGTTAGCTTGTTTAACTTCCCAGGAAGACGAGCAGTACCTGGACTGTAAACAGGAAGAGATTACTTTTGTATACAGCTCCTCTGCCTGCTTAAAGTGGCGTTTGTTGAACTCAGAGTGGGCATCTTCAAGTATTTGGGAGTTTTCTTCCTCCATGAGGGTCAAGATAAAAGTTGTTGTTGTTTTTCAACTGCGGATGTGACGCAAAACAGACAGTCCAACCATATTTCAGAGTTTATGAAAGTAGGTGTGGCTTAGCGCCCTTCATGGGCTCCAGGTTGCAGTCATCAAGACGTGAATAATAATTAACGTAAGGGCATCTTTGGCACAACGATTTTCTTTTATATATATATATAAAAAAACGTATCTGTCATTTCCCCTCATTTTTCCCTATGGTTATCATTTCAGCTGCCATACCAGACTTTAAAAGAATATCACACTACTCTGCAGATTCTGAGTCAATTTTCCTCCTGGTCCAAAACATTTGATTACTTCAGTCATAAACCAGTTGAAATACAAATTATACTTTGTTATGTTGATGTTTTTTGCTTAAAACAGAATATTTTGTTGCATCAGCAGGTGGTAGACTCTATTCAGATTTTATTAAAGCAAGGCAATGAAATCAAGATCAATGAAATATGATTCGAGCAAAGGAATCTGGAATGGATACATTTTTCTGTTTTGGGATAAAGCTGTGTGATTACATAGTCTCAAACATCTGCTACACCGGTATTGGGACAAAGTGGTCGCTCATAGCAAAAAGTGCACAAAAAGATGGCAACCCATAAACAAACTGAAGAGAAATTCTCATACAATCTCCCAGGTGAAAAAGTCAACTGTGCTGGTGAAAAATGACACCTTATGGTACAAGAGGTCAGTCAGCAACCGTGCACTTCCCTTTAGCGGCTCATTTATCTCCAGGCTCTGTGGACGAGTTGACGCAGATCAAACAGAGCTTGGTATGACTGAGAGGGACAGGCTGCGCTCCTCCGGCTGCAGATTTAGTATATGACTTTTTTTTACTGAGAAAATGTAGCAAAGTACAGCAATAACTTAACGTCACATGAATCAATCAGCTTCTGCATCCCAAAACATCCAGAAGGCCACAATTGCTTTGAAATGTTAAGACAAAGAAGTCATCGTTGCAACGCATGTTAGATCGCTCAAATTTAATGCCATTTTCATAAACTGAAATGTAACTAAATCAGACATAACATTTCAGATTGTTATTCTATTCTTATTATATGAGGTCATTTAAAGCCATTGAGGCTTTCAGGGAAGATTTAAAAGGTTTGTTTTGCAAAGTGAAGCAAAGATTGTTATGTTCAGCAACCCCAGAGCCTAAATGTTGCTGTTTGCTGAGAGAATTAACACAAAGTATCAAAGTCTTTGGTCTGGCAGAGCCAGGACAGACATCCATCCATCACGCACATCGGTTCGGGCAGCGGATGTCCCTCTCACTGACAGACCCCAGCACTGTACTTTTACTACAGTTATACTACAGTTAACCTTTCACCACAGTCAAATATCTCAGCGCATCAAGTCATTTCTTAGCTTGGCAAGAAGCTGTCAGGTGAGATATGCTTTAGTGCAGCAGAGTACATTTTTGCACTTTAATATGGTATTTGGGGGCCAAGTATTCGAAACAGAATACTTTGGAAGGATATAAGCACTCGTGAAAAGGTTTAGCTCAAGATCCACTAGAACTTTCAAATGCTTCATTTCTGAAGATTCAGTTGTATTTGTGTGCATCTTTTTCATAACAACATGCATAATATCTACATACATAAAATATATAATATCTACATGTAAGATTTCAAACAGAAGTGCTGCATGTAGATATTATTCACTCCTATGATCCAGAAGGGAAGTGTCTCACATTGCTCATCTTAAGCTCCACCCCTGAGATCAAACTCATCAGCAAACAAAAACTTTTGCATTAGTAAACACATTTTTTCAATCAATATTCTAATCACAATCATAATTATTATTATATCATTAGTTGTAATAAAACATTTTATAATTTGGCTTCTAACATTCAGTACAGTGTCTTTGGTTTTTTGACTACAGACTTTTTTTTGGATAAAAATGAATGAATAAATGAATAAGCCCGACGGAAGGGAACATTTGTCTCCTACAGTTGGAGTTGATCTTGCCATTTAAAGGGGAATATTGACACAAGCAAGCTTCTGTCTTTGCACAATTTAAAGAACTGCAAAGTAACCTCTTACTCAGTCAGATTTAGTGAGCAGTTAAATCACTTGATAAAGCTGAATGTAACGTGTTACTACTTGTCAGCTTGACATACCCCTTTTTAACTGAAGTAATAGTTTGCTTATCAGAACAAATATATTGATTTACAACAGTAGATGCATCTGTACAACCAAGCAGTGGCATCTATGGAAGATTCAAGTTCATCCTAAGCTTCTCTCATAACTCCTGAACAGGGAAGCATTGTGCCACACTTGATGTGTCTTTTCCACTTCTCAGAGGTGTGCGAGCCCCGTTCATCTCCCCCCCCCCCTGAAACACTGGTGGGCTCAGCTTTATGACTGCATGTGTGTGTGTAAGCATGAACTGAAACAGCAAACAAACATAAAAAAGCTGTCTGGTTAAAGGAAGGAGGAGAGGATCCAAGCCAGACCAGAGGTAAACGCTGGGCTGTTGACTCTCTGCCTCGTGCAGACGCCACAGACAGAGGCGCTCTGTTGTCAGCGTCGTTTCGTTCAAATAAGCCAACACATTCCTGGGGTTACATGATGACCCCTGTCTGTTGTTTTTTTTTGGCAACGCAGACAGAGTTAGACAAATGCCGGTGGTAACGGTGTGCAAAAATTGATGGCTGTTCGGAAACATGCTAATTAAACCATCAGCTCAGAGCTGTGAAATAATATATCAGTCTTGAGTGAACAGCTGTCTTTAACTCAGTTTTACAGAAGGTTTTGTTATTATTGACTGACAGCATGTTGCTGATAAGAGGCCAAGAAGTGATCTCCCCGTGACCTCAGATGCCAGAGCAGTTTGAACTATAACACACTGTTAACAGAAATGTCAGACCTCTACTATTGCATTTATAGCTCTATGTCAACGTTTATATTAATGAATAACATATAAATTTACAGTTATGTAAGAGAGAAAGATATAATGCCTCTTTTGTACCCGCAAATGCTTTTTTTCCAGGAATTTCAGGTAAGTCTGCTGGAATGTCATGAGATTTTACAAAGAGACACGCATATTCCACTATCCTCCTAAGACCTAAGCTTGAATACTATAGTATGCATTTGATTTGTCTTTAATGAGTTGAACCAAATAAATATAAAACTTAACCACTGCCCTTTTAACAGGAAGTAGTTTTTGAGAAAAAGATATGTACTCATGGGGGCCCATCCTGGGTCCTGTGACAGTGCTTGGTCTTAGTAGATTAAAGTATCTTTTATTGAGAGGAAATCATCTGGGCAAGTCAACGCGAACAATCACAATGTATCAAAACTCAAATGATATATCAAATGAGCTCTTTCACAAGTATATTTCTTGTATAACAGATGAATTATGATATTTCTAAGCAAAAGCTTATAAATGAAAAGAGAGTGAATTTGGTGAGCGCTATCTAAAACCTTTAAGGCTAAATGTGTATTTAATTCTGACACAAAAATATCACCAGCAAACTCAAACAAGTTAATGACTCCATCATTGCACTTTATGGCATTTCAGTACTGGCTTCAATACTGTCATGGAGTGACCCTGTTCATCTTTTACATACCTGCATAGGCTTGTTGAGCACCTCTCCATAAATGGAGCTACAAGTTGTGGTGATGCAGCACACAACTATGACTGTTCTGATTGGTTTGAAAGTGTAAAATGCACAAGTATAAATGCTCAGACTGGCGTGGTTTGTCTTTGAAGGCTACTGTGGCATTGTTAAGGAGCGAGGATAGATTGGATATAAACACAAGGGGGCATCCCAGGACTGAGCTGGCCTTATCCGATTAGTTTACCAAGTATTCCTGCCCAGTACAACAGTCTTAAACTGGATAACGACTCTCTATTCTGACTGCTTGTTCTAGTATCTTTTTTCTTTTGGTCACTATTACACAGCAAAAAATCATATTCACCTTTGGGGTTAATAAAGTATTATTCAGTTCGATTTATACATCAGATCAAAATATTAAAAACAACAGCAAACTTCTATGTCATGGGATTTTATTATCCTTTTTCAGTTTTGTTACATTTATTGATCTTAGCAATTCAAAGATGCAAAAGATGAACATTTATCATCGTTAACATAGGCTATAATACAAACCTGTATGATCTAACAGTTTGAACAGATTACTATATAGAAAATAAGTAAAAATACGAAATGTAAAAACATTTACTTGGTGGATGCTCTGTAGCATAAATTTGACTATATACATATCCATCTTTGTACAAAAAGGATGCAAAAATATGTCACACTATGTTCAAACAGCGTGCGTTTATTGTTTTCAAAAAACATCACACGATGCTGCATTTAGTGTTTATAAGAATGTATAATAATATTTGATTGCAGATATTTTTTTGCTCAACTGCTGGTTTTTGAATCACAGCTTCACTCTGTGGCAGAACCCTGTACAGTAGCTATGGATGGGGGGGTTGGGGGTGGGAGTGGGGGAAGATGACCGGAAGCACATGCCCATGATGCAGTAGTCCGTGGAAGTCTGCCGCCTCTGCAAAAAGCAAACAGAAATGGTGCACAGTGGGTGGGAAGTTTTACAAAAGATCACTGAGGAAAAAAGCTGTTAACACTCACCACTGTGTGGAGCTTTAAGCACGGCCCAACATGCTCTCCAGGTGCTCTATTCTCCCAGAGATGTCGGCTAGTTTGATTAGTTAAGGAAACGAATTTGACAGCTAAAAGACAGTGAAAAGGTAAAGAGAGACTTGGGCTGTATACACTGTTGAATTATATCGCTGTAATAGTCACAGCAGGTAGAAATAAGCACCTGTCGGCTCAGTCACACGTGCAGCCGAGACTGTTTATATTAAACTGTCTCCCATCTGAAACAACAGGAAGGATATGTTTGCCTGTGAGCTGCTGGATGGCCGCCTGTGTCTGCTTCTGGAAAGCCAGTCTGGCCTCACATTTACAGGGATCCTCCAACACCTCCACCTTCACCTCTTCACCAAGAGAAAGCAAATTTCACATCAGCGTAACAGCTCATGTTGAGAGTGAAAAAGCACACAGAGTACCACCCACGTTACTTTTTCCGACTAGGCAAGAATAAACCAAAGCTCAAAGGAATGGGAGCACATTTTCCCGGCAGGTTAAAAAGTAAAAACCCTGCAAACAAATAGTCTACTTATAATTTTGCCACAACATAAATTCTATAATATTACCCGATTATTGTCCAACAAATGCTACTGTGAATTATAGAGTCATTGATTTATGCACCAGTTGGTTGTGATGTTGTGAAGCCATGCTCAGAGGCCAACAATTTCCTGCTTTTTTTTCCTACTTCTACTTTTTGAGCAACATCAGTATCACAGCAAAAAAGCTGCAGGAATCCACACAGTATGTTCTTACGTTTCAGGGAACATGTTTTCTTGTCCGCATTCAAGATATAACCAATCCGGCACTTGCAGTAATAGGAGGCGTTGCTGTTGACACAAATGTGTTCGCAGTCATGTCCCATGGCACAGGGGTCCAAACCTAGAATAAGCCGGGATTAAGGGATGGTGCTGTCAAGATGGCAGCATTGGTACAGTTTCATGTGCTGGCATACAGAGTGGTAGGTACTGTAGGTGGCTTGTGATAACTAAGGTTGTGCTCTGCAGTTGCAAAAGTGCACTAATGTTTACTCATCAATCTTAAAAATGGAATTCTGTTGATAGATGTTGCTATTTTTCGTCAAATAAAGAACATTTGCCATGTAATTACATTTACAAGCTTTCCTGTTTGTACTTGACCACCCTTGTGGTGGGAAACTGTCCATTCAAACAGCTTCACCACATCT
The DNA here is from genome assembly GCF_027942865.1 of Odontesthes bonariensis. Classification (NCBI taxonomy): domain Eukaryota; kingdom Metazoa; phylum Chordata; class Actinopteri; order Atheriniformes; family Atherinopsidae; genus Odontesthes; species Odontesthes bonariensis. The sequence continues at coordinate 11,009,000 of NC_134529.1, forward strand.
CAGCCAAGGCCAATTGCGTGTGTGTGTGTTGGACAACACAGGTAAAATCACAGAACCCTGAAGCACCACAGTGACAGCACATAGACACGTGACTTCAGAAATGAGGAGACAAGACAAACATCAGACAGTAACGCTGAAGAACAACACATCAACTTTACAGCAGAACCTCACTTTTCCAAACTTGGTGGATGGAAATCATTGAAAACTTTGAGAAAGTTCTTCCACAGGCAAGAGGATGGTTTTAATGAGCATGTGGAACATTTTTTTCAATTGAACTACTCCTTTACTGTTTAGAAAAGTGAGATTTTACTGTACATTTAAATAATCTTAAACACAAAGAGGTAAAATCAAAGCATAAAAAGGCTTTGATTACATAAACAAATCCCCTAATATATATACTTTTGATTATGTAAGGAACATTGAAAGTTTAGGACTCTGTAGCCCCAAAACTTTACAGGGTTTAAAACTGGCGATAACTGTCAGGTTCTAGTGCCGACATCTGCAGTCCATGTGGGGGTTGAGAGCATCTGCTCTTGTATTTTTCCTCATCATTTCAGAGGTTATAGTTCACCATTAACTTAGTAAATGATCCATATTCTCCTACAACGCCCCCCTGTAGACTGTAGGTGTCTTTACTGAGGAACTAGAACCGGGATTAATGGTGGGAAAGGGTCTTGCACGCCTTTCTTTGTCCTACCGCACAGGGTCTCCCTGAACTTGGAGGTGAGCTTCTCGATAACACCGTAGGTTTCCACGTAGAAGACGTGATCCTCTAGAGGGATGCTGGCCATCAGCTGCAGGGAGCGCATGTCTGCGCGGTCCACTCCGACAGCGTAGATCTCGATGCCCGAGGCCCGGGCTGCAGCAGACACTTCTTCTACTTGGTCTTGAGGTCTACCGTCTGTCACAATGATGGCCACCTTGGATATGTTCCTGGAGCGAGGCCGAGCTCCTGACTGCTCGGTGAAGGCTTCGGTCACAGCGGTCTTGATGGCGAGGCCGGTCATGGTGCCGGCTGCCAGGGGCTCAATGCGGGAGATGGCTTTCTTCAAGTCGAGTTTGTTGAAATGGTCTTTGAGCAGGAACTCGATCTTCACCGTGCTGGCATAGTTGACGACAGCCACTCTGGTGGCATCTGAGCCCACATCGAGGGTGTCGACCATGTCGGCCAGGAATATTCTGCACTTCTCAAACTCAGCAGGACGCACGCTGCGAGAGCTGTCAATGATGAAGACCAGGTCCAGGGGACGGCTCCTGCACTCAGAGTCTGTCTCTGGTGATCAACCAAACCATGGCAGGAATAAGTCCATTTAATACTTAAAAAACAGAAACATTACAGCTTGTTGTTTGTACTTTCATAATGAGAGTCGTACAGTTAATCATCCAAAACACTTTGAGATGCACAACACATGCTCCCATGGCAACAAAATGAAACTGTTGTGCATCTCTGCAGCTTGTGGTTTTACAGAGATGATACTGCATACTCGATGACATACAATGCATCATTTCAGAGATTCAACCGTTCATCTCATTTTCCTTAATGAAAAGGATGCTTGATGCCCAACACACAAACACGAACACGTGACATCATACCTGAACATGGAGACAGTGTTAGGAACCCTGCCTGTCATATCACATGCACATATACCAAACTTGTAGTCTGTAGTTTAGCATCAGATCCTCTGTTTTTCTTTTTGGTTTTATGAAATCTGAGATCAGTTTTAGCTCTATATGATATATCTTTAAGCTACCTAACATAGATGAGAGTGGCACCGGTTTTCCTGTCTCACTCTCAGCAGCAGGGAGAAGTGTATTTCCTATCTATCTGTGTAAATGACTGATTTCTGCTCAGTTTTCACTGTTGACCAAATGGAAACAAAAACATCTATCCTGGAAAACATTGAGGAGCATCGGTTTGGGGTGGAAAGCAAACCTGACTGGTAATATTCTACCTGTCTCCACAGGACTGACGGTGGTGATGAAGCCGCTTTGGGTACTGACCGGTAGCGTCCACGGAGCGGGGGTCTCCACTGGCGGCACAGTGGTCATGACGGTTGTCACTGTAGTTGCTGGCAGAGTTGGCTGCACTGTTGGCTCTGGTGGGGTTGGAATGACGGTAGAAGGGAGGTGTACCACAGGTGTTGTTGGTACGGTTGGGTCTGACTTTGTTGGACATGGGCCTTTCAGTTTGTAATGGAATGGGCCCTTGACTCTATGATGGGGATGGGGGTGAACAACAGGGGGAGATAGACCTTTGTATATGTGATGCATATGTGGATGTGGTGCCACTGGCCCACTGAAGCTGTGTTGGTAGTGTGGAATAGCGACCTGGGGTCTGTGGTAAGTCACGGGTGGAGATAGAGGAATGTGTCGATACCCTACCGGTGGAGGGATCCTTGGTGGCTGGTAGTGGTAGTGATACCTTCCTCTATACGTGTAATCACTTCTGTGATCTACAGGCCCACCAGAAAGAAGAAGTGATAGAGAACATTAGTAGGTTGATAGGTTTAAAAGTTGTGTAAGTTGACATTGTGTATTAAGTGCTAGTGAATTAGACAACAATCCCATTTATTTTCACAGCATGGACACATGATTAGTGGAAGCATGAGTGAATGTTCAGCCGTGTGGGTTGTTTTTGACAGGATGGGATTATACAATACAGCGATTGTGAAACCCCCAGTCAAGATTACAGACATCATGCATGTTGTGTTTGAAAAAAAGAGTAAAAAAATTGTTAGAATAAAACATTGTAAGGTAAATTGTGAGTTGCCTTAAATGTTCATTTTCAGCCTACATTTTTTTTTCTATAAAGAAACCAAAGAGGCTGCCTATACTTTTTACATCCCTGCATTAGGGAGGAACAATTTTCACTGATTTACATTTTATATGGTCATAGTTAAAATGCCAGTTTAATTATGTTTTTTTCAAAAACATTTTTGCTGATTAAACAACTAGTGAAAAAAAAACTCGAAAATGGTGCTTTATATACACGAGTAAAAACAGTCAAATAAAACTAACAGGGAGACATTTTCTGCAAAAAGGTGTTATTTTAAATATTTTGATGACTATTTTTTTTTGGATAGCATATTTTTCATGGCAGTAAAAAATGCATATAGTTTTAGTTTTTTTTGTTATAATTACAATTATATATGACTATCTTATAAAAGAAGCAGTTGTTACCCGATTGTTTTCAATAGTATACATTATGATTGAATGCTGATCAGATATTTGATTAACTGCACTTCTACCTCTTATTACAGCTATTTTAAATTGCACATCTTAAAGATAAAAAAAAAAAGGGGGCCTCAGCAACCCACGATTTTACAACTCGTATTGCAAAAAAAAGTGAAGGAGAGAAGTCCAGTTTTTCTCCCTGCGGTGCATGCTCCAAAAGTGCTCAAATACAGTAAAACTACATCTCTGTTGATTTCTCACCAAGAGAGTCGCCTTCCACCTGAGATTATATTTCAGAAAAGAAACAAGTTTTTTTTTTAGAAAACTTACTCGCTGGATTCAGGGTCCTGAGCGGTGGTCGACCATTGTTTCTGCTCTGAGCATAACTTTGCGCGGCTATCAGCTGTGGATCCCCCGGCCTGATGCTGTAGGTGGCCTGCACCACATCAGACAGCAGCAGCGAAGCGCTGAACAGGACGCTCCAGGGAAAAGGCTTCATCCTCATATCAGCATGCAGAGTCTCCCGGCAGCAGGACCTCTCTGTCTCCTCTCCGTGTCTGCGGTTCAGCAGGATCCCGCACAGCTCTGCGGGGGTCCGACCGCCTCCACATATGAGGAGATCTGCGAAAGACACGTCAGACTGTCCATCCAATCCAAAGGTGGAACATGACAGGAGCCAGGATACGGTGAGCTACCGTGTGTTTTTTTTTTATTGTGGTCATTTCAACTTCTTTCTCCTGTACAACCACTTTTGTTAATCATTTGATTTGAAAAAAAACTTGAAATGAAATGCTTACCACCTGACCTCAAGGGGACAAAAATCATCAAGAGCTGTTAAGACTTCATTTAAGAGAGCCGACAACAAACTTAATAAATAAAGGTGATCTGAGGTTTAGAAATGTTGCCCTTAATCAGTGGTCAGACTCTAATCCCATGATTTATCAAGGCCATAGATCATATAAACATTGCCCAGTTTAGAAGTGATTAGCCCTTCATGTAAAATATTAATTACATTTTTTGTTTGTTTGTTTGTTTTTAAGTCAGTCACATTGAAGGAGTCCAGCGAACTCCTTCATTTGACAGGGTTAAATTGTAGATTTAGATCATGTGACTGGAGTGGAAAATGAGAGTCAAAACTGAATTTTTCTGAGACGTTTATTGAAGTCAAATGTAATTCCACTGGGATGAAATGATATTACCAATAAAGTAATGGAGAAGTGGGTGTCAATAAGCATGCAAAAAACTAATGTTCACAAGACTAGCTGTTTGCTCCAGGTGTCAGGTAGAAGAGAAGCTGAGGGAAGGATCCATCACTAATGCCTTCGGCTCTCTCTGTGCCAGCTGGAAAACGATTCACTAGCTTTGCTCAAACATCAGGGCAGCAGAACGGTGAGGACGTCTGGGGTGGTGGTGGCGAACTGAACCACAACAAAGCTAAATAAATAACAGACAAAAAAAAGTGCTACAGGCTCAATTCAAGACTGAGGTGGGATAGTCTCGACAAACCGGGGAGAATCTCAACACAACTCAACAATAAGGACTCTAATAAGTGGATTGTCATAGTTTTTTCTTTATCATTTAAACACTTCATACAGATATTGATCTATCGATAGGATGGTGCTGGATTGATGATAGCATTTCAAGCCATTTTAATTTTCACATATCCCTTTTTTTCTTTCTAAGACATAAAAAATAGAGGCTGGGGCTTGTAGGCAGGAAAGGGTGGAGGGGGTTCCGTCTGTCACATTTCAAGCACCACATTCATTCATTCATTTTCACACAGATTTAAGCTTCCCTCCTTCTTCCTCTCACATCTCCAGGATGGTCGATAGACCCTCTAAAGAAATACAGCGGAAAAGTTAAACAAAGACATCTTCAGAGGCCTTACACAGACACAGAGGGTCAGAGAGGGGCATAAGGGCATAATGGTGTTGGGAAAGGGTTAGTGAGGGAATGTAGAAATGCATGATGGCTGTGTGTTGTTTAGACAACAGGGCTGGTGCTTAGGCTGGCATGTAGGGGGGAGGTGGGTCCTTCTCTGGCATCTTCATTGCCATCTCATAAGTGGGCAGGATGTACTAGAGAAGAAAAGCATGAAAAAAAAAACTAGTCAGATTCAGCAGTCGTCTTCTATTAGTTTAAGCTGATTCAGTACAAACTCATACAAACTCTCGCTGATGTGTAATTTGTAAAGAGCGAGTTAAATCAAACAGATTCAATCGGCCAAGAAAAACTAATACTAGCTCCTCAGATTATATTTGTGCTTTTCTTTGTCTTTAAGGATGGAAAACATCTTCTTGGGTTCTGGAAAATGTATAGTATTAACTGAGCAATACCCGTTAGATTAACTTAAAGTAAAAGAAAACTTGGTGACAATGTCTAAACTTTGGCTACAATAGCATGATTTTTCTGTGAATTTTAAATATTTGTGGAATTGAACCGGAAATTATGGAAACAACCAGAACTTCCCAAGTTTTTTTATTTATTTATTTCTTTAAATAGAAAATATTTCTCTTCCGACATGGTTTAGTATCATTAATAAATACACAGATTGTGTTGTCAGCATGTCACAGTCTGTGATCAGAGTGCCATCTGTTGGCTGGACTTGAGCACTACATACTGGTGCCAGTATGTCCTTTATATTGGTCTGAGGTGGCTCACATACCTGGGGGGGTGTCTCAAAGGCGGGGTACACAGCAATCTCTGGCATGTTCCTGTTGTTGATGTACTTGTAGCAGTTCCACACACAGTTGATCAAGTAAGCCTGGAAGGCAGAGGAAAGACCCCACTTGTAACACAGTTGACAAGGAAATGAAGGGCAAAGATTGAATGGACACTGCACAAAAGCCATATATGACAAACTGATAAGTTTCACCTTGAGAATGATGAGGAAGGCGAAGAACACCAGCACAAAGAGCAGCAGGCAGCTGGAGTTCATAGAGAGGAGATTATCCTTGTACGGGAAATCCGGCTGAGCACGGAGAGAACAGAGAACTGTGTTTATTGGCCAATATTCATTAAAAGTTCAGATCAATGCAAAAACACGTCCACGCTGTCAATTTAAAAAGGAAAACATCTGAACCATTATGGACTCTAGTGGGGCTTGGAGCTGATGTAGCAACAAAAGTAAAAGCAAATGAGAAAATATAAAATGTTATTAAATGAAAGAATTTATTTGTGTTGTAAGTAAGGATGTGAGACTTACAGGAACGCCTGAATATATTTCTCTTTTCTGCTGTGTTGGTTATATAAACTATTCAAACTAACAGAGTACAGATGTATCTGAAATGACTCCCAATTCAACATAAAAAGCACTATATTTAAAACCCCAAATTACTCAATTATAAAGATGAATAAAAATTGCTTACGCAACCTGTACTCTACTCCCTGACAACAAAGTGTCAGTGAGGCTGCAGAAATCAGTGTCCACCACATGGCTTTAATGCTAGTTAAGTCAGAGAACTATTTAGTGAACAATTGGCATCATTTCAGAGACACTCCCTTTAAAATGTCAACAGGGGTGCACTTTGTTTGAGGTGAAGCCAACCGAGGGATTGGATGTTGGAACTGACCAGCTGGTCCAGGTAGTCCCTGATCCTGGGCAGGTAGGTGAGAGAACTGATGGCCACCAGGCAGCTCAGAGCGAAGTCAAACAGCTGGTAGCAGAAAAACGGGATGAGCCAGCCGTCGCGGTGCTGAGGATTGACGACAGGAGGAAAACTTACTGCCGTGGACAAAGCTTTATGGATTTTGAAAGGACCACAATGCAACATTTCAACCATCTCTCCAGAAGCTTGTCACAGAGCAGCATTCTTACATGAGGTTAGATTCATCACTGTCAACGACTCTTACATCTGGGAGTGCACTCCTCATGTGAGGGCCAAGAAAAACAGCTTTGTTTTTTTTCTTGGTTTGTTTTTTCTTTCCAAATTTAAAAGTCTAAACCTCAAGCGTCTTGCTTGTAGGACTTAAAATATTTTCCCACGGATGTTCAGCTGTTTGGGTTAAGCGGACACTAAAATCTGCACATTACCATGTGTTAGTATCACATGTACACAGAGGAGGTTTCAAGTCAGCAAAGTGGTCCTTTCCTTTGGTAGCTACAAGCTTTCTGAAAGTCCCTTCTACACAGGACGCTCCATTTTTTACATCAAATGGCAAATATTCTTGACATCATAGATACCTGCTACACTACAGTGGGAAAAGGGTAACTGGAAGGATGTCGGCGCACAGCTAAAGCATGACTCTTGCAGAGACTTTCTGCATGCCCATCGCTCCCAGCTTACAGATATGCGTCATACTTCATCTGTGCAACTATCCTAACTAGCAGCCTAACGCAGGTCCACGTCAAACAACTATCAAACCTGTCAGTCTTGATGCCATCAGGCAGGCCTGTGATTTAAGAGATAACATGGAGTAAGAACAAAGCATTGTGCGCTACAGTCCCACTACATCCCAGTTTGTTTCAACATTCAGTTAAATGTGGGCGAGAAAGAAAAGAGGCAGGGTGCTTTTCTATTTCTTATTCCAGCGCACTTACCTCTCAACTCTGCTGCTATTGTTAGACAACTTTAAAGCTGGCCCTCTTTTGCACGCGTCTATTTCCGGATTACACATTTGCATAAGAAACCACGACATTGTCTTTTAATATAGTACATGCTTTCAAAAGAGAAAAAGAAAAAAAACTCGTCGTATCTGGAGTGCATGCTTACAGTAATGGCTCCGTACACCATCATGGCGCTGATAGTGAGCATCAGCAGAGAGATGGCAAATCCAACACAGGCATTTTCTGTACGAGGGAAAGAAAATACAACGAATAAATGCAAGTGATGGTACAATTTAAGACAGCTCTGGTCGCACTTGAAACTCTGAAATGACTGTGGATGAACTGATGTTTGCCTGTGTTCTTAGAAGCAGCTGTGATTTGCATACACCGCTAAGTGGACGGTCTCCAGGGCGCATATCTTTCCAGCTCGGTCTGTTTTCAAGGGGAGCATTAAGCTGCTCCCTTTCAGCTACGCAGCATCAATAAAGATAACAATGAGATTCAGTGTGGGATAATTAAATGCTCTACCTTCCATCCCCTCTTTCCTCCCCATCACTCACTCTCTGGCTTTCTCAGCTGTTCTGCCTGTTGCATTGTGCGAGAGCTTCTGCAGTAATGCGGTCCAAACAAACTCCTTTGTTTTACCATCATTTTTCCAGCCATAATGTCCAATCCATCACAACTAAAGAAGGGGATATTTTGAAATGTCTGTGGTCATAAGAGTTTGATGGGCAGGGTCAAAGTATGTTATGTTATTCCAAATATTGAAAGTTAGTGGTGTTGAAAGACTTAACATAATCTACTTTTTATGCTAAATGCTATGACTGAACAGGGTCGCAAGGCACGGTTTTCACGGTCAATTTGTCTCTAATTATCTACAAAATGTCCCCAAAAACAGTGAGAATCACACTTTTCCAACAGAGCCTTTTTTTTTTTTGCCTGTTGAGACACCCTCATATTGCTGTTTTCAAATTCTTCAGGTAAAAGAGGAGCAGCAAAATGTCTACGAGTGTGTTAGACGACCCTAATGCAACAGAAATCAGATGTGAGTTGTGGACATCTAAGGCCTCCTTTTACTTGTTCACAATTTCCGGATTGTTTCTTAAAAAGATAAGAGGCATAGATGCCATTCTAATATTTATAGCCACTGGAAGAAAAAAATAAAATAATCCAGTTTAGATATAAATGATTACTAAAAGCAGAATACTTTGTGTATCTACCAACCTGTTTGGGGGTGGGGTTATAGACCAACCCTCGACTTAATCCGAACTTAATACCATGGACCATTTTCAAATGTTCTTTCCACGACTTACGTAACGATTAAACCTGGCCCGCACAGGGAAAAAGAATGAACACTGACAAGTGAAGCTGCAAAACCAGTGAGAGACAGTGACAAATAAAGTAGTCTGAATGTTGACGTTGTTTCAGCAGACCGTGGACAATCTCCACTGCCCTGCGTGCTGGCATAATTGTGCTGTGGGAAGGTCGACTCACAGCAGTGATTTCCCCTCCTCTACACTGAGTCAACTGCTTTCAACAAGCAACTACCAGACAGAGAGAACGGGCACTCAGGCCGTCGCACCAGCCGTGCCCCAGCACACACGCATATACAAACACCTACACAGGTCAGACATAAATCTTCTAAAAGCAAGGACTTCTGTTTAGAACAACACCCCTAGCACCAAAAGGTTTAACAGTGTTTCGACTTTGTTTTTGGTTTGTTTCATCCAGTTTGTGGAGAGCTGATCTCCCAGTGGAGCTTGTGGGAGTAAACATCTCTAAAGAGAGAGAGCAGGGATACAGTTCCTGATCTAACAGAGGGAATATTTATCCACTGATGTTTCTGTGGTTGAACCATTATGACCACTGGACACTGCCGAGTTCAAAGCCTCCACATAACATGTTATTTTGAAGAATAAACACTTAACAGACGGCACAAAGAGCAGCAGGTTTATTGGAGGATGATTCTCAGGCAGATTTTTCCACTTACCAGACATCCTGTCAGAGGCAAAGTAATGGTCAATGACCTCATACTGCAGGTCGATGGTGGGGACGTTCTCCGGGTGGGTCACAGCCACGGTCAGAAGGATGCCCATCAACAGGTTGACCACCTGAGATCACGACAGAGGGGGGAAAATGCTTTTAAATAATTAAGCATTTATCTTTTCAGACAGGCGTTGGTCTAACTTTGGCGTTGGTAAATAGCACGCTACTGGAAAAGAATGCAGAAAAAAACTTTCCCAAAGAAAAACTTTGTGATAAATGAAAAGGAAATTGAAATAAACTGAAACCGCTGGTTTAATGACAAAGCTGCCAATGTTGTTAATTTGATGCCATTTAAATCTAATCTGGTGTACAAAAACATTAACTGCAAAGTCTCTTTAAATGAGAAAATAACTTTAGTGAGCTGACAGAAAACAACAAAGCAGATGAGTTTCAGGTCCAAGCTGTAACTTGGACTATAAACAAACTAATGTTTGTTTTAAAATAAAAATGATGGCCACGTATAGCTACCCTGCTCTTTTTTGAGTCCTGGAAACACCGCCGTCTCCACCTTCATTTAGTGTAAACACGCCATTCTTTCAACTGTAAACCGGCACAGGCAGCTTTGAAAACGAGGCCTTACCTGCATGATTACTGTGGTGGAAGCTGGGTGAGTTTTCTTGAAGCGAGTATTACGTTTTTAATTTTATTAGAAGCTGCCAAAACAGCTTTATGTTACAGTGCAGGATTTAGCATTTTTGAGACCGTCTCTTGAGTTAGCATGTTTGAAATCTAGGAAAACGCCTATACTCTCCTTTTGTTCAGCATCACTACTTAGTAAACAAACCATTTCAGCTTTCCGAGGTTTAGTCAGAGTATTGTGAGCCTATTGGCATCGAATGCAAATGCAAAGAGCACAAAACAGGAGTGATACGCAATTATTGAGATGTATGAAAATGCAAAAAAATATTTCACCAGGCAATCGCGGGTTCCGAGAGGTATTTTTGGCTGAAATCGCACCGATATGTTAACACCAGCAACCAGCCAAACTCTGGTATAATATGAATGCGACAGATAGATTTCAAGCAAGTGGGAAAATGGGACAAAAATAACCAACAAAAGATGCAAAAGCTGCTGCAAAGAGACACTGAATGTTTGCAAAGAACTGCAAGACAATTAAGTGAGACCAAAACAATCAGCTCCTGCCACAAGATGACCGGATTCAAAACAACCCCAATTAGATGAAACATCAAGTTCTTGAGACACATGATGAAGGACATAAGGACATGAAACAACTACAAAGAGATGAAAGAAAATTAGACAAAAAAGGAAGAAGAATAAAGGGGTGTTGTGGGTAAAGATGGAAAGAAAACCACACAACATGCTTTGTGATTGTTTTGTGTCTCTCAGTCTGATGTGCCTTCACACTCCAATGCCCCTGTCCACGTTATCTATGAGTATTTATACTAGCTCATGTCAGCAGCGGTTTAACCTTTAATGGCAACTGTACAACTGCACAATTCAGAGCACGTTTTAGAGTCTAAAATCTCTGCGACTGAGTGGAAACAGAGACACGTGGTTCACTTCTTTTGATGAATCTAATATTGTCAAGCTGGAAACTCAAAGAGGGAGATTTGCAAACGCAGCCGAAATCTGAAACATCTGTTGTGTGCTGTGGGGAAACGAAAAAGGAGATTAATTCAGAGCGCGATGTGAAATAAGGAAGTAAAGGTTGCTGCAGCGAACGATAACAAACAGTTCGCAAGTCCCCTGATGCAATATATAATAACATCTTAATCATGGTAATAATCATAATCTAAACAGCCTTTTACAGCACCAGTAATATGTAAACGTGTACTTTCTGACACTGCGGAATCTTTCAGTTGAGCTGATTTGCCAACCGTTATGTTGAAGTTAGCAGGATGTCGGCCAATGTCATACATTCACAATTATTCATGACAAAAAGGTGCTGGTAACTAACACACACTCGTTCGATTTAGCCTGTTTGCTAATTATGTAACAACGACATAAAAGTTAAGCGACACGTACCGATAGAAACAGTCCGCCTTAAAGCCTAACCCGATAGGTTACTGCTAACACTAGCATCCTGTTAGCATTACACGAACTAGTAACCGCTATTTTATTGCTCCAACCGAAAGCCCAGATAATATATCTGTAGCCTATATTAAAAAACATAAAAACAAATTTTCAAAGTCCATTCACCTCGCCTGGACGGCAAATATTATGTAACCCGTTATTTGTGCGGAGCTAATGACAGTACTCGCTAACGGTAGCGTGTTGACCGCTATCGAGAACCATTTTACTTACCATATACCATGTTCCCAGGATGATGGTCCCCGTTCGAACGTGGCAACATCCACAACACCGAGTGGTGTACAATCTATCTCGACTTGGCTTAAAATGATGCATGTCCTCTACAAGCGTAGGGAGAAACATCTGGAGAGCTGGTTTGAGGAGCAGAAAAATATTCTCAGCATCAACAGTCAGCAAACGAACACGGAGGAACGCCCACCACTTCCCTGACGACCTGCGCACACCGCGGATGAAAACAAACGCTATGACAGACCAGAAGAGGCGGGGACAATATCATTGACTGACAGGAGTTTTAACCAATGGCCGCGAAGAGGCTAGAAAAAAAAAACAAGGCACGCTTCAATCGACAATAAATTTACCTTAACAAACCTCCTGCTGAATAATCATGGTTTGAATAGCAAATTAGAAAATCGATATAAAACGGCTATATTTAAAGTGAAGGGTAAATTAAATGCATATTTTCCAGTACTAAACCAATATTACTGTACCAAGTACATTAGAGGGTAATAATTGCAAATCCAATCATTAGGCTCCCTTAAAATGTCTGAGTAACAGACTAGATCTAACGTGCATTTGTGGGAAAGAAAAGGAGTAGTGATCTGGCACACCGAAATCTAGCATTAACAGCAAGAATATCAGAGTGACCTTGAGTTTAAGGTCATTCACGTGCTTGAATTAGTCAAATAATGCAAGGTCTATATCAGTTATTAATGGAATGAAAAATGACTTTATGAATGTTAAACAAGTTGCCTAAAATCCAGAAAGTAAAATCAGAACATGTAACTGACAGCATCCCAGAAAACATCATCGAATAATTGTGCATTTTCTACTTTGGGGGTCTATGCGACATCTTTAACCAATCCCTTAAGAGGTGATTGTGATGGGAGGCTTGAGGGGGTTTCTATGTCCAAAACAGGGATAGACACATGGTCTGAATGCCCAGTGTGATGTGGAGCAGAGTCAGATGAGATAACGATATAATGTTGTCTGTGAGCGCTGTCCTTCGCTCCAATCCACGCATTTCTGTTTATGTGCGACATCTCACAGGCATGGCGTGGGTTGAAACCAAGTTCTCTGGGTCCAGTAATATTTGGAGAAATCCCAACGCTTAAATCTTTTGAAATAAAGATTCTGAAATAGGAAAAAACTTTCATCATACAAGTGAGGCATGCTGATGTCAGATATTAATTCACCCAATTATCTACCCAAGGTAAGAATAGGGCCTGAGACGAGCACGTTGTAACTGACGTTTGCTGCGTTTCTCCAACAGTAGGATAGGAGATATTTTTCAGGTCCTCAGATCCTGTTTTCTTTTGCAGAATGTAAAAAAAAAAAAAAAACAGGATGGATAGTAATTATAATAATTCTTGTATTAGATTAATACATCCAGGGTATAACTTGCAACAGCTCTGATTACTTCATAACCGATACATCAACACAGAAGCTGCAAAATAACCAATCTTTGCTATAATTAAATGCTTGGTTTTACAGTTCCCAATCAGAAGTATGTATACATTATATATATATAATGTATACACACACACACATATATACATATACATACATACACACACACACACACTCCATTTCACAGTACATATACAACAGGGTGCAAATGTACACAAATTACTCATAAAAAGAATTATAACAGTCTCAAAGCGTTTATTGAGAACTATATGATACAAAAATATATGCAGATACTTCAGTCCAACCACCTGATGTGACTTCATCTTTTCATGTCCAATATATTCACGATTACATACATAGGACCATAAATATAAGTGATTAACTACCTGTAGATAACTGTAATAGGCAATAGCAATGAGGTTTCCCTGTCAAAATGCACCTGTAAGCAGCTTCAAAATCACAACTCTCAAAATATTTCAAGTAAAGGGGTCCTGAAAGAAGGTCAAAGCAGATACAAGTAACTGATAACGTTGTGGGGGAGTTCAGTGGATAAGCAGGGTTTTCCCTGCTACGTATATTTTTTATTACTTAAGTGCTACACAAATGTCTGCATGGAAGCAATGGAAACTGCCATATCTTGATGATTAAAGAATCAAACAAATATCCCAATGCACATTTCTATGAATCTTCCTTTAACCACACAGTGAAGTCATGTAGGGTCACAACAGACAGCACAGATTGAATGAATTAGTCTGTTACATCACCTCTTAAAAAGACTTTCACTGTCAGCCACTTCTACCCTGCGTACAACAAAGCAATCTTAGACACAACTGAGACGTCAATAAAAACAATTCCTCTGGTTTTATCATAAATATATATATAAACAATAAAAAATCATTAGTGACCAACAACAGATACATCAGGATTCAGTGCAAGGAAAAAAAAAGAAAAATCACTCCTCCTCCCCCAGAAAACTTGGGGAAAGAATAATTTACAGCAGCTCTCTGGGAACAGAAAGTGGCCCAGTGGTATGAATTTTTAAAACCAACCTTGAGGTGACAATTAAACAAAAGCTTCTTTCCTGTTGGCTTTGTGACAATCTTCATTTGTCGCATTTTTCTGGCATTTTTGCCTGTCTTTCCTCTTCCGTGTGTAGATCAATATCGCCGACAGTGCAGCTCCAACTGTCGCTCCTGTTACTCCCCCTGCAATAATGCCTGTGCACATAAACAAAAATATGAGCTGCGGTGAAGATTCACAGGTCACAACTTTGCCAAAGGGAGCGTATGCGTACTGCAAAGCACCTGCATGGATTTCCTGGTGATTTAGGAAACTCTTGCCGTTTGACAACAAAACAAATTCAGTTGCATCAAATCTTGGAAGCCGGTATGTGTGGTCAAAGCTCAGGTCTGAGGAACCCTAAAGCAAAAAAAAAAAAAAAGGAAAACGGGAAGTCATGTGATTTCCTCATTTTAAGGTATGGAAAGAGTTCAACCTGTTAAAATGAGTCATACTTGGAGAATATTGTCGTTTCCCTCTCCTGAGTCTGCTGTAAACACTCCTCCATCTTTGTTTTTGAGCTCATTTTTGATGTTTTTAATTTCGCCAGGTGAAACTGCAATCAGAGAGAGGGGACAGGATATACTACGGAGAACACATATAAGGGATACAACAAACAGAGGCCGATCAACCCAATCAGTTACCACGGCGATCAGAATTACCTAGTTCTGACCCATCTCCGAAACCAGAGCCAGAACTGTCCAGGTCGTATCCCGATGCCTCGAGGTCCTCTGGAAGGGCGGAAAGCTAATTTCATGGAGAAAAATGAACATGGATATTGAACGATGCAGAGGACAGTGCTACTTCCTGTCTGTCGTAAAAAAAAAAAAAACAGGTGAAGGATGATAATGAAGTAGATACTCTTAAGAGGGCAGTAAAGAAATGAATCGGGTCAAAGATACAAAGTCCCACAGCAGTGACGCAAACACTCTCTGACAAACCCATCTGTTAACACACATAAAAACATTATGCGGCCCTAGCACTCCACCCTTCTGGTGAGTCAACTTCTGAATCATAATACTTTTTAGAAAATTCTGACTAAGCATAGCAAGATGGGAATGTCGTGTCGAGCCGATTTATCCGTCAGTCTTTGTTGGACCAGTAAAGAACTTATACAACCAGAAATTGTAATATCTATATCATACATATACATTTAAAGAATAAGGCTAAAAATGCGTGATATAAAGTTATAATGCTAAGAATGAATTCTTCTGGTCCATCAAATCAAGATTGGAGGGCGATCACGTGTCAGCTGCCAGTGTTTCTGCATTGAACTGAGTTTATGAAGTTTATTTATACTACCCACACAACACCTAAAACCCACCAATACACTGATGGAAAAACTTTATGACCTCAGCCTGGGAACAGTTGTTACAGTCAATTCATCCATGTTAGACCGGAGATATTAAACACATACCTTGACATAAACGATGTGGTAAAACCTTATCAGGACAGCGTTATATGGTCTCATTTTGCACACATTTTCTCACATGGCCCCCACCTGCACAACAATCTTACAACACACCTACAAGTTCACCCAGACTCAGTTACTGCACTTAGTTTTTATTTTATTTTATTTATTTATTTTTTTTTGGGGGGGGGGGCATTTATGACTAATGGATAGGAAAGTTCAGAGAGACGGGAAGCAAGGGGCAGAGAGAGGGGGAATGACATGCAGCACAGGGCCGTCCGATGCGGGACTCGAACTCCCTGCAGCTCTTGTACATGGGGCGCCTGCTCAACCCACTACGCCTTACTGCTCTTATGCACAGGTAACTTCCGTTTGCTCCATTTTAATTAATTCCATCTCTCTAGCGTTTCAAAGCACATAACTCCTCACTATAATTTAGAAATCATATTATAAAAAAAAAGGTTCGTAAGAGAAAAAAATAAATAAATCAAACAGTATCGTAGATAAAATTCTTTTTCCAGCCTTAAAGCTGGGAAAAGAAAGAAAAAGACATGCCCAAGAATATAAATAACTGAAAAAGACTGAGTAGTTTGACTTTAAATGCGTCAGTGTAACTTTCTAAACTTGCGGGTGGACTATAGTATCCACCGAGATATTTCTGCCTCAGGAACTGTCCTTTTTTTTTTTTTACCACTACTAACAACATTTTCACTTCTGTAAAATGCCAAATAATAAACTTTTTGTGTTCTTGTTTTTTTCTCCCCACTTGGTCATTTCTATCATTTGTCAACTTTAAGTCATAAATACACAAGCCTCCCGAAACAAACCACAGAGCACTTGACATTTACGAGTGGAACCGGTCGGTTTACATCAGGAAGAGAGCCAGGTGAGCACGAGACTAAGGTCATGTCTAAGTTGTTTTTTTTTTTTATTTTTTTAAAACAGTTAAAGACAATTTAAACGACTCACCGACACACTGAGAGGACGTAAGAAAAGTAAAAATATAGAGGATGACAAAGATAATCGCATGTTTGAGGTAAGCGCGAGCTGTCCTCGTCTCCGATGTCTTCAAGCGCCTGGCGGAAGTGCTACGGTTACATCTCAAGCCTCGGCAGGTGTGGGCTGCAAAACCCCGCCCTGTATGTATGTATGTATGTATGTATGTGTATATATATATATATATATATATTTTAAAGGTATCACAACACTTATTTAGCCTTTTTATTGCGTAAAGTAAAATAATACGAATGAATGAATACACAAAGAAAGAAAGAAAAAGTGTATCGTACTGAAACTATTTCATCGTGTAACTGAACATTCTGGCTTTGTAAAACATACCTAAGAAAAAAATGTAATTGTTGTAATGTTTTGTAAATTATATTTTCACATTTTTGGAAACACCATGAAATTTGCATTTTTTTTTAAAACAAATACCTGCACAAGTCTAATTACGTAAAAAAAAATATGTAAACGAGTCGGAAGCATCAGTAGAAAACATGACCCCAGCGAGAGAGCTGCCAGTGGAAACAATGGAAAGCATTATAAAGCTCATTCAAATAGGTAATTCAAGTCGAGGTGTGGAAAAGGGTGTTTGAAATTCGGAGGAAGTACAAACAGAATGGGAAGGTTGGGAAAGGAAAACATTCAGGTCGACTTAAAAAAAAAAATAGGTAATGCACAACAAAAGAGATAATAACCAAATGGTCAGGAACGGGAATCCATGTTTGCAGCAGAAGTGTTAGAAAGCCGGTTGATTGAAATGGGATCTGCATGCTAGAAAAGTTTAGAGGGTTAAAGAGAAGCAGTCATGGACTTTTGATGATTGGATGAAAGTGATGTTCAGTAATGAATTACCAACCTGCATTTGGCAAATTTTCTCTGGTGCAGATCCAATGAAACAAATTTCCACAGTCATTGATTATATAAGCCGAGGGAGACGGCGGCCACCACCTCTACAGTAAATGTACACCGCTCCCATTCCATCAACCAGAGCTGCTTTGGTGATGCTGAGGTCATTTTGCACCTGCCACATTCATTCCGTCACAGAACAGACGAGGATGGAGCATGTGCTTCAAATAGTGAAAACGGATGAAAAAAAAACTATATATGCACACCATACTGTAATGAATGCAGTAATGTGCTGGGAATATCCATTTCCATAGGTACAGAAGCACATTCTAACACCTTCCCTGCGTTAAGGAACAGAAGTTTAATGGATGAGTTTTAAATAATTGTACAAGACCCCCCATTTCCCTCTGAAATTAAGTAAAACAAGCGTAGTTACAAAAAAAAAAAAACTTCCATGGTTAAAACAGTATTAACCCACATTCATGTTTCTTCTACCTTAGATACAAGAAAAGTATGTTTAGGAGTAGAAATGCAGCGTTTAGAGCGATACGTTTTATTGAACTTTTTAGTATTTGATGGATCGCTCACCAGTGCAAGTAGTGTTAACTTAAGCTCTTAAGAATTGATTTAAAAGATCATGACACCACATGAGAAAAAAACAAACAAAAAAAACACAAGAAACAGATGAAATGTTAGAAGAACAGTTTAATCATACATAGTCACAATTCTGCTTCCAAAAATGAGTTTGTTTTCTTAATCTAACATCTGGAAATGTACATAAGGCCACCTGAAAATGTACATGACTTTGACAGTGTGACAAAACTCATATGTTCATATTTATATAATTGACAATATTTTACATTGTTTTGCTTACAAGGTTGTAGCTGTTCCAAAATACAGCACTCTTCTGTACAAAAATAATTCTCGTCATATCCTGTGAAGTTTCCATGGTAGCAGAGAGGACTAAAATGCAGCCTCAGTTTTAGTTCAGAGTGTTTTTTTTTGTGTTTTTCTCCTTTTTAAACTGTCACACATCAGAGAGACTATCAACAGTGGATATTAGAGCTTCAGTACAAAGAGAGGCTGGCCTTTCCATAACAGATTAAAAACAAAAAAACCATGCCAGATTGTGAAGCCATAAAGATTTTTTTTTTCTTTCTTTAAAATAACACTTGATCAAATAAAACTGTATACATTATATTCAAGGGGAAAGGAGTGATGAATATACACACATCTAAATGCACATTTTTGCCTTTTTCTCCCCAAAAAAGTGTAAAAGACATCCCATTTACAGCATCAACGTTTACAAATGTACAACTGTACAGACGAAATAAAAGCATCACTACAAATTTAGAGCAAGGCCTGTCAAACACCACGACTAGACATATATTTTCAATTCAACTAACAATCTTACACATATTAACTGCACATATACTACATGTAATCTACAATTCATATGAAGCAAAGAAGCCATCACTACGAGCGTTACAGGTGAATTGTATAGCTTTTGATGGCCCCACCGGCCTCCACCGCTGCACTTGCATACCCAACCAAATGAAAAAGAGGGAAAAAAATAATGTAAATTAAAAACAGAACCATTAAAAAAAGAAAAGAAAAAAGAAAAAGAAAAGAGGTTCTTTCAACATCCCTTTCTTCAACTCATTCCACTACTTCTTCTTCGTTTCACCTCAGGATACAAAGCTGGGATCAACTCCACTTCACCAAATTTTTTTCTTTTGGACTGCTCTGACCTTCAGGCGGTGGGGGTCCCATCACTGCAGCCGGCCCCCCGACCCAAAAGCAACAATTTACTCATACATAAAGATGCTATACATTGCTAAACTACTTCTACGCGAGAGATGAATATTCAGTACATAAAGATACTGTTTTCTAGGGCAGTGTTCATCTCAAACTACAAGACACATAAGATGTTACACGAAACATGATAAAGAAAAGGAAATCATTCCAAAGATTAAAACCTGTCACAGCATGTCCACGCATACCCCGCTCCCTACCCACTATCCCCACAAAAAGCCTCCCCACTATGGTCATTTAATTTTAAGATTAAACCAGGTTACACGCCCGCTGTACATACGAACCTCATGCTCCGCTTCCGTTAAGCTAACGGTAGCGTTTCTTCTTGTAAAAAACCCGAGTGATCACCTGGATGAGGGAAAGGAGAACGGCTCAGAATGGGGTTCAATGAATGCAGCAGCTCAGGTTTGCCGGTCTGTGATAGATAGTAGTACCGAAACATGCGGCAGACTGCGAGCTGTTGGAGTAAACACACGCTCCCATCAAGTCTGGAAAAGGAGGCAAGGTAAAGCCACAACTGGAACACTACCCTAAAGCACCAATCCCCAACACCAAGCTAGCGAAATGGTCGAGACGACCTCTGGGTGTGGCTGTGGCACATAGTGCTCACCTGTGAAACGAGGGGTTTACGTACCCATCCATACTGTGTAGTGCTATTTGAAAGCTAATCCATCAGCTGCTTTGGCATGGGAAACACTTTTACTGTGCATGTGAGATACAAATATAATATTCAATTGCCTGGACTTAAATAGAACAGCTGACACAGTAAGTCTGGTTAGAAAAGCAAATGGAATTGTGTTTTAAAGGATCCCTCAGAATAGTTTTTATAAAGTCACTTGCTGGTGTTAATTGTAAGAATTGTAAATTTCAGCAAATGTGTAATAAGTTCTTTTTTTCTACAGAGAATTTACAAGGTAAAAAACTAAATGTACAAGGTCATATGAAAACCAGTCAAATACATCAATAACATCATTAACAATGGGCTTGTGCTTTACCCAGGGGAAAAAAAAATAAAGAAAAACATTACAGCCTGCTGACTGTGCGTCCCCTGAGGGCCTCACAGGGGACCTGCATCAGGGGTGGCAGAGTGGCAGGGGTCAGTTGTCACAGCGTTCTTAGGTGAAGTTGACTTGTCTTTTATTTAACTCTTTTTTTTAAATTCTATCTTTCTTTTTTTTTGGTAATTCAAACCCCCTCCAAAGAAAAGGGACGACAGTGTGTCAAAGGCTAACCCCTAAGGCTAAAGGAGAATCTCTCACAGAACAGGGGAAAAAAAAAAAAAAAAAAAAAGAAAAATCGGGGTTCTTCAACTTCTTCAAGGGATCCAGATGTCAATGTGACTACATGAGGCCGTTCGTGGGGCCACCAATGGGACCCAGTTCAGAGCCGCTCTTCATGTAGTACTTCTCCAGCTTGGCCAGAATGTGCTTCCCGTATGTGTACTTGCGCAAAGTGGCAATGTGAGGCCGGATCTGAGAAAGGAGAGCAGAGGATAACGTCTGAATCTCATTTCAATCATCTACCAAACTGAAATTCCACCAGCAGATGATGCAAAACCATCAGATAATTTAGTAATTTAACACCAATTTACTTTAACGAGATATAATCTATCGTTGCACTCAAACGTTCAGTCGTGCATGAACAACAGAAGAAAAGACGAACTGGAGAAGCATCAAACCAGCTGTGATACCAGTCAACATGCTGACATCCTTTCCCACTTACAAAACGCCCAAAACTATTACTATTAACAAAAGTTATTTTGAGTGTGGGAGTTCAAATTTCACATGGTCTTAATCATGTAATCATTACTATATTAATATATTAGACACATTTCCAAGATAAGCTGGTCCAGAGCAGATTTTAAGAAAACAAAATGAGGACAGAGGAGATCAGGAGAGATGAGAGATGAGACAAGCAAAGACTGGTGTGGGGCACAAAGATCACCTCCCTGTGGCTGAGGTGCGTGGAAAGTTGGAAAAGTTAAGTCAAAAGAGTATCATCATTTCGAACGGCCTTAGAGATGAACGTACACATTTTAATGTTCAAAGGTAAACTGAGATCACTCTGTGTTTAAGTCACATAAATTACAGGACACACAGCTTACAAAAACCCACAAACAACCCACAAAATATCTTAGGAGTTAAATATTGAAAATGATGATGTCGCACGAAACGATACAGTTGAAGTGTCAGTCGACTCTGAGGGTTTAATAATCAGGCCTTTGGGTAAAGATTGGGATTGGCTCCATATGTACCAAAGGCGGTCTTTGTGATGGCTCTCACGGCAACTCTCTGACCACATTTTGCTATGACAACACATACTGTAAACATTAACAGGCACGCAGTCACAGCTGGTAACGCATACAGACATGTAAACAAACTCGTTCATTTGAATGAGCTCAGCCTCTAAAGCCACACGGGAGGCGTGCCAAACAAACCACTATAAATACATTCAAGCACACACTAAGATTCTTTATACCTAAAACAGTGCATTTGTGCTTTGTCACTTGTAAATAATCAAAAGGGGAGATAAAACAAATATCCCACAGCTCTAACACCACTCAAAGAGCTTTGTCATATCTACAGGCTTTTTTAACCCATACAAGTGGTTGCATTGGTGCTGCTTAAAGGCTTTAACAGAGGCCGTATGTGGTCGGAATATTTACATGATGAATATTTTCTGACAAATATTCATCTGGAGTAAATCATGACGGGTAAACATTTATCTAAGTTCCTGAGAAAAAAGTAAACTTGGATGCAAAGAGCCACAAAACTGGCGTCTGTGTGCGGTTTAGTAGGGCATTCAACAATTTCCTAAGAAGCTACGGCTGCGTGACTAATTGCAAGTGCAGTCGCAATGTCAGCCTGTTCATTTCATTACTCGTCTATGTGAACATGACGGCTCATTCTGTCTTAGAGAAGTTTGCCAATTTTCTACACTGCTAATAAAAAGATGACTAGCTCCTCTCAGTTTAGGGAGTGTGGCGTGTATGGTCACATGACTTTCCAGCGAGGACCAGGTGAAGATGGAAGTTGAGCTGAGCGCCACAAAACTGGTGGCCAAAAAGAACACTACCTCTATAGAGGGAGGATTTGTAAGTGCAAACGGTTTATTAAAAAAAAAAAAAAAAAAGTGGTTAGAGTGAACCATTTTAAATATCTATTTAAAGTGTAAGTTAATGCTACTTCAGCTTTAAAGTTGAAGTTACTTCCTACTTAAATATCCCTGTTTGGGGCAAGTTTCACTAATACAAAGATGTTTTTTGAATAAAATTTTTGTAAAAAACATTTTACTTTTAAAAAAAATCGGATTATCTACTTGTTGTTGTATCTTTGAGTTGAGAAAAACTGAATTCAGTAATTCACGTGTGCATTTTTCAAGGTAACCAAGTAAGGTGAATCATGCCCTCGTTAACCGCAACACGACTGTTCCCCCCCTAATAGGACATTTCAGCCCTATTAGGAACTCTTTTGCTGAATGTGGAGTCTTTTAGGGTAAAAACATAGACTTGCCATATCCGAGCACGTGCACAGGTAACTTTGAACTCACCTTGTGCATGATGATTTTACGCTGAGCAGGTTCTGCCATGTCGATCATTCTTTGGACAACATAATTGGCGTACTGGTCCTTCATCATGGTGTACAAGGCGCTGTGGGGCCCATCCTTCTGGCAGCACACTTCGTCTATCAGCAGAGCTCTCTCTGCACGCGAGGAGTGGATCACGCACTTCTCCACGACATTACTGAGGAAAAACAACCCAATTGTTACACACAAATTACCTGATGGACTCATATTCATCCTATGGGCTTCTTGAGAGGATTAATGCCTGTTTTTAAAGGGTGTGTGTAAACAAATGATAAAAAAAAAAAAAAGAATTATACAAAATGTTTGGAGGAGATAACAGAGTTGGTGAAACACTTTCATGGTTATAGTTGTGAACAGTGACATAAATAAACCTGCGTATTTTCAATAAAGACAGCCTCCTATAATCCAAATGTATCAGATCAATGCATGTGCATTCATTGCAGGTGTTGGTGACATGAATACAGTACATGCAAAAGTCTGTAGAGCAAATTAATGGGTGTGCTTGTGACAATGTTTATTCCTTTATTCTGAAACAAAAGTTGGTAAAGAGTAGTTAAGACTGTAAGTGGTACATATTTTATCTTGATGACGTTTTTGAGTGAAGAATCAAACGATAACAAAAGCTTCTATTCTAATGTGGCTCTGCAATGTGCTTGTGGTGAACTTCCAAGTGTGTCATTATTTTGTTGCACCTCTTGTATTCAATGTTTCTCTTTTGTGATGTCTGTTCATCCTGGGAGGCTTATTATGGATGGCAACAACTATTTCGGAGCAGATAATCTTGAATTGTCACGGCATGAAAAGCACACGTTTAACCAAAGCCACACAAACATTAGCTCAACCTTTTACCAGCCTGAATCAATACACTTGTGCAAATCCTGCTATGGTACGTGCAAATGTTTGCTTCAGAGAAAGCCTAGGCTCTTATTTGAAACCTTTTCCAAATAACCCCTGTGGTTTACATTTCTCCTGGGGCAAATTAAAGAAAGAACCCCCCCCAAAGGATTGTATGAGGTGAACAGCAGTCACATAACAAAACAACTAGCTGGTGTTTTAATGTGGCTTGCGCAGACCTCAGTACTGTTTCAGCTACATTAACCTCCTCACCCGTGTGTGAGACAAACCCTGGATATTACAGATAAGTCTGATAAAGATCCTCTCATTTAATCTGCTATCAATCAACTATATAATTCTTTTTAGCTTCAACTCCAGGCTGATCTAAAAGACTGTTGGATTTTTTCAGTGCCTTTTTGTGTAGCAGAGGGAAAACATCTTCTCATTTCATTAAGACAGTCTTATGATAATAACAAATATAAACTTCTTGAATTCAAAGTTGACTGGAGTGATTCTATCAGCAACGACTGGACACACTTACGTAGACAGCCATATTCGAATGTTGCCGTAAATAAGACCTTCATTTTAATAAGACACTGCGACAAGAGAAATCGCAGTCCCAGGGTGATGGAAAAATCTGAGTAATGGTTCTTATTTTCAAAGGGAAATGGCTATAATGAAGGTTTTGAATTTAGCTCCACGTAGGACGGAATACAGGCTTCTTCAAAAACAGGAATATGAATGGAATATCCTTCATTCAATTCCTGTAAACACCATAATCAGAGTATTGTTGTCCATGTAAACCGCCAAGGTTAAGCATATAACCACCTACCTTGCAAATTTATGTTGGCTCAGGACAAGAACCTTTCCTCGAACCTCTGCCACAATCTTGCTCTTATCCTCTGGCCTGCCGTGCTCCAAAACATGCTGAATGACGTAGTTACCATACTGATCCTGCGGGAGGCAGCGGAGATGTAAGTGCAAGGCGGTGCAGTTTCAAACTGCTCAGTGTTTTTTCACAATGATTCAGTGAGACAACCTTTGATCCGATTGATACTCATGCAGTAATTTTCACCACTGGTCTCAGCTGGTGTGAGATAATCATGCATCTCTACAATGACAGGCTGACGAATGAGTGACACCCCCATTTGTAGCATTGAAAATACCCTCACGTCATCACTGCAGAAGGTCAGACAAAACAGATGCTACTGGTTTGGAGTGTTGCTGACCAGACAATACAACCAATAGCATCTTTGCCCCTTCAGAAATGGGTGATAGACAGTTATGGGTGTGACTTTAGTGAGACAAGATGGAGACAAAAACTCACCTGACCGAGCAACAAATAACACCACTCAACAGTCAATCTTGTTAAAGTAGTAATTTGTTGGGTAGGTAATCTGATCTCCACCTTTTATTTCAAAGTGTTTGCCTTCGAAACCATTTTCTGTCAATCCGTTTTAACCAAACCTGAATTGTGCTGCTTTTTGGACTTTAAGGTGAATTACAAGTGACTTAAACACACTTGTGGACACTTTGGTTGAGAGATACAGATCTCAGGAAACTAAACCAATACAATTCGGTGTGACCAAGTTAAAAAGAGAAAAACAGATTGATCAGAAAATACTGTCGGCAAAAAGAGGGATCAGACAGAAGATAAGCATGTGCCTTGTGAATCCTGTGTAGCACAAAGCAAGAGTGGGGGTAAAAGGACAAGAAAAAGGCAGCTCAGAAGGTTAGGAGACGTGTGTAGAAGGTGGGAATTGGACAACTAAATGTTAAGTTAGACTCTTTACAAAAGAAGAGATGAGAGGGGGAAACAGGAGGGAAAGACGGGGACATCCGCGAGAGAGAGGCAAATTGCTCTGACCTTGAACAGTGCATCACGGGACACTGTATAATATGTTTTGGGTGTCATCTCCAATGAAACGCCTTGATATTTCTAGATGGAATAAGTGAGGGGGCAGGGTGGATGTTTAAATAATCACATGTCAGATGTAATGACAGCTAACAGCACAATTACATTCATCCTTACACTTTACACTTAGCAGACCACAAATACACAGGAACAATGAGAGGCTAAAAAATATGAAATGCTCAAACATGAAGGGATCATGCCAATACTCAAGACACATCTGAACAGTGATCAGCCGCATCTAGCAAACAGAGAAGTTACATCAGCAGTTCAGTGTGGGTTTTGAACTGGGGTAGACAGCTGTGCTCACCTGGCCCAGCTGTTCAGAGTGCTGATGAAGCTCTTCCAGGATGGGCAGCGTTTGCTCCTGAGTGCAGTGCTCCAAAATCCTCTGGATAACTCTGCAGCCGTAGGGATGTGTGGAAAGCACAAACACCTGCAGAACGGGGGAAAAGCAAGAACAGATCAACACAATGAGACGGCTTCACAAAGATCACAGCACAACCGCAACGATAATGCGGCGCTGAAAGGAAATCTGACCGAATCTTTTCAGTCTGTAGCGTAGCTAAATAAGCGTGATCAAATACACCCTTTATAATAAACAAAGTGAATGCAGCTCAAATTCTGAAGAAAAAAGGTTCCATGTTTACTAAAACAAACAAAAATTAGATTAGCCACACAAACTATAGTGAATCCATTATGAATCAAACCAAACTTTAGTTGTATTATTTGTTCAAGGTTCAAGTATTTTCCACAATACTTTCCATATCTTGTGACCCATTTATTAATAATGTAATCCTTAAATACACTTAAAAGAAAAAAAAGGAGGTCATCTTTTATTTTAATTAGAACTTCAATATTTGGATTTCTTAAAGAAACAAATCATTTGAAGCTAGTTATTTTACATTTCATCCCTGTGATATCGCACTTGTGGATGTAATGGACGTGTAACTCTTGTTTATATGTTAGATTCTCTTTCAGTAGGGACATTTTATTTCACAGACAGAGTTATGTACTACAAAGCAAGCTCAACACAGTTTTTCTCAGCATTAGCTGGCTCAACAAAATCAAATCAGAGATAATGAATACTAATGGGACAGTTCCGATCTTTCTTTATTATCCAAGGCTTTCCTCTTCAGGCTGTTTGGGTGTACACGCAAAATGAGGGGGTTTACACATCATTTGAAGCTTCTTCTGCACAAAAATCCCTCAAAGCTTTATTGATAATAAGACCAGGTTGTTTGACTGGAGAAGCTGAGAATCTATACTGCCAGTTATTAATTCAATACTATGTTCTTATCAAAAGAAATTATATTTAGTTCAGGTTGAAAACCATGGTGGGTCCATAGCTTAAACACACCTGACTAAGCCATTTGTTTTGCTTCGTAGTACTCCTCGCACTACTTAATTTTGTTCTCTTTATATAAACAATAAGGACACGTGCTTCAATAAACTGGCCTGACTGGTCTGCTCTGGAAAGATGATTGAACACCAAACCTTTTTGTAACATCAAACATAACAATAACTGTACTAATAATTATCTCACCTGTCCTTGGAAAGCATCAATAATAAACTGCAGGGCCTGTGGCTGGACACATTCGATGCACTTCTGCACCACATGGTTACCATTCTGGTCCTTCACACACTTCAACACATGGCCATCCAACTCCCGTACAATGTCACCCTAGGATAAACATACAACAGTTTATCTGTTTAAACTAAAGTTTTAAATGCTGAACTGATAAAAGATACAAATATAAAAGTAAAAACTGTTCAAAGAGAAGTGAAAGCTCACTTACAATTACCTGCTGATCTGAGGAAATGGACTCCAAGGCCTTTTGAATGACCCTGCAACCATACATCTGCAAAGCCAGGGGGAGAACATGTCCACGAATGCGTGTTGCTAAAGCAAGCTTCTGGTCTGCGCTTCCGAACTGCATGATTTGAAGGACAAAAAAACATTTACATATATGCTACAGAAAACAAAAACAAAGTTTCTACTGAAAGATAAAAATCGCTCAAACCTCAAAGAACTTTTGAATGACATAATTCCCAAATACATCAGTCATCAGTTGATATGCTGCTTGCAGAATCTCTCCAAACACCATCTGCCTCTCAGCAGGAGTGGCCCTCTCCAGCTTCTGCTGGATAAATCTAGAAACAAAAGACAAGAAAAGAGATGAAGAAAAAAACATTTCAGTTCAACAAGGCAATTTAGACTGTTGTAAACAGGAAACTGTAGGAATCTAGTTAACACCAGAAAGCAGATCGAGGATACCTGGATCCATGCTGGTCTTGGGAGAACTCCACCATGTGTCCTGGCAGGTCGCGGAGTTGAAGATTCGGGAAACGGTTGTTCCTGAAGTCTTCCAGTAGACGGCTGCGCCCAGAGGGCATGACATCAGAGCGACTGTAGCGGGGCCGAGACGGAGGGAACAGCTGGCTGCTGGAGTTGAACAGACTGGATGTACCGCCGGTGCTTCGGTATTTGGCCTCAGCTCCAGGAGCGGCAGAGATGTAACGCCCACTGCCATTTGTCAGGCCACCTAGAATTATACCATGACCATTATGACAGCACATTGCTGTGATTTAGAAAATGATGTGCAAACAAAGGGGTCGTTAAGCTTACCTAAGTGAAGGCTGGAGGAAGATCCATGAGACGATGGCAGAGAAGGTGGAGGAGTCAGTGGGGAGTGACCTGGTGTTAGGCCAATGGGGCTGGGTGAAGATGAGTAACCAAGGCTGTTGTAAAATGGCTGGCCAATGGGAGTTAAACTGCTACCACCTCGTTTGTATAGGTCAGAACTTGCCAACAGGGAGTCCCTGCGAGATACACTGCTACTTGTAGAGCTAGATACTGTAAAAAGGAATATTGGAGAGCCAGTTTAAGAGGAGAGGAATTGATTTAGAAAAAAATAGTAAGAGATATGTTGTATATTTGGGAAGAGACAGTTTCCCAAAAAATAGCAGGGATAAATTGCAACTGATGATCTGCAAACTAAAAGACCGTTTCTTTCTTTGGGTAACTTGTAGTTCAGCTACTGACCTGAAGAGCCAAAGCCTCCAAGAGCAGAGCCCAGACCCACGCCCAGAGAGCCGCCTGTGCTGCTGAAGCCCAGGGAGGAACTTGGTGGTGGCGCCGCAGAGTTGTGTGAAAAAAGGGAGCTGCTCTGAGAAGTGTTGGGTACCGATCCAGAGCCATAGAATGAGCTTGAGGGCAGGCCACTGCTTTGCGGGGGAGCCTGCTGCTGCTGCTGCTGAGGCTGAGGTTGAGCCATGGAGCGGTACAGTCCGTTGGCTGGCGGGCCAGACATGTTGTTACCGGAGCCAGAGGCAGACGCTGCTGCTGCTGCTGTTGGAGAGATTAGTATCCAAGATTGGAATTTTTAATTCACCATCAACATGAAATCCCAGCATCCATGATGTTGTATGCAACAGAACAGGGTTAGTTCTTACCAGCCTGTGCTGCTGCAGGGTTGATGAGGAGAGGGGTCTGGACGAGACGAAGAGGCCCACCTAGGCCGGTTCGGGCACCAGGGCCCATCACCAATGCTCCAGTCTGGTCATAATAGGCAGCAGGGGCCAACACCTGATAACCTGGGGACAAAACACAAAAGGAAAAAGCATAATATTCTTGCTTCAAATGTTCCATCGACCCCCAGATTCTATCCAAAACAACATCAAAGAGTGAAAATATGCATTTAATTGTTAATGCGTTGGGCTAAACTGTGGCATTTTGGTTAAATGAAGTCATCTTCTCACCAGACATTCCTGCATAAGCTAGTGCAGGGTTTGCAGCAGCTGCAGCTGCTAAAGATTCCTGCTGACTCTGCTGGCCTTGCCCAGGTGTAAGAGGTCGCTGGCTGGTCCCTGTGCGCATCACCTGGAGGAAGAACAACAACAAAGAAAGTAGAGGTGCTGTCATACTTGCACCAAGGTTTAGAAAATGTGAGTAAATGAGGAACAGCCAACGTTTAGAAAATAGAGAATGGGCAATTATGTCACAGCACATTGCTTTCAATTCGTTGTTGCCTTACCATAAAACTACTGAAACAAAACAGAGATCAATAGCAAATTTGGCCCTGGGGAGTGATAGAGAAACTAGCTTTTCTGACAAAGATTTCTAATGATCTGGACTTATAAAGAGAAAAACAAGAATAAGAATAAAAAAAAAAAGCCATCAATCGAATACATAAATGTGTCGACAAAATATTTTCTTTAAGGAGTTATGACAAAGTATGAATACTCATGGTTATATTATTCCAAGGTCCTTTCTACCAACCACAATCCTTTACATGCAAGTAATTCTTCTCTTCCTACAAAACAGAAAGCTCACTCAAGAGACATCCCACAGTGTGACATCTTGGTACAAGTAATTAATTACACATTCGAAAAATTGAAATAAAATCATCTAAATTTGGACAAAATCTACAAGAAACACCCAAGACAGAATAAATAAATAATGCCGACCTGTTGTTGGCCGGGCCCTGGTCCCTGATTGGATGCTTGCTGATTAGCCGAGTGGTTGGCATTAGATGCAGCCTGTTGCTGGAAAAGATTGGCTGGGTACACGCCCCAAGGAACACTGTAGTACTGTGGAGGAACAACTGTGGGGCCTGAGAATAAAAGGATGACATTATACTTTTTCATGATTGGAAGCTGGCGCAAGAGCATAATGCATGAAATTTTTGCTGGATTTCAACAAAAGCTTAAATTGAAAAGCCAAAAATTGAATGAACATAAGCTGTATGATCACCTCCAAGCGTGGCCGCTGCTGCCAGCCCAGCGGCAGTGTAGGGATCAGTTCCAGGGGGGCCAGCATTAATGATGTAAGGGTTTGACACAAATGCAGGAGCAAGGCCAGCTAGGTAATAAGGAACAGTAATACAATTTATGTTTCCACATCAAGCCTCATTCAAAAATCTATACAACAGACATGTAAAGACCACATTGGACTAATGTAGTTAAACTGTATTATACAATACAAAGTACTAGAAACCCACTGGGACGAACAGCCCGTCTTACCGAGATGCTGTTGCTGAGCTGCAGCCAAGGCATATTGTTGTTGCTGAGCTGCAGTGAGCTGTTGGACAGTCAGGGGATTAGATCTCTGGAACAACTGAAAAAACAAAAGATCACAATCTGTTGAGCAACAGTTAGATGGTATCATCAATGTGTTTCGTGCTGCAACGGACCTGCTGTTGAGAGCTGTAGTCAAACAATCCGACTGGAGTTCCTGAGGAGTCCACCTGGATCTGGTTCCCAGCATAATCGAACTGTAATGACTCCACACCCGCTTGCTGCTCCATGCCACCCATGTTCTGCGCTTCTTGATTATGGAAGTCCTCCGCCTGGACCTTGTTTTGGGCAGGATTCTGTTGCTGGAGGACGTGGACGTGGTGCTGTCCCATCATCTCCAAACCTGTCTGACTGGGACCCATCCTCTCCACAGCCTCGGTGGGAGAAGCTTGACGGCTTCCAGGGGTTGGACTGAAAAAAATCAAAGTAGCTAAGGGCTAATTGGATCCCTTACAATCAGCCTTTAAGTGTCTATATAGACCCAGGTTCGACAGTTGCTTATCAAAATGTTTTACTCGGTGTTCAGCATCTCAGAAACTGAAATACAGATTTGGTTGATTTGTTTTAGCAAATTACTAGTGTCCCTACTCATCACTGCT
Source organism: Odontesthes bonariensis (assembly GCF_027942865.1). Lineage (NCBI taxonomy): Eukaryota > Metazoa > Chordata > Actinopteri > Atheriniformes > Atherinopsidae > Odontesthes > Odontesthes bonariensis. The sequence continues at coordinate 11,040,586 of NC_134529.1, forward strand.
TTTAATCCACGCAGGAAAAGAAACTCACCAGCAAAGATCCAGGCGTCACTATAGACACCATTTAGTGTGCAGTGTCAACCGTTCTGTCGCGTAGTCCCAGTTCTAATGACCCAAGTGTCTGATGTGTATTTGGCTCACCTATTATAAGCTGGTTATACTCTGTTGATGACTAAACTTTCTGATTCAAAGAGTGCAGACCAATTTCTTCTTTATAAGTTGTACGGCAAAACTGTGCAGGTGTGCATGAGTGTGGGATAAGAATCTAAATATCCATCGATTTCCATTAACCTTACTAATTTCTTTGGTTAACAGTGTTACCTTTGACAACCCTATTATAAAGAAAACAATTGTGATCTATTCATTTTAAATTGCTGTGACAGGAAGACCTACTTAAAGTCTTTGCAGTCTCTGTCCATGCCATTCAGCAGAGCTCTTCCATTGGCCTTAGCAGGATCACCATCCTCTCCCACCTTCTCTGGGATTTTATTTTCCTCAAAAGGAGACACCTTCTCCTGGGCATCATTCTTCTCTCTCCCGTCTTGGTCAACATCTCCTCCACCCTGTAATCAAAAACCCATACGCTCATTTGTTATTATTATTTTTTGGGGGGGCTTTTTATGCCTTTAATGATAGGACAGTTGGAGAGAGACAGGAAACAGGGGGCAGAGAGAGAGGGAAGACATGCAGCAAAGGGCTTACCGGTGTGGGACTCGAACCGGGGCCAGCTGCAGCGAGGACTGTAGCCTCTGTACATGGGGCGGCTGCTTAACCCACTACGCCACCGCCCGCCCCGATACGCTCATTTATTTCTATTTTTTTTTTTTTTAAAACTTGAAAATAAAGTTGAAATAAGAAAGGCAACGCCTACTTTTATAGTTACAAGTAGCAGAGATTGTTGACTTACATAACCACCGTTCCTGTAGCGACTGTCCATTTTGTCCCCTGGAGAGGAGCTCAGGACATATTCCACCATGCTCACCCCCAGGCCTCCACCTTCTGAGCGAGGCGATAGCACGGAATTGGCATCACCATTGCCATGGAAACCTTGACCTGGCCGCCGCTGCACCATGATTGGTTGAGACACTGAATGATCTAAATGAAAATAAGTAATCAAAGGGAAGGTAAACCGTGAGGAAATCAGTCAGCCATAAAAGTTGTTTTGATAATATTATTGTATCTATAATTTATGAAGCCTCTTGTGGCAGTAATAATTTTAGATCATCTGTCACTGCACAGTATCCCCAAAGAGCTGCTTCAGCTCTGCCAAACTGTTGGGATGTCTTGAGTGAACAGCTAAGGGTTATTTTACAGCATCTCTCTTCATTTGAAGACTGAGCTTTGACTGAACCGCTTACAAATGTGTTTCATCTTTGTTTGAAGCCATTGTGTGGTGCATTCAACACTAAACGTTGAGGTCCACGCTCCTGAAGTATTGCCTGAACTTCAACTGAGTTAGCTGGTGCACAGCAAATCTGATATTACTCTGTAAGGGTATAGATTAATAAAAAAGGACAAAAAATATATATATATATATATAAATATATATATATATATATATATATATAAGAGCCACTCACGAGACGATCCCCATGCGTTGTCCCGCCACTCCTCACCAAGAAGCATCCCTTTCCTTCCATCTTTGGCCAACTCGTCAGAATCCCAGAGCTTTTTAGCTGGTAAAAGCTAAAACAGCAAACAGAGCAAAATATATTAATTCATTTGATCAGTTATTCTAAAATCAGAGCATAGGAGAAGGTAAATAAAACACATCACTGTAATTTATGCAGCTGGTGAATATCAGCTATAAATCTTGGGACGAGCTGATGTCTGGGAGCTTTTGAGACTTGGACTGCAGCGTCCGTCAAGAGGAATAATATAAATGATGCCCTGAGGTTGTTAAAGCCGAATATTATAAAAGGCAGACAGCTTTTTAAACCATCAAATCCAGCAAGCTCTTCATGCTGTTTTCGTACACTAGATTTTTCTGATTCTTCTTTCTTTTTCCGTTCAAAGATGAAAAGTGGAATTGTTGTCTCAGTTCGTGTCCCAGTTGTTGCTACAGATGTGAAATGAGTGCAGCTGCGTTATTTTATCCACAAGCTCAAGATGGTAAAACTCTGGGCTGTTCTCAGTTAGCTTTTCCAGCTCTGTTGTTCGTAACCATTTATTTATTTATTTTTTTACACAGTCCACGCAGTTCATTAAAACAAGTTATTTCGAGGCACAATTTTGTATTAAATCAATATCAGCCCTTGGAAAAAAGAAAAAAATATATATATTTGAATGCAATTGTATATAAAATATTAAAATCAGGTCTGAAATTCTACATCTGTACACATGTTAAAATATCTCCATGCCTGCTCTATCTTGGATCAATCTGTTCTCCAGGAAACAGCAGTTGTAGGGAAAAAAAAAAGAGAGCAAGTAGAGATAAGGACCGACCGTGAGTATCAAAACGCCTTACCTCCCCCATCCCCCGTGACTCCAAAGCAAGAGCTTGAAAGTCGTAATTCATTTCATCCACAGCTCGGACCTAAGACACAAACAAAAGGAGAAGAGTTTTATGAGAAACAGCTTAACGTTCTAAAAACAAACAACGAAAACTCTTGCCACATCACCACAAGGCTCAACTATCAGATATACAGAGCCTTACAGCTTAGGTAAAAAGAGTTTATTGCATTAGGAAGAAGATCAAATCTAATCCAGGAAGTTCAGTACAGGCAAGAAATTCATCAATTTAAAGGGATATCAGATGCCAAAACACAGCAGTTTATCAAATAATCTCAAACAGGATTTTACAACTCCGGCTTGGTTAACATGGTGAGAATCCCAGACGTTCTGTACCATCACAATGACCATACCGTCCCTGTATCGGTTTTCCTCATGTGAACAAAGAGGGTACCTTGCTTTAATACACACAGAACTAACAAATATGCATGGAGCCAGAAACCAAATGTCGCCATCATGAAGGACTTCTGAAGTATCCGATATAAGCCATCACACACCGAGTATGTGCAATACATGATGTGGTGTCAGAGGTGGCTTAGACCTTTTTTGGCTGCCCAACACAAAATGTGTAAACATAACCTTACAACACCATGCTACAGACACACAACAAGACAGTAGAGTTTGAATGCCTAAAATGAGCCTGTCCTGTACATCTTGATCTTCATGTTGTTGTTCTCTGGTGTTGCAATAACATTTCTTGAACTATGAAAAAGGAGCAAAACCTGACATCTCTGTGGAACTCTGCTATTTGCCAAAAGAACAAATAATGATAAATTTGGTGTCTTGTGTAATGATATCTGTTTGTGTAAACTTTATCAAGTTTAATATCACTGCAATAGGAGTCTTCTTTGTAAAGGTTCTTCACCTGATCAACATGGTTAGCATCTCCAGTTGGCCAGCGATGCTTGCTGGGTGTAAAACCTACAAGCTGCTCTCCAGGCTGTCTCTGAAAGAAGTATCCGACTGTGGCGTCATCCTGAGATCTTCCACTCAGCGGAGGCTGCGGCGTACCTGGGGTGGGGTGAGGACCTCTGTCCATGCCCTGTAAATGTGGTGCTCCTGGAGCCTGCCCCGCTCCCCCAACTGTGGTCAGGGGCCCTCCAGCAAGAACTCGCACGCCTCCAGACTCAGGAGCACCATTTGCATGCAGCATCCCACCTCTTGTCTCCTGCCAGGCCACGTCATTCATACCTAGGATGCTGCATGGAACGCTCATTCCACGGGAAAGCCTAAACAAGGCGTAACATAAAGGAAAACAACATTAATATTGATATTTCCAAACCATTTTACAGTGTGCATCCACTTTCTATGCCATGTCTTAACAGCACAAACGTTTAATCCTGAACTGCTTAGTTTCTAATATTAACAATTCTAAAATAATAAAAATTGCCATGTCATCCTGATGTGTTTCTCCCTGGACATTGCAATACATACACGTGCAGTATCAATATCGTAAGACAACATCCATATTCCAAAGACATTCTGACGAGAAACAGGACAGGCAGTGGTGTATTATTGAGGGCTGGAATCCACTTGGAGGAAGTGCTGCTTTTGAACATATTCCTCAGTTAACCAGCATGCGCCATGTGGAACACAAGCCACATCAATACATCCGAGATTAGCAGCATACACTGAAGTAGTTTTTATATGACAAGTCGTATGTTAAGACAACGTTCAAAAATGATGTTGTACTGACACTGTACAGCCATAATAGACACATTTTGGTTTTAAATGAAAGGGAGAGCATCATAATTTATTTGCATCACTAGTGTCCATGGCTGTAGTGCAGAATTAATAGAAAGGATAAATTGAATAATAAAATTCTTCTGTTAATCATCTGATCTTCCAGATGGAGCCAGACTTACAATTCACTTCACCTGTATCAAGTTTAAACAAGCAAAGACCTTTGACATTAAGTATGTTCTTGTTAGAGAAAAAAAGCCCTGTGTGGTTCTCCATATGACACAATACTAGGTAATCCTCTATCTGATATGACTTGAGCCATTTCATTATCCTCCAAAAAAAGATAGTGTAGCAACTAAGCAGTTGCGGTGTCCTGGCCTTTCAGTTAATGGAAGCTGTAATTTACAACATGTGACCATCATCGTTTGAAAATAAAAAGAAAGGAAAAACAAACAAACAATTCTTCTGTGGAGCTTTAGGGAGTTAAACTATTTAAGTAGGCCTAATCAAAGGATTCAACCAGAAGAACGCTGAATAGAGTACAATTTAATTGTCTTCGCCAGATCAGAGCTAATTCCCGACAAGATAACCCTGTCTGTTCAAGTCTAATTTAATTAAATCGCTTAGTCTATAGTAGGGTACTGTGATGACAATAGTAGTCTAATATAACAATAAGCCGACAAAAATGATCAAAAACAAACAACTGTTAAGATGTTGATAGCGTACAAAACCGACACCTCTGTTTAACGTTAGCCGTTAGCTAGTTTGTTATCTCAAAGCTAACGTTTCGCTGACATTAAATTTGCGTAAATTATGGCTAAACAGACAGACAATTGCAGCCACCTAACATGGCTAATATTAACCTTAATAACCACTGCGGTAGAATGTTAGAAATATGTGACAGAAATTAGCACACAACATCCAACATCAACTTTTAGTGGCTGTGTTCAAATTTAAGTGCACACCTTTAGCAAGAATGCTAACAAGTCCGCTGCTAATATGGAGGCTAACTTACGGACGTTGACAGGATATCTACTCAGATATTTGATTTAAACGGCTGATGGTAGCTTGTAATGTTGGTGTCTAACATTACCTTTATTTATTATAACTACGTGCGTTTGTAGGAGATGGACATCATTAACTCTGGCTAATGTTACTCACGGGAGTGAGCTTTAGCAACCCCCATGGCTAATTAGCTAATACTAACGGCAGCGGGCCTGCTGTGTTTATTATTGGTTTGTTACGCTGGACATCGAAGTAGATTTGTAAGCTGAGTTTTGTTTTACAGTTCCGCGATTGACTCACATGAGCTCTTTTCTCGAATCATCCTATCACATTTGCTATACGCAAAAAAACAAGCAAACAAAAAAAAAATCGTTGCAAACCATGACAGCTAGCGCTAAGTGCTACTTGGTGTTGTGAGCTAAAACATCAGCCAAACACTCAGCGGCTAAACAACATGGCCCCCCTCAAGTTCCAAACAGAGGGGCCTTAACCGCTAAACAAAAGGGGAAATGCTCACACCACGGCGACCGCCTTCAAAGCATCCACTTTACAAGTCTTGTGCTTTCTTTATGAACAAATAAATGGAAATACTCACGCCTTGTCGTGTCGAGAAAGGGTCTGTGCTTGTTGCACGCCGTCAACCCTATTCTATATTGTTTTGTTTCCTTGGACAGAGCGGTGATTTAGCAGGGCTTGATAGTCAGAGCTAAGAGTTTGCCTCCGCTAGTGCCCCCTCCCTGTAAATAGCGTGAACTACGTAGACATGCGTATATCATTAACAATAAAAAAATACCTTTCCCTAACGTCTCACTTACATTTACATACCAGATAGAAACCAGCTGAAAACGGTTATTATTGTGTTTACCGACTCGCATTTCAGTATATCAAATTGGTGATATATCCCGCTGATCCGTCCCCGGAAAGCACACACATTGCTGCTGTATAACCCATGAATTATGTCTTAGTTTTGATGAATGTTTGTAGTATAGTGACAATTTTTTTTTTTTTTTTTGACAAGTCGATAAGAAAAGTAACCAAATTAATCCATGGTTTCGTCTACATATTCAAACTAGAAGAGGAACTCATATAGTTGACACTTTGAATACGAATTGAACAAAAACTCCGTGTGATACATCGTCATGCAGTGGGATTCGGTTCATTTTCGCTGGTCCTGAGTCGGGTGGATCCTCGTGGTCTATGACCCTCCTCTTCATAGGGAAAACCGATGAGATCCAATCACTTCTTCCTTTACGGACTGTGATCTCACCTCTCTATTTCCGATTGGATTGCTATATTTAGGAAACCTCCCTACGCTTTATAAAGAGATCGCAGTAGAGACTGGCGAAGCTTGTGGAGTTTTGACAGGATATTTCCTGCTGGGGAGGCTTGTTCTGTGTCATAAAGAGTTTAAAAGCAGAGGGGAGCGAGAGGACGATAACAACGGCACGTCTGCGCTTTGGATGGAACGCCTGATGAGGAGACAGGAAATGGCCCCGATGGCAGACATACGAAAGAAACTTGTGGTGGTCGGGGACGGCGCATGTGGGAAAACGTGTCTACTGATAGTCTTCAGCAAAGACGAATTTCCTGAAGTGTATGTTCCGACTGTGTTTGAGACATATGTGGCGGACATTGAAGTGGACAACAAGCAAGTCCAGCTGGCTTTGTGGGACACAGCTGGACAGGAGGACTACGACAGGCTGCGCCCACTCTCCTACCCGGACACTGATGTCATTCTGATGTGTTTCTCCGTGGACAGCCCGGATTCGTTGGAAAACATCTCTGAAAAGTGGGTCCCTGAAGTCAAACACTTTTGCCCTAATGTGCCCATCATATTAGTGGCCAACAAGAAAGATCTGCGCAACGACGAGAACGTCAAGAACGAGCTGTCTCGGTTGAAGCTGGAGCCTGTGAAAACAGAGGACGGCAGAGCCATGGCCGCGCGCATTGGCGCATATGACTATTTGGAGTGTTCTGCGAAAACCAAGGAGGGGATCTGGGAAGTGTTCGAAACTGCAACACGCGCAGCCCTCCAAAAACGAACAACGCCACCGGACGGTTGTTTCAAATGCTGCGTTTTGATGTGATTCAACCTTGTCTGGGGGGCTTTGACGCGCAGACAAAACGTTCATTTCCGCCGGGGTGTCTGTGTCTGGACATGTGGGGGCTGTGACCGTGGTTTGGACACTCCCTTGTAAACATACGCCCTTGACTGAACCAAAACCAATGACTGCTAGCAGGTTATTCTGAGCACACTAGAAAATCATCTGATATCGAGGTGTGTGTGTGTGAAATGCAATGGTTACAGCATGTCCTTTGTGGGTCACATGATCCCTGTCTGCCCACAAATCGTTTTTTCACATCGGGAAATTATACAACCCCCCCCCCCTTGTGTGTACATGGCCTTACCAAAGGCCTGCTTGCTGGCTAAGACTTAAACTCTTCTCCTTTTGAGTTTGGCTATGTCACGGCCTTTACACTTTGTAATAATAAGCAAAGCAGAAACATTGCACTGTAATTTATGTCCAATTTGTATTATAACATAACTGTATTAAGATGGTGAAATTGCACAGTGTCCTGTCACGACAGTGTTTCACAGAAATCAATGCCAGTTGTGTTCTGCATTGTTTCTGGTGAAGTTTTACATCGCTTTTGAATACACAAGGCACAGCTTCAGTTTACTGTTATCTGTTTTACTAAATCCTAAAAGTTTGTTGTAGAGCACACAGTAGTAAATGTTTGGTTTTTAGTTGCCATGAAAGCGGAACGATTTCATCCCAAACACATTTTGCCGTCTTGAAAAGGGCTAAACATATTGTAATATGTGTTGCCATAGATACTTTTTAAAGTTTCCTAAGGGTGCTTTTTATGCTCAGCAGTGGCCATATTGACAGCTGGGCAGTAATGTTATTTTACAGCTCACAGGAAACAAATCATTTGAAGCACATACAGTAGGTGAGTACAGCTGTTTAGGAGGCTGATGTGTCTCAGCTGTGACTTTGAAGACCTACTTAACATTTTCTGTTTAGCTACAGCTCATTTCATAATTATGCTGGCAGTATTGTGACAGCTTTGCTCAGCAATCTGTGTTCTAACTTCAGTTTTTGAGCCAACAGCACATGCTTATTCGGGATTAAGTGATCTGATGGCGATTGAACACTTCAGATTTGGTCTATCATGGTAGATTATTGATAGCACTGTCTTATAGCTGTTACGCTAACTTGAACAAGAGGGGTTTTAAAACTAAATGTGAAGTAATAAACCTTTTTTTCTGTAAAAAGCTGTTAAACTGACGTGATAAGCAGAGATATCCATTGATATGAATCTTAGTGTCTTCCATTACGACAGTGAATGTACCTCAGACTTCTTTGATCAAAAAATTTATGTGGACAGAAATTAATGTATTTGAGTTATTAACCTTTCAGGGTTCTGAAATAAGTTCAGCTCACGTGTGGCTGTAAGTATTGTGTAACTGTCCTCTTGCATGGTGGTGGGAGTGCCTGTTCAAATGACAGCTATGAACATCAATTACAGACACTGTTGCTACACTGGCGATCCAGGGTAAAACCTCGGATTTACTGTTCTACTTGTTCTTTCAATGGTCCCTTGAGACCAAAAAAAAAAAAAAAAGATTGATTTTAAACATGTATTTCTTCTGTTGTTGAGTTATGAACCACAGTGAGGATACTTTAAGTTTAAAACAGTGCATGCTTTATAAATCCACCCAGAGTTACGATGGTATAAAAGTCACATTCCCCTCTGCCTTCAGTTGCTGGGTTTTTTTGCTGACTTACAGGATAGGAATGCATTGTGCTGGACTGGTTAATTTTCCCACACTGGCCCCCTTCTTGTGCCTCTGATTTGCAGTGTTGTTGCATGGATCAGACGGTGCAGTTTTCCTTTTCTTTATTTGACTAAACCACAGCGAAGAAAGACACCGAATGTGCCAAACTGTTCAGTTTGCAAGAGACTTTCCATGTTAAAGTGGTACATTTGAAACGATGGAAATTTTGTGAGGACAAAACGATGCACAGAGTAAGGGAAAAAGTGGTGCCGTTCTGGAAACGCCAATAAAAGAATCAATGTTTGTCCACTTTTCCATTCTTCTGCCTCTTTTTCTGCACACACACAATGACATCGCTTTCAGCATCCAGTCAAGACACATATTTTTACTGACAAATATGTGATTGTGAATGGTATTTATTATAAATTTGTTGCATTAGTACTTTAGCCCGGAAAGGTTAAAGATAGTCTCAACTGAGCCACTGACAAAATTAGTATTTTCATATTACTTTGCATGGATATTAAGTTCTTCTACTGATACTTTCATACATAAGATTTTACATTACATTACATTACACTTAGCTGACGCTTTTTATCCAAAGCGACTTACATCTATTTAGATACAGGGTATTGGTTACAGGCCCTGGAGCAATGTGGGGTTAGGTGCCTTGCTCAAGGGCACTTCAGCCATGAATAGAGGTGTAGGGAGAGGTAATGGCAGGGCTTGAACTTGCAACCCCCTAATCTTAAGTCCGCCTCCCTAACCACTAGGCCACGGCTGCCCTGTTAAAACTAGAATTTTAGCTGTTGTGCTGTTTTTGTTAAACAATCACATCCCATAAGGACACAATAGCCATAACTAGAAAAATATAGTAATTTATTCCATCCATCCATCCATTTTCTATACCTGCTTAATCCAACTCAGGCTTGCGGGGGGCTGGAGCCCATCCCAGCTGTCATTGGGCGAGAGGCAGGGAACATCCTGGACAGGTCCCCTTCTGGTAATTTATTCCAAGATAAGATATTGCAAAAAGTTCCTTTTTGGGTATCTCCATTTACTGTTTTGAACAGCTTCCAAACTGACAGTGTATATTATGCTCTTATTCTCTTTGTTTAATGGTAAGACGGCATGAATGTCACAGACACTATTTTTTGTCTCATCTAAATTTAGAGCTGAGGAGACAAATGACTGATGGGCATATAGAGGGGTGTATTGTGTTCTGTATGTTTTTTAAAGAGTTGAGTTTTATGAGACAGCTTTCTAATTGAAATTTCACAAGTGTACAAATCATTTTTGCTGAGATAGAAGGACTTTTGACTTAAATGTAAGAAAGGCTCAGAGATGAATGCAGTACAAATTGTATTTATTGATACTCATTTAGGTTTTTAAATAGTACAATACATGAAGGAAACAGGATTAGAGCAATTGTCTGCTGTGTAATAGTAAACAAAATTATGCAGAAAACAGTAGAGAGATAAGCACTGCTAACAAATGGTTTATGTTTTGTTATGAGAAAGCATTAGCTATTATGTTGTTGGTTAAAAAATGAAATAGTTAATACAAACACTGTCTTATGTCTTTGGTAGTCATAGTAACTTAGTTGAATCTGGCAACCAATGGTAAGGGGATGTCAACCTCTATCTGTCTTTCACTTACTCTCACATATGGCTCAAGACTTTCACTCTTTTGTTTAAGACTCCTGATGACATTGTTGTGGAAAGCGTTAATGCGTTTTACTGACAAGTCGATCCAGGACTGGATGTCAGCTCTAAGCTGTTCAGCAGACATGTCACCCATAATAGCGTAGGTTCTATCGCTCAAATATTGGAAATACTCCATGATGATTCTGTGGATTTCTTTAACCTGCTCTGCAACATCAGCCACGACAGGGGAGTTCATGGCATCGTTGTACACATCATTCACAAAGTTGGAAAGGCTTTCAATGTCCTGAAACTGAAGAACCTGGATAAACTTCACACTTTCCTCAGTGATAAACTGCATGAATGCTGAACAATTCTTAATGATATCCTCTAGCTGGATGTCTCCAAGTTTCCTCACAATAAGAATAACCTTGTCCTGAATTTTCCTCAAAGCTACCAACAAGTCATCGAGAATTTCTTTTCCACTGACAATGTGGTCAGAGCCTGGGATGGTGAATTTAATGGCTTGGAATTGATCAAGGACTGTTGCAAATGTGGATGCAAAATACTCTGGAATCTTTTGAACGGCCTCCTCAGAAACATCAGCTACAAAAGCACTGCATTTTTGGTAGACCTCAAGTCCAGAGAGCCTCTGTTTGTAGCCAGGAATTCGGAACTTGGTCTCTCTCAGGAATTTAACAACAGCATCAAGAACAAGTTCAACTTTCTTTTGGTACTCTCTGAAAATGAAAGTGGTCTTATCTAAGACAGGTTTCATAACATCAGAAAGATCTGCTAGAGCTAAGTAGTCAATAGCCCTCCTGTACATTGCTTTGCCCTGTCTTCTTGCCTTTTCAAATGAGCCCTTAAGGCCTCTAACAAGCCTTTTGATTTTGTTGTTTACCCTGACACCAGAATCGGACACCATATCCATAATTGTGGGCACATGTTTCTTCAGTTCCAGCATCATCTCGTACGGCAGCTCCATATTCCAGGTTGTCTGAAGGTTCAGCTTTTCAGAGTCCATCACAGACACCTTCAGGCCAAAGATATCAACGTCTGTTGTTGGCTCAGTCTGTTGAAAAGGTAAACAAAAAACAAAAATATAAATTATAGAATATTGAGATCTAAATCAACTCTTATCTGAAAGTAAATCAGTATTTAGATTTTCTCTTACCGGGTAGCGACCATAGACTCTTGCTTTAATTTGTGCTGGCTGCTTGGTCTGCATCTGAACAGCAATGTGTCCAGCGGATGGAGAGGACATGGAGACAGCAAGGCCTTCCACTGAATTTCCAGTGATCACCTGGTAGATTTCCATAGTTCCGGAAGGTAGATTGACTTTTGCTGAGTTGGTGACAGAGGTAGCTACATTTTCAAAACTTAAGATGATGGTGCTCTCATGCTTTCCCTCTAGAAGTAAATGTTTTACAGATACAACAGAGGCCATTTTGAATTCACCCTCTGTGTTTATGTTAGTGTTGCCCTCAATCGTTCCGGTCAGCATCTCACACTCAGAGGATGAGGAGGCATCGAGTTTGACCTTGAGGCCGTCCTGGTTTACGATGCTGGCATCGGTTTTGAGTGTGATCGGTGATGTTTTAATGAAGAACTCATACGTCAGATCACCCATCACAGGGATCTTGATGTTCTGAATTTTGGGCAGGGTGATTTTTGGGACAGTCATCTTGCTGAGGGCAGATGGTACATGCAGGGTGGGCATTGTGATGAGAGTAATATCAGGCAGGGGAATTGTGAATGAGGAGATCTCAACATCCATCACTGGCACTTTGTAAGCAGGGACTTGAATAACTTTGGGAAGCTCAATGCTGTATTTCTCATACTCTGCCTTTGCTTTGTCATAAGATGAAGCAAGGATGGCGGCAGCCTTGTCCTTGCCGATGAGTGCTTTCTTGTGCAGTGCGTTGATGTTGGTATTAATGGCATAGATGACTGGCTCCACATTGATGTCAATGGTGATCATCTCAGGGTTCTTCATATACTTCAGCTTGGAGTTGAGGTCAAATGTTTGCTGAGTTGTGATAAGGAGGGAGCCCAGGGCAGTATCTTCCCACAGTGAGAAGCCCTCCACTCTTGGTGTTTTCATGCCAACAAATGGCACACTTATCTCAGGAATGGTGATAGTTTCCTTCAGCACATTAAGATCGGCTTCCCCACTGATTTGGGAATATATGTTAATTTCTCTCTCGCCATTGTCCATGGAGAAGGAATGGGAGTATTTGTACTGGTTGAATCGAGCAAGGCCTGTCCAGCTGGCTTGTTGCACCTCAGAGTTCAGGCTAAAAGCAATGTCACTCTGGAGATCCACTTTTCCAGACAACTTTAAAGGGAGAAAAAACTTGGCATTTCCCTTGTTCTTGGTATCAAACATGAGATCTGTGGGTGAGATCAAAGCAAGGGCAGAGTTTGAGAGAGTTCCTTCAACCTGACCAACCAGCTCTGCGCTGTGAGAGGCAGTGAAATCAATCTTCATGTCTTCAACCTTAGCCTGAAACTTGACCTCTGCAACGCTGTTCTTAATGAAAGGTGTTTCTGTCTCAGCCTTGGCATCAATAATGACATGGCGGAAAATGCATATGTCAGCAACAGCTCTTTGGTTCATCTTGAAGTATTTGCTGCCTGTCTCTCCGGTGATGGTGACTTTGGTTGTGTGGAGATCCATGACCACTTCCATGTCACTCTTGTGAGTTGCCTCATCAGAGACATCTTGAACTTCATATTTCAAGTTGGCCAGATTGTTAAAGGTCAGACGGACGGTGCCATCTTCAAGTTCAAAGAGACTCTTTTGATCTATCATTGTCTTGCTGAAGATGTTGAGGGGTGGCATGTTGAGGTCATGTTTGTAGTTTGTGTCCATGGTGACAGAGACTCCATTTTCCATGGCAAAGATTGCATTATTAACAAGCTCTGCAACATAGAGTTCAGTTGTGACTTTTCCAGTAGTTTCAGCAGAGGCTTGAGCTGACATGCGACAGAGAGTCATTGTTCCCTTGTGGTCAAGTGTAAAGGAGGACTGATCAACTTTGATACTCTCAGAGATGAACAAACTGCTCATCTCGGGCGCAGAAAAATGTGCACTGGCATCCACGGTGAAGTCAAGGACTCTCAAAGTAGACTCAGCCTGTGAGTTGAGGTTAATTTTGAACTCTGGTGTGGATGTGGTTGTAGTGTTCTCCAGGTCAGCAGTAGTCCTAAGGTTGTAATGAGGTGAGGTAACTTTGAACTCACCATACAGCTTTCCAAAACAGGGAATCTTGCTCATCTCTGCTACTTTCTCCTTCAGCTCCACAGTGAATGTGTCATAATCAAAAGATCTGAGCTTCTGGATCATTCTCATGAAGTAGTCATTCATATCATCAATCAACAGTTTGAAGTCAAAGGAATATAGCTCATTCACAAGCTCCTGAACAGGCACCATAAGTTTTTTAAGCAAAGGCTGGATGTCAATTGTCTTGATGGCATTGAATGCGTTCTGAATCTTCTCTCTGACCTGATACTGCTTCATAACTTTTACAATCTCATCCATAAATTCTCCAATCATTTTTTCAGCCTCGTAGCTGGAGAGAAACTCTTCAATTTTAGTGTAGATTGCACTGATCTTGTTGGAAATGTTATATTTCTTAATCATATCTCTCACAGTGTCTCTGATGGATTTCAGCATATTCAAAACTTTGTCAGTTGGGAACTTGGCTGTCAGGTTGGTGATGAAATTCTCAATAGGGTTGATAAACTTTCTCAGGTCTTGAACAAAGAGGTTGAAGTCAAAATTGTCGATGACCTCCTTCAGTTCTGCCACTTTGCTCTGAAACTTGGCACTGATCTCATATCTGGCACTGATATCTTTCAGCATCTCAATGCTATGGTCCATCAACTTCACCATTGTGGTCATCATGTTATCAATGACTATAGGCAGGTGCTCAATGAATGGGATCTGGATGAAGTGGCTCTCACTGTTTTTGTCATATTTCACAAAACCAGAGATGGCATAATCTTGACTGGCCTCACTGAAGAAGGGAGTAGAGACTGCTCCACTCATTTCGATGCCCATTCTCTCTGCATTGTTAAAGGCACTCATTTCTTGGTCAAAAGTGTTCTCATTCACTGTGGATGTCATCTTCAGTGTGACACTTTGCTCTTGGAGGCTCAGCATACTGTTGAACTTGTTGTCCATATTGGTCTTGATAGCAGGTCTGCCTTCCATTTCATGGCTGGTTGAGGCTCTGTACTCAAATGACTGTGTGAACAGCATGGGCTCTGCTTTCAGGAGGAATTTGCTGTAAACTTCACCACTCTGCTGTCCATACAGATACACTCCACCATTTGAGTTGAAAATGGCATCAATATTGAGAGTGAAGGGTGCAGCTACTGCTTTGACTGTGCTGTCCAGGCGAAGAGATGGTGAGTTGAAGTTAGCCACATTGCTTAACTTCACAGACAGACCAGCAATCTCCATGTCAGTGGAATGTGTCATCTGGGACCCAAGGAGTTTTCCATTGGTATTGCACTTTGCAGACAGGATCATGTTAGCAAACCTGATTTCGTATGTGTGCTTGAGCTCTTCCTCCGAGAAGACTCCCATCAGTGTTCCAGTCAGCCTCATGTTGAATGGCTCTGCCCTGAACTCCGCATCATTTACAAAGTTAACCGCCATCACCTTCAGGTCATTTTTCACAATAACTGAGGCAGTGAAACGCTCCACGGTGACTGTGATGTCATGCATGTAGGAGTTGCTCTTGTCAAGGAAGTTGTCGGTCTTTGACTGGAGGGTGAGAGATCTAAGTGTAAGAGACAATGAATTGGTATTTTCGGTCCTCATCTCACTGAAAGATCCAACCATGTTGTTAGAGAGTACTAAGCCATCTTCATTTAGTTTGAGATTCACTCTGTTTCTGCTGTTGATGCCAAAGAGGTTACCCTCAGACATGCTGTTGAGATAGACTTCTGTGCTTGCAAGCTTTCCCTCAATACTGAGCGCAGCATTGTTGTCTTTAATGGCTCCCTTTGTTTTAAGAGACAAAGTAGCACCAGAGGCATCAACCCCACCATGGAAAATATTCTCAAATGTCATGGGGCTGTGCTGGGCAGTGGTTGTACAGCTGGTGGTCAGGCCATTAGTGTCCATGGTCAAGGTTGCTTTGTGGGAGGCAAGATTTGAGAAGATGTTAATGGAAGCATCGACATTGATCTCCAAACCAGTGGGGTTCAAGACTCCAGTTAGCAAAGAGTATGCACGGTTTTGTGTATCATCAGCTTGGTTTTCCATCCTCAGGGTGGCTTGCCCGTCAGAGGCAGAGAACTCCAGCTGGTTACGAAGCATTCTCTCTTCAGCCTTGGTCACAGAATCAGACAGGATTGTGAGCTTGACATCCTTGTAATTAATTGTAATTTTGGTGTTGTGTTTGATGGGGTCAGAATTCACATTGGTGTTAGATTCAAACAGAAACTCGTCATTTTCATAGGATGTCTTAATCTTATGTGCAAGCTTCAGCAATTCGGAGTTCAACTTCAGTGAACTCTCCATTTTTGCTTCTTTCTTGGCAGGCTCAACAGAGAAGGCGTGGAGATAGGTGGTGGTGGCACTCACGGGTCCAACAGACACACCTCCGTCTGCGTTAATATCTCCGAAGAGCTGGCTGGAGTCAAGGGTGAGCTGGGTGGTGATGGTCGTAGTGATGTCCAGACCAACAGGTGAGTTAGCATTCACACTGTAGCGACCGGTTGTCAATACATTATCTGTGACAGCAATGCTTTCCACCACACTAAAGCCTGTGTTTAATAGCATGTGTTTCAGCAGTCCTTCGAACGTGACTTCAATAGTTTCCTCTGCTGTGTCAGTGATCTTGCTGGCTCCTAAAATGCAGAAGAAATCAGTCAATTAATGATAAGTGTTACCTTCTGTGCTCTATCTGTGATGTTATAAAACAAATAAATCAATGTAAGGGAACAAGGTTTAAATTACCCTCAGCTGAAAAGGAGAGAAGTTTGATTGGACTTTCAGCCATGATGCTGAACTTAGCCATGTAGTTAGGGGACTCTGCAGTGTTGTTACCAGCAGTAATTATTCCCTCCCAATCATAAAAGTTGCTGTTGACCTTGGAAGACACTTCCACTATTCCCATCAGGGGCAAGGTGAGATCATATTCAGAGGGAATTGTAAAAGTTGGGATTTGCATCTCCATTGGGGCAACATCCATGTCCAGCTGAGGCACTGAAATACGTGGGGAGGTGATGAGAGTGGGTATTCTTAGCTCCTCAGAGGATTTTCCTCCAAGAGGCAGTGGAACACTCATCATGAAGCGGTTCTGGTTGAACTGGTATCTGAATGTGCTTTCACTGATGAAAAAAAGCAGAATATATGTTAAACTTGTGAAATCTAATATCTTAACTGGACAAAGCTGATCATTTTGTACATGCTTAATCAAAAGTACTTACAGATTCACAAACAAGTTTTCAGGCACTGATGGCATTTCCAACATTGCAATGCTTTCCCTCAGATTCAGAAGATAAGGAACATCAGTGGAGATCTTGTCCATCCAGGTGTTGCTGGTCTAAAAAAGAAAAAAACATTTATATTGCTTTAGACTGCTAAAAAATAGGAACAAGTTATGTATGTATCTGTAAAAAATAGTTGCTATAATAATATTCTTTTCACCTGAATTCCCTTGTTGAGGATGTGACGTAGTTTCATGTCGGTGTTAACAACCTGCTGGTCCATGACATCCTCTGAAAGCTGTCTGAGCCAGATCCCGAGGGCCTCAGTGTAGTCAACTGCGATCTTAGTATCAGCATTCATGTTGGACAGCAGATGAACCTCTGCCTGGTCTTCACCTAATATCAAAAAGATTTAGCATTTTGATTTCACATTTAAACCTGAGATTGTGAATCTTCATAGACAATTACCACTATTAGATTTTTTAAATGTAATCTTATTTTCATTTTACAAACGCACCATATTTGAAGGTGACTGTCTGAATGGAGGAGACCTCTGGGAGCTTGATGTCACTCTTGATCTGCATGGTGAGTCCATCAGTTTTGGTTATAGCGGCACTAATGGTGGCATCAGTTCTGAGAGAGGGGACCAGCAGCTGAACCTCCACCATGCCATCATTCATGGCCTGAAGCCTGAGACAAATAGAAAAAGGCAGTCAGTTCCTGCTTGTTAAAATAAATGTTGACATTTGTGAAGTGACAGTGTTATCTTTAAGTAAGAAACTATTTTAATAGTATTTAAAAGGATTACTTACTTGGCACGGCCAATCAGAGTCAGCTGGGGCACTTTCTTGTTGGAGATCTCAAGAGTGAGGGATTTGCCCTTTGTGCTGCCGTCTGTCATGCCAATCTTAACGCCCGCCTCAACATCAAAGTCAGGAATCTGGACTTGAGTGGTGAATACATTCCTGTCCCTGTTGTATTTCATGGTGGCTGTAGCCTCTGTAGGCTTAGCACCTAAAGTCACAGAGTTAAAAAAAAAAAGACTATAGCTTTTTCTCGAACAATTTAACATCAAGTAAAAAAAAAAAAAAAAGGCTTTCATGATTATATTTTTCTAAAATTGAATGTCTTACCCTCAGCCCTCAGAATCATGTTCAAAGAATCAACCTTCTCCTCTTCCTCACTGAGGAGTTCGTAGGCAACGGTGGCTGTGTACTCAGACACATCTTTGGTGGGCCTGATGTCAACAGCAAACCTGCGGTGAAATAAAGTTTCCAATGAGTCTTTACATAAATCTTTTATCATAATATACTGTAAGAAAAAACACTAAACATGGAATATTTAAACAACAACTTACGATGTCTCTCCATTCAGAGGGAAGTAAGGAGCGGTCTTGTCACCAGCATCTGCATAAAATGTTTGGATGCAGTATTCAACTCCAGAAAAGAAAGGGCTGCATGATGCTTCACCCTGTGTGTGAGGGATCATTTGAGCCTGTCCAGCACCCACAATCAGCAATTCATTGCTATCAAAAAATAAAAGAACAGGAAAATTAGTTTAATCTTCAAGTAACTTTATAGACAACATTAATTATAAGAACTCAAAAACTCATAAAACAAACTAAACCAATAATAGCATTTACCATCCACTGCTGTTTAATTTATTAAACATAAGATATTCATGTGTTTTGTGATATTTGTCACCTGATTCTGAATAGCTTTGTGGTGCCCTGTGGAGCAGGGATGGTGAGCTTGACCTGGTTCTGCTCCATGGTGACTTTGGCATTGAGGGCGCTCTCTAGGTACACGTTGGTATGCATTTCAACAGCAGAGACAACAAATTCAGGGACGTGGATTCCCATCTGAGTCATGAACACAACTCCAATGGAAGGACTGAACACCAGCTCCTTCTGTGAATAAAAACAGATCACATGAAATTGAATAAGTTGCATTTGTGAAAATTGTAAGATGCTAACCAAACTGCAATTATCATCAGTTGTCACAGAGTTTAGTCGTATTTTTAAGTTTTTAAGCATTAAAACAGCTCAGCTGTACCATGTTTGGAACAATGTGAAGACCTCCTTTTGCACCAGGAGCAAAGGTGCCAGACAGAGCAAATGTCAGAGGCAAGCCAGATGCAGTTGGCATGAGGAATTTGTTGTCCATGAAGATGTAGTGGGCAAACATCTCATTGTCAGTGCTTGACATCAGATTAGCCATGACCTGACAGAAAAGAATAGTAGTTTTAGCAATCATGCTGTCATATTAAAGACTATGAAGTGAATTGGGATAAATTAAAGCGTATGTGATAATACCTTGGTAGGAATTAGCTTCTTGATAATTCCAGCATACATTACTGCATTTTCAGTAATAAACTTCAGATCGCTGCCCTTGATGTAGCCAAGCTCAGCTCCCATGATTTTCAGGTAGGCCGTGGCCTCTGGGGATTCCTGACTCTGCAGATTTTTTACCAGCTTGTTGAAGTTGTTGACAATTTCTCTCATAAGATTTTCAGGAACCTTAGAAAAGAGAGACAGTATGTTAGTTGTGGTGGAAACATTTTTAAAAATAATAAGAGTGTTTAAGATGAATAATGATATACCTTTAGTCCTTCTGATTTAAGTGGTGCAACCCATTTCTCCAGAACTTCTCTGATCTTTGGTGGCATCTTGTCCTCAGCCCAGTACAGAGACTTGGATACAGTGTCAGGGAAGAATCCATTCTGTCCAAACAAAGCCTCAATGGTTGGCTCAAAGCCCTTTCCTTCTAGGCCAATCTACAGAAAAATAATAACACATTTAGATCAGAAAACCAGAGCAGGCTTAGTTTATTGAATGAGAAGTATTTTACAAATGAGATTTAGCATTACTTTTAAGGAAATAATTATCATAACTGTACAGTACTCCACATACCTCCCAAATATCCATGCTGAAGCCAAAAGCTTTCAGGGTAGTCTCGAGCAAGACCTCCCTTGGCAACTGGTTGCTCGGATCAAAAATGACGTTGCCCTCAATGTTGGCTTGCAGGGTTTCGTGTGCCACACCCAGCTTGTAGTTGCGAGACTTTGTGGTATAGTCATTGTGTGTTGCAACATCAGTGTCTTGCAGGGCAGCCATTATTTTCTCACCGAGCCTGTGGTAAAGGTAAATGTCAAAAAATTAGACATGTAATGAAATCAAAATAAAAAACAGTGAGAAAAGGCAGTTTATTCTCACTTTTTGGTCTCTGCATCAGTTGAGGAAATGATGTTGTAAACGTGGGAGGACACGAAAGCCTTGATCTGCTCATTCTGCTCCTGCTTGAGTAGCTTCTCTACCATCTCAATGTCACTGTCCTGGGGATCCCTCATCAGAATCAGGTAAGCTGCCAGGCGCTTCTGCACAGCACCCTTGGGGTACTGGCAGACCCTCTGGAGGTTGGAGCGGACCTGGAGAGAACAACAACAACTAACTCTTTTTCTACGATCACAATTTGTCGACATATTCTTGGAAAGCTTAAACTGGGAAACTGGAAAAACAGGGGCATTTTCATGTACACTGGGATGTTAGTTACCTCATCTGTAATAGACATTCGCCTGAAAGCCTGGATGGCTGCCAGCTGCACGGACAAAGTGGTTGCAGGCTGTCTCATGCACTTCAGCATGGTGGTCTTAATAGCAGGGTCAGCAGAATCCATGGCATCTCCCATGTTTCCAACAACCTGTATAGAATAGCACAGACAATTATGAATATAATGGAAGTGGAAGTTGCCACAAAAAGAACGTTTTATATGAGAGGTGTTTGTTCACAGCTGCTAGCCTACCCTTAGGGTCAGGAAGGTCAGGTCTTTTTCTCCCGCACAGTCTTCACCCAGAAGGGAAGTCATGAACTCATGCACAGCGGTGATCTCTGGAGTGACTCCTTCATATCTGTACACTCTGGAAACAAACATAGACATCAGTAAACTAGTTCATGACAAACAAAAAAACAGCACTAAAGATGACTTTCCTGCAGGTTTTATTCATTTACCTCCTGGCTACGTTGCTCAAAGCATACATGATGGGTTTGCTCTGCTTGTACTGAGCCATTGCCAGCAAGTCTTTCACCATCAGACGAGATGGGTTAGGTAGCAGTCCCAGGGCGTAGACAACAGCATCGACCTCAAGGGCAGAGTCATCAAAAGTCCTGAGAATCTTCAGCATGGCGCTGGTGCATTCTGGAGTACCACACTGAGCCAGAGCTTGCCATGTGAGAGGGCTGGAGATGTCCATCATCTCATCAGCAGCAGTGCTCAGGATGTCGGCTTTCAGGCTGCGGAGCCCAGAAACCAGCTCGTGGAAGAGGCCGGCACGCTTCTCGCCCTCAGAGGTCTGTGACAGGGTGTTCAGCTTATTTATTGTGGTAATAACAGCGTCTTTGGTCTGCACTGGGGACTTGTCATCAGTAACATCCATTGGCAGGTCCTTGAGGTTGGACTCATCTGTGGAGAATTGCAGCACAAAGAGTGAGAATACAGGAGCATGGGCATGTTTTACACACCGAGAAATATTTTCATATCCGATCGTAAACACTGAAGCACTCACTGTGGTCAAAGATTCTGTCATTGATCTTAGCAGTCTCTATCAGAGTCACAGTCTGCTTCACCATTGCAGAAATTCCATATTCATTCCTATTATGGAGAGGAAAGGTGGAAAATTATTAGAAGTTATTTACACAAACAGCAAAAGGTATATTGATTCTCCAAAGCATATTTGAGTAAAAATTGCTAAATGGTGCACAACTCCTCTTTCATTGTTTTAAAACCTACTTGTGGGAGAAGGGCAGGAAGATGTGTTTCTCTGTGCAGGCTCCACTGGTCATGTGCTTCTTCTGGTTGTCAAACTTGTAGTTACAGGTCTGAGTGCTGCTAATCATCTTGGACAGGGGGTAGTTCTGATAGCAGTAAGACAACAAAAAATGGATAATTTGTGAGATGATAAGAAAATACAGCTTGTTTGAAAAACAGAAAATCTATTGGATGTCTTTAACTTCTGATTTCAGATTAGATGAATACTTGCTTTTGTGTTAAAGTAACATAAAAATACAGTTCATTTGACAATATATGACCGTGATAAGTGGGTGCTTTTTTTCAAATGTAATTAAATGACATGACATGACAACTATGACAGCATAAAGTTGTTATCTGATTTCTCACCATGCCAGAGACGAGGGCCAGAGGACTGGTGTCTTGTCTGCGGGCAATGAACCAGTCACATCTGGACAGATCCCTTTTGACGGTCACATCAGTAGCAATGTCCTCTCTGGAGTTGACGGTGAAATCGGTGGAGCACACTCCGTGAACTGTGGGCTGAAAATGATGAGAAGCCTTGTCAATATGTAAAATGTCTGAAGCAACTCAAAATCAAAGTTTATAGAGCTGGTTTTGTGAATTTGCCTTCTGTCCTTTGTTATCTCCCTAAATCAGATAATCAATGGACTTGAACGATTACACCCCCCATTCTCAAAGCAGGTGATGCCAATAGCAAGATAAACTTATCTAGGACTTTGACCTGCAACTGATGATGTCCACAGTGAGAACATGATGTTACAGGAGGGGATTTATCACCTGTGACTGGGCCAGCTTATCTGCTCATTGTGCAACTTGTTTAACAGTACATGACAACAGGACAGACAAAGTCAAGCTCCACTTGGCCTCAATTAGTTGGCAATCATAAATAATAAGTAAGCAAGAAAAAAAGAGAAAAAGAAGCTACCATTTCTTTGTTCTTCTCCTCATCCATTTCAGGCACCATGAGAGCAGAGACGATTCCCCTCTTGATGTTCAGGATGTTAATGGGTTCATCATCCTCAGGGTAGAGTTTGACATCAGTCCGTCCTTCCACAGCGATCTTCAAAGGGTTCCTTTTGACATGCACAGATTAAAAGTACAACCTCTCATTTAGGTCACGCTCTCTTTTTAATTAGTCAGTTACTGTGCCCAGTTGTCACACAACACAATGCAGAAAATGAAAAAAAATGTTTCCTGGACTTACTTGGCCATTGCAGTTTTGAAAGCCTCAGCTTCGGCAGCAGGACGATACAGTGGCTTCCCTTCCTCATCCACACCAGAGATCTCACTCAGAGAACACTCTGTCGTGCGGAGGATGAAGCTACACGTCTGGGGCACATCAACCTCAACCTGTGCAGCGCATTAAACATGTTTATTGGATTTCCTCTTTCGCATTCAGGGCATTGAGAGTGTTGTTTTTGCAGTCATGATTGCAGGGTGTGTGACTTACTGTGCAGGAGACTTTGGAGCCGCTCTTGTTGTCTGTCGCTCCATTTACACTGTTGAAGGTCTCAGCTTCATAGTTGTACACAAACCGCCTGAAGTTCCTGAATCTTTTAGCCACTAAAAAACAATTCAAAGTGTCAGTTAGAACATTTCCATGTTGTTTGACACACCTTGCTATTTTGGAAAACTAATTGATAACAATTATTTGAGTTCTTTCAGTATATTGACACGCAACATTTCAGAAAACATGTTTGATAAAAAATGAAATGTCATGTAATTACTCAGACTCTGGAAGTGATGTAATGTGTGGAGTTTGAAGCCTATAATCACCAATTTAATTCCTATCTATATTCTGAAGGTTTTTACAGCTGTCATCATCATTATTCATTGATGGAACATTTTGTGCCAAAAAAACACGGAGAAAATTTTCTTTTCTTCTGTCCTATGAACAATTTTCTGGTTTATAAAGGATAAAAAGATACAAATGGATAAAAAGAGATATCCAAAACTATCTCTGTAAGAAGCTTTGATTTTGCGGGAGTGAACTAAATGTGGCCAGAGTTTTATTTAGTCCTAAGAATTTAGCGCATATTTAGATATATAATATATAATTCACATATTCAAGGTGAAAATGTTGGAAAACTTGCAACACAAAATACAATTATTTGAATGTAACAAATCACAAGCTTTATAAAATGTATAAAATGTATAATGTATAAAACAGTTACAAGAAACAAAGAATTAAAAAAGAAACTCACAAAAGCAAACCGGAGATTCTTCTTCAACACTTCCCACATCTTGCTCTGTGAGGGATGACAAGATTTTTTTTTTGTTTTTGGTTGAAAATCTACTGTATAAATGTAACTGAGAACAATTCAGTATTTGCAAGACATATTAGCAAGAAGGCATTATTTATGTTTATTTTGCCCTATAATTATTTAGCACCCATGAATGTAGTCATAAAATATTCACACAGAAGAACGTCCCATCGTGGATGAAACCGTCAGCATTTTTACATGCAAAGAAACATACTTCATATATCTCAGTAACACTTCATATTATCCCAGAAAGATTAACCTAAAATGTAAAACTACGTCCTGAAATTGCATTTCTCTCAAAATAAAACAATAGTACTTACGGGCAAGTGTGGATGTGCCCAGAAGCAGCAAAACACAGAGCTTGGAACCCCACATGATGGGCTTTTAGCTCCTGCAGGTTATGGAGAGTCTCCCTCTTTCTCTGAAGACTAATTCTTGTTCTTTCGTCTTCAGGCTTTTATAGACCTCCAGTCTCACTGTAGGTGATTACTGTGACCTGTAGATATGTTGCCCTGGTTCCAAAGTCTGATCAGTCCTTGTGGCAGGCCAAAGGTAAAAAGACTTGTCTGTCAGCACTGGGTGGGGGCAGTCTGCATGATAATGTTAAATTACTTTTGTTTTGTCATTCGAGGTTTGGGATTATTTTGAGGTCTATGATAGAGAACGACACAATTAATTCATATGAGTATTTGTTGTTTTAAAAAAATAAAATGTTTATCAAGATTTACCTCAGAGATCAATAAATCCAAACCTTTTTTAATCAGATCAGTGTCATATAATGGCTAATACGTCCTCAATCACTAACTTTTATTGCTTGTTTGTTGTGTTCAAAGTGCAGCACACAAATAAAGAAATTTATCAGGGATTTATTTCACAGTCACTTAGTTTTGTTTGCCATTTTGTTTTTCATCTTGAATGTCACAAAGCTATAATCCTGAAAACTGCAAGATGCCATTTGAACTGTTTCAAAGTTTTGATTTAATGCTAAAAAAAAAAAACACTATTCAACCTATCTTAAGAGATACCATACGATGGAGCTCTTCGCTGAAAGTTTCTGGGACAAAGGTTATGCTATGTTGCTCATTTAAGCATCTACAAATATTACAGTAAGGCATCTTAAAGTTAGCTGACCTTTGTCCCATAACCGCCAAGCAGTCTGAAGCACTCTGATGCAGAATTGAAACCCGAGTCGCCTGCTGCAGCCTGGACAGTCTTATCAGTACAAATTACAGCATGTCGCTGAGTCTTTTATTACATGCATTCACACGTTGTTTTTTTGAGGCAGTTCAGGGCCATAATGATTATTAAGAAGACAGTTCATAAACTGTTTTATATGAAAACAGTGTAAGCCCCCACTGAATGTGGGTGTGCTACAGCCGTGTAAAACATCTGCAAAACTTCACTTTTCACATAATAGAACAAGTACACATTCTACCTTCTTTAAAACTACCTATCAATAAAGAGCTCTCTAAAACCCTTTTGAAAATATATTGTAGATATTTTGTGTCTGGCAAGGTATTAAAATAATTTACAAACTGTTTAAAAATAAACTTGTTCCAATGAAGAACAATAGACATATCATCTAAAAGAGGTGTTTAAAAATTCCTCCTGGACTGGTGGTCCCAGAAAATTCAGCCCAAAAGGCATTTGATTCCAAAAGAACTAAAAACCTTATAAAGTCAGTATATGATGTGACAACTATAAAACTCTTTGCATCAAAAGTGAATGGATCTACAATCAGAGGGAGCCTTCACGACTTTGGCCATCGTGGCAGATGTACCATGAAGAAACTAGAAAGAATATTTAAGCAAAACTTTTCATTCTCAAGTGTTTTTTCATTAAAAAGTCTGAATAAAAGTAAATTTAGGGAAAAAAATAGTGTTGGCCAACAAACATGTGGGTCATTTAGGTAAGCAACCTTATTATCCAGGGGTCCATATTGACTTAGTTAAAGTAATCAAATAATAATACAAAAATAAATCAAAGATCAAGGTTTGCTCTGTTTCGCAAGCTTGTATGACAACATGTAGCTTAAATTAGCAAATTCCTGGATGGCTGACAGCCTTGTAAAAATATTGTGCCTTGCAAAGAAGATGGGAGATAATTCCAGGGCTTTTTCTTCTTGTTTTCCATCCTGCCAAGTTTTGTGGCATAGTTGATGGTAAAACATCTCTTATACAGTGGTAATTTTGAATACAGTGGTAATTCCTTGATATGACGAACATACCACTGTTGAACAAACAAATGTGACAAAATATTCCAGTGTCTTGGTAAATAGGGACATGTCCATCTAGTGTTTTATTCATGCGGGCAAATACAACTAATGAACAGGTCAAACTATTTGCTTTTTCAAGCAGTGATTGAAAGCACATGCATGTAAACGGTACAACGGTACAATGGCAATGGTTAGTAGCTCTGTCATCCACTCCTTGGCCCTTTTGAGGATTTTGTGGCTTCTTGAATTAAACACTTGAGAATTATGTCCTTGCTCCAGAGAAAAAAAAATCATATGACTCAAATTTCCCTTCTGTCACTTGCAAGGGTGGTACTTTACTGGAAGCTGTTATGACTAATATAGGAGGTTATGAACAATTTATATGACCAATTCAGTTGAAGGACTGTTGCCCTCTGCTAGAATAAGATCAAATGTAATATTCGTTGTTCCTTTGGAACACA
Source organism: Odontesthes bonariensis (assembly GCF_027942865.1). NCBI lineage: Eukaryota > Metazoa > Chordata > Actinopteri > Atheriniformes > Atherinopsidae > Odontesthes > Odontesthes bonariensis. The sequence goes on from NC_134529.1 coordinate 11,067,404, forward strand.
CAACAAAAACAGATGATTGTTTGGGTGGGCCAGGAATAAGCTGAACAATATGTCCATTCAGGGAGAAGAGGAAGAGATGTTGGAAGTCTACAGATACCTGAGGGTTCAGCTTGACAAAATAATGGACTGTAAATGCAACACAGTAGAAGGAAGGAAGCTTAGCTCCTTCCTTCTGTGGTGGAGAGTGTAATCTGCTTTTCAGCCATCTGTTGGGGCTGCAGCATCAGAGCCAGTGGCTCACATTACATTACTCTTGCTGGACAAACTAAAAAAGAAGGTTGGCTCTACATCTCCGAGTATGATTATGAAAATTTCAGCTGTACCGTTTGCAACAGGATCGGATACGGTCTTCACTATAGTTCATGAGTCTTCTCTTCCATGATGCTGCACTGACTTAGCTTACTGAAAAAAACAAATGGTACGAAAGCATCATTACAAATCGTCACAGCTGAGTTTTTCCTGCCACGTAAGGCCCAGGGTTTTTGTGTTTGTGTGCTGTCCTCCTACCCACAACCAGTCTGGTGCTGTTGTAGGTCTCTTTCTAAGTCGAAGCTTTCCTCTCCACTGATGCCCACAACCATGTATGTGCTCAAGATATGGGATTAAATCAAACTGATGGTTCATCGTGATACAATTCTTCTTTTTAGAAATCCATCCATCCATCCATCATCTTCCGCTTGTCCGGGGATTGGGTCGCATTTAGAAATGTTTTTTATTTTACAAATTGGCATTTTGTGAATCAAATCTTATTGAATCAAGCAATAATTGAACTTGTATTGTTAGTTATTCTGTGAAGAGCTCTCTTCACTCAGTTGAAGTGAATTAAATAGACAATTAAAGAGATCTTATAAGATACCGCCAAAAGTGGTGGAAAATGACAAATCCTGTGGGAGTGACTCTTAAACTGGTGATGGCTTACTAACCAGACATTGTGGTGGTCAGCAAACCACAGCAAAGGCAGTAGTTAACATTCACCACAAAGAAGGAACACGAGAAGCTAAAAAAATACCAAGTACTAAAGAAGGATATTGAAAAGGTATGGGAGGGGAGGGCAATAGTTCACTAAGTGGAACATTCAGGATTGTGAGCCTCAAACTGGGTGAGGGGCTCCAACAGAATCCAGGAACAATGTATAGATATAAACTTTGTTGAAAATCTGCGCAGGTGTCGTCTCAGCTAACCTGTCACCTCATGACAAGTCTGGGAATGCTGTTTGATCAAGGTTATGACAGAAGTGAACTCAAGATAAGTTAATCAGACACAGAACGTCTGATGTTGAGCAATACTGACATCAGCACTGAGCAGATACAGTATGTATTGCATAGATTACAGGCATCCACCAATACTGAGCTACATTACGTGAATGTTGTAGTTTGTCAGCTAAAGTACGCAAAATTATCTGGCTCATAAAAAAGGAAGATATGGAGAGCTAAGGAGGACCCCATTAAATTTAGTCTCTGAATACCTTCTTTATCATTACATAACAGGGACATATCCTTCAAGAAGGCTACCTTAAAGATAAAAAAGGGGCAACAATTAAAAGAGTGATTACAAATCTGAGCTGAACCTTTTTTTCTGTGTTCATATAACATAGAAATAAACAATTACATTAAAAAAAAAAAAAAAGAGATGTGAATTTGAATTAAAAAAATTGATCAATTATTACCCAGATTTATTTTGCTGCCTCATTGTCTTTATTCAGGACAAGGTTCAGATTGAATTTCCACACAGGGGTCATTCAGTTGTGTTGCTAAAAAAGAGAGAGGTCATCGAATGGACAAGGTTCACTGAGCTGCTCAAACTGTCACTGTGCAGCTACTGCAGTGCACCTAAAAACCCAGTGTGGGTGTCACAAATGTCCAGTTTCAGCTGAAATGTGTGATTAATTGATAAATGATGAAATTAAGCTTTTATGTAAATCAGCCAACCAAAAAAAAAAAGTTTAAGGAATGAATTTCTATTATTTCAGAACTCTTACTGACCCACCTTAATGTGCCAGACATTCCAAAGAGTGTCTGAGACTGATGTGATTCGAATGTCTGGGTTTAGATTGCTTTAAACAGGACCAGTCGGAGACAGACTCATTACATCATTCAAAGTGCTCAGCAGTTCTGGTCATTATCTGACTGTGGTGACAGCATGACTACTGGACTAGGCACAAAGTGAAGAAAAGACAACTGAATTCAGAAAATGGCAGTTAAAGGTCATTATATCAAAGTCATCATATCAGATAGGAAAAGGTTAAATTTGTTTTGAAACATAAACTAGCAACTGAATAAATAAGCACTGACTATATAAGACGAAGATATAATGTGGTTTTATTCATTTTACAGGTACTCAAAATTGAATAAAAGTTTGCTAAGTGAGTACTTTGTGATAAATGAAAGTACAAACTTTTACACAGTAAATGTGTCTGACCACAAACTTTTGCAGTTTAATACAACAGCTGCACTTTAAAGCCTACCAACAATGGAAGATACATGTGCTGTTAAGACAGTTCAGCACATACAACCCGCTGTAGTGTTGCTGTAAGCTGTGGACATTTTAACATTTAACATAGAAATACATTTGAAAACTTTTTCTCTGTAGACAATTCATGTAGCATTGTCAACCTATTAGGTAACTGTCATAAGCAACCAGTACATTTCATAAGTTGGATGAATGTTCATAATGATGAATCTTCTTTTAGGTGGTATGAGAGAGCTGGAGAGACTTTTCTGAAAGCTGTCTCTGAGAGGTACAGTAAGCAGTGGGACTAACGTTGATTATTTGTTTCCTTATGTTAGGTTGAGAGCTGCTTCACCTGCTGGCATCTTAACCAATTTGCTTTTCTCCAGAGGAGTTCCTGACTTTCTATTTTTATTTTTTTACCTATCAACGCCAAGAGGTAAAATCGAAGTATTTCCATTATGTCAAAGACCCGTCTTTGCACTGGTTTGTGAGATCAGAGGTTCTTGACAGCAGAGCCGTGTAGATGCTGTCAGAGTGAGAACTGCAATAGATTAATGTTGAAAGATTTTTTTATCCAAGAACCTGAATGAAGTTATAGTTTTGTGACAGTTTCATCTTTTGCCATCGGATAAGGTTGATATGTAAGTTTCACAGATAAGGGAAGACAGTGCATTTTTATTTTATTGTTTTGTTGATTTTGCTGGTTAATGTCTTTGTGTGTATGGTTTCTGTATTAAAAAAAGCAGAGAAATGAAAATTGAACACAACACACGTTTGAGTCATAAGAAAGAAGAAAAACAAGGCCTCTGCCATGGTTGTCTGCAGGGGCTGCTGCTTGTGCAGGTGAGCCTCCTGGTGGAGATTTCTGACTCTGCAGATGAGTAATAAGTTGAATACTCTTAGCAGAATATGACCTTTGATATGCGCCATATACTGTATATGTACAGTATGTCTTTTATGCACATGTATTTATCTATTCATGCATTTTAAGACATTAATGGTTCCTTCCAAAGTTGCTCTTGCCTCTTATCAGTCTGGTACTTAAGTGGTACTCTTATCAGTTGTTATTGTTCATTTTTTTCAGAGAATAAACCAAAACAAATCAAGAGATCATATTACTGTATTTCATTTTTACAAACCAATGAAACATCAATTTAATTCTGCAATTTTAGATTATAAAAGTTAGATTAAATTTTTTTTTATTACGTTGCATTATGTTTTCTTTGACAACACTTTACTATGTTGCTTTATCAATCTCACTAAAGAAAAAAAGTCTTCTCGTCTGTCTTTGCCATTACAAGAAATACAAAAAAAGCAAGACAGCATTTACATGCAAAACCATCCATCTATCCAACTATTTTCTATACCCGCTTAATCCAATTTAGGGTCGCAGGGGAGCTGGAGCCTATGCCTGCTGCCATTGGGCGAGAGGCGGGGTACGCCCTGGACAGGTTGCCAGTCCATCCCAGGGCCACATAGAAACAAACAACCATCCACACTCCCACTCACACTCACTCCTAGGGAAAATTTAGAGCCACCAATCAACCTAACATGCATGTTTTTGGGTGGTGGGAGGAAGCTGGAGTGCCCAGAGAGAACCCACGCATACACAAGAACATGCAAACTCCCTACAGAAAAGCCCCAGCCGGGAATTGAATCCCTCTTGCTGTGAGATGACAGCTAACAACCACACCAAACCCCCAAATCCTTAATCACTTTGACTGTAGAAACAGAAAAAACTGAGAATAGGCACTTGCTTTGCATCAGAACTCAGAACCGGGAAAAGAAACAATGAAGAGTACATTTTTTGTAGAAATGATAAGTAAGTGGAACTGACTGATATTCCACACCAGATTTATCCACCCATATCTTTAATATGCCATTAGTAAGCACTGATTATTTCAAGGCACATGTTATCATACTGTGCTTGTCTAAGGGCAGGACCCTGAAAACATTGCCCTAGATCTCACTGATGAGTATCTTCGGAGCTACTTGATAACATGTTCCTGTACTGTCCAGGAAAGACAGTCATGGATCAAAGGTTTTCATTTCTAACACTGGCTCATAAAGACTCAATCAGAGGCCTAGCTCTCCTAGACTGGTCTAATCAAGTCTAGGAAAGACTTGATTGCTGGACTTGATTAGACCAGTTTCTTAATAATTTTTTAAGTGATGAGTCTCAGTTGATTTGCTAGATATGTGCTGCTTGCTGTACTATATAGTTCAGAGAAATCAGTTCACAGCTCACAGTTCATCAACCCTCACAAGTGTAATAGGAGCATTACTTTTATTTTATGAAGAATATGTTCCAGGGACACTGGCGGGCTGTCCAGGGTGTACCCTACCTCTCGCCCATTGACCGCTGGGATAGGCTCCAGCCCCCCCGCGACCCGACCGACGGATTCAGCGGGTATAGAAAATGGGTGGATGGATGGATGTTCCAGGGACCTCCTCTGGTTGCCAATGGGCACTACAATTTGTCCATGCCTCTGATCGTAAAAGTGAAGCTGGCAACATTAGAATTTTAGATGTAGTCATGCTTTGCTTTTCTTGTTTTTAATTTGAGGTCCATGCAAAATTGATTTTGTTATTGAAAACACAAAGATGTCAGTCTACATGAAGAACTCAAAGTGATCAAAACATACATGATAAATCAGGAGCCTAATCCTGCAAAGATTTCAATCTCACACATAACATTGGACATTATATGATTTTATTCAGAGACCAAAACAAAACAGCTTAACTTCACAATGTTAGACAAATGTAAATAACAATGCTACCTGTTTCTACAATGATATAATGAAAAGCTTATTTTTATAACAAAGCTATAATAAGGGCTTTATGTAGCAAACGCTGAAGACAGATACAGAGTATTATTATATAAAAAGAAATGAATAATAGAACTGGAACAACAATGATGAATTAATAAGTTGTTACATATAAGAAAACCATAAAAAAGTCATAGACTAAGTGATAAGACACTAAGAAAAAACTGAGAGGTGGTTTTAAATCATCTAAAAAGAAAATGAGTCAGAGCTCCTCACGGTCAGGTGCACTGACAGGCTCTGTCTTGTCTCTAAAATAGATATCGACCATTGAAACACCTTGCAGGTTTTTGTTTGAGGACCTTAGTTTGTTTAACTTGTTAGTAAAACAAGAGTCACTCTGAAAAATAGTCTTGAGCCCCCAAAAAATAATCAACAAAATCTCAAATTCCACTTTAAAACAAAATGGTGTCATAAAAAAATAAGATGGTTTTGCTCTCCTTTTACATTCTAAATAAGCTTGAGTCCGACGGGGGAGTCATGATTTATATATGTTCAAAACACCAATGCAGGTATCCAGTTAAATGATAAAAAAAAAAGCATTTAGAACAACAAAAATGCATCTTTGAATCACAGAGAATGTCACATCTTGGAAAAAGACTACATCAGACCTTTTTTTTTTTGCCAGAGGAAAGTTGATATTGAAAAAAAAAAAAGAAAATTCTATTTGAGAGCAGTATTCCTTATTTAACACATTAAGATATTGTCATTGCACTTACGCTTCTTTTGTATTCTCATGAAACTTTTCTTTACTCACCTTCAGATTGCTGTGAAACTAAAATCCAAGCCAATAGAATTCCAGCTATGACCCTGATATTACTGCCTCCTGGTGGGTGATTTTTTTTTTTTTTTCTTCACACCGTACTCTCCCGATGATTACTGAGTTAACACCTTTAGCTTACATGCCTCTGTCAAGGGATGAGAAGTCAGGTGTTTGTGACAGCCTGTTACAGGTTTTTGTTTTATTGGTTAGAAAGCTGGTGAAGTTTGTTTCCAACAGGCAAACTAAAGAGCTAAATGTGATATATGTGATGACAATGAATTAGCTTTACAGTGAGCTTGCTCATTAATACAGCTTCTACATGTTAGAGGGTGCAAAAAGGGGGAGACTAAGGCATTTTGTCATACTATGATTAAGCACAGTATATTGCAGTGGTATAAATGTCACATCTATAGTTATTGGGTACATATTATGTATTCATTAGATCTTCATATGTAACCTCAGTACAGAGCTGTAGATGATTGAATACAGTGTGCACACTGTAAGTTGCAAGTTGGCTCATTAGTGGGTAAGTTGTCACATGAGACTATCAAGAAATACAGACCACTGGGCCCATTTAATGCTGAATATATCTTTATTTTGATTTTAAATATAGAAGGAATTCTATTAAATAACGTCCCAGGCCAAAACATTAATTATCAGTGTCTTACTAAGTAAACTCATATTTAAAATTGCAGTTCTACCACAAGTATCTGATCTGACTTGTTTGTGGTGGGATCTGCAAAGAGAATGTGCATACAAGGTTAATGACACATGATGTGGCTTGGCTTTGTATCTGTTTTAATGCACTATTTCATGAGACCAGGCTGTTTTTATGGCTGTTTGAGAATACCTCCACATGAGAGAGAAGCGCTCCCTTTAATCAGATGATGAGCAGTCTCAGGTTTTTCAGTTTAAATGCATTCTTTCTCTAAAGACCCAGCTTATGACTCCACTAGTTGCCTCTCTTTTGTCAGACACAAACTGTTTTCCAAATTGTGCTAAAAAGCTGTGTGTAAATTCCCAATTTCAGATTCCTGACTTGCTTCTCATGCCACCAACAGGTTGACTGATTTAGCTTCTAGTTATCACATTTAATGAACTTTTAAAGTTTTCGAGTTTTCCTTTTCGAGGATCTTCATGGATAGATTCTGGATTGATACTTTTTCTCAGTTTACAGTGTCACTTTGGAATGTACAGAGTTTTTAATATTTTTAATATTATAACCTTGAACATCATCACATCACGCTGAAAGAGGACAGAGACAATGCAATTAGTCAAATGAATCAAAAATCTTTCTTTTGATCATGAATATACTAGTTAGATTCATCCAATATGATTACACATCTTTTAGTGGCAAAGCCTTCCAACATTTGCCTTTAAGGTGTCCCCATTGAGCAGCAGCTGTAGCTATACATTTCATATTGAGTTTGTGGAAATGATGGCTGCAAGTACTTGCCCGCTGTTATATTTCTGAATCATAAGTGTTTTGTCTGCCTTTCCCCTGTCTCAACACTGAGTAGTTGTAAACAAAAACCTGCCCTTAAATGTGAAGATGTTTTAAAGCTTTTGTGTCAAACTGCTACATTCATTGACAGCTGACTCGATAGTTCAGAATTTACAACTTTTATCAGCTAACTAACTAATAACTAATTACTTGTGTAGCACCATGCACCTTTCCTGTGTAGGTACAAAGTGACTCTCATTTAAGTTGGATTGCAAATTTAAATAAGGAAAACACCATGAAGCAGTAAAGCCGACTCATAAAGATTGTTTTCAAGAGCTTTTATTTTCGCTTCTCACTCTTGGTTGTAAGTTGACTATCATGTACTATTACATGGTCATTGTACAGAGCACACCATGACAAATTCAATCATAGAACAGGTGTTTCTATGAAACACATTGTTATAAATATTCTTAAATTGTCCATACGTTTTCCGAGCAAGTCTCCTGAACAGATAGTAGTGTCTCATGCAGACTTAGCCTTCAGTCTGTGAGACCTACTTAATACTGTAAGTAAAATGGAAGGTTGATCTCAAGCTTTCCATCAACAATCTTCGTGTAGGCTTGTACATCCTCTGAAGTCTCCTGTAGAAAACTATTAACTGCATTACCAATCTGGTCTACCACCTGAATGAGCATGTTCATAATGGACTCACACACTCTGTTGAACTCCTCCATATTGACAGCAGGGATCTGGTCGACTATGTACTTAATGTTAGAGACAACTTCACGATAGAACCCATTGATATTGATGAACACATCATCTAAATAATCAGAATTGACAGAGTCAACAAATTCCTGAGTTTTCTCAACAACAACCTTCAGGGTCTCACCTATCTTTTCTAGCATTGTATCAAGATTCTCCATATTTTTGACAAAGTCCACGACTTCATCAAAGATCTTTTTGACTGTTGTTTTGACTTGATCGATGACCTGGCCTCCAGTAAAACCATCACCAACTGGCATTTCTATTTTGATATTGCTTATATTCTCAACAAAATAGTTGTAATACTCTCCCATGTTATCATGGACAATGTGGAATGTTACATCTAGCATATTAGCAATGCTGCTGGTCAGTTTGTTTAGGAGTTCAGGGAGAGTGGTAATCTCATCAGACACAGGCACTTTGAAACGGGTCTCTCTTAAGACCTTAATGACAGCATCAAGGAAGTTCTGGACAGTTTTCTGGTACTGGACAACAGTGTTCCTAAAGAAAATTGACAGCTGGCTCATTTGAACATCATAGTTGATTGCAACATTATAAGCTTCGCTGATTTGGTTACTGACAGAGTCTTTAAGCATCTCCACACTCCCTGTGATATCGTACTTGTCAGCAAATGCTCTGACTGTAGAGATAATGGAGGGGAGTTTTTCCTTCAGCTCACTGAGAATGGCCTCAGGTGCCTCCATGTTGTAGACAATCTGCAGGTTTGTCTTATCAGATGTCCTATAAGATCTGATGATCAAGACGTCGACATCAACCTCTGGGGCAGACTAGATGAAGGAAAAATATAATTGTAGCCATTTCTTGATTTCAGGCTTTAATTTTCCACTATGTCAAAAGGTAAATCATACTCACAGGGAAACGGCCATAGACTCTGGCAGTCATCTGAGATGGGACTCTGCCACTGAACTGGAGGCCAAGGAAGCCTCCAGTGGGAGTAGAAACTGAGGCACTGATGGCATCTCTGTTTGCAGCGTATCGAAGGTTCAAATCAGCAAAAGTAGGACTGGTGATGTCCATGTTCAGTGTATGGCGAGAGACACTAGATGAAAAAGAGAGCATTTCAAATGAAAAATCAGAATTACTTTTTAAACTGTTACATAATGCCAAGGACATATGAATGTGTGCAAAAATGGTGAATATTTACCTTTCATCAGCTTGGCGTTTTCTCCTAAAACGTGAGAAAAAAAGCAGTTAATAACTTATAACTTTATAAATTACTGGAAATAACTTTAAATATGGCTAAACACACAGATGACATTACCTCAAAGCTTGAGCAATGACATGGTTAACCTCCATGGCAAGGTCAGTATGTGTGAGGACAAGCTTGCTAACCAAGTTCAGAAGGTCATTGTCAAAGTTTGCAGTAGTAGATGCTAATGGATGAGAAACAAATTGTGAGATTTGAACTGGTCTTGCAACGTGAGAGGATAATTGTTATGTTCAATGATTTTTTTTTTCTTAACTCACCATTGATGTCGTATTCCAAGACCATGATAGGAGAGGAGGCAGATGACTTAAATGTAACCTTGAAGACAGGAGCATTGCCGTCCAGTTCAGCTTCCATGTTCATTGTGTACAGTGGGCTAACAAGCTTGGCCTTAATAGAGATCATCTGCTTGGAAGTTGTCACTTCAGCAACAGTCTTCTCGTAGATAGTGAAGTCACCCAGACTGCTTGGTTGATTCATATTAATCTCAATGTCAGCTAACAATGAGGAGATTGGTGCAAAGTCAATTGTAGCCTGGGCATTATGTTTCCCATTGGTGTTGAAGTTGAATAGGTTTGCCTCGTTGTTACAAGTATGCTTAAGCTCTGCATACAAACGGCTCATGGAAGCTTCAATCGCCAGATTGGTGTTTACATCCACGCCAATGATCTTGGTTGTGTCATGGTTAAGTTTGGTATCAGCAATAACCTTGAAAGTAGAGCGAAGTTCATTTGTTTTCAGGAATAGATTTGCCTCATTATCCAGGACTCCTAAAACTAGATAGTTTTCAAACACTGTGCCATCCATGTTTGACTTAATGAATGACTCCATGGAAACATACTCAAAGGTTCCTTCGACCTTCAGACTGTGGTCTGCCTCTGCCTTTCCAACTGCATTGATTAGAGGGATGTTGAAATCACCCTTCATCTTCAAGGTGGATACAGCATTTGCTTTTGATTTGGTGTCTGCAACCAGATTTTGCTGTGCTTCCAGGTTGAGTATAGGGAGGGTAATCTTTGCAGTTGTTGCCACAGAGACAGCAGATTCAAAAGTCTCAGTGCTCATGCTGATGGTGCTGTCATGATTTCCTTCAATGTGACGATTTTCAAGGGACATGGAGTTGGCCAACTTGATTCCTCTCTTGGTGGTCAGACTGGTGGTGCCATCGAGTTTGGCTACCAGACTCTCAAACACAGAGACAGTGGTGGCACTCAGACGGAACACAAGATCATCCTCAGAAAACAGTCCAGTATTGGCGTTCAGATTAATGATGGCAGACTTGAAAGACAGCTCTGTGATCAAGTTACCCATAGAGGGAATGCGAATCAGATCCATTATATCAACAAGTGGGGCAGCCTTGCTTTTCTGGTAAACAATCTTGGCATCCACACTAACTGTCTGCTCAGTGGTGGTCAAAATGTTCTCCAGTCCAGTCTGCTCATACAGGTTCAGATCACTGATAGCTGGAGTATGGAAGTCAACAAAAGGCAGATCAATCTCTGGAATGCTGATGGGGTTTCTAAGGAAGTCCAGATTGGCTTCACCATCCATGGCAACATAGATGTCAACTTCATTTCCATTGTTGTCAAGAGTAAAGTTGGTGAACATTTTCCACTGATTGAGGCGAGACTGGAAGACTGTGTTAATCTTTTGGATATCACGGTTGAAGTTGACCAAGTAATCATTCTGCAGGTCCATCTTTGCAGTCAGCAAATTAAAAAGGTTGACCTTGGCATTTCCTTTATTTTCGAATTCAATTAGAAACTCAACAGTACTGATAACGGAGTTGAATGCGTTGGAGATTTTGCCACTGTCTGCGCCATGTAGTTCTGTGTCATGGTTTACTTTCAGTTCAATCTTCATATCCCGACGGCAGGCATGTCCATATACAACAATGAGACTGTTCTTGATGAGTGGAGCTTCTGCTTCATTGCGGATATTGAACTTATAGTAGCTAAGGGTGCCAAATTCAGCTGTAATGTTTTGTTTCAACTTTAGGATGAAAGAGTCTGTGTCACCAATGAAAGATAGGCTGCCAAGGCTGGGAGTTAATGACAACTCGAGCTTACTGTCATGGCTGCTGTCGTGAGCATTAAAGTTTCCTTTGCCTGTACTGTCAGCTGTTAGAGTGAAGGTGAAGCCCTGTTGGCGAGCAACTGATTTCTGGCTTACTGTAACCTCGCTTTTGACATTGGCAATTGGAATGTCCACTACATGAGAGTAAGTTGTATCAGCAGTGGCAGTCATTCCCGCTTCCACACCAATAAAGGCTGTGTTCATAAATTCGGCAGTGTAAGGTGCAGTGGTAGCCTTAACTGTAGTCCTTGTTTGGGCCTGAGCTGATTTGCCATAGAGACTGACTGATGCCATATGTTCAACTTCCAGAGCAACATGGATAAACTTGACAGTCTCCGCAAGGACAACACGCTTCCTTTTTGGGACTGCAATACGAGTACTGCTGTCGAGTTTGTAATTGAATATTTCTAAACTTGGAGAATCTAAACTTGTGCCCTGTGAAGTAAAGGCTCCGGTGAACAGAGGTGTAATTTTATTCTCAGTGGAGTTCTTGAACTCAGCAGATGTTTTGATGGTATAGATGGGAGTTACGAATTTAAACTCACCATAGAGTTTACCAAAGCATGGCACCGCGATCTCACTCGGAATGGTTGGCAGCTTAAACTCAGGCACCTGAAGAGATGTAACAAGCTTTTCCACAGGAACTTGTGGGATGGTTGGGAAAGCAATCTCAGGAAGAGTGATTTCTGGCAATGTGATTTCAGGCAGTGAAGGGAGGTAGTTCAAAGTCAGGTCTCCAAAGAAAGCATCTACATCAAGCAATTCGATCTTAAAGTTTACTATGAAATCAATGAGTTCATTGATTTTCTGCTTGATGTCATCACAGGAAATTGTGGTTGCTTTCACAGTGTAGACACCCATGATGGTGAATTCAGGAATGTCAACCTGTGTTGGGATTTCAAACTGTTCCAGTGCATCCATGTTAAACTTCATTGAAGGCACAACAAGATCCGTAAGAGGAATGGTGAAGGATGGCGTGATGAGCTCAGCTTTCTTCAATTCAGTGAGGAGACCAGCAATGATCTGCTGAATCTCGCTAATGATTTTCTGATCAGGGAACACATTCTTAAACATGTGAACAATCTCGTTGAACATTTCAGTGATAATGATGTTGGCCATTGAAGAGAATTCCTTTACAAACTCAACAAAAGAGTTAATCTGTGGTATGGTATCTAGATCTTTGATTTTCTCTTTTATGTATTCTGCAAACTTCTTAAGGGGATCACACACAAGCTTTTCAAATACATCCTGTGCATTTTGAATAACTTCTGCAACTCTAATTTCTCTCAGACGCTCCACAAAGCCTCGAATAGAGGATAAGACCACGCTGACAAATTCTCGTGTTGCCTCAAGTTTCTGGGGAACTTCAAGTGTTCTGATAATCTCATTCACGTAAATTGTGTACTCAGCGATAATTTCATTGGTCTGTTCAACAAATTCATTGTAATCCAGAGACTTCAGCTTTTGCACAAGAGTGTCAATTTGTTCGTTAAGTTGTCCAATGACATCTCTAATCTCAGTTGCTTTTAAGAAGTCGATAGCATCCTGGAAGATTTGCATAAATTTGGTGGGTATGTCTGCATCTTTCATCATTTTGACAGCAGCCTTGATGGTTTCCTCAATTTTCAACTGTTTAATGAGTTCCACAGCTTTTTTCAGGACAGCCTGTATCTTATTGTCAACCTCAAGCTGTACAAACAACTCTTTTAACTTGGCATAGAATGTGTTGATTCCGCCAATGATGTCAAGGTCCTTGATAATTTCCTTAATGTTATTTGTTATTCTATTGAGATACTCTGTGGGAATAACAGTAACGAAATGCTTAATGATATTTTCGAAGTTCATGGAAGTGAGCTCTTTCTTGAAATCAGCAACAAATTCTGCCATGTCGTATTCCTCAATAATATCTTTAACATAAGCTATGATCTCCTGAAGTGTAGCTTTGATTTGGTATTTGTCATCAATATCTTGCAGGAATGCAATGCTGCTACCCTGCAGTTTTTCCAGGTCAATCTCATGGATCATCTCTCTTATGGTATCAATCACATACAAAATTGTAGCCTTGATGTCAATTGCATTCAGTACTTCCTGGACCTTCTGAATGATATTTTCGGGGAAGTTGCTGCTAACAATAGTGTCCTTGATCATATCAGCAAATTGTTGGATGTAAACAGTGATATCAGCCAGAAGCTTCTTCACAGTAATGCTCAGATTTTCCAAAGAGGCCTCCACATCATCCATGGAGATGGCAAAGTTTTGGGTAACGTCACTGAAATACTGCTGCAGTTGAATTATCTTTCCTTCAATATCCATTTGAGCAACAAAGTCACTTGCGTGCTGGGGAAGAGACTCAAGTCTAGCTCTTACCTCCTCGTTGTTGATAAAGTTTTGCAGTCCTTCTGCCACATGCACAACAAATCCCTTGATGCTTTCCAAAAAGACTGGTAGATTATCAATCAGGGGAAAATGAATCACATGACTCTCTGTGCTCTTGTCATACTTGAGGAAGCCAGCGATGATGAACTCTTGTTTCTCTGTGGAGGCTGTGTTGATGATATTTGTGAGGATGGTGCCAGAAACCTCAACTCCAGCTCTCTCAGCAGTGTTGTAAATTTCAAAGTCCTGATTCAAGGCATGCTCATTGATTTTAGACTTAATTTTATAACTGATCTTCTGCTCCTGAGGTGTCAGGACGCTATCCATTTTGTTGTCATGAGTCATCTCAAGCGAAAAGTCATTTTCAAACTTTAGGGTTGCAGATGCTCTGCAGTCATGTGAGCTGACAATAGCCAGGGGCTGTGCTCTGAGGAGGACCTTGGCATAGAACTGGGCACTGTGCTTTCCGTACATGGTTATGTCTCCATCACCATTGAAGATGGCATCAAGGTTGACATCAAAAGGAACAATGCTGCAACGAACGGTGTGGTCAAATCGCATTTGCTGTGAGTTGAAGCGGGAATTATGGTTGATCTTGGCAGCGAGGCCAATAATTTCGAGTTCGGTATTAGTGTTCATGTGAGTGCCAAAGAGTTTCTCGGTGGTGCTCCACTTTGCGTTAACGCTCAAATCAGCATAGTTGATCTGGTAGGTGTGCTTGATCTCTTCCTCACCATAAATGGCCTTCAGGCTTCCAGTCAGGTCCATCTTGTAAAGCTCTGCCTGCAGCTGAGCCTCATTAATGAAGCTGGCAGCCAGAATTTTCAGGTGGTTGTTAACATTTGCGGAAGCAGTGTAGGGTTTTAGGTCAAATATGATATCGTGAGTGTAAGAAGCATACTCACTTGCACTGGCTTCAGCCTTTGAACTGAAGTCAAGGCTAGAGAGAGTTATGGTCAAAGTGTTGGAATTATCAGCCTTCATGTCACCCATTGCAGCCTTATTCGTAATGGATAGAGTACCCTCTGTTGCATCAAGCCCAGCACTGAAGGTGTTTTCCAAGGAGAGGGGGCTTTGGAGGGTCGTTGTTCCACTTGTGATCAATCCATCCTTGTTCATTTTAAGTGTGCTCTTGTGCATTGCCTCATTCTCAAGAAGTTTCACATTGGCATCACAATTTACAGCTAGACCATCAGCATCAAGAGAGGCAGTCAGGAGAGAGTAAACACGGTTTTCAGAGTGGTCTCCATTTGTCTCCAGCCTGATTGTGACTTCACCAGCACCAACAGCAGCTTCAGCCTGGTTGCGAATCTTCATACCAAGAGCAAGAGCACTTGCATCACATTTCATGGACAGCTTATTATCTTTGAAGGTAAGTTCGGCTGCATGAGTGAGGATGTCTTCAAATGCATTGGTGTTAGACACAACTGACAATTCGCCATTGGCAAGTGTTGCTGCAATTGTGTTCTTGGCCTTAACAATTGTGGAGTCAAACTGAACACTAGAATCAATCTTTGCTTCTGGTCTGAATGGGGCAATATTAAATGACTGTTCTGACACAGTCTTGCCATAGATGGGTCCGGCTTTGATCATCCCCTCAAAGTTGTTGTCAGCAGTTATCTCTTCAGTGTTGAATCCAGCCATACCTGTGTGTTCTAGTTTGATATCGAGACCAAATGGACTTGTGGCTTCAATCTTGCTGATTGATTTCAAATTGACTTTATCTGAGATGACTGCCTCTTCTTCAATATTAATGCTGGCTTCAATGAACTTATGGGTCAAAGAACCTTTTATTTGGGCCTTGATGGAATCAGTGGTGGCCACCATTCCAGAGCCTAAATGTTAAAAAAAGAGGAAAATATAACTGAGGTCAAATAAATTCATAGAGTGACTACTTTACAGCAAAACCTTAAAAGCAATATAACACAGAAATACACAACTGACAACGTATGGCTCAGTATAAGATATCAACATGGTACTAGACATGAAAGTCCCCAAAAAATTGTGAGAACAGTGCTACTTGCATCTCAATATTTACAAATTTCCAAAGTCTTCTCTGATTGGTCACACAAATCTGCATTAGTTCTGTTGAAATTTTTAATCTTAAAAAGCTTTTTATTTTATCCAAAATTAGTTATGCACTAAGAGCAGGGCAATTATTGTTTTTCAAGAATATGTAAACTGCCAAATTCCTTTAACAATACCTAAAAACTGACATTTCTGTCATTGTTGGGCCAGATACTGTCCTTTTGATGATAAATAATGCATAACGGGTCATGTACAAACATTTCAAACATTCTAACTTAAAAGAACAAGGCATAATTTTAACTTAGTTAAAGATTGTAATAATACTGCAAATCCTACAACTTTAAAAAATCATCACTATGAAATACCTTCAATTGCCATGGAAAGAATGTCAATCGGGGAAGTTCCTTTCACATCAAACTTAGCTGAGTAGCTTGGTGGTTCCACAACATCTTTGCCAGCAGCCAGTGAGGCCTCCATGTCATAAAGGTTGCTTGTCATCGTAGCTGAAAGATCAGCTTGGCCAAAGAGAGGAACAGACAGAGTGAAGCTCTCTGGAACAACAAGCTCTGGGATGGGGATCTCCATGGAGACAATTTCAAGGCCAAACTTGGGTAGAGACACACTAGGAGTGCTCAGAGCTGGTGGGAAGTTAAGCTCCTCTGTTGACTTTCCTCCAAGAGGCAGAGGAATAACAATTGTGAAGCGCTCATTGTTGAATTGGTACACAGCCTTTGCCTCGCTGTTTGAAACACAGAAATGAATACATAAACTTTTTTTGGGAAAAAAAATCTGCTCATTTTGATATTCGTGGTGGAGGTGTTCACACTTACGTGTTCATGAAGAGTTTCTCTGGCAGGGAAATCTCAGGTATATCGGGCAGTCTGAAGTTCTGCATGTAAGGGAGCACTTGAGCTCCACAATTTTCCATGTAATTGTTTGCAGCCTAAAACGAGAGGCATTGTTTTATGTTTGGTTCCAGTTTTACAAAGAAAATCTGAACGAGTGAGGAAAAACATATACCTCAACAAACTTCGTGAAGATGTGACGGACTTTCATGTCGGTCTGTCCCACCTGCATGTCAAGAATCTCATTGCCATAATTCTCAATGAATTCACCATTTGGCAGGGAGGTGGTCTTGGTGTTCACATCAGACTTGACCTCAACCTCAATCTTGGTGGCATCTGCAACAATAATAATAAAGAATAAACACATTACAACAGAAATAAAATAAATAACTAAACAATACAAAAAAAAGAAAACAAAATCTTATCAGGCGTTTCCTCTTTAACAAAATGACAGGTTTGACAAGGTCTAACAAGAAACTAGGTGCCTTGCATGATAAATCTAGAGTATAGCAAGGACATACGAGAGGCATTTTCCTTCTGTCATGCTTCGTATTCATACTGAATTGCATTTAAATGGTTAATTGCCATTTTATTGGTTTGAGACTTTTAAATCCCCAAATGTCTTCTATGTTTTGCATGTTATTCATATTTAAATGAACTAATAAATAAAAGAAAGATAAGTTTGAAATTTACATTACCATATTTAATTTCAATTTTCTGCTCAGAGACGGCATCCATGACTTTGATTTCACTCGCAAGTTCCAGTTCCAGTCCTTCATCATTTTTTACGTTAGCTGTGACAGTGGCATCAACATTGACTGAGGGCACCAGAAGCTGGACTTGCAGCATACCTTCCTTCGTGTCCTTCAGACTGAAAGATGTACAGTTAATTAGTCAGCAAACTGTGTATCATACGGATAATGTTAATGTTATTTTGTGAGGGTTCGTGACTGATCTCTTACTTGGCACGGCCAACCAGGGAGAGCTCTGGGATGTTCTTGTTTACTAAGTCAAGAGAGATGGAATGAGTTCCTTTGCCCTTTGTTCTTCCATCAACAATGCCCAGCCTCAGCCCAGCCTCCACATCGAAATCAGGGATCTGGATGTCTGCAGTGATCACATTCTTCCTTCTGTTGTATTTCATGACTGCTCTGGCTTCAGTTGGCTCTGCACCTGTTGTTGCAAATTTGAATGGTTTAAAC
This sequence comes from Odontesthes bonariensis, assembly GCF_027942865.1. Lineage (NCBI taxonomy): Eukaryota > Metazoa > Chordata > Actinopteri > Atheriniformes > Atherinopsidae > Odontesthes > Odontesthes bonariensis. The sequence continues at coordinate 11,085,404 of NC_134529.1, forward strand.
CTTAGTGCCTCTCCAAACAGCCAGTAAAAAGATGGGAAAATAAGTGAATTTTAGACATTACCCTCAGCCGTCAGAATGAACTTCAGAGAGTCAACCTTCTGCCGACCCTCTTCTCCCTCCTTGAGGAGCTCGTAGGCAACAGTGGCTGTATACTCAGTTACTTCACCGGTAGGGTGGAGCTCCAAAGCAAATCTATGTAGAGAATTTGACAGCATTTCTGAGTAGGATAGTTAGATTTAAATATTAATTGTCAGTTGGTTGTTTAGGAAGTTGTACTCACTTGCTGTCTCCTGTGAACGGGAAGTAAGGGGCTGTCTCTTGAGAGAAAGCATCAATGTATTGCAGAGCAGTGCAGTATTTCATTCCAGCAAAGACTGGGGTGCACTCGTTAACATCAACTTTGTCCATAACCATTGGAGGGATTGTCTTTAGTTCTGATCCAGTCACTGCCACCAAGGTGTTTCTAAATTTCAAATATAGCAAAGATTAGATATTTTTTTCTTAGATGATGTCTGAAAATTGTCAGTTATATGGACTTACGTCATTTTGATGAGCTTGGTAGGGTTTGTTGGAGCAGGAATGGTCAGCTTAACCTGATCACGTCCCATGGAGATCTTGGCACTGATTCCACTCTCATGAAAAATGTTGGTGTGCATCTCCAGCCCAGAGTTGACATATTCCGGGAAGTGAGATCCAACCTGAGTGACAAACTCAATGCCAGCGGATGGCATGAAGGTCACTGTGGTCTGTGTGGAATTACGGTAGATTGGTTAACGACTGTGTTGATGCAGTGAAAAGAAAATCACAGGTGACATTCAAATGCATTTAAGGATAACTACCATGTCACGATTAAGCTGCAATCCGCCTTTGAAACCAGGGGTGAATGTGCCAGACAGTGCAATCCTCAGAGGGACACCAGTGACAGTCGGAAGAAAGAATTCGTTGTCCATGAAGATGTAATGGGCAAAGATTGTGGTGTCATGTTTTGTTAGCAGGGCTTTTAATACCTGTGATGTGGAAAATCAAGCACATAAATAAGGCATCTCTAAATAAATGACTTGTTTTAATTTTGAGTATTTAATACTTCTAACTTACTTCAGATGGGAACATCTTTAACATGCTGTCAATCATCATGCCAGCAGAGTAGGTCATCTCCTCGATATCGTTGGTCCTCAGATAGCCCAGCTCATTTCCCAGGAGTCTCAGATAAACCATTGCCTCTGGAGACTCTGCAGCCTTCAGTTCCCTCACCAGTTTGCCGAGATTGTTTCCGATCTCCTTCATCAGGTTCTGGGAGGCCTGAGTACAAATGAGTACAGTCTCTTGAATACTTGAATATGGGGAAAATGAACAGGCAATAACAAATTATTTTAGTCTGATTAATGCATGCAAAGCAGGTCATTCTGACTACCTCGGTCCTCATACTGTTCTTCTTCAGGGCAGGCACGATATTCTGCATGATGTCGTTGAATGAGTCTGGCATGTTGTCAGAGACAAAGTACATTGTCTTCAGGGCAGTATCAGGGAAGAATCCATTCTCTCCAAACAGAGCATCAACCGTTGGCTCAAATCTTTTGCCCTCTATGCCAATCTGCAAAATCACAAATATTTCCACAAGTAAAACTTGACATATGAACAAAAAGCCTACAGGCATAATATGGGGTTAGACATTTTGAAATGTTTACCTCCATCATGTCAATCTCAAAGCCGAATGCCTTCAGAGTCATGTCAAGCATGACTTCCTTGGGCAGGTAGCTGGCACCATCAAAGATCATGTTGCCCTCCAGGGATCCGATCTTGTAGTTGCGAGAAAAGTTAATGGGTTCGTCAGTGGACCCAATGTCATTAACCTGCATGGCATCGAGAATCTTCTGTCTCAGTCTGTAAGAAAGAAAACAAATATTGTAAATGCAGGTGGTGATGAAGTCAGTGCTCCCACGAATCATGAAATTGCACTATTTCTCCCTTACTCAAACGTCTCAGGATCAGTTGACAACCTAATGTTGTTGATGTGGGAGATGACAAAGCTCTTTAGTTGCTGGTCCTCTTCACTGGGCAAAGCGCTAGTCAGCTGGGTGAGCTCACTTGGCTGGGGGTCCTTCATCAGTACCAGGTATGCAGCGATACGCTCCTGCACAGGGTTACCTTTGTCCATAAGCACCTGCATGAAAACTTCTCTGTCCTGTGACCAAAAGAGTAAAATAAATGAATCATCAACTGAATCTTACACTAGAAATATTGAGAACAACAATCCAACAATCCGTTCGACTAACTGCTTGACCAACCTCCTGAGGGACTGAGATCTGCCTGTACACTTGGATAGCAGCTTGCTGCACATTCTGGGAGGCGGCGGGTTGCTTCACACACTGGATCACAGCATTTCTGAGTGCAGGACTAGCACGAATCACGGCTGGGGCCATGTTTCCAATCACCTATAGTAAAAGGAGAGGTAATTTAGATTTTTTCATTAGCTATAACCCATGTTCAGAAATGCTTTGGAATAGGTCAGTTTTAAGTTTGGCCTGTAAAGGATACATCCTTTAAAGGCATTTTTTAAAAACACCTTTAGAAAATTCTTGGGTTTTCTGAAAAAAAACTTCAACTTGTTCACTAAAACCTTTTACATTTCTGAATTTTTGGATCTTTAGATGCATTTATCTATTAAATGTTTTATTTTGTATTATCATAATCATTACTATCTTTTAGGCTAAATGCCTTCTTAGAAAATAATAATTATTGTATTTACTGCAATTACCTGAAATGTATTTCCTTAGAATAATTGATACTGAAAGGTTTTTGGAATTACCTTTGCTTGAGGGGATAAAGTGTTGCACAACACAAACATTCATACACAACCACAGAGTCTACATCATGAGGCAAAATTAATCAATTTCATAGCTTTGGATGCCTACCCTCAGCGTCATGAAAGTCTGGTCCTTTTCTCCAGTACAGTCGCCCAACTCAGCAGCCATGAACTCAGCAACTGACTGAATCTCAGGAGTCACTTCTCCTTCAGCTTTGTAATGCCTGTTGAAGGGAAAGAAACAATTCAAATGAAACCCTGAAAACCTGAAAACCTTATTTTACACAAAGTGGAAACTCTCTTGGATGAAGTGTTGTTGAGGAATGCTTCTCTTAAAGATAAATTATTTATTTACCTCTTGACGACGTTGCTCAGAGCATACATGATGGGCTTGCTGTGTTTGTATTTGGCCATCTCAAGCATGTCATGGATCAGGAGGGAGGAAGGGTTGGACATGAGTCCCAAGGCAAAAATAGTAGCATCAACCTCCAGGGAGGTGGTATCGAAGGTCCTGAGGATTTGCATGATGGCACTGCTGCACTCAGGGGTTCCACACTGGGCCAGAACCTGGTAGGTCAGGAGGCGGGACACGCTGACAGCCTCAGGAATGGCGGGGCTCAGGGTTTCAGTTTTCATTCCACGAACCACGGAAACAAGCTTCTGGAAGAGGTGGGCCCTCCTCTCGCCTTCGGTCTCGGGCAGAGCGGCCAGTTCTCTCAAGAGATTCAGAGCTGCTTCTTTATCCTGAATGGCACTCTTGTCCTCAACAGTCTCCATGTGAAGACCCTTGGCGTTATCACCTTGAATCACAGACAACAAGACTATGATGAGACACTGCTGTTGTCAGAGGCTGCTCTAAAGCAGATTTTGATTAAATTGGAAAATGGATTAAACCTAATTTTCAATTTAGACAAAATACCACATTTCTAATGATACATACAGGTATTTGAACAACATATTCTGCCAACCAGATGACTTCTTTTTCTGGGAAGGTTTTACTTATTTTTCAGCAACACAAGATGAGACTACATTTTTTTGCTAAAAGAAGTCCGTTCAAACTTCATTTGAAATGAATGCCCTCATTAAAATCTGAATTTGCAAATACTTAAATGATTACATTACCATATTACACAGTCTTCAGGTTGTTTTTAGAAACCTGGTTTAAATAATCAAAGCAATTAGGGTTTAACAAAAAACTTACTGCGGTCAAAGACTCTGTCGTTGTGAGGAGAAACCTCAATCAGAGTCAGCTCCTGATTTCCAACATTGGTAACTCCATTGGTTCCTCTGCAGCGGCAAAAAAAAGAAAAATCTTTAACTGGTTGTACAATGTTAGTGCTTGTGTGTACAGTAGCCTTATGCAAAAGAGCACTCTATGGAGTCTTGAGACTTACTTGTGCGAAAATGGGATGAGGATGTGATTCTCAGTGCAGGATCCAGAGGTCATGTGCTTTTTCTCATTGTCAAATTTGTAGTTGCAAGTTTGAGAGCTTTTGACCAGTTGAGAAAGAGGGTAGTGCTGGAGAGAGATAATGGTGTTCATTTAAAATGATGAATATGAAATGCTTTCATAGCATAAGAAAGGTAGTTATAGTTAGAGCTGTCATGAAGAGATAATGATTAACTTTTTCATGCAGCCACCTTACATCATGACTTAGTCTTACCATGCCAGTGATAAGTGCCAGAGGGCTGTTGTGATCTCTCATTGGCACAAATTTATCACATCTGGACAGATCTCTGTTTAAGGTGATGTCGGTTGCAATATCCTCTCTAGCATTGATATCGTAGTATGTCTTGCACTTGCCATGGATGGTAGGCTAAAATAAGAAGAAATAAACACATTTATCATGTAAAAAAATAGAAGTTGACCATTGTCTTAATTTGGAGCATTTTTCCTGATAAAACACTGTACCATGTTCTTGTTCTTGTGTTCCTCCACCAGAGGCACGGCCAAGGCAGAGATGATGCCCCTCTTGAAGTTCAGGATAGTTGTTGTCTCCCCATCCTCAGGGTACAGTTTCACATCGTACTCACCTTCAACCACAACCTTCAGAGGATATCTAAACAAAATTGTATGACATTTACATCAGTTTTCAGTGCACACACACTCCAGGGCAGTTTTTATTTATGGATTCTTTAATATTGTGCCATTTTCATGGAGTACTGTACCTCTCCATTTCAGCAGCAAAGGCATCAGAGCTGGCAGCAGGACTGAACACAGGGTTGCCCTCTGCATCCATGTCCACCACCTCTCTCAGCGTGCAGCCGGTGGTGCGGACAATGAAACTACATGTCTGTGGCACTTCAATTTCAACCTGAGTAAGAAGGTAAAGTTTTCTTTGCACATGAGATGGAATGGGATGATCTGATGACTAAGGATGATTGTGAAATATATTTGTTGTACCTTGCAGGAAGCCTTGGGTCCGTTTTTGAGCTGCGAGGCTCCGTTGATTGAATTCAGAGATTCAGCTTCATACTGGTATTCATACTTGTGCAGGGTCTTGTATCTTTGTGCCACTAGATTAGATTAAAGGAAAAAATATGCATGCAATATCAAATAATTAGTCCTGTTAAAATGAATATTGACTGGATGTGAACGTACAAATGAAACTTGTTAACCCAAGCACGATCACAGCAAACAGTAACTTAGAATAGAAATAGAATAGAATGTTCAAATGTATTGAATAAAGTATTTATTCAATACATGCTCTACTTACGCAGGCAAGTTGGTTGTTCTTCTTCTTGGGCAACTGTTCCGAAAGAATCAGATTATTAGGTCATTTTCTGATATATGATATGATGAATGTTAATTACAATGCAGTTAAATGTTCATTGTTTTAAATAAAATGCACTAAAATATAGCCAGACACAGGTATGTAACACCTAATTTAGAGTAACACAAGTTTAATGTTGGTCTGTGTAAAAAAAAAAAAAACACAGGGCACATTAGAAAACTTAAGATTTACCATCAAAAGTTTACTACAACCGGTAAATCAAAAACACAAAAAAGAATAAAACTTGTTTAAAATGTTTAAAATCTAGATGGGAAGAACTACTTACAAGCCAAGGCAGATGTGCTGAGGAGCAGCAAAAAGCAGAGCTTTGAGTCTCCCATGATGGGTTCCTTAAAGCTCTCTCCCTTGGGGTTGGCGAGTACTCGGACGAGACTGATGTCTCAGCCTGAGCTTGAGCGTTTTATACTCTCAGCTGGACTCTGTCAGTGGACTGGGAGGCACAGACAGAGCTTTGAATGCTCAAAGTCCACTACACCCTCCTCTGTGGAGGGACAAAGGCAAAAGGTTTAGAAAGATACTTATAGATCCAAGCTTACGTGCAAAACTGATAAATTGTACTGAGAGGGTTTCTCCTTTTAACTGGGTTACAGATGTCCTTTTGGTTACTTAAATTTGTGTGGAGATTTTTATTTTCATTTTAAGAACATTTAGGGTAACTCCTATTGGTCTTTTCTGGTCTTTTTTATCCTGCATCAATGCATCTAGACATCCATTAGGATTGTTTGCTCAGTTATATTGCACACATTTATTTGACCCTTTCTGATTATATATTGGCTAGTTCTAGCTGGCTAATAACCTATTCATATTTGCAATTATCATTTGTTAATGTTCATGTGACCAAGGGTCAGACGAAAAAAATAAACAGTTTTGACTTTAAAATCAGGTTAGAATCATTTCTCGGATTGAACAAATGGAATATTACACAGATTAGATCAAGTTCACAAGGAGGAAGAAGATATTCTTAAAATGTTTGCTGCAAAAATTGAAGTTCAGTCAATAAAGCCAACAGCTGCAGTTTGAATTAGGTCACTGATTGATACTCATTAGTGATCACTGAGTGATCAAAGCATGTTCCCAACACAAAGTTCCTCTAGTGGTCAAAAAAGATAGACTTATCAGCTGCTTTATTTGTTGATAATATTGACCCAAAGACAAAACAGAACCATACAGCAGTATTTCCTCTGTTAGACAATGTTTGATTGGTCCTTTATTGTTGGTTTGGTCATTTTATGACAGTGCAAATTATTAAAACATGCTGACGTGCACCAGCATCAGCCAGAAAACTACTTTTTATCTATCTGGGATCAATAAGACAAACATTTTTACAACATTTATAAGTACTTATTTAATAGTAAACAGAACACATTTAAATCTTACTCTTCTCACTTATTTTTCAAGTGACTATTTCTAATAAGAATAACCATAGTTATAATACTCACAGTATTGCCTCTGGTATATGAGCTAGATGCTTGTTGTTCTGCTTCCAATGTCCAAAATGAAGACAGAGAAAACATTTGCCAAACTTTTTGGGTTTAGGAGACTGAACTTTGATCAACAAAGATTCAAAGGTCCATGCTGAGTTTGATTTGCTGTTTGAATTGGGGCTGCAGTTCATTCTGTGGCAGGAACAGCACATGGTGCACAGGGTGTATGTTGTGTAATGGCCTGCTGGACTATATCCCCATCAGCTTATTTAAAAGTACAGACATGAAAAGAAAGTCTCTGAATGCAGCATTTTAAGGCTTTAGGTGAAACTATCAGTTTTTTTAAATTTTTTTAAGTTTTTTTTACAGTTACATAAAGATGGGGGATTGGGTGCACATAATATTGGATTATTCTTATGGTTTTGTTGATGGTGACACAAGCTTTTTGCAGACAGTCTGACATGTGTCCTCAAGGCTGACAAGACTCACTCACCACCTGAGACATACAGTCTGAATCAAATCAAATCAAATCAAATTTATTTATATAGCACATTTCATGTACAAACAGTTCAAAGTGCTTTACATAAAATAAAAGCATTGCAGCAGGGAGTGCAAGAAGCATTAAAAATACATAAAAGAATATAAAGAGAAACAAATTAAATCATTTAAATGAATTTAAAAACACGCAACAGTCTAGATAAGTTAAAATATAATGACCCTACGCTTTAGGGAGAGGGGATACAAACAGGATAATCTGCAAACAGCATACAGAAGAGTGAAATCTATGGACATAAAACATCTCCTACAAAAAACACAAAGAACACCGCACAATTCAAATGTCTATTTTGTGACTAAGTACAGTAAACAGTACAACCAAATATGCAATATCATCAAAAATAATTGGAATATTTTTACATGGAGATCCAATGCTGCTTGAACTGTTTCCTAATCTACCCTCCTTTGCCTCCAGGAGAGCACCTACTTTACAGGACAAGCTGGTCCAAAGTCATCTTGCCCCAAGAACTTCATGGCTCCAGAAACCAAAGGGCACCTACCCCTGCGGACATTGCTGCCACTGTGAGAACATTTCCAAAAGCAACACCTTTGTAGACATATTCAAACAAAAAACATACAAAATGAACCACTTTGCCAACTGCAACACCAAATGTGTAGTTTACCGTCTGGAATGCCCCTGTGGCCACTTTTACATTGGAAGAACTAAAAGAAGATTCAAAGACCGCCTCGGGGAACATAAGACTGCAATTCGCACAATAAACCAGAACTATGCTATGGCTGTGCATTACGAAGAGGCAGGGCATGGAAGCCCATCTTCCCTAAGAGCAGTGGTTCTTTAGAGTGTACCTCCTAATATAAGAGGAGGAGACAGAGTAAAAAAACTTCTACAAAGAGAAACATTTTGGATTGTTACTTTACAGGCTACCAAACCACCAGGACTTAATGATGAAGTGGACTATTTACCATTCTTATGACAAAAAAACAAAAAAACACACAAAAACCTCCTTGATAGATCTGTTCTTCTGAATGTGCCCTATACCAGTGTGTGAATATTAGCCTTCAAAGAAAGTGTAGTGCTTGTTGTTACTCAGTGGACCCACAACTAAAAAATGTTATGATCTGTGTATATTAATCTCATACTTAACTGAACATTAGTTTTCAGTCATGACTGGTGCTTTGTGTAAACTTGTTTTATTCATGCTTTGTGCAACTTGAATTTTGTTAATGCTTTGTGCAACTAAGTCTCACAACTACCTGTTCACTTTGGTTAAGTGGATGGGCCACGCCCACCACCAATGACTAATTAACAGCTGTGATATATTGTGTCTTGTGATTGAATGACTGCACCCTGACAAAGACCGTGAAAGGTCGAAACGCGTCGGTCAGTCCTTTGCCTTAAAGATAAGTAAAAAATAATGAAACCGGAGTGCCACAGTTTCCTGCCTTTTCTTTTATGATACTTACCACCCACAAAGACTGTTTGAGCACCTGTGTTTAAGACTTGGATCCTCGTAGCGCTTCCGTTTTTCCCTTTTTTCTAAGTTAAAATATATTTCATGCATAGACACATGAGAACAGTCTTTAACCTGGATTTAAAAATGTCTCCATTTGGTGAAAGTTTAATCTCCACTGGCAGTTTGTTCCACTTGTTTGCAGCATAACAGCTAAATGCTGCTTCTCCATGTTTAGTCTGGACTCTGGACTGACCTGAGTCCTTGGATCTAAGAGCTCTGCTGGGTTTATATTCTCTGAACATATCACAGATCTAATTTGGGCCTAAACCGTTCTGGGATTTGTAAACCATCAGCAGGCTTTTAAAATCTATTCTGTGACTGACTGGAAGCCAGTGTAAGGATTTTAAAACTGGTGTGATGTGTTCAGATCTCTTAGTCCGGGTTAAAACTCTAGCAGCAGCGTTCTGGATGAGCTCCAGATGTTTAATGCTATTTTTGGGAAGTCCAGTTAAAGGAGCGTTACAGTAATCGAGTCTACTGGAGATGAATGCATGGATGAGTTTCTCCTGATCTTTTTGGGAGAGGAAACCTTTAATTCTGTTGATGTTTCTGAGATGGTAAAAAGCTGCCTTGGTGACAGCTTTGATGTGGCTGCTGAAAGTCAGATCTGAGTCTATCAACACTCCGAGGTTACCAACTTGGTCAGTGATTGTAAGGTCCCGAGTCTCAAGATATTTACCAACGCTGACCCTCTTCTCTTTGCTCCCAAACAGAATGATCTCAGTTTTGTCTTCATTTAATTGTAGAAAATTCTCTCTCATCCAGGTGTTTATTTCCACCAGACACTGACACAGTACGTCTGCTGGGCTGCAGTCGTCTGGGGACAGAGACACATAAAGTTGTGTATCGTCTGCATAACTGTGATAATTGATGTTAAAATTCTGCAATATCTGACCCAAAGGGAGCATATACAAGTTAAACAGAAGAGGTCCAAGAATTGACCCCTGGGGGACTCCACAAGTCATGGCCACTCGCTCAGATTCATAGCTGCCAATAGTAACAAAATAACTCCGGCCTTCTAAGTAGGACCGGAACCAGTTAAGGACCGCTCCAGAAAGTCCAACCCAGTTTTCCAGCCTGTGCAACAGGATTCTGTGATCTACAGTATCAAACGCAGCTCTGAGGTCCAACAGAACCAGGACTGAAACATTACCAGAATCAGTATTCAACCTAATGTCGTTTAACACTTTGACCAGAGCTGTTTCAGTGCTGTGATGACGTCTGAAGCCTGATTGAAAGTTATCAAGACTTCCACTTTCATTCAGAAAGTCATTGAGCTGGTTAAATATAACTTTCTCAGTAATCTTAGACATAAAAGAGAGATTAGAGACAGGTCTGTAGTTGTTCATCATAGAGGCGTCTAGAGTTCTCTTCTTTAGGAGTGGCTTAATGGCAGCTGTCTTTAGTGACTTGGGAAAAATGCCTGATGCCAGTGAGCTGTTAACTATTCGTAGGAGATCACTTTCTACTGAGGTAAAAACAGTTTTTAAAAAGTCGGATGGTATTATGTCCAGAGAACAAGTTGTTGATTTCAGATACCGAACTGTTTCCTCTAGGATTTTTAAATTAACAATATTAAATTGTGACATAACGTCAGAGTTATTTCTATGTTTTAGACACAGATTAGTTCTCTTGTTTGTCTGTGTTGCGTGAATGTTTTGTCTAATTGTTTTGATTTTTTGGCTAAAAAAGTTGGCAAATTCGTTGTATTTCTCAGTGGAGAGGAGGTCTGGGTTTGACTGTTTAGGAGGATTTGTGAGTTTTTCAACCATAGCAAACAGAGTTCGAGAATTGTTGACATTCTTATTAATGATTTCAGATAAATGCAGCTGTCTGGCCTTTCACAGCTCATTGTTATAACTGCGCAGGCTTTGTTTGTACAGCTCATAGTGAATCTGAAGCTTTGTTTTCCTCCATTTACGATCAGCTTTCCTGCATTCTCTTTTCAGGTTTTTGACCGTAGTGGTGTTTCTCCATGGAGTTTTCTGTTTGATCAAGGTGCTCTTGATTCTTATCGGTGCAACAGCTTCCATTACATTAAAAATTTTCAAGTTAAAATGATCCAGCAGTCCTTCAACTGACTCTGCGCTCATTGTTGGTAACATAGCTATGGCCTCCCTAAACTGAGCACTTGTGTTCTCATTAATGTTCCTCTTCTTAACTGAGAAGCTGGTTGTTTGAACATTCTGAGTAATATGTAAATCAAATAAAATACAAAAATGGTCAGACAAGGCCAAATCAATAACCACAACAGAAGAAATATCAACACCTTTAGAAATGACCAGGTCCAGAATGTGACCTCGAAGGTGGCTAGGTTCTGTTACATGTTGCCACAAACCAAACATGTCCAGCACAGAAGAAAATTCTTTGGCATTACCATCCGTCATATTATCTATGTGAATGTTAAAATCCCCGGTCAAGATAAAATGGTTAAAATCAGTCGAAATAACAGACAATAATTCAGAAAAATCATCAATAAAACTTGCACAGTATCCTGGAGGTATGTAAATGATTAAGAACAGGATTTTAGGAACACCCTTTAAAATAAAACTCAGATATTCAAAAGAAGTGAAATCACCAAATGAGATCTCTTTACATTGGATTGTATCTTTAAATAAGGCCTCACCCCCACCTTTCTTACCATTTCGGCATTTATCCATAAAACTAAAGTTTGGGGGGGCTGCTTCATTAAGAACAGTAGCACTTGTGCTCTCTGTTAACCATGTTTCTGTCAGAAAAAGAAAATCTAAATTGTGTGAAATTATGAAGTCATTAACTAACAGTGACTTATTGGACAGAGATCATAACAAGGGTTTAATTCTATGTGAGAATCAGCAACAGATCAATATTTTAATCCTTGATGACCTGTGTTTCCCTCATCAGTATTCAAAGAAGAAAACTTGAAAGAAGTGTTTGATAAATTTATCACAACAGTTTGTGAGTTTCTAAATTACACCCCCCTAACTTTCTCTTAAATCTGTTGAAAATGTTAGCTTTCAATTTTTAGCATTTTTTTGTTGTTATTGCGTGGTATGATATTGGGGCAATAGTCCATATTTAGTTCATTTGCTGGCACATTCCCATTAAAGCTGCTTTCTTTCACATCTTATTCTGTTTCTTTTGTCAGATGGGAAAAGTATTCTCAAATTGTGGCCCATTATGTGTTGGCTCATACTCTCAATTTTCAGCATTTCTTGTGGCAAAATCTTGATTTAAACTCTTACAAAAATCAAAAGTACCAGGACATTTAGAGACAACATCTGTGCAGTGATGTCACCTATAATTACATGTACGTTGATTTTCCAGTGAAAAAGTTAGACGCAGCAGAATGTCTCCAAATATTTTCTGACAAGGTTCACGGCCGCTTAGTGCACCTCAAGGACAACACAACGTATGCACAGGCAGCTCAACGGTGCTACTACTTTTGAAAGAGCAGCAGAGTTGAGGCAGGAAGAGATGTTCCTCTACACAATGTTGTCACTAGCTGTTTGGATTCAAGCAATAACATTACTTGGTTACTGTTAGAACTGTCATGGACACCACTTGGTTTCCTTGGTAACATGTAAATACAACACATTACAGCAGAACTTTCTCACTTCTCGCTTGGGCATGTTTTGGGGAGGAGGACAGATGTTCTTAATTTGGAATGTTAGGGTGAGGTAGAGGACTACATTGCAACTGGGATCACACTGGACCTGCTTGTTCTATGGAAACTGATGCAAATCACACAGGAGCCAGGGCATTGCTGTGTGTGGCAAAAAAAAAATAACCTGTCCCAATGTGGCACTGGCACGGATTCTGTTATCGTTAACCACAATGATGAAGTCAACAAGTGAAGTTGAGGAGATTAAAGCAAGCCTTAAAAAGAAAGCTAGGTGAGTCTCACATCTGGATCATTTTTTTATGTAACAAAGCGAGGGGTAATACATTAAATGGAAGATGGGAGAAGGTACAGAATGAATTAAACTATTGCATGAAAAAGCAGATGAATGGGAGCAGGTGGTAATGGTCAAAAAATGCAGGAAGTCACAGGAGTGCGTCAGTCCTGCACTGTCTATCATCTCTCTTTTTCTATTATTGTTGTTTTACTGCACTTGTCTGTATGAGTGTTTCAAATAAAGCTTGATTGATAGATTGATTCTTTGTGGGCCTGTGAAACTTGCCAGTAGATGGGCATCAGAATTATCATCTGGTGATGTTGATAAATATATAAAGCAAAGCCTGGACTGCCAACAAGTAGCTGTGTTTTCTGGTGGAGAGTAAAACTCCATTTGAAATTAACTTTGGGCTTTTAAAATTTAGCAGATCTTTTTTTTTTTCTTTATATGCAAAACACCTTTACCGCACAGAACAAAAGGCAAAAACGTCCAAAGCACAGTGTGGTCTCTTTCATAATGTCTTCTTGTATGAAGAAAAGCAATCTCTTCTATTTCAGTAACCACCTCTGGATTATAATACTGTGGGCCGCAGGTAGCCTGGACTCTGTTGTTTCGTCAGAGATTTGATAAACTGCCACTCCATTTGTTTGCCTCTGTTGTAATCAGCCGCTAACGTCTGGCAAAGACCGCTGATGAAAATATGAAGCTGAAAAAAGAAAAAACAGGACTCAAATTAGATTCATCCAATCTTGTTAATACTAGATGATTACCAAAAAAGAAGAAAACTCCTGAAAGTGATTTTTAACATTGATCTACTGAGCAGCTGTAAGGACTCTTGCCCAATCAGTCATTTGGTGTAAAGGTCAATGGTTTAATCTGCTGAGACCACTGACGCCTTTTCTTTTTGTACTGTCGCTCTATTACTGATTTATGTTATGTTGTAAAACGCATTTCAAACTGTATGTGCAGATGACAGTTTGTGAGACATACAGTAGTTCAGATGTTATCAACTGTACGCTTCACTCTGGATAGTGAGTGCTTATCTGAAGATACCTAAATCACATTTGACAACCCTACAGCATGGCTTGTTCTCAGTAGTTTCCTAAAAAAGTTCTGAATGCTGCATTATGATCTCACTTAAATGGAAAACATGATGACCAGGCTTTCAGTATGTTAGAAATTGTGGTTCAGCTTCAAAACTAACTCAAACTAATAACTTTTACTTTTATGTTCTAACTTTATCAAATGGAAAAAGAAATAGTTGTAGTCCCTAAGTATTAACAGTACAATGTATCGAAACTACAACCTAGATCTGAAAAAAGTTTTGAAGCTGTTTAAAGTGTAGATAGAAACAGAATGCCATGATATACAAATCTCGTAAACCAACATTTCATTCATATTAGAACACAAAGAGCATATCAAATGGTGAAAGTGAGAAAGTGTCTTCCAGCATAAAAGTGCATCTGTTTCCCATATGTTTTATAAAATTGGGAAGGCTTTGAATGTTCATGATCTACTGATCAAAATGAACCCACAAGATTAAGAGAATCTGGAGACATCTCTGTGCCCACTGAACTGAAAATCAATACTGGATGCCCATGATCTTTGAGCTCTCTGGTGGGACTGCATTAAAAACAGGCATGATTCTGCCATGGACTGCACGGACTCAGAAACACTTCATGAAATCATTGTGTGTGAACTCACTTTACCGTGCCATCCACAAATGGAGGTTAAAGTGATAGTTCGGAGTAGATTCACCCTAGGGTCATTTGAACCGTGACATCCAGCCAAGTAGCCCACCCGAAGTTTTTTCGATCTTGGCTGAACATCAGCTGAGTTAATGAGTTATCCCGAATAGCTTAGTACAAGCGCTAATGGAACCTGGCAGTATCTCCAAAATTACCACACTAAAATCACATGCCATGACACCAAACTTCTACAGTAGTACAAATATGGTCTGTACTCACAAAACGATGCATTTGGAAGTTTGTACATAGTCCAGGAGTTTATTATTATCAACACAAGCCTAATAGCTTCTCTGCTGCTAAAGCTGCGTCAACGTCACTTCCTTGATCTGGGAGCTTCAAAGTAAGATGAGGGTTGATCTACTACTGTAGACAACAAAGTATATGCTATATTCTACATGATTTTTTATGAATTTTTATGTTGTAGAGTTGTGAATTTATTTTATCAATGGAGAAATTGAGTAGCCTTGCTTTGTTGTCTACAGTAGATCGAAAAAACTTCGGGTGGGCTACTTGGCTGGATGTCACGGTTCAAATGACCCTAGGGTGAATCTACTCCGAACTATCACTTTAAAGTCCTACCATTCAAAGAAGAAGCAATATGTGAACATGATCCAGAAACATTGCTGTCTTCTCTGCACCAAAGCTCGTTTCAAATGGATGGAGGCAAAGTGCACAACTGTTCTTTGATCAGAGAAATCAAAATGTGAAATTCTTTTGGAAAACATTGGACGCTGCATCCTCTGGACTTAAAAAGAGTGGCACTATTCAACTTGTTATCAGCGCTTAGTTCAAAAGCCTGCATCTCTGATGATGCATTAGTGTCTATGGAACTGAGAACCTGAACAGCTGTGAAGACACCATTAATAATGAAAGGTATACACAGATTTTAGAGCAACATATGCTCCCATCTAAATTATGTCTTTTTGAGGGAAGACTTTGCATATTTCAGCAATACAGTGCTAAACCACATACCGCATCTATTACAACAGCATGGCTTTGCAGTAGAAGAGTCTGGGTGTTGGACTGGCCTCCCTGTTGTCCAGACCTTTTACCAACTGAAAACATTTGGAGCATCATGAAACAAAGAAGACCCAGAACTGGTAATGCTCCACAGTGGCAGATATGGACCTGTTCCAATTTTTTTGAGATGTGTTGCTGCCCTCAAATTCAACAGAAACTTAGATGAAGGACAACTGATTGGGAGGCATCGAACGGGAGAGGACATGACAAGTGATGCCCTCACTATCCTGATCATAGGATGCTGCTGATGCTTTTCTTTTTTGTGGAATCACTTTTTTCATTATTCTATTAATTGAAATCTTTTCAATTAAAATCATTCACTATTCAAAAACAGAAGTTCATTATGTATGTAAAGCTCTCTCTTGTTAGTTTTATTTGGGTCAGCGGGTTATAAGTGACAAGATGTGTTTTGTGAGTGAGAAGTGCTGCCTGTGTGATTAACAAATCAGATTATTTTGAGACATATATGAAGTATTGTGCAGGTTTAGGAGAAATTGTTAAGGGTTGGGCCAAGATGCATGTTGTTAATGTATGGAAAATTGGCTTCAGTGACAAAAAATGCTTATTTGTATATATAGAAAGACTATTTTTAGGTCTTTTGCTAAATTAAAACCTTATGTCAAGTCAATTGTTTTGCAGGTTTGTTTGCGTTCTTTCCATTTGTTCTTTTGCTACTTATATATGAAAAAAAGGGAAAAGATAGATCATATAATTATAAAATAGATATCATGTGATTTTTTTCCATAAAATAAATTCTGCAGTTGTCCCGTCACTGTTTTTTACCCAAACTGAAAAAGTGTTAATCACATTATACACCAAATTAGCAACAAAAAGGGAGTTTCTAAGTAAGTTGAGTGTTGTTCATTTTCACATTAATCTGTTATAGTGAAAGACAGAGATATACACACCATAGACCAAGCTATATTCTACACATATATGCCATTTGTGCATATTGACAGCATCTTTTTATGTGGTTAGTATGCCACCTGTTAGTACGAACACAAGTAAAATAAAAAGACTATTCTGTATCGCTGCTAAAAACATCATGCATTCTCCTACAGTTTACTGACCTATTAGTCAATCTGGTTGAGCAAACACTGGCTGAAAGTCCAGACACAATGAAGTCATGCACAGGGTATCGCTGTGTCATAAAGATGTTAGCTTGAAGCCATATTGTTCTCCAGTTTTATCAGGAACGGACAGATAGCAGTTTAGACCAAACCTAACTGCACTGATAGATCAGTTCCATGAAGACAGGTCAAAGTTTACATACCAGATAAAAAGAAGATTCACAATTTTTGCATGAAACTCATGTACACAAAGTTACCAAGATAGTCTCAGTTGGCTGTAATATACATTTTGCACGAATGTGCTAAGCTAATTTCTACCATGAAACGGTATGCAACCGTAGGTAGGCATTCCGACATCCCGTCACTCAGACATGACGCCACTGCGACATCCCGCCATACCGTCAGTATGTCGGAATGGCAGCATGTAACCCCATGAAACACATTTGAAGACCAAGAATGGTGCAGTTTATTTATTTTACAAGCACAAATTTGTGCAACAAACCCAACTCTAATCTCCCCATTAGTCTTTACAGTAAATTGGTCAACAGAGAAATTGAGCATTAGGGAGACATGACCAGAAAGTCGTTCCAGAAAACTGATGATATCTGCATTTCTGAACATTTTAGGCAAGGCAATTCAAAGTGCTTTACAGTTACATAAAATCACAAGAAGGCAATAAAATCATTCCAAAGAATGATAAAAATAATCATTAATTAATTGATTTAAAAGTGAGGCCGTTACAGTAGTCTAACCTGCTGGAGACAAATGCATGGATTAGTCTTTCTAAGTCTGGTTTAGACCTTATTCCTTTGATTCTGGCAATGTTTTTTAAATGGTAAAAAGCTGCTAATGTTACTGATTTAATGTGTGTTAGGTTTTAGAGAGAGAGAGTGTCAAGGTGACTGATAACACTTTCTCTTTGTTTCTGTGGGCCACAGACAATGATTAGCCTGGCTGACGCGTCCACAATCTCGATGAGATGGTGGTCTGGGAACTAGGTGTGCATTTTCTCGTATTTGAGGCGTGGTTTACGAATGCCTGGAGCCGTTTATTGGGCGCTACGAATGTCTATCAAATGACGTCAGGTTCTTCCCATGCTGCTTTGCGCGCGATTAATAGCCAATTGTATCACTTATACCAGATGACGACAGAAATTCGACGAGGAAGAAGAAAAAAAAGTAAAATAAAAGTAAACTTGCGCTCTAAGCTACTTAAATTAACAACAAAGTATGCCTATATGCTATATTCTACATGAATTTTTATGTTGTAGAGTTGTGAATTTATTTTATCAATGGAGAAATTGAGCAGCCTTGCTTTGTTGTCTACAGTAGTAGATCAACCCTCATCTTACATTGAAGCTCCCAGCTCCCTGAAGTGACGTCGACGCAGCTTTAGCAGCAGAGAAGCTATTAGGCTTGTGTTGATAATAATAAACTCCTGGACTATGTACAAACTTCCAAATGCATCGTTTTGTGAGTACAGACCATATTTGTACTACTGTAGAAGTTTGGTGTCATGACATGTGATTTTAGTGTGGTAATTTTGGAGATACTGCCAGGGTCCGTTAGCGCTTGTACGAAGCTATTCGGGATAACTCTGTAACTCAGCTGGTGTTCAGCCAATATCAAAAAAACTGCGGGTGGGCTACTTGGCTGGATGTCACGGTTCAAATGACCCCAGGGTGAATCTACTCCGAAACACTTTCTAAGGCTGCATTGAACGGTAACGTTGTGTCCGCTGTCATGTTGGATTAACACTCTACAAGCTTCGGTGTAGCGCATGGACGTCGTCATCGGCTTGCTGCCGCCGCCCCCCCGTTCTGTGATTGGTTCCCAAACTCTGGCAAAAATAAGGGCGGTGGTTTCCAGGCTGACTTTGCAGTGAGAATGAAATCGAGCGCAAAGCAGCATGGGATTTCCCAGGCTAGACAATGATTTCAGTTTTGTCTGAGTTTAGCTGGAGAAAATTGTTTTGCATCCACACACTGATCTGTTTGATGCAGTGACACAATGGGCCTCATGCAAGAACATTTTCGTATTTTTATTCTAAATTTCTCTCACTTTTTTCTTACGAAGGTCTCGTACGAACACGCCACGTCAGATTCAACATACGCTCTTAAAGGTGGGGTATGAGATCTTGGAAAAACGGTTCCTGCAAGCTATATTTTTGAAAATACACAACCTTGCCTCTTCCTTCAGCCCACCCCTCGAAACCACGCCTTCAAAACACATGAACGAGTCACGAGTCTGTGAACGCGCAGGGGGGAGGGGTGAGGGGGGCTGACGGTTGATTGGTATGTCAGAATCCAATAGAAGTAACTCTCATCATTACTTCTATTGGTCAGACATTTCCTCTTGCTACACCCTCTACAATGGACTAAAATATATATTTTTTTCCAAACATTCTATTTTAGTGGGTGCAATGGGGTCGTGAGGAGGTTTTCAGACAATATGATAAAAAATGCTCCAGAAAACATCTCATACCCCACCTTTAACTTCGGAAAAAGTGTGTAAACGACCTGCGTAAATGATGAATCCCACTCGTGCGTATCTAAGTGCACTTGCACGAGGATAGTAGATTTGCATACTCCACGCCCAAAATAATACCATATAAGGCTGTGCTTCCTCGCTCCTGTGCCAGGAAGTGTTGAGTGTTGAGTCATGAGAATGGCATCAAGGCGCAAAAAGAACAACTTTAGGCGCTCTGAGATTGAAGTTCTGCTTTCAGAGATCCAAAAAGGAAAATCTGTCATTTTTAGCAGTGTCAGCAGTGGAATTACCTTCTTGCCTTCCAGTCCTTGCTTTCCACTTTTTCCTCCTCTCTCTCTGCTGCAAAAACTGCCTTCTTCTGTAACCAAATTCAAACTTCTGCTTCCAACCCCAAAAAACTCTTCCAAACTTTCTCATCCCTCCTCCAACCCCCATCCCCTCTCCCCTCCTCCTCCCTCCTCCCTGACGATTTCGCCGACTTCTTTGACAAGAAGGTTAACGATATCCGATCTTCCTTCCCTCACCTCCCAGCTGTCCACACCACCCACACCTGTCGCCCTCCCACTCCTCCCTCCCTACCACCTTCTCCCTCACCTCCCTCTCTGTCCCACTTCTCTCCCCTCTCTGCAAATGAGGTCCTCCACCTTGTAACATCCAGCCGCCCCATCACATGTTCCCTTGACCCAGTCCCTTCCCCTCTCCTTCATTCTGCTGCACCTGATCTTCTTCCTTACCTGACCCACCTCATTAACACATCTTTGACATCAGCCTCTTTTCCTTCTGCTTTCAGGACTGCCAGAGTCACTCCTCTTCTAAAGAAACCAGCTCTTGACCCTTCAGAGATCAAGAACTACAGACCGGTATCCCTTCTACCCTTTCTGTCCAAAACTCTTGAACTTCAAACAACTGTCCTCTTACCTCCACCAGAACAACCTCTTGGATCCCTACCAGTCCGGGTTCAAGGTGGGCCACTCAACTGAGACGGCCCTCCTAGCAGTAACTGAGTCACTCCAAACTGCTCGAGCTAACTCTCTCTCCTCTGTCCTGATTCTCCTGGACCTGTCTGCAGCATTTGACACAGTGAACCACGACATCCTTCTCTCTACCCTGGAGGGAATGGGGGTTTCTGGCTCTGCACTCTCCATGTTCTCATCCTACCTGACAGATCGCTTCTACCAGTTCACACTGAGAGGGTCTGTGTCGAAGCCACGGAGGCTCACCACCGGGGTTCCCCAAGGTTCGGTCCTGGGTCCTCTTCTTTTCTCCCTCTACACATCATCTCTTGGTTCTGTCATCCACTCCCATAACTTTTCCTACCACTGCTATGCAGACGACACCCAGCTGATTCTGTCTTTTCCCCCTTCTGACACCCAAGTGGAAGCACGCATTGCTGCGTGCCTGGCAGACATCTCGGGGTGGATGTCGATGCACCACCTTAAGCTCAACCTGGACAAGACTGAGCTGGTGTTTCTCCCGGGGAAGGCCTGCCCATTCAGAGACCTGGCCATCACCATGGATGACTCTGTGGTGACATCAACCCGGACCGCGAGGAATCTGGGTGTGACCCTGGATGACGAACTGTCGTTCTCGCCAAACATCGCATCAGTGACCCGTTCCTGCGGATTCCTCCTCTACAACGTCCGGAGGATTCGCCCCTTCCTCACTGACAAGGCAGCACAGGTGCTCATCCAGGCTCTTGTCATCTCCCGCCTGGACTACTGCAACTCCCTCCTTGCTGGCGCCCCGGCTTCTGCCATCAGACCTCTGGAGCTAGTTCAGAAAGCTGCTGCTCGTCTGGTGTTCAACCTCCCCAAGTTCTCCCACACCACTCCCCTTCTCCGCTCTCTACACTGGCTCCCTGTAGCTGCTCGCATCCAGTTTAAGACTCTGGTGCTAGCCTACAGGGCAGTGGAAGGAACAGCTCCTTCATACCTCCAGGCTATGGTCAAGCCCTACACCCCCGCCCGACCACTTCGCTCTGCGGCCACCAGGCGCCTGGCTGCCCCGTCACTCAGGGGTCCCTGCGCACGATCGACATGGTCACGGCTTTTCTCTGTTCTGGCACCCCGATGGTGGAACGATCTCCCGACTGATATCAGGACAGCTGAGTCGCTGCCCAACTTTCGCCGTAGGCTGAAAACCCACCTGTTCAACCAGACTTTGCGTAGAACAAGGGAGAGTTATTTTTCTGAAATCATCAAAAACTGCAGTAACAACTCTCGTGTCCTGTTTGCTACAGTAAACAGATTAACAAACCCTCCAGTTTCACTGCCTTTAGAACTCATTTCTACATCCAAGTGTAATGAGTTTGCAATATTCTTTAATGACAAAGTTCAAGGCATTAAAAATGCAATAATTTCCACAACACAAATAACTACTCTGCAGCCAGCTAGACACCTGTTACTGACAAAACAGTCGAAGAGACCATCTGCAGTCTGAGTTCATCAACGTGCTGCCTTGATGAGTTGCCCACTAGATTCCTAAAGTCTGTGCTGAGCAGTTTGTTACCACATTTTGCTCATCTAGTCAACATCTCACTCCAGACTGGAACATTTCCAAAGGCCTTAAAAACTGCTGTCATTAAGCCTCTTCTAAAGAAGAGCAATCTTGATGCCACAGTACTGAACAACTACCGGCCCATATCAAACCTGCCATTCTTAGGCAAAGTCCTAGAAAAAGTTGTATACCAACAGCTTAGTGACTTTCTCCTGTCTAACAATGCTTTTGATACTTTCCAATCAGGCTTTAGGCCCCACCACAGCACTGAGACAGCTCTGATCAAGGTGACAAATGACATCCGCCTGAACACAGATGCAAGTAGAGTCACAGTCTTAGTTCTGCTGGACCTGAGTGCTGCCTTTGACACAGTTGACCATGCGATCTTATTACAGAGGTTAGAAGACTGGGTGGGAATCTCTGGTCGTGCTTTAAACTGGTTCAAGTCCTATCTGGAGGACAGGAAATATTTTGTTGAAATTGGTAACTGTGTCTCAGACCAAATGGCTATGACCTGTGGGGTTCCCCAGGGGTCAATCCTGGGACCCGTATTGTTCAATCTGTACATGCTTCCACTAGGCCAGCTAATACGCAGCTATAATGTGTCCTACCACAATTATGCAGATGACACTCAGATCTACGTGTCACTGACGGCAGGAGAACACGGGCCTGTAGATACACTGTGTCGCTGCATCGAACAGATCAGTGTGTGGATGCAAAACAATTTCCTCCAGCTAAACTCAGACAAAACTGAAATCATTGTCTGTGGCCCACAGAAACAAAGAGAAAGTGTTATCAGTCACCTTGAGACTCTCTCTCTAAAACCTAACTATCAAGTTAGAAATCTCGGGGTAATATTGGACTCAGACCTGAACTTTAACAGCCACATTAAATCTGTAACATCAGCAGCTTTTTACCATCTAAAAACCATTGCCAGAATCAAAGGAATAGTGTCTAAACCAGACTTAGAGAGACTGATCCATGCGTTTGTCTCCAGCAGGTTAGACTACTGTAACGGCCTGCTCACTGGGCTCTCTAAACGGGCTATAAGACAGCTGCAGTACATCCAGAACGCTGCTGCTCGAGTCCTGACTAGAACCAGGAAATACAACCATATTAGTCCAGTGCTCAGGTCTCTGCACTGGCTTCCTGTCGCTCAGAGAATAGACTTTAAAACAGCTCTGCTTGTGTACAAGTCTCTTCACGGTCAAGCGCCAAAGTACATCTCTGACATGTTAGAGCCATATGAACCAACTCGGGCTCTGAGAACCTCAGGGAGGGGTCTCCTGCTGGTGCCCAGAGTCAGGACTAAACAAGGTGAGGCTGCGTTTCAGTTTTATGCTCCTAAAATCTGGAACAGTCTTCCAGAAGATGTGAGACAGGCCTCAACTCTGACAATGTTTAAATCCAGGCTGAAAACAGTTCTGTTTAGCTGTGCATACGACACCTGAAAGTATTTTATCTGCACTCTTCACTTTTTAATTACTTAAAGGGATACAAGGTAGTTTAGCGGCAGTATAGCGATCTCTATTGGTCAAACTGAAATTCTACACTGTCGTAAAAATGCCCACCTTTGTATTATACACATCCACTAACTAAACATCGTGGCGAATGCTGCCGTTGTGTTATTTAGTCAGTGCAGTTAGGTCATCTAATTCACAAGTGTAGACTGCCCACGTAAGATACTATAATCAGAGATTTTCTGTAGAGAGAACTCAAGATAATATGCTATAATCCTGTTGCTGGAGGAAGTGGCCGGGGACAGCTCGTCTGGGTGTCTCTGCTCAGGCTGCTGTCCCCGCGACCCGACCCCCGGACAAGCGGCAGATAATGGATGTATGGATGTATGGATGGACTGTTGCTGATCTTGAATGGGATTCTTCCCTCATCATGGTGTATTCGTGGAGTGATTCCTTTGTATTAGAAGACACTTACAAAACTTACATCTTAGACAGATGCGCGCAGGCACTACCAACACACGCTGCAATAAACGCAGACTAGCTCTACACTATTCCGATTACAATCACAAATTAATCCATTTTCATTTGTAGATAACAATTCTTGTTCGGATCAAAACGCTATTCTTATTCTAATCAGGTCAGTCCGTGTATTTCTGAAGCTAGGCTACGTCTCGAACTCAGGAGGAATTAGAGCACCGTCATCACCTGTCTCTTCACGATCTAAAACGCAGATCACTATGGTAGATGAACAAGATCACGCTTGGAGAAATTTCACAAAGATGGGAAGTGCCAACATCGAACGTTTCATATTCAGTCTGTGAAAGGCAGAATATGAAACGCTTGGTGTTGACTCTTCAACGCAAGCGAACACATAGCTACAGCTACAGCTAGCATACAGTACCTAGCCAAGTGCCGTAAACACAAACGACTCTTCTCGCGCATCACGACACTTCAGAAGCGGGTCGCTCCTGCCGAAGTTACATATGGGATTTTCAGCATACAGACCCCTTTTGGGAGCGAGACAGGCTTCATTCGCTTACCTTTGACTTGTTTAACCTTTGTTAAACTCCTGAAGGCTATAATTTTAGGTGAAAATGCTACCTAGTGCTCCTTTAATGATTATTTTAATGGGTTTTAAATTTCTTTCTTTTTTAATTTCTTTCTTTTATTTTTTGTATTCCTTTTTAATGGTTTTATTGCCTTCTTGTGATTTTATGTAGCTGTAAAGCACTTTGAATTGCCCTGTGTATGAATTGTGCTCTATAAATAAAATTGCCTTGCCTTGCCTTGCCTTACCCTGATCCGCCCTCTTAGGACAGCACCTGCGCCGTCCTAGTTCCTTACGCACTTATTGTTTCCTCCACCACTGGCACCCTCTATATTTTCATTACCCCCTACCCGAACCAGGGTTTGAATCCCAGTCCTGCTTTTCTTACCTCTTTTATTTCTTCCCCTACCCGAACCAGGGTTTGCATCCCATTCCTGCTTTTCTTACCTCTTTTATGTCTTCCCCCACCCGAACCAGGGTTTGCATCCCATTCCTGCTTTTCTTACCTCTTTTCTTTCTTCCCCTACCCGAACCAGGGTTTGCATCCCCACCCCGCTGTGACTGGTGTGCAGTTGGTGAGAGGCTGGTTGGTTATCGCACTTACTCTAGCACTAGTTTTGCTCTTAGCTGTTTGGTATTGGAAGGAAATGCACTTATGATTTCTTGTGACCTGAAGTTCTTTTGCCTACCGATGTTGAACGCACTTATTGTAAGTCGCTTTGGTTAAAAGCGTCTGCAAAATGACCGTAATGTAATGTAATGTAATTACGGGACCTGCTAAAGCGAAGAAATGGGAAGCAATTACGAGTTAATGTTAATTCAGTGTCACCTGTAGTTCGTAATATCACCGAAATAAAAAATAAACGGTTTGATATGAAAATGGCTTAAAAAAAAAAGTCTCGCCCTGGGCAGGCGCTCAATGACTGCAACTAAAGCCGTGCAATCAGTTGTTGCCTCATCATGATGGCACTTTGATGGGGTGGTCCATGAGGGGGGTCTTCTGGCACCACACCTTCTGGTCTGCCTGTGCTGGTTCAGGTAGTAGGAGACCCTCGTTCATGGCAATATTGTGCTAATCTGGCATGCCTTCTCTGGGCTATAGAGCAGTTTGCCCCCCGCTGTATCAAGACACACCCACCTGGCCTTCAGCTCAGTGCGCTCCACGACAGCACGGGTGCTTTGATGCGTATATGTGTCCCGTGCTCCAATTATGATTGGCAGTCCAGCCACGGCATGAAAGTCCCTCTTAATTTGTACTTGTTGGACAGCGGTGTATGGGAATTTCATGTACCATGGGTGATAAACTGATGAGAGCTTTGATGACCAAGGAGAGCGCATGACCCACAGAGGACTGGGACACCCCCGATCTGTCTCCAATCTCCCTCTGAAAGGTTCCAGTGGCCAAAAATCCAAGGGTGGTGAGGACCTGGACGTGTGGTGGAATTGGGTTTGATCGGCGTGTTTTTCTCTGGAGTTGTGGCTCTAGCAAGCTGCATATTTGTAGCAGCACAGTCCTTGGCAATCTTAATCGCGATGTCAGCCATTCCTCTGTCTCCACACGCTCTCTTCAAGAGCCTGACGCACTAAAGCATCCAAAAGTAGCAAGACAGCCGCTGGTTACACTTCCCATTGACCTTGTTATATACAGATTCAAATGAACCTTCAATTAGTGCATAATTTAAGTCAAACAGAATAATGTCAGCATAATTATGGGGTATAATGTATATTTATTTATATATTTTTTCTTCAAAGTAATTAAATATACAATCCATTAGTCAAGCAAACTTGATTTGGATAACAGCGGACTATTTTACGAAACTCCTACGACAGGTCTGGATCACTCGTAAATTCTGTTCGTACCTGAAAGAAAACGTAAAATATGAAAAGATTGGTGAATGCGCAAATTCTCTTAAATCACTCGTACGGACGGTTTAAGAACAAATCTGCGCGTACGAACGGTTCTTGCATGAGGCCCATTGTATCTACAGGCCCGTGTTCTCCTGCCGTCAGTGACACGTAGATCTGAGTGTCATCTGCATAGTTTTACTATGTTGTACCAGTTCAGAAATGCTAAATGGTGAATTCCTAACCTTCCATACATATGGGAAACATATTATAACATAGATCTATACTTTGATATCAACAGTGTCAAGGGTATGAAACAACCACACAAAATCAGGGATTCCTTGTTTGGATACTGATGTACTTTGATAGGTTATGCCAACAGGAAATTCACAGTTGTATTTAATACAACATTCCATCTGTCCATCCATTCTCTAGACCCCATTAATCCAGTTCGTGGGCCATGGGTGTGCTGGAGCACATCCCAACTGCGATTGGGCGAGAGGTGGCGCACACTCTGGACAGGTTGTTGGTCCATCACAGATTGAGATTGATGAATCCTTGAATTGTTCTCTTGAAATAAATTTCCATCTAATTTTATTTTTACATATAAATGTAAACACGACCTCCAGATTTCTCTCATGCTCTGATAAAGGACACAACGCTAAAGCATTTCCTTTTATTTATATGGCTGCAATAAAATGGTAAAATTAAGATTAGAAAAACTTGTCCTAAAGTTTTATGTGAGTGCTACCATGCTACTTTAGGATTTTCAGTGTTGGAATGTCCTGAATTTGGTTTAGCATCACAAACAACTGCAGCAGTGATAATAGTTGTCTTTATTTATACAACAATTTGAAAACCTATGCTACAAAGTGCTTTACAAAACAATCAATTCGAGGAAACCAGTAAATACAACAATAATTATACAAACAACAAGCAATATAAAACAATGCATGGAAATTTTAGATAAAAATTGAATAAATCAAATTAGAAAAAGCTTTATGATATAAAATCCAGAAAGTAAACTAAATCAAATAAAGTAAGGAAAAACCATCAGATCATTCCTCAACTTTGGCTCAGCAAAAAACTATTTCACCTCCAGTTTTTCAGGCCTGAATAAGAGTATTCCACAAGAGGATCTCTGAGTACCACCACAAAGACTTGCTTATGACACATAAGCAAAAATGTATATAAACACAGAATGCAATAATTTGCAAATCTCATACAGCAATATGAATGTTGTCCCACTCTTGTCCGATATAAGATTCGAGCTGCTCAACAGTCCTGAGTCTTCTTTGTTGTATTTTGTGTTTAACAATGCAAGTTGTCAGTTCCATAGGCACTCATTTTTTGTCTCACAAAGGGAAGTTTTGCAAAAAATTGATAAACCTATGCTCTTCTTTATTTGTGAGAGATGTTGCCTTCCTAAGGTACTCTTTTTATACCCAGTCATACCATTGACTTGTTGCCAATTAAACTAAATACTTGTGATGTGTTCCTTGAGCTGTTTTATTTTAAACACCACTTACTTTTCCAACCTTCTGTTGGCTCCAACCTAACTTTTAAAATTTGTGTTGCGGCCGTCAAATTCAAGACGAGCTATTATTTTTTCATGAAATAGTAAAATGTCTCACTTTCAACATTTGATATGTTTGTAATGTTTGGCGTGAGTCACAACTTTTTAGTCCTGTGTAAAACCAGGTTATTAGATATTAAGCTACTATGGAGGCCTATTAAGAGCCTTGAACGTGAAAAGTAAAATCTTAAAATCAGTTCAAAGACATACATTAAGCCAGTTCAAGCAAGCCAAAAATCAGTGTAATTAACCATGTCATATTTCATGTTTCTTGTTAAAAGTCTGGCAGCTGAGTTCTGTACAATGTAGAATCGGTTTATGGATTTATTATAGAGATAAATCAAAAGCCTGTTGCATTAATCAAGGAGTAAGGAAGTTCCAGCAGGCAGTTTGGTCTCTGTATTGTTCAACAGTGTAGAAATATTTCTACTTAAGGATATAAAAACATGTCAAAAAAGAAAGCTTAACTGATGGTAATAATTAATCCTAATCAACTAAAACATTGTTTAACCAGACCATTTTTAGAAGATGCTCGAAACAGCACATTAACTGTCTACGTAATCATCTGCAATGTGTACAGACTTTCATAACCAGGAAGGGTAAATAATGATAAGTCATTGACTGGGGAGACACACGGGTGATCGGAGCACTTCAAAAGAGGAGACTTTTGGGTAAATATGAGGCATAAAACTGTGCCATCATTTGCATATCTGATTACATTACTCATTACATTTTCAATATTTTTAAGAGGTGCTCATGAATTTTCAGTGTTTAAGCAATTCTTAGCAGCCATCAAATGAAAAAAATCTCTTTGTCAATAACGGATTATTAACAGGGTTTAATCTAATTTTAAAAAACAAAAACTATCAACAGGTGCAGTCATACTCGATGCTATCAACACAAATCAAGTATCAGGAGTCAGTGGTGTGTTGTTATCAGCAGACGGTTTGAGACATTAACATGTACAGAATGATTGTTGGCAAATAAACGCAGTCAAACTAAAATACCACTATCAAAGCATTTTCATTAACTCACCTACAGTAACTTCAGCTAGAAACTTCTGAGAAAGTCTGCTCAGCACTGATACTATCATCACAGAGCAATAAAAAATGCAGTAGAACAAAAGTGATAAGAAGGCTGCAAGTTTTATAGCACATGTAGCTTATCTGTGTTACATGTGATTTGACTGATTACAGCGTAATCGTGTCCTTTCACTTGTAACATTACAGATGAACCTGATTACATTTAAACACGTTTTCACTCAATATTGTTGAGGTGTTCCTGCAAATATGCAAATACATTTTGCACACGCAAATCTGCAAAGGTTGCACAATTGAGTTAAAACACAATGCAAAATGTTTCTGTGTTTTCATAAAGTGGACTGTCACAACTGAAATCAGAGATGGAGGAAAAGCTCTGTGGGATTTATGGTTGACCATAAACCATTTTTTGCATGCCATTCTCGGCTTTCTTTCTCCATCATTTCCTGTCTCTTTCCACTGTTGCTGTCAAGTAAAGACATAAAAAGACCTTCACCTTCTGCTTTTGTCAAACTGTAGCTTTCAGTACCAAACAAATTTAGCAACTGTCTGCATATATTTCAGAATATATATCGGCTCATTGCGGTATCTTTCAATTCTGTCAGATTTCAGTGTTCACTGGACACATAAGAAAAACTGCTTTCTTCGTCTTGGTTTCTATTAATTTTAATTGTTTTAGTTCAAAATGAAAATATTGCCCTTTATTGTCTTTTTAAAAGGGATTTTTGCCTATTTGCGCAACCAACAGATTCAGAGCAACCACAGCATTTTTCAGAGTTAGGTTTCCGGCCACCTGGCAGATACGCTTTAGCTCTGTTTTAATCCTGGCTTCAGCTGCTAAATTCAGCACCATATTAGCGAGCTGGTTTCAAACATTAAACCTCTGTACCTTCATGTTGGGCAGTTAATGCACAGTAACATGTCTGAGCTCCCTGCAGCTGCTGGAAAAGGTTGATGAGAACAGTGAGCATGCCTGAAAAGATCACAGTGTTAAATGTAAAACTGTGAGCTGCAGAGTCAGGTTCTTGAATGTAGATTAAATACCCTTTACAAGTAGTGATGTGATTCATTGAAAGTGGTGAGAAGTCAAAAGAGTGCAGTCATCTGCTAAGGTCAGTGGACTTTCTTTTAAAAAAAAAACTTAATTTGGATCCATACCTAAATTGAACAGCTCTGATCATGGCCATGCTCTTTTGGCCTTTTTACATAATCCTGTCCACAAACAGAGACCCTGACAGACAGGCAAACAGACAAGCAGTGAAAGTAAATAATACTTTGGTAATCCCCAAAGTGAAGTTATAATATTGCAGTATTAAAGCTGCAGTCGGCAGGTTTTCAAAATTACGAGTCTAAAGTCGGAAAATTCGAACTGATACAACTTTCAGGTCCCTCCCCCAACCTCTACCAAGCTCCGAATCGCCCCCCAAACCCCTCCCCCCCTTTGGACGAGGTTGTGCACGTGAGTTCACACCAGTGTGAGCGCACACAAGCTGGGGGCAGACTCACGCTCAGCAGCGTGTGCACAAGCTGTGATTGACAGGTAGGATTCCTCCACCCTAACTTGATTGGTTAAAAACAGCCGGGAGCGCTCGGTTTTTCACGCACTGAGCCAGTTTTCTTTATTAGTTTGTATCCAATTATTTGATGCTGCTGCCCCATCAGCTGACTGTAAGGGAAACCACTCTCCCCATTTCTCCTTAAATCCACAGCCTCCTCACTTGTCTCTCTCGTGTTCAAAATCAGGTGAGTCAACTCATTTCAGTATTTCTGCAGATGACAGCACTCTGAGTTGTACTGGAAGTCTGAGGTGTCCATGCAAACAGAAATGGTGAGAATAAACACCTGGAATGCTCCATATTTGGTTATCATCCTTTAAAAGCACACCTGTTCAGCTACACAAACTGGGGTCTTTCTGGTGGACAATAATCTAGGCAGTTTTGGAGATATCCACCTGTATGTCCTCAAAGAAATTAAAGAACAAATCCTGAGTGTGCTGCCTGATTTGTCAAAATGACAGTGGATTCAGTGAAGCAAGCATATGATGACATTTTCAGTCCTAATCCCAAAATGGAAAGCAAACTGCAGCAGGTCCAGCAAAACTCAGTGAAAGTCACTATTAATATCTATTTCTGTATCAAATGTATTCATCAAATCAAATTAAAAAGCAAATTGCTATTCATACCATTAAAGGATTTGCTGCCTCATACCACAACACAGATGCTTTTTAAATGCTTCACTTTTTGTATAATATCTCGTTTTGATGAAAGCTATGTATGCAGGACTCCATAGATAGTAGTCTGATAAAAGTCCAAATTGAATTGATTTGATAATGCTGAAAGTATACCATGTGAGTCATGTAACTGCAACGTAATCATGTTAAACCTTGCATTCAGCTTTACATGTTCTCTAAATATTTACTGAAGACTATGGATAAGAGCAATGCACCTTAGTCTGTTTAATGTAAGGACAGTAAAATCAATATCTGGCAGTTGGTTGAAACAAATCATACAGAAGGTTAAACGTACATATGTTCAACTGAGGAAGGACGGAAAGTCAATATGAAGTTCCATGAAGTAATATGACATGACTTGTGTCGGATAAACTCATTCCAAAGGCCTGCTTGTTCCAAAATAATTATCTGACAATTTTCATTGATGGTTTTAATGTCTGTTTGAAGGAAATTAAATTCTTTCGAAGATGAAAAGTAAATTCAGGAAAACTTAGGAATGTTTCTGTTTGTCTAATGGTAATGGTAAAAAAAACAAACATCAGAAATATTTTATTTACCCTGGTTGGTACTTGAATAAAAAAAGCCTCAAACATTTTATCCCAGTACTTTGCCAGCAAGTATGCTTAGAAAATTAAACTCCCACCCCCTCCAAGACGCACTCACTGCACTGCAGAGCTCCTTCATGACAGGTTGCTCCACCCAAAGTGTGTGACAGAGAGGTTTTGCAGGTCACTGCTTCCTGCAGCTGTCAGACTGTACAATGAACATTGCACCCCATGCTTCCAGTGACAGGCAACATAAACTGCAATTTTTCTAGTTCACTGTGCACTTTACACACTTGTACATGTGTATAGTCATGTGAATATACATCAGTAGTGTATTCTTTACTCTTTTGCTGGTGTATTATTTTGGAATTTCCCCTTGTGAGACAAATAAAGGTTTATCTTACCTTACCAATATATATACATATCTATATATATATATATATATTTTTGTTTTTGTTTTTGTTTTTATTTTTATTTTTTATTTTTATTTTTATTTTCTATTTGAAAGCCTGAGATAATTAATTTTTTGTGTGAAGCTCATTTCTATATGTGCATGTAGATTTAACATCTCTTGTTTTTTCATTTCCACATATCTGTGTGGACTGAAGAGGGCTTTCTGTGGGCCAAAAAAAAAAAACAGAAGAAGGATAGAACAAACTATAAAAGCAATCAATACAAACGGATGACACTGCATGGCACCACTACGTTTAAACAGCCAGTTCTCCTTGATAATTGGCTGGAAGGGGACTGCCCCCGTGAACACCCCTACCACCCACCTCTTCCCATAAAGACCACCAATCAGCTGAGTTATAGCTTCATGAGAGAGACCTACCTACATTATAACTAACCATCAACTCTACTGCAGATAGAATGAAGGGTTAGTAGTGGCCTCTAGTGGATCATTACATCTCTGTCAACATCTCCTCCATTTGATACTATTGAAGTTTCCGCCAAAAATGTTGTAAATTTGATTTTTTAGCATATGATTGCATTGAATTGAATAGGATTTGATTCCCATGACTCACACTACATGAACAATCTTACAGTCAAATCTAAAATCTTCACATTTAACCATTTTCATTACTGCAAGTGTTCAGTATGCAAAGAAAACATTTTATCCCACTGAACATCAGAGTCCAATCGTTACCTTCATTCTGAGAACTGATAGTTTTTCATGTACTCAAATGTGTTGGACACCACTTTGCCCCCTCTAAATTTAAGTTTCAATTTCTTTGGGTTTTGGGATTTTTAAAGTGTTCTGTTTTAAAACTATTTGATCTGATGAGAGGCTATGTTTTATTTCATTTTTGTCACACACAGTTTGGTCCCTAATACTTGTGACAAATGGAAAATGCAGCTCTTTTCCAAGCGTGTCATCTGCATTACCTCAACAATACCAGGCTTGAGTCAGTATTGAGTTTCAAACTGGCCATAACAACAAAACCAACCTCAGGCCACTTTATCACTGCCTTGAATCCCCCCTCCATTTGTATTGTGCTCATTCTTAGGACTAGATAAACACTCCATGTGCTTACAGAAACAGGTGTCGGGCTTCAGGAGGACACACACACACACACACACACACACACACACACACACACACACACACACACACACACACACACACACACACACACACATATACACTCACAGTTAATTATTTATCCACTCAATGAAATACTGACATACACACCATCCTGCCAACAGTGTTACTTTAGAAAATGCTCTAGAGCAGTTATTATGATAGGTGCTGATGGATGAAGACTTGTATGGAAAAATATGGGGAAAATAATACTATAAATAGATGAAATGGAGTTACTGATAGTGTAGTTCAACTTATACCACAATGTTACATGGGCTTCTGTTGGAAAGAACAAGTTACATTCTTGAATAAGGTTGATTTTTGTATGCTATAATTGTCCAACAAGGATATGAATTTATACAAACACGTTTGGGGGGAAAAAATGTACATGTATCTGATATTTACATCTCAATGATTGGAAAATAACAAGAAAGTCCATAGAAAGTCTTTGCTTTTAGATTATTTGCTTATTGTTAAACGATATCGTGGGATTTTGCTTTTCCGGTTTATTTCTGTATTTTAACACGTGTGTTTGCTCGACTGCCAAACTGTGTTTGTGATTCTCAAGATTTTCCCTCAAATTAGAACCGCTTATTTTAGATATTGCTCTAATAATAGTCCCCAGTGATAATTTTCCACTGTTTCTGCGATGGAAGCAGCGAGTGTGGACGGATCCATTTTGTGCATAGGGGTTCGTAGTGTATTACCCAAAAACTAAAACCTGGACGCTACAACAGAACGCGATTTTAGTTCTGGGTACGTTCATTTTAATGGACATTCACACTTCTATATGATACCAACTGTGGGCAGGACTTCAGCAGGCACATGGAGTAGATTCAATCGTCTTCAAAGAAAAGGGAAACCCCGTTGGTGGTAATTTGGTAGAGTCAGATGAAAACCGAGTTCTGTGCCACATCTTCCACTAAATGATAAAGCTACTTGAGCCAGGACGTACGGATCTAAAAACCTAGCTTAAGTAAAAAGTGATACCTTACCCCTATAAACGCCGTTTATTATTGTTTTTTCTTTCTTTAAATTAAAGCATCTGACTCATTCAGGCATCTTGTTGTTTTTTTTGTTTTTTCCCCGTGTTGCAGTTTCATCAGTTTTGAGGCACGGCAGTTAAGTTAACGGGCAAGTTAGGCTGCCGGGGACGCCTTAAAGTGTGAGAGTAGGGGACTTTTTCAGCCCGAAGACCCACAAACGACTCCCGAAAGAGGTAAGTTTGTATGAGCTTATTCTAACATAGTGTAGGACTGTGAAGTCCGCTGTGTCTCAGTGGGTTATCCTGGACTGGCGAGGCAGTTTCTCCGAGACAGACAGGAGGGTGTTAGACGGACTACACCCATTCCAGACATCGCACCTACACTGGAAAGTATATTTAAACAGTTTAAAAATATTTGTCAGTTTTTCGCAGGCTCAAAATACATTTTTAGGTGACAGTAGTTTTTCCAAAAGCAGGACAGATACTTTACACAAAGCCTGGGCACATGTAATAATGTGATAACACTGTAAATGTGCAGCTTTTGAAGAAAAAAGGGGGTGTGGGCAATATAATTGCCCCAATATCTTTAATAATTTCTTCAATAGACTGTATACCACAATGTGGTCAATGTAGATATTTACAAGCACTTGTGATGATAAAAAGGTAACAATTTAGAAGCATTTCTTGTGCTCCTGTCAAAGTCTTTATTTGACTAATATAATCAGCAATAACTAATAATGATAAGACTTTTACCTTTGAGAATAATTGTACAGTATGTTAGGGTGTAAAATTAAAAAGACCAACACCACTATATAGGTGGTATTCATCCAATAATTCTGACAAACTCATTGTTAAAGAAGACTGTCTGCACACAAAAGTGAAATAAGTATGGTAAAAGTTTGTCTACATGTAAAAGACATCGCGGATCACCTTAAACAGAGTGAAAATGTAGCCTCTTTCAGCTTAAAACAGCATTTGAAGCCAACTGCGAACATTTTAACACAAACACACACATTTTTTTTCTTGTTTTTCTAGAGTCTTAAAATATCTCCTGCCCTGTACGTGCCCCAGATTGATAGTTACACTGCCTCCCTCTCATAAGCCTTAGCACTACTATCCTGTTGCCTTGACTACTAGTGTGTCAGGGGACTTCATCCTGATCCGCCGTGTGATTTTCTCTGACATGAGTTCATGCCACGAAGCAGCTTTTTCATTTCTCGTTTTCTTGCTTATACGCTTGGACTGACTCCTCATCCACCTGATGCAGTCTTTTGCCCGAGGTGAACAACACTTCGGGCTCCAGCGCTGCTCTGCTCGTCCACTGAGCCCGCTGCTAAAATGGAAAAATGTCCACTGGATTGCATGTTTGAAACGGAAAAAGAGACGCCGCAAAGAGAGGATGGCAAAAAGCACTTTTCTGTTCGTGATTATGCAAAATTGATGATAGGAAAATAGTTGATGTAATGACTCTTACATTTTAAAATAGGGGCAGGGTTCACTTCCTCATGATTATTTTTGTGGTTATTATTATTCTCTTCATCAATCAGTTACTCTTTAAGTCTAAAACGGTCCAGCTGAGACCCCAGAGTACATTGTCAAGCATAATATTTTATCTAACAGTTGAATCTAAAAAAACCTGATGTTTGACAATGTGTACAATGTAAATTAAAATTCAAGTCATTTAAGCTCTGCGATGGAAAGTAGTTCAGACACAACACATCAGGTGTCAAAAATTTGAAATATAATTGTTGATTTTTTTCTATTCGATATGTTTGGTTTGAATTTGTCATCAGCTATGCATTTCACAAAGGTTTGGAACAGACTGAAACAGAGAAGTTCAGCTAAAAAAAGGAACTTAGCGCTAAAAAGCCCCAAATATCTTTGTGGAACAGGTCACAGCTAATTAGGTTAATTGCCAACAGGTCAATAGCATGACGGGGTATGAAAAGAGCATCTGAGAGAACCAGAAAAGTTCTCTCTTGAGCTTAGCTCGTTTAAAATGGACTGAGGTGAACTCCAAAACTGTCCTGTGGTCTGACGAATCCAACTTTGCAATTATTTTTGGGAAATGATGGATGCTGTGCTCCTCCAAACTAAAGAGGGGAGGGACCATCCTGCTATCAGAACACAGCTCAAAAGCCTGCTTTAACTGTGAGGGTACGGAGGGCATTTAGCTCATGTGGCCTGGTTAACGTGCACAGCTGAGAAGATACCACGAATGTTAAATGTCACAGGTTTTGGAGCAAGGTATGCTGCCATTCCGCGCGTACTTATTTGAGCGAGACGTTGCCAAACCACATTCCGTCTGTATTACATTAAAAATAGATAAATAAACAAATAAAAACCACAGCTCTGTGCAATAATAAAGCTCTACGCACAGGACTGGCCTTCCCGTTGTCCAGAAATAAAGCATCATGGAACAAGAAATGTGACAAAGTAGACCGAGAAACTTTGAAGGGAGCTGAAATCCTACGTAAAGACAGAATATGAGACGTTAAACTTTCGAAACTACACATACTTGTCTCCTCGTTCCCAAACACATAGAGAGTGCCGGCAAAAGAAGAGATGTTTCATGCTTGAGAGTATCTAAATATAATCACCCTTTATCTCTCCTTTTTCTTACAGCCTTCAACACTTCTCCTCTGCTGTGCATGATGTAATGAGCATCTGGGGAAAAAAATAGAATTTCTCTTTGTTGTGAGACAGCTTCACACAGGAAATGAGGTGGGAATGGCAAACAGCAATGAAACTGGTCAGCGGTTTACAGGAACCCCTCTGTCGCCTTGGGGAAGGGGGACACATGCTGCCCCGATGCTTGCAACAGTCTCATTAGGCAGGGAACCCACTGGAAATAGTTGACCAAACAGACCCGGGGATGGCTGTGGGGGTTGGGGACAAGTAGAGAGACTGTTGCTGTGTAATCGAGGGGGAATTGCAAACACTGAATGTTGGAAAGGCAATCTCGATGGGATGCTGTGTATCGAGCAGCGCTCACAGACTGCGTTCAGCTTGTGGACTTAATCCAGCCTCTAACACAGGGGAAGCGGGATTTTGTCTGAGAAGGAGGTCATCGGGACGTTGATATTATGCTGCAAAATGCAAAAAAAAAAAAAAAGAAAAAGACAACAGAACTGTATGCATGATTAGGAAACATTTATATTTGTAAGCACAAAATGCACAGCCGCTGCAAATGTGTGCTGAGGGAAAAAAAACAGGCCCTGCAGGAGGTTTAAAAAAAAAAAAAAGAGCTTGGATCCGCAGGAATCACTTCAGCGGTCCTGCAACATTATTTTTTAAGTGGTTAGAATAACAATTACAAAGCAGCTGTTAACAACTCGGACCTCATTAGGTGTCCAAAGAACAAATGGCTCTCTCCTTATAAAGTTCACACATGCAACAGGTCTCTAAAAACTAGTGTTATACTACAGCTTCATGTCAGTATGTTTTGGTTTATTGAGGCCTCATTGATAGAATCTCGACTCGACTGTTTCAATGTCTTTTGCTCGAATTCTGAGCCCCTCCCCCAGGAGCTTCAGTTTTAATTTAGCCCTCTTGAATCAGGGCGGACTTTTCATTTTCCCAGCTTGGACTCTGCAGGGTTTCATGTGGCTTTGTGTGTTGGAGAGGATAAAATAGCAACGCCCTTATTTATGTCTGTTCCTGCTCAGCCTGCACACTGAGCTGTCCTGGAAAAGTCCACGCGACCCAGAGCTGAGGAGCTGCCGCCACTTCCTCATCCTGTTGTATGTTAAAGAGGAAGCACTACGGTCAGGCCTGTGAGGCAGCCTGTTATTTATGCTGTCGTCCAGATAACACAAAAGAAACGGACACGATGTGCCCCGAGATGGAGTCGAGGTCAGCACTGCTCCTCGATTTTGGATGAGCCACCACAAACATATTGTGGGGCTGAGTGGCCATCAATCTGAACTGTGTCCAAATATAGTACATAGTTTATTGCTCAGTGCTTATTATAAAGGCTTTCACATGCATTAGATGTTTTTTTTTTTCGTTTTTTTTTAGACTTTTGTGAGCCTTCCTGTATGATGCCTGTATGTTGATAGCTTTTGCGTGACTTCTGGTCATATAACTTTTGATCAAACAGATCATTACACTTTGAGTATTTTTTACTCTCCGGGTTGAAAATGAAGTCTGAATCAATAAGTGACAACTCAGAACTATGATAGGAATTTTTTTTGGGATAGCAATAAACGCTTGTAATAAGAATGATGTCCAAACTGGAAGAAGAGGTTGATCATATTGATGTGCTTTGCATCTGCGTGTATCTATTTCTTTTCCATTCATTAGCTTGGGCGGCTTTGTGA
Source organism: Odontesthes bonariensis (assembly GCF_027942865.1). NCBI lineage: Eukaryota > Metazoa > Chordata > Actinopteri > Atheriniformes > Atherinopsidae > Odontesthes > Odontesthes bonariensis. The sequence continues at coordinate 11,123,790 of NC_134529.1, forward strand.
AGAGCTCGTGTCACCGGCTATTTCTCAAACCCGTCTCTCTTGTCGCTGTGTGACTTTGATTCATAAAACTGCAGGAAATTACACTTGTGTGACAATTAAAAGAAATGAGGATGTCTGCGTGCAGAAAGGACCTCATCCAAATTGCTCTCATCTGTTCTTTGCCAGATAGAATCGTTGTGCTGGCAGCAACAGAGGAACGGAGGGCTCTGATACATCTCTCCCTCACACAAATTCATTAAAGCTAACACAGAGGAGTGAAGGTGTGATTCAGGACGGTTATTGTGTAATTGAACCTCTGGTATTAGCAAAGCGGCTTATGCAGTATAGCTGGAAATAGTTTTTCTTCTATGTGTCACACTTTCCCATTCTTTCTTCCTCCCTACCCCCACACATCTCTCTTTTCTGTCCCACCCACTCACACTTTACCAGATACATATAAAAGACGAGCTCAGGTTTTGGCAGGTTTCTTTTATCGACCCATTCTTGTTGCTTTTGTCTTTCAGGGAAACATGTTAAAACCTTTTCTTGTTTTGAAGTGTCTTATGAAATTCAAATGTTAGATGGATTATAGTAATAAAAAAAAAAAAAAAAAAAAAAAAGCCAGTAAGTTAGTGTCACCATTGACACTTCTTTTACTTGCTGCAGGTGTAATAGCCTTTGTGCTTGCTGAAACACAGCGGCGCCTGCTTTATTATGTACGAGAGTTCCAGTCTAATGATTATATTTGATTTGGATGTGTTGTGTTTATGCGTCCTCATATCCCCAATCATGAATACCCCTGCATACATGAATAAGCTGAATTTGTAGACTATAATGTAGCCTTGGGAACAGAATTTAGACAAACCAGAGCAGCCAGGGGTGAATAGGCCCAGGTGGCCAAATGCTTTAGTGTCCTTGTTTGCATTGGTATTTTTCATCATTTGTGTTTCTTTTTAATCAGTGAATAAATTCCAACTACTTAAAATCAGTTAGATGGTCTGTTTTCCCATGAAGGAGGGGATTGTTGTCGAGGTGAACGTCTGGTCCTCTCAGTAACAGCAGTCAGCATCAGCCTGACCTTTTAGAAAAGTGGCTTTATTAAGAATTACAATGCCCCAGGACACTTGTCCCTCCACCATGCAGGGCAGGGTCGATGAATTATCACTGTGCCAGAGAAGTAATACTGTATCCACGGAGACCACGGTGGCCTCCCACAACACATATACGTATTTACACACAGCTTGCAGATCATATCTGAGTGGTTGAATCTATTTTTTTCGCTTCCAGTGTGCAGAAACTGTCTGAAATATCCAGATATCCACTCCCCCACCCCAGCTCGGTTGTTTGAGAACAATCTACAGCACAAGTTTTATTACCAAATGCTGCTGAAAACTAAGAGGAATAATTGAAACCATGAATCATTTATGAAATTCACACAGTGATATTAATGAGGGTTGTTGGTCCCCTGTAGGAGCAGAGGAAGCCGAGCAGACGTTGACGTGGAGAGAGCAAAAGCGCAGGGAGAGGGGAGAAGTGAGAAGAGAAGGTAGAGACTCCAGCCCAGCTACCTGCCTGCCTGCCTGTGGAAGTGCTGCGTCATGGGGAAACAGAACAGCAAGCTGCGGCCCGAGGTCCTGAATGACCTGAGAGAAAACACAGATTTCACCGATCACGAGCTGCAGGAGTGGTACCGTGGTTTCCTGAAGGACTGCCCCACAGGCCACCTGACTGTGGAGGAGTTCAAGAAGATCTATGCCAACTTCTTCCCCTACGGAGACGCCTCAAAGTTTGCCGAGCACGTCTTCCGCACGTTTGACACCAACGGGGACGCCACCATTGATTTCAGAGAGTTCATCATAGCTCTGAGTGTGACATCTCGTGGCGGGCTGGAACAGAAGCTGCGCTGGGCCTTTAGCATGTACGACCTGGACGGGAATGGGTACATCAGCCGAGCAGAGATGCTGGAGATAGTTCAGGTAAGAAAACACCGTGGTTTATGACTCATTTCTTATATGTATATGCTCTGTACGTGTCATCTGAGGTATAAATGTGATCAGAGGACACTCTCACAGTAGTTCTGCTTTACATACAGACGCTAAATTGTAGGTTATAGGAAACAATGATGTGTGAGAAATGCAAATCTGCAACATACACTCGGTTCCCATTTTCTGTTCTAAAACCAGCAATTAAAAAGAAAATGTCATCAGGTTAGCACATTTTAGAACTCAAACCTCGACCTATTACATGTAAGAGCTGTAGAATAAGTAAATGATTACTTACTTCAGAGCTTGAGATACAGACCATTAGCCTAGAGCTTTTATGTATGAAATCCCATTTTAATTCATATTAAGTGAACAAATAAACAAGCACTTTGATGACTAAATACGTCCGTGTAATTAATCCATCTGGCTATTAGATAAATAATTAAGATAAATAAATACTGTAAATGGTTAGTATCTTTTGTGGTGTCATTTTAATGTGCTAAATCAAAGCAGCAGCACCAGAAACAGGCTGGGTCAGACAGCAGAGCTGATTCAGGCTTGCACCCACACTCGGAGCCACAGCTGCTGTGTCTGATTCAGTCAGACCCCCACACACCCTTGAGTTTAACAAACAGAAACAGAGAGCAGGGAACTAATTATGATATTAAAATGGATTATGTGTAGTTATAAATCAAAAGTATCCTTAACGAGTCAACAGTTGTTATTTTTAACAATAAAAACATAAACAATAAATCATTTAAAGCCGGTAAGTATATATGCTGCAGGTATATATATTTTATTCTATTCAAGTATATGTTTATTTATTATTAACTAAAATTGCATCCCATTGCATGGTATGTTCATTTAGTTGACGACAATGACAACAAAATGTAAAGAAAATTGTAAAAAGCAGACAGTTAGGCTATACTTTCATATTTCAGGGGTGATATCCACAAAAATATTTTCTTGTGACTTCCAACTTAAATGTGTGAAGTTGATATAAGACCAGATTCAAACAAATGCAGCTGGAACTTTGTTGGGAGTTCTTGTTTCATGCAGATGTTTGGATACAAATATCAGCATGATATCTTGGAATAATTTAAACTCTCGCTTTATTACTTTACTGTCAGAGGCTGTTTTTAGGCTGAGTCTGCTGGTGGGATTTCACAACATATTTCCATCCCCTATCGTGCAGGCAGGTTGTCCTTGCTGTTTTTTCTTATCGCTGCGACCGTATTTACTCTTCCAAAATGGGGAGCTCAGTGACTTGTGGCGCCATATCAATATTGGACAAAAACAACATTAAAGCACAAAAGTACCTTTTGTCTCTGCAGAATGCTCTCCTGTTTTCCCTCGAAACGTCCCCCTCTGCAGAAACCAATGCTTAATCTAAAATTTACAAGTAGACATGTCTCCAATAAGCCTGTTCGGGGCGACTGACTGCGAGTCGAACAGCGGGAGATTTAGTCGTCTGAGCTGCATCATTATCAGGTAGCAACAGAAAACAGGTCAGAGCGCCAAGACAATACATGGAAGAAATGTGCCAGATGATAGCAGTCATTTGTAATCTTTACTGCCGAAAGGCTTCACAGAGACAACCAAAAGATCAATAGGCACGTCACAGCAATCACCATTATCCTCCTTAACAGGCGATTTACAAGATGGTGTCATCAGTGATGAAGATGCCTGAGGATGAATCAACACCGGAGAAAAGGACAGATAAGATCTTCAGACAAATGGACATTGACAATGATGGTAAGACTGGCACGATGTTAGTGTTTCACATGGGTTTATGTTTAGTAGGTATGCTGGTTGTCCACGATGAACAGATGAAAGATGTCATTTTGACATAAACGGTCAAAATGATACGAGTCATAACAGTTCTTCACACTATCCACCATAGAATACTTGTTAGAGAGGTTAGCGAATAAGATGCAGGGGAAAATGGGATGTATATGTAAATGTGACACACAAGAATATTAAGTCTTTGTGTTTTGCATCAGTCTGCTGATCCTCCCTGATGCTGCCCGGTTTGGCATTTAGTGTGAGAAGGGGATGTTACACCCAGGAGACATGTCTTACTGCTCTGAATGCGTTTGACGTGTCACAGCTCAGATATTTAGAGCTACGCCCATGGCACACAGCAGTTTGTTTGGAAGCAGAAGGGCCAGAGAGGCTGAGGGTCGGACTGAGCCTCAGACTCAGGTTTTACAACATCACAGGTCCCGGGCAGACACCTGCAGCTGCAGAGGAGGGTAAATCCACCGAAGCTCAGCCTCTACAGACATGTGACAGAAAGCAGTTTCATGTTGTACCCTTTCATCAAATATTAGAGGGGTATTCATGGAAAAATAAAGCTAACCAGAGGAAAAGTTGTTGACGGTGCCTTGCACCCTAAGCACACATATGCACAGAGGCTTTGAGGTTAGAAATGATTCTGTTTTTAAAGAAAAAAATAGCTTCATGTTATCCTGGAATTCTTTAGTCTCTATCGATTAGGCTTCATTGTTTTGATTTAACTTCAAAACTGATAACAGAGATCAGTCACATAATTACATTTGTATTGCACAGCAGCATCACCTGCTGGCTGATGCAAGTTCACCTTTCAAGTCAATGCTTTTTAAAAGATGGAGCAGGTCCCGTTTCATCTGGGGCAGCAGTGATTTTATTCGTTACATGAGACCCAAAGAACATCAGAGGCTTTTTGTGGGTGGTTGTTGCATTAGTCACTTCCTGTTTGGCTGCCAATTATGGGGAATCTTTTTGATCTCTGCTCCACAGGTAGATTGTCTTTGGAGGAGTTCATTAAAGGTGCCAAGAGCGACCCGTCCATTGTTAGACTGCTGCAGTCGGATCAGGGCGCCTCTCGTCAGTTCTGAGGACACAGAAGCACGCTGCTCGACATCACCACCTGCCCCCCCTTTCATTTCAAACTCCATGTTTACATCGATGTACGCTCCTTTTCCAAGTGTTGCTCCTTCTCTTTCAACTTAATGTTTCCCAAGAGTGAAGTGCCATACAGTATATTTGTACTGACTGGATTATATGCTTATAAGTATTAAGACTCCTATCATGTTACACAAAGAGAAAACTAATTAAATAATTAAGAGAATTTGATTTGACTCAACGGTTGAACTGTGGCTTAGTTTTGTTCAGGAGCTTAAAAAGTTTGATATTGCATGTGCTTCGTGTTGTGTGTTTTCTTTTATTGTGAGTTCATGTGAATATGAAGGCTGCAATTGTTTTTATTCCTTTTTATTTTTGTAACAAAAATGTAATTTTGTTTCACACAATTGAAATAAAGTCGTGTAAGAAAAATCTACACAAGAAATCCCACAGTATCCCCTTGTCCTCACAGACATGACGCAAACCCACCAAGATTCTTTTCACCGTTTTAAAGAGGAAACACATGTTTAGTCACATCAAGTCCACGTCTTAAAATAGGTGCTTGAAGGCAGCTGAAGAGAGAAGAGGAAACAATGTTTGAAAAAGAATGAATGACGTGACATTCAGAATCTCCTCAGTCCTCTCCTCAGCTGGTGGCAGCTGTATAAATATGCAGCCTAATGTTCAGCAGGTTTGCGCACACGCTCCCCTCCCTCCTGTCTTTGCATGACGGAAAGATGATGTGAGAAACTGCAGGTGTCTCTCATGTGCCTTTTTCTGGAGTATTTCAGTAACTGGGCAACCAGTCCTCCCATTCGTCCACAGGAGAGGGGAGGCGGGATGCGCAGGACCAGACCAGATCCAACAATGCCGGCCTGGATCAGATCCTACCCTGTTAGGACTCATAACTCATCCTTATCAAAGTCCTCATCCAGGTCTACGTCGCTGAGGTCGTATTCCTCCTCCACAGGAAGCTGAGGGTGACATGGAGAAGAATGAGGACATGATGTTAGCAAAGATGGAGCCTGTTTATAGGTTGACCCTCCTAGGGCCACCCTACAAGTCTGACTATATTGGGATCTTAACAATTTAGCAGCGGTTCCTCAGTCAGTTTTTCAGTGTGAACCCATTTTTAATAACCAGCTTATGAAGCAGTGTGAAAACAGAAGTTGACTTTGAGCACACACTGCAATGTCCCCACTCACCTGTCCATCTTTGCCATCCCAGGGTTCAGCAGTGTTAATCTTGGGCATGACATTTCCTCCCAGCGTGGCAGTAGAGCCGCGGCCCACAGAAAGCTCCCTGAAAACATCAGCCACATTGAGTTCCACCATTCAACCTATTTTTGCATCGATTCTTCTTGTATTGCTCGAAAAAAATCTGGCAAACTGCGCCCCCTACCTGAGGAACTCATGAATACCAGTCTCACTGAAGGAGCCCCTCATGAGAGCAAATTTCATCTTGCGCGTGTTGATGGCAGCCATGGCAGGATACCCAAAGCCGCCGATACCCAGAGCAGCCTCCAGCTCCATCTGAACCCCTGCCTCAGTCCACAGCCAGCTGACAAGAGGAAGAGCAGACCATTAGCGAGCTCCAATTTTGATTCCAGCACTGTAATAATCCTCGACTTTGCTTGAGTCCTTACCCCCACATCTTCTTCTTGTACTTGTCAGCCATCTTTGTCATCACTTCCAAGTAACCATTTCTTCCAGCTGCACCTGTTGAGAAACAGAGTTCGCAAATGATGAGCAAAGGTACTGTTACCTTGAGTGTGAGTGTAAAGTACCCCCCCCTCTCTCTTTTTGATACATGAAACTTTTCTCAGATTCTACATCTCAGGTCAAAAAACTGTTTGTTATAAAGCACAAAACTAATCGGTTTAAAACTGACAGGAGGTCAACATTTCACACAGTCAGATGCGTTTCTGCTTCTTCTCACCTGTATCCAAGATATGTGGCAAGACACCGATTATGCAAAGCTGACTGTCCTCGCAGGTCTTCTTCAGGACGTCTTCACCGAGGATCTGATGAAAAACAGTTTAACACTTTATTTTAAAACACTTTATATTAATTCACGGCCCCTTATTGTATACAAAGATGGTCAAAGGATGAACTTAGGAGAAAAGATTGGGCAGGGTAGCAGTTTTTTTTGTTGTAACACGTATTTAATCATTACTAAATATACATTAGAATATGTTAATTATACCGTTATTGCCAGATGTTACATCAGCACGATGTGCATTCATACGTGACCGATACTGACCTCCAGCACCTCAGGGGGAGGAGCGTTGTCAGAGAACAGATCCAAAGCCTTCTCAATGATGTCTCCACGGGAGCGACCTCCTTGGTAGTCCTCAGGCTCCTCGCCTTTGCGGAAAATCTTGATGGTGGGAAATCCACGGATCTAGACACACAAACGCATTCCTCGAATTTCAGTTGTAGCAGACTGATGTGGAGCAAGAAATGAAGATGCATTTTTGACTTTAAGTTGTACTTAATCAGGCAAACTCATCCCTATTTTTCTAATGCGACCCAAAAACCGTAGCCCCTCTCACCACATCACCTACAAGCTGGCAGTGATGTGCCTCTGCTGCTCACTGTGTTCTGTGTGTAAGAGGAATAAGGGTTGAAGCTGATGTGCTGCTGATAAGGCCCGAGTCGGCAAGAGAGATAGTCACTAAGGCAAAATCAGTCAGTGTGTTTAGGAGAGCTGGCAATGCCGAGCTCGTCACTCTATACAATGGTGCCGTCTTAGCTCGGCTGATGCCAGCTTGTCGTGTACGAGCACACGCTGATGCAATACTGATCTTCTTCTATTTTTTTTTGTGCCAATAAAGCACAACCACTGTGTGAAAAGGCCTCCGGAGCTGTGTTTATAGTCTGAACTAATGTGTTATACGGTAACGCGTGACAAGATAACAAACTAAATGTTGAAGTTAAGTTACAGCTTTGGTCAACACCTCCAGTGGCTTTGATGAAAGCACAAATTAAAATCATGTCTCCAGTACATCGCTGGGAACTGCCGATTGATGGCAATTTAAGGTAATGAAAATACTGTAAATATAGTGTACATTTTAAGGGTGGGAATCTCTCAGCACCTTTCAATTCGACTATGATGAGGGAGCTACGATGTGAATAAAATACTATTAGAGATGCATTTTTTTTTTAGGATTATTTATTTCTTCCTTCACTGTGTGACTACTTTTAAAGCAAAGTATTTTTAATGATAAAAACGTTCTTTGATGCTGGAAATAGACAGAAACTAAATATACAGCTAATTTTGCTATAAAGTAGCTGTATATTTTTTACATTTTGTTGTCAGATTTTTTTTTTTTCTTTTTTTTTTTTAAATACACTTTTTTCAAGTTCCTTCATAACAAGCACAAAAGTTTCAAATCATTTGTGTGTTTTTACTCACCCCATAGCGGCTGGACACGCCCTGGTGTACAGTAGCATCCACAGCCCCGAGGTGGACTTTGCCCTTCGTCTGCTCCTTGACAGCCGTGGCTGCAGCTGCCCACTCAGGCTCCAGGCTGTGGAGAAGGAAGAAAATGTCCCATCATACTTTCAAAATGTCTATAATACAGCTGCTGTTAAGAAAGCCCAACAAGTGTTATTAAATAGTCCTACGCTGCAAATATATGTTCAGCAAGAGAAATCTCAGAGACAGAAATAACCATCTCTTTTGCACCTGCCCCAATTAAAGTGCATAGTTTCCAACAATGAGTTGGTCTTACTGTTCCCAACCCCGCTGGGGAAGCTACCAAACTCACTTCTTGCAGTGTCCACACCAGGGAGCGAAGAACTCCACCAACCACACTTCCCCACTGTCCAGCACCATCTTATCAAAGTTGTCATCTGTGAGCTCAACCACATCCTTCTTGCTGCCACCACTGCTGCCACCTCCGCTCTGCAAGGGGCAGTTATGTGTTATTTAAAGCACTAACTAATTATTTTATCCTTCTAATTTGACATAATTAGAAAATAAGAACTGCTGCGCAGTGTCACTGCTTCCTGTACCTGCTTGCTGTAGCTGGAGCCACCGCTCAGCCTCTCTTTCACCAGAGTGCGCAAAGCATTCATTGCTCCATCCACGATGGCCTGACTACTGCGTCCCCCTGAGGTGTGAAGGACAAAGTTTTAGTTACTATGACTAACAATTACTCATCGTTCAGTGAATGCCCAAAGAAAAGTTCCTCTTGATCACTTCTATCTAGGTTTCCAAAACACAACCAAGCAATTTTGAAATAAAAAATGAAGTGCACATGTTTTCTCTCCAACATCTCATTACAATAGTCTTTCTATTCAACGTTAACTGAGAATTGCACTACACTAAAAACTTCACATTTAAAAGTCTGAATGGTTCTCATCTGTACCTTGGAACTCCTGTGGATTGTTCTTGTTAGCTCCAAAGATCTTGATGGTGGGAAAACCCCGGACGCCATACTGGCCTCCCAGCGACTTGTGCTGGTCTGCATCAACGGCACCAACCTTGACGACACCCTGAAAAAAAAAAAAAAAACAAAAAACAAAAAAAAAACAAAAAAAAAAACAACACAAACAGCTTTCAGTTTGCCATCTTGGCATTCCAATTTCAAATCAGTGCATCAGGCTGTTGTTTTGACTGCTGACAAAAGAAGACTTAGCAGCCTGAATGTCAACAAACAAGCACGCGAGATGCCGTTCTTTCATTTGCAGAATTTGTCCACAAAAACAGTCGCGTTTAGGCGAATATTTCCTGCTGTAACTATGTGCTTTGTTTAACATCCGATTGTGGCGAATAATACTGTTGATCTACAAACTTATGAACATTTTCAGGAGGATTAAAGCTGGCACTTGAGCTTGATAATCATGTCCTAGCTTCAGTCTTTGTTTTAAACTGTAACAATCATTCAACTCCCTCCTTTTCCTTGGTTGCGATACTGTTGTCTTTAGAAGGCAGATTAGATTAAATATTCCTTCAAAAAATAACCGAACACACCCACACAACATGTAGTCTAACAAAAAAGTAATCACTCTTGATCAATTCACAGAGACTACTACTTTGTTGTTTTGGCTGTACATTTCACGTGACTTTATAGCACTTTGGTCAGCTGTTGTCATTTTCAAATGTACAATATAAATAAATTGGACCTTTGCGCCTTCATAATACATGCCTGCAAACCATAAAACTGAATAAAAGACACAGATGCTACTACATAGCTACTACAACTGCACAAAAGTCACACTGGAGGAGAGGCCAGACAAGAGCAGACGCTCCAAGTTTGACAGTGAACCATGTTATAGCGATGAACCACTTAAATACTTGTACTTATAAATGTGCTCTTCTACATTACTGTTTAAAAGAGGGTAAAACAAATGTCTCTTGTGTACATACATCATCTTTTCTTGGCTGTCAACTTGCACCAACTACAAACCCGTATGGACTTCCACATAGAAAAAACAAAATACATCTTAATTTCTCAAAGGGTCAGTGTAACGCATGACTACAATAAGTTTATAACACTGTGACAGCTTGAAATGTTCTGGGGTTGATTGCATTGTAAACTGAGCACAGGAACCGTGCTGTGAAAAATCTGACATTTTGGCAGCCGTTGCTTCCGAGATGACCGTTGATGTTCTGTTTACCTTGAGGGCCGTGGCAGCCTTCTTCCATTCTGGAACAAGACTTTTACAGTGTCCACACCTGAGAGATACACAGAGGAATGAATGATGAATCCGATTCATACCGATGTAAAGAGATAAAGGACATAAACCCTCATGGACTCAAAATTTATTTGAATTTTCAAGCTCTAAAGAGAGATGGTAGACAGTTTGATGGCAACACTATGTTAGCTTTAAAACTAAATGACTCCAAATCATATCAGCTAGTTGTATCTAAGGCATGTCGACTATGAGTATCCATCTATATTAAAACTTATTTTCAACTGTTTAATATCTCTGTTTAGATCTTAACTTCAAGTTTACAAGTTTCATTAGAGGGAAGAACTTAAAAAAGGTAACTGAACCATAACTTGGTTTCAAACTGAGCAGTTATACTCACCAGGGTGCATAAAACTCAACCAGCCACAGGCTGTCACTCTGGATCACCTCCCTGTTGAAGTTGGAAGGTGTGAGCTCAATAACATCATCACTGGATGAGTATAAGGCCTGAACACACAGGACCAGTGAGCAGCCCAGCACTCCTGAAAGGCAAAATGAAGACAAAAGCTGTCCCTCAGCAAACTCTGCCAAATACGTTCAATGCATTCTTAACAACAACAAAAGAAACCAGCTGCTGAACACCGTACACCTACTTTTATAGAGCATATATATTAATTCATGAACAAATGGGTACAACCCTTCGTTTATTAATTCATTGATCCTACGATAACGGAGGCCTGTTCTTGCAAAACTTAGCCCCAGAAGCTAACAATAGTAGCTAAAACCCATTCACATGCATAAACTATTAATATATCTCTAAGAATTATATTTCATAAAGGTAGAAAGGCACTTTTTGCTGTCACTCACCAAGTAAAAGCGGTCTCATGATTCTCACTTCGCTCAGCTTGCCTCCTCAGTTGAAACAACACACACAGACGACTGCCGCGGCTCTTTCTCACTCAGAAGTACATAGAAAAAAATCTCACCGTGGCCTACGCTGATTGGTCCACTAGTGGAGATGCCGAGCTTCAACCAATCAGTACGCGCCGTGTAGTTAAACGGACTGGTACACTGAGGAAAGGAGGAAAGGGGCTGGAGGAGAAAGGAAGAAACGCACGTAATGGCACCAACAGGATAAGATATGACAAGGATGACTCACTCTTACGGTGTAATGATGTGATGCTTTTGGGTGTGCGTAGAGCTGTCTATATGTGAAATCGGCTTGTAACCCAAGATGTCCTATTTTTCATTGATGGAAGATGTGCCGTGAAAAGTTAAGCTGTTTCTTTAAAGACTGTGAAAATCACATTTCAGAAAACACGACAATGTTTTTAAATACAACAAAATGGTAAACAAGGCATCATTAACATTTCACAAAACACAAGACAAAGGCAAAGTTTTCAGCGAAAGGGAGAGTAACAACAAAACAGAACACAGATTCAGAAAACTTCACAAAAACTAGCAATAGAATGAAAATACATAAAAAAGTGGATTTTGAAAGATTTGTTTTCTGTTTTGTTCTCAGCCAATTTTGTCTATTGGTGTTATGTTTTAGTCCTCTGAGCCACCTTAAATTTGACATATGACTTAAAATGAGGATTGCATGGTGTGTGGTGGTTAGCACCGTCACCTCACAACAAGAGGGTTTGGTTGACATCCTTTCTGTGTGGAATTTGCATGTTCTCCTTGTGTATGGATGTAATCCAGCTTCCTCCCACTGTCTAAAAAACATGTTGGGAAGTGTGTGGTTGTTTGTCTCTATGTGGCCCTGTGATGGACTGGTGATGATTTGATCTATATTAAACTATTGTTTTATTTCCATAGTATATTTAATATATGTATCAGTTTAATTTGCATTCTGTACTACATCAAACTAAGTGAACCAAAAAAAATAAAAAATCAGCTTTCTAAGATGAAATTAAAGTTTTGCTTTAGTTTTTTTTAAGTTAGGTTAAATCACAAGTCCTTTTAATCTTAAATCATCATCATTTTTTTCAAATGTTTACTTTGATCCTGCTAGGCCGATTCTTTCATTGGATGCCCAAGAACAAACCGGAGAAATCTTCAGTTCACAGACAAAGTATTTATTTTGGTCACAGGTAAAGTTTGGCAGCGCTGGACTCGGAGTGCCCCCTCGCAGGGCCTCCGTCAGAACGAGCCCTGATCTCTGGAAATAGTTCATAATTATCTTCTTCACATTTATCTAGAGGTTGGACTTACATGCAACCGAGTATAATTGGCCAGTTACTAGTGAAGTCTTGGACTGCATTGTGAGGATGTAGTCTGTAGGTGGAGACAAAGTACAAGACATGCAGGCCCAGTGGAGCGACTGCAGGAGTGTTCAGATAAGCTACTGAAAGTACAAATTGTAACAAATCTTCCTCTGAATATCTATATTTTGAAAGGATATTCTGATAAATAGTTGGTAACACTTTATGATATGACATAATGGATTCCTATTGTACAAATCAAGGGATTTGGACTTTTTGTTTATTAGTTCACACTTTACAGATCATCAGTAAAGGTAGCTCACTTCATAATTGACTGATGTGATCAAGGTGGCTGGACTTCAGTAACATATATTTGAATATATGTATTTATATGCATGTATGTCATAACATTTTGCGTTAAGAAAAACACATAGAAGTTTATTAATCTATGTATTTATGTTTGTCATGGAAAGTTTGGATCTGATGACCAGTTTGCAGAGCCAAGACATAGGTCTGAAAAGATTTTTTCATGTAACTGAAATTCTGCTCATTTTTATCTCATAACCTATAAAGTTGCAAATAAACATCTTAAATAAATCACATACTGTATATGCATTGTGACCTGATAGTGAGCAATAGTCGCTGGATGGCATATCTTACATTGTTACATGCAATTAATTATGATGAGTCATTCTTTTAGGTAGTCATTCTTGGTGATTGGTGCCCTTATAAGTTATTCTGAAAAAAAAAAAAAAACTATAAAGTAATTACCATACGTCAATTCACTTTGTAGTAGTTTTTACAATTAGTAGGCTATCTGTAATCGCCCTGAGATTAAGTTTTGGTGTGTGTGGTCAGTTACATGATAATGGTGATGCCACTTCTAAATGATGGAGGATTATTGTTTAAAAATGACAATAATAGTTATTAAGAATTGTGTTTGTTGCGGGTGATTATAGTTGACTAGTGGTAACCCCTTACAGCCACTACGGATACACGAACGCAATCCATTTCCATACTTTTCTATAGCCCATATTTAACAGTTCCTTTCATCATACCAATTCTCGGCTGCTCCGTCTGGCCGCACTGCGCTACATCCACAGACTGAAGACGCAACAGACTACCACAGACGCACCGAGCCGACGTCCCAACCGGAAAACAAGGCGCAAAGTCTTGAAAATAAAGTACATGCTGACCGTGATCATACTTGGGTAATGATGGACAGTAAGAATGTTCCTGGTTTGAATCCAGGTTGGGGGCTTTCTTGTTTCCCCCCATATACTCGAATTCATTCTTTTTTCTCTCTATTTTCAAAATATAACACTCTCTGGATGATACTGCAGCATTTTGTAAAACCTGGTCCTGGGCCCTCCCGCTGGGTGCACGTTTCCCTGTTCCGACACACCGGATTCAGGTCACCTTATCACAATTTCAAGCTCTGTCAACGCTTTATAAACAAATATTCATTTGACACAGGTGTTTTGGAAACATGCATCACAAAATACAGTGCACGAGGGGCCATGATTGGGAAACACTGGCCAACTGAATGAACCTGTTGCTGTTGAAACTGTCAATACAACAGTTCCTTGATAACAGTTAATCCTATAATGTTATAAAAGTTGCCTCAGTCAATTGGATTGGACAGGTGCACTTTATGGAATAAAGGGAAGTAGCGTTTGTAATAGCAGCCCATTAGGCTGGTTATTAGTGGTTAGTAGGAAATGGTCTATTTTGAAATTCATGCCCGGAAGTTTTTGCTTGGTTCTTGCAAACCTGACAAAAGGCGCACTTCAATGCCAACTTTCTGAGAGCGCACAGGCGCACTGTTCACAGCCAAACACGGCTGCATGGAACCGAGACCACTTCATGCTGCAGCAGTCACGTCTGAGCAAACATATTTCTTTATTTTTCCAACCAAAAACAGACTTTAGAAGATCTCCGGAGGCTTTACGCAAAGCGCAAGTGCGTCTGGTGACGTGCGTTTACTTTATCAGTAAATATTTTAGTGTAAATCTTAATCAGTAGAGCTGTTTTGTGGTGGGTTCGTCAGAATAATGTGGGGGATCCAGAGGACACGATATGCAGACTGCAACGGTTCAGAAGGTAGTGAGGAGGCGGAGATTGTGGTGAACATCGGCGGAGTGAAACAAGTGTTGTATGGAGACGTGTTGAATCGCTACTCGGACACGAGACTGGCAGAACTGGTGGACTGTTCGCTTAAGTCTTCTGACGAAATATCTTTATTATGTGACGATTATGACCCCGACACGGGAGAGTTTTATTTTGACAGAGACCCCGAAGCATTTAAGTGCATAATTGAGTTGTATTATTATGGGGAGATACACATGAAAAGAGGCATCTGCCCGATTTGTTTCATGAAGGAGATGGACTTCTGGAAAATCGGCTCGGATTTTCTGGATGAATGCTGTAAAAGCCATCTGCAGGAGGTAGAGGAGGAACTTGCAGAGATTGCCGAGAAAGTAAGAACTATCCTGGTGGACCGAGAGGGAGATCCGTCTGCGGGAGGCTGGCAGCGCTTCCAGATGTCCCTCTGGAGATTGATGGAGAAGCCGGAGTCTTCGCTGCCTGCGCATATAATCGCTATTGTTTCGTTCATCTTCATCCTCATCTCCTCCGTGGTGATGTGTGTGGGGACCATCCCTGACCTGCAGGTGGAAGACGCAGAAGGTAACCTCACTGAGCACCCAACTGTGGAGATCATCGAAACGGTGTGCATCTGCTGGTTCACTATTGAATACGTCCTTCGTCTGATCTCCTCCCCAAATAAAATAAAATTCGTTCTGGCTTTCATGAACATAATCGACTTCATGGCCATCATACCCTTCTTCGTGGTGCTGATTTTGACCTCCTTCGGTGCAGGAATGATGGAGCTGGCGAACGTGCAGCAAGCGGTGCAGGCTTTACGCATAATGCGCATTGCGCGCATCTTCAAGCTGGCTCGCCATTCCTCTGGACTCCAGACCCTCACATCTGCCCTGAAGAGCAGCTTCAAAGAGCTAGGACTGCTGCTCATGTATATGGGGGTGGGAGTTTTCCTTTTCTCCGCACTGGGCTACACTATGGAGCAGAACCACCCAGAAACTCTGTTCACCAGCATCCCACAATCGTTCTGGTGGGCTGTGATCACCATGACCACTGTTGGATATGGGGACGTGTACCCCAAGACCACTTTAGGTCGGTGTAACGCAGCCATCAGCTTTCTGTGTGGGGTTATCGCCATAGCACTGCCTATACACCCCATCATCAACAATTTTGTCTTGTTCTACAATAAGCAACAGGTGCTGGAGACTGCGGCTAAACACGAGATTGAACTGATGGCGCTGCGCACCGATGAAGGCGAGCTGAAGGCATCACCCGGGGCTCATAAACACGTTTGCGGCGCGAGGGTCTTGGGCAACTCCTTGAGCTCTGGTCACAGCGATACATACACACCTTTACTGCAAGATCACAGGGGAAGGAACAGAATCCAGACCCCAAGTATGGAAACGAGCTTTGAGAGCACAGCCGAGGCCACTGAATATGTCATCTCATGAACTCGAAAAAAAAACGTGAAAAAAGATTACTTCAACTGAATCGTTCATTTCAAAACTTAAAAAAAGTGGGATTGAGATACGACGATAATTTGACATGTCTGTCTGAACGGCCAGTTCATGGATTCCATGTAGGAATCTTATATAACCCCCCCATACCTATATTCACACATACACTGTAGACTGCTCTGTATTCTTCTGTATATCACAATATCACATTATGTGGTTTTCAATTGATTTTTTTTTTTAAAGGCAGCTTCTTCAGAAAAAAACAACAATAATTGATAAACGATATCTGTGCAACCATCACATCTAAGCTGGGCAGATGTAGTAGAAATCTATATGTTTCTGTGAGGTCACAGGTTGCAGCCACAGATTCAGCTACAAGGAGATATAAAAGCGCAAGGGCTCTTCGTATCTGTTTGTTACTTATCTGCATCAATGTGATTTATGTCACTTCGTGACTGTGAGTTTAAGGCATAAAGCTCTTCCTTTGTGCAGGAATCTTTGCAGCAACTGTATCATTTGCATGCTTTTCTTGTTGAATTTGTGTTGCTAATACTGGGACCTCAGACGCTTCTCTGGCTGCAGGACATGTTCCTATAATGGGTTTAAATTTTGCAGCAGCTCTCACCTCTCTCCTGATGTTCGGCGGATTGAACTTGAAGTTAAAGATGAGAGAAGAGAGCAGGGATGGGAAAAGCATGATTGAAAACAAAAATGAATGATAAATGAACAGAGCTGGCTGGAAAGCGTCTCTTAACACATTACTTTTCTCTTTTTGATTAAACTTGAAAGCATACTGCATTTGCGCTCCGTGCCTCAGGTTTAAACTTGAACTCTAAAGTGCTATTTATAAAGGTGGCATTTGCACACTTTTGAAAGGTCTCAACTCCTACACCATTAGTCTGAGTGACATGGTACTTGCTGTACAAATAGAACAGTCATTGTTATAGTTAGTTGGCACAGTAGGGGATTAGCAGCATTATACTTAGAATCTGACATATTTGATTCAAGCTTCATGTCTAACTTTCACATAGCAACCTGTGGGATGATTTATGTCAGGATTGTGCTCTTTTGTTTATGAAATTCTAAACGAACAATTTTGAATGTAAATAGACAGTGTGATGGTTGTCAGCACATTGAAAAGATGAAAACAATGAGGACGTTAATAGCATCAAAAGGCCTGAGTTTGATCTGGTGTAGGCTTGACTGGTTGAGGTGATTTCAGTCAGAATTATCAGCAGCCCTTGTTACCACAAGATTTAGAATATCTTCAGAAATAGCTGCCTACGAACCAACATTATACAAGCAGAACATTTGGAAATTTAAAGCAATGTCAAGCAATGTCAAAAGCAAAAACTACTAAATATGTCTATCATAGAGTATGAGTAAACACAGACACAATGACATCCTTTGACCAAATTAGTTCTAATTAACTTATATAAGATATAACATAATTTGAAATAGTTCATTAAAAAAAACTAGCATTTTGTAATATTATCAAGGAATTTCACAGTCATAAAATTGTTAAAATGCTCTCAGGATGTAGCAAGAAAAAGAAACAGAAAGACATAGAGCCTTTCAGGGCTGGAGCAGGTTGTGGGAAAAAAGACAATACAAGGTATTCAAAGAGCTGCAGGCTGACCTGGAGCAATCTGCACGGTTGGTTTGAGCACATATACACTTGTAACTGAAGCAAGTGGGGCCCAGAAGTCATTGAGGCCAAAAACTTTAGGAACCACAGTTTTTCAGGGATAATGTTGTATGGGCTGAGGGATCCAAAGTTGTGTTTTTTTTGGAACACAGAGAATCAGTTTGTTTATAGATGGTGAAATGAAACCTAAAAAGAAAATAACAGCCTTCCTACAGTACAGCACGGTGAAGGTTTTATCATTCTGTGGGGCTGCTAAGATACCGGAGGCACAGAATGTATCAAAGTAATGATGAAACTAAAAGATTAAGAATGCATTTTAGAGCTTGAGATGTTGCTCAGTGGGTCTTTCAAAAGGACAATACAGTCTTGACTTTATTCAATCAGAACCTTTGGAGTGAGACCAAATTTAACAGAGCTTGAATGGAAAATATCAGAAACGACCAGCAGATGAGTGCAAAACATTTCTAAATGGCAACAAGAAATGTTTAGAGGCTGTCAATGTGGCCAAAGACTCAGCCAAAAAAAAAAAAGAAGATGATTGTAAGTAATGTTTTCAGTACAGTTCATGTTTTAAATTCTCATTTCACTTTACAAAAGCCTTTTGTTGTTGTTAAATACCTCTTTATATCAAAATATTCTGTATATACTAAACTGATTAACTTGCATGTTTGTCATGCAGTTTAGGGGCTCCGGGAAGTCATCCCAGCATTGTATATCTGCCCTCATCTTGGTTGTGACATCAGTTTTCAGTTACTTATTTCCATCCACACCTTGCAGTAGAGGTACCACGCTGTTTTACTTTTTGTTCTGCCTGGAATACTTGCTATGTTCAAAATTAGTTCACTCAAAGCAATCTAAAATTTGCCTTTGTGTTACTACACTTGGGACATCTTATATGTTACTTTTACCTAACTGTTTGTCCTTTCTGACAGCTCTATCTGGTGAGGGGATCAAGCCAGTTATTATTCCTTACTAGACTTCTTGCATTCTGATAAGTCTTCTTGAATGTTTTATTACAGCATGGCTCAAGTGTTATATGTATTAGTGTGCAGATATTCTTGAAAATAGCAGGCAAATTATTTGAGGCGCCACAACCCTGGCTGAGAATTACTATTGTACCTACAAATCCTAGCAGCCCAACCATCACAGTTACACTTCAGTCAATGAAAATGTTTAAATGGCAAATACATCACAAAATGAAAAGAAATCTAATTGTTATTGGCAAAAATGTAGAACTCTCAAACTCCTTAAGATTTACACACCAGTCTCTGTTGTAACATTCAGCTCAGGCACTTCCTCAGTGCTGTTCTCCACAGAGCTCCATGTCCTGAAAGACAGAACATGAGGGTGGTCAGGGAGGACTCTGCAGACTGTCCGCCCACAAATGTCCTGTACAGGACTGCTATCTCTTCTGGCCGGCTGCAGATTCACATTTGTCAAAGCCAGAGAAGAGGGCCTTTATTCACACTGACAGGTGGAGCAGGAATGTCAAAGGCGTGCATTGTGTAACAGCACACTGTTCCTTCCACAGATGCACATACAAATAAACCCATGTACCGCCGAGTTCAAATTTAGATGCACGAGTCCACACACATATACGCTGGTGTATCCTAACGTCCCTTGTCCTCTCTACCGCCTACCTACATGTGCAGGCTAATGATTGCACTTGCACATGTAAACACCCCTTTGCCAATTTATTCACAGTCATGTGTGATGTACTTTAAAGTGACCTATGTGTTCTGCTGGCTAATGACCAGTTTTTACACCCACGAGTTGGTCATCTGCTGCATTCAGTGGGTGTTTAAGATAAGCGTTAACACAAAACTGCTCATTATCTCTCCACCAAAATAGTACCAGTTATTAACCAGCTTCCTAATGTTAGTTTCTTTGAAAAATGTATATATTCTTTTGATTTTTTTCCAGTTGTAAATCCAAGACTAAAGTAATTTTAATTGAAAATAGAGTAATTTATTTCAAACAGTTCAATTTGCCAAAGACGTGGTGGGTAAACTGTAGTTTTGATCTACTAATCAGTGGATCCAGAGGGTGAAATCTTTCAATTATGAAGTTGGTCATTTGATTGATTTTCTTTGCCGAATTCTACTCGTGTTTATATAATCTTGCTAAACATTTCAAAACACTGTTATGCAGAGGGAGTTTTGAGGATAATCAAGCATGTGAACTCTGTAAAATATTGTTATTTTTTCCTGTATCACACCGCTGTATGAGTACTTCTGTATTGCAGTAATATAACATGCTTGCAGGATGCTGTAAATAAACTCAGTGTGACAGTCAGACTGAACCTCCAAATACTTCCAACAGCTGTAGAGCGAATGAACCCCTGATACCACAGTAAATACTGTATATACTCAGAAAGATGAGATGTAACTAGTAGAAATTGTGTGTGTGTTTCAGGTATTCAGTGTCATTCATAAAGCTTACGTGTGGTGTCCAGCTGAGCCCCAGCACTGATTGTTAAGTGTTGACGTTATTGGAATTAAGTTACAGCCAACCATTTTGATGACAGCATGGATAGCTCTGCCATAATATAACCCTTCTCTCTCGACCTTTAGAGGAAAGGATTGTCAACACCTGTTTCCCTTCTAAAAATAGGGAGATCTCTGTTTACAAGAGGACAGACAAATGAAAGCTCAAAACAAACTCAGGCTAACAATGTCCCAAATCTACGTCTCTGGACAGCTGTTTGGTGTTAAATCATTCATTGTCTGACAGGAAAAAGTCAGCTTTCCACATGAAATTTGAGCTTCAGTTAAAAACTTTGGTTTTTAAAGGTTTTAAAAAGATTTGCATTGAAAATGAGATAAATAAACACATCAGTGATTAAAAACAATATATTAAAAAAACACAACTACATCGGATAAAATTGATCTATTCTACTGGATGCATATGCAGCAGGAATAAGAATGTGTGTGCATGATGCTGTGGCTTAACAGCCCACCCCTCTGAGCAGTATCTCCATTTGAGAGATATTTTCAGAAGCTTGAGAGGGAACAGATAATCACCCTGATGTCAGATTCTGAAAATCAGGAAAAACACATTCCACAGGCGTTGTTGGGAGCTTAATTTATTGTTTCCAACAAGACAACGTTGAGAATGTTTTAAGTGCTGCTCAGGTACGCCCCAGAGCACTCAGACAGAGAGCGTGAAACTGCTGGAAAATAATTACAAAGATTAAATATGACCTTCTACAAAATAGCAAAAGGTGATGCACTGAACCCACTCAACCCGTCTTCAAAAAGGATTCCCATATCTCCTCTTCCCCTCTAACCTGATCATTCTTAACACATTCATCAAGCAAAAGGTTCTCTTGGAAACGGTCTGCACTTGAAGGTTTCTAACAACAGAAATGTGTAGAGCTGGCAGAATATAATAGGCTTTCTTCTGATAGAATTAATAACTTGAGCTCAATCAGTGTTTTTTTTTTTTTTAAATGTATGGTGGCTAACAATGCAAGATGTTATTCTGAAGTGTTAAACTGTCAAACAGTTGTGCATTTGCAACCCAAGCACTGACCAGTGAAAATGAAATACAGCTTTATCCGTACAGTTGATTACCCACATGGACAATGGAATGAAGACTATAATTGCCAATGCAGTGCACCAGTTCACACTGGTGGGTTTCTTTTTCATGCCAGGAACTAAACTATGCTAAGATTTTACTCCTGATGGAGGGTTTGCAAACAATTGGTTTCTGCTCGAAGACGAGAGGATCCTGAGAGATAGTTTTGAGCCCAATACATGTCTTTACAATTTTCATTTAATGAAACAATACTCATTCATGTTTAGAGACTCTTGTGCTGAAAATTAAACTGCGATTGATGTCTCAAAAAACATCGCCTCAATACCTAAAAGAAACCTGGAAATCTACCTGTTTCCGAAAAGCCATCAACCCAAAAAGAAAATGGAAAAGAAAGGGAGAATAACAAGTTTAATTCAGCCTGAGTGTTGCTCAGTTTCTTGACATCTGGCTGAAAAGTTGTGGCTTCGTTTCTTCTGGTTGTTCACTGGGGGCTTTTATTGGCCTCTATTGTGGAATAGAGACTCTGTGTTTCGTGGTTCAGCGAATGCTGAGTCTCAAAGAGGCGATGATGGTAATGATAGACCATCCCACCACCAGTTCTCAGCTGATAGTAAAAAGTGTTGGCTCAGCTGAGATTTTTTTCTTCCAGAAAAAGAAGCTTAATTAGATTCATACTTCTTGTGTGAGACTAATGGGAGCAATGAAATGTTTATGAACTAATTTTATTAGTGTAATTTATTATAGTCTCATAGTATGTCATTTCTTTAGTAAATTGTAGTTTTTCAAGCCTAACGTGGGAACGTTAGTTTTTGATTTGTGTGCACAGTCAAGCTCTTCAAATGATTATTATGTTATAGATCATTGCCTGTGTATATTTGTGTTCCGTTTAGTTAATTACCTCTTAACCGAGTTCTATCTACACGTTAGTTTTTAATGTCTTATAACACTGAGTAGAGGGAAACTCAAACTGGATTTCCGACACCAATGATGTAGGTGGATTTTGCCTCACAGAATCTGCTGTTATGTTATCATCAACTGAAACCTACACAGTATGCAGAGTAATTTTATTTGGTACAATCACATTAGTGCAATTATTCTAAAATGTGTTAGTCTAATAATGTTGGAAACATCGACAAGTGTCAGACTGTACAGTACGTTGCCAAATAACCAGCCCTTAACTGGGCTACAAGAGGAGGTAACCACAACATTCTTTTGTACAGTATCTTACCACATCTCATGGTTTGATTCGATCATCTTGTAGTATTATGTCTCACTTTGACAATTAAAACACATTTTCTGTTGCTGAATCAAAAAAGGTCACATTAAATTGACCTTAATTTAATGAAATTGCAAAATCGGAAGTCCTGACCAAAGCCTGTCTGCAGGGTAGATCCTTGTTTCACTCTTCAAGTCACGGTAACAATTCCATTGAGGTCCACAGAGTTCCTCTGGGATAATCTGGGACTCTGTGCGGATCTTACTCAGCTGCCTCTCCATAATTAGAGAAATTATGAAGTAGGCACAGCAAAGCCTTTGCTTCCTGCAGACACAGAGAGGAGTCCACCCTCCTTCACCCATCCTCACTATTTTTTGTTGAGGAACTGTGGAGAGCATCCGAGTCAGCAGCATCACTGTATGACTCAGGAACTGTACAAGATTTTGTGATGCATGGTGAGGATGCCTGAGAGGCTCATAGGGGTCTGCCTCCCCTCCATTCCTAATATATTGATGCACTATATGTTGTGGATGGAGGGGACTAAAGTGGACAATGAAATAGACTTAAAAGCCTGGAGAATAGATGACTGAATGAAGACTGTTTTAATGGCGACGTCCAAGGATGTGGAGGCAGGGTTTTGTAATGATCCGGTTACCTCGCTTTTTTACCAATGTGAAAACGTAAAAGTCCAACAAAAAAAATCCGTCCATAAACGCCAGAAAGGGACTATAATCAATATCTAATTTTTACATTCATTCATTTACTCATTTTCATTAACTAAAGGTTGACAAATATATAAGCATAAGCTCCCCTTCCATCAGTAGAAATTGAATAAAAATTAAACTCAGTGACTTTTGAGACAAAATAATGCACATGATTTTACAGCAATAACAATGATACATGATTTATCATTGTTATAGGTATATGCATATATATGTATGTATTTTTTATGTACATAATACACAAGCACAGGAAGCACTGCTTGTATACAAAGTAAAGACCTTTTTTTTTTTTTGTTCTATTCTCTTTTTCAAAATCTCAACTCAGCAAATGTCAGTCTATTCTCTTGACAGTGAAGATCAAACAAGTAATGAGAGAAACACTCTTTCAGCTCACTGGGGGCATGGAAACAATGTTTAATCTTTTCCTTGTATTCCACTGTTTGTCCCCTGGAGTAAAGCTAACTTTGTTTCTGCATATATGCATGTATGATACATTATTTAAAACTCAGAATCTTGATCTATTTACAGGTATTTTTACCCACTTTTGTGAGTGTTTGCATTGTCATTCTAGTGTTTTGTGTTGCTGCATTTCTGTTGTGCTGACTGCTTTGATCGGGCCTTGTGAGAACATGCTGCTTCAAACAGCGAGTTCAAAGCCAAACCTTGTTAAAGCCGCTTCAGTTTATTTAAAAATCAATCCATCCTTTGCTGGGTTGTTTAGCAAATGCATTTAATTAGGATGTTATAGACAGCAACGGCTCTCCCATGTACCACAGCTTGCATTCTGAAGAGCGACAACTGCTCTCTGTCCGACACAAGCTGTTCTATCTTTGTTTCAGCAACTTAGTTCATGTCCTTCACAGGCAAGCCCTACTTCAAAAGTGTCTTACAAGGGACACTTTTCAATGAATCAGCCATGTTGTTGCAGCCCTTTGTCACTTTTGCTGATAAATGCATGGGCATCTAATTATGGAAATGTGTCTTGCGAAACCAAAGCTGATAGACCTGCTCACTGAAGGCTGATTGTTTCTGATTATCTGGTTCAGAGACAATGAAGTTTTATGGGGAGGAACATCACTGTCCTGGAGTGGGACTGCCACAATTATGACAATTACATCAGGGTTGCAGTTTATAAAGAAATATATTTATTCAAGTTTATACCAGACTCATGCTTTCTCTGAGATGCGAGAGCTCAGACAGGCACTTTTCATACATTAGAGTATGATGGCTTTACATTATGGAAATGTGTGGCCTTGGGCTTATGTCCCTCTTGGTTAAACACAGAAATTAAGTGACTGCAGACTGATTTTTATCATTAAAAACTTGTAATAATCACAAAACTGTAACATGGTAATGTGTGCAATGAATTAAGTAAGTAAGTAAGTAAGTAAGCTTTATTCATATAGCACCTTTCACAGATATAAAAATTTAGCCAAATGCCTGTCTAAACAGATGAGTCTTAAGACTTTTTTTAAAAGAGTCAGTCGACTCAGAACAGCGCATCACCAGAGGGAGGGCGTTCCAGAGCCTTGGAGCCACCACCTGAAATGCTCTATCACCACGAGTTTTAAAATGGGTTCTGGGAACCGACAGCAGCATCTGATTAGACGACCTCAGAGTCCTAAATGAACAGAGAGGCTTCAGAAGGTCCAGTATATATTTTGGAGACTCACCATTAAGTGCCTTAAAAGTTAAAACCAAGATTTTAAAATTAATCCTAAAATGCACCGGGAGCCAGTGCAGGGAGGCCAGAACAGGAGTAATGTGAGCCGTTCTATGAGTTCTAGTTAAAAGTCTGGCCGCAGCATTTTGCACAGACTGAAGGGAAGCTAAGGAGGATTTGCTCAGACCTACTAAAAGGCTGTTGCAGTAATCTAAGCGAGAAGAGATAAAAGCATGGACAATCATTTGCAATTAAGCCATTTGCAAATAATTGAAAAATACTAGTTATTGAAAAATTGAATCAATAAAATCATTTCTGATAAAGATATTCAGCAAAATGTCCCCTGCATTGTTTATAGGAAATGTGATTATTCTCTGTAGTTGGGAGTAACAGGAAGAAAGCAGTCACAAGTGCCTGCAGTTGTTAGTTTGACATTTAGAAAGGGCCTTGTTTGCTTTTGTGCTAAATGTTTGATTAAAAGATTAGTCTCACTTATATGTAATCACTGAATATAGCTACAGGCAACAGCCAGATAGTTTAACTTAGAGCAAATACTAGGACAGAGTGCTAAAGCAATCCCTAACCCTAACCCAGTGGTGACCAAATAAAACAACTAATCACAATAAAAAAAAGCAAAATTCCAATCAGTGAGCTTTTTAGAGAAGTAGAGAGCCTGGCTAGCTGTTTCCTCTTAGCTTCTGGTTATATGAATAAGAATTTGAGGTTTTTTAGCTGTGAAAATGAGTCTTAAATTTGACTCCATTTGTCGAAATCGTAAATGATTTGTGACTGTAGAGCTGATGTTGGTAGCATTTCAAGCCTTTATATTTGCTTTCATTTTATTTCACATAATTCAACACATCATCATGCTATTGTTTAAATGGCATTACATTCATTTAAAAAGCACATGATGACATTTTAAAGAGCTTCAAAGTTTTGGACTTTGGATTTTTTTGGGATTTCCCAAATTTGTACGACTATTTCTCAAATGATTCAGGTAGAGCCGGAGGGTCTTGGCATGGAGAGTTCAGCTTCTTGACATCTTTTCAGGAGCATCTTCTATCATATAATCAATATTCTGTACAGGATTGTCCAAGCCTATAGCAACTGTTGTTTTTCTCGCTACTTTATCTGAGCCTGACCTCAGAAACAGCTGGTTTGACCTCCTCCCACTGCCCAAGAGTCACACACGAGATTTCTAAATAGCCCTGACCTTCTTTCTGCATGCTGTGAACAAGTTTCCATTTGCTGCAGGGACTTCAGTGTGACACCACTACAACAGGTGAAAGTTTTGTTTATAGGTATTGCCTCTCAGGACAGATTGAGTATAATAAGAATGATACAATACATGAACTCAGTGTCAAAAAAAAGAAAAATCGGCAACCAGACACAAAAAGAGCGATGTAGATGTCAAGCTGTGATGAAATGCTGTGTTGTTATCTTTGTGGCTCAAGATAATTAAACACCCTTGGACCATTTGTCCCCAGAGTGGGTCACCGTGGGTGATTGCAGATGGGTGGTAATGTGGAAATCAATCTGCCATCCCTAGAAAGAAAAACTACAGGGTGGGACAAGAAAAAGACTCGGTGACAGTATCCCTTAGGAAGATACTGTTTTTCCTCTTTTTTCGTCTGATCATAGCTGTAGGGACTGTACACACATTGCTGCAGTGGAATATTTTATATTTTCATTGCAAACAGTGGAGGTGTACAATCTTAAGGGAATAGAAGAAAAGATTATCTCAGCTTCTCAGTCAGAGATCTTACACTTTCTGAGGCTGTAGATTGTGGTTTTAAACAAAGGTGAGTATGAAGTTGTGACTATTTCCATTGCTGATTTCGGCTATCTTGACGTCTGATATTCGCTACACAATTACCTAAAGCATTTATGATAATGATATCATATTCTTAATATTTCAATTACAGTTTTCTTACTAAGGATCTGAGAATCTTTTATTTTTGCAACCTCACCATTTTCTTCTAGATTTTTTCAGCAGTTGTGTTTGTGAACAAAAAAATTGGCTCAAAAAAAAGATGTTTCATTTTGACGTTTCAGAGCATTGAGGCAGGCAGACTCCCCAAAACAAAAAAAGCTTTATTCCTGCAAGAAAACAGCCACAATTTGTGGTAAATTGTTAAACTCAATGCCCATGTAGTCAGAGCTTCCTAATAGCCCATTTCCCTGGAGAGCATGGGAGGCCATTTATAACGACCAGTCATGCAGCAGGGTAAGCGACCTCAGTCCACTTTGCCGATAATGAGATAATGCATGAAGGCAACCCTGTACCACGTTTCTTTTCCCATGTGTATGCTGTCTACTACAGCAATGATTTATGAGCCGGGTTATGAGATGTCTAAAATCTGTGAAGAATTATGACAAATGAAGATGCAGGTCAACGCACTGGATCATGCTGTTTTTTCCCCTCCACCCACCTTCAACAGTATATTGATTAATTCTGCTGGAGGGATGTGGTCTGCAGAGCATGCTGGTTCTGAACACGTACAGGTTTAAGTAATATACAAAATACTGTCAATCATTGGTAAAAAAGCGTGGGAAGGTTGATAAAAGGCTCGGTCTGAGTGTTTTATCGTCGTTAAGTTCTTGCATGATGATAGCCTTAAGTTTCTAAAGGCAGCTGCCGGTGACTCCTGTCACACATCTCAAGGGAAGCTTTTAATGAGTCTAACAGCCTCATTTCTTATTCCAGCCTGAGCTGAGCACTAAAAGATCTGTGCAACCTGCAAAAACATCACAGATGAAGAAAGAAGGCATTTTTCTACAGTGCAGATAAGGAACAGATGTTTGACATCGTCTTGATACTGTGGAAATATAGACTTGGGATTTTCTTTTTAATTGTAATATAATCCATAGTCTTTAGTTGTAGTATCTTGGTGTGATCCATCCATACTTCCATCTATTCACGGTCTGTTTGCAATTTCAATAGACCAGGGTATTCTAGATGCCCCTTTCCTCAGCTAAAATTTCCACTTCTAGATAGGGGATACTGAGCTATTTCCAGGCCAGGTGAGAAGTTGAGTCCTTTCTGGAGTCTCCACCCGGCTGTATGTGCCCAGAACCCTTCTATAATAATGTCCTCGGGAGCCATTGTACTGAGATGCTTAAATAGCCTCAGATGGCTCCTCTTGATGTAATGAGCAGCATTTGTACCCTGAGCAAGCTCCCACTGCAGAACTTGGCTCCCTCAATACTCAGCCCACCCTGATTAGGATTAAAACTAATCACCACCATTAGCTCATTCTCTTTTCCACAATGCCGTTCATTGAAATATCATTGCCATACACATCTTAAATAGCACTTTCGGCCCAGACAGTTCTAGGAGCTCGTTGAAGGTTTGGGGACTGCTACCCAAAAGACAACATATCTTATTTCCCAGGTTTCATTGACAGTGTAGGCAGAAACGCTGAAGGGACACAACAGCCAGCAGATGGTTAGCAGGTGAGTCACTATCACATTAGAATTCCTCTGCTGCATTGAAGGACGGTAAACACAGGATTTCGCTATTCGTCTCTGTGTTTTGTTTAATCTTTTAACATTAAGGTGAAGAACAAGGGTGATGTTGTACCTTCATTCATTCTCAAGCTGTCTTACCCACAGCAGCTTGCATGCTGTCACTCCAGCTGATTGGAAATTAGTCTGGACGTTGTGTTAACAAACAGTAAAAGCTCTTCCTGCATTACAACCATGACGGAATGTGATTTAATGTCACTGTAAAATTTTGAATCAACACTTTATTTCGACATCAGGACTGTTATTTTGAACAGCCTGTCCTCACAGCCAAAGAAAGGCAGCTTTATTAATCTTAAAAGTACTTCCTCCACACCAGCAAAGAGCAATAATGAGCGACATTTTTTTTTTTTTGAATCAACCAGATTTTCTAACACAATATGATAAGTTCTCTTGGTTCTATTTTCAACTGAATGTAGGTTTGATGAATGTATGATTTGCAGTTGATGACATTCAGCTCTCTATTTGGAACTGAAAACCTGCGATAATTGTCATATGTTTGGTAAGAAGTAAAACATTCCCCTCTGAAATTGCAAGATAATTGTATTTTGTTGTTTTCCCTCCTTTTGCAATGAAATTTGAACAACAAATAAGCCATTTCAGTTTCGGAACGAGTACTGAAGGCATGCCTTATTAAAACTTGTAGTCTTGCATGCAAAAAAAACCCCAACAAAAACCAGAATGGACTCAGTAAGAACAGTATAAAAAGGAAACACTGTAGAGCTTAATGTCACGTAATAACTGATCCAACAGGTGCTAATGAGCTGCTATCAGAGATGATCATGTCTCAGTTATTACAACACTAATTCACAAAGGTTAGAGCAATTTTCAAGTGGGAGAAATTTCTACCCCTGACCTTTTAGATTTCACTGTCAGTCAGTCATTATTAGAAGTCAGAGAGCAGACA
This sequence comes from Odontesthes bonariensis, assembly GCF_027942865.1. Taxonomy (NCBI): domain Eukaryota; kingdom Metazoa; phylum Chordata; class Actinopteri; order Atheriniformes; family Atherinopsidae; genus Odontesthes; species Odontesthes bonariensis. The sequence continues at coordinate 11,153,270 of NC_134529.1, forward strand.
TCATTCCTCCATACTAATCATTCTCATTTTCCCAAGGAATATGATGCCCACCACTCACAAATGTCAGATCCAGGGGGTTCACAGGAGTAGATGGAGATTAAATATCCTGCCCTGAGAGTAGCAGCAGTTTTTAAAGCAGAAGAGAGAGCTCACTTTCCCCAGAACAGAGGTGGAATGAAAGATATCCATCAAACCTCTTAAGTTTTTCTTCTGCTCTCAGTGTAAAATTCACCAACAAGGTTTAATTTTTGCAAGTCGCAGCTTGTAAAGGCTTCAAAGTTTGATGTATCACAAATTTAATAAATTGCAGTCTGGTGCACTTAATCTGATCAAGACTTGAGAATGTGTGGGCATGTGGAAGATATATGCACACATACACTAAGAGAAAGGGAACAAAACTAAAAGAAAAGAAATATGGAGAGATTTCAACACATCCAGAAGAGGTCAGCTGCAAGATTCAGCCATTGTACTGCCCACACACACCCACGTGCTCAACATCATTAAAAACAAAGGGCACGACTGAAACAATGCAGCAATATGTGATGCAACCAACAAGTGAGACAGATATGCTATTATAAGGATGCACTAAGAATTTTATTTCCCTGTGTTTTTATGCCACCACAGCATCTGAATGAAACACCTGAGGAGAAATCATAGTAAAGCAGAAGGAATATATACTCATCTACTTTTTGATTTGCCATGAGAATGTAGGGAGCAAACGTAAAATAAACAATTTACTTTTACTACATGATCATCACGTGCATCTTTTATTGTTATTTGATACTCATCAGACTCTCAGTTAAAGACACAACTGGTTGATGTTTCAGAGTTTTAGGACCAACACAAGTTACGTCCTGCAGAAAGAGAACATTTTGAGGATGGGCTGTGAGCCATCTCCACAGATACTCTATCTTCACATCACACTCCCACGGGTTCCCGGTTATGATCATCTGAAAAGAGGGTTTTCTCCCGTCCAGCAGACCTGCAGGGAGGTGACGTAGCTGATTCTGATTGAGCAGAAGAAGGTCGAGGTGTTGCAGATCCTGCAGGAGGGTTGCTGGCAGCTCTTCCAGCTGATTCTCCTGCAGGAACAGTTGTTTCAGTTTAAGGTTGTGAGCAAAGGTGGTGGGTTGTAGGGAGATTAATTTGTTCCCAGCGAGATTTAGCGTCTCTAGGTGGCGCTGATTCTTAAGTGTGTCAGCTTGTAAATCTTGGAGATTGTTATCACTCAAATCTAGATTCTGTAGATGTGGCAGCCTCTGGAGCAGAGTGGCGGGGATGCAGGTTAAACGGTTCCCGGCCAAGTCCAACCAGGTGAGACTGCTGTTGTCAGGGAACCACGCTGTGTCTGCTTTTTCAAACTGATTATTCTTCATCACCAGACTACGGAGTGAAGGGTGGCTGAAGATGTTTGTAGGCAGATCAGCCAGTTGATTTCCTGTGAGATCCAACGTGTTCAGGTGGGGTACAACTCCCAGAAGCTCCGAGGGAAGGTTTTCCAGATTGGTATGATACAGCTGAAGGTAGTTCAGGAGGGGCACAACCCTCAAATTATTGACTGTAATGCTGCTGAAGTTAGTGGATTGGATGGACAATCTTGAGGTGTTAGAGGGTAAACCAGTTACAGGGAAATGTCTGAGGGAGTTTTGGCTGCACACGACCTCAGCACCAGAAGGCGAGAAGGAGCAGGAACATAGATCTGGACACGAGTGTGCACCTCTTCTTTGGTAATCAAATTCAGCCAGTGACATGAGGGTGAGAACCAGCGAGAATTTCATCTTTACGGCACAACACTGGAGATAACAATAAGGTTTTTTTTCAATACAAGTGACTCACAGGATATTACAATAACTTCTTAAAATGATGATCACAAATGCATTCTTACCTGAAAGGCACAAGAGAAGCGCTTCTGTTTTTGACACAGACTGTTTTATGTAGTATTGGGTGTACTTCAGTGATTCAGGACAAAATTTTGCAAGAGGCAAACAAAGCCAAGCAAACAAACCAATTGATCAGCAGGTGAGTGGTTGCTGTTTTCTGTACTTTCTAAAAGTAAAGATGTTACCACACTGAAATCAATATTTTCTTTTTTCATGCCTACAAGAATAAACTTTACAAGTGTGTTTGTTAATGTGTTGTGTCCAGTTCTACTGTGTGCAAAAATATAACTTATAAAAAGTTATTTAATTTGACCTTTCAATCAATTCTCATGAATAGATTCAATGATTCAGGTGCAAATATATTTTGGGAGTGAGAGTGGATAGATAGAAAAGAATTTAAAATAGCAGATTTAAAGCTGGACATATGTTTGGCAGGGTCTGTATTAGTCTTCTTTCCCCACTCCATGCAGGACTACATAAATAATGCAATAACATAAAACTATGGAACATTATTCAATGATTTCAATATGATTACTATAAAACTGTAAGCACCAGCTATTTAGTCTAAAATGTGCTTTGTCGTTGTTTGAAACTTATTTCAGTCCAATCCAGAGACAAAGGTCAAATTTGTGAGGCTGCAAAAACTGATTGAATTCTACACAAAAGCAGCAATGTTACAAATGTTGTAAACAAAAAATAACAAAAGGGGGAGTTAGGCTTCATGACTTTGTAAGGTTTCATTAAGTGAATGGAACTAAGTTAAGTTACTGTATCATGAATTTCATGAGGACAAGCTATGACATGATCTAGATGGTAGGGTGGGTGGAATAAACTTTTTACGGTGCTCATAAAACAAATTTTGATGTTATCATTTTCACAAATCTCTGGGCCAAGCGGAAAATGAAATGTTGGATTTCATCAGAGCTGATGTAAAAAGAGCAGAGAGGGGTAATCTCTCTCAGCAAATAACACTCTGCTAGTTTTCAATGGAAACTTTAAAGGAATAGTTCAATCTTTTGACATATTTGAGCTACATCCAATATACCATAGCTTGCATTACATTATGAATATGTACACTATCATCCAAAATATATTAGAATATCTTCCTGGCATCCTTGTTGCCGTGACAACATCCACAATCTCTGATGTTACAAAGATGATTAACCAGTTTAAATGATTCTGTTATATACTTACCCTTAAATTGGAGAATTATTTACTTTACTGCTGAGCTACCTTCCCTGTATTTTGTTGTGTGTCCTGTGCTTTAATATTGCAATATTCTTCTGGAATATTGCACTTGCACTATGCACTTTGCATAGGCCTACTACTGAGTTTGCACTACAGTTTGAGACAATCAGATATATTTTTGCCTATTTGATCTCATTAAGGAGTATATTACTATGGAATTTTGTACCCATGCTTTTGAGCTTTCTTGCTTCAACTTCTACATAGACAGAATGAATCCACTCAAATATTTGCCAACTAAATTTAAAGCTTGCACAGAATAGATTAATTTGGCCCAAAAGCTTGAAAACAGGAGTAAACTGTTAGGGTTTTTATGTAAAGTTCTGCTTACCAATTATCTATATGTTTAGATTGTTTTAGAGATTTTAGCATGTGGTCTTGAGGAGTTTTGAATGAGCTCAGGTGGGTGGATCTTTTTTTTTTGGCCAAAGCCCAAGCTGACGGTGTCCAGTTTTTATTCTAAGCTATGTTGCGTTAAATATCACCAAGACTACCAAGAGAGCCTCTTATTTGAAAGTCAAGAAAACAACAAAATGTGACTTCCAAAAACGCCAAACTTTTCCTTACCCAGCAAATTTTCAGAGAAATGATGCATCGCAAGCATTTTTTTCACATCACATTTAATTAGAAATGTATTCGAATAAGAGAACATTTATGACAGGCCGATCAAACACATTACCATATCATATAATAGCTGTTATGAGGAAAGTTAAGACTGAAGGTTAAGGTCATTTTCTGTGAGAGTCATTACCGAGCGCCCTGACAGAGATTCAGGCAGTGCACACGTGACCCTTTCTGCCAGATAAACCTTCTTCTTGTTCTTCTGAAACCACCTCCAGAGGTACCCCATTTTCCCATCACACTGCAGAGGGTTGTCAGTCAGGTCCAGTCCATCCTCCTCCAGGGAGTTCAGTGGGTCCAGCAGTCCTGTGGGGATGTAGCTCAGCTGGTTGTCATCCAGACTCAAGTGTTTGAGCTGAGAGAGATCTTGAAAGACGTTAAGGGGGAGTTTGTTGAGTTTATTACGAGTAAGGAACAGATAAGTGAGGTTCTGCATGCCCCGGAGTACATTTGCATCCAAAGTTTCTAGTTTGTTGTCCTGCAGGTTTAGCCTCTCAAGTTTGGTCAGCGGGTCCAGAGAATTAGCTAGTATCTTCTCTACATGGTTATTGGACAAGTCAAGATTCTCCAAGTTGGGCAACTTCTGAAACAAAGCAGTGGGGATCTTTGTTAAATGGTTCCCAGATAGGTCCAACCAGGTCAGGCTGCTATTGTCAGAAAGCCACTCTGCATCTGCTTGTTTAATCAGATTTTTCTTCAACACCAAGCTTCGGAGCGGGGCGTGGCTGAAGACATCCGCAGGGAGATCACTCAGTTTGTTTCGGGTTAGATCCAAAGTGTGAAGATGAGGAACGCCCCTGAGAAGATGAGGGGAAAGGCTCTGCAGTTGGTTTTCAAACAGGTGAAGCTCTTGCAGTAGCGGCGTGGCACTGAGATGCTGTTCAGAGATGGAGGTGATGTTTGTGAACTGAATTGTTAGCATGGTGGTGCTCTCTGGGAGACCCTCTGACGGGTACTCTGTCAGAGGAACAGTATTACAGACCACCTCTGTTCTTCTGGGATAGCACTGGCAAGACGCTGGGCAGGAAAAAGTGCCATGGCAGAAATATGCCAACAAGACAAACGCAACAGCACTGCAGGACTTCATTGCTAGAATGTAAGAGAAAGAGCACACAGAGAAATAAATAGCACGAGGAAAGTATTGCAAAATGTCTCTCTGCAAATAAGGCCAGTTATGACAAATCTCTTCCAGCTCATGCAAATGTTCTGTAACAAACTTACTGATGTTTTCCAGTTGAATGGGTATCAGTCACACTTCTCCGTATGTCTGATTCAATAATGTTCACTTGCAAATTACTGTCATTTGGGGAGACAAACCCTCCTGTGTAATCATTACTTATTGTGTAAACAAGAACTCGTCACCACGCCATCATTCGCCAAGGACATGCACTTGCAACAGAATGAGTGACGTGAACGTGCGGGGAAAGTACAAACCCTGGAATGTTCTTATCAATTTGTTGAGCAAGCTAATGTAGCCGTTGCACATTCTGAATTGTGATGGTGCTTTAAAGTGAGCGAACAAAATGTGTGATTGGGCTGCCACTGAGGGAGAAAAATGTAAAGTTTATATTTGCAAATTTATGTGATCGTCATTTCAAAATCATGTTGATTCGGTTGTTTGGCTAAGCATCAAATTTAATTATGAAAAACCAGCTCATTACAGACAATATTTGCTCAGCAGGAGAAAAAAACTGTCACATGCAATCCTTCTTTTAAAGCTGTTGAGCATTAATAGCATGTGCACAGTTGTAGAACAGGTGTCCATTGAAAGCTGGCTCTTTGAGTGCAGGCAGTTTCCTTCTGAGATATGTAAAACTTTGACACAAAACGGCCCTAATTTCTGTCTCTGTTGTTGTGATTTCATATGATTCTTGTGGTTACTGTATTTTCTGAAAACGTACTGGATTTTGTAAAATGTAGTGTTTTTTTCCATGTTCATTCTTCTGTGAGATCATTTAGTAAATTTGTGTTTTCTGATTTTGTTGCGTTTGGCAGCTCATATTCACTGTAAGTAAAATTGAGATTACAGATGCAGAAAGTAACTCAAGTTCTTGTTATAATGTTATATTGTAGTATTATATCATTGGATTATTACTTATTTAAATTTAGGGTTGTGTTACACTGTCTGTATATAACTATCTGGATTTATATAATCCATCATAAAATAAATGTGAGATTTAAATATATCCTGAAAACAAAATATATCCAAAAAGTAATATCATTGCAAAAAGAATCTGATCTTAAAATCTCAAGTGGGAACAACAGTGATTTTTTTTTGGTTGGTTAGGCATGCCAGCCAATTAAAGGTCAACAACTGCAGAAAATAACAGAAAAACAAAAAAAAGAAGGACAAAGGTTAAACTTCCTAGCAAGAGGAGTGCAATAAAAAAAAACTGGTGCAGATACCATGGTTACTGTGGTTACATGTTATTTAGTAGCTTCTAAAGAACATTTCCCTCTGATATATTATTTAAAGTAGGATCAAATTAAAGAAACTCAGATGTTTACTCCCTCCAGTTTGAATACAGTTACTGACAAACTGGAAGAAAGATACACTGATTTGAGATGTGAACTGAAAGACTTAGAGATATTGATTAAAAAGAAAAAAAATAATCATGTTGAGGACTTCCTACCAGCAGGAGGCTGTGTGCCAACTGAGACTTGTCCCGAGTACTGAAGGCAGGTACAGGCGGTTTCATTCATGATGATTTAACCGGAACGTACCGTCGCACAGAATGGATTAAAACCTGCTGTACGAGATATGATTTTGGCATTCGGGTTATGAGATAAACCATTACATTATGTATGATGAGAGCCAGTTGGCTTTAGGGTGTTTTGAAAGATTTATTTCAGTCAAGCCCACTCACTCCACATGCACTTGTGAGATAGACAGACCTATTCTAGTATAGTTCAAGCAATCTCCAAAAATACACATTAGTCTGATCACTGACAGGAAGGATCACTACAATGTTACGGCAGAATTTCTCTATTTTTTAAACCCTATAATTACTGTGTGATCATATAATTGTCTTTCCAATAAACAGAATGATGTTAAATGGTCGAGCATGACTTTCCAGTGTACACATAGACTTTTCTGTGGTTTCACCACTAATTTGGATAGAATGAAACATGAGAACTTATGGGTGGTTTTCAAGAGTTTCTCTCCTGTCGTAACACAAGAAAAACTTAGTACTTTCTGTATATTTCACACATTAAATCAGTGCATCTTTTAATGCGGTTATAAACATCATCCTGAAACTGAAGTCTGAAAGTGTTAAAATAACAGGTAAATGCTAAATATGCGTACATCCATAGAGTTGCACACTGAAATACAGTAAGTCTTGAACTTTTGTTTGTCCTTTTAAGGCATCACCCTCAAATCCTGCATATGGAATTTTAAACAAACAAACAAAAAAACACGTCGTTATGAATGACAAGAAGACACAATGTTTCTGTTCATTTCACATTATTTTGTCATACTGTGAGGGATATCTTTTATGTAAAGAAATAAGTCCAAGGGATCAAGGCTCAAAAGGATAAAATCTTGCATTGCAATTACCAAACACTATATTCACACATTTCCAGAACACTCATATACGGACTAATGTGCTGCTGTTATATCCATAAAAATAAAACATATTCTATCAGCTACAATTTTTGTGTTACAATACACACATCTCTTTGTTCTATATACAAATGTTCACATACACCCCAAACATTTTAAAAATACAAATCTGAGTGAGTCAGATGAGGGTTATAAAATAAGGCAGATTTTATATGGAGACTGCTGAATTTTCACTTGCTAAAAAAAAAAAAAACAAGGAAAAAAAACAAAACAATCCCCGTTCTCATGACAACAGCCGGTTTCTGTGAATGTTTTTGTCCATGATGTTTTTTTTGGCTTATTGTCAGTCTCTTTCTGTGAACAAATAGTGTGCGTAGGCAACTGTGTCCAGACCACCATCATTAATCCACATGGAAGAAAATGCAGCCGGGGTTAACTGTGAGGAGAGAGGGAAATAAACAGAATGATGTGAGAACCTGGGATACGACCAACACGGTGGCAGGAATTCAAAGGCACGCCCACGCAAAATCCACACATATTAAACAAGAACGCGACACAGCATCCACTGAAAGCATGAGAAAAAAATGCATCAAAAGCAGACAGATAGAGGAATGATCTCGTCTACATGTCTATCAAAAGGTACATTATTAAATATACTTTATTTGATGTTTTGGTGACAATGCCCTTTTACTGTTTTGTAAGCTAGATACAAAGCTTAGAATGAAGCCCAGAAACAGAATACAGCATGTATAATGTCAAACTATAGTTTTAGTTTTTTATTTCATTAAAAAATGCAGATCAAGACTATTGTCTAGTCCCCAAAATGTCTTGTCACTTGCAACAACTAGGAATTTCAGAGTTTATGATTTGCACTCAACTGCAAATGTGGAAATCAGGCAAAAACCGTGCTCCTGATTGTTTTACAGCGCCTCCAATAAACCACAAACACATCTCATGCAGAGGCCCAGTTACCCTCTGTCCCTCCTCTTTCACTTCCTTCAGAGGAACATATCATCATCATCATCATTATCGACATCTTCCAGCGACCAACTCCAGTCTTTCAGGTCAAACTCAAGCACCCTGAAAAAACGAGGTTCAGGGAGTGATTCAAAAATCTGTTGGGGCAATATGTACCACGCTCACCAGGGGGCAGTGTGGAGCTAGGAGCAGTACATGGGTGAGTGCAGGCTGCTTGTTATGAGGAGAAGGTTAATAGGCACAGCAGCACAGCAATGCAGCAGGCGGAGAGGCTCACCAAGCTCTGCTACTTACAGTCTCCCAACGCGAGAGATGTTAAAATGGTGGGGTCAGAGGAGGTCAGGGGTCAGTGGAGGATGATACGGAGCATGGGGCCAGTGCTGGAGGATGAAAGCCAGTTAGGGTGTGGCTGAGACTACTGAGTGTCTTAACAGTCACAGAAAATAAGAAGAAGTTAGTTCTTACTCCACAAGTTTGCTAATGTATGAGATGCTGTGCTGGAGCATTAATGCTGCATACAGCGTTATGCGTGTGCAAAGGATGTAGCAGGCATAGGCGGAAGTCATAGGGGGGGCTGGGAGGTCCAGGTTACATCAGAAGATAATGACTACTTTAGACTGCTTTAACTTTTTTCTTTCCTGCTTTTTTGCTCATCAGTGATTATGTAGTTAATTTAACAGATTAAAGAAATTAGTGACTAACACCCTAAAACTCCTTCATTGCAATGTTTCATTAAATCAAGAATAACAAATATTTTACATTGTAAGCTAAATTTTCAGTAAATCAAAGTGCATTATCGACTCAGAAATTAGAACATGTGCCATTTTCTTTCATTTATTTAGTTTGAGTTTGGAAAATCAAAGTTTCCCAATAATCAGTGAATGCAGGATTTGATACAGTGACAGCTCTCTGTCAAAGCGTCTGTTGCTTAACGTCAGAGGGGCCTGAGTACCACTAAGTACATTGTACAACAATAAATGTATCACTTTATTTCACTCAGCACCATAAAACATGTTTGTAATTTTAACCAGACTGCACTTTGTTGCCTGCATTCCTTCACGGTTTATACAGGGAAGCCATGTTTAATGCTAAACTCATTTTGAATAAAAACTGATTGTGAATAAGATGGCCTTAGACTTGTTGCATCAATGCACAACTACAGTTTTAATTCAGGTAAAAAAATAGGAGATTTTTTTTCTGGCTTTCTCACCTGGACTTCCCTGACGACTGCTGAAGTCTGCTGGGCTGGATCTTGATGGCGCCGCGATGGGGTGACATGTGAGGGGAGCTCCTGGGTGAAGGCCGTGGCGACACTCGCGGAGACGATCGTGCTCTTGATTCCTGAGGGCTGGTCTGTGCTGCAGAGGGAGGACTTATTGTGGGGTGTTTCCTCGGGATCCGTTTGAGGAGGTGACTGACCCAGCGCTGCTGCTCCTTCTGAGAGCTGGTCAGCAGCAGCAGCTCTTTGGCAGTGGACATGTCATAGTTCACTGATGAAGATTAAGAATGAAAAAGATTAGAATCAGGATGAACATGAGAGCTTTTACCAAAAACCATGACAGGCGAGAGCTTTTTTTCTTTACAACATAAGCAAATGCAAGTAATCTTTAGGTGTGGCCTACTGACCCTTGCATGGTACGATAACTTCTTCTTTTCTGTCCAGATGGTCTTTGTGGCACTTGGTGTGGCAGCGGCGGCACTCGAGGGCTGGCGGGGGCTTGAAGACGTGCCACAGGGGCCGCGTGCAGGCCTCACAGCTGGAGGGGAAGTGGTAGAGAGTTAGGATGAACTCGTGACCCTTGTGGCTGATGTAAGATGGACGTTCGCTGTTAGGCGTGGGCTCCACTATGACCTCCTGGTCACGTTTGCTCTCGCCTTCATTGGCATACAGGATCTGAGGTAAGAGAGAAAAGATGGAGAACGTGATGTAACAGAAAACTGAGGGGGAGAGAATAGCATCCTCAATTAAGGCTGGCAGTATGTGAAGGAGGGAAACAGAAAAGGTCTTTGCTCATTACCTGGAATATTCTTGAAATTTCTTTGGGATCTGCACGGTACACATCAGTTTGAGTGACAGGTCGGACATGAAACAGCTTACTGAGGTAGGGCGAAAGAAATGAGACAGTTATGTGACAAACTCAGCCAGGACAATAAATGTAATTATGACTCAGGTTATAGACAGATTTTTTTTAACTGCAGCTAAAGAAAATGACTTTAAATGTTACCACACATTCATTACAGCAGGAAAGTATTCCACAATGAGAAATTACAACGTCTTTTCTCTGAGCACCACCACCACAAGCATCTTTTTTTCCTTTTAAAAAAAAAATAAAAAATCACTTTTGAAGAGAACCGGAGAATGGTTTGTCATGATATCTGGTTCACAAATTCGTCCCCTTATGATGAATTTGATCAACTTCAGTACATTAGCCTTTCATGTCATTGCCACATGTCAGAATTTTAACTTGTCCCATACTTTGTAATGTAACATCTGCCATTCTCATCAGTCTCAGCTGTACTTCTTGTTAATCAGTTGTGGGTTAGTTGTTCAAATACAGATTTTAATGACTCACTCGATGTCCAGGGTCATAAATGGATTGGCTTGCTCTCGGTCCACATCACTGTTGTAGAAGAGTATTTTCTTACTGCTCACTACCACATACTGTAAAAAAAACAGTAAGAGATGGGATATGACTCAGTGATTAATGAGAAAACACACCTGTAGATATGAGAAATACTGGCGGCTTAATTACTTTTTTGTCCCAGCCAAAACGCTTGGTGTTCTTAGAAGGAAACGAGATCCATCCCTCCAACCTGGAGTCTTGAGAGCACAGAAAAAACAGGAAGATGTTGACATAAAACAGACGACAGCCTTTAATCATGTGAATCACTTAAAAGAACACCTTGACATTTTTAAGCTCTTGTGGCATTTTCCTTAAGCAGGCGCTCATCACTCGCAGAGGAAATGATTCCACACTAAAACAAAAGGGCAGGAGACAGGAAATCCTGTTCTGCGCTTGAACAAAAAGCAACAATCCTTCAGTGGAAACAGTCGGAATTGTAAAGAATCTTCTGCACCAAATATGGCAGGTGTCAGTAGAGTAAAAACTAAATCCAATTGTCCAGTTTGATTATGAGTTAAGGAGCAACCAATGACATGGAGAGAATGAAGCCTCTCCATGTTATCTCTAGTGTTTCAACACGGCTGAGCAGTATCATGCTGTGAGAATTAATGTGTTCAGTGAATACTGGAAAGGATTAAAGCACAGCAGAGACAGAGTAAACAGAGTAAGGGGATTAGCTTAAAGATTGCTGAACCAGAGTTGGGGTTATTTCTTTCCGATTTAGGACAAAACAACCAAAAACGTGCAATTTCAGTTTTAAAATTCCTGCTGTATCTCAGGTTTGAGCCACCATGCAGGGTCACCTCCAGGTTCAGGCTCAGAGGACTGTTCATAGGTGAGGGCCAGAGGTCTCTGGCTCCGCTCCTCAGGCCTGATAATCTCATCTTCATCCTCGGAGTCGGTGTCAGAGTCAAAGAGAGCGTGAGCCGAGCGAAGGTTGGGCCGCGTGTCAATGCAGACAGATTTGTGCGTACGCTGGTAGGTGAAGGACATTGATTCGGAGGTGTGAGAGTGAGTAAGGCGCACTGCACCGGACCACGAGGAGAGAGGATGAAGTGAAGTGAAGAGAGGAAAGAAAGGAAGTAATGAGGAAAAAGTGGAAACAGATGAAAGAAGAAGAATACGGGAAATGCATGCAGAAGTGTGTTTGAGCTTTAACTTGCACATGTTGAAGCCTAAACAATAAGACGAGTGTGAGGTGAAGAGCCTACCTGGGTATCCGTCGCTCATGTCCAAGTCGTTGCCGCTGCCGATGCTGGTGGAGTCCAGAGAGTGAACGCTGAGGGAGGTGATCTGGCACCGAAGCTGCTCGATGTCGCTGTCTTTACTGTCCAAAGCCATCTGAAGCTCCAGACGCATGTGATTCTCTTCAACTATCATCTGAACAAACACACAAAAAAACCTTTCAATTAACTCAGTTTGTTGTGCTGAACTATTTTATCCGAGTAGGTTTATAATGAGAGATACAAACTCCGGACTGCTTAAATGATGCCAATAAGTTGCCTATTTTTCACATCTTCTATGAACCCGAAGAAATCTTCCTTAAATGCATCTTTGGAACATGTTTGAATGTGAGCTCAGGCTCCTTAAAGAAAGGTATAAGACCCCCTGGCCTGTTTTATTGACTGACAAGTTATTCATAGTGTCTTTTGCTCTATTTGTCAGCATCTCCATCTACATTCTGCTATTCACCAAAAAATCGAAGTGCTAACAAACACAGCTTTCAGCAGTATCTCATACAAAAGATGCTTTCTGGTAACAAGTCTATGTTCTGTGTATATTTTTGGCAGCGTGGGCACACTGACCGCCTGCATGTCCGTCAACTCCTTCTGGTATTTGATGATGGAGCTGTTGAGTTTTTCCCTCTCTGCCTGCAACTCCCGCTGCAGTCTCCTGTTCTCCTTCTCCTTCCTGTGCACCTCGGTGTCGTTGCTTCGATGGACTCCCCGCACCGGGTCCCTCTTGTTCATCACCTCAGCCAGCTTGTTCACAGCCTGAAAGCAAAACAGCACGATGGAACTTCACAAAGCTCTCTTTATGGTAAATATAAACACGGTAAACAGACGGGGGAGCCTACAGAAATATCAATGCAGCTGCAGGAAAAACAGATTACTCTTGCTTTAGATGTCAGTTTTTTGCCCAGAGTTCAACACAAGCCTGTAACGGAAAATCATTCTTGACTACAAATGATGTTTGCACAAGAGCTGTCTGTGAAAAAGATATAAAAGTAAGAAAGTACACAAGATATTCCAAGCTTTCCAGACCTGTGTAGGCGCATGTACCTGAATTTTTAGTGTCCTTTCATTCTGCAGCTGCTTGTCAAAATACTCTTTCATACTGTTCATCTGCTTTTCCTCCTCCTTGGCCTTGTGGAGTTCTGTAAAAATGTAAAAAACAAACAAAAAAAACCAAAACATATTGACTTAACCTTATTAAGCATGTATTTTATTCTGGACAGGTTTTATAGATTCAATCCATAATTTATGAGGGGGATTTGACCAATGTTCTCCAGTTTCACTGACAGTGTATTCTTATGGAGACATCAGTGGCTACTTTTCATGACATATTTTAGAGGGTGTCCCCCATAAATCATTTGGATATGCATGACAGTTTTTTTTAAACACATTTTCCAGGGATCAGGTGAAATGTTATTTCTGTAGAAATCTGTTCACTCTGGTGCTCATGAACTCAAAAGGAGACTCACGTTGCTGCATGTCTTTCAGCTGGTTGTTCAGCTCTTCTTTCTCACTGGCGAGGTTGGCTACGTCCACTGTCAGAGTGCGGTTGGACTCCTCCAGCTGTGAAGAGAGACAGGGCAGAGGTGAGTTTGAATGTTCAGCCATGTTTTAGTAGCCAGCAAGGAAAAAAAATAATATAATACCTTGGAGTCGGTTCAGATTAAAAAAATGATTGTATTCTTTACAGGAAGAAGACATAAGAGTACATCCTTTTTACAGCTGTATTTGTATGTTATATCTGAATGCTCAAGACAATTAGCTAAATGTTAATCAAATCATTAAAAGCATCCTGTGGAGTTTTTTTTCTTTCTCGCTATCAGTTTTAATCCATTTCATTGGTCAATAGTTGCTGGAACAGAATTCCTTTTAATTGAGCTGAGTAAAAAGACAATAACCCTCATTAGACTTACTAGTCCCGAATAAAACATTATTATACTAGAATATTTCCAAACTACTCTTGGACTGAATCATGTGAATGAACTCACAGAGCTGATGGTGGCCTCCTTGTCACTGAGCTCCTGTTTGTGTCTCGCCATCATGTCTTTGATCTCCAGTTCTTTCATGATCTTCTCCTTCTCCAGAAGGGAGTACTGCTCCTCGGCGATGGAGCGAGCCAGCTGCTCAGAGTCAGCTTTGGTCAAGCTGGTCTCCAGCTGGGTTGTCATAGAATCCCTGCAAGGGGAAAAAAAAAAAAAGGCAGCTTGAACCGTTATTATCTTACCAAACTGCTGGAGCCGGATAAGTCTTTGAAAAGAGTTTAATCCATGTCATTATTATCCCAGTTAGAAGTCCTCTGCCTATACTGTGACCATACATTAATAAGTCAATGACATTTTTGTCATTGACAGATTCTCCAAGTGAGAGTTAGACTCAGTTTGTCCAAAGCAGTGTTTGGAGCAGCGGCTGATTTGGTTTAGTGTCATTTCCTGTGTTGATTGTTGCGTACTGCTTTTTGGCAAATAATTCTAATCTGCAAAGACTGTTTCATTCTGAAAATGACAGATAATGATTTGCTGTGTTGTGCTGCACACAAGTAACTGCAACTCCCATTTTATTGCAAAATGAGAGCTCGCGCTGTATTGTTTCACATGCTGTTCACTTCATCATTACGTCGACGTCCCGTGTTGAATTCATTAATCTTCTGTTCATATTTTAACAGGTTTGTCATGTGTTTGCTGCTGGCAGTAAAATCTTAACAGGCACAGTTACCTCTCCTCCTGATACTCTGCCAGTCGCTGCTGCACCTCTTTGTGCAGCTTATTCCTCTCGTTACACTCATCCTTCAGCTCACGGATCTGAGTCTTGTAAAGGGTCTTTAAGGGAAAAAAAATTTGATCACTTTCATATCACATATCAGGAGTCAGATAAACACAAAGAGCTGGATTTTAAGTGGAAAGTCACTTCAGAGGAGTGTGTATCTGTTATATATTTTTTTCTAGACTGACCAGTTACGCTAGCTGTGCTGACTATCAAATATTTGGCTGTTACTGCCTTCTGACAGATGCTCAAAAAGAAGGAAAGACTAACTGTGAAATACTGCTCTGCCTCCAGCTGGTCCTTCAGCTCCTTCAGCTGGCCATCAGCGTCCTGCTTTTCCCTGAAACAGAACCAAAAATCTGTCAGTCCCTGCTGAAGGCCAAATGAACACCAGAGCCAGAGCAGTAGGGATGTATATCGTGAGTTTTTTTTTTTTTTTGTCAGGCTGACCTGCGAAGCTCCTGGTTCTGTTTCTCCAGGATCTGCTTCATGTCCTGCAGTTGGTTGAGCTCCTGTTTGAGCTGTTTTTCTGAGGAGCGGAACACAGACACCTGCTGGTTCTGCTTTTTCAGCTCACTCTGGCTCAAACTCCGCTTCTGCATCTCCTGCTCCAGACGTAAGGTGAGGTGCATCACCTGCAGACACATGCAAACATGACTGTTAGATACTTAGGGCTGAGCATGGGGCATATATCAACTGAGCGACACAAGAAAAAGTGAGATCTGCAAGTTTTCTGTACTACGGAGTGAAAAGCACCTCTTCAGAAAGTTTCTCCTTCTGGGCCTGCAGCTCGTCCAGTCTGTTTTGCGCCTGTTTGAAGTCACAGTCCAGCATGGAGTGATCCTTCTCTAGCTGCAGCAGCTTTCCCTCCACCTGCAGCTTCAAGCTGCGCTCCTCCTGCAGGGTGCACTCTATCTCTGGACCAAAGGAAATGAAAAGAAAGTATTCTACTTTAGTATCAGCTATTCTTCCCTTTCAATCTTTAAAATGAACATAAACCAACGTTTGGCATACACTTTGAATAATTATTATATTATTTTATGATTAAAGGTCTACTGCATCAATCAAGCTACTTAATGGCAGTACTTGGCAGTTCTTCAGCTTCTCTGTCTTTATTAATGCAGGTTAGCTGAGTAAGATATGGTTTTTGAATACCGTTTAAAAAAATCTAGAGTCTAAAGCTTGTTTCATAGTTGACGCGTTGCTCACGGCGCGCATGGCGCGTGACGTCAAAATGACGTATTCGTCATGCGTAGTCGTGCACCAGTCAAAATTTGGGACTTGGCGCGCACGGAGAACGACAAACCGGATGGACCAATTCCAAAACAGGCTCACGGCTGAGTGTTGCGTCATTTAAAATACTTTGTGCAATTATGAAAAGCGCTATATAAAACCAATATATTATTTTTATTATTGCATCCTGAAAGGCAACAATAATAAGTGTGTCCATTGAAGCACACTATTTCATAACAAACAAACAAAGAAAAGTCCTATAGCAATATTCTAAGTACTATATCAGATTATAATGGTGATAACACACCATTTGAAATGTCAACTTCTGCAGTCTCATCAGCTATTATGTAAGTAATGGGTGAGAATGCTCAGGAATTTGAAGGTGAAATGGGCATCATCATGCCTATTGAAATTTCAACTTCTGCAGGATCATCAGCTCTTATGCAAGTAATCTTTCTCTTTTGTCACCTTTTCGCCAGCAAGGTTCTAAGCAGCATTTCATCCTACAGATACTGCAGCAGTATCATTGATGACAGTGCTACTCTTCCTGCTCTCCACTTTCGTTGTTGTAGAGTAGTTAGCGGTAACCTTCACCTAGCAGCGACACCTCTGTGACGGAGAAGATTACAACTACTGGCGCATCGACTCGCGACACTAAATATGGCCGGCAGGGCACCATGACATCGTCAACACCGCTCTGGCGAGCCATCGCTACAACTATGCTGGGCCCTTTATACAGTAAGCTTTTGCTTTTTCCCCTCCCCCTTGTTCACCTTTCAAAGCCTCAGACTTGGCCTCCTCTATGGACTGGTAGATCGTGTTTTTATCAGCAAGCTTGGCTTTGGTGGTTTTATGTTCTGCCTCCTCCTGCTCCAAACTCTGCTGGAGCGACTTGAGCTTGAACGTCAGGTCGATCTCTTGGTTGCCCTTTTCCTGCAGCCAAAAACTGATGTTAGTGTTCTAGTTCATCTTATTTCATGCAACTTTTTTATAGGAAGGCTATACCAAACTTCACATTTAGGATTTGTTTTTATAGAGATGACTCAACCTTTTCGAGATCATTGAGTTTCTCCTGCAGCTCCTTCTTTTCAGTGTGGACCTTGGAAAGAGACGATTTTATATGTTTCACTTCATCTTCCAGACCAGAGATGTGTCCTGGGGAAGGAACAGGAGGAAAAAATTAATTAATACAGAAAGATCTTAGGATGGCTTTCAAAATTCATTGAAGTGCCAGAATTATGCTGAATGTGATCCAAAAGTCTTGAGACAAACATGTACTGAATTAAATGAATGCACCTGAGCTGTTAGGTTTAACACATTACATAATGTTTGTCCAAGTTTGGCGTCAAATTTGCAAAAAAAAAACTGGCACTTTATGTTAATATTTCTTTTCCGAGACTCCACCCGAGGCATCACAGCAAACAGGCAACACTGTTGTTTCAATACATCCCCTCTGACCTCAGAGTTTGGCCTCTCTGCACAGACAGAGCACGTTCAAGTTTCCAAACAGCCTCTCACAAGAGGTTCTGGCTTTAGTCTTGTGTTGGCTTTTTACAGTCTCCGGCTTCCCTCTCAGCCCTTTGAGCAGATGTTTCCACCTATGATCGAACATTTCCCAAAGCTGGGTCCAAAAACCGATTCACATCCAATACCCTGGTTCGGCCTCCAGCTCCAAGTTGTGTAATGTCTTTCTCCCACAACTGACAAGATGCTCACTACAGGGGCTTTTAAGGAGCCATGAAGGTGAATCTGATTAAAACTTTAGCACTTTCAACTTTCAATGTCTCACCCTGTAGGTCAGTAATAGTTTCTGTCCCAAGGTTGCGGTCTCTTCTCTCCTCCTCCAGCTCGGCCTGCAGCTCCCTCAGTTGCTTCTCCAGCTCCATCTTGCTGTTTTCCAGTTGACTGCACTTTTCCTGCATCTCCCTGAGGCTGGCCTCGAGGCTCTGGGCTTGTTTCTGTGCCTCTGCCTGACTCTTCTTCAGCCGCGCCACTGCCTCCTGCTCGGCCTGAAGTACACTGTTGACCTCCTCAAGCTACAAAACAGACAAAACTTGGTCACTGCAACAGCATAAAAAGAAATGTAATGAGGGAAAATTAGAATAACTAACGCTTATTTTACTGTAGACCAATGTGAAATTAAAAGTTAATCTAAGGCATTGTATAAAAAATAACATTTCTTTAATATCTTTAGCAAAATTAACACCTTATGTCCATCTTACGTGCTTGTTAATACTCTTTAAGGCAGCTAAGAGTTGTTCAGTTCTTGCTTTTTGGGATTTTTTTTCCAATCAATCATTCTTAAAAATGCTCTGTCTTGCATATGCTGCTTTTTTAAAGACTATACATACACTTTCATACATAGAGCCCTTATATGCCGATTAAGGTCTGAGATGCTGGTTAAAAGTTATCCGAAAGCTTGAATGTGTTGGGGAGTCAAAACTTATTGGCACTATATTCCTTCTTTCGCTCTAAAAATCATACAAAAATACCCCAAAAACAAAACATTAATCTTTCTTAAACTATCTAAAAGAAATGTGTAAACTCAAGGTTTGGCCTTTTGGAGATCTCTTCATCTGCTCGCTTAACTGTTCACATTACAAGCAGAAAGTTTGACCACAGGTGCCTTTTTGCACGATACTGTCTGTAAAACCGTGTTGGGTGATGTTAAAAAGCTCCCTCCTCACTTGATTTTGGAGCTGAATGTTCTTTTCATTGGAGATCTGTGAGTGCTGGTTCCTCTTCTTCAGATCCTCTAACTGGTCCCTCAGGTTGTTCACTGATGAACAAACACAGTCATGAAGACAGTTAATGTTATACTTGAAATCACAAAATACAGAAATGAAATACAACGATCCATCCAGTGAGACTTTGTATATGTTCATAATACAAAATGAACCTCCCTGCATGTCCTCAAGCTTCAATAAAATATTTAAATACTTCAGAGAACAAACTCTTAAAATAGCATAAAAAGATGTTTGGAAATTTCAGGCCTGATATTTAAAAGGATTAGTGTTTTTGTTTGGTTCTCACATTCGTTCTCTAGGCTGCGTTTCCTGTCGGCTTCGATATCCACTTTGCGGAGGCTCTCAGTACGCTGGTGCTGTAGCAGCGCTTGCTCTCGCTCCAGCTGCCTCAGCGAGGCCTCAACTTTCTGCCTGCTGTTCATCTAATGAGAGAAGGATTCACACACAATGTGAGCAGAAACAAACGGACCTACCTCATCATATCAGACAGCATCCACCCTTCCATCCGTTCTTACCTCCTTATCCAATTCTTTAACCAGCTTGTCTAAACGGTTGGTAGCGTTTCTGGGGAGAAAAAAATGTTTTACTATAAATTGCTAGGCTAAGAGAAAGAATATGTTTATATTCTGATGTTAAATATACTGCATATGTTAATATGTTTCTAAAACGTATTTTTTATGTCCCTAATAAACAAAACTGAACATTTATGACTGACCAGACGGGGAGCCGAGCCCAACCATAACTCTGCTCTATATTGCACTTCGCTGCTCTTGTTAAAGGTTTTTTTCTGTTAACATTTGCCATGATCAGAAACTCAGGGCTTCAGCTTTAGATTGAAACTTTGGACACTCCTGCTCATTTCCTGACCTACTCGACAGATGATTTGTTAATAGGAGGTAATAGCACCTTTAAAATGTTACATTGAAACTGCATTGCTATGTATCTGTTCAAGTCTAATGGTAAAACTCAACTTCAGACATTTAAAGTCTGAACAAAGAGCTGATTAATGTTTGTGTTGGTAGTAGTATTGCGTCATAATGATGTGCAGATCTATGTGTTCGTGTGCGTCCATTCATACTTGCACTTTTGCTCCAGCTCATCTTTGGCCTGCATCTCATGGTCGAGCTGCTCCTCCAGTGTTTGAAGCTTTTTCTGCAGCTGCACCGATAGACAGACATGAAAATAAAAACATTATTGTCTAATCAGTTACCATATTTCATGTTGTCTCTTATCTCTCTCTCGTAATTGTAATAGTAAAATGGAAACAAAGACACAAACCTCGTCTTTCTTACTGTCCAAACTGTTCTCCTTCTCCTTAGAGTTTTCTTTGCAGTTCTCTGAGTCCTTAACAGAGCTGCTGCTGCTCAACCTCAGCAGCCTGACAGAGAAAGGCATGTTTCATGACTTTACTGTACTGGACAAAGTCTCTCACCATCCTCAAGTCCAAACATCTACAAGCAAGTGATTTTTATTGCCATAATCAGACCCATAAGACGAGAACCTGAGTGCTCCAAGTAAATGTTACATCACTTAATGGCTACCACGAGAAAACATTTATAATGAAGAAATATGTACTCTGGACCAGTGTGAGGATCAGTTCAGACTCATTTTTCCATGTGAGTTGTTGCACTACGGTGGGCCTGAAGTGAAAAACAGTTTTGCTTTGTATTCTCTTTAATGTTTGGATGCTGCTCGTGCCATTTATTCATTTACAGAATAGTTTATAGTTTTTTTTCCTGCCTCTGACTAGTCAGATTAATGTGAATGAAAAAGCAAAAAGCTTAATCTTCATCAGGTTGATTACAAAGTTTAAGAACTTTCATCTTGGTCACAAGATTGATATAAAGATCCAAAGCAACGGGATTCCAACAAATAAATGTTTTTTTTCTTCTATTTTTTTACAAGCAAATACTGGATAGGAAACCAGGATTAATCAAAAGCTTGTTAAACATGTTAAAGTGAAAGTAGGAACAAGGCAGCAGTGTGGCGCTCAAACAGGGATACAGTGTCTGACTCGTGCAATACTGTGTTAAAGGTATGGGGGTGAAGCTCTGTTTCCTCTCCAATTCTAGGCCCAGTGTTGTCCTGAGGCCTGTCTCCTCAATACAGGAGATATATAGTGTACATTTTTCCACATTTAATTCTAGTATCAATAATAAACCAAAACTAGAAGGTTAGTAAACACAAAGAGTGGCCAAAATTCTAAACAACGGGGGGGAAAAAACAAAGAATATATCTGAATAAGACACTTACTGATCTTCTTTGAAATAGGTGAAGCCAATAAATGGTAGTTGGTTGCCCACAAAGGCTCTGGGTGGAGGAAAGGTCTCAACATCTCCTTTATTCTCCTCTATGTCATCAAAGTTACTGGTGTCTATATCACTGTGCAGCTCTGGCACAACTGGAGCCACAGCTGGAAGACAGAAACAGAGATGGAGTCAGAGAGAGAGAGAGAGAGAGAGAGACGGAGAGGAGGAGGCACAGACCAGGAGGGTTTGAGGAGAAAAAAAAAGGTGCTGTTTGACATTAAATGAGATACTCAAAGGTTAAACTCTTGCTTTGCGCGTATTCAAATCTAAAACACTTCTTTCACAACTTTGAACAAGCTTTGGCAGTGCTTGGGGTAGGAGTAACTTTTCTGCAGGTTGGCGTGAGCTTGACAGCACTCCTTTTCCCGCACAGTGCTCGCTTTGTGCCCCACACACAGTTGCCTTTCACAAATGAAGTCTAAGCAGCAGCGAATGCTCCTTCTGCCCTCCTCAAACAGGAGCAGGCACACTTTAAAAGTCTGCACAACATGTCTGCAGACAAAATATGTCAAGGGGCCAATCAGATAAAACTAAGCTAGTCCTTTAGTCTATAAATAGATTGTAATTTAGAAAAAAAAAAAAGGAACCATTATGGATCAAGTTCCTCAGACCAGTGCAATTCTGGCTCACAGCAAAGAGCTCATTACTGTTAGGTCAAGACACAACCCCCAGTGTGACAAGTGTGACAAATGTGACCCAGTGACGGTGGAGAAAATACAGGGAGACATCAAGCACAGGAATTAGACAAATGAGGGGGGAATAAAAAAGAAGAGACCGAAAAAAAGGCCGATGTGTGGTGAGACGGAAAGAGACATGGAGGCCCTTGTGGCATGGCTTCCCAGAATGCTCTCTGATAGCGGGAGACTAATGACAGGCAGCCGTAGCCACAGTGAGAGTGAAAAAGCGGGAGAAACCCTCCAAACTGGGGCGCCCCTCTCATTAGACCAGGCCGCACGGCCTGCCCCGCCTGCCCCGCCTGCCGCTACAGGGGATGCTCCCTCCCGTCCCCATTCATCCATCCATGAAGCTGGCTTCTTTGCCCTCAACCAACCTAATGCTTAATAAACATGAAGAAAACTGGGAGTCAGGGCAACACACAGCAGGGAGTCGTGTCTTTCTTAAACAGAAACAGAGGTACATGCAGCTCTGTAGGATGCCAGAATGGAAGCAGGGTCATGTCTGGAGTGCATGCTCAAGAGTCTGCGTCTGTGTGTGTGTGTGTGTGTGCATGTGTGACAGGACATGCATGTGCAAACATGAAGAGAGCTGAGCAGCACAGCAGTGGCACAGCAGTGGTTTTGTGTTCCAGACTGCCAGGCTGTGATCAGAAGTTCTGTCTGTCGTCGTAATCAGAGCCAGGTGAAGCAGAGAGGAAGAGAGGCAAAGAGGGAGAGTCTGAATGTAATCATATGCAGACACAAAGGTCCTGTTCATACTCCTAATATATCCGCTTTTCTTCCTTTCTTCCTTCAGCTTTCCTTCCTATGTAAATTTCTGATTATGCAGTAACTGATACAGGTCGAAACAGCTTCGGCATTGTGCACTGAGTTTGCATTAAATGGTCAAATTGACCTAATAAGCTTAAAGAAATCTGACAAATAAATGAATCGAATCATGTGAATACCAGCAGTTATTACACCCGGTACACTTTTTAAACAGATGTTTTACATTATTACACAGTTTCCAAAACTTTAATAAAAAATGTAATAAAACGATTTGACGATAATCTAAACCCTTATTTAACTTAAAATTCTACATATCAAATGTTGTAGCTTTTTTGTTGTGCCATGCCCATTTTCCAACAAAGTGCACAACACTGAATTTGTTGTTTTTGTAATTTACCAGCTAAAAATCATGGTTGAATGTTTTTAAATACATTTCTTTGTTATTTACAATGTTCGCATTATCACAGCCTGTTTGGTAAAATGTTAGGATTTTGGAAAATATTACAGTATTCGTCTTTACTGTGTTAGCTGCAGAACTTCTGATAAACTCTCTATGCTTTACTTGCTCGGTTAAGAGATATTTAAACTAAACGTCCCAGCTAGCTTACTTTGCCAAACACAACACTTTATTGTTCCACGGTGTTTGCAATCAAGAGTGAAAATTAGAATCTTTCAAGAGCGTCTCAATTCTCTCTAACGTAGACTGGCCATCCAGATGGAGTCGTGCGTAATGTCAATTGCTCTGCACAGCATTCCATCATATAATGTCAGATATGAGTGAGAAGCATATGGAGAGCATGTGCACCATATATGAAAGCTTACTGGCTCAGGAGCAGGAAAACAACTTCAATATCAGGCTAAAGCAAAACAGATCTGCAGAGGAATGGGCTGGAGGTGACAAGACGGATGTAGCAACAAGAACAAATTGCATTACTGGGGTTGGAAAATGGGAAATCTGCACCTGCATTTTGGGGACTTAATAAAACACAAGATTCAAAAACATGCATGTGGGCACACTTACTTTCGCGGATGTTGTCAAAGGTCCACTGGTTGTTCTTGAAGAAGGGGTGACACTTAATTTCATCAATCCCAGTGCGGCCCAGACGAACCTTCCTGCACACAGCGACAAGAGAGAGAGAGCAGCCCAACTGAGAGCAGAGTCGCCTCGGTGTGAATGCAAAACACACCCCACCCCACCCCTCCCCTCCACCCACCATCACTAACATGTCATCCCAAACACACAGCCCAGTGGAATGACTGCTCTGCACTGACCATACTGACCAGCATGGAGAGCCGCATGACCACGGGCTTAGAGAGCCTCCTTTGTTCAGTCAGGCCAGAGATAATATAATTCTAGAGCAGGATCAGAGCGCACAAGGAAACAAGCCTGACTCAATGCAACTACTAGATCTTCCCTCCTTCTCCTCCCGTACTCTTTGCTCCCTTGCCTTGTTCCCCTTTTCTCCCTCCTCCACCTCTGGTACAGGACTGGAGAGGGGTGCGGCAGTTTGGGCTTGCCACGTGTGGGACATTCCAGATGCAGCCAAGAGGAAGAGAGGGCAAGGGCGGGGAGGAAGAAAGAGAAAAAGGCGAGTTTTTAAACCCCTTCATGAAGAAAAAATGTAAAAAAAAGAAAGAGTCAGGCTGTGTGTCAGTGGCCAGAAAAAAATTAAAGAGTGCAGAGGAGAAAGTTAAACATGAAAGGTGTTGAAATCTACAGAAAGGTAGAAGAGGAAATTTACAAATGTAGAAACAAAAAACATGGGAAGGAGAAAAAGGAAAAAATCCAAAAGGAGAGAGTGGTTAAGCTTACTGGAATGATTCAGCAAGATGGGAAGACAGTGACAGAGCATGTGGGTTAAGTGAATGCAGTCATAGGTCAGTGTGTGTGAGGCTGGGCAGCCATACACACATGTGAGATTCTGTCTGTGGTGAGAGAATAGTGAGTGAGAAGGTAAATAAACTGAGTGAGGGGAAAATGAAAGGCTGCTCTGTACAGAAGCAGAAAGGGCCTGTGTTTAGGCCTTCTCCGGGGGCGGGGTCACTAATGTAAACAGGAAGTGGTATTTTCCAGAGGAGTGGGCCACGAACCGGGAACATGACCCACCTACCTTTAACACTAAAAATATAGAAATGGAAACGCATGTACTTTACACTTTGGTTCCAAATCACAGGTATCATTTTAAGCGAACTAATCTACAAAATAAATACATCTTTCTAAAATAAAAAAGAAAAAAACCCAGATAGTTGACATTGTTTTTATCAACAATAAATATCCCAAAGAGAGAATAAACTGGTCCTTGTAATTGTTGTGAATCCTGATATAAAAGTGAATTTAATCTAACTCAGAAATAGGAAATAGAAGCAACATTATTTTCAAACTACATATTTGTTTTATACAACATATAGAGTCTGCTTTGTTGTTCTTTTACAATCATATGTTAAATAAGCAAACTGCATTACTGAAGATTATTTTTCATGTTAAAAAAATACATCTCATTCAATCCAGAATTTGAATGAGCTTCACATCTGAATGTTTAACAAAGATGTGGGTGTATTCTTCTCAGGCTGCTGTATGATTCAAAGTATGTCAGATCACTGGCACACAGTGATATGAAGAGAGCAGGTGGATCCTGTATCTGACTGTCGTGCATAAATCATCCACTTAATTCAAATACACACATACTGTATGTATATTGATTTTTGTAAAATCTATGTTCAAACCTGTCAGTAAAAAAGGCACAGATGAGATCTTTGGCGTTTTGCGACATCTCTACATCATCTGGGAAGACGAGGGAGTTCTGATGGTTCATAATCTTCCCATAAGTTCCAATGAGGGACTCGGCATAGAAAGGAGTTTCGCCTAAGAGAGAGGTGAGACGTTGAAACTCACAAACACTGACCCAAGAACAGACAAAAACCTGTTTTCTATGATGCTTATTCTAAGAGGGCATGTACTGAATTTCAAATGCTATAAAACAAGCAGATGATGATCAGACTACTGATTCAGTGAATGCAGATCGACTCAAACATTCTGGACTGTGTTCAATATACAATATGGGCAAAACGATCTTTTCGTCCATCCATCCATCTTCTATACCCGCTTTATTCAACTTAAGCACCATCGGGTGAGAGGCAGGGTACACCCTGGACAGGTTGCCAGTCCATCACAGGGTGAGCTAAATCATATAATATTAATAAATAAAATCAGGACCGTCGAGACAAAACAAAAGTAGGTAACTTACCAACTAGCATCTCATAGATGAAAACTCCAACAGACCACCAGTCACACTCTCGACCGTAATAGCCGTCACCACCCTGAGATTGGAGCACCTCGGGGGAGATGTAGTCTGGTGTGCCTACAGCCGTGTCACAGTGCACCATACCTGTTTTCTGAAAGACAAATATAAAACATACAGTTCAGCATGGAAGTCTTTAGCCATATATTGCCAGGAAAATGGGAAAGAAGTTTGGTAAATTAGTGTAATTTAGTGTATGATCAAACATAAATGGAAATGCAGTATAAGGCAAAAACAGTTTCTACCATTCTACCAAAATTTAAAGTCAATATTAGGTATGATAACCTTTATTCTTCAATGCAGCCTGACCCCCAAGCGCTCTTGCCATTTATTTAAGTAGTCTTCAGGAATTGTTATCCAGGCTTCTTGAAAGACATTCCAAAGTTCTTCTTTGGATCGTTGGCTGCCTCTTGCTCCGTTCTCTTGTCAAAATGATCTTACACTGCTTCAAATATGTTGAAGTCTTCGCTGTTAACATTTCTCCATTTCTTTTTCCGTATTTCTTTAGGACATCACTTTCAGACAGAAGTTGGGGCGGCTGTAGCTCAGACGTGGTCATCTGTCAGTTCGAAGGTTGGCGGTTTGATCCTTGGATTTCACAGACCACATGTCAAAGTGTTCTTCGGCAAGACCATGTTGCCTCCGATGTGCCCATCATGGGTTGATGTGGCTTGTAGTGTAAAAGCACTTTGAGTGGTCAACTAGACTAGAAAAGCCCCATATAAATACAGTCCATTTACAGCACTTTAAGAAATGCTGTGTGAGTATGTGTCACTACATGAATGTGGTCTGTAGCACAAAGGTGCTTTGAGAGGCCAACTCAACCAGAAAAAGCTATATAATTGCAGTCCATTTAGATAGCTAATCTGCTCTGGAGAGTCTTTTTAAGGCTTGACACTTCTTCCATTGTCCTCCACTCGTCCTGTTTCGTCACGATTTTAAAGACACACAGCACACATGCCGAGATATGCCAAGTTTTCAGCTAATAGCTCTGTGGAAATCCCCCTGCTGGTGCAAAAATACCATTTGATGTCCGTCAAACTGTATATTTTGTGGATTCGACTAAAGAAGTGAACAAACAGGCAGCTATTAACAAAGTGCTCAAAAGGTACATTTTAAAATTGGTTCTTTGAAAAGTAGACCGTCGTGTAGATGCAACACTGGTTCATCTGTTAAGTTAGAAGCTTTTCTTTAATGCTTGGATGATTCATAGGTTAGTGTTTAGAGGCTAGACAAACAAACTAACAAAAACACTTACCTCTGAAAATGGTAAGTGCTAGAACTGGAGTGA
The DNA here is from genome assembly GCF_027942865.1 of Odontesthes bonariensis. Lineage (NCBI taxonomy): Eukaryota > Metazoa > Chordata > Actinopteri > Atheriniformes > Atherinopsidae > Odontesthes > Odontesthes bonariensis. Next base: position 11,180,502 of record NC_134529.1, read on the forward strand.
AAATAGGTGACAGTAAAAAGTTAGACAGCCCAAAGTTAGTTTGGGCCTAAAGGAAATTTAAACATCCTAAAATTACCTTTTATATGCAGTGTCACCTACTTGTAAACGTCATTGAATTTGCTTAAAACTATAACAAAAAACAAATGACTTTACTTTTAAGATAACAGGAAGTGAAACAGCTGATTACATTGAGATATTTTGAAGCTCCGTCTTCTTTTCTTCCACAGTTTAACTATGTATTTACACAAGTGATGTATGTATGTATGTATGTAAAGTATGACACCATGTGTCTAACAGTAGATTTCCAGAAAGCTTGAACGTGTGGAACCAGCTATTCTGAAATTTCTGTGGTGAAAACAAAAGGCTGAAAAACACTTCCTGGACCACAGCAGAGGCGGAACCGCCGCTGCATTCTAGATTGGTTGTTTGGCACAGTAACTCCTGAAACTATTCAAAACAGCCCGATGTAAGAGTTTAGCACTGAGCTTCTTTCTCTCTTTACCCCTGGTGGCAAACTAGAGCCTTTCCCTGAGATAGCAATGGAAATTCACTGTTATTGCAGCTGATTCAGTCGGTGTATTTTCCTCAGATTAAAGCATAAAAATGCTTCTGACAGATTTGAAAACAACAATGACATAACTGTAAACTTAACCTACTGAGTCCATCTTCATGCATGTGCCAAAGTCGGCCAGTTTCAGGTGTCCGTGCTGGTCCAGCAGCATGTTGTCAGGTTTCACGTCCCGGTGGATGAAGCCCATGGAGTGAATCGCGTCCAGCGCCAGCACGACCTCAGCCGTGTAGAAGCGAGCCCACTTCTCAGGGATGTCGTAGTTCATAGTGAGTGTGACCAGGTCTCCTCCCGGCATGAATTCCATCACCATATAGAGGTGGCGATCGTCTTGGAAAGCACAGCAAAGCTGGAAAAAGGTAATCTTAGTCACTTAATATCATTTCAGGCCTTACTCACGAGTGAAAAGATATTAGGCTGATAAAAGATTTGAGAACACAATTCATGTGTGTTATCTCTAAAAGGATCAGTGTTTATCATTTTACAACAGGAAGCAAAAGTCAGCCAAAAATCATTATTGCAATTATTGAATACACATTAAGAAGAGCTCGAGGGTGGGGGGTTAATGTGGGCTAAAGCATGTTAAATTTATTTTGGTTGGGCTTTGGCATACACATGTTACTCACTATGACTTAATCTTATTCAAAATCATACACACTTTTTCTGTTTAAACCCTCTCATGTAGCATAATCATTGCATTTTATGGTGTGCAGTTTTGCTAATTCAAATAACCTCATAATTATAAAAGCAACATCTGCCCTTACAGTTATTGACCAACTATTCTATATTTTACTTATCTTTATATATCTCTGTATGCAGTTTTCTCATGTTTGGAATTAAAAGCATTCAATAAAATGTTATATTTCATAACTAGGTCTCAATGAATAATAAGAAAAATAGTGTGTTAACTATGTTCCATACTGAGTGATAACGCTGGAACTTCAAAACCTCTGTGAAGTTATCTAAAGCAGCAAATGTCTGTCAAAGTGAAAGTAGTGTTTGTTGTCTCAAATGTCTGACTACATTACAGATGGGATTCGAATAGAGATACATGTGTACCTGACAAATAACAGAAGTGTTGCTCTGAAATCCTCTGGGAGGTTAAGTGGTTGCAGGAAGACAACAGTGTAAAAGTGAGTAAGAAGCGAGAGTACCTTTTGGAGAAGAGGACAGTGACATTAAAGGGGAACTCCGGGGCATTTGAAGCGCGTTTCCATTGCTAGAGGTTGTCAAATACTGATAGTAGGACACAGAGAGGTGCAAATCTGCGCTCCCTGTGTGGAGATCGCGCTGTTCGCACAGCGTGTCATGCGAGGCTAATACGTGGTGGCTAAGGGGCAACTGCTAACCCTTCCACGTAAAACAACTTGCACACTGCAGAAACGTCACACCACTTTATAAACCATCCGACAATAAAGTCACAAGCCTTACCATCAAAACCATATGCATGGTTCTCACATTACTGGCATGGGGACGTTACAAAACAACTTTATAAACAGCATGTAACTCACCGACTGGTTGTAGGCTCGCGCATGTGAAAGCCCAAAAGAGTCGATGGACGATAATCCCATATACAAAACAATTATATTCTCTAGAAAAACTGCGTTCAAGTATTTAAAACATTACAACAATATTACTGGGCATGTATTGTTGTAATGTTTTAAATACTTGAACGCAGTTTTGGAAACGCGCTTCAAATGCCCCGGAGTTCCCCTTTAAAGAAATGGAGCGCAGAAAGCTAATTTAACTGTTATCTGACTATAAAACAGCAGTTCTGTTTTTGTACATTTTTGTGTGACACACTTAATGACACTAAGAGCAATTTCACTTGTTAAAGTTACCTTGCTGACCCAAAAAGTAAGCAATTTTACTTTGACGTGAACAAAAGCCCCCTTAGATTATGTTGCAGCTGTTTTGTGGTTTCTGGTTGAAGCATTTTGGGACCAGCTCTAGTTTTGTCCCCATTAAGACCCTTTTAAGATGTGAAAACAGAGCCATTAAATTAAAAAGTACTGCAATTTTGATTTATCAATTAGCTTTAAATTAAATGACTTGTTCACACAGAAGATCTCACTAAACTCTGCTTAGGTTCCTGTGCTCCCTACACTGAGGTATTACTTGTTTTTTCGTCTTATTATTGTGCTCGATATAGACTAAGAAGGAAAAAAAACACGTCTAATTGCTTTTTTATAATAATGGCCAGAAACATATAAATACTTGACTCAAATCACAAAAGTATTTGAGGCATATTACAGGGAATAAAACGGTTTGCGTAAACCATCACTTTGGTCAACAAGAATGGACATTTGACCACGTGATGATACTTAGGTCTGCAATGAAATGTCTCTATGCAAGGACAGGGGCTTGAAAATATCATAGTGTATCTGTGTTTATTTTATTCGATCCCCCCTTTCTTAATTTCAGTAAATGGTACAATTTCCCATGGATATCAAATATTAATTCCTCTAGACTTTAGTGTGTAGAGTATGTTTAAAAGGGACAAGTGTCAACCAAAAACATAGTCTGTAATGGAGGGACGATGTTCAATACTTCCACACAGTTTATATCTTGTGAAAGTTCTGAAGAGAAAACAAATCTGCAAGCACACCTGGACGATCCAGGGGCTGTTGGAAAAGGCCATGATGTGCCTTTCTTCCCAGAAGAAGGCTGAGTCGGACCGCTTGATCATCTCAAACTTGCTGAGCTGCTTCATGGCGTAAACCTTCTGAGAGGCCTTATGACGGACCTGTATCGGAAGGGGGAAGGGCCAAAGCAAAAAAAAAAAAGGAGATTTGAGAATGAAAACAGTGATAACTCGACAAGGACAATAAGAAGAAGAGTGTAAGAATGTCACAATGACCAAAACAGCACCAGAGACGTCCCGAAATGGGAAGCTGTAATTGTAGTACACACCCAAAAAAACAGACATGCTTACACAAGATTTGGAGCACAAACACACTCAAGTCCCCCTCCACACCCCCACATTAGAATTCATCCTTATCCCCCCACACGCCGAGCCTGTCCAGACTTGTTTCTACCACTAGACGCTCAGCAGATCCCAGATTTTACCAGCACAAGAGGCTCACATTTAGAAAACTGGGACTGAGGGAGAGAAAGGAATTACTACCAACTTCAAAATTAGAATCAGTTAAATTGGTAACGATTCAACTGTATCTGAAATACGGTGGAAAAGTTACACGTTTCTGTAGATGGCTACTCCCTCTAGTGGTTTATAAATACTTGCTTTTGGTGAAAACTGTTAAGTTTAAGAACATCTGGAGAAACTCGGCTGTATTTCATTGCTTCACACAGGCTATTTAAAATGAACAATCACAGACTTGTTTTTTTTCCCCAAAACAAAGAGAAACAAATCACCAGCTTCACTTCTCCATAGGCTCCTCTCCCGATCAGCTTCACTTTTTCAAAGTCTTCAAGCTTCACCTGCAGCTCTCGCAGCTGAGTCACCAGCTTTTCATCTGTGGGACAGACACTCTCATTACCATAGCGACACAAAAGGTCAAGCTGCTACCAGTTGGGTTCAAATACTTCACGGGTAGGTCTAAGTTGAGTCAAGAAACTCAACCATATAGGATCACAGTGGCAATTAAAGTTCTCCAAGGTTTACAAATTTTAAAATTTTTTAAGTCGTTGAGTAGCAAAAGGCTAAATTCTTGCCATTACTGCCACATTTTGGCCAATTATGTATATATGTGTATACGGCTTTATTATCTAAAATTAAGCAGTGGTTAGAAAATATAGCAAACAAAAGGCTGTAAAAAAAGCGACTATTGGCACCTGTGAGTAATATTTTGTCAGGTCCAAACAGCACTCAATTTAAAAAACTAAAAGTTAACACTTTTGAGCGGTTAACCCGCTGTGCCACATTTTAAGAGATGTCCACATCAGCTTCACATCTGTGAGCAGATGGCTAAGTCCAATTCTTTCTCCAGTCTTTGGGTAAAACTGATGTTGGAAAATTTGCCTGGAATGTGATGCTTTTCCTTACCGTGACATAAAAAAAAACACAAAATAGTATGTGCGCATGTGTTCTTACTTTTTTTTTGTTTTCCTTTAAAGTTGGTGGCATCAAATAAAAGAATCAATATTTGATTTCTGAATAAGCATGTTATTTAAATGATTTCAAATCCTTGGCATGCTGTTTTTATTCACATTTTGCACAATGAACTAACTTCACAAGCGGCTGTGGCAAACACACTGGAGCCCTTACATCTGCTCAGAAATGCCTCGATGTTTTTGTTTTTCCGCAGGGCAGGATAGTTCAAATCATGAGCCAACGCATTCATGGAATCCTGAAAGACAGAAAAACAAACAGAAATCAGTTTTTGTTTAAAAAAATAAAACAAAAAGAAAATACTGATATTAATTCGTCCAGCCAAATCTTGCAAACATGGCAACCTTGACCCACTACTGGCTGATACATGCTTGCAAAAGTAAATGAATGAAGGATGCAGTGTAAGATGTAAGGAACGGCTACAATGTGCAATCTATACACAGAGTTCTCTAATTTGCAACATAAATGGGAGAAGTGAACTGCTGATGAGCAGCAAATCAAAGCAAATACAGGACAGTGAATGCTGGACATACAGACATAACAAGTCATGTAACTACAAAAGCTAGTGAAGTGATGTTGTTACAGCCGCCTGACCAAATACACAGACCATCCATCAGGCCCACCAGCACCCGGTCAAGCCAAACACACACTAGCCCCTCCCTATGGCTCAACACAGCGGGGCGGGGCAGCATCTGACTGAAAGCCGGGGCCTCAGAAGTGTCATCAGCGCTTAAATCAGCAGTGTTGGGTTTCATGTAGATCCAAAATGTCTCTGTGATCCAAATGCTAAGGGAGGCAGGTGGGTGAGGGGGGGTGGAGGTGTAGAGTGACCGTCTGTTCCCCAAAACAAGGGGTCAAGTGGAGTCATCTCACATAAATGTGTGTAGGAAAGTTGAGTAATAGCAGTTATCTACTGGTCTGTTTGTTTGGGGACATGGGTGTGGGTGGACAGGGGCATGTGGAACAATTTTGCAACTTTAAATAGCAGCGCTGAGAAGAGATCTCCCCCACTGCAGATGGGTGGAAATAGACCTAAAGGCTCAGAAGCTATTGTGGGACAAATAGCTTATGGGTCTGGATTCAGGCTGAGCGCTTGAGGATCTGTGATCGTTTTACACAGCATCTGTGAGTGTGTGTCTCTAATATCAGGTATGGTTGCCGCAGTAAAGGGTGAACTCTGCTTTCAAGAGTCTCAGAGATTAAGTAATATTCAAATAGAATCTAATCTCAACAGACATATGACGCATCTGCAGTCCGTCGTCTGTGGGAACTAAATCTTAAATTTACTCTGGCTGGAGCAGCCATTCATCTGAAAACAGTCTTCTGTGGGGGAAAAAGCCCCCAAAAAACAATAAAAGTACCATAGAAACAGTCTGCAACAGAGGTGTTCCATCTTGTGCTCAAGAAGCGGCAGTGGAGATGCATAGGGATGAGAAATCTGCTTGACAATATAATTGTGTTGTTATAAAGGACAGATGGCCAAGAAAGCGCCAGCAGGTCAGTCAGAAAGCCTGAAGAGGGAGTGCTATAATCACACAAGTGAGAATCACAATAACATCTTTTTACGTACTGTCCCTCAGGCCAAACACATTAGTGGTTATGATGAGTTTTATTATTCCATAGACTGTAGATGAACAATGGACAAAGCTATCTTGACCCACTGGTTTATCGACTCGTGTTTTCAAGTCTGGCTAAAGTTTTGTCGGTCACTATTTTACTTCTTTAACACATCCAACGTTATGACCTTATACTGGTGAGAACCATTGGACAGCAGCTTGTCAATTCCAACAATAGCATACCCTGTTTTATCATCTTGTTTTTTTACTTGTTTTTGTGGCCACAGAAGCTGCCAAACGCTGGCCATTAGATAAAACTGTACAACTTCTTTCACACTCGTCAAAACCCTTGAAACACCCACTAACATCTGGCTTTTGAGTGCAATGGGAAAGTTTCCAATCGACTTTTACGATTCTGTTGTAGTTGTGGGTGTTGACTGGCTCTGCCTCCAATTGGCATTGATGGGAACACAATTTTCAAAAATGATGCTGCACTCTAAGCTACAGACTTGTCCCATGGATAGTAGTGGTAGTTACCAGACTTGTGCTGAATATGTTGTACCTGTCAGAGCACTGAGGGTAAACACGCTGCTAGTAGAAAAGGTTTTAATCATTTCAGAGGATTAACCCACATTTAAAAACCTAGTTGGAACACGTTACTACAAACAGCATCACTGCTTTGCACACTGGCTTCGTTAACTTCTATCAACTTGTCATTTCATGATTGCATCTTCACAGTAACCAAAGCCAATGCACCCCAAAAACTTTACTATTTATTGTGAGTGAATAGGAGGTGGAGGATGGCCTTTTATTTTATCTTTTTTTCTCAAAGCACAACTGTATCAATACTTTGGGTATGATGAATTTCCCATGAAGGAATGCTGCATGTGTCAACAGGAAGCGGAGGGTTAGCTGCTGGTTGTGACAAAGAAGACAAAGTCAAAGCCGAACATATCCAGAAAGGCATGGATTGTTTTCAAAAGTCTTGAAATTCCTCGTCAACTCGTCAAACATAGAGTTTTGAAAAATCTTCATCAAGAAGGAGGTTGTTTGTCAAAATAATTTTCATAATTTTAATGATTAAAAGAAGAGACAATGAAAGTTTCTTTAAGGGATTCTAAACCAGTGAAATGAAATTCAGGCAATATTCGTCCTCTTTTTTTTTTTTTCCCTACAGGTTCGTTTAGTCACGGCTGTATCGTGAAAGTTTGTCAACTCTAATTAGTAATCATCTGATCACACTGTTTGATTTTGAACAACCAGTCTGCGTTATCTTGTGGTGAGAGGGGTTTAAGATTCCAAATCTCTTGCCAGCCAGATCTGAAGACTATTAGATCCAACTCGCTTAAATTTCATAGGAATCTGGACAAATCTGAACACGATCCAGTACTTTAAACAGATTTGCATGTCCTCCTAAAGACACCAAGTTGAGTTGATATCATCAAGGAGCACATGCAATAAGGTAATCCATGCTCAGGTAATCCAGCAACATATACTGCATTGTTCCTCAGCTATTAATCTCCTTATAGAGGGTCTGATCCATACAGTAACACTCCTATAAATAGTCACGTTCCTCTGATCACTGCTGACAAACTATCAATCATTGTAAAAGAATGAGAAAAATATAAGAGGGCTTGTCGGAGCAGATGTAGACATACTGCTGAAGCCAAAAGTAATGATCATAACAAATACATTTGGAGTAATTAGATGCACAGCTACTTTCAAGTTTTGGTTGAAAAAAAGTTAGGGCAAATTTCATGTCAAGTCATAAAAGCTCTGAGTTCACATGTGAAACATTTAAAACAATATATTGTAATATATTATAAGAAATGTGTGATTTTAATTGGTTTCAAGTAGATTCTTCCATTGGAGGACTGGAAAAACAAACTCTGCAGGTTCTCTTCATCGTAGTCTACCATGTGGCGGCCTCACATTTTATACAGAACACACTCCTCAAACAGTGGTCATTGAGCTGGCTCTCATATATTTTTGTAGCCACCAGTTTTTCCCACAGGCTTAGAAGGACAGGATGGGACAAGGGATATTTAGTTGATGGCAATCTGCATTTTTGCCACTAGAGATCATTTGATCCTGCAAAAGTGCCTATAAAAGTGCCCAATTTATTCAACCAGCAATTCTGTACATTTATTTTACGATTTAAGGAGTCTGATTGAGAAAATATGAGTTGTTTTTGTTTAAGTTCAATTAGTTAGATTACTTATTATATGCCAACTAATGACTGTAGCCCGAACAACAACAACTAACAGTAAAATAACACATCAATGCACTGACTGAAGAGCTCCCTTGTTGGTGACTTTAGTAATGAGGCTATCAGCTCGATTTATCATTTACAATTATACTTGATGCAACAATTAAAAATATATTTTCAAAAACAAAAAGAAATAATAATTTCCAACTGAAATGAACTTCACATTAATCATTCCTGTTGTTACAATCATTAACCCCGCAAAACCACCATTACAGAAGTGAAATAATGGATTACTTAGAACCAATTTCTTCAACAAAACAAGAACAAAACACTTCAAAACATACCATTTGTGCCTACACAATCAAAACGATTGTGGACAAACAGGAAATGGAGACATGAGGTCATGGCAGGTTATCTCCATCTCAATTCCAGGAAGTTCCCTCAGCTTCCTGTGTGGTGGCTCACAGAGTTAGGAAGCATGGTGGCCATTGTTGTGCCGACTACAGAGCTGCTTACAAAGCCAGCCAAAGTAGACTGTAATGATAAAAACCGAAAATGATGGCTGCTGAGATTTGGATGGATGCTCAAAGTTGACGTAAATACACTCACATCACTTTTTGGTCCGCTTACGTCACTGTGTGGGTTAAGTTGGACTTGATCTAATAGTAATGGCTTAAGGGTACACTGGACTTTGCATGTGACTCATCAACTGAGAATAGACTCGGCTCTCTCATGAGGATGAACATAAAAACTTTATCTGTCTCACGCATGCATCAGGTTATCATATCTATGTTGCATGAACATGATTGTGTAGGTCTAACTTTGCTCCAAAAATGAGCAAAAAAGGCCAACTAAGAAACAAAGTCGGTGAACTTTTATTAATATCAAATATGTATGAAGCAACTGGATAACTAAATGGACTACTCCTATACTACTTCACCTCCTAAGCAAAACCCACGAGTGCAGAGAGTTCTCTGTAATGCATGTATAAAATATGTTAATCCAGTTTACAGATTCCTTCAGAGCCACTTTTGTTCTATAAAAAAAGAAATCCATCAAATGTAAGCACAGTGGTGCAAGTACAAATCAAACAGATAGAGCTGAGTGTTAGGCTTTGGCCTTGTGCTAGATCCTCCCAAGGCAGAGGGGCAGTTACAAAAGCTAATCTATATTCTAGCTGAGTGCATTCTTAGTACAGGTCAGAGGGAGCCCATGTCATTTGGAGACTACACCAAGATATTTAACAGGTAATCACAAGCAGACACTGATGAAGTGGAAAAAAAGAGACTGTTGTTGCCTATGGGCGAATTTTATGGATTGGCTCAATTAAAACACTTTCGGTTCCGGTGAGTCTATCAGACTTGATCAAAGTAAAACAAAATGTCATCATTATAATACTTTATTCCCCATTATATGATCCCATTGTTGGTGTCAGTCGGGGCATATTGCATTCCAGACAGGAAAGGTGGCTGAGCATTGAGTTTAGGTGGGGCTTTCCTCTGCTACACCTCTGATTAAAATCCAGAGTAATGATAAGCTTTGGTGGACACATGAATTAACCAACCACCCACTTATTCTTTAATATTATAGAATAAAATACTTATTTTTTTCCCTTTGTATTTGACTTTTCCACAACTGTTTACCTCAGCTGTGTTTTTTTCAGGTGATCGAATAACTACTCACAATTATGCGTGCAACTCACTCGGTCTGACGCACGTACCGTGCCAGACCCCCGGGGTAAATGCAAACTCACCAGAAAGGTTTCAAAGTTGAGCGCCGACTGTGGATTCCTCATCAGGGACTCGAGCTTCTCCAGCCGGCTTTCCACTCTGCTCTCCGCTCCCAGCATGATTACCGCACAGCGTATCCAGCTCAAATGACTTGAAAATGTAAAAGAACAAAAAAAACACCTGTGGGCCTGTTTTTCTGTCTCGGGCTGGGGGTGGAGGCGCACTCCTCTCCTGCTCGGCTCAGCTCCTCATGTCTGCTCCTCGGCAAACTGCGGCTTGAGTTATCAAATTAATTTTTCGTCCACAACCAAAGAAAAACGCATAAGCGGCTTTAGTTATTGATATCTCACAGGGAAGTAAAAACCAAAGCGCACTTTGCTCTCCAAGGTGCGTCCCGTCGCTGCTACCAGTCAGGTGGGCTCTAAAAAATCCTATCAGACCACAGCATGTTCAACCTGTATGACACGCAACTGTTAAGTCAGACCAAAGACACTAGTATTGCTTCCGATCATATCTATGAAACTAAAAGTCTGTCCTATGGCCTCTTCAATCCCAGGCAGTTTACATTAAGGAAACAACTTTACTTACTTTATAAAACTCAAATAAATCAATTATTTTCAAATTACCGTCGTTAGACCTGCATCTGCTATCTATTCATAAATTTAAAAAGTTGTTGTGTACAGATACTTAAAGAAACAAGATCAAATTAGTTTGCTTTTAGTTTTTATAATTAAAAACACAACTAAATCCTACAAATATATATATATATTTTAGTATTTTGTAGTTACTTTCCAGGTGTTTATTATGTGTCTCTTTTCTATATTTTGTACTTTTAGTCATGCGTTTTATAGATTTTTTTCATGTTGGGTCTTTAAAATAAGCTTACAATATTTTTTTGGGTGCAACTGCAATTGAAGACATAAATAGATTCCCATTTCTTATCTTATTTCCTCTGGCAGGGTTTTCATGCTTTTATTTTGAAGTATGGCCTTAAATCCGGTTCGTGCTATCTATTTATAGGTCAATTGATAAAAAATAAAAAATAAATCCCCAACTTTGTTCAAAACTTTTTTTTTCGAAAACTTCGGTCCAGCTGTTTTGGTTTCTATCACTTAATCATTGTAGCTGTCCCAGGTCGGATTACCGCCACCCGCCTAAAAATCTCCCAAATCCTCACTCACACCAAGACCTTAGCAAGCCGGAATTCCTTTTCCCTTATCTCATTCATCTGATTTTACCGTCACTGCACAGAGGGTGTACCAACCTTCAGTATTATAGGAATGCTGATGCGCTGCCTTTCAGACGTCCTGGAACTAAAAATAAATATTTGCAACGTCCACAGCATGGTTACGTATTTCATGCTTATATGTTTCTTAATCACAAAATGAAGATTTAAATGTACGTGGCCCAACAAAAATAACAGTTTCAAGTAAAACGAATAAACACATCAGCCATTTTCTATGCTCTTAGAATAACTTTTATTTATTTCACTTTACAAAGAGATCTCCAACAAAGCTCTTGGTTACTTTATATTTATTCAAATACAAACAATCGGACTGTTTCCTTTGAGATAGTAGGCTAAATGTGTGACAGGGAGGGTCAGACATCATCTATGCATTCCGAGCAACAACAGCAACAAAATCTCTGACGCAAAAGAAATATTTTCCAAAACTTTTGTATCACATGAGAAATGGCAACGATAAAGAAAAAAAAAATACTAAGTAATTTAACCAATAATGGCACTCCTGATTATGTACGTATTGGCATGTTTTGGTGAAGAACTTGTTGATATTGCAGCTGTTTATTTTTAGTGATGTCATCGCTGACTCATACAAGCTGTTGACAAAGTCCTCTTGCCATCTGAGGATGACGGTGTCATGATGGTATGACCCGTGGTGAGGATGAGGGCTGGAATGAGCTGGGAGACAGTGGAATATGTTGCCACTGTAGGGCACACATACATGGGTGGTTTTGGAATGATAGCAGGGGTTGTAGGTCATGAGGTCCTTATTAAGAAGAAACTTTGAGGGGCTGGTTCATGTAGGCAGTATTTGGACTCAAAGGCAAAGTACTGGCAAAATGTTGGGGACAGGCTTATGATTCGGAAATCAGTCGGATGGCACAGAGTCCATTTTTGTACTCAGTGAGATTGGTTTTGGCCAACTGCTTTTGGTGCTTTTGGTGCTTTGTTGTCAGAGTAAGGCAGGTGCAAAGTAACAAAGGCAAACACTGCTCTCTAGTGGAGATGCAACATATAAACACATAGGCAGGGGGCATTTAAGGGTTTCGGCACCCACAAAATATAATCAAAGAATTATACAAATGAGGAAATAAAGATTTTTTTCTTTTTAAATGAAAATCTATTAATGCATCATCCATAAGTTAATATAACATCAAATAGTATCTGTGTTGAGTTCAACTTGAAAACTGAAATCATACCATCGGACAAGTATTGACAAGCATCTAAGTGATCTGGCTGGATCAAGGTATCCCCAACAGCGGGAACTGTAATACTGATCGCTGCATATGACAGCATTTGATGCCTCTGAGTATAATACCCCATTTGGTAATATTACATTAGTGTTGTTTTGTCAGAATCACCACATCAGAGCAGATAACATTTAGATTTTTTTTTTAAAAATCTGGATCTGGATCAGTTAAACCGTCACATCAAAACTGTCATAAGATTTAAGCATGCGTGGCACTCAGTGCTAGAAGTCACTCTGATCTGCCTTCCAACATTTGGTGGATTCAGGAAAGTGACTGTGGATCTGCAAATCACACATTTGTGTACCAGCGTCATTACGACGATTAGTGTTCACATATCATCTCAGCTACTGACCCTCAAATAGTCGGTGTACTTTTACATTGTTATGGGAGAGAAAGTAGAAACTCTCTTCGGGGATTCTTCACCCTGACTGAACACAGAGAGAAAACTACTCAACATCTTCATCTCAGCATATTTCTCTCCTCCCTTAAGGGAAGTGAGCTGAATGGGGAATCTCAGGCAATCAGTTGCAAGGGATAAAACCTCAGAACCAGTGTTTGTAGTGTGTACTGTATTTAGATTGGGCGGATAGGTGGAGGAGAGAAGGCTATACTATATTCCTGGCTGATGCTAAAAAAAATAAAAAAAGCTCCTGAAGTCTGAGCCCCCATCAGCCAGGTAACCCAAAACCTGAAGTGGGGAGTCAGCGTGGGATATGGGGAAAGGAACAATGTGGCTCTTTGTGCAAGCCGGGCAGAGAAAACAAACCGTTTCCCCTGGAAAGAGATCATGTTCAGGCTCCATCTGAGAAGACCACACAAGGCTGATCAGAGCTCTGTCTGCTGTGTGGAGCAAGGAGAGAAGGAGGAAGAGGAGGAGGAGCGCATCTGGGCAGCCCCACACACTTGTGCACACATACATGCTTTAGGGCAATGTCAGACAGGAAGAGAATCTGAGATTCTGTCCTTCAAGCGCTCAATGAACACTAACACACCAGCCGGTGTTCTTTGGTCCAAGACAAAAAGTGTGAGTGTGTTGTGTGTTCTTCCCCCTTATTGACTGGTGATGATTCGGCCATCTGGACTGCTTCCTGGGTTGGCACCCTGCTGGTCTACAGGCAGAACAACACTCTGGTGGGCTGACAGGCTGAGGGACAGGCTGGAGGGTGTTAGCACTGGTGTTGTCCACAAGAGGGCGTGGCACTGAATCTGGCTCTGCCATACAGTATTAAACAGGGAGTCTGTTCATTTGGTGGAAAGGGCAAGAGAGCAAAAAAACACAGAGGGAGAGAGAAAGAGTGGTGAGATGTTATAGATTCTGGGCTGATTCTTTGTAATTTCCATTTCCACCATATCTTATAACTAAGTCTCCTGGTCTGGACCTTTGTTACTTAATCTAGCCATTCTACATAAACAGAGGGAATGAGGCTTTTAGTCATGTCAACACTCAGATAACTGTTGCACAGGGCACAATCAAACTAAGAACATCTGGCCTCTTTTCTCTCACGCACACTTACACAGACTCGCATTCAAACACACATACGAAACGCAAACACACACTTAAGGGCCAAACCAGGGTTCTGTACTCCCTCTGTCCCATTGCGTTTTAGTTTCAAACGCTCAGCGAATACCCATGTGGTTGGATCAGATTACACGGGGCTATAAAATATCCCAAATAAAGGCAAGGAAAACTGAGACGAAAAAACGGACTGTTTCCTGAGGTGAAATCTTCCAGTTGGCTGCAGACTCTGTCAGACTGGGAGGACTTTTTGCAGCGGGGACAACAGAACAAGACAGCAATGTTCTGCTCAGAGCACAGAGGTGGCTAGCTAAAGTCATTCACATATGACAACCAGATCCCATTACATACAACGCAAGGCCATAAACCAGTCTGCAAGACACAAGCAGCACACTGTGATTTCATATGTATTGGTTACTACGGCAATGCATGAAACCACAACAAATGACAAAGAACTCATTTAGTGAAAGGAGATCTTGTTGCTCTAAGGCACTAAACATCTGGGGTACAAGATAAAGGTTTCTGTGACTCTGTCACTATCAACAGCCATCACTAAAACACAATTATTAATATGACCTATGGCCCTTGGTGGCTTGAAAAGGAATACAGAGAGAAAAGTAGACTGGTTGAAATTTGAATCAACTCTGTAATATCAGAAGATCAATCTCAGCACATGCAGCAAAACAGAAACATGATCATGTTATGATAAGATACCAGCAGGTGAGAATGATGGGTGGTGTTACATAAATGTGGACTGCCAGGCAAGTGAAATCAAGAGGGCCTTTGATTGGTCCAAAGTATAGAGGCTTTCCTGCTGCATTCTAACAACAACATCTGCTTGGCACTGGAGAGCAGTGGCGAGTGAAGAAAAGGAAAAGCACTGAAAAGGAAGAGGAGAGTGCAAACTTATACATGGAGTGAGACGAGCCAAAGCCAGAACAGTGTCGTTATGACACGTGTAATCGGATCGCTCGGATTCAGTCCCTGTGTTTTCTAATAAAACCCCAGAGCTCTATCACAGCAGAGGGCTGCCTCTCATATTCACAGCGCCTTGCAGTCTGCCTGACAATCACCTCTGTCTGTACAGCAGCCTCAGAAAGATGCCTGTATTGCCTTGCAGTTCATACTGCAAGACCGCAACTTCATCTGTCGCTTTGTCTGAGTGTCATTTTGGACAGGCTATCCCATAACCTGAAGGTCAAAGTTTTGACTTAGCAGCAGCTATCTGCTTCCAACTCATGAACTCACCACCTCTTCATACACTGCAAACAGTTCCCGATTGGAACTTAGTTAGTAACTGTCAAATTCTTTCCTTCCATCTTAGCAAGATGCATTTACCATGGCGTATTCGAGCCTGCAAAACAGACGGCCATGCAAACAAAGTATTGTGACTGTCGGGTTGTGGTAAAGTGATCGCCTTTCAAAGTGACTCTTACTGCTTGTGCCCTCCACCTCCTTCCTCTGTTGTAACTTAAGAGGACTGAGGAGTGTCAGGTTACTGGGATTCTCTCTGTTTGGCGCCATGTTGTTTAGTGACCATGAGCATACTGTGAGACCTGTGATTAAGCTTGCCCTGTATATGTGTGAATGTGTGTATGAGTACATTATCCAGTCCCTCAGTCCACTTGCTTTTTAAAAAAGATATTTATGTTTTTAATTTATCCAATGTGAAATATCACAGAGAGATTATGCAAATAAAGTTGTAGTTAACTTGGTAGAAAATTAGATCTCTCTAAAAATGTTAAAAATCAAATATTATAAAAGTAAGTAAAAGCAACACTATCAATATCTTTTGTCAAATTTCAACTGAATAACCCACCTCTATCCTCTACTTATTCTGATCTCGGATTCGTAGGCACCGCCTCTTCAGAGCTGGCTCCATATCTCCGGCACTGGGCATATTAGCAGGACTCCTCAGGCTACCCTTGTCCCTGAGTTTGGGCAAGAGCAGTGGGGTGGCAGTCCCACCTGTCTTTGGCGCTGTGGGCAGAGCATAGGCATGGTCCTCATCAGGAACATGGGAGTCCTCTCCTACATCCCCAGCAACTGTTAAGGGCCCTTCCATTTGACTAACGGGGCCCTCAACCCGCACTGGGCTAACAACTGAGCACTTGTTCTCTTTGACAGCTTCCAGCTCACTAAGTGCAGGGTCATGGGGTGGTGCTGGTAATCTCTGGGGTAGGGAAGAGTCCATACTGGTAGGCGTGGATGAGGAGGACACACCATTTTGACCATGGTCCTGAGATGTCAGGGTAGAGGACTTGGCATCATGTAAAAGGCTGCTCTCTGTAGGGCTGGGTGGGGTGTGAGAAGGTGGAGAGTGGGAGTCCTGTGGCTGGTAGATAGTGTCATGTGAAGGTGACTGTGGAAGAGAAAGGGTAGGTTTGATTATGTCATGGAGTCCTGATCTGTTAACCTGCCCAGGTGCTGACTCCCCCAGCCCTGATAGGTCTATCATTCCATTAGCACTGGGCTCCAGCTTCACTTGGGTCCTTTGAAGAACCCTTTGGATGACTTGCCGCTCTGTGTGCAGCTTATAGTCCGTCTGTCCCTCCGACCCTGCAGCAGGGCAGGGAAATTCATTGTATTGTGATCTGGGGGAGGATCCTCCACTCTGAGGTGTGGATGCTGGGGACAGAAATGGCCTCTCTGATTTAACCCAATCTGTGTCTCTGGGGTTGGGCTCACTTGGTGAGGTGAGGCTTCTAGGAAAGGTTCCACCCAATTTATTGGCAACCAATCTGTTGTCTCCTTCAGAGATTCCTGGAGATGGGGGCCTGTTGGCCCTGAATCTACTCCTGTCTATCCCCTCTGGCACAGGCTGGATAACTCCACTGTGATTTGGAGTTTCTATCGCTGCTTTAGGGGGTACTGGAATAGGGATAGGAATGGGTATGGGGACAGGCAGGGGAACAATAATGGGATAAGGGACCAGGACAGTGGGATGGGGCAGAAGAGGGCTAAAAGAGGGAATACCATAGTTCATTATGGGAGGCATTGGGACAGGGCCTCTTGGCATCATGTTCAGAGGAGGGGAGTGCAAGCCAGGGAAGTAGGCTCCTGGGAAAGGATGCATCAGTCCAGGTGGATTCATGGAAGTAGAGGTGGGGGGCTGCAGGAGAGGAGAGTGTGGAGGTCTGTGGATAGGGCTGGAAGGGGGTCCTGGATGTCTAGGAGGATTGACAAGGGGGCTTCTTAGGCCCTGAGCATGAAGAGGAGGTCTGATAAAGGGTATGGGGATTTGAGGTACTGGCTTTTGATCCAGAAGAGGGCGAGGAGGAGGAAGGGGAGCAGGGTGGGGGGACACATTAGAGGGAGGTGGAGGTGGTTGGACAGATCTATCCAGGCCCCTTAGCCCTGAGACAGATACTTTGGAAGAAGATGAAGCTTCTGAAGGTGATATGGACATAGATTCTGCTAATCCATGAATTAGTGCAGACCCTTTTGGAGAGAGATTTCTGTTCCGTGCTTCCCCTGTACTGCTGCTGCTGTTCCAAGACTCAGGGGTAAGTAGCTTTTGCCCAGCCACACTGCCATCCACCCTCCCATCCTGGCTTGTTCTATTTGGGCTGGAGCTGGTGAGAGCTGCACGGGCTTCTCTGTAGAAAACATCCATCTTGTACTGGTTCAGACACTTGGTGCTGCAGAACTGCAGTCGTTCCTCCCCAGATCCGAAGTCAAGATATTCTTTAGTGTGACGAACATGCTTGCACCAATCACATACCTGTGGCACAGGGGAGAGAGACTGCGGGGGGTCATACTTCTGCATGTTTAAACCTTGTAATTTCATAGCCTACTTATATTGTTGAAAACAAAAGATACAGTGTCCTCTTACTCTGACATTGGTATTTATCTTTAACACCAGTCTGGGCGAGTCCTCTGGATGAGGGTGCTGAGGGGATCTCTCACTGTGGAGGTCTTCATCTCTGGCCTGACAGGGAAAAACCACAGTGTGACAAACATGACACACCACTGTGAGGCAGTTTGAGTTTGTTGTCAAATGCTTCAGTAGAATCCATCTGTGCTCATAAAACCACATTTGAGCGCTTACATAACAAGACAAAAAATAGTTTAAAATCAATGGCCTTGTCATGAAGTAGCTGAAAGTTCACGCAAGGTACTAAAATCCTAAAGGTCAGTAAAACAAAGGGGAGGAAAACTGTGTTGTACAACAGATATGATTCTACAACCAAGTAGGGAGATAATGCAGGTGATGTATTGTCATATCACTAATGTCCCCACCAGTATTAATATAGGAAATTCCTTCTGATTCATGTAAACTGATATGCTGTGGATCTGAGTGCTCCCCCATCTCTGTGACCCAATGAGTCGTGTTGAGTTACGAAACATGAGGCAGCTGAAGGTAAGGTATGCGCTGAAAGTGGACACCTCGCCCCAGGCCTCCTGGCCTTCCTCTCAGACAAGCAGCAACAAGCCAACAGAAATGCTTTTCTCCCCGCCTTCAAAAAACATAGGAGTGCTTGTTGCACACAGTCTGCTCAGCCTCCCTTTGTGTCTGTGTTGTTGTGTGAATAAACCCACCACAGTATAAACAACACTAAACGTGAAAGACTATACAGCAGCCTGTCATCCCGTACCTCTAAAGGCGGTATATTCATGTCGTAATGGAAGGTGAAAAATCATGGCTATGTGCATTAGAGCGTTTCTCCCTAGTTGCAGCTTTCCTGTCCTCCAGACCAAAGCCACTTAATGGCCTACCCCTTCTGCATTAACGCGAAACCGATACTAAGTGTCCTGTATAAAGTTTGACCCCCCCTTCCCACCACTCCTTAACTGGCTTCTCTATACTTACTAGGAACTGTGCTCTTGAAGGTTCCCCCTTTTTTGAATTCCTGCAATTGAATCTCACTTACGACCTCACAAGATTAGGAGTATCTGTTTGTAGAGGTCTGCGTACCTGCCAGAAACCAGCTGATGCTCGATCTCCTGTGTATGGATGGTGACACTGCCAGTGCAAACTGTGCATAAACTGCATCTTTATGTGTCTGTGCACTTATATGTACATGTAATGCTTTTGTATCGCCACCCTCAATGCTCCAAAACTATGGAAACATCTCGTGCTAAATCATCATCTTGCAGATATCAGGATATCAAATCAGGATATGGACATCATCAACAAGAGATAAACCAAGTGTATGACTTCCCACAGTGTTATATACTGTATGCACAATTCATAATAACCTTGTTGCGTTTGAAGTAGGCCCGTCTGCAGGCAGCAAAGCACTTCTCACTGCAGAAGCTCTTGAGCTCAGAGCCCATACATAGCGAGTAGCGTTTTACACCTTCCTTCTGGCACCAAACACACACGATCTGCACATTTTGCACATCTTCCACTGCAGGGGAAAAAAAAATCAGAACAAAGGAGGGCGATCAATTAATCAATATGAAAAAGTATTATATACAGATCAGTGCCAAGGTGGCAGGTGTTGGTCTTGGCTTTAGAAGATCTTATGAGGATGAGAACAGCATTGAGCAAATAAGCTGACTATTTTTGAGGGTTAACAGAAAAAACCCTTTAATTTCACTCATACTAAAGAGACATGGATCAGCTGAATAATTTCAGTATGTTAATGAATCCCAAGTCTTTAGCTGATAGCTGGAGGTGCTTCAGACTTCCTAAGTAGTGATGTATCAGAAAGTGAATTAATTGAAGGAGTCTCAGGGTGATATTCTTCCAGGGGAGACCAGAGATCCAACTGCATCTTTCTTATTTATTTATTTTATATTATTTATTGCAACTTTTTGTCGGCTTTATGCAGTTATGCCGCAGTGAGGAAATATGTGGACACTAGCATTTTGTTTTGACGTGATTCTCCAGCACAGTGGAATTCAACAATGACTGAGTCTGACCTTGTCAGTTTCATTCAAGGACTTTTACATCCATCCTGGGTGAGAACTATCAGATCAGTGGCTCATTTGGCACACAAGACCAGTTCATGCAGTTTAATAGTGTAGCATGCAGGGCAACGACAGGGCTATAACTCCTACATTGCACAGAAAACATAGATGCCAACAGTAAAAGCAGCAATTTAATGTTTATTTAAGGTCAGGTTTGCTGAAAAACACAGTCAAAATAACAGAAAATACTGACATGTGCTGCATGGTATAAAAAGGTGAGACTATACAGCAACATCTGCTTGTTCAGTTTCCCTGACCTGAATTTTATTATGCTGCATTGTTTTGTGTTGTTATGGCAACAAACTTCCAAAGTAATTACTCTCAGATTGCTGCCACTGAGCAATATGAAATCAACAGGGGACTTCAGATATTTCACTTTTTCAGGCTTTTGCTCTTTTTTTCATAAAATGATTCCATCTGAAGAGTTGATCATTCTCAAAAGAACACTAAACTGAACTGAAATAATTAACGCCATGTAACTGGAGGACAAGCACACGTCATGTAACCGCAGCGCCTCCTAACTTTCTCCAGAGCTTCTATTACTTCTCAGGCACCTTTTAGGAAAAGGCTGAAACTAATACCTGCAGCATAGTCTGCAGCTGGTCTTACACCCTCATCTCTAAGCACAGACAGTAAATAGAATGTCAATCCTGGATTATGTGAAGCAGAGGGAAGCAATGCTATAAACTAAAATCATAATTTAACAAGAAGACTTTGAAGTGATCACTTTTCTATCTCCTCATGAGAGCTACCGAAGTCCCGTACCTGCTGATGGCTTTATGAGGGGGACGATGACAGGGGAACTCTTGTGCTCCTTGGGGGTGGTCAGCGATGAACTTGTTGATGAAGAAGAGGGTGAAGAGGAAGGGACACTGGAGGATTCCCTCTCTCCACTCTTTATGGCCAAGACTGAATGATTGACGTTCGTGTCCAGGCTCTTGGATTTTGGCAAAGAGTTTTCTGAAAGACGTGAACAAGATGCAATATTACCCTGGCTTTGTCATGCAATACAATACCATAAAACTACAGTACAGCTTACACGATAGTATAATAACCTATACACAAGCAAAAGATTCATCTGAATGAATGAAACTTGAGTAGTTGCAACCACTGGAGAATATGTTGGGCAAATTAGAGCAGTGACTCAATGTCTGCACCAAAACCTGCAGAACCTGTTAGTTGGTGTATCACAGCACCAACAGTGACCTGTCGACACCTGCCCTCACCTTTTAGCACAGACACATGCTGACGCCTCTCTCTGTAGTTTCTGATCTCGTTAGCCTCAGACTCCCTGAGGTCCACCTTGTCGTACCCATACCATCCCAGGAGCTCGTTCATGGTGCTCTCTGCAAACGTCTGCAAGAGAGAAAAGAGGAAAAGGAATTAAAATTTTAAGTAAAGCATGTCTGCAAATGGGAAATTGTAAGCATGCGTCTCAGGGTTATTAGTGGAACTTTTCATCCTATGTTAAACATAATCAGACCTTCCTACTCTGAATCAATGTGAGGGCTTCTTTCTCAGCCCCAGCCCTGTTGGAGAAATGAATAGGGGCACAGTGGAGTACAGTATGACTCTTTTTCCATGATGTATTCCAAGTTGTTTACTCTTGCTAAATCTGAGACGGAAAGGTTTAAAACCTAACACCAGTGTGAAATCTATGAATCATCCTTTGTTTATCTCTTTTAATTGGAAAAAAGGGGGAGAAAAGAAAACTGTTCTGCACAGATGGGATGTGTGGTCTCATTTTTTTTATTTTTTTATTACGACCAGATGAAAAAAAAAACACAAAGGTCCCTCTTTTTATCCACCCACCTCTCTCTGTGGCTTTAGTGGAACCGGATTGGAGGAGAAACCTGATCCGGAACGGGCAGAAATCAGAGCGGGACACCCTACACCACAGCGAGGTCCCATGGTTCTCGGAAATGCCCCACTCTTCTCTACTCTTCTCTTTCTAATGTCCACCACTCAATCCCTTTCTCCAGCTTTCCCTGTCCCTCCCCTTGCCTCTTTTTTGCCACCACCTCCCATCTTCCCCATCCTCCCCTCCATCCCAGCACCTTCCAGCCCTGACACCCGACACAGCACTGCTGCTCAGGTTTCACCCTTTTCCAGCACAGCCAGTCTGCTGTAGCGGTGTTGTAGTTCTGTAGTACTGACTGCACATTCTTTCCCCTGCTTTCCTCACTCCGACCTCTGCTCTGCACTAGGGCCTCAAAGAAATGGATCTCTCCCTCGCTTGCTCACTTTGTGCTCAGTGTGTGCGTCTAGGAGAGTGTGTGGGTGAGTGAAAGCAGCGGTATCATATCCAGCTAAATATGCCTAACGATGATTAAAGTTAAGTATCCGGTGTCTGGTGCTGCGCTTGGGTCTGACGTGGAGGGAGTAGGTCCGAATGTGGTGTTGAAACAGATGTATTACAGAGACAACACTGGGTCGGACCTCAGCTGAACTAGAAAATCACTTTGCCTGCCATCCTGCCTATCTTTCTTTCACTTTTTTTCCTTTGCTGTTTAAAAATTGGTGGTGCACACCTTTGGGATTTTACTGGCCAATTTTAGTCTGGTTTATTTCCCAGCATGCCAAATTTTGGTGTTACCCAGAAGGACAGCACTTACATCAACTTTCCTCCCGTAAAGCCATGTGTCACTTAATCTTTTTTTCTCCTGAACGAAAGAATTTATTTCCCTCACCCTGCCCTCCACTTCCCACAATATTGTTTTTGTTTCTTTTTGGCAGTTTAGACAAACATCTGCTTTGTAAGAGTGACAAGCCATATCCCAAACCACGGAGAGTTGCAGCCAAAGGCAACAAACTGGGGCTGACCCTGAGATTTAGCCCAAGCAGGCTCACATCAAGCAAGGATAGCATTTCACATGTTTTGATTAAAATTAGTTAAGATGTAACACTACACTTCCCTGGATATCAAACACTACAATCCAAACCCCTCTTACACACAAAAATGAGCATGTTTCCTCTCTCACAAAAGGCCAGAAACTCCCCCAAGAAAATGGCTTGTCTTTTTAGATTTCTCTGCTTCAGCTAGAAGGATCCTCAAATATCCTTTACCACAGTCAAGCGTCTCAAATAGCCAGTGTCCAAACCCAAACAAAGCAGACAATCCAGGGATTAGTTTCCATGCAGTAGGCTCATAATGGTGGGAGGGAATGTGTCTGTTACTGTGATTTAATTTCTTATTGCCTGTACAGTCACTGCTCTTCAACACAAGGAACAGATGAGATATTCTTACACTTGTCATTGGTGAGCAGTGTTTTGTCTTTCGGCAGGAGCTTGCCTTTAATGGGATGCTTGCATTCTTTAGAATAGTGAGACACTGCTTTTGAGTTTTCCCAGTGTGAGGCTGAAGCAGGCTATTTAAGGAATATAAATGCCCCCCTCTCTTTCTCATGAGTCTCTGTGGTGCAGCAAGTGAGCGCACCGCAGGGAGCGGGGAAGAAGTGACGCACATCTGGATCTCCGCTGGACAGTTCAGAGTGCGCGTCCGACCACAGCTGGCCATGGCGTCACTAGAAGGCAAATGTCAACCTATTTTCCTTAAATTAACTACTAACATCTAGACGTAAAACTGCCTGTGTCTTACTGAGTTTCATTTTTAATTTGAAATTATAAATAAAAAATGTTTTATTGAATCGTCTCCCAAAAAGTAGGAACTTTGAGTACTTTTTCTCAACTTTCAGTAAAACCCGATTAAATAATTATTTACATAAATAGACACAAATATAGTATTTATTGAAAATAAACGGAGTATATGTCTTGATTATTCCCAGCACTGATTTGTGCGCAGTTGACGCTCTGCGAATGCGTGCGTAAAAAAGTTACAGCTCGCTGAAAAAGCACCTCTCACTGCTCAAAACCTAATCTAGTAGAAGCACACGAGCAAATTCTCACCTTCATCTCCTGGTTAATCTCCCTCTTCACGGGGTGCGCTGGTTTCCTGCTGCGTTTATTTTCCGGTGGTCTGCCTTTCTCCATCTCTGGCATAGTCCTGGTCTGGCTGGATCCGATCCGGATCAGTGTTGAGTGTCAGCTGGAGGAGTTTTAGCGGAGTCGCTCAGAGTGAAAGTTGTCACTCCCGGTGACAGCCGCTGTCATTCCCGGACGTCCAAGTCCCTCATTTAGGGTTTCGCACCATACTGCTCCAGTGAACATGCGTGTACTGTCCGCGTTGGAGGCCCAGCCGCTGAACAATCCCCCCACTCTCTCTGCTTCACCGCTGTCAAGCTGCTACTGACACCCAAGAAACCTTTTCCCGTTAAGACTTTTAAAGTAAAGGCCCTACTAGAGATGACATGGGGAAAAAGCTAGTGAAGCAAAACCAAAGCAAGATTAAGGAACTTTGAAGTTGTTACGAAATCAAAATAGATCAATTGCAGCTCAATCTCTGTTGAATATTTACAGCAATTTCAGTAACAACAGACCACATTTGTTGCTAAATTTAATCTCATAAAAACTTAATTAAGTGTAGCCTACTGTTTACATGTCATATGTGAATGTTTGTATTTCTAATATTGAAAAAACTGTTGAAATCAGACAAAAAATATAGCCAGACATACAAATATGTTTCCCTCTAAATCAGACATCAGTTCAAAACTTACCAATGCACATACAGAACAGCTGATCTAAAGCAAGCTGGGATGCTGAGTAAAATATAAATGACTAGAGAATGCAATGACATCCAAATAATTTAAACCATATATATGAATCGGTGACTGAAAAAAGACAATATGTCAAATGTTGTGTTTTAAAGTTGGAAGACAGAAGAAGACAGTGGCTTACCAAAGTGTTGCATCATGTCTTTTAACAACACTTTAATAGTGTTTGGGAACTGGTTCCTGTACTCTTGAAGGGCCTCCGTTGTCATATTTTTGTTTCATAACGCAACCAATTTTTTTTATTTTTTACCAGAAGCAGGAGTGTTTAGTACTTAGGCTCTTTAACTAAAAATAAATTCTGTCATAATACATATAAAATGACGTTTCACTTTGTATTTCCACAGCTCTCCCTAAAATGTTGTTATGTGAGAGACAGGATGTATTGCTCCATACTGGCCAAATAGCTGTGTTTGACTGCATTCTGTGTGTATTCACATTTGTCAGCATCCCAACTGCTCTGCAACAGGTTTTTGTTGCACCGTTTCTCTTTCACTTACCGAAAACGAAGAAGTGGCATTAAGGCTTATGAAATTGATCTAAAACTCAACAATCGTTGGATACACAAAGAGATGCAACTGAAACTCTACTGTTTTATTATGAAAGGCAAACCCCTCGACTTCCGGCCTCATTCGTGCGCTCTGTGAAGGGAAGGCACATCTGATTTGATGTAACCCAACACCTGGCGCCCACCCCTCCCAAATCTCAACAGATACATTTCATAAGGAATGCAAAGACTGTGTTTTATCTGAGGGGACACAGTACAAACACTGTCTGTACGCTCTTGTCTTAAAATAAAGAGATGGAAAGACTGCTGCGAGTTAAATGATACCGTGGCACAATGTTTGAAGCACTCTCAAATGGCATCTGTTTGATCAGTGCCAGTGTGTGCGCACTGCACTAAAAACACCTGAAAAGTCCACATTTGGCCTGAGCCGCCCTCACTCGAGGACACATGCCTGAGGGCAGGGTTTACATCTAGGGAGGTGTGTGGCGCGCTCCTGTCTCCCTGTGCAAACAAGGGCTCTGAACATAAACATTTGTCCCCATGGTTATTCCTGAAGCAAGCCCAGGGAATTTATTACCGTATCATGTTCCACTGCTGGTGATAACATTTAAGAGATGATTCAATTGCGTTCATCAACGTCAACTTTGAACAATTATTACTTTGAGCAACATTGGGTTGATGCACCCAGGTGTAAAGAATTTAATAAGTCGGATACTTTATTACCATACGTGTCAGTATTGGGTTTAGATTACTACAAAACAACTCCAAACGTCCTCCTCTTGCAGGAGTCGCTTCGAACCTCAGAAGAGACAGACAGGCGGGACAGCCAGGCTGTTTCACAGGCTTTTTTTCTTCTTCCGTCAGCCCACCTCGGTCTGCTCTGGTTAGAGAAATCCAGAGACCACGCTCGTGTAAACAGAAACCAGATCCACTGCGCAGGGCTTAGGTTTCGCCCCCTCGTAGACTTCGCTGATGATACCTGATCCGGCAAAGCTTTGGGAACAGGGCTTATCTGATGCCTCACAAAAGGCTCCTCTCTCCTGCTCTCCATAACAGCGCACATCTGGTGCCTCTGCAGGGAGCGCTGTCCCTTCAGGTTCCTCTGGGGGTGAAGGCAGGAGTAAGGCCGTCTCACCATTTCCTAAGAAATCCACTTAGGCACACAAATGACAGAGGACCAAAGACAGTCTTCGGGGTTTAAGTTACAATCCCCAACATCTGGGTAGAATCATGACAATTGGGCACTTTGTGCACGATTACTCGCGTTACTGTAAACGGGCACATGATTACAGCGAACATCAAGTGCAATTCAGGAGATGTAAATGTTCGTCTGTGTTCAGATTTAATAGAAGGATACAGCCGTTGTGGTTTATGGTGGTGTATTTTCACCGATGGAGGGCGATGTGTGCACATTAGTGATGAATATAGCCTGGTGTTTTTCTCTGCGTCAAATTACATACAAACACACAATAATTAGGACATCTACGTCCCTGGCCCATTGCTTTGTGTCATAGAAAAGTTTGTTAAACACAGTTTTCATTTATATTCATTGCTGTTTCGGGACATTTATATCATGTTGATATAAGTCTGCCTTAAAGGGGGGTAAAGCATCATTAAAAGTTCTAAAAGTCGAAAAAGAAAATCCTTTTGAATAAAATAGACAGAAAACGGTGCTTGTATTATGCTTAGTTACTGATCAAATTGGTCCAAAATTACATTTCTGTGGGAAGCAATGGTAGGATTAACAGTTAGGTTGAAGGTGAAATTAGAGTCATGTGTTTTCAATCAGGGGGATGACAATCAGATGTGAGTCGTCCCCCTCTTTGATGTAGGGATATTTCTAAGTCTTATCTTTTCAACGTGTTTGTGGTAGAATCATGGCATGAACAAAGAAAAATTCTAAGAACCTCAGAAGAACAAAAAAAAAAGAGTTTTTGTTGTTGTTGTCAGACAGATTGTCTGCCATGGGGGAAATTCAAAACCATCATTACCCTCCCAAGTAGTTGTTGACCCACAAATCACTCCAAATATAAAGCGCGTGATCATATGCAGAGTTCACGGTTGATCCTTATTTACGTTGGTAATGTAAATATTCGTAAGTCAAACATCCGGAGAACAGTGAACAGCAATGATATACCCGATAGGGCTGCAAAGAGGAAGCCACCGCTTTTCAAAAAGATCCCTGCAAAAGCGTAAGAGCACTTTAGCCTCTGTGAAACATGGTGGTATTAATATCGTGGCTTGGGCCTGTTTTGTTAGTCATCAGTGATTGAACAAGAAATCATGAAATACTGCAGTGAATTCTAAAAGAAAATGTCAGAACATCTGTCCACAAACTGAATGTCAGGAATATGTGCGTCAAAGAACGCTTAGTGAAGGTTAAAGGTAAAGTTAGTCCTGAACAAGACCAAGTCCTGATCTTAATCCAGCACAAAAGCATAAGAACCTGACATGACATGGGTACCTCATATTTGAAACTGTTCTGTTTCGATAAACGGGCTGAAATGCCTCCAAGTTGAAATGAAAGACTCATCAACAGCTACTGGAAATGATCAGTTGCAGGTAATGAATAACAAGGACTTCATACTAGGTCATTGGAATCATTTTTGTCATTCAGATAATATTCATTTCCCCCAATTAAAGTTTGACCAATATCATTTTACTTGGATTCTCAATATTTACTTCTGGAAGAATTTCAAGTTGTCTCTGACATATTTTGGACAAAATTCAAGAAATAGTAAAAGTGTTCACAAACTTTCAAACACCTTCTTGTTTTCACTGTATTATATTCTTTTTATACATTTGCATCAGCAAAGAAAGAACAAACACCACTGTCTAGATTGACAAAATCATACACTCTCATACACAAAGGCTGATGAGAACAATAGAAAATCAATGAAAAAGATGTGAAACTCATCAAAGGAAAGTTGATTTAAATAGGATTTAAATTCTAAAAAGCAAAATAAGGGGTCCTTTTTAAACGATCAAAACAAAAACCAGGTGTAACCAGGGGCATTTGCTTAATTACGTATAATTGGCACAACTTTGAATTTCTTCATGGTACTCACACAATACAAATCTCCATATCATTGTTGAACGCTAGGCGTCGCTGTCGCACACCTCATGTTAAAACCACTCAACAAGTTACAGCCAGGTGACATTTGACTTTTGTGCTGCCATTTAAAAGCATTTAAAGTCTTTCTTCTGTCGACAAGGCAGCAGGAGGCAACAATTCTATGTGATCAGAAGACCTATTCAAATTTCAAGGAGGTTGAAAAACAAAACTACTTGATGTCGCCAAGTTGACAGAATGGTGATGGAAAGTTTTAGGTGGGTGGACTTACGGAGTGCTTTTTGTGGGGAAAATAATTAGCCTGGAGCCGGCTGCTGAGTTTAAAGTAAGGTATAAGAAAAACAACAACAACAACAACAACAACAACAAAAAAAAAAAAAAAAACTGCACGCTCAAGACCAAGACGAGCATGCGTGCTCAGCATGCCTCCAAACTTTTAAATAAATAGTTTACAGTGAACCAAAAACCGTGCCATTGTCTCCCCAGTGTGAATTCAAGTGGCCCAAACACTCTCCATTATTAGCTAATGTCTCATTTCTGAATTGCCAAAGTTTATTTCCCCGACGTCCAGGACTCCGTTAGAACGCCGTGCTTACGTCACAGACCTGCAGCTGGTATAAAAAAGCTCCGTCTGCTGCTGCGCCTACATTACAGAAAAGCAGAGTCTGTGGGCATCCTCATCCATCGGGCCGAATTAGTTCTACAGGAAAAGAAAAATGTTCAGAATGACGATCGTTCAGCTCGGAGTGGTTGTGTTCGCAATATGTTTATCAACACAGGTAAGATTTTTTTTTTTATTCAGTTTAAACAACATTTTTAGACGTACAGTCATCACAGACAGGCATTCACCGGGAATTCTTTATTTATAAGAAATGTGTTTAAATGGGCTGTTTGGATTACAGCAGACTAGACATGGAATTCTCTGGAGGGAAATTATGATTCTCAATTAGTCACTCTTAAAATGACTAAACAGCAAGTTTTCCCAATTATTTTCAACCCCTTGTCTAGATTATCTTGCACTCGAGTGAATTAATGATTCAGATGCTGCGTATTGTCTGTCCACCTGTGCAAAGGTGGAGGAAGAATCTAAAGTTTCTTTTTGGTGCAGTTTGCCAAACGTAGGTGTCACATTTCAAAACTTAAGTCTCTTTTCTTTTAGTTGACCAGCCAATTGTTGTATACTGCCAGTGCACAGCAGAAGTGTTCTAATAATTTAAACTTAGTAAGCACAGATTGTATATATTTTAATCACATCCCTGAGAATGATTTGGTCATTAAACTCGGTGTGCTTCAATAAATGTAACCCCTTGCTGCTTTGTAAGATTTCAGAGATTAGAAAAGACAACCAGGCAGAAGTTTTATTACAGATATGCTGAATCCCTCCATCTTCCTTCAACAGGTGGTTTCCCAGAACAGCACAAATACCACAGCGGGGGGAAACTCCACCTCCAACGCTACCACCATGCCCACAGACCCCTACAGCAGTTCGACCAACTCCACCTCCCCCACCGGAGCAGGTGTTTCACTGCACGCAGGCACCTTCTCTGTCCTGATACCCATCGCCGTGGCAGCTTCTCTCCTGCAGCACTACTGTTGAACAGCTCCACTCTTCTCTGCCTCAACACTCCTCCTCGCCTCTCATCATCCCACCCAGTCCAGCCTCTCGTCTCACTCTGTCAGAGACCACAAGACTAAAATGGATGGACTCCACAACCTCCTTCGTCCTCCTAAAGTAATGCTAAAATTTTGTCATTCAAGACATTTGTTTTAATAAAGGTTGGGGGGCAGGGGTTAACTTTCAGCTGGAGATCATCACCAAAGGCCCCCCACCCCTCTCAGTCCCCTTCCACTTCAGCCCCTTGCATGGAATCAAAAGGAATGGTGGTGCATCCAGCTTCCTATTCGGCTTGCGTTTCCACTGTCACGCCATCACATATATTGGAGATGCTCAGGGCTGCGGTTGTCATGTCACATGTCTTGATTGAAATGCGGACCACTTGAGTGTACAGAGGTTCTTTTTGTGGCTTCACATCCACCTGGCAATCAATATATCAGAATGGTTTATGTCTGTTCAAGTGAAGTTTGGCACATACCCTACTGTAGGAGGTTAAAGAAATGTGTGAGCCGGATGATATCTTCACTGGGGTTTTTTTTCAAAAATTGGCTCTTTGGTCTTTTTATTAGAAATGTCAATGAAATGTTTGTAGCAAAAAAGTTGCCACACAACGTATCAGTTTTGCCTTGTGATTTGAAAGAGTTGTGGTCTTTTACAATGAGGGTGTGACACATTTCCTCCCTTCATCCATGGGTTAGACCCAGGAAATGACTGTATGTGTAACCATATGGGAAGGGTTCACGTTAGATTTATATTTCTCCCTTATAGTTTATATTTTGTATAAATGGAAATGTACTGTTTATTAGTTTGCGTAAAGGATGATGGAAGAAATGACAGTGTACAATAAATTATGGAAACGGATAACTGTAATTGTTTTATTTGATTCCTAATTTGTCAAGCTGTTAAGAAGATTAGCTAGGGTTGGTTTGGATCATTCTGTTTTCTACTCTCCAAATTTGGAGTCTCAACCCATAAAATCATCCTGTAAAGAATTAAAGGGTGTGGTGATGTATTCATCAAGCTGCCAGCCAGTCTAGACAGGCAGCTGCTGTGCTGCAGGCCAGAGATGGACTCAGCATTCCCTGATGCCCCACAGATCTCCTCTGGATCAGTGCCAGAGTGATTGACCGCATATAAAACGATGTCATCTCTGATGTTCTAATGATTAACAACAATTGGATTAGATTTTGGTCTACAAAGAGGAATAAAGCCATGCAAAACAGCATGCTGAAACTTGCTTTAATCTGATGAATTATACCACTGACTCTTGAATACTTGAAGAATGAAGTCGAGCCCTTGAGGGGAAAACGACGTCACATTTATTTGGCAGTTCATCCTGATTAGAGTTTGGCTGTTATTCAACATTGTCTACTCCTGTGTCTCTATAGCTAATTCTCCAGCAGAAAAGTAACTGCAAATACAGATGCCAATTAAAGAGACTGTTTTCTTTACCAAATAAAAAAAACAGTAGCAATGGAATATGCACCACCTGTGGGGGAAAAAAAAAAGAATGCTTTAAGTTAGTTTACTGACATAAATTAGGTAAGAAAAAACAATACGTTAGCCATTCTTTTGAGCAACAACACTATCTTGAGTGTCTTTTGTTTCATGAAATTTGTAGCACTTCAGAAAAGTTCAAATCATTATCGTGTTATTTAATTCATCTGTACCTTTTTGCCTACATTTACAGTATATGGTGCTTTGTGTATAACACAAAGCACCATATACACTTTAGTTAAAGTTCATGGAAGGCAACAAATAAAAAAAATAAAAAAAAAAAATTATCCAACACACTGTATTGGTGAGCAAGCAGCATGCGGCTCGGAAATGCCTCAGCACCAGTAAAGCCGGCCTCATTAGCTCAGCCCATTGTCTCTCAATCCTCTCTGCACTGTTAACCTCTCGTCACACTCTACATCCTCTCCCCTGTGATAACCCTTTCCTGACCAATCCATGTACTTTAAGTCTGATATCCAAATGTTAATGTCCAAAAATGGCCACCCCCCACAAATGCTCTTTAAAATATGGTTTTAATGCCTTGCTTTCGTGAAAATCATTTATTGTATTATAAAGTGTTGAGATAACATAACCTTTTGACTGTAGAAAACATGGGGATAATTCTTTATTCATATTTGCAGATAGATTGTGTCAAAGTAATATATTATAAAAGCTCAAAAAGTATTTCCATACTACAAATGTCTGAATTTAAAATTTCTAAAACTTGATAAAGGAATAACTCTAAGTGTTATTCTATGATCATCCATACATGATTGATTACATAATTATCCTGCTGTAAAGGACAGTGCTTGGGCTGACAATGCCTTCAAGTGGACGTATGCAGAGCCAGAAATAAACCAGGAGCAGCATCACTGCTAACCTCAAGAATCTGGAGCAGAAACGAGTCCTGAGAGAGGTCTGAGAAACTTTAATGTGGAGGACACTTTCTTTGTATAATTCAACTCACACTTTGGTATAAAATGTAAAAAGTTACTTCTTTAAATAAGCTGATGCTAGTGTAGATGATCAGTGTCGTAAAAATTTATTTAAATCTACATCATATTTACATTTAAGTTGCTCTTGTTGTACATACAATGCATCAGTGAGAGGGCATTTGTGAACAGGATGGGTCACGCTTACATGTTCTGTTAGCAGTCAGTTTTTGGAACTGGAAACTGTGAATCCCACGTAAAGAGGATTGATGAAACTGCTTTTGCTTCTCTTCATTTTGGTCCTCCTGTCTATACGGACTCATCTCTATATAGCATAACATCTGGACAGTTAAGAGTTTACAGGTGTGTCCATCCGTACAGTCAGAGACAAAAAGATAAGGCTCTATGAGGTACCAATAACCTTTGATCACCTGTGGAGATGTTCACATTTCAGTGTGGTGGAATTTCTGTCTCTGGAAACTATAGCTTGCATTAGGAAAGACAACTCTTTGTATCTGTCACAGCTGCTCCCTGTGTGCAGACTGAGTTGAGAACAAAATGTTTAAAAAAAAACTATGAAACTTAAACTTCTCAGTAAGAGAGAATGTTCCAGATGTAAGAGATTCCACAGCACAGAGAGATACACTGTTTGGCAGGTCTCAGACGGCCACAGACACACAACTGGAAGGAACATCTCACCAAAAGCTTTAAATAAGTTGTTTAATTCCGTTGTTTTGTGCTATTTGTCATTTGGAGATTTTATCAATTTGCAAATTGTAGCAAAGAAATAAAAAACAACTGCTGTGTTCTATTCAGTTCGAAATAATTTCCCAAACAGTCAACTTTCTGTCATGTCTGTGGGTTTTTTTGCCACGTTTTTAGTTTCTGTTTAAGTTCTTAGTTTTACCATGTTTTAGTTTTCTCATGTCTTAGTTTTGTTAAGTTTTAGGTTAAAGTCTTGTATTTAGTTTTCCCATGCTATGCCACCTTTTTCCTCAGTCTTTCTCCTGCCCTACCATCAGCTTCACTTCCTTCACCTGTGTTTTCCCCATCAGCTGTACTCAATCACCCTCCACAGTATTTAGTCTCCCAGTTTGTTCATGTTCATTGCCAGATCCTCACTTGTCACTAAGAAGTTAAGTACCTTTCTAGTATTTGAAGCCATGGTCATGTTTTGTTTTTGTCACAGGTTAGTTTTTGGTATCTGGCTCAGCTGTGCTTTTTGTTAAAACCTGTTTTTGAAAACAAATCAAGTTTTGTTTTTTTTAAACAATCTGCATCCGCATCCTTCCTCGCACCCACCCTACCTGACACTTTCAAATATTACCTCTACATATCTTTTGCATAGCTCTGCTAAAACCAATCTATGATGCAAAAACATCCCCACAGAATAAAGCTGCCACTGTCATGTTTGACTGAGAGGATGGTGATGCTTTGCGTGTTGTTTCCCCTGCACATGTTGTCAGAATAATGGTATTATTGTTTAGTTTTTGCTCTACCAGGGGCGTATTTGCATTAAGTTCATCATCTCCCTCAGGCTTCTCTAATGTTCCCTAATGTTATCGGTGCACTACACTGTACCCATGTACGCATCCAAGGCAAGGCAATTTGTAGAGCACAATTCGTACACAAGGCAATTCAAAGTGCTTTACAGCTACATAAAATCACAAGAAGGCAATAAAATCATTCCAAAAAACAAAAAAATCATTAATTAATTCATTTAAAAGTGAAGAGTGCAGATAAAATACTTTCAGGTGTCATGCACATCTAAATAGAACTGTTTTCAGTCTGGATTTAAACATTGTCACATTGTCCAGGCCCCTGCTGGACCCGTGGAGGCTGACTATGTAAACCGAAAATTTTTCCATATCCTAAATGTACAGGTGCACTTGGGGATAATTGTCCATAGACTCTGAACTGGATTTCTCATTTTGAAAAATACCACATCAACCCCTTTGAGTAATGCTGAGCAATGTTACATTTATGCCCTGTGAAACCTCATCATTGACTCCTATCCTCCGTGCATACAGATGATCTGTGATGGAGGTAATTTCATTTCCAACATTGAGGCTAAATGGCCGGGATCAGTTCATGATTCTAGGATCTTCCGAGCATCCTCACTGGCACAGAGGTTTGCACGAGGCACAAGAGTTTTACTTACATGAAGGAGTGTACTTTTGAAGTAAGGTGTATATAGCATAGGCAGAATTTTGGTAATCAAATAAGAGGTCAGGTGTAGAGGTCATCTTAAGGAATTTAAAGTGCTCGTCATACTTTATTATAGATAGCCATATAAGGTACATATTGCATCAAATTGCCAAGTATTAACACATGTATATCCATCCAACATTTCTCTTATTCTGCAGGAGAGTTCAATGGTGTCCTGCTTGGGGACAGAGGCTATACATGCTGGCCGTACCTCCCCACGCCATATCCTGATCCAGGAACAAGGGCATGCACATGCACATGCTAAAACAAGGGCACGGATAGAAATGACCTTTGGCCAAATTAAATACAGGTTCATTACTTAAAGTTCTCATGGCTGACTTCTGACAGAGCCATCTTAAATTAATAGTATACTTCATATTTTATACATTTTGTCTTGTGGACAACTTTTCAGGCTCAAGTCTTTTCTTCGTTGAGTCCCTGCAGGTTCTAGTGCCTGAAAGGACTCAGTTTCTCCTGACACAGTGAGGGACCTATACAGGGACACATATTTCCTTTGATCCTTATTGTTGTGACCTTTGAGTTAGAACTTCTTTTCATAATTTAGCATTGACACAGTAGCAGTTTAAGTCAGAGCAAGTATAAGAAGGCTAAATGGACAGAGATGATTTATAACTTTCCACACGTTTAGGTCATGGCACCCCACTGTGAATATAAATGTAAAAAACACATTTCTAACACGTTGCATGAATCGTACAATAATGACAAGTTTGAGTTCAAGTTGTGTTGAATTGTTTAATTATTATTACATGTTTCTCAAGCTATGGAGAGAAAACATAATTAAATACAGTTCACAACACGGAATTCTCCTTTATCTGAATTTATACTAACATCCCTCTCCAGTTTGATAATCTCTAGCTTGATCTTTTTTATTTTCAGTTTCTTGTATTCCATATCTAGTTTGGCGCTCTCTTTATTGGACAAACACATTTATTCAAAGGCTACTTACCACTCTGAAATATTTTCCTGTACTTTACCTTCACCTGCTGCCAGGTACGCTTTTGGCTGTTAAGATAGCTCCTGTTGAGATGTAACAGTGAAAAAATAATATGTGGGTCACACACTCACGATAATATAGTCACAAAGTATGATGATGCGTGTCGATTATTGGGTCATTAATAAACTGAGCAGGGCCAGTATATTTGTGCTGTACATCTCATAGAGACAATTCAGCATGCTTTATGTAAACAAATTATAACACAAAGAGGAGAGCATAAATACATGAGGACAGTAAAATAAATGTCTAACAATTGACAATGGTATGAAACTTTCATAACTTACGCGTTTAGTCTGTCTGCAGTTTTTTTAACTTTGCAAATACATTATTGATTTGTAAAAACCAATCCCTGACAATGAAGATTCCTTTAATTTCAAATTGTTTATAATCTAGTGATCTAAGCACTGTTACCGATACTAAGCGGATATCGCTTTCATTCATACCTTTTATGAGGGTTAACCATTGATGTTGAATCAATCATCTCAAGCTGTTCCCATGAGAGAGTGCAATTAGTCTTATTTTCACCACCTGTCTATATTTCCTCCTGAATATTAAATAAACCTGAGTTCCTGCTTTGTGTTACATCAGAGGCAGCTTTTCCTGTGTGTCTGTATTAGACTCAGCCTATGAAACAACGCCAACAATGGCGTACACAATAAGCACTCCTCATGAAAAGGATGTCAAAATATCATTTAAAATGAAGAATAAACAGTCAGGCAAATAATGTCATATTTTCATATCACTGAATGTGATCAATAGTTGATGTTACAACTTTTATCAAATAAGGCAATTAGTTTTCTAATTGATTGAGAGACCAGTTAAACTCTGTACAATTTCCTGTAACATACGTCAGAGTCACCTGTTTTGTGGTGTGAAGTGTGACACCCAACAAACCTTTAATCATTGATCGGTTTGATGAATCATTCAGAAGGATGCCACTGTTGCAGGGACAATGTCACACACATATCATGCTCCATTCCCAACCCACATGGATACCCTTCTCTTGGGAGCCTTTCATACGTTTCTTTGTTGTGTGAAAGCAAATGTTGAGTTCACAGGGTCATTATTCACAACACAATGCAGTGTAACGGGAGACAAGTGTTTCCATGTGAATCTTCACTATTACTTTGTGAACAGAAATAAAACTAGATTTTGTTGTGTTTTACTGTTTGTGTGGTAATGACGGATATCAGATACATTCAAGATTCAGTCACTGTGTGCTGAGCCTCCCTGGCTTGTGTCAAGTTTCCGGACTGTAAAAGGAGACGGGTAAAGAGGTAAAAGAGGAACTTTTAAGAGAATCTGTAGATTTTGTAGATGTGCAATTTTAACTGGCAACATCCATTTTTTTGTCTTCTCATGATTGTCTAGTGTTGCTATGATTCTGTAGTGTTGCTTTTTGTAAGCTTCATATGAGAATTAAGATTCCTCTCTGCCTGTGAGTTTCATCTGAACTCTTGAATAATCCATTTCACACGTCGGAGAAATGCGTGGCACAGGATCACGCCTCTAGCCACAGTGCTTGTTGCCTAGAGCCCAAAACAGTCTGACACCGATTCATAGTTGGGAGATGACTGAGTTGAGTCAAATTCGCGACAGGTATTACTCACACGCTGTTTTCACACTCCATTGCTTCAGTTTCCATATACTAAGCAAAGAGGAGAATAAAAGTAAACAAGTATCTGCAGCTTCACAGTGAGCATTTTTGGAAAGTGGAAATATTGAGTTCCGCTGTGTATTGTGCATATATTTTTTACGTCAATAAGAGAGTAAGAGGTCCATTAAAGGGATAGTTCGCCTCTTTTGACATGAAGCTTTATGACATCCCATATTAGCAATATCATTTATTAAATTTGACTTACCCCCTGCTGCGTCCTATGAGCCGAGTTCCGGCCTCATTTTGGCGTTGACAAAAGTAGTCTGGCTAGTTGGCTGGGGCTTAAAAAATAAATGAGGCGAACTATCCCTTTAAAGAGTTTTCCTGAAATTCTATAACGATAAAATGGCAACTGCCCTGTGAAATTAACTCTAAATACTTTAAAAATGTGGTTCATGATTACAACATAAGAAGCAGATAAGATGATCTCTAGAATCAGATAACATATTGTTACTTTTTTTTGTGTGTTAAGTTTGCCTTGAATTGTGACTATTGCCAGATTTCTGTCAGAGGGAGCATCATCTAAACATGTTAAAGTCGGATAAAGTTTTCCGTTTTGTTTTGAGTTACATGGAAATACTTATGGTATGGTTTGAAATTAAATTGAATTATGTATAGTGACCTTAATTTGCCCATTAAATGTGTACACTGTAAAAGCATTGTGATAAAAAGTCAATATATGCCAGAGTATCTTCCCCAGCAGAAAAGGAATAAAAAATATGGTTCTTTTACTCTAGGGGGAACTGAATGTTTTCCCCATCTGCAAAAAAAACCCAAACAAATATTGTTAATCACTATTACAAACATTAAAAATGAACTATTCTAGCCAACCAAACAAATATTTGATCACTCTGATATGTTCTCTGACTCATTTGCTTTACTTAGAACGTATGTAGTAGTCTCATAAATATGAAAATTCATTATTGCTGTGAAATGTGTTTGTCCTACGTTCTGTATTTACACATTTCTGCCAGAGGTGATTTTGCCAAATAAGAAGATTCTTAAGGTTTTCAGGTGAGGGAAGACTGAAAGTCATGCTGGTCTTATTCAGCCTGCAATGAGGTTAAATGAAGTTACACAGCGACAAGTACACAGAGGTGAGGAGCCCTCAAAGCAAGTGTCTAATGTTTTAAAAAAAACTAAAATTAAAATTTATTCAAATAACATCGAGTTCTACACAAAGAGAACCAAATTTGTGAATACCCAAGAAACACATCAGCACAAAAAGGCTCTTCTGAGCGTAGGTGTTTACTACAGGCCCAGTACAATTTGCATAAATTTACATGTTTTGCAAACATTTTTGCAAAGCTTCCTTTTCTTCAATATTATTAAAAAATAGGTCAAGTTTCACAGTTAAAGTAATCTTCACATCAGAACTAACAGTTTATCTCAATTAAGAACCTCAAGTTGATAATGGTACTCAGGTTATTAGGATTCTGTGAATTATCAGTAGCATTCCTGAAAGATATTATATATATGCTGGATTGTATTAAATTCATGTTCACTTATCAACATGAAATACTTGTAATCTAAATACTCTCGGGGTTCACATCTGTAACAGTAATATAACACACAATGATTACATTATTCTGAGATCTCTTTTCAGTTTTTTGCTCATGTATTGTGTTTATGCTTATGCATATTATCTGTTTCTGTCAGCATTGTACTCGCATGACCAGGACAGGCTTTTGTCCTTCCTGTCTGTGGGCACATATTTCTCATGTGCCTATGAATTTGAAGACCACCTTAACCTGCAAAAGCTATTTCCTGCAAAAGAGAGAACAGACTTACAGCTTAGATTGTCCTTAATATATAATAAAAACAATGTTTTGCTTCAACCAACCATAAAGTAAAATAATCATACTGTTATGAAGAAAGGCTAAACACACAGGAAAACACATAGATATATCTTGTATAAGACACAAATCAACAAATATCTTTGGTAACCTACAGAAGAAACTAAGTTAATAGATAAATTACACATCAAGAAAATAAAGTATCAAATGAGCCTTTTCGTGATGAAGGAGGAGGAGGTCAAAAATCTTGTTTTTTTGTCAACAATTTACAAAAAAACCCACCAGCTGATGATTATTAATGGATTAATGAATTTTGATGCTTTTTTGTACAAAATGGCAACATTGTGCATGTCAAAGTCAAAATCTACAGCATTACTCAAGGCAATTCTCTGTAATTTGTAAAATCAAATTATTTATAAAGTAATTTTTAAACAAGCATTTTAGGAACATCATGTTCTTGATGACATAAAATAGAGGGAGGAACAGGGAAAAGGCAGCCAGAAGGCTGCAAATCAGCTGAAAGGTCCTTCCTGCCAGATGGTCTGCTGTACTTTGCTGCCCTGTACCTCTCTTAGGAGGCTTATTGCCTTTCAGACACAATAAGGCTCTGCATTGCTGTGTTAACGCGCAGCAAAAGTGAATCAGTTGTCTGGAAGGAATCACATGTGGTCATCAATTAGACTCCTAATCCTGTGTGCAGTTTTAGTGATTCTTGTACTGATGCTTTGGTCACCATGGAAACCTAACAATGGAACGATTTTTGACACTAATCCTCTAATG
Source organism: Odontesthes bonariensis (assembly GCF_027942865.1). NCBI lineage: Eukaryota > Metazoa > Chordata > Actinopteri > Atheriniformes > Atherinopsidae > Odontesthes > Odontesthes bonariensis. Next base: position 11,220,310 of record NC_134529.1, read on the forward strand.
GGGATGTGCCTTTGCTGACTCAGACACAGGCGATGCTTTATCAATGCCAAACAAACACATTTCCTGAGCAGTCAGACAGGTTTCTACCTAAATAAGCTTTTATGCAACAAGATGACATGAGTCCATGTTTGCCTTGCTGTCGTGCAAAGTCTCATCCTTTTGTTAACGCTGCATGACCTGTTAAAAGGGACAGGAGTGAGAGCCCGAAGAGCTAACCTGATTTCACAAGCAAATCAGGTTGGATCCCTGATTTGCATCATCGCTGTTCCTGCAGTCAGCAGTTACCAAACTCAGAGTCTCCTCTGAGAGCATCTCTGGTCTAGCGACTGAATATCTAGGACAAACCAGCCTCTAGTCTCTCTCGGAAAGACACCCGATGCCGCATGATGGCACCTGTTTGCTGGAAATAGCATCCACTCAGTGCGTTGAAAGAAAGTTATATGAAAACCCACGGCCAGAAACTGGCAATGTACATGAGCTAATCCTCTACACAATGACAGTTGAGTACACTGATGCATGAGACAGAGACAATCTCTCAGTGTCATTTGGTCTGTGAGGCATGACAAAGTCTATGCTTTACCATCAATCTGCACTCACTGGTCAGCAACATCTGACAAATAAAAAGCTGTCGACAGAAATTTTGCACACTGAAAATTGATTTTCATCCCAATCCTTTCGATCCATTATATTCACACATTTTGAGTCAAAACCACAACAAGACTTTCTTGAAACAGACACCAGCAAAATGGATTGTAGAATAATGTATTATAGGTGTTTAATTAAGCTGCCTGCAGAACCCAAATGCAGCTCAGTTTCATCTTCTTATCAATCTTTCTTTAACTTCATTTCAGTGCAGCACCTCTGATTTATCAAAGTGAATCACATCCCTCATACAGGAGGCTCAAGAAATAAATTCTGCTACCTTAGTGTCCAAAGCCGAGGCCAAGTGGGCACTTTTGTCAAAAAGCTGCTGACTTTGATTATGTTGGAGGGAGGGATGATGTCAGCATGATATCTGAACATCCAGACTATTCTTTTTAGACGTTTTTGCAGATTTTGGCAGAATTCAATGTAACCTGCAGGAAAATGCATTAAACATTGTGAAAGATAAAATGTTTTGGTTTTTTTTAAACCTACAATTTTGATTTAACCTAGAATCCTGTATCATAAATACACACCTGGCATTTGTGACAATTTTTTGTAAATCTGTTCATTCAAAAATTCATCATCCACGTCTCTGTCACCCATGATCTCTTGTGTTCCGCCATTTCTGTAAATAAAACCTTCAAGGACGTCCGTCAGTTCCAGAGCCCTTTCTTCGTCCAGATTTGGGTCAGCAGTCTCCATCATCCGTGACATTACTGTCTCTATAAAATAAAGTAAATGCAGTAGGAGTTGCAGACATATCAACTACGAGACATATTGAAGTTATAGTCTTATTTCATTTTGGCAAGCGAAGAAATAAAGAAGCAAGTCTGACACAAACTCTGTTTCAAAGTAATCTTTGCAAAGTAGCTACATGCTGGAGCCCAGAACGAGTCCTTTCAGTGCAACTGATTATTTAGAATTAAAATGTGATGTTGACTCTCTGTTTGTCCCAGAAATAGGAGGTTGGACTTCCTGCACAATAACTACCAGCTGCATTTGAGTTGATTAAAATTTTGTCATCTGTCTTTTTTAAGCTGTATAAAAAATATAGATGCAAAGGCTCCAGTTCAGCATATTGGCTGTCGATCTCTTGGTCTTTGGGAACTAGAAATAACAACCTGTTGTTCTGACTAAGAACTGTGGAAACTAGGCACATCAACTGGATGGTGGTTTGCCAGTCACAAGGTAGCCAAGCCCTCAAGCATATTCTGTTTTATCATCAGATCTTTTTTCAAAACAGAACTATCATTCACAGAACTAATCTCATGCTCTATCGAAGAAAAACTTGAAACTAGTGATTGATACCATCAACTCAAAAGGAAAATGTTATAATGTAGAGGGGGTAATGATTCCCATTCACTTCTTTTAAGTCTGATTTGTTTTGCAGTGACTTCTTGCAGGTTTTTAATGCTAATTAAGGTTTTGGGTACTTAGCTTGGATTATTGGCTCCAAACATACATATTTTGTCGTACAAAAGTAACAGACTCTGCTTACCAGTACCTCAGAAATGTGGTCAAAAGTAAACTAACTTTTACTACTTTGGTTCCAGTAAAGTAATAATACGTGGATTTTGAGCTAGGCTTCCTGTTGGAATAGTTATGAGTTCACAAGCAGCTGGCTCTGACCTGGAAAACCTGATGGATTCATTTCAAGGTTTGGGGGAAATAGCAGTTAAACTATTTTTACTGTTCTCGGTGCCAAATGGATCCAAAATAACAAACTATTTCAAGCTAAAATGAACATCAGATAGAGCCTTACTTTCTATTCACCACTTAGCTGTATGAAACACCCACCGCTGCCTTGTACACAACCAATGTGATGAGTAAATTTGAATGGCAAAAGGGAAACTGATGTCAGACAAGAAGAGAAACGGGTTAAACCCAGTTCAGAATGAAAACTTGGTGATGTATGGGGACAAAAAGATTTCTGATTACATAAACCTGGAACATAACACGTGATAATTCTGTGTCTTTGTTATATTATACACCCAACGACTATGTTTAATTGTGCCTCTTAAATAGACTGAGGAGCGTTTTTCGTTGATGAAGTCTCATTAGCACACTGTCGGCTCAACTCGCAGCCCCTGCACACCTCCCCTTGGCCTCTCTTCTTCCCACACTCCACCAGCAGGCACTGACATTTGTATAATGAATGTGGTTCATTTTCAGACAGTTGCCCAATTAGGTGTGAGACACTCTGCGCTGTAGAGAAAGCTGTGTTATATTGGTGCAAGAGTAAAGTTCTGTGGCAAAAGCACTATGTGGATTACACGGAATCTCAACAAGAGTATATTACTCAATTATGGATTTTTTTTTAATTTTTAAAGAACATCCACATTATTTTTTCTACAGTACAACAATACATATTTTTTTCTTTCTACATTATATTGCCAAAAGGACAGAGACTATGTGTGTTTACCTTTAGCAGTATTGATATTGTCCATTGGCTGGAGGTCGGGGTGTTCAGATGGCAGAGACGTAATGAGAAAGGCCCAGATGCTCCTGAGGAGCAGTTGACATATGTTGAATTTATTGGACAGACTTCATTTTGTATTCTTGGAGTGAACAATAGCACAGACATATTAATCACACAGTCGACAAAGGATTTCCTTTTTCAGTCATTAGTGATTATCAATTATGTTGTCCAAATGCACAAACAAGTTCACCAAAATAGGTCTGTGAGTCTGTGCATCTTCTCTTTTTCATCTGTCTTTGGATCATTTTTGGTTTAAGTCACAATGGAAATATTTAGTTGGCTTCTCCTCCTTGATATAAAGTGAAAGACTTGGCCTTTATAAGATTTAAAAAAAGACTATGTTAGGGCAATGATATGATCAGGAGAACGGTTAAAGTTTCATGTGCTTATGATAAAGATTTTTGATTCCAGAATCTAAAATACTTTTACTGTCCATACACAAGTGGATTAGACATGTTTTTCTGCACTTGTTTATGTTTGAATGTGTGTTTTTTTTGTACATTCATACACACAAGAAAAGAAGAAAAAGAAAATAAATTTGTGAGATTAAACACTACACTCACAATAGACACAAAACTGTACACAAAACAACAGTAAAATATCATTGTTCTGCTCTAACGCAGACAAAGGCATGATCTTAAGACTTGATTAAAGGTATGTTGGCACTTTTTTTAAAGTTAACATCTCAGCATTTTCTTGAAAAAAAGTCCTGATCAACATTGTCAAAGGAATTGAAGAGCTTGTCTCTCAATAGTTACTTTAAATCTTCAGATGGCATCACATTGCACTTCATGTCTGAAAAGTAGTCTCAGCAATATTTATGTGCCAATAAAACTGGAAACTAAATTTGACACTTTCAAGTGAAAATATTATGTGAAAAAATTCAGTGGCAGTGGGTTTGGATGTGTGTAGGTCTGTCGGCCGGAGGTTTAAAATGGACAGCAGCATACAGCATAGTTAATCCTAATCCACTGGATAAACAGAGAGAGCAAGGCATTATATTTCCAATGCTGTCCTTGCAGTATGGAGGAAGCCTGCAGATAAGATGCTATCTGTGAGATGAACAACGGAGTGGATTGCGTTTCCTGTGTCAGTGCTTTGGGCTGCCCATGGTCTGTATCTGCACACACATGTGAGGACATCCTAGCAACAGTTTGTAGCACCATGTATTATCATTGGAAAGTTTATATAACCTTGTGTTAAAAAATAAAGAATTTTTTTATTGTTCATTTATATATGTTTAATTAGGTTTCATTGTAATTTCCATAACTCTCCACTGCTGTCCCTGAATAGTCTCTGGTTACAAATATGTTTGAGCTAACTTTCAGAACTTTGACACAAAGTTCTGTGAAGGGACAGACAGGTTTCTCCAGTCCACAGAGACTGGTGTACACTTCTATCTCTCATAGGGCATCAAATACTGCTGTTTTGTCAAAGTCCCTGGCGTCTAATTGAACTTTGGAAAGCAGATTTTTCCACTTCCTTATTCAAATTTTTTTTTTTTCAAAATGTTCTGTTTACTTTTGTTTTTGCCAGTTGTTTACTGCAGTTTAGTTGGTGTTAAACATCATATCTACTTGGTTAGGTTTAGGCAACATGCTTTACTTATTAGAGTCATGCCTTACAATGTCAATCCAGTGTGGATTTAGCAATATTCTATTTCACTTGGGTTACCCTCAATATTGAAGAATGATGCTGAAGGCTTCCCTCTGTGTAGACGTATTATGCCAATGGGTCTAGATAAAATGGAAGAATGATGCCATCAAAGTGAGTATGTATCCGTTTATTTGGCATTGAATAATAATCCAAGTTTAGGAAAGTAAAATAAAATTATATTGATATTTTCCACTGAGGTTGACATTCATGTTCTATATTTGTGAACATTGTCAGATTATGTCTCTACAGATATGAGGATTGTGTTGTTATTGTTCAAGATGCCTGTAAAACTTACCAAACTTGATTAGTCTGCTACGTTCCCCATTCTTGTACACCACCATTGAATGGCTTTCTATGAGACATTTATATATTGTTTTGTATTTTGAATGTTTTTAATGTACATATGAGTAGGTGCTGTTTAATTTGCATGTGTCAAAAAGCAATGAAGTTGTGTACGCCTCCTAGTTCCCTTTGAATTCCCCCCATTGGGGGATGAATAAAGTATTCTTCTATTCTATTGTATTCCATTGTATTCTATTCTAGTATATTCAGAGCCTGTTAGCTTGTAGAATGTATAATTTACTCCAAGTGTTAATAAGTTAAAAAAAAAAACAAGAATCTGAGCAGTTCGATCAGAGTTAATTTTGTCATTAAATGATATGATAAAACTACTATCATAAAACACATTTTACTGGCATACAAACTAATTTGAAAAACTGTGTGTGACTATTTGAAACGTATGACATAACAAATCCTTTGCTGATCTCCTGAGCTTGTGTGCTGGTCCTCTGTTGTTTCACCTTCACATGTTCATTGATGTGCCTCTGAGGAACACACAAATGAGAAAACTCGGTCACACTGAACATAATTTGGACACTGGTGACCAAAATCAGAATCCCCTGTGCAGTATTGTGGTCAGGCTCATTAAAAGTATATCCTTCTGTTAACACATGACAAATTAGTGTTTCCAGGCACAAAATAAAAATCCAGTTGATCTGATAAAAAGGCACTTAGATAGTGGGGTACTCTGACAAATGCCATATCTCACAATCAGAAAGAAGGAGATCTAGATCAACATCAAAATTTAATGAGTTGATCTTTTCCTAACCTCCACTTCCTCTCCAAGTGCCTGGTGATTTTTACATTGCTGACAAAATAAGGTGAGGAAAAACTTAATAAAATCTTTATGTTACCTCTAGCTTAATTTACATCATCGTGAATATCTACTTTTGTGTCTGAGCTATTTAGGAAACTGGAGTTCTCTTCCGAGACAACAAGTACCGTACCCTGTGAAAAAAAACATTGACCTGCATCTACACCAAGATTTAAAGGTTTCTTTCTTTTCCCAAGATCCACGTGTCCATCAGCTGTCCTAAGATTAAACCTGCATAATATTACAAACACATATCTGTCTTTTTCGATTCCCTCCTTTTGTTTCTCAGGGGGAGCTGGTCGGTCACATAATAAACAAGGCTTGTGTGATCATTGTCCAAGCAATGAGTGACCATTCATGCCCAAGCTCACTGCAGGGACATTGTGTGCCGAGAATCTGGTGATCTGTCCTGTTCATTTGTTTTACTTGAGCTAGATGATGGCAGAGAGAAAATGAAAGGTGAATGCACAGTACAACGGTCAATTAAGATTGAAAAAAAACCCTTATCAGATTACAATGATATATAGTTTTTTTTAGAAAAAATGACTTGTTCAGGTCAGCAAGGTAACACAAGGAAGGTGGCTACAATATGCTTTGTCAAATACTGTTGTCCATTCTACAAGACAATCAAATGAAATTGGACTGAAGCATTGATTTTCAGAGCAAGTTTGTGATTTGGGCCGCATGTCCCTAGACAGATGAGAGGCCTAAAAGCTACACACAGTGTTTCTGTGAAAGAATGGCCCTCCTGAAAATACTGACTTAAAACAAATGCTTCTCTCAATGCCCGAGAAGATATTGTCTTGGATAAGTGGTCAAGAATTTAAACAGTGCTCATTTTTGTTGGGGAGCTGTCTGGAAGATGACACCCTCTTTTTCAGTAGCACAGAATTGAATTTTTTTTGTGCAGCTGCCAGGGTTATAATTCATTTGACAGACCCACTATAATGAGCCGGCACAGACAAAGCACCCAATTTCCACTGTGTCCTATTTTCCCTGAGAGCTGTGATCATAATGACAGGGCTGTTTGTTGCCTGGTTTCATGCTGAATCATGAACACACAGCTACAGGCCACCAGCTTTTCCTTTCCCACCTGTCTTCCTTCAGTTTCTGGAAAAAGAGAACATCATTACATCTTCCCGTTTATGTCACTCACTTGGGAGAAGTGTTATTTGGTTTATGTATTCATTTAACCAGCCTATAAGACAGGACAACAAAAGGCGATTAAGACATTTGACTGTCTTCCCTTTTCTCTGCTGATAAAAAAAAAAGCTCTTCTAGCTGAGACAGTATTGTGTAGGTTAACGGTGTGAGGATAAACGGCAAGGCAGCTCATTTGCTTTAAATCCACTTGACATTCAAACTATAACAAGCTTAAAGTAACTCGTGTTTAAGGATTAAAAGGCCAACACTGACAAGATGTAGTTCATACATCATAACGTCCTCTTATCTGTGATCGCATTTTCCAAATTGATCTTTTTGACATCCCGCTAATGACATTTTGTAACTGCAAGGCATCATGTAATCATTTAAATAAACGTCATTATAACCCCATGTGTATTGTACCAGCAAAATTATGTTGAATAATGTTTTGGGTGCATTTGTTGTCTGTGTTCTTGATTTGATTTGTGCCCTCTCCATGCCAACACTGGCATGTATCCCACCCATTTATGTCCAGTTGATGGAGCACTCAGCAGTCACTTTAGTGTTGAGGGGCCCTCTCAAGCATATTGGTTTATATTTTTTCATGCACACTTGAATTTTTATGATAATAGACTATTACTGCTCCATAATGGGTTTCAGGGTTTGAGTCTTCATGGAGCCAGTGCAATTATTATCTTTTAATCCATTGTTGGGGTTTATATTTCTTGATGTTATTGGTTTGTTACCAAACCACAATTCAATGAAATGAAAAACAAACAAACAAAAATATTTATCTAAGGTTTTGATATAAATCATGATGTAATAACATAAGCATTTTTTCATTTACCAAAAAACTGAACAAAACGCACTACTTAAAATGTACAAACAAAATGTAAATTTAAATAAGATTAATAAGATTTGAAGTTTGTTAAAAATAAGACCAGCAGTGTGGTATTGTGAAACATTTACTCTTTTAAAATAGTACATTTTGCAATAATCATTACTACAATTGCTATAACAAAAAGAGCTTTACAATTGCTTGACAGATGTAGAAGTGTTTAAACCAAACTGTGAAACTAATGAACTTCAGGATATTGTTAGATAGGCAGCAAGAGTAAAAGAGTAAAGAGGGACCCTGCCAACGTCAGAACCAAATCTCTTCCACTATTGGCCAGACTATTTACCTACTGGATTCTGATTGGATACCCCTGTAAGTTCGGAGGTTAGCCTGTTTGGTAACTTGTGAGTTGTTATGTGTGAGAGAAGCGCTTTGTGTGTTGATTTTGGAATAGTGATTGCTTATTCACCGTAATGTAACACAACAGTAGTGCACAGAGGTGTTGACGCTTATTTGAACAAACTGTACGTTAAAGCGTATGTTTTGAGCGGTGGCATGTTGGCGTTAGCCGTGTAGCTTGCTAGCTTGGTAGCAAGTACTGTACTGTAAATATCATATTATATCTAATGCTGACCTTGTAGGCGCAGCCAGCCAGAAGACGGTTTAAATGGGTTCTGTTAGAGCTATGGCATCAACAAGGCTCCTGTGTTTCATCAATGCGAAAGCAGCAGGCTCGACCAAAACATTAGCCCGAGCAGGTTGCAGTGTGTGCTCCAGGAGAAATGTTTGTAGTTCACCTTCAAGACTGCAGAGCTGCATGCCAGCCTGGGTCATTGACCAGTACGGCACTAATGGAGTTTTAAGGTACACAGATGAAATCACCATCCCCACCATTAATCTTGCCAGTGAGGTGATGATAAAAGTCAGTGCGGCTAGTCTTAACCCTCTGGATCTATCTATGAGGGGTAAGTGATGCATAAACATTACTAGTAATTCAGTCCCATAGGCAAAGTAATAAGAATAAACAGACAAGTGATTTGTATTTCAAGTTTTTTAAACATATCTTCTGGCTGTTCTCCTTATTAGGAGGCTATGGATCTACATTGCTGAACCTAAGAAGGGATCCATCATCTCTGGTGAGCAACTATAATGAGTTTCCCCTCATTCTGGGTCGTGATCTGTCTGGTGTAGTCGTGGACTGTGGATCCGGAGTTACCCACTTTGCTCCAGGAGACGAGGTAGGTGCTTCACTGTGCACCACGGTGTCCAGAATTTGAAGAGCAGGCAGCATCACCTGACATTACTATTTAAATTGAATATGTTAGGTGTGCCCAAACATTTGACCACATTGACCCATCCATTTTTTTCATTGGAGCAGCTCAACTGGCTTCTTTCATTGTAAAGGAGCAGTGACTCGATTCAGAGTCCCTCCTGGGTGACTAAGCTTCTCACCCTGTCTCTAAAGAGGAACCCAGACACCTTTTGGAGCAAGCTTATTTTCGCAGTGTTAATTTGTGACTTCATCTTTCATTCACCACCCACAGCTCATGACCATCGGTGCGGTTAGGAACGTAGATTGACTGGACAGCTTCACCTTTTGGTTTCGCTCTCTTCAGCACAATTGAGTGATAAAACATCTGCTTCAGGAAAGAATGCTAGAAAATAAATACAATGCAATCGTTTACAAGGGCAACATATGGTGAAACCCCAACAAGAAATTGGATTTGAATTTTTCTTAGCAGAAACCAAACACCATGATCGACCGAAATGTAGAACCTGTGTCACAAGCATCATATTGGGTTGCAGTAAATTCTAGTGAGGTTGTTTATAAAGTAATCAGGAAATGTATGTTGTGGTGCAGAAGATGAAGAGCAGCTGTAGCTCAGTTGGTAGTGTGGTTATCCATCAGTCGAAGGGTAGCTTCAAGTGAAGCCACCACAGTTTGTTTCCCATTCGTTAGTTGATTTGGGCAAAAGGATCTGTCTGTTAAATGAATGTAATGATTTTTCAAAATTGCTGTAAAATTGTAAGATACTAAACATAAGTATATTGCAAATGAGTTTGCAAGTTTCCTCCTTAGATTGATTTGCAAGTCAAAATGGTTTTAACACAAAAACTATCATAGATGCTAAGACACAATTCTTCAAATCTTAAGTAATGGTACATGCTGTCATATACCATTAGCAGGCAACTGCAGGATTAAATCATCCAGAGCCATTTCTTGGAAGAAAGACTCTCTGCTCGGTTGTCACACAAGTGTGACTCATAACAGTCTTAGACGCCTACTGTGCTTTCACCCACATGTCCATATTACTGTCTTCCTTTTGACTGAAATGCAATTATGCAGATTCAGCTTGAAGTGAATATGATCAAATAATAGAACAACACAGCACTAAACATTTCCTCATGAAGAATTCTGGTAAATGTGTTATACCTGTTTAAAAATATCTTCGGAAGCAACTGATTATGAGAAACGACAGGAACAGTCTTCTGCAAGCTTAATGGCTGATTAACCAGATTCAGAGACGACGAGTAGGCGGTTAATTTAGCTTGTTTTTCACCATGGTAAATGTCATATTTTTCTTCCAGGTGTGGGCTGCTATTCCTCCGTGGAAACAAGGCAGCCTGGCAGAATTTGTGACTCTAACAGAGTATGAGGTGAGTCTGAAGAGTGCATGATTGCAATGCATTTTCATAATACATTCATAATGTGCATGTTTACGTTGTTGTCGTAAGACTGGTTTTAAAGTAATTTGTACTGTCTATTTTTAGACCAAGGGGGGAAAAAATAGTTTATTAACAACTCTTGAAAGAACTGTACCCTGGTATGTAATCCTGCTGCAGAGGAAGAAATTAGGTGTAAATTAGTTTGCTGTTGCCGTTGTGGCAGTGATTACAGGGGCACACAAATCGACCCTTGTAGCAGCTTTGTAGAGCTTGTTGGGAATTTAGGAGATTGTTCGCCTGTTAATATAGTTTTAACGTAACTTTGTCCTTCTGGCTCTATTTTTGCAGGTTTCCCATAAGCCAAAGTCACTGAGCCATATAGAGGCGGCATCCATCCCATATATTGCCAACACTGCTCTGTCTGCACTTGTAAATGCAGGTGGTCTTTGCAGGGAAAGCTCTTCAAATAAAAGGCAAGTATCAGCCGGATCCTAAATAAATGTGCGCTGAAACTTTTATCCCCTAGCTGTTAACATTTAATGAACATGAAAGGCAGTATTGGAAGGATGTGGGTGGTATAAATGTAAGTCCCTAAATAGTGCTTTCAAGTGTAGTCCTTGAATTAATGCTTTAGTTTCTTTGAAAATTTTTCTGGCTCTTTTCCTTGTCTCTGTTGTTCACGTCACATAGCCAAAAGGGTTTATTATCGTACCTCTAACCTGCAGAATTCTAAAATGTTAAATGGTTGTGTAATTTGATGGAACTTTGACTCCTTTTCTGGCATAATATCTTTCAATCCTGCAAACCCCTTCTTACCCCCTGGGGCTTCCACTTCTTTTTGTAGCTTTGCTTTGATACGTCACACAGTAGCTGAGTGATCCTCTACTTGCTTGGGTTTTTCCTCCTAGAATTTTGATCACTGGAGCATCTGGAGGCGTTGGAACATTTTCTATTCAGGTAAGGCAAAGTATATTCCTGTAGCTGGCTGCGGGTTCTTGTAGGTGTTGAAAGATTGTAAGACAACTTGCTGTGAGTATATTCCTGTTTTCTTTCTCTATGCTCTGCCAGCTGTTAAAGGCTTGGGGTGCCCATGTAACCGTTACCTGCTCCCAGAATGCTGAAGGCCTCGTCAGAGGACTGGGGGCTGATGAAGTGGTGGACTACACAGCAGGAGATGCATTCGAACAGCTTGAAATGATGGAAAAGTAAGAGTTGTTATTGTGCTTTTAGCAATAACCAGAACATAGAATTGTGTGCTGTGGAAAAGGTTATGATTTGTTTAAAGAGATGTATTGGAGGACAGTGCTGCCTGATTCCCAACCCCAGAATGTAATGAAGCATTGTTAGTCAGTGCCAGTCCACTCAAGGTGCTAATGAAAAGAAATCTTGCAGTACTTCTAAAATTCTGTGTGATTTATTTTTTTTTCCCCTTAAACGCCCCGATTGTGACAAACACAGACTCACTGTCTTGTTTCCATGGAAACTATGATAATTACATTTTGATAAATAAAAGGTCTTTTGGGCTAGCAACATGTTCTTTTTTCTAACCTTTCTATAACGAGATTTCTCTAAGTTTGACAGCTTGTGCTTATACCACTAGGTTTGATGTTATTCTGGACAATGTGGGAGGAGATATTGAGCAGTGGGCTATGGGCCTGCTGAAGCCATGGTCAGGGGCCAAGTACGTCACATTGGTATCACCTTTACTCCTCAACACTGACTCCATGGGCCTGTTAGACGGGACCTTTCACGCTGGCTTCACTCTGCACAACAAAGCCATTCAGGTAAACACAAGTGAAAAACGGAGCCCTTCCTTTTCTAGTCGTTTCTCTAAATGCACCAAGCCTTGTTTTTATTATTAATCCCTTATCTGGGATGTGCACAACAGTTGTTCCCAATGAGTAATGGCATGCTTTACCCTCAGGGGTAAGTACAACATTGTGTTTGTGCAAACCTGTTCAAGCACAACAAATTTCTGCGACAATTTACTTCCATTCAGATGGTCAGATGTTGAAGTTCAGGTGGAACTGGAAGGGAAAAATCATGTAATTACTTGACCAAGCTTCATAGCATATTTTCCCTCTGCTGTTATTATGCCGTAGGGCATAATAAATCCAAGTCCCTTAATTTGTTCAGTCCTTGTATTACTGTTGGTGTGTTCTGCTCCTCCAGCTGCACAGTCAGTCAGGTACATGTCATGATTGTAGTGGACCGGGTGGAGCTTCTCTTGGGACTGAGTCAAGTTGTTCTGGGCAGTGCAGGCTTTGGTGACAGCAAAGCTGGCAGTGTTGGGACTGGGTATGTGTGCATGAGACAGCGTGTGTGAGTGTGGGCATTAGACGAGATGCAGCGTATCTGTAAGCGCATGTGTTTGCTGCTGACCCAGCAGTATTTGGTGTTTGTTCAGATTGCAGCTGACTATCTCCCCCCGACAAATACCAGTATTTGTGTCGTTCCTGCCAAGCCTCCGAGCCCCTTTGTCTGCAAGCAGCCAGCTGGTCAGTTTGGTGGGGCTCGGCCGCAGCACTCACAGCGTCTGTGCCCAGCTCTGGACAGCAAGCTCTTTTCCTTGGGGAGGTCATGGCGCAACTGAGCCCTCTAGCGTTCAAATTCTTGATAGCATTGAATGATCAAAAATTGTTTTAAGGGCCTAAGAGTTGTCAGAAAATGATGTTGCATAAGTTATACCATCCCTCAATATCAAGCTGTGTTACACTTGCAGAGTACTCCTCAGGATACAGTTGAGGAGGCGGGGGAGTGGTGTCAATATTCTTTTATCCTAGAATGTAACAGCGTTTTCATTTTTATTGATCCTTTTCATAGCAATTACCCTGACTTGCCATTGCTAGAAAGGCATAATTTCAGCGAGCAAAATTGCTCCACACTGGTTTCCTGGTTTCCCTGTTGGAGAGAAGTACAGGGGAAGTGAATACTGCAATCCTTAAGGAAATGCAGCCATGTTTCATGTTGATGTTTACATGCGGTGTGATGTTTTCAATATATCTGCTATGAAAAAGATTCTTTTGAGGGTTTACTCAAGTCAGAATTAAGTGGACAAAATAAGTTATCTGAGTTTTTTTGCATGGGTTGCATTTATAGGAGCAATGGCTTCCAAGAACAATATTACCAGAAACATGATGGCATGTGAAAAAAAACGTTTATGAAAGGCAGTGAGTTGGATCCCTCTTTTAATTTACTATGTTTTTCTATTTAATTTAGTCAGCTAACGATGTTTCTGACAAGTGAAAATGGATAAAAAATGATTTCCTATAATATATTGCAATGGTTATCCAAGTGAAAATCAGACTTGATTGGTTGGAAACCTTGTATCTTCAGCTAGCTAAGCAGCTAGTGTACGAACGGGTGTGTATGCACAATTTTAGGAAAAATCTTTCTTTCATTTGAGCTTTGTGGTCATTTGCTTCTTAATATGTTGGAACTTAAGTAAGTTGTGTTTGTTTTCACTCTTGTAATTCTCTTTGACCTCTCACTTGATTAAACACACTTTTCCCACTTCTTGTATTTTAAGTTTTATGCTATAAGAAAGCCACGGAGAGTTCTATTCTGTGCCCTGACCTCCTGATTTCTACTTTTTGCCCCCACTCTGTTTGCCTTTTTAGAACATTATATCAAATGGAGTCTTCTACAGGTGGGCTTTTTATACTCCAGATGGCCTCGCTTTGGATGAGGTCAGCAAGCTGGTGGATGCAGGAAAGGTACTGTATTGCCTTGATATTCATATCAAACCTACTTTCTATTCAGAGCCAATATTACTGACAGAATGGAGGAGATGAAAATTGTCTCATTTGCACATCAGTCACAGTAATTCATGCTGTTATGGAGATATAGTGTGGTACTATGAACATACCAAGGATGCTTAACATGCCTATATTCAAAGGTCCCCTGCGTTCTTGTAAAAGAGCATCAAATACTAGCTATCCTGGTTGGTTGGTTGGTTGGTTGGTTGTTTGGTGTGCACGGCTGGCTGCTGGGCGATTTGAGTCAGGCGCCAGGAGACGGTGAATGGATTTTTAAACAGTGCTGAGCAGCCATTCGCAAAAGCGCATGGGACTTCTGTCCTTTTGTCCTGGGGCTTACAGCAAGCGGCACACTCAGACCTGTAGCGGCAAGCTATGGACACACACAACCCCCCTTCCCAACCACACAAAACCCACACACGCACGTTCTCCCGGCATGTCCTATTTGCAGTCAGAAGTGTGGATGGTTTCCAGTGACGCCACCGCACTCCAAATTCATTGTTAACGACAAGAGATGCTGACCAGAATAACAAGCCCGGCTGCTTGTGTTGTGGGACTAGCTCAGGATTGTCCAGTCTCATCACATTCTAAACCCCTCCCTCATATTTCCACATTTGCAGCTATGAAAGCAGAGATGATATAGCGCTCGCAGCTTGTAGGCATTTACACGCCTGAATTGGCTAATTGTTTCCGCAAATTCTTTATCAAATGAAGCTCATTCTGTTCATCCATTTCTCCAATTTTTCTGAGACAACAGCATTAGAATTGTTAATGAAATATCCAAACCCCGTCTGATAAAGTAAGTTTAAAGGCTTTATAAAATGATCAGCCATAAGATTAAAACCACTGACTAGTATAGTGACTAGCACTGCTCATCCTCTTACAATGTGTACAATGTTCTGCTGGGCTCAAAGAACACAACAAAACTTGAGGTGTTCACCAAGCCTCCAACCTCCCCAGATGTTAATCTGATGTGATCTATGAGAAAAAAGCTCAATGAATAAAGACCCCACCCCACAACTCACTGGTCCCAAAGGATCTATTGCTAACATTTTGGTACCGAACACTCCGAGACACCCTCTGATGGTTTTACCTGCAGGCTGCTCAGTGGTCCATGATGTCATTCAACTGCTTCTCCATTGAGTGTCTCGACTTGGAGCCTGACTCCAACTCCACCCTCTTTGATTGCAGTTGGTAACTTTCGTCCTTATTCTGCTCTCTGGGATGCCCAATGTGGGCTGGTGGCCCGCTCTAACCAGTACCCACAGAGTAGAACAAGGACTTCCATTATCAACTGAAATCAGGACATTGCAGGTGAAGTCTGGACCGAGAGACTTGCAGGAGATTCAGTTGAGTGACGAATAACCACAAATGTGACCGAGCTGGAGGGAAATGAGACGGACCAGGCCAGTGTGAACTGGGTAGAAACAACAGAGCATTGAAAATGAACCATTTAATTGTGTCCTGACACACCGACTCATTAAGGTGACATAGTTGATATTTTTCTGCCTTTTGTCACAGATCCTGCCAGTTGTGGAGGCCCACTTTCCATTTAGCCAGGTGCCTCAGGCTTTTCAGAAGTTGGAGCACGGCCATGCGAGAGGGAAGACTGTAGTCAGGGTGGCTGAGGAGGACGACAGCTGGGCAGAGACTGTAGAGTCGGAGCAAGATGTGCAAGAAACTGGCCGGCAAAACTAAGGCGGGGAAAACAGGTGCCAAGAGAAATTCTCTTTGGATTCTACTCACCTTTACGAGGCGACGTTTAACAGCAGCAGACTGTATAATTAAAAAAGAAAGGTCATGTGCAACAGACATGAGCATGACCTGCGCTTGTAATTGGAGCAAGCCAAAGGTTGTAGTTCTTGTGGGAGAATACACTCTCCTGAATTAACATGGAATTTTCGCAATGTGCTTGAGTTATGCTGTGTTCATGTTAGGAAGTTACTACGCATTAACTGCAGACCATTAAATGCCAATCGGGTCAGCATCAAGCCGGTAATGGTAACCAGGCTTCTGGCAACTTGCTGATTGCTGCAGTTTATACAATGTGGAGTTGTATAATGAAGCATGTGTGTTATAAACAGTTACCTGGAGATGTTTTATCAGTTTATATCGACCGGGCCGGGAACTTTCTGCTCTTATTTGTTCTGTCGCCATAATAAGTCATATGGGAACTGGTCGCCATGTCTGTCACCATACGTGGAACTAATTTATCTGAACAGAATATGTTGGTTCAATATTTGAAGGACAACATAAATAAACTTCAATTCTGAAACATTTAGTTTCTACGTTGATTCACATCAGTCTATTGCACAGTGTATTTAAGAGATTTATTGACAAAAATAGTTTTATTACTCAGATAACAAAACAATCAGTTCTGTACAGTTTGGATTAAACAAAACAAAGAAAAAGACAAGGAATTTTTTTTTTGTTTGTTTGTTTGCTCATGTTGCATGCAGCTGGAATGTAAGGCAGTACACATATCATTGCTTTAAAAGATTAACACTGTTTAAGTTAATCATACCGAAAACAGATTTATTATTATTTATTCTGTTTAAAAACAACAACAACAACACAAAAAAAAAAACATATTAACCCTAAGATATATTCTGGAGGTGTAAAATGTAAAGTATTTCAAGTTCAGGGCCCACTGTTGGATGTTCAGTGAGTATTAATACATTCTCATCCAGGGTGACCTCCTCTTCAGACGTTTAACACTTCTGCTGGAAAAGGTTGGATGCCTCAGGATGACCTTTCCCTTGAACACACAGTCTCCAACAGAGCCGTGCCCCACTGCTATGCCTCAGTTCAGCGGTTTTCATATAATTTCCACATCCCACCTTTGTTGTAGTCTATTTGGATTGAGTGTGTTCAGAATCACATGGTTTTTGTCATAGTGAGAACCACCTAAAAGAGAGAAGCAATTTTCAGTTAACATACAGATATCTATATATGTCTATGCATACAATATTTTTCTCTGTGGCCAATGAAGTAATATCTATAATAGGGTGTTTTCTCCACTCTGGCATGAGTTAATGTCTCCACATTATTTACATTATCAAAGATGGACGACACGATCACAGCCTTTGTCAACAGTACTCAGTTTTCATCACATTTCAATTACAATATAACAATTATGAATACGGTTGAATATTCATAATACTAAGTACAACTCATTCAGTGAAGGATCCTTGTTGTTTACGCTAGCATTATTTAGTCCACAAGGTGTCACTGATTGACAGCGATGGAACTACAGCCCTCTACATAAATGTTCTTCAGTCCTCGGGAGATTCTAAACAAGGTTGACTATTGTTTAAGTCACATTGGCAGACTGGATTAAACCAAATTTGGATATAAATCTATGCAAAGAGGACATGAAGGACAGTTATTATACCTTTTATGCCATCATTTAATGGAAATGGTTGTTAAGATTTAACCACAGAACCTGAACACTGAGTGTAAAGTACATGCCATGTGTGGATGCTCACCTTTGACGTCCAGGACAAGGTCGGCAGTGGGGGTATAGCGAATGAAGCCATCAGGGGTGATACTCCACAGGTGGATTTCGGCCTCCGTGTCCAGCGAGAGACCCACTCGGTATCCTGCCATTGTGACACTGTTGCTGGGAGTCAGACAGCATTCCTCCAACAGCTGGACATGAGTAAGTCAGTGATAGATAAACAAATTTCAGTTTTTCTTCCTTTATCATTAAAAATCAATCATCTAGAATTTTCAGTGTTAAATATTAAAACTTGTTTATAAATGTTTAGTGATTTTTCTCAGCATTATAGTCAATACCAATTGGCAAGCTATTTTTACTTCAAAAATAGTATAAATTCAACTTGTGTTTGAGGGCTAACAAATCAAGTATCAGT
This sequence comes from Odontesthes bonariensis, assembly GCF_027942865.1. NCBI lineage: Eukaryota > Metazoa > Chordata > Actinopteri > Atheriniformes > Atherinopsidae > Odontesthes > Odontesthes bonariensis. The sequence continues at coordinate 11,238,524 of NC_134529.1, forward strand.
CACCTGAAGACATCTTTAGCACAAACCTGGCTTTGACTGTTCGGAGATCTTATTTCAGAATCATTAACATCGATCTAAGGAGACGCTCTCTTGTTTTTCAGCCTTTCATTTAATTAATGCTTGTCTCATTTCTAGCATTATTCAAACTTTCCTCCAGACCTTTGACGTTTATACAAAGTGCAGATTAATGATGTCATTTGTACCTTGCAGTGCAGATGTCCATTCTGGTAGAACCAAATCTGCTCAAAGCCATCCGTCTCCTCTGTTTCTTGTATTCTTAGCATTTTAAGATCTTCCAAATCACCGGTCACTGACATCATTAGCCCCGTCTGCCTATTCCTTAAACGGAAAGGCACCTGCCTCTGTACACACAAGAGAATAGATATTTACCCAGTGAAGAAGAGGGATTATAACTTTGGTTAGAGTAATGGTTTTCATTTCCTTTAAGGATCTCATTCTCAGTTGTTAACTGTAAGAACTGGTAATAGATCACAGCAGGTCTGGTATACATGTGTTCATGCAGTCTACAGAAGATCAAACACAGAAAATCATTTAGTACCCGGTGGGGAGTGTCAGTTTATACCTGTATGAGAGGGCGAAGAGATCCAATTTTCTGCCAGCTGCAGAACTTACGCCAGTCAGGAATCACACCAGGTTTTAGTAAAATCTGAGCTCCTCGATAGTTAATTCCTTCATACAATATCCACCTGACAGTCAAGAATAGACAAAAACACAGTCAAATCTCATACGATTCATAGCTGCAGTTTAATTAAAAACAATTCTTTGTCAGATATTTCCATTAGAACTGTGATAGCTCTGAGCTAAGATCTGGCACAGAATTTAGGACTGCCTTTGATTTGCTATTCCTATTTCATGTTTATGTTTAATTTCTTCATTTAATAGTGTATGTGGACATACGCTTAGACAGAGACTTAACACGGGAGACAATATTTGGCTAGAAGATTACAAAACACTCAAGAAAGCATGGTGAAAGAACAAATATTTAGCTATTCCTTTCTCAGATTAAAAAAAGAAAGAAATCTGAATGTACATTTTTTTTCTTGTTATAGATACTGACTAAATTTTCTGAGTGCAGGCTCCTGTACAAAAAATGTGCTGAGCTTTGTGATTGTTCCATTTTGCTTTGGCATTCTATGCTGCTCGTAACTCCAGCCTAAATGGCCCGTCTTTCCTGCAGTAAGAATGTGCCACTCCACAGACAGCTCTGTCTCTCTATGAGCCTTTTATTTCCTCAGCAGGGGCTCACACCTACAGTCGGAATCTTGCACATCAGCAGCAACTTTCCATCATTGATCCACTTGTCAGTCCTGCCATCCGCTATGCTGCATAATAGGACCCTGCAATTTGCATCCAACATTTTGAACCGGGTAAAGATTTTGTCTGAGCATACAGGCCATTTACAAAAATAACTCAGTTTTCATCTTCATCTTGTTTCTTTTTGAGCTTTTCTAGCGAATGTAAAAATAACCACAAACAAAAGAACATAAAGGCGGCGCTTATTTCGACTGGCAACCTGGTGGCTTGCTTCTTTCATCATCCTGAAATCCACCATCTTTGTTTTTTAAGTACCTTGCTTTGTCTGGAGGGATTTATCTGCTTTATAACAACTTTCTCTACAATCTTTACAATAATGGCAGACCACAGGGGTGCAGTTTGTCATACAAGGAATAATTATAGTGTGGGTGCAAGAAAAATATGTTTACTTGGCCGAGGATCAGAAAATATTCAAAAGATTAAGAATAGCTGGAATTTAGATGGGGAGGTGCTGGGTGCAAACAAACCACAAGCAGATGTGTTTTCAAAATAAAAAAGAATTGTTTTGCTTTGACAGCACACTGGGTTTCGTCTCCAGCTGAAACACGAACATGCATGAACCTGTCAAATGCACACCATGTCAGTCACAGCTGGCTAGCTGCTTTACATTCCTGTATGGTCAGTCTATGACAACTCAACTTGAGCCCACTGTTTGATGGAGAACTCCAGGGGATTATTCATCAAGTTACAGTCAAAATACAGTGGGTAGGTCTGATTTACATTTATTGCTCACATTATGCACAAATGTCAGGGCTCAAAATAGATAAAAAGAAACTAATTTTCCTTCAAGTGGCAGATATGAGCAAACAGCACAGTTTGAAACGTTTCATGAGATCAAAAGGGTGCGTTTTGAGGTGATATCTGTTAGTTAAATCAGTTCAGTCATCTGTTGTGACTCCCCTTAACATCTTTTCATTATATATTACTGAAAGTAGTTATTTCAATGGTTAAAGTTGACTATTGAAATTTATTTACATGAATTCATGTGTAATATAGAGGGACATGGAAGAATTGGATCACATCAACCAATAATATTGATTACTGTAAAATCCCACATCATATGGTCATATGTACTGCTTAAAGTAAAATGTCAACAATTGTAGCCCAGTTGAAATATGACTAGAATTTTTTTCTTGATCTTTTATTCTCTACTATGCATTTGCAAAAAGCCCACGTGTAAAAGTGGATGTCATATTGAATTATTATATTAGCATAGGTAGGTATCAGGAGCGTTAATGTTCACATGTTGATGTTCAACATGTTTTAAAATGTCCGAAACACTTTTATGCTGTTAATTGTGGCACAACCGCTGGATACAAAAACTATCAGTTAAAAAAGAAAAGAAAAAATTTGGGAAATATGACACTGGTTTTTATTCTGAAGCCATCTTTTCTGGTCAGTTTGTGCTAGATTAAATCACTTGTGGCCTTGTTATTGTACCCACAAAGGCTTTTTTTTTTTTCCCAACAATAATATTTTTATTTTTATTATATATTTTTTACAGATATATCTGCCATATAACATAACCAACACAGTCAACAAGACAAACAAACGCCCTCTTAGATGCACATCTGCTTACAGTCCTTAAGTATACAAAGATAATAGTCCAATGGTGAGGCTCCCTTGTTTAACATCATGGTCCAACATTATTTTTGTCTTTAGCTTTTTTTTGTCTGTAACTTGCTCAGTAATTCTGGTGAAAATCTTAAATTTGCTGTGACTTGATAAACAGTTCTCAAGCGGCTGTAATGTTTTGGATTTCACCATCATTTAGATTTATACTTCACCAGAACAAGAAAAAAAAAAAAGAAAAAAGGAAAGGAAAAATGAGAAAAGTGGTTGTACTGTACTCACACGCCCCCGTCCACCTGCACAGACTGGACTCTGCCACAGCCTCCAGCCAGCTGAAGGTTGACTGATCCTTCGGTGAAAAGCACTCTCTTCCCCCGCAGAGCACATCGCTCAAAAAAAGTGATTGACGGCAGCGAGAACTCCTGCCCAGAAAGATAGAAAGTACATCAACAAATGCTGCAAGCTGCAGGTCACGCAGGTTGAAGTAAGGGTTATTTTGGAGTTACCCTGGAAACAGACCACACTCAAACCTCTGTGCTCCCTGACATATTCGCTGTCAGGAAACTATGACTAAGACAGGTTGTTTTCTAAATTGACCCTCATGTTAGAGTGGATGGTAATTTTTAAGTCGCGGACAAGCCCAAGAATTCTACAGATGATGTTAGTTTGGAATGAAATGACAGTCACTGGCTAATTGGTTATGACTTTTCTTTTAGGTTGAGAAAAACATAATTAAATCTGACTCGTCTGAAATTGGCAAGGCTGCCTTGTTGGCTTTCATTGTGGGATACAAGCACTTAGTATATAAGTTTCCGAGTGTTAGTATTACGATTAATTGGATGGTTTGTCTTTTTAAAAAGTCTGCAGTGGAAATCATTGCACTGATTATTTGCCTCATTGAAGGCATAGGAAAACTGATTTACAACCTCAATTCCCAAAAACTTGGGAAACTATGAGACAGTCCTATGTTTACCACTGCCTAGCAACCCCTTCTTCTTTTAACCACAGTCTGTAAACATCTAGCAACCGAGGAGGCCAGTTGCCGGACCTTAGACAGAAGATCATTGTCCCATTCTTGTCTTTATGTAGGACTCTAGCTGCTCTACAGTCCTGGATGTGCCAAATGTTTTCAACAGGTGAAAAGTCTGGACCTCAGGCTGGCCAGTCCAGCACCTGGACACTTCGACTACAAAACTGTACTGCTGTAATAGATATGCAAGGCCTTCCCTAAAAAAGATGTCATCTGGATAGGAGCACACTGTATGTTGCTCTGAAACCTGTTTTCTGCCTTGCCTTCCAGCATTGATGTTGCCAGCTCCATAGGCACAAACTAACTCCCAAACTATTACGAAAAGCTTAGTGGAGAGCTGCAAAGAAAATGTATGTATATATATATGTATATATATATATATATATATATATATATATATATATACACACATTTAAATACGCAATACGTTTAAATATGCTAGCAGCAATATATATATATATATGTTGCTGCTAGCATATTTAAACGTATTGCGTATTTAAATGTGCATTATAGAGATAAAGTTGGCAACCTGCACAATGGGGAAGGTAATAAGGGTGTTTAGTAGAACTGAAAAACAGACTTACAAAGCCAACAGTCTGCAGCGAAAGGATGGATGAGCTCCCGCTGACACAGCCCATTGCTCTCAGGTCTGGGTAGCTGCCCGCCTCTAACACATACATCTTTCCTGTGAAGTCCTGGCCTTCAAATGCCAGCCAGCTGAAAGGCATTGCAAAAACACAAGAAAAGAAAACAAACTATAAACACGCACAAGAAGCCCAAAGACTGAATTTCCTGGGATTATAAATGTAAACAATTGGGTATCAAGTTGCACATCCAATGCTACATCCCAGTGATTATATACTAAAGTATGCTTTATAATTATTACTTGAAGATTAAAATAATGTTGTATTCTTACTTTTCCCCTAAACTAAGCGATGTCACATTTTTTCATTTAATTTCATAATAAATTAAGACCTATAGATTCTGCATAAAAAGAAATGTAAGACATGCTCCCATATGAAAGCTGTATTAGTGGAACAACAGCAGCCTGTAGCAGGTTCTGATACATTTCAGCAATTTGAGCAATAAACAACAACAGTTATGGCACATCTGCTCCTTAAAGCTGCTTTTGGAAGGTTGTTGCAAAGTGTTTCAAATGCCACTGATTCAACTTATGTCATAACTAACGACAACAGTGTGATGTTTTCTCCGCAGTGTGCAGAATTACTCACCTGCCAGCCAAAACCTTGCAGGAGGCCACTGAGAAACCATCCGGCAGGGAGGCTGTGCTGTCCTCCAGGGTTAGAAGAGAGCCCTGAAAACCTGGATCAGAGAAAAGCTGCACCTGAGGCACAAACAGCAGGACAATAAGACTGAGTCATTCGCTCAAGCACGCACTTCATCAGGTGAGACCGACAATATTACAGCAGGATTAAATGACATTTTTTTTTCATCCATTTTTCTTCAATTTATTGCCTACCTTAAACTTGGCAGTGTTCTCAAAATCATTCTGAAAGAAAAAGAAAGGAAAGTGAGCCTAATTTGCAAAAAAAGACACAAAAGAAATGTCTATAAGTTAGCTCTACAGCAATGAGTACAGGAGGGGAAAAAAATTATGTGTGCTTTATAACAGAAGCCAAACTTTTACCATGGTGACTGATATCAATAACAGCAGTGACAGGAATAACATTTCTGGAGATTAGATGCTCCAAGATGATAACAAATTTAATCTTTTTCAGGAAGCGCTTTCTAAATCCAAACCAAATGTAACAAAACCAGTGTATCTTTGAGGTCACATTTTCATGAGTTCTATTCAGAACTCATCTAGTGGTATGGAAACATTTTTTTATTAAATGATTCTTATCATTAATACCTAAATTTGATATTTAAATTGAGGCAGTCTTCTTGCAAGGGCTGTACAGTTATTGGTCTACACATCCATCAAAAGGTTTGGCTGGTTTCAAGATGAGCACGATGATTAACAGCCTTGCAGGGAGCAGATCATATAGATTGACCTTCATTTCTGAGAGAAGCTCCTAAACTAGACTAACCATAACATATACAGTGTCTTTTTTTAATAATGTTTTTTTTTTTAAACCAAAACAACTTTGTGATGAGTCACCCTTGTGATCTAAGACGTTGTCGCTTTCAGTCTTATGACAAGTATTTCTTCCACTGAACAAGCAAGTACATTTTATTGTTATTTTGCTTGTGACTCATGCTCACAAAAAAATAGTTTACTCCATCAGGTTTTGGCTGTCACCTCAGAGATTCCCCCGCTCCATCTTAAAATTAATCTGTCATGACTAGTCACGTGCAATGAAATCACTCGGTGGGCCAAAGCAGGGCTGTCAGGGGAAGTGAAAAGTCACCAAACACATCTAAATGCACAACTGTTAGTCATGCAGAGCTACAAAAAAAGCCAAACATACTGGCTGTTGTAGCAACTGCATGTAAAAAACCACAGTCACTGGACTGTCTTACTAATAACCAGGCCATTTTTCCACCAACAAAAAAGAGTTTCATGGCTTTCTACTGAGTCATAGCTCTTACCATCGTGACAGGCATTGCTGAGCCAACTCTGTGCTGCAGTGCCCCCCAATCCTCTGGGCTTCCATACAGGCCTTTCTCCAGAATGAAGGACTCACCGCAGAAGCCCGGCTCTTCAAATACAACCCAGCTGAGAAAGGAGAAAAAAAAAAAAAGGGGGGGGGGGTTACTTCGTCAAAAATTTGTTTCTGGATTCCGATTTCATTTTAATCTTTGGAATAAGTCTGTCTTTGATGTGCTCACAATTACTGAGAAAGAAAACCACAAGAATTCAGACCAAAGTTGTACACACTCATTATAAAAGTCAACAGCTCTTGGTCAGGATTCAACTCGATAGTAGACTTCCATGTGACATGTGGCATGTCTTGAGTAGATTTATAACATGCAAGGCTAAAAACAGGTCTCTCTTAGCAAGTTAAAACACAAGACCAATCAGAGGCTCAGAGGGAAGGCAGTGAGGCGAGGCTCTGCAGTCTAATAGCAGGCTAGCAGCAAAGCAAGAATTTCAATGCAGTGAGAGTCTTTCCTTGGAAAGAAGGACACAATGTTCCACTCTGCTTTAATAAGCATTTTGTTAGTCTCTCCCTTGGGAAGCGGCAATCAGTATTACATGTTCTGCATCTCGTTATCCCTATTTGCTTCTGGTTTGTTTACAGGAAACTTTCTGCATTTTTTCAGCTGATCACAGCGTAAACAAAGCAATCCAAAGAAACGGCAAAGAAACACCTTTGTACGGATCTTCTACTTTCCTCGCAGCATGTTTTAATTTCTTGTTAACAGCACTAAGCCATCTACCTCCTCGACAAAATCTACATGAAATTCACATTATTCCCCACACCAGCAGGATGTAAGGCAGCGTGCTCTAATATCAACACCCTGACAGGGAAGCGAGGTGTGGCAGGCTAAAACATTAGTCAACTTGCTAATCTGTCTTGACCTGTCGGCGTGGGTGGGGCAGACTTGCTGCTACACTTGAGCGGCAAATAATTTTTGTGAACCAACCAAGACTTAGCTGAAACTTTGGTCTCAACTAATTATAAGGTTGAAGAGCAGGAATTCATCAGAAATGGCTTCCAGTAACTGCATGTTACTGGAAGCTCTCCTCTTTGGTTACAGGAAGGACGGGTAGGAACTCCAGGTATGTTTTCGATTAAATATGCTCATGCATTGCAATGGACAGAAAAATTGGGCCAATTATCCATCCATCACTTACAGAATACAATATGTGTCACTTACACACCACCGATGACATCAATAGACTGTGTCCTCATGCCGTAGCCTGTGTCATCCATGTTAATAACAGGCACTGTGAGGTCAATGTTCACCCCAAGCTTGCCAAAATCTCTGTCGCTGAACATTTTCATGTGTGGAGCCAGGAAGTCCTGCAGCAGAAAGGTCAGGTCGGGTCAGATTACAGAATTATTAATGACAATTTAGACTACAAAGATGAATTTATTCCAGACAGCACTTCTCAGGCTTTCTCTTTCCCCCTTTTAAGAGAGAGAATGCCTAGTACGCCAATTAATTATCTTTCATTAGTCACAAACCCCAGTGGGGAAATTAGCTATGAAGGAGAACTACATTTTGAAGTCAAATAATCAACAGCATGACCTGCATGTTTCACATCAGTGTCAAACTAGTTTCTGTTGCGTTTGGTAAATAGTGCTTTTTAGCAACCACTCCTTTGGGATTTGATTGTTTAAAGCCATTTCAGCCAAGGTAATGCTTTGTATATGAAATATTGGACATCCTCAAGTCCCAAGAGGTGTATTTATTGATTTGTTTCTCTTTGTGTTACCATTGTGAATTTCCTTGGTCCTATGGTTGGCTATATTGCATGTTTCTGGAACAAAACGGTCAAATATTTATGTATTGTCCCAAAGCGCATGCAGTCAATACCAAAGAAACACAATGAGGTAATGCGGTGAATAGTAATTTCTTGCATATGTCATGTTATGAAGACTTTCTTTTGTTTTGTTTTGGTTTGTTGATTTAAAAAAAAGCAATACCCAGTGCTGATATTGTGATGTTTATATTGTAAGTTTGGGAATAAACTTGACCAAAGAAAGCTTTAGTTACTTTTATTTGTACAGCCAATTCTCCAATAAGGAATAATGATTTTTTTTTCTGTCATGGAACAGATACGTTGGGTCTCCCTGCTTGCTAAATCCAGACACTGTGCACCTTTTTTGAGCAGAATCTTTTACAATTTTATGAAAAATTCCCACATCCATCATGGTCAAGCTATAATCTAAACATCTCTGTGTTGTTATTCTTCCTTATTTACGCCAAACTACTTTTCTCAAAGGCGTGCTTGAGCAGTGCAGCACTCACAGAAAGTATCAGTCGCATTGACTGAAGCTCTGAGCCTCCCCACTCGCTGCAGTCCAGGTATTCTCCTTCCTCCAGGATGTGCTGCTGACCCTCAAACCCAGGCTGGCTGTAGCCTACCCAGCTGGAAAAAGAAGAAAAATGCAGGTATGATTATTATTTGTATTGATTAGAGCTGCAATTGTAGCTCTTAACTGGATTACATAACCTCAAAATCACTACTAGATTGCAGAGTTCTGAGTGTGCTTAGATCCAAGCCACTCACAATCCTCCAGTGATCTTTAAAGATCCCACAGACTTCAGCCTTTTTGTGTCAAGGTTTGTTCCGTTTGTTGCAATGCCTCCGTCAGCCTCACAGAAGCTGAAAACATCACTGTCGATTTCCAAACTGGAGCCCTCAAAGCCGGGCTTCTCATACACAACAGCCTGTGATGGAGAGAGGACAAGGCTTCATTCTTAACACTTGATCCAATCTAGTTTGCATAAATATTTCATGATGAAATAACTTTTTCATTCAGAGTAGGATCTAACTGTGTATCCATATTTTGTAGTACTATTGTTGAGGGACAGCCTGAAGTTATAAATTTAAAAAGACGTTATTCATCTCACATTCTGGGCCTGCCTCAAAGTGGTTGCTTTGGAAATTCCGCCACATTACATCTATTTTTGGCTTCAAGTAAGATAAACACAATTATTGGTCCAAAGAATGCACAGCACAATAAAACAAGTTTTCCACACGCACACAGCTCAAGTATCACAGTTCATTGTTTGGTTGTTCTATTCTGTATGTATTTAAAATCTCAGTGCTTCTTTTTCTGATTGATGAAACTTCATAACCTACAAGACTTAAAAAAAAAATGCCATGGTGGAGAAAACTGTGCATACCTTGACTTCATCGGGTTTCTCCACTTTGATTCCGCCCTGGAACAGAAACATCATCATCATTTTGCTCTCCATTTAAATGTGCTGAATGAAAAGAAGCCTATAAAAAGAAAAACGGCTTGTCTTTTGTTTTTAAAAAAAAGAAGAAAAATATCATATGTATGACAACTGTCTCAAACATTTACAGGAGTGAGAAAATAAACAACAAAGAAGGAATCATAGAAAGCCTGAGAACAAACTTCCGTCATACCTCCTACTTTTACAGAGCGACAGACAGGAGAGTAACAATCTGAACGGGCTAATCAAAGCTGCTAACTAACATAAAAAAGACAATGCCCCCCTGCTTTTGTCTTACATGGGAAGACTGATGTAGCACGACAGCATTTTACAATTGGCATCAAACACAGTGTGCAGCTGATTGGAGTGTCACTTGTTTTGCAAGATTTCTTTCATAAACCAAACACCTGGACAAATGATAAATGATAGCTTTTGACGAAAAGTCAGTATCATAAGTTTATTCTGAAGGATGCATAAAATGGTGTACCAGGCTTATTTTGTGCCTCAGCATCTCAACTCTCCTCCATTTTCTTGCCTGTCATCTGAAAATCAATCTCAGCGCTCTGTCAACGTACATCTAGAGAAGGGATGAGGCCTGTCAAAGGTGCTATGAGTGAGGAGGCACAGGTTTTTTTTTTGTGGTATCCATAACATTCAGTACATGGATGCATGATGCTGCTGTGTCATTTCTTTTAATATGACGGCTTTGCTTGTTGCCATGCTTTTACTGCTGACTTTTGAAAACGTAGGAGCTAAGACGTGACGAGAGGAGGCCAGGAAAGGAATCAAGGATATGGATATGGTGATGCCAAAGGAATGGTCAGGAAATCATCAAAGCCACTAAGATTTATCCTCTTAGAACCATAAATACCTGCAGAAAAATGTATTCTCCAGTCCTGAGAAAAAAAGTGCTGAGATGTTTCATTAGACAGCAAATTTTATAGGAATTTGCTCCACGGATGCAGGTTCTTTTCACATAGAAAAGTAAATGTCATGATAGAAGAGAGAAGTCAGAGAATCACCAAAGTCAGAAGGCTATATCCCCTGAGAAAGTTACAAAAATGTTTGGTTCATGTGGATTCAAACACCAATACTGGCATAGAGCCACAGTACCAAAGTGGCAGATAGATGTACAGAAATACGCACCATTTTAAGTGGTCTAAGAGATCCCACAAAGGGTGATGGAAAGCCCCAGGTCTCTGGAACAGGGTACACTCCTGTTTCTAGCAGAGACACCATGCCCTGGAATCCTGGGTCACTGCACACCTGCCACCTGAGGGAAGGAGGAACACCCACATTACCATCATATAAAAAAAGTCCCCCGAACTATAGCCCCTGTGGTTTAGTAATCACAAAGAGTCATGGCCTTGAGTGTTTTTTTTCTTTAATAAAAAAAGTGATAGGACAAGACTCTCTCTAATGCTTTTTTTTAATTAAAAAAAAAATCAAATACAGAAACAAGTAGGAGCTGTTTTTTTTCCACAATATGAACTATAATATTTGATAATTGTACCACAGTACAAGTGAGTAAGTTATTCTTTTGTTTGGGTTTAATTCTTATCTACCTCAGTCGTGAGTCATGCAACTAGAGAAAATAACAAAAGCTATTTGTTTCAGTGTCAAATATCTCGGGAATGCATTGCTTCAGTTCAAAGCATTTTTCTTCACATCTCATTTTTAGCGTGGGCAGCCTCTTTGGAAATATGCCGCCTAACTCTGGCATTTTGTTATTTATTATTGCATTATTTAGCACAACACAATGCCTCCTATCCAGTCACCACATGTGTGCTTCTGGCAGGAAAAACTGACCCATTTCTTTTGGCCAGTGCTGAGGAAGTGATACCAAGAAACGATGCCAAGCTCACTATGCCAAAAGACATATAATAACGACGCCAATGAGTCAGTTCACTCTGTGAGTACAACACAATACCATATCTGCTGAATAGTTGTCGCAAACACCATAGCAGAAGCTGCTGAGCCAGAATTGTTTGTAATTATCTCTTGAGCAGAGATGAGTTGACATCACATAGCAATGAGTTTTGAGATACCGAAGCAATCTCTGAAACGAATGCTAAAGGTTGCCAAGATGAGGCCACAAAAGTAGCTGCGGGAGCAAAAAGGTAAAGTGCTATTTCATTTCCTTGTCGGGCAGGGCAGAAAAAATGTCCTGAATGCCTACACCTCTGATGTGGAAAAACATTTTCTCCCCACACCTCTGTCTGTTTCTCACTCTCTTCGTCTAGTCTCCACCTTGTTAGTCTTTGCAAACATGCAACAGCAGGACAGACATTCCTTGGAAATGACTGAGAATCAAAACCAAAAGACAAAGATGAACACAAAGGAACAAAGTAATGGTTATTATCTCCAAGGAATTTGTCAAACCCAAACAGAGAGAAAGTGCCATAAAGAAGAAGAAAAAACAACAACTCTGTACTGAGTTCATCAAGCAGGTTTTCAACTCTTCTCTGCACCTCTGATGACAGCCAGTCAGTATAAACAAGAAATCATTGATGAGAACTGGAATGTTCTCCATACCTGCTAAGCACATTTTTGTCGTTTAGTGCCTTAAGCCATTTTTTTCCCCAGTTCTTTTACAGTTTAACTTGGCTCTACCTGCTTCTTCTATCGGGTGTCTTTCTCTACATTGTTTTCCACTGCAGATAGATCATCACAGCATGCGCCACGTGTTAAACTTGCTGCGCATGTGAGTGGCCATCGCACTACTGAAATTTGTGAAAGCTTCTAAATTCCCTTTTTTTTTTTTTTGCATATTTTGGATTAATATACCTGTTATTTTCCAGTACAGAGATCACCCTGAGTCTGCAGAGAAAAACAAGAGCCACGCAAAGTCGCGTTTTCAGATTTGCAATGCGTGCACATGGCTTTTCTGTTGGTTGCCACAGATATGTCAGCCATGTGCATGGATTTGCAAGCAATTCCTTTGTTCCTAGACCAGAGGAACGGTTGTGCAAGAATCCAGTACTGGTGCAGAGACGCTGTTGATACACATACAAATGACAGCTTTCTATACCCATCTAGTGCTCCAATGTAACTTTTCAGTATTAATTCAAACCGCTGGAAGCCTTGGCCAAGGTGCTACAAAAAGACAGACGAAGTGCAAGGTAATATCTGCCGTGGAAAAACAAAAAAAGTGCGTTGGGTCGAGTTGAATTGTGCTATCCAGTGCAAAAAGTCCCTTAAAGTTTTATATCTTAAATAAAATTAAATACAACAATACTCACACTCCAGAGTGCACTTGGATGGACGCAGTATTAAGTGGGATGCCAAATGAGCCCGTCTCTATAGTATCATCATGGTATGGTGTTACTCTGCCAAGGCCCTCTGGTTCAGTGAAGAGATCAATATGGGGGATGCTGTAATCCTACAGAGAGGGGGAAACAAACACAGGAATAATCAGCAGTGGCCAACACACATCCTTCCTTCCAGTGAATGGCAGAAAGTTAACAAGCAGAGCAGTATATTTCTCTCTCTCGGACCAGACTCAATATAAAGCAATTTCAGATCCGATGTGAGGTGGAAATGAAGTAGTTATCCAAGGCAAGGTGGGGTAATGGTAGTTAATTAGGGCACTCACCCTGACAGCAAGTCGAATAGAGCCGATCAGCATTGGTGGACTGTTTTGTGCTTCGGTCTCCGGTCCTGGCTCTGCCCACACATTTTCTAGATTGATGTTTCCCTCTTCCAAGGCGATCATGCGTCCCTCAAAATGAGGCTTCTCATAGAGCACCCAGCTGTATTGTAAACACAAGTACGGTATCAGATGGCAGTAATAAAAAAACAAATGAGGCAGATATATTATAAAAAGTACGATTTTGTCGATACAGACATCCTTCAGACGTTTATGGAAAGACTCTTATTTGGTTCCTAACTGACAGCCCTGTGAATACAATATGAGGCTAGAGCTGGCAGCCACTTAGCTTTGCCTGGCTGCCTATAGCTCTCTAAGCTCACCAGTGAATGCAAAATATTTTGTCTGATAAATCTGTTCCCAAGTTGAAATATAAAAGCAACTCAGCAGACTGTGAAGATGGTCCACAATGCTGGAAATAAAAGCATGAATGGGTCTCTCTCAATGCTTGTGGGGCATGAGACTTTTACATATATGTTTTTGTTATATTCTGGATTCTATCTGAATCCAGTTTTATTTGATTTTTGTCTTATAGTTTAATCCCTATTTTTCTCCCTTGCAGTCAAACACAAAGATTTCCGTCTTTATTTAACTTAATTAAACTGGATGCAATTAGGAAATTAATCTGCAACCATCTATCCAAGTTGTCCAAATACATACAAATGCAAGAAGTTATGTAACTCAGTTGCTATATTTGGGGGAGCACTATTGTGCTGTAGAAAGGTATACAGCAGAGGTATTCCTTATGACTACATATTTGCAGTGCATGCTTGTGCACAAAAATGTACAAGCACACACATAAGCACATCTACAAATAAATAAGGTGGCATGTCTTCAAGAGGGCCATAAAACAAAAGCTTAAAAATTCTAGACTTGTCCTGGTCTAGTCTGTGCATCCCGGGCTTTACAATTTCCACACAGAGCAAAACGTTGAGAAAGTCCAACTAGATTAAGCCAGATAAGTAACATGGATTAATGGGAGTTAGTGGCTTTCCCTGGCAAAAACCATGAAATGCATTCTTAGATTTACTGTTGCAGAAATAGACATACTTTACACCTATTCAGCAACATCCACTAATGGAGGCTAAGGAAAGCAGATAAATAATAAAAAGAAAAAATGGCTGCTGTTACAAAAGAGGGACAGAAGTATGACAGACAATAGTGGACCCACTGAATTCGTATGTAGCTTAAAAATGCCTATTTACTAACCACTGCTCTTAACGGAAACCTTCGTATTTAAAATACTCATGGAAAGATTTCTCATTTTTGCATGAATCACTGCATGAAAGTTTATCATTATGTTACTCAGGCATCTACAATGAAGACTACAGATTTTAAATGTTAAAAGCAATTTACTAGAAATTAAATGGTTTCTGACTGGAGTGAGTGCTGACTGATCATACTATGCACAAGGAATAATAAAGCCCGGCTGTGGGCCTGGTCTGCAGCTGAACAAATCTCCATTTTAATTCAGGATAACGGGAAAGTCTTTGCTTAATCTGCTGTCTAGTTGTGTGAAATAGCATCCAGACCACAAGGATATACACAATAAATGTTATGTAAAAAAAAAGAGTGTGTTGTGTTGTAAGTTATGAAGAACAAGTTCAGTTAAAAAAAAAAGCCGGCACTCCACTGATATTTCACCAAATTAGAACATTAACAGTCAACACTGGCCTCCCAGAGGCACTTGACATTAATTAGAACACTCCTTCGCGAGTGTTTTTATTTTGTCTGAAGGTCTGTGTTGTTTATGAATACTCACCATCCTCTAAAAACCTTCACAGATATCTGAGGTGAGAGCTGCAGTGATGAAGCATCTGCTACATCCCTGTATATCTCATATGCTTGGCCACTGAACTGAGCTTTTTCAAACAGCACCATCTGCATAGAGACACATAGGGCAGTTTTGTAAAAATCAACGCATTAAGCATGGAGACAAAAGCATTCATTGTTCATTCTTTCATGTTGAAGCAGGATTTGCCTAGTTTTAAGGACACCCTAAGAAAGTGGCACTATTCTCTGTCTCCCTTTTATGCTACAGTTGGAGCACACTGATGATCATCCACACCAAACCGCCATACAGGCACAAATTTATGAAAGCCAACATGGTGCAGTGTTTAAGGGATGAATCATCTCAATGTACTATAACGCAATATCGAAGTTTGCAAAGAACAAATTAATGAACCACAAAACTGTCTGCTCTAGAGATTCCTTTCTGTTTCTTATTCCCAGGGCCCTCATCAAAACTCTAAAACTTGCTCCAAAAGTCTAAATTGCAAGTGAGTGGAACCCCAGCACAGCTGAAGCAGGAGGTAGAGTGAATTAATAAATAGCTGGTGTGTAGGCAAGAGACTAAAAATCCCAAGCAATAGGGGAATAGGGATTTGTTGCGGCAACTATAATGAAGTTTAATCATAATGAAGAACCACAACCTTTGCACTGCGTTGGCAGCAATGAGTCTATGATTGAAACCGTTTCCAGCTGAGCATTTGACTAGACTTTTTTTTCTTTTTTTTAATGCTCTGTTTACCCCCAAGTACACCATATGAAAAGCAGATGTTTTCCCAGAACAGAGAGCTGTCTGTTCAGATTCTTTTCTCCCTCTTGTTTCTATTCTGCATGGGTAAAGTTATGCCTACTGTACCTTTCCAGGGCGTTTGTGAAATCCTTTGACGTGCTTTATCTGGAATGCAAAAGCAGATCATTAATATTGTCACAAACACACTGGACACTGCAAACATGTATGAAGTGCCAAACAAGTTGCACTGCATTAGTTTTGTGCAGCAGCTCTGTGCCAGTGGATTATCTTGACCTTTCAGTTAACTTTCAGGGACACAGTTCTGTGGGGAGCACACAGCTCTGATTTCACACTAAAACACACCACTGTGCGACAAACCGGTCAAAGAAAAGGCTCTTTAGACCTTCTAAGGTGACTTTCAATTTTGGCAGCTCCAAATAATAGTAAAAAGTGACTGAAAATTGTCACCTGGAGCTACCAGAATTATTCAGTCAATAACACTATTGAGATTTGCTTCAATGAAGCATCTTTTAAGCCAAAAAAGATAGTTGTTGGCACAGTAAACATCTAATTAATTAATTCTATCTAAATGCATGCATTTTCAGATGAATGTGCAAACATCTGAACTTTTGCTTCAGACAAACATACAATCACATGCTTATGGATCCCGTCATCATGAATACTGGTTCAAGTGGAACCCATGTAATTAAAAACAAATTAGAAAGTTTCTTTCCCATAGATGCCCAAGGACATTCTCTGAAAAATGATTAATAAATTATAGACTAAATGAAAGATCATTCAATCAACTGGTTTTCCTTTTAATAGCTTGCATTACACTGTAAAAAAAATCTTATCAAAATTTTGAAATATTGAGTAAACCTTTCTATATTTAGTCATTTATGTAAATAAGCATATATTTGATGTGACAAGACAAAACTTGCTGTGCAATTTTCAGTACACTTGCAAGACCAACAACAAAAATATATCAATATATCAAACCCAACAACTTATGTGCATTTGTAGGAACTCATTTGGAGGTGACAGGAAAACACTGAAACCTTTAATGAAAGATTATTTTAGTCACACGAATAACATTTTTGAAAATAAGTATTTTTTTTCTTTAATAAAAACTGAAAATGTATCTGTCATTCCTTTTGAGCAGTGATTTGCAATGTATTGTGACCCATTTTTGAGGTGCCTGTAAAAGATCCTGTTGAAATTTGTCTTGTAGAACAGCACATATCTATTTCTAAAAGCAAAATGACAGAGATACACTTTCCAATTAGCTTTTTTTAACCCCTAAACTTGCTCTATAATTTTGTGGGAAATTGTTAAGTGGGTCTGGTAAAAGTGGCTGTAACTTGAGGAATAATTCATGGCACCAATATCTAGAATTGCTGTGTCATGTGGATTCATCTTTTACCAAAAATAAAAACAAACAGAACTAACGTGAAGTACTGTTATATAAAATTGTTGAATTTACACAGAATAGCCCTAAAGCATCACCAAAACCAGCTGGAGCACAGCTTTTTTTTTTTTACTCAAACCAAGTGATTCCAAAGAGAAAAGCGTGACAAAATAGCATAAATATTGGAAGCTTTCTAACATATGACAGCTAAAAATGAGATTTTTTCCATGAAAGCCTTCTGTGGTGGAGCTTTTAGGGGAAACCAAGGACAAAAATAGTCTCCTGCTCAACTGCCAGCACAGCAAGATGGCGAGTATTCAAGAAAGTCTGAGCTGATACTTGAACTGCCCGTCAATATATGGCTTTAATTTGTACTATTACACCATGAAGCTTTCTGTATGTGTCATATGTATATAATGGACAAAGCACACTTACATTGTCTCCGAGTATCCCGTGCGGCTGAGCCAGAGGCGGCTTCAGCTCAGGGGGTGTAGGGTGGGTAGTTGGAGGACTACCAGGAAAACTTGGAGCGGCAATCTCAGGAAGAACCAGACTTGGTTTTTCCGCCACATCTGCCTTACCTCCAGAGACCAGAGATGTCATTTTTCCAATAAACTGAAGCAAATAAGATAAAACAATCAGGCGAGTTGTTATTTGTGTCTCTGATTACGTTTACAGTCATTTACATCTCGTGCATGCAAGTCATCTTTTTGGTTTTTCAATTCACCTACAATGACATTCCTTAGTTTCATTTTTCATTTAATTCACTTTTTAGAGTGAAACTAACCTCTGGTTTGATTTGCTCCGGTCCTTGTACGCTCTGCATTGGTTTTGTTTGTTCTTGTGGGAGGTACTTCTCTAAATAGTCAGGCAGCTTGATGTCGTTAAAAGAAGGAAATGGAGGACCTGAGTCACTGACCACAACCTCTGCAGTCTGGACTTCCTCTTTGCTCTGCATGGCTAGAGTGTCTTTCATTGCAGCTGTGGCCATCATGCTTGGTGGGGCTGGCTGGGGGAAAGGTAGAGGGCTGAGCTGGGGGGCTGAGCTAGGCGACACATTCCCTGAGTCGGTGCCCTGTGCCAGCGTTTGAACTTCATTCTTCTTCCCTCGGAAGTTGGAGGAGGTGAGACTGCTTAAGACGCAGCTGTTCTCCAAGCGAGACTTGACTTTGATCTGATCATCTTTCTCTTGTTTGACAACCTCCTCATCCTTTACGGGGTTCTTATCTTGGGAAGACGGAGTTTCCAGGTGGCTAAACAGCATGCTCCTTTCGGTAAAACTGGCCCTGGCAGGTATCAGGCCAGATTTTGTCTCTTTGCTCTGGAGCTTAGTTGTAAGGCCAGGGGTTGAGTCCAAGATAAACTGAGTCTTCTTGCTCAAGCCAAATGTAAACTCCTCAGGGTCAAATGGCTTCTCAAAGCGGTCCTCTCTGATGGCTGGCATTGCAAAGGGGGGCTGGGGTGTCCGAAGATAGTTGTGCTTACGTGGTGGGAGCGAGAATGGGGCACAAAGTTTCTTGATTCTCTCAATGAAGTCATCATCATCTAGCTCGCCAGAGGTGTCCAGGAGATTGCTCTCACTTCCAGAGGAGGTCAATTTTGCCTGTTGGAGTTTGAGTTTGCGCTTAGGAAAGTCTACGTCTAGCCAGCTAGAGGGGGCATCTTGCTGTTTCGAAAAATCATCTTTGCTTAGTTCAGGTGGCAAATGAAGCTTCCTCATGGATGAACGGTTAATTGAGCCTGGGATCAGCTCTGGAAAAGTGGGTCCCTTTGGAATACGACTTGTATTGTCTTCAATTGGTTCCTTTTTAACTGTGTGGAGTTGTGAATGTGAGGAAGAATTGCTGTTAGCAATGGGTGAAAGTTTATTCACCAGCGGAGAGAATCTCTTCTCAGCTGTATTCTTTTTTTCATCAACTGTGGAGCAAGAAGTGATATTATCAGAGGGGCTCTGAGTTATTTTAGCTGCTTCTCCGAGCAGAGAGATATTGCTGGTGCTCTCTGTATTTTTGGATTCCCCGGGCCATGTGTCGCTAAGAGCTGGTTTCAATATTTCTCCTGAGATTTTACCTTCTGGGGGTACTGATTTGACAGCAGAAGGTTTTATAATAAAAGGAATAGAAGGCTCTGAAGCAGATGAATCTTTCTTAACCTTGGGTGCTGTGACAGTATGTGCATCCATAATTAAGGAAACGTCATTAGTGACTTTTGAACTGACTTTCTCATCTGCTGTAGTTGCTTTGGTGATAGGCTTTAAGTTGGATAACTCAGCATCATTAGCTCCATGTGTACATGAGTCATCAAATGAATTCTCTGTTTTTTCCGCAGATACAGATTCAGGTGGGGGGATTCCAGCAGTCACCACTGGCTCTCTTTCTGTTCCAGGGCTTTTAGGAGGCTGTATTTGCGACTCAGGAGGTGCATTTGTAGCTGTCTCCACCTTCTGAGGCTCTTTATCATGCTCTGTGCCACTCACAGCCTCATTAGTCTGAGAGATGGTACAAATAGCAGCTTTTTCTGGATGTGCAGTCACCATCTGACTGGCATGTTGTGTTTGAACAGGGAGGGCTGATGATCCACTCGTCTTTTCTGACGACTGACTTGCTGTTTCTGGCTGCTTGGCTTCTTTAACACTGCCATCTTTCTTTGAGATACCATGTCCACTGTGTGAATCCTTGGCCTTTGTGGGGCTTTTTTCTGAAGGCAGGAGCTCCAGTGTCTTGTCTTTGTTTTTCTTCTCACAGCCAACCAATTTTATTTTCTTTACATCCTCAGTCTGAGTTTGACATATGAGTTTTGCATCCTTGTTTTGGGGTTGCTGTGTTTGTCTTGTTTCTTCTTTAACAGACATCTTTCCTTTTCCTTTACTTTCTGATATAGGCTGCACTGACAACTCTTTATCTAATTTGGGCTGTTCAGCGAGTGGCTCCTGCTTAACTGCAGGAGGTTTCTCGAGAGGCTGATCAACTGAGGGGGTTATTGATGGGGAAGAGGCTGAAGTTTCACTTAAGTCCTCCGAGGCATTTTTTCTTCCCAATGTGAATGCAGGGCTGTGTTTCTCTGATTTTTCCTCCATTTGGGGTAAAATAGCAAGCTTCTTGTCAATAGGCTCCTTTGTTCCACTGCTACGAGAGGCAGTATCGGGTTCATCTTTGTTGACAGGTGACTCAGGTGATCCCTCCTGTCTGCTGGGTGGTTTGTCAATATTCTTCTTTTTAAATGAAAAATCTAAGAGCTCCTTTTGTTTGTCTGACACCTCTGTTTCTCTTTTCAATGCCTGTTGTTTCGTGTCATTAAATGGCTGTTTGTCTGATGTGTCCTCTAGAAGTTTATGAGAAGGTAATGAGACTTTCTCTGGAAGTTGTTTGGAGGCAGAGAGCATCTCCTCTGTACCATCCACCTGCTCTTTTTTCATAGCAGTGACCTTCGGTTTGCTTTGAATGTTTGGGCTTATGGGACTTTTTGGTTCTTTACTTTTCCTCTTTTTAGAGTGGGAGCCTGTTCTGCTTGGGCCTTTGGGGTCGGGGATTGTGGTATTGGTCATATCTGAAGAATCATCTGCATCTGCTGCTCTCTCAACACTGTTTGGTTTTGTATCCTGATTTGCTGTTTTTGAGACTACTGTTTCCTTTGTTTTGGAGGCAAATACTGGTACCTCTGGAGTGGAAATGTGCTCCCTATCAGCAGAGTTGTCTTGCCTGTCTGGTTTAGATCTTGTCGCTGAATTCGGTTTTGTATGAGTCTGCTCTTTAGAATCCAGTTTAGCCTGATTGTCCAGTTCGAGCAACTTTGATGACGCAACTCCCACAGATGAGGTTGATTTTTGAGATAATCCTGTCTTAGCTGGCACTTGAGTAGCTGCTGGTTTACCTTCTGCCTCTGTGAATCTCCTTACTCGCTCTTTGATTGTCATTGGCTTCTCCCTTGCTGGTGATGAAGAGCTAGACCTGGCTGTGCTCCAACGTTCAGCTGATTTTGACCTCTGCTCTGACAAAAGACAATCTGCTTTGAACCTGCCCGCGACTTTTCTGCTTGGAGAGACGTCAGCACTCCTCGGGGTTTGGAAGGTCCTGTCGTAACCCCTGTCATGCTTTTGCTGCTCAAAGAGGTTGATTTTATCTGCAATCCTACCAGAAACTGACTTAGAGCCGTCCACAGCCTTCTTCGGGTCCTGAAGTCTGCATGCAATGAGAGGAAAATATTTAAAGCATTTCAAGATAACTGTCTTAAAACCATTCACATGCCAAAGAAAAATCCTACTTTAATCTCTGAATAATTTCTTAATCACCCAGAGATAAATATGACCTCAATATAGATCTGTACTTTAAAAGACCAACCCTAAAGCACAGGGCTGAACTTTGTGTCATGACTCACACCTTTATCCTCACTCTGGATACACTTGTGTTATTTCTACCCACATCAGTCAACTCTTTTGACAGCAATGCCATGTTTAACAAAAGCAGAAGGTAGCAAAACTAATACTCGGCTTAAATATTTAACCCTATAGGATGCAACAAACTAGTATTGTAAGTAGACTGTACAACTGTTAGACACTATACCTTATAGAGAATCATTGGTTAATACATTCATAAATGAGCATGTTCCTCTATCTAACTTACCTTGCATCAGTCTCTGTTTTGGGCTTTTCCTTTGTTTCATCATTGGTATTCTGTAATGTTGCAGTAAAATCCTGGTGGTCTCCCACTTGAGTTTTCTTTGGATTCAAAGGCACATGTTTTGAAAAAAACTTCACTTCACTCTGAGAAACCTTAATACTCCTGCGTTTGGACTCCGGGGTCTCAGTCTTCCTCTTTACTTTGTACAGGCTGTCATCATCCTCCATGTCTGCGCTCCCATCAACCTCATAGGTCTGAGTGGCGTCAGTGACTGAGGCCGAATTCTGGAGGTTATCTAACTGCTTGGCCATATCAGAGCAGGCAATCTTACTTTCCCCTCCCTCAGGTGAGGTTTTCAAGGTGGGGTTATGCTTGAGGGAGGAGCCTGCAGATGCTTCTTTCTTGTGAGTGTCTGGACATTTACCCTGGGGACTAGCCACTGAGTCACCCGATGAAGGGAATCCCGCAGTAGGTTGAGCATTTGCAGGCTTTTTTTCCAGCGGGCTGTTCCCTCCATCTCCCTGAGAGTTCTTCTTGACTTTCCTTCTGGCTGCGTTTTTACGCCCCATGTTTTCTGCCTCCGTTTGTTCTTTATCAGGTTCAGACTCAAACTGTGAGTCTTTGTGTAGTTTCAGTGACACTCCCACTACAGCACTGTAATGACTCTGTGCCCCAACAGTGGTTCTCACATTTTTCTCTGCACTTGTTGGGTTGTTTGGTGAATCATAACTCGTTGATGACTTTGCCTTAGGGAGAACTTTTAGGCTTTTTTTGACTGTGGTGCACACAACTTCCTGTTTAGCACAAGAGTCTTGGCCCAACTGAATCACACTGGTTTCCTCCAGGTACACATGGAGCCTATTGCCTGTTTGGGCATGCGCTTGTCTCTGTGCATGAGGCTGGGTGTGGGCCTGGTCAGAGTCCCATACCACTCCCTGTTTAGATGAAGAGGATAGATTTGTTAGATGACTGACATTCTTCACAGGATTCCCACTTGCTGAAGTACCGTTGCTGTTCTCCTCCCACTTATCGCACTGTCCTGTTCTCAGTTTCCTGCACTCTATAAGCTCCTCCTCTTTTGGACCTCCTCCTTCTGCCTCAGTGCTGCTCACAGCAGAGCTGCCTCTGTGGGCAGACTGCGTGGCGTCCTCCTTTTGACAAGGGAGAAAGTCTCTAAGGGGATTTACTGAAATGGGTTTCTCCTCCAGCCACTTTTGTTTCTCTGCCTCGGTTCTTACAGAATTGTCACACTCCTCATCCCCCTCTGTCTTCTGACTGCAATCATTCGTTGATGAGGCATTTTCATTAGGTGCCTTTGGAGCTGTTCCCTTCCAGGGGGAGAGCCAACTGCCAATACGACCCAAGACTCCGGTACTCGGCTGCTCTTCTGGGCTCTCAGACTAAAGCAAAGCAGAAAAAAACAAACAAAAAAAAAACAAAACTCACATAAATGTCACGTTAGGCCGGAAGCCATGGTTAAAATCATGCATATTTCAACTGAGTATGTGCAAACTTTTGTTAACAAAAGTAATTACACAAGGCAGTGCCAATATAAAATGTCTATGAACAAAGGAAGAGTGTCCAGCCTTGAGATTCATAGAAAAAATAAGAGTAGAGGATTCATAGACATTTTACATGCAGCCATGCATTTCTCAGCATAGCAAAGACATGCAGTGGTGCTTATAACCTGTAAGCTTACCGTAGAAAATACCATATCATTCAGACTCTTTATGTAGGTTGTGAACATGTTTTTGGTTTAGAACAAAAACTCCTACAGAGCATAAAACAAACACAAAATCATTCCACCAGATTAAACAATAGCAGTGTGAAAGAGCAGAAAAACATGATTTAAAAAAAAAAAAGAAGATTCTCCGCCTCAGAAAACTGAAAGATGATACAGAACTTTCTAAATTGGAGCAGTCTCTATTGTCAGTTAACGATCAACTCACCCTTAATTACAAGAAGAAACTTTTCTCATGCCTCGCACATGTAAACAGCCGCAAATGCGTCCAGATAAGGATCTTTTCTAAAAAGGCGCATCTAACTGATGGACATGGTGGGTTAGTCCTTCTGGTCTCCAGTAGAGCATCCCAAAACTGTTTGAGCGAAGTGAATGCGTGCAACTGAAGTTCAGCCCCTCGAGCAGAGCGCGCACAGTCCAGAGGATAAAGTGATGCCTTCAAAAGTGGCTCGTAAATTTTAAACATCAGTGTCACGATGAAGCCGGCAAGTCTTCAAACGATTTTCCCACGTGAGCCAATCAGCTGCAGTTTCATTTTCGCGGTGTTTGTCAGTATGGCTGATGGCCAACTTCCAGTTTTAAAAACCTGTTTTGTTTGAAATTAATTAGGCTGCCTGGTCATTTAAAAGTACAATCCAAACGAAGAGATGAAAGAGTAGTATTATTATTGTTCTTATTCTGAATGACATTTTATCATCACTATCATCACCACTGCTAGATCATGTATTTTTGTGGAGCATTACTGTAATGCTTAAAGGAACCAGGCATATATGAAATTTTGAAACTTCAAAAAGCCTGTTATATGCTTATGTACGTTATGTCCCTCATGTTCCATATCGCTGCCCCTCCTTTATACTACCTACTCTCTCAGTTCATTTTAAATTCTCTCTCTTTAAGGCTTCAGTCTTGAAAGTGCCTTTTACCTTGATTGGTCAGCTGATGGCACACACATGTGAAATGTAAGGCAAATGTGAATACTTTGTTTATGCCAAACCAGCCTTGTCTTACAGAGTGATGCATATACACTAAATAAGAAACGGCTGCAGTGCATGGCAGTAATTTCTTTTGATGTGGTGTGACTTTGTGTTTGCAGACATTTTACATGCATCAAAAAGTACTACACACACACACACACACACACACACACACACACACACACACAGAGAGAGACAGACTTTGTAGAAAATCATCGTTATCCACACCTCTACCGCTGATAACATATCAGTGCATGGGACATTTTGGTGACCGAAAAGGTCACATAAATAGGAAAGTGTGAAAGTATGCAGAACCCCAATCAGTTTGCGAAGACAGAAACCACGTACCCTACCAGCTCTAAATCAGCTGAGCTGCAAGGCATGAATGAATTAAATAACATTCAGAGATGGTGCAACAATATCCATGCACATAATTATCAACTTTTAATCCCTATGAATTTACATCGTGTTATACTGATGTGGGCCCATTGCAAGTACTTTATACTTTGCTGTAGTGTCCAACGTCAAATGAGCCAGAACAGCAGTCTGGACTGTATCTTTTGATACACTTTGCATTAGTGTCTCTGCAAATGGTTTGTCTACTTTAGAAATTGTGTCACGCAGTCAAAGCTTTGCTGCACTGTAGCAGGTGAATGGAGAACAACCAAGGCTTGGTACCGACCCATTGAAACAAATTAGCCTAACTCATTTCAGCTTAATGACTTTAACACAAAGAACAAGAATAAAAAGAATAAAACAAAAGAATTAAAAAAGAATAAAACAATAGTAAATGTTTGCTCACAAACACTGTACTATGTTGCACAAGAAACAAGTCTTACTTGATTGTCAAATACATGAGATGTGCTACAACTTGAGATAAGTGAGCATGGATTTAATGGAGTAAGTCTTATCATAAAGCTTAAGTTGAAAAGTTTTACTAGAAGTCATGGTTTTATTTTGTAAAGAAAACAGCCAGTTGGGTGTCCAGGAAAAAACAAACTCATAAAAGTCGACCAAAGTGGCCTATTTAAGCACGAAACAGGCTGATACGTTGTGAATATGTACATTTGGAATGAAACCACACTAGTTTAGTAACGAGAAAGCGCATTGTCATGAGTGGCCTATTCAAAATTCCGACATTTATTCTAATTACTGAAGGCAGCAGGAGGTCGTGTCCAAAATAAGTTTTCCAGGGGAAATGACGCGCGACTGTGTGGCTTTCAGAGACTGTTGAATTCAATTTTTGGTTTTCCAAATCGGTGTACCCATTTTTCATTTGGCGAGCAGCTCCAGTCAGTCTTTCCGTGCTCCTCCGTCCAAAATTTTAACCCTTTAACTTCTATTGTCAGTTTAATTTAGCATAGTTTCGAGTTTTAAAACAAAGTTAAAGGAACAAGAAACCAAATTTTGGTATGACATTCTTTAATAAGGATTATTTATTTATTTATTTATTTATTTATTTATTTATTTATTTATTTATTTATGTTTAAGCTTAATAGCCTTCTCTGTCTCACATGTTGGTAAGAGAGTAGTTCTAACTGGTTTGAAAATTAACGCACACTTCTTATTTCTTTTCACATCCAGCAATGCTGTTGACCTCCTAATACGAGTTATTTTTACCAAAGCATACGATTCCCTATGAGTTTTGAAGGTCTACGTGTTTGTCTATCGGCACAATGGAACAGTTCATAAGACTCAATAAGCGGTTTTGACAGCCGTCAGACCTGGCAAAGCTCATTTCTGCACAAACTGTGTAGTTTGCGTAAAACCAAAATTCGACCGAAAAGCCCATATGCCCCGAGTTCATATCTTTACAAGCATGCCACTGGAGACGGAGAGTGGGATCTTACCATGATTACAGTCTCTCGTGGCTGTCTAGGGAATAAACCGGTCAAAAGCAGCCCGCTGCAAAAGCCATCATGCGAATGAAGCCTTTCAGTGAGCCGCCGCTTCTCTAAGGTAACCTATCCCTCAGTCAGAACAGGGGAGCCTGCACCTCACTGCCTGATTAATATTTAGTGGGGTATATAATGAGATAAGTTTAAGGCTAACTTTGGTAGAATGCCGGAGTGATGTTATTGTGATGGCTGCTGAAGAAGTGTTATTTTTTTCCCAGGAAGTGACAGTAGAGGAATCTGCCCGGGCCAGGTAACACACCCCGAGGTTTAAGGACCTTGACTCAGCAGTCAGCTATGGCGGTTTGTTGTGCAATCGTATCAGGGCAAAACAGCAGAACAAGTACAGACTGTGGCAGCTTTTTTTTTTTTTTTTTTTTTTTTTTTACGCGATAGCTGATAGCTGATAGCTGAAGATGCAGCTTTTGTGTTTGTAATCCGTTATGGGCACATTCCTGGAGGTAAATTATCAAAAGCCAAAGGTTTCGCACTTAGTTCGAACCATATGCAGGACTTTTGCATGACTTCAGACTCAGGCACTGTTTGTACTCCTTTTATTTACACGCCACAAACCCAGTGTACACAGAACCTGGCATGCGGCATACTCATTCTGTCATGCAAATACACCACCCCCCACCTCTCTTTCCTATGTCTTATTAATGAGCTGCAGCAGTTGAAACTTGTCTCCTTCTCCACCCTATGAAAAATTCACACCTGGCTTTTGACAGAGCTTCCCCTTCCTTATTGCAAAACAAATTCAGAACCAGTAATTCTCATAATTAAGTCGGATTTATTCCCATGCATTGTCAAGTAACACTCATAACTGGGGATATTTACATTTTAAAGCTTTTCTAACATACATTGCTGACCCAGTTACACGGATACCAAGTCTTTATGAGAATTTATAAAATCATGTCACTTATCTAAATTCACTACACAGGGAGTGAAAGTCCAGCTTTGCTGGATTAGAGCTAATTAACCAAATGGTACCCGTTTTATTTTATCGAGCAATCTGTCCGATCATGGTAAGTGGTGTGAAAATAAATCATTCAGGCAAGAGCTAATCCAGGGGACACTTTAACAGTATGTGTCAAGAATGGTTTCTAGCACTGTGCTGTATTTCCTTGCAGTTACAGACATGCATACCCAGCAGCTGGTCTCTACAAGTGGCCTCCTTTTGTTGCAGCACCACTGGAGGCATGTGTTAACAGCTGCTTTCATGCTGTTGACTGTAGAGTATGGCCTCCAAGGCTTTGCACGCAGATTTTGCCCCATTTGTAAGGAGATTTGAATTTTCAGGACTAAGTTTTCAGTTAGAAAGTCACAGTTTATGTTGTGGTATATTTGTGTGTGGGAGACTCCTGAGAGCACCTCTTCAGCATTTTAGAAACATCTTCAAAAAACACCTTTTTTGTCAACTTTTTAGATCTAATTGCAGCTGTGGTGCATATGTGTTTGTTCTTTATAACCACAAAGCTTGACTTTGTGTCATTTAATTATATATGAGTGTGGCAAAAGGCTTTGACACTATTCACCATGGGCAGTAGTAGCTTGTATAAGACTTTGATGCATCAGATTCCCATGGCAAGTTATGCAATATGTTTTTAATCGTGATAGGTGAGACAATTACTACCAGTTACACGGATTTGGGCAGTGAGTCCATGCCGATTCTTATCAGAGTATATTTGCGTTACTTTTCTAACAGGTAAGACACTCAACTTGGTTGTTAGGTCTATTGGCGACATAATAGTGCAGTAGTTTGCTTGCACACAGTTCTTAATCTCGAGTGAGATTAAGAGTCATATGGCTGGCATTTGAGTAAATGATAAAATGCAAATGCAGGATCAGAGTTTGCTTTAATACATCAGACACAAAGTGCTTCCGAATAAGCAGTTATCTTCACTTATTTTTCTTTCTTTCTTTGTTGTTAATGTATAACACTGTCCTTGGTCGTATCAGGATTTAATTTACATGAAAGCCATGAATATGCAGTCTACCCTGTTTCAACACTGGCAAACTTGGCACCCACCAAATTGCAAAAAAGTTGGTATAAACAAAATGACATTGTTGGCTCTTCCTCAATCTTGCCTGTTCCTCCCAGTCCCTCGTCTATGGCTGCTTAATTGTTAAACCGTCATTGTAATCCACCAACTGTCAACCACACTACCACGAGAGATGCCTTTGGGATTCTTGGAGACTCCACTCTGCCTCCAACTGTTTGTCGATGCTCACTGCATTCTTGGATGCCTGCCTCCATAATGATTATGGAGAGCTTCTGCTGAACTGAGCCATGCGAATCGTGCAGTGTGTAGCAAGTCAGTTATGTGTGTATTATTTTAAGTCCTAGGATTTGGACAGACCAGATATGAATGCAATTTTATTCAACTACTTGGAATGACAGCATGTTTACATATATGGAAAATGAAACAGATAAATGAAGATAGACCTCTTTCCACGAGTAGTTATCCACACAAGTAACCCGTCAACTCTGTCGTCTTTTCTATTGCACAGTGGACACAATGTGACTGAACACCCCCTTCCCACGAGATGAATATGGATCTGTTTGACTGCTGTTCCCTTCATTAAAGCCAAGCCATTAAGTCTGTCATCACCACAGCAACAATCGGCCACTGATATGTAGATGATTTCAGTATGAAGTTCTGTTTTTCTGAAGAGGAGAATGTTCCCCAGGTTCTCACGTTACACATTTTGCAGCTTTTTTGAGGATTACATAGACAGGAAGTCTATTCCCTGATCAACTTTAATAATGTATACATTGCCTAACCTCAGACAGTGACCTGCTTGCTGTCTGCATAATTCTTTAATGTCTGAACTCTGCTGCCCCGGATTCAGAGCTAAGTGCACCCTGAATGAGATATAGACACTTGTCAATTTTCAGAGCTTCGCTGTTCTCAATGGTGGGACTGAACATCACCTCTGGGTATTACTCAATGTTCTGATGACAATGAACGGTTATATCAACCTTCCTCAGATCAGGAACAAAAGCACAGAGCGTTGTTTGTTTTGCACGTCGTGTCCTGCACTTAAAAAGAGAGAAAATAAATCATTCTGTAGCTTTTTAAACGTTATGTAGGCTTTCTAATGTAGGCTTTCTAATTAATTCATGCTGTTCTCCCCCTGAAAACCTCAATGGTAAATGTGTGGTTAGAAAAAATGTATTTGCAGCTTGTGCAAGAATGTGATAATCCGCTAAAATAATTATAGAATAACATCTTCCATGTGGTGAGCTTGGTGTAGTAAAAAAGAACCTTGAAAAGCATAAGCCTTTTTTTTTTGGTTCAGGGGAAATAGCGTTTGCTTAGTCTACTTTCAATTCCCTGCCTTTCAAAAAAAAAAAAAAACGAGAAAAGATGGCAGAGGTAATATTGTTAGAATTCATTTTGCCTCTCGTGTCTCAAATAGAACATAATGAGGTGTTTGTCAAAATATCAAAGACTGATTTGCATCATGTTCATGTTGATAGAATCTCTGGCATTCCCTGCACATCCTTCTGACAGAAGGAAAGTGCAGCTTATGTTCCGTATTTCCTGATAAGTGATAATGATAACTCGATGTTCCTTTGCATAATCATCCCCTGACATTGCTCACAAGCATCTTGATTTGTTTTGACTGGGAAATATGTTTTCTACATGAAGAAAGAAAGAGTGCATCATTTGTAGTTTTATCTGTTCTTTATTAATGACTGCGCTTTTAAAATCTCCTCTAACTGAAGGTATTCCCATCAATGAGACAAGATCATTTTTCTTTCTTATGTGAAAGAAAACAATAGTAATGCAAGCTTCTTTTTTTTTTTTTAAACCTGCATTCATTGTTTGACTTTAGGCTCCTTATGTGCAAGGCAACTATCTGATCACACTCAATTTCTTCATTTTTGAATCATATACAAGATCAATAATCTTTTAGCTCAGTTTTGTTCTCCAGGAAGAACTCCAGAGAACTCCAGTATGGAATCTTTATGCTACTATGTCACTTTGGAAATGCTCTTAAATCTCATGGGAAGCCTGATCTTTTTGATAGGACTCCTTTCCTTTAAAATCAACCTGAAAACGTTGGAAAAATAGACACTAAACTTTTGCAACATGTAGGTTGTTCAATCTTTAAAACTATGCCTTAGACTTACAAATGATGATACAACATTACAGCTAACGTCAAAGCTAACAATAAGCTACCTACATTTATGATGCTGACTATACCAAATCAGTTTGGACAAACAATTAGACTGAAAGATTTTGATGCTCCATAAAGTTAAGGGCACCTGCAGGGTCATTTAATAAGTGGCTTTTGGTTTTCCATTATTAGTGAAAGCGTGCTGCATTTCGATCCTCTTCAGTATACCGTATAAGTGCAGCTTTGAGTTCTTTACACATTTTCTTTGCACATATGATAATAATTTTAATTTTAACAAATGCGGCAGCACACAAATGTTGAATCAGACATCATTTGAAACATACATCATGTGTAAGTGTAACAGACTACAAAAATTAAAGACGATATGAATACTCGACTGAAGAACAGTGATTTATTTAATTTTGTTATAGAAAATAAATGGCTTACACCTAACTATTTCTAACAGAGAGTACTTTATTTGATACAGAGAAGCATTTACTTTAGGGCTGTCATAGTGTAGGACGATCAGCTGATCTTCTCTTGTTAACAGTAATAACTGGAGTCCAGGACTTCATGGTCCAAGAAGACAGCGCGAATAGCAGAATGAATTCTACAAAGCTCCCCCCCCTGTGACCCCACTGCTCTTTCATTATTTCTTGTTGTTATGTGGAAAGTGCAGTCCAGACCAGCACAGCTGCATCCTGTTCAGACTGCAGTGCTCGAAATAACAGGTATCCTGAAGCAATCTTATCTTCAGAGGGAAATTGCTTCTTAGAACTTGCGTTTGTACATTAAATGGACATGTCAGCTAGGTTATGCTTTGTGCCATTTTCTTAAAGATGCCAATGAAGACGTTGAAAATAATTTAAAAGCTTTGCAAAGAAAACCCACATATGAAGCAGTTTCATATATTTTGCATTGTCCCATCATCAATGAACCCTGAATGAAAATGAATGTATTTTACACCACCCCTCTTCTCATGCTTTTCTGTAGAAGCAGACTCAGTGGGAGCCACAGTGAGCATTGTGAGCTTGAGACTGACGCTCTAGTACAGCAGAAGGCTCATACAGCAGATCATCTTCTCCAAGTGTGGAACTGTGATCCAAGTTCACAAAGTTAGGGATGTTAAAGTGAGACAGGAAAGGACATTCCCTGTCTGTCTGATTCTCGTCTATTAGTCCATTGAGAGGTTGGTGTCCCCCAACTTCCTCAATGTCCTCCTCCATCTCATCCATCCCAGAAGAGCTGATACCTCGGCCCCTTTTGTCTTTGGTAGAACTCCTGTTGTCATCTTGTTTTTGCTTCCCCTGACCCTGATCCTCCTCATTGATGTAGAAATTAAAATATGAACGGGAGCCTGCTAACAGCGGGCGAGAGAAGGCCTTGTCATTTTCATTCTGGCGGCCATCTATGTCCACCAGACAGCTCCCTGGCCGATGACGCTTTTCGGCAGAGTCTGGGTTTCTGTGAACAATCAAAGAAAAATCCAGAGTGAGACTATGGGGGGGGGGGAAAGGCTTTGAGAACATGAAGGGCTCCTGCTGCCATCAATATTTTAAAACGACCTCTCTTTTTTTCTACTATTTCTTTGCAGTTCTTTATTATAAACAGCTAGAGCTGAGAAGGGGCGACTTTCATTTAGAGCCAACTAATAAATTCCCAACTCTTTGCTTAGCCTCAGGGCTCTATTGTCAGACAGACCTTCTCATCTTCATCTTTGGCCTTTGCTTGAGATGGAAGTGTGCCTTTGACAATACCTTCCAAAAAAACCCATTATTTTCAGTTTTAAGTCATGGCTCACTCAAATAATAGATTCTCACACCTTAGAATACATCAGAGGTAACCCTGTAATCCATATCAGAACACACCCCCTCACACACTCACACCATGACTCCCCCCTCTGAGATGATAAGGTGAGAGCTGAATTGCTTGAACTCTCCTTGGTGCTGAGACGAGATTTGAAAGTTAAAGGAACTAGCCTACGGCTGTCGCCTGATATTACTCACTCCTGATGTGGTGCTCCAGTCTTGGTGAGCAGCGCGAGAACAAAGAACATGAAAATGACGAACACTGCGAGACCGACCCAGAAGCCGATGACGATGGAGTCTGAAAGGTCGAGAGGAAAGTATTAGTGCTTCGTTTTAATCACATATCTTTGTTTCTCCCCATTCTTTGTGGGAGTTTATTTTCACTCAGGAGCCATTTGCACTGTGGGTAAAATCCTCGATTACCAAACTGGAATGAACAATTTTTCAAAAAAATTGATTACAATAACCGGCTCGTTTACAATGGCAATTTTGTTTAATTAAGTTGATTGATCATTACCTTCTGAGTAAAACAAATCTACACAAATACGGCATGAAATATCGCTTCCAGATAAGATAACTCAGAAGGAGGCAGAATATGCCCCTTTTACCTAAAGCATTAACAGATAACGCTCCGAGGGCAGTGGTAATTAAACCTCATGAATTAAAAGTGCACCGAAAGGCACTCACAGACTAGCCTACACAAAGTAGAGGCAGAGTTTTTAAAAAAGGGGAAAATGTTCACAATAAAGAATTCAACTTACATCTGTGCGCTTTGAGTCCCTCAAAAGACACAGGCTCTTCGTCGTCATAATATTCATAC
The DNA here is from genome assembly GCF_027942865.1 of Odontesthes bonariensis. NCBI lineage: Eukaryota > Metazoa > Chordata > Actinopteri > Atheriniformes > Atherinopsidae > Odontesthes > Odontesthes bonariensis. Next base: position 11,271,838 of record NC_134529.1, read on the forward strand.
TGCCACACGTAGTCACTGCGACGTGCACTGGTTTGGCTTCGGTTGTGAAAGTCGGACATTTCAAACCAGTTTTGCGTACCTTAACACCAGAAGACAAACTAAATCAATCCAGTCAAAGAGCCATATAAATGGGCTGTTAGTATACCCGTGGAGTTTGCACACCACAATCTATACAGGTTAGGATAAAGCTCTCCAGTTGGAAATTCTGGTATTCCGCAAACAACCTTTAGGGACGTTATTTCCGGCAGTAATTTAACAAGTAAACTCCCAAAACGCAACACGGAGCCGGACAATCCATCGCTATATCGTTACGCGAAAACTCTCCATCGTCATGTAAGTCCTGAGGCAGCAGCCTTTACTGAGCAGCTCGGTGCGCATCTGCACTGGTGGCGCACGAACTCCAGAAGACACCGGGATTACAGTGCAAGAAAAAAAAAAAAAAGTGTTTCCAGTGGAGTCGATTTTTCTTGATGTAGACATGCACTCACTGTAACAATGCAATTTTGACAATTGGTTTGGATATCTTGTATCACATATTAATACACTGCAACAAGTATGTTTTACTTTTTTTTTCCCACAGAATTACTCTCAAAACAACCAAACACTGGTTATATGAATAGTTATAGAATGGTTAAGTAGTGGGAAATGGGGTAAAATAATCACATTGTAATTTTTCAGCTTTTGCAGGTGTTTTCTACAAACGTGTCCTCCTCATCCGAATGATGAAATCGTGAAAATTTGCTTTATCATTGATCAAAAATGATATGCATATTATACAGACATTTTGAAATGGTAACTTGTAAGATATCACACAGTAATTAATGGAGCTTTCTTGTTTTTGCAAACAGGAAACCATCACACACTGCTCAACACATTGATGCTTGTAGGTTTATGAACAATGTTCAACATTTTTGCATAGATGGGACCTAAAAATCATCAGATTGTTACATAACTCACAGTGTAGTATGTGAACCTTTACTTTCACAATAAGGCCCACTTCTGCTGCAATTGTCCTGTATATTGGTTCAGGATGTCTCACAGAAATCATTAGATTAGGTTTTCATGGTAGTTTCTTGTTTTGCCATTAGAGTGTGTTGGAAGGCATGCCATCCAGTCAAGATGCAGTTCAACATGTACCCAAACTATGGTACTACCACCACCATGATTTACAGATGGGATGAGGTTTTTTTGGCAGAATGCAATGCTCTCCTTTTTCAAACTGAAGACTTGCTAAACCTATTAAAGGTAAAAAAAAAAAATATTTTCCAACACTCCTCTAACATGTCCATATGAACTTCAGCAAACTCTCTCTCTCTCTCTACATATATATCTATATACTATTAAGTAGATATAAGTAGACTTAAAGGGATAGTTCACCTCTTTTAACATGAAGCTGTATGACATCCCATACTAGCAATATCATTTATGAACATTTTCTTACCCCCTGCTGCGTGCTGTGAGCTGAGTTCCAGCCTCATTTTCGTTCCAGGCTACAAAAATAAAGCGTTTTGCTTCTCAAAACAATATGCATTCAAAAGAGTAATACATTTGCATCACAAAATCGTTCTCAGGGAAAAAGTCAGACCTCACAATCAATTGGCGCTATTTTCTCTCCCTTCGTATCACTACGTGCTGCCACCTGCTGACAGCCGCGCCTGTTACCATGTTTACTGCTTGGAAGCAGGGGACTGCTAGGTCTGCACGGTCTACACAGCACGCAGTGATACGAAGGGAGAGAAAATAGCGCCAAGCGATTGTGAGGTCTGACCTTTTCCTGGAGAACGATTTTGTGATGCAAATATATTACTCTTTTGAATGCATGTTGTTTTGAGAAGCAAAACGCTTTATTTTTGTGGCCGCAGCCAACTAGCCGGACTACCTTCATCAACGCCAAAACGAGGCCGGAACTCGGCTCACAGTACGCAGCAGAACGTAAGACGCTAGAATGGGATGTCATACAGCTTCATGTCAAAAGAGGTGAACTATCCCTTTAATAGTCATGCTAGTAATTCATATGAACTGACCTTTTGCCTTTTCAATAGATCGGATAATCCCTCCAACCATAACTAGATTTGAAATCTGCTCATACTCACTATAGTTTAAAATTGTTGGGATGAGTTGGCTTGTGGCTCGAAATGCTTATCAAAAGGCCTCCTTTTCATTTTTAGTTGAATCTGTAATCAAGCAATAGGCTTAATTAGGCTGCGCACATTCTTCAAACTTTTGAAGGGCCTCTTGGTGCTTCAGCGAACTCAGTTCAGGATTATTACACTAACGCTGAACCAAATTAATTTTACACATTCTAAAAAATCACAAGAAACATTCACAAATGCACAGAAAACATGTATATGTTGGCAATTCAGTGTCGTTTGATCAATTCATTGTGTTTGAATAATACTAGTGTAGATCTAGAGTGGAAACAGTCTTCTTTTAAGTCATCACCAGTTTATTCCTTCCCCCATGATAATATATTTTCATTATGGGCTGTATTTGTAGTTTATAATTAGTTCCATTTTGAAGTCACTCTAACGAAGGTGATTTATCCTTCTGCCAGTCTGCTCTGTTCTCACTCAACCACAGCCTGCCTGTCAGCTCTTTGCCTGGTTTTCTCAATCTACGCCTACTCAATTTCTTTGTCATACTCTGACATTAGCATCCATATACACCCTTTCTTTCCTTAATAAACCTCCTCTTTGTGTCTGATGTATGTTATGTTTCTGCTTAGTTGTAGTAGATGGAGGAGGGGAAATAAATGCAACAATATAGTGAATTAAGATTAGATATGATTATGTCCACTCCATTTTCTGGGGTTATCAAAACGTTATCCACATAGTTTGTTTTAAATTATTTAATCAAGGCTGTGAAGGTAACCACACCCCAGTTAATTCACTAGATGAATTTTCATACAGACTCCAGGTGGCATCATCACATCTCTCAACTCTCTGTTCTTCTAAGGAACATTCTTTCATACAAGTAACAATGATAATATCTGTAATACTATAATGAACCTTTATAATTCATTTTACTATATTGCTGATATTCCCTTTGATGCCTAGAGCTTTAAAAACTCAACTGATGATTGTCACAAGCAAGACAGCATATAATACACCAAATATCATTACTAGAACGCATATATTTACTAAATTTGTCAATTTGTCTGAATCCATTTGACTAAAAGCTGGAATGGGTGAAAAGGGAGCATCAAAGCTTCCTAACTTTATTTTTTTTCTCATGTTTATCTGAGCATCAATAATGCATGTTTCTGAATATAATACATTTCTCTCAAATCTGTCACACAGGATTTGCTTTGGTCTCTTGCTTTGTTCTCCTCCAGCCAAAGTGATTTATGTAAGATGCCATGCACTGCTGTTTTAACAGGGAATCTTAGAAGGGCTTTGATCAAAAGAAGTGCATCACATGGTTGCAGATAAGGCTCAAATACTTCACAGTGACGAGTGAGAGCTTATTCTATCATCAACAGCATACATGTACAAGTAGATGTCCAAAAATGTGTGATTTCCAGTGTGATTTAGAATCCATGGATTTAAAGAGCTGTTGCTACATTTCGAAGCCATTATTCTCTGATCTACACCAAACTTTGTATGAAATAATGTAAATTTGGTTTCATTACTGACTAAAGTGAATCGCATCAAACACCCAAAATAAGACCTTCATGATGTTGGTGTTTATTTTGTTTTCATTTGTGTTAACAGGAAACCATGCTGGGTTCACATTTGAACAATTTTAACCTATTATTTAAATAGAAAAATGATCAAACCTTATCTTCATGATTCCCTGTCCATCCTCTCCGGAGAACCTGTGGCTGCAAGAGCTTATCCTCCTCTCTGCTCCTGAATTATCTGTTTGTGTTTCCGGCAGATAACAAAATGATCATTTACTGTGGATGCCTACAAAGTAAATCTCCCTAATGACTTTCCCTATTATGAAATGTAAACAGTGAATGTCAAGTTCAGTTCTGTTGATTTATTTCACTGTTCAATTAAGTTTCATCATTTCACTCTGCTAATGCAGTACTTGCAGAGTACTTGGTTTGCAGTGTCAAACAAACATATGAATTAACGACATAATTCTAACTGGAATTTAAGTTCAACTTGCAGTCCAGTCCAAGACTTTAATCCACAAACAAATCAGACTGGCATCCTGTGCCTAATTTAGCATATTAAAGTTCTATGAATAGATACTGGCCTTGAGACATCATATTGTGGTTACAGGTCATTATTTTTGCTGTTTAAACTGTCTTTCCAACCAAGTTAAGGTACTTTGTGAAATATTGATTAAAACGGATGCAATCATTTCTTTCAAATTGGCCTCCACAGCTCACAAACATGTTGTTAAAAGAAGGGTGATGAAACATAGCAAAAACTAAGGTAACAACTTTCTGTTAATCTTATTGCTGGCATCTAAAATGATGCCAGTTTAAAATCTTTTTAAAATTCTTTTTGTTTTAACATTGGACCAGGCTGCTGTGGCAGATTCAGCCAGTAGTGTTCAGCCAGTGCTTCCTTTAAGTGTCACACTGTTGTCATCTGAAGCTTTGTTGTCGTGAATTATGTAACGCTTTCTATTGTCTCTACTTTGTAGATGTTGTCTGTTTCTCTGCCTAAGCTGTTCTGTGTACAGGTTTTTGCTCAACAACTATTTAAAGTAATATCTATTATAAATTACCTTTTACTTTATCCTCAAAATGCAGACTGCCGTATTGTTTTCATTTGTTGGATGACTGGCCGTATATTAGAATCAACAGACTTTTTATTTCTAAAAGTAATCCCACCAGGCTCTACCTTGTTTTTACCTCTTTAGCCTAAAGCAAGATACTGAAAAAAGAAAAGAAAAAAAACATTTAAATGCAATGGTTTCATTCATTTTGGCCCAGGATATGCTACTGCATTTTGTGGAGGAAATTAAATGACATTTTCATTGCAGGTTTCTGAAACTGTGCCCATATTTCAGTAAATATTTTAGCAACTGCCTGTGGCACGTGATCTGATTAGTGTCTATCTAAGACCATTATTGAAGCAAAATACTCTTTGATTTATTGACGTAATGTAAGACTCTTAAGTTTTTCCAAAAGCCTTCAGACTTCTGAACCATGTAAATGATTCTGACTACTGGGTTCAGGCCTCTCTGACTCGCCACTGCAGGGGATTTAAGTAGGGTTTTTATTGAAATTCAGCACCACTGAACATCCCCAGTTAAACTGTGACGATACTTTATCACTGAAAAAGACACTCAATGGCCTCACAGGAGCTGAGAGCTATTCAGCTTGAGAGGATAGCATATGTATTTATCTTTTTCTTTCATTCTTTAAACACCATCCATTATCAGTATTTTGTGTACACAGTGGCACTCTGAGACAAGATAAGTTCCATTGTTGATATCTATTCAGAGATGTAGTGGTGCCTGAACAAATGGGTATACTCTACTCATTTTTAAATGGCCTGTCCAGCAATGACAAACACCCTGTGATATGTGTGACTACTACTACCATATTTAAGTGAGCCAAAAATTTGTCAGTAGTATTCTCACATTGTCACATATCCTCTGTTGTTTGAAATTAGGGAGTACGCATTGGTATGAACATGGTGCCTTAAATGTCATGCACGAAACTTACTAACCCATTAAGTGAAGGCAACTAGTGCTTGCAAGAGGCAGAGATAGGCAGATGATGTATTTGCCTTTCTAGGAAAAAAAATAATGACTTGCAGCACACTAATGAATGGGATGTGCACAATAAAACAACATTTAGAAGAGGGTATACTCTACGAAGACTGGAAAATGAGGGGGTATACTCTGTACATCTGCATATACTCTGCATTACGCCACTTATTAAATTATCTTTCCTGCATTATGCCAAAATGAATTCTGATCACATATCTGCTGTAGCTTCAAAGCTACTACCACCCACTGCTTTGACTACTCTAGAGATGATAAAAACATTGAAGACCCCTAAACAGATATTGTTAAATATTCATAGAATCTGCATCAGCATTGCTGCTACGTGCAATGCATAATTCGGAGCCAGTTGCGGGGACGAACTCCTACCTTTCACTCACTGGTGGTGAAGTGTTATCCTGACCGCTCAGGGTTGACCCTGTCTATCTGTCTCCTGTCGTAGTGTTTTCTTTTTCTAGCTTTTGTCTTTCTCCCATAGAAAATCATTCACTAAGCCATTTCTTGCATCTCGCCGTCTTTCTGTTGTGCGTCTGGTAATGAGGTGCTTCCCTGTTTCAGTCTTTGATGAATATGAATTCACTAATATGGGGATACTGCACACACAGTCCAGCCCAGACTTCTAAACTCAGTCTTACTTCAGCCTTACTGTGACAGAGGGACAGTGACTGGAATTATGATGATGGGAAAATACAGAGAGCACAGAGAGTACAAAGCAAAGTCAACATAAATCAGTTGATTAATTTGTAGATACTGGGTAGTCACTGACATCCTGATTTATAGTTTCAAGTTTTCTTGTCTTTGATAGAATTAATTGTATTTCCCTCTTTTCTCTGTCTCATTCTATCACATCATTTTTCAACCATCAGATGGTTTCCAAGGGAACACATAATTAACTAGGCTCTGGACCAGCTTGGCCCCCTGCATTGCCATTCTCAGAAAAGAAAAAAAACTCTCAGAACTCGGAGAAACCCACATTAGTTAATGTAAACATACACCACAATTTTCTTGAATGCATTTTGACATCACATAAGATTAAGCACAAATCTTGAGTTAAATCTTAAATGATTATGTACCATAGCATTATTGAACTGCAGCTCCCTGAGGCATAGGATCTGAATACTAAATAGGTTTGATTAAACTGGACACCTGTTGGATAAGAGATGCATTATTTGTCCTGTAGCTTGACCGTTATTAATTACCTCCAGGCTGTGTGCCTCGGTGGTCATTGATAATTTGATAATCTTTGAGGAAAGACATATAATCAACATTCTCCTCAGAATACAGAGGAAAAAACACAGAGCTTGTCCAATCTTTTGCCATTCTATTTCAATCGGTATCGCTTAGGGGAAAAGTGTACTGAAGCCAGTGTGTATTTTTAGTATGAAGGTCTATATCTATAATAAATGATTTTGTTATCTGAGAATTTCTTCCCCACAACAACAACAACACCACAGGTCATTTGTGAAAGCTTTTTCCACAACCTCCAGATGCAGATGCGGCTTTAGGATGAGCTACATCTCTTCTAGCTCTTGTGTGAATAAAACCTTGCTCCATTTCTGCATATTATCTCTCACATACTAAGGGGTTGAAAGGCTGATACATATGCCAAACCATGATACTTTCCTAACTTTGAACAAGTAATTTTGTTGGCATTCTGAATCACTCCCTCATCATACATAAAATATAACAGCATACCCAGGGTTATGGTGCTCTTTCTGATCTCAATTGAGAGTGCCAACCTTGAATCTCCACACCAAACCCTGGGACAGCCATCAAGCAGCAGGGAGGGAAATTCTAACCCACACTTATCACTGACCAAGTAGTTTGAGGTTTAAAACTAAAAAGATTTGTTGCCTAAACCTAATACTGTAGGATAATGAATGTTATTTACAAGAGATGGAATATCAATGATGAGACAAAGTGAAAAAGCAACTGCCTCACAGTGGAGTCACCTACTTCATTTCTAGAAATGTGAAATAACAACCCTTTACTCTGATAACTGGCTTGGAAAAAAAAGCCTTTGAGATCTCCTCAGTAACTTTTCACCTGAAACCTTGAACATTAAGCCTTCAATTTTGTGGTTAATTTAGTTCAAATTTCTCTTTTATCATTTAATCAAATGATTTTATCGAAAGTATTTTTGGTTCCTAAGCCTACCAAACGAAACAGCAGGTGAAAACCAAACCAAGCAACGATTCAAAATGATACATAGGTCCAAAGAAGACCCAAGTACAAACCCACAAGTCATTTGTTCATGCAGACCACAATAACCTATCATTTCTTTCCGAAGAATATGAGTCAGCTATTGGTCAACTGGTCCAAGCCACTGCATGTATATTGTGAAAATGTCTTCCATGGGGATAACAATCAAATTTAAGTGAAGCGTTTTTGTGTTGTTAACTGAATCAAACTCCGAAGTGAAAAAACGAAGTGAAAAAAATTGTCATATGTAGGTCTTGAGCCCGGGTGTTTAAAAGTGCCGTGTGGAACTACACCATCCAGCACCCAGATGTTAACTCGTGGGATGCCTTTGTTATCCGTGGGACTCTTGCCTAACCTTTTTCCTTTATCAGTTGCACCTTATCGGTGTAAAAAGGACACCTTCATTAACCTGCTGCTCTTCCTCCTTAGTATTTCACACATACCAAGCAGAGGCAGCTCAACCCCACATTGTGTGCGTTCTTGCACACACCAGCCGGTGTCATGGAATCAGTTGAGTGACAGCTGCACTGTTGGTGGCGAGTTCTGTGATGTCAGCTTGACACAGCGAGGAGGAACCTGTTTTGCCTCGGTTGCTACCTCAGAGGCGCGTCAGCACTGGATCAACTCCAACCCCCCACACCACTACAGTGCTTTCACACATAACACTAGTGCGCATCAAAGGCACATCAGTCCCAGGAAAAAAGGGCTAGCCAATATTGCATAACTCATCATTCTAATGTCATAATGGTTTATGCTCGAGGTTCTCCCCATCACAATCGACGGCGCACACAAAAATTAGTGTTACAATCGGTGGCCCTCCTGGCGCTTTGGTGTTGTTTCAGCCATATGTGCATCCAGAGAGCCTGAAGCACTGGTATAAACTGTTATGGTGCTGTGTTGATGTCACAATTTACTCGTACAACAACCATAATTAAAATTAAACAAAGTCATCACCCATTTGATTCCACAACACCAGTTTGATGCATGATTTAGTGCTGAGGCCCCCCATGTTTGTTTTTTTTCCCCTAGAAAGCAAAACTGATACGTCAAAAGGGCTTGTGTTCTGTATTACTGCAACATTTTTGAGACAATCTGCAATTTCCACAATAAAAATGGCAGAAAAGAGCACTACTGTCTGCACTACTTGACCCTGACACTTTGGCATTTAAACTCTTTCAAGAGTTTACTCTGAAGAATTTACTCTCTTTCAAGAGTTTAACTACAAAACTCTTAAAAAAGTTCAACACTTTTAAGAATTTATCTGCAAAAACAGTGACTGTTGGACTTCAAAAGAAGTTTCGAAGCCAACAATTAAGGCAACTATTTCAGTGAGTCTCAGATATAATGTCTGTAACATAGCCTTGTGTTGCTTTGTAGAACTACAGAAAAGGGAGGAATTTCTTTTGGTTTAGCATTCCTTGACATTACGTCTTGTCAATAAAACTGAAAAAACAAAATAACTACGTTATAATGTTGTTAAGCTTGTAATTTATTTGGCACATTCACAATTTTGGAGGGTACTGTAAATATGAAGAAACTAGAATGAAGTAATGCAATAAATTGATTTTGGAATAACACTTTGAAAAATGCTGATTTTTTTTTTAGCTGAAATGCTTACAAGCAAGGAACTATCTCATCAAATGAATTATCTTTTTATTGGCCTGTTTGAAACAATTTAGCACCAATAACATTATATATATATATATAACATTTAAATGCTTATGTGATACTGAATCAACAAAAATCCACTGACTTTGTTGACATTAAGTTTGTTGATATTTGCAACCACAGTGGCACCTTTTACTTTTGTAAAATTTTTCCTAAAGTACCCCTGAAACTGAAAAAAAGTGTCATAATATGCCGGATCAGTTGTAACAAGCTTGCATCATTGGGATCAATGCTTTGGGTTTAGAGGGTTAAGAAAATATGTCAATCTCCAAATGAAAGCTGGAGTGGGAGGATGGTATCAGTGAGCATCTGCTCTTTGCTAAATGAATCAGCAGTCTCCCCCTGCTGTTGTCACATGGAGCAATGTTTACTTTCTTAAGCCAGGATTAACAAGAAAAACACTACAGTATGAATAGTAAAGGTCAGTGTCCTGGAATAGATTTAACAAAACTTGTGTGACCATACTTTTTGTTTTATATAAGGACGCATGTTACTGCAAATTCATAAAAAAAACAAACTTAAAATCATACCTTTGAAACAATATTTACAGCCTTGGATTTTTATTTGGATATGTTGGATAGTTAGAAGATGTTACTGCATCATATTGTGTTAGACTTGTTACTTGATGTGTCCTCCTCCGCTTGAGGACAGTTTGAAGGACATACCCTCTGAGTTCTTTCAGTAAAATACAACATAGCCTGTTTTGATGCATTGTTAGTATTTAAAGCTCCTCTAATGGAAAGTTTTTGTTTATGTGGTATATTATAGCCTATCCTTACATTCACAAAAAAAATTAGAAGAGTAAACAAAGTCAATTTTATAAACACTGCTGCTGATTACATAAGAACACATCTTCCATTCACCATTACAGAGTGCCACACTTGTGTGACAACAGTGATTGCTTCTGAACTAAATTGCAAAAACTGATTAAAACAGACACCCAACACACACACACACATTCACACAAACTACAGAAACCCCTCATACAGACGGCAGAACCATGCGGGCAAGGAAAAAAATAATGTAATTAGCCATTGGCTGTAACCTTAAAGTACAGTTGATAGCTAAAGTATGAACCCATTAGTTTGTGAAGTCATTTAAAGATGTAATTTGCAGTAATGGTGATGGTGTATTTGTGCTAACTGTTGCTATGGAAAGAGTCTTTTTTTATACTCGGGGCTTTGTAAAAGAGAAGCTTAATGACTAGTAGCAAGCACTGTACTATGAATAGAAAAACCAAGGAGAAAGAAAAATGTGAGAATGAGATTAAAGGGGAAGAATAAGTAAGGTTCTTTTGGGTAAAACTGGAAAAAAATTGTCCCTGGTGAATAGAGAACGGTGGGCTTTCAGTTGAGCTAGCTCTGGCTTTCAGTTTGTTGCTGCAGATAAAAATCGCTGTGTGTCTGAAACGTTGCACACATACCCCCCCTGATATTGCACATCCTGCTTTTTTCTTTTCCAAATCCACATCCTAAAATGTATCAGCTCATATGCTCCTGTTTTTCTGCATCTCATCTTTTATTACGAATTTATTTCTGATCTGCTCTCCATTAACAGTGTGTTCTGGTTTTTGTTCATTTTTGCGTATGTGTCATGGTAGGCTGCGTTTTTCTTTGCAATGATTTTCAATTCTGCTTCATTCAGAGCTAGCAGAGACCTCGCGTGTTCCATTCCTAGTTCTTTTGTATTCTTCTCGTATTCATTCAGTCTCTTGACATACTTTGCACTGCTCTGACAGAATGTACCGAAAATGTTTTGAAAACCCGTCACTTTTGGATGACCTGTACTGAGGAAAAATTCATTAAAGTCCTGCTCTGTTTGGTAAAAATTATTTTGTATTGCATTAATCTCCTCACTGGGGGATCATGACTCAAAAGGATGTGTTTGTGCAAATGAGTTTTGTGCAAATGAGTTTTGTTTCCAGTGTTTAAAAAAAAAAACAAATTAAACAAAGAATTGAGAAGCTGGTGCAAAATTTAAAAGGCAAATAATTTCCAACACAGTATCTAACTGAAGCCAGTACAAAGATAACAAATCAATTCCAAAAACTTCGATTTTTCTATTTTATTTTCAACTCTTCGATCAAGAAACTTTTTTTTTTACCGCACATTTGCGGACTGAGAAGACAGATTGCTGTAGATTTTAAAGAAAAATGTTTCCCCCTTAGAATTAGCTTTGGTTCAAATTATTTTAACACCAGGACTCTTACTTAGAAGCCGTGGTGTTGTAATGAATAAAGTATGTGGTTTGACACTGTCTTTCCAAAATAAGCAAGACTTTCCCTGGAAAAGACACTGTCTGAATGGCAACATTTGTTGTTCCCTACTCTATATCATTCAGCATTGATGGTGTCTTCATGGATGTGGAAGTTACCCATTCCATGCAACCCCATACCATCACAGATGCTGGCATTTGACCTATATACTGATGAAATAAAACCAGATGATCTCTCTCCTGTTTAGTCTGAAAACTGTCTCAAGAATTTCAGATTTCCACTTATCTGGCAACAGGATGGTTTACGGATCTTTTCCAAAATATTGTTGCCCCCGTCCAAGATTTCTGAAATACAGTATATTGCTAGCATCATATCAGCATCTACACCTAAAACTGTGTTTCTAAGTTTCAACATTTTATTTTCAATTCAATTGAACAGAAATTATATGCATCAGATTAGATTTTACACTCTACATAGTGTGGCAACTTTTCTTGACGTGGGGATGAATAATCTAAGCATGGCAAAGGGATGAATGACAGTAAAACACACACAAAGAAAAAAGGCGAGTAGCAGAACTCAGTGTGTCCAATTAGCCCACTGTGCTCTGTTCCTAAAAAACAGACTGAGGCAGAGATGGAGGTCTGTGTGGACCTTATTATCACCATGCTTAGATCGTTTGTTCTCAGGAGAGAGGTTCTGTGGTGTCCATGGAACTAGTGGGCAAAGAAATTTAATGCTGGTCATGCACGCTTTACCTTTAAGCACAGACACTCTCACAGGAGACTCACTGCTGTGACAAATAATGCTTGCGAATGCAGCCCCCATTAGTGCAAATAAAAAGTCACGTGACAACAGGGGTATCTAGTAGTGGAGTCCAATGCACTCCCACTCAGCCATTTGCACAGATATGTCCCAATTATGACCGCTCCCATAATGACTTCAGCACAGCATACAGCCCCACACTGCCCCCTGCTGGTACGTAGCAGGAACACATATCCAATCATATCTGAGAATGTGAGGAAGCAGCAGGGTAGCTCAGCAGATAGCGCATCCGAATGAAGCTCTTGCATAAGTTATGTGATACACTATTATTAGGTTTACCATATGGGAGTGAGATGCATCTGCTGAGGTGTAACACTAACATCCATCCTTCTGTTATGTACACAAAAGGCTGGCGCGTGTCAACGCCCGCTTAAACCATCCACGAGCCTTTCCTCCGTCCACTGCGCCTGCATAGATAGTAGCTAGGGCACGTGTTTCTTAACACCTCACACCCAAATGGCTACACAGACAGATACAGATAAAGAGAGGTTTGTTAATGGGATCAAGAGTTCAAATGACAAAAGTTTAGCCGACGTTTAGCAAATGTTGACTCTAAAGTTAAACCTTAGGTCTCGCAAGTTTTTTTTTTTTTAAACACCAAATCAGAATGTTCACAACTCAAGAACTTTAAAATGTGCGAGATGCGAGCTGTAGGTTCGACTAAGAGACAGCTTTATATGTGACCAAAGATACTCTGAAATATCCTGATTTTAAGCACCTGAGTATTGCATAACCTTGTCTGTTCGGGACTGATTCGAACTCTTACAAGATTTTATTCCCTCAAGGCTGCATTCAAAAGTGGCCATATGGCCGATGTTTGCTGAAGTGTGACTTCTCACCTCAGCACCGTGGCGCATGGAAACACTTGGGGACGCGTCAAAGCGCAATTTGGCACAGACAGCCGGGCCCTGATAAATAGGAGGTTCGTGCCCTCACGCTCCCATCCTGACAGGACCTTACGCAGAGCTGACCAACACCAGGAGCTATGGAGAAAAACGCACCCAACAGTGGAATACCGTCTGTTTTTGCCGGAGAGAATTCTACCCAGCAGTCCAATTTGTGGAGACCATGGAATGGGAATACGAGCAAAACAACCCCACTGACGGTGAGTTTTGACAGTCTACAATTTACAAATCTTGGAATTTGAACGTGCTCTGCTTATCAAATTAAAAGTTAAGTCTCTAACGAAAAGTGTTTGTTTCACCTTTCAGACTCACTCATTGCAGCAGGACCTCTCCAATGGAAAACAATCCAAAGCTCCTCAAGTCATCCATCCAGTGAAGTAATTTGAGTTTTATTTGTCAAATCAGACATCATTATGTCGATATTTATATTGTTGAAGTCTGTCATGACTCATGTTCATTCATTTTTATCTGTTTAAAGGTTGTTCTGGCCGAAAACGAGATGTTTCGATTATCTGTATCGGGATGCAGAAATGCTCCTTCGGAACTATCCGGTCCAAGCGACCATCTGCCCATATGAGGAGTCCAGCAGCGATGAAGAAGGCGATGATGAAGAGGACGAGGTGGAAAAGGAGCTGAACTAAATGTTAACATTGGAGGACTTAAAAAACAAACTCTTTCATGAATGTGATGATATTTATATTTCACTTATTCTCTTAATTTATTCCTGTAAATACATGTAAAAAGCTCTTTATTTCTAATACGAACCGTAAGTTATTCCTTTAACATGTCTACCTCTTTTGTATTTTGATGATCATTACAATAAAATGCATCAAATGAATCTTGCTATCTGGGGCTCATTTACTTATAGATAGCAGAATTTTTACAGTGTGTTGTTCGTGTCTGGCTTATACAGATGACATCAAGTGATTCATTAGACAAATATGCTGTGAAGGAAGTTCTTCACTGCTGCTGGATGTGTTCTTTCATGTATTAGAACAAAACAAATGAAAAAAAAAAAACATGACTCTTCTACCAAGACTTGGATTTTTTCAATTGTACAACCCGTGAGAGACAGAGTGAACTTATTAAAGTGCATATGTGTGCATGGCACTTCTTATTTTTCTTTATATTCTTGTTATCAAGTACCAAATAACACAATAAGCAAATACATTTCCTCTAAATGAGCCTATTTATGAAGCTGCCAGATACTCTGGCTGTTGATAGTTCATGATGTGGCAGGGTAACTTATTAATATGTTGAATTCAGTTTAGTTTCTGCATCCGTCTGCATGCACTTAGCAATTCTTCTCATGGAAAAGTGCAAAGTGGTTTACGCTCCATTTCCTGTGTATCGCCTAAGGTGCGGAAATGTGACAAATGGAGGGTGTAAACCCTCTCATGGAGAGTCTGACACGGGCTTAGGGACTGTTATAAGACAAAACTCACAGTGGGCATGTTATCATTTAGCTTTTTCGTGCTGTTTTAACTTGGAAATATATGGAGATGCAGTCTGAAGATATATCATTAACCCCTTTCACAGGTCATAATGATAGTATTTAATGCCAAAAAGAATTTATTTAAATAATCCTACACTGCGAATCTGTTAAGGGCCCCACGTAAGTTTTTCACTATTCCCAATTAGGTCATCAGTCATTGTAATGAATTATTTTAATGGAGTTCATAAAATGGATGAAGTAGTTGAATTACTTTGTGAGCTGTGGAACTTATTGAATTTAATCATCAAGTTACTTGGACTTGCATTCAGTGCAATTTCCATTTCCTATACTTCCTCCCCACCACTTTGGTCAAATGTTGTGATTCTGATTTTGTTTTTCTGAAAAACTGAAAGATAGAGTGTACCTTTATGGATTGAGGACTGTTCATGGATGGGTTTTCTTTAGAGACTTTGCTTGAAAATGGACCACTCCACAGCTTAAACTTTGTGTACACAGGACAACAAAGTCTGTTGTAGTTTGTAGATCAAACTCGTGCCTGGCAGACTATGAAGTCATTCAAATTGAGCTACTACTTAATTATCAGTGAAATGCAACGCATTAGTGCATTGGTAATATCTGTCCAGCCATTTTCTGACCTGCTTGGCAGTAAAACAGTGACAGGGATTATTTCATTGCAGAATGAGTTTTTCTGTTTTTGACTTTCTGTTTTTGACTCGACGAGTATTTTCACAGTTTTCTACTACTTTGATCTAAATACTAATGTTCCTCTGTACATGGTTGGATTCTAAACACAATAGATAGTCTAAAATGTTTGAATAGGTGCTGCACGTTCACACTTTAAATGTTAGAAAAGTAAATCACTTTTCATGTTTATATAATGTAGCTCCTTGTTCTTGTTTGAGTTGTGTTTTTTTTTCATTTCTGTCTGTAGGCCACGGTTATATTACTATTTTCACAGTCTTGTTTGTGGTGTTTTTTCTTTCCTGCCTTGGTACACATGGATGTGATGAAATTTTGCTGACTGGCATTTTTACATCATGGGTCTTGGTACTGATGTTCATCAACTTCAGCTTTCTAAGTTAAATAACAAACAAGCATTTTAAAGCTAAGGATGATGATTATCAAAATATATATGAGAGGTGCATGGACTACCATAAAAAGGTTACTGGACACAGTTCAGTACACATTTGTTTCCAGAACTCGTATCCATACAGTTCAACTCTTGAACTCTTCAGCTCACACCTTTCAAACTGTCAAGCTCTCTTCCCTTTCCATGGGAACTTTTTGGATCGTCTTTAGGTGTTTTGCAGAGTGCAAAGTTTACACACCTTCTTGGTGGGAGACAAGGTGGCCGATTGCATTCTGCATTGTGGTTGGTGTGCTGCTTTTTAATATTGACCTCCACTGGGCAGATTACCAAGTTAGAGCAATTCAAAGTAATAGACTTTCACTCACAATATTTCTCTCATAGTTACTGTTTTACTATAAAGGCAAGGAGGGAAAAGATAGCAAATTCTTCTCGCCGCAAACTGTTGAAGCATAAGAAAACCCCAGAAAATTGCTGAATCTGTAAAAGACCAGGTGGTGGCAAGTCAGAGGGATAAGCATCAATGTGGAATCAATATCCAAATGCTTAGCTGAGCTCAGGCATTGTGTTTAAGTGCTGAAGATCTAATATCCTCTGCAACGGTGAGCCTCTCTGGAGTTTCCCATGCATGGGTGTCAAAGCTGCAGTGTCACTTATCTTGGCGTGAAGTGTGCTCACCTCCACTGTTCAATGTAAATCCAGGAGACTGATGCTCTCTCTGATGAACCTTTAACCCTGCATGAGCTGTGTGCCAGCTGAAGTAGATGTGGCTCACCAAGTTTACGTATATCTGAAAGTCTGAAGTCACAAAGCACTCTGTTGGGTGTAAATTCCGGCTTTGAAAGAGGGAGTAGGTGATCATATGCTGGTATTTACATTGCAAATAAAATAGATTGAGATGAATTTAGAATTTTTACCATTGTACACTGCTCCTTCTAAACATGACTTTATGATTTTAGCTGAACTATGCAAAGTTCAAACTTCTCAGATGCGTGCAGCTTTTTCCCAGGTGCTGGTGTGAGTTTGGGGGTGAGGAATAAACACCTAAAGGACTGGACAGTCCAGAGTTTGACCTCTGCAGTCAAACAACTATTGAGTATCTCCACATTGTAACCCTGGTCTGTAATACTAAATTGTAGTCAGTCTTTTTATATGAACAGGAAGTATCGGTAATAAAATCACTTATACCTTGTAACATATTTGGATGCTTGTTAAATCCTCTGCACATATCTGAAACACTTGTCTTAAATAAACTCATAAGAAGATGCTGCTCACACCTGAGTATTTATTAATCTGCAGCAAATGTCATTGAGTTTACATATTTTTTGTTTGAATAATTTTGATATTTAAACTATTTTGTGCCTCAGTCTACGTACAGAGTGTGACTGCTGGCATCCCCTTGTGAACTTTGACTACATCTGGTGGTGTGATTGCAGACACCGATGAGGTGACGAAGTGTGACTCGGCCAAGCTGAGACTGACGCTGCTCAGCCGGCTTCCCACAGTCACACCTCTGGAGCAGAGAGCCTGCTGGCAGAGTTGATCCAAGTCAGTTAATACAGTTTTATTATGTTCATTGTTATTTTCACAGGTAGTTCAGCTATGAGCCAGAGGGTGGCACTGTTGTGCTTTTTGTTATGATGAAAATTTGTGTTTGGGATTTGATGAAACTTAGAAAAATGAGATTTTTTTAAATTAATCTATTTATTCTTCTATTTATATCTATTTATCTAAAGTTAAGTGCTGTTGATGATTTTGAGTGTGTGAGAATTCAAGTAACTGAACTGCAATATCAGGGTCTATAAAAACGACAGTGGTACCCTAGTTTTTTTTTTTTGCGAGGTGCGACTGGGATGGGAATCTGTAAAAAGCACGTTCAACGTTCTTGGCACTTACTTTGGTGTCACTTAGTTTGTACCACCTCAACATACAGCTGTCTGTTGGTTTGGTCAAACTGATGCTTCTTCTGAGACAAAACAGTTTAGGTGTTTGAACAACAGCTGGGACAAAACAGCCATAAGTACATGTTCCACTGGTTTCTGGAGGCCGTGATGTAGTGGTGCAATTTCTCCACCAGGGGGCTGTGTTGCACTTCAGAGAGTTTACACATGGCGTGGGAAAACTCCACGTGAATAAAATAAGAAAAATAAGCATTTCAGAAGTTTCTATCTAACATTTTCTTTTTTTCTTTTTCATAAGCCAGGTGAATAGATATGAAAAGTGCATCAAATGTCATCAAATATTTTATGCCGTAAAAGGAAAGTCAGATTTGCTGTTAATCTTTTCATTGGTGTGCTTAAAATGTTCATAAAATTTCAAACATTTTAAAACCGTGACCTATACATATTGTTTTTTCAAATACAATGAAGTTATTTTTCATGGATCTGATTCTAATTAACAGACTGTCACCTTTATCACATATTGGCTGTATTCTCTTATTGTTGAAACACGTGAAAAACACTTTTTATGTCATTAAGAAGAAGTAAGTGGAGGTGGCAAAAGGCTTTGGCTTTCAGAGCAGCTACAGATTTCTGCTCACAGTGGAGTTCACATATAAATCTGGATCGCTTCTGGATTTAGAATGAAATGATAGAATATAGGCCTAAACCTTATTAATCAATTCAGTTTAATCTTAAAGACAAAACTCATTTCACCATTGCTAATTCCTCTGTGTTTTTAGATTATTATGATTTTTCTGTTTCTGTTACTATTTATTTTCTGACTTATGATACATTTTTGTTGTGCTCCAGGAGAAAAAAACAACAACATTTTTCAATCCTTTCTTCGTACTGCATTTGTTTACCACCTGTCATTCACAAAAAAAATCACCTAATGTGACACACACAGGTGTGATTAAGAAGCAGAAACAGAATGCCTGGTCAGACACTGCTCTGTAATGAGACAGAGAACACGAGGCATTAATCTGTTAGTGGAGTGAACTCAGTCATATAAAGTTGCTCCGATTCCTCTTGGCACATAAACATTCTGCCTCGCATGTCTAAGAGAAATAGCTGTTGTGCTTTTTTACAGCTTGTTATCTTACCCTCCACTTAAATAGTTAGTCTGGTCTTCTCTCTCTGAGATGGAGATAATTACAATTTCAGCAGCGGTTGTCAGGTGATTACCTCATAATCCCCTATTTCATTTGATAAGTCACGCATTGATTTAACTCTGAGTTGGGCCTAATGGAGTATCTTTTCCACCACAACAGTGATTTGTATGCTAGAGCAAAAGGACGTCGGTGAATTGGAGGCAGAAAAACAGCCGCTCACCATTCCTGTTCACTCGCTCCCTGATTGTGAAAGATGAGCAACAGCAAGGCAGGTCAATCACAGCAACCTGAATGCAAACAGTAAATCACAGCAATGGCTGATTTACAGTGATGTGCGGTGGTTAGAACAATCCCTCTCACATAAAAATCCTTGTTTTGTTTTTATATTCTCTCTTATTGCCGGCAGGCGGGGGTGGGGGGGGTGGGGTGGGGGGGGGTGGGGTGAAAACACTGGATGAGAGATAAGATGAGTGAAGGGAAAGAGGCCTGCTTGGTATTCACCTGTCTCTTTGGATCAATAAAGGTAATTTGCGCTGATTCCTCCCTGTAGGCCTCTTAGCAGACAGAAGGGGAGAGGGGTCAGGCACTGCTGAGCTGCAGGGAGCTAGAATAACTTAGAAACACTCCGCAAATTACTCATTCAGCGATTCCTTTGCCTTGTCAAGAGCTGCAATGTAAGTTATCCTCGTGACATGTAAGATGTTGATGAAATGATTGGCTTTGTTTGTGTTTATGTGACTCTTGAAACTTTTCGGCCAAACCTCGCTTTTGCTTTAAAATTCAACCTTTATCCTTAACTTAACCCTAACCAGAAAATAAAGAGAAGGGAAAGCATCAGTTCTCACATATTGAACTCAAAAGCTGTGATTGCTACCAAGAAGAAGTACGGGGGGGGGGGGGGGGTTAGAGGCAGGGCCTGGGTGTTCAGACTCTCTGGTCAAGCCTCATAAATTACCATGGAAACAGGGGTGTCAGATTGAATGAGAAATATGTCCAGCAAAACACACACACACACTTATATACATTGAATGGTTTGGCTGGAGGATCAACATTCAAAATCAGGTTGAAGTTATGGTTAGGCTGTTTCTGTTGTAGTTCACTCTAAACCCCTTACAGGTTAATTTTCTTTATTTTCCTTTCTTGGTTTGTTTTTTTTTCACATTCCTGATCATTACCTCTCCGTTTCAGTCTCTTGGGGCTGCAGTGGGTCTTATCGGTTTGTTATAGGCATGGAGGTTCCCGTCCGTCATGTGGGGTCACTGGTCTAAGAGGAATGCTCTATGTCAGGGATGTCAGGAGAGGAAGGGACGTCCCAAGAGACACAGAACTCACAAAGAGTAAAAACCCATCTTTGGCCACTGATTGTAGCATGTGCTGCTTATGTTGTGTCTCTCATCATCAAAACACACAGATGTGCATCATACCTACACATATACTCTAACATTTATTTCTGTCTTTGCAGTGCATGGATCTTGTGTTGGAGTGCGCACATGTTACTGACACATGTACATGCTCATACATGCTCTTTTTTCCCCTCAGTGTTCCTTCTGCAGACAGTGGAGAAAGGTTTTTATTGCATGTTGACTGCAGAAGACCAGAGGTGAAACAGGCTGATGGTACACTTAATTGAGTTGAAAAATGGGGGTCCACAAAACACTTCCACGTTTTGCTCCAAAAATGCATCCTGCAGCTGGAAAACATTGTGCAAACCATCATGTAATCAAGCCTTTCAAAATTCTGAGCTTTTTCTACAAACACGTTAAGCGTTTTTTAAGGCCTTAACAATTGGTCGTTTTTCACGAGATTTTGATCAAATTTGTATGAAACTATAAGGATATTGCAATTAAAACATTTATGGTGGTTTGAATTAATGAATACAACTATGGTTTCAGTTAAATACATAGTTCAGATTTCCTTTTAGTTAACAATATTCTAAAATACACTATAACAGTTACCACAGATTGTTAGTCACTGTAATATACTAGTGATTATAAATGTTGAATGTAATTAGGCAGTAACATCAGCATCAAATATTACTGAACGGTGCACTATGATAAAATACAGTAGATGTAGACAAAGCCAGAAATTTACTATGGTGGAACAGTATAACACAGTTTTGTAGTAATATAGAACTGTCCTTTATACTGTAAATACTATATTACAGCATAAGTACTGCTAATTGAAATAAGGTAGCCTTCATTACTGGAAACTGCGCTATCAGTAATGTTGTGTAAAAATAAAGTAAAAGTTATTAACAGTCATGTAAACAGTTGCTTTTGAATATCAAACAGTTGTCACTTCAAAAACAGTGAATACTTTACCACTCAAGAGAATAATCTTAGATTTTTCAGAAACTCATTTTCATTCTCTAAAATCATTTGTTCCTGTTTTACTAATTAAATGTGACTTATGTCCCTGAACAAACCATTGGATCTAGAAAAAAAATTGGATTTTTTTTAGACAGTATGTTTTCTCATATGAGATTGTTCAAAAGATTGTACGTGAAAATTGTGCTACTTGTTGCATATCTACTTCATTATGAAAGATGTTGCATTACTCCTTCATGATTGAATATATATCAAACATATCATATTCTTGTGTTATGGTGATCCAGAGGTACTTTATTGGGTCCTATTTGAAACGGAATACGATCTAGTATAGCAGCTCTGCCAAAAAAATCCTGCTCTTTAGAAAGCTTCTACTTTAAAATGTTTTGTTTAAGTTGTTAGAAAGTTCAGGATTTATATTTATATATTTTATGTTTGTACTTTTTAATATGTTCCTACATTTTCTTTCCCTTGCACTGTCTGTCAGTGGAGTGGACCTCATGAGCTTCAATAAACATTCAATTGTGTATAATATGCCTGTCCACAACTTTACTCTCTTTAACTTCATTTTCTTTATAACAAGTTAATTCACATGAATGTTATGGAGATGAATAAAATACGACGGTTGCAGTACGTTAAAAACACAGAGAAAACTACAATACACAGTACAACACCACCAAAGCACAAACAGTAAGCGTTTGGAAAAAAAAAAAGCCTTGCGACCACATATAAAAGGATAAGAAATGATTTTACGATAAGAATCTAGCTAAATAGTGTCTTGCAGAAATTTGATTAATAGTCTACTTTTGCTTCCCACACCCAACTATCAAACTTCAATTATCTTTCAACATCATTAATTGCTTCTTGAGGAAGCACATATTGATAGTCCATCATGTGCGGAACTGTTTGAGGCCGACTTAGTTGACAAGTCATTTCCATTCTAGTACCCTGACCTAATCACCATATCTTATTATCATTCACATGAAAACACTAATTACAAAGGCAGGGTGAACCTGATTTATGCTAATGGAAACGTGAATATGCCACGGATGCATTAATCTAGAGTATAGGACCCTGTGCTGGTGTTAAGTGTGATTAGCATGTGATTACCATAGCATGGGTTATATCTACTGGAAGCCCTGCTCCTGATGGGCTGGGGAAAATCTCTCTGACAGAGAATGAGGCTGTGACTTTTCATGGTATGAGGAAATAATGTTAATAATACAAATTGACAGTTTTGATTGTTTTATTCTAAATAAAAATATGTAATTATTGGCAAGGCGATTCTAATACCTTCTGTTTTTAAATTAACGTTGGAGATCAAATCTTTCTTATCAAGGTGGTTCCAAGTGTTTGGATGATTATGAGTTTGAATACCAAACCCCTGTCTTCAGGGGGTAGTTTATCTAAATTAAAAACCCGAAAAAAGAAATGTGTTTTATCTGTAACTTTGTCTTTCACATCCCAGAAAACTGGAGGTGACTTCAATCTTGTTGACTGTGTTCAAAGCATTGAATGGTAACTTTCCCCATGCTGTAAATCCAGTCAATGCATTTGAGAAATCACGTACACATCTAAAAAAACCTCATCACATGAAACCATAGAGAGTTAAAAAAAAAAAAGAAATCCCGAATCATAGTCACCTTGATGTCATCCACTGGCTTGTACACACCGGTTTTGAAGCCCTGAAGTTTGCATTTTGACTGAAATCAGATGTTATGAGTGGACAGTGAATCTGGCTGAGATGAGTGAAAAACTGCACACAGCTGTAAGGAAGCTACTTGTGTGTCACAACCCTGGTTGACTCTAAACCCATGCAGCTTTGTTGTCAATTTTACTGAGAATGGAACCATCATTCATAAAATAAACATCAGGCTTTATTGAATAAGATTTGAAAGTACCCATTTGAACCACAACCTTATTAGCTAAAAATCTAGTGAGGTAACAAATCATATGAGTAGTACAGTAACTTGCCCATAGACTTTCTAAATAGACTTTTTGACTTATTTTTGCATCCACAGGTGTTGCCCCACTGGCCTTTCTTTAGAATGCAGGTTCAAGACCCAAGTTGGCTTAATTTTTTTATTCAGAGGCTACGTCCATCTTTGACATAAAGTCTGTGCATAAATACCCACATTTTCAGCATGGTGTGATACCATAAATGTATTTTTTGTGTTATGGATCAAGCAGTTGACAATCTATTAATTTATGTTATTCATCAGACATTGAAATGTTGCGCTCTACAAATTGTAGTTAACGTATGAAGATTATGTAGGATTAAATCAAACTCAACTTAGCCTGTGTTTATGCTAAACTGATTTCATCTAAAAAAAATAAAATAAATACATTTGTTGGGGTTTGTTTTGAGTCATAGATTTAATCAGCGTTAATAACAGTGTTATGTGTACTACAAACTCATTGTAAATGTTCATGGTGTTGTCTTTTATAGACACAGATTTGGACAAAAATTGTTCTCTGTGGCAGGGGCAATGAAATTATATCAGGTTTTTGTTAGGCAAAAAATGATCAGCTCATTCTTTGCGTTGATCTTTTGATGAGCAGGACTTAGATGAACTATTAGTGTCAACAGCTCCAGGAAGCAGCATTTTCAGCACGTCACAGCACAGCATATGATGAATCATTATGTTCAATCAAATCTTGTATCACAAGTATTCTCAAATCTCCTGTAATCTATTAATCAAACACACAGACGTGTTGAACACAACACTTAATTTTCCTCTGCACCATCTGTTCCTGCGGCCAGTCTGCTCAGTGCCGCTTCCAACAGACAGGAGGATGCGTTTGTTTTGGGAGCCACGCGAGCACAAAGACAGGAGGCCCATCCTTCTATCTCAGCTTTGATCCTTCTATTGAGGGGACCCAGCCGTGGCCCTCCATGCAGCCCCCCAGCTTGTGCCTTCTTAGATGGATGGTGTGAGGGCTAAGGATGGGGGGCTTGCAGAGCTGGGCGCCCTGCACATGGCACTCCAGCAGAAGGAGCCTATTGACGAAGCAACAGATTGGCTTTGAGAGTACCTGATAGTTATCCCCCACTTCTTTCTACTGGTCGCCCCTTCTCTCTCTTTCAGCCAACCAAAGACAATCCCTGTATCTCCATCTTTCTAATACAAATTGCCACTGTGTAGTGGATTTAAGAGAGTGGCAGAAGCCATTGTTGGGTAATCTGTATCAAAAAGGAGAGGTGATGTTAAGTGTGGTCCTTTTCTGAGAGAGGATTAAGCTTGGTTTTCCTCTGTTAGCCCTGTTTGGGTAATGTGTTTGGCTTTGGTTGAAGCTTGGAAGAGATAGAACAACTCTGCACCAAACTAACCGCAGTAAAATGTGTGAGTGTGTGTGTCTGTGTGTGAAGAGTTTGTCTGAGGATGGTTTCATCATTAGTTGAGCAGAGGGTCATCTGGCTTTAATAGGTGTTCTCAGGTGTTGGTTCTAGTGTCTGCTGCACCGTTTTGTTTGCTGTTGGGAATCAGATCCTGGTTTTCTCCTTCCCCCTCTGCCCTCCCTCTGCCCTGCATCAGTCCCCGTGCACCGCAGCTAATACCACGCTCATTACGCTGCTATCGATCGGCCCTTTCTGTACACCAAAGGGCAAAGAAGTCCTCACTTCTCTTTCTCTCTTTTGTCATCCTATTCCCCTACAATACCTTTTTATAATCTGACCTATTTTCCTTGTGCCCTCTCTTCTCCACTCACATCCTACTATTCTGCAATTTCCTCTGTGGCAATTATGTTTCAGTATAGGGAGATAAAAAAAACTGAAAAGAGAAATTCCCAGCTAAGTTATATGCTTTTTTGTGCCTTTCGTAAGTTAATATCATGTTTTGTACTCTGAGCTTTATGCAACAATGCAAAGAGCATCATATCAAAGAGATTCTGATCTAAGTAGAAAACTCAAACACTACACAATTCACCTCCTCTCTTCTGCTATCCAGCCCACTCTGTCTCCATGCCTTCATGCTTCTTACTTAGTTTTTCTCTTTATCTTGCTGGAGATTTTGTGTCTTGTAAAATAACACCCAATTTATTATACAGATCTCTGTAAAAGTATGCAGCCTTGTGTGGGCTGAAGTATAAATGCTGTGAGGTGCCTTTGAACGAGGTCTTAAATTACAACACTACACAACCTGCACACCACAACAATCTTGTGTAATGTGTCGGGAATGCATCTGACAACATGCATTCCTGGATACACATAGATGTGCATGCATAGCATTTAGAAATGGAGGTATTCTAACTTCCCCACTTTAAATGTTACATTTAGTTTTTTTCAGATAAAAGGTGAATTGAAATGAAGAAAGTTGCAGCCACCTCAAAGGTGAGTTTGAAGTAAATTTTTCAGCCAAAGAATTGAGCATGTTTAGAGCTTTAAAAAGGCTTTGGAGGAACACTGAAAACATGTCATTTTCTCTCCTTGAATATACAAAATATAACCAGATAAATTGTGGTCTCTTACTTGAAGGTCAAAGGGGGTTCAATCTGAACAAAAGTGGCCTTTAAAGATGGCTTCCCATGAACTTGTCAAATTCCATATATATTTAAAAATAGATAATCATGTCTGGGTCACAGAGCAAAAAAATATTATTAGGTGAATAAATAAATGATGAAATAAATTCATATGTGTCTGTGTTGTCACAAAGAACACAGTGAAGTGTATTACTGTGAAAAGTGAGGCTGCATACATTTACAGTTTTGGCTAATTAAATGAATGAATTCTTAATGAAATGTTTTTTGAGTGTATAATATAATCTGCTTTGAAAAAAACTTAATTTCACATGAAAACATTCAGATACTTACCATTAATATTAAAATAGACTATTTTATAGTATAAAAGTTGTAGTAATAGAGCATATAGAGGGAAAATATTCGATAAATCAATGGGATGAGAAAATTAAGTTGTGCAGGTTTCTACTAATCCTACTTCTAAAAAGATGTTTAGGTGCTCCAACATCCATCAGTCTCTTTTCGATACCTTATGTGGCTGGAGCCCGTCCCAGCTGCCATTAAGCAAGAGGCGGCGTACACCCTGGACAGGTCACCAGTTCATCATAGGCCCAACACAGAGAAAAACACGCTCGCACTTCTACGGTCAATTTAAAAATCACTAATCAACCAAACATGCTTTTTTTGCACTGTGGGAGGAAGCCAGGGTACCCAGAGAGTACCCAAGTATGAACAGGGAGAACATGCAAACTCCATCCAGAAAGGCCAAAGTCAAGATTTGAACCAGAAGTCTTCTTGCTGTGAAGCAACAGCGCTAACCACCACACCACGTGCAGCCGAAGTGCTCCAACATTTCATGTATAAGTATGAAAATGATTAGTTATGTATTTGAATCTGTCTTTTTTTGGTTCAATTCTTTTAAAAAAAAAATTTTATAAATGTCCAATGCGGAAAAGTGTAGCAAAATCAACAAAACCACCCCCTCCTCCGACACCATTATTCTTAAAGGATGCATGCTATGAAATCGCCTGTCTTTATTTTGCCTGTAGTGTTTCACCTTTTGGTTATTGAATTATATTTAATTTTGTAAGAAGATCAATGTAACAACATTTCACCTTCTTTGGTGCTCTGTTACCACCCACTTGTGTAAATATTTCACACATTCAAAAGATGATAAAAGACCCTTAAAACAGTCTTGGGACATCAAACGAAATGATATAGTCAATTTTATAGTTTTTAGAATATGATTTGTTTATCTCTTGGCTGTGGATGTGTAAAACCATGCTTTTTTGAACTGGAATGTTTTTTTCAGCTTTATTTTAAGATTACTGTTTTTTTATACACAGTTGTTTTTGTACAGAGTTCCTTCGAGATGAAGGTCTTTCTTTTCTGTTAACAGAATTTATTTGCATTTCTTCTGCCATTGCAACTCTGCAAGAGGTTGTCTGTGCTCTGACCTCACAACTCCCAAGCTGCATAGCTTGTTTAACCATAATTGCTTGCATATTACAGCATACTTCTTGACTTTTCATTCACATCCTCCAGCACCCTCTTTGCATATATTCCTCACTGATTTCACCGAGTCTTTACAGTTTGATTTCTTAATGGAGAACTGCTCAGTGCAGCAATACAGAGGTGGTGCTGGGTCTCTTTCTGTTACCCAGGTTAGATACCTCTGACCCCCTGCTACCTCTACGTCTTTGTTTCACGGCTGACAGAGGGAGTGCCAGGGCTCCTCCAACTCGGGTGATTTATGACCAGCAGCTGCTCTTGCAGCCCATGACCCACACAGCTGGGTGTCAGATGTGGTCTCCCTGTAAGCAGAAACTTATCTGGCAACCCAACATCAGTGGAAGGTTGGACAGAGAAGGAGTAGAAGTAAAAGTGGAGTGAACACCAAGTGAGGAAAAGATGGGCTGGAAAGACAGATTGTCTGAGAAATTAGAATAATGAGCATAAGAGGATCCAAAGCTAGTGACACAAAAAAGTAGTACTAAAGAAATAAGATTGAAAAATACTTTAGTTAAATTGTTATCTGACACAGTCCTGATGGAGAAAAGAAATATTTGAATGCACCAGCTTGGCTCTGCATTGATTTCCGCTAGTCCAGGGAAAGCAAAATGTTTGTATTATTTCATAAGCCAATTAGCTGCAAGGAGTCTCCCCTCTCTGTGTGCCTATTGACCCACAGTCTGTGGCTACAGCTTTATTGTCTGGGGGGTGCTCTATAAAAGATCAATAAGAGGCGAGTGATTGGATTATGGGGTAATCAATGCATTGTACTAATATATAACCAGAGTGATTATGGAGCACTGGCTAATAGGAGGCCTTAGAGAGCTGAATTGACATCACACTCCTGCTGGTGGTCTGAAGAAGAGCATGTGTGTTAAATGTGTACGCAACTGAAATTATGCACATCAGTGTACGTGTAGGTGCTTGTCACAAGTGTACATGTGACTTTATGTGCATGAGTGCAGGGGGTAAGTGCGTGTGTAGATGATGGGTTTTCTTGATACTTCAAACAGCTGAAGAATAGTATTACCAGATGGTGTGTGGTAGATGCTTAAAAGAGGCCATCATCATATCCCTTCTGAGAAGAGTGACACGACTCCTGGGTCCAATGTTACACCACATAGGGAGAACTAGGAAAATAAAGATAACAGAGGGAAAAAAAAACCTCTGTTCACAACCTCAGCAACCTTATTTCTTTTTTTTGCATTAACTGTGCTTCTTTGTTGTATTACCAATTAAATCAGATCAAAAGTATGTGCTGCTTTTATAGGTCCTGATTTGTGGAAGAAAAATGTATGCATTGCCTGTTTTGCTGATATTTGTCGTTCACATCAACACTTCAGATCATCAACCCTCATTGTGTTCATCATCATCTTCTATCTTTAATCAAACTGCATTTGTTTTGATCTTTGTGAATCTACTAAAGCAGTAGAAAAAACAATGTTTGACTAACATTAGACGAACCCTTAGTACACCCATCAGGTTTGCCTCAGAATTAAAAACTTTTACCTTTTGGGATATTGTTATTTGATTAAATGTGCTATAAGGTAGCAGGCGTGCTCAGGTTCATGACCTTCTACCCAGTCATAACCATATATCAAACAGTTCAAATAGAACCACCACATAAGATTTCTGCAGTCGAGTGAATGACTGCCATTTTAAGTTTCTGGCAACCAAAAACACAGGAATACCTAAATGAAATGCTTCAGAGGGAAAGAAGCAAATTAATTCAGATTATTCAAAAAGACAAAGTTTTATTCTGAAATTGATCAAATCCAGTAAAGTATACTGCCACCACCAAACCAGAAAACTAAATAAGATTCATGTGAAATACTTTATATTAGCTATAGCTTGTGAAGGCTCTGGGGCTTCTCCTTGGGCTCCTGTGTTGTATGTGTATATTTTTGTTTTGCTTGTCCCTAGGTGATTTGTACTGATGGCAATTGGAGGCAGCTGGCCAGTAACTCAAAGCACAAGTTGTATAAAGACCCTCTTTTTCCTGGGAGTGCTGCTCCTTCTACCACTCAGGCCACTTTGCCACTTTGTTTTGCTCCCTTGTTTTCTTTTAGTTTGATTTTAGCTAACTTGGTAAGATGCATTCCTGCCACAGTTCAGCCCCTTATGAAACCAACATTTTTTGAGTGAAGTTTAGCCGATCATTTTAGTTTAGTTTAATATAAATAATAATTTTCTGTAACTCCCTCAAGTCTTCGCCTTATTTCTTGTGGTCTAAAGAGCCAAGCCATAACAAGCTCAAAACAACAACATTTGTATTTGTACTAGTGTGGGTATGTTTGGTCAGCAGACATTTTAGATTTTTAACGCATGCGCATCTTACCTACATGCAATGGATACGTATTTTGAATTTCTTTTTTTAACTTTTTGGACAGATATGTGACCAACTTTTGGGTCACACGTGAACACCAGAGTTATTTACCATAGAGCTCTTCTTAAGAGGAAGGTTGAGGTGTCAGATGACAAATATAGGGCTTGATGTTAAATACCAGCTTTGTTAAAGTTTCTCTGAAATAAGCCATGTACAGACTGTGGCCATGCATTTAGAAAAATTTAAAATACCCACCTACAAAACCTACACATTGCACATATTCATGTTTGTGAAAAATGTAAAATAGCAATGCATTTTCATGGAGACTTGGCTGGGTTGGCTTGAGGCTGGCATGAGCAGAGGAAATGTAGCAAGCATAAGAATGTCAATCATCAGAAAACTGTGCATCTGCAGCATTGGTGTAACGCTATACTGGGAACATTTCAGACTGATTGCCGCCAGGCTATTCATGCGGAACTACTGCTTGTCAGGGTCAAAATCTCTGCTCACTTGCAAAACAAATTTGTAAAAGAACATTGACAAACTGACTTTCGATTTTCAGAGTGTTCTGAGCTTTGTTTTCATCGAACGCTAATAAATGTGTTAAATGGTGAAAATGAAAATCAGTTTTTCGTCAACAACATAATGTTAATGTATAATAATGGTGGATCTTTAAAATTCTGTCTGTGTATCTGGTTTTTAATGCACAACAATGCTTTGATTATTTTTTCTTATTCTCAAGTATGCTGCCAAATTTAAGAGTTCATAAAGGACAGACTTGGAAAAAGCAACCAGCTGGCAAAGTTGTCCATTGTCTGCTTAGCTGAGAGGAGAAACGTGACTGGCAGGATAATCTTGTTAGACACTTAGCGCCAGAATGTCAGAAAGTAATGGTGTAATGATGATGACAAACCTTTTCATGAGTAATTAACTGTGTTTATCAACACGTGCCAGGTCATTTACTATAATTGAGTAAGTGATGGCCACCAATCTCGTTCCAGCCATTCATAATTTCTTTGATTTGCAAAGCATTTAAAAGCTCAACTACAACGATATCAACATCTTCACAGAATTACTGCTGCACACTGATGGTGTGTAAGATCTTTAAACCTTCTCTATCCCCCATTTTTTAAAACCTCAGGGCAGAATAGAAAGTGGTGGAATAAGTGAGTTGTGGTTAAACACCTTAAATCCTATTTAAGGTGCCTTTGTTTGATTCTTTCTTAGCTGCTTTGTCGTGTGTCTCTTGCTCAAATACAAGGCAGAGATCAGTTCCTGCAGACTGGGGAGCTTTGGTAAAGTTCCTGTTTGCGCAAGAGTTTAGATGGCTTTTATGTGACAAATTGTAAAAGAGCTTTTAGAGGACAAAATGAGAAGGAATATCTTTAAAACAGATGAAAAAACTGATGGCTGTAAGCCGTGGACGTGTTGCTTCAAATGTGAATCAAGAATATTAAGGAAAACTAAAAAAACGTTAAATTTAGATAGTGGATTTTTTTCTCTTTTTATTAAATGTATTTGTTTGAGTGGAAACATTTCACACTACTGCATGTAAGCACATTTCTAAAAGCACTGTAATGCCACACAAATTACATGCTCAGTATAAGTTCTGTGTATCTATATGCTTATTTAAATCTCTCTTTCGAGTGACACGCACATCACAGGTTTTCAGCCAGGAGCTTTGATGCCTGTTTCTCAGTGCTGTCAGTTTCCTGGGTGTTTAAGTGTCCGTTTAAAAGCTGCTTCGTCCCAGAGGACTTGTCTTTTACCTGTCATCCCTGCCGAAAGCACTAATCACCACACAAAGCTGAGGGAGCGCACCATGCGCTTGTTAGCCTTCGTCCCAATCTTCTGCCATATCCCCTCTGACATCCACACAGGCACTTAATTCCCCCCTATTATGTTCTTATGTTTCTATAGCCTCCTAATGAGACAAGAAAGGGGAGTATCAGGTTCTGTCCATTGATGCGACGGGCTCGGCGTGTGTTGAATGCGTGTGAATGCATGTGCCTGTGCTCTGAGCCATCTGCCCATCACAGGAACATGCCGTGTAATAACAGAATCATGACCGTGGAGATCAGGGCCCCGGCAGGGAGCCTTGTATTCATGGAGCTTTAAAGGCAGCCATCCAACACTGATCAGACACGCCCAACTCGTACCCCCAAAGCTGCCTCTTTTCTATGCACCCCAAATGCTCGTGCACCCCCTGATTCCATCTTCCCAGTCGAATAGGCCTCAGACTCCATGTTGCTAGGGGTGATGTGGTCGCTAGGGTCAGAGGTGCTTGTTGGAGGTGAGGTTCAGACAGTGGGCCCATCTGATAGGACCATCTGGACGAGTGACCTGACATAATTAGTTATTAATTCTTCTCAGGAGGGGAAAGAGAGGAGGTGGTTGCACATTGCTAATGCTCTTACTCGCTAACACTGTCAACACCAGGATTATCTATGTTACTGTTGTTCTGCTGTGACAGAGAAATGAAAGAGAATGAAAACCAGATCAGAAACGACTCAAACAGCTCGTCCTGAATTTGCTTTAAACATAACATTTTCCATCAATTGGCTTTCTTTGGTTATTTGGCAACTTAGTCATGATACAATGTTTCTTACAGAAAATAATGACTAGATTCAAACAAGGTTATATCAGAATCTGTCTACTCCAGTGGATTTTTTTTACAGTCATCCTGTCATTGATTCAAGACAGATAAATTGTGAGCTTGTCCTTTAGTTCAAAGAACTACCATCAATCTCCAGTCAACAGCAGGATTAGGTCTCAGTTAGTAATAGCTAAAGGATACACCAGCAGCACCAGAGTCCAGTGTGGCTGAAAATCTTTTTTCTAGTTCAGTTCACAGTGTCTTTTCTGCCCCATGCTTTTTAGGATTGAATTGCAGAAAGCAGCAGAAACTTAGAAAAACAAGCGATGTGTTTAGATTGTTATTATCATTCATGCTGTAATTCCATACTTGTTGCCGGCTCTGTCAAAAGTTGGAAGTTAACTTCTGTGTGGCTTCATGGAAAAATGTCGAAAATTAAAAAGTTAAATACAAACAGATGAGGAAAACAAACAATGGTATACACAATGGCAAAAAAAGAGAGAAAAGAATTGGCACTGTTTTACATTTCTCCTTTAATCAGAAAGAATAAGTCAAGAAGAATGCAGTTCATCAAGATGATTGTTGTTACACAGAGATAATTATTGAGAGTATGTTTACAGTAATGTTACTATAGAATTAAATAATTTCCCAATGTTTTGCTTCAAAAACCCATCTGGTGTTTAACTCTTTTGCGCAGTGTGTAATGCTGCTATCAAGGATTATAGTGGTACACTGTCAGCACCAGCCCCTCCTGCTGCTCTGCTCCACCACTGCTGCTGCCGCTGCAGGGGAATCTCCTCATTGGCATGCAGGCCATGACTTGGAGCTGTGGAGCACTGGCATCTTCTCTCTGGAGACTCTCTCCACGCTCTTTCGTCTCTCCTTCTTTCTCCTTGTCCGTCTCCTACTCACTCCCTCTTACCCCCCTCATGCAGCTGTCACAATATCTGCTCAGTGCGAGTGCTGGAGGGATCGCAGGAGAAGAGGAGCTGGGCTGATGTGACGCTTCAAGAACAGGAGATTTCAAAATAGAATGGCTGAAATGCCTCTTGACGTGTTGAATCAATCTTCAGATCTGTAAACGATTTGTGTTGTGTATGTTGTATAGTTGTCAGTGCACCGGGGAATTGCCCTTACAGCTCTACAGGAGATCATTTAAAAAAGACATACATTGATATGCAACTTGGTAAACCATGTGAATTGCTCTGACAGTATCAGAATTTACCCTAATCTGATCTTGGCAGATTCATAAGGTGTTTACACTAAGATAGACTGGGATCCAAACAAACAAACAAACAAAACTTATTGGCATGTGTTGAGCATTTTGCTGAGATGCTGGAACG
Organism: Odontesthes bonariensis; assembly: GCF_027942865.1. Lineage (NCBI taxonomy): Eukaryota > Metazoa > Chordata > Actinopteri > Atheriniformes > Atherinopsidae > Odontesthes > Odontesthes bonariensis. The sequence continues at coordinate 11,305,501 of NC_134529.1, forward strand.
AACAATGGCAGAACAGAGCAGAGAGAGCTGGAGAGAGGCAACATGAATCCTGTGTGGCTCTGTGGATTTGGCAGGAGTGAAAGCAGTGACAAGAGTGCTGATACCAGCCAGACTCAAGCTGTGGGCAAATCAAGCGTGAAATCGGGAACAAAGGGATTCACAGGATTGGAGGGCATTAGATTCACACTGTCTGAGCCCCAGAGGTGTGTGTGTGTGGGGGTGTCTGTGTGTGTGTGTGATAGGGGCTCAGGATATTGTACTTGTAGTCTTTTTAATAGCCTTATTGCCGAGGGATTAGTGAATTTTGAATTAAGGCGGTTTTGTTCGCTTTTGTGTAACTGATCTCACCTTTTTATAGGATTTTCATAAAAAACAGAACATTCAGTCAAAGTAAATTACAACCAGCTCCATTCCTTAATTTACACTATCTTATGCCTCTCTTGTTTTAAAATATGTTGCTATTTTTGAACAATAATAACTGTAGAAATCATGTAAGCCTCCAGTTTGCGTTTTTATTGCCCACAACTGAACAGTATCTTTTTTAAAGGTGGATTTACAGAAATCAAAATCCTAAAATCAATAACCTTGTACTGTGTCAGTGACTTCAAATGGAAGACAAGAAAATAATATAAGAATGAGAAATTAAATGTTTGAATTCTTGCATTTAATATCTAAGCAACTTACTGAAATCCAGATATCATTATGTACCACCATCGTATGAACTTTTTGACACATTCGTGCAACCTAACAATTAATTCTCTTAAATAGTGCCTTACAGTAAACCACAGCCACAAGCAAAATTAGCTAGATTAATTACACCATTTCTACAGAAGCTAGTATCTCCCAATTGTGGGAAGTGACATCTTATAGTATTTTGCATGATTGATAACTAGTCTAATTTTTGCACAAAAATGCTTCTATGACGATAGATGATTAAAGATCCACTTATATGAAATATACATTAAAAATCCCCCCACAACATTCTACTCTGTGCTTTGACTCTATAACACTCCATTCCTTTTTTTCTTAGTCATTCCTGGATGGATTTGTCAGTTTGGACCATTACCAGGTACACCATGAACATTTCGCCAGTCCATCACGGGGTCAACAGGGACAAATGAGACAAACAACTTAGGGTCAATTTAGAATCGCCTATCATCAATGAACCTAACGAACATGATTTTTGGCCAAGGAAGAAGCCAAAAGTACCCAGAGGGAACCCATGTAGGCACATGGCGATCATGCAAACTCCACACAGAAATGTCCGAGCCAAGATTCAAACTGAGAACCTTCTTGTGACGCAGCACCAGCCTAACAGTCCTTGAAAGTCAATAATGAAATCATTTCTGCTTTAATTCCAAACAATGTTGTGCAGCTATCTTTATCTATTTAGCTAAGAATTTTGTCAGTCATACCTTTCTTCTCAGTTGATAAGACATCAATGGTGACTCAGATCACTTTTTGCAGTGGTTCTCAAAGTCCCTTACTGATTTGATGCAACATGTTTAGTTAGAGCACATCTTTTTAAAGCCCCTTTCTGTCACTAAGGGTCTACCCCAGGGCTCAATGTTATTTTCTATATGATTCTTCCATTTACCTTGATGCTGATGGCACACTCAATTGTGCCATTGGCCCTTCCTCAGCTGCAGTACTTCCATCATACAGACTGATTTTATCAGGGTTCAACAGGCACCATCCTCTTTAAACTTTCTGTTTAACACGGCTGAGAGGGCTAAAACTAATGCGATTTGGTAAGAAGGGTTCCGTCCCCTATTCAGACTTAATTATTTGTACCATTTAGGGAGTTGTCCTAAACAGGGTAACAAAATATAAATACTGGCTCGACAGCACCATATCATTTTCACATCACAACAATAGGTTACAGTCTAAGATTAAAACTAAAATTGGATTATTGTACACTCCACGTCTATGAAACACTGATACTGAACAGATATATTTCTAGGTCTGTTTTAAGGACACTATTATAGGCAATGTACTATCATAAATTATGCCCAGCAGGTTTGGAAAAGTATTTAGTATCTAGCTATACCTTTTGACCAGTTTTGAAATATACTTTAGCAAGAATGGGTTGGATTTTTTTTTCTGTCATTTCAATTAAAATATTTAAAGGATGTAGATAAGAAATTAAATTAAAATTAGATAAGTTATTTTTTTTCAATAAAAATTAAATTAAGATTTGCATTTACACTGTAAAGTTCCAAAGTACATTAATTTGTACTTTCAACGATGGAGCATTCACAATTTAGATACTGCCACTGATAAACCTTATTTCCTCTCCACTTTTGAGCGTGACTTCAGTCTCCCAATTCAACAGGTCAGATTGACCAGATGACCTCAATATCCTGGTGTACCCAATCAGAACATCTAAATGTCCTCTAGTGCAGTGAAGCCCATTATAAAGGTGTCATTTAGAGTTCTGGTTGGACAGTCTTCCCAGGTCCTGTTATATTATGCCCTTGGCTGACTCATTTGTAAGTGACATGCCACCGGAAACACATGTGTTTTCGGTACTTAAGTGTTTTGTATGCACAGCATTGTACAACAGAAAAATCTTGAGCCACCACTCATTTCTTTATATTTAGAGAAGCAGAGAAACGATTCAGAATTTCATCGGTAGGCACCTTTTCACTAACAGCCTATCACAAATACACACAATTTGAACACATTTCTTGTATCTTGCAAGCAATATCTTCAAAAAATGCCAAAGATAACACAATTTGAGAGGCGTAAGATTATCAGTTAAGTATAGAAGTTATTTTTAAACCAACTAGGTGATTTCCACAGAGTTATTAGTCAAAAACTTGGGATGTATCTGCATAGCAGGCAGTGTGTCCTTAAAGAATTTTGAAAACTATGCATATGGGGCACAAAATAAGAAAAGACAGACTTAAAAAATGAAAAAAGAATATGTACAGCAGATGAATGTTCTCTGAAAGTGATGTCATGGATAGGAATAAAGGCTGTGTGAAATAATGTTGAATAGTCTGTGTCTCACTTGTAGTAGACAGCAGTCAGAATCAGAAGCTTTGCTGATGGATGAGTTGAAACCCTAAAAGCTACTCAGATTGTGGCTACTAAATCATCAAAATCTTCTAAAAACTCAAACTTAAAAAAAAATTCATAGCAGACTGGGCTATGATGCAACGATGTGGATCTCTACATGGAATGGACAGTGTTGCTTTGTGGATAATTAGAAAGAATAAAGCAAAAATGTGACATGGGAGAGATGCATCTGGCCCTTCACTTGATCCATGTACTTGTTTAGTGAAGCCTCATCAGAAATGGTCTCCATGCAAGGATGGCTTTCAAGAGGCCATTCTTAAGGAATGAAGACAGGGAGAAAAGGCTGAGGTCTGCCGGATGACAGAAGAACTGGACTGAAAATCAGTGGCATTGGGTATTATGGAGTGATGAATCCTCCCCAGAGCCCGGACCTCAACATTACTGAAGCAGTGTGGGATCATCTTGACAGAGAACTGAGTAATAGGCAGCCAACATCCAAAGAGGAGCTTTAGAATGTCCTTCAAGAAGCCTGGAGAACTATTCCTGTAGGCTACTTAAAGAAATTATAAGAAAGCTTTTTTAAGACAGTTCAGACTGTGTCGCAGAATAAAGGCGTTCATACCAAATTGTGATTTTCAAACTCATTTGAATTGTGAAAACAGTATTGTATAATGTTTGCAAGGGTTAACACTCTGCAACTGTGTTTCAGCGCAAGAAATATAAAAGCAGTAATTTCCAGGCTGATTTATGGGGAGAGGAATTAAACAATTAAGATGTCTGTTCACACTCAAAGTGGTCATAAAGTACACACGGGCAGAAAACATGTTGAAACATTTTCCTTTGTGCTGCTCTGAATATGCTTCATAAGCATGACTCTTCCCTAAGTGCCAGGTTGAATTATGGAGGCTTTGGTGGAGGAACACTTTAATTGATGCATGAATATGCAATTGTGCCTCAATCCTGTGCCTGAAATCAATCAAGTAGACATTCAGTGGCTATTCTGAGCTTTGCCACCTGCACCCTCGTGTTCTGTGGTCATTTGTGAAGTAAAGATCCATTTCCCCTTCACTGCAGCTGTTAAAGCCTGGGATCTTACTCCTCGTGTGTCCGTAGTTTACCTCCATGCAGAATCAAACACATGACACAGCAAGCATCTTTGTCTCCTGTAACTGCTAATATCTCATGGTGTGAGCAATGCTCACTCGTGCTTTTTATATAGCTATTATATATAGTTAAATTAACTCTAAATGCTGTAAATTGTCTCATTAAGAAGTGTCCCTTAGAGTAAAAATGTGATTAAAACAGCACATCTGTTGTTGTAATGTCCTTTATTTTTATTCATGACTGATTAGTCGTATCATCTGCAATAACGCCTCAGATCACTATTAAAAAATGCAAAAATGAAAGGAAAAAAATCTTCTTTTCATGTGGTAAATTTTCCATCGCACCTTGTTTTTTGCGGGTTGCAAAGTAAGAAAAGGCTTGAATGAAGTAATATTTCAATTTCTACTGAAAATAAAGTGTATATCTTCACTTTTCAAAGTGAAATCTTAACTATATTTACCTTAGTTCTTAGCATGATTCAACATTTTCACAGTAGTGTTTCCAAAGGGGCTTGTTAAAAAAATTGTAGATCAGCAATAAATCCCTTATAAATAATTAGTTAATCTATCTGTTACAACACCTAAAAGCTCTTAAGTTCTTATCAGAGAGGTAATTTGTCTGTCAAAAGTTTTAAAAACTTATTATAATGATTTATTTTAGATTAATAGCTCAGTGTTCTTTAAGGCCATCTATAACATCAAATTGTTACTTACACACAATCTTATCAATAATAGTGTGATAATGTATGCTTATATAATTCATATATGATCTTAGTAACTACAATCATTTTTAATACTGCCTCTAGGAGACGCTTTTACACGAATATGGTTCCAAAGTCAGGAGTGGTAATACTTTCCTTACCCAACACGGCTGCTTGCTGTCCGTATATTCAGTTTTTCTTAAATCTTGTGAGAAAACTGTTAATCTCGCTTCTACTGGCTCTACAACTTTCTGCTACCTCTTAGACCCTATATTCTACTGTTTCTTTTTTTCGACTGAGGCAAAGAGGATTTTTGGTGAGGAGGAAAGACATAGTTGGGGAGGTGTACGCTGGAGTGCAAAGTCTGGGCAAAAAGCCCAGTGTTTGGCCTAATTTGTAACCGACTCTACATGTGAAAGCCTTCAGGGCACATCAGGCAAAAGCCCTCGTGTTTGGAGGGAAAAAAGGGTCTCTGATTATTCAAGTATCTTTGCGATAAAACACATTTACTCACACTCATTCACACACACGCTGTTCATAAACCTCGGTGATGTCAGCAACTGAGAGTTATAGTAGTTTTGCCTCCCGGAATGACAGCAGCAGAATATCTGGCAGACCATCACAAAATCACGTCAGGGGTGACTGATGGGAGTTCTGCTTCCTGGCCAAGTCTGTGTCCAGGTCCGTCTCAGCTCAGACAGACAGGCAGGCAAGCTCTCCAGCTACATGTGAATTACTTGCATACATTAAAGTACACCGCAGGGAAACTGCCTCCGAGCACAGGTCAGAGTGGCTAAATGTGCAAGTTCAACTGCCTCAAAGAAAAGGAACGTGTTGATGCAGGCACACAGAAAACTCAGGATTTTTTTCAGGATTTTTGAACAACGTGGCTGCAGTAATTATCTTTTAATTCTCATGTTGAAATCTTTTGATATTCTATCATTTTCTTTCACTCTCAGTGATCTCATGAAAAAAGAGAAAAACAATTAATTGTTTGTGCATCCCAAGGCTGATACAACTTCTTTCTTTGTGAGACAGAGCTCCACTGCGGCCCAAAAACTATTAAAAACACGTCAATGACACTTTTGCACTGGGTCATGTGTTATCCGATGGTGATCAACATGAACTGTTTAGCCATACATATATCATACTTATCCACTAGCTAGGTTGTCATCTTAGTTCATGAGGAACAGGTTTGCTATGTGTCCCCAGAGTTCGAAGTAAACACAGAGAAACTGCTTTTAGTTTTTTTGCACCATATATGTAAAACAAACTCCCAGATTAATGCCGATCTGTGTCAACTTGTCTTCTTTTAAATCAAACCTTAAGATTTTCCTATTTACCACTGCATTTAATTAACTGATTTAATTGGATTAAAGGACTTCAATTAATAACTTTCATTGCACTATACCTCTCTCACAATTTCTACAAACAGTAAATATAGTTTTGAATGCTTTTATGTTCTATGTGAAGCGCTTTGAATCACCTTGCTGTTCAATCGTACTATTTAAAGAAATTTGCCATGCTTTGCTTTGTGTAGATGGCAAATCACTAAAGTTGGAAATATTCCAAAAAAGCTTACGTTTTAACGTTACTGGTTTGGTATCATAATCGGGAATCAAGAGAAAAGGCAGCTCAGCGACAGACTTGATCTTTTTAGCTTTTAGTCTTGTTTTTTCCGACTACATTTTACAAAATAATTCAAGAAGAAAGTAAAGATGAAACACAAAAAATAAACAGGCATTAAACTTAAAGGATACTATACATCTATATTTCTATATACAGGATATCCAAATATCAGTTTTCTGAGGCAGTAGCAGTGTGTGTATGTCTATTCATTTAAAGCAGCTTTGACAGTGACAACAAATCAACACAAACAAAAGTTAGTTGTATTCAGATTTAGGAAACCAAAATAACCAATCAATAAATAATCTTCTAATTTCTTTTTCAAAAGTTCACCATGTGATGATATTTACATCATAAATTAAACAGTAAACTAAAGACATTCAACTTATTTAGACATGTTACTATCAATCATTTTTACCCTTTAGGCTGCCATGCTGTGAGAACGATTGTATGTGGGGGAGAATTTAAGGATTTTATGGTATATACTACCATATGCTAAAAAGTCAGGTTAGGGGAAGCTAAAAACAGGAAAAAATAAACTCTGATATGTAAAAAAAAAAAAAAAAAGAAACCTCGGACATTAACTTTGACTTGTTGCATATGTGCCTAAATGTAGAGGGCAAATGAGAATTTGTTTGGTAACATCTCTGCACTCATAATGAGGGCATTTAAGCTTCAAGCCAACCTGTATATTTGACACTTTTACATATCAGAGGCAATTTTTCATTCTGTTTTTTTCCACTTTATTTATTTTTTTAATCTAATATTGTCATAATGGTGTGATCCAAACACCAAAACTAATTTAATGCCACCAGTAAAATATTCTACTCTGACAGAAGAAATAACACATACAGAAAACAGCCAACTCACAAATAAATACTAGGAAACATTGACATCTTATATTAGTGAAACACTGGTCTTTCTGTCTTTCTGATGTTGCACTTTGCATCTCAAACATTAGGCTTTGTGCAACAGACTTTCCAAGTAAAGGGTCAATGGAACAACACATTTTCCCACTGCCCTCGGAAATCACGTCCAGGATAGATTAACTCACACAGCCAATGGTGCGTGAGAGGAGCGGGACAGAAACACTTCTTGCTTGATGTTTAACCAGCCTTTGGTTGGAGGGCAATTCAGCTCAACACCATTAAAAAAGGGGATGTTGCCTGTGTATTGGGACAAACCTCTTCCCAGCATCAGGTGACATATCAAATGCCAGCTGCTGAATATTGTCCTCTGATGATAAAGAAAAGGAGTTGGTACAATACAAAGACCTGACATATACAAGAAGTGCTGAATAAACAACCAAGGAAACATCTGTCCAACACAAGTTTCTTGTATCCTTTTGTCACTGCCTTGCCTTTTGCATCATGCACTTGGTCACTGATGCTCATGCATACATCGTCACCAACTTTTAGTCAACAGGACCTGTGTGCACCAGATTTTGTCAGCTACCGTTGGTTATGATGACTGAAGTGGCCTTGTGTCCCTGAATCTGCTCAGCCTGCATTCTCATGTGAGATGTCACATCATACTGCACTCCTCCACATGCCAGGCCAGAGTAACTCCGCAAGTTTTCGGGGTCATACAGGTGCTCCAGGGAGTATCCAGCCAAGGCATAAGCTGCTTGCCTGTCCAGTGGCTGCCTCTCCTGGGCTGGATAAAGCAGAGGACTCCCCTGGGATTGTGTCGGGTGAGGGGACAGATCAGTCTGCAAGTAGTCTTTGGTGAGGGGGAGGCCCGACCTGGGGATCCCATCAGAGCTGGGGCTGCTGAGACGGGACAAGGACCCAGGACTGGTTGTGTTTTCGTCATTATCATGTGGACCCAGCACTTTGACGCTATCCCGGTGATGGAGGCGTTCAGAGGGGAGGTCGATGTTGGGGGCCCCAGGGCCACGGCACACCACGCTGGGCATGGTGAGTTGAGAGTGATGGGGCAAAGAGGAGGTGAAGCATGGACTGTGAGTTTTGGTGAGGCCTGAGACGTCCAGGAGTGCCTTGTGTTGCTGTAGACGGTTCTCTTCTTCTTTAATCATTTGCTGTGTGGCACGGATAAGCGTCTCCATCTTGCTGGGCTCTCGGGGGCTTGCTTGGAATTGGTCACCATGGTATCGCTCTCCTGAATCACTGGTGGATCCGCCCCCATCAGGTGAACTCACTACACTGTCATCATCCCAGTGGCCGCGTCCTATGAAGAGAAATTAAATAAATGAATTCAAGCCAGTTAAATGATGCACATGTGGTTAATGTGTAAGATTCTGTTTTCCATGCAAATGGAATCATTGTCTGAAGTCTTGGTTGACACACAGGGGGGGGTTGTTTCCCTGTTTGAGGATGTGAAATGTGAAATAACTTGGCTTTCAATTGCGGGCAATTTTTGAACAGATGGTAGCAATCGACACACTGGCAAGAGACGGCGTAAACAACTTAGCATGTCCCATAATAACATTTGGAAAACAGCTACCAGAAGAAGCAAGGCCAGAGTTATTTTCAGAGACAGATGGTTGTGGTCTCAACCCTAACACCTCACCGTGAATGGCGCCATTGTAGGATGTGATTTCGTAGCCCTCGCTGTTCTCCATCGAGAATTTTGGAAGTGACAGCACAGAGCGTGTGCTGTCCCACCACATCTCTCTTCCCGACTGTGGGGCTGCCAGGAAGTATCGGCCACTCTGGCATCGGACCCGGTCACAGGTGGTGGTGTGAGGATGCGTTTGGGCATGTGCAAGATCGTCTTCTGATAACCCCAGGCTGTAGCACAAGGAGCCTGAGTCTGGATACAGTCTGTAGGCACAAGATGCTTCTGCAGCCTCACTGGAATCCAACAGCTGAGGAGAGGTAGAGTCTGTCAGTGGGCTCCCACCCCACTGGCTGTCTTGGTCAGATTCTGAACGCTCTGGATTGAAAGCTGAAAATTGCTGGAAAGATACGACAATCACAGCTATGTGTGCTCTGAATTTTGTTCAAAGAATTAAATTTGAAAATAAAAAATCTCCTGTCATAACACAACTCCATAAAGGTCTTTTACCTGTGGGTAGGGTGACACTCTGGCTTTGGCCTTTGACTGGGTGAGACGTGACTTGGTGCTCTTCCTGTCTTCACTGTGACTGTCAGCATAGGGAAAGGCTGGCTTGGTGGGGCTCATTTGGTCCAAAGACAGCTGCATTCCCTTATACTCAGTGTCCCTTTTGACACATACAATAAACATGTCAGAGATCAAGGGAAAAGTTTTACTTTAAGCATTCCTAGGTTGCCATTGGTATGGCAATGCTGGTTAGTTGGATTTCCCACTACTGACAACCAAGCTGAAATATTAACAAATTACCATCAAATTTTGTATAGACAAGCTCTAAGATTATTTTTTTGTATCTCCACAAAAAAAGACCATGATGACAAAGATGAAAAGGTCTTGTAAGCAAAATTTGTGGCATTTTATTATTTTCTTTTGTTTCTTTCTACATCTTTTTGGGGAAAATATTTTGTGAGCTCAATAAATTTCTAAATTTCTGATGACTTCATCTCAGATCTTATTTCGCTTGTTAGGGTTATAACTTGTTAAAAAAAAGAGTGGGTGATGTAAATTTAAAAGCTTTTTAGGCGCTTTGAACTATCAAACCTCTCAACAGTACCATAGAGTCTTCTCAGCTACTGAGCGCTGAAATTAAAGTAATTGATGCCAACAAAGCAAGAAAAGGCTACAAGGTAACAAAGTGCTTCCAGGCAACAGTGTCTTCAGTTTGTAGTGTTAAGATAAATAAACAGCAGTTAACAGGAACAGAGAGGATTAATTTGAGGTCTGAAGGACAAAGAGAAAAAAAAGAAGCACTTTTGCCAATTTTTTTGCAAGCCACTGTGTTCCTAGCAAAAATAGAAAACAAGTGTAATTTCAATTAGCCTCAGAATTACTTTCTTTTTAGTGTTGACTAAACATAAACATAGCTTTTTAGCATTGTTTTTTTGTGTAGGAGATACGTTACCATATTACATTTTCAGGAATCAACAATTGTTTTTAATTGTCTTTGTCTTGATTACATAGCTGTTTTATTTATCTTTCTTTTTATTATTACGGGGCAAGCAGGGTGGCAGAAACTCAGTTTGACTCCTACTTTCATTATCATTTTTCCTTTTGGTAGGTCAGTTATTACCCCCTCCCTTTTTTTTTGTTAGGTATACAAACCAAAGCCAATTAGCAGTGTTAGCAGTACAACCATAATGAGCAGCTTGTGTCGCAGTGGACTCAGATCTGTTTAAAAATTCTTACATTCTTCAGTTTCACTTCAGTTAAAACGATCAGAGGCACTGGCTGTCACGGGTAAACAAACAGCTTCACAGAGTCAGTGTTATTCAGTTCTTTTGAAATGGGCCTTTTAGGCCCACGTTCCCCCCAAAAAATCTGAGCGTGTCCTGTTTTTCTTATACAGCCCTGGTGGTTGCTTTGGACTGAATGACGTAATCAATAATTACTCTGACCCAGACGTCCTGGCTAATATTGAATATAGATAGCTAGCCCGACTTATTTTCCAGACTCATTAGTTATGATATGAGTCATGTGAGGACAATAACCATTGAAAACAACAGCTGAGATAAATTTAAGAGATTAAGCCCTTAGCTTCCGAGAGAGGAATAGCAGACACCCCGAGGAGAGTTAATCATTCTTTTCAGCCACACAACCATTATCTCAGTGCTGCTATAAAGCAATGCAATGAAACATATACTTACAGAGACATGCAGCTACAATATCGGTGCTGTAAATTTTCTCTTTAAGCATCTCATGAAAATGTATTTTTGCTTATTGTAGACTTTGTTTTATTGGTTTATGTGTATCATATAACCCAATGTTATTCTGCAGCTGAACTCAATCTAAGTGTTGCTGTCTAGGGAGTGAAAAAGGCTCCTGTGTTAAGTGTTCAGCAAACATGAGCCTATTCTTAACTTATCGCTGCAATAGTATGTAATAACAGCTAGTTGGCATTTTACACCTTGTGGCCTGTTTTTGACCCTGTACACCCAGCCTGTTTAATATGACACTAAATATGACCCATTCTTTATGTACAACACCTTAGGGGAAAGGCTCTGTTTGGACAGCCAGTGCATTGTGTGTTTTTGCTCTTGCTGTTACAGTGGCTGGTTCTGCATCCTATCTGAGCCCTGGCTAACTTATGTCAGAGCCAATGATGTTGGGCCTTTGTGCAAACTCAGCTGTGTTAGCCGAATTCCACTTCAGGGTCAATGTCAGAGCACCTCATGTCTGAAATACGCTACCAGCCAACCTCCAAACATGATCTATTAATGGATTCTTGTTGAGTTAGCTGCCATGGCAAGGTGATTGAATTGCTGTTTATTTTTTCAATGCAGTTGTTTCGTTGCACTTTTGCTGCGTGTGAGCTCTCGGATACCTCCGTGTTAGACCTTATTATGTGCTTGGAAATTCACTGTCATTTTAATGTAGTTACTTTGTTTTCTCCTTACTGCATTGAGGAAATCGATACTTAGAGTGCAGCCATATGCATGCATGCACACACAGACTCACGTAGACTCGACATCCCATGCACATACACACACACACACACACATGTGGATCAACCACACCTAATGAGGAAAATCCAACATGTGCTACAGCTATGAGATAGCTATTGATTCCTAGTTCACCGTTTGATCGATTTTTCTTTCCTTAGACTGCGGATCGATGGCGACAGTAGAGGTTTTGTGATGGGGTTGAACCCTGATGTTTGTCTTGCTGTCTCAAAGGGCCTTAGTGTGCTTTGTGCTCTCATAACACTCAACTGCCTGAACCCTGCAGCCACAGTATTTGGTGAATTTGTACAGAAAGTCTACAGAGGGATAAGGACAAGGATTTTGGATTTCTCCAAGAGACACCTTATTACAGAGCAAGCTTCAAGAAAGGATCATAAGAGTGTATGATACAATTCCGCATGATCTAGTTAAACATTCAGAGCCGTTCTCCCAGCAAATAATATGAGAAAGAATATTAGAATTTCTTTTGGACCTATATGGGCCCAAATTGCATTAGAATGACTTTGCAGCTGTGCATAAATTATCAATAAACACACGCCTCTTAAACATGAATCACTTTCATCGTAAAATGGCTCTGGTTTTTAAAATTGAAATCTTAACAAAGACTCACGTGAGGACATAGTTGACACTGACGATACAGTGAGGTCTTGAAGATCGGCTGTTGTGGACAATGGTGGCGTAACTCTGTACCCAGACCCAGCCGCCGTGTTTGGCCAGGAAGCGGTAATACTTAGTGGTGACTTGGCCTTTTACCAGCACTGAAGGAGATAAAAGAAACCTCAGAGATATACATATTTAATGACATGCATGTTCAGAGTGTGTGTTTGAGTGTGAGATGTGTAATTGTTAACACATGGTGGCTGCAGCAGGTTGCCTCAGCAGTTAGTGTCTGACAAGTGAAGGTTAGACTGCGAGACAGGCAAACTTACAGAGGTGGTGAGCACAGCGGAGGTGGAAGATGTCACAGCTGTGGACATGATGGTACAGCGTTTTCTCTATGAGGTCCTGGGGCTCGTAACCTGTCAGCTCAGCAACCCTGTAAAGATATCAAGGTGTTAAAAATGTGCAGGGGTTCATATTCATCTTACAAACAGCAGCAAGTCAGATAGCTTGTTTCACCTTCTTCATGAAAAATGCCCATACTTTGCCCTACATACACAGACAATTAAGAGCATTTAACCAAGCAACTCAAAAGAGCAGTCCTGCTTTGTACCTGGAGTCCAGGAAAATGAGCTTCATGTCCAGACTGGCTCTGAACATAAACATGTTACTGTGCAGTTTGATCTCAGTCACAGCACTGGGCGGCAGAGAGTGACCCACAGCCACCAACCCCACATTCTGGTAGCAGCCCTCAAAAGGTGACATGTCCAGACTGTACTGACGGATCTTCAGGTAGCCACTGCAGTGAATCACCTGCAGATCCACAACAACAAGAAAAAAGCTTCAAATCAATTTTAAAAATGTTCAAAAATGTCCCTTTATATGTAGCTCATGATATGACATTATTTAAATCTTACATGCACATGGCCTTCTGTTTCTTGCAAATGATACTGACCAAAAATATGGAATATTGCAAAAGTAGAAAGTAATGTATTTATAGTACATTATTAGAATAGTAAAATACGCTTTCCTAGACAGAAATAAAGAAAAACAGTGTGTGAATGATTTATTCAAACATCAATAAAATAATATTCTTATTCAATTAAGTAATTTCTTACTTAATGTTAATCATTTTATTTGTTGATAAAAGACACTAAATCATCTTTTATTAAATTTATTAAATTTGGTCTGCCAGTTTATTACAAGCAAACCTTCCTACCTTGTATCCTCCACTGGTGAGTCCTGCGTTTCTTTTTGCCAGCACACATTTCATCCGCAAAAAGAAAGAGCGTTCCATTTCATATTCTGCAAGAAAAGACAAACACTGTCAGTGTGTTTAATTGGAGGAGGGGCACAAGCGACTTGCTGTCGCTCTCTAACTCCATTTGGAAAATAGGTCACCATTTCAGACAGGCTTATTTGAAAAAAAAATGATGAGGGTGACATTAATGATAATAATTACTGTCTCTGATTCAAAATCAGGAATAAATGAGCGCTGACTATATTTAAGGCACATTGGCTGCATTTGCTTAAGCATTATGCAGGCTGTGAACACGGTGCATATGGTGCTTTGAAGGGGAAATTCTGCTGTACCTTGTACGAAATGATAGGGCTGATGTGGCGTCAGCACAGCTGTCATCTCATCGTGGTCGGCAGGATGGACATACTCATAAATACTGTTCCCAGTCAACTCTACCTGTTGAGAATAACTCAGGTAATCAACGGGGAGTCAATGAGTGTTATATCTGCGCAAAGGCGCCACGTACCATGCGTGCTGTTCAAAATTATACACCGATACATAGGCTACGTGTAGAAAACAACAGGTGAAAGAAAAAATGTATATTTTTGTGCATTCTGTACAAACGGACCTGAGACAGTCCTAAATGGACCGATGCTGTCTCTGAAATGTACATTATCTTCCCATCTGGAGCGACAACAAAGATGAATCCATCCAGCGTCTGCAAATAAACAAGACGCCGCCGATTATTCTCCCGGCGACACGGCCGCAGATGAGTGACTGTAACAATTAGAACAATGGTGATACCTGCAATAAATGAGATCCCAGCTCCCGTCCAATATTGTCCAAAGATCTTGTTCGACTCGCATGACCCCAAGCCTCACCAAGACCTGCAAACAGTGACATGAAACTGTTTGCCCGCTGCCTTACTTTATAACTAATCAGAAAACATCGATCTTTTATTCAACACTACCGTTATTCGTTACTGTTTACATTGTTGTTGCTATCTTTATTGTCATTAATATTTTTTTTTCCTGAAAAGGCAGAACACACACCACAAACACACACGCGCACACTCGTGTCCGCAGGGGGAGAAGCTCATGTTTAAATGACCAATTTAGAGTTAAAGCATTCATTCCTTCCCATTCATTCTGAGTATTTATCGCATCCCGTCTCACATATTTTCCAGTCTGAGAGATGTCATAAAAGTCTTTATTTCAAATTATTTGTATGACTCTTATTTAACCCAAATCTTAATAAATATGTCCACTTTGAGATATTTTTTATTAAATATAATCCCCAGCGTTGGATTTCAGTGGAGCAAAGCAAGTAGCCGATGCTGGTCATTAAAATTCATACAGTTCCATCAGAAATCTCATGGAGCTCGGGTATCATCAGTAAATGAGGTGTGCGCCTCCCCTGCTGTAAATAAAAATAGGTCCCCGCTGTAGGTGGGACAGGAGGACTAACATGACTCCACCACACCAGTTCTATTAAAAGCCGAATGCACAACATAAATACGAATAGAAAAAAAAGAGAAAAAAATAAATAAAGTGACGTTCTTTTATCTTTTTTCTTCTATTAGCCTTTTACAACATTCGAAACAGGTTTTCCGTTTCGTCCCTCTCACGTATTGCGGCACCAAAATATGAATAAGCCCATCTGGAAGCAAGGAAAACGTGAGTGCATTATCAAATTTTTATGGCAGATGCTTTTCAGATTTTTTTTTTTCCTACGGACAAGAGGCTGCTTTATGTGCACGTGCCTCCGTCTTACAAGGCGTCAGGTGACGAGGCGCCTTTCAGGGCCTTCTTCTAATTGGTGATTGGTGTTCTCAGTCACGAAATTGAAGAAAACCTGCAGAGACCCGTATGAAAGATGATCGCCTCATTTGGACACGCTGAATTAAAAACAACTTTCCATTTGTAAAGACTCCCCATAGATCAATTAGGAATCACTAAGCTAGAATCTCCCTGATGCTTCTTTATATAGCATAAACCTAATGAAAGTATCAGTGCACTTGGAATAATAATCAGCCTCTGCTTTACTTTTTGCTGTCTGGTTTAATCGCTGCTGTTAATTTTTATAAGGATTTGTTGTATTATAACATATAATATAAGTAGGCTGTTCATTTTATAGTGGTATGGTCGTACATACTTTGTTATAATACAATATAATAACGTCAGTCCACGTAGTTCTGGTTTAACACAATAATAGATAACCTTTTTTCCTCTCAGCCTTTATCACTTTTATCTTAGATTTAAGCACGTCTGTTGTGTATTTTCATGCGCAACGATGTGGCCATTTTCACGCAGGTTTTTCGTGACATCTTAGAATTATTTCAGCAGATACGGTTTTGATTATTTTGTACATTGATCGTGAGCTGAAAAAAAATTTCAGGGCAAAAAAAATAAAACAAGAGAAAAAAATAAAAACGACTGCGCAGTGTTGAAAAGAGGTGTGTGTATAATTCGTGGGCTGATCGCTCACCCTGAGGAAAAACAATTCTCATCTTCAGGTAACTTGTTGTCAGCCTTATTATGGATGCTTTGTCAAGCTGAGATGTGATGGCCGACGGTAAAGGAAGCATTTTGGCCAGTTCGTAAAATTCGCTGTTCTCCTTTTCTCGTCTAGTCCTTGCGGCCGTTTTGGATTTCTCCTTCATTTCGGCACCTTTTCACGTTGTCCTCACTCGTCGGAAATGGTGGTCATTTAAAGCAGCAGTTTGACTGATTCCTCCCGGCGTTGTCTCGTTTTCATTGCGGTTTTTAAATCAACTAAAAAAGCTGGACTTTTGATGTGAAAGGCTCAATCCAAAATGTGTGAATATCCCTGGAACTCCTGAGACAGTGACAGTTCAGCCGGTCGTGGATAATCCTTCTTGGTTCATCCGCTAACCCTCATCCATGACCTGCAAAAACACAGAAAGGAGAGAAACATATATTTTTTTTTTTGTGGGGGCTCTCTGGGTTGAACATTTTCAAGACGGAACATAATGTTGCACCCTATCAGTGCGATTTTAATCTACGACTGGTGAAGGCCTGCAAGTAAAAAACTATTCTATACATAGGCTAAGTCAGAACACAAATTAAAATAGTTAAAAAATGGAGATTCAGTCGCTTTTGAAACCACCTTTTGCAGTAATAATTTGAAATAAATAACGATGCAGGCAGTTCGGTTCTTAACGATAGTTAACATTATGACAAGTAGCTCAACCAAAACAGCAGAACGGCAACAACACATGCACAACACAAAGTAAGGCCACAGAAAATTCCCTGCATGCAAGATGTTGTTTAATTCAACAATTGGCCCTTCACGGTGTCTGTCAAAACCTTCGATGGACGCATGGCAAATGTAATGATTTTATGAAACAAGAACGACACAATTTAGAAACGGTTCACATTATACGACTTCAGCCCTTTTAACCACTCATCCAAACATTATCCTCGCACACTTTAAATCCCAAGTGCGAGAAAATAACCTATCAAGCCGTATTTTCTGTCGTTTCACTGATAAAAACAAGTTTTGTTGTCGCTGTAGCGCCGAGGAACTGACAGTTGACCCGACACAATTCCCGAAGCGTGTCCAACTGCAATGAGAGGAACAACTGTGACGTGCTTTCACATCGCTGGTCCAATTTTCCTCACGCTTCAACAAAATAAATAGACATATCTAAAGATACGCCTCCATAAATATAGCCTGGATAATTATTTAGACATTTATGTTTGCAGTATTCCTACCCGAGCGTGAACGCTGACTGTCTGAATCGATGCCGTGGCCTTAAACGCAGCCTGCTGGGAATTTCACCTGTCCTGAACCGGGTTCAGCAGTCGTCCCAGTTAAAATTGCTCTCAGCTCCTCCTGGATTTCAACCTGGAAAGGCGAACGGGCCGTGCGCTGCATACACGTCTCCAAATTACAAGGACGCGCAACGAGTGGCATTCGTGCCCAACAAACCGCCTCTCCTCTATCTCAACTCAACGTTCCTCTCCAAGCAGCTTAAGACCCGCCCACCCTGTGCGTCTACTTTTCTCTGACTGGACGGAAGAATTTGAAGTCATTACGTGATTGGACACTCACCGTGGGTGTCAATTTTCTTCCTGCAAGGTATGCGCGGCACTTTGCCGTGCACGAAGTGAGCTTAAATGTGCTCTTGTTTTTTTTTTTTGTCATTTGCCTGGATATGATAGTTTAATATGAAATAAATAAATACGCATGAAATATTATAACTGGGGAAAACTGAGAAAGGCTTAAATAAAAGCTTGAACGACCTCCAGTGAAAACTACAACATAGAAAAGACCAGGGAATCACAAAATGAATATGCCATGTGTTTATTTCGATATTTGAACGAAGCAGTTAACATTTACTGTGGTTACACATAAAATATCTGGAAAAATGGAAATTTTCTTGCCTGAAATATTTCCAAAATGTCAGAGTGGAAAAGTGAGTGGGATTTTTCTGGTGTCCTTGTCAAACAACAACAACAATACTGAATAATTCCTGGAATACGTTATCCTGACAAAAACATTCATTTCGATTCCACAAAGAGGCAAAACGGGATTCAGCCGTTCAGATAGGAATAAAGTTTTCGAAAAGAAAAGGACAAATCTAACAGAAAATAGACAAAAGGGATTCGCTGCTCTTCATTTGATGTTACTCTCTCGCTGCCTCCGCTGTTGTCCAATAAACATGTTTTGCTTTTGGCTTCTCACCATCATTTCAATGCTCACCACACCTCGGGTATTCCTAATTATAAATAAATGCTCACATTGAACCAAAATATGGACCCCCTGCTTTCGAGAAGGGTGCACTGTGTAATCTACCTGCTCTCTGGTGGATTTTCTTCCTCCGCGTTCAGAGCATCTTTAGTTTTCTCTGTATTTATAGGTTTGCTTGCACTTAAACATAATGAAACTTCTAAAGCAAAAAAAAAAAAAAATCCCCATTTAGAACAATGTGTTCACATCATTTCGGTTCATTCTAGTTCTTTATCTAAATTTGAAATGGAAATGTTGAGGGTGAATTTGCATAATGTTTTGTACCTGGAAGCAAATGGTCTGAATCTATACTTAGCCCCTCGTCAGATTTACAATCTCGTCTACTGAACCCGTTTCGTTCTAAAGTTATTTTGGGGCTTTTCCCCCCTCTTTTCTTTCTTTAAAGACAAGTGCAACACAGTTTACATGGCTGCTGGCAACGCGCAATGGGCCAAGAGCTCACGCAATAGCCTGGTGTCCGTCAACACACGTTTATATGAGGATTAATTTCCATGTTGAGAATCAGATGAAAGCACCGAGGTGCATGTAGTTTTTTAATTAGCTACCCAGTGCTCAGATGGAGAAGGATGAGATACAGGGGTGGAGGGGAGAAGCGTGTGGAGGTGGATATAGGGGGCTGGTTCGAGCAGCGAGCTCAGTGTCGGGGGCGCGGACGCATGATGGTGAGCTCATTACGCACATAATTATCCCTTAAATTGATGCAGCATTCAGTCTTAATTTGAGGTTTTCCTGCTGCTTGCCAGCGGATATAGCGACTCATTTCCTTTGTGTTTGTGGGTGGGGCGTGACCACAGAGATTCGATGTCTACCTAAATGGCTTCTACCAGATTCAAAATCAGTCCTACAAGGCCAGATCTTTCCATTATTTTATCATTGATTACAGGTAAAAACAACAGTCTGGCAGTACACCCTGATTGTGCATCGCTAATATTTGATCTGTGTAAACGGCCTTTTAAATGCTCAAATCTCATCAATTTTTTAGTCAGTTTTCTTTTTGTTATAGCAGGGATGACCAAATAATGCAAATAATTTGAATTCCTTACTTTTTCTTTGAAACTGTCCTGTCACATTTTTTATTGAAAAAAATTGTGTTTATCTGTCAAAAATATTCTTACAAAAAAGGCAATGGTAAAAAGGGATTCACACACATTATAAGGATATGGCAGCATGGCTGCAATGCAGTGACTTACTGTTCTGGAAACATGATTGGGAAGTTCTCTCAGGGTGCGAGCTCTGAGCGGTCGGTAGAAGATTTACTCAGCCTGGACCTCCTGTTAATGCCCCACCACAGGTCGTCACAACAGGGGAGCTCGCTTTGCTGTCCTTCCAACCCCTCCTTTGCACACCATCCAAGTCTCCCTCATTTTTCCATTTTTATTGTAGTTTTACAAATCATGCTTCTCCATGGGTGGCCAAGTCTGAAATTTTCCCCGCCATGAAAAAAAAAAAGCAAAGGGAGGGAACAGGTTAGTGAAGGTTAAAGGATTCAAGGAAAAGATGTGAAGAAGGTGACACAACAAATGCCGACCTGTGAGTTGTCCTGTGTAAAGCATCAAAAAGCTTAAGCTCTTTCAATCAGATCTTGCTATGACCCTGACAAAGTTTCAGTTTCATGATCAGTGACTACAGTATTGAAATCGGTGTCATTTACAACTGAAGCAGTTTCAGATCTCAAACCAGCTTAAGAACCTGTCCAGAAAAAGAAAGAAACCAAGCCTGTCCAAAACCAAGACCAATTTGCTTTAGGCCTAACAGATTAGGGCGAGATAATCTTGACCAATAATTATATACCACTAAATAATTCATTTAGATGAGAAAGATATGTGCAATGCTTAAAAAATGTCAGGGTTTTTGTCCGAGGGAGAGAGCAGCAGTAATTTAACAATTATTGTGGATTATAGCTCCACCCTGAAAATCAAGCCAGTGCAAGTTATTTGTTGATTTAGCCAACCATCCTCTCTTTTAAAGAGGGTCATGTCTGCCTCCAAAAACCCAAGATGGCAAAGATGAAACACAAAATGAAGGTTTCCAAATGGTATTCCACAAACAAATGAGTGACACATTGCTGGCTGCATTCATCTTTTTAATGGCCGTGACTAGATAGAGAGAAACCATAGTTGACATTTCAATGTGAGTGGAATCACGTTATCCAAGACAAAACTAAAACAACAACAACAAACAAACAGTTGTCTCTCACAATTTAGTCAAATGTGGGTCTCCTGATGAAGGTCAGGACTTATTCTTCCACAACCCCATCTACAACTAATGCAGTGCTGGCTTGGTGGTTGACAGGGGAGGCCACATAAAGCACAAGTTAAAAAAATTAAGAATTGCAATATTAGAAACACTAAGATAATTCAGTTGTGTGGTTTTAGAGATGTTAAATGACTGCCAAGTGGCTTGAAGGAAAAATAAAATGGTTCTTAGATCTGAATTGTCAGAACTTGCACCCTGTTCATGTTGGTTGGAAGGGGGTAAAGTTGCCCTTGAGCAAAGCTCTTCAAGGCCTTGGAATTAAAATTCTCATATTGCAAACCTTAATGCAATAGCATCCAACATTTTACTTTATGGAGCTAGCCGTGCAAGAGAATTTTACCAGGGCCTGCCTTGCCTCTGTGGACATTGTATTCCTCTTGATGAATATGAAGCTTGTCCAGCTACATGTGCATGTTATGTGTATTAAGCAAACATCTGGAGTTTACTGTGCTAAATTAACCAAGTTCTCTGTCCAAGTCGTCTCCCCCAAAGAGAGATCAGTCAGCTTTACTTTGTTTCTCAAGAAAGAAAGATCTACAAGCTGCGTGACAGGTTCCATTTTAGGCTTCACTTGCAGCTTTTGGCACTTGTTTTAACAGATTCTGCTGCTGTAGCGCAACACCCAGTGGGGTTTTATAGTTTTATATCTGACTAATAAACACAGTTTTTTCTACTTAACTTTAAACATGTAAAACTAAGAAGGATTAGGATTTGATTCTTTACCTCTGATATTGCTCTATTGGTGTAGCTGACATAAAAGGCTTGATTTAACTCTGAGTCAAGTTATTTCACTTAAGCCAACTTCAACTTTTAGCAGCTCACTCTGGAGATGCAAAAGGCATTTCTTTTTCCACGAATACAGCTATACTTCCCAAGATCCGTACTGTTAGTGTTCTCTTTTAAAGATTGGCAAGGAAAACTATTTGTTTTAAGAAGTCGCAAAGTAAAATTGATCTTTATTCATGCAGATGGCAACAACTTTGCAACTTTTCTTGTGACATTAAGCATTACTTTTGCGTCATACCTGCAGTAGTATTTAAGTTATAGACACAGACGAGAATCGTCTCCCTGCCAACAAGAAAATATGAGTTTTTCCTAAACCCAGCAAAGTAGATTTAAATGCCTAAAACTAAGTAAACAGTGGGTGAAAACAAAAGTTATGGGTAAAAGTGAAACATTTAAGTGTAAAAAATATATAAATAGCGGTTTAAAGTACATGATTTGTTTCTGCATATTTGTGTGTTCGGTACATGGTTTTGTTTGATACACTGACTATGCCCCTCAGTCTTCAACATAACAAAATACATTTTTTTTTCAGATGCATAAACTACAGAGCAGCAAAGGGGCAGATGTTATCAGTTTCCCTGTCCAGTTTTATGAAATGTGAGCACAGAATTACAGAACTGCACAGCACTAATAATACAAAGGGAGATTTAGGTTAAAAGAGGTTGGTGTGCCTGCTAATCCTTTTCATGTGTGCATGCCCTTCAAACATTAGGCAGCTCCCCGTTATTTCACAATCAGAATTTGCTAAATATGATTATGAGATTTTCTCTTAATTGTGCTCAAAAGGTGTTGGTAGGTTTGTTTTACATAATTTTTGTTGGGACAGGAAATAAGCTTGTGTTATTATGCCTCCCCCACTCCATAATACAGTCAAGAGTCCAGTGTGATAATTTCTTAATCTTACTTCCAGCAGCTTCTGCAGGATAGCTGATTGTTACCGTCTGTTCTTCCATATTCAAAACATTCTGACTATCCACACATCCTCTCCCTTCTCCTACTTAGGGAGTTAAACAAGTTTACAACTCGGAAATTTGTCAAGGTGTAAGACTAACCCTGATTTGCTTTTGTGAGGTATTTTTTTTACCAACCCACAGACACCTTATCTTCTCCCAGTATGTTTCTGTCAGGTTCTCCAGGATTAAAATGCCAGTACAGTCTTCTACTATGGACTGTGCCACTCCTTAAGAGTGGAAACAATCCTATGTGTCATTTCTTAAATCCATATACACAAATGCCAAAAACTTTTTAAGAATACAAATAAGTACATCATGTTGCATCATTTTTCACAAACCTGCACGAAAAAAAAAAAAGGGTTGCTGCCCATGATGTACTTTGCTATTTATAACTTTCATTGAAATTCATTGAAAAACGGCAGCACAGTGGATAGCACTGTTGACCAATTGCAAGGAGGTTCCCAGTTGAAATTTCCACTTCTGCGCAGCGTTTGCATGTTCTCTTTTCACCGGCTTGGATTTTTCTCCAGGTGCCCATCTGTACTCCAAAAAACATGCATATTAACTGAATGTATATGAGTGTGAGCGTGCATGTAGTACTCATGGAAACATTTTTTCTGTCAATTCTGTGATAGACTGTCCCAGAGACAACTGCTTCAGCTTCCAACGTGGCACACAGGATAAAAAGAGTCCATAAAGTGAATGAATGGAATAAAGGAACTGACTCAAGATGACAGATTATCCACAAAGAAAGAGACTGAGACTGCAAAAAATAAAAGATAGTCATAAAACAAAGAAAGAAAGAAAAGAGAAAAAATGCTCACGGTAAAGCTTTAGATGGCAAGTTTCACTTTGTGTCAATTATATCAGAGCCAGCTCCAAACTACACAAGCACACATTCATTTCACATCTTCTGTAAACTGCTAGAAGGTGTAGAGATAGAGTAAATAAATCATCAACACTAATGTTGGGTAAACACATGGGCTTACACATGCAAAACTGGTAGAATTTACTATTCTGTCTGAAATATTCTATCCAAATCTGAACAAAGGAGAAACGTACTAAACACAGCCACAGCTGATTCATGTCTGTCATGTACATTTGTTTAATTTGTTTTTTGACCCACAGTGACATGAAGATCCATGTTTTTATTTATAACAGCTTCTACACTTTCATTTCTTATATCTTCTGTTATACTCCTGGTAATGTTATGATGAACTGATATATCACATCACAGACATACACGATCACAGATATCCTGAGTTGATGCAACATTGTGAATCACGTATAGTGGTTGTGAAAGATGGAGAGGACTTAGTGTCTATTAGTGGAAGAGACATGCAGAATGTATGGGAAATACACGAGATAACCATGTGGTAACAAGATGTTAAAAAGGAAAAGGAGACATGATAAAACAACTATGGATGTTTGAGTTGAAGATTTCACAGAATGAGTGAAAGGCGATGAGACTTGGGCACCATGTTGGGTTACACTCTGTGCTCAGAGATTGAAACAGCTGGGAATATGTAAACAGGCTTCATGTTTGAGCGAGATTTGCCAGTTGTGTTTTTTTGTAAGCTATTACAGACTCTTTGGGCTGTTTTCCTGAAAAGACTGAGTGCTATTTATTAGTCGTCACTACCTTCTGAACCACAAAATTTATTTGAAGGAAGATGGTCACAAATTCCATTTTGTACCCACCCCTCGAAAAAAAAGAAAATCATTTTTTTCATGATGACTCTTGCTCTCTGTGTCACTGAGCCCATCTGCTGTGTGCGAGTGTTAATTAACCACGCTGCCATTTCCTCTGTGCGAGCTGCGTTTGAAGGTGCTTAGAGTACACGAGTCAGCCCTGCAAGTTCATCAAAATGCTAATTCGGCCCAAATTAAAGTTGTGATTAACATTACACAGTTTCCTGTGCAGACACAGTGATCCTTGCATGAACTCTCAGTCTTTCTCTGAGTGATGAGTGTCTGGAGTAAAGAGAAGAAAAGTAGAAGAAATACAGAAACAGTTCACAGATATCTGTCTAAATGTGGACAGCTTTCTTTGTAACACACATAGTTTTATGAAAGCATCCTGATTTTTCCTAAAGGAGAAATGGTTTCCCATGATCATACTTCTCCTGCATGTCAATTATTTACATGTATACCTAGTCATACCTGTTTTTTTTTAGCCTGTAGTGTGCCTGTGGGTATGTCTCTGTGTTGTCAAACATTATGTCTATGTGAGGACCCAACAGCCTGAAGCACTGTTGCTGTGACACAGTTCTGACTGCATTCACCCTGCTTCTTCAGCACCTCCCCAACACTGATGTCCCTGGGAAAAAGGATCTGCAAATTCAAAAGAAATCCTCTGAAGAGCGTGGAAATTCAATTTTGGAGAATCTTTTCAGTTCCAGTTACAGATTACGTATCAAATCTTGATTATGTTGCAAGTAACCTAAGAAATCGATTACACATAATCGGGAGCACGTAAAGAGATTTCAGAAAAAAAAGTAAAACGGTTTAAATTAAATTAGACATGGTTTCAATATCTAAATAAACTATAACTACATTGTCAGGATTAGCAGCAAAATCTTGAACAAAACGAGAAACACAGTTAATTTGTTGACATTCATGCTATATTTGTGAGGGTGATTTTCCTTTTAAGGTTAGCAGTGTTGTTCATTATAACTTTTTTGCTCTTTAAATGAGGTTAGGTATTATGCTTTCATGTAAATTTTCAGAAATTAAAAATAGATGATGGATATTATGACTCTTCGTATGTTAAAACCTTTATGTGGCATTTAACTGAAAACAGCAGCAACAATTGAAAAAAATCTGATTTGACCAATTGCATATGCATACAAATAGCCTTTTATTTGTACTCAAAACACTCCTTATATATCTAAAGAGAAAAAAAAAAGAATATTTATAAAATATTTGTCAAACTCAAGTTCTTTCTTGCTGTGTTCATTTTTGTAAAAAAAAAAAAACTATCAACATTTTTAGTGTTTTTTCATCAATTGAGAAGTCTTCAGATTAACATTTTTTTCTCTGTTATCATCTCGACTAGAGTACTGATGATAAAGATGACCATATAATTGGTTGAGATCAATGCAGTGTGACCCTGCACATGCTCATGTCCTGTAAAATGTTAAATGCTAAATAAGTCTGCAATGCTGAAAGACTAATTATATGTGGGTTGGCTGTGCTAAGAGCAAATCAATAGGCTGCATGCTTCCATTTAGATATACTTTTTAAAACAACAGCTTAACATTCTCAATCAGTGTAAGACAGAAGGATGCCTATTTAGGTACATGCTGCCTTGTCTTTCTTAGTCTTTGAAATAAAAAACACACACACACACAAAACCACTAAACCCAACACACACACACAGATGCAGAAAAAAACTTCCCATGGTAATGAAAGCCCCTGGCGTTCATCACTCTGTCTTAAGCAGTGGTTATTGAGGCTTTAAATATGTCTACACAGGACTCAGTGAAAGGCTGCCAGATCAGTGTTCTCCTCTGAGGGGGCTCTGTTTGCATACAGACAGGTTGGGAGATTTGGAACGTGCACCGAATGGATCCTGGGAGTCGTATCTGGGTGCCCACCACTCTGCTGTTAGTGCCATTATGGGATGTCACTGTGGGAGAACTGCTGCTCTTCAGTGGGATTACTGAGATTCTTGTTGAAATTGAGCGGAATTGGAAATAGGGCCAATGGATTCTCTTTTGAGTGATGCGTGCACGACACTGACACGCAACCAGACAACATTCTTACATCGGTGTTCAAGCAAATGCAAATGTGCATTTAAGCAAACATTTTATCACAAGTTGAACTCTGATGTTGATGCTTGTATATAAAGGAAACAACACAGTCAACTTTCTTGCCTTTCTTTTATTCTTAGTTCTTCTCTCAGCATGACGACAAATGCAAAACACTGCTGGCGTACGCCTCAGCAGCCTCTACTGTTTTTGATGCACGTTTGCATAGTATACAATGAAGTGGTTTGTTGTGTTTTTTCAAGCCAGGCTTGCCATCCAAATTCCCCATTTGGAACAAATAAGGATTTAAATTGTATTAAAATGAACTGTACCAAAACTACAACACAAATACACTGCATTGTCATTCCAAAACTCTGGGAGAAATTTATGAGAAAGTTCTGACAACAGTTATGAGACAGTTCTTTTGGGAATTTCTAAATCCCTAACAATCGCCAGCAGGGCTGAATACAATCCAATAAATCCAGTTAAACTTTTATTCTTCTTGACCTATGAAACATAGTCTTTATCAAAATATTAATGAGAGCATTGGATTTCTTTGCCGCTGTAAAGGACTGAGCTCAGCAGACTTAACACATGCTTGTTAAACTACACGACTTAAGATAAGAAAAGGCCCTTTACAGCTCAGGACCCTGCTTTCTAATGTGTTTGGGGTTCAGTGTGTTGAGCCACACTCCCCTCTGAGGTCCCTTCTATTGGGTCATAAAATAAACATGCTGGGTCCTACCCTGGTAAGAGTGAACATTAACACCCCAACCGCTGTCTCACAGGTCAGCCGGAGGTCAGCAGCCTGTGGTGGAGGGAAGGGTGGAAGTGATTCTTCCACACTGAAAGTGAGCCAACATGGCATCATTCATTTTACATCGTAAAACACGCGCTGCTCTGGTGATGACTAGACTCTATCTAAAGGATATATGTTCAAAGTGGTTTTAATCAACAGCAATGCATTTGTAAATTAACAAACGAAAATGTTGTTGAGGACCAAGAGTGTTACTTTTATTCGACAGATTGTCCTTAAAAATATATACTTTTGTCCAATCAGCTTTCAAGTGTTGTTTAAATGTGGTCACTTCTGGCTCCAAAAAGACCAACATTCTTATGACCATATTTCATATCAATATGATGATACTTTTGAAGAAAAGAAGGGTAAATATATTATCTAAGCCTTACTAAGCCGTTTAAATGCCTAAACCTAATTACTTTTATTGCCTAAACCTAAGAAACAAACAATAGTTTGAAAATAAAAAAAGGATGAAAGAATTTTAAAAATACTGGATTTGAACTCAAGCCATCATGAGGAAATCCTTTTTTAACTTCTCTTCTCCCATCTGCCATTATGATTTTTTTTTTTTTTTGGTTGAATAAATATTTGTTTGCCATATTCGGATAGCCAGAAAAACATTGAAAAAATACAAAAATACACAAAAATACATTTCTGATTTTTAGAATAATAAAATGCCAATGCTCTGCTCTTGTAGCTGGTTTAGGAGACTTACTGGCCTTTGGTGATATAGTGCAGTAAGTTAATCATACTGCTTATTGCTCCTTTAAGTGACCAGAGTCAGTGTTTTTCAAATTCAGCCATGGAGCTGATTTCCAATGGTTTTCATGAATTGTTTTCAGCACATCACAGGCCCACTAACCAGAAGAGGCAGAGCAGAGTAGTATGTACCTTCTGTAACATAGTCACCAAGGTGCATTATTCAGTCTGGCATTCACCCTGACTGCAGGGAGCCACAGATGTCAGACATGGATAACCAGCTATTGTAGATTGAAGGCACGGATACCAGACCTGCCAAGACTGGTCAGAGCTGATAGTTAGTTAAATATTCTATACTGACATGACGCCAGAAGGAGGGAGAGTGTAACCCTTATATATGACAGCTCTTCAGACAGAGGTCAGATCACGCTTGGAAGTACTAAAGGTTGCATTTTGGCGAATGTGCCATTTGATGGTTGTTATTCATTCTTTCATACAATATAAATCTAGGTTTTGTTGATTGACAAAGGTGGCTAAGGATTTTTTTCAAAATGTATTTATCCAAATCTTGCATTCAGAGGACACCACGATTGCAATCAAGGAAACAAGACAGAATGTGATTATTTATAAGCAAGCTACAAGCTGTAGGATTTATTTTTCCTTTTAGCCCATCCACAGTGTGCTTATAAAACCTCCCCCTGCAGCAATTAGGGGAGTATAGATCACATTCTTGCCTTTGAGGAGGCCAGGAAAACACCACTAGGCTTTGGGACATCTCATTCACATTGGGAACGGTCTGGAAGATGCTTTACAAGATGGATTTATATGTGGCCTGCACTGCTTTCCAGTGATTGAATGTCTGTGTGCATGTGTTGAGCTGACTTTGTGTGGACCTGCCAGGGGACTCATAAGGCAGGTTTGAATTAGGCATGAGATAGAGGGAAGATATGTGTGTGTGTTTGTCTACGGGTGCATGTGTAACTTGGAGTACTTTATGGTGAAAGAGCGTGTAAATAGTGACCGGAGACAGATGTGGTCTCATCCCTGAAAGGTCTAGAATAAAAAAAATCATTGGGGCAAGACCGCAGGATCAGGGCAGAGCAGGTTATTGCTCAAGAAAACATACTTAAAGCATGCAAAAGGTCCTCATAGTCAAACACAAAACATACATGATCTTCTTTATCTGTTTCACGGTTGAGGTGGTCGATAGTATCCAGTTTCACAAAGTGAAATCAAATAAGTGAAAAGTTCAGGCAGTTCAGTCTTTTTCAACAGTGCAGCTTACAGCTTAACAAAGGTTAGCAATACCTCTAAACACCACCGAGACTATAAAACATGAGCTGGAGAATTGTGAGAGACATAAAAACAGTTCCTTTTAATGTAATATTGATTTACAAACCACAAGTTAAAACACCTCCTGGTCACGGCTCATTGGATCCAGCCCCTAACGAATTGAGCTGAGTGCTGAACTGGAGCCAGTGCACATGAGGCACTGGAAGTTTTGGAGCCACATTCGCAGGTTTTAGGTGTCCCTGTGTCTAGACAGTTACACCCGGATGACTAAAGATAGACATTACACAGGCCCTTATAACAAAGAGGTAAAGTTACAATAGATTGATTATGTTTTGTGATGAATTAGTATTCAAACTTGCAGTGGAAACTAAAATATACTATTATAACTATACTAAATTGAATTTCGTGATTGGATTTAATTTAACCTTCTTTTTTTTTTTTACTCTTTTTGCTATGATCACAGGTAGTAAGTGATCAGCTCTTGCTTGGCTTCTGCTGCCCCTAATGTGTGTATTCACTGATGCCATCCAAGCATCTTACAAGCTCAAATTGATTAGCACAATTAGACAACAATTAGACAAAATCATTGTCAGTGCTTTGACCTCACAGCACAGTGTTGTGACAACTGGGACTAAAGCAGGGAGAAATCATAATAATTATCTTGTTTCAGCGAGATAATGTTAGGGTGAATAAACTGCGGAATATTGTGAGAGACAACACTGCTGTGATTCCTTCTTTATAGGTTTGATTATGTTTAAAGACAACATTACAATGTATTTGTAAAAACACAACATATATGACCAGAGGAAAAGGAACAAGCACTGTAAAACTGCTTTACAGTAGCACATAATTATAGCCATGTCAAAGACATTTATAATATAAATGTCACATGTGAAATAAAATTTGTGAATTTGGTACATGATGCGAGATAGTATGTTCCTCCGCCCCAAAACATGCATGCCAGGTTAATTGGTAACTCTAGGAATGAGTGTGAGTGTGGATGGTTGTTTGTCTAGCTTGTCTCTATGTGGCCTTGTGATGGAATAGCGACCTGTAGAGGATGTACCCTGCGTCTTGCCCAATGACAGCTGGGATGGGCTCCAGGCACCCCCTGCAACTCTGAGTTGGATTAAGCAGGTATAGAAAATGGATGGATTGATCAATGGGTTTAAGATGCAAAAAGCAGTAAATATAGGTAAAAAGTAGATTATTAAAACACACTGACAACTCATTCCATGATATAGCACTAGTACCACTCAATATGCCTTAAAGAACCATATACATGAGCACAATGCAGACATTTGACCATTGGTGTAGCAGCGTATGATTTGCTGTGATTTGGCAGTTAAGCTTGAGGACATTTCTAATTTGCAATCCTTTTACACTTCCTCGCATAGATGCCTACAAGGGGAGTTATGCCTGCTGAAAAACAGCAAAGCTGCTTTGTCTAGAGAAAAACATAAAAAAAATTCAACTACAGATGTCATCAGACCATGAAAACGTAATAATTATGACGTTCTTTAAAGAAAACTTGTGTGACAATGCAGTTGAGATATGCAACTGAGATCTTTTTGTAACACCATTTTCCTGTAATACCATTTAGTTCCACTAGTTGCTTTGTGAGTAAGTAGTGTTTAGTCTCCCTGAGACTCAAAAGAAGAAAAAGAAGAAGAAGATGCAGAGTAAGAAATGGCTGAGATATGAAGAAACTAAGCACCTCCTGGAAAACAAACACTACCTTCCTCATCACTCCCTTTATCAGAGGAACTGTGTTCTTCACCAAATATATAGAATGACCATGAAAAAAAAAGAGTAAATGTTGGTGTTGATCTCTTCTGTGCAGAGAGCTTTTTTGCTGTCCTTTAAAGGATTGAAATCTGATGCAAAACTTCCAACTTTTCTGCTGGACTGGTAAGTAAATGTGGATGCAGCTTATGTTAGAGCTTTTCACCTTTCTCTGCTGATTCCACAACGCTGTCTTTCCACATACAAGCACACATTGACAGGTAGTTTAGCTGCCTCTGTTTTGTTTGTTTGAATGACCAAAGAGAAACAGTTGTGGGTAAAGGGGAAGGATCTTTTTTTTTTTCTACTTGTAAGGTGGAACCACTATGGGAAAAGAGATGGAGCGTTAATATGTTTTCTACCACGTCTTTGCAAAATACAAGTTCATCATTTATGTGCACATAATATTGTGTAATATAAGGTGTTTAAATGGTGGTTGTGTATAGAATAATCTGAGCTTTTGTTTTTGTTTGTGTTTTTAGAATTTTTTGGTTTTTCTGTTTTGTTGCTCTTGTTTTGTTTGCTTGGCTTATCTGCTAATGAGTGTAACAAAATATTTGATCCATCTAGAATTTAATCACTGTAGCAATGATTTAGATATCCATCCATCCTTTTTCCATTCCCGTTTACTCCAATTTTGTACGTTTCCCATGAAGTTCTTATCCCCTAGGCTGACACATATATAAACATATGGCCTGTGCTACAGCGAATATGGCTCCAATTTACATTTTAATTTACCTTTAAGTAAATGCTTCCACATGAGAATTTGCTCTTGGAGCAAAGTAATGTTCTCAATTATGAGCAATCACTATCTGTTCGCGGGTTTGCACAGCACATGCACATGTAAATAAGCTATATCTCGATCTTCATTTATAGGCAACCAACACAACAATAGCAACGACAACTCGAGAAGCCATTTCCATATCCAATGCAAATCATTGGGGTGCTTTGTTTTTCTGTGGTAATGCAACATTTACATTTCATAAGCTCACTAACCTTTTGGTAAATCCCTTGGCATTGACTTGTCACTTCACTGATTTACTAGACCAGCCGTTTCCAAGCAGGTCAGTGGCTGAAATGCTCTCCCCACTGCAGATGAATATTAACATGACCGATAACAGGTGGTGAGTAGTTTAATAGTGGTAATTGCTCCATGGCGCGTGTAGAAAGAGAGGAAGTATAAGACTTGTGTTGCTTGGAGCTGTCCTACTTCTTTGATGACACATCCCATGGGATAGGAGTGTGTGTCTTTGTGTGGGTGTGTGTATGCATGTGCGCACCATATTTCATAGATTTAGAGAAAAAAGAGCTCTGCACTCTGGATTGATGCACTAACAGATGGTTCTGTGTCAATACTTTACATTCAAACCTGATGATAGAGTATTTTTTCCCAGTGATGATATATCACATATTTGTTTTATTCTTTTGGATTTTAATGATTTTGGCGAACAATGTGTTGTATTTTTTTGTGTTGGAGAATTATTACTATATATAACCTTAAGAAGTTGTAGTTTCTCTGAAAGGAACAAACTTGTTTTTTCTTTTTTATGAAAGCATGGAAAATTACTAAATAAACCAAGAGGATCAAAACATATTGTGGATGTCTTAAATGCAAGAGATATCTTAGGAGAATACATTTATCTCACAGGAAACAAATCTTTTTCTTTTCACTGGAGAAAAATTAGGTTTTATTGTTAGTCTGACAGCCATGCAAATGTTAAAGCACTGGAATGTTCCAGAGCAGATGGACACGGTATGCCCCTCCCTTTTT
The DNA here is from genome assembly GCF_027942865.1 of Odontesthes bonariensis. Lineage (NCBI taxonomy): Eukaryota > Metazoa > Chordata > Actinopteri > Atheriniformes > Atherinopsidae > Odontesthes > Odontesthes bonariensis. The sequence continues at coordinate 11,338,202 of NC_134529.1, forward strand.
GCTCTCAAAGAAGATGACATCACCACATATGGTTGCAGTGATTGATCTGTCGTTAAAGAGTGATAGTTGGCTTAGAGGAGGCAAGAAAGAGAAATGCATGGAGCTGGAGCAAAGCATCGGTGTAATGTTTTCCACTGCAAAACTCAAAAAGTCAAAAGGATGAATGTGTTAATGGTCAGACTGGAAAAAGAAAAAGAGACCAAAATGGATAAGCTTCAATCCATTTCAAACTGATTTATGCCAATTGTTGCTTCATTCTACTCCCGCTTTTTTTTTCTTTTCCAAAAATGTAGATTTTTTTTGACAATAATAGCCAGCAACGTGTTTGTAGCCTTAATTAATACAGGTTAAAATGATTTATGATTTAATGAAAAAGCAAAGCTGTCTCCTAATATGTTTTGAAAATAGACTTTAAGTCAGATTACGACTTTCTGCTCATCATTCAAAAGTAGAGCAAACTCATGTGCTCGTCTCTGTGAATCACTGCAGCTCTCCAAACGTCAACTAAAAAGATGAAGGCTCTGCATCACTGTGAGAGACAGAGAAAAATGATGATATTGGGAAGAAAAGTAATAGGCTGGATACGCAGCTCCAGAGACAGAACAGAAGCTGAGAGCTTGTCTTGTCCTGCTGTGTGTCTGGCAGATTGCTATGGAGCCTGTCATTGCAAACAGCAGGGTGTTCAGCCACTACATGGCGTTCAGCGGGGGAGCTGAATAAATCACTGGAACACACACTGTCCAGCTTTCAGCTGACGAAGCTTACACTGGCCCACATAACACCTATACTTTGTTTGTGCGGCAGTGGTGTCAGCACAATTTTGTCTGTACAAGTAGCACAAGCTTATCTAACTGTAAGTTATATGAAATGTGACGGTCGGTCACATTATAGTATAACAGCCTGGCTTTCAATGAAAATGTAGAATCACAATATTCAGTGACAATTCCTCAAGTTGATATGTACTAGTTACAATGTGTTTGCACTATTGTGGAGGAACATTCCTCTCATCGTCATGTGTATTTTTATATGCAGTGAAAAGAAATAATCTCTTTCTGTGATCGTAAAAATGATGGAAAACATAATATTTATGTCTTTGCCAAGGGGCCTGAAGAGCGTTTTACAAGTGCATTAAAATCACTAACCTGTGAAACAACTTTGTTCCAGCTCATAAAACATAAACTATCCAAAAGATCAAGTATCACTTAAAGTCTATTCTTCAGGTTTAAAGCATTGCTGACAAAAACAATTTCTGATTCTTTCTCTCGTCACTTGCCAATGCCATACGGTATGTGTGCTGAAACTGTATGACCGGCCAATCAGCATTCTCAGTGACACATGAGGAAATGTGTTCTTTACACTGAAAATAAAAAGAATACATTTTACATATTAAAAAGACAAAAAAACCCTCTTTAAAATGGATAAAAGCATTCTAGTCTTTAGAAGTGGACACTTTTTTAGTCTCTTTAGCCAATCATAATGCTTTTACACGACAAGCGTCATTCACACACACTCATACAGCACCTTCTTAGTCTGTACAGTGTTACCGCCTGCACGGTTCCTTTTATCGAATACACACATTCACACACACATCAGAGGTAACCTGGAGTTCAGGATCTTGACTTCAACATGTGGTCTGGGAAGGGACTGAACTAACGACCTTTCGAATCGCTGAACACTACTCTTCTTTCTGAGCCACAGCTGCCCCATATCATACAGTCAAAGAGAAAATCTATCAGATTATTTACCATATGATTGCTATTACGTTGATCCTTAAAGGGTCAGTCCTCGTCAAGTCAGTCTGGGCTTCCAGAAGGATGTTTGGGGTATTTTCACAGAAATTGAATTATTAATATAATTCTTAAAGAAACTGAAACATTATCTTTAATTGTCTTTAATTTTTACGTTATTTATAGACTAAATGTAGTCTTACATATTTTCCCATTTTTTTCCCCCCAATTATCAACAGTGTGTATTCATCCTAAAAAGCTAATTTTTAACAGTTGACATCCCCCACAACCTCCAAACAGCACAAATACTTTCAAAAATTGTAAAAACTAATAGGATATATGTGGAGTTTAAAGATTTGTGGAATTTGAGAATATTAAGTTTAAAAAAAGCTTGTTTAACTTTATAACTTTGTATCTAACAAAAACCCCAGCAAAAATATTTGTGTGTGACTGGAATAGAAGTGATTAGAATTAAGAATACATATTAAACCTTCTAAATGTGACACCCTCTGTAACAGTGGTTGATAAAAGATAACCCCTTGGCTCTAATATCAGGGATCTGGCCATCATTCATCTTTCACCAGAGAGAGAAAATGAGCAAAATAAAAAAAAGAATTTATGAAATAATTTGAATTGACAGCTCACACATTTTATGAACGTATGTGTTGGAAGTATCTGCTTGCATAAACATGCAATCAAGGAGCCCGTTTTGGGGAGGACAGTTTCAATTAAGTCATGTTAACTCGGCAACACATTTGGATACTAAATGCTACATGCTTTTTAAGCAAGGAACCAGAGTTGTGTGGTCCCAAGTTCAAACACTTAATTTCATAGACCGAAAACATTGGGATGTCAGTATCACCTTATTTTACACCAGACTATAAAGAGGGTAAGCAAGAAAACCTTGCAATTTAGCCAGCAAATTATAGGACCGAGTGGTTCATTGGTTTGGATACAGGAATGGCTATGATGATGAGAAAGAGGACAAGTATGCATTTACATGAGACACCCACACAAGCTTCCACAATCAATCATGCAATCTCACAGGGTGCAAACTCAGCCAAGAATCAGAGTGTGGGATAGAAGTCATGGTAAGCAGCATGAATCTTTGCCAGCTGTTTATTTAAAATCTTTGTTTATCCACACAATTCTAAATCTTTTCCTGTAGTGTCATACTAAACATAAATGTTATGCGCATGCTGGTGTCATGGGAAATATTTTTGCGTCTTACTAGAAGTCAATATGGCAAGATTACCATTTTATTTCAGTTTCCACAAGAGTGAAGCATGGATTGCTTTTGGATATGTTTAACCTTTACATGGAGTGGAAGTGAATAATACGAATTCCATCTTAATCTAAATAATAAAAATTTAACTTTCAATTGCTACTTATTGTTTCTCTGAAGAGGACTTAAGCAATCACTGAACACAGCTGTTGTTGGTCAGGAAATAGCAATCCAACTTCAAAGCTGCTCGCTCCTCGACGACCATTCGAAATAAATTATATTTAAAAAATACAAGCTGGACATTTTTGGTTTGCCCTTGAAACAAACTAGTTTTTACATGCTGATGATCACTAGACTCAAACGTTTTCTTTTGTGTGCTAAATCAAATATAGGGAAGGCGGTGGTGCTGTCAGGAAAAAAAAAAAAAGAAAACAAAAATCAGGAAGTAGTTGTAACAAGTGGTAAACAAGACAGAAGTAGCTACTGAAGTTCAAAACTGCATCCATACTTTCACAAACCTATGGGTCACAAGCACAAGTGGGTCCTAATCGATTCATTTTCAAAAGAGACTGAATCACCACTTTCACTGATCAAATCAATAGCTTTGAGCAGTTTAGCTGCATTTTTATGTGAATGAGGGTCCTATAATCGATGTGGCTGTGATTCAATATCCTGGACATTTGTGCACTAAATAGAAGCTGATATGGATTTAACCTCTTTTCTTGCAAGATATCAAATGAGCATATTTTCAAAATTAGCCTATATTAAAAAGTGATATTCAGTACCTGAGTAGATGCTTACTGCGAACACCAAAAAACACACAAAGACTTTACTTTTCTAGCCATGCAACAATGTATTTTCCTTTTGTGGAATGAATAGAGTATTTTGTTCATCTATGAAACAACCTAACATGTGTGCCTGCATCCAGAAAAAAATCTTCACCCTTTTCATCACCTTTTTTTCTCTTTCAGAATTGTTGAGCAAGGTTAATGACATGTTCTGTGTTTTTGTTAAGCATTTATATTGATATCTTGTGATAATCCTAAAGCATACCAAAAGCAGTCAAACTTTTTCATTGTTTCCTCCCATTTATTTGAAAGCTCAAGGTAATATTTTCATAAATATCAAGATCATATCAACATTTTCCAAAACCGAGGTTCCAAATCTTTTACATCATGCACATTTACTTGAAAATAGTCATCTTAACTGACGACAAGCAAAGACCAGAGATGAAAATAGGAATTAAAGGGGGGGGAATAACAATCAGAGAAGTCATTTAAATGGCCTGTCACAAATGCTGTAGGTTGAATGGACTTTTAGTTCAGTTACTGTACAGATCTGTTATCATTGGAGATAAGCTTTTTGGGAAGAAACATGTCAGTGATTAGAAATGGCCTGTGTTTCCCTCTTGTCATACTATAAAAAAGGCTTAGATAGGGGAGTTAAAAAGCTGGAGAGAGAGTGGAATCGCAAATGTGCCTAATTATTTTTTTCTGGGGTTCTCTTTGATTCTCTTTAGCTGAATCTGCGTTGATACTCCTCTTTGTTTGTCCTTTTTTTTTTCCTTTCTCCCCATGCTTTCCTTTTTTCCCACCCAAACGTCAGATGGTGACAGTTCAGCCGACCAAAGTGAATGCATGTTTTTACATAATCTCAAAGCCTAAGCAACAGAGCTGCTGCTTGATACGGAGAACAGCATGCCAAGCAGTTCCACCCAGATATATGACTTGGCAGCATCCACAGAGCTGGAAATCTAGTACCTGTTGCCCAATACGTCCAAATGCTTCCTTTCCTTTCCACTGTTGACCAAACAGCATTGGCAAATACATCTCCAGTTTGTTTTTGCCAGAAGGTGGCAGATAGTCTACAGTGTAAGCTCCACACATTTATAACAATGGTGTAAAGGTACAATTGATTCTGGGATAAAGTATGTAATAAAATTAAAGCCGGAGATGTTGGACTTTGGAATATATGAAAATCTTTTACTTTCAAATTTTACTCTTTGCTGTTTCAATCTACAGACACCCGATAAATCTCCCAGAGTTTTAAATCCTGTGGCTATGGTAATAGTACTGATCTGACACACCAGTATCAATATATATATAATTTTTTTGTTTGTTTGTTTTCCCAGAGGTGATGAGGAACTATAGCCACGTAAAAAAAGGCTAAGAGTCAGAGCCTTTTCCTGCCTGAGGCAGACAGAACAACACCCAAGAGTAGTTTCTGAGACACCACACAGAAAAGAAACCTGCCATTCCATAAAAGCCTTACAGTCTAAACTAAAAGGTCACTCAAAGGGAGTATCCTTTGGCAAGGCCAGTGCTACACATTACACATAGTTTTTATAACCACCAAAGAAGTGTTGTGATTAATTCAATTTGTTTGTTTGTCAGCAGTAATACTCAATATACACACATTTGTATTTAACCAGGGATGACTGAGTTTAGAAGTAATTAATCTTTTATATCAATGTAGAATAAAATCCAGGAATTTGTATTGAGCCTTGGCAGCGGAATGCAGTACACGACAGGGGAAAATGATCTGGATCCAGAAAAGAATTGAAGGGGTCCTTCCTTTGTCAATACCACCACTTCATCAGATTTATCCAAATTCAGTCAGATAATAATAGCAAAGTCGTACTTAAAAATAGACTAATTCACAAACAGATAAGAAGAGCAATTGACCAAAAAATAAAAGGTCATATCAGGTAGTGTCCTAGGAACTACTCTGTACCAAAAAGTGACAGCAAAAGTTACTCAGTGCAGGTTTAATTATATTAAGGAAAAATGAAATATACATAAACAGTTTTTCATGAAAGTTTTTTTTAATGATTATAATCCTCTGCAATTGATCAAAAAATGGCTTTAATTAGAGGTAGGCAATGAAAACAATGTGTATGTTTTGATTAACAAAAAAGTAAAGTAAAAGTTTTTAACCTTTACCTTTTAACCTTTACCTTAAACCTTAACCTTTAAGTAAGGTACCTTTAAAGTATATTTTCTTTGGACGGCTTTGGTTCATTTAGTTCATCCATCCATCCATCCATTATCTATACCGCTGAATCCGTCGATCGGGTCGCGGGTGGGCTGGAGCCTATCCCAGCAGTCAATGGGCGAGAGGCGGGGTACACCCTGGACAGGCCGCCAGTCCATCGCAGGGCCACATAGAGACATACGAGACAAACAACCATGCACGCTCACACTCACTCCTAAGGACAATTTAGAGATGCCAATCAACCTTCATTTAGTTCATGAATTATTTAAAGAAACTGAGGTCTGCGCGATGGTGTGGTAGTTAGGACCATCGCCTCACAGCAAGAGGGTTAGGGCTGGGGTCTTTCTGTGTGGAGTTTGCATGTTCTCCCTGTGCATGCATGGGTTCTCTCCGGCATCTCTGCCTTCCTCCCAGAGTCCAAAAATGTGCATGTTAGGACGATTATTTATTTTTTTTGTTGTTGGCTTGTGATGGACTGGTAACCTGCCCCTGGCGTACCCTCCCTCTCACCCTGTGTCAGGTAGGATAGGCTCCAGTCCCCTGTGGCCCTGAAGCAAGTATGGAAAATGAATGAAAACGTTCAGCAATTCAAGTACGAATCCACCATCCACTTTCTTTTTGCACATAGAATTTGATGTCGCTGATGGATTTTGTTGCTGTTAAATTACTGAATTCAGTTTATCATTTTCTTAATTTTCATAAAATTTAGTCAAATTAAGATTTGCAATATTTCTTTTATTTTAGTAGTGACTTGTGTGTTTATGTTTGCTTCATTTTTAACCTCGACAAAATCAACCCTCCTGTGCTGATTCCAGATGGAGCACTGCCAGACAAGAAGGGTGTTCGCTACAAACCCAGCTGTGTAAATTGTTAATTTTCAATCAGTAAACAAAAACCTGAGTCGTCGTCTGAAGCAAATATGATAATTGTTTGCGGATTACAGAGATCTGGCAGGCAACTTGGCTGAGGCTGTGAGTAAACGAGAAGAAATCTCAGCTCAAACAAATGCAGTTACTCAGCCAGTCAAGCAGGATCCTCAGGAGAATATGCAGCCTGTGAGCAAAGGAGGGTCTCTGCTGGGAAGGTTGGTTCAATCATTAAAACACACTTGAACATCTAGAAATAACTAGATTTTGTTTGGACTCTTGAAGATCGTCCCTATAACAAATTGTTGTCACAAAGCACCTGTTATGAACGATACAGGCCAGTTTTCACAAGATGCTTAGTTCAGTGTCTAAGATTTGAGTGAGTGTCATTTTTTTTCTTAATGTTAAAGGTGACTTTACCAAAACTAGCATCCTCATTTGTATCTTAATAGCCTTTTTGTGGATAAGAGAAAATAATGATCCCACTTTTGTAATACCATGTTTGTAATGTAAATAGCATGCCAACCATTACTGTAGAACAGTAAATTCATACAAGTGTAAAAAAGGTTGTCAGAGTTTTATTAAAAAAATGCAATATGACTCTTTCATTTTGAAAAATTCTTGCCTTTAACATAATTGACCATGATGTATATTACATGTCAGCTAATCATTGATACACTTAATAGCATTGTTTGATAGCCACTTTTGTAAATAAAGAAGAGAAAATTGCTTCTTACTATTTGAATTAGGCAGCACGGTTACATGCGCACTGAGTCGAACTATGGCCAGTGTTTAACTTGGCCATTTTAATTAGACCACCATCCTTGGCCCAGTATACATGCAGAGGAGTGGAATAGAGTTACTCACGGAAGAGGAGGGACTTAAACATCATTTAGGTCTTTATTTCCACCTATGAAATACTGAAAATGGTGAACACTATTTCGAGAAATCTTTTTATTCTGCTGACTGCTTACATTTAAACACTTACTGGCACGTAAATCACACCATCACACACATGTATTTTCTGTGTCTGTTTGCCCCTAATTTTTAACAAACATTATTGAATGCAGTCAGTTTGCCCACCATCCAACTACCATCCAAACTTCTTAAAGGGGGTAACACAATGGACAATTCTACATCTGTATGGAGCACATTTGAGTTTAAAGTTATCTCAGTGTCACTGTATTTCTCAGGATTAAAAATTGTAATTGCTTGACACCCCTTGTAAAAGATTGTGGGAAATAGTTTTACAGGTTATTCTGGGTGGTTATTTTTGTTGAACATGTAGTCCAGTAGCTACCCCTTGTGTTACATGATGTGTGTGTTTAAGAGAATAAACCAAATAAAATCTTCTGCAGGGTTTAGGTGGGTTTTGTTACCTTAGGGAAGAAGAAGCTTATTGTGTCCTCCTGCATTAGACTGTTTCCAATCTGAATGCAAAGATGAGCTAGGCTGCTAATGGTAGTATTGTATTTTCTGCACATACAAGAAACAATGGTTGCACGCTTCAACTAATTTACAGCAAGCAGCTAATAAGCCTATTTACCAAAATGTCAAGCTATTGCTTCAACATGCTCTTATTCCCTTTGCTCACTTATTGACACTTGGTTAGAATTTGCAAGCATTTTTGTGTCACATTCTAATTAACTGGTTTTCTCTTAAGACAAGACTCTTCAACACCGTTAACCACATGTTAGCACACTAAGCATGTTTACCCTGTTTTCCCTTTTTTAATTTCTTGCTTACCTTGGAAGTCTTGTGACAGTGACATTGCCACCAGAAAACATTTGGATATGATCTTGTGGCATCTACTGCAGACAGTGAAGAATTTTCCGACTATCATACACATTAAGTAAGTTGTTAAATGGACATACTGTGCTTTGTAAGGTGTTGCCCAGCAGTCCTGACAGATCTGCAAAGTCTGGGAACTTTAGGTTGTTGAAAAGTTTATTTTTTTTCTTTTTATTTACGGGAATTGCCTGTTTGACTGTATGTCAGAGACAAAAAAAAACCACAAGGAGAGAAATGGTCACTGATTGGCCAATATGATAGGATTTTGAATGGAGGAAGGTGCAACTTCACTCCCACTTTGCTATTTTAGCTACAAAATGTGGGCAAACAAACTTTGTGGTGAATAAATTTGCTAGACACTGAAATAATGTTTTCCTAAAGATGTCTTTTAGGTGTGAGGGCCAAACCGCACTGTTTGCCCTTTTTTATAAATAAGTCATGGCTTACAGATAATGGAAAAGAAGCTTTAACTTCCCAATTACATCTGCCTGCACAAAGGCTTTTAAACATACTAATACATCAAAAATACTACGGGAAAGTCCAACTGCATTTGATGTACTGCTTAACTCAAACTTTGTAATTTCAGGAGTGACGGTCATCTTCCATAATAACATTTAATGACCTTTAAAGTGGTTGCTCCAAGAAGTTGCTCTTTCAAGAAATACATGTCATCTGATCCTTTTCTTTTTAAGAATAGCAATATTTCCTTTCAGTAGTGAGAGAATCTAATCTCTCTGCCACTGAGACCACAGATCCTAGCAAACCTTTAGATCAAGGCCTTTCAAGGACTCCTCAACATGATCGCCTTTTCTACCACAAAAACAAAATTCCATACAAAGAGTGTGTGAACTACCCACTCTGGACAAAATGGAAAGGAGACTTTAATGACTGGAACAACACTCTTGTCATTAACCGCTGCTGCTGCGTCCCCTCTCTGTGTGAGGCAATGGTCTTCAAGGATGGGTGGTCCCGTCTGGGGCTGAAATCGGACGTACGTGTAGGGGTGTGTGAGCTCCCTTTGTGTCGGGGGAGAGGGGTCTTTGTTCTCTTAACCAGGGAGGTGGGACCAACAGATTAAGCCTTTACAAGTGCTACCGACCACCATGAGGGCACGCCACAAGGGAGAATGTCATAGTTGGTGTGTTTATGTGTGTGTGTTTGTGTCTTCCATGTAAGTACTATATGGTTGTGTACGTGCACAGTTAGTGCTGTAGAGTTTGAGTAAAATACATTTAAAAAAAGGAAAGAAACTAACACAGAGAAAGTGCTTAGAAGTCAGAGCGGGCATTTGTAGACATTTGCATGCGAATTAGCATGAGTTAGTGAGAATCTGATGTAGGTCAGCAGGTCAATAGTTCTCATCCATCTGTCCCTCTGAAGGCATGCCTCCTAGGTCAGTTTGATTCCTCTGTGAGAGAGCTAATCTCGCCCCAGTGCTCAGTGAGCCTCTGCATCCTCTGATCTGCTCCTTCAAACCCCTCTGCCCACCACACACAACAAAATGGGCTTGAGCTGACAGGAGGAGGACACACACTCAAATGTTTTTAGATACAAGCACATGCAGAAACAGATGGATAGATGCCTAAAGTTAATTTTGAACCAAAAATATTCACTTTAAACAATTCAGAATTAAATATATATTAAATGTTTTGCAGACAATTTGTTACTGTTTAAAACACACATGCACACGCACACAAGTACACACATACACACGCACACACACACACACACACGCATACACACACACACACACACACACACACGTGTATGTATATATATTTTTTAGTCTGCTTCAAAGATAATAAAATGAATAGCTTTTGTAATGGCCCTTTAAATATTGTTGTAAAGTTGTCAGTGACAGTGAAGCATCCCTGCCAATCAAAAACCTTTCTTTTGTCCTGTGTGCTTTATTGAGTCCTTAAAGACAGGAGGCAAGTTACAACATATGCTTGGATTAATTTCAAAAACCGTTTGAGCCATGTCTACAGAAAGCAAAGCTTTTGGGAATAAGACAAGCACACCATCTGCGAGGGAGACCTCCATAAGTCCTGACCTCCTCTTGCCGACTACACTCTTATATTCTTGCTTCTCTTCTTCAGCTTTTTTCCTTCCCAGTGTTCCTCCGTCTGTCATGGTGGCTGTCTGAGCAAACAAACACACAAGGGTCCATGGCGAGCCAGACGGCATGATGTGGAAATGTTTGCATTGGTTGCTCCCGTGTGAGCAAAAGTTTTCTTAAGAGGCACACAGAGGTCTGGAGCTGAACAGAGAGACTACAAAACAAATATTTACCCTTCTGCCTCCAGCGCATGGGCCCTTTTCTCTTGTCTTCGGACGACAAACAAGAGGATGGACCCACTTTTGGTTCTGAGGAGAAAAAGAGATGTGGTCCAGAGATAAAGAGAGGCTTGATTCTTCATTTCTGGCCTGTCACTAGTCTTATGGATTAATGATTGACAGTTAATGCTAAACTCAATGTGTAATAATTGCACAACCTTCAAGCCAATCTTGCATTCCAGCTGTTTCACACTGAATTCTGAAAGCTGGGCTCTGTCGCAGGTTTCTGAAAACTGGAACAAAAGGACTGTCTAACCCTTCTCACCCAGTGATTCCTCCTTGCTAGTCCTGCCATGCTCTTATAATCTCTACACTCTCTCTGCCTTCCTGGTATGATCAAACGCAAATCAACAGTTATTACTGTCCCTCCAATACAGCCATTAAGCTCTGTCTCTATCTGAATTTAAAGCATCTTCCCCGTGACTCCCCTGCCTGTAAATATGTACATGTTTGACTGTGGGGTCAGCAAAGAAGACAGGAACCAGGCAGAAATGCCTACTTCCTGGAGGAGACGGCGCAGCAGGGAAGCTCTACCAATCATGTGTCAGCACAGACGCATTCTTCATTGCACTCCGTCACACATCAGAGATGAACAATAAAGCGGAGAAGGTGAGTGAGAGGGCGCTCACAGGAAGTGGCTGATTTGAAGAGAGAGGCCTGTGATTGACAGATATGCAGGTGCTAATTTCCTGTGGAAAATAAATCGCTGGAAGCTTTACTGACTTCAACTGAGCACAAAGCTGTCCTCAGGTTGGGTACAGAATTCTTAATGGCATCTTCTCCTTCACTCTGACTACATGTTCAGGCTACACAAAATTCAGATTTCTAGTGGGGCTTTGAAGAAATGATGTTTCTGCTGAGTGCATTTACAGAATTCTTACTACCAATAAATGTGATGAAGCACTCCTTTGTTTTTGTGCAACAATATGGGGCACTTGAGCTTCAGAAAAGTATTGAGGTTGTCAGTGGAACTATGGTGCCACCTGGTGTTGAATATTTGCATTTATTTTCAGCACTGCAAGAATGATCTGTTAGCAGACCTTGAAAACAGTGGGATTTAACAAGGTTTTACCTATAAGGGCGTCATTATTATTTAATCTTTTCATTACCTAATCTTTATCAGACTATAACCTACTGTATGAAGACTGAATATGATGTCCATGCTTGCTGGTTCCACTGTGTGACAAGCTGTGTAAATTCTGTGTAAATTTTTTTTTTTTTCCTAGGTCATGGGTCACTCAAGTCTATCTCACCCAGCTTTGGGGCACAAAGACGCCCGCCTTTTATTACCTCACACACTTGGACACTTTATAGTTTCCGGTTCTCCCAAGTTATGCTACATGTCTTTAATTGCAGCACAAACGCAAACGAAAAAAGACTTCATGCAGTCATGGTTTGAAGCTGATTTCTGCCAGTTTTACATACCGAGTGCAGCTATGGACAAGAGGGCTAGAATGGTACCAAAAATGACAAGTTTGTTTATATTACTAGCAGGAAAATAATGACGGGGTCAGTGATTGATCAAAGCTGCTCCATCATGGCTGAAGTCCCCCGATCAAGGCACTTAACCCCCAAACAACTTTCAAAGCTTTAAATGTGCCTTAGCACTCTACTCTGCATATTATTTTGTCATTGCCCTTTTTGGGCAGGGTTGTTTTATATATTTGTGGGGGAGTTTGTTATATCTGTAAGATTCAAGAGCTTCATTAGGACCAGATACGTAAGGCAATAACTGTTGTTTGAGGGATTAATGTGATTGACTACTTAATTCCTTTTGTCAAAAGCAGGAGCTTATATAGACAGAAAAAAAAGATTTATGTTCACAAACTGGTTATTTAACTTTTAAAAGTATTTTTCTACTTGAATATGGTATTTCTTGATTACATGTCCATTACTTTGTTACTTATTTTGAAAAAAAAAAGGGACAAATGAAGCTTCCAAAGATGTGTTTGACAATTAATTAAATGTTCAAAAACCGTAAACTCCTTTGTTATTGTTGTTGTTAATATGAACATCAACATACTTTAGTGACAGTGGTTTAAACATAAAGCCTTGTGGGGTTTTCCCAGTGATTAAACTCATGATTCTGAAAAAAAAATATGATAATAATCACCTTATTCAGTCAGTTAAGAATTTCTTCCAGGTTATCTTACATGTTTTTATGTAATTCAAATGAATATATATATATATATATATATATATATATATATATATTATTATTCTTTGTATACAGACTCTGTAATTAATTCTGATGATATATCAGCCCAGTGAATTGCAAAAACAAGAGAACAGCTAGCCTTCTGAGATCAATAGGGTACCTTAGGGATAAGAGAGAAGTACTCTTCTATTAGCTGGGAACTATTTTCACCACTAGGTGTCAGCTCAGTTTTACTGTAAAAAGCATTTGGTCACAGATGATCTGCTCTTGTGCCTACACACAGAATAGAGATGCAGTAAAGTCCGGGATGTGATGCACTGGCATAATTTGTTTGTTTTTAAATAGAATTTCTTGATGTACTATAAGTCCTCACCTTTTCTACTGCCTGTCATCTATGATCATGGGTTAGATGACCAACTAAACCTATTAATCAAAAGTGGACAGTTACATTTACTAGAAATGAGATTATGTAACTTATACCTAAAAGTGAGGCAGGTATCTGAGTATTAGGCCTTACCAGTAACCAGTTGTCATTCAGTGTTGATGCAGACAACACTTGACTGACAGCATCTGATTAAAAATTTCTCTTACATTAAAGTAAAAAAAAAGGGCTGTGGTGAATATATTTCACTTTAACCGGAACAGCTCACTTAAATGAACAATTTCATGTGCTTTACAATTCTATTTCTGTTTTGTTTTGCCGCATGTCATAGATGGTCACAATCATTTGTCCACGATAAAAGGAAAACTGCCCTAATTTGTGCTATTTTTCTGTTGGAAGGTAAAGAATGTCTGGGTGTTCTGTTGAAGACATCCTTTGTCTCCAGGGAAGTCAGTACCCGTCTGACCGTTTTTAGGCAAAGAGGCCGCTAAGGAAGGGTTGTCAGCGGATATGGATGCTTCCAGAGCTCATTAAGGGGCTGTCTGCAGCATGCCAGGCTCTGCAAGACAGAGCCGGAGATAGAAAGCCACATCATAAAGGAATTCCATCCATCATGTTCTTCCGTGACATTAATATCTGTCACACATCTCTGACAATGCAATACTGCACTCCTGGAGTAAGACGTCTTTCTGTCACAAAGTTGCAATGCAAGCCAAGAGGGATACTCAAATATCTGTGTGTGTACATGTGCTTGTGTCCCTGTGCATTTTTTCTGAAGGAGAGTAGAGGGTGGGAGAGTTACAGATGTAGTACTACTTCCACCATGTTCAACACTGACGATGATATTGCTCTAAGTCTGCTTTTCCCCACCAGGATAGATTCAGTAGAATACTGTGTATAAAGTCAGTGATTTCAAAACAAACCACGTTGAGCTGTTGAACTAAATCTGGAGTTTGCAGTCCTGTGCCAAGATGTTTACAATGATATGATTCATGTTCAGGGTGGAGCTGAAATATGAGGGTAAAAGCTCAGAATCCAGCTCATTGTGGATTTAAATGTCAGTCCCTGCAGGAAGCCCCAACCTCCCCAATCTGTCTCTTTCACTAGCTCTATAGTTCTTTGCCACTAACAGACTCTTTGCAGAACAGACTCTGTTAGAGCAGGAAACCAAATCCCATGAAAATCTGCATGTTGACTCACCTGCTAATTAACAGAATTGCATAAACTTTAGTGTCTCACAAGTTCGAGACCTTTATGCTTTAGTCAGATGAAAGAGGCACTAACATTTGTTAATTAATCCTACAATAACCAATTTAAGTTATTAATATTTTGTGTGCCACTTGGAGTAACCTTAAGGGTGGATGTGGTAGACTTCATAAAATAAACTTTTCTTTTCCTATTAGCTGCTGTAATTTAACACAGATAAAACTCTCCCAGGGGACAAAATAAATATATGTTTATGAGGGGGGGGGGCCTCTGAAGTACTGGAAGGCATTTTTGGTTTGCAGCCATGGCATTGTCTTACTGAAATAATCCAGACCTTCCCTTGTAATCTGGAGGACAGCATATGTTGCTCCAAAGCCTATATAAATCATTTAACATTATTGTTGCTTTCACTCATGTGAAAGTTACCCATGTCATTTGCATGGATACACCTGCACACCATCAATAATGTTGCTTGTGATTTACATGCTTGGAGCAAGCTGGATGGTCTTTTCCCTCTTCAACCTGGAGGACACGGCATCCATGATTTCCAAGATATTTGAAACTTTAATTCATCATACCACAGGATAACAAAGTGCAGCCTGAGAACCTGAAGATCACAGCCATTCAATGTGGTTTCTTGGCCTTGTCCCAAACATGCAGATATATCTCAACTTTAGATGATAGAATTGCAAAATCCTTATTATTGAACTGCTGGATCTTTGGCAGAGTGGGAAACCCTTCCCTACTTTTACTCTTGAAGGACTCAGCCTCTCTGGGATACTCTGTTTATAACCAATCTCAATTACTTACTTGTCAATTAGCAGTTTTTTGCTTATTCGTCTCTTTACTTGTCTTCTACCCAATACACAACTTTTTCAGTCTGTTTATGTCCCTGTCCCAATTATTTTATGGTGTTGGTGTCAGATTTATTAAGATAAACATATATATTTGACAAAATAGCAATTTCCATATTTTATAATTCAGAATGTTGTCTTTGTATTATTTTCAATATACTTTAGATTTCGAATGCTTTGCAAATATTCACTATCTGTTTTTATTGGTATTTTACGAAGAAGTAAAACTTTTTGGAAATGGGAACAGTACCTGCTGTCTCTGCATCTATTGCTCTTATTGTAATACGTCCCAGTCTGAAATCACCTATGAATAATGCAGTAGACATTACGGGATTATTACAGACTTCAAATGACTTGTGTCAAACATCAAGACCTCATTTCAGCCTATACTCTTTCCCTCTCTCCCTGTGGATCATAACCAGACTCAGCAGTCTTGACCTGAATAATTTTGCCATTAATACTGTAAATCAAGTGTGTGTGTGGATGTATTTTCAATTGCACCCTGGTAAATACCCAAACAGACCCATTTATCTCAGCTTACACTGAGGTATAAAACCGAAGGTATAGTGAGCCTCATCAATGCACGTATTGTTCTGACATGGACATTGCAGCATCCATTATTTTACATTTTTATCTACTTATTGTCTGAATGTTATTTACAAATCCCTCTGAGATGCACCTGGAGCCTCAGAAAAATTGTTATCTCACAAAAAAAAAAAAGAAAAGCCTTCTCCACACGTGTTTTATGCAGTGTGGATGCTATGCAGATTACTGGGATCTATGGTTATACTTTATTGTGATAGTGCCCCCTAGCGATTTGTCAAGTCCTTCTCAGACTGGTGCAGCAGCACAGTGCTGACTGGCTCTGTCAGGACTCTCCTTGGACCTCTCCTCCAGGCCATTTGTCAGCAGGCAAGCTCCTCACAACAGAATACAAAATTTGCAGTTGACCGGAACAGTGTTCGACATAAACAAGCATAGTCACCGCAGGGGCTGTGAATGAGAAATAATACACAGCCAAGCTGAGTAAACATGATCCCCCTCTGCAGTGAATCAGTTCATAGCGTTACTTTGACAACAGGAGCCTGTCGGGTATAAATGAAAAGACAAGCATAAATATTCTGCCTGGTTAATATTTTATTGGTTACACCCATCTTGCATTTACATGAATCACTACAATATGATGAACCAGCATCCAACTGAGCAGTGACCATATGTTCTTCATTGCTTGTGGGTTTAATGTGAGGAACAGCATGTATTCAGTGATTTTCTTCTTCCAGGTGATAAATCATAATTTCACACAAACACCTTGGTTCTCCTGACTGTTGTACTGTTGTGTTGTTTGGCAACTGTGAAAATGTGCAACCAAAACATTGGATGCTTGAACAACAGCTGGTGTAAAAGCATAGGTGACAGGTGTTTTTATAGATGAGAATGGAGATATGTGGTTCTAATTAGACCACTGGCTATCTCGGTGGACCTCCTGTCACTGCTTGTACCCGAATCCTCTCCTTAATTACTTGCAGAGAAGAGAGGATGTCAAGTGAAAATAGCAAGTCTAGGCTCCACATGAGACATGCTGGAGGATTTCAGAGATTCGGAGTGCACCATTGAGAAGAATATTTTAGACATTCAGTCAAATTATATGGATTCTAAATTACAGACTTGAAATCAAAGCTATTCGTGTTACATAATTTCATTAGGGGGCTTGCAGTAGTGGTAGGTCAGTCCAGACTGAAGCATTTGCTGCAAGACAGGCTAAATTTAGTATAGATGTCCGCAAAAAATCTTAATCAGTTTGATGACTCCACAAGCTGGTCAAAGTGTTTACTGTGAAATAAACACTGTGTGCACAGTTATTTGGAAGTGTTTTTCTTAGGATTAATTTTACTGTTGAACAAATGCACTGATCTCGGTTAATCCATACTATAACTTAACCTTAAGGTGAGTTGTGTCTTTCTCTGGGGCAATGTACTTGCATATGTATGCTGATTTGTTTGCCATCTGAAAAATCTGAGGGGATTTTTCCCATCTTACATCATTATTCTCAAATGATGGGTGTGAATAACAAATAAAAATTACTATAGCAATTAAATTAACAATTTTGTCCTTTCAAAAATAATACGTGACTCTTCTTTTCACTTGCATGGCACTCCATCCATTGTATGCTAGTTTCTTGATCTGTACATAATCAGCTTCCATTGGAGCTGCAATTACAGCCTCCTTGCTGTAGAAAGGGATGGATTGGCTTCTCACACTAAATCTCAAATTTGAGAGGGGGAAAAATATTTCCTGCAGCAAAAGACTTCCTCCTTAACCACTGTCTGAAGAAAAACAAATCCAACAAAAACAAATCCAGTCCATAAACTGACAGCAGGTATATATTCAATTTTCCATCTATTTTCACACTAAATAGGTCAACTTATTGGCACAATTTGACCACTTCAGCCTGGGAATCATCCAGTGGACACACAAGGAAAATCTGGATGATCATGGTTTCCTGTTGGTCGAATTTTCTATCATTCTTCAGTCATTAGTTGTTAACCTGCATCTTTTCTGTTTTTCAAATCCCTGTTGACGAGTGAAAGGATAGTGTTTGATTGTCCAGCGGTCTTATCACAACAGCTGTGCTTTGAGTGCAGCATCTGTTTTAAGACATTTAGTAAATTTACATATGTTTGTGTCGGTTTGGTTCTTGTTTTGCCCATATTACTAGAGGTAATAAAAATTTCCATATGAATATGAAACGTGTTAATTCCTTAGGCTCCAACCTCTCGTATTTCACAAATAAACCCAACAGAAAATAATAAAATGATTTGGAATTGAACTGGAAAATGTGCACAGAAACCACTTTCCAAAAAATTGTGTACTAGACTAATATATCAGTAGAATGTCTGTTTGCTCTTTTTATTCTGGCAGTATTCTCAGTCATGGATTCAACTTCAACCTGCTGATGACATTTTTTGAAACGCACGCACACATTTTTTCAGTTATCATTGGATATGATGCTATAGCAGGGTTTGCAACCTGTTATGAAAAAAATAGTATGAGATTTTCGAGGCTGACAAGTGGAGGACAAAGACCATGCCGTGCATTATGATGTACCTGTTGTAACTCACAATTACCTAGAGGCAACCAGAATTGTAAGTGCAAGAGGTCAATACTTTCCTTCCAAAAACAAGAGACAAAGAAACAGGGAGAAACTAAAAAAGTGACACAAAGTTGGTGATGTTTCAGGGTAAATCAAAGAGAAAGGAAAAAAACAACAACAACCAAATAAAGCCACACTGAATTCTCCTGCTAGCTGGAGGGTCGCACACCTCCACAGTTACCATGGTAACAGCCGTCCCCATGGAGAAGGGTTCCGGCTCAATCCCAGCGGCCAGTATTTGATTGAATGGTTGTCAGGGTGTAAAACACATGATGACGTATAAGAGACCTTCTGTCAGACACACTTCACACAGAGGCACTGTTAAGAGCAATAAAAGGTTTGTGTTAATGCGCATGTAGGAGCAAGTTCAGGTGTATATGTGTACAGTGAGCATTAAGAGTGGGTCACCGGGGGGTCTAGAAGGATTTATGCTGGCCTGAGAAAAATATCAATGAGCCCTCACAGTGTGACTCACTGCTCATCTTGGAAAGACATGCATGCATATTTTATAATGCATGAATTCTTTTGGAAACAATGTATATATCAATAAACGGTGACGGTAGGTACATGTTTTAGATATTTATCGCAGTCCCGCCGTACGTTGTGAGACAGACACAGCAATACATTTCAGCAGTAAAATGCAGGTTCTCAAAACACCATTTTGCTAATTAGAGCAGGGCTACAGTCATTTTTAGCAACAGTCTGAATCATTCTCCTGTATTATAACAATAAGTAATCTTATTAGATAGGATGAACAATTGGTGTGACCTCTAAATGTGGGCAGATTTGAGTAGCTGCATTTAAAAGGAACATTCTCAAAATGTGTGTTTCTTAAAGGGATACAAGGTAGTTTAGCGGCAGTATAGCGATCTCTATTGGTCAAACTGAAATTCTACACTGTCGTAAAAATGCCCACCTGTACACACCCACTAACTAAACATCGTGGCGAATGCTGCCATTGTGTTATTAGTCAGTACAGTTAGGTCATCTGATTCACAAGTGTAGACTGCCCACGTAAGATACTATAATCAGAGATTTTCTGAAGAGAGAACTCAAGATAATGTGCTATAATCCTGTTGCTGGAGGAAGTGGCCGCGGGGACAGGGACGTCTGGGTTTCTCTGCTCAGGCTGCTGTCCCCGCGACCCGATCCCCGGACAAGCGGCACATAATGGATGTATGGATGTATGGATGGACTGTTGCTGATCTTGAATGGGATTCTTCCCTCATCATGGTGTATTCGTGGAGTGATTCCTTTGTATTAGCAGACACTTACAAAAGTTACATCTTAGACAGATGCGCGCAGGCACTACCAACATACACGCCGCAATAAACGCAGACTAGCTCTACACTATTCCGATTACAATCACAAATGAATCAATTTTCATTTGTAGATAACAATTCTTGTTCGGATCAAAACGCTATTCTTATTCTAATCAGGTCAGTCCGTGTATTTCTGAAGCTAGGCTACGTCTCGAACTCAGGAGGAATTAGAGCACCGTCATCACCTATCTCTTTACGATCTAAAACGCAGATCACTATGGTAGATGAACAAGATCACGCTTGGAGAAATTTCACAAAGATGGGAAGTGCCAACATCGAACGTTTCATATTCAGTCTGTGAAAGGCAGAATATGAAACGCTTGGTGTTGGCTCTTCAACGCAAGCGAACACATAGCCTACAACTACAGCTAGCATACAGTACCTAGCTAAGTGCCGTAAACACAAACGACTCTTCTCGCGCATCACGACACTTCAGAAGCGGGTCGCTCCTGCCGAAGTTACATATGGGATTTTCAGCATACAGACCCCTGTTGGGAGCGAGACAGGCTTCATTCGCTTACTATTGACTTGTTTAGCCTTTGTTAAACTCCTGAAGGCTATAATTTTAGGTGAAAATGCTACCTAGTGCCCCTTTAAGTGTTTTGTCTTCCTTGCTTTTATGCAAGACTAAGTTAATTTCTAATGATAATTAAACCCTTAGCACGTTTTCATCTTCTTACCTCTAGTTTGCATAATTATCCTCAGGCCACTTTCACTTGCATGAGATTTTAACATTCAGAAAACTGAAGATAAAGATATTCTCGAAGGATATGATGTGTATAGACTTCAGTTCCTGGCTATCATCACTGGCACATCTGACCAGATATGGGCTCACGGACATTCATTACAGTGCTTCAAATTTAATTTGCTGATTATAAGCAGTGCAGAAGATGTATGCAAATTCCTTAATTAAGTAAATGTTGTTCAGTGTGAGTTTAAAAGTAAGTTTGGTAGTCTAATGCATAAATTTACATTGTTTTGCACTAATGATACAAAAATGTGAAGAAAGTAGAAATCCACACAATTGTTACTGCATGAAAAAAGCAATATAAAAGCAACATTGTTCTTGTTTTAAATTGTAATTAGATGTAACATAGGTTTACTGTCTCTGGAAAATATAAGCAAAACAACAAACCGTAAAATAGTCCAAAACAACAGCCATTATTGTGTCTGTCTGCAATAAAGGATTGTACCGTGGCTGTGAGTGCCTGCCAACTGCATGAGTGGTTTGCTTAATGTTTACGTCTCACTTAACAGCATGTTTCATTAGAGGTAAGTGTGGAGCATTGGAAGGTCATAGATGTGTCTGAAGACATACAGCAGTTAAACAACCCTTTGGACACTGTCATTGTGCGAGTACCGTCGAAGCTGCAAATGACCTTCCAATTGCTTTTGGCACTGAAGGAGCTGAGATACTCTGCAATGAATATGTAAATATAAAGGTGAGTATGTCTGGGTGTGCTTTTAGTTTTATTCTGATGGGATCTCGTTTGAGATTCAGAACCCTGCAGTGAATAAAACTGTCAAGTGGGGTCGGGTTTGTACTTTACTGAGTTAGCACTTGTTAATTATAAAGACAGGAGATGACAGGGGATAAAAAATAACATCTACTAATGCGTGTTGCTTTGTCTGATTTACTTAAAAATATTAAATGTGTATTTTTCTCACATTAATACCCAAATTACATGTTGTTTTGTGGAAACGTCCCAAAAGAACATTTCTGGTTCTGAGGAATGTGGCTGTCAGGGTTTCTGCCTTTGCAGCACTGTAAAATCCAGTTAGTTAAAGTTACTTTGAAAAGCATGCAAAGCGACTGCCTTAAAAAATTTATAAATTAGTCGAAAAGAAATCGTACACTGTAGTAACAAATGAAATTAACTATAACTTAGTAAAGCTAGTTCAATAAGGACAGCTCAAATGAAAGATTAACATAAATGTATGACAGTGATGACAGGTCAAAGAACAAATGTTTGGAATAAAGTTTGATGAAACGAATTAGAATAAAAAAAATTTGCGGTGAGACTCGAGTGCAGCAACAAGGGGGTTGTTCCATGATGCATCATAGGAAAGCCCAGAGTGTAGACGTTCTTGGTGGTCATTGGATGAGGCCCTAACTTGGGCTGAAAGAGAGGGTCAAGTTGGAGAAGCGGTCGGATGTGTGACTCACGATCTAGGAGAAAAAGAGCAGCAGAAGAGAAATTCAAAAAGGAAGAAAAAAAGTCTGATTGGCCAGGAGAGAAAGGAAGCAGGAAGACCATTGGACTAAAACAGTGACATCATGATTATTGTGAAAAGGTCTGACAGCAGGGGAAAAAGGGAGTGAAAAAAAGTGGCAAGGAAGTACAGGAAACCCAAGAGACAAAGAGTGAATTGTGTCAGATCTTCCTTGCTGACATTTCGTTAAAGCTTCATTAAGAAGAAAATATATCAATAATCAGGAAAAGTTAAGTAAATAAGTAAGTTAGAACAGCTATTGAGTATTACAGTGTAGGTAAAGGATATAGAATTTGTAGAAAACACAGCAAATAATTTTATGCTAACAGTAACACAACAATAACAGTGAATCCTGTCCTAATTTACAATAGAGTGAAGGCAAGGCAAGGCATATTTATTTATATAACGCATTTCATACCACAGGCAACTCAATGTGCTTTACATAAAGACAAGCATTTAAAAAAACAGCATAAAGCAGCAATTTAAAGAGAAAAAAAAATAGAATAAAAATTAAAAACACAGTTAAAAGCAATCAAAGAAGAGGGGAAAAAGAAAGATATAAACTCAACCATAAGCACACCGAAAGAGAAATGTTTTTAACCTGGATTTAAAAGTGCTTACAGTTGTGGCTGATTCAGTTCTGCTGGTAGTTTGTTCCAGTTGTGTGCAGCATAACAGCTAAAAGCTGCTTCACCGTGTCTAGTTTGAACTCTGGGCTCCACTATCTGACCTGAGTCAGCAGATCTCAGAGCTCTGCTGGGTTTATACTCTACTAGCATGTCATTCATGTATTCTGGACCTAAACCATTCTGTGATTTGTAGACGAGTAGCAGAACTTTAAAATCTATTCTGTATCACCGGGAGCAAATGTAAAGACTTGAGAACTGGGGTGATGTGATCTGATCTCTTTGTTCTGGTTAAAACTCGGGCTGCAGCGTTCTGAATGAGCTGCAGCTGTTTGAGACTCTTTTGGGGGAGTCCAGTCAGAAGACCATTACAGTAGTCAAGTCTGTTGGAGATGAAAGCATGAATCAGCTTCTCCTGATCTGTTTGGGACATGAAACCCTTAATTCTTGATATGTTCTTAAGTTGATAAAAGGCTGATTTGGTGACTGATATGATATGATTGTTGAAGGTCAGGTCTGAGTCTATCAGCACGCCGAGGTTCCGGACTTGGTCTTTAGTTTCTAGAGACAGTGACTCAAGATGTTTACTGACAGCAAACCTCTTCTCTTTGTTGCCAAACACAATGACCTCAGTTTTTTCTTGATTTAACTGAAGGAAATTTTGGTTCATCCACTTTTTGACTTGCTCTAAGCAGTCGCACAATGACTCTATAGGACTGCAGTCATCTGGAGACAGTGCGAAATATATCTGTGTGTCATCTGCATAGCTGTGGTAGTTGACTTTACAGTTCTTCAGAATTTGACCCAGAGGCAGCATGTATAGAGTGAACAGAAGGGGTTCAAGAACTGACCCCTGAGGAACTCCACATGTCATAGCCACTCGATCAGATTGATTACTTCTAATAGTCACAAAATAACTCCGTTCCTCCAAGTAGGACCTGAACCATTCTAGGACTGTCCCGCTGAGTCCTGCCCAGGTTTCCAACCTGTTCAGCAGTATACTGTGATCCACAGTGTCAAATGCAGCACTGAGATCCAACAATACCAGAACTGACACCTTACCTGAGTCAGTGTTCAACCTTATGTCATTTAACACTTTAATAAGAGCCGTTTCTGTACTGTGGTGAGGTCGGAAGCCTGACTGAAATTTGTCAAGGAGTCCACTGGAGTTCAAGAAGTTACTGAGTTGATTAAAAACCACTTTCTCAACAATCTTGGCTATAAAAGGAAGATTTGAGATGGGTCTGTAGTTGGTTAAAATGGAAGCATCCAATGTTCTCTTTTTTAGGAGTGGCTTGATGGCAGCTACTTTTAAGGGTTTAGGAAACGTGCCTGATTGAAGTGAGCAGTTTATTATTTGCTGCAAATCTGTTTGGACAGAGCTTACAATAGTTTTAAAGAAGTCAGATGGCATTGTGTCAAGACAGGATGTCGATGGTTTAAGATGCTGGACTGTTTCTTCTATGGTTTTTTGGTCAATTGTATTGAATTCTGACATCATAGTTGATTGATTCCTAGGTGGTTTTAAGGATTGCGTCATTTTATTATTTTTCTCATTTATGTTGATATTTAGCCTTATGGATTTGATTTTTTCATTGAAAAAACAAGCAAATTCATTGCATTTTTCTGTGGAACAGAGTTCTGAAACTATCTGTTTTGGGGGGGTTGTCAGCTTATTAACCATAGCAAACAGAGCACGAGTGTTGTTGATGTTCTTATTAATCATTTCAGATAAGTGTTGCTGTCTAGCCCGGAGTAACCCGTGGTTAAAATTACAAAGACTTCGTTTGTAGAGGTCATGGTGAATTTGAAGTTTAGTTTTTCGCCATTTCCGCTCTGCTTTCCTGCATTCTGTTTTCAAGGCCTTTATCATCATAGTGTTCGTCCATGGTGTCCGCTTTCTGCTCAAGATCATCT
Source organism: Odontesthes bonariensis (assembly GCF_027942865.1). Lineage (NCBI taxonomy): Eukaryota > Metazoa > Chordata > Actinopteri > Atheriniformes > Atherinopsidae > Odontesthes > Odontesthes bonariensis. The sequence continues at coordinate 11,362,972 of NC_134529.1, forward strand.
TATTTTTAACAGGTGCAACAGTATCCATGACATTTGAGATTTTCAAGTTAAAGTTATCTAAGAGTTCATCAACTGTCTCTGCTCTCGCAGTTGATGACATAGCTATAACTTCCATAAACTTAGCACTGGTATTCTCATTTATGTACCTTTTTCTAACAGACACATGGGTTAACTGACTGTTTGGAGTTAACTGTAAGTCAGAGAACACACAGAAATGATCAGAGAGCGCCAAGTCCTTGATATCAACAGAAGAAATGTCAACACCTTTAGAGATAACCAGATCCAGTGTGTGGCCTCGAGTATGTGTGGGTCCATTCACATGTTGAAGGAGGCCAAAAGTGTCAAGTAGAGAGCAGAGTCCTTTGGCATTAGTGTCCATGTTATTGGACACTAATACATGGACATACTTTGTGGAAAGACATTTATAAAAGGGAATGAGATAAAACCAAACTCAGAGTCCTCCCCTTTCTTAAGTCATGAGTCTCAAGATGTGATTATGTGTTAATTGTGCAAATTATTTTTCACTACAACTACAACATTCCCTCCATAGAACTTTACATATTCTCCTAATCACACTTACTGGTTGAATTGAATCTCAAGTATTTAACTCAGTTCATATCTCAAAAGACCTCAAGAAACAAATGCAAAAAATAAATGATTAGAATGATTAAAGGGGAACTCCGGGGCATCTGAAGCCCAATCCCATTGCTAGAGGTTGTCAAATACTGACAGTAGGACACAGACCAGTGCAAATCGGCGCTCCCTGTTCGGCGATTGCGCTGTTTGCACAGCCTGTCATGCTAGCCAAATACGTGGTGACCAAGGGGCAAATACTAAACCTTCCACGTAAAACAACAACTTGCACACTGCAGAAACGTCACACCACTTTATAAACCATCTGACAATAAAGTCACAAGCCTTACCATCAAAACCATATGCATGGTTCTCACATTACTGGCATGGGGACGTTACAAAACAACTTTATAAACAGCATGTCACTTACCTCTTGTCGGTATGCGGCCGCATGTGAAAGCCCAAAAGAGTCAATGGACGATACTCCCATATACAAAACAATTATCTTCTCTAGAAAAACTGCGTTCAAGTATTCAAAACATTACAACAATATTACTGGGCATGTATTGTTGTAATGTTTTAAATACTTGTCCTACTGTCAGTATTTGACAACCTCTAGCAATGGGATTGTGCTTCAAATGCCCCGGAGTTCCCCTTTAAATAAATACATTTTTCTTGCTGTTTGAATATTGATAAATACTAAAATAATATTCAAGAAAAATGCACAATTTTATAATAGGAGCATAAATTCTGCAACATCTCAGAACACTGGACGCAGAACAGTGGCTGCCTTTTAATCCTTCTTTTTGAAGCTTTTGCAATTTTATGGTGATAGTTTCTGCTACTGATGAGTGCTCAAGCTCTTTAAGATCTGTAGGGATGCTTTTATTCGTGGTTTGTTTTCAACTCTACCCAAATGCTTTCAGTGAGATTTAGGTGAGGACTTATTGCAAGCCGCTTTGAAATAGTCCATCTTTATGCTTTCAGTGTTTCACATTCTGTTTGATGTCTGGCATGCACATTGACATTGGGTTGTTGTTCAGCTGAAAGATTTGAGACAACAACGTTAAACCAAGTTAATGACAATGAATAAAAAATGTAACTGCAAAATTCGTATAACTGTTGTCCTATAATTCCTATAAATGTAATCATTTCTTTGATAAACTCAGTGCCTCCAGCACCGCAGCATGATAAAGTGTTGTTTGGGGTCTACTTGCTATGGCCTACTTTCATTGCCTATAAACAAACTTGGGTTATTCTAGAAAGAAAAGTTGATTTGTTAATAAAATTTTAGACTTTGCCATTTTATGACTTTCTATCAATTGTGGGGTCCTCCTTAGCCCTTTGCCCATGAAGCTCTATCTTTTAAGTGTGCAGCATCTGGCACAAGGTGAAATACTTTGAATAGGAAAGTAGCAGGAAAGAGCATGTAAAATTGAAAGGAGAGCAAGAAAGAGACAATAGGAGAGTTAGAAAACAGCTGTTGTAAATGATGTCCAACTCAAGTCTCTATTTCTTTGTCCCCTCCGGATTTCCTCCAGCCTCTCATTAGGACATAGATGCCTGTTCATAAATGAGCACCTCTAAATGATGCTTGCTTTATGCCCCTGATACAATGCAATGAAAAAACCCTTGATACTTTTTGCAATCTGTTTACCTAAGCCTGCTTGAGCCGCTCCCACAACAAGTTCTTTCCAGCCATCCATAGTGTCTCTACTTCTTAACTTTGTGGAATGTTCAGCTAACCACCACATGCTGATTCAACAGCCCTACTTTCCTCAACCAATCAAAACTGACACATCCCTGACAGCTTATTTCATTTTCCAGTGGAAGGCATTATTAATCCTGCTGCAGCCCCACTTAAGTTACCTAATACAATGAAAATCTGAAAATGTGCTGCCATGGCCCAGTATCTGATGGACCGAGACATGCCTTGCAGGTTGCCTAGAGGCCTCAATAAAAAGCTTGGGTCTGCCTCACCTTGCTCCACTTGTCTGGCCAGTTGCCTGCCTTTCCTGCTCTAACAATACCTCATTTATCACTTTGCAATAAACCATCTACATACTTACTGTCACTTCAATATGGAATCCTGCATAGCCAGCTTATTCAGCCAATGCTTGCCAGCACAGACTTGTTCAACCACTGTTCCCCATGAACAGCTACCCAACCCTCTCAAACAAGTCACAGACTTTACGATGCTAATTCACTTTAAAATCAGAAACAAAACTTTATAGACTGAAACAGGAGCTTTTCTTCCAGGCCCCTTACTAGACTTGTTACTTGTTATAAATTAACTCTTCTTAATGATATTTGCCACCAGGGTCTAATAAACACATTGGAATCACTGATACGAGTTATTGTTCCTGGGTAGAGACATAAAACCAATACAGTCAATTAAGAGATAAATTATATCTCCTGCCACCTCCAAGAGCGCTAATTTGGAGAATGATCTTATAAGGTCATGTGGGTTGGACAACTTATTGGTATACTCCAGCTATGCCCTCAACTCATAGTAGTTCAACTCAAGTAGTTCATTTCATGTCATCTCCTGGTCTATCTCCGATCCTGCCAGCCTGCATCTATTAACTCAATTTACTCTACTTTGCTCAACTGATTATAACTGATGCATCCCTTACACTTGAACGTAACACTTTAATATCCAACTTTATCTTTTGGTAGCACTCCTTTTCTCATTGACTATACTGTATCTAATTAAATATTTTTGGAATATAACGTACCTGAGCCATCCATTTCCCACGTAGTTTAGGGACTGAATGCAAACAGTGAGCTTATCTTAAGCCATTACTTTTTCAAATTTTAATGGTTTTATCATTAGGTGACATCGTCACCATTTATAAAAAAAAAAAATTCCCACTGATTCTTATTATTATTGCCCCAAGGAAATGAAAGAAATGTTTCTTTACATTTATTGTATTGCTTTTTTTTTCTTAGTGAGGATATTAAAGGGTTAAGCAGACTGATACAATTACTTTAAAAAAATGACAACCATCCAGCTGAGTTGGTTTTGCAAATTTTGGACATGTGCTGCTGTGTACTCCACCCAGTATTTGATGGATGGAGAAAAATGGCCTCCACGAGGGGCTACACCTGTCTGGTCACTTGCCTGCTGAGCCTCCTCTTCTTGCTCAAACAATGCCCCATTCATCACTTTGCAGTCAGCTATCTACGTACTTTATCTGGCTTCACTTCAGGCAATCCTGCATAGCAAGTTTGGCCAGCAACTGCCCTTGCAGCTTAGAACTGTTTCATCATAGTTCTCCACAAACAGCTACTTACTTCACTCTTTAAATAAGTCACAGACTCTAAGATATAAATTCACAATAAATTCTTGTTGACTATCAGTCTGTTACTTTTCCGAGTCCTGTGATTGAGCCCTCACTCTTAACTGTTAACATTACAATCTGGCCAAAATATGGACTCAAGAAAGTCGGAGATGGAGCTCTGTTTTACTGCTAGTCAAGGGCTCTGATCAGTCATAGGTCCATTATTTCAGGATGTTGTTTAGAGCGGACTGTCTGTAGAATCTATGTAACTGAAATAATAAGGTGAGTTGTTGAACTACCTAAGTGTGCAGTTAAAGGGCTTCATTCAATGAAACCTCTAATACTATGAGAAAAAAAAACTAGCCTCTTCCATTATTAATGAGCATACTTTTAGTGTCACTCAGCAACATCATGCCAGAACTTAACAGCAAAGAGAGCCAGTTCTACTCCAACAACATCTCACCTCAACCCTTGTTCGACAACTGGCTATCTTTCTTGGTTAGCCTGAACGGTCAGACATAGCTTAAACTTTGCTTAAACAAAGACCAATGTCACTCCTGAACAAACCCACCAAGCTAAGCTTAACTCCACAACGAAACCTTGTCAACTGAGTGCTAAGTCCTCATCTCTCAGCCTAAATACTTGAACCTCTGGAAATGTCTTATAGGGTATTCTTACCACAATGTAGATCAATGTTTGCAGACTACACCCTTGGGGAATCTTAACAATTACATGACTGTGAAACTTCCTGACAACATTCATTTCAAGATCTTTGGTGAATTACTTTTAGACAAGAAAATCATAAACATTATACATTGTACAATTACGCATCAGTTACACATTAGCTGTATGTGGTTCTTTCATGGTTTATTTCTCAGAATGTTTTCTGTATTTCCAGTTCAGGTATACAACTATTCTAACAATAAATAATCGGGATCTGTTTTAAAAAGAACATGGTCAGTGGATAAGGTGAAACGAGTTTCTCCAGCTGTAGTGGTTGCCTGCCACTCAGAAGGTCATTGGTTCCTGGCCTCCCCTGACCATATATTGAATATCCTTGGGCAAGACGATGAAACCTACACGCCTTGGAAACATCCATTGGTACGCGAATGTCTTTATTAGAGAGAAAGCTCTATGTAGCCTGTAATACTGTATATGAGTGCTGTATGAGTCTGTGTGTGTGAATGAGTGAATGTGTCTTGTGTAAAAGTGCTTTGAATGGGGAGCTTGCCAAGGCAAGTGCTTTATAAATACAGTTCATTGACCATTTACTCATTTAACATTTACTTTTCAAATGTTATATCTATGTTTTTCGGGCTACATAAAACACATATTTTGTGTGAATGGGGCTGATGTTCAAAAGAAAGCCTTCAGTCAGCTCTTTCATCAAAGGAGAATAGAGAAACTGGTGATTTACATGAAGACACAACAAGTGAGAGTGACTAGAAGTGTGTGCAAGTACAGATAGAGGGAGGTGTGTGTATGTTGGGGTGGGATGATAAATGAGTCTACACCACACTGTCATTTGTACTTTGGCATCTCGTCCGAAGCACAATTTAGTGTAAAATATTGTGGCGGCCCCTTCAGATGACAAAGTTTAATGCTGATGTATGAATAGACAGAGCCCATCCCGAGCTGGTATTGAGCAGTGGGAGGTAGGTATTCTCCACAAAGGGCAATTAATTAGCGTACACAAAACCAGTCCATCGAGTGGACAATGAAAAAGGGCAGTCATACTCTAGCATTGCATCTAACAACAAAATATAGTCAAGTCAATGATCAGCGATGGTAGTAAAAAAAAAAAAAACACACAAGGAACCTGAAATAAATTGTTTAATTCCTTTTCCAAAAGGGACTGCCCTTCAATGTTTTTGTAAAAATGCAATTACTTAAACAAACAACATGATTTAGATTTAAGCTACATTCTAGATTCAAAATAAATTTTCTTAATTTGTCTCACTGTGTTAACTTGATCAGTCTCATTTTTCCAAAAGTTGGAGCATTTCAAGAGAAATATACATGATATATGAACAGCATTGATGGCTGATCTTTAGAAAAAGGCAGTTTAAGTATGACAGGAAAAAAAAAAAACATCCACCAAATGTAACCAACACATCTAAAATGTTCCTAAAATAACACCGTTGCTGATTCTACGTCGGAGTACATGCACTCTCTGAAGTCAGAGTACATGCACTATCAGCCACTGCACCTGAATCCCTTTTTCAGAATTGCAAAGGTAGCATGACAGCTGCCTCTAACTGTAAAAGTGTTCCAAATTTTTGTCTGGATTATAGGATTTAATGTAGCCTTGCCATTTAAGCTGTCACGTGTTGATGTTGATGTCTCTTGTTAAGCGACAAATTGTTTATGTGAAAATATGAGTGTTTGCCAATACTGGTCCTTGCGCCGCCCATCTGATTCAACTGATTCAAATGAATGGATCAGCTCATCATCAAGTTGTGCAGAAACTGGATAATTGCCCATTCATTTGAATCTGGTCTGTTAGAGCATGGACACAAATGGCAGGATATACAGATATCTTTTTTCCTGTTTCCTCTTGTGACTCAGCCTTGATCCAATCACTTTCTTACGGGTATATTCCCAGAATTACTGGCACACCACTTCTCAGGCTTGCCAACCATTGTACCACTACCACTAACCTAAGTTCAACCTCCAATAACAAGATCATTTTGAAAATAAATAAAGAAAGAAAAGAATCTGTGGCTTTAGTATTACATTTGGCGTGACTCCTACTTTTTTCCCCATTTGGAATTGAGAATCAATGAACATGCTAATCTGGCTCCACCCACATCTCCACCTATCAGCGCTTCCTCTGATTCTGCAAAACTCCCTCTGCTAAGCTCATATTATAAAGACAAACGACAATAAAACAATGATTAGCATTGTTAACTCCCACTCACCTGCTCTTCACATTGGAGGCAGAATCCACATGGACTTGATTTTAAGCTACACACTGTCAGAACTCTACAGTGACTCAGTGACTGTCTGCCAAGGGAAGAGACTGTGTCTTCTTGTGTTGTGCTAGACTCAAAGCTTAAGAAGTGGCTGTGCGATCCAGCTGACACACAGTTTGTGTTTTCCCAGGGAGGCAGGGTGCACACCCGCCTGTTGTGATTCCCCATATACTTCTTGAGCTATATGCGACAGCCGCAGCGTGGTTTCCAAGGGAAACAACAGACAACGCCCAGACAAACAGCCATTTCATGACAAAGGCATGGTGGCTTTATCTCCAGTGGCAGAAATTGAAAATAAGAGTAGGAGAAAGAGAAAGCATATGAAATATTTATACATACGTATATATTCATATATACAGTATATGTGTGTGTGTGTGTGTGTGTGTGTGTGTGTGTGTATGTATATATATATAAATATATTCCATTGTGATATATATTCCAATGGATCTGAAGAAACCTGGTAGTCACCTGAAGTTCACCTTCTTTTCTTGAGACTAGGCCAGGATTTAATGGCAAACCATCTTCCTAGACTTTAACCAGGTATTCTTTGAAATATTAAACAGATTTTTTTATATCTGTTTTATTTTTCATACTAAACCACAAACTTTATTTCCAATCTCTAACCATATATTAAATCTTAAGTCTTTATTTCTTTTCTTTTTGTACCTCTAATCAGTTAATTGTGGTGCATATGTGAAAGCTAATAAACGTCTTTAAAAAAAGTGCCCTCTGGGTTGACTTAGCAGATAAAAGCCACAATAAAACAACAGTATCAGAATAGTTTCCTGCAGTTTGAAGCTAAAATACTGGCAGGTGAAAGTATTTGTTTTTGGGCAATCTATCATCATGCCCACCCTCATTACTTGCACATTTCCTGGTTGGTAAATCAGTTGTGCATGCATGTGTGAGGAATGTAAAATAGTTTTGTGAGTAGACTAGGGCCTCAATTTAAACTTGTTCTGCTCTACCAGCTGTTGTACTTTAAAGCAAGTGGTTGACTATTTTTGCACTTTTATGATAGAGACCTCAGGGTCACCATACAATAGCACCTTTTATATACACAGCTTTCTTTTAATCTGGTTTCAACTGAATGTGTTGGTGATGCAAATTATTTTCTCAGCTCTTTAAATAAATCTGACATGGTTGGACTAGGTAACATATACATATAGCTTTCAATATGGCTCAAGTGTGAACTGCTGCAGTCACATTAACAGACAGAAATGCACAACAGCTAGGGGTTAATAATTGTTTAGAGTAATAAGATAGATGGCATTATAAGTAAAAAATATCACGGTTCAGACTTACTTTCTAAATTATTTATCTACAATCATTAGCTCATAGTTGTCTTTTTTTCTCAGCATCAGAGCCAAATGAACAAGAAAAAGTGCTTGAGCTCCTGCTAAAGCTTCTGTTCTCTGACCATATATTATCATTTTCAACTGCTCCCATCCATGTCTGTTTTGTTTAAAACAACACCCTGTACTTGTTAGCTTGATATGATATGAGTTTTGTGGTGGGACAGCTTCTTATCTGAGAAACAGAAGGGACTGTTCCAGGACAGTGTCCTCATGCAAAGTAAACATTACAATTATCATGAGTTGATAACAATTATGCTGTCCCTGTAGTGCAACAGAGTCATCATGAGTATAATACTGATTGTTAAATAAGCTTAAACATGTGGAAAAGTGATATGTTCAGCTGCGTCCACCCACTGAGTTTTACGTAACCACTGTGTGCTTTGAACCGTTATGGTGGTAGGATAGGTAGTTGTAAGAAAACTGTGACACTGTAAAGACTGCATCATACCTCACTTAATGCACAATTGATACTCACTAAAATGACAGGATGACAACAACAAAAGATGAAGAAAATTATTGCACACAAACACACCAGATTAATACACAATCACGTACAGGAAAAATTATTGTTGGGTTCTCGTGCTGGTAATGATTTAGAGACTTTCCTCTGACCTTTTTGAAGATCTTTTAAAAAGAAAAACGAATCAACTGTAATCAAATTTAGCAACTTTTAAATACACCCTGATTAGTTTGTGGTGGAGACAGTCTTGGTCTCTTATTCTAACTGAGAGAGGGACACTACTAAACTAATATTACCTTATCTGAATGTGTTTTGTATGAAAGTAAAAACTGAAATGTTCTATCTGATCAATTCTGTTTGCAGCTTTGAAGAACTCGCATCTATTCTCTGCAATCATTATGAAACTGGTGACACTATAGATGCTGTATCAGAACATGAATTTAATATTTCCATTAAACTGCACAACATACATCCGTGGCTGTAGCTCAGGAGGAAGCGCAGTCGTCTGGTGGTTTGACTCTTGGTTTCCCTGGACCACATGTCGAGGTGACCTTGGGAAAGGCACTGAACCCATAACTGTACTGACTATTTTAAAATTAAAATGCAAACTAACGAACTGATTTAGTGGTTCACTACATTATATAAAGTCTGAACCTTGTTTTCTTTTGTATACTCAATTTAGGATCACCTTGCGGCAATCTGTCTGTGATTGATAGACAAATGACACCTTTTGTTACATTTGCATTGGATCTAACTTTCTTTTATTTTTTGCTCAAATGTACATTTCATCCAATTTATAGCTGTTTGTTTGTTTTTTCTTATTTTGTTAAGTCAAATTACACAACATGAATTTTACAGAGATCCTTCCACTACTCTGTTGCCAAAATGATTTCCTCTGTAATACTTGATTCCAGTGGGCTGGACGGAATGGTTGGACAGAGATAACCCTTCTGCAACTGGAGACTTTGAGACCCTCTGATGTTCGGAGCGAAAGTCGTAAAAATTTCTTCATAAGTTTGTTCCAACAGAGAAATGTGTAGCTAAGAAATGACCTGTTTTCACGTTAATTTACAAAAAAGTGTTTTGACAGAAATTTGAGCATCCCTTTGAATATCGCTGCTGCACCATTACTTTGAGTCACTTTATACCACATGATTTAGTGTATCTGATGTGCAAGAAAGCAATTAAACTCATATCTTTAGCATTGAGAATTTGATCTGCTCTTATCATAGCTGCCACTTGGATACTTCTGGGTCATTCAGTCAGTTGTGAACCTTTCTCATTGAACAGTTCAGCAGGATCATACTAAGGATATTGCCATCTTTTGAGACATTCCACAAGCATGGCCAAGAAGTGTAAAAGTTCAAGTAGTTGCACTGTGACACAATCTCTGGATTCATCTGCAGGACAACTGGATCAATCTAACAGAAAATTCAATGATTATTAATTTCACTTCAGCTACCCCCCCTTACTTCTTGTTGTGCTGATAACTGTATAGTATTATACAGTAAAACTAAGCTGCTAATGCAAGAAGAATTTCGGATTGTCTGTCTTTGTGTTCATAGGACCTCATTTAAAATGATGCTTTGGCTCTGCTGCAATCTTTTCTTTGTTTGATCCCACAGTGTGCTGGACCAAATATTTCAACTGAGACAGTTCTAGTGGAACAGGGGACTGGGAGCTTTTGAGCAACTTGAGGGAAGAAAAACCTGGAGAAATTTGTGATAAGGAACCATTTGCACAGTCAAGCTGTTACCAAAGAATGATGAGAGAGTAGAAATTAATTTTCTGGTTTTAATGACTCTGCCATTTCTGTTTGTTAATTTTTGCTCTGATTATTACTATTAACGTAATCGTAATAGAACCTTTTTACAGGAACTGGGACTTAAATGTTACCAGTACCCTTATGTCCTTCTAAATGTTCTGTGGGGTGAAGGCATTATGGGCTTTGTCTACATTTATGTAGCCTATTATGTTTGAATGTGGGGTAACAAATCATTTTATATCCAGCTGATTCAAAACCTGCTCACTGCCTTATATCAACTTGTCTGATGTGAGGAATGCAGAAAGTTAAACAGTTATGCAGTTAAAGCAATACTATGTAACATTTCTACCTTAAAATAACAGCTTGAAAAAAATTGTGCGGCTAGAATGAGTTTTAATATTACGATTGGCCTGTCTCCTATGCCCTTCGGTGGTCTGAGTTGGAAAAACTGCGCTATGTAACTTTGCTGGACCGGCCCGGGAGCGGCCCGGTAGCTGAGCGGAAGTACTTCGACTTGCTTTCTGGCACACCTACCGCAAAAACAAATAGACCCCTCTCATGCTCCCTGGTACATTTGATGACTCTTACCTTCTCAGTCAACATAGCTTGCACCTTCTAACTCCTCGCCGGATCGTCAACAAACGTGAAACGTGAAAGCGAAAGGATGTTGTATTTACGACAGTGTAACCGTACATTACCTCCAAGCCTGTAGGGGGAGCTCCATAGTGGGCTTTTTGAGAAGTTACATTGTATCGCTTTAAATATCCATGAATTTATACACTTGGATTAATCTGTCTACCAAGTCATATTCGAGCTTTGTGTTTAGATTTACACTGTTCAAGAAAACAGTTTACAAAAAAATGCATCATATGTTTTGTTGATGCATTTTTTATTTTGTTCTTCACATTCATTATTCTGTTTTGCAAAGATTTGATTAAATATGTATCATGTTGATGAGATAGAATATAGAATAATACCTTGATGCCAACTTTGGTGCTTCAAAAAGGAAATAGCTGCAAAAGTGAAGAACATTTTGTCACTGGTTGCTCAGCCTTATCATCCAGTTAGTTTTACTGTATGAAAAAAAATCAAGTGTTGAATTTTGACACCGCAAAGAAATCTAGGACGAGATCTCTTTTCCTTTCACAAAGAATGGTTACGCATGCTATGATAAAGGAAACCCTCGAGCTTTTTTGCTAAGCATGTTAAGGTCGACAAGGTCTTATAATGGCTGCCATACAGATTTTTTCAAGATTCAAAATTAGTATCTGAGTACTCATTCGTAACAATTACTCATTGCAACAATCGTTATCTACGTTTGACACATAAATTCCCATAGCACAGCTTCTACCATCAGTAGCAACTGAATACATGAAAAAATTGTTCACAGCCCCAACACTGAGCTGTATGATGTCTTCATTGGAAAACTAACACAATATTCCTTTTATTCTTGTTAAGGCTCCAGACTGCAGCCATTTAGTCATACTTTGCATCAGCTTTTGCATCAGTGCAGCAGTATTTTCCAACAAATCATTCCAGATTGACTTGGAAATATTTCTTATTTTCAACATCATCCTATTTCATGAAACACAGAAAATGGACCAAATCTGTGTGTGTGTATGTGTGTGTGTGTGTTTGTGTCTTGTGTCAGTGACAGGGCTTGGAGAGTTAAATTGACCCTGTTTCATATTCATCATAGCCACAAAGGGTGGGGACATGTAAAGATCTTCATCTACCTGTGTCTGTTCAGTTAGCTGCTGAGTGTCACTCTAAGCTCACTCTGGTTTTGCTTGGCCCTTTGAGCAATTGTTGCATCTTTGAAAAGAAACAGGCATTAAGACCGTCCTGTGACAGAAGAGTCTCTAAGTCTGATGATGGTAAAAGATTTGGAAAAAGCAGGAATCTATATTTTAGCGCAAAGATCTTTCAACCCACACAAAATACTCAAAAACAATAAACAAAGGAACTCTGTATATTTCTGTATGTTTCATGTGAAAACACTGTATTTAATTTTTTATTTGTTATTATGGTGCTCTTGAGGCCAAGCATTTAAGTAACAATAGTTTATTGACATGAAAACAAACTCTAAACATGAAACACTGTTGATGTGCAGCTACAATGCAGAAACTCTGCAGAAACAGACACATTGATGAACAGCAGCAGGTCTTTCAGAAACAGCATTAAAAAAACAAGAATCAAACTATCTGCACAAGAGACTGAAATTGCAAAGAAATTCAATACATCAGACCACAATGTAATAGAAGAACTGCCATTTGCTACAGTTTATGGGTCTAATCTTATTATCTAAAAAGAAAAATAAATAAAGCTGATTCGGAAAAGACAGGTGGGTGCAGCTCATTGGAGGTGTCACTGATTTGTCAATCATACACCTTAAGTCAACCAGCAGCTTTACATATTAATATTCATTCCATCTCGATATCACCACAGTTAACTGTTTTGGGAATTTAAACAATTTAACCAACAGAAATGCCTAAATGCTGTTTCCTCTTAAAGCGGCACAATGCAACTTTTTCATGGTCATAAAATTGCTTGGCAATCATCAGATTGCTTGGCTGACCCGTTCTGATGAAAACGGTGACATTTCCATCTCCATCTGGTGGCCCTAGACCGAAACAGCGCTTGCAACTTTGCCTGTGGCGCCGCGTGCTTTGTTTACCTCTGGAAGTCTCGCGACACACGAGAGCCGAGAACTACTGCTTCACGGCAGGTCGTAAAGGCACAGCCCTTTTACAGACAGCCGTTCCACTTCCTATCCGCCCCATTATAAAAAATTTGGCTGCAGTTCAGTTGATTTTGTCTGGGGGCGCTGGCGAGCGAGTGCAGAATGACCATTTTCCATAGGGCTGGCGCTAATAACTCAAAAAATGTCCCCGCTAGCGGCTGAAACCTGAAAATAATACTGTGATTTCTGACAGAGGGATGTGGATTTATATCGAAAGTACAATAACCTGGGAGTTATAGCTTTCTGTTTTCTTACAGGTCTGGCATTTGCGAGTCAGTATCTGCTAGCATCTAGCTAACGGAATCTGAAGAACGCACGGCTGATTACGACCGGCTGCTTTACGGCACTCGTCCACTGTGCCAGAGTGCTAACCTGGTGCCGCTAACAACAACCAAAGCTAAACCAGAGGCTAGTCAGAGAGTATGTAAAAGGGCTGTGCTGAAATCTGTAACTATTTGAGCTAACACCTCTCTGCTAGCTCAGCGCTAGGACTGACCATACCGTAAAGTGATGCCACATGCGTGACGTCACTCGGGATGCAATACTGACAATAAATGTGTATTTTAAACAAATCTAGTGAGTCTAAAAAATCAAACCAAGTGCCGTTTGAAAGGATAATTTATCCTGCCTTTAGGAAAATTAAAATGAAAAAATATAAAAAATTCTATCAAAAGCAATGGCTGCATCTAAGGTGGATTTCATAGTACCACCATAGAGTTCGGCGTGCTCTACACTGCTTCGTTGGCGCCCCTAGAGTGCAGTACCACCCGGAAATAGCCGCCAGTTTTCCCTCTCCTCATAATAGAGACTCTCTGGTAAAGGGCTCTGAGCCGAGCCAGGTAGCCTGATAAGACACACCCCCTCTCCATTAGCTGTCGACGGCTCTCCAACTCTCTGCCAGTGTCTTGAAAAATAAACCGTAAATTGCCTCTGGTGGGTTTACGACAGTCTGGCTAGACTGTCGCCTTATTTTCTACGGAGCTCCCCCTACAGCTTTGGGGTGTGTATTGCATGGTAAACAAACCCCGTATTACTGAAAGTTGCATAGCCCTGCTTTAAAGGAAAGGATACAAATCTAGGAATGATGTTTTTTTTTATTACCTTAGTGTTTAAATGTGTTGAAACAGTTTAACTTAAAGGCATGGTTGGTAATCCTGGAGAGCAAGCAAGATTTGAAAGTGGCGCCTCTGCTAAGCTAGATTACTCTCAGGATAGACTGACCATTTCACCTAGTATTACAAAATGTGTTTCTGAACAGGATTACCAACCATGCCTTTAATGATTCCCTTTCCTCATAAAAACTGCTTCAAACAGTGACATTTTCCCTTTAAAATAAACCAGGTATTTGGTCATTTCTGTAAACTGTCTGTTTATTCGGATTCAGATATACTATGTTAATTATCAAATGGAAAACTTTTGTTACACTGCTAAACAGGAGATATTAGAAGTAACAAACGTAATAATAACAATAGAAATACACACATTGTAAACAATACATATATGTAACTGTACAGTAATTATGAAAATAGTAACAAATATCCATCCACCATGTACATTTGCATGTGTATGTGTACATAATTGCTTATCACATTTCCATGATAACTTAATGATTAATTTCCATGATTTCCATGAATAATTAGTTATTGCCCAGTTAGTTGAAAGTAAGAATTCATCAGTTTAAACAGTGCTCCTAAATTTAGAGCTGGTGTTCCTATTTTCAGTCTCGGAAATCATTTTCAAAGCACTAGTCTCAAAAGTGAAAGAAATTCAGCCTGGAGCCCTGTTTATCAGAAAATGTAATGCCAAAAATTCTTGTTGTTTTTTCAACACTGGAATGGTAAGTCCTGTTGAGTGTTTTCTCTGGCATTTAATTAAGTTTCTAAATATCTTCATGCTGGATGAAGTTTTCTAAAAGATTTGTTCTCAGTGTCCAAAAACTGTGTTTCCATGTGGATGATAGGCCAAACGCTAAGAAGCTGTGAACCAAATCTTAAATCTTCTCTAGATTCAACACGTTTCAAATGTTTGGCGACATGGAAATGAAAGCACAGTCATAGGAGAAAATAAGGAGAGACTGGAAAGCCATCACTTGCCTTTTTGTGTCTGTTAAGATCACATCTTTTAAAGAAGCATCTCCAACATCATTGAGACCTCAAGGAGGAAAAGCTAGAGAAATGGGCTGTAGATTTTGTACCGTCCTGAGACGTAGCCTTGATTACTATGTGTTCAGATAGTGAGTAAGAAGAGTCTGTAAGAAAGATAATCTGTTGATCTGTAGCTCCTGATACAGTGACTATCAGAGGGGGGTATTAAAAAGCATTCATCTTGACCTAACACGCATGAAGTGTCCTTAAATTCTTATTTTCCCCTACATTTGGATCCTCTTGTCATCAAGCTATGCAAAAGTCAGATATGGACCCATTCATTAGAATCAAGTGTGTTGGAATAGAAAAGAAAAAAATGCATCGATAGGTATCTTCAGGACCAGGATTGGGAAAAGCTCTGTCAGGGTACATGATGCATGTAGTTCTCTTGTGTTTTACACAGCAAAAATACAACAAAAAGTATTTTAAAATGACCACAGAGGAATGTTCTGGTTGAAAACCTTATCTTTACCCATTATCAAGTCATTGGGTTTAAAGAATGTACGTGGAGCCACAGAAAGATTGTGTATCACTATAAAAATGCCTTTGATAGTGGCTCACATAACCATCTTGTTACACTGAGAGGTCCTTCGGTGAGTCTGTTCTCGTTTTACCAGGTACAAAAACTGCATCTTTTGAACTAATATATTGTAATGTAATATTTGTTTTTATTAAGATATTTTGTTTATTTCTAAAGAAAATTTTTCAATAGAACTACTATTAATATGATTTTGTATGTTTTTGTATTAAAGACATACAGAAATATTATATCTGTTAATTTGTGTTTGCAGCTGTTAAGAACTTCCATCTATTCTCTGCAGTCATGATTAAACTGGTAACGTATATCTTATGTTGCTATAGATATAATATCCGAACATGAATGTAATATTGTCATTAAACTACAGATCATACATACAAAAAAACCCAAATTTTTCTGTGATGATTTTTTTATATTTCTGTATTCCATCATAGCTGAGTCTTATCATTGTTGCAGTATCGTTTATTGGTAAGTTAATCTCATTAACTACAGTAACAATTTTCAATTTCAACAACTTTCATTTAAATTAGTGGTGAAGCATATAATTACTTAACAAATCATTCTGATTATGTTTGCCAGATTCTGTGGTACAAGGTTACAGTGGTAAGCCTAACTTGATTTTATTAAGTATCACATCTAGATGCTGTTTCAGACTCTGTTGTTGAGCAGCCCTGACTCTACTGACTGTTTTCACATTAAAATTCAAACCACTGAATTTTGTTTTCTTCTGTTTACCCAGACCCAGAATCACCTTGTGACGATCTGTCTACGATTGGTGGGCAAATGAAACCTTTTGTTACATTTACATTGAGTCTGTCTTAATCTCTTATTACTCTTAACTTTTGTTTTTATTTATTTTTCAAATTTGGATCAAACTATCTTAAAGTTTATTTTAAATGGGGTTTTTTTTGGTCAAATTACACATCATTTTTATAAAATTAATTCCACTAATTCCTGTTGCCAAATGATTTCCTCTGTAATACTTCACTGCAGTGGGCTGGACAGAGTGGTTGGACCGAGATGACCCTTCTGGAACTGGAGACTTTGAGACCGTCGATTTAACGATCTGCCCAATTCCTGTTGACATACAGGCCAGAACTGTTTCAGGGAAGAGTGTGGAGGAAACAGGGGACATCATTTTTAAGTAAAAGACTACATATCATATCTAATTATTGTTTTTTTGCAGTGATATTGTGTTATGTGAAACCAAGTATATTTGTAAGGATTTAAAAGGCTAATAATTTAAAAGAAAATGGAATGAAAAATTTAAAAGTTCTTTTCTACCAGACAAATCTGCAGCTAAAAAAATAGCTTCATACATTCTAACTGTTTTTCATGCAGGCTATGTAAACATGGAATATCAGGTGAAAATGTCACATCATCAATAGTTGCTGACACTCAATCCCTTGTGTTCATGTTTATTTACATTAATCTCAATAGGGACTGCACTGTGGATGTGGTAATTAGCACTAGTTCCTAGTTCAAATTATAGCTGAGGCCTTTCTGTCTGGACACTGCACTCTCACCTCGAAGAGTATCAGCCTCATTCCACCGTCCAAAAGCACACGTTAAGTAAACTGTATTCTCAACTGACCCCATAGACGAGTGGAGCATGGATTGCTTGTGTCTGTGTTATGGCCCTGTGATGGACTGGTAACCCTTCCAGGGTGTACCTTGCCTCAGGTTGGTAGCTACCATCGGGCAACTCTGAATTGGAGGAGACTGGTATAGAAAATGGACGGATGGATGGATGGATGGATGGATGGATGGATGGATGGATGGATGGATGGATGGATGGATGGATGGATGATAGAGTGTATCTGGTGCTAAATAAAGGATTTAAGCTCCTATCCTTAACATTTAGAATTAGAATGGCTCCGATCACAGCTGCTACTTTGGGGGTCATTTTAGTCAATTATGAACACTTCCTACGTGAAAATAACAAGTTAGTAGAACCACTACTAAGACCACTGCAATCCTATGAGATATTCCACAGCATGGCTTAAAAATTCAACAGTTTAAGTAGTTGTAATTCTATTTTTCATTTTTTTTCAGAAGTGACACATCTACAGGATTCATATGCAGGAATGCAGACCAATATGGCGGGAGGATATGCTATGATTACGAAGTTCGCTTCAGCTGCCCCCCTACTTCTTGCTGTGCTGCTAATTGTACGGTGTTATACACGTAAAATTAAGCTGCCAATGCAAGATGAATTTCCCATGGCCTGTCTTTGTGTTCATAAGATCTCATTTAAAATGATGCTTTGGCGCTGCTGTCTTCCTTTCTTTCTTTGATCCCACAGTGGTCTGGACCAGATTCTTTGACAGAGACGATCCCACTGGAAATGGGGACTATGAGCTTTTGAAAAAACTAAGGACAAAATACCCCGGAGAAATCTGTGAACAACCTCTGTACATTCAGGCCGTAACCACAGACACCCATACCCCAGCCATCAACACAGGCCAGACATTCCATGTGTGAGTTGCTTAAGAAAAAAACCCTAAAAGCTGTGTCCCTTTTTGGAAGTGATCGATACTTTAAGCAATAAATTTCATAGAAAATAACCTTTTTAAAGATATTTTGAAATTGTTACATAAAGAAATGCTCAGTTCATACAGAGTGATTTAAACATTGTGGGTATCTACCGTTGTACTCATTGGAAATAGCATGCAGACAATTGAGCTCAATCTCATAAGTTTATGTGAGCAATGACACTCAATGCTGCACAACCATGCCATTTTCATCCAGTCTGCCCGGAAACCCCTCTTTTTCAAAATAAAAGCTGTTATTACATGGAATAATTCAACTGTCAGTACGACATCCACAATAGCAAAGATGTTAAATATTAAACCATTACAGATCATCTCAATGATAATTAACACATAGTGTCCAAAATGTAAACATTTTATAAGCTATTTAATTTCTAGATAGTCTGTTAATTCCAGCTCTTACACTAACTCACTATCCAATGTCATTTTTCAGCTACAATCCAACGGAGGGATTTGTTTGCCGCAATAAGGACCAGGGCAGGGATTGTGGTGGAGGGAGCCACTCCCTGGGTTGCAAGGACTACAAAGTTCGTTTTGCGTGCCCATCCCACTGTACCTGGAAATAATTTTTCTCTACCATTTCTATTTTCATTCATTTTACCCTAATCATAAATTTCATTGTAATGGGCTGCCATTTTTTTTTTTCTTTCATACATTGTCACTTGTATGTTTCTAATACCTCTGCAACTAAATGCACTGTGGGATATAGTCATCTTGGGCTTTGTCTGTCTAGTGATTACAGAATCATTTATTTGATTGTGGGCACAAAATTCAAAAGCAATAAAACTACTCATGACAACCTAACTCCGTTTTCCTTTAAATTTCTTCCCATCTCTTTCACAACCAACTCATTGCCCAGTTGTCATCTGGTGTATGTATGTTATATCTAAAGGTTTAAAATACTGTTTAAACCTCCTGCCTTCCCCTCTCTGTTTCACAACACACTAATAATCCTATAGTCATAAACACCCTTAAAATATGGGTTCAACTTAGACGTCACTTTGGGTTCAAGCACCTTCTTCATCTAAGTCCCATCCACAATAATCACCTCTTCCCTCCAGCCAGGTTAGACTCTGAATTTAGTCTTTGGAAGAGACGAGGCATTTATAATTTTAAGGATATGTACATAGACTCTACTTTTGCAAGCTTTGATGATCTGATGCGTAAATTTGACCTTCCTCGGTCTAGCCTGTTTCGATATTTCCAAGTCCGCCACTTCATTCAACGTCACGATCCCGATTTTCCATGCATAACACCATCTTCTGGTCTAGATGATCTGTTGGAATCTCCCTTTAGCCCTAAAGGATTCATCTCAAGAATTAATGATTGTATAGCTTCCTTTAAAAAAATAACACTGGCAAAAATTAAAGCAGACTGGGTGGATGAGCTGGGGGAGGACTTCGGAGAGGAGGTGTGGGAGAGCGCCCTTTTAAGAGTGAACGATAGTTCTTCCTGTGCTAAACTAAACATCATACAGTTCAAGGTTCTACATCGTATCCACTACTCCAAGGCAAGACTGGCCAAAATATTTCCAAACACTGATGCAGGTTGTGACTGGTGTCGGAACACTCCTGCTGATTTAACGCACATGTTTTGGTCCTGTCCAGCCTTGGCAAACTATTGGTCTACTATTTTTAAAACGTTGTCAGAAGCACTGAATATTGACATTCAACCCAACGCAGCTACGGTCATATTTGGTATCACGGATAGAAGGTATGCATCATTAAAGAAATGTTATAAAAATATAATTGCTTTCACAACGTTGCTTGCACGTAGAAGAATATTATTGCACTGGAAGGCGAAAAATCCACCCAAAGTGTCCTTATGGTTTAGTGACCTAGCACAATTTATACAATTGGAAAAAATAAAATATGCTCTCAGAGGGTCCAGGGGCAAATTCTTTTCTGTTTGGGATCCGGTATTAAAGTATCTTGGTAAACTTAAAACTCTGCCCACTTGTTAAACACTTAGCGGCCACCAGGCATTTGTGTTGTGATTGTGATTAATTTCATATGGATCAGATCGTGTTTGGTGCACAGCTCTTATTGTAATATTGTATACATATGGATGTATGCATACTTTTTTTTTTTTTTTTTTTTTTCTTCTCTCTCGACTGTGATTAGTTTTAATTATTATTATCTCCTTTTCTTATTCTTTTAAAATTAAATTGGAGTGGTGTCCAACATGTTCCGGGGGGGGGGGGGGGGGGGTGTTAGTCAATGTAAGTATATATATATGTATAAAAATGAGCATTGTATGTGTACTTATATATTATGTCCTTGAAGCTCAATAAAAAATATATTTCAAAAAATACTGTTTAAGAAAACATTCTACAAAAAGCACATAAGAGTGTCGCTTGCTGATTATCATTATGTTGATATATATGGTCCATATTAAAACATATCATATCAGTAACATATGATGTAGAAAATTATTGAAAAGTCTGGAATGTAACCATTAAACAAAGAAGCCAAAAAAAGTTCAACCAGGTTGAGCTTTTTTCTGTGGTTTTCAAACCTCATCATCACCATGTGTTGCTTTGAATGTTTTGGCTGCAAGGAATTGTTGGATGGCAATGTCTTATTTGCTTTCATAAAGAATGATCATTTTGAAAAAGATATTAACAGAGATCAGGTATTTTCTTGTCAAAACATAACCATGAAACTTTGTTGCATAAGTTAACCAAAGAAAAGTAAAGATTTTAGAGACACCACTTATCACAGAATGAAATAGCTGAGTAAGTGTAGAGAACAAGAATAACTTCATGTTGGTAAACTACAACCCCAGTTCGACAAAAATTTGGAGAGTAAATTGAAAACAGTTGGTGCATCATGAAAGGGAAAATATCACAAAGACCCTGAATTGTTGAGCAGCCACAATCCTGTGTCAGACAAGAATGAGACAACATTCCTCTCACACCAACTGGTCTTCTCAGGTCCGAGATATTTATGGACAGTTGTTAAATTAAGAAAGGATGTTACACAATGGTAAACATGTACCTGCCCCAACTTTTTAAGGATGTGGTGCTTCCATCAAATTTGAGATGTAATTATTTCAGAAAATTGAAAAAAAAATCTTATTTTTGACATTTGATAAGTCTTCGATGTTCTATTTTGAATAAAATATTTGAACTCCTTTGGAACTGGGGAGATTGTAAATCTGTTACACAACTTTCAAAGAGACAACATAATTTAATTATTTTAGCTGAGCAAAAATATGGAACAGACTACAAATAGAGTCAAGTAAATAACTGTATATTAAGTTGCAAATCCTTTGCTTGCTATAATTGCATCAAACCCGTGACCCACTGGCATCATCAACTTGTGTATTTTCTTCATTTTGAGATTATTTTCCAAGCTTTCACAGCAGCCTCCTTGACTTATTACATGCTTAGTTAAAGTTATTTCTAATGATTGACTTGGTCAATCTAAAACCTTCCTTCTCTCCCATTAACTCATTGACAGCAGTCTCTTTTGGGTTGTTGTCCTGCTGCCGAATGAATGATCCCTGATTAGTTTGGTTGCATCTCTCTTTCAATTGGCAGACAAAAATGTCTTTTCTTTTCTTTGATGATGCCACTTGTAGTTGTTTTATGCCAACAGTTAACAGTTACACACCAGAGGCATAGCTTTTCATGGCATCTCAGAACGCTTCGATTATAATTTCAGCGTCCATGTTAACAGATTAGAACATCAACATTGGCTTTGTTTACTGTGTCATGGCTGAGATGGGTGGCTACCTAGAGTTTCATCATGGTGCCTATTTTTCATGTTGGAGGTAAGCGTCAAGAAAGTAGTTCTTAGAAAAATATGCAGTAAAAATGTTTTTTGTAAGCAAAAGGATTTTAGGTAAATTAAACTAAAACTAATCACTACCCAGCCAGCATGTCAATGTGGGGCGCATAATGTTTAAATTTGGTCTGCAGATAAGGGTCCCAAGTGGGTTTTTCCGCAGTTTCCACGGTGGCTTCACCCGTGTTTGCTCATATGGGTTTCAATTTGGTTCTGACTGGGTTTCAGATGGGACCAAACTTTGTGAGTTCCACAGGACCAATGTAGGCCCCATATCTTTGCCCACATGGGCACGAAGAGGGATCAGACTGGATCTTAAATGAGGCCCAACTGGGCAATTTATCTGAGACCCATTTAGGCCCCATCTGTGTGACTTTAAGAGGGATCTGACCGGGCTTTAAGTGGGACCCAAGTAGGAGACTTTCATGAGAAGCATAAGCCCCATATGGTCCTGAAGTGAGCTCAGGCTGGGTTTTAGGTGAGGCCTAAGTAGGTCAGTTCTATCAAACACATGTTGGCTTCACCTGTAGGTTCCCATGTGGGCATGAGGGATTTTACCATTTCAAACTCAATTAAAGTGAATTTGTACTGGGGCAAATGATCCAAAGTGGCCCCACCTTTGCTCACATGACCTTTGATTATTAATTGAGGCTAATAATCCATATTTCAGCTTGAACAGTCATATTTAAAGGTGAACTATGCAAGTCTGGTGACTTTTTTGCCGTTTTGCCAACCCTCGTCTCTCCCCCACCAGGTCATGTGCATTTATTTTCAACAAAGCCGACAAGAACGCAATCCACGGAGTGCTGAATAATGTTATATATCATAAAGGATGTTATGATGTGTATATTTGTGTAGTTTTATCTGTCATAAACAAGAGGATTATGGGTTACAAGGCGCGTTTGTGTTGTGGTGCAGCCGAGATGAGAACTGGAATACCGGGTAAGAGGCACTGATCCTGCAGGGTTCGTTTTCGGTCAAGAGATGCTAGGAAGAAGGCAGAGAGCCTCCTTTTTCCCCCGTAGCAAATCATTTCACCATCACAATTACT
Source organism: Odontesthes bonariensis (assembly GCF_027942865.1). Classification (NCBI taxonomy): domain Eukaryota; kingdom Metazoa; phylum Chordata; class Actinopteri; order Atheriniformes; family Atherinopsidae; genus Odontesthes; species Odontesthes bonariensis. The sequence goes on from NC_134529.1 coordinate 11,386,206, forward strand.
CCCAATCTGTTAAATAAATTAATTCATTATTTAAATATAATAAAAGTAAAAGTAAATACAAAAAAATAGTGGTACAAAAAAGACAATATAAAGTTGTTTTCAATGAATGTTTAATAAAAAATGTTCTTGTTTTAAACATAAAACATTTGAGCTGCAGTCTTTTTTTCTTTATTTAAAAAAAAAAAAAGAGAAAAAAATGAGTCGGAAAAACTTGAAGTGATAACTAAAGCTTTGACCTCTGAAACTGAATGAGTCCAAAATTGAACAAGCTCAAGTCCAACATAAGATAGCCTGGGTGCAAAGTTTTACCTACTGGAACTCTTCCTCTCGGAGTACCCAACCCTCCAACTTTTTTTGAAGCTCTCTCTGAGCTCTTACCGTTCTGTTTCCACTTGTCACGGGCTTCGATGAACCACTTGGAGAGGGCCCTTTCTGCATCCTTCTGTGCGATTTCTTGGGTCAATGCGTTCCTCTTTAGCGTCCTAAAAATAAATCACAAGAGCCAGAGTTGTAGCAAAGAATAACAAAGTTCATGTGCCATCATGCAAAGAATATGGAAAACGACATAAACTGCAAACAGTGGCCTCTGCTTAGATTTATTGTGCCCCTTTTTACGCCAGCTGTAAACTGGAGAGTGCATCTACTTATGTAGATCAGATATTTCGCCAAATTTCAACATTTTAAGGCTACAAAGATAAAGGAAGTTACATGAGGTAACCATCCATCCATTTTCTATACCCGCTGAATCCGTCGGTTGGGTCGTGGGGGGCCTGGAGCCTGTCCCAGCGGTCATCAGGCGAGACAGACCACCAGTCCATCACAGGGCCACACAGACAAACAACCACGCACACGCTCACACTCACTCCTAAGGACAATTTTAGAGACACCAATTAACCTAACATGCATGTTTTTGGACAGTGGGAGGAAGCCAGGTAACATGAGGTAACATTAACTGAAATTTACCGTATATAACGTTGAAAAGACGCAGCTCTCGGAACTTGTTCTTGCCATGGCATTCAAAAAGGTTGAACTGGAGTGCCAATTCATTGGACATGAGGAATGCCATCATTCTCCTGGTGGCATCATCCATTGAAGTCCTTCCTATTTCTCCCACCATAGCAATCTGAGTGTATGGAGTGAAAGGCACAGGGAAGAAAGAAGAGTAATCAGTTAACGGCTCAGATTATATTTCAGTGCCAAATACAAATAAAATTAAACGTGTATCAGTTTGAACTTACAACTCTTCTAGTGATATCCACAAAATATCAGATGCTCAGAGACCTAAAAACATACAATACAAATCATTATTGCATGCAATGGAAGAAACATCCTAAAAAAATAAAATACACCAGAGAAGTGTGCGGTTTATCGACCAAAATAATAAATTTCCTTTTACATACATGCAAATATCCAAGAGATAACAATGTACTGTGCTGAATATAAGTTTGATGGTCATAGCAAAATCTGAATCAGTTCTATTTAAATACATTGGTTAATGGTTGATAAATGCATTGAATTCAGAGTTGAACTGAAAGTTAAAATCCAAACACAACTCAATAAGTCTTGGTCTCTAAATTCTGCTGAATGTACACCATTACACTGTAATGGCAAAACTGTCGCACGCTTCAAACCATTTAGCCTAATTTTGTATACTGTACATCCATAAGTTGAATCAAGGTTCAAATTAGACAAACAGTTAAATTCATAAAATGAATGATCTTAAAAGGAATGTGAATAACAGAAGCTTTATTAAAAAAAGTATTCACTGAACTAATTTACTGAGCACTATACACAACCGCCATCTCTCTCTCTCTCATACACACCTCATCCACTTACTTGTGTTCTGTTAATTCTGACAATCAAATACTCTCCATTTTAAGACACATGATAAAAGTATAGCAATAATCCTTGATATATTGACATCAATAAGAACAGATCATTTGACGTGCACAATTGCACAACATGAAAGCACATACCTAATACGGCCCGGCTCATAATCAGCCTAACATATCCCTTGACAATGGGGCGTTCTAAGAATGACACGCAAACAGCCAATCATCTAACAGACAGTCCCACGTGTACCCACTGCGTAGCTCATTGAAACAGGTATCCATGGACGCTACGACAGGCATTCAGCCAATCATTTAACAGCTGTGTAGTTTGGTTGCAGCACCATCACCATGTGTGTTTATTGACAACAGAACGCTGCATCCCACCGCTACTAAATGTATATAGCTGAAGCCTTGTACAGTATATTTATGATATTCACTTTCACAGGCCATTAAATGTATAAACACGGGCTAAAGTAGTCGGTCACCATTTTCAAGAAATGTTTGTGCATTTCACTATAGTCTCAGCTCGCTGCTTAGAGTGATAAAATGACAAGCAACCAAGCCACAATGTCACTTATTTACTGGCAAGGTTTTCTGATTTAACATGTTTTGGGGTTGCATCACCCATTCGGACATCCCGCCATTCCGACAATTGGGTGCCCATGTCGGATTGGTGGGAATGTTGAAATGGCGGCATGTAACCCATGTTTTGTACCCCATGGTCTGAAAAAGTCTATGTAACTAAAACAAAATGGGTCCAACAGAGTGTTTCCGAGTCCCATACCATGCCCACTTAGCCCATTTATATTCCCCATAGGACCAATGTAGTCAGCCTACATGGGTTCCCCATGTGGCACCCATGTAACTAAAACCAAATGGTTCCCACATAGTCTTTCCCAATCCCTTACATCCCTTATGGGGTTCATACAGCCAGCCCACATGGGCTTCACATGTGGGGCCCATGTAATTGAAACCACATTGGACCTCCAAAATTTGCCCAGTTCAAGCCCATGCCCACTCAGTACCCACCTAGCCCGTATTTAACCATTGTGGGGCCCACATGAACATGCTCGCTGGGTAGCTGAATGACAAGAAGAATAAAAAAAATATGGAAAAGGCTGTTGGTGATCAGAAGCATGTATACAAGATGTAGAGGCAGTCAGACAGCAAAACATCACTCATGTTTTTAGTTAAAGTGATAGAAGATAAAAGCTGCCGGATAAATTGTGAACTAAAGTGTAAAATAAATACTGTGTGCTCATATTAAGCCAAATACAAAAAAGGTCATTTCAAAGTAACAATAGACTGTGAAAATATATACATATATATGCATGTGTGGTGGGACAGCTTCTTATCTGAGAAACAGAAGGGACTGTTCCAGGACAGTGTCCTCACGTGAAGTAAACATTACAATTATCATGAGTTGATAACAATTATGCTGTCCTTGTATTGCAACAGTCATCATGAGTATAATACTGATTGTTAAATAAGCTCAAACATGTGGAAAAGTGATTTGTTCAGCTGCTTCTACCCACTGCCGCTAAGTTTTACGCAACCACTGTGGCCTTTACCGGACGACTGTAAATTAAGCTTTATGGTGGTAGGATAGGTAGTTGTAAGAAAACTGTGACACTGTAAAGACTGTATCATACTTCACTTTATGCACAATTGATACTCACTAAAATCACAACTAAGCATTCACTTTAACTGTTCCCATCTGGTATATATAATGTGGTTCACTACATTATATAAAGTCTGAACCTAGTTTTCTTTTGTATACCCAATATAGGATCACCTTGCGGCAATCTGTCTGTGATTGATAGACAAATGACACCTTTTGTGACATTTGCATTGGATCTAACTTTCTTTTGTTTTTTGCACAAATGTACATTTCATCCATTTCATAGCTGTTTGTTTGTTTTTAAGTCAAATTACACATCATGAATTTTACAGAGATCCTTCCACTACTCTGTTGCAAAAATGATTTCCTCTGTAATACTTGATTCCAGTGGGCTGGACGAAATGGTTGGACAGAGATAACCCTTCTGGAACTGGAGACTTTGAGACCCTCTGATGTTCGGAGCGAAAATCGTAGAAAGAATTCTTCAAAAGTTTGTTCCAACAGAGAAATGAGCAGCTAAGAAATGACTTTAGACATTCTGTGTTTCATGCAGACAATGTAAACATGGAATATTTGTAGAAGATAGTAGATAAAAATGATGAAGAGAAAAAGTAAAGCCATAAAAATAAAAGTCACATTATCAATAGCTGCTACCTGTTTTCACGTTAATTTACAAAAAAGTGGTTTGACGGAAATTTCAGCATCCCTTTGAATATCGCTGCTGCACCATTAGTTTGAGTCACATTATACCACATGATTTAGTGTATCTGGTGTGCAAGAAAGCATTTAAACTCGTATCCTTAGCATTTAGAATTTGATCTGCTCTTATCATAGCTGCCACTTGGATACTTCTGGGTCATTCAGTCAGATATGAACCTTTCTCATTGAACAGTTCAGCAGGATCATACTAAGGATATTGCCATCTTTTGAGACATTCCACAAGCATGGCCAAGATGTGTAAAAGTTCAAGTAGTTGCACTGTGACACAATCTCTGGATTCATCTGCAGGACAACTGGACCAATCTAACAGAAAATGCAATGATTATTAATTTCGCTTCAGCTACCCCCCCTTACTTCTTGATGTGCTGATAACTGTATGGTATTATACAGTAAACCTAAGCTGCTAATGCAAGAAGAATTTTGCATTTTCTGTCGTTGTGTTCACAGGACCTCATTCAAAATGGTGCTTTGGCTCTGCTGCAATCTTTTCTTTGTTTGATCCCACAGTGTGCTGGACCAAATATTTCAACTGAGACAGTTCTAGTGGAACAGGGGACTGGGAGCTTTTGAGCAACTTGAGGGAAAAAAAACCTGCTACAGTTTATGGGTCTCATCTAATTATCTAAAAAGACAAATAAATAAAGCTGATTCGGAAAAGACAGGTGTGTGCAGCTCATTGGAGGTGTCACTGATTTGTCAATCATACACCTTAAGTCAACCAGCCGCTTTACATATTAATATTCATTCTATCTCGATATCATCACAGATAACTGTTTTAGGAATTTAAACAATTTAACCAACAGAAATGCCTAAATGCTGTTTCCTCTTAAAGGAAAGGATACAAATCTTGGAATGATTTTTTTATTACCTCAGTGTTTAAACGTGTTTAAACAGTTTAACTCAATGACTCCCTTTTCTCATAAAAAATGCTTCAAACAGTGACATTTTCCCTTTAAAATAAACCAGGTATATGGTCATTTCTGTAAACTGTCTGTTTATTCGGATTCAATCTTTATTATCAAATGGAAAACTTTTGTTACACTGCTAAACTGGAGATATTAGAAGTAACAAATGTAATAATAACAATAGAAATACACACATTGTAAACAATACATATATGTAACTGTACAGTAATTATGAAAAGAGTAATAAATATCCATCCACCATGTACATTTGCATGTGTATGTGTACATAATTGCCGCATAATTGTACATCAAATAAAAGCATTGCTGCAGGGAGTGGAAGAAGCATTAAAATACATAAAAGAATATAAAGAGAAACAAATAAAATAATTTAAATTCATTTAAAAACAAGCAACAGTCTAGATAAGTTAAAAGATAGCGTGCAGATTTTAATGCATAGACACATTAGAACAGAAATGTTTTTAACCTGGATTTAAAAATGTCTACATTTGGTGAAAGTTTAATCTCCACTGGCAGTTTGTTCCACTTGTTTGCAGCATAACAGCTAAATGCTGCTTCTCCATGTTTAGTCTGGACTCTGGACTGGACCAGCTGACCTGAGTCCTTGGATCTAAGAGCTCTGCTGGGTTTATATTCTCTGAACATATCAGATGTATTTTGGGCCTAAACCGTTCTGGGATTTATAAACCATCAGCAGACTTTTAAAATCTATTCTGTTACTGACTGGAAGCCAGTGTAAAGATTTTAAAACTGGTGTGATGTGTTCAGATCTCTTAGTCCGGGTTAAAACTCTAGCAGCAGCGTTCTGGATGAGCTGCAGATGTTTAATGCTCTTTTTGGGAAGTCCAGTTAAAAGAGCATTACAGTAATCGAGTCTACTGGAGATGAATTCATGGATGAGTTTCTCCTGGTCTTTTTGGGAGAGGAAACCTTTAATTCTGTTGATGTTTCTGGGATGGTAAAAAGCTGCCTTGGTGACAGCTTTGATGTGGCTGCTGAAAGTCAGATCTGAGTCTATCAACACTCCGAGGTTACGAACTTGGTCAGTGATCGTAAGGTCCCGAGTCTCATATTATTTACCAACGCTGACCCTCTTCTCTTTGCTACCAAACAGAATGATCTCAGTTTTGTCTTCATTTAATTGTAGAAAATTCTCTCTCATCCAGGTGTTTATTTCCACCAGACACTGACACAGTACGTCTGCTGGGCTGCAGTCGTCCGGTGACAGAGACACATAAAGTTGTGTATCGTCTGCATAACTGTGATAATTGATGTTAAAATTCTGCAATATCTGACCCAAAGGGAGCATATACAAGTTAAACAGAAGAGGTCCAAGAATTGACCCCTGGGGGACTCCACAAGTCATGGCCACTCGCTCAGATTCATAGCTGCCAATTGTAACAAAATAACTCCTGCCTTCTAAGTAGGACCTGAACCAGTTAAGGACCGCTCCAGAAAATCCAACCCAGTTTTCCAGCCTGTGCAACAGGATTCTGTGATCTACAGTATAAAACGCAACGCTGAGATCCAACAGAACCAGGACTGAAACATTACCAGAATCAGTATTCAACCTAATGTCGTTTAACACTTTGACCAGAGCTGTTTCAGTGCTGTGATGACGTCTGAAGCCTTATTGAAAATGATCAAGACTTCCACTTTCATTCAGAAAGTCGTTGAGCTGGTAAAATACAACTTTCTTAATAATCTTAGATATAAAAGAGAGATTAGAGACAGGTCTGTAGTTGTTCATCATAGAGGCGTCTAGAGTTCTCTTCTTTAGGAGTGGCTTAATGGCAGCTGTCTTTAGTGACTTGGGAAAAATGCTTGATGCCAGTGAGCTGTTAACATTTGTAGGAGATCACTTTCTAATGAGGTAAAAACAGATTTTAAAAAGTCGGATGGTATTATGTCCAGAGTACAAGTGGTTGATTTCAGATGCCGAACTGTTTCCTCTAGGAATTTAAAATCAACATTATTAAATTGTGACATAACGTCAGAGTTATTTTGATGAATAATTAGTTATTGCCCAGTTAGTTGAAAGTAAGAATTCATCAGTTTAAACAGTGCTCCTAAATTTAGAGCTGGTGTTACTATTTTCAGTCTCGGAAATCCTTTTCAAAGCACTAGTCTCGGAAGTGAAAAAAATTCCGCCTGGAACCCTGTTTATCAGAAAATGTAATGCCAAAAATTCTTATTGTTTTTTCAACACTGGAATGGTAAATCCTGTTGAGTGTTTTCTCTGATATTTAATTAAGTTTCTAAATATCTTCATGCTGGATGAAGTTTTCTAAAAGATTTGTTCTCAGTGTCCAAAAACTGTGTTTCCATGTGGATGATAGGCCAAACGCTAAGAAGCTGTGAATCAAATCTTAAATCTTCTCATTCAACATGTTTCAAATGTTTGGTGTCATGGAAATGAAAGCACAGTCATAGGAGAAAATAAGGAGAGACTGGAAAGCCATCATTTGCCTTTTTGTGTCTGTTAAGATCACATCTTTTAAAGAAGCATCTCCAACATCATTGAGACCTCAAGGAGGAAAAGCTAGAGAAATGATAAGGGCTGTAGATTTTGTACCGTCCTGAGACGTAGCCTTGATTACTATGTGTTCAGATAGTGAGTAAGAAGAGTCTGTAAGAAAGATAATCTGTTGATCTGTAGCTCCTGATACAGTGACTATCAGAGGGGGGTATTAAAAAGCATTCATCTTGACCTAACACGCATGAAGTGTCCTTAAATTCTTATTTTCCCCTACATTTGGATCCTCTTGTCATCAAGCTATGCAAAAGTCAGATATGGACCCATTCATTAGAATCAAGTGTGTTGGAATAGAAAAGAAAAAATGCATCGATAGGTATCTTCAGGACCAGGATTGGGAAAAGCTGTGTCAGGGTACATGATGCATGTAGTTCTCTTGTGTTTGACTCAGCAAAAATACAACAAAAAGTATTTTAAAATGACCACAGAGGAATGTTCTGGTTGAAAACCTTATCTTTACCCATTATCAAGTCATTGGGTTAAAAGAATGTACGTGGAGCCACAGAAAGATAGTGTGTCACTATAAAAATGCCTGTGATAGTGGCTCACATAACCATCTTGTTACACTGAGAGGTCCTTCGGTGAGTCTGTTCTCGTTTTACCAGGTACAAAAACTGCATCTTTTGAACTAATATATTGTAATGTAATATTTGTTTTTCTTAAGGTTTTTTGTTTATTTCTAAAGAAATTGTTTCAATAGAACTACTATTAATATGATTTTGTATGTTTTTGTGTTAAAGACATACAGAAATATTATATCTGTTAATTTGTGTTTGCAGCTGTTAAGAACTTCCATCTATTCTCTGCAGTCATGATTAAACTGGTAACGTATATGTTATGTTGCTATAGATATAATATCCGAACATGAATGTAATATTGTCATTAAACTACAGATCATACATACAAAAAAAAACAAATTTTTCTGTGATGATTTCTTCATATTTTGTATTCTATCATAGCTGAGTCTTATCATTGTTGCAGTATCGTTTATTGGTAAGTTAATCTCATTAACTACAGTAACAATTTTCAATTTCAACAACTTTCATTTAAATTAGTGGTGAAGCATATAATTACTTAACAAATCATTCTGATTATGTTTGCCAGATTCTGTGGTACAAGGTTATACTGGTAAGCCTAACTTGATTTTATTAAGTATCACATCTAGATGCTGTTTCAGACTCTGTTTGTTGAGGAGCCCTGACTCTACTGACTGTTTTGACATTAAAATGCAAACCACTGAATTTTGTTTTCTTCTGTTTACCCAGACCCAGAATCACCTTGTGACGATCTGTCTACGATTGGTGGGCAAATGAAACCTTTTGTTACATTTACATTGAGTCTATCTTAATCTCTTATTACTCTTAACTTTTGTTTTTATTTCTTTTTCAAATTTGGATCAAACTTTCTTAAAGTTTATTTTAAATGGGGTTTTTTTTGGTCATATTACACACCATTTTTATCAAATTAATTCAACTAATTCCTGTTGCCAAATGATTTCCTCTGTAATACTTCACTGCAGTGGGCTGGACAGAGTGGTTGGACCGAGATGACCCTTCTGGAACTGGAGACTTTGAGACCGTCGATTTAACGATCTGCCCAATTCCTGTTGACATACAGGCCAGAACTGTTTCAGGGAAGAGTGTGGAGGAAACAGGGGACATCATTTTTAAGTAAAAGACTACATATCATATCTAATTATTGTTTTTTTGCAGTGACATTGTGTTATGTGAAACCAAGTATGCTTGTAAGGATTTAAAAGGCTAATATTTTAAAAGAAAATGGAATGAAAAATTTAAAAGTTCTTTTCTACCAGACAAATCTGCAGCTAAAAAAATAGCTTTATACATTCCAACTGTTTTTCATCCAGGCTATGTAAACGTGGAATATCAGGTAAAAATGTCACATCATCAATAGTTGCTGACACTCAATCCCTTGTGTTCATGTTTATTTACATTAATCTCAATAGGGACTGCACTGTGGATGTGGTAATTAGCACTAGTTCCTATTTCAAATAATAGCTGAGGCCTTTCTGTCTGGACACTGCACTCTCACCTCGAAGAGTATCAGCCTCATTCCACCGTCCAAAAGCACACGTTAAGTAAACTGTATTCTCAACTGACCCCAGAGGCGAGTGGAGCATGGATTCTTGTTTGTCTCCTGTGTCTGTGTTATGGCCCTGTGATGGACTGGTAACCCTTCCAGGGTGTACCTTGCCTCAGGTTGGTAGCTACCATCGGGCAACTCTGAATTGAAGGAGACTGGTATAGAAAATGGACGGATGGATGGATGGATGGATGGATGGATGGATGGATGGATGATAGAGTGTATCTGGTGCTAAATAAAGGATTTAAGCTCCTATCCTTAACATTTAGAATTAGAATGGCTCCGATCACAGCTGCTACTTTGGGGGTCATTTTAGTCAATTATGAACACTTCCTACGTGAAAATAACAAGTTAGTAGAACCACTACTAAGACCACTGCAATCCTATGAGATATTCCACAGCATGGCTTAAAATGTCAACAGTTTAAGTAGTTGTATTTCTATTTATTTTTTTTTTCAGAAGTGACACATCTACAGGATTCATATGCAGGAATGCAGACCAATATGGCGGGAGGATATGCTATGATTACGAAGTTCGCTTCAGCTGCCCCCCTACTTCTTGCTGTGCTGCTAATTGTACGGTGTTATACACGTAAAACTAAGCTACTAATGCAAGATGAATTTCCCATGGCCTGTCTTTGTGTTCATAAGATCTCATTTAAAATGATGCTTTGGCGCTGCTGTCTTCCTTTCTTTCTTTGATCCCACAGTGGTCTGGACCAGATTCTTTGACAGAGACGATCCCACTGGAAATGGGGACTATGAGCTTTTGAAAAAACTAAGGACAAAATACCCCGGAGAAATCTGTGAACAACCTCTGTACATTCAGGCCGTAACCACAGACACCCATACCCCAGCCATCAACACAGGCCAGACATTCCATGTGTGAGTTGCTTAAGAAAAAAACCCTAAAAGCTGTGTCCCTTTTTGGAAGTGATCGATACTTTAAGCAATAAATTTCATAGAAAATAACCTTTTTAAAGATATTTTGAAATTGTTACATAAAGAAATGCTCAGTTCATACAGAGTGATTTAAACATTGTGGGTATCTACCGTTGTACTCATTGGAAATAGCATGCAGACAATTGAGCTCAATCTCATAAGTTTATGTGAGCAATGACACTCAATGCTGCACAACCATGCCATTTTCATCCAGTCTGCCCGGAAACCCCTCTTTTTCAAAATAAAAGCTGTTATTACATGGAATAATTCAACTGTCAGTACGACATCCACAATAGCAAAGATGTTAAATATGAAATAATTACAGATCATCTCAATGATAATTAACACGTAGTGTCCAAAATGTAAACATTTTATAAGCTATTTAATTTCTAGATAGTCTGTTAATTCCAGCTCTTACACTAACTCACTGTCCAATGTCATTTTTCAGCTACAATCCAACGGAGGGATTTGTTTGCCGCAATAAGGACCAGGGCAGGGATTGTGGTGGAGGGAGCCACTCCCTGGGTTGCAAGGACTACAAAGTTCGTTTTGCGTGCCCATCCCACTGTACCTGGAAATAATTTTTCTCTACCATTTTTATTTTCATTCATTTTACCCTAATCATGAATTTCATCGTAATGGGCTGCCATTTTTTTTTTCTTTCATAAATTTTCACTTGTATGTTTCTAATACCTCTGCAACTAAATGCACTGTGGGATATAGTCATCTTGGGCTTTGTCTATCTAGTGATTACAGAATCATTTATTTGATTGTGGGCACAAAATTCAAAAGCAATAAAACTACTCATGACAACCTAACTCCGTTTTCCTTTAAATTTCTTCCCATCTCTTTCACAACCAACTCATTGCCCAGTTGTCATCTGGTGTATGTATGTTATATCTAAAGGTTTAAAATACTGTTTAAGAAAACATTCTACAAAAAGCACATAAGAGTGTCGCTTGCTGATTATCATTATGTTGATATATATGGTCCATATTAAAACATATCATATCAGTAACATATGATGTAGAAAATGATTGAAAAATGTGGAATGTAACCATTAAACAAAGAAGCCAAAAAAAGTTCAACCAGGTTGAGCTTTTTTCTGTGGTTTTCAAACCTCATCATCACCATGTGTTGCTTTGAATGTTTTGGCTGCAAGGAATTGTTGGATGGCAATGTCTTATTTGCTTTCATAAAGAATGATCATTTTGAAAAAGATATTAACAGAGATCAGGTATTTTCTTGTCAAAACATAACCATGAAACTTTGTTGCATAAGTTAACCAAAGAAAAGTAAAAATTTTAGAGACACCACTTATCACAGAATGAAACGGTCATATCTGAGTAAGTGTAGAGAACAAGAATAACTTCATGTTGGTAAACTACAACCCCAGTTCGACAAAAATTTGGAGAGTAAATTGAAAACAGTTGGTGCATCATGAAAGGCAAAATATCACAAAGACCCTGAATGGTTGAGCAGCCACAATCCTGTGTCAAACAAGAATGAGACAACATTCCTCTCAGACCAACTGGTCTTCTCAGGTCCGAGATATTTATGGACAGTTGTTAAATTAAGAAAGGATGTTACACAGTGGTAAACATGTACCTGCCCCAACTTTTTAAGGATGTGGTGCTTCCATCAAATTTAAGATGTAATTATTTCAGAAAATTGAAAAAAAAATCTTATTTTTGACATTTGATAAGTCTACGATGTTCTATTTTGAATAAAATATTTGAACTTTGGAACTGGGGAGATTGTAAATCTGTTACACAAATTTCAAAGAGACAACATAATTAATTTTTTTTAGCTGAGCAAAAATATGGAACAGACTACAAATAGAGTCAAGTAAATAACTTTATATTAAGTTGCAAATCCTTTGCTTGCTATAATTGCATCAAGCCCGTGACCCACTGGCATCATCAACTTGTGTATTTTCTTCATTTTGAGATTATTTTCCAAGTTTTCACAGCAGCCTCCTTGACTTATTACATGCTTAGTTAAAGTTATTTCTAATGATTGACTTGGTCAATCTAAAACCTTCCTTCTCTCCCATTAACTCATTGACAGCAGTGTTTGGGTTGTTGTCCTGCTGCCAAATGAATGATCCCTGATGAGTTTGGTTGCATCTCTCTTTCAATTGGCAGACAAAAATGTCTTTTCTTTTCTTTGATGATGCCACTTGTAGTTGTTTTATGCCAACAGTTAACAGTTTCACACCAGAGGCATAGCTTTTCATGGCATCTCAGAACGCTTTGATTATAATTTCAGCGTCCATGTTAACAGATTAGAACATCAACATTGGCTTTGTTTACTGTGTCATGGCTGAGATGGGTGGCTACCTAGAGTTTCATCATGGTGCCTATTTTTCATGTGGGAGGTAAGCGTCAAGAAAGTAGTTCTTAGAAAAATATGCAGTAAAAATGTTTTTTTTGTAAGCAAAAGGTTTTTAGATGAATTAAACTAAAACTAATCACTACCTAGCCAGCATGTCAATGTGGGGCGCATAATGTTTAAATTTGGTTTGCAGATAAGGGTCCCAAGTGGGTTTTCCGCAGTTTCCACGGTGGCTTCACCCGTGTTTGCTCATATGTGTTTCAATTTGGTTCTGACTGGGTTTCAGATGGGGCCAAACTTTGTGAGTTCCACAGGACAAATGTAGGCCCCATATCTTTGCCCACATGAGCACGAAGAGGGATCAGACTGGATCTTAAATGAGGCCCAACTGGGCAATTTATCTGAGACCCATTTAGGCCCCATCTGTGTGACTTTAAGAGGGATCTGACCGGGCTTTAAGTGGGACCCAAGTAGGAGACTTTCATGAGAAGCATGTAAGCCCCATATGGTCCTGAAGTGAGCTCAGGCTGGGTTTTAGGTGAGGCCAAGTAGGTCAGTTCTATCAAACACATGTTGGCTTCACCTGTAGGTTCCCATGTGGGCATGAGGGATTTTACCATTTCAAACTCAATTAAAGTGAATTTGTACTGGGCAAATTATCCAAAGTGGCCCCACCTTTGCTCACATGACCTTTGATTATTAATTGAGGCTAATAATCCATATTTCAGCTTGAACAGTCATATTTAAAGGTGAACTATGCAAGTCTGGTGACTTTTTTGCCATCTTGCCAACCCTCCTCTCTCTCCTCTCTCCCCCACCAGGTCATGTGCATTTATTTTCAACAAAGCCGACAAGAACGCAATCCACGGAGTGCTGAATAATGTTATATATCATAAAGGATGTTATGATGTGTATATTTGTGTAGTTTTATCTGTCATAAACAAGAGGATTATGGGTTACAAGGCGCGTTTGTGTTGTGGTGCAGCCGAGATGAGAACTGGAATACCGGGCACTGATCCTGCAGGGTTCGTTTTCGGTCAAGAGATGCTAGGAAGAAGGCAGAGAGCCTCCTTTTTCCCCCGTAGCAAATCATTTCACCATCACAATTACTCCCAATCTGTTAAATAAATTAATTCATTATTTAAATATAATAATGGTAAAAGTCTTAAAGTAAATACAAAAAAATAGTGGTACAAAAAAGACAATATAAAGTTGTTTTCAATGAATGTTTAATAAAATATGTTCTCGTTTTAAACATAAAACATTTGAGCTGCAGTCTTTTTTTCTTTATTTAAAAAAAAGAGAGAAAAAAATGAGGCGGAGAAACTTGAAGTGATAACTAAAGCTTTGACCTCTGAAACTGAATGAGTCCAAAATTGAACAAGCTCAAGTCCAACATAAGATAGCCTGGGTGCAAAGTTTTACCTACTGGAACTCTTCCTCTCGGAGTACCCAACCCTCCAACTTTTTTTGAAGCTCTCTCTGAGCTCTTACCGTTCTGTTTCCACTTGTCACGGGCTTCGATGAACCACTTGGAGAGGGCCTTTTCTGCATCCTTCTGTGCGATTCCTTGTGTCAATGCGTTCCTCTTTAGCGTCCTAAAAATAAATCACAAGAGCCAGAGTTGTAGCAAAGAATAACAAAGTTCATGTGCCATCATGCAAAGAATATGGAAAACGACATACAGTGGCCTCTGCTTAGATTTATTGTGCTCCCTTTTTACGCCAGCTGTAAACTGGAGAGTGCATCTACTTATGTAGATCAGATATTTCGCCAAATTTCAACATTTTAAGGCTACAAAGATAAAGGAAGTTACATGAGGTAACCATCCATCCATTTTCTATACCCGCTGAATCCGTCGGTTGGGTCGTGGGGGGCCTGGAGCCTATCCCAGCGGTCATCAGGCGAGACAGGCCACCAGTCCATCACAGGGCCACACAGACAAACAACCACGCACACGCTCACACTCACTCCTAAGGACAATTTTAGAGACACCAATTAACCTAACATGCATGTTTTTGGACAGTGGGAGGAAGCCAGAGTACATGAGGTAACATTAACTGAAATTTACCGTATATAACGTTGAAAAGACGCAGCTCTCGGAACTTGTTCTTGCCATGGCGTCCAAAAAGGTTGAACTGGAGTGCCAATTCATTGGACATGAGGAATGCTATCATTCTCCTGGTGGCATCATCCATTGAAGTCCTTCCTATTTCTCCCACCATAGCAATCTGAGTGTATGGAGTGAAAGGCACAGGGAAGAAAGAAGAGTAATCAGTTAACAGCTCATATTATATTTCAGTGCCAAATACAAATAAAATTAAACGTGTATCAGTTTGAACTTTCAACTCTTCTGGTGATATCCACAAAATATCAGATTTCAGCACCATCACCATGTGTGTTTATTGACAACAGAACGCTGCATCCCACCGCTACTAAATGTATATAGCTGAAGCCTTGTACAGTATATTTATGATATTCACTTTCACAGGCCATTAAATGTATAAACACGGGCTAAAGTAGTCGGTCACCATTTTCAAGAAATGTTTGTGCATTTCACTATAGTCTCAGCTCGCTGCTTAGAGTGATAAAATGACAAGCAACCAAGCCACAATGTCACTTATTTACTGGCAAGGTTTTCTGATTTTGGGGTTGCACCACCCATTCGGACGTCCCGCCATTCTGACAATTGGATGCCCATGTCGGATTGGTGGGAATGTTGAAATGGCGGCATGTAACCCATGTTTTGTACCCCATGGTCTGAAAAAGTATATGTAACTAAAACCAAATGGGTCCAACAGAGTGTTTCCGAGTCCCATACCATGCCCACTTAGCCCATTTATATTCCCTATATGATCAATGTAGTCAGCCTACATGGGTTCCCCATGTATTACCCATGTAACTAAAACCAAATGGGTCCCACAGAGTTTTTCTCAGTCCCATACCATGCCCACTTAGCCCATTTATATTCCCTATAGGACCAATGTATTCAGCCTACATGGGTTCCCCATGTGGCACCCATGTAACTAAAACCAAATGGTTCCCACATAGTCTTTCCCAATCCCTTACATCCCTTATGGGGCTCATACAGCCAGCCCACATGGGCTGGCTGTATGACCTCCAAAATTTGCCCAGTTATGCTGAATGATAAGAAGAATAAAAAAAACATGGAAAAGGCTTTTGGTGATCAGAAGCATGTAAGATGTAGAGGCAGTCAGACAGCAAAACTTCACTCGTGTTTTTAGTTAAAGTGATAGAAGATAAAAGCTGCCGGATAAAATGTGAAGTAAAGTGTAAAACAGATACTGTGTGCTCTATTAAGCCAAATACAAAAAAGGTAATTTCAAAGTAACAATAGACTGTGGAAATATATACATATATATGCATGTGTGGTGGGACAGCTTCTTATCTGAGAAACAGAAGGGACTGTTCCAGGACAGTGTCCTCACGTGAAGTAAACATTACAATTATCATGAGTTGATAACAATTATGCTGTCCCTGTATTGCAACAGTCATCATGAGTATAATACTGATTGTTAAATAAGCTCAAACATGTGGAAAAGTGATATGTTCAGCTACTTCCACCCACTGCCGCTAAGTTTTACGCAACCACTGTGGCCTTTCCCGGACGACTGTAAATTAGGCTTTATGGTGGTAGGATAGGTAGTTGTAAGAAAACTGTGACACTGTAAAGACTGTATCATACTTCACTTTATGCACAATTGATACTCACTAAAATCACAGCTAATTGTTCAATTTAACTCTTCCCATCTGGTATATATAATGTGGTTCACTACATTATATAAAGTCTGAACCTAGTTTTCTTTTGTATACCCAATATAGGATCACCTTGCGGCAATCTGTCTGTGATTGATAGACAAATGACACCTTTTGTGACATTTGCATTGGATCTAACTTTCTTTTGTTTTTTGCCCAAATGTACATTTCATCCATTTCATAGCTGTTTGGTTTTTTTTAAGTCAAATTACACATCATGAATTTTACAGAGATCCTTCCACTACTCTGTTGCCAAAATGATTTCCTCTGTAATACTTGATTCCAGTGGGCTGGACGAAATGGTTGGACAGAGATAACCCTTCTGGAACTGGAGACTTTGAGACCCTCTGATGTTCGGAGCGAAAATCGTAGAAAGAATTCTTCATAAGTTTGTTCCAACAGAGAAATGTGCAGCTAAGAAATGACTTTAGACATTCTGTGTTTCATGCAGACAATGTAAACATGGAATTTTTGTACAAGATAGTAGATTAAAACTAGAAAGAGCTGTTCCTGCGAAACAGCTGTGAGAATGCATGAGCTGAATTACCTTGCTAAAAAAATCTTAAGAAGCTAAAAGATTTGAACATTTTAAAATTTGAATGGTGTCTCTAGCTGAAAGTATGCTAAAGTAGTTAAGATTTGAAAGGATTTGAAGGATTTGAAAGGATTTGAAGGATTTGAAAGGATTTGAAGGATTTGAAAGGATTTAAAGGATTTGAAGGATTTGAAAGGATTTGAAAGGATTTGAAGGATTTGAAAGGATTTGAAGGATTTGAAAGGATTTGAAAGGATTTGAAGGATTTGAAGGATTTGAAGGATTTGAAAGGATTTGAAGGATTTGAAGGATTTGAAGGATTTGAAAGGATTTGAAGGATTTGAAAGGATTTGAAAGGATTTGAAAGGATTTGAAGGATTTGAAAGGATTTGAAAGGATTTGAAGATAAAATTAAGCTAAAAACAGTTGAAATGGCTGAAAGTATGCTAAAATAGTTATAAAAATTTTTTTTTTAAAAATCTGATATGTTGAGGATTGAACCCTGGCCACATGAAAGAAAGACTAGTAGCTTTACCATTAGGCCACTTTGTTCTGTAAGATGTGTACTGCATATGACCTACTTAAAGACTACACAGATAGACACAGAGCTAGCTGCTGCAGCCGCGGGACAAATCTGAGGCGCAGACTGTCTTCTAACACGTCCTGTGACAAAAGTTGACCAGCTAGAAAAATAATTTGAACACCGTTAGAAGCAGAAGGCTTAGAGGAACTTAGCAAAGTAGTTTTACATCTGTGGAGTCAACTATATTTAAATCCAAGCAGTTTGAAACACTTGAAGCTGATTCAAAAATGGCAGATTTCGTCAGAATTTGAGAAGTTGTTCAAGCTTAAAGGCTCATAGTTCAACATCTGTCCATGTGAGCTTTTTAGGAGTTACATTGGGTGAAAGAAGACAAGTTTTCCTACATTTTAAGGCATAATTTGTTTCTCTCAGTTAAACTGTATGAAAGTTATAGTAATTTGTTTGAAAAGTTGAAACTTATCAGCACTGCTGAATGTCTCACTCTAAAATCCAAGAAGGAACCTAATCTTCATGTTTTTTAAACTGTCATATTTCAAAATTGGCCGAATATTTTTAAAAGATTAAACAATTTGTAATAGCTGAATGTCTTATGAACATTTTAAAATTTGAATGGTGTCTCTAGCTGAAAGTATGCTGAACTAGTTACGATTTGAAAGGATTTGAAGGATTTGAAGGATTTGAAAGGATTTGAAGATAAGGATTTGAAGAACTTAATTTTCATATTTTTGAAACTGTCATATTTCTAAATTGGCTGAATATTTTTAAAAGATGAAACAATTTGTAATAGCTGAATGTCTTATGAACATTTTAAAATTTGAATGGTGTCTCTAGCTGAAAGTATGCTGAACTAGTTAAGATTTGAAGGATTTGAAAGGATTTGAAAGGATTTGAAAGGATTTGAAGATTTACCATTACTTTTAATGGGGAAAAAAGTTGAACAAAAAGCTTAATATCTTAAAAAGTTGAAAAGTTAGAAACACCAAAAAATATTTCCCATCGAGAGCTGAAAGAGCTGAATATTTTGATACCAAATTTGTTGAAATAGCTGAAAGTATGCTGAAGTATTTGAATGCCGAAAAACGGCGGAATGATACGGAATAATAACTAGAAAGAGCTGTTCCTGCGAAACAGCTGTGAGAATGCATGAGCTGAATTACCTTAATAAAAAAAAATCTTAAAAAGCTAAAAGATTTGAAAATTTTAAAATTTGAATGGTGTCTCTAGCTGAAAGTATGCTAAAGTAGTTAAGATTTGAAGGATGGAAATGATCTGAAGGATTTGAAAGGATTTGAAAGGATTTGAAGGATTTGAAAGGATTTGAAGGATTTGAAAGGATTTGAAAGGATTTGAAAGGATTTGGAGGACTTGAAAGGATTTGAAAGGATTTGAAGAATTTGAAGGATTTGAAAGGATTTGAAAGATTTGAAGGATTTGAAAGGATTTGAAAGGATTTGAAAAATTTGAAAGGATTTGAAGATAAACTTAAGCTAGAAACAATTGAAATGGCTGAAAGTATGCTTAAATAGTTATATATAAAAAAAAAATTAAAAATGTGGTCTGACATGATGGGGATTGAACCTGGGCCACCTGCACGAAACGCTGTTAATGTTACCATTAAGCCATTTCGTTCTGTGAAACTAGTAGTGCATATAACCTATTTACAGACTACACAGACAGACACAGAGCTAGCTGCTGCAGCCGCGGGACAAATCTGAGGCGCAGACTGTCTTCTAACACGTCTTGTGAGAAAAGTTGAACAGCTAGAAAAATAATTTTAACACCATTAGAAGCAGAAGGCTTAGAGGAACTTAGCAAAGTAGTTTTACATCTGTGGAGTCAACTATATTTAAATCGAAGCAGTTTGAAACACTTGAAGCTGATTCAAAAATGGCAGATTTCCTCAGAATTTGAGAATTTGTTCAAGCTTAAAGGCTCATAGTTCAAAATCTGTCCATGTGAGCTCTTTAGGAGTCACATTGGCTGAAAGAGGACAAGTTTTCCTACATTTTAAGGTATAATTTGTTTCTCTCAGTTAAACTGTATGAAAGTTATAGTAATTTGTTTGAAGAGTTGAAACTTATCAGCACTGCTGAATGTCTCACTCTAAAATCCAAGAAGGAACTTCATTTTCATATTTTTTAAACTGTCATATTTCAAAATTGGCTGAATATTTTTAAAAGATGAGACATTTTGTAATAGCTGAATGTCTTATGAACATTTTAAAATTTGAATGGTGTCTCTAGCTGAAAGTATGCTGAACTAGTTACGATTTGAAAGGATTTGAAAGGATTTGAAGGATTTGAAAGGATTTGAAGATAAGGATTTGAAGAACTTAATTTTTATATTTTTGAAACTGTCATATTTAAAAATTGGCCGAATATTTTTAAAAGATGAAACATTTTGTAATAGCTGAATGTCTTATGAACATTTTAAAATTTGAATGGTGTCTCTAGCTGAAAGTATGCTGAACTAGTTACGATTTGAAAGGATTTGAAAGGATTTGAAAGGATTTGAAGATTTACCATTACTTTTAATGGGGAAAAAAGTTGAACAAAAAGCTTAATATCTTAAAAAGTTGAAAAGTTAGAAACACCAAAAGTAATAGCAGAAAAGAGCTGAAAGAGCTGAACATTTTGATACCACATTTGTTGAAATAGCTGAAAGTATGCTGGAGTAGTTGAATGCCGAAAAACGGCGGAAGAATACGGAATAATACGGAATAATAATAAAGAGAAACAGGAATGTAATAGTGAGAATGCTTAATGCATTCTCACAATAAAGAGAAACAGGAACTTAATAGTGAGAATGCTTAATGCATTCTCACAATGATGAAGAGAAAAAGTAAAGCCATAAAAACAAATGTCACAATATCAATAGCTGTGTCATACTCCGGTTTTGATTCTGGCTTGTGCCCTGTTTTGGTAGTTTTCTTTGTTTGTTTCTGGGGTTCTTTTTCCCTTCTCTCTTCTGCCTGCAGAGGGTGTGCATGTGGGAGGCAGAGCTGACATGCTTGTTTGGAGCTTTACGAGGCACACCTGTTCCTGATCGGCGCAATCAACAACCCTTCTTAAGGAGTTTCTGGTCGACGCGCCGATGCTGGATTATTCACCTACCTATGGTAGAAGTTTGTTGAGCAATGCGTGTGTCCTCGAGTACCATTTGGTCTAATTGAACTGTATTCTTTTTCTCCTCAGCACGGCTGCCTCGTGAAGACTGCCTGGGCCTGCTCTGCTCCTTCCACGCCTCTGCTCCAACACCCCGCCTAAGCTCTACCCTTTTTGTAGAGTCTCTTTTGGTTAAATTCTTGGACTAAAATAAATCCTTTTTTGTTTTTTCCCACTTCGGCTCTGTGCGTCCCTTGGGTCCACATATAACCACCCGTGACAAGCTGCTACCTGTTTTCACGTTAATTTACAAAAAAGTGGTTTGACGGAAATTTCAGCATCCCTTTCAATATCGCTACTGCACCATCAGTTTGAGTCACTTTATACCACATGATTTAGTGTATCTGGTGTGCAAGAAAGCATTTAAACTCGTATCCTTAGCATTTAGAATTTGATCTGCTCTTATCATAGCTGCCACTTGGATACTTCTGGGTCATTCAGTCAGTTATGAACCATTCTCATTGAACAGTTCAGCAGGATCGTACTAAGGATATTGCCATCTTTTGAGACATTCCACAAGCATGGCCAAGATGTGTGAAAGTTCAAGTAGTTGTATTGTGACACAATCTCTGGATTCATCTGCAGGACAACTGGACCAATCTAAAAGAAAATGCAATGATTATTAATTTCGCTTCAGCTACCCCCCCTTACTTCTTGATGTGCTGATAACTGTATGGTATTATACAGTAAACCTAAGCTGCTAATGCAAGAAGAATTTCGCATTGTCTGTCGTTGTGTTCACAGGACCTCATTCAAAATGGTGCTTTGGCTCTGCTGCAATCTTTTCTTTGTTTGATCCCACAGTGTGCTGGACCAAATATTTCAACTGAGACAGTTCTAGTGGAACAGGGGACTGGGAGCTTTTGAGCAACTTGAGGGAAAAAAAACCTGCTACAGTTTATGGGTCTCATCTAATTATCTAAAAAGACAAATAAATAAAGCTGATTCGGAAACTGTTTTAGGAATTTAAACAATTTAACCAACAGAAATGCCTAAATGCTGTTTCCTCTTAAAAGAAAGGATACAAATCTTGGAATGATTTTT
The DNA here is from genome assembly GCF_027942865.1 of Odontesthes bonariensis. NCBI lineage: Eukaryota > Metazoa > Chordata > Actinopteri > Atheriniformes > Atherinopsidae > Odontesthes > Odontesthes bonariensis. The sequence goes on from NC_134529.1 coordinate 11,408,283, forward strand.
TTATTACCTCAGTGTTTAAATGTGTTTAAACAGTTTAACTCAATGACTCCCTTTTCTCATAAAAAATGCTTCAAACAGTGACATTTTCCCTCTAAAATAAACCAGGTATATGGTCATTTCTGTAAACTGTCTGTTTAGTCGGATTCAGATATACAATGTTTATTATCAAACGGAAAACTTTTGTTTCACTGCTAAACTGGCGATATTAGAAGTAACAAACGTAATAATAACAATAGAAATACACACATTGTAAACAATACAAATATGTAACTGTACAGTAATTATGAAAAAAGTCATAAATATCCATCCACCATGTACATTTGCATGTGTATGTGTACATTATTACTTATTACATTTCCATGATAACTTAATGATTGATTTCCATGATGAATAATTAGTTATTGCCCAGTTAGTTGAAAGTAAGAATTCATCAGTTTAAACAGTGCTCCTAAATTTAGAGCTGGTGTTTCTATTTTCAGTCTCGGAAATCCTTTTCAAAGCACTAGTCTCGGAAGTGAAAAAAATTCCGCCTGGAACCCTGTTTATCAGAAAATGTAATGCCAAAAATTCTTATTGTTTTTTCAACACTGGAATGGTAAATCCTGTTGAGTGTTTTCTCTGATATTTAATTAAGTTTCTAAATATCTTCATGCTGGATGAAGTTTTCTAAAAGATTTGTTATCGATGTCCAAAAACTATGTTTGCATGTGGATGATAGGTCAAACGCTAAAAAGCTGTGAACCAAATCTTAAATCTTCCCTAGATTCAACACGTTTCAAATGTTTGAATGTTTGAAAGATCACATCTTTTAAAGAAGCGTCTCCAACATCATTGAGACTTCAAGGAGAAAAAGCTAGAGAAATGATAAGGGCTGTAGATTTTGTACCGTCCTGAGACATAGCCTTGATTACTATGTGTTCAGATAGTGAGTAAGAAGAGTCTGAAAGAAAGATAATCTGTTGAACTGTAGCTCCTGATACAGTGACTATCAGAGGGTGGTATTAAAAAGCATTCATCTTTACCTAACACGCATGAAGTGTCCTTAAAGCTGCAGTCTGCAACTCTTTTTCAAGCATAATGCCTGGAACTGTCCGGGGATTCTGAAAGTAGTACATTAAATACCCCAATACAAAAAAAATGAGTTCTCTAGGTCCCCTATATGTCCCGCTAGGTCCCTCCAAAGCCAGCAGGTTTGTTTACAAAATTGCAGACCGGACCGGTAAAAGGTAACCAATCAGGTTACGAGCTGGGCTCTGCTGCCTGTCAATCACTGATTGTGCACGCGCGATACAAGGTAGGCTCGTCCCCACGCTTATTTATCTAGACTATTGAACTTCATTACGGGCTAGTCTACTTACTGTGTCTTCCATGATCGCAAATGACAGGTGAGTTGATGAATGAGTAATCGTGTACGCGCATCTGGCGTGCACGTAGACGTGCACGAGTTCTCATGTGTTTTGATGGGGCGGGACAGGAAGTTGAATAACTTTTTATTTTTCGGTTAAAAAATAAGCATTTCTTGCATTTTGCGACTACGGAGGTCACCGTTTTCAACTTCAAGCCTTCTGATAGATCATGTAAACTCTTAAGATGCCTAAAATTAGGACTTTACGTATGACAACAACAGATCCCACAGACTGCAGCTTTAAATTCTTATTTTCACCTACACTTGGATCCTCTTGTCATCAAGCTATGCAAAAGTCAGATACGGACCCATTCATTAGAATCAAGTGTGTTGGAATAGAAAAGAAAAAATGCATCGATAGGTATCTTCAGGACCAGGATTGGGAAAAGCTGTGTCAGGGTACATGATGCATGTAGTTCTCTTGTGTTTCACTCAGCAAAAATACAACAAAAAGTATTTTAAAATGACCACAGAGGAATGTTCTGGTTGAAAACCTTATCTTTACCCATTATCAAGTCATTGGGTTAAAAGAATGTACTTGGAGCCACAGAAAGATTGTGTGTCACTATAAAAATGCCCGTGATAGTGGCTCACATAACCATCTTGTTACACTGAGAGGTCCTTCGGTGAGTCTGTTCTCGTTTTACCAGGTACAAAAACTGCATCTTTTGAACTAATATATCGTAATGTAATATTTGTTTTTCTTAAGGTTTTTTGTTTATTTCTAAATAAAATTTTTCAATAGAACTACTATTAATATGATTTTGTATGTTTTTGTATTAAAGACATACATCAATTTTATATCTGTTAATTTGTGTTTGCAGCTGTTAAGAACTTCCATCTATTCTCTGCAGTCATGATTAAACTGGTAACGTATATGTTATGTTGCTATAGATATAATATCCAAACATGAATGTAATATTGTCATTAAACTACAGATCATACATACAAAAAAAAAAAATTTCTGTGATGATTTTTTCATATTTTTGTATTCTATCATAGCTGAGTCTTATCATTGTTGCAGTATCGTGTATTGGTAAGTTAATTTCATTAACTACAGTAACAATTTTCAATTTCAACAACTTTCATTTAAATTAGTGGTGAAGCATATAATTACTTAACAAATCATTATGATTATGTTTGCCAGATTCTGTGGTACAAGGTTATACTGGTAAGCCTAACTTGATTTTATTAAGTATCACATCTAGATGCTGTTTCAGACTCTGTTTGTTGAGGAGCCCTGACTCTACTGACTGTTTTCACATTAAAATTCAAACCACTGAATTTTGTTTTCTTCTGTTTACCCAGTAGTTAGGGAAAGATATGGATTGTTTTGAAAATCTGTGAACAAATTTATTACCAATAGATTTTTTTTACCATGTATTCTTACAGGTGTCTAGAAACACCTCACAATTTATCCAAGGCCAAATCCCATAGGAATTTCCTGGACAGCCTTTCAAAGTTGGGGTGCCCAGAAGGCCTATGTAGAGCTGTGTGGTCTGGGACACGCTCACTCCTGATAAATAACTTGATGAGGTCCACTCTGCCGTAATACCAGACCCAGAGTGCAGGTGTCCTTCCTCTCTCAGCCAGAGTTTTCAATCTCTCTTCCATCCTCTCTTTGAACAGTGAGACAATTCTTGGGTTGTCCATCGAACCTGTAAGAGAGAGTTTACATTGTATTACCATAATGATACATGTAATAATAATTTAAAATAACAATAAGTTAAATTTAAAATTATATTTAAAATGATATTTTCCTACATAATGGAGAAGGTTAAGGAAAGGGCAAATTACCTCTTTGCATTTCCTTTGCTGTTCTGATGAAGTTCTCCATTTCTTCATACTCCTGCTCACTGAAAACAACATCTTTCAGAACAAACTTGGCAATTGCTGCTGATGCAAGAAGGTGAAACCGGATGGACTTGGCATAAGGCCTGCCTGAGAGAATGTGTTCTGCTGTGTTGCTGCCTGGGTAGACCAACTGTATCATCTCTTCCAGTCCAGTGTCTGCCATGATTTCCCCAATGGAGCCCAGGAAACTTCTCAGGAGATGAAAGCCTCCAAGCCTTGTCATGATCGGCAGATCACATTGGAGAACTATCTGCGTTGCTTTTATCCATATTGGCATGTCAAATGTGATCACAGCAGGAGTCTGACCACTGCGTGTACACTCCATAAGAGTGGTATAAATAGTGTTGTAGTCATTGGGGTCCCCCTCAATGATGGGCAGAAATTCAATATGGGACTTTTCCTTGCATCCAGGTTGGTGTATCAGTTTCATAAACCCATTCCAGTTGTGGTGTTCAAATGTGGTGTGGTAGTTCTGGATAGCCCATCCTGCCATCCAAGCAATGTCTCCAGACTTCAGTGCTGGTGGGTCTTGATGGAGTTCAGCGATGGGAATCAACCTGATGTCTGCCAATCCTTCTTTACTTTTTGGTACAAAGAACTGCATGTTTACCTCTGTTACTTTGAGAGCTGCTACCTTTTCATGCACTGTCATTTTTCTCCTTGGTATGGTTGTGTGAAGCTCTTGTTGTCTTTTTGTTGGAGCAGGAGATGTTACTCTGATGATGCCCATTGCATGGAATGATGTGTTTCCTTGTAGTGACACAATGTTGAGATCTATATTATCACCAACAAATTGAAGAACAGTGCTCTCTGCAGGGACTGAGAGGGTTCTCTGATTTTCCTCATGCAATTGTTCACCACTCTCCTCTTGGTCTTCTGAGTGTTCTGTAGATAGGACTGCATCCATCTCTGCTTCCTCTACCTCCATAGCATTCCTTCCATCCTCGTCTGTGATTATGGTATCTTCACCAAAGCTACCACATCCATTTTTCACATTCAAGTAACAATACTTGTAATCATGAAGCTCAGCATAGGATTCAGAGTATCCTAAGTTATGAATACGGTCAATCAACCACTTAGATCCAAACATGTGGTCAAGCTGAATTGTGAGGCCTAGTTGGGAGGGCATCACTCCAGCTCGAGGGCGGTATGCTTTCAGCAGGTTCTGTCCCCAGATTGCTACCTTCTCATCAGTTTTCACAATTGCCTTCAACAACTGTTTGAGGCTGTCAGGAATCAACTCCAGTTGGTTCTGTGTATTGGTCATGCTATCTACTGATGGGTACTGCTTTTTGTCCAGTGGAACTCTTGCCAAATCTCCACAGATTAGGTGAATGGCAGTGGAAATGATGACCTCTTTGAGTGCTTCATCATCAGTGGTTTGTATGGGGTCAATGACCTGTTGGCGGTAATCTCGTAGTATTGACTTGGTAGTGTCTTTTAGCCACACAATGTCCCCTCTTCTCTCATCTGATGTGAAGCAGAGTGATTCTTCATAACGTCCCTGAAGCTTTTTTTTGAGATACCGTCGTACATATGTAAGACTTTTGTCCTCCGTGGGGTCAAGCTCTTCCATCTTCTTGTGGATTTCAGAGAGACTTGTTACTCCGTGCTCCACTTCCTCGTCCAACCATGTGCATAGTTTTTCAAACAGTAGCTGTCTCTCTTCATCTATGGGCCGTCCAACCTGGAGGTGGAAAATATTTTTTAATTGAAATAATGGGCTTCAGTAACTTAGAGTCAGAAACTTATGGTCTTGAAAAGTAATACCTCAGAGTTGGTTACTGGGTTCTCAAACAAGGACCGGCACTTAAGATGATACAGTGCCTCTTCAGCAACCAAATCTATTATTCCGGACAGGCGACCAGCAACTTCCACTCCCCAGGCATCCCCTCGTCTCTTAGCTGTCTCCAACAAATGCTCTTTTAGTCGGCCCTGGAAGCGATTGTCAGGTGCACGATACAACCTCCGGGCTTTATCTGCATTATAAGCACACATGATTTATATTGTTAAGTGTCTTACTATGGCAAAGAAATCTTAGAAATCTTTCAAACTATTCATGTGGACATGGACGGCTAGATTACTTACCAGGATGTTTTTCAACTTTTCCAACATCAATGCTTTTATTGCAGAGGATACAAACATCACGGTAGACCAGATGTGCTGTAGAACCACCAGCATTTGAAGTGCTTGGCCCAGAGGCCCTGCTGCGTTTGTTCATCCTGTCTGATCTTTTGTCCTGATCATGAAGTTTTCATTCATGGCACAGCATGTACCTGCTATATTATGATTAGTTGAAAGGATTGTCAGAAAGTGGCCACAAAATTGACTGAATTAAACAAAATGTGTACTTTTTTGAGTGGATACACGTCTTGAATAATGATACAGATTGGTTCTGCAATCCAAATGATACATCAGCTTTGGGTCATCTCCTTACCTCCAGTCCTCACGTAGTCTGTTAATCAGGACTGCATCATCTACGATCTCACAATAAAATAATAGCTGCTCGTAACCTTTCTGGCTGACCGTTGATAGTTTTTGCCCCTCAGTGCCAGAACCACCACAGATGAAGCACCTCAGACCATGGCAATCGGTGGTATCCGATTCCATACTGTCCTAGAAGATAAAACAGCTTGGTGATTTTTTTTCCCTTTCTCGAATATGCAACTGTAATATGCCAAAGAGAGCTGCATTAATAGACTGAGTGCAATGACACTTATCTTATTTGTATTACATCATTATAATATAGGCTATATAGTGTAAACAATCTAATTTCCCAGTAAAGCTTTTGTAGTAGTTTTGATGGTAGCCAAATCTAAAGACAAGCCTTCTTTCGCTGTGTTATGTTTCTTTTTCCCCATAATATACATTAGTTAACTGCTCAATGAGCCTAAAAACAAAACAAAATTAGCTAGCTATAAAGCACCAGCGCTGCTAATCAAGAATAGTGATTTGACTCCATAACTTGTATAGTAAAAACAGTTAAATTAAACTAATACCAATACATAAATAATACATACATACATAAATACATAATACCAATGTAATCATAATTTTAGCTTCAAATACTTAATTATAGCTTCAAATACTTACTGTTTTTCCCCCAAAAGAGAGACCTTTTAACTGTCAGATGTCTTCAGGTACCAACTGATGGTCACCAACTGCCACAGCGCCAAAATTCCAAAACTGGCATTCCAACATTCCAAAACTTTTGTGGTGTTCTTTCACAAGGTAGGTTACTTTTTTTAATAATTCAATGTGGAAATGAGCTTGTATTGACATTTTTGGTACTATATGGTCCAGATGTCAAATATTACCCTTGGTCACACTTTCGTTTACATCAAAGTAATGCCACTTTATACTCAATTTTGAGTTATCAGGTTTGATGCAAATGGTTAAAATATAGTGAGATGCTGTTTCAGCTTAATACCAATATAATAACCAAATTGATACTGTAAATGATAACTGACCAGCCAGATAAGGTGAAAAAAAAACACAGCAACAGTTAAAAGAATGAAAACACAGTTGATTTGACACGTTAGGCCATTTTTGCCGTTTTTGTCTAGAAATGCAGTGTAAATGTGGTCAAAAGGTTTTTTTGTTGTTAAACCACCACTTAATTTCATTCCCTGGGTCAGTACTGTATGGGAAAATGTGTTCCTTTGTGTCTGTATGCAGTTTACTTAAAAAGCTATCCCACATTCTGAGAGTTTTATCATTGTCCGGTTTCCAGTCTAGGGCATTAAAGGGTTAAAAATGTTAAGTTCAGGGCATTATTTCAGCTTAATACCCAATAAAATAATAAAATCAATACTGTAAATGAGAAATGAAGAGCAAGTGGGGGAAAAGCACACAGTAAAACATTGAAATAATGAAAAGACAGTTGAATTTCTACACGTTTTAGGACATTTTTTTCTGTTTTTGACCAAAAACGCAATTTAAATGTGGTCAAATATCAAAAACAACCACTTATGTGTATTCACTGGGTCAGTATTGTATGGAAAAATGTGTTAATTTGTCTCTGTATGCAGTTAACTTCAAAAGTTATGACCCATTCTGCATCCTTTTTTTCAATCTGTCAGGTTCCGATTTTTACATAGGCCTTCTGGGCACCCCAACTTTGAAAGGCTGTCCAGGAAATTCCTATGGGATTTGGCCTTGGATAAATTGTGAGGTGTTTCTAGACACCTGTAAGAATACATGGTAAAAAAAATCTATTGGTAATAAATTTGTTCACAGATTTTCAAAACAATCCATATCTTTCCCTAACTACAGACCCAGAATCACCTTGTGACGATCTGTCTACGATTGGTGGGCAAATGAAACCTTTTGTAACATTTACATTGAGTCTATCTTAATCTCTTATTACTCTTAACTTTTGATTTTATTTCTTTTTCAAATTTGGATCAAACTATCTTAAAGTTTATTTTAAATGGGGTTTTTTTTGGTCATATTACACATCATTTTTATCAAATTAATTCAACTAATTCCTGTTGCCAAATGATTTCCTCTGTAATACTTCACTGCAGTGGGCTGGACAGAGTGGTTGGACCGAGATGACCCTTCTGGAACTGGAGACTTTGAGACCGTCGATTTAACGATCTGCCCAATTCCTGTTGACATACAGGCCAGAACTGTTTCATGGAAGAGTGTGGAGGAAACAGGGGACATCATTTTTAAGTAAAAGACTACATATCATATCTAATTATTGTTTCTTTTGCAGTGACATTGTGTTATGTGAAACCAAGTATGCTTGTAATTTAAAAGGCTAATAATTTAAAAGAAAATGGAATTAAAAATTTAAAAGTTCTTTTCTACCAGACAAATCTGCAGCTAAAAAAATAGCTTTTTACATTCTAACTGTTTTTCATGCAGGCTATGTAAACGTGGAATATCAGGTGAAAATGTCGCATCATCAATAGTTGCTGACACTCAATCCCTTGTGTTCATGTTTATTTACATTAATCTCAATAGGAACTGCACTGTGGATGTGGTAATTAGCACTAGTTCTGTCAGAACCACTCTCGTCAAAACGAGACGAGAACAGAGATGAATTTCAGAATCTTATTCTGAATGCATACAATTGTGTTTTGCGGTATGGCTCTGTTCGGAGGAAGTTCCCGACTTTTCCATGAGCTCCATGGAAGCCAAAACAGGGAACAGCAGCATCCTCAGGTGGAGTGCCTTCCATTTGCTTTAAAGGCAACAAACCCCCTAGAACAGAGCAAGCAACAATGAACAACAGTATGACATTGTTTGGCATGAGAAGTCAGTGGAGCAGGGGAGGTGGTGGGTGCAAGCAGAAAGCCAAAAAAATGCAGTGACAGCAATCCAAGTTTAAATGAAGTGCCCCAAATGCCAGCATCCATTTGCGAGCAGCAGCTGATTACCCATTGAGCGCAGCTGGTTGTGGACAGGGGAGCAGGTCGTTTAGGCCATTGGCGTTTAGGCCGCAGTCGTTTAGGCACCCCTGCAGTCGTTTAGGCCAACAGAGGAGTCGTTTAGGCCACAGGTAGCAGTCATTTAGGCCAGGCTACCTGAGCAGCTGAAATCTTTATTACATCACTTTGTACATTCGTTATTATAAGATATAAGTCAGCTCTACTGGTCTGTCTGGGTAGCCTACATATCTATGGTAAATTATTTAATAACCAACTTTAGTGTGGAAACGTTTTTTTTATTTAATAAATGGTGATTTATAAAGTGATGTAATAAAGATTTCAGCTGCTCAGGTAGCTCGATGACAATGCTTGATTTATGGGCAAAACATGATTAAAACATGATTAAAAAACACTTCTAAAAGTGTTTTTAATCATGTTTTGCCCATAAAATAAAGGCATTTTAACTATTAAGAAGATGAGTGCCTTGGTATTCTACAACTTTTGGAAAAAGCTGCATAACTCTTGGACAATGGACACATGGCTTTTGCTCCATAACCTGTTTTTTATGATGCAAACACCTGCCTCACATGTGCATTGCTCTGTGTGAAACAGCAGCTGGACAAGTTTTAACTTTGTCACTAAACAGTGTACGATATGTAAATTTTATCCCCACCCATTGTTTTTCAACTCATTGGAATGTGACAGTTTGCTTAAATTCTTCTCTTGCATGTTTTTGCAAATTAGGTGGAGGGATAGGTGAGAAGAGGCGAGTATAAAAAGGCTGAGGTTCCAGCAACAGTTGAGTTCTACCAGGAGGTGGCTGTGGGTGAGTTTTTTGTTAAAAAGTAAACAACTTTTAAAAAAACAATGTTATTATTTTTTATTTGTTGCTTATTGCTCCTTCTTTTAATAGAAGAGTGAAACCATCCTCATCAGCAGTCATGATCAAACTGGTAATTTTTCTACTCTTTGTATTTTATTTAAAAAAATTCAACCTAAGAACTTAGTCATTACATGTATTACTGTTTACACATACAGCATGGCATATTCTTTTATGTCAACATGTTTAATATTCTTTATTTCTTTTCACAGTTGAGTGTAGCAATTGTAGCAGGATTGTTTTTCGGTAGGTTCATCCTAGTAACTCCAGTGACTTTCACAATTTAAAACTCTACTATCAGAGCTGTACACAGCTCTTGAAAATTACATTAATCTGATTATCTTTTACAGCCTCGGTGGAACCAAATGATGCAACTGGTAAGACCTTTTAATTTAGTTTGATCAACATCACACACAAGACACAGTTTCTCAGTCAGTGTGGAAGAATCTAGTAGCTTCTTGTAAAACGAGACTTTATCTTAAAGGGTTTTAGATTATTTTCAGCCTTGACATAAACAATTAAAGTTAAACCATCCAGTCTTCATTTTGTAAAATGTACATTGATAAATTAGCCTTGCCTTGCCTCGCAGAGTAGCATGGCAATTATTTGTTTTGGATTTTTTTTACTTACTAGTAAAACCAACTGATGAAAATCATAACACCCTTTGCGATAAGTTGCTATAATTTACACTAATGTGTATATATGCCATGTTGATAGAAAAACTTTGTGCCTTTACGGGGTTAACCAAAGAGCCATATATTACCTGGAGCTTTATAAATGGAATGACTTTTTGTAAAATCTAGGTTTCTTGTAACACCAGAACTTTTGTCCTTCTTATTCTTGTAAAATGTTGGGAAACTAAACAAACTAAACAAACCCCCCCCCCCCTCCCTTAGTGCCACGTCAGAGATTCCAATTGCTTTGCAGTTTTGATCTAACAAACAATATTCAAGTCATCCCATTTTTTCTTTTTCTTTCGGAACTCAATTTAGGAGTGTCGTGCTACAGTTCCTCCCCCATTTGTAAGTAGAATACACATTTTGTTTCTCAATTCAGTATGCATATAGAATATATATTTGTACTGCTTCCTACATTTGTCTGATTGATAACACAACATGCAAAGTTACAGAAAGCTTTTTACTGCCTTGTCTCTAAAGAATTTAAATTCAGTTGCTTAATTCCAGATTGCTGGACAGAGTGGTTTGACAGCAGTAACCCTTCTGGAACTGGAGACAGGGAAAACCTTGACAAACTTAATAGAAAATATCCTGGTAAGATCTGTCCTACCCCCATGGATATTGAAGCCAAAACTCTGTCTGGACTTAGTCCAGAAGAAGCAGGTGATGTGATTGAAATGTAAGTAAAGTACAAGTGTCAATTATGAATAGTGTTTAATGCAGTTTCTCATCTTCTGATTGTGTATGTTTGTTTGTTTTTTCCGTTTAATGAAGTCATGGAGGTAGCAAATATTTGAGTGTTTGTATCCATCATGTTACTTTCATCATTGCTTTAATTTCTTTTTCAGAAGTGAAACAGATTCCGGATTCATCTGCAGAAAGAGGGATCAACCAGATGGGCAGTGCAATGATTATAAAGTTCGCTTTAGCTGTCCCCCACCGTATTGTGCTGAAATAGGTAGAACGGAAGAACAGTTTACACATGCAGTGTTAAGTTGCTAATGCAAAGGGAATCTCCCGTTCTCTTTAAATCTGTATCTGCAAAAGTATCTCTTTTGAATGGTCATCCTATTTTTTTTTTTTTTTTTTTGCTTACCTCAGTTTGCTTGACCAAGTGGTATGATCGAGACCAACCCAGTGGCTCAGGTGACTGGGAGACCTTGGGATCTTTGAGAAATGAAAATCCAGGAGAAATCTGTGAGAATCCTTTGTACATTGAGGTTGTTACCACTGACGCGATGATCCCAGCCATCTACACAGGAGAGAACTTCTTTACGTATGTTACCTTCAGAGAGAAGTTTTGAAATGTTTCCATTCAGCAGAAAAAAAACTGTCAGAGCTTTTTAATACTATATTTGTTCCTTAAAAATGTTGAACTTTTTTTAAAAGTCAAAACAACTGCAGAAACAATATTAAAAAAGACACTGGTGGTATTACTCATTAAGGCACACTCCAACATCGGGGTCCCAACACAGACATGAGAAGACATCTTTAGATAGAAACAAAGACCACACGTTTGTGGTCTCAAAAATACTAGCAGTTGTGATCAACTTCACCATAACTACAGAAAAATATCTTGTTTTAGACACTGTATTTAGTATACTTTCTAATGGGCATAAGATAGGAATCAATGGAATTATTGAACCACAAGAAAATAAGACCAAGAAAACAGCATATGAACTCCAGCGTCCACCATCTTTCAACACGAATCCACCTTCATTGTTATCATTCCAAAGGGTCTTGTTAGCATTTTGAATCATCTGTGTATGATCTTGAATTTGAAATACAAGATCATACACAGATACCTCCTGATTTTAAGAACCCATATTTTTCCAACATATGCGGTATAAATGCTCTTCCACAATGAATGTCATTGCTTAGTTCAGTAAACTGTGTAGCCCAGAGGTTTAGAATATGACTGAGTGGTGCCCATCAAGTTTGGTGGTGATGTCAATGTGTCATTCACCACAGTTAAAACATTATCAGCATAAACATTTTTCTTGTGTCTCTTAGATAAATCTACATATAAACTAACTCATTCTAAAAATGAAGGCTGATCTTTCTAAAAATTAAAAAAAAAATCATAAAACCATGACAGTGTTAGTGAAAAGTAATATTTTTCCAAATCTATGGGTAAACCATCAAAACTGGTATCCCACTGTGAAATTGTCAGAAGATAAATATTTCCCAGTTTTTATTTATAATCATTATTTTATCTGTGGTACTATTACTACTTGATCATGATGCAGCTTGATTACTGTTATTGCTGTGTAATACAGTTGTATTGTTGGAATGGATTTTTTAAATGTTATCTGCAGTTACTGGAGCACATAATATGGCTTAGGTTTTGTTACTCTTTCTAAATTTAATTTCTTTAATTATTTTTCATCATTATTTTTATGATAACTTACTTATTGGATTTTTTTAAAATTATTATTAACTTTTATCATGATAGACTTCATGGAACTGATATTTGAGCAAGTTATGTTTCTGATATCATAGTTAAAACAAATGTTCAGATAGCCATTTTTATCCTTTTATCCTTTAGTTTTTCTCAGTGTTTCTCTGAAAGAGCAGCTCTTTTCCAAATTGTCAAGATGAACTGCCTGGAGCTTCTGCTTCTACAGTGAATAGAAACCACTGTACATGGTGTAGATCGGGGGTCTTCAACGTTTTTCAGGCCAGGGACCCCCAAACTGATGGAGCAGGGACCCCCCTACTATTTATATGGCATACAATTGTGTTTTATATTTAACGGGGCCTAGTGCCGTGTATAAACATAGCTACTCTGTTATTGTACATTCAATACTAAGCTATTCAAATAATACACAGGTTAATATATTCATGTTTTTATTTTAAACATGTGCAAGGTACAGGGTGGCTATGCCACTGCCATTTATAAACAAACATCTTGCATACAACACTGAGCTATTCAAATAATCCACAGATTTTAACTTTAAACATGCATGTAGATGGGACAATGAATCCTCAAACCATCTGTGGATGGCACACGTTTGCACACAATTTGTGAGAAAAAACCGTTTGAAAAAAAAAAAAAAAAAGTTAAAAATCGTCTAATCAACCAAAGATTTCGCGACCCCCCTGCAGTACCTCCGCGGACCCCCGGTTGAAGACCTCTGGTGTAGATGATGACTTTACATGAGGGAAAATTAATGTGGCAATATAAATGTCTATAAAGCTGCTACTGCAGATCATTAATTTCCACGACCTGATTTTCTTGGGAACATGTGCATCACCTGATGGTAGACTTGGTCTGTTTCGTGCATCTTATCAAAGTCAGCAAAAAGCTGGCCACTGACATTGTAATGAACCTAATTGTTGCCAATCTGTGAATACTTCCAACTCTTTCCTGAGAATAAGAAGTCAATTACTGAGTTGTACTGAGACACTGTCTGGACCTCTGTTAGGACCTTTATTTCTACAGGAAGCCTATTTTATGTTTGTTTTTCACAACAATATTCAACAGGACACAGGAATAACTGCATGGAGGAATACAGCATAAAGGCATTTTATGAAATTGTCTCAGAAAGACTTTATTATATCTAACAAAGTTCAGTTCATATCTACATCAAAGAAGAATTAAAATAACTTTATTTTGTAACATGGATATCCTGGATATTGTGTTAATAGATATAGCATTTCAACATTTCAAACTATACATTGCAAGATTCCAATTCAGAAACTTATTTGGAAATTTCCTATGAGGCAGTGGTGTTAACCAATCCCTCACCATGCATCCCACAAAGCAGATGTCCCCCTGAAGAGTTGTTAGCCTAAAAAGGCCTGTAGAGGCTCTAAGGGCCATTTCAGACCAGGGCGGCAAAGCTTGGCGGAACGGAAGCGATTTTCACCGGCGGAGGTGAAAATACATGGAAACAGATCTGTCCTTGCACACCGACGCGGCGGTAGTCGGGCGGTAGCGGCGCGGAGACGCCTCCGTCCTGCGCTGCTTTTGGAAAATAGAACTCGAGCGGAATTTGGACGGCAGCGGCCGGCGGTGTGCCGTTGAAATGAATGGGGAATGCAGACAGGGCTGGAGCAGAACTACCGCGGCCGCGGACTGTCCAGTGTGAAAAGCCAAGTTGAACACACCGCCTGATAACCGGCGTAAGGGTAGTCGTCCACTATTTCGGCACGTCAAGCCGTATCCAACGCATTCAATTCATTTTCAATGAAATCCGGCCGATCGTTGTTGCCGTGCTCGCAAAGCATGCTGGGATTCCGGCACAGCGAGCGGGGGACTTGCGGCACGTCAAAAAGTTGGGCTCGCTCGAACTTTATGCAAATTTTCCACGGCAGACGGAGTGCGTTATCCAATGACAGTAGATCATGTGATCTCCTGTGTCGTAGCAGCAGCAGCACAATAGCAGCTCTCCTCGCTCGCAGATCCGGATCCATGGTGCAATACGAAATAATGTTCCATTGCTGACGATTTATACACATTCATTTCCCTCCAAAACTCAAATTTTTAGAGGGAGAAACTTCGGTTGGTTAAAATCACAAGTTATTTACTTTCCCCCGGAGCCATTCTACACGCCCCTCTGTACACACCCACTGTTGTAGCAACACGGCGAGACTAGGCATCCAATCCGGCGAGTTAAGTTGACGTGCCGGAATAGTGGATGACTACCGTCTGCCGTCGTTTCGCTGCCGCCACGCCACGCTCTGGTCTGAAATCGGCCTAAGACTCCAAAGTTGGTTTGTTTTATGACTATTTTCCATTTTCCATTAGTGTGGACTGTACATTATAATGTATTTGATATTTGAATAAATTTTTTTAGTTTTCTATATAGGAGATGGTTATTTTTTGATGTACTTCATTAAATACATGTAAAAAAATCATGTAAAACTATCTCACAGAAAATTTGTTAAATGAATAAATACATTTTGAGATTTCTTGCTACTTACTATATCAATATCTGCTTAATGTAATTTTTTCAGCTTTAATCCAACCAAGGGATTTGTTTGCCGTAATAGGGACCAAAGTTCCAACACCTGCAAGGACTACAAAGTTCGTTTTGGATGTCCATGCGGTTACTGAGCCCTGACTTTGCAGCGATAGCAATGACAGGGGAGGAAGGAAATTCACCTTCTTATCAATAATTTTTCTCTGGTGTTTCTTTTCTGGAATGTTTAATTGATTACAATGGTTGATACAAATTATCCATCTATTTCAGTACGATGTCAGTTGAAGTCTAGTTTTCATTTAAGCCATACTGTAACACGATGTCAAAGCATCTCATGAAATAGTGATTTATTGACTGTTGCATCATGTTTAAAAGGGTAACTTGACTTTGAAATGTTATTTTTGCATTTAGCCATTTTTTTTTTTTTTTTTTTACACATTGCAAACTATTTGGCTGAGGGTACAAATAAAAATTAGATGGTTACGGTTTGGAAAATATAATGGCTTGCATCAAAACTGACCATGTTATAACATACTTATTCAAAATATAGTTTTTTTGGATTACTGGCTGCAAAGTCCCACCCCTTCAGCTATGACTTTGTGACTTTTTTACTTTATTCATGCGGCTGGTTTTATGGGAAAAGGAAAAGTTATGTGCTTCATGGAAAACTATGTGCTTTATCCGTGTATCTTCTTTGTGATTATGACATCTATATTATCTTTGACTAATGTTGGGAAACAAATAAACAGTGATTGAAATACTAAAGAGGATCACATGCCTTTTTGTAATTAACTTAATGCAGTTTATTAATAAATGAGCTCACAGTCTCAAATGGAATTATTATTTGATGTGAGGAATGCAGACATGTGTTATCAGCAGATGGTGAGATTTGATTCACTGAACAGAGAAGTGCTTGACATCAGTGCTGTTTGACAGAAATGTGAAAAAGAACATGTCATTGAATCCGAATTTTTTATCAAAATACCTGCCAACTCCAACAAGCACAGGTATAACAGTTATACTCTAATTGGTACTGTGCTGTCTCCTCGTATTCAACTGACTTTCTTTCTATTTATAACATAGAACATATTGTTTCCAGGGCAGGATCAGTGCCCTCATAACTTTACTTTCTTTTCCATGTGATTCTACGTCCACATATCAGCCAGCTAACCCAAAATGCACACACATAAGCACACAAGTCCACACACACATACACAGAAAGAAGGGCTCAGAGATGCAAGATGACTTCTGCTTCCTCAACACCTTCAACATTTCATCAGGAGATGAGCTGTAGTGATAGGTGCTGGGCAGATACTCTGTAGTGTATTGCACAGAATTTAAAATGAGGAAAGAGAACTTTCCCACTTTCTGTTCTCTGAGAAGTGTGTGTTTTCTGGGTAGCACTTGCATGCTTACATTGCGTCAACTGTTTTGCATTTGGTGCCATTTAGCTTCAAGTAAGCACGCCTGTCTTCCAGTAAGACTGAGTAGAAGCAGTCAAAATATGAAGAGACAGAGAGGAGGGGAGGAGTGAAGGCAATCTGCTATGTTTTTCTCTCCACTTTTGATGACACAATTTTGGGGGGTGGCGAAATAAAATCAAATCTGCAAAACTAAAGAGCAGACGTGTTGAAGCTTTGGAGCATTATGGCGTTATATTCTCTCCCATTAATCTCTGAATATTCCATAGCTGTGAAAGCCTATTTATAGACCAGGGATGATTAAGTGGTGAAGCACTGTGCCACAAAGGGAACCAAGCTCATTTTCTCTTTTCCGTTGTTTCTCTTAGTTACTTATTCCCTACCTACCTCTCCTCCTTTTCTCTCCCTCTGTGCCTTCGTTTTCACACTCATCCTTTCCCTCTTTCTCTTTATCCTGCTTACTTCATTCACAACCACATACATTATACACTCAAGCTTACTTTAGCCGTCATTAAAATTGTCCTTAAATTTATTTCTATTTTTCCCCATTAAGCGTTCAACAGAGGGATATATAGAAGTGCTAATTGTTGTCAAGCTTTGAGTGACAGCCAATAGATGAAGCCCTGTCCAGTAAGTTTTCATCGCCACGTCAAACTGGATCAAGACTGAAAGGTGTCCATTAGTTGGATACAGAGAAGAAATTATGCTCAGGGGAAGCCTGCTTGCAAGATGTCCTTGAGTGGATGTAGGGCTATGCACAGGATAAATGGTTAAGCTCATTTTAACGTGCACAAGCATGATTAATAGAGGAGAGGAGAGACCTCATCCAATTCAAGACTAGCTTAATTTCATCCCCTCCACAACAGTAAGGGCAAAAATGTTCTTCTGTTCCACATCCAGATCTTTTTTTCCCCTGATTTTACAGGGAATTAGTTGGTACATTTTTCTGGAGGGGGGATGTTTCACAGGGGTTACTGTAAATACTGAGTACCTCCGTAACAAGTATTTGTATACTAAAACCACTTCAAGGATTTGTACAAGAGAAAAAACAGAATGGAAATATGTTGAATATTTATTTCTTTTTTTAATCCCTGGAAAAAAGAGGCGCAATGCAAACCATGGCAAATGGTACGTCCTAAATTAACCATACAGCTGCAGCCATTTAACTCTTATGTAAGGGATACCAAAGAATGCATCGGAAAAAGCAACTGAATTAAAGCCCATCAAAAATGTCTGTTTAGTCAATACCTTCAAGAATTCTGAACTGAAAATAGCTGCACAGAACATGTCCCTGTCCTTAATTCTTTGTAACAGTTGAAGCTTTCATTTGAAGACAAATTTGTTGTGCTATTTAGCATTTCCATTTTTTAGTCCAATTCTTTTTGGTACAGCTGAGGTCTTGGCAACTCATGAAACACCTCAGCTGTAGAAGGCACAGGCCATGTACCTTGAGTTATTTTTAATAAATCTTTAACAAGGCAATTTTGATCATTCTCAAATGCATGCGTCAAACATCATTTAATCTAAAGATACATATGTTTCTTGTTTATGATGTTATAAATGTGATTCATGCTGAATTATATGCAAAATTAAAAGCTCTGCCATCATTCAGCTCTTTGGGTTGTGGAAAAGCAACTTTAAATCCCTCTTACCAAAGCAATGTAAGCCTGGAAAGCTATTAGAGCTTGACACTTGAGAGATGAATGAGACAAAGGTGTTATACCTGTACCTTTATGGAAGGTGGGAACACTACCAGGCTATTTTCACTCTGACAGGCCATATTAGTCGTGCCAGCTTTTGCCTGTCGCTAACTCCTGTGTGATAGCTGTCGGGGACATTTTGTTTCTAGTCACAGTAGCTGATCCCTTGATTGGAAACACTGAAAACTGAGAGGGTGTTATCCCTGTTTGGAGTTTCTGATCCAAGGGTGTCTGAGGGTCTTCTAATCTCCATGTGAAACAGCTGATCCTGGGATATTTGTAGAAACAGAGTGGATTTAATCACGAAGATGGAAGCAAGAGCTATATGCCTGCCATAGCACTTTCCTGAAAAGGACATTTTAGATGTATAGGTGCTATTAAGTTAAGACAAAACAGAGACATTCTCATCAAATGTTCCCCACAGAGTCTTTGGGACCCGACAGTCTTTCTAGTGGTTGATATACCTGAAGAGATCCTCTGTGTTGTCCTCCATCATATCCGGTCTGTTGACAAAAGTACAATTGTTATATGATGTGATATGGGATTATATTGAGGGCCTTCACATCAACAAGTGGCCTCCAGGTCTCTTTTGCTGAATGTTTTTAAAATGGAAAGAATTAGGCCATAGTATGTTAACAAGCATCATGCCCAGCCCTGCACTTACTCCTGTTCATAGACACAAAAGATGAACATGTGTTTGCAGAAATAAAAGTTTATTGGAGGCTTTCCTGCAACAGAATGCAAAGCCTAGCGAGTTCCTCTCTTGCTCTCCAGTTTCTCTCTCTGCAGGCAAACCCTTGGCACCCACTAGTCAAACTGGGAAACTCACTTTTTGCAAACGTGCCAAGATTCCTATTTGAAGGCCAAACTATGTAGGCAGACAGATGCATCTGTCCACATTCTGTCTATTCTTTCAAATGTTCCCCTACTATCTCTTTCTTTCTCTTTCTCACACACACACAAGTGCACTTCCCAACACACACACACAGGACTTTTTCCTCATCGTTCACTCTGAGAAATGCCCTGTAAGGACATCCTTATCCTGCAAACCAGACTCTGCTGGATGCTCCGTAATAAAAACTCCAGCCGTCCGCCATCCAATCAGCCTGGCTCTCTGCTGTGCATGATTGTGGGTGTGTGTGTGTCTGAGAATATGTATGATGTTTTTATCTTAAGATCTTCAACCACAAAACACAGAGAGCATTTTTCTTCCTGACATAAACAACTCAAATAAAATGAATGTAAAAAAGGAAAAATGTTTATTTATTCAAACTTGTTTTCAGATAAATTAGGGGTTATGACTAAAGAATCTAAGCACCATATCATCAACCTATGGATATTTCTGTTGGTGTAAAGATATCTACGTTGAGAACTACAAATACTATGAAAAATGAGAACATCATGAGGACTGACAATGATGAATCATACTGCTGGAGAGGTTTCTATGGTTATTCGACTTTTAGAGTGGAGATCTGGGTCAGCTTATCAATACATTAAAACTGTTATAAACTTAAACTGACTATGGCTATAACCTTTTCAATCAAGAAATCTCTTTGATTCTACTAAATATAATGTTTTTTTGTAATTAAAAAAAAAAAGCTGGCATTTCCAGCTTTGTACAGATATGCCACTAATGGCACCAAAGATCAATATTACACATTACCTGTTGTTTTTTGTGTTATATGGCTGTTCCACGAGAGGTAAGGTGTAGACAGGGGCTCACTTTCACTATGAAAACAATCAAACATAATGCTTTGTTTTTCCAAATTAAGCAATAAGTTAGTAAAAGGAAATAAAGCTATACGTTATACGGTATTAGATATTTAGAGCGAAAATAAAATAAATATAGAAAGTGCACGCTGGCCATATAAAAAGAATGAAGACCATCAGAGAGATATTTTTTCCATTAAACACCTCAGAAGACCATGACAGTTAACCACCACACACAACAGCAAATCCCTGAAGCTGCTGGCCTAAATGAAAAATTCTTGTTATTTATGTCACTGGGGATACCTGTGCCATTTGTCATGTAAAAATATCAGAGGCAAAAAAGGGCCCCACAATCACCCAATTATTAAGGCCATCACCGGTATTGGCTGTAGTTGCATATACACACTATACAACTATACAACTAAACAACACTACTGTGACAATGCTTCACTTTACAAGCATAACCTCTGTCCATTTCTCAAAAACAAAAAATAGGCTAAAAAGATTTTATGATTATTTACAATATGAACATCAGTGTGTTGAAGAATAAATTAAATGAGTGATCAAGAAAATAAACTCACTTCTGTACAATCAGATTTATCTCAGCAAATACAGTAGTCATCCCCTGCTGGCTAGTAAATAGAAGGTTTATAAATGGTGTGTGTAGGATGTAGTCACAACTAGTGGCAAAGAAATGGATCCAGAATTCATTTCAGTAACATCGCTCCATTCAAAGTGAATGAGAAGCAAGACTATTGATGTATACATGTAAATACCTTGCAAGGGTTTAATATAGGTTTACCATAAGAGGGCAAAAAAAAACACCTTTACTACCTCCATATGGATTAAGAAGATAAATAGCAACCGGGTGCTGTGAATCAGACACACCTAATTAACTGATTGTCAGCAAGAGTCAACACCTCTATGAATGCAGAAGTTTTGGAGTATTCAGGTGTGTGTTAACACAATGCCATGGAGGAAAGACATCAGTTGTGATATTTTCGAAACAATAGTTATTACCCATCAATCTGGGAAGGGTTATAAGGCCATTTCTGGGCCTTATAACTATTTGGAGTCCACTATTCCACAGTAAGAAAGATTGTTCAGAAGTTGAACCCTTCAAGACAGTTGCCAAACTTCCCAGGACTGGACGTCCCAGCAGGTTCACCCCAAGATCAGACTCAGTGCAATACTCAGAGAAACTGCAAAAACTCATGAGCTATGTCTCAGACACTTGCTACATTCTCAAGCTTGAAGCATGTTAAATGTTATGACAATAGAAATACAAAAAGGACAGGTTACCAGGAGAAAGCCTCCTATTGCCAAAAATTAAAGATTAAAAAAACTCGGATGGCAGAACACCACAGGTTTGCAAAACTGCACCTGAGCAAACCTGAAGATTTCCGGGAACAATCTCCTTTTAACGGACGAAATGAATTGGAGATGGTCATAATGCACAGCACCTTATTTGGTTAAAATTGTTACAGTTGTTCTATCAAAATCCCTACCTCAACCTGCTGTGGTGGGACCCTAAGAAAACTGTGCATAAACAATGGCCAGAAAACTTCAATGAACTGAGACAATGTTGTAAATAGTTGGACAAAATCCCTCAACAACGATGTGACAGACTGATGAGGACATACTGAAAATGAATGCATCATATGAGGTTGTATTTACCTAATTTTAAGACCTGATAAGGACTAGGTGATGTATCTTTTTATCAAATCCTGCTAGATAAAACCTTAGAATTGCGAGAGGGTCTTTTTTCATCTGACTAAAAAGAACTCCCTCTTATGAAACAGTTTTTCTTATTTTCACGTGATTCAACACTAATAGAAACATAGGTGTGAGCTTTACAGTGTGTTGGATTACATTATAAAATAACACAATATATTCTATTACATAGTGTGATTATGTGCTTATGTACATTATGAATTTTAAGACGCCTTTGTATTGGCTTAACGTTTACAGAGTGATGACTTTCCTCCATCTCCTATATTTAGTCTGTGGGTCAGGCACACAAGCAGTCAGACACTGAGTTCATCAGATATGCTTTACAAGCTGTACTTGGACTGCAAGAGTGATTCCTTAAATTATAATCAGGTTATTGGCATTTTAATCACATAGTGTATAATAACTATAAAAATCTGCTTACCAATAACCTGATTGGACATGCTTACTTCCACCTCGGTGCATTCCAAATATTTACCGAGATGAAGCTTCTGCTGACTACACTTTAGTGCCTGTTGTGATATTGGGGAGTAAAATTATTACAGTAGTGGTACATCAATAATTTTATAGGAAACTCTGACATGAAAAGTGCATCTAATATTAGCTTGGGCTCAAGTAGTTATATCATGCCTTATGTTGTGCATTAGGAGAAGTGATATTTTCTCCAAGCACCAGCTTTCTAGATCCAGTATTTATGCAACTTAGAATAACACAGTAGCACAAATCGTCCTAGAAACATTGTGTCATATTTCATCATGATCCCCAAAATGTGGGTGCTTTTGTCAGTAGGTTGTTTAGGTTCACACTTTTGCATAGTTAGCTTCGATATATTCTCTTTTCCTGGCTTATTTTATTATGTTGTTTGGTTCCATGCCTTTTAACGTGTTAAAAGTATACAGTCAGTACAGACCTTAATAGTAATTATCATTGACATTCATAACCTGAAGGATTATCAACTCGCACTAATTTGGCATTTATGGAAAATCAGGCGAAAGGTAAGTCAAAGAAGCAAAATCTCCTTCGTAGTACTACATGGTACATGAATACAAACTTTATATTATGTTCAATCTTCATATGATTAGTTTTACACATTTCATAGATATGCAGTTGTGTTTATTTATTACTGTATGCCCACAACTGGTAAATATCAGTAGACAATTTATTTAGTTGTTGTTCAAACTATTACTGTGGTTGATCGAAGTTACAGATTGTAGTCACAATGCAAAGCCAGAATGCAGGACCAGAAGTTAGTCTGCTTGACTGCAACTGCTAGAAGGGGGGATTTGCAGGCATTCGTCAGCACTAACTGGAAGTGACAGTGTGCAGAGAGGTCCTAATTACTGTCTCACTTGACTAATTGTCGTTTCTGAAGAATGTATTCCCACTGAGGTCCCAGGGATTTCATTGAGAGCATTGCTCAAGAAATATAGGCCAGTGCCAACTTCACCATGCTGTGTTCAAAGGCGTTGCCACAAGTGGGAAAATGTAAATATATTGAACTCCAAACTGCTGAAGTGAAGCGCAAGTGCTGAGTTGCACTAGCGGGGAAAAATCCTGTGATACTGAAGCCTAGCGTTTAACCACCTTGCATGTGTGGAGAAAGTGTGTGTGTGTTTCTGGAAGGTCTCGCCACCATTTTAAGACATCCTTGGCCACAGTCATCCTGACATAATAGGCTCATGTAGTGACACCACCTCTGGCTTTCTGAAGCCAATCATGTTAAAATAACTTGGTGCATTGAAACTAATGCAATAGAGATGAACCTTTAGTGTTAGGCAACGACACTGAATGAATGTCTTCTTTTTTAGTGTCTTACAATTCAAAGTGCATCAGCTTCTCGTTTCCATGGTTCCCTTCTCTCTGCCAATGCCATCTTTCCACCAGTCTGTGTGTGTGTGAGAGAGAGAGTGAGGGAGGGAAGTCAGAAAGAGAGAGAGAATGACAGAGGGCTTTCTGCAGTGGTTATCTCTCCTTTGCATAAAGTCCCCTTTGCATTACCCACTTCATGAATGGTGTTTCAATAAACACACCAGCCAGTTCATATAGAAGCCTCCGTGGGTTACAAGTGAGTGCGTGTGTAGAAACTCATCTAATTTGTGGTCTCATTCAAGAATGACACGGTCTGATCATGGATGAAAATAAAAGTACATCTCTCAAATGGCACAGGGGTATTTTTCTATTAGTCACAACAAGCTAAAAGAGTAGGATTCGTTTGAGCATTATAATGAGGCAATTAGCCTCATTCCCTTCACCCCTTCTCTTCTAACTGGGTTACACAGTCATCTCACCCTGATTGGCTTAGTGGGAGAGGATAAGTTTGTGACTTCTTATTGGTAATCAAGATTTTAACGCTCAAAAGATGTACAAAGCATATTGTTGAATTACGTGTAAATTATACTTTTGTTGGACATGCAATTTTATCAAGAGCTCAAAATCATTTGTCATAGCATTACTTTTATTTTGCTGATTCAATTTTGGGTGCATTGAGTGTGTGGGCACCTTATTTCACTTGTAGTGCCTTAAAAATTGTCCTGAGGGCGCTTTAACTTGAAGAGGAAACCAGCTTGTGTGCCTGTCAGTTGATGTCTTCTCCCCGAGCTCAATAAGCATTCCTTTCATGCTGTGTGAGGCTCTGCTGACTTATAAGGAAACCCTGAATTTCTCCATAATTATGCTAATGGTCCAGATGGTAGCATGATGAGTGCCATTCTCTTTGATATTCTCACACTTCAGAGTGCTGGTGTGCAGACCCACGCAACCCAACACAGGTTCAAAGTCAATGTTCACACCACCTACTTGATTCCATGTAATTACTTTGCTTTTCCTGTAGCTGGTACAAGCACCCTCTTCACTGTTAAATACATTTGCTGTTGTTAGAGGGATTTGATGGATCTTGTGCAGTACAAAAGAGCTGCACTTCAGTGAATCAGGAGTGATGGCGTCACTACTTATTCCCACATTTGCTCTTGATAATGAATTCTGCAGTGAAATAAACATGTAGAAGTGTGTAAAGCATCAGAGTAATGCGCACCAGTAACATCTTAGCGGGCATCTTACATTGGATAAACATGCAAAAACTTTAATCTTAAAGATACATTTTGAATACTCTGTATGAATAGTGGTGACTTGACTTTGAAGTATTTCTTCACCACACACACACTTCTACACACACAAACCAGTCATTCACACTTAAACCTCACAATGACTGTGTTCATCCACGCTTGGATTCTGGTGGCACCGATCAAAGAGCTCCTTTCACATCTCTGTAGGGATTAAATGGCCTTCCATCCTTTCAGGGTGGGGGTGCACCGCTGTAGCTTTACTTCCAGCTGATGCACTGGCCTATGAAGAGCAGCACATGGGGGCGGATGCTGATAAGGTGCATCCTTATGGCCAACACATGCAAGAGAGAGAGATGAATATCTTCTTGGATGGCGTTCCACAGAATACAGCCTGTTTTGCACCCACTAATCAGACAGAAATATGATCGGCTCACGAGATAGTGCAGTACTTTCCCCATGAAAATCAACTAGCGGTTAAGCTATGTCACACACACCTTCACATCGGAGGATGGCTCACACTCACAAACTTCGGTCTGTGGCTAGAAAGCTTTTAAGTCTAAGTGGAGTTATTTGCATAGGTTAAATATTCAACCCTTTCAGCAGCTTCTGTCAATATTATGGATATTACTTTCATCCCACTCCTCCCACATTGTTGCAATGAGAGACCATTCATTGAAAGCCTGTAAAAGAGCTTTTGAAAGGAAAGTTGTGAATGACAAAACATACTGTAGTCCCACATACTGTAGTGAGTTGTCTGAGTTTTTTCATTGATGGATTTTGGCATGAATTTTTACAATGTCTGAATTTACCATGTGTGTTCATTGTGCTAAACAGAGAAAAAAAAAAGACAAAAAAAAGACAAAAAAAAAAATAGCATACAACTAGTGTGCTGTAGTTTCAGCCGTTTAACTGTTTAACTGATGGCATGCATATCTTTAGTTCATATATACAGACTTGCTTGGGTTTTCTCAATGACTCATTTCAAACGCCTCACGTGAAGTTGCTGTTGCTTTTTACACTTTGCATATTCATCTCACTGACACATCTTCAGAAACATGCGAGCTCGGCGCCAAGTTGTGGGAGGACAACGCGAAATCTACGGCTTGCAAATGTGGTTTGAAATGAAGTTCTCCACTCCATCCTCTTTATTATTTTTCTGTCTCTCCGTCCCTCTCTCCTACTGCTCTTTGGTGTTTTTCCGTCTTTTTTTATCGATATACTATCTCTCTTCTTCTCTCTCTCACTCACGCTTTCTCTCTCTGTGGTGCGCGTTCACAATACTAACCTTGGCTCCACGTCAGAGCCTGTGCAGCAGTGCAGTATAATGGGAGCGCAAGCAACTCATAGAGCCTCATAGTAGGCTGCATATCGCTGCTGTATCCTCTGCTTGGCGCTCTCCAGCCCCTTTCTGGTAGCTTACCCACAATCCATGCTCTGGCTCCCCCCTCTCCTCTGGATCTGTACCCTTCGACATGGATGTCCCAGCGTCCCTCGACCCCACGGACTGTTGTTTCTTGGCGCAGTAAAGAGGGAGAAAGAGAAAGGGAAGAAATCATGCCGGGACTTCTAATGGATTTAGGCAAAGCGCAAGTGACCATGCCGTGATCTTGCGCATCCAGGGCCGTCGTCACCCTGCCTTGCCCAACAGCCGTAGAAGAATTACGGGGAAATCGAACCCGCGCAATCGGGGGGATTAACCACCGTGCATTTTTTTAAAAACAACATGAAGATTACCTCCCATCATCTGATGATAACCAGTCTTGTTTTCAGGTCTAACCTTAGGCTGATCCCGCTTCTGCTGCTGTTTCTTGGTTACACTCGCGGGATGCCACACGTTTTAAGATTTGGTAAGAAGCTGTTTGACAACGTATCTATGAAAAAGTCTAATCACTTTCTGTTTTCGGTTTGCCACCTTGAAGCGATATTCAGGAAGCAAGATCAGATGTATACAGTTTTGTCCAGCTCTTTTCTGGTTTCATATCAAGTGTGTAGAATAAGTTGATCTCCTCTTTAATTTTTTTGTTTGTTAGCTCAACGATTTTAACTGCAGACTGTCTTCATAATAGGGCATCATAGCGTTTCGTTGTGCTTTTATCTCAAATATAATGACATCGAGAATAAATTACGTTTTCAATGAAACTTGATGTTATTCTCATAGCAGTTCTGACTGACTGTAGCTCGTGAAATGAATGAACGGGTATGCAACAGTTCGTGCTATGGACAGCGAGCGAAGCTCAAGTAACATCACTTCAAGACTTGTATTTCCCACCAGTAGCTATCCTAACGGAGTCCTGGCCTTTGAAATTGCCAACTCCACAGCATGACCTCTGCAGTAAATGTTTACATGTAAACATTACCCCTGGAGCGCAGATCGATTGCTGATCTCTGAAAAGATAGAATCAATATGCCTGGTGGTACTTTTCATCTTGGATTCCATTGAAGTGCAATACAAATGGGAATTCCCGCCGTTTCATATTCTCACTTTTATCACCATTGAAAACAGGTACAGTTTCCAGTGCCGACTGGGATGCCCCAAGCGAGAGTCATCTCACATGGAACCTTTCTTGACTGTGCCTTGATAGCCTGAAAGTGAAGTTTCTTTAAGAACTGTTTAGAATATTGTCTGGTGAAAGATGGCAGCATATGATTAATGTTGATTATAGTTGCAACTAAAGTGCATAGTTGTTCATAACTTCAAAATCTTGCAATTACCGCCTGTTTCCACGCGAAGCTCATGACCTCTCATGGCTTTCTCTGCCGCTTAATTAAATCCGTCTCAGGATGGCTGCTTCTGCCACTCTCTGTTGCATTTACAGAAAAACATCTCGGAGTGACAGAGGAGCCCCCCCGACGGCGGATGTCATCAAGTGTTGACAACACATCCTTACAATCCCAATTCTCCCGCGGGTCCTTTTTAAGAGTCAGACCGCGTCCATGAGAGCCGCCGCTATAGCAACGGGATCGCTTGTCTTCCTGTTGCATTCACACCCCAATGAGCAATTTTTCCAGTCTCACACGTTGTCTGATAGTCGCCGGACGTGGTTTCAGTCATTTTTTTTTTGTTGTTGACGGTAAAGTCACTACATTAAAGCGGAGATCTCAAGCCGGCAAATAATGATTACATATCCTGAAGACAACGTGGAGCAACGTTGGTTGTTTTACGTATTTACACTTAAAGGTGGCCATGGACACCTATAGATTTATACGCACAATAGTATTCATTTTAAAAAGGCCAAAACGATGTAATTTGGCCTTTTTTGTCAGTGCCTAGTTATATCAATGTCGCCTCTGCTTAGCCTGCACAATGGATCCTTGGGACATCTGGCATTAGTAATAAGATAGACATGACCATGGGAGATAAGACATGATTCATGTCACAGATCTTTATGCTCCGAGGTAAAGCTCACATGATTTTGATTTTCTTCCCTCACTAGTTGCAGCAGAGGCGGCTGATAGCAACTGAAACTGTGTCTGTCTCTGTCCGTGGTTCTGATCAAGCCAAATCTGCCGCCGAGCCGCTTGTTCAGGACCACGGACAGTGACACGCAGGCTCGGCAGCACCACTGTTGCTGAACAAAGAGGTATCTTTTTTTTTTTTAAAGTAACCCAATGAAATATGTTATATGAAGGCTTTTGTCCTTGTATTGTTTGGCATAATTGTCTCCCTCAGTAAAGTGGTATCCACTTCACATTGCTGTGTTGAAAGATGGCGTGTGGGTCACTAAAGAAGCACTTTGTGGGTTTAAGCATGCCAAGTCAGGCTGTCTGTGACTGCTGTTCCATGATCTAAGTTTCCAAAAGTAAAGCACAATTTAAAGTAGATGAGTGTTCGTGAGAGCATGCTTTGATTGAAAAAAATAATAAATGTACATGTCAGAGTGTAAATGCATGTGCTGAAATGGACAGAGGGGAGAAATACAAAAATGCATTGGGAGACGCTAGAGCCCATTGGTCCTTTTCCAGAGCATTTCCTGCTCTGCAGGATATCCTTACTCAGCACATAATCCCAGCTGCTCCTGCAGGAGGCTGGCTAAATGAGGAGGTCAGCTCCCTTGGGTCTGTCTGTTCCTTCCTTGCCCCACGCTCCCTTCTGCCCAGATAGGCGGCACACATTGTACAGCCGCTGTTCTCATGTCAGGCTGAGACCTTTACACAGTCACACATACTCTGTAACACCCCAGCATAGCCAGTCTTTTGAATTTACAGCATCAAGCTCACCACGAAGAGCGACAAGTGTCAGAAAAAAAAAAGAAAAAACGATTAAAAAGAAAAAACAGGTGTTCGGGCCACCAGCTGTAGGCAAATATGTTAAGCAAATTCCTACATGAATTAATTATCATATTCAATGTTCCTCTTTTTATGAATCTTTCATGTGTGTCATTGCTTACTTAAATGCTGAAATGTAACAAAATGCATCTTGGGAGTAGGTTCTACTCATAACCAGCTCACATCTGCCTCTTTAGAGCACCACAACACTTTGTGGTGCTGCTAAACGTCTCAGGGATCCAAAATAAAATGCTGTGTTCCACTTCCACCTTCACAGTGACTGTAAACATAATTTGAAATGTAGCCAATTAGCGGCACAAACAACTGAACTGATGTTCAAGCTTGACTGTGGTTCACATTCTTTTTTCACAATCTTTTTGAAATAATTACAGTGGTATATGCTGCATATTTCTCAGTTGTCATTTGCTGCATGTCAGATTTCAAAGAAAAGGAGAAACAGGCTTGTGTTGAAGAATTGGGTGCCTGCTAATTGGTTGATGAAAATTAAAGATCATATTGATCTCTTCATTGGAAATTACATTAACATGTATGTCCATGATCTTATTCATCTACCACCATAACAAAAAAAAAACATCTGCACAAAATTGCATCTGCTATAAGATGACTGAGTTGTACTCACAGGTGCCTATCTTACACACAAAATGAAGAAATTCATTCAAAGGAATATCGATAATGGAACTTTTCACTTTTTTTATATTCTGGTCCATAGTTGGTCTGTGGCTGGGAGGTTGAGTGATAACATTATCACTGCCATCTGCAAACAGCATTGGCAGATGCAGTGCGTCCCTGGGCTGTCAGCTGCTGCCGAAAGCATTGTTGACTCAGAGTTGCTCACTCTGTTTGTTTATTTCTTGGTCCTGTTTTTATTTTTCCCAGTATAGACATATGTGTGTAAAAATGTCAGCAAAAACACAACTTTATTTTTAATTCATGTAAATATATCAATAACTCCTTCCATGACACCAGGCATATTTATTAATATAGGTCCTTTATTGCATGTCTAATTTTAAATAGGCTTTATTCCTTAAATTTCATACCGTGGTAAAATTATAAGGATGGCGAGAAAAAGCAAGGGCGTTAGGAACACATTCAAGAGGAGTTAGTAGTTAATTGACTTTATTTGCTTTCGCTCTCTTCCTCCGCCTGAATTATCTTGAGTTCAGTTTAGGATTGCAGGAATTATGGGTAACACCCTGTGCCAACATGTTCACAGCAAACACATTTAAATACATACAAAGCTGCTTAAAATATTCATGTGTCACTTGGCCTTGCTGTAGCTTATAGAAATGTGAAAGTATCTCTGCTGGCAAATGATTTTCATGGTTTAAAAATACCCACTGTGGGTTTCAAGAACAAAGAGGAGATCTGCCTTACATTAGCATGCAGCACCACGGATAGGCTTGAAGCAGGGAACTATCTAGATGGATTTCTAAAACATGTTTACAGTCCTGACTCTTTGAAGGTCTTGCTGTCATGCTTCAGTTACAAAAAGCTCAATGTTGATTAATTCAGGGTGCAGATTTCTTGCCATTTTGAAATGGCAAATATCTGTGAGGTATGAAATGAGTTTTTCTTGCTGTGCTCAAAATTAACTAAATGTTTTCAGATTTACCAGCAAAATTTGAAAAGATTATTTACATAGAAGGTGGTTTTAGCTGATTGACCTTGTTTGCACCATAAACTCTTCTAGCATGACTGCCATCTTTCAACGTTTCTTTTTTGCGATAGAATACATCTGAGACCTGTGCTCTTCCTTGGTATAGACATGACTTCTGTATTGGCTTTTATCATTCACAGCCTTTCACTCATTGTCATCATCACTCTTGAATTTTCTTGCAAAGGTTAGGGGTTATATGTGCAACTGTTCTGTAAAACTGGCCCTCGAGAGAAGCCCCGCAGCATGTCTTGCTGCTTGGTTGTCTGGTTCTGTGCTGACTGAAGGTCAAAGTGCTCACACAGATTTTTTTTCTTTTCTTTTCTTGTTTTTTCTTTTCTTTTCATTTTGTGTGCATATTTTAATAAAGGAGCTGTCCTTCGTTCTGTCGCTCCAAGTGAGATGGCAGCAAATTTGATGTCACAGAGAGGTGTGAGAAAGCAACACTGTTTCTTAGAGACGAAAAGAGAAAGGGAGTTCGTGTAAAGTGTGAGTGAGAAGAAAAACAGTGAGTGTTGAGGCCAGCAGATACAGAGTAAAGATAGATTAGTTTGCCTCAGAGCAGTCCACTCTCAGCCCACTCTCAGTTGTGGTCTTTTATTACTGTTTTTTGATTGCTTCTGTGTGGAGAGACAGAGAGTAGAGTATGCTGTGGAAATGCAGTGGGAGGCCAGGAGTCATGCACTGCATCTCTGAATAAATGTCAGCAGAATCGTATTAGCAAGCTGAAAATTTGCCTGCAACTACAGACACGCATGAAATAGCTTTTACAGGAGAGAAACACGTTGCTAACACAAACGTCCTTGTAGTTCCCTTGAAGAGCTAAACCCCAAATCTGTTTTTATTAACCTTTATTAGTGGTCTGTCTCAGCCTCCAGTAGACTGTAAAATGGTGAGAATCAATAAAAATCAATATGTTGGCATTACTAAGAGTAATAATAAAATAAAAAGAAAGAAACTCGGAACTGGCAGCAAAGCAAATTGGCAATGCCAAATCCCAGATGCCCACTTCTTTGTGTATCACAGGTTACCATCTGTGAGAATGCAAACATATAAACAAACAAACAAACAAAAGGAGAAAAAAGACAAATGTGTACTAGAAGCAGGCTTTGTAGGATTGTACCTATAATGCATTTCACTGTGAATTAATGACAAGTGTAAGCAGCCAGAAGCTGCAACGGCTTAAGTAGAACTTAGTTAATTTAGTCTCAATTGTTGTGGCTTTGTTTCAAAAGGTGTGAAAAGGCGTGCTTTGTCTTGATGGGAAAAAAAACCTGCATTCTTTGCGTCATTTGTGAATGTAACATGTAAGACCTTTAACTTCATATGAGCTCAACTGTGGTAATTAACTGTGAGGTGATTGCCTAATAGAGAGAAACAAAGCTGGTTTGTCAGTTGTTTGTAATGGAAGCTGGTGATAGCACTAATTGGTGCAGGAGTAAATGTTTACTATGTATTTGCTCTGAGATTAATATATAAAAGGTGGTCACAGACTGCCTTTTGCCCCTTGTGTGTCTTTCTAAATAGCTCAGTTTTAAATAAGCCTGTCATCCTTTTACATATATCTTGTATATACATGTTTTAGGGGTGTCCTAATGCTCCCTGTAGGTTGAAACAATCAGATGTGCTTTCTAAGCCCACAGTCAAAGTAAACATATTTGAAGGCACATGCACCTTAAATGAAATCATTGATATCCAAACTGCATGGAATTCTGAGGTCAATCGATTACGGAAAGCCCTCCAGCTGTGTTGGCCATGATGTGAGGCCCCGATCAGGTTAGATTGTGGTGCAAGAAATGAAAGAACAGGCTGAAGAAGTGGGGGCAGAATTCAGGCTCCCATTGACAGTACAGCCTGTCATATGTGTGAACATTTCTCTGTGTGAACCAAGGACACAGAGAGAAATAGGCTCTGTGGGGGGACGTATTGAGGCAGGCTGACTTAAAATCATGTTCTTTGAATCAGCATGACACTCTTTTGTCCTCAATGCACCAGGGCTATGCAGAATGTCTCCCCCTGCAATATAAAAAATCAGTCTTTTCTTTCTTATTCTTCAAGGACTTGTAAGTGTTTTTTATAGCTTTATTTTGAAAAGAATTTAGTGAATGGAAAAGTTAGATAAAAAATATGTAGGGGGGGAAAAGCAGGTGCATTTATATCTAATTTAGGCAATTAATTAACTGTTAAGAGAGGCTTGGGAAACAATTCGACAAAACCTTTATTCCATTTATTGTGGCTGCAGGCTTTGGTAGCGTTCCCTATTTGTTTGATATGACCCACCAATAAGCCCCTTAACCCCTCACACAAAGCATTATTGTGGACTGCAATAGACTTGAATTGATTTTCCCATCTAACACAATCTGTTGTAAGATTTTGAGGAGACATAATAAAGCCAATTGCCTCCATTTCCCTTACACAGCTTCTTGTCATCTATACCCACGGAAGGCCGTTGCTTTTTCAACATGACAAAAGACACAAAATTTGCTACCCGGCAGGGTGTGACGAAATGTGAAAAATGGTGAAATATAGTAGACATCACATCAGGGGAAAGATTAAAACAAGGCTCTCAATTTTCCATCAATTTAATCTCTATTGTCTTTTTATTCTCAATAGACATTTTCTTGTTTATTGAGAATAAAGTGAGCACACATATTTGAGGGACTTCATTGTTTTTCATTCCTATGCCTCCGGCTATTTTTCTTTCCAAAAGTCAGTGTGCAGGTCTCTTTCATTTTTTTTTTCTCTGTGCTTCTCTGTTATTGCTTGTGTGTTTGTCAAACAAGTAAGAAAAACTGACACACCTTTGCAGCAAAGTGTACCTGCTGCTCTGATCATCAGCTAGCTTCTGTACAACATGGGAGGCTGATGAAGCCAAACCAGAAGCTGACATTTTCCTGCCCTGCGGCAGAGTGAGAGAGGGTGCAGGTGTCCGTTCAGGTCTAATGGGCCATCCATTCAGTCCTTTAATTGAGTGTCTTTTATCTGCCACCAGTGACCTCTTTTATTCTCAATTTCTCCCTTTCCATTTAATTCGCTCCCCCATTTTTTTCATCCTACCGTTCCTCCTCTTCCTCCTTCCATTCTTCCCTCTCCAGTTCAAACTCTTCTTCTTTTAGTTGTTGGACACCCATACGCCCACTCCCATTTTCAACATAATGGTTCATCGCTAGTTGTTTCAGAAACCCCTATGATGGAGAGCGAGTAGACAGTCTGACGGCAAGGTGCACTTTCAGCATCAAACTGATATCCAGAAAAAAGAGTTTTTTGTCCATTTTACCCTTTTTTTTACCCATTTCTTTCCATCTGTCCTTCACTGTCCTTCGGCTCCATTTGGCTCTCAGCTTGTTCCCTCGTCCTTCCCTTACTTTGTTCTCCCCTTTTACGACTAAGCCTCACTTCTCCCTGTCCTCTGGTTTCATGTGTCCTTGTGCACAATGGCACAAATCCACATTTGGCAGACACATCGCAGACTTTTTTTTTAATGCCTTCAAAGTTTAATCCTAAAAATACTTTTGTAGTCTTATTTTCACTGGGCTTTACAATCTTGCTGAATGACACTGCACTGAAGCTTTCATATTAAACTACTTACATTTTTTACATGCAGGACCTTTTTGCACAACACCGCTTTGTTTCCAACCTTCCAAACCAATCCTGAATTGTCACCTTTATTGTGTCCATTCTAATGTTATAAATGGCTAAGTGAGTTTAAACTTTGTGGATTAAAATATATTCAATTTAGTTTTTAGTTAGTTGAATTTTGCATATTTAAGTCAGGGTTTTCCAGCTTGTATGCCATACCTGTATGAAAATAATGATTATCTTATGTGTAACAATATATGTATGGAGATTAAAGATTACTATAATCAGATTTTAAAAGCCCTGTAATTTTCTCCCATCTTCTTTGCCCTGTGAAAGCTCTACTTTGAGAATTAAAGAGCTGCCTCCTGAATTAATTCTTGACCTTTGGCTCTGAATAGAGATAACATCTGCCCCTCTACAAGAAAGAAAGTCTAATTTTACACCCTTTTTGTTCCAAATTACAATGGGAAGAGTGTAATACAGGGCCATTTTAATGTGCAGGAGAACTGAGAATTAAAATGAGAGCAACGTAGGGAGCAAAGAGGACGATAGAGCCTCGTTTAATTTGCTGTGACCTAATTGCAACATTATAATTTGAGCTTTTTTTCAGCTCCATGCCAAGATCTGTTACACATTATAAATGCTGAGGTTGTAACTTAAGTTTAGCCTATTATCCTGTGTTAAAAGAGCGATTTCATGCTTCAAATGTAAACATTACAAACAGTACAATAGCAAGATGAAAGTCTAAACACCATCAATTTTGGTAAACATGTTGAGAGACGGTCGGAAATCCCCATGCTTAACTTTGAGAGAGTTTTATTTAAGCTTCCCAGATTACTGTTAGTCAAGTTCTTATCCATATTTGTTTTGTTGAGCAATGGTGCTTGAGGGCTGGAGCATCCTGATGCTTGATACAGTCCGTCTTGCCTCATATTTCTCATCTGAAATGACGTTAATGTCAGTTTTATCACAATGGGGAAAGTGATTATAAACCAGTGATGCACATGCATAGTCACAGTGTTCTCCAGGCTGGATTCTCTCAGCCTGCAGTGGATAATTAGCATCGTTCACATGTGCTTGGGCTTGATTAAAGCTCAGTTTACAGTGAACTGTGCTGTGAGGTCGCCATCTGTCACCTGCAGAGGCCACCATGAGATGTATTCTTGCCTGAGAGAGTGAGAGAGCTTGTGTTATTGTATGTGTGTTTTGATAAAGGAGTGAAAACGATGGGACACAGACAGAGAAATGGCCGAGACGGTTGAGGCATGAAGCGATAGGAAGCATTCTATTAAATAAGCATTCCTGCTCTCTCCCTATAGGCTATATATTAGAACCAATTCATATATTTTCTGTGCTGGCAGGAAAAATATTCAGACTGCAGTTTTTAGATTTGTTTTATTTACTTGAACTATACCGCCTTGCACCTGCAGTTTTGGGAATACTCATGTTTATAGTGTATATGGAAGTCAGGTGGAAGCTGTGAAAGCTCTATGGCTCATAAAACCACACTGTATGGAAGCCAGTGCATTATTCTTAACAAATGCCATATGCATTGAGCCTTTTTTTATTTCCCTAAAATACAATGTCTTTATGCCACAGCAGCAATATAAAGTTCATCAAACTTTAATGACACATTTACAAATCATTTTGCCAACTGATTTGCCGTAATACAGTTTTTTTCCAGAGTCGACAAAATTTGTTGTTTGTATAAATCTTGTTTCCATAGCGATATCCTGAATATTTTATATTACAACATGAAATATTTGGGCTGCGTGGGTCCATTAAAAAATAACCTCTCATTTGTCAGACACCATGACACCAGGGTTTCTAAAGTGCCCAATAGAAAAACAACAGAAATACAACTGAAAAATATTTAATTGGAAAGAGTGAAAAATGTATCAAGACTCAACTGCTGAAGCACTGCTAAATGATGCCAGAGGAACACTGCTGCCATAACTATTTTTTTTTACCAACTACTGTCAGTAGGTCTGTATGTCTAGCTGTGCATCTTCACTTCAGGGATAATATCCATTTAAAAAGGTTCAATAAAGTCGTTTGAATTTTTACCATCTGTGTAATAGAGACATTTACTTTCCATTGTAAGAATTATTCTCATTAAATAACTATTTGAAGGGTGTCTGGAAAGTTTTGAAAAGACTTGCATCAACAAAATTCCTTTTGGGGCATCAATACTCAAGGTCTTCAGTGTTTGTCAGCATTCATTTGAAAAGCATGTGCTCACAATATAACACCTTTTCAAATGCCTTTTCCAAAACAAGTCCTTGAAAATGTCATTATCGCAAAAAAATATTTTCATGTTTTTTTTGTTTGTTTTTTATTTGATTATGAACAGTCATGCACAGTATTCTAAATCTCTGAAAAAAAGAGATATTATTCAATTTTGATATATTTTACTCATTTATGCAACACCGTGTGCAATCTTCATCCCAGTACCTTTGATATTTTATTGAAAACCAAAATGTTTTCAAAAACACATGGCAAACCTGAAACAACATAGCATTCATGTTCCACAGTTAAAAGCTTAGTATTATTCATCCATTCAATAAATTAACATAAAATAAACACTTGTTATGTTGAAGAGGGAACAGAAATGAGGTTAATGATTTTGGTCATGATAATTAGAACTGGCATGCATTATGTTAAAAGCACTGCAACATTCAATGTGGAAAATAAAACGAAAAAGTAATGGCACAATCATGGGTTCAAATTCCATCCATTTCATTCTGATACCATGTGGAAAAGGTAAAGAAGTCAGGGTGAATTAAGCATGTTACTG
This sequence comes from Odontesthes bonariensis, assembly GCF_027942865.1. Lineage (NCBI taxonomy): Eukaryota > Metazoa > Chordata > Actinopteri > Atheriniformes > Atherinopsidae > Odontesthes > Odontesthes bonariensis. The sequence continues at coordinate 11,445,349 of NC_134529.1, forward strand.
TCTAAAATGTGTTATTAGATGAGATGTTCTCAGAACTTGCATCCGGTGTTTGATAACAAACAGGAACACTTCTTTTTTTTGTACTTGCTGTAAAACTAACCTCTAAAATCATGTAAATCATGTATCATGTAGAAGTGTAACCAGTTCACTTCTACATAACAAAACTGTAAACATAACTGCACAAATGTAAAAGAAAAAAAAACATGTTTTTAAGTTACAAATTTATAACCCCAACCCAAATTTTTATTAACCATATGCCGATTTATAATAACAACTGGCTCCGACTTCATAAAATCAACACACATGGCAGTCGGTTAGATTTGATGGTGTTAACCATGTCAGGGTAAGTTACACACACTGTATTTATCTTTAGGTAGCAAGCAATGTTGGTGGGCATAACTGTCGTCTTCTCAACTAGATCTTTATGAAGCATCTGGCGGGTGTTTAATTGGTGTGCAGACTCTACTATGGTAGGGCACTGCTGGTATACACCAGCTTAGTGATGGTACTGACCCACTTATGTTCACTCTGACATCGATTGACACCCGAATCTGTCAGCTTTAAAATGTGGAATTGGACCATTGACCAGTCTCAAGTACGTTTGATTCCATCAAGGGGTCTTCATACCAATGCAATTTTTTCTGAACTGTTAAATCAACTCAAATCAAACAAATCAAATTGTATTTATTTGATTATAAATGGCATTTACCAAAAAATAAAAATAAAAAATCCTGACCTGACCTGACCTGCCCTGTCTTTTCATGACATGCCCCTAGTTTACACAGGACTCTATAATTAAAAACAAGCTGAAATAACGAGTCAATTAATCTTTTTCAAATATTTTCAATTATTTCCCAGACAGCAATAAAAATATTCTCACTTCTCATTTTTCATCATTTTCTGAGTCACAAACCACCGTATTAATCCATCCAGCAACAATATAACCAGCAGTTTAGCAGATAGTGAAATGACCATTTGCAGCTGCTCTAAATAGAATTATATGTTCTGCACTATTGAGTGCGGATTTTCAGGTCGGGAACTTTTTTGTGCGTGTGCCAATTTACACGAAAAGCTTCTCATTGTGTGTCTTTGTGTGTATGTGAGAGGGCACGGACTGACACTGAAGACTGTGATTTTCTCTCACTGTGTTTGTCCAAGCAGCTACTTCAGCGCAGCACTGTATTCTTCTTGATTATGTGCAAACACGTAGGTGTGTCTACTCTGCAGATGCAGGACAGATATATATGTTGTGCAGAAAACAGCAAAATAGTGCATGTTTGAAAATTGATTTAATAATTCCCAGAGGAACAATAATTCATGCGGTGTATTATCAACCAAAACAATTAAACAAAAAATTGAGAGAAAATAAACAGGCAGATAAATAATGAATTCCTTCCTAAAGGAGTTCGCTCTCCTGGCACGGAGACTCATTTTAAAAGGTTGTTGCAGTGGGAAATATCACCTTATCTCTAGAGCAGGCACATATTTCTTTAAAGTCTGTGTGTGTTTTCATCTGTATGCGTCCTAAGTGTGTGCACTCAGTGCTCATACATCTTGATTTCACAGTTGTTGGTATTTCTTTTCAGTTGCATTTGCTGTTCGAGAGCAGTGGAGAGCTTGGAAACCACCAGCAGACTGAAGTCATTTAGGAATTCAGTAATTCAAGGCCTGTGGAAGTGTACTCACAGTTTGGCACAATTAGTACCAAAAAGGGGTCCCTGCTTGACAAATTATCACACAAAATGTCAGCCGGTAGTTTAGCACATCCACAATGAGCCCTTGCAAATTAGCACATATTTTGAGGAGGGAGCTGGCACATTATTATGAATTGAGAGAGTCTGGCAAATTAGCACATCTGTTGCCAGTGCTTAGAATGAATATATGTTACATGATCACTGGTTTTCCACTTGGAGCTGGTTCAGAGACAACGACCGTGGCACACATTTCTAAGTGAGGATTGTGTATGTCCTCATTAAAAGAGATTGATGAGATTGATCTTGTGGCAGTGGACAAGCTAATTATTACTCTGAGTGCAGCTGAACTCAGGTATCATTGAATGCTGCAGGCGTGAGCTTTAAATTCTTGCATCAGTCACGTTTCCCTGGACTCAGTTGTTTCTTACCCGACAGGTTTGTTTAGTCTCAATCTTTGCAGTGCACTGTTTGTGTGTGTTCACACTTGCATGGTCAAGTGTGTGAGTCAGCCTGAGGCTTAGCGTCCAGCAGTGGTAGGTGACGGTCCACTCCAGTGTCAAGAGGCTTTAGGGTGACAGGATTGATTCTGTTCTAGAGGAAACGCCAACAACAAGCCAGCCAAGTTGTACTCTAATCATGTCATGTTTATTTCCACACTGATCAATTAGAGGTAAAGATTTATTGACAAACTCACTGTTTTGATTTACTTTTGATTATGCTCGAACTCCTCCATTTCCTGCATGATATCAATTTCCAACAACACGAAGTAGACTTTTTTTTAAAAAAAACCCAGCTCTCAAAAATTTATGGAACAGTTGTGTTGCATCAGTTTATTGAAAGTGTTTTCATGGGAGTTGTTTACAAGCTCCTCACCTAAGACAAGTTTCTACCATTATTTCATAAACACTTCAAACATTTTATTTTGAATATAGGTTCAGAAATTCACAACTCTTTTCTTCAATTATAGTTTATTTTTAATTGACATTATTTCAATTAATTGGCATGTCATGCAATATAACATCTGCTCTAAACCATTCTATTCAAATTATGCAGCTTTTTTACTCTATAACTTTTACTCTTAGCATTTAATTCCATTTCATCAGATTATGGTTAGTTCATAAATACCAGTGAAACTGAATAATGATAATACTCTTTATAAATAATTCCTGATTAACTCTGAGCAAAGCAGCTAATCAGCACTAACTAGTAATGACTCATTTTTTAGTCATTACTTAATCATTAGTTACTATTTTTGTAAAATTCTAACCCTTCTCCCTCACTATGTTCATCATTATTTGATAATAACAAGCCGGAATAAGCATAAAATTAGCAACTAATGATTAAGTGATGAATTATGGGTGGCAGACAAGCAGTTATTATTTTGTGTCAGCAGCTGGTTCAAAGTTAATAGGGAACAACCTATTAATAAACTGATTGTTTTTCATTTTTCACAAATATTTATGAACCAATCACTTTCTGGTAAATCATCAAGTCTCTATCATTCAGTGTTTAATATTCATCAAGTCACTTTCTATTTGTGCCTCATATGGTCCTCAGTAATTACTCATGTTTCTATATTAAAATTTAAAGCATTACTCTCAGGTTTACAAGACACAACCAAGAATGTATCAGGCATCTTACCTAGAAAAAAAATCATCTTCTATTAACCATGTTTACTGTTTTCCTTATCTTGCGCCAACAAAACCAATATCTTACATGATACTCTGGGTGGAGGCAAGTGAAGATTTAGCCATTAAACAATGTATCACCTCAGCTACAAACAATATAGAAACAGCAAGTCTCTCTGTCGTGGCAAGTAGACTTGAATAGAGGACACCTCATATAACAAATAGAAATGGATGACAAATAAATCCATACACTGCAGTGATCCAGAGCTTGTAAGATCATTTTTGTACACACTGCTCTTATTGGGGCTGTTTGTGTAGTATAGCAGCCCAGGGGAGTGTCCTGCATAGTTGGTGTATCCCATGCTCTGGTCAGATATCGGGGAATCTTCAGGTAGAGAGAATTGTCCCCTGTGCAGCAAAGGAAGGTCACTCTACCACTCCACCAACAGGGGCTTCAAATTAATGACATGGGGCGGCAACTCTCTGTAGGCCTTCATGCATCATGTCCCATTCACCGCCAAACATGTCAGGGAGCACTCCCACCGGGAATTTCAGTGATATTTATGGAGTCTTTCCATCACTTTTGCCTCCTGCCTATTGGCTCCAAGCACTGATCCTCACTGGCTGAAAGATGGAGACAGAAACAGGTCATGGGGTTGGCTTGTGGTGGGTGGTTGGAAGTCTTAAAGCCTAACTGAGGGCCATCATGTGCATACCTGGGCCACTTGCCTTCGTGACAGGGTTTCTCGCTGGTTGCCATGGCAGCTACCCTACAGCCCACCGCCATCCTGCAGCTGCACTCCAGGCCATTAGTCACAGAGACAAGTCATTCATATTGTCACATCTTTCCTTCCTCCACCAATCAGTTGTTCACATTCCAAAACTGACAGTGCCTCATAGCCATCGCATAGATGAGTCACTATGGCAACATATCTGACTTGCATCTCCCATTGTACGGAGAATCCTTGAGTAGAAAGAGCCATCTGTATTTCCATTCATGGGTTTGTACGTAACCTGTTAAGAAGCTATATTCCCTGTTTGTATTCACAGTGCTCTGAAATCACAAAAGATAACCTTTGCTTTAATTTTTACTCAGAACAGAAAAATGTTCTTTAATGAACATGAATTTCAAGGTTAGTTTATAACTATTGTGTGTGCCAAACACAAGGTGAAAAATGTCCTGTACAGGAATTCTTTTTAGATTACCTTTGTTCAAAATTAATGCATGATGTTCAATACAAAATACGTTTCATTAAGCTTGAGGAAATGTTAAAAGGGTATAAAATAAACAGAGATTTTTTTCCATGGCATTTTCATTTTGACTCTTCTCATTTTCTCTCTCTCTCTCTCTTCCATACACACAACCATCTACATATACACACACACACACTGAGACCCTCAGATCAGCTGGCCTGTTTTCTCGTCAGGGTGATTATCCTGCTCATAACTCACTCAGAGCTTTCATTTGCACCATAATTCACACTAGTCCCAATGACGGCGACTCTATAATTCACACACAGACACACACACACACACTTGCTGATTATCTCAGCTGTAACTCACTCACCTGCAATCAGACAGACCACAAAAGCAAGCAAGAGGTGGATGGATAGAAGGATGATCGAGGGAGTGTTATAAGACTTTAATCAAGCTAAATATGCAAGAGGCCCTCCAGGAGTGAAAGTCTTTTTTTTTTTCCTTCAAGGTGCGTGAAGTCCACTCGGGAAGAAATGTCAGATTCATCAGTCACTGCAATCAATACCTGGGGTCGACAAGTTAATCAGAGATTCGTGTAAATTGTTGCAATCCAAGGAGAAGCAGATAGCAAACCGGGATGATTTTGTTTTATTTTTTGGTTGTGCTATGTAATTTCATGGTTAACCTACCCATGGACATATTTACCTTTGGAGTCCTGTGCTCTAAACAGAGTTTGATTTCTTTAAAACCACCAGTTCCAAGCCATACATTGTGTCAAAGAAATATGACGAGCAGAACTGAATACCTCTCTGCTCAGTTTCACATTGGTTGAATAGACATTGAAGCTCATTCTGCTCCCTCGGAGTGATAGTATAGTAATTATCTATTAGGTCAGGCAAACATGATTTCTGTCATTTTTAATGATGATTCTCTGGTATTTGTCCTTTTGAAGATTAATGTGCCATTTCAGTAAAATTAAATGTCAAAAATATCAACATGTCCATATCACATTGCTGCATAAAAGATAAAAGGAGGACTAACGCAAGAAAAACTCATTATTATTATTAGAGCTCTTTCAGTTACATAGTAAAACCCAAACATGTATTTTAGTGCTTTTAAAAGTGTGCCCATACATTTTCTGCTACATTGCATCCTCTTTCACTTTGGGCTCAGTTGGACTACATATAAATAATACCATAAAATAGAGTAAAAGACCCCAATATATAGATGCACTTTGGTGACAGTGATAAATCTCGCTTCCCTGGGTTAATGACATCTTCTTTGCCCTCCTGCACTCATTTTCTATCATTCCCTGCCATGGCCAGATGCTATTTATAGCTGTTCTGTCTATAGTAATATAACAGCTCTCCCTCTCGCTTTCTTGACTCTTTTAAAAATGTGCCACTCTCTGTGTCTTTTTCAATCTCAATCTTACTTTTCTCTCACTCCCTATAATTGAATCAATAAACAGGCTTTAAACTTTTTCAGTTTGGATTTCGTCAATCCGCCTCTCTGCCCTCTGAGAGGACGGGAGCCGTGGATGGACTCCTGAACTCCAGTCTCATTCCCAAGAGTATTTCTTAGAGCTGCTCTCATAGCCCCTTTCATCTTTCCCCCCTCATACATTCTCTTTTAAGTTTGATTTCAGTAAACCTTTTTTTAGATTCGGTCCACTTCCAAAGGTGCACTAACTGCTGAAAGGTATTGTTTTTTTTTTCTTTTGTTTTATTCAGTTTATTTTCATAGGTATAATTCATTCTGAAGCTGTTTCAGTTGCTGCCCATATAAGATGGTTTCACCCCATCTTAACGATGGATATTTGAAGACACTGTCATTCACAGTAACCGCGTTCAATCCTGAAGTTAAATGTGCCCTGAGTGGCCATTTTGAACAAAAGATTGACTTCACAAGAGCATATTTTGTTGATGTTCCCAAACACATTAAAAGCAGTCTGTGTAGATTTGCTTTTAACTGTAACATAACCACATATGTTTCAATTTTGTTTGCTTAATGAATAAAAGTAAATTAGGTTTGGCAATAATCTTTAAATGAGACAGATTTATCATGTGTGTGCCCAAACACTGCCTTCCTTTGTTTGGGATTCTGAACCACGTTGATGGAACATCTGGGGCTTTAATCATATTTGTTCAGCCCAAAAAAAATTGACAGGTCTGAAGAAAATTCTTTCAAGTTGACAGCATATTACTTTGCAGCGGCAGTTACTTTGTCTGAAGGTGAAACAGTGCATATTTTTTTTATTTGGCGAAGTGCCTGTTGTTTGTGGGAATTGTAAGGTTTTATTTTTATCTATCAAAAAAAAAGATTTTACTAGACATGCACAGCATTGTACCGCCATCAGGATGATCTCCCATTTTATATCAGCATGAAGAAATATTATGGAGAATTGATTTGTTTTTAGTAATTGTAACTGAAATGTCCAAATGGTGTCTTCATTTCTGATTTGACTGACCTTTCCTTTACTATCTGCTTTTCTGTTCTTGCCCCTCTTCATAAGTCATTTAAAGTACGAATTGTGAATTGTCTCCCATGCACCTTTGTGTCTTGATTTCTATTTCTCCTGCTCTCTTGTCTGGCTTTATTTACTCGCCTCTCATTTGAGAACCATAGAAATCAATGGGACAAAATGAAAGAATGAACATTTCTGTTAAGGCTTAGCGAGGGAATTAAAGAAGGGCAACCGCCCCTGAACTCACCTCCCGATGAAACTAATTGCCTATAATTACACTGACTACTGCCACTGCATGTGAATCAAGTAAGATCCACATGTCTTATCTGCACTATAAATCTGCTTCATGTCAGCGTATAACCGAGCTATGTACAGCGATACACAATAGCTTCAATAATATGAATTTAAGAGATACAAATGATTTCACTGCTTGAGCTGTAATTGCCTGCATCATATTGATCATTTAGCTGAATGAGGCTTGTTTTAAGAAATCTATTGCAATTACAGTTGTCTGAAGTGAGCTTAGTGAGCTTCAATGTAGCTTATTACCATCTTTTTTTCTCCACCCTCAGGAGGAATCTTCGAATCCATTGAGAGTGGCCCCTCTGGAGCAGAAGAACTAGCCTTTAAATTTGCCTTGAACACAATCAACAGGAACCGCACATTGCTCCCCAACACCACACTGACCTATGACATCCAGAGAATAAATATCTTTGACAGCTTTGAGGCCTCCCGGAAAGGTGAGTGAGGAGAGATCCTTCACTGTAATATGTAATTAATCACATTTCTTAGAGATAATCTTTTAAAGGGAGTCATTTGGAGAATCACTGTGGTGCCTGCTCCCTTATCTAAGTGTGTATTATTTGCACTCTTTGGCATTGTAACCAAAAAAATGTTCTCCCTTATTACATGAACATTTTGCTACACAAGACTTGATTGAATAAATCTGTTGTGTTTGGCCTTGATTTATAGATGTCTGAATTCTCAGTTAAACATTCTAATCAGAGTGATAACAATATTACACATTTCCAAACATTGAATGGCACAAAAATGGTAGAAGTTTTGAATAAGTTTGAAAAATGAAAAAGCTGTGCTTCCAGACAGATCCATAAAACCACTTTTGTTACATTATTTTGTGGTATGTTGCAACAAACTGTAGAGCATTTTTAACCCACTTAAGGCTTTGGCATTTTACTGAAAAACTCAAAGCTGCCCACTGAAGCCTATTATTTTTCAGCCTCTGACAAAATTAGAAGTATGGAAAAGAAACAGTTTGAGTAAACCTTCAGCCTTTAGTGGAAATTATGGACTTTCCCCTGACCTTTATCAATACTGTATGTTTCATCAGGTCTAAACTGGGTACACCATCAGTAGGAACATGCGTCATAATGCGGAGGCCTTCCCAATCAAGCACAAGAGTAGAAACATTCAAAATTGCTCCCAAGCATTGAAAATAATTAAATACATCTTAAATTAACTATATAGGGTGCCGTAATTGTAATTAACTGATGAATATGAAATATTATCAAGCATCAATTCTGGAAGGTTATTTCTTGTTTTGGGGTGAATCTGCGAGCACAGAAAACACTAAACATGGTCAAATTGAAAAACCCAATAATAATAAAAAAAATGTAAAAAACTGATACAAATCTTTTTCTGCTTACTCCCTTGCCAGCATGTGACCAGCTTTCCCTTGGAGTGGCGGCCATTTTTGGCCCCTCACACAGCTCTTCAGCCAATGCAGTCCAGTCCATCTGCAATGCTTTGGGAGTGCCCCACATTCAGACCAAGTGGAAGCATCAAGTGTCAGACAACAGGGACTCCTACTATGTCAGCCTCTACCCTGACTTTTCCTCCCTCAGTAGAGCCATCCTTGACCTGGTGCACTTCTTCAAGTGGAGAACAGTCACTGTGGTCTATGACGACAGCACAGGTACAGGTACAGCTGGTGTCTGTCTTCGTTCTCCACTGGTGCGTCTGTTTTTTATGATAACAAATGTGACAGTTTTTTTTAAAACCTGCGACATTTACACCATAAAATCGCCAGAAAAAAAAAGAGGTACCAGGTGAGCTACAAAACATGGCACTTCTTCTCAGAGTTCAGCTAGCGCTTTGTAACCTGTCAAGTTAATTCAGAAATCAATAGCTTACTGTTCTGCCTCAGTCCTCCAGGTGCTGCCCATGTCAGTCTTCCAGGAGAATGAGCAGCAGCATAGAAAAAAAAGAAAACCACATTACCCAGAATGACCCAGTGTCTCTGCAGATTAATGCAAAACAGAACTGTATGTGGGGGCTGACAACAGCCATTAATAACACACAGAGACACTTGATCTCTGAGGGCTGCTAAGCGTCTGTGAGCCATTTTGCCCATCCTGTAACTTTGTGATGATATGTACTTTAAAAGGCAGATTGTATTTTTAGCAGAAATACAGTGATGTCATTATGTGATAAAGTGTAATCACTCCAGAGATGCTGACAATATTCAAATGCTTATCCACAATTTATGAGCTACTTGGCGTGATGTGGTTGATAACTAAATGTATGTAAATTACAGATATACAAATACATTCACATTTTAGACTGGTAGCAGAATAAATCCACTTCACTACATCTGTTTAAACTGATATTGTCCTATAATTGTCACCATAAATTATGGCTCTGGATATATTTAAAACCCTATTCTATTTCTTTCATCGGTGCATCTTGAATCTATTACTTTTCCTGCTTTTTTGTTCCCCACGTATATCTACTTACTCGCCTGTGACATGAATTTCAGTAAACAGCCATTCCTGCAGTATTCTTGCACCCATATGTTGACCTCAGATTATATCCCAATGGCTCAACCCACTTGCCACATTATTCTGACTCATCTCCTTGACCTCTCTTCACTTACTCCCTTGGAGCTCAGTACGTTAACACCCTCGATCTCCCTCAAACCATCCCAGAGAGATACCAGGAGATGACCTCTCGCCTCTCTCTCTCTGTCAAGGCCTCCTCTGTGGAGCCTTTCAGTTGTAAGACACCTGACGCCCTGAAATGTGTGACAGCTGCATTGCTGTGTTGCTTCCCCCCTCAGCTTCCACACAGTCTCAGGCTGTAATCACACAGCTTCATGCTCCAGGGCCCCGCACTGCTGATTGGAGCCTATCTGACGGCTGGCAGGAAAAACTATCGGAGGGGATAAAATATTCACACACAGCCGTTAGAAGATCCAGAGGGAAAGTCTGAAGGCATTAGCCAGAGCTCACAAACATCCACGCTGACAGTGTTTCCCAAACGTTGAGCTCCCTTGACAGATTTTTTTTCTTGCTTAACACCTCCCAAAGTGTCAGTAGGAACAAAAACAGGGAAAAGCAGACATGCCCCAGAGTAGGGATCTATTGGGATTACCTGAGGACAGTTCTCAGTGGTTTAGTATTCCTCCCTACTGTGGTTCTTTTCACAACAAGACCTGCATGTATCTATTTCACACCAATTTTTCTATAGGCCTCAGGGAGACCCAGCCCCACTCACAGTAAGACCATTAAACTGCTCACACAGCACTTCGTTTCAAAATGAAAAAAAATAGGCTGAGTTATCTTAAAGTGGTTCCAAAAAAAAAAAACTCTCTCTCTTCAGTTCCCTCTCAAACTATCCTCTCTGCTCCATCCATTTTTATACCCATGACAAGTAATCATCTCTCCTATCAATCCAGCCCCTTTCATCCCTGGACTCTGAAGTTCTTTACTGAGGGAGAAACTCATTGTAATCTCATCACAGTATCTCCCGGAGAGCTTTCTACCTGAGCGTGTGGTCGAGAAATGAAAGGTGAAGATTGTAGCTCAATATGCGACGGCGGCGTCAGGCTCCCTCGGGGAAAGTACAAGCTGGCCAAACAGAGCCTCTCTCATCAGAACACATCTGAAGTGTGTGAGAGAGGCAGTGGAGGCAGGATTGACCACGGCTTTCCATCAAGATAAAATTGAACCAATTCGGCGCTCCTGTATGGTCTTGTGGAACACAAGAGCAAATCAACATTTTTTAAGCTTCTAGCAGATTGGAAGTTAATGTAGGTGGGTGCAGATTGAGGTTCTTTCTATTTTGTGCTTTTGGTATAAAAGAGTACAATGTTCTGGCATGGTGTAACACTCACTTGATAGGTCTGAAGCAGTCTGTTTGCTTGCCAAGCTTGAGTAGGAGGATCAATAGACAGTGGATTAGAAAGGCATGCATATGAGCCTTTTTCTGCTGAGAAAACCTGATTCCAGTTGGTTTTCATGGCACCTTTAGAATCAGAGATACTTCAAAATGGCGACAGATCAAACACACAATGTTGCTGCATCTTTAAAATTCTTCTTTCATGCTATATGCACCCTCTTTGTCCACAGGTCTCATTCGACTGCAGGAGCTGATCAAGGCACCGTCACGATACAACATTCGTTTGAAGATCCGACAGCTGCCCACAGAGACCAAGGACGCCAAGCCACTTCTGAAGGAGATGAAGAAGGCAAAGGAGTTTCACGTCATCTTTGATTGTGGACATGAGATGGCTGCCTGGATCCTGAAACAGGTGAGGCCACAATCGTATGTCAGACTAACTGCAGGAATTAACCCATGGACTTTTCACGAATCCTCAAACAGATAATGAGTAATAATGGAAAACATTGGCATTTAATAATAAAGACTTTAAGGTCTTATTCTATTCACCTTAAAATTCAATATGAAAACATTTTGAGAGAAATTACATTAATGGAGCATTTCTCAGTGAAATGAGAAATGTTATCAATTTTTCCTGAATTTAATTGAAAATGTTACCTACAGTCTCAAAATTTACATAATTTCCCCTCTTAGACCTAGCTCCCAGTGCATAGGCTCATTGTTCATTCATTATGTATAAGTACTAAAACAATAAGCTTGTGTGTGCTCCCTTTATTACTCTTTCTCTTGTTAAGCACTGAAGCAAGTGATTTGGATACCTCCTTTCTGCTCTGTATATCTTTAATCTCTTTGTAGAATATTAGATCTTGACTACTGACCAATCTTAATGGATGCTCTCCATTGCTCAATAAAGTTTTTCTAATTAGAAAGTGTAACTCTGCTCACAGGCATGTTAAGTTAATTTAACAGAAGCACATTATTCATGAGAAATGTGGGTGTTCTTTTTCTGAACTCAAGTCTCCTGAGAAGAATATTGCAATGTTGAAATTCTCTAAAAAGCTTTATCTCCACGGGACACAAAGCAACAAGAATGATTATTTATTATAATGAATAGTGAGTTTGTTTTTTGTCTTGTCACGTTCACCCGAGAACCAACACGGGCTTGCAAGGCAGCACGGAGAAAAAGCTACTCAGGTGGAGATGCATTAGTCAGACTTTACATGAACAGAACTTCATGACATTGTAAGCACTGTATAAAAGAAATATGATACAGACTTGCATCCAAGGACACATGGCTAACCGGAGCTTTATATAATGCCCCTGGTTTGTACTGACCATCAACAGACCAGTTGGCATTGTTGAGTGACAATATATACACCTGAAAATCACTTATTTGATGAGTTTGTCATTTTCCAACAATTGCGATGCTTATGTCGTTTTCTTGACTATAAACCTTCCTGTTAGTTTTCTCACTGAACACAACAAGGAATTTGGAAAGTATTTTGCCTGTTCGCTTAAAGTGAGGGAGCTGTGAAATAACCACATTTATTTGAGTGAAAACAACACATTTGGTGTGAAAAATATATACTTCAAATGCTTTTTCAAAATAGGCTTGACAAATGTGTCATTTAACATTTTGCAAGAGTTTGGTTGCATTTTTTTCTGTTCTCGTTTTTTTTTCTCTTTTACATTTTAGTTGAGCTTCTGAAAGGCAGATGATTTAAGATATTACCTGTTGGAGATTGATACTATCTGTGTAATAATGATAAATTGCCAAATTCTAAAATATTGTGGACATGCCCAGTTTCTAATTAAAATACATAATTGTTTTCACAAGTCTTTCAGACCAGAGAGAATAATTCTAATAACATATTCTCATTAAGATATTCATATTTGATTGCACTTAGTGGCTGTTCTTTTATCCCTCCAGGCTCTGTCCATGGGTATGATGACGGAGTACTACCATTATATTTTTACTACCCTGGTGAGTACACCAGGATTTTCTTCTTTTTCTTTATTTTTCTATGTTATTTGTTACCTTTTTTTGCACAGCAATGTCAATTGATAATGTATGTTTTGGACAGTTTCTTTTTCTCGGTCTATTGTAGTGCAAACACTCATCTGTTTTGCTTGTTGCAAGGCAAAATTCATCCATCTGTCTGAGAGTCTGATAACAGCTTTTCTTTTCTGAGAGGAAAATTGAATTCAGCTCAACTTGGAGTGAGTCGAAGATAAACATCCAAGTGTTTTCATTGTGTGTGAATAATTTCGATGCTCAACCACAAACTGATAGAAACAGGTAGTGTTGAAAAGCTGAGTCACCGTGATGAACTATTTTCATTTTAAAGTTGGAGTTGTAAAAGTTTAACTTCAGTTAATTTCCTGCATCCAGCACCAACATTTTATCCTACCTGCCTGACCACAACCCTGAAAGTATAAGACAAAAGCAGGAGGAGGTATTTTACTCTGACTCTAGCTGCCATTGAAGTTCTCCAAAACTCTTTGATCTAGCCACTACAAAGACTGCTTGCTACACTCCAGATGAAAAGCATCACATCCTCACTGAACCCAGAGAACAGGAGACTTAGAGCTCTGATAATAGCCCTGAACAGATGATACTGTCACCCATTTGGTCTATTATGGCTCTAACAAACAAATGACACACTGTGTTGTTTGGAGCAAAATTAGAAGAGGCTGGGGAAAAGGTTGGAGGAGAAAAACAACTCCAAACAGTGCATATAACTATCTTTAGTGCATTAACAAACATGTAAGAACCTGTCCAGATGAAAGGGGAGTGAGTTACAGTAGGTATGTCATTGAGAAAGGAAATGAAATAGAGATTGTAGTTGTGTTTCTGGGGCTTGCTGCTACTTGTCTGGATGGAAATATGCCTACTTTAATAACAGCTAGTGTTTGGCAGGATGCGTGCCACTGTGCAGGCTTGAGCTGCTGTATACTGGTACCAAGCCATCCATGCTGCTTTCAGAACAGCAAATATTGACCACAGCACCCCCATTCTGCGTCCCTTCACCTGCCGCTGCTCTTTTAACTGTGTTGTTGCATCCCAGAGACATCTGCCTGGTTAGATGCCAGACATGCTGTATGCAGGACAATTGGGTTGTCCTTTCACTTCCACATGATAGATGGCAATCCACCAAAAGCCTTTGTGTAACCTTGAAAGTCTTGCCATAATCAAGGCTACTGCATCAGCATGAGATAAAATAACTCCTGAAATACCTTCAACTGTACCTCTCTGCTCTCAGTTCTTGGGCTAGAGCTGCTATTCAACTGATTTCTCAATTATCCAGATGGGAGCTGTATATCAATGTGAGAGTGACAATAAGAAAATTCTAATTTTTGCCGATCAGAGGGAGTCAGACTATAAACATTTTGCTTTCAGGACCTTTTCGCCCTTGACATGGAACCATATCGCTACAGTGGGGTCAACATGACTGGGTTCCGCATCCTTAACACAGAAAACTCTCAGGTGTCGTCAATCATCGAGAAGTGGTCAATGGAGCGACTACAAGCCCCACCCAAACCGGACTCAGGCCTGCTGGATGGATTCATGACAGTAGGCTTAAACCTTCTTTTATGTAGTTTAAGCACTGCATATTATGTGGCACATGCAAGAAAATGGTGACAACTGTCCTTCATTTGTTAATGTCCAAGTGACCATACACGATCTATTGTCAAGCGTAATGTGATGGCTATGGATAATGTGTTTTATGCTGCACGCAGTTGTGCAATCATCTTTATGGATTTATATATGATTGTTGATGGAACAAATAAATGTTTCGACACATACAATACTTCCATCAAAAGTGGAGATTGGCTGAGTGCGAGTTGTCAATCATAAGCTCAGTGGTGCAGGGTTCCTAGGATGGGTACAGGAGCAGCTTAAATGCCACTCTGCACGGAGCTTTTTGAGTCTCTGTTCTTGGGTCTAAATGCTCAGTAATGAGCCGGTGTGAATGGTAATAGCCGTTTATCTGCCCTCCTGCCTCTCACAACTCTCCTCTGGGAGCGTGGCCAAAATATGACAATCTGTCAGTGTTCATGCAGAGAGAGGGAGCAAATTGGATGGAAATTATGGCCTTGGTTTTTTAGGATGGCATCCAGAAAACCCAGGGATAAGGTGATTTGAAAGTGAAAAAGGGAACAGAGCTTGTCATGGACATTCAAGGTCCCTCTCTGGGTCTGTTGCCGTAAACAGTCAATTTACTCTACCTCCCTCGCAGCACCTTCCTTCGAGACAAACACCTTTTTTTCCCCTCTTTCAGCCAGCCTTTTTGTTTTTCCTGGCAGATTGAGGATCTAGAATGAAAAATCTGTGTAATGTAAGAAGTGCCTTTTCATCAAAGGCTTACAGACAAGCCTTTGAATTAGACGTAGCACATGGTGTCTATTGGAATATCAATCACAGCCTTAATTCTTTCTTACATAGAATCAAAAATGAACACACAAAAATAAGAATGGGTTTTTTTCTAATCATTTCATGCACATCTACAACAGATTGATGTGATGTCTTGTGAAGAAACTGCACACACTTCTATAGATTTTGCATAATATTTTCCTCAAGCAGATGTACGCTCCTCTTTTTTCAGTGTAGCACCCACACGCAGAAAAATAAGTAAAGAATTATGTATAAAGAAAGATTAATGCAAGGTACAGAGAGGTCAAGTCACTTGATTTTTTCCTCTTCACCGGAAATTAATGGATATTAGTCGAGAATGCAGAATTAATTAATTAGTAATGCATGAATCATTTGGTCAGGTCTTATACTACATATTGACATACTTCACTGGACTAGAAATACTGTTAGATAATAAATAATAGATCCGAAGGCAAGCTTGACAAAGTGCTTCATTAAGATAGTCTATTTATAAGTCCCTGGTCTGATATATTTCATTCTTTAGTGTTTCCTCCTAATTTGGTTCCATGAAATGAGTGAAAGTAGAGACTGCAGCATGAATGAAATAACCATTGTCATTTTAATGGTATGATAAATGCATACTAGAGGAACAGTTCTTCTGGTGATTTAAAAAGTATATTCTGCTCCCTCTTTCATAAATGTATGGGTTCAAATAGTTTGAAATAATTTTGGGTTCTTCTGTAACACAAATGTCTTTAATGAATGTGCAGATTTGCCTGACATTTATGCTGCAGCACTCAGGCCAGAGAATCCACCTTGAATGGTATCATTAAATTAAATAGAGGGCAGACTGCAGCAGCCAGTGAGTGACCTTCCACCCCCGACCCTCCCTCCAGCCTTTTATTGCTTCTCAGATGCCTTGTTTTTAGTCTGTGCAGTACAGACACCTTGCTGGGCTCTGAGCTTGTTTGCGCCCGGTGACCAGGCAACAGTTATGTAGCAATGGTTACCAGGACAACACTGTACGTGTCACCTTGTGATTTCATGAGGGATTGATTGACTGAGGTGGGATGAGGAGGAGAAGGGTGGGGAAGGTGAGAAAGACTGCGGCAAGAGAGCATTGATGAGGAGGAAGATGAAGAAAAGAAAAGGCAGGAATTAAAGGGTGTGGATGTTAGGAGTGTTGAGAGGTGTACGCAATGTTTTTTTTCACACCACAAGGCGTGCATAAATGCTGGGTTGTGTAAAATCACAGTGACACACGGTGCCTTGGGTGAGGCCTAGTGTTGTTTCAGGCAAGGATGCATAATGAGAAGTCCCTCGTCAGAGCAGGAAAGCTCGCAGCCACAAACACCGTGCGTGCCTGCCTTCTAACTCTGTAAGAGATATCTCTGGCACGGAGGACCACACATTGAGAGCATGGCTGCTAATTAGTCCAGTTTATTTACATGTGTTGTCGATCTCAAAAATATTTCTTGTTCCTTGAAGTAAATATACAATCATTAGGGTTCGGTTATGCTGAACAGGCAAACAGATCGAAAAACAAAACACAGTGAGTAAAGTTTGGGCACCCTTTGTTAAAACTCATGCAATGCTTAACAGCTTAGAGTGAAAGAAACTATCTGGTTTCCAAAAAAGCAGAATCACTCTTTTATTTCCATTATTAACAGCTTCAGAATTCATAAATAAAAAGAGCCTAAAAGCAGATGCTTGGGTATCATTAGTGGTTAAAAATAAGTAACACCCCTCTTGGCAAGTATCAGTTTGTAAAGGCTTGATTTTGCTTCTGTGAGATTCTTGGCTCATTTTACAACCCCAATTTCCCAATTTTAAAGGTTGTGTAAAATGTGAATATAACAAAATAGATTATTATTACAAAACTGTTAAACCAATATTTCATCCACAACAGAACATAGAAAGCATATAAAAAGTTAAAAGTGAGACATTTTACTATTTCATGAAAAATATTAGCTCATCATTAATTTGATGGTATCAACACATTTGCAGTATGGGGTTTAGCACTATCTTGCTGAACTATCCAAGGCCTTCCCTGAAAAGGACATCAATTCAGCATAAATGGTACCTTTCTATATGTGCAGGTTGTCAATTCCACGGGCACTAATGCACCCCCATACCATCAGAGATGCAGGCTTTTGAACTGAGTGCTGATAGAAAACCAGATGGTTTCTCTTTGGTCTGAAGGACACAACATGAAGAAAGGTTTGCTTTTTTTTTTTATTTATGACTTATTAGCTTATGATTTATTTTTGTGCAGGCATCCTCCGTAGCAAAACAGGGAGTTTGATTCCACTTTCTGAAAACCCTGCAAGTAGTTATTTCTAAATATTCTCTTGGTCAGCGTTGGTAAATATCTTGAGACTCGGGACCTTACAATCACTGACCAAGTTCGTAACCTCGGAGTGTTGATGGACTCAGATCTGACTTTCAGCAGCCACATCAAAGCTGTCACCAAGGCAGCTTTTTACCATCTCAGAAATATCAACAGAATTAAAGGTTTCCTCTCCCAAAAAGACCAGGAGAAACTCATCCATGCATTCATCTCCAGTAGACTCGATTACTGTAACGCTCGTTTAACTGGACTTCCCGAAAAGAGCATTAAACATCTGCAGCTCATCCAGAACGCTGCTGCTAGAGTTTTAACCCGGACTAAGAGATCTGAACACATCACACCAGCTTTAAAATCTTTACACTGGCTTCCAGTCAGTCACAGAATAGATTTTAAAAGCCTGCTGATGGTTTACAAAACCCAGAACGGTTTAGGCCCAAAATACATCTGTGATATGTTCAGAGAATATAAACCCAGCAGAGCTCTTAGATCCAAGGACTCAGGCCAGCTGGTCCAGTCCAGAGTCCAGACTAAACATGGAGAAGCAGCATTTAGCTGTTATGCTGCAAATAAGTGGAACAAACTGCCAGTGGAGATTAAACTTTCACCAAATGTAGACATTTTTAAATCCAGGTTAAAGACATTTCTTTTCTCATGTGTCTATGCATGAAATATCTTTTAACTTATCTAGACTGTTGCCTGATTTTAAATTCATTTAAATGATTTTATTTGTTTCTCTTTATATTATTTGATGTATTTTTAATGCTTCTTGCACTCCCTGCTGCAATGCTTTTATTTTATGTAAAGCACTTTGAACTGTTTGTACATGAAATGTGCTATACAAATAAATTTGATTTGATTTGATTTGATTTGGTCATCAAGACCTCACCGTGATCTCAATACCGTTGAACGGAATTTCTTAAGTGCATTACGAAAGGAGAAAATAGCTACCTGAAAACACTTTGCTGCCTAACAGCCTTGCTCTGCTTTGTGGCAATCAATTATCCTATTTTTTAGGGTGCTAGGCAATGGTTTAGAGGCGACCACGGCTGCTGACTGATAGGAGAAGTTTAAGCAGTCAGAGTACATAAAAACCTTTGAAATTAGTAGGGATGCACCGATACCGATACTGGTATCGATGCATCCCTACTAATACTCGTACTTGTTAAAGTTAACCGAAACCATGAACCGATACCAATTTATTGCATGAAGACCGCGATCAGAGGGTGGTTTGTCATTTTTGTTAAATTTTTTTAGATTGGCGGCTAGGGGAGATGTCGAGCTAATCAGAAACAGTGTGGTTAGGCTAGTGAGACCAAAACATGTCTTCCAATTCATTGAATTCAATTCCATTCATAGAAGTATCGGCATCGGTACTCGGTATCGGCAAGTACTCAGATCCAAGTATCGGCATCGTATCGGCTTGAAAAAAAGTGGTATCGGTGCATCCCTAGAAATTAGTATTGCCTGCCATTTCCTAACATTGATTGTGAACTTGCTTGTGAACAAAAGCTTAAAGTCTGAGACCTGGTTACGAAAGCTCAGTTGGCTTTTGCATGGGGCTTTTTTCTTATTCATTTACTGTAGAATATTGTTTACTTTATAATCTTTCTTGAAATATTGACAATGATGTTTTATCTTTTTAAAACATCCCTTTTTAAGAGAGTGTGTTACTCCCACCACTATTTACATCAACAGAAAGTCTGACAAACGTTTTATATGACACTGTGTGTATGCTTACCAACAGTACCAGTCAAAATGTTTAGTATAAATGCTCATTCCAAATGAATGAGTTGGTGTAAATATTTAATTGTAATGCTTTGTTCTGATTTGAAATTTTCAAAATCCCAGTTTAATAAGTTAAGTATACACTACAAGGAAAAGAGCCTTTTGAGGGTTTACACCCAGTTATTTTCTACCTCTGCATCATTTCATTGATGTCTACATTTCACTGAGCT
Organism: Odontesthes bonariensis; assembly: GCF_027942865.1. NCBI lineage: Eukaryota > Metazoa > Chordata > Actinopteri > Atheriniformes > Atherinopsidae > Odontesthes > Odontesthes bonariensis. Next base: position 11,465,152 of record NC_134529.1, read on the forward strand.
ATAATTAACACCACAGAGAGCTGGATGTTCTCCAGTGTCATCAACACAATTGAAAATGATGGTGTAATAGCTCATAATAATGACTCTTATTAATAGAAAACTGACATTGGGCTGCTACTTGAACTCATATGGAACTATGTGAGAAGCCAGTTTGACTTAACGAGGATAAGCAAACACCCTGGTAACACCCAGGTTCAGCTAACTTTTTAGGGGTTCTGTAATAAATCCAAACAAGAACTCTGAAAAAAAAAAAAAAAAGTTCTAGTCGCTACTAGTTTTAGTATTATTAGCAAAATTTTGGAAGCATACTTTTGCATACTCAAAAGTAGAATATTTTTTTTTAATTAAATAACACATTTAATGGGCAGCATTTTGTAGGAATATCTCCAGTTTGTAACTATCTCCTTGAATATCTGTTAATGGCAGTCTGCTGGTCCCCTGTGGGAAATAAACTGCATGCAGAAGGGAACCAGAGGATATGTTGCATGCACATATAGAGTGCTTTTCCATGAAAAGCAGCAAACAAGCTATGATTTGCAGCAACAGCAGATCATTTCCTCCATGTTAATTTTGACACATTGCACTCAGCAAAATAGACCCTTTTTTCTGAAGCTTGAGCCTCAGCTTGCTTCATTTCTCTTTGGGCTCAAATTAGGGACAGTGGGAACAGAGGATGAGAGAGGATGAGAAAAAGGGAGGAAGCAGGTTTGCTGAGATATGCCGTAGGGTAGAGAGAGAGGGAGGGAAAACAGACATGTAGCCATATTAATAAGCACTGCTGGGAGTAGTGTGGGAGACACAGTGAGAGCAGGCTGGAGGAATCTACTAGATGGCATCTACATACTGGTTAGTAGGTGTTTATTATGCATGTTTACATTCATGCCTGTTCTATCCTATATGTAAGCTTCAAATGCACTAAGCACATGCTGAAAAGTGTCTGATTCAGTCCCCGCCTGATGGCTCCTCTAATGGAGAGGACTTGGCTCGGATTTATTTTAGAACACAGTTGTCTGGAATCTGATAATTGGAAGAGAATTTCAACACATGAATCCCATTGCAAAGATGCTTTATTCATACAAGATTTTAACCAAATGAGGCTCCTCCGTGTAGGCGTGGAGCCATATAAGGTGCTCCACCGTCAATATGATATTGAATAGAAAGCAAATCTTGTGGTTACACCTGATATGAATCACTGCACATATTAATTTAATTGAAAATAAAACTAAGCAAATTGCTTTATTGGCAGAAACTGTTTCTTCTAGTTTCTATCTGTACCTTAAATAAATTCAACATCACATTAGATATTCAAACACTTATTTAATATTGTGTAGGAGATTTTGTTTGTTACAGTTCTTAACTAATACATTATGACTAGACACTTAAAGCTTGCATGCTGTTAGCAAGGAACTTAAGAGCCAAAATTCCTAATATGAAAATGAATCAGACAAACCTCTGATTGACATACAATATGAGTCCGTTTCTTTTAGTTGTTATTGTTATTACACCCTGCTTTCCAGTACTCTGAAACAACCACCAACCTTTTTTTGAGCTACTTGAAAAATTGCATTTCCTTGGTGTATTTCTTGGAGTATGTACTTCGTATTTGATATATGACTGATAAAGCTAGCAAAATGAGATCCACACTGGTTCACAGGTTGGTTGCGTCCATTACAGCAGTGTGATCTCCCTCCCTCTGATCCCAGTTGGCAGAGGAGAGAGCCTTTTAAAGACAGCAACTGTGGAGAGCAGACACTCGATGCCCTGTGCCGGGCATCACCAGCTGGGCTTGGCACAGCATCAACATTATTAGCACCACTGCTGCTATGGTCCATAGAAGCCTTTTTGTGGGTGAGAACAGGCAGAGGGAAAGGATGAATTTAAAAAGAGAATTTATGGCCCTTTTCTTTCTTTACTTTTCCTCCCCCACGTTTTATTGCAGTGTATTGTTCATTGATCATTATCTTAACAATGTAAAGTAAAATAGGGAAAAAGAGAATTCAGCACAACAGAAATAGGTTCAAATGTCAAGACATTGTGAAGCAGATTCCCTGGCAAAATCATCCAATAAGTCATGGACTACCAATCGCATACACATGCAACTCTGATAGTCCTCGACATTAATGCAAGCAGGAACCTTCTGATGTTATATAGGTCAATAAAAGCCTTTGCAATCAGGAACTACAACTATGATCAGATCACTATCATACAATCAGCCCCTGGAGGCTAATGCAGCAGCAGGCAGCAGGAGCTGTGTGTCATGCTCACTCTTGGGCTCAGAGATATAGGCTGAGCCCAAGATACAGGGTGAGATATCTTCAAATATCATATATATATATATATATATATATATATATATATATATATATATATATATATATATATATATATATATATGTATAGGAAACCTGGCTGGAGACTGTTTAAATATGAGGTTGGGCCATAATGTTAAACAGCTGCTTAATCAGATGTAAGTAAAGCAGCATGGTGTTTATTAAAAATGGACTCTGACTATATATATATATATATATATATATATATATATATATATATATATATATATATATATATATATATATATATATATGCATGCACATATATATATGTTCTCCCAAGCAAACTGACAGACTAGCATGTTCAGCAATTTCACTTTGGCACATACATAAATGATGCTGACGGACTGTGCCTTTTACTCATTTACATCTATTTTGTAAATGATGTATTGTTATAAAGTTTATTGATGTGTGGATCAAATTGGCAAGTCAGCTACAGTATCACATTTAATTTATTTATCCATAGATATAAGGATACACTCACTGAAAAACAATATACGTCTACTTCCAATTCTCAAGTAGCCTATGTCTTTAATAATTCCTGTGAATCACCATGCATGCCTGTACAGTATGTTAAAAGCCATTCTCACAAAAATGAGACAACTACACTTGACAGAAACATGCACACGGAAGATAACCTCTTGTGTAACTGCATTGGAAACAAGGATTTCATGTGTTTCATATATTTATAGCTATATATAGAAATAAACATAGATATAAATATATACATATATATGAATATTATATGAATAAGTTCATTATGTTCATAATACATAATGTATCTTGTCATCCAGATTCAGCTGATTTTTGTGTTGATCACACTTTTTTATTGAATTGATTACATCCTCCTGCTTTGGTTTTCTGGACAGACCTCGACAAAATACCCACTGCTTAGCAGTAACTCTGATGTAATTAACACTGACTGTATTGTTTACAGTATGAATTAGGCTGGGACTCCCTCCACACTATTTAACCCCCCTACCTCCCCACTCTTCTGCTGTCTCCTGTTCTCTGGCCACCAGAGCTAACCAGATGGTAGCAAAATTCCTTCAACAGCCCTCCCCTGTAGAGTCCAACTCTAACTTGTATTTGCCACAGCTGAAGCCTTTATTCTTAAGTGATCTACCATTTAATCATAATACTTCCCTTGGCCAGTTTAAAAGGGTTTTGAATGTTGCACATTTTGTACCTCTGGAAATTTTGGAAAAGGATGATGAGCTGAGAGGAGACAAAACCTGTGGAGAGGCCACCGGTGAGCATCTTATAGGAAACCTGGCTGGAGACTGATTAAATATGAGGTTGGACCATCATGTTAAACAGCTACTTAATCAGATGTAGGTAAAGCAGCATGGTGTTAATTAGAATGGACTCTGACTGGACCGTGCTGCCAGCAGCATGCTGTTGCCCGAGGGACCTGGTGGGACAATACTGCTCTGAGGAATGACAGCCTCTGTTGTTAGACTTAATAAAATATTTAGACTCTGCATCGCATTTGATGTTTCTGATGTGCAGTCATAATTTGAGATATTTTTAACCATGCTACAGGGTAGCTTTGTTCCAGAGATAGCAGTGGCAGGTATGTCAGTTGGTTGGTACACCACTTTGTGGTTTGGAGTGAAATATAGGATTTCAAAAACCTGCAGAAACAAACACTCATCACTGGGTGAACTGAAATCACTGTCCTGATCATCTGACAGCCCGTCCAAATTTATTTAATATTTTATGTATTCATATTCCTGTTGGTTACCAAATTAATACTTAAAAAAAACTTTAAAAAACTTAAAACCAGAGAGAGCATAGTAGGGAAAATCTAGTATGCAAGAAATTGTTTCTGACAGTCTAAGCTGTAGTTTGTTTCGAGCAAACAAAGGAGGGACCAGATAGTTATGTGCATATTTGAACTGCTTCGCTCATTTAGCTGTGTCAACCAACTGTTTTCAAAGTTTGATAAAGGTATTAACTGTCTTTCCAATTCTGCTTCTGTTTATAAGAAAGTTCAAACACAATTTGTTGACATTAAAGGATAAAAAAAACTATGAGGCTACATCGATGATAGAAGTTATGCTTCAAACAAGAAGATCATTTAGACAATGATAAAAGAGCATTGTAAGGTCAAAATGGAGGTTTTCTCAACAAGAATGCCTCTGTCAGAGTTTGATAAGGGCACCTTAATACTGTTGCAGCAGTACTAAATCAATGTATATGGACGTACATCAAACAGATTTCTCTCACCGATCTCAGAGGATCTTCTCTTTTAAAGCAAAACCTTGGCAGTGTAGTCCTTTATCCCTCTTTAAAGTGTTCTTAAATCTACAATGAAGCCATGAATGTACTTTCCCATAAATCCAGCCACCATCAATGAATCTGTTGCCGTGGGGTTCTTGCTGAAAGAAACCAGTCTTACTTGACAAAATCCTTACTTTTTTTTAAATGCAGCCGGCCTACTCTGTTGCCTCAGCATGTGGAAATTCAATGTGAGAAAGGGATTAAACCTTTTAATACACAAAAGAAAAAGTGGAGAAGTAACATTGACAGCACTGGCAAAGCCTGCCATATATCCACACTCAGAGGCATGCTCACATACACGGCTCAGTGATATACTGTAGAGAGCAGCAGGGGAGGGCAGAAGGTCGACAAAGGGGATGAAAGGGGATGAAAGAGATGGGAGTGAAGGGAGGAGGAACTAGAAAAACATATTCAGTCAAAAGGAAAGAGAAGGATAGACAGAGTGGAAAAGTCGTGGACAGTGAGAGAGATGGCAGTATGCTGACCTGCAATCACTTGAGGGGCTTTTTTCTCACCATAATGATCTGACACTGTCTGTTCTCCCTTTTCCATGAGGAGACCTGAAACAGCCATAATATGCCCCATAAATCACATATGTCGCATTTTAGTGTTTTTCAACTCTCATTTCCAAAATTGTCCTGCTAGGACCGAACATTTACACAGTTGTCAATGCAGTGACTCAGTTCCGTCACCCTCTTAAGGCACATCAGTGACAGAAACACAACGCTCTTTTAGGCATCAAAAGCAAAAAGAAAATATCATACAAATCGGCATGAATATCTTTATATTTATCAAAGTTTTCACAATACAGAAAAAGGTAAACTTCAATCAAATCAATACTTTTGTAACCATTAGTTTTTGAACCGTTTAATATCTTGTTTTTATGTTTGGTGAAGCACACTTGATTATAGTGTATCCCATTAACTCGTGGAGGTTAAAAAATAGAAAAAAGGGGTCTGCCATCTTGTCCACATTGCATCGGAATTTAATGCTAAAAATGAGTATACTGTATGTTTCCAGTGAAATGTAAAGTTACTTTCAACCATTTGTTTAAATAAAGAAATTTCTCTTAATTTACCCGAAAAAGTTAAGTTATTATTGCTATAATTATTATTATTATGATTAGTATTAGCAGTAATAGTACTAGTAGTACTAGTAGTAGTAGTAGTAGGAGGAGGAGGAGGAGGAGGAGGAGGAGGAGGAGGAGGAGGAGGAGGAGGAGGAGGAGGAGGAGGAGTAATAGCAGTAGTAGTAGTAGTAGGAGTAGTAGTAGTAGGAGGAGTAGTAGTAGTTTTGCAGCATTCTTCTTTACACAATCAGCTCTAGGAGCTCAAGAGCTGTCCCCAGCACAGAGCCAGCTTTTTCTTTATCGGTTTCATAAATATCTTTGAGTCATGGGCTCTGGTGCTGCTGCTTCAACAGATGGCTGCAAAGCAGATTGCACTCTACACCACAGACTTGAAGAAAATACGCAACATATTGCTGCAAACAGTGAAGGACTTGAGCTTCCTCAAGAAGTAGAGTCTGCTCTGTTTCTTCTTTTTGACAGCCTCAGTGCTGCATTTTCAGGTCAGACAGTTGTCCAGGTTAACACTCAGGTATCTGTTGTCCTCCACCAACCTAGAATGAAAATGTTGTTTGGCTTATTTCTGATCCTCCCAAAATCTGCTGAAACCTTTTTTTTCTTAATTGTAAGACAAACTGTACTGTTTGCTGTATATATATCACGTGGAAGAAGCCATCTTGGCATCACCCTTTGGTTTGCTAATTACTGCTTTCAGGACTCAAGTTTGGCATCTGGTGATGGCTATTTCGATTGTTTGAGCTCGAGGTAACCATACCTGTATTTGAAACATCAGCTAACTCATTACATAGTCAACTATGTAAAGCTGAACTAAATTAGATTGTATCAAACTTTAGTTTAATTGTGTAAATTGATTTGAATTGCCATTTTGTAGTGCTTTGAAAAAGTTTTGCCCATTATATCACATTCTGTTGTTACATGGATCAATAAATGTAGTTCACAAGAGCTGGTCATTATGTCAATCAATACTTCCCATCATGCATTGTGATCTGTTTTGTTGTTGTTGCTAACACTGCAGGTTAGGCAGTGGGGTTAAATGTTTCTTAATGAGATTTTACCTGATGGCCATTATAGTCCTCAGATCGTTTAACCATGTAGTCCCTAATCTCCATCTTTTCCAAAGCAGCAGAATAATTATTTTTTTAAAAAGGCCTACTGCAACCATATTTGGGACTTTAGTTGCTCAGTCTAACCTTTAGATATGGAAGCCATGACAATAATAAAGCTTCATCTGCAGCAAGAATTAAATATTTTTTTCCGAATGTTTTTTATTTAGAATATTGAATAATTTCTGTGATATTATGGTTATAGTTGTAGTCCCCATTATGCTATTGTAGATGGATACAGTACAGCCTAAGTTGTTTTGTGTGTGTTTGGTTTTTTGGGGATTTTTTTGTAAATCAACTTCCTTGGAAATACATTTGGGTCATAAAACATATTTTTCAATAACATATAGCACATATCCCTCATAGCAATGTTGTGGTGCCCATGGCCTCAGACATGATACAGTTTGGTCATGCGACAGAAATAATATCCTAGGTAGCAATAATGCAAGAGCGATACCTTCAAGTAATGTTTGAAATCAATTTACAGCTTTTGGATCACTCGCTAAGTGAGTCTGTTATGCAGCAAAGACTATATAATGGCTGTGTGAGATGGGTAATCTGGACAAGAAAAGGGAGCTCTAAATTATTGGGTAACTGTATCTTGGTTGGTTATTAGATTCATACATAATTCATAATTCATAAAAGTATGATTTTAATTGGGATGCTAAAACTCTTCCCTGAACACTCTGGGAATTAGACACTCCGTGTCAACTTTTGTGGAGCATTTTACACACCCTACTTAAAGGAGATTAATTTCCATGTTAGGTGCATTTAAACTGAAAGCCATTATGAGAAAATAAACATTTACTTAGAAAAAGAGAAGGAAATCAGAATCCCTTGAGGGTCTATTTGTCCCTAAACCGAAGAAAAAGCCAGAATTTCACTGGACCAAAAAACTGAATTAAAAAGCTGATGAACAACAAGACTTTCTGATGGAAACATATCCTGTGCATTGGACTGGAGTTCGCCAGTGAACAAACCTTCTGTTACTTCTCAGCAGCTTGGCAATTACTCCCACAGACTCCCATCATGTCCATCAAGCCAGTGACGCCCCCAAACTAATCTCTCTTTGATGCATAATATCTTAATTATGGAATTATCTGTAACAGACCACCAGGACACTGAAGTGTTGATGTGTCTCTCTCCCAGAGACCGAGTTGCTCAAAGTTGAATGTGGGTTTCTCTCTTGTGCTCCAACAGGACGTTTTGAATTATTGAAAAATAGATAAACAAATATATGAATAAGATTCAAATAATCTGAAGAAAGGACCTTATCAAATTAAATACCAGTGTGTGAAAGAAAGATATTTAATATGTATTTTCTGGACGAAATTGACACCTTTTAAATGAGAATCCATTGAAGCCAAAGATGTTTTGGAGACATTGAGCCTTATTGGTAAGTCACTCCCAAACTGGCTTCCCTTTTTCTAAGCAGATGGCAACATTGCGTCTTTTATACGGTGTATGTTTTGCTTCAGTGTCTGCTGTGTCTGAGTAATCCTAGAATTGCTCAAAGACGTTGAGATCAGGGATCTGTAGGACCCATACTATCTGTTTCCGGACTTGTCGCAGCTGAAGATAGCGCAGTTATTTACGACTTTGGCTGTAGGTTTGGTGTTGTCATGCTGCATGAATAAGGGACCAATCAGACATCTCCCTGATGGTATTTCATTATTGCAGATAATAACTTAACAACTGGCTCCAATTTTGTATGGAACAGATGGACAAAAGGGTTGTATTGATCTTCGAGCTCTCATTAAGCAAATAAGAATCAAGAACATAAATTTATTTCTCTAAATTGTTTTTGTAAGTCATGACTGTTCATACCATGTATAAAGTATTGTGCAATTAAAGTTCACTTTCTTTCCTACACTGGGTGGAATACAGCACCAATAATGTCCAGTTAATTAGAATCAGAATGTCATATGATGCAAATATAGTTTGCATTAAACGATGCTTTAAATTTTAAGTTATAGAAAAATTATCTTTTTTTCTAATCTAATACTTGCACCGACTGCTCAGTAAAGCAGCACAGCTACGCATAAAGTATGAAATGAAATGAATAATTACCTCCCTCTTCAATCAAATCATCAAACCCCATGGGTCTGTCTGTGATCTGAGGGCAGAGTGACTTCACCTCCAAGAAAACAAAGAGCTTCCATATCTCCCGCTGACATTGTGACTCTTGATGCTGGTGGCAATGCTGGCGGGGTGTGTTTTTGTCAGAGTGCATATCTCTGCATGGTAGCGCGTGTGGTTGTTGCTCTGTGCCTTGGAGCTGCAGCCCAGTGATGCATGGTGAATAACAGGTCCAAGCTAATCTAATTCAGATTATTCATATGTATACAATATGCATAAATAGTGGAGTTCCAGTGCACATAAGCAGACACAGAACATGTCCATTACAGGTGGGGTAGTTGTGTGGGTTTGTGTATGTTTATAGGAAATCCAGGAAGGGGACAGCTGTCTGGGAGGAGGCGAGAAGAGAAAGAGAGATGTTGTTTTTTAGCGTGCTACATTACCATGTTGAATTATGCACAGGTGAAGAGCTGGTATGAATACTTATGCAGCAAAAATGAATATATTTATATAAACACACACATACCCACAACAGCTTGCTTCAGGGGAGTGAGGTTCACCTCTTCCAAATGAGGAAACAGCATGCAATGGCAACAAATGAGGCATACCAGTGGGAAGCTTGCAAGCTAGTGTTTGTCACAATGTCTGATTGCGATCATGTTTTAAATGTGTGCGGTACACACATGTCTTGCTAATTGGCTTCTGCATGTGTGTGTTGGTATTTGCATACTCAAGTATAATGTTTTTGAGGGACAAGATGCAAAGTTGAACAAAGGCATCAAGGCATGGAAAGATATGAGTTGTCAGAAGGAAAAAATGTTTTCTAGACTTGTATGTTTGCAGATGCAAAAGAGGACTGTGGGATTTCATGTCAGTGTGTAAAGGTAGGGAGACAAAGGACAAGGAAACAAGGGTTTTGGGCATTCTCTCTAAAACCCTTTTTCCATTTCTGTTTCAGTTTCCCAAAGGTACAAAATTTATTCCACTTAAAGCACTTAAAACACCCCACAGGACTTTTGCTTGGCTCTGCAATAAATATCAAGATCGCTCTTGGATTGTTTTTATATTAAATGCAATCTGCCAGAACCATGATCTATCATTTCATATTTCTTCCCCTTTGGTTTTCCTACCACTTGAAGCCAGCCTCTTTTTGTTCCCATCATATAGGGATTTTCAGCAATTGTTCTGCTTCCATGTAGGAAGAAGATCTTTGCCTTATAAATCATTTGAACCAGGCAATATTAGATTTATCACAGCTATGTAAAAGTAAAGATGGGAGAAATATTTCCAGAATGGTTAAGTGGGAAGAGAATATAACAGAATAATATAAATCAGTCACACAAAGAGGCTGATAGAGGAATCAGTGGATTATTTTTCTGTCAGTGTGCAAACATAACAGCTTGCAGATCTGTGTCTATACTGTGCCCCATCCAATATCCTGTTCTCAAATAAACTCATGGGTCTGATCAATGTTTATGTGACCATAAACAAAGTCCTGTCTCTAACATTGGCCAGATAAAACCTCTTTATACCGCTGCTAACAAACTGTTGTTGTAGGGGATTATAAGGCATTTTCAAAACACTGTGAAAAAGGATACGTACACATGAATCATCGTAAAGCACTCTGTTATTTACATCACCAACCTGGGCTGCATTCTCTCTGTGTTTTTGTACTTTGAAGTTTGCCGTTCAAAGAAATAACACTGAAATGTGTATTCTAGAAATGTGTTTATTGTTGTTGATATTTTACTACAACAATCTATCAAATGACGTGAAAACAAAGTGGCATAGTAATATGGAGTTCTGTTTGACAAAAAAAAGGTTTACAGCAAGTTTCAGCTCTGTGTTCAGCTGTTCAGTGTGCAATTGTACTGTTTTGATTCAATCTGCTTTCATGGTATCATTCTGGCTGCTGTATTTCTGCAAAGAAATTCACAAGTGTCCAACATCCAAATGACAGCTGCCAAACAAGTGCAAATCCCACAACCCCCCTTTCAAAAGAGAAAAAACAAAAGCCATGATTATTGACTTCAGGGGGACCAAAACAAACCACCACAATTCGCTTATCATCTGTGGCTTTCATGTTGAGAGTTAAACGCACCAAGTTCCCAGGATTTCATCTGGCTGATGGCTTGACCTCCAGCGATAACACGACAGCTGTCGTCAAGAAGCCCCAGCAGCACCTCCATCTTTTCTGTAGATTCAAGAGGCAGTCCTCTCCACTACAACCATGAATGTCTTTTATCGTGGCATCACTAAAAGTATCCTCACATAGTGCTTAATTTCCTGTTTCAGGAACAGCAGAGGAGAGAAAGTGGTAGAAGACAGTTGTGAGAACAGCAAAGAAGATCATTGGTAAACGCTACTGTCATCTCTGGGTGACATCTATAGCTAGAGGGGCACCCATAGAGAAGACAGCCTAATAAGTGACCCTTCTCATCTTTCTCACAGTCTCTTCTTTCTCATGTCATCAAAAGAAGGTACAGGAGCATCTGCTCAGGAGCTATATATCCAAAAAAGAGTTGTTGTCCGTCGGCAACCAGACTGAAGAACATGCACAGTTGCTGTGCATATTGTTGTAGCTTTGTCTGAATACTGCTTATTTAAGATTTTTATTCGGCATTTATTTATTTTTTCATTTGTTGTATTTTATTTAATTTCTTTGATTTTTCTTTCTTTTTTTGCACTGAAAGGCTTTTTAATTTGTTCAGTTTTTTAGTTTTTAAGGCAAAACAACATTTGATTTTTATGTGACTGCATAGCAATGACAAATCTGGAATCTGGACAATGTAGTGCCAACTACTAGAAGTGTATAAAGCAACTATTTCCTCCAAGAATTGTTTAATCATCTTGAATTTTTATACTACACTAATTAGCCAGGAGATTAAAACTGCCTTTCCACCTGTGTAGCAGCTCTGGCCCTCTTGGGGTAAGGATCTAGGACCTCTTGTGGTGTCCTTTACTAACTTTGGGTCCTGTGGGTTACAGTGCGGGGCCAGTGTGAATCAGGTTTATTTCAGTTCATCCTGTAGATAATTTATCAGAGTGTAATCTGAGGAGTAAATGCCTTTGCACCAATGTTTAGGTGGATGGTGTCGTAACCAGATGATCACTAACGTCGGGTGATTTTCACCAATGCGATGCACATGTCCCAGGAACAGGTGGACCAGGAACAAGTTCCCAGCTGCATTATTAGGAATTTGGTGTCAAGCAACTTTAAACATGCTGTGGTTCAACCCCTTGCTGACCTAGACCCTTCTGTTTTGTCTAATTTTAGGCCCATCTCTAAGTTACTGTATAAAATCTTGAAAAAAAATTCCCTACACCCAACTGAAGGCATTCCTGGATGAACTTAAAATTCTGGAAGTGTTCCAGTCCACATTTAAGACCACAACACAGCACTGAATCTGCATTTTAAGGGTTTATAATGGTATATTTTTAGCTATGGATTCTGGGGACTATGGGCTACTTGTGCTCTTGGGTTTAACAGCTGATTTTGACACAGTGGACCATGCCATTCTCCTCTCCCAGCTGGAGCAATATGTGGGCATCCGCAATGGATCAGGTCCTATTTCTCTAACAGGAGTTTCTGTGTCAAGATTCATGATATTACCTCTTCCTATGCTGCCCTCCCCTGAGGAGTGCCACAAGGCTCCATTCTTGGACCTTTCATCTTTTCTCTCTACTTGCTCTACTCCTATTTTGAGTAAGCACGGCATCTCGTTTCACTTCTGTACAGACAACTGTCAAGTCTATTTTCCTTTTAAATGCGATGGTCTATGTTCCGTTCAGCCTCTCCTTGATTGTCCTAGCGACAGCAGGGGATGGATAGCACTGAATTTTTTCTCAATTTCAATTAAAAAAAAGACTGAGGTCATGGTGTTTAAATCCAGTGGTTCCAGTTGCACCCCCTCCATTGAGCTCGCCTCTCTGGCCCCACATGAAAAATCCAGCATCACAAATTCAGATGTGAAAATGGACCCCAGCCTAAAACTTGGTGCACACATCAATGCCGTGGTTAAATCCTGCTTTTTTTTCAGCTGAGGCAGCTGTCTAAAATCAAGTCCCTCCTGTCTAGACGCCACCTAGAGACAGTGATTCGTGCTTTTATTACCTCACGCCTGGATTATTGTAACTCGCTTTTCATTGGAATTAGCCAGGCTTCCCTGTCACGCAGCTGGTACAAAACGCTGCTGCACCATTTTTAACTGATACAGGCAAACAAGAGCACATCAATCCAGTTTTTGCGCCTCTTCACTGGCCATTTCTGAATCCATCCAATTTTTCTTTATATTTCTGAGCTGCTTCCCCCTTACATGCCATCATGCGCTCTCAGATCAGCTGACTAGATGCTTTTAACAGTATCTAAAACATTTTATAAATCAAGAGGAGACAGACCCTTCTCAGCTGCGGTTCCCAAAATGTGGAACCAGCTGCCACTGCAGGTCAGACAAGCTCTTTCTCCTGCTGTTTTTAAAACTTGTTTAAAAATCTAATTTAACCCTCTGGCCTTTAACCCATTGTGAGTTGTTGTCTGTGATTTTAATCTAACTTTTTCTGTGTGCACTTTTTACAGCTCCTGTGTGTTCATTTAATTCAACTTTATTTTATTTTATTATTTTCTAATTTTTCTATCTTATCTCTAGCTGAATTTCAATTCCTGTTTTAGGTTGTTTTTTTTTCTCATGCTTTTATTGTGCAATGCCACTGAGTAGCAAAAAAAGGAAAAAGAAAAATAATTTTTTTCTGTTTTTGTACATTTAAAAAACATCAAAGCAAACTAAATATGCCCTCTTGTTCTCAGCGCATAATTATGCAAATTTCCTTGAAACTATTAACATCTTATAATGAAATAGCAAATGTTTTTATGGCAACAAAATGAGAACGTGTCACCATGAGACAGTTTAGTTTTGTGAAGTTGCAAAGTGCCACAAAGTTCTAGAATAAACTATTTCATGGAGGTACTCTTCGAGAAAAAAACAGAACAATACAGTTAGTAAGAGAGTAAAAGTGCAAGTTTGGCTGTTAAGCTTTCGTAAAGTGAATGTTCAGCTTGCTCACATATCAAGGCTGTGCTAAAAACAATCCAGCTGGATTTTACACTTGGATGTATTTCAGCAATAAAAGCAACCTAAAAATAAACTTCCAAGCTGAAGTTTTCAGACTGTATCTGTTTTTCGTAAACAAGTTGTCAGATTCCTATTCCCAGAGGTTTAACAGAATATATTTAAAGCCAATTTACTGAAACTTCAGTGCAGACAGTAGTTTGTAGATGTAAGAATCGCAATGTGATATTGATTCATTTTGAAAGAAATACGTCAAAGCTGGTGGAGGAGAGCTGAGAGGTCACATCAAGAACTGAAATGAAGAGGCATCTACGAAGAGTATTCTGACAAATGGTTCAAGGGGAGATTTTATTTGAATTGCATGAATGTACAATGGCACAGCCAAACAAAAGAAAAAGGTAGATTTGTTGAATAAATTAATTTAAAGGGGATCATTTATTCTTGTAAATGGAAAGGGAACATTATTTTCATTAACTTGCCCCAACTGATATTGCCCTACCCTTTTCAAATACACCAAAAAATCTGCATGTCTTTGAATTTGGAAGCTGGTCACGTGTAAAATTCTCTCTATTCAAGAAACAGATTATTGGAATGACACACACTGACATACTGTTGGCACTGGAGGAGCAGATATAGCACGAGCTGTTCCCTTTCCCAGGAAAGCAGAAAGGATAAAAGAGTGGAGAGATGCCTCCCATTCTCTGATCTGCTACTGCCTTTGACATTAGCAGCCACCGACTATGAAAACACAGGAGAACGGGGGACAGGCTAAAAACAGACCTTGCCATCACTGTAACCACACACAAGCTCTATCCCTTCCTTTCTATTCTCAATTTCCTCTTCCCTCCCTGATGAATATAAGATTTATTTCTGTAATCGGCCTGTCAACACTAATAAGGCTTGAAAAAAATTGCACATAGTGCATACTTTTGCTCCTGCCACCCCTCTGTACATCCCTTTTTCTTCCACATTGATGAAATGGATGCCTCGGTGCACCTATGGAGAGAACATAGGGATCCAATATAAGGTGTGCAGGAGCCTTGCTCATTCTCTCTGGCGGCAAGGACACCCACTAAATTTCTATACTGAAGCTACAAATACTCTGTGGTCATTTTTCATACTCTTTTGCAAGTCAGTCATCCAGGACTTGTCAAATAAGATCACCACAGTGTATTTCAGCTGGTGTGGGACCATGTAAATGGGATCGGAGCTGAGCTGTAATGTGTTGACCTGGGTAAATGCAGTCTCTCAAACAGTTTGGACAGACAGCATGAAACACATTCATGTGTGCCCACTGAAGCAATCAAGATAAATCTCAGCATGCCAGAGTGATAAATTCAAGCTTGAGCATTTACTCCCTTTGATGACTTATTTCTGAGTTATGGAGATAGTTAGCATGGACATGTTTTAATGCAACTCACCACGTATCCCAGCCTCTCATTGTGCTTTGTACTAGCATGTTGAGTGGACCAGTCAGAGTTGTTCCGTCTCCACTGGTGCCTGTTTTGCACTCCCTCTTTCTGGAGAACAGGCACACCCATCAGGAACCATTAGTCTTCACACTGACAGGCCAGCCATCCACTGAGAAACTGTCTCTGGCAGAGCTTTCTGATTGCCTCAGACGTTTCTTGGATATTTTTACTAACAAGCTGAGACGGCATGCCATTTGTGCTGGGCATTTGCTTCTGGCAATACTCCTCATTCAGATTCTCTAAAAGTACAGCTAGACACTCAAGACATTAATGGTTTCTTATTTTTCTCAACAGGTAAAAATGGAGGAAAGAAAGGTGGGCATCAGGTTTTATAAAAAACATCTGATAATATTAACTTCCTGTTTGCAGACGGATGCAGCACTCATGTATGATGCCGTGCATGTGGTGGCGGTGGCAGTGCAGCAGTCACAGCAGATCACCGTCAGCTCTCTGCAGTGTAATCGCCACAAGCCGTGGCGCTTTGGAGGCCGTTTCATCAACCTTATCAAAGAGGTACGAGGCCATCACAGCTATCAATGTGCATCCTGTCCTGATCCCTCACCTGTGGAATCTGCTGAACTCTAGCTCTGTTGTTGTTCTGTGGGGCTCAGTGCATTTGAACATCACTGCTATTCTTTTGTTGAACTTAATCACACAATTTCTGTCCTGTTTTTTGTCGAAAATATTATTTTTGTCTCACAAGCATCTTAAATTTGTTTATTACCTAACCTTAATGCTGTCAAAAATCTTTATGAAAATACAATCTAAACAATCACTGCATTGTCCACAGTAAATAAATTTATTTTTGGATGTTTTATTCTCTTTTCCCCCCATCCATTCTCTGTTCTTTCTCCTCCTGTGTTTATATCAAAGCCTCTGCGTGTCTCCTTAACTCCAGTTAGGGTGAGCCATTTGCTTTGTTTTACAGAGCTTTTTCATTCTGTGGATGGTATCATTGCAGGTAATTTTCTAAATGAGCCATTGTTGTAGCCAGTGCTTCCTCCCCCTCCTGAGCCTGCTATCGCTCTCCAATCCCGTCTGTTCCTCCAATGGCTTTGATGTGAAACTTCAAGCCCAATGAACCACATGCATAATGAACTCTTACCTGTCAAACCTGCTTCTGTTCTCGCTGCTCTGTTGTTTCTTGTTATGTTGCTGAGATAGACAGTGAAGGGAAAGCCAGGTGGACTTAATAATTGGGAAAGAAAAATTCTTAATTTATAAAGGTTGAAGAAATACTATTCATGCCTTAAGCTTGAGTATATTAGTTTAATATTGTGCACTTTTCTGTCTTAAGGCTCACTGGGATGGTTTGACAGGACGTGTTCTCTTCAATAAGACCAATGGACTGAGAACAGATTTCGACTTAGATGTCATCAGTCTGAAGGAGGAAGGGCTGGAAAAGGTGTGTCACTCATTGGTACAGCTGATGCTCTGTGACTTCTAAGCCTGGAGTTAAAAGAAATCTTGGTTTTATGTTTCAAAGTATTTGTTATCCTCTCTGTGGACATGACAGTATATCAACCTGACACTGAATCTTTTCAACAGATAGGAACGTGGGATCCACCGAGCGGTCTGAATATGACAGAGAGTCACAAAAGCAAGACATCTAACATCACTGACTCTCTGGCTAACAAATCCCTGCGTGTATCCACCATACTGGTAGACACAGCCTAATGACAGCACACAAACACCACACACTCACAGTCAATAATTACACAGAAAATGTTGAATATAAAACAGGAAGATTCCTGCACTTCTACACTGCCTCATTTTCCTTGTACAGGAGGAGCCATATGTGATGTTTAAGAAGTCTGACAAGCCTCTGTATGGGAACGACCGCTTTGAGGGCTACTGTATTGACCTGCTGAGAGAACTCTCAGGCATCCTGGGCTTCCGCTATGAGGTGCGATTGGTGGAAGATGGGAAGTATGGGGCGCTGGATGAGAGCACAGGCCAGTGGAACGGCATGGTGCGGGAGCTCATGGACCATGTGAGTCAACAATCACCAGGAGCAGAAAAATATGCAGAAGTCATACATTGCATTTTTTTCCACAGAAGCACAGGCACAGAAGCCTGCAGAAGCTATATTTCTTCTTGTCTGAAATTAGAACTCTGTTTAAAAAAGACTGAACTCTGATGTGTTTTGTTAAACCAAGTTATGTCTTCAAAATATCATTGCAATGTTTTAAAGAGATTTTGCTTTTAAATCCAGCTGTTTCCTTGTGTAGAGCATTTTTCTTGTGTGGATTGAGCCCCCAAATATTTGAAAAGATACAGTGGAAACAGATTTAAACTCAGAAATGACAGGATATTGACAAGCAAATACAGTAGTACTGTTACTAGTTCTCTACCAAGAACACTTACTTTTAATATGTTGTTATAAAGTCTTAATTCCGATTGTTCGCTTTGCTCTGTTTCCAGGATTTCCATTGTGTTGATTTAGTCATGGTGTGTTTTTGATCATTTGAGGTTGGATTGCAAATTTTTTTACTGAGCTCATGTCAATGCAGCCTCCTCTTCAGCAGTACTGCCCAGAGAATTTCAGACACCTACAATTATATCTCGTTGAGCCAAACCTTAACGACGGTCTAAGTAACAGTAATGGATAGAAACGAGCATAAATTTGAATTTTATTTAGCCAATTTTCTATTCATTTGCTAAAAATGTATGATACATTTGGATAGAAACTTAGCTTATGAATAATTTAAATGAATAAATATTATATAAGAAACCTTCCTCTTAGAAATAAAAAGTTTAAATAAGAGGTTTTGATGGTAGACCCTTGGTCTGATATGAGTAGTAGCTTATGGTGGCAAATGTTAGCTCATACAATACGTTTTTAGGTGGATAATACATTACATTATGCATCATTTAGCAGATGCTTTTATGCAAGTTAGGGATTGAGCAAGCATTGACATTAAAAGGTACTCTACCTCATGAGCTACATAATGGATTACTTACTTGTCAATTGTGGTCACACTGGATGCTGCATAGCCAACATCAAACAGGGTTTTAGTCTGGAGATTAAAAATCATTTTACAAAATAAAGATTTTAACCACCGAAAACCATCACAACATTGGAAAATTATGTGTTTCATCTTACCTGAGCAATAGCCACAAGATAAAGAAATAAATGCCACCCACAGAGCATAAAAACAATCTTAAGCAAAAATATACATATATATATATTGAAAGAAGAAAAATGGCATCGTAGACGATGAAGATATTTCTTGGAAGGATTATACAAAAATTCTTCAGAGGAAATGCTTAACAGCACAGACGGCTAATATTATGTTCAAAGGGGACATGGGGTTAATTTGTCACAGATTAATCTAATCCCAAGATTGTTGCCTTGGTGACTCACCTTTGGCACCACATAAGAAGGATCAGGCATATAAACTGTAATTTCCAAATCTCAGCCTCTTACCTCAAATTCTAGCTGAAGTAATGGCACTTGCAATTTTCTGTTTCATGTCATTTCTCTTCCTTCTGTACATATTGACGAGCCCAGCTGTCGACAGAAAGTCAGTGTTAATTAATTTTTTTCCTTTTTTTTTGGTGGACTCAAACACCCATTCCCACTTGATGCCACTCTATATTTCATTTCAGAAAGCAGACCTTGCAGTTGCTCCTCTTGCCATTACCTACGTCAGGGAGAAGGTCATCGACTTCTCAAAGCCCTTCATGACTCTGGGGATAAGTATCCTGTACCGAAAGCCCAACGGCACCAATCCGGGGGTCTTCTCCTTCCTCAACCCCCTCTCACCTGATATCTGGATGTATATTCTGCTGGCTTGCTTGGGTGTCAGTTGTGTGCTGTTTGTCATAGCCAGGTAACATGTCAACCCTCCCATCTCTTTACCTTTCCTGGAATGTCCCTCTCCCCTATACCTGCTTGCCTTTTTTCACTAACATACAGCAGTTGCTCCATTTTGGCCCGATGTGATCATGATACGATTTAATATTAAAAGAATATCTAAGTAAAGTAAGCATGTAACCCTTCATAACTGTACCAGTGTTTTCAGATCTTTCAAAAAACGTATTTATGTAAGTACCATAGAGATTTTGTTATATTTTAGGACCAATAAAAACACTACTGTGGTCTTAGCTGACAATATACTGTGCATAATGTTTGGCACAAAGATCAGCAACTGCAAAACCAGCTGTCAGTTATTTCTCTTAATCAGCTGTAAGAAATGTACAGCATACAGTTCTTACAATATCTTGATGATTCTATCTTCCTCCAACCCCTGATGCATGACTTATGCAATGTGATGTGTGTTAACCCCAGGACTTAACCTCGCCTTTCATCCTGAGAGGTTTTGGTTTAATGCACATTTCAGCGAATGTTACCGGCAAAATGATCACACGAAAGGAAAGCAGCAACTGTCACCTAAGTTAGTTCAGAATATGCAAATTATACCCATTGCTCTTTGTATCCACGGTTGGTCAGGGTAAGTAATTAGCATGAAATTAAAGTCATATTCTTCTGGTTCTCATAAAATGACCTCAGTGCTTTTATTAAATTATAGCGCCTTGGTTTGTGTGCATGCAGTGAGCCTTCTTTTCTTTTTTTTCAATAAAGCTGCCTGTCAGTATGTGGTCAAAATGTACAAAAATATTCAGTCAAGCTGAAGTACAGTGTTCTCTTCTGTTCGCTGAGCTGGTTCTCTCATAATTGTTTTATTGATTGCTCAGCCACCAATTGATTAGTCAATCCTCCAGATGCAGGGTATATTATTTTCTTTAATCCCCTGCAAATAAAGTGAGTGAAGTGAGCTTATGAAGTCCAGTTTTGCACAAAAAAACACTAAACACCTCAGCCTCACCAGGGATTTACGTCTGTGAGTAGCTTCCCACACACGTACACACTTTCTTTTCTTAACGACATAAGCTATCTCATTTCAAGCTCCACAGAAATACTTTTCACTCAGTGGTTTCTTCTTCCTGCTCTGCTTGTGGTTGAATTGATTTCTCTCTTTATTAACAAAACAAATGGCATTCTCTCAAATCACAGAACATTTCCAGGGAAGAGAATGCCCACCTGTCTAGAAGAATGGATAATTCTGATTGCATTATTATGTACTTATAGGACTTTTAGGCTTGTTTAATTCTTCATGCAACTGCGGGACGGCTGTGATTTTTAAGACTCCACCAACACAACCTCTCTACTTGGCCTGTGAGGACCAAGGCAAAGGATCTATAAACCCTCACAGAGTAATTAAATCTAACAGGCAGATAACAGGGGGAACGTGTTTTGTGTTATTGTTGCTGGGATAGGCAGGGGAAGAGGGACAGGAATAGGGACGAGACAAAGAGAAGAACACTTCTTGCAGTACGACATGTACCCCGAGATTGTCATGAGGAGGTGACCTTACATCTGCATATTCCACTTCCCCCTCTTCCTGGTGATCAGCGTGCAGAACTAGACTTGTAGGAATACAGGCCACCTACAGGCAAAGGTCATATAGAGGAGCTGTCAGGCCCGGTGTGTACAGAATACACATGTAGACCCTGAGAGGAACAAACTTAATCCAATCAAGTGCACATTGTATAGATCTACATCCACAGCCTTGCCGTCTGCATACATCCCATGTCAGCCTCAATCTGCCTCAGGCTGCAGCTGCACATTATAAGTAATGACTGTGAACAACCACAGAAAATGTTTGACTTTGAGATGGATTTGATTGAGCCAATGCAAATACAGAGTTGCTACTACAGAAAGATATACACACACATGGAGAGAGAGAGCTATAAAGGCATTTGCAGAAACATTCATGCTCCAGCGCATTGACATACACAGGCATGAATACAAACACACATACAAAAACGTGCAAGCGCACAATTCGCATTCCACACAGCTCCACAAGGCCGTGGTGCCATTACTGTTGCCTGTGGTTCCAAGGAGACAGAGCTCATTGACATTCCAGTAAATCAGGCATCCTGATGGTGTTGACAGGAAGAATTATAGTGCGCCATCACCACCTTGTCCGCACAGATGATTCTCGAGGGGACAGCTTTGCCGATAGCTGCAAACAAAGAGCAATATGACAAAAATGTTGCCACATTCACGATGTGTGTAAAATAGCATCATTAATTAGGCTGCAGCAACAGACAAGCTCAAATGACATATATATTTATATAATCATGTAGTAATCATGCAATGAATAGATTTTCATTTCATCATACCGTGGATTTCAGATTACACAGTTAAATGCATTATACAACAAAATTATATCTTCTTAGACTACGTGGGCAGAAATATTTTAGAACTAAAAAAGGTTAAATTAAAGATGTTAGAGATACAAACAGGCAAATACACAGTATGAAAAAGACAAGAAAATTGATAATTAAAAGGATAAAGATGGTCAAATTGAACAAATGTGTATTTGATAGAAATATTGAATTTGATTTGCAGTGATCTCTCTCTCTAAGGGAACAAGTCGACCCAAGACGTGCCTGCAAAATGCAGCTACAACATCAAGCATTCTGGCCTGCTCCATCCTTGTGGTGAAGGATGACTCATCGGGAAAAATCACTCTTTTTCCACTTCTCTGTAGACCAGTACCTGTGGTTTTTGCACCACTGAAGTCTTAAATGTGCATTCATCTGTGTAATGAGAAGTTTATGCACTGCAACCTGACTATAATATCCTCGCCATGTAATTTTGGATGGCCTGTTCTTGCTGACACAGTCTGATCATGTCCTGCATTGACAATCTTAGTCACCCATAGGGTTGTCGCTCCTCCTCTGCTTTTCTTTATTTTTCACACCCATACGTAAGTGTCACGGTCATCAAATGTGTTGGCTAGAATTTCCAGCTTTGTTTACTGTCACCCTATAGGTCTAAACGCGGCTCTAATCTCAGTCACTGTAATTATTAATTTTCTTTACTCTATTATACATACATTTACAATTAGTTTCAAGTTAAGGAAAGCTGTTGCTATATCATAAAGCCAATGAACATCCTCACAAAAACAGTTATCCATATACGTGTGTCTGCATCTCTAATAGCTGCAGCTGACAAATAGACATTGTATTTCTAAACACTCTCAAAGCCTGTAAGGCTGCCCACAGGCTTATTAGCATGCACTAAGTTGGAAAAAAAAGCTCCTCAACAGTATTACCTGACGGGCTTCTCAACACTGCATAAGCAATGTTCCCTTCAGCACATCAACCACTTTAGCACAAACTCAATCAATTCCTGATGCTTAACACTAACCCAATCACCTTCCGCTAATGCCATGCCACTTTTGCTTAGGATAATAAATGAGAAATGTCCACAACTGACCCAAAGACCCTGACAATCAGCCAAAGCAGGTAGCAGATGGTTGGGGGGTGAAAGGGGGAGGTTTATATGGGAAGCAAAGCTCAAAGGGTAAAATAAGGTGTAAGGTTGTTGTGATGGGAATGGTACAGCATGAGGGAAGGAAGTCTAAATGTGAACGGAGCGTAAGGAAAGTCAAGAGAGAAGGTTGTTGGAAAACCATAAGACATAAAAAGAGAAAAAAATAGGAGGATGTTGCATCCACAGATTGACGGTGATTGCAGCAGCAGGGGGGACCATTTACAAGCTCCAGACTGAAATGAAATGAGCTCCAAATATCGTCACACACTGGGATGTTATCACCAGTGACAGTGTTATTCCAGTCTATTGATCTGTTCTTACATAAAACTGTTGCCATTTGAATATGCCAATAAGTTGATTTCAATGAAACATGAATGATTTGCTTTAGTTTCTACAGGAGCTCTGTTTCAAAAGCCATAAAACCAGATTCTTACATTTACTTTCTCATCTTTCCTGCTGTTTCAAAGTTATGTGAAATTAGCCTTTTCTATTGCATCCAAAACAATTTATGTGCTTCATGTACTGACTTATTTGTCTTTCTGCTCTTTCCCTTATAGGTTTAGCCCTTATGAGTGGTATAACCCACATCCATGCAACCCAGACTCGGATGTAGTGGAAAACAATTTCACGCTGCTCAATAGTTTCTGGTTTGGAGTTGGGGCTCTCATGCAGCAAGGTAGTTGCCTCAGCCTGTGGCTGCAGTTGCTCTGTGGAGCTGGAGCTGTCTGTACCCCACTGTCCCTGAGGGCTGTTTTCGTTTTCTTTTCTTTTTTTTAAACCGAACCAATGGCAACAGAAAGAAACCTCTGAAGGTCCAGGCTGGAGTAAATGTGCAACTTTTTTTTTCCTTTCCATCAACTCAACTAACACTGACCAAATCTGTAAATAAGAAACACATTAATGAAAGGGGGAGATTTATAGCCTTTATGTCACTTGAGTGCAAGCAAATTAACTTCAGGCGCTATCGGACAAAAGCAGTTGTAAGAATCCCCTAATGGTAACTACACTGTAGAGCTCCCTCAAGGACTACGGGCTTTCAATGGCTTTTCTTTTTCACTTTGCATCGCCAATAAGAACACTGCGGTAACTTAATCACCGGAGTTGGGGGGATGGGTTGCATATAAATAAAAAATTCTGTCGCTTTTTCTGCAGCGAATTTATATTCAAGAAAGGCTTGACTTAAGTGTTGTTCCATCACTGTGTGTTTATTGTTCAATTTGGCAAGCATTTTGGGCTGTTGCCTACATGGCAAACCTTTTACCAACCTTTACACAGTTTTAGTCATTATACACTTGTACCACCTAGACCAATCACAGTGCACTTACTGATGGTTCTTCTTGTTCCGGGAAAGTAGCTACCCTGCACAAAAACAACCTCCAATCAATACGAGCATTCAGGTCATTTGTTCATACCATTAAATATGACTAGTAATAGCATTCTGTAACATACCACATCTACAAGCAGCAGGAGAGAAATGGGACTCGGTGCAGATAAGGGTGGATGGTTAGGCGAGTGCAGTGCCTTGAACCATATGCTTTTGTGTGATGTGGGATTTTTTATCACTTCTGAGTTATGTTCTGTAAATAACAGGACAACACTTTACTAAAACATTACATTATGGTCACTTTCCCATTGGCTTTAGGCAATTACATCAATTGGTTAGGGTCAGGAATCCAAACTGCTTGGGTAGGATTGGAAAACGATCGTAGTCAGGGCAAAATAAAACATTTTTGCATCATAACCCTTACCCCCATGGATGCCATTTTTACATTTCATATGTAGTTGCTCACACAATTACAGGAGGTCGCATATTTTTCAAATGTATATAGGTCATGATAATCAAACAACAACAACTCATGGCCACATTTGGTAGTTGTGGAGAAGTAGGAACTAGAAATGTGGTTTAAAAAACATTTAAAAAAGTTCTGAGAACTAACCTCATCAGTTCCTGCAGTGTGTGTTTAGACTGGCAATTGACGAGTTTTTTTGTTTTTTGCTTTAATCAGTTTGAATTAGGTGCACAAAACATTTGGCCTTAGAATAATAACACCATTTACATTTAGATCCCTTGCTGATAAACCTCTCTTTCACAACGAGCTGTCAGTTCTTGTACAAAATTTCCCAGACACAAAAAAGGTATCCTGCTGTTGCATAACCAAATGTGACAACTTATTTTCTGTCTGTCAATTTTGACATAAATAACTGTCCAATTTGACGTTTCTAATATTTTGTAAAAACATATAACATGATCCCAAACTAGATTGCATTTCCCTACACCTTTTTACATTTGTTTTTATCTCTCCATTTTAGAATAAATAGATGAACAAACAGTCGTTAGATATTTTTTGTCTGCTTCTCCCTCAATATCAACCCCTGCTCTAGTCTACTTCTTTGCACAATGCAGTATTTAAACTAAGCTCAGTTAATATATGCTTTTCTTATTTATAAAGATGTATTGACTGTTTCATGTCATGTGTTCTGGGTAGTTGCAAGGGTCTGAAGAAACCTTAAAGCAGTCCATACAAAAGCGGCATTAACTGTAATACCACTTGAAAGTAAAACCCCTTGATATTACCAGGACCAATGCGTAGTGTCTTTTTCTCTTGCCATTGGCCCATCAGCATCTTGAGATCAGTGGGGTATGGAGTCAGGATGTGAGGTTACCTTGGGTACATGACTCTCTGGCCCAAACAGCCTGACACTTCACACTGTTCTGATCAATCAATACTGACTGTGTTTGATTTTAAATGATTGATTTATGCAAACTCTTTGTTCCCAGGTAGCACTTTCCAGTGTCTTCTGTATTAGTTAAAGCATTATATCTGACTGAAACAAGATAATTGTTTGACATTTTGTTTTCAGAAGTCCTTCAAGTGATCAAATATTGAAGCCAGTGTCACATTTGCCTGAGCTGAATGCTTGGAGGAGTTCTAGAAACAAAAGTATCATGTTTTTACAAGTGACGATTAAAAACTTAAAGAAAAGATTAGAATAAAATCTTATTGATATTTTACAGTGAAATATTCACTCATGCCACTTCCTTTACCTCAGGCTCAGAGCTTATGCCCAAAGCCTTGTCGACTCGAATAGTGGGAGGCATCTGGTGGTTCTTCACCCTCATCATCATTTCCTCATATACAGCCAACTTGGCTGCCTTCCTCACTGTGGAGAGGATGGAGTCACCAATAGACTCTGCTGATGACCTGGCCAAACAAACTAAAATCCCGTACGGGGTGGTGGAGGATGGTGCAACAATGACATTCTTTAAGGTAGCGGATGGTTTTTAAAGAAGTCTTCCATTCTCATTTATCAAAGTTAAAATCCTTTATAAGAAGCCAACCACTTTAGATGCATGTGTAATTTTCAGAACAAGAGCAAAGCATAGAAAAGTTTCTCGTCCTGAGCATAGGTTAAGAGATGAAAACAGCCTCCCCTGTGAAAATGACGCTAATGTGGATGTTCCTTGAACTTAAACTTAAACAGTGGAGACTCCTGTTGTTATAAAGACTAATGTATTCATATTGAAGTTTACAGGAAAATGACTCTTCCTCTGCCTTGATTTGTGTCCTCATTAAGCATTTTCTTAATTAATTTATGGTATTGATTGCTAGCTTTCAGTCTTTATTAACTGAGTGCATAATGAATGTTTCTCTTTTGTATGGTTACATTTAGGGAAAGAACAATGATCAATTGAAGTATTCACTAAAGAAGGCCAAGATTATGATTGGATGAAGATCCTTAGTTTCCATAGTTCCAGATCCGCCACTCACTCATAATTTAAGGTTTTCAAATATAAAGATGGCGAAGGCCAAAACACTAAACTCAAGGTTTCAAAACAGATGTGCATAAATCTGTGGGTAAGGTCATGGTGGCTCTGTCCATCTTTTTTTTATATAGTCAATGCTCCTGCGGGCTTGGAGTAGAGTAGCTCTTCATCTAAAAGCTTGCTGGGACATTGCCTTTTTGTTTCAATGTAATAATATAATAATAACTGATGCATTTTCAGTTTACAGTTGGATTCAGTAAATATACCATTGAATCTCATTAGAGTGTTTCAGGATAAAAAAAAAACCTTCTCATGTTTTGCCAGTACATACAGCATTAGGGTTATGAACACTTTCAAAGCAGCAGCTGTGAGAAAATGTTTAGTAAAAATGAATTAAACATAAATTCTGGATTATACACATGCATTGCCTGTTGAGGTAATTGCATATTGTAAATACAGGAGATAGAAATGATTCAATAAAACCAGTTATTCACCTCCATCCTCTGGTTACTTGCAGAAGACAAAAATCTCTACCTATGACAAGATGTGGGAGTTCATGAACAGCAGGAGGCAATCTGTGATGGTCAAGAACGTGGAGGATGGCATCCAGCGCGTCTTGACATCCGACTATGCCTTCCTCATGGAGTCCACCACCATTGAGTTTGTCACCCAGCGCAACTGCAACCTCACACAGATTGGAGCCCTTATAGACTCCAAAGCCTATGGAGTGGGAACACCTATGGGTAAATAACCTAGAACCTTTGTGTGCCGCTTGATATTACTTTATTTATAATTTAGCCACGTGCAATGTGCTAGATAAAACTATATAGTGTGGATAATAGATAAGCTCTGACAATATCAAGGTTTATCTTTATTGATGGGGTCATGGTTATAATGGTTTGACAGAGCAGGGTGTAAAGGGTTTCGCTTAATGAAAAGCAAATGACTTGAAAGGTTGAATTTATTGATATGGTTAGAATGTGCCTCTGGCTCACTGCCTTGGCCAGTGTGCTGTTTTTCTTTGTAACTATAATGATTTTCTCACAGACTAAAGAATAAAACCTGGGCATTATTATGGTTTGTTTCATTCTACTTTGGGGTCACATGAAACAAGACTCTGAGCGTAAAGCAGTGCAGCACAGAAAGCAACTTGAAAGTCAAGGCACCGTAATTCCCTTTGACTTACTCTCTGTGTTGTTTCTGATCATTAAATCACAACTAAGAATCACTTCAGAGCGAATAAAACGAGCACTTGCACCTGTTGCCAGCAGCTTATTTGACCTCATGTCAAAACAACCATTATCTTTCTGGTGTGACACACAGAAACTAAATCCATCAAAATATTATATATTACCATTTCAGCTTAATAAACTGCATAGCATAGCACACAGGTTAAAGCTATAAGAAAGCATTCATAAAGCATTCTGAGCACACAGGCTGAAGACTGTTAATGATTCCAAGACCAGTGTCACAGAGGTTAGAGTGCTTATAACAAGGCCATGGTGATCACTGCTGCCAGCTGTAATGATGGCGTCTATCATCAGTGGTGCGACGGCCATCAAAATATAGTGGATTAATTCTGGCCATCAGCATCTGCGCTCAGCTTCTGCTGATGAGTACGGGGCAGTTGTGAATCTGCTTGGATGCAATGATTGCAATGGCCATAACAAAGCTGAGGTGATGCAGTGAAATATAGTCCCACTGTGGCTCCATGAGTACAGAAGTACTTACAGTTGTGCCCTTGAAATGGACGTATTTGACCCTAGACTGTGGATCAATTCATTTTTTCATTCATGTAGCGATAGAGTGTATCAAGTGAATGGCAAAATCTATATCAAATCACTTTCATTTAGCGATTAGCAGTTTAGTATTTAAATGTTTAAAAGATAAAAGTTAAAATGTCCAATCTCAAAGCAATTACTGCCTACTAACATATTTCTGTCTCTAATTCTGATATTCATTGCTCAATAGGCCAATTACAGCCTGTAGAATGTTTCCTCAGTAATAGAAGACGTATTGAGATAGTTTTTTTCATTACTTTATTAGTTCAGAGTGACTGTGGCAGAAAAGAGTATTTTATAATGTCACATGGTGGCTTCATCCTCAGGGTGTCGCCCCAAACCCTGTGAACCCACAGCCTCTACATCAGCCTTTAGCATACAACTTTTTAAATATTGTTCAGCAGCTTATTTTCTACAAGACTCTTGCAGTACCAAGCCACAGTGAGCCAAGTGATAAGTCTTAACCTTTTAGTGCTTGTCGGCTTTCAAACGTCTTTTTCCCAAAACACAAATGCATTTCATCTAGAGCTATCGACTTAAACTTTGAACACATTAATACTTGAGGCCAGACAGTGTAAGAATGATGGATGTTCTTTGGTGCTGAATATCTGTCAGGTAGTTGTATATGCGCAGTGTGTCAAGCACAGCGTTTTTCCAGTTGCCCAGGCCCCGCTCTCCATATCCTCCTCTCTAAGGACCCATCCTATTAGCATTTATCCAAGGCCTGCTTTGTTAGGCCATCATTAATCATTTGAAATATGAGGGGCACCAGAATCAAGGGACTCAGATACTTTATAGATCTCTAATCTTTAAATGAAAAGGGCATATGCTCCTCACATGCACAGTTCTATTTGTATACAGGCGTGCGTTTTCAGAGCTGTACGTAGGCCTACAGTATACCTATGTATATATGCATAGGTTATCATCTCAGTGCCAGTTCACTGGCACAGCATAAGTATGAATTTAAAAAAAGCTTGTTTCTAAGAAGAAGAAAAAAGAATTTGCAGCTAAAAAAAATCTGTGGCACCCTGTATAATCTTCAGTTTTGTAGTAACGTTCCTTTTGTCAGTGCAAACACACAGAGGCTTGAAGATGAAAGGATGATGGATGGTGATAGATAAATGATAGATGAGACTGTGAACGAATCAGCAAAAGAGGCTGACAGGCAAATGTGTATGAGAGCAGCAAACAAAGTGATGCTACTTTAAACCAAATTCAGTTCATTTTCCCTGGGGTTGTAGCACAAAATGTTCTTGTGTTTTTTAGAATAATTTCTATTAGGGTTGTACCACAAAAGATTCCCATATTTGTTTCATATCTTTTAAGTCACTCTTTGTAAACAGCAGAGCCAAATGCCTGAAATGGAAATGTACAACCAGGCTTCATTATGGATGCGTCTGTAATCACATAAATGCATTAACAAGCTTTTAAAGCAGTGAAAATATGAAGCATGAGAGCTCACAGTAAGTGTTAATCAGTCTTGGCCTGGTTGAGGCAGAGTGAGCGCACTGCGCCTCGATCAGACTGGGTGTCACACACACCATGCAGGGGGAAACGAACATGACCCCACTCGGCTACTCTGCGACGATTATTCCTGCTTTGATCACGCCAGCGCCCACTGAGGCTTAATGCCCTGTCACTAATTCTGGCGCTTTCCCGCCTTCTGTGGATTTGGGTTCTATTACTCAACATCAACATGCATAAAAACACAGTGATTGAGAAACTCTATCTCCAATACCAACATATAATCCCAAATGCATATGCAACCGTGTAACGTTAGCCCCACTGGGCTCCTCCATTTATAGGCACGATTTGTGTTGTTTGAAAGCGGGTGCAAACGGCAGCTAATTCGTCAAAATCAACAGCAGCTCTGCTACACAAAGCCAAGTCATTGTTGCCAACTCCCTGCGCATCATAATTCACACACTGCAGAGCGGAGTGAGATTTTTGGAATCACTTTGTGAAAATAAGGATTAGTGGGATTTGAAGAAGGACTTACAAAAAACTGCCTCTAAGAAGCCGACAATAACATGACAGGTTATATGATCACATGAAAGTCTCGCTATGTTTCATCCTCCCACCACCAAAAATTCATATACCAAGGGTAATTTTTTTTGTCTTTTTCATATCTGGCTATTTTCCATATCCACCAGTCTGTTGTGTTTTTTTCATCCACAGGCTCTCCATACAGAGACAAGATCACAATAGCTATTTTGCAGCTGCAAGAGGAAGGGAAGCTGCACATGATGAAGGAGAAGTGGTGGAGAGGCAACGGTTGTCCCGAGGAGGAGAGCAAAGAGGCCAGCGCTCTGGGGGTACAAAACATCGGGGGAATCTTCATTGTGCTGGCCGCAGGACTGGTGCTGTCAGTGTTTGTAGCCGTGGGGGAGGTCCTTTACAAGTCTAAACAGAATGCCCAGCTGGAAAAGGTACAGCAGCCTTTTGTGGAGGCTTTTTGTGAATTCAATCTGGGTTTACACTGTATGACACTGGGCACTCTCAGACAAAAGATTGGAAGTTTAAAAATAACTGTGATGTCATGCAATGGTCATGCTTCAAAATGGTTGTCGTATGTCACATTAGCCAGTTCTCTGTTGCCATTTTTGAGCGCTTACAGCAACTCTGTCTCTGAATATGGCCACATGATCATTATTATCAAAATTACTTGTTAAAATGTCTTTCAAGATTTCAATATGATGCACAAAGTGAAAAAGATTTGCGGTGTGTTCCTCCTCCCTCTGGTCACAATGCTAAAAAGAGTTTTAATATATTTCACATAGTTCTATTCTATTTTAGTGCACATGATTCATCACACAGTGTTGATTATGTGTTTTAGTACACATTTAATATGTGCAATAGTATTTCCAGATAATTGTTAAAGTCCCTTTGATAGAGTATTTTAATTATTTACATCTAGAGAATTAGCAAAGTGCAGCAGTGTGTTATTTTACTGCAATGATAATTAGTTCCCAGCATTTGTTTTACAGACTGCATATATTTCAGAGCACGTCTTAGCTATCATTAATCAAGAGCTGCAGGAATGGGTCACAATATTCAGATGATTTGCAAATGCCCTGATTTCTAGGCTGCCAAGGTGCTGGTAATTTGCATACAGACAACAACCTTGTACTCCCTGCCAGCCCCCTCCAACCCAACATCTCCAGCTTTTTACCCCTCCTCCTCGTTGCTGTTTTACCATTTGTCTTCCCTTCTTACTTCCTTAATCTCACTCTACTTCCTTAATCACTCCTCTTTCCGGGTATAAGAAGTATCTCATTTATAAGCCAGACGAATGTATGTAAAAATGAAGAAAAACAAAAATACCTGGAGCCTAAGCCATCTGCAGATATCCATCTCACACCCCCACATACACTCACAACCAGAAAAATAATAGCTTCATACTTAATGCTCTCCTCTTCTTTTACATCTTTTACATCTTCCTCCTACACCCTTTGTATCTGAATTCGCATAATCAGTACAGGAGTGTATGGGAATTGGACTTGGCAAAGTTGATGCAAAGGCTTATTGACATTTTTTAGGATTTTACACCACATGCATAATGCACGGACAACAGAGGCTCATATTACTGAAGCTGCATAACACTGTGATGTTTAAAACAGGTTACCAATATTTTTGGATTTAATCTGATTATATGGATATTTTTTTCCTCTAGGCGCTATCATTATATTGTTTTTTTCTTCACAATTTTCTCTCTGGATTTAGTTCTTGGCAGGGTGTAAAAAGCTGTGAAATAGCATTCAGGCCTCCGTGTGACAGAGAGGCTGTTAAGGAAAAAATCTGGGACACAGACTTGTAAATGAATGTCTGTTTTTCCAAAGTATTGTTTATGCTTTTAATGAAAAGATCTGCCTGTACAGTTAATTTTCAATCTGTTACTAAATATTAACAGATACTAATAATTGGTTTATTCTAAAAGTTGATGTCAACTACATTTTTCAGTGCTGCCTTTTTTTAATCCTAATTTTGTCAGTGATTATCCTCAATGTAGCACAATCAGACCATCCATTAAATAGTGCAATATTGATCAAGATGTTTATAAAGTGATGGCAGTTGTGTATTTTGAGCTGCAATTACTGAGGTTTTGTTTGGCACTAGTGGAGATTTCTAATATCTCCATAGCTCTAAAAGTCTGAATGGCTCAGTCTTTGTAGCTTTGATTTTACCATCCTTTTGATGGATCTGTCAATCCACAGTTCCCTTATTGTGCACAATACACTCTTAAATCGCTGGGCTAAGCATTAAACCATTTAGTTTATGGATAGGGTTAACAATATTGTCACTTATGAGTATATACATTATAAACCAGCAGATGTTTTTATTTAGTATGGATGAAATTCTACTGACATTAAACAAGTTGACCTTTATTTTCCGATTCTGGTCTACTGAGATTTAAATCCAAATGTTAAGTTATGAAACAAACACTGGTACAATTAATATAAAAAAGTAGATATGGATAAAAATGAATGTGGCATTAAATGCATGGGCAAAGCCACCGTGTGGAAAGAAAAGTGAAAAAATAAGATTAGACAAAAGTCAATTACATGTACCGGCAGAATTATTTCAGAGGAAATTCACCTTCATTCATTACCTACAAGTTCATGCTACCTTACTCGATATGTCCTTATCATTAAGCCCATATTTCCATTCTTTCCCTCTCTAGCAGGGGGCAACTGAATAAACACACAAGAATCACAATCAGTGGGGACACAGTCGCACCACAACTAATCAAGAAACTCTGTTAGAGTCTAACACCTATTTTCTTACCAGTCAAACCTCCCTTACCTGTACAAACAAAGCAATCCAACCATCTACCAGGCTTCAGGTGAATGAGACACTAATTTTTCCAAATCTGTCTTTATCCAATCCTTATGTGTGGTATATATTAAAGAAAAAGAGAATTTAAAGCTGTCATTTCACATGAAACTCATTGCATTGGATTCAAGCAGCAACGGGACTAACATTTCACAATAACATTTTGAGTAGGTAACAGAGAAAAACAGGGAACAAATTGCCTCAGATAATAATTAGTTTAATGAGTGACCTAGATTTATGACGTAGTTCAGCCAATAATTTGCTAATGATGATGAATTAAGAAAAAAATTAGGGAGAACTGAAGGATAACTTCATTTATTTAAGTACTTCTCTCAAAATTCCTCTGAACCATGCAATAAACAGCAATACTAAGTAATGATGCATGATATTACATTACTGTTTTTTTTTATTATAGAGACACATGTGGTGTATCACACATGCCACATCAACCTCAGATTATCATACTCATGAGAGAACGCTGATTAAGGATAAATGGAGGATGAAAGGATTAGTTAATACCTATTTATGCAATTCTGGCAATAACTTGTAATTAGTAGTAATTTGTTAGAAAGTTGGTTTTACTGGCAACATCATAATTAAGGTAAACTGGACAAATAATAATAAAGTAATAAAGCCATGACGCGTAACCTCACAGTCAGAATGTCTGCATAACATTAAAAAAAAAATCTAATTATTGTGTTTATACAACTAAAACTGGAATTTTAAAAATGGATGTAAATATGTGAGTCTCTATGAAATCATACTAAATTAGACACGTCAGTCAAAGGAGTCAAAGTAGCCCTGTGTGTATATGTGCCATCAGCCTTCAATCAGAATAAATTAATAGTCCACATTAAATGATACAGCCTGGCTATAATTATAAGTCTACTTAACTGTGCATGTAAACACACTTCATTTAGTTGTGATGAACTACTCAGTAACTAATCAATGCCTTGTATTGCTATCAGTAACAAGACTGAACATGAACAGTTTAAAGTGATATTATTCTTTTGATTTTTTAAATTCCTTTAATGTGCTTGTATAACTTTTTACATTTGCATGTAACAGGTCTACAATGTTACTAAAGTCCATACGAAAGGTAGTTTTTGTCCTCACACAGAGGACACTGCTCCTGAGCTACCTGAAAGCTTTGTTTGTAGTCCATTAGCTTGATCCCTGGCCAGAAGCCTGAGAGGCAAGCCCACAGATAAAGGAAGAAAAAAAAAAAGAAAAGCGCTATCATTTCTGATCACCTGGCTGACCTATCAGAGGAATCAGGGTCTTTTGGGAGGGGTCCCTTAAAGAGACAGACAATAAGTTGGAATGTGTCAAATAGAGGGAGACAAGTGGAGCTGCAACAATATTCATTATGAGAAAAATAATGTGATTTCTCAAAGTAGATACATGTAGACTTATTCTTGTAGACTTAAAACATAAGATTATGAGTCTGTAAATTAGCATAATTTGTGCACTTTAAGTTATGGATGAGTCAGCAGTAGTTTTGTGCTGTTCATGAATCACTCATGAAGAAAGTGAAGTATAATTGACTCAGAGATATTCATGAGATAATCATTAGCTGATGATTCAGTAATATAAACATCTTTCAGGGGCTCCTCATCATATTTAGTACTCCTTATAATGCTGTTGCCACCTAGTGGTAAGAAAAAACACATTGAGACACTAACCAAGGAACAGTGATGTGACATGGAAGAGTTTAAACTATATATATAATGGAGTATCAGCTAAATAAGTAACAGCATATATCAGTATAAACCATTTTGGAGATATATGCGTTGCTTGTCATGCCAATATTCGGTGTCACACCAGCACTGATCATAATTACCTCATAGAGTTTGTATCATTTTGAGGAGTGCACACAGAATGGCACAAGCTAAAACTTTTTCTTCTTGGGTTTCCTTCCCCAGCGATCTTTCTGCAGTGCCATGATGGACGAGCTGCGCGTGTCTCTGAAGTGCCAGCGCCGTCTCAAACAAAAGCCTCAGCCGCCTGTCATCGTCAAGACAGAAGAGGTCATTAACATGCACACATTCAATGACAGGAGACTCCCAGGAAAGGAAACCATGGCATGAACGTTGACCGGACCCTGAGCATATCCCTCAATAAAAACCATGGAGGGGAGACAGAGGGTCAAATCAATGCTGACTTAACTACAGACTGAGGTTAGCAGTAAAAACAGGATTCCTTTTGAACCCACTTGCTTATATAGACAGATGTTTCCTGTGGAAATATAGATACCTGAGCATTGTCACCTCGCTGCGACATTCACTATTTGAAGGGAGATGGAAATGAAGGACTTTCTGCTTTTGGGTTGATAAAGGCTGTAAAGTGAAAACAGATCCATGCAGATTTGTGACAAAAAAAAAAACATTTGTCTGGTCCACACCGAAAGTGGATTAAAACACACAGAAACAGAAAATTGTGTATACAAACACGCACTCATATTCTCATTTTACACAACACGTGCAGAAAGGAATATTCTGTTGTGACAGTAACGCCAGTTGTAGTTTTTCTGTTGAAGTCAATGCCCTTTTGTCTTACCTCTATGTGTGTGACCCAACCAGTCCCTCCCTTCAGTGGCTTGAGTTTCTCACCAGTAATTTGAACGAACACTTATCTTACACAAAAAAGGGAACGGTAGTCAATGCCATAAGGTTTCTTATGAACTGTTGTATAAAAGTGATATTTAGTTTGATATCATCTATGCTGACCTTGTCAAATACTTATCATTTTCTTCTGTAATGCCTTTTTCGTGCCAAAGTTCGGCCATTGTAAAGAACTTTCTGCCATGCCTATTGTGTTCAAAGCTTCTACAAGCAATGTATACTGTCAGTCCTTATTCATGTCCGTCCTTATACACTGTCTGCAGTTTTCAATCTGTATCAGTTGTTGTTTAAAATGCAGGATTTCTACAAAAGTGTTTGTTTTTGTACAAGAACAAGAAGTTTTGTAGTGCTTTGTATCACGGTAGCCCCTCCTGTGGACAAAATATGTAGCAGATACCAACTCAGCCCTCAAAAACACTGGCATTGGGCTCCAGGCTCTGCTGTGTAGGGTTCATCTCTCTCATCAATCGGATATTCAGTCTTTTGTCTGCGAGTCTCACGGGGCCAGCTGTACATTCTGTCTGGGGACAATGTAGTGGATTTTCGTAGGTGAAAGCAATGGAATTGTAAATGAAGTAGTGCTCAAAGCCAGCGGAGCAGTGACTTGCTCTGGGAAATGCATGATTGGAAAATGCAACTGTCAGCAAAAGTCTTACTGACAACAAGTGCAGGTAACTAACGGTAGCAGAGATCAGTCACCATGAAAGACAGGGTAAACATGCAAATGTTGCTTGTGTGGAATATAGCCTACATATAAATTTTGTCATGTAGCACTGTTATAGTACAATGAGTTTTTATTTTGTTTAATGTTTTTACTGATATCAAGTCCTAAAAGTCTTATTTTTTAAACTAATAGAAATCATATTATATACAGATAGATAGATAGATAGATAGATAGATAGATAGATAGATAGATAGATAGATAGATAGATAGATAGATAGATAGATAGATAGATAGATAGATAGATAGATAGATAGATAGATAGATAGATAGATA
This sequence comes from Odontesthes bonariensis, assembly GCF_027942865.1. Taxonomy (NCBI): domain Eukaryota; kingdom Metazoa; phylum Chordata; class Actinopteri; order Atheriniformes; family Atherinopsidae; genus Odontesthes; species Odontesthes bonariensis. The sequence continues at coordinate 11,501,927 of NC_134529.1, forward strand.
GATAGATAGATAGATAGATGCTTTTTTTAGATACCTTAACTTAATTTGGTATTGTTGCTTTTTCAGCAGAGATATTCAGTACACATCTAAACAGATAAGTCTGCTAAAGCTATATCAGTCATTAAGTCGGTCTGTCTGATTTATCGGTCTACAAATATTAGCATCAGCTAATATCAGATTGCACAGGTTGACATTTTTCTCTTAGTTTGAAAAATATTGATTTTAGGACTCAATAACAAACTTAAATTACCTCAAAGGTGTATCTTAATGATGAGCAGCCTATGAATGTATAAGATGCTTCAGCTGCAGCTCATCTGATGTTGGAATGATTTGGAGCTTTGAGGCGCTTAATGTCGCCCCTACGCTCAAAAGCCAAGTTGTGCTTCGCTCATGTTGCCTCATGTGGGCTTGATCAACGTCAATAATAGTTTGTGGTGCGAGCAAATCATTTATCCGCTAATTGTCTCCAGATGTGTATTCTCCTCACCAAGAAACACAATCACATTTGGTCCTATAACTCCTGTCTGTTGACTCTGTTCCATTTTGTTAAATGACAAGCATACTTGGTAGGTTACTACCCCCACTGCCCATGTCTTGATCCGGTTAATCATTTGAAGTGTTTTCAGGGTTTAAAAAGACAAAAAAAAACAACACCACACCGGCGAACGCTGGTGGTGACATCTCTGTCGTATTTTAATGGATCTATTTAATGACTGTATGAAAATTGACAGGGAAGACAGTATCATTTAATTGTTGGTCTTCTACCAGTGCTGCTTGTCATTTTCCATATAGCTAAATTTAGTAGTGCGAGCTGAAGTGACTGAATACCTGAAAACATCCTTCAGAAATTATTCCAAAGGTTTGGCTGTCAAAAACAAATGTGAGCTCATGGAAACTGACATCGATGCAAGGTTTTACAAAAAAAAAAAGAAAAAAAAAGAAAAAGAAAAAATGTCATTAAAAATGTCATAACTGTAGATTTGCCTCATACTTTTAATTTATTTTGGTGACATTTAAACAGAAAAAAAGCTCTTTTCATCGTGCTGAGTGATGAGCGTTATATCTTGTAACATTAAAAAAAAAAAATGTTAAGCACTTCCGATTCATTAAATGCCCAAAACTTGTTTTTATATTATCTAAATGAATACAATAGATTACTGCCATCTTATCAATCAAATCAGACTTGAAAGCCTGTTTAACAAGCTAGTTTTCTGACCTGCTCTCTGGTTGTTAGTGTATTTATCCACTTGGCTGTGTACCTTTCTCTATCACCTCAAATCCAGGTGACCACTCTTCATAGTGACATTCACAAGGCTGCACAACCAGACAAAATGGCACAGGAATCCTCCCCACCTCCCTATCTCATTTTCACTACTCATTGTTACGTGCTTTCCACAGCCAGCTGTGGGCAGTCAGTGAGCTCTGAGTTTCAACAAGGTTCTCCAGAAGTAATGATGAAAAATGTCTCTGTAGCCTCGGCTCAGCCGCTACAACACAAATGGCCTTCCTGTTCGCCCTCCACATTGACAGGGAAGGTCACAGTATACATCAGTGCATTCAGCAGGGACCGTTAAGTCTGTCACACGTATTTCCATCATATTAAGTCCTTTTCCTCCTTTTCCTAAGTGGTCATTGGAAAGGTATCCTTGGATAACATCTTGTTCATTAGTCAATTAATGGCTGAGATAGCATTGTGGACAGAATATTGCTTTCTGAATGTGACTTTGGTTTGTCATCCAGATATCACAAGCTAATAGAGTCTGCCAAGAAAGGTTTTGTGAAGGAAGAAATGTATTCCTTTGCTCATTTCCCTGTGATTTTAATAATTCATGATCTCAGATTAAAATCATGTAAGTCCACTTTGACTTTTTCCTTTGAGCAAGTAGCGGAATATGTATCTGTAAAGTCATTGGGTTCTGTAAAGTCATTATATACAAGGTTAGTGGGTGACATAAAAAGTTATAAATGTCCCTTCTGTCAGAGATTTTTCCATTTGATTCGTACAGTAGTACCTTGATTTGTCATGTATTAAAAGGGACGTTGCTAAATCAATTGTAATTGGGCACACCAGCGGTGCAACACTTTTTATTTAATTTTGTTTGCCCCTTACTTTGTCAAGGTCACATAGAGACCAAAACCCTTTCATTTGCAGCTTTTTGTCTCACCCTGCCAACTTTTACGAGACATGTTGCTGCCATCAAATTCAAGATGAGCTAGCACATTTCATGAAATAGTCAAATATCTCACTTGGCAAATCATTGTACTCATTGTTTTTATTCACACTTTACAAAGCGTCCCAAATTTATTGGAATTGGGGTAATAGATTGTGAAACAATATATAGGGTCAAATCTCCCTACAGTCCTATCTACACTCATCTCTCGATTTATCAGCAAATGTAAAATGATTAATTAAGAGTAAACAACTCACTTAACATGCTGGGATGTGTATGTTAGCATCTGGCTCATGGCACTGTTGTATCTTATGCTGTACTTAGACTGTAGTCCTTTTGGACAAGGAAGTTGGGATTTTGAAGTTCACCGCAGGAACTGACTGGAAAGCCCCCAGAGGTACTTGAGGGAATGTCAAGAACTCGTGTCGTGGACATTAATTCACACTCTTCAGACTAGATTAATAAACTGAGACTAGCAAACTTGTCTTTTGTACAGGCAGGGGCATTATACGAAGGGTCTTGAAACCATTTGATAGTGAGGAGAAAGCTAAAGAGAGATAGAGAATTAGTTATGTATACAGTGGTAGTTGCCATGGTTACCATGGTTTCAGACCGTATGTAACCAAAACAAGACCAGCTGGAGCCCTGATAATGGCTGAGGCCAGAGAGCAAGATAGACAAGATACAGAGTACCAATTTGAGGGAATCAAGGGAAATAAACGGTCACCTTGACCTACCCACCTCCACTGAATATAACACACATATGTGCAGATATGAATAAATCGTCCCTGAACCTTATTTTCCCAGACATCCTCTGAAACCATCATGACTGCAATGTACATAAAAAGTGGTGAAATTCTAGTGATGCGAGTTATCAGCTCTTCTGTTTCTGTGTCAGATAAAACCAGTCACACAAGTAACACTGTCAAATTTCTATCCATGGACATGTTACCATGTTATTAGTACGAACAAAGTACAGTGATGTGTTATTATCAAGCGCTTACCTGGCCGGTGAGTAAACCCCATCTCTGGCATCAGATTTCCAAGTCAGCCTCACAGATCGCTTCCTGTAGCTCTATACACATTAATGAATGTCCCAGACATGCACATTTATAAAAGCTTACATGTCGCAGCTGTCATTAACTTCAAACTGCAGTTAAATCTGAAGATGTAAATCAATGCGACTCTTACCTCATTTGAACTCTGAAAAATCTGAGAATATCATCTGAAAAGGGGCAGAATTTCAGTTGAGAAATTTAACTTTAAAGTTGAATACAACAAAAGACATTGTTGCTCTTAAACAAAAAGACGTCCTCTCTCTGAATGGTCTGTGGGAATAAGTTAATGATTTGTTACCATGAGGCTCACCAACAAAGCTATTTGCAAATTTTGGTTAATATTGAGCCTGCTGTAGATGATACCCCTTCTGCAGGCATTTCAGGGTTGTAGAAATGAGCTTTGACTCCTTTTTTGTCGAGTTCAGCATGAATAATATGAAATCCTGAGAAAATGCAATAAAAAGAGAATTGCTGTAGCTGGCTGAGCTGGGCAAGCCTTGGTGCTTGGAAAGTGATGATTTGGTACGCATTAGGATCCTGCCCAGCAGTGGCATGTGTCCCCCCAGAGATAGCACAGGGGGGTGCCCTGGAAGAGCTGTTGGTACCACAAAAAGAATTCTGCTGGTCTTACTCAAACTTTACGTTCTGTCACCTCGTCTGAATATATTTGCCACCTGTATGCAGGTTTCTACACACACTCACAGATTCCCTGGGGGGGCGAATCCCGTTTTAGCTGAAAATGAATTTCATTTTGAAGAAGTGATCTTTTGTGTCATGTAGCAATTCGTTTGGATGCGGTTTTGTATCAGAGATATTTTTTCCCAGTGGCAGATGTGTTGTGGTGGGTGGCAGCTGCAGAATGGAGGAGCACAGATTGCTAAGTGATTCACCCTGCTCCTGGCATCTCTGTTACCCCATGAGTCTTTTCACTGACAATGTTTTCATTTCTATCTGCTTCATGTGTAACTAGCATGGTTTTCTAGATGCCTTGACAGCTCTGTCAGGAAGATGGCAGAGCAGGTCTCCTCGTTTGGAGGTTATTTCCTTTAAATGACCTATTCAGCAGAAAAACAGTAAGGCTTTGGCCAAATATGTCCCCAAATCATACTCTGACATGAACACATTAATGGTGCTCAGTCTGATAAGAACCCCTGGATTGATATTGCAAATTAGCTCACTATCTGATGGCATCTGCTTTGCTTGTGCGCACACACCGGAAATAACAGTGTTGAGTGTTGAACCAGCCACATCTCCTGACAGGGGAATCATGTTTTGTTCGCTGCTGTCAAATAGTACCCTCTTTCCTCTCCAAAATCCCCCATTAGGTTCTCTCAAACAAATGCTCTGTCCCCCCCCCCCCTCCATCTGCCTTTGAGTCATTCATACTGTTGATTCCACCTCTGGAGGAATACATCAGCCATAACGCCTTTTTCTTTCATCAAGGCATCAGCTTTAAAGTAATTTTCCTCCTCTCACAGGGAGCCAAATGGAGACGAGAAGATGTCGATTCTCTCATCTCTTTGTCTGTCCCCTTTGATCTCTTTCAACATGAATTCCCAATGCACTGGAAGTAAATGGGATTTTTTTTTTTTCTGTCTTTCGCTGGAGCATGGCTGATCATACAAAATTGACCAGAAATGACTCCTAATGACCCCTGTGTTTTATTCAGAAAAAAGAATAGCCCAAAACACACTCCTAGCTATCATTACTCATAGTGCATTTTAATGATAGATGAATAATTCAAAGTGTGCTTGTAGATATAATAGTCCAGAGATGCTGAGAACATCTTTATGAAGGCCGTCTGCATGTGTGCAATGTGTGTGTGTGTATGAGGTATGAAAAGGGAGAGGACAAGTGTTTCAGCTGTGCATGCATGCCGGTGTGTATTGTTGTCTGTCGCATTAACAGACAACAGTTGTGATTTATCTTGTATTCCCATTACAGAAGCCCCCTCTATCTCATAGGAAAGGTTAAAGTATACAGCCTGAAGGCAGTGCTACAAAGGTCAACATGCAGTTTAGGAATGAGGAATAGAGAGAAAGATGGAGAAGATATGTGGTTCTCACCTCTCTTTGGCTTGCATACTGCCTCTGAGATCCTGAAAACCCTCTGTAGTGTTTGCAGCTAAGACTCAGCAGTATTTGTCCTTTAGTTCTCTCTATCCCCACTCCCGTCTTCTTATCATCACCTCCCAGTGATACCTCCTGTATCACCAACATAAAAATAGCTGACCTTGACAAAGCCATCTCTAGAGAATGTATGTGGGAAAAGAAGAGCTGTGTAGGAAAATGATGGTTGGTAAGGTAACTAAGGGAAACTGTAAACAAAGAGCGTTCATTTAATGGGAACCCTAAAGCCTGAATGTGCTTAGGAGAGAGACTGTTAGAGAGACAGCTGGTTATAAACACAAGGCGCAAGGCCATTAAAGAAGGGCAGGAGAATAGAGAGAGGGCTGTGAAGAAACACCAGAGTCTTGGTGAGTCAGATGTGTTGAGGTGATTAATCTGTTTTGGCTGTCCTTCACAGGCCTGAGGGAGAATGATGATTTAGCAATGCTAGGTTGCCCCCTTGTGGAGATGTAGGATAACTGATATATTAAAAATAAAATTGTTCTCCACTTTGAACTCTGTCATTGCGCACAGTTTCAGTGTACTGTAGGTCGTATGACTGATATAGTCTCTTGTTGTATTACTGAAATCTTACTGAAAACTTTACTGAGGTTCAGACATAAGAAAAGGAGGAACTGTATGAGAAGGAAGTTCAAGCAGCATTCTGATAAGTTATTAAAAATATTGATTTTAGAAGTTGCATATCATAGTATTTTTTGGACAAAGTGATAAGCTTTGAACTAGTTTCTTACTATAGCAAGTCTTTATGGAAAAGAAATCGTGCAAAAAGAAAATTCTCCCCTTACATTTATGCAAATCACAAAGTATTTAAGCACGTATTGAATCATAAAATGCCTCCACATGTTCCCACATAACCTTGTGATACACAATTTTTTTTTATTTCAGTATATAACTGATGAAGCTTTATATGGTTATTTGTCTTAACAATTAACAATTTTTTCTTAAAGAGATTTCCAATTTTTAAAAAGTCTATAATTTTACTACCTATAACTGCAGCACCCATGGTTTGAATCCCTCGAGACTTCCACCATGTTATTCATCTCCCCAATTTTGCAGCCAGACTATTATGTTCTGTCAAAACTCAAAGCACAAACTTGTTCTGTTCAACCACCCAAGTTTTTTTATTATTTTTTTTTTATTTACTGAACTAGCATAGAAAAGAACTAATCAGTTTTCAATTTTGTGGGTGACTGACAATTTGTATAAGCACTGGCTTGGAATTTGTAATTGTCACTGTCAAACAAAAGTTTGGGTTAAAATTGCTGTTACTCTTATTTACTATATCTAGAATAAATAGTTACATTGAGCGTAAAATCATCAAGATTCAAGAAAAGGTTATGCACAATTCAAGAGCGAAAGAAATCGTGAAGAGCATTTTTCAAAGCTTTGTAAATATGTGCCATTGTTACATTGTAATCTTTTGTAGTGGAGTCATTCTAACAAAATGCATTTCCAATAAACCATAATGATGATTATTACTGAGCTTTATGCACACATACAGTACGATGTAAAACAGAAAGAACGTTGTACACTTGGAACAATGTAAGAACATTCCAAAGCTCATCTTTGGATGTTGGCTGCCTTTTGTTCTGTTCTCTGTCAAAATGATCCCACACTGCTTTAATATTGTTGAGATCCCGGCTCTGGGGAGCATTCATCACTCACCTCAAGACCTGCTGCCACTGTTGCTCCATGTAGACCATTTCTGATGAGACTTCAGTGATGAATCAACCGAGGGGGCTGTTTGCTATCTCAAGGACATTACTTTCACATACTGTTCATCTACAGTAGGCAGTTGTCCAATTTCCTCTTTTTTCTTTTTAAGGAAACAGTATATGCCAAGTTTCCAGCTAACAGTCCTTTGAAATCACATTTTTGGTGTAAAATGTATTACTTAGGTATATCAACCTTTTTTTATTGTCTGTCTGTTGTATTTGCAGCTAAAGGAATGGGAAGAAGTTATGTCCCTTTATGTCACCTTGTCACCTAGTGACAAGGTGCTTAAAGATAAAATAGAAAATAGCTTCTTTACTAAGTCTTCTGTTAAGTGCAGACACAACACTGACTAATCCCTTAAATTTGGTGCCTTTTTTTAAACTTCAATCATTCATGGGTCAGTGCTAAGTGGCTTAACAATGATCAGGTACATAGACTGAGCATAGAATTTGTAAAAAAAGCAGCCAATGTCAAATAAAATCTTAAAATGTTATCCTATATTTTAAAATATTTATCAAGACCACTTAAACAAGTACTTTAAGGAAGCTTTGGCTCCTTAAAAGGGATATGAGAAGAAAACATGGATGTGGCTCAAGACTTTTGTACAGAACTGCACTTATCACTTCACTGCTTGAAGCCAGTGTTGCACAGAATTAGTTGACCCTAAATAAAGTTTGCCCAACCAGTTCATTCCTCCTTCTCAAACTGAAATATTCTCTAAATGAACATTTTACATAAACCTATCTGTGTTGAAGATATGGGGAGACGTAACTTACAACATGAACCCTTTTGTAAATGTACTTGCTTAATATGCGCAAAGATTCTTTAGTGTGACACAAAACCGATCAGAAGTTAGCCAATAAAACTCTAATTAAACCAAATCAATAACTTTGTTCAGTTATACTTATATAGTACCTAATCACAAACCATTTAAAAGCACTTCCATCAAATTAAAATCAAATTCATTAGAATAAAATAAGTTCAATTTAATTAATGCCAATTTCTTTCTTTTTTCTTTGAAGTTGCCAAGCTAAGGAAACCATCAAATTGCATCGAAACCACAGGAATGGACACAAATCCTATTAACTGCTAGCCTGGCTGACGCGTCCACAATCTCGATGAGATGGTGGTCTGGGAACTAGGTGTGCATTTTCTCGTATTTGAGGCGTGGTTTACGAATGCCTAGAGCCGTTTATTGGGCGCTACGAATGTCTATCAAATGGCGTCTGGTTCTTCCCATGCTGCTTTGCGCACGATTCATAGCCAATTGTATCACTTATACCAGATGACGACAGAAATTCGACTAGGAAGAAGAAGAAAAAATAAATAAAATAAAAGTAAACTTTCGCTCTAAGCTACTTAAAACACCTTCTAAGGCTGCATGGAACGGTAACGTTATGTCCGCTGCCATGTTGGATTAACACTCTACAAGCTTCGGTGTAGCGCATAGACGTCGTCATCGTCTTGCTGCCCTGCCTGCCCTCCCCCGTTCTGTGATTGGTTCCCAAACTTGCAGTGAGAATGAAATCGCGTGCAAGGCAGCATGGGAATTCCCAGGCTAATAAACTGCAGCAAAAATACTTAACAAAGGGGGATGCAAGTCATGACCAAACAAAGTGTTTTCAGCCAGAATCTGCTCATTTTCATTGTTTTTTTAAATAAGAAAATTAACAATAATCTTAATCTTTTATACTGTGCTTTTTTTTGTAGATAGGTTAATGTTTTAGTCTCTTATTGAAACAAATGCATTTGGATTCTATTATAGATGCATTTTGGAGTATTCAAACATATTGTGTATATGTGTTTTTTTTTTTTAATTTGTGTAGTTTATTTTATCTTTTCATGTCAAACCCATTATGGAAACTTCTACAGGTGCGGAAATACTAAAAAACAAAACAAATAAGGACTCTTCAAAAGGTGAAAATGATCCTTACATGAACCATCTGAGCCGCTGCTTTTATGGCTTATTTTAACGCCAATCATCTCTGCCATCAGCACTGCTTTGCTGAACCAATCTGTATTTTACTCAGAAAATTCAAAAAATGAATGCAGTGTTTGCAAAAAATGTTTGGGTTATTATGGTTTCATGTCCATCAGGACCCAAAGTTACCAGATTTGATATACAAAACTTTGGCCAGACCTTCAGAATAACATTTTTTTTTTTTTTTTTTTTTTAAACAAATTTGAGTTGTAGTTCGCACATTTAATGAGCTGATCATGATGCCCAAAAATGCAGAATTCTCCTTAACCACAAACGTTTGGCAATGCAAAAATGTATGTCAAATGTCTACAAAGGTGAAATTTTCCTGAATTACATATTACCCAAACATCAAACTATTTCAATATCAAGCAGAAATTCTACATACTTCAAAGCCAATATAATATGTTTATTTTCCAATCAAGTGAAACATTTAAGACATATTTCGATCCAATCCAGGATTCACAGAAATAAAAAAGGCAGTACATTTATATTGAGGCTAAAATAATGAGTGATATGCACATAGAAGAACATTTTCCCCCATTCAAAAGCAATCAGTGCTTGGCTCTGTGCTCCAGAGAAAGGGAACACAGAAGACTCTCTCTGGCCACAATGTAAAGTAAAAACATAAGCAAACATTGAAAATGTGAGGTTATTCATCAATACAAGAAAGCATCTGCACTTGGTTGGATTTATAGGTCCTTAAGAGGTTCAATGTTATGGTACGACTTTAAAAAAAAAAAAAAGGATAAAGATAAATGATCGGACTCTACAGCACATTGTTTCTCCAGTCAAGGCAAAGCACAGAGCAGCTGTCAAAGGCAAAACAGTTGAGGTATGTGAACTTCAGTCTGACTGCTGAGGTTTCCCTGCCTAGGATTATGGCATAGTACATTCTGTCTGTCTCCAAAGGCTCTTGATTTACTGTTAAAGATAATTCAGCTTTTCGTTTTTGTCATACAAAAGGCAATATTCAAATACTTCTCATTTTTGGACCACTTTTTGATCAGGGTGTGTACGATTTTTACTTTTATCATCTGGAAAATTCATTCCCCGCTGACACGTTTTCTTCAGTTATTTTATATTCTATTTGTTTATCTAATTCTCACCAAATTAGCTAAAGAAGTTTTTTTTTTGTTTGCTTTTTTTGTTTTTTTTTAAACTGTATATCTCCATTTTGTCCTCCTTAGACATTTCTGAAAAAGCTGAAAAAGATACTTTAAAATTCGACCAGATTATCTCAGAAAGTTCCACAAAGCTGAAAGCTTAAGTTCAACATTCTGGGAAATATACTTAATTGCCATGCATAACTACGCTTAAATATCAGCTCACTTTACCTTAACATCAAGAAAACAGGAAGCCTGGCTCACTTTAACCAAGCTGGACATGTCAGGAAAACATTAAGAACACATTGTACTGATACTGGCAAGGTATATATAAAGAGCTCTATAAAAAATAACCAGCAACATATGCCAGAATATTTTGTATGAGCATGTGCCACTATTCTCCAAAGGCATCTCATTTAGCTCATCTCCTTATAAACATCTCCACTTGAGCTAGCTGACATCAATGTCATGACATGCTTGCATGACATGTTCAGGTTATTGAAAGAGTGCATGATTGTTAAAATACAATCCGATAATCAAAAAGTATGAAAGTAAAATAGTAGAATTGGCCCGGCAAATGTCATTAGACTGGTTCTAGACTGGATTCATCTTTGGGTCAGCTGACAACAAGACAACCAATCACAGCAGAGAAAGGCATCCCTATAATCCAATGGAAAAGTTTGCACTTTGTTAGCTTAGCAAAGGTAGGAGTATAAAAAATAAAAACATTAGACAATGGAAAAAAAATAAAAACAATGGCTGTATCAAATGATAAAAAAAAAAAAAAAAAAATGAGGAAGTTGTAATGCGTTCTCCAGTCAACAGATATACCAGCTCATCTTTTAAAGCTTTCGAGGAGCTTTCAACAGTTAATAACGGGTTTCCATACTGCAGCCTTACAAGCAGACATGCTAATCAACTCTTCATCTCAAAAAACAAATTAAGTTTCTTTTCCCAAGATGCTGAACAGACTTTCACAGCTTTCGGCCATTTCATTTGGACACATACGAGTTTCAACTGAGCTTTTTGGACCCGAGGCAAAAAAAAAAATGGAAAACCACACAGATAAAAGCATAACTGACCTTTTCAGCTCTGACGAATCGCCAAATCTTCATTAATTAATTTATTCAAACCAGGTGTTTTTTTGTATATGTATATATATAAATAAAATAATAATAATAATGACATATCCCAAAAAAATTATATTCCTTGTAAGCATAAAATTATGCCAGAGCAGGTAAATTTTATTTTGATTGGGATCTTTCAAATTTCTTACCAATCTTTGATGTTTTTTTTAATTTTGAAACTACAGCTGATAATACGTTTCCTTTCATCTTCAGCTGAGAGACAACTGGTACATTCAGAGATCAGTATAACTCATAACATTTTTCTATCACATCGTTGAAGATATTTCGCCTTGTTTTGCCTCATGGCTACTGTCAAATTTAACATTTGAAGCAATTTGTTTGACTAGTTGTTGCCTTTATAAGCTTTACAATAACGGGATCTCTCTCTTGGCGATGTCGAGCACTGAAGAATACATTAATCAAATCAATCAGTAGTTACATGGATTGGGAAAAAATATATATAAAAGCTAATAATACTATCACTATTTTTTATGGTTGTGTATTTTGTTCATAATTGACATAAAGTAAGCCCACCTAAATATAGTGACCCTGCCAGTCAAGTGCCAACTGTAATACTGCAGTCGTATGCAAAATTGATTTTTAATCTCTTAAATTGGTTTTGTAGAAGGTAATGACGACATTTTTCTTCATAAACATTTTTTTTTCAGACTGTCAAATATGCAATATAACCATTGATACAAAATTATTTTCATGGTAGGTAGCTCTAACAAATATCTTCCTAAGCTACCAATGTAGTTTGCACCAAGAAGGGGCATCATCTCCAGGCCACACAACTTCTGATTATCTTAAGCTGTAAAAATGGCCGAAAAAGGCCGTTACCATGAAGCCCAAAAAGAGGATGATATCTCTTTGGTAACAGTTAAAACAGTTAAAACAGAGATTGGCACTCCTTGCTTGAGTGCAAACCTATTCTTCTTCACCTTAGGTGAATCATATCAAGTGGTTACAAAAAACGATTATGATAAAATACTTACAAAGTCAAAACAACAGCCCATGTAATTTCAAATTGTGTTCACATGACCATAAAGTACGGAATACTTTTCTAACATGTCTATAGCTAGCTCAACAAACTGAGGTAAACTCACTGGCTGTGTGTTTTCTTTCTGTGGAACACACAGCTGGCAGAAAAACTTCACCTTGACGCTGAGCTGTTAAAATGTGTGTCAAAGCTGCAAAAGGGATTTCGATGGTTATAAATGGTGGAGTAACAAATGACGAGCCACTTCAGGGCTGATTTGCTGAAATTGCTGCGTGACACTAGTGCGACAAGTGGCAATTTAATAAACAAACAACTGCATGGAGGGGCAGAGGGACTGGGAGGAGGTAAAGAGCTTGTGGAGAAATAGCTAATATGAGGTAGGCTTTTGCTGTAAACTTAAAAAAAAAAAAAAAAAAAAAAAAAGGAAAGGAAAAATTGAGTTTTGCTGTAAAAGGAAAAAAAAAAAAAAAAAAAGGTCATTAAATCTGGGAAGACCAGGAAGTCTGTGGCAACACCAGGGAACGTCTCACACAACACCTCAGTATATAATACAGACCTAGAGTTAACAATACAGCTCATCCAAAAAGAAAATATAATAATAATACAGACAGAATCGCACAACTATGTATAACTCAAGAGGTAGTTGCTAATAACAGTACATGAATTGGTTACATACAGCTCCTCGCCATTGCTTTACAGAGTTTATCGAGTCAGTCAGTGGATGATTCCCAAAAGAGTAATATACACTTTTTTTTGGTTAATTCCCTGAGAACAGTTAATCATCCTGAGAGGAATTGTGTGTAAAAATGTAAAAATACATCATACAAAAAGATGTTTCCATAGAGATCTGAGCATGGGCTGTGCTCCTTCTGTGGTTTGGTCATTCACTTAGTTTTTTTTCTGTCATGCTGCATTGTTGAGATTAGGTTTTTCTTTTCTTTTTTAATGCACTCACACATTCAAAAAGCCGTACATTAAAAAAAAGAAAAGAAAAAAAGAAAACACCATTTCACTTTCAACAATAAGTGCATCTTATTCTGAAAGAGCAAGGATAGCGAGCACGTCAGCAACTTTAAATGCCTTCAAGAAATAAAGCCAAACTCTTTGGTATAGAAATATACCAAAAAAAAGTTGGTTGTCTACTTGGAACTTTACATGAAAAAAAAATTAAAAACGCACAAGCCGTTTTGATATAATCATACAAAGTTATTTGATTTGTCAGAACATTAAGACACAACTCCAAAGCGACCCGACGTGAACTTTGTGAGGAGTCTGCTTCAGATGAGCTCTTTTCACATTCAGTATGGTCAGAGAAGAGTTGTTAGGTTTCAAATAAGTGCCACTAAAGCCACGCTTGGGATTCAAGTTATACCAAAAGCGACACACTCCATCTATCTAACTATAGATTTTTTTTTTTTTTTTTTTTTTTTTTTTTTGTCGTCTTGTTTTAGTGAGTCTGAATCAGCAGCAATGTCATCTCATCCCAAAGAGGAGCGAGCATCACCTGGCTGGTGCTGACCAACAAATGGTAGGCACAGATGGAGGAGGAAAATGTGGTTTAGTTTGAACTAAAACAGAGCTTGGAGAGCAAACACCTTGACATTCACTTCCCAAGGGAAGAACTAGTGAGGTATCGCGTAAGTAAAGCAGCTATGTTGATATCTGAATGGTCTGATACTACACCTAAACGGGGAGTTTTTGTGCTGTGTCTGAGTTTATGAACTCATCAATATGAGAAGATGTGGAGTAAGCTTTTCTAGGAGAGGTTGATTTGTCTTGAAGGAAAACAGTTAAATAGAGCAAAAGTCTTCACACACAAATAAAGTATCCCATGCACGTAAACAGGGCTATGCACCTATGTCAGAGCTAATTCCTTATTTATGTATTACATAAAGTTAATAGAATTTTAATTATATCTTGCAACTTTACATATATATTAATCACTACTTTCAACTAATTATGCAACAACCAAAATTGAAGTCTAATGATCAGTTCATTACTACGAATCTTAACTATGATCTAGATGGATTACATGATGTCTTATATAAGATGTGTCTATTATAATAGCAAACAGGGGTTGATAGCAGTGACTTGCACCTGAAAAAGACGTGTTCCAGTCTGACAGTTTTGATTACTTTTCGACCATGCGTAACACACACAGTGCAGGCACACACTTTCATTTTCTGTTAGTCTTGCACTTGCTCGCACTTTGACAATCAGTTGGTCCAGTCTGTCATGGAAGAGGTATGTTAAGAGTGTTTCAAAATTATAGAGGACGCACTCTAGCAGCTCACTGGCTTTTTAAAAATTCCCCCCTGGAATTCACTAAGTTTCCCCCAAAGATCTTTAGAAGCCAAGCTAACGGTCCTACGGGTCTGGATTATCACTTAGAGGGTCTCAAGCTCTTAAAAGTCTTCCTCTAATGCTTCTTAAAATGAGTTGCTGTGTGTGCTACGAAGATGCAGTCATGATTATTTGGAATGATTAGGCCTACTGAATATAAATTTGCGGCTTTAAATCAGCAACATAAGTAGGGGGGGAAAGGCATTCAATATGGCCACCACTTAGGTCCAAGGGGAACAAATGGGGAAAACAAAGAAAAAAAAAAAAGTCTCAAACTTGGACTCATACCACGTTTTTTCACCGTCGAGCTGCACAGATTGAAACAAGAAACAGTTATTCCCTGCAGTCACCATTCCAGCGGTGGTTGCCATAGCTGCATCAGACGACTGCGAGTCAGTCACACACATTCACGAATGTCCGTACCCCGTTGATCGTTGCCATAGCTGCGCGGGTTAGAAAAATGAACAAAACCAAAGTAAAGAAATAAGGATCTCCCATTTTTTTTCACAGGTGTGAGGTAGATGGAGGAGAGGGGAGGGGGGGCTTCAGGTAACTTTGATTGAAGAGAGACACAAAGGTTAAGCAGTGAAAGGGTTCACCTCTGGGGACTGCTTTCAGGATTTCCTCCACCTCTGCGTCCGGGGCCCACGCTGTATGTGGGGCTCCTCAGGCGAAGAGGAGGAGCCCTCCAGGGGAGACGAGCTGGAGCGCTCCTCCTCCTCAGGGAGGCAGAGGTGGGGCCCGGTCCCTGGGCTGGAAGCCGAGGTAGACGCATGTAGGTCCTGAGAGCCTGTGGCGGGCGCCAGCACCTTATGGGGGCACTGAGCCACCATGTGCGTGATGCTCTGGCAGTAGTGGCATTTCTTTGGCTGGGGGGGCAGGCCACACTCCTTTGCATGGTGATCCAGACCTCCACAGTTATAACAGCTGCAGAACACAGAGGGACATAAATGATTATGTAAACATTTTTACAGCAACAACAAAAGCAAAAATGAGTACAAACCTTCATCACAGCATTTCCTTCTTTCACTAAACAGAAGACAAAGACTTTGTTTAAAATTTAAGAAAACTTTGTAAGAAAACCTAACTTTTTAGATGAGAATATTAATTCTCAAAAACCATGAAAAAAAAGGAGTACCCACATAAAACACCCGCACGATGGAGTTGACATACTTGCTCCAACTACAGTTCACCACTAGATGGGAGTATGACATGTGAAATTGCTCAGGATCAAACATGAGACACTCCAACATGATAAAACGCAGTTATTACATTTGACAGAAAGCACAAGTGCTCAAAGAGCAGAATTCGAAAATGTGAATACAAAACGGAAAAAGATTCCAGCCTGTCACAATGTTGACAATTGCTTTAGCAAAACACTACATTATCCCCCCGCCCCTCCTCCTCCTTCTTGTCACGTCTTTTGTAAAGGTTTGATGCTCTACGCACGTCGCTGTTGAAACGCTCTTTAATTCTTATTTTGATATCCAAAATTAAATGTCTCCTATCTTGCGCGATTAAGTCTGAAACATGTGAAGCACTTCCTTTATTATATGAATTTGTCAGATACAGATACACCACATCACTGTGGTTTCATTTTGGTTTAAATTGAAATATATACTCTATGCAAATAAGCAGTCTTTATGAATAGACTGAAAGAGGAAGGAGCACATCGTGTTGATTTATAATCACCCAATCAAGGAAATAAGCATCAAAGTCAGTCTGTAAATTGCAACCACTGAATAAGAAAAGCAATCATGGCAGGTTAGGGTTTAATCACCAGGGTTCTAATTATCTTCATGTACAGTAGCATCCACCAACAGAATAACCAAGTATAAAAATGACTAAACTAAATAAAAAAAGAGAGAACAGTGAATGGGCCATATTTTCTGTTTATTATAAATCCAAAAAGCACGTAGGGTGTTTTCTTTTTGGTACTTTTCTACAATAATGATAATATTTAAGAATAAGAAAATGTTGTCACGAGAAGGTGCTTAAGTATATGAAGAAAAAAAAGAAAAAAGACTTTCAGTGAGGGTTTAAGAGATTATTCAGATCTTTACAACTAGCAAATAATAAAGCTGCAATTGTGACAAAAAAAAATAAATAGATGCAAGTGCTTATCAAAAGAACGAAACAAATACACAATCAAATTCAATTCTTAACTTCATTTCAAATTCTTCAACTGCCATAAAAATAATTAATTAATTATGGGATTTAACGTTTCTATAGTATGGACTCAGCGTCAGATCATGCATCTGAATCCGAAAAGCGGTTTAATATCCAATCTAATTAATATCCTATTAATAGCCAATTCAATTAAAATGGTTGAAAATAAATAAGACTTATGCAAAAATGAAAGTTCAAAAAAGGATATAAATTTCAGGTAATAAGACTTATGCAAGAAACAATATCAAATTTATATACTTTTGCTCTGAAGCACTGGACAGTAAGTCCAAAAATAAATATTGCATTATTCAAAAAACTGTTTTGAATAGGTTATTGTCTTAGTAAATCAATGAATTCCTAATGGAATAACTGATATGTTTAACTATTCTGGTGACCCTGATGAAGACATGACAGATTAAAACATTTGTGAATTATGATGTGCCAAATCAGAGAGAAGCAATTTGTAAATAATGATAATGAAAACACATTCTCTGGCATTTTCTTTAGTGCTCAGAGTTTTGGGTGGGCAACGAGCTGGTTACACATTATTGCTCAAATCAAGAGAAGTCTTTAAGTGATCATCTTTCCCTACAGGTAGCGATAAACCCCTTTTTTTCTGCTCATTTGTTGTTTTTCAAAGAAAATATACTGCGCTCAAAATGTCTGTCTGCAGATATTTGTACAAACTGAGTTTTGCACACCGATCCGGGTCGGCTTCGTAGCAAAGTGGCCAGCAGAGGGCAGAGCAGCCTGACTGCCAAAGGAGCTGCAGACACCGAGCACTCTCACAAAGACGGATGACATCACATCCACCTGCCCAATCTGAATCCAACACCGCCTTGTTACCACCTTGGTTGAAGTTAGACACTTGACCTAACACTGGATCAATTATCCAAAATAAACTGAATTATTCAGCTTTGTAAAACAATAAGGGGAGCCTTCTCTCTCAGATAATGTTTCCTGCTTTCCAACAAAAGCTTTTGTTTTCACATTTTAAAAGAGCAGCGCTGTGGGCGGCACGCTACTGCTCCGCTTAGGCAGGTGTGCTGCAGCAATATAAGGCTGGACTTTCTAATGTAAATGTGGCCTTGAAATAATGCGATGCATTCTTACCGCAGCATTTATGCCGCTCTACCTGGCAGGGTTTGTTGCACATCTAATTAAGGCAAACATAGCCTTCTCTGCTTTAACCGCCAGGTGTTTTCAAGGAGCTCCATATGGCTGCCTCCGACAGGTTTTAGCAAAGCACCCTTCAGGGTTTCACCGAGGACAAAGCAATTGATTGAGCTACTGCGGCATTCAGATGCATATAAGTCCAACCTACCCCTGTGTTAATATGGTCTGTAATGTAAAACCTGGCAAATTGATTCAAAATAGCCGCTATGGCAGGAGAAGTGCCCTATTCAATTTTGTATTATGGTGCACAATAACCATGGCAACAGGCATGTACTCTGGCAGATTGAATAGATTTAATCTATAATCTTAGCCCACTCAGAAATAGCTCAATGATGCGAGGTGTACATAGATGACACGTTTCCTTTTACTACAGTGCAGCACTCATACACATTCAGATTTTCTTAAATAGCGTGTATGCTCTCATAGGCCAGCACCAAATTACCCCCACCACCAATTTAAAAATCTAAATAACACTCACCGGTCTCCCTTTTGTTTGCGTTTCTGGAGTGGGACCTTCCCTTTAGGTCTCCTCTCACTGCCTGCACAGGGTCCTCCACCAGGTCCGGTAACCCGCAGGGACTCCAGGCCCTTAGAGGACTTCTTATAGGTGAACTCCACCTGCTCACCCTCCTTTAAGCTGCGGAAACCCTCCATCACCAGTTTGCTCTGTTGGGAGGGGAAGCACAATTATCCATTTAAAAGGAGGGAAGATTCTTATAGCTTTATGCAATACATAATGTTCTGTATTCAAATCAAATAATGCCCAGTGTACAATAAGATAAAAGTGTGGGTTCAGTTTGTGATGAGGTCAATTAAAATAGCTCAATTTTAACATCAAATTGAAAAAAAAAAATGTGTTAAGATTTTATAAGAGCAGAATTAAATGTGACATAGCAGCAGCAAAAACTATTTCAGCGTCATTTAAAATTTTTTTGATATCCATGTGTTGTTCAATAACAAACAACAAAAAAGCAGTTTAAACTGGGCTTATATACAATGGTAACAGGTTACTTTTTCACCTTTGCTGATTCTTTCAGGTGTTTTTTCTTTTTGTTAACCTTTTATAGCAAACTGGAACAGATTGTGCAGAAACATGCTACTTTTCAAAAAACCTTCATCTTGTGTCCCCACAACATTAAACCCTTAGCATCAATGTAATACAAGTCCACGTCCATCGGGGGTGAATCCAACACATAATTGCAGATCTGTGAACAAACAGCTCCCCAACCACCACTTTCCTTACCCAAGTAACTTTCACGGAACATCAACACTTATGAACACAGCGAGGTTTACTGTGGGGAGCTTGTTCGCGCTGCTGCATGCAGAAAACAACATCCAGTAACACACAATGAACGCAGAAAGACCGACTTCATTTTGAACATGGTGGAAGGATGTGGAGTGTTTTTTTACTAACTGCCATGACAGTTTGTACAGAGAGACTTATCACACAGAGTGTCCTTGATATACTCTCTTTATCTACTTCTGCAGAGACACCACTTCCTATTCTCTCTGCATGGCCAAAGAAAAAGGGTGCTGCAGCCATGCAATCATTTTCCTTCAACACATCCACCATCCATCTTATCTACATGATCGGATTTATTGATTTAGTTACTACACCACCACTGGACAATGATTTATGTCTTGTTGATCGCAACAGAACAGACTGCTGTTAGGCACTGCACCCGTGACCTTCATGAATCGCAGTGAGCCCTGCAGATCTCAGTATAGGTAAATACACACCCACACGCGCGTGCAGCATGCAGAGCAAACCTACAACTCGCCATACATCAAGATCTATAAATAACACACGCGCTATCTGTAAAAACAGGGATGCTGTGGAGACAGATGTGTGGGCAACAAAAGAAGAGAAAAATAATTACACAAGTAAATCAAACTCGGAACTATAGAGGAAGGAGATATAATGTACTCGGCAGCACTTTTTTTCCCCCTGAATCTGCTGCAGTTACAGGAGGCTAAAGGTGCCCTATAAGAGCTTTGTAGACATAAACGAACAAGAAAGAAAAGAAGTCAATGCATCCAACAGTGAGGAGAGATCGAGAAGATTAATTACAAACCAATAATACTCTCTTCTGGAAAACAAGTCTGTTAAAGTGTTCCTTGAGGACACCGTATGGTCTTCCAAATTAGTTTTTATAAGAAAAAAAAGAAAAAAGAAAACTAGCAGCAACAAAGTAGCAACAAGGAATAAAAATTAATCGTCTTCACATTTCCAGACACTAGTAGAGATGGACACTATCAAAACAGTCTCATGCTAAATGTTTTAAAATCAAATAAAATGACGTTAACTATGTCAGAACTTTCCAAATTAACAGAGCATATAATCTGGATAAATCGTATAAATTAAACAATACAGCTTCAACTTCCATTTTAGATGATTTTGAAAAGAACTCTTTCATACAATCAAGTTTTGAAAATATCGTTAATAATAATTCAGAGGATTAACTTCACTTGCAACCTTTTTATAGAAATAACTTTTAGACACAGAGAGGAATTGAATACATAAAACCTTTTTAAAAAAATTATTTTAAACTAGAGAAAAGGTTAGTGTCATTTCTTTTTGATTGCTGTATTTGGGGACTGCATTAATAAATTAATTAACGGTTAATTAACAGTTAAGAGAAACTCTAACAAGGAAAAATACAAATAAAACTTTAATTTCATTATTTTTAAGTAGTGAAATTTTTCGATTTTCAGAACATGACTTACAAACTACCAAGTAACTTAACATAATCAGCTATGAATTATTTCAAATTAAAATGTCACTTCATAGATTTCACACAAGTGCAAAGAAACAATAAACCTTTTTTTTTTTTTTAAATGCCCTGAAATTCTAACACTTTAAATGTAGTAAGAATAAATCAAAAGATAAACAGGTTTTCAGTTTAGCCTGAAACTGGGACACAGAATGGGCCTCAAAATTAAATATTGTTGAATTTCAATTTATAAGACAGCGTAGTCAATTATAGTTAATTATACACATTTTAGGTCATTTTGTTCAAACGTCATTCATTCTCCCCCTGGTGATTCTCCCTCTGCAGCTGCAGATAGTTGCAGCCAAGGCCGCTTTGCATCAAGTCGATTGCTGGTGGAGGATTCATCCAATTTTGGGCATTCAGGTATTGGATTTGGCTTTGAGGAATGGAAGAGGACCAGGGAATGGAAATGAGAGAGAGGAATGAATTTGTACCACAGATGCAAGAGGGAAGAAAACAGAAGGGACGGTAGGGTGAGTCACAAACTGAGCTGGTTGCTTTATGCAGCCGGTAAGGATCAATCTCAAGTAGCCATGCAGCAACAAATAATAATGATAAAAAAAATTCAAAGATTCAATAATCAATAACTTGCCAAAACATCCACAAACCAGAAAGTTGCTTCTGCAAACCTGAAGCACCCTGAACCTTTGTCAATCAAATTGAAATGCCAATTGATATTAACATCATTAGACCATCCAAATGTCTGAAGGCAATTCTTTCTGAAGAAATCGGTAGAAAGCAACAACAACAAAAAATTAAAATAAAATAAAAAATTGTGGCCATCCCCCACAAGACAATGCATTCTGAATAATGATGAATAATCATTAACAGGTCTGTGGCACAAAGGTGTTTCCTCTTCCTCTCATGTCTTCGGTTCTCAAGCAGCTTGCCTCTCCAGGTCAAAGTTGAGTGGCTTGCCTCAGTGTTCTACCCCCTCTCCAAACCCCTCAATTCCCATAATGCACCAGTGAGGAAACCACACAACCCCTTTTGTTCAGCAGTAATGCAGGAAAACACACACACACACACACACACACCTCCGCCATGTAGGAAGTGGCATCATACCCGTGTTCATGCCTCAGATAAGTTCTGAAGCATGCACTTGCAACAATTCCATCTCAACATTTACTTCATAAAGTTCAGTATGTGCGAGTGTGTGGCCCTCAAAGCTGATGTATGCATTTGTCAGCGTGAGCAATAAATAAATAAATTAAACAAATCAGAACCCGTAACTTGAGTTCTGTCCTCTAGAGTGACCTGGCGGGTGTCCTGACAAGTTTCAGGTTACCCAAAGAGGTCAGGAAAGGGCACGAGGGTGGAGAGGGAACGCGAGAACGCCAAGGAGAACATGAGAGACAGAGGGGGGGGGGGATGGTGGATATGAGAGGGAATCTGGAGAAAGGTGGGGGTTTGTGGAAAAGCCTAAAGCGCATTCTGTTCAGCTCCAATGGAGGAGCAACCCCTGATCAGTGGCTGGACATTGAGAGGGGGGCAGGGGAACAAAACCCACATTTGATCAGGAACCTCAGGTCAGCAGCAGAAATCCTGAGGTCAGTGGTACAAAACCATCCCAGCAACCCCCCCCACCTTAGTGGATGACCACTCTGCACTTAATCTCTAAACCAATAGCTGCTACTGCGATCATAGAAAAACAAAATAAAACAAGAAACTGATACCAACATACCCTGAAAGGTTTGGTTTGCTTACGACCTTCCCTACCAGGAATAAATATCTATCTACAGCTCTGCATGTGTGTGACTGCATGTGTAGGAAGGAGCGAGCGATCAATACGGACTCTGACATCCTGGATAGAAATAGCCTTCCTTTTCATCAGACGGCCTTCGTCATCAACAGGCCCAGCAATCAATACAGGAAGCTGTAATATGAACAGAGAGGAGACCCACCATCCTCCAACAGCCTCTCTCCGTGCGACCACCAGCTATGGAATGGCTAATTACGAGATGCTTTAAATCAGGTGGTCCACAAGGTGCTGTGCACTGCATTAAAAGGACAGAGACCGTGTAGAGGTGAGCGCGAGGGGAGTGACGGTCACCGTGTGGTATGGAGCCATTAAGTAGCTTTTTATACACAGGAAAGGCTAAGTGGAGCAGATCAGCTCTGATGGACACATTTCAACATTACATACATAAACCGAAGAGGATCGAGGACGAGAGAGTAGAGAGAGGGGAAGGAAAGAAAACACTCACAAGCACACCAGAGAAAACTGCCAACAGAGCCACTCTCATGACGCTGACACCCCAGCCCTCCTCAACACGTTGTCATTAGTGGCCCTGACCCCTGAACCCTGCCCAACCCCCATCAAACACTTTAAAGCCTTCATGTTTCCCCTGCCTCAAATTAACAACATCCAACACCCCTGATTATGACCAGAGCAAATATTTGATCTGGGGGAGGAAGCAGTAGATCATCTAGCTACATTTATCAGCATGAGAGGGGAAATGAACCTCAGGTAGGTGAGCAGTGATAAAACCCACAGCCACTTCTAACTGCACCCATCCAAAAATCAGACACACAACTCGCCACCCCAAAACATTATTCCCCAATTGATAAATGCATATAATAGCCGCCTTAAACACAGTGTTATTTATCTCAGAGCTCAATCACATTTATATATTTAAAAATGTGACAGGATTAACCCAAATCTTTTCAAACCAGTTCAGTTTCAGGCATTGCCTAAATAAAGCTTCTTTTTTTATTTCTTGTTATTTTAGTTGAATCACCTTTTTTTTATTTTTGGTAGGTCTCGTCACTGAATTGCCCATAAACCCACATGATAGATGCCCAACAAGGCACACGTGGGTTACATTCGGAAACCGACTTGGATATGAACGTATACAGAGATAAACTGGAGATTAATGTAATCAAAGAGGATCAAGTGATTTTGGACATTTTCTTTGCAACTGAAGAGAACATCTTCAGATATTTATTTGGGCCTTTGCAATAACAAAGTTTTCTTATTTGAAAAAGGTATGACTTTACCTTTTTTTTTTCCAAATCATTTATGTTTCTACCTCATTGTGACACATCTAAGATACTCAGAAAATCAACTTCCTCCAAACGATTTTTACACATGCTTTGCCGATTGCCATTTCCTCTAAGGAACTCTCTTTTTTTTGCATGAATCTTTTTTTTTTTAAATCCATGCGACATTAGAAATAAAAAAAATAATTAAATGTTGACCGATTATTTATTCATTCATTACTTTGAGTGAAGCAAAATTCTGCATAGCAAATATGGGGATTTCTTGGTCCAAAATTAATCTTGTATCTTAAATAGAAAATGGGTTCTTGGGGTGTGTGTTTTTAATGATTTTCTGACATTTTAAAGATAACAGAAATATTCTGCTAATTACCCAATCATGAAAATAACAATAATCATACATATCTTAACAGTATCAAATCAGAATACTCCAGACAAGCCAAACAGTGTCAACAAAAACCCATGTTGAAAGTTTTAGTCCGTTTATAGATTTTATCTTATTAAAATCGGCTGAATGTAAAAAGGTTGAAATGTACCCAAAAATAAATAAATAAATAAATAAACTTTCACCCACACAATAAAGCAAGCTTCTCTCTTTGTCTTTTAAGTGTGGTCTGCCACCATTCCAATTACAAATCATCTCCACTGTATGTGGCCAGCTCCTTAAAAGGCAGTCACATGACTAGTCTTTCTTCTTCACTCGCTTTTTCTGATGTAGGGTGTGTGTTGGTGGTTGGTGTGGGTGCCTGGAGCAGTGTGGCTGCAGGAGACACAAAGCCTGATACTGGCTATCTGGAAGCGGAGATGGGTGGGGCCTGCATGCCAAACGGTGACACGGACCAGAGGTTAATCTCACTAGGGGCCCACTTTAACCTCAATACACAAAACACACACACTCTCGAAACGTGCACGTGCATACACTCGGAACCTAAAATATCTTACAAAAGGTTTGCATGTAGACATCAACAACCTGGTGGCTGAAAGCAGAACGTAAGACACTCACACACACACTCATAGGGGCTCCATAAATTGAACACATGCTCAGGGGGATTCAGGAGAATAACAGCAGCAAACTGTTCAACATTTCAAACTGATTACCGACAAAAGGCAAGCAGCCCCCCACCACAAACCCCATCCAACCCTCCTGCCTTTTTGTCTTTAAAGAAATTCCTTTTTTTTTTTTCTTTCCTCTTTTAAAAATGCCCAGGGACAAAACACCCCTCATGTGCCAGCAAGAACCAACACACACAGAGGGGAAAAAACCCTCAGCCCAGGTAGAGAAGGGGGTTGACAAAGATAATGAAAAAGCCTGTTAGTAGAATGACAAAGCAGAGAGGTATCAGGAAGTGAAGATGCTTAATTACCCTCTCGCCTTCCAAAAGGAAGTGATCAGATGGGAGCGCAGATGAGGAGGCCTCCCAGGAAGAGAACTTGTGGTCGGGCAGGGACCCTCACTCACCCTCCCTTTTTACCTCCCGCTTCTCTTTTTTCAACTTCTCACTCATGTTTTTCCTCCTCGACCACCACTAGCACCCTCCCTCCCTCCCTCCCCAACCCAGCCCAACCACCCCTCACCCACACGTATTTTTCCCACATCCCTCCTCTTTCCCTCTCCTGAGGAAACTCCTCCTCTCTCCCCCTTCCTCCTGTCCTCACGCTCCCTCTTCCCTCCCCACAGTTCTTACCTCTTTCTCTCATGCATAGAGGGTCCACTGCTTCCTTTTTCTTTACATTCATTGAGAGCAAAAAAAAATATTGCATGACCCCTGCGTTGAGCTGGAATCTCTCCTTATAAAATAGCAGGCTTCTTTTTGAGTAGGTCTCCTTGCTAGCATGCTACACATATGAAATATTTCAATCCTAACAGAAAGATTTCCACTTCCAGACTTTTGCCCAAATATAAATGTCAGATGTTTTTGAAGCTTAGAACATAAACTGACATATTTCAATTCAATTTACCCAAATCTGAACATTTCCCCTGCACCTGGAAATATCATCCAAATAGCTTGGGGCTTCTGGCAGAAGAGACATGGAGGGAGGAGCAGCCAGAGAAAATGACTGACTGACTAATGAGAGTGTATCAGAATCCTTGCAAAGAAATTGGCTGTTTTACATTCAGTATGATGTGCTCATGAATCCATGTAGTTTTCTTTTTGTGCTAAAATGACAGCTACATTACTGCAAACACATGGATGGAAATGCTAGTAATGCAACAAGACGTATTTAGGGGAAAAAAAGAAAAAAAAAAGAGCAGAACTGACACTTCTTACAACAACATTTTTTCTCCCTATTATTCTTATCTAAATACTAAGACTAAACCTTTCAAGCTCTACGAATTCAAATTTTTTTTACATAACAAAACATCCCACCTTTGCAGTGTTTAACTTTTTTTTTTTAAGCGTTAAAATGACAAATGGCTACCTTATATATATTTATTTATTTTTAGGGGGAAAAGATGAGATGCACACATGCACGTACACGCAATCCTACAATAACCTGCTGATTCAGGCTTATTTAACTCATACTGGCTCTTCAGACTGTTTCCCAGAACTTCCTTTCCTCTTGCTGTCCTGATCCACCTCTAAAACATCAGTTTTCAGAGAGCAGAGAATACAGGAGCCTGGAGTATGTGGATGGATGCAGAGCCTTCAGTTGATGGGAGTAACGATGGGAACGGATCAATCAAAACTGATAATGCAGTGCCGCAGTGATGCACTTTCCTGAATCTCAGCTTGGCATTAAAGAGCTGCATCCAGGTGTGTAGGCTGACAAAAAAAAAAAAAACTTAAATTTGCCATTTCATACGCACTTGATCAGACCTGTAAACTAAGCAGCTGAGTGTTTCTACTCATGTCCTGCATATATGTGCAAATCTGCAGGTGCTTGAGTGTACACCTACTACTTTGAAATCAATATATTCAAGAGTGGAAAACTTGTTTTTACATAACTACATTTATCTGACAGTTGCTGCTTGCATGCTGGTGCATGCTGGTGCATCTCTGATAATAACAGTAATCACACAGGAACAGACGAACACTGACGGAAGCAATCTGGTGTGCAAAGATTACATTTAGATTTAAGGTGAATTTGGCAAATGCACGTTTTAAGGTTGGAGCAAAAGATGGAGCAAAAGATCTTATGCACATGGTGCCCTGACAATACAGAGCACAGGTCATCGTTTACTTTTCACTCAAAATGTCAAAACTTGTTCAAGGTCACTGGAGAATTGTGGATGGCCCATTTCCGCCACCTTTCAGCATTAAACTAACCAAAAACCATCATCTGTATCATTGTGAGGATTGAGGAGTGTACATTACAGATCTCATGTTCAGGACAGTCTGAAATAGATTTCAACCCAGCACATCATTGGCAGCATTAAAATGGAGTTCAACACAGAAACAGACAAAAAAAAAAAAGAAATTGTATTTTTCTTCGGGCAAAACATGCCAGACTAAGGCTACACTTGTGGATATATACGTCTCCCATGAAGGATATCCCCTAAAGTTGTGCAAAAATGAACTTAAGTAGGTTGTCCATGTGAGGATAAAATGCATATATTTGTCAAAACTCCTCATATACCTGGCAAAAAATAATTGGATGAAATAACCCACACACACACACAAAAATCACTGCTAACATCTTACCCCCAGTTCAGCACAGCATCCCCTAAGCACCAGAATAAAGACATGGGGAGGGTGTCAAATGAAATGGCGAAAATGCCTCTCCTCATCCTCGCTCGCTCCTCATTTTAAAACCACTTTACAAGACCGTAAAAAGGAGGCGAATTAAACTGGGGAGCAGGGAAGCTGAGGGAAGGGAGGACCTGGCTGCTCTTTGTTTGCCGAGAAAGAAGTCGAAAACAAGGCCTCTGAAATGAACCCCATGCAACAATAAATCAAGAGTACATGTGGTGGAAGGCAGGCAGGCAGGCAGGCCTGGCTACACGTAGGAAGAAGCTGCCTTTCCACAAACTGCACGTTAAGCACACAAAACAAACAGCAGCGAGCCAGAGTCAGCGTACGAAGTCAGACTCGTTTTTTTTCGTTTGTTTAAAAACACGCTTGCAGACATGTTTAGCTGGCTGGATATCAAGCAGGCTCTGCTGTCCATTAGGGCCAATTGTGAAACTAAGCGTGTCATAGACACACAACACTTCTTCCCTTCCCTGTGCGGGGCAGAGGGAAGCAAGGGAGGGGAGAGCTGATCGCATGTGGCCCAAAGAGGAAACTTAACGTGTTTTCTCAAGCCCGTGGACAACGTGTGATTACACAGCAACGTGTTGGGCAACGCAACACATCCGGATGGTCCAAATGTATCAACCGACTGGCTCCCTGAGGAGAAATAAAGGGGCCCGCGGGTATCAAAATGAGATCTGAATTAATGCTTCGAGTTTTTTTTTTTTTTTTTTGGCAGAGGGAATAAAACGAATTGATAACTCGTCGCCTCTCCACGCTTTAAAAAAAAAGAAGAAAAAAAAAGACGAATCTGAATGAGGGCGACCATTGCAGAGCAGATGTTTATTCCTCAGGGTGGCTTGTGTTTTTTTTTTTTTTTTTTTTTTTTTTAGGGGGGGGGGACTTACTTGGTGGACGAAAACATCCAGAGGGGGGTCGACGGGGCTTCCTTCGCTGTTGGTCATTGAGATAAATCCAAAGCCCATCCGGAGGTTGAACCATTTGCAGAAGCCCGATCCCGACAGGATCTGCGGTCTCGTCCTGTCCCCCTGCTCGCTGGACTTGGCGGGGTCTTCTCCGCCACCTTTACCCGGCCCTCCTGAAACCAGCGAGCAGAAAAGCAGCGAGTAAGGGCGGCTTTTTTTTTTTTTTTTTAACGGCTGATACACACACAACACAGCAGAGACACTTCCCTGCGCGCACACCGATTTATATAAGTTTAATGAGCTCTGTTGCACAGAAAGAAAAAAGAAAAACTTCTCCAAAAGCGCGAGGGGAATCCCCTCCACTTGCAATGCGAAGTTCACGGCCGGTAGAAATTTCCTATACTATTATCGACACCGTAGGGGCGAGCGAGGGGCGCGTGGCGCTGTGACCCGGTGTGCAGCAACCGCAAACAATCCCCCCAAAAAGTTGGTACTCCATGACAGATGAGTGACTCTGCTTCGTGCACGGGCACGCTCAGTCGGTGGAAGTTGTTGGAGGGTTTTTGGGGGTTTCGTTTTTTTCTTTCTTTCTTTCTTGCCGTGCATGCACAGCCCTGCTCCGCTACAGGAAAAAGGCAGGTGTACACATGGTTCCTCGAGCTTTAACACTGAGCCCAATCGCATTAAAGCTACGTTGTAACAATGCGCGTTATCTTAATGCAACCAAACACGGTTAGACACGGTGCTCGGCAAGGGGCGGTTCAGTTCGGAGGGTTTTCTTTTTTTTTTTTTTGCTGAGGTTTGGAACAATAATCACGTTGCACCTTGCCTCTCCTCCCTTCTCGCGCGAGCAGATTGGGAAGGGGGGGGGAAAAGACAAACTAAGAGCAGAAAATAGAAAATATTTGCAGAATAACCTTCGGCCATGTTTCCCCGCGGACCCTCTGCGCCCAAGTTGCGATAGAGTAGCTTCCTCTGTGAAAACGGGCTGCGGTAGTCACCATTAATCCGACATCCTCGAGCCCATCGCTCACCAATTTCGCTCGCATGGTACGGCGTGCTTTCTGCCTTTTGATATTTTTGTCATGTCTTTCTCTCTTCCCTTCGATCCCTTCCTCACTCACACCACCTCTGTGCAGCTCTCCCCCCTCTTTCCCTCCTTCGCTCTCATTCGCTCTCGTGCTGGCTGTGCCCGTTCCCGTAGTGGGAGCACGTGACTTTGTCAATTACATGCTTTCTTGCTGCTAATTTCTTGCCCCAAAGACTGTAGGGATGGGCGAAGCTGAACTCGCACCATCGGCAGCATCCATCGCGGTTGTGTGATGAGAAAAATAGTCGCCTAACATTCACAGCACGACTGGCTCCGCGATGTGCAGCTTGCAGCGTGTTTCGTGGAGGTTCTGAATCATAAGGGGCTGGTGTGGTCACATAAAGCTATTATGCACCGAGATTAGATTAGATGATTAGATGGGATTAAATTACGCTTTAATGAATCCTGTGGGATAATTGGGTGTCCATGGCAACAGCAAAAACACAGAAAAAAACAAGGGAATAATGAATCTTGCAATTAGCAACAAAAGCATGGGATGATGTTAAACACCTACAGGCACAGCAGTGATTGACCCACAGAAGTAGTGAGGCTGTTTTTTTAAAAGATTCCCCCTCTGTTTTGTCAACATGCGTGTCTTGAATGGGCTGTTGTATTGTGTTTCTTAAGCCATATATATATATATATATATATATATATATGTGTGTGTGTGTGTGCTTAACTACATGTTAGTTTTCAGTCCATGTGTTCTTGATAAGGCAAGAAAAATTCAGCTGCTGCAACTACCGAAATGTGCTCCCCATAGAACCCCTTCCCCAAAACAGATCTCAGGTTGTTTTTTTTTCCACATCATTCATCCAAAAAAAGAATTCTTACAAAAACAAAGAACAATGAAAAGAAAAGAAAAGACACAAACACTACATTAGGGCGAAGATAAGGTTGCTTGACCAGTTGCAAAAGTAAAAACCCCAATTCCAATAAGACACAGGGACACAACCTTTGTCTGTCTTTGTCTTGTCCATCTAACTCCAGAACTTTTTCTACAGTCTGATTTAAATCTCATCTGTGTGCCTCTGGCACAGAAATAACGCACAGCCATGCTCAGAAACCCAAGTCCCCTTTTACCTGAAGCTAAAACTAGAACTTATGAATTATGTAAAACAAAGCACGGACATGTCTCTGAGCTCATGTTCCTATAACACACAGCCAGTAACCTCCCAGCATCCTAGTGGGCACCAGAGGAGAGCTGAACTCACAGCTTTGGAATGTGAGTGGAAAGCCCTGGAAAACAAACCTGAAAACTGTCAGTTGTGATCCTCACTTGACATCAGAATAGCAGCTCTTTGGATTGAGTCACTTAAACTGATTGTCTACAAAGCTTTGAAAAATTAGACGTCGGATCGAGTTTGAAGCATGAGCATCAGCCAGAGATGTTTGATTTCTTCTTCTTCTTTTTTTTTCTTTCTGCATCGCAAAAGAAAAGAAGATGCAGCAAATGGGAACTTGTGAAGAAGTCTGTAAAATAGTTTGGTTCCACACAAAGGCTGTATGGTCAGTATAAAGGCCAGTATTATTTCAACGCGATGCAGTCATTAACTTTACACAAAGAGGCATTTTTCCTCGTCAGCTTTGCACATGTTTGAACTGCACGAGAAGGTTTTTGGGGCTTGTTTTACGCCTTCATTCACAGAACGCCGCAGAGAGGAATCGCTGGGATGTCTCAAGGCCGCGGAGCAACTGGACAACAACAAGGCAGAAAAACAGAAACTGCTCGTCTTATCTCGCACCTAACCCTGGTGGCACATTTCTCAAGGGGTTATTCCCGGTTGAGGAGAAAGAGGAAAAACACATCGGAGGAATGAAACAACAACAAGTCTATCTCCTCCCACCAACGCAGAAGAGCCCACCCTCCGGAATTCACAGGCTTTGCCCCTACCCCCAATCCAATCCATCCCAGCCCCCGCGCAAAGGCCTGTTTTTGAAGATGCTTGGAGTGGAGGCCTCCACAGTCGCCACAGAATTACGCTTTGGGTCACAGGATTGGATACCAGTGTCAGATGTTATCCACTCACTCATATCCTGACAGGACCTTTCTGATTAGGGCGAGTCAGTGGAAATCAAGGCAGTGAAAGTCACTGACGTGTGCAAATGAATCACAGGGAGTAATTCCGAGACGGGGTGCTCGGCTCTTCCTGTTTTAGTAACATGGGACATTTTGAATAGTAACACAGATAGCAGTGGAGATTTTAAGGAACCAAAACTTCTACATCAGGTCCTTTTTTTTTTAGTCCCTGAAAATATTTCCTGAAACATCCGCTGACATTTTCCTTCAGTAAAGTTTTTTCTGCGGATTATAAAGTTTCTTTTACTCCGTAATCAAAATCAACACAAAGTCGCAGTCTAGCTACGTTTCTCTTTGGCTTCACATTACAGAATCCCACATTTTCTAAATAATTTCAAGCGCTTCCTAATAAAGGAGAATTACATAGAAAAGAAAAAAATCTACTCTCCTTTTTTAAGCTGTGAATCAAATCAAAAAGAAAGAGAAGAAAACAGCTTTCCATGTGTGATTGCAGAAAAAGCTCCTCTATGCAGCACAAGCTCGGTCAGGTGTCATGAAGGTGAACATCGAATCCTGCGTTTATTCTTTCCTTCAGTTACCACCACCACAAGTCACGGTTTTCAACTGCGTTCATGCAACAGGATTGTTTCTGGACTTGTGTTGTCTGCAGGTCTCTTTGTGATGATCAGAACAGCCGATAAAAACAAGAACAGCTTTTACTGCAAGATGTTAAGCGTGAACTGCGAATGTGACCAGTTTTTCTTTTATAATCAACAAAACTTTAGAAGCGAGGCGTATTCTACGTTGTAGATACGTGGCAGACTTGGTTCGATAGGAGGACCGGTCCATTTCCTCTTTTGATTGTGTAAAAATGTTTTCCCATAATGAGCTCACGTGATGATTATGTGCTGATCTGCATCCAAACTGAACAAAAAAAAAAACACCTTTATCTACAGTTGTCTTCGTCGTTAAAATGAAATCCTAATTAACCGTGTCTGAATCATGCTTCTGCTTCTTTTGTGTTAATCTTTAAAATCTTTAAGATTTTTCCTTAATCTTGTGTCTTCTAACTTCACATTCTTCTTTTTTTTACTTTTCTTAAACTAAAAAAAAAAGAACAGCATTTGGTTGCAGCTTTGCTGGATGTGAGCGACACCATTTTTTCTGACATAACCGTCAAGAATTGTGAGTCCTTAACGCCCAATAAAACACTTTTAAAAATGTAATACCGTAAGTATCTTTTATTGGCTACAAAGCCACTTTATAAACTTGCTTCATCCTGACATCAGTCTTCATTCTACTTTTCTGATTGCGACCAGCTCAGCTTAATGCGCCACATCAAAATCATTCAAAGTCAGGCACTTTTTGATGTAAAGTTGTATGATAAGTTGCAGCAACACAAACAGTTGGTCTATTTTTAAAAGTTGGTGATCCTTTTATTTGTTTTTTATGTGAACTAGCGTTGATGTCATTTCTAGGAAGATTTTATTTAAACTTTTGTTAAATGCATTAAATACAAAAAAAAAGCCTTCATGAGATATCAAACAAACAAACCCCGATCTCCACACCTTTTTGTGCTAACATGCCTCTATGTCAGACTTTGCATTTTAGTTTATTAACATTAACAAGTTTTACAAACCAGAATATGATGTGGACGTGGACTTAGTGTAAATGTCATTCTTTGTGTTTTCACCACCAACCAAACACTCAATTAAACCCTGTGAATTCAACTCATTTATACCAGATGGGAATCAGTGTTCTATGAAATTATAAAAAAGATGCAAATATTCCTTTAAAACTATCTAAATTGCAGAGGTCTGTGGTTTTATGTACGGCTTTAAAATAACAATAAACATTTTTTATTATTATCTCTGTGTGAAATCAAAGCTGCTTCGGACACTTGAGGTTTTTTTTCAAGCAAAAAGTTCTGTCAGGGAAGTCAGCTCAGCGGCGCAGAATGAAGTTAATCTGAAAGAAATGTATTTAAAAAAAAAAAAACTAAAACAATTCTGTGTAATATTTGTTTAATTTTATTTCTCTCATTTATGCAGGAAGGTCCCACTGAGGTACATGATCTCATGGAGTTCTGTCAAGGTGTAAGCATAAAACTAATTTTAAATAAAGGTTTAGCATAAACACTCTGATATTGATACAATAAAAAATGACACAAGAGGCAAACAAAAAACAAGAGGATGGGCCATACCAACTAAAACCAACAAATGCCTTTTCCAGAGATAAAACAGCAAAAGGTTTCCATCAGGGTAGTTCTGAAAACACCTCTGAGAGTGTGGAAAGAGGTTCGTAGGCTGACTGAAACGCATTCCATGCATCAGGAGCATTAAAGAAGGAAACTTTTTTTGTTTTGCTCTCAGTGCACACACAAAGAATTTTAGTTGTGGATCTAATATTTATGAGCACCTGATGAACAAAGCCAGATTCCTGAGTTGTTTGAATACCAACTTTCTGAGCAAACTTTGCACTCCATCACCCCAACTAACCCCACCCAACCCCCACTCCTCACCATGTAGACTCCCGGAGGAAATGTGCCTTTACTGTGCTGCTGTCAATGCAGTTCAAAGGGTTCATTGAGCCCGTGTCTCTTTTCTCCTTTTTTTTTTTTTTTTGAGAGGGGGTTGTGTTTTGTCGTTTACTTCATGCATTCCAGCTACCAATCCTTAACTTTCCAATACTTTTTACAAGGAAGTGTAAACAGTGCTGGCCAATCAGATCATTTTCTCTTCATTTATTTATTTTTATTCATTCATTCATCTAATTTACAGATTATAGGCAAGTGAACTTTTTTTCCAAAGCAAAATGAGTTACATTTGCACATTTAGTCGTTCACTTAGTCAAAACGTGTCATTTCTCACTGTGTAAAAGTTTAGGTCACATTTTTTGGATGTTTTTGTCTTTCTCTCTCTGTAACAGAACACAAACGGGTGCTTTTTGCTTGATATCAAAGTTTTTCCTCAGTGATAGTTCATAGATTTCGTTAAAAAACATTTAGACTCAACGAAAAAAAAATTATACACAGCTCAAAAAAGTTGGCGCATGTCATGTGTGTACATATCACAAATATACATATATATATAGCTCAATAACTTCAAAAACTTGTTTCTACTTTTCTTCCTTTTGTCGCTCTGCTTCATGAACATGCGGTAAAGACGCAGGGTTAGATTTCGTTTTTGTTATTTGCGTCGATGTTTTTAACTTGGACTTCAATCCAATGCATATCTATCATGTATGGACATATTTTCAAACTGGATCCCTGCAGATCAGTGCTCCACTTTGGTTTCAGGTGGGCACAAATAAGAAAGAAAAACCCTCAAATAGACTTTTTGAGGCGTCAATCAAGTTGCGGTGGCCGTTTTTTCCATTCGGACGCGAAGCCTCCTGCAGCAGCGAGTCAAACAGGCTGCAAATATCTGAATGAAATATCGGTGACGTCACAGAGGGGTAGGCGGTAGGAGTAGAAGCGCCTCTACCACTGATGCACCACAAGAAGTAAAAAAAAAAAAAAAAATGCGCACAATGTCACCAAAAAGTCTGCTTCCAGCACTTCTGCTCACCGTTTGGTTATTTTTTTCGTTGCATTTTTCTGCTGGGCTTCGGCTGGTCAGTATGTTTACTTTTGCCAATGGGTTCATCTCACCTTTTGAGGTTTTCACACCAATTACTGATCACACGAATGTGGGTCCTGGGGGGGGCTACAGACTAGGCTAATGATCGACGGATTTCTTTAACAAAGATCGCCTCAATATGAAATTCTATTCTTTGAATTATTTCAAAATGATCCATGGACACCGTGTTGTGACTGCAGTGTTTCGTTTTTGCTTTTTAGATTAATTTGAAGTACTTCTTTGTCAAGACTTGCAGTTTAGATCCGATGTAAAGCTCCTGGAAATGTTTGGCCTCCTCTTATGCATATGCGCGAGGCTTTAAAGTCTTTCAACTGTGTTATAATTGCAAAACAAATAAATAAATAAGAGAATAAAATCAGCTTTGGGCATTAAACATCGGTCAGTTTAGGTCAACGAACTGCAGTAATGAGGAAAGCATAACACACATGCGGGACTTTCTCTGCGGTCGGAAGTAAGGGAGAGGAAAGAGTTCATGTTGGCCAGAGAAGTCTATTTCTGGGGACTCACCTGTAGAGGCAGGAGAGGGGGAGGACATCGTCCCTTTTCTCCGTGAATGAAGATGGCAGAGGCAGAGCGCAAGTTTCTCCTAAATGTGTCCCAGTTGTAGAGAGATCAGCCGTCCTGCTGGACTTCAGCTCTGCCGACGCTCCAGTTCGAATTACATGTTTAGGACTTTAACCTGCGTGGCGCATGAGGCCAAATGACCGACTGGAATCAAAGAGATTTTCCATGGATGAATATTTTATACTGACTCTGTAACACAAGCTGCAGAAGCGTGAGGACCGGGCAGATTTGTTTTGAGCGTGTTACAGTGGCCAAACAGATCGCTAAGAGGCTGAGGCGTGGGTCTGGGAAATCATCTCCTAAATGCTCCTTGTAGATGAGGGGCATTTTTTCATTGCAACTCCCGACTTCTCACAAAAGGGCTGCTTCAGGCTCGGATGCATTGCCGGTCAATGTTTGTCTCAAACGACGAGGTGCAGGCTCTAAAAGTTGAAACACTGCGAGCATTTCAGGAGCAGAATGATTAAAGTGTCCCACTTGCAAAAATAATGATGCGCCATTTGTAGATCTTCTGAGCTTTAAACCATGTGGAATCTGTGGCCTCCCCCAACATTCTCCCTGTGTCCCCCACCTCCCTTTCTCCCTTGTTGATAAAGATCCATACTTCACATCCCCCACCCAGCCTGTCCACAAGCAGAGTTCACCTACACAATGCTATGAAAGAAATGCTGTCAGTTCAAATCTATACGACCAATATGTTCAAAAAACAACGTGCAATAATCAAAGAAGAACTCTTTTCCTCATACATTTGAAAATATAGTTTATATAGTTGATCTTCTCTTTCATTAAACCCCCAACTTTTTCTACTGATCTGACATCTGCTCCTCGGCCACTCAGTCTTGCGTTCTCAGTGAACAGCACAACTCAACTGGTTCCAGATCAGTGATTGGGACCTGATCAGACTGAAGAACCGGGGGTGCGGAAGTGTTAAAATAAATAGCGCCATCCATTGGTTTGCTCAAGACAGCCACCTTCGCTTTCACTATCACACACTCACAGAGAAAAGAGGGCCCCTATGTCCCCCAGCGTTTGGATAGATAGATAGATAGATAGATAGATAGATAGATAGATAGATAGATAGAAAGAAAGAAAGAAAGAAAGAAAGAAAGAAAGAAAGAGGGGACATTTCGCCTCGATAAACCAATCATTTATTCAATGCTCAATAATCAAATCGAATAAGTAGCCAAAATGTTCATTTTCAACTAACAGCACTGAAATGTAACAAGACGTCATTCAGTTAATATCCTTCCGCCAAGTAACATAGTGCCGCAGCGGATGCTGTATGGCAATTTCCGGTCAGCGCATTCATATTTCAATACAGTCACAGGTGTGTGATCATTGGACGTTTTACAACATCTTCAAACGTTTCGTCCAATCAGAATCAACTTTCAACTGGCTCAAGACGTGACTTGAAAACCGGTTATCGTTTCATTTGGTGGCTGTTCTCCACTTGGACAATTTGAAACTACTTCCCTTGTGTGCCACCAGCTTTTTCAGCGGACTGAAACAGGTTTTGCAGTTGTAAAGTTTGGGACCGTCTCGTTACTCGCAGGCGGTGTACAGCGCTCCACCGGCACGTCCAACGCCATCTATCGGTTACATGCTCCCGCGCGTACGTGCACGAACGCATGGACACTCTTGGACACTCTTCCAACTGCAGAAGATACTTGTTGAGTTGGTGTTTTCCAGTTCAAATCCAGGCTTCCCCAGAGGTTGTCGAAAGAGAGAAGTGGGCCTCTCTCAGGAGGGCTTCAAACAGCCACAGGCTCATAAATGGAAGTGGAGTTTTATTACATTAGTTGTTACAATAGCACAGCTAATAAAAGTAGAGTATAATAGCCTAAATGTGTAATGGGGTTAGAGATATACCTCAGAAATACATCATATGTGGAGGAATTTTCACTGTTATTCTTACTCTCCTCAAGTCTGAGAGTTTTAAATGTCTTTCATTTTTTAAAAATGTGTTGAGAATAGTCCAACTTTGTGTGAAACATAAATACAATGGTTCAGTGCCTCTTAAATATCATACCATAGGTATCAAGTAATTGAGTATAATTAAATAAACTGAGAGGGGCAGGGGGTGTTTTTCTTTAAGCTTTGTCTAATGGGAGGCCCCCTGTCTCAAACTTTAAAGCTACATTATTTGTCAAATGATACATTCTGCTAATGATATTTGACCACAGTGTTATGTGGTGAGGGATTTTACTCTTCTTTTTCTTTTTGCAGCTGGGATCAAAGTTCATTCTGCCTTAAGTGTTCTATCAACTGGCTTGTTAAACTGTTTTGATTGCATTCATAAAATTTATCTCAACCAGAATTGTAATTATATACCATAAGAGTTGTTTCAGTTTCAGATCTGAGTTCCCTCCCATGTGGAGCTAAAGCAGGCAATTTAGGTTTATGATACAAAAGTAAGTCAGTTTTCTGGTTTATTTGTTCATCTGTGAATTACTTATCTGTAATTTGATTGTACATCCGGTGACGACCTTCACTTTAAAACTTACTCCAAATTAACTTTAGAGCACGAGAAGTTTGAACAAATATCTCAGCCACAGTACTTTCATCTAAATTAATTCTATAACCATAAGTGGTTCTTCTGACTTTCATATTTCATGTTTTTCAGGCATGGGAAATTAATTAGACGGAATCAACAGTTTAAGTCGATTTCGATTTTCAAAGCTGAGATTTCAACTTCCCTAAAAACGCCCAAACATTTAAACACAGATGTTTCCACGAGTGAGCCAAGAGTGTTTTGTCACGCCGTAAAAGCTCTTTTCCTGTCAGGACTTGACGTGTTTGCTTCACTTTTCGATTCACATCGAATAGAAATTCATTTTATCTGATAAAAACTTCGTGTGTGTTCGTGCATGGGTTCATGCAGCATCAAAGTTTATGTTTGAATTTAACCGATTAAACATTTGTACGCTAATAGTAGGAACCCACAGATGCTCTAATCTCTACAATAACCACACAACCGCACAGAAATAATTTTCCCATCAAGCTGAGAGATTACATCCTGCTGAATTTTCTCATCAAAGTTCATTTAGTCATTGCGCACCGCTGTTCAGGCCTAACTACCTTTTCTCAGCTTCCACTTTGTGACTAAAACATTCAATTTTAGAATAATATAATCAAAGTGAAGGAGACAAATTAGAACAAAAAAATGTAACTATCGAAAACATTAAAATATGTGCTGTTTAGCCATTTGTGTTTGTGTAAAAAAAAATGAGAAAGTTACCAGCTGATGTTCACATTTTGTGCAGGTACATCAAACCAGAAGTTATGAATTAAGAAATAACAAATTGCTAAATCCAACATCCAAAGTGTTTTTTTTAAGCTCCACATTTTCATCAGTTTGCTTTCTGCTTTGCCAACTTTAAAAAAAAAGAAAAAAAAAAATCAGGACGTCATTTAAACTTTTTAAGGAAAAAAAAAAAAAAGGGACCAAAAACTTTCTTCATAAAGATGAAAGTGAAATAAAAGAAACCGCTGAGCATGCAACATGTATATTCAGTAATCAGCATGGGGCCCGTCTCAGACCACCCTCGTTTTCTGCTCCTGTTTTATGTGTTGGTACTTTGCAGATTGACTGCCACCTGCTGGAAGACCACACACCAACACCGCAGCTGCTGCTGCTCTCACGGTCCATTCTTGACTGTCAACTGAAATGCTTTATGTAAATCAAATATGAGTAAAAGTGATGAAAATCTTATTTCATATAACTTAACTAAATAATGTTGTAGTTCAAGACTGTCTGGAGATTATGCAAGCTCCCATAAAAAAATGGTTTAGACCCTGCATTTGTAGTTTACTTGTGAGGCTCATATTTGGCAGAATCTAGACACAGTAGAAAAGAAGCTTGTTAAATGTCTTCTGAAGAAAGAAAGATGATAAATCCCTGTTTAAAAAGTTGTTTATTGTAGTTGTGGCTTTGTGTTTTGTTCCCTTTGTAAAGGTAAACAACCAGCACAAGTCAGAGGTAGAAATCATCAGTCTGAAAGAAATTTTGGAACTGAAATGTGTACACACACACACACACACACACACAAATTCACATGCATACACCACAACATTGTTTTTGTTGCAAGTTTCCACACATCAACAGCAACACTGTCCAAGACCATCAGTTACACAATGCTGTCAGAATTGTACTAGCTGAGG
Organism: Odontesthes bonariensis; assembly: GCF_027942865.1. NCBI lineage: Eukaryota > Metazoa > Chordata > Actinopteri > Atheriniformes > Atherinopsidae > Odontesthes > Odontesthes bonariensis. Next base: position 11,541,750 of record NC_134529.1, read on the forward strand.
TCATTCGACATCCAACACTCCATTCTGCGTACAAACAACAAATAAATAATACGCATCAAGTCCGATCCTCAAATAAACGTCTTGCCATTTAGACCTCATGACTGTAACGGCCGATTGGCTGAATACTGTAATCATAAAAGGTAGCCCCTACCTTCACAAAACACCACAAACATGGTCTTCGATACATAAGCTGTGTGGGCTGCATGTTTGATAGTTGTTTGCAGGTACTGACAGGGTTACACTCAAAGAAGGGTGTGGCAGAGGGAGGCGGCAGGGTGGGGTTGGGGGAGATGGGGGAGGGGGGGGGCAGTAAACAAACCAAAAATGGTGGCAGAGTCAGCATGAGTTGAAACATCTAAGTGTTATAAAAGACATGCCATATGTTGGGATAACTAGTCTTTTGAAGTCGATGTGACTAAAATGAAGAAATGAAAACAAACAAAGAAAACACACATTAACTAGAAGTGCAGGTTATTTGACCCAAGAAATGTTGAGACAGCGGGCGATGAAGGCATAGGTGTCGGCCACCTCTTGGATGACTTTGCTGGTTGGCTTGCCGGCGCCGTGGCCCGATTTAGTGTCCACAAGGATGAAGAGGGGATTTGTCTGCTCGGGGTTGCGACCTACAATGTACTGCAGGGTGGCGATATATTTGAGGGAGTGGAGAGGCACCACCCGGTCATCGTGGTCCCCAGTCAGCAAAAGTACTGCGGGGTACTGGACCCCACTGCCTTCTGGGACACGGATGTTATGCAGTGGGGAATATCTGGGAAAGGGGAGAAGTGGGAAATTAGGAATAATCTCTTTTAAGCAGCAATAAACTGGTTGTGTCTTCAAAATCTAACCAGCAGTTCATAACTATTCAGTTGAAAGAATATTCAGTTAAAAAAGTAGCCAAATTAACCATTAATTGATCATTTATTTATAGCTTGATCAACTTATCAGCTGAGTAATCACTCCAGACCAAACATCATTTTCTTTTTCCTGTTATAACTGGTAACTAGTGAGTGAACCACCTCAGCAAAATGCTCACCTAAAGTGCAGTAAAATTTCAATAAGTGTTACTTAGATGGTAATTTAGATGGTTCGTATGATCTTGCAAATGTGGAAATGTAAGTATAACCAATGGAAAGTGTAAGAAAGGAAAAAAAATAAAAAATTGTCAATGGCTATAAGTCTGGCAAGGAAATTAAAAATATTTAAATATTTAAAAAATTAAAAAGAAAACTTAGGACTATGCATCTGCACAAAGAGATGGCTGCCACACTGGGGGGGCTGTGCAGCTGGTCTAAACTGTCTTATTTGACGGTGGATTAAATGTTCAGGTAAAGCAAAAAAAAAAAATAAAAAAATAATGAAATCGCTGCATAGACTTGACTAATGAAAAACTAGATCCTGCTTCATCCGCCAGGATTCCAATTTTTGTGTAGCAATTGACAGATTGGAAAAGTTTGAACGCTCTTTGTTCTGTGGCAAGATGCATTTATCATTCTGTAAAATGACCTCAGCATCAGCAAACCTCCCCACGATGGATAAAATGAGAGAAGAACCCAAACCGTCCATGTACACCGGTACATTTACTGTAAAGGCAATGACTGCCACCTCCCCTGGTCCTTTACCTAGCATGAACCCTATGTCACCAATGGCCATGCAAATGCAGGCAACTGTATACGTTTCATTGCACCAAACAAAAGTTACAGGATCATCTTTTTGTCCAACGAAGATTGCTGATTCATCTCCGTATATCCATTTCATCCAACCAACCAGGGTTCATGGCTGCTTCTCTTCAGCCTACTGTAACCTTGTTTTCTTCTGTTTAGATGTTAGAGATGCAACTGCTTTCTTGCCGTTCAGTCACACACATTGAGTTTAAGAAGAAGAATGTTATGCTATTAAATGATTTTGTGCCATTTCTGTAATAATTGTTTTTACATAAATAAAACAACTTCACTATATAAAGGTCTTTGTGCAAGATGTCATGTCTGTCTTCAAGATGCTTTGCCAAGCTTGTTGTGCTCACTATCTTGGTAGCTTGTACACGCAGTTGTACAGAAGGGCTGTATGGTGTATGTGTGGTGGTGGTGGGGGGGTTCTTTTCCTCAACGCAAATAGAAAATCAAACCAAATCAATTTTTTTTGCTTGGTGCGCTCAACTTATCCAGACTGTGGACATCAGCAGCAGCTCTTATATTTTCCGCCATGTGCTATCGCTGTGAAAGGAGCAGAGTGGAAAAACACACGCCTGCTATACCTCCAGGGGTTGGAAGGAGAGAGCTGCACATACACACTTCTCTTCTGTAACAAACCCCAGAGAAGTCATTCAAAACGCAGCCCCCCCCCCCCTTCTGTCCTGAAGCTATCCGTACTGTTAAAACACGCAAGGTTATTACAGTCCAGCAAAGTATTGCAGGACCTTTCAAGCAATGGTACACCGTGCAACTCAAATGCAAACTAAAGACATCTTTTCAAGCCTGAAATTTTGTGGGGAGATTTGAAATGTGCAGTGCATGTAAGAAAACCCTGTGGTTCACAGAGGCCTGACGCTCTTACGCTAAATCGGTTTAAAAATTCAACAGTTGATGTGGACTGCACTTACATTTAGTAGATAACAAACAGAAGTCACATTTGAATGAATTTAAGCAAACTTTATATTTCACATGACAAATCCACACCCTGGTCAAAGAGTACCTACTTGATAAGCCACTCGAACTGCTCTTTGTTTTCTGAACAGCCAAAGTCTGTGGTCCACGCGTGACCGATAGTGAACTTGTGGAACTTCAGCATGTCCATGACGCCCACCTGAGCTACAGCACAGCCAAACAGCTCAGGTCGTTGGTTCACACAAGCCGCTGAGGGAGAAAGAAAAGAAAACAAACAAAAAACCAAAACGAAACACAGAGTCAGTTATGAGCCGAGATTAAAATTGTTTTGGGCTTTAACTGTTTGGTATTCTTCAGAAGCATACATACCTACAAGCAGGCCACCATTAGAGCCTCCATTTATAGTCAGTTTGGAAGGAGATGTGTATCCCTCCTTGATGAGATACTCAGCCGCACACTGGAAGTCTGTAAAGCAGTTCTGCTTGTTTGCCAGCATCCCGGCTGAAAAAAACAAAAAACAAACAAAGAATTGAAATAAGATTTTTTTTTTTTCGTTCATATCAATTTAAAGATCCTCCAGAAGATATGTTTAAATGATACACAAAAATATTTTGCTTTGAATAATAGTTTGTGTCTATATATATATTGTGTCTATAATAGTGAATCTTCTTATAAACACGGGTATTCAGATCTTTGGGGCATCCAACTTCTAGCAGTGGTGCTGGAAAACGCTTTTACAACTTGGCTGCAGTCCAACTGTGCGTAATTGAATTGACTGAACTTAAATGAAGCAGGTCAAAGCAAGCCGACCTTGGACAGGCTATGTGCTGTTAGATCTTTGAAACACCAAAAGTGAGCCCTTCTGAGTTGTCTGAATAGCTAAAACCCTTTCCTCTACATGGGCTTGAGAGTGTTTGAGCTTCTCTTACGTTTTACTCATTGGTAAGAAAACTGAGACAATGGCTACAGTGGAACATGTAAAAAAAATGAAAAAATATATATATGTTAAAAATAAAAAAAAATTCTACGGCAACTTCATCTCACATTTGTTTTAGAATTTACTTTCTCTAAAGAGAAATGAATGGAGGACAAACTGGACATGCCCTTGTGATGGAGGTCTTTTTGTTTTTGCACATGTTGGATTGTAATAGTATGAAGCCTCCTACCTTTGTGCCAGGTCTCCCCATACTCTCCTCCTCCTCTAATGTTGGCAACTGCGAGAACTCCTCCAAGATGTCTGACAAAGATGAGTCGAGACACGCTGTAGCTTGGGGTAATGGAGATGTTAAAGCCCCCATAACCATACAGAAAACCTGGGTGGGAGCCATCCAATTTAATTCCTTTCTTGTGAACAATAAACATGGGTATCTCTGTACCATCCTTGGAGGGATAGAAGACCTGACAAAATAGAAAAAGACAAGTTTGTCATGGAAACCATGGGAACAGAAAATGGAATTATGAATTGGTCGAGTACAATAAAGCTTACATCATCCACATCTATCCTTGTGTCACAGTCAGAAGACAAAAGATGAAAAAGGAGCGCTGATAAAATCTTATCCTTGGGGCCTTGCACATTTTTACATTTACATTGTTATTTCTGGCAATTTTCACTTCAGCAGAAAAGCAACTATTAATCTGATTCAGATCCCCAGAGACGAATTAAATTCCAGTCTCTCTCTGATGGCAGTAACAGTAGAGCAATATGCCAGTAGTTATCGTGTCCCAAAGTGACACTGAAAACCTGGTCCGCGCTTTGATCACATGCAAGCTGGACTACTGCAATGTCATTTTAAGCTAGCTGTCCAAGTAATTCCCTGAAGATCCTTCGGTTGATCCAAAGTGCTGCAGCCAGATTATTGACCGGTACTGACATGCAGAGATCATTCTCTACATTGGCTCTCTGCAAAGTTTAGGATAGAATTTAAAATCCTTCTCGTTACATACAAAGCTCTTAATGGCCGAGTTCATCTGAAAGATCTTATTATTCCCCATCACCCCACAAGATTGCTTTGCTAAGCACTCTGGTCTATTTGTTCCCAGAATCACTTGGACGAGATTGGGAAACGGAGCCTTTGGTTTTCAGGCTCCTTTCCTGCGAAACCGCTCTGCTTTTAAAATAAAGCTTCATAACTCACCACTTTGAAAGAGCCTATTTTTAATTTATTAATATACCGATTCCTGTGATCTACTTGTCTTTAATATGCCATGGCTTGCGCTCTGCAAAGCACTTTGGGTTACACTTCTGTTTAAAAGTTGCTATACAAATAATGTTGAGTACCAGAGCTGGAATTAGTGGCGCTGCCTTTGTTATACATTGTAACATGGAGGAAAAAATACAGGATGTACACAACTTATACTGGAGGTGTTTGGCAGTAAATTCCTTTACAGTGAGCTGGGACTTTAAGACGCATCACAACACTGTTTAATGTGGAGTACAAAAGTCAGTTGGTCACTAGCAAACAGGTAGTTTCCAATGGTCAAAACTAAAATGCATTATCCAATAGTAGTGCCTTTTCTACAAGAGGATTTTATTTATATGTGGCAAAAAGAATTTGTAACGTTCATGATTACACGCCAAGTTGAAGATGACACATGGCTTCTGCCACTGTGCAGGTTTTTGGTTTCTTTTAGTGTGGTGAAAGTGTGTTGATATATAGTTGCTGGCATGTGATCGACTCTAAAGCAAAACGGTGTCGTGCCAGGCTCTAAACCAAAGCTGCGAATCGTGGTATCTCAGCCCTCAGCGCTCCAGAACAGTTTCAGGCCCCGAAATACGTGTCACAAACCTCAGTGTACTTCCAAGCGAGTCAAAAACACATAGTTTTAGGGTTCCACACTTCTGTAGGGACCCTTTAATATTTATTTAAAAGAATTCAAGGTAGAAGTCATTTAAATTGTCTATAGAAATAACACAACGGCTATCAAACAGCTACTTACCTGGGTGGTCTGGTAGTCGGAGGGGTTGAAGCCTTTGACAGTGACCTCTCTGAAGATCTGTGGCTGCAGTGGCTCTTTGGTTAGGTCACAGTGGTAAATGATAGCTAGACAGGGAGGGGGAAAAAATTGTTTGATTGCTTTGAGAGTGTGGGCGGAAAATATTTTCAGCAATATTTTTCCTCAGTTTCTCCAGAAGGTGGCAATTCAAGTTTTCAACCCACTTCAGGCAATCTACGAGTGAAAAAAATCTGTACTTGAGCACTGAAGGAGACAAAGCCACAAGAATACAACCATTTTAAAACATACCCACCCAACACCGCAGGCTTTAGAAGATTTGTGATTAAGTTTACAATGGTTTTATGCAGAATTATTTTTCCTGCTGTCTGCTGCCAAATAACTCCTTCTGTGCATAGATTAGCCAGATGGCAGCTATTACTCCCAAAGTGGCAGATAACAGTCTGCTGGGAGCTGGCCAAAAATTGCACCAACGACTCTCAGACCATGAGGACAAAAGTCCTTTCATTTGATGAGAGGAGTAATGAAGTATTTGGTGACGACCTGCATTTTTACCCGTGTGGTGCATGAGTGCAGCAGTAGTCCCCCAATGGCGAGCTCTAATGTTGGGGTTTTGGGCAAAGCATTTAAAGCTGCCGTCGGCAACTTTTTTTTTAGTCATATTAGCTTGAACTGTCATGGGATTCTGGAAGTAGAATATTAAATAGGCTGTTTAGGAAAAATCCCGAATTCTGTAGCTCCCTCTAAAGCCTGTAATCGTGCTTGCAAAAATCGAGCGCTCCCGGCTGTTTTTAACCAATCACGTTAGGTTTATTATTTATCTATTATCTGAGCAGAACAGTCACCAACCACGTCTTCCATGCTGAGCGTGAGTCTGCCCCCAGCTTGTGTGCGCGCACACTGGTGTGAACTCACGTGCACAACCTCGTCCACAGAGGGGGAGGGACCTGAAAGTTGTATCAGTTCGAATTTTCCGACTTTAGACTCGGAATTTTGAAAACCTGCCGACGGCAGCTTTAACGGTTTAGAATAGCAGCTTTTTACAGAAATTTAGGGAAGGGGAGATTGAAAAATGTTGACGACTGTCCACTGTTCTGAACTGTGAAGCCTTATGACACTAAAATGAAGGAAGTAGGACAGTTTAATCCGACAGTGCAGCTCAAACACATTTGACAACAGTGGTGGTAAACACTGTATATCATGTTTGTTCGAGTAACAATCAGCACCTTTGTTATTAGTAACTTACTCGCTCCTGATTAACCAACAGGGCTGCTTGTTTGGGAGTCGTGACCACCTTTAATTTGTGCGTGTCTTGGTCGATCACCTCAGTCATTAATTAAATGAGCTGGATGCGTCTGTGTTAATTAATCAGCATAATGATTACCTGAGAAAAAAAAAAAAATCAAAACCATGCACTAATTTGCCTGACTTAGACAATCTGTCCCTTCATGTGCAAATGTTTCAACTGTTTAAAACTAAAATTTTCACGCGGGTACATTCAAAGTCAGATCATGTTTACATTTAAACAAACTAATTCTACTCATCAATAACGTAGCATTTTAGCCCTCTAGTACCTGGGGATAGAAAAGAGGTGAAATAATAGAAGATCTCAGAGTCCATCTTTCGTCCAGTGAAGCCCACAATGGAGCCAACATCAAGAGGGAAAGTCCTCAACTCCTCCCCTGAACTCAGGCGGTACATCTTCAACACATTCTTCACGTCATGGAGGAAACACACAAACAGATAGCTGGAGTATGTACAAGTGGCAAACACTGCAGGGAAGACATTGCAAAGGAAACAGAACAGGAAGAGTGTAAATATACTTCTCTGGCATCGGCATAAGAATGTTGGTAGTACAGGCGACATGAGCAACTCACCAATAACATCTTTGTCATGTTGAGGGATGAGCTCCTTCCAGTTGCTCTGATCAGGAGAGGCAAAATCGATGTTTATGAGTCTGTAGCGTGGGGCGTCTAAGTTGGTCTTGAAAGTGAACAACGTGCCCTCGTTGGTCACGTATTCATACTCGGCATCAAAGTTGTCAATCAACTTCACCCATGGCAAAAGTCCTGAACAAACAAGGTTCGCATTACGAATTGAGCGTGGCATGTACAAGAAGGGACAATATCAGAGTACATAAGATGGTGGTTTTGCATCTTGATAGTTTTGTGACAAAAGCTGGGCATTCGTTTAACATTAAAAAACAAACAAAAAACAAAAGCTCTATTTCCTCCATAAACATGGAGAACTTAAATGGCCGTTTATTCGAACTGAGATTATTTGAGCCTGAAGCAAAATCTGCTTCTTATGTAGCTTAAGTATTTAAGGCTGATTAAGTCTGCCGAAGTGTTGCTCTACCTCGTCTGTGCTCGCTGCCCCGATGTACCTCGACGGCCATTAAAACCAGATATTAACTCAAAGGCTGCCCAGGTTAAGCAATTTTGTGGGGGTCGGAGTGCTTTTATTTGTGCCTTTGAGCACAACCACCATGAAACCATGAGATGAACATTTTATTGCTCTAAATCACAAGTTAACTATGAACACAGCTGCCTCTGTCACCTTCTGCGTAGACGGCACTCCCCGTGGAGCAGATCAACCAACAAACAAGGCCCCGCGCGCCACAGCTGAATTTACTCAAAAATTGTCCATGTCACACACTTTTGTTCTTCTTCAGCAATAAATGCTGTTAAAAGATCAGAGACCAACTCTTAAATGCTCCGCTTTAACTGCTTTCCTCTGAGCTCTTTCTCCTCCTTCATTTTGAAGGTGCCAAAATTGGTCGTCATAGGTGAGGTAAGACCTATTCCTGCGGTACAACTTGGGGTGAACAGATTTTACGAGTCATCGTTCCCCCTAAAAAAAAGGTTCCTGCTGTGGAAATGCAGCTAAAGTCGTTAAAGACTCTCTTGGCACGAAACAATAACAAAAAAAAAAGAAAAAGTTACATACCTGTGATACCCTGAGTAGTTGTCTGGAGGTCACAATACCACAATCTGTTGACAGGATCACAACCCTCTCTGATGGACAGCAGCACGTAGCGCCCGTCATCTGAGACCTGCAATAAATATGCCATCACTAAACCGTACCTTGAATAGCAATCTGTTAAAGTCATTTTGGAAGTGAGACAAAAAAAAAAACTCCGGCATACTTCAGCTCCACTCATCCATTTGGGGTGCTCAGGGAATTCAGCACACAGTACGTCATCAGACTGCGGAGTCCCCAAAACGTGAAAGTACAGCTTCTGATGCAGGTTGGTGGAGGTCTCAGTGCCTGGCGGGTACAGCGCATTTTAGTTTCATTAACGCATCCAGTGGTGACTATCACGACATTAAGTCGAATGAGAAGGGTGAAGGAGGTGGGTGTGGACTGCAGAGGTGCTGAACAGTGAGAGAGCGGAGGACTATAATGGTAAAAATCTCACAGACTAAACTAAAGAGGAAAATTAACATAGTTTTAGGTAGCGATGTCTTACCATCATCTCCATCTCAAACTTCAACAATTATCTGATATCCATTTTATTTCCATGTTTACTGTGTCTGAATCCTTTCCCATCTTACCATCACTTTTGCCCTCTTGCTTAGGGTAGGAGTTGTAGAAAAGGCCCTTCCCATCGTGAGTCCAGGACATACAACTAAACTTGACCCGCTCCAGACGGTCCTCCAGCGGTTCGGCACCCTCAACCCGCAAGAAACGGATCTCCACCCAGTCTGACCCGCTGGCACTGGTGCCATATGCCAGGTACTCCCCATCCTCAGAGAATGCATAGCCTTAGGAAGAGAAAGAGATTATTAACAAGGATGATGGGAGGTTCTTCCTTATTTAGCTGTGAGAGTGAAAGCTATGAATAGCAGGTTATTAGATTTAGCCAGTATTACCATATGAAGCAGCTATTCTGTGCATTTAGAAAAGGCACTGCAATTAAATTCATAGCTTCCATATAATTCGGAATACAATTCTTAATCAAATACACTTATTAGCATTAAAAGAGATAGGAGTGCAATATCAAGATGAATAAATCCAGTAAAAGGAGTACTAAAAGATATCAGCAGTTTGTTTTCAGTTGATACCTCGCAGGGCAACTGTCCCATCGTCAGAAAAAGTGTTTGGATCTAAAAAGACTGTGGGATCAGCATCCAGACTCTCCTGCACGTACATCACACTCTGGTTCTGGAGGCCAGTGTTGTAGAAGTGAAAGTACCTGCAAGTAAAGGGAGACATTTACAAAGAGTTACCACAGGATGTTCACAGGCATGCGCTACTTCATATCAAAGCTGGAATATTAAACTGAAACAGTACACACACAGGGTCCATCAGCACCAGTCTGGACTGTGGCTGCTACTGTGAAGTCAGATATGACAACTTGGCTGCCATATTTCAAAACTTTAAGTGAAGTGTACATGTCTGTCAAGTTGACAGACATGTACACTTTGACAGTGTCAACATAAAGTACTTTGTTGGTACAATATACCGTCACAGAAATGATTATTTTTAACCTATTTAGAGTTGAGGTGTTCTCAGATGCACTCGTACGTTGTATCAGGTCCTAAAGGGTGAATATAAAGACAGATTATATCATCATCTGCCAAAGAAGGCTTTAAAATGAAGTCTCACCGTAAGCCCAACATGTACACTGACAGGCACATGAGGACAAATTTGCCCTGATTGTGGGTATTTTCAGAATTGTCTATGGGAGAGCATCAGCTTCTTTAAAAGGGTTGACTTTTACTAAATTTTACATAAGAATACATTTTGTGTACATCTGCCAGAGGGCACAAGAGAATAAATATGAGGTCCATTTTTTTCTTTGCATTTAACTGAAACAAAAAAACAAAAACAAAAACACAAAAAATGTATCGTCAATAATCCAACAACCATTTTGTGCCACGGACAACAAAATAACAGCACATAAAGGAAACTGCATCTTTTAAAAGGCAATTAAGTCTTTATTCTTGGGAATAATCATTTATATATAAAAAAAAAATTAACTGGGGGGGAGACACACACCCTAATTACATCAACCACTAATTAAATACTTCTTCACCATTGCTCTCTGTGTGCATATGTGAGTGCCTGAGGCCATGACAGTTGTGCTGTGAAAACATTTAGGTGCAACACCCAAATTCCATAGTGACAGTGAAGTACTCGCTCTTTCTCCTGAAACGTTTGAGACCTTCTCAAGTAAACAAACACTGTAAACAGCTAAATTAAAGTAATTATTACTATCATTACTGAAGTTATGTCCATACATTGAACAATAAATGCATAATGTTAATATAGTGACAGGCCTCTGAGCGCCAACATCCATGAAACCATTTTCTAGACCTGCTTTATTACATTAAGGTGGTGGATGGCTGGAATGTATCCCAGCCGACAAAGGGTGAGATGTAGAGTAAACTCTGTATAGCTCCATCCCAAGACTGACACAGAAACAGATAACTACGCGCACTCTTACGTCCTACCTAAGGCCCCGTTTACACGATAGGAAGACGCAGATATTTTCCTGCGGTTTGGCCTCTCATTTACACCAAAACCCCGTTTTTAATCACAGAAAACGATTATTTCTAAAACCTCCGGCCAAAGTGGAAATTTCTGATAACGCCGGTTATGTGTTGCCATGTCAACTGGGAGAAACGGCGTTTTAGGTTCTTAAACGTCACATTGCGCGTCAGAAAATGCTTAACGTCATGCGAGCGCCTTATGTTTACAGTTTGTTTGGCTACTGATCAGGATTATCATGGATGATGTTAAAGTTCTACTAATTTTTACGTTTGTGAAAACGATTCTAGAAAAGCCAAACTCAACACAGTGACGGTTGTAACCACTGCATCGCTGTGCTGGCCACGCCTTCACATGACATACTACAGATATTACAACGACAGGCCTACATGTCACCACAGATTCTGTTGCAGCTTAACTCACCTGCTTCCTCTCTTGAAGGGACAGCTATACTTGGGATAGTCGTACAGCTCGGTCATGCGCTCCTTGAACAGGTCTCGCACCTCACAGCGCTCTAAAAACGGCACCGTCAACTGGTTCTGAGCGCTGACAAAGGCCTGGTGGAAGAGATTTACACAACACTGGATTAACTTTGCATGTCAGCGCATGTAGCAGTCCAACATAAAGGCGGGACAAGGCAAGGCTTTTTCATTTCTATACCGCAATTCAACATGCGGTTGATTCAAAGTGCTTTCCATACAACATAAAAGCATTGACACCAAATCTACATTAAGATCAACTCAGATGATGGTGATGGATGTTGACTCAATGTTTCTTACTCTGATGCGTTACAATAGATCTTGTGGGCAAAAATAGACAGCGAGCTGTAATATATAGATGGACATATAACTTGTTTTAATTTCTTTGTTTTGAAGTTATCCCTTAAGTTCAAGTGAAGTCACCCGACTGCGTTTCCCACAACAAACTACTGTACTGTTCCATGCTATAAATCCATACGGAACACTTTAAGTCTCTGGTTGGACTTTGAATTCTTTGTGGGTTTTTATTTGCTGCCTGGATGACCGCACACAAGGAGACGGGAGGATAGAGAGGAAGAGGAAAGAGAGCAGGAAAGAGTGGAAGAGGAACCACAAGTGAGAAGGTGGACAGAAAGATAATATTCGAGCCACATTCACAGCAGAGGGTTTTCTCAATGATTTCACACTGAAATGATGCTGTAAATTATATAAATTGATGGTTCAATAGATTCTCTTTTTTGGGGGGTGTTATGAGAGAGAAGAGCAGAATTCTGGAGGAGGATGATGAAGATGAGGAGGGAAAAAAGGAAACCAGAGGAGCTGTCAGATCAAAACCAGAGTTTTTCTTTTTTTACCTGTTCATTTATTATTCTATTTATTCATTTAGCACAAGTAATACTGTATGTACAACTTTTAAGATCAACTGTAATAATATATCTGGATTTTCCACAATGATTAACAGCCTACATTTTTACCTATACCAGCTGTTTCTGTGCGAGGACCGGCTCAGTGACAGGATTTAAGTGACGGGAATAAAGAGCTTAGTAAAGGAAGTTGACATTTGTATCAGGCCTTCACGCTAAAAAGATGTGATCGGCTATTGGGGGGCTGTACCCTAGCAACGCCCCTGACATTAGCCAATGATCAAAGTGTACCTGGGTCTTTTCACTGTCGGGGTCCTCCAACCAGCTGTATGGATCCGGCACTTTGCAGGCATGGTACTTATCAACCTGCGACAGAGTCATGACAGTTGTTAAAATGTGAGCCGGCTACAATGTGGCAAGCTCGGGTGGGTGAGCCAAATTAAACAAAAAGCACGAGGAAACGTTAGCTCGTAAGAATTAAAGCGCGAGCTGTAGGAAGTTAAGGCTTACTGTGAAGAACTACACGCAGTCATAAGCAGCCTAGGCTGCAATACTCTACTGTGATAACAAGCTAACTAGCATGCTAACAAAGCAGGCGCTAATTTCAATGAATGAAAACGCACGATGATTACGCATCCCGGCCAAATGGTACGCTAGGCTAGTTAGCGAGTCACATTTACTTACAACTGCCTCGTCACGGCAAGCCTGTGGATACTGAAAAGCCATTTTGGAGACCAGATTTTGGGAACGGTGCAACAAAGAAAGATGATTCAGGGACTGTAACAGTGGTTTTGAAATAACTCTGACGATTATGTAAGTCATCAACTTGAAGCGCTGAGGCTTTTGTCAGAGTAGATACCCTGCTAACAGTCAACAAGCACTTGGAAAAGAAGTACGTTGTGTGGGCAATTCAAATGTATAATGCCCCCTTTCGACGCAAAGCGGTAATGCAACTTTTTGAAGCATGAATAAAATGTTATTTAAGGATGTGCTTCTATTTGCAAGTTAGTGTACTCTGCTATGATAAATGTTTTCCATGGTGTTCCGACTTTTTACTTATCCGAACAATGAAAATGTTCAAATAAATTTACAAAAAACTGAAAAACTACACACACACACACACACACACACACACACACACACACACACACACACACACACACACACACACACAAGAGACGATCCTTTTGAATTTTTACAGTGCAAAAAGTGTAGGCTCGCTATGAATAGTGTTGAATGGTGTTAAAGGTCTCCAGTTAAAGGTCACCTGAGTCCACCAAGGATCTCCATCACTTCTCTTATCTGCCTGACAGAGCAGGAGAGAGGTCAGCTCCTCACTCTTCTTTCTTCCTGGTCATCATCCTCCCCTCCCTTCCTTCCTCTACTTCTTACTTAATCAATCAGTGCTGATTTGACCAGCAGTATTTGTGGCAGCTACTCAACAACAATGACTAATAGCACTGGATAAGGCTCATTAGCTTTGAGGAAGTGAGTGGATCCACTGGAGTGAATCATTACATATCAGGAAATTAGTGTCCTAAGAATTGGTATTTGGGATTTTGAACTAGCTCTATTTTGTCAGCATACATACACGGCAGCAATCTTTGTTGTTCAGTGGTTACGGCAATAATCCTGTTCCTTGTTGCTCATTCCTCTTGCTGTTTGATTTATCTCTGAGGCCACATTTTTACTGTAAAGCATTCAACACAAAAGGCAGATAAGATCCTTCAGACAGGTTTAATTGCTCTGCAGTGTTTCTGTCTAAAATGAACATTGTTTGGATGCCGCGGCTGATTAGACGTCAGATGTCTTTCAGGGAATACCACAGTGTTACTTTCTGATTCAGATTGGAGCGTGTCAAAGCTGTCACACTCTTTAGCAAGGTAATACTTTTCAGTTCAGAGGAAGAGACGCAAAGAATCTTAAGAGATAACATCTCCTCTTCAGGGTGAATACAAAATGAAAGTGAAGAAAAACAGACATAGTGTGGGTGGAAGACAATTTCTGGCATGTTCTGCTTACTTCTTTGCTAAGAAAATATTTTGACTAGGATGTATCACAGATTTAGTCGCTGCTGATCTCATGTTTGTTGCTCTGCTGCGAGATGCTGCCTTTTCTGATGGAATTGTAGGTGGATGTTCAAGCTTTAAAGTGTTGTCTTTGCTTTCCCGTCCCCCTCAACTCCAGAAATACACTTGAATGCGCAAAGGGGATCCCTTCCTGTTTGCTCATTTGCTCCAATACGACTGAAAGACCTATTGTCTTCTCATGCCTCTGTTTCCACAAACTGGGGAGTGAAAAACACGGTTTGAATGGTTTGAATGAGTGCGTTTTTGTTGACTTTTTATGCTCATAGAAATGTTGGCTTTAGCACTCGTATCTTTGACACAGAGCTGGACTGCGCTGGAGGTGTCCATGCTTGAATTACACCTCCTTTTCTCTTTGTTTCCCCATTGTTCAGAGTCAACGGTGATCTGTCCCCCATAGTCGGAAGCACCTGTCTCCGTTGCAGCAGACAAAGAGGGATGACCACCTGTTGTGTGGTAACTGCCCAGGGTTAATACAAGGTTACCCCGTTCAAAAACCTCCATGGCCTCACTCTGACTGGCTCCCGTGAAGCGGTGGCTTTTGTTGGATGTGTGTGTCTCTTTGTATTTGACACCTGTTAAACAGTGACTTTGAAAAGAAGATGTTGATCAGGCCCAGCACTGGCGATGCATGGACATACTCTAAAATGACATCACTCGATAAACCAATTTAACTCACCAAGATGAGCTCATGTGAGCTGTTGATCAGTCAGCAACTTCTTTTACATGAGGAGAAACCCTGATTCTGTGCCAGTTTATTCTGATATAAGCTACTACATGATCCCATGCCACAGACCACGAGTCTCAAACCACAATTGCATTATGTTACATTTGGAGGTCATTGTGGGGTTTAGCATCTTGCCAAAGGATACCCCAACATGTAAGATTGGAGAAGGTGGAGATCAAACCAGCAGGCTCTGTTTGAGGGATGGCCACTCTACCTGCTGAACTACGACCGCCCCGTTCTCCATTGTCCTTTCTCTCTTTTACTTTGTTCTCATTTCAGAATGGTCCGGGTTGGACAAAATGTACATGATGAATATGGTTAGAAATACATGGTTAGGAATACAAAAAAGAACATAGTTCAGGCTTACACCTCCTTCAATTCATGAAGATCAGTGTTCCAATCAAGCCAAATGGATGCTGACCTACACAAAGCAACTGATATGTTCCCACCTCTCTATTTCTAACCATGAATTGTGACACTACTACATTTTGGAGACGTGGACAAACATACCCATTACACATTTTCTTGTGAGGCTGGGCTGGGAGGGACCAAATGAGGACATTGCATACTTTTAGGCCTAAGAAAAGTGTTTAAATATGCTTTGTTGAAGAAAATGCAAATTTAGGCATCTATTGATGAGAAAATATGTGCTGGGGCTTAGCACCAGAACGCCCTGGAACATGGGTGCAGTTGAACCTCTATGCATAGCATCACTTTCTCACTCAGATTGCTACATTGCAACCTAAATGCTAAGCTGTACTCCTCAAAATGTCAGTTCAAGCCTGTGGCTGACATCAGAATTTCTGCATCCATCTTTTATTTTTTCTTATAAACGCCATCATCACAAACACAGAATGCTATATTTATCAGATTGTTACAGTCAAGCCACAGTCACCCAACTTAATGATAGCAGTCCAAGGGATCCCAAACACGACAAAACAATACACAAGCAATAATAAGGATGCTTTTAAATACAGACATCACAGGGGACAGCTTCCTGCCTGGCTGTCATTAGGCAGGGCCAGGATAACAGTACATGATGTGGTGGTGGGTCAGTCAGACCTGTCGCTTCAGGTGTCTTCAGACAACAGGATGTTATTGAAGGTCTAGGTGGGGAAATTACAGCGCACGTGGAAGATAGATGCAAGTGTCACACAAATTACAGGAAAATAAAAAAAATCCCTTTGGTTGTGCCAGTTTCAGTGCAGTCTGAACTAAGGCAAAAATGCAGAAAATGATATCCAGTGTTAAACAGCTATTATGCATTTAAGTTGTGAAAACAAATCCAAAGTTGTCTGCACGTAGAGTCATTTGATAGCGATGCAGCGACTAATAAGGTTCTGTCAGTATCTATTCAGACACACTGCCCTGATTTCATTCAGCAGAAAACCATAAATAAGAGCAACAATGAGACAAAGTCAGTCACCCCGGGGAGAACAGAAGTTTGTCATTGTTTGTGCTGATCATGTTGAAAAGGGAAAGAGAGCACTCAGGTTACCCAAAGCCAAGTTGCTGAAAGAGCTGGGGATAAAAGGACAGTTAAAAAAAAGTGTTCAGGTGTTGAGTGTCTTTGATTGCTTGTGCATGCATTGTGTCATATTTTCACTGCCATAAGTAATGGCATTGAAAAGAAAAGCTGATGTCATAATCTGAGAATAGATCTTTAGCTTTCAGTCAAAGGAGTCTGCTCTTTGTTTTTCTCATTGTCAAACTTCTTAAGTCTCGCCCCTAATCAGTTTAGCAAGAAAGAGCTAAGTAGGACAACAAAGCAAAGATCCAACTATACTTTGACTTTAGTTGGAAAAGTGACTTGTAATCATTTAGGTTAAGTCCACACTGACCAAAGAACCAGGGCTGAAATAATGAATTTCCCCTTGTCATTAAAAAACCCACACCACCAGTCTATGTCCATCATCCTTCTCTCTTTGAACCCTACATGCTTTGTTTCTTGGATTTGTCAAAGAAAGAAGAGGAGGAGCGAGCAGCGGAGAAAATGAACGTATAGTTTGCGTGCAGACAGATATTACCCTTTTGAAATGCAAACAAATACGTGTGTGTGTGTGACCTGTAATTTTGTAGTTGACATGTGTACTTACAGTGGGGTTCTGGGACCCTGTTAATGACTGGGGTAGGTAACACTGGAGACAGGTGGAGGACAGGGCCGTCTGACTGGTCCTAAAAGGGAAAGAGG
Source organism: Odontesthes bonariensis (assembly GCF_027942865.1). NCBI lineage: Eukaryota > Metazoa > Chordata > Actinopteri > Atheriniformes > Atherinopsidae > Odontesthes > Odontesthes bonariensis. Next base: position 11,559,145 of record NC_134529.1, read on the forward strand.
GTGTGTTTGTGCATGAGTTTGTGACACAGACAGTGACTGAGATGTCGACAGACACAGTGGCACCCGGTGATGTCACTAGTGTTGTTACTGAGTGGTGTTAAATTCCCCGTTTTGTTAAGGGCAGCAATCCAGTGCTTTTACTTAAACAGGAAATTATAATATTTCAAAATTACAATATTTGGTTGGGGGGAGGGTTGGAGCCTTTCCCAGCTGTCATCGGGCAAGAGGCAGAATACACCTTGAACAGGTCGCCAGTCCATCACAGGGCCAACACAAAGACAACACTGGAAAAAATGCCCCTCCAAAAATAAGTAAAAAACCAACAAATACAAGACGTTTTTGCTTGAAATAAGCAAAAAAAATCTGCCAATGGAACTAGTGAAAATCGGCTTGTCAAGATTTCTTGAAATAAGATGTGACATTTAGGACTTTTGAGATAAAAGTGATCTTGAAATTAGCTTAAAAACCTCTTCAAATGTCAAAAAAAGCTTGTTTCATATGATATGTGACTCAAAACAATTTGTTTTCAAGACTTTTTCATTTAACAAGGTATTCAAGATGTATTGTCTTCAAACAAGTCCCTATATCTGGCTGAAATAGAACTTGTTAGGCAGTTGTGTCTTATATTAAGTGTAATGAGATATTTTGACTAGAAATGAGACAAATATACTTGGTAAGACTTTGATTTTTTCCAGTGAAACAACCATGCACACTCACCTCAAGAGTCAATTTAAAATCACCATTAAACCGGCAAGAATCCGGAGAGAACCCATGCATGCATCTGACTCAAATTACTATTAATACGGGCAATATGGACTTATCAGCAGAATGGAAATTCTATGAGACACCTAGTTGACTGAGATGGCACCACTTGATTTCTTTGTTAGCATCATGGGTCATACAATGGCACCGATTTGATGAACAGGTTTCACTTGAACATAGATCTGTTAAAAGAAACACACACACAACTGTGTCCACTTGGCTGATAATGATTAAACACCTGTCAAGATGAGATCCATATCAGTTTCTTCAGCGCAAGAGGTTGGTGCCGGTCATGCAAGACATACACACAGAAAAAATAATGTTTATGCATGTACACACATACACCCAAGCATTTTGCATCAGCTTATGGGTCAGGGGTCACCATCGACCTTCCTGTCTGACTTTATTTGGTATATTAGGGAGTAAGCTCTGTGTGTACGCGTGTGTGAGACCGAAAGAGTTAGGGGAAACTCAACCGGGTGCCAGAGTGTGACAGTCTGGATCAAGTTCTATTCTGTTTGTACAGCGGCCATCCAGAAATATGCCAAGCATCTGTGAAGAGTAAAGATAACTAAAATGATCTGGTTAACTGCTCCGGAGAAACGGACAGATAGAAACGGACAGAGCCACAGACAACTATGTAAACACACTCAAATAAATGCTGCTCTGATATTTGCTTAAAAGTGTTGTTTTTCTTTGGGTTGAATGAACATTATAAGCTTTATCGGAAACTCAAGGGAGAGTGTTTGTGTGAGTGAGCATGTGTACAAATTTGTGTGCATCCTTCCCGGATAACACGTCCCTCTGTTGGTCATTATTATAGCCTGGCTTAGTATTCAAGAGGAAGACAAAACAATGTCAGGAGGTTTTTATACAGTCAGGTGTGGAGGGTCTCACACTTCCTCTGTTGTCCAGCTACTCACCAAAAGATGCAGTGCACAATCCCCTTTTTCCCTTTTAAAAAACGCCTAAAAAATACTTCATTTCAGTCAGAATTATTTTAGATCAAGTACAAATGCTGTATACAGTATGGAGTCTCAGTAGTATTTACTTATTTGAGGTCAGTTAAAAGGAAAACCAGACAGTCAAAAAACTTTACATCACTATAAGTCACCGGAAGGCTAACTGATAGATACACAGAACTAAAAGCATATGTGGGGAAAAGGAAGCTTCTGTGGAAACCAAATACTCAGAAAGGATGTGTTTTAAGTGTGATGAAATCAAGGGTCAACCGCAGTGAGCTGAGTTCTCAGGGCAAGACTGTTTGTGTACATCAAGGGAACAGTTTTGTTGTGGAACAGAAAGATTTTAAGATTGGTTACAATGGATAACGGGGCAGCAGAATCAGTGGTTGATGAGGACCTCACCAATCAGGCCTTATCAAACCTCTTATCAAACCATGATAACAGTCCATTCAGGATGACATAGGTGCAAAAATCCAACCACCTTACCACTGAGGACGAGAAGCGTTGGATCTTCTGGTGCCGTTTTTTCAGTGCCTCTCGTTGTAGAACCACTTCGGTGCATGCTGTTCTGAGCAACTTGACACTACCATACATGCGACCAGCCAGTGACACCACTAAGCATTGTGGCCATGTCGTCAGTTAAAAATGTTTTTTACATGTTTGGAAATTCAACTATGTTTTCTTTCTGACATCAGATAATATTACAAAGTATAATGCTGTTTTAAAATGCTGAAATACTTGACCTTCAGAATTTTTATTTATTTAAGGTAAGACCATGTAACTACAATCAGTCACATAATATACACCCTCATGTCACATGTTATTTGTATTAGTGTAATTTAGCTTTATATTCTGCTCGGTGCCCAATTTTATGCCCAATCGGTGATAAATGTTAGCTTGTCAACACACAGCAATCATTGCTGAGCACTGCTGTGATGTTGCCTGGCTTAAATTTATCTTAGAAGTTTCATGTTTATTAAAACATTTTTCAGAGAAGAATTCAAATCAGACAATTGATCCTTAATATATTTCATGGACCCCTCGTGCTCCTCCTAGAAATATTAGATATAAAGGTGAACAGCTAATTTGAATGTTGGGAAACCGGTGTCGTTTTTGTAAGTCCATGTGTGTTTACAGGCACACATGCATCCTTATTGTGATGTCAGTAAGCTTGGTTTTAGCCACAGGTTACAAGCATCCAAAAGTGGGTCAGCTGAGTGTAGTGATACACTTCTCTCCTCATCTCTGTGGGTGGTTTCGTTAAGATTCAAAAAGACATCTGTTGTGAAGCGCAGCAGAATTCCTCTCAGCACTGAAACCATGATAATAACTCCTGTCTTGTCAACACAGGATCATCAAGAAGTTGAGTGGAAACGTTTGGTGGACTCAGTGGGTGGTGGCTGTGGTACAGTGCTGACATTCAGTCACATTCACCTGAAATGGATAAAAGAACAGAAAAAAAGATGGATTAAGACTTGGTACTTTACATTCATTAAGTTCCCGTTGTTCCTGTCGTCAATAAAGCTTATCTGACCCCAATCAAACTGTCAAAGACCGGAAGAAACACAAGTGCAAATGAGTGATTTCTCAACAACAAACTGAATAGAATGCTGGGTAATGGAAGGTAAAAGAAATCACTTACAAAAATTAAATGAATGGAGAGACTGACATTGCTGACAAGCTAATAACAGCATAACATGGCAGGTGACACAAGTGAAGGTAGGGGAGTGTGACAAAAAGATAGCTGTGATAGAATTCAAAATATTTTTCCTTGAGTCAACCATAAAATTTAAAGACAGGGTGATGTGGTGGCTGTGTCACCATTTCAGCTGAAATGGGTTATAAAAAGGGCATAGTCCCATTCACCCCCGCTAAAGATCAACCTTGGGGGAGGTGAAAAGGAAGGAGTGGTCGAGTTTAGTTCTCTTTAGTTCTCTTCTCTGCGAGAAATGACCTGAGGCAGGTACAGACTAAAGCATGGAAATTACAGAGCGAAAGCCATCTATACTATTTACAGAGGTCTCAAATTGCACTCTTTGCCTGTGTACAAGTCAGTTTCTTCGGTTTGTGTACACTGCTGATTAACTAGTCTGTCTACGTCCTTGGAACTCTACTTGTAAAATGGAAATTTCCTCTTTTATATAAGGTATTGTGAATAGGGTTTAAGCTAATTACAAAAATCAGATTTTACAACTTACCTATAGTTAACCTTGTGTCTGTTTAGTGGTTGCAGTGAAAAATTGTAAATGTTACGCATGCATAAACTGTGAATAAGATTCACAGAGGCCAATATAGCCAGTGGGAAAATTCCTTCACTTATTATTATATCTGATAATTGTATTTCCCCTGGCACTTCACCTCTCCCAACATCAGTTGATGAACTTGTTATTCTTGTTATACTTTTTTGTACATTTAAAAAAAAAAAATCTAGTTATGTCAGCTCATTGTCCTGCCATTCTAAGAATATCGTTTCACACATCATGCAGTCTTAACCAACCTCCAACTAGCCATGCAGGTATATAGACCTACCGTGAAAAACATCCACCCACACACGACCAAAGAGCAGTCTCTGCTCAAGGGCCTTTGAACGACTCAGACTAAAAGTCCATGTTGTCATTATGTGAATTACTCACACAACAACTCTGAGTAATAGATGGAGGGAGGATAAGGTCCAGATAGAGGCATTAGAGAGGAAGAGGAGGAGGTGGAGAGGATAGTTGAATAGAAGGCGATGAATGAGATGACTGAAGGCAACGACACAGCAAAAGAGCAGAAGATTTTAAATTACATGGTGGCTCATGTCAGCAGTCATAATTAGTATCTTGGTCAGGTGTGGTGAGTGGGACAGGAAGCATGAAAGGAAGGCCAAAACACCACAAATACGAAGGAGAATCCACGAGGAACAGAGTCCACCTGATATACATAACAGTGCAATATGAACATCTCAAAAGTGGAAAAAGTGAATGAGAATAATGTATATATATATATATATATATATATATATATATATATATATATATATATATATATATATATATATATATATATATATATATATATATATATATATATATATATGAAGGCGCTCGTGAATGGAAATGAGCTCACTGATGGTGAGTTTATCATAGTGAGTCAAAAGCGTGGATCACATGACTGAAAATTCAAACAATGGGCAGCCTGCCAAATCAAATGTTGCTTCCAGAGAAAAGAAGAAGGAAAGAGAAGAGTGTGAGGCTAAAAAACAGCTTCAGATGATTATACAGAACTGATCGGAGATTCGACGCATTCTGCAGCTCACCTCTACTGCACAGAGGCACGACTGGAAACTTGCAACGTTTTGCACTTAGCAGGTTAAAAATCTAAGTACAATGATTCTCAAAGATTTTGAAAATACCAGAGTTAAGCACAATAAAGACTTAATCTAATGGTGATTCATTTGACTTAGTTTAGAATTGATCCAACCTGTGGAAGAAAGAAGGAAATGGCACAAAATCACAGTGAAAGATTATTATTTCTTTCATATGAACCCTCAATTATAAGGGTATCCCTCTGACAATAATTCAAAGTGTGTCCTTTTGTAATCCTCGTATGGTTCCACAAAACACTTGTTTTTTTTGTCCTCTATTTTGTAATTAAAAGAGAGAAAACTTTTTTGATTACTATCTTTATGTCCTGCACCCGATGGGCCAAGATAACATTCCATGTATTCCAGTGAAAAGAGTTTTACACAAAAGAATTTTCTCTTTTGCCCTCCAAAAGTTCAGAGTCAGCAACTTTGAGTCAAACATCTAACACTTGTGGAAATATTTCAGCTTGCAGCTAGATGTGGTGAAGATTTGAACACTGAATTAATTTATATTCAAGAAGTATTACTCTACACTTGGAGTTATACATTTTCATTTCAAGTTTGAAAAACAGATATCCAGGCATATCACAGGTATGCCTTTTTTTTTGTGCTCAGACAGAGAGGGCATCTGTCAGAAAATGAAGATGCATCTGTGTGATCCGGACATAGCTGTGTGACAGCCTGCACACCCCCCTTGGAGAAAGCCTCTCGCCCCAGGGCAAGAGAATGACAAGGAGGGGGAGGGAGCACGAGAGGAAAGGGAGTGTATCTCTCTCGCATGCTCAGATACACACCTTCCCTCCTCCACACAGAAGTGTTCAGTTGCGCAGTCAGTCACACTCGGCTACACAAGATACTGAGGTTGGGTAAGAGACAGAGGAGAAGAGACAGAGGACAGCCACCGGTTGCTCATTGACACTCAAGCTAAAGGAGGGCACAGACAGCCTGCCCTATGTGTGGCTCCTCTCAAGGCTTCACAGTAAGTGTGCAACATCCATCTCAGCTAAATATCCAGCTAAATATTCTTGATTGTTAACACTAAAGAATTGATAGTTTATTTATAGTTATAGTTTTTTATATTTATAGTATGGTCTTATTCATCAATATCTTCTCTGCATTATATGAGACTATCCTTAGGGGAGTAATCGCAGACTATAGAAAAAGTATGCTTTCTAGAGTCTTTCTGTGACATGCTTGCCTGTAAGGCACAGCTGTGCACTTTTGACTCATGTCTTGATTTTCAGAGCATATTTTTCTGCTATTTCACTAGGTTCAGTGGTTTCAGAGTGAGCTGTCACACTTGCGACAGTCATTCCGAGTCAGCTGTGGCGAAGCACTTCAGAGAAAAATAGTGTGAAATGTCATCCGTAAATCTCATCTCTCTGCACTTTTATTTGCATTACTTTTTTTCTCCGAGAACAAGTTGTCATAATTTGATTCTGGAGCCTGTGTGGTAATGTGGTAGATACACACCAGTGGATTGGCTGATTTTTTTTTTAAAAGTCATCTGATTAACTGTCTTCTAGTTGAACATCAAACTCAAAGATACAATTTTGGCTTACAATTAAAACTAAATACACACTGAATTTGTGCAGTATTTGGGAATACTATTCTTTACAAGTTTTTACTGAGTCTTTAATTGGGATTTAAAATTAGAGTTGAGTTTAATCTCTCACCATCAGGGAACATAAGTCACGTGATTTCTTACCAAATATTACCAAGCCCAGAGTTTATCAATCACTATCTCAGTATCAAACAGATGAGTCTCATGAAGAGGAAGCTATGTGCATTGTATTTTAGTCTCTAGCCATCTTAGCCATCTTCTTTTCACTCTTCTTTGTTTCATTATTTCAACCTATCAGTCAAGACACTCTGCTTTTGTCAGGCTGAGCTATGCAACAACAATCTCTTTGAACAGGGAGGGAAAGACAGCACGTAATAGACAGAAAGAGAAAGAGAGTTCAAACCTGGCTGTGAGCCAAGTCTCAGTCAGTTCAGAGGAAGTCTGGGAGTGCTTGTTTCCTTGTGAAAGTGGTCCTGCTCCAGGGCTGACGTGCAAAGAAACCTCCCTTAAAACTTCGGGGTTGTGATTGGGAGAGTCACAGGATGTATGAGACAGTAGGGCCAATGGGGCAGTGAGCATGTTGGTTACGCTTTGAAGTTTGTTTGTCCGGTAGTAGCAGCTGATGGGAAAGTTAGACTCTTCGTGTCCAGCTTGCCACTGCCTCCACCACAATAAGTCTAACTTCACACTCTGGGACCTAATTTTAGTTCCATTAAAAACTTGACTTCCTTTTGCTCCACAGCTGTTGTTTGTATTCAGTCAATACAGTCTTCCCTTAAATTGTGGCATGAAAAAATGTTAAATTAAAACGTGTCATTACCAATAGCTACTAAATTTCTGTGGATGCTGATGTGTTAGGTTGAAGACACATGTGTTGCCAAAGAATCTTGTTAGCTGTGGTAAAGACATCTCTGTCAGCTATGTCACCCCATAACTAGCATGTTTTAATGACATGGAGTGGCAAATACTTAACAGCATTTTTCCCTTCTTTATGGTTCATTCTGTTCTGTAGGCCTCCACCTCTGAATGCAGCACAACCATGTTAACCTCAGAGAAGTCTCCACAGAAAATAGGAGTCATAAGTACAGGAATGTCAGGGACACAGGATGTAGATATGACATCATGGAGCGAGGCAGACTTTGAGGAGAAGTGCACTTACATCGTGAAAGACCAGAATCTGGAAGAAGAGTCGGAAAACCGTGGCAAGACGCGAGCTGAGAGATCGTTACCCAGGAACCTTGCCCTGAAATACCGCCACAACTCAACAGAGGTAAACGAGACTCACCTCTCATACTTGGAGTGTCCATTCTTTTGTAAAAAAACAACATGATGCAGTGAAATCACAAAATGAAAAATATCAAAGCATATGTGGAGTTGTTTATGTTTTTGACCGCCAACTCCATGCGTCACTCCAACATCCTTTCATCCTCTCATCTATCCTTGGGCGGGAAGTACTTGACATGTTGTTGTCTAATTTGAGCCTTTCCTCTCTGTTATGTGTGCATTGATTCAAAGACAGAAACAATAGCCAAGCCCCTCAGCACCCAGCTTGAGGACTGTGATTAGCAGCTATCTTAGATTCCCTTTGTTCCAACAGAAAATAACACCATCAAAAAAAAGTTGAGGTTTCATGTCATGGATAACATAAGTACTCTTTCCAATATGAGATATAAGTACTATAGAAGATTAACCCACAGGTTGTGGAAAAAAAGATCATGAAAAGGAAACAAAAGATTAGGATAGTCTTTAGATAAAGGCTGTCATTGAGGTGTGAATACAGGAAGTAGCCCCGGTGTTACAATTTTAACCTTATAAGACAACGAGTTTGGAGTCTGGTTGACACTAAGAGCTGAATTTGTTACTGTAAGGGCCAAACTATCTGAATAAACTGAAGTCAAACTGTTCGGCTAAGCATATAGCAGCTAGCATAAACAATGCCAGCATTGCTCTGAGATGAAAGAGTATATACATTGCCATTGCTTTAGGGCTTTTGCTTTTTGAACATTGAGCTAAAGGTGCTGTTAACTGGTCGGGGTGTGACCATGACACCTTATCCACTCACCCTCAGCCTGAAGCCTTAAGAAAGAGGAGTGAGTTTCGCACCTGTAGGTAACAGAACAAGAGTAATGATTAAAATTTAATATGGTAGAGAAACTAAAGATAACTCGGGAGACTGGTTTATGAAATATTCAGCATGTGAAAGAAAGAAAACATTCTATCACAGCGTTGAAAAATTATAATTATCTCTGTGAAAATATTGTGAATAATGAAGTATTATTGAATGGAATTCTATTTGTGAAAAACAAAAACAAAAAAAGTGAAATATTTGCCACAACAGACAGTGTAATAATTCATCATGAAGGAAAACAGCTTCATAGCTTATTTGCTCATTCAAGGGAGAGTATTCCAGGAGATTGACACAATTCTTTTAGTTAATCACAAAGAAGCATGCTGCAGGATGGAAGCTCAGATAGGGCCGACTATATTCCCAAGAATTGTATCCCTCTAATTATGTGATTCAACTCAGAGTCCTTGCTCAGGCCTCCAATTTGTGAAGTAGTCTGTTGTTTGATGTTTCTGCGTCCTCCCTTCTGAACAGGTGCTTGGTGTGACCAGTAAGGAGCTGATTCCCAAGGGAACGCGTTTTGGCCCCTTTATCGGGGTAAGCTACACCAATGAAACCCTGCCGAAAGATGCTAACAGGAAGTACCGTTGGAGGGTAAGTGAACAATTCATGAGACTCTGGATTTGTGTACTTGCATGTGAAATGCAAGAGTGTGTGTTTCAAAACTGTTGACATCCTGCCCCTACTGCTGGAGACACTGCTGTAGCAATGGTATGGCACGGGTTAGCAGTTGTGGTCAATGATTGACATCCTGTTAAAGTAGTCTCTGTTCGGTAATGCTTGAGAATTGCCAAATGCTGCTTGACTGGATGAGTTTAAATGTGTATGTGCTGCATGTGTAGAGTTTTTTTTTTTTTTGCCAGCTCTGTACACCGCTGTCTGAGGTCTCACACACACACACACACACACACACACACACGCGCACACAGCTGTTTGGTTTCAGTGACGCAGCAGTTATCCTCGCTCTCCGCTTCTCTCAACAGCGGTATCACTGCCAGTAAATACACTCTACACATGTCCGTACTTCTCCAGACTCACAAACTCTCACACTGACTAAGCGAGGAAGTGGCTTTAAGTCTGAGAACTGTGATGTTACAAATCAGCGGTATCAGGGCATCTTCCATTACACTCATGCTCCTGTGTAATTCTGCAGTTTACCGTCAGCAGCCTTGAAATCATGCAACCCCAACCGAACCATGCAACAAGCCATAACAAAGACTATCTGTTAGCTGTGGCTCAGGCAACAGCACAGCTTCAATGCTTCTGACAGCATTAAAAGATAGAAGAAGGCAACTCCAAATAACTGAGAGTAGCAGTGGGCAGAATACCCAGGCAGGATTTACCTGCACTGGGCCAACTGACTGTTAACTCTCCCACTGATACCCACAATACTACCATCCAGTCATAAGGAGAAATTCTCATTCAGTGTTACTTTCAGAACTCTTGATGACTTGCACAATATGAATACCCACAGTACCAATTTCAGCTGAAAGAATGTACATTTTTAACATGAGGGCTATGGGAAACTATGACATCATGGTTTCAGACTAAGTTCATGTCACCATTAACTGAATGATTTTTTTTATCTCATAATGGTTTTCTCACATGCTACAGGTCTTCTTGAGGGGGAACTTTGACCACATCATCGATGGTTGCAATGAGCAGCAGAGCAACTGGATGCGCTACGTGAACCAAGCGTGTGCTGTTAAGGAGCAGAACCTGGTTGCATGCCAGAATGGCTTGGACATCTTCTTCTACACTATTACACCACTGGAGCCAGGCCAGGAGCTTCTGGTGTGGTACTGCTCTGAATTTGCCCAGCGCTGTAATTTACCTCCACTGGGCCAACTGACTGTCAACAAAAATGGTAAGTGTGTGTGTAATATCCATAACTTACCATCATTGATGTTAATGGAACGATGGTTTTCGACATATGTGGTTTGGACCGTCACTGTGAAAGCTACCTGTCAAAGCATCAACCGACTGACACACTCATTGTGTGGTTGTTTAAGAAGTTTCTCAGCCACACCCACGATTTCTTTGTTAAAACAGAGCACAAAAGAGGATGGTAGAGACCTGAAAGCAGAGAGGGGCTAACTACAGGTGCAGTCACAGTACCAGAGTAAGATGAGATCAATTTAAGGATTTTAGGCAGTGGTTCAGCTTTCATTTTCATAAACATCGTCCCTGCTCATTCACATATATAAAACATTTGACTTTCATTCACAAAGAGAACTACCAGAGAGACACCATGCACACACCAAAATACTTATTTGCACACACACACACACACACACACACACACTGGTAGCTGCTGGAGGTGCTGACTGGATTCTGGCCCAACTCCACTTATTTGTTTGGCTCTTAAAGAGGAAGAGAGGTAGGAAGCGCTCCAGTGACTACTTGAACTTCCTGACAAGGTGACCCACTGACAGATTGATATCTCACTGAGTGTTGGTTGTTTGTTCACTGAGAGCTGGGGGAGGAAAAGGAGGGTGACTAACAGGGGAGTGAACCAAAGATAAGACTTGTTCTGTTGTATGTGGACTGATGTTAACCGTGTCCCAAAGTAGGTGAAATGCTCATGCATACCTCTGCATTTTATCATCCTCTGTCTGTTTGAGTCCCTTTGTCTAGTCTGGCTTTTCCAGAAAAGCAGAAACTCTCCACATGACATCCTGTGTATAAACTTGCTTAAATGGGATACCAGTTTAGATCCAGATGTCATAAACTTTACAATTAAAATTGCATAAAATTTAGCAGAAACTTTGTATTATTCATGGGTAATTTTTTTACTTCATCAAGCATTCTTTAGGACAATTTATATCTGGGTAAAATCTGTGGTTAATCAGTCACCTCAAGATGAAAACTTATTTCTTGTATCCTGTTTCTTGTGTATCCTGCTCTATTTCTGATGGAAAATATATTTAAAATTGAGCATCCCTCTAATGCATATAACATACTGTATTCACTGACTATCTGTATCCTGATCTGACACCCATTGTTTCTCTTCTGGTATCCGCTGTCATAGAGTTCAAGGGTTTGAGAGACACAGAGACTTGATAGAAATACACTTCTGATGTTTTTAGAATAAATCCTTTGGCTGAACAAAAATAGATGATTTTTGAAAGTGAAGATGCACAATCATTCATATCAGGAAAACAAAGACATGATGTGTCATGGTTGAACTGCTTTTGTCAATCTGTGAACTAATGATGCTGCCTGATATTGCATGTCTATATAAATAACAGTCTCTGATCTAATATGTGTATGGTTTATTGGTCTAACAGATCAAAGACAGGCTGACAAGAACACCACGGTGAAACGAGGACACAGTGTCTCTGAGATCCTCCGAGACGAGCCCTCCAAGTCCCTGTCTACCCGCCACAGACTTCTGGACAATCCTTTGTCTCAGACCCGTGTCTCAACAGCTTTTCCCTTTTGTCCCCGTGTCGTCTACCCAATCCAGCCCATCTCAGAGTCTATCAATAGCCACGCATATACCCCTCTGCCATCTTTGCCATCCTGCAGCCCTCCAACTGCCAAAAGGCCAGGACTAAGTGGCCCTATCCCCTCACATTTGCACTTCAGCTTTCAGCACAGTCAAACCCCTGTCAAATCCAAACTTTACCAAGAGAACTGTGAGCCTGACCATGTTCACTCTGCTCTAAGGCACAGTCACTATCTACTGCCTCACTACTCACTTGGCTTTCTACCTCATTCATATCCATTCTACAATGATCAGCTGAAGCCTCATTTGAACCTGTCATCGGATTTCTTGCCTTTTGACAACTATGCACATTTCCTACATCCTTTGGCAGGTGGGTGCAAGAACTTGACACTTGCACCATCTGAATCCAAACAAGACTTCATCCATTCACCAACCAGTGAACACAAAGAGAGCAAGGACACTGCATCCCAAAAGAAAAACTACCTCAGGAACCCCTCAAATGACCTCAAAGATTTGAAACACTCTGCTCGCACCACTGTTCACACAGAGCTTGCTATACCTGCCAAGGCCAGTGCCTCACCCATCGACACCAAACTCCGTGAAGCAGTCCCCTCTCTTGCACCTGGGTCATGCTCACCGCCAGTGGGCATGGCAGCCTCATCGAATTGCCTTCCTTCTAAACCTACCTCTGCCACTCAGAGCCATACTGAGGATGCAATGGACCTCAGGAGGACGAAGCGAGAAGGGCAGCTCATTGGGTACAAAACCCTGTCGTATCCTCTCACCAGACAGAACGGAAAGATCCGGTATGAGTGCAACATCTGTGGAAAGGTCTTTGGGCAGCTGTCCAACCTCAAGGTTAGCAGTTCATCATCATATTAAAGCAGGGTGAAGGAAATAGCAGCCAGATGCTTTATAATGTGACAGGAGCGTGGTTTACTGAGTTGTACTAATATACTGTTCTCAGGTCCACCTGCGAGTGCACAGTGGTGAGCGTCCCTTTAAGTGTCAGACCTGCAACAAGAACTTCACTCAGCTGGCACACCTCCAGAAACACTACCTGGTTCACACAGGAGAGAAGCCTCACGAGTGCAAGGTAAGTCTATAAAATTGCTTTATATTTTGAATCTGTATCTTAGATAAGTAGCTAAATATTTCAGGCAATAGCCTACATTAGCAAAAAGATCAGAAAGTACATTGGGAAGTTTTTACACAGACCAAAAGATTAGGGAAAAGAACAAAGTAAGAAATGCGTGCAAAAGACCAAAGAACAAATTAATACAGATATTGTACTCTGTTCTATGTTGAAACAGGTGTGCCATAAGCGTTTTAGCAGCACAAGCAACTTGAAGACCCACCAACGGCTGCACTCAGGTGAGCGGCCTTACCAATGCAAGCTCTGTCCAGCCCGGTTTACTCAGTTCATCCATCTAAAGCTCCACAAACGCCTGCACACTGGTGAGCGACCCCATCGGTGTCCTTGCTGCCCCTGTGCTTATCTCCACCACTGCAGCCTGCAGGTGCACCTCCAAGGCTTCTGCCCTCTCTCCCCGTCAGCCTCCCGCAGACATTCGCCAGAGGAGCTCCAGCGTGTGAACTCTGAGATAGAGAGGTTTGACATGAGCGAGGCTGCAGAGCAGCTTGAATTCATGGCTGAAGAGGCAGAGGTGGACAAGGGGAATGTTACTGACCTGATTCAGAAGATTGAGACTCATGTCTCAGACTACCAGGATGGTGCCAGAGGGGAGAGTAAGCTGAGCATCTACAGATCAGCAAAGGAGTGTTTCGGTGCTCAGCAGCATCACCACGACAATCCTATATGTCTGACTCCAACAAGCATCAAGCTGGAGTCAGGCGGCATTTCAGAGATTTAAGACCGCCTGCTAAGCCAACCAAATAATCCTTACAGGTCAACTCAGCAGCTGTCTGTCACTGCCCTATTTGAAGTAAAGCCTTTTCTAAATCATGGATTGGCCGGCCTATACTCTACAGGGACTGTAACTCATGAAGAGTCAAGACTTTGCCAGCAGTGCCAGAAAATTTGACTTTATTGATATAATGTCTACATTTTTGTTAATTTATTCCATTGCAAATCTTAATCTTAAACGCACAGAGTTGTGATATTTTCTGCTATTTGCTTTGTATCTCTGGATTATCTTGATGGAACAACAATTAAACATTATTAGCAACAAAAGTTTTACCTTGTTTGTGGTTTCCTTGTGTGAGACTGGGTGTTCTTGTTTGCGTACATGTTCGTATTTATGTCACCCCATGAAAGTGACAATGACTGAACAAGTATGACTGTGTATAGTGCATATAGGCTAAGCGCTGAAGTGACGACACAGAGGAAACCTCAATTGTTCGTGCGTGGCATGTATACTCGCCTTTGTGTGAGTGTACTCTGCTGATGTGGGGAGTTGGTGAAGCAGATAAACATCCTGTTATGAGTCTTGGGATATCCATCGCCGGTAAGTATCAGCACTTCACCCTGGGAAAAAATAAATAAATAAATGAAATCAAACAAAATAAAAACATCACAGATGAAAATCATCTTCACTATCAGAAAGGTTCTGCTGCTAATTTTACCCGCTCTTCAGAGTTTCGATACTAATCAGGTGGTCAGCTTATCGCCCACAACAGATGAATCTGCAACATGATGATATAAAAAGAGCATCAGAGAGAGGCTTTTAAAAGATATCATCTACAAAACAATATATCTAAAAGACACACACACACACGCATAAATATATGTGTGTGTGTTAATGCTTAACAGGCTACACAATACCATCCAAATTCCTTGTGGCAGGAGGATGGACAAGCACTGTGACTTTCTGAGCAGTATCCTTCAGAGTTACTGTCATTACAACCTGAACGGGTGTCAGGTGGCAGAAGGTTCAAAGTGGCCACCCAATGACACCACACAACATGCTTCATTCATGTTGATGATACACTGCAGATCAGGTCACACGGAGCTTACCAACTGCTGCTGAGAGTCTCTTCTATGTAGGATAAGAAATCATAGAGGAATGGCCAAACAGATATTACAACGTGACCTGTAACCTCTGTGTATGGGAGTAAATTAGTAAGGGGGGGTATTCCGTCTGTTAAAATGCAGTTAATTTCTATTTAGCTCCAATCAAATAAACAATTTGATTATAAAGCCAGAGGAGGGGAAGGAGGGAAGGTGACCTCTGGACAGCCACAGTAAGCGGACGGACCGTCTGCAGCGGATGCCCCTTTAAACCGTCCACTGACTGACGTCATATATTTTGACAGGGGGGCAGGGAGCGGGAGAAGAAGAAGAAGAAGGAGAAGGGAGCGGATGTACCCGAGGTGAAGGATGCCCAGGATAATGTCACTGAAGCATTTTCGCTTCCACATATCCGCAACATGATAAACGCTGCTGCTGGAGCGGTCGTCCGCAGGATGCCGTCGGCGGCCCGGCGGAGCGGTTGCTGGATAGCGTGGTGCCAGGCGGTCCTGCTCGGCGTGTCGGCGCTGGTTATCGTGGCCGAACGGAGCGCTCGTAAGTGGGCATTGAATTCCACGCGCTAAGGGGACGTTAGCTTGCTGGTATACGTCCTTAAAACCGAATTTTGTGTTAAAACAGCCTGGAAGAAGGTGTGGTTTCCCTGAGAGATTTAAGCTAAAACGAATAAAAAACGCTGTTGCTCAGTGCTTTGTGCTGGAGCTCTGCCAGCCGCAGCCGTGGCTCAGGTAGAAACACAACTGAAACCACGATGCTGTTACACAGCCATTAATAGACATATGGGAAACCTGGCTGGCTTTTGTAAATGCATAGCATTTACCTGGCCAAACTGTGGCCCCAAGACCTCCGGGGGGGTGTTATTCACCAAGGTCACAAAACCAGAAGTTATTTAATTTAATCATTGACCGTAATTAGTTATAAAATAGTAAAATACAAATTGTCATTCATACCTTAATGGTTTAAACCGACTTGCTAAAAAAAACACGTTTAAAATCAATATTAGAGTATTATTAGCACTGACTGTTGTTATTAATAATGCACATCTGGAGTCAGTGTTGAAAACACAGAGCATCACAGTGTGTCTCCCTGAAGAACGGATCAATGGAGCAAGGTCAGGATTTCAAAGAGATGAATGCGTGTGTACAAAGTGTGACTGTCTTCAGCAGGTATACCATTCCCTGAAGATGAAAATAGAGTACTGCTGGTTGAACTCAACACAGTTATTTCATCGCTGCATCAGTCTTAAGCCAAATGTAACAAAAAAATATTTGAAGGTTGTGTCAAAGCCAGGGGTCAGACATTGATCTGTTGGGATTGGCTCGTCTAATTAGATCGGTCTCTTACATTAAAACAAATAGTCACTTAAGGAAGATTGATGCACTTTTCAGTTTCCGAAAGACTCTGCTGTCCTCTGCCGTTGTCAACAACGCACCCTCAGATCTGTGATATGTGCGTAATAACTTTATGATGACTCAGACTATTATGACACACTGTCTTTGACATCCAAACAGTCGATATTCAACCAGTTTACATCTGTGTCTCTGTTCCCTGTGTGTGTGTGTCAAGTGCTCTACTGTATAGGGTTTTACCTTTGGAACGAGGAGACGCAGTGGGCGGGCCTCACACTTGGCCTCTTCCTTCCAGGGACAGCAGTTCAACTGCTAAGTGTGAAATGGTACTATGACGATGGTGATGACAGGCGATGCTACCTCTCTGTCATACACATACTACACCTGGGCATTTTCAAAAGGTAAGATCTTTGTTACTTCAGATAGATTCCTTTTCATAAACATTAGGGTTTAATTCAGGGGAGCATTTTCATGGACACAGAGTGACCAAGGATATTGGGTGACTAGATGAGTGTATGTTTTCTCATTATTCTGTCATTGAAACCCTTTCGAGAAGGTTAATACTGCCCCGGTATTTGTGTATGTCTCCCTCCTCTGGCAGGTTGTGGGACTGCATGAGGTCTGTGTTGCGCTCCCAGGGCTCGGTGGCTGAACTCGGAGCAGCTGTCATGCAGCAGGCAGATGCTGCTGCCCTTTGGCTGCTGGAGGCCCTTGTCCTTACGCTGCCCCAGAGCCTGCTGCAGGCATATGTCGTGGTGTCCACTGATGTGGGCATCATGTCACCAGGTAAACTTATCTTTAGGTAGATCAATGGCTCTTTATGATGTTTGGGGTGCGTTGGTTGTTGTAAACAGTGCTTGGATAGGGTATGAAGTGCATTTTCAAATGCTTTGCCTCTGTTTTACCCTCAGTGGCCTATTGCTGTGGCTTATGTGTGCTGTCTGTTTCCTGGGCCCTGGTGCTGTACAGCCGAGCCTGCTGTCTGATACGACCGGGCCACTTGGCAATGCCTCCAGCAGCCCTGCTGTGCCAGCTGGTATGGAGGGCAGGCATGCTGGGCGCCAGGGTGACCTGCCTCATGTTCTTTGCCAGGGTGTTCAACTGGTGGGTCTGTGGAGTAGCAGGTGAGCAGTGAGAAGCAAGGTCCTAACAAATTCTTGCAGATTTGCAACGCATCACACTAATACAAATGAACATGAAAGAAGCAGAGATTCAAACGTTCCTCATTACTTTCAATTCATAACTTTGAAAATCAAAATTTTCAGGTCAAATTATGGTTATGTAATTATCCCCTCATATAAGTATGTCCTTTTCATCCAGTTTTCAGTTGCTCCTCTGCATCATATTTGATACATGGTATATGCATCCTCTATTGCACCTTGTAGTCTATTTTCGTGTTGACCTCCAGGTTTTCACTGGCTCACGGCCTCCTTCTGGCTGGTGTCACAGCAACCAGACATCTGCACTGGTCCCTGGTGTTGGCGGGCCTTTAATGGCGTCCTGGGGCTCGTCCACGTCTTCCTCTTCCTCAACGTCAAGGATGGACCCTCACGCTTTCGCATGGCTAGTTTCTATGCCGTAAGATGCCCTCAGCTTGTTTTTGTTTTCAGAGTATGTCCTTATACTTTGCTTTGTCAGATCAGCCCACGCTGATAGCAGCAGGCAAACACATATAGAAATAGTTTGCCGAGTCATCCTCACCTCTTTGTCCTCAGCTTACAGTGACGTAAAGCTGTCTACAGATGACTGATGGTATGACCTTCTTTCCTCTTTCAGTTCATGCTAGTAGAGAATGCCACTCTGCTGCTGGCCGCCTCCGACTTCCTGAGCGAAGCATCATGGGACAACATGACTCTTCCCACCACTGTTCTGTGCAGTTTTCTCCTTGGTGAGTCATTAACTATCTGCATTGGGGGAGAAACCAGTGTGATACTTATTTGGTTAATATGGAACTGTCTCATGGTTTCTGTCGTATCTGAGTGATAAAACCCCAAGTGGGGATTCGAAAGGATGAAAACTAATTCTTAGTAAAAACAACACATCCGTGACTAATTGAATTACAAAATTGTTAATGCCCTTTAAGTTCTCCCAGTGAAGCAAAACCATTAACATAACTGATGTTGTGCAAGTGATCTTTACGAAGAGGTTCCACAGCATTCTGTATGAACATCGACGGTAAAAGTCTGAAACTGTACCAATAATAGGATGGAATCCTGGGGAAATAACAGAAGCAATTATTTTCGGTTGTACTTGCTGTGTGTGTGTGTGAAGGAAACACAAAACAAAAACAAGATGGACACAATAGCCGCTTTCGGACAGACCGTTCTAAGAACGCAGTTATCAGAACTGTCCTACTCGAATTTCGTTCTGATAACTGTCCCTCTGTTTCAGTCTGCATTCGCACATGAGTCGGGACCAGGTCGGGACTGATGCGCCGCGCGCAGCCGTCTGCATCAGTGACGTGTTAGCCGTTAGCCGTTTAGCGCCACATTCAACAACAAAACAAAACAAAACAAAACCCGTAAAAGTAAGGAGAGAAGAAAAAACACCACAAAGAAGCTAATATGGAGAGCGGGGGAGGCCACCGTGTTCATGGTCTGCATGATGGTGATATTAATCATGGACGATCACATCAGGCGTCTAATATCGAGGCTGGAAGAGCTCACAGAGAGAGTCAGGAGATACTTTTTCATTTCATGAAGGAAGAAAGGAGAGCAGAGCGCTGCAGACAAATGAGACCAGTGTAAGTTTAACTTATTAAACACCCGCCGGTTGTGTCTGTGTCTTATGAGGAAACATTTCAGCCGTGACAGCATGACATTGGGCGTAGCTACCGACCACCAAACAGCTCCGTCAGATGCGTTCTATAGAACCATGAAAAGACCCGACCTCGGAGAAGGAGCTAAATAGTTATAGGAACTAATGGAGAAAGCCCCGAGTTCCTGTATGTCCGAACACGGGAGAAAACGGCCCCGCGGATTAAAAGGTTATTAGAACTGCCAAAGGTTCCTACAGTCCGAAAGCGGCTAATGTTCTCTGTGCAGCCCATCACTGGGATTTGGACCATATAGTTGCATTATTGCTTGTGGCAAGTAAAACATTTTCAGTGAACCAACATACATATTTTCTTATCCTTGTGCTTCCCAGGTGTCATCTCTCTGGTTCTTTACTACCGGTTCCTCCATCCCAAGTCTACAGAGATCTCTCAGGGTACCAGCCGCCACCACATGGGCAGCACGTGCATAGAACAGGGGGAGTCCTCTTTCTCTCTCAGAGACAAAAGTCTGCCGGCTCCTTCTCTTCAAAACCACGGCAGCTTCTCCCTCTCGGGTGTGGCTGGTTTTCTGCTGGAGCACCCAGGAAACTGTGGAGGCCGACCAAACAGCTCCTGTCCTTGCTACCACCACCACTGGTTCTTGATCCGCCTGGCACTAAAAACAGGAGATCTCAGTAAAATCAACAGGGCGTATGGGGCCGGGGGAGCAGCTGCCATATTAGACATGGAGGAGTACAACCAAGGGTTTAAAAGTAATGAGGGTATGACTATTACAGCTGGAGGCAGCTGTGAGGGTGTCTCCACCTCTGAGTCCCAGGAGAGGGGCCTGGCTCCCCTCTCAGACTGCAAAGACGAGTTCCAGAGCGTAAGTGAACCCACATCGACTGAGCAGCCCGAAGAAGAAGATGACAGTCTGGAGATGGAGAGCCCCATGGAGTCACCTGCATCGGATTTCAAACGCAGCTCGCCAGAGGGTAAGTCTGTGTTCGGGGACAGTCCAGAGCCATATTTCTGCCCTACAGAATCAAGTTCAACCTTATACTTCAGCGCCGATCCCCAGTCCCCCAGCAGTGTGAGTAACCCCCGTTTGGATCGGGACATCGGAGCTCTGGAGCAGGGTGTTCGCCTGAGCTCCATCCCTAGTGATCCAGCCCTTCACAGAGATGTGCGGGGACTCATGGGCCGCGTCGGGCCCCGCTACATTTCTACTCCTAAACTGGACTCTGGAGTGTTGGACTCTCCCTCCAATGTCCCTCATCTCACAGGTCCAAGGAGGCAGCTAATAATGTCCCACAGAGATGAAGATGACAACTTCTAGTTTTTCTCATGACAAAATCAGGGGAAAAGTTAATCGCAGCTTAATGAAGCACACCAGCTTTAATATCTATTGTGTGTTGTGGGATGAAAACGCTGGCAGTTAAAGTTAACTACGCGACATAGTAGGTACAACAACTAATATGACATGTACTCTTCTCAAACCATCGACTGTTTCTCTAAAAGCATTGCTTTGCCCAACACATAGAGGGAAAACCCTCAGTCATGTTGCCATGTTGGACATCAAGAGGAAAATTAAAGAGCTAATTAGGCTGACGTAGGGTTAAGACACAACTTCTACCTGACATTTAACAAATATTTTTGCCACTTTTTTTCTCCGTAGTGAATGTAACACTCGAGCACTATGCTGTGCAACAAAAGGAACTCTGGTTCTACTAGATTGTCATTACTTTAATAAGTTTGTGTGCGTAATTTTAATTGATAAAGTTAATTAGGAATATGCAGCTGATTCATGATCTTAATAAACCAATTTTTTTTTACATGCCGAAACATGCCAGTTAGTCATGTTACCGTCATGATTGCAGTTCTATAAGAACGACAAACTTATTTCTTGATTTTAACATGGACTGAAGGGTCTGACCTCTAAATCTTAACCATCTCGGTGTAAGCTGGAGCTTTTTGGCTTCCTAAAAAGCACAATTATCTTCTGTATCATATGTCTATTGCTGTGATGCTGTGAATTTTTTTAGATTCATTTGTTATTCTTATTTGAATGGATAAAAAAACACATCCCTTCTCCCCTCTGATATTGATAAGCTGTATTTTTGTATGATGTTAACTGACATTGCTTTGAGCAGGGCTGGTGTATTTAAAGCAAAAATGTTTGATGTTTTAACTTTATTTACATGTTGAACATGTAACGGCTGAAGTATTTTTGGAATAACTATCACGTTGGAATAGAAACAATAACATCTCAGGCAATAACATCAAAAGAAAAGCTTTTGAACACCTACTGTGAGGCAAAACGAGAAGATGCTTGTGAGATATTTGTGGTGACTTTTTTTTTTTAATGTGCTCTCAATTGCTATTTCCAAGGGGCAAACGTTTGCTCATCACTGTTGTGATACACAGGAATAAAGCAGTGACATGATGGCGAATATTCTCTTGCACCAAGGTGACTGCCTAATGTATATGACATTTTGAACTGTGAAGTTCAAGGCCACTGGTGGCTTTAAATAAGCAATAAACATCCTACGTGTTGGGATGAGTGGAGTCAAGGAGTCTTTCATTACTTCTTTAATTTCAGGGAAGGGATTGCTTGGTTAGAATGCCTCTACACACATAAAGCTCCCCTGTAATCATTTACATTGAAGCAGTCGTATGTCCAATTATTACTTTTAAGTTCAAGTTTTAAGTTGGTTAGTTTTGCTTAAATGAGCGTACTAATTCTACACTAAATGAGCTTCATTGCAACTCAGAGTTCTGGAATAAAAAGTGTTACTTGAGTGAAATGATGTCGCTGTGGTTGGATATTGCCTTGATAAATCACACAATTGTGTGCTATTAGTCTAAATGATGGAAACGCTCAAAGGGGAAGAAGCTGGAGCAGTTAAATATGAGTATTTTTTTCATGAAAAATACTTAAACAGTTACAAGAATCCTAGAAAAGATTTGTTTACTAAAGCATTAAAACATTTCTACGGCTACACCCATGGTGAAAAATAAACGTGCAAAATATATATCACATTGTAGCCTACTTGGGTGTACTTTCAGTAAGACCAATCCTTAGTACACTTACTTAGTGGTAATGATTAGTTACCCTGACGTTGACTTTTTTTTAGAACAACTAGTTTTGTGTTAAGTACATTTTAGATGTAATTACATTGTAGAAGAGCAGAGTTTGAAATGTATTTATTAGTTTTGTGAGCAACAGATTAAAGTATACATAGTTTACTTGAGTAGATGGCTGTGGATGTACTAATTTACATGCTTGATTAGAAAATATAGTTTATTTACTCTGTTTTACAAGTATACTAAAAATGTATTGCAAAAACTCCCACTAAATATGAATATTCCATTCATGCATTCTTATTTTATCAACAGTATGCTCAGAGATGCTTTTTGCAAATTTCTGCCAGTGGTTTTCATTTGTAGCAACTGACCAACATACCTTGTTATTACTTTATGGATAGAAATACAAATGTAGAAAGTGCACGTGAACATACACTCGGATGGAATTCAAAATACACTCAAACTTTAGGTTGTTAAAAATATATTCAAATAAATATTTACTTTTAGCGCAGCGTTACAAAATAAGTTTAAAACACAACATTAAAACATAAAAATACATCTTTACAGAAAAAAATATTTAAATGAATACACTCACGTAATTGATATGATGCATTTTCTTTTGTTAGTACACTGGCAATATAATATTGCAAATGTGAATATATTTGTAATACAATTAAAACACATATATTTAAATATATGACAACATTTCATAATCTCTTCTCAACTTTTGTATGTAAAATTCTTCATTTGGAACCTGTAACTAAAGCTATCCGAAAAATGTAGAAAATGTAAAACTGCACTTTCTTCTATATAGTGGAGTAGAAGCATAAGATATCAAAATACCTGGAAATGGTCTTGCTAATGCCCTTACCCCTACTTTCGAATTGAAGTGCAGTACGTGTGAAAAGGTGCTTAACTGTCTTCCGCCGCCGGTTACGTCACGGCAGACTGAAGCTAAAATATTTTGTAAATGGCCTCAAAGAAGGTATTTATGGCGCTTGCCCTTTAAGACGACGCGCATGCGCAAGTCACCGAGAAAGTTAACTCCTGAACTTCGTAGCCAGAAAAATTTCAGATTTTATAAAATCACAGGGAAAACTCCATTGAGTTGACATGGCATTTCGCCGACGAAACAAGAGTTATCCCTTCTTCAGCCAGGAATTCCTCATTCAAAACCATGCCGACATCGTCTTCAGTTTGGTGATTTTCATTTTGATTGGATTGATGTTTGAGGTGAGATGAACTCTGATTCTTTTTTTCCTTCCTTCGTCTCACTCAGCTGTTTTAAGACTGCATGTCTGCTGCTGGTGCACTGATGTGGCTTGAAATCCTATCCGGCCGACTTGATTTCAGCTCTGTAAAAATGTTTGCTTGTTTGACTGCATCTGAGACGTGTTTGATCGTCATCAGTTTCGAGGATATGGGGGCTGCTTGCTGTTTTTTTTTTTTTTTTTCCTACAAGTTTTGTGAACAATGAATGTTGCTCTGCTCACAAAGTAGCGACATTGACTTAAACTGTTCCACAAGGATGCGGCTTAAAGCGGCAAGTTACAGAAGACACCTTTTTACAAGTGTGTGTATATATAAACATATATTCGGCGCCTTGCTCTTAAAATGCATGACTTTCTTAAAATGATGACTTTCTGAAACTTTCCTTTCATTAACGTGTGGCCACTTATAAATACTTGGTTTAACTCTTTTTTTTCTTTTTTTAAATGATTTTTATTTTGTTGTTGTGTGTTTGTGTGCGTCTCAAGTTTTACCCACTCAACAATAACTTGCTTCCAGAAGTCTTCTGCAACGTTTTAATACCAAATTTTGTCAGCTACA
The DNA here is from genome assembly GCF_027942865.1 of Odontesthes bonariensis. Classification (NCBI taxonomy): domain Eukaryota; kingdom Metazoa; phylum Chordata; class Actinopteri; order Atheriniformes; family Atherinopsidae; genus Odontesthes; species Odontesthes bonariensis. The sequence goes on from NC_134529.1 coordinate 11,583,368, forward strand.
TCAGCGAGCCAAAATTATACAGGAAGTTAAGCCCTTTTGCTTCAAAATAAAAGCACGACCGTCACTTTCTACGAGTTGTAATACCGGGCCGCAGTTAAAAATGTTTTATTTTGAAAGGCTTCAACGGAAGTTATCTAACTTTTTGTCTCTAACTTCATGCTATTAGTTAACTGCCACGTCTCAATCTTTGAGCCGCAGTTTCTGGCCGCGGTTGGTTTAGCTGCCCTTCAGACTGCTTTGACTTGGGGGTATTTTATGATTGACATTTATTGGCGGGATTATTTAGACGTGTCATTCTCAAATCCTTTCGTGTACGTGCGCTAGAAGAGTCCCGAGCCACCCCCTGGGTGTTTAAAGTTTCAATCCGGAACCCTGGTTGTGATCACACAGCTGGTCGAGCTGAAAATATGAAGGGGATTTCCTTAATTTTTCTTGTTTCGGAAAAAAAAGGGGAACAGCAGTCCTTTAGATACAAACATGAATTTGAGAATTTGGTGACAGACCACAGCCCGAGCGCACAGAGCAGAACTTGTGGCCTGACCCACTGTGATGTAAAAAATGGTGCTTGGGGACCAACAGGTTCCCCCAAGGGATCTCAGTTGAGCTATATGCATATCATTCTTTAAAAAAAATATTGCACTCTATAACTATAGCTTGAAGGATGCAGTGTGCCATATAAGCAAATCATTCTTCAGTTTCTACCCCTCACTTACTGCTTTTTATCTTTATTCTCCCCACAGAGATGATGTAGTTAGAATATTTGAGGTTATTTCTGGTCTCTCTGGGTTCACTTTGTGTCTCTTTGCTCTTGCCTCCTTAAAGGCGTGCAACAATTTTCTGTTAGTTTCGAACAGTCTTTATCATAGAGCATATCTCTTCCTCTTCTTTTTGCAGGCGTGTGCAGCCATTTAACGTAAAACCAGAGCTCATTTTGAATGTCGAATTGTTGGTTTAATTTCAGTTTGCATAGAATTTGTCATTTGTCTCCCTGTCTGGTCACTTTGCATCTACTTTTTTTCTTGGTGCAATCTAATGCATTAAAGTTGCATTTTTTTGTGTTTTTCCACTTTGCTCCTATTTATTTGCTTCCATCTCTCATATCTTTTCGGTCTGTTTGTACCTTTGCCTGCATTCTTGCAACATCTTTCTGTGTGTTGTTTGGCTCCCTTTGTTGCCGTTTCTAGTTATTTTTAGTAGTTTTGTATCTCTTTAATCTTGTTTTCTGCCCTTTTTTTTTTTTTTTTTTTTGGTTGTTTGATTGTCTGGATGACCCAAAGGTCCCAGGGGCCCAAACAGTCAAGGGCCCTGGCTAACTGTACCCTTTAGACCTGCTCAGTGACGATTCTTTCACTCTGAGTAATTGTGAGATTTTGACCTGTGTTCAATAGGTGAAAATCCTGTTTTAGTTCAGTTATTGTAAGACACTCAAATGGCCATAGATGCAGACATAGTTTTATTTTGTCACATGCTGAAAAAGGCTTGAAGGGATGGAAAGATTTAAAAAAACCTTCTGTTACGTCCTCCACATCGCACCCAGTCAAACCACTCCAGGTCAGATGGGTTTCAGCAGCTCATCTTCGAAGAATGAAGTTATTTTCACCATCTTTCTATCCCCCTCTACAAAGCTATCACACACCCAGTCCATTTGATACTTAGAGGACCAGCTTTTTGAGGTATCTCAATTGACAGTTTTCTCATTTATTTTTTTCAGGCAACAGCAAAGACGGCCATACTGTTCATTCAGCCTCAGTACAACATCACCACATTATCACCAGGTATGAGTTGCCAAATTGTATTTAAACACTGATTTCTTGCACTACATTACAGTAAATGTTAATCTTGACTGCACATACTCATTTCTATCTCGTACTGTTCGCACAGTTTCACTTCTGCTGTTGCTGTTACCGAACATTGTGTCATTGTTTAACTGTCTCTGGACTACAGAAACCGAATGCGCTGCTCCAGGATGTTAACACACTTGCTCACTGTTTGTGCCCTGTGTGTTTTACTCGTCCTATGTGTGCTCAGAGGGAGAAGTGACAACGTATCACTACGGATGGAAGGACTGTGCGACCATCCTCTTCTATTTCTTCATCGCCATCATTCTCCACGCCGTAGTGCAGGAGTATCTTCTGGATGTAAGCACCTTGTGATCACGTTTCTGTTCTCACAGGGATCTGTAGTTTATTTTGAACCGATGGAATGAAATGCAGAGTGTGATTAAAATGAAAGTGAGGCTTTTTTTTTTTTTTTTTTTTTTTTTTTTTTTTTATATTATTAAATGGTCTGACATGTAAGGCACCAAGTTCCACTTAAAAACTTGTGTCAATCATAATTAACACTGATTTATTATTGGAAAAGTTTTCCAAAATACTTTGAATATTTCTCTAGATTTATTTAAAATCATTGAATAAATATGATCAAATATAACCTTTTTACACTTTATATTTCCTTGAGTTAGAAATAAATGATACTATTTCTGGCAGCAGCCAGAAATCCCATCTGCTGTCTCTTCCTGTCCTACGTATCTGTATTACCATGATACTCGTCATATGTACAATATGTCGTGTTGATCTCGTTGCAGAAAGTGAATCGACGTCTTCACCTCTCCAAGAGCAAGAATACCAAGTTTAATGAGTCGGGTCAGCTGTGCGTGTTTCACTTGGTGTCGAGTGTGTGGAGTTTCTACATCCTCGTAACAGTGAGTGAGAATTTACTGCCATACTGTATTCTAGTTAAAGAAAGGCCACATGTCTAATTGAAGCACTAAAGCTTTAAAGTGTTCCAATTTCCTCCCACAGGAAGGATACCTGCTGCATCCCAGCAGCCTTTGGGAAAACTATCCTCATGCACAACTCAGGTATATGTCGATTCGCACAAAGAACAGTGTGCTGCGATTGTTACTACCTCTTATTGTCATGTTTTTTTTTTTATAATATTTAGCATTTAGTTTAATATTGTAGAAGACGTAGAAATCGTCGAATACAAAACTGAGATGGCAGGTCATTTTTGCTTAACATTAACATTTTTACAGTGTTTATTTAAGCTGCTGCAGGTGAGCAGTGGGGTTAGAGGTGGCACTAATTTGCATATTTTTTAAATCCAAGCAAAAGTGCAGTTATAGCAGCCATGTTAATCAGGAGGCCCTTCAAGTTCCATTGTTGTGTAACACAGATTAAGACTTAGCTGGAGAAATCAGATGAAATTTGCTAAGATAAGTTTGCACAGAGGAAGACTCTGCGTTGTCGAATGCACATGGCAGAGACTTTTTCTTCCTTATCTCACCTTTGTGCCCGTCTGTGTATTTTGTGCTCTAGGTTTCAGGTGAAGTTTTTCTACCTCACTCAGCTGGCCTACTGGCTCCATGCCTTGCCTGAGCTCTACTTCCAGAAAGTACGCAAGGTCAGTAGGGAGGCCCTGGGAACTGGAGGAGTTCTGGAGTGCCACTAGATAAGCTCTGTTTATATTTCTGCTTTTGGGAGTCTTGTAAAAATTCTGTATGTGCGTTAAACAGGGAAGGGAAAGACGAGAGATCTTTCAAGATTTGAGAATCTGGTTCTTTTCCAAACAAAGGCTCTTTGTTTTTCAGGAGGAGATTCCTCGTCAGCTCCAGTACATCTGCCTTTACCTGCTGCACATCTCTGCAGCCTATATGTTAAAGTAAGCATCTAGGAGAAATGCCTTTCGGTAACTTGCTGATGCATTCAAATGTCTGTGCAGAAATATGCGCAGAGTGAGACGAATGAAATGGAAAGATGTGTTAAACAATTTCCGAGTCAGCTTATGGTCTTGAAATTCTCTGCAGCAGCAGATTTGACTGCATCGCCTCACTTGGAGCATCATCTCTCTTTTACATATTATTCTGGAGCTGCTGGTGCAGATTTTCTTTAGTCACCTTGTTCCCTCTTCTATCGTGTGTAGTTTGAGTCGTGTGGGTCTGGTACTCCTCTTCCTCCAGTACGTGTCAGAGCTGGGCTTCCACATTGCCAGACTTTTGTACTTTACTGATGAAACCCATCAGAAAATGTAAGTAATTTCACCCTTAAACGCATACATTGAAGAACCTCCTTTGCGCCAAGGTCAAGCGCCCTCAGATGACATGTTGTGTTACCCTCCTGTCTCAGGTTTGATTTGTGGGCGGTGAGCTTTGTGTTTACCAGGATGGCCACACTGACCCTGATGTTCCTCTCTGTGGGGTTTGGTTTGGCTCGGGCTGAGAATCAGGGGCTGGACTTGGAGATGGGCAACTTCAACACTGTGCTGATAAGGTGAGGCCTGGACCGGTCGTTGAGTGGTGAGGAAAAAAGCAGATCAGTTACCAACATCTGTGGGCAATGATTCCTATTTTAAAGCACTGCCATTACAGTTTACAGCCACTGTAATGACTTCTAGTTAAACTTTGTGCCCATTTTGCACGTGTAGTTCTCAGTGAAGGTTGCCAGGAATGACTTATGATGCTGTTCAATCCCACAGAAAAGAATGAATCTATTATTATTATTAAAGTATCAAAATGGCATATTTTAAAAGCCAGCAAAAGTGGTTGCATCACAGCCACAATCTGTGCAAAATTAACTTTTAAAACAGTCCTTTCGTCTATATATCCTTCAGACAGAACTTCAAATTGAAAGTGGTATCATTAATGTTGCACATAATGTTGGACCCATTTTCTAAAACAAACAGTGGCACTAATCTTCTTGCCTCGGGCCCCTCCAGGATGATGATTCTACTGCTGGCGTGTTTGACTCAATCTTGGCTACTCTGGAAGTTTATCCGCTTCCAGCTGAGGCGCTGGAGGGAGTTCAGACACGAACAGGCTGTTCGCAAGAAGACTGCCGCAAAACAACCCCTACGGCCACTAAAGAGAGACTCACGTGAGTTTAAATACCTATGCTTATCTCGCTTTTACTGACTCTGATATCTGACTTCTCCCTCCTGTCTCTTCCTGCTAGTTGGTCACCATGAAAACGGAGTTCTTAAAACTGAGAATGGAGTCTCTCCTCGCACAAAGAAACTCAAATCCCCTTAAGATGGCACACTGACTGGCCTGAACCGTGGACTTAGCCCTGGCTAAGGTTTCTCATCAGCACAACAGTAAAGCTGGCGGCCACCGGCCTCCAAGCTTCTGGCTGAGAACGTCCTGTGATGTTACAGGGACTCAGTCGCTACAGACTTAGGCTTGAATGCTGGAAAAATGAAATCCAAGGAAATACCTTGAGCCCAAAAGACATTTACTCTTCTCATTGTATCAGTATTTTTATTTTTTTTTCCTCTATACATCCACGCAGCCTGCGGTCTCGCCCTAAGGCACACCATTGTATGCAGAGCGATTTTTAAAAAGTAAAGTGAGCACGGTGTGCAGCATGTGTATCCGTGTTGAATGTGTTGATGCATATCCTCAGACCTAAGTACTGTAACTGGTTGTAGTGTTGCAGCTCTTAATATTGAGCCGGCTTTGCTTGTTTCCCGCTCTGGTCCACTGGGGCAGAAAAGCGTTACTGATGATAAAGTATGACATGAGCTATATGGCAAACAAATTGTACAAATGTCAATCTTTTTTTCCTTATGTTTTGTTAATTACTTTATTAAATGATACAGCTGTCTGACACAAGTTGTGGAATTATCTGGTGTAACTGAGATGGTTTTCTACTTGTTTCTCTGTCGAGGTTTTTTTTTTTTTTTTTTTCTTTTAAAAGAAGCGTTACAAGTGTTAACACGATCAATAATGCACTTGGGTAAATAGCAGTGTTTGAATTGGGCAGCAGCTCAACAAATGGTTTCACTTCTGTCAACATAATGCTTATCCAGACATATCCGAGGGGGTTCAAGAAGAAAAAGCACAATAAAAGGGCCTTTTGCAGTCAGCTACATTGGTAGCAAATGGTAGTTGTATTTTTATTAGTTGACAGATCTTTGTAGTGGATAAAAGGTTTACTATGTTGAGACATCATTCCTGTTCTATTAATTGCAGTAGAATCGAGGCCCTGGAGCCACAAAATTCCAGGATTTCCTTTGTCAGGAAGATGATTCTGCTTCACCTTTTACAAAAAAAAAAAAAAAAAACATAAATCATTTTGCATTTTTTCTTTTTAAATTTTTTTTTTTCTTATTATTTGTAAAGAGTGACACCTACTGGAAGGAAGCTGGCTGGCCAGATGTCATTCCCACACCCAGCTTCTTTTGCAAAGACTCCAGTGTCTGAGAGGGGATCTGGCTTGAAATGGACTCCAGGTATTCAAGGACATAAAGGTCGGCATCAGTCAGCACAAAATGGTGGCTGAAAACTTAAAAAAAACAAAAACAAATGTCGAGCTTTGAGCTTTTATGTTTTGGTATTGATGGCTATAACTCAGGGTGTGTCTATTATAGGTGTGTGACAATGTGATTAAATGAGTTATACAATGTTGTTTTGGTGAGAAGATTTAAGATTTGAATCTTACTTTTGAAGGCCAATCTATAATAACACAAATCATTAAAAACTGTAATGCTGATAACGTTACCCTCCACAGTGGCTCCAATAGCAAAGTCTGCAGGTGAGTAGAACTCGGGGTTTTCCACAGTGGAGCCTGGTTTAGGAATGCGGGTCTTTTCCAGGAACTTCCCACTCATGAAACCAGAGTTGCGGACGGGTTTTTCAAAAATGCTGATCATGTCATTGGACAGGAAGTAGGACAGTATGAAACGTCGGCATTCCTCTTCGGGATATGGGGAATCCTGGAACGTAACATAAGACAGCTTCAGCGATGAGTGTAACTGAATTTAGTCTGGTTTATAACCGGTCCATATCAAGTGATTACCATATATATCAAGTCAATGTAGTTTGAACTGATTGACATTGTAGCTTGTGGACTGGAGAAAAAATGTCCAGGAAATGTGGTGACCTCGGGTAACTGCAGACAATTAAGTAGATTCCACTGTACAGGCAGCACAAACACTGGGGGTAAATGTTATCTCACCAGACGGGCGATGTAGCGCAACACTTTGCCGTCGTTCTCGAACATCTTCAACACGTCGACTTTGGGAGGCTCAGGATTCAGAGACAAACAATTCTGAAGAGAATCTTCAAGAGAGCCAAAACCGTTGTATGGTGGAATCTCCTGCCAACACAGCCAAAACAAATCAGTGTGGAACAGATGAGAGAAACATTTTGCAATGGAACGGGATATCTGTGCAGAAACACAAAGCCATGTCTTCCACAAGCAGTTGTTCTGCGAAACAACAAACAGATACTGTTTAGTGTCTCACCTTCTTCTCCTCAGGCGTATCAGCCCTTTCTTGTACCTCTATGGGTTTCATTTCCAAGTCTGGGTGGTTCTTCTGGTAATACTCTTTGGTGAAACCATCACAGTCAAACAACAGGAAGCGGCGGCTCAGTAGCTTAATCGTTTGACCCAGCTGGAAGTCTTTGGGGGAGTAGTACTCATCTACATCTTCCTTGGATACCTCCATCACACAGCTAGGGAAATTCTCTAATGAGAATTTAGAGCACAATTATGTAGCAAATAAACAAGAAACTATGTATGTATTTATATCTTTTGATGTGTCACAAGATGACTGTAGCATAAAAGGTTTTCAGGAAAACAGAAAGAAAACACAATTTTCTTTGTCATATCAGTTGTCAAACAAGATTTGACCTCAAAAGGACTATACTTTCTGTAATGCAACAACTCATAAAGGCAAAGCTTCCCCGCACGACTCAAGCGAATTAAGGACACAGTTGAAGGTGACACAGCATAGCTTCATACCTGATTTGATTTTCTTGTGTATTCTCCGTCTGCGCATAAGAATAGGGAAGGGATCCCGGCCACTGTTGCGTTCATGGACCTCTCTGATCTCTATTGTGTCGTCCACCAGGTAATAGTGAATGATAACGGCCCAGGTGTCACCGAACAGACAGTCAGAATCATCCCAAAGGGCAAAGAAACGAAGCACCTGACAAAAATCCCAGATATGTCTCAGACACAAAACATACTGTATTGATGAAATGTACAAGCACATAACTCTTGTTTGCAAAATAAATCGTAAAGGCGAAGTTATTCAAGTCCTTCTTCTCTTGTAATACTGTTTGAGTCAAGATGTGCTTTTAAAACGGTTACTTAGTTCATTTAAAACGGAGGGAATTTAATAACCTTGCGGTCCATGGCAAGAAACCTGTGCATTTTGTCAAAGTTGGAAGGGGTGATGTGATGAGGTGTTTTGATTTTGCGACGTTTGATGTAAGGATCCTCTGGTATCGTCTCTGGGTCATTCAGAACCATGCCCTCGCTTTCCATGAATTCCTGTGCAGTGCATGAGAGAAAGCAGAGTTTACAACAGCGGAATTCTGACTCAAAAGCCATACTTGTCGCACAAAAGTGAAAGACAACAGTAAGAAACAGGGAGAGCGCTCATACAGGTGACTGCTGTACCTTTGTGAAGGCATCACAGTCTGTAATGTGGTACTTGACCCCGTAGACGTCCAGATCCATACCTAGATTAAGGTCTTTCCACTCATAATGCTCTCCACGTTCATTTTTTGGTAGATGCTGGCGTTTGATCCGCTTCCCCTGTGGCATTCCAGAGTTTTCCACCATGGGCTCGATGATGCACATGCTGTCATCCTCAAGGTAGTAGTAAATGACCACGGGGCGTACATGGTACTGCTCTTCAGGGCAATACAAGATGTCCTCTATGAAGTATGCATAGAAGCGAAGCAGCTACAAGACAAGCAGGCGGCAGACAACGGACAAATGAGGTTTTAATTCAAAATGGATAAATGGTCATCTGAATCGGTCATGATTTTCTTGGTGCTACTAGACCTTTTTGTCGAGAGCAACATGAGCTGGGATGAAGTCTTCATACAATATCTGGTCAGAAGGGCCATATGTAACTTCTGGTGCTTCGAAGGACAACTCACTGAGCATCTGTTGATTTAGCTGCTCTGATAAAAGAGGATCCTGGCCAATACCCACAGTGGGGCGCCGAGGCAGAGCGTAGCCATTCCTATAGCCCAGTGTCTGGGGCCGATGGAAAGCTGACTTCTGCGGGCACAAATTATTTTGGAAGGGGAATCGATTAGCGGTAGGTAAATCAAAAGAAAATTCTAAATTAAAGCTGAGAATGGAGTCTCTCCTTGAACAAAGAAACTCAAATCCCCTTAAGATGGCACACTTACTGGCCTGAACAGTGGTCTTTGACAAAGAGTTACTTTTACTGTGCTCAAAGACCACTGTGAGACATGCAACCCCGTCAGATAAAAAGTAGGGAATATCAATAAGAACAGGAAGCAATGATTTGCAAATGATTTAAAGCCTATATTTGACTTAAAAAGTACAGAAAACCAACAGATCAATAAACCAAATGTTGAAAGTGAGAAATTTTAGATTTAAAAAAAAAAAAAAATTAAATACTACAATTTCATGATTGCATCATCTTTCAAAAAAAGGATATAGGGACGTTAACTGCTGGGCAGCATCACCTCTCCTTTGATCACCTTTTAAGTGTTTTTGCACTGAGAAAACAATGGTTTTGAAAACTGACATCTTTCCCATTGTTGCTTGATAAAATTATGTCAGCTCCTCAACAGTTTGGACCATCTTTGCCCAATTTTCAATTTCATAACTCACAGAATGTTTAGCATCCAAACTTTAAAATTTTTTTTTTTTTTACAAAATTACCAGGCTGTTTTAATTCTGCAGGATGTGAGCTGACCTTGCCATGAATACTGACTTTCAAGCTCACCACTGAAACCAAATCAGATCGTCATCAGCCTGAAGGAAGTAACATCCATGACTTCCAAAAATGAAATACAAACTTTGATTTGTCAGACCTTGGACAGTTTTTTCAGTTCACCAAAGTTAATTGTAAATTGGCCCAAACACTGTGATGGCACTGCCAGAGCTTTCTTATCCCATTTTTATTTATTTCCATGGTAGCCTACCATACATTTTAGGTAATAATCTCTGGCGTTTATTTGTGCAAATGAGCACAAGCAGTTATTTAGTACATCACAAGATTATGCCTACTTTTAAAGCAGTGCTACATGAAGGCCAAATTTCACCCGGTTTCCAGACTCTTAATGTATAAGTGAGACAATTAGAGCATGACGACACATTTGATTAGGCATGAATTGTACCTTCAAGAATAACCTACAACGAATGAAGGAACACTGCAGTGACAGTCACAACAGAGAAAAAACAAAAGCTAATGTTAGTCATAAGCCAACGTTAGCCTTCCGTTTTGTTTTAAACATTTTAAATATAGCTGGTTTCATATTTGACCAACTGTAGCTTTAGCTACATTCTTACCGTCACATCACGAAATGTATATCCTGGAAAAAATGGCAAACCGTGGCTGTTCCACTTGCAAGACATTTCTTGTTTGAGGTTTGTTTCCCTGGAACCTGTACAAAGTTGACAGTTCTAGTGAACTTATTTGAGGAAGTAATAAAATGTTTTGCTGGTGTGCAATGAAACACGACAGCCCCACCGAGGGAAGTTTATGGTATCCATGGAAACGACAGGACAAAACGAAACAATTTCTACGTGGTATTTGAAGAAATGCATTTTTCTCCCCCCCCCCCAAAATTGAAAAGGAAACAAGTAAATTTATACTAGCTATCAAAGAACACACAATATTGCCGTGAGATTCAAGAAACTAATATTTCGTTTAGGAATATTTTCTGTTTGCACAAAGTGTAGAGCCTTAACTTCACCACCAGAGGGCGAGCTGCGCCTGTCTAAATCCCACTTGCCATTGCTTACTTGTTTACTTCGAGCAGTTCTGCCTGTTTACTTTTCACATTTGCAGTTCCAAAGTTTTGTATAATTATGATATGAATGATTTAATTTTGTTATGATGCAGATTTGCACATTCGTACATGACAATAAAAAAAAAGCATTTTAGAGGAGGTGTGAATATTTTTCAACAGTTTATTCCAAGCACAGGAATTCATATTTTGGTCTCACGATACCAATTATTGGCACATTTTAATTCCATTAAAACTTAAACAGAAAGAGTACAGTGGTGGGCTTCATGAGGATGATCCTAATATGTCCTGTGTGGTCTTTAATTTAACTCTCAGTCAAAGAAATACAAACCTTTTTATGAAAACTATCATTATTCCACTGCTTAAATCAAGGTAAGCAAACACAGAACTGGACTGACAATAGCTTATATTATTGAACTGGTAACATTAAAGAGAAGCAGTTTACATACCCACTATGTACTTTTTTTTCTGCAGTGCTTGTTCCTTCTTCAGATGGCAGTGAACAGTAATTACCAAATGCATCTGTTTTGCACTGATAGCTTTAAAATATGGACATGGTTGACACCAGGCCAGAAGTTCATGCAATATTTCATGAGTGAGGACAGAAAATTAATTCTAGTAAAAGCACAGGTACAAAATTGACCTATTCTGGTAATTTACATACAGATCAGAGTAGATAGCAAGTGCAATATTCCACAGAAACATTCAGATTTTACACAGGCTCCACTTCAGCATAGCAACAATGTTTAAAAAAGGGAATACAAATGTGATAAGATAAATTTAGGATTTCCAATTAATAAACTGTCCAGTTACTGAGACACACCTGTTGCAATCATGGCAACAATCACCTGATCGCTAGAAAAGGCACTGCACTGTGAATTACTGTATCAAAAATAAGCTTAGATCACTAAAAACCTCTTTGAGGCTTGTGATATCATATCTCTAATTCTTTAAATGCTGAAAGAGCTATTTAAATGGGCTGATCCCCTTCTTAGGAAGAGAGCACATCAACCAAACACAGAAACACTAGGATTGCATCCCTGAGGTGCCAAATAACCTTCGCCAAGTATAAAAATATCTCATAATAAACCATACTAGAGAACAAAAAAAAAAAATAATACACAACATCAATAAACTATTAAATAATATAAAATATATCTTATAAGGGTTGAGAAGGACCCCCTCACACATACACACACACACACACACACGCACACACGCACGCACGCACGCACGCACGCACGCACGCACGCACGCACGCACGCACGCACACAAAATCTTTTGGTTTTATAAAGCTCAAAAGGCAACACGGTTGTTCACTCTGGAAAGATTGTCTTACACTGTCCCATTGTCAAGCGCACTTTAAAAAAAAAAAGGATTTAAATGCCCCTCTATCAAAGTTCACACTTGAATACTGCAGGGTAGTGAGCATAAAGCTCCAAGTGTCACAGTCTCTTCCAGCTGCCCTGCATTCTGTATAAAACAGACCCATCTGAGGCCTTGGTCCTTCAGGCACCGTGGAGTCTCTGCAGGTCTGTGTATGTCTAAGAAAGCTTACCCATAAATCCCCACTTCAAAAAAGCCTGCTGAGGTCACCAGCAAGTCAGTGTAGCCTTTCACCTCTCACTTCCCGGCAGTTAGAGCTAGCTAAGAGGCAAACTTGCCATGCAGAGTGGGAGCTTATTGTTCAGCTAAAGGGGGTATAGCTTATGATACCCCAGAGGAACATGCAAAACAACAGAGAGGGGGACTTCCTCTGTTTAATCAGAGTCCATAGTTGCTGTTGCACGCTTGTTTATCAAGCTCCACGCGTGCCTCGTGTCTTTCCCCCTCCAACCCAAGTGTGCCCTAAAGTTCAAGTCAAGTAAGCTTTTTCTAAAAAAGTCCCTAAGCAGACCTCAGTAATACCGGTTGAGGCTCCGTGTCCCTGGGATGTCCGGTTGCCCATTCATCCAGATCTCACGGATGATTCGCTCTCTTTCTTCAAGCCGCTGCGCTCTTTCCAGCTCCTCTGCTGACGTGAACACGTTCATGTTAAGCGTACGCTCAAAGCGTCTGTGTCTCCGTGCCGACAGATCTGAGGTGGTGTCCCAGTCCGAGTCCGAGTCACTGGAGTCGGAGGACGAATCCGCAGGGCGCGCTCGTTTCTTGGCGGGAGGCCGTTGGCCGGGTTGACAGTCGGTGCGACAGGAGATCTGGACCACCAGGGCGAAGAGCGTAAGGAAGAGGCCCAAACACACACCACAGACAAAGAATAGTGCAGCCCTCTCTGGGTGGTCTGTAGTAGAGGAGAAAGAGAGAGGAAGTCAGGAAGAGGAATGCAACATTTAGTTGACTTCTGTCAGAAGACATGTCAAAAATTATAATTGGATCTTTCTGTTAAAGACTGAAGAGTTTTTTTTTTTAATCTTTTCCTGACCTGTTTAGCCAGGCATATTTCACTTGACGGCTCCCTCACCATTATGAACATTGGCTCTAGCTCAGATGACTCACTTCCCTGGCTTGGTTTTCTTGGTTTACTTAAGTAATAATAATTTATGCTGCCATGACAGCCATATTCTGCACCTTTCTTCTCAGAAACAAAACCCAATATCACTCCCTTTTTCTAAATACAGCAGCATCATTTTTTTTTTCCACATCTGAAAGAACCAGTGTGATATTCACTCCATACATCTGAAGCTTGCTTTGCAACAACCGCGCCATCCTGAAGATTTGATGAGATCCTGAAGATCTCACTTTTCTTTTTACTGCAATTTTCTCTTGCTTCTTTGCAGGCATGCACTCTCATACTCTTACAGTTCATCCTTCTATGTAGCTTATTGTTAGCTTTGGTGTTAGCTGTAATGTTATATCCTCATTTGTAAGTCGCTTTGGATAAAAGCATCTGCTAAATGCATAAACATAAACATCCAGATTCTAGCAGTTTTCCTGGTCTTCAAGCAGGATTCCCACGTTACAATCATCTCAGTGGTTTTGGCTCTCTCTGGCTGTTTACATTGAGCTTAGCAGCAGCAAAAGTAAGCTCAGTACATTTCTTTCCATTTGACCCTCTAACATTTACGACATTCCGAATAAAAAAGTAAGGAAAATATATAATTGTGTTTTTAAAAGATTGTGGGTAGGTTTTTCTAGCTGTAGGCTATAATACTCCCATTCATAAAAGCTACAAATATACATAGATCATAAAATAGCAAGGCAGAAATGACTGATGTGAGAAAACGTTCAAAGCTGGGCAAGTAGAGTTGTCATCTCAGCCAATGTAGAACATATGTCTCGTGTGTTTATTTGAGTGAATTCACAATGCATTACACTATGTATAAACTGTTTACTTCAGTCACAGAGTGAATGGTGATAAAAGCATGAAGGGCACAAACTCTTCCAGGAGATGCCGGATGCATGTGAACAACAGTTGGTGCTTCTGAAAGATGAAGGAAAGATCCTTAATGGCTGCCATTTCTTCTAATCATTTTTTAATAAAGGAAAAAAGGCCACAACTTGGAAAGGAGCAATTCTACTAAGGAAGCATCTCTGACTTTGAGAAGCGGTTGGTGTGTAATGTGTACAGCCATTATCTCTACTTTACATCTGCATTCCTCTGGCCCACATTTACCAAGCCTTTGAGTCCCAGGAAGAAAGGGAAACGGGGTATTTTATCTAAAAAAAAAAAAGAAAGAAAAAAGATTGCCATACGCATGTAGCACACAATGCATAACCCGAACCCAGATGTCACAGATTCCATGTGCCAAGAAACAAAAGCAGCTCCTAAAAATAGAAGATTAGCTTTACTGTTCCCTGTTGGCATCGGTAATGCAGAACTATGTTCTTCTGGAAGAATTTAGTCCTTTCCTCACAGACATTCATAGGTCTACATACTTTAAAAGCCTTGTCTCTATATGAAATGATGCCACATTAGATTCCACAAATGTTGTCCTACCTGATATGTAAGTGTAGGCTGCCAGTGCGTTGCTGATGAGGGCCATGTTGCCGCTAGAAGTGAAGTTCATGATGGGATTCATGTCGGGTGGCTGCGGAGGACTTTCTTTTATTCCTCCTTCGGATTCTGATGGTTTCTCCTCGTTGGGGTTTGTCTCCCTGACCTTTTTCTTGTCTGATAAAAAGATAAAGGAACAGGAAAGTGCAGTTTAACAACACAAACCAGACTCCAGTCCAAAAAGGAAAGTTATGGTTATAAATGCAGAGAGGAACTAAGAGGTCAGAATCTGTGGCCCCAGCGTTTAGAATGAGTCCCAAGTAATTCATGACTACTTGGGTGATTTACAGAAAAATACGAGTGTATTGCAACAACACCAGTCAGAAAACTGAGTCATCTGAAATGTCCTGAGATTTTAACATGCTTTCTGTAAAACGCACACGTGTACATGGGGAAGTGTGTGATTCAGAAGGTAACACAACATCCGCTTCTGTCATATTCATTCTGACTCAGGTCATTAAGAGACAGAACCAGATGGAAAAAAGTTTGGTAACATTTCAAAAGTTCCCCCAAAACTCAGAGGAAATTCTATTTAAAGAAGGAAACAAATGTTTACTCATTTGGATTTTCATGATCTTAGGCCTTTTTCTTCTGTGCTGGTTTTAGGTGTACAAGAGCCAAGGATTCCTTCTCATTTCTGAATGTCATTTACTTAACCTAAAGAATTTTTTTTTTTTTTTTTTTTTTCCAAGCAAGGATAGTGTAACCTCTGCAATTTTAGCCCCATGAATGCCCTGCTGGAAAAACAGCCTAATCTCAGAGTCAAAATAAACACCAACATTGGGTTGAGTGAACCAAGTGTACGGGTACATAGTCATATTTCTATGACTGGATTTTTTTGTCAGCGAATGTAAGCTTGCTTTGGTGAACTGTTAAACACACCAGTGACCTCTAATTACAGAGTGCAAGGTGTGTCAGGCTGTCTTTATCTGATAAATGCAGTTTAGAGTGGAATTGCTCACTGAGAAGGTAAATGTTTCCACCTGGACCCACTGCTGTGGCGTGGACCTCAGCAAACAGTCAACCACAATCTCTCTCTCAAACATATACACAAAAAAGCCACAAAAATGTAGACAGAAAACAGAATTCGGAACAATGGAAAGGCAGCACATACTTGTTTCTATGAAATATTGAATTTTCTGTTTGAATAGCTTTTTTTTTTCAATTTGGCAACAAGTATTTGGACCAAAGATGAAGAGAATAAAGGTAAGATCTTGTGGTTAACTTTTGTTAAACAATACACTAGAATCAAAATTCAATTTGACATGCTTATGTTACTAAAAAAGCCTTGAAATCTTAGGCTTAGATATTTTTCCCAGAGATTTTTAAGAAGAAGTATGGACAATTTTGGTCCGCACCTCTTCCGCAGTTGCTGTTCAGAAAGTGTTTCACAGCAGGAGATTTTCTGCTGGAGATGAGTTCCAATGGCTGGAAATGCCAGGGAATAAGGGGGTCTAGGGGCACCTCTGTCTATAGAGTGCAAGAGGCAGGACATGATGCAGATAATAAGCAGTAGAACTTACTGTATATATGTTTTTAAAACATGTTAAGGATAGCAGGTGAGGCTTCTCTTTGGGTTGATACCCACACTGCAGTTATTTGTATATATCTTTAAGTTTTGTCCACTGTCACATGATGGAATCAGGTTTTTCCGGACAAGCTGTAGGTGGAGGTTTCGAGGTCGGCGTAAGGAAGTGAAGCCACTCATGCGTTAGAGGATCTCAACGATGCAGCACACTCCCTATGTCCTCTCTCTGTCTTAACTCCTCATTCATTTGAGTATCCTCCCAATCATTCCAGTGCCGGTAGCTGAGCAGAGTAATTAGTGTGTTGGATGCCGGCCAACTTCCCTTATGAATAAAGCTTTGTTTGAGTTTTCCTCCTTGCTGGGGTCTCCTTTTTTCATCCCGTCATTTTGTTGTTTTTGCTCTATCTGGTCCTTCTTTCTGGGAGTCTGACATTATAACTGACTGATTCAGACTGCAGTTACAAATAAACCAGTCTCTTGTTTTTGGAAAGTAATATGTTTTTAAAACCAGTGATCATAAACTGTCTAAACCATTGGCTCTCCTTGGACACATGTGGAAACAGTTGAACTTGTGACTTTTAATATACATACATACATATATGCCCTGACTTCAGAGCTGAATTACGGTTTCTCTTCATGCCTGGGAGGCCCTGAGACTGAGAACGGCTCTAACTGAGGAGCAGAGAGTTGTGTGAGAACGTACATGGTTGTATGTTTGTCATTTTGCTCACCTGGAACAGTGTCAAGGCTTTTCCCGGAGCTCCCCTCAGGAGGGCTGTCTCCCACTATGTTGGGGTCATGGGCACTGGGTGGTGGGTTGTACTCTGGTGGTCTGGGGCCCTGCTCCTGGAGTAACCTCTTTGGAACTTCAAAGAGAAGGAAAGGTGGAGCAAAGGAAGGAAGTTGAGGGAGGAGGAAATGAAAGAAAAATCACAGTATAATTAGACAACGTGTTACTTAAAAAGGAAAATTACAAAAGTAATTTATTTCACAGGTCCTCAGGGAGCCTAACCAGGTAAATGATTAGGCAATATTATCTTTTATTTATTATGGATATACTGTATCAGTATGATCTGTGTTGTATGCAGAGATTAAAAAAATGAATAAAATGAAATGAAAAAATCCGTTATTTATCCCAAAGGGAAAACATAAAATAATGTTATATATGTAATGATCCAACAAACTTGGGATGCATTTTCTCTCAAAGTTTCCATCACTTGTCTTAGCAGAATCATTCAAGTTCAACCAGATTGATGGGGAATGTACCTGCACTACTTTTAGGTCTCCCCAAAGAAGTCCAAATTCCGGCTGCTCGCTGAGCTCCTTTGTCACTTCTGTGTTCTCCCAGCAGTTTGCTTCAGGTTGTTGTTGAAGTGTTTTAAGTCTGGATTGCTCTTTTTTTTTTCTACATACACCTTTCCCTCAATCCTGACCACTCCCCCAGACTCTGCCACAAAAAAAGTTTGCTAAACTCAGGCTGAAACTGTTGAGGTTATGCTTAGTGCGTGGTTCCCTCAACATATGCCATTTGTAATTGTGGCCAAATAGTTTAATCATTGTTTCATAAGATCAGGGGATATTGCTTTCCATGGTCTAATAGTCAGGTACCCTGAATTACTAGATGCCTGTCATATGCCTTTTAGCGAGGAATGGCTTCTGTATGGCCATTTTACAGAAAACATACAGGTCTGGTTGGTGGTTGGTCTTCACCAGTGGTTGTTCTTTTGTAGGGTTCTTCTAATACACAAAATAATTCTGGTTCTTACTCATTAGTGCTATTGGCTTGTTGGTGACTCGCCTTACCAAGGCCATTCATACATGATTACACAACAAGTTATTTTAGAATAATGGAGGCATCTGTTTGGGCACTTTAAATCCTGCAGATAGTTTGTTGTTTCCTTGCACAGATCTATGCTTTGACAAAATTCTGCGTACTTATCTTTCCTAATGGGTTTGTTTTCACTCTGATATGCACAATCATCTGTGAGACCCTATACAAACCAGTCTGTGTCTCTCTTAATTCTGCAAAATGAATTAAATTAGGCTGAGGTGCACTCTAGTCAATATGTACAGTGGAATGTAAATTAAAGGAAATATTTTGAAAATGACTCTAAAACAAAGACAAATTGGGGAAAATTAAAAGAGCCAGAAAACAAATCTGATTTACAAGGCTGAGAATACTTTATAAAATCCTACACCATGTCAAAGGGCAAAGTCACTTCTGCTACAAACACTAAAGCTGTTTACTGTCAAATGACAAGCCTGAGGTTTGGCAACAGCAGTCCACAAACTAATGGGTGATGTCACAGAGGCTATAATCCATCTTTTAGATGCAGTCTATATGATGAGAAATATTTTTTTTTTAGCATGAGTGTGATGTTTAAATATAAAACACTCATGTAATTTTCTGGAAAGCTGAGGAACATAGATTCACTTACAGCTGGCTCTAGTTTTGGTCTGTATCAACTCCTAAGAGGACTATATGGGACTTTGGCAGCTTATATTCACCAGTGCATTACTGGCTGTCTGACTGACATCTGACTGACCTGCAGTCTAAAACAAGCATTTAGGGGCTGAGAGAAGTGGTGTTATTTTTATTTTTTTTATGTAATGCTTCAATAGGACTTGAATGTTATTTTGAATCATTAAAATTGATCAACCATAGCGTTAACCATAACAGCGCTATTAAGGACGAAACTTGTATTATCCATGACATGGGAAAAAAATGTAAGTATCACTTATCTACAAAGTTTTTTCAGACATGTATAACCTTTCCCATACAATTCTTCAGACTAAGTGGATGTCAGAATTATATTGTCAAAGCAACAGTTGTCTGCAGGTTATTGTTAATGAAGACTGAGAGTTGCCTCAATGCTTAATTCTTTTAATTAAGACTAAAAAAAAAAGCAAAAATTCTGAAAGAGCTAATGTACACGTAAGACAGTTGCAGACAATACTGTGGCTATGACTCACACTCCCCCAGATGTTCCACACTGATTCCCAAAAGTTACAAGGCCCAACTTCCCCATCCCATTACAGCCCCCAACCTAACAGTGTCCTGTGAGTCAGGGAGTCTGCGCTTTTTCCTCCAGACACGAACCCGCAATGCAGTGGGCAATACATTCCTGCCCGCTCACATGTGGTTTTGGAGGCCGGGCCACGCTCCGGTCACCGTGTTTGCCTCACTTGTTGGATCGGCAGTTTACAACTCAACAAATAAAGGTCCGTCCAGCCGTCTGCCGTTCTCGCATGTTCATCTCGCTGGACCAACAAACAAGCAATGGAGAGAAATCTGTTGTGCGGTTTTGCTGGCATCAGTGGTTCTAATAGTGAAATTGTGACATGTGATTTAGGGTAAAAATGGACCATTTGTTTCAAAGCCAGTGAATAAACATACTGATCAAATTTCCAGAGCCGTATTTTGGCAGTGAACCAAGAGGCAATCAAAGTGCAGGAAGAGAGCGGAGCAGACCACACTCCCTCCCTTCACTGGATACTACTTATGCCCTGGACGCATTACAAGACTTTTCCAATTGTAAGCAATGATGAAAATCTGGACAGGCTTATTCAACCACTGACATTTAAAGCTTTCACTGTAGGGTTGATTCTTACACTGATCGTCGTGTCACTAAAACCAGACTGCAGTGACATTTCCTCACAAATTGGTCTCAAGTTGAAACATGTTGTGGCTGAAAAGGTGGATAAACATGCAAGAAACATCCCTTCACATGTTGTAAACATGTGGAGGAGATTTTATAACCCAAACAAAATCACATTTAGACCAAGAATAAAAACAAGTGAGCAATGAAGAAATAAGTAGTTAAAACTGTTCAAATTAAAAACAATTTATAGCCAATAAATAAATAAATGAGAATGAAAACTGAAAAGAGTCAAATGTCTAATATCTCTAATTGGGACAGAGGGATTTTAACAACTGCATGTTATTATGAGAGATAATTTGGATTTAATTGTGACAGAATCGTTTCAACATTTCAATCCTTTATCACTACATTTGCTAAACTCAGTTGAGAGTGGAGAAATGCAAAAAAGCAATTGAAGCCTTTGTTTATTAGGGCTGAAAAATGCTTTGCGGGTCTTGAAAATATCAAGCTTGAAAGGAGAAAGCACACATGCTGTATCAGATCTGAATAGGGGAGCCTGATTAGGAAAGAGCTTTGAAAAGTTAAGACACTGGTAGTACCACTTAAATATGTAAAGTTTTATCTGTTGTCTTCTTAACAGTGAGAGATATGTGGAGCAACAGACGCGAGTGAAAAATCAACAAAGCTGGTTCTCATTCCTGCCTTTGCTTTTCTACTCACCATGCCCTCGAGGGGAGGAGGTTTATGTCAGATCTGAACCTAACAGAAGCAGTAAATGATTTCTAGCTTGTTTCAATTTGCTTTTCACTCAAAAGCAACACAGTGTCAGGTACGTTATGTAGAAATGTATATTCTTACATTTAAATGCCTCTCTGTAATTGCGTCAGGTCACGTGTCAAACCACACCAATCTGTCAATTTAAAATGTTTTTCTTAAAAATCAAGAATTTGAAACCTCATTTTATCCAGGGCTGCTTGGCGCAAACTAAATAAACACAGACACCCACATGTGGAGGTTAAAAAAAAAAAAAAAAAAAAAAAAGGCAGCAGCAGCAAAATTAAGAAATGGCATTTGGCCTGGCAGCTCCCCCTGTTCTTCCTCATCAGTCTGACACACTAATCATGGGTCTTAAAACTCCCCCACTGCCACGCTGCCACCATCCTCATGCCACGCCCTGATTACAGCTTTCTGATTGGTCCTAATTGGCTGCACATGTGGCCCAGGGTCACAGCTGAGAGAGGCCATAACATGAAATGTACACTCTTTCACACACATTCTTTCACAGTTATAGGACAAATAATTGACATGCTATTGCAAACAAAAGCACATGCATTGCCATACAAATGGATGCGTTAACCAATGCATGAAAACACAGCCCAACATGATATTTGAATCAATATCAGACCATTATTGTTTTTCTATAAGCTTCCTTTGTTTGGAAAGGTCAGTGTAATATATTATAATGTCTGCAGCTCTTCTAAAAATAACAGTCAAAAATCTAAAGCTTCTCAAACTAAATGGCCGCAAACCACACTTAAGAAGCCAAGCAGTTAAAGCGAACCAGTAAAAAAGAGAAAAAAGAGTGCAAGGGAGCAAAACAGAGCACATAAATCACACCCCGCAGCCTGCATTATAATGACATGGTCACATAAATGCAGGGCAAATGATTCCTCGCAATTCTTAATATAATTTCGGTGAATGAGACCTGCGCAAGAGCTGTACCTCGCAGAGGTCTGGATCGCTGTGAGGGGAGCAAAGATACGAGGCGGGAAAGAGTGCCCATAACAATGGTCTGTGTTTATACTGGCAGAACCCAGCTTTGTTTTCACTGGGCTCTGCAGACCACAGTGTGTGTGCATGTGTGTCTGTGTTTGTGGGCCATGTGCTGACCACTGCAGAACACAGTTGAGACAAAACCCTGTAAGCCAGGGGGGATATAATGAAATATTAAACCACGCTTTATCAGAGATGAGATCAAACCTCTGCCAATAATTTGATTGTACTTTAGCCTTTATGAATGCACATGGGGCACTGCAGGGCACTACATACTTTGGGTATAGTTTAAAGGCATGTTTTAATGCTCAGAATGTTTTAGATCTCTGAAGTTTGGCTCTGAAACAGGACTACTTCAATCCACGCTTTTTTGTAATGTAGTCTCGAGGCTGTACTCAATGCAACTATACTATATTCTAGCTGAAAGAAAACTGAGATTTTGTGTGCTGGACAGTCATCTAAATGCAGAGAAAAGGCAAAGAGAGTTGTGAGAAACTGTACAACTGAGTGTTGTACAAAAAAGACTCATTTGAAAAAGACAGCAGATGTCCAGAATTAGCTTAACATCAGATATCTAACACTGAAGATTACATTTCTTATGAAGTAGAAAACATACATGCTTAGATAACATAATGCTTAACACCTTGGGAAATATATTTTCCTTAAACAGATCTAGCACATCTAAAAAAAAAAAAAAAGAATTAAAAAAAAAAACACATCAAGACAATGTGCTGGCATAGTGTAGGAAGTCTTAGAAAGCATCTGGTTTCAATCAGCACACAGCCAGTGCCTACTTAATCTGCGACATTAAAGTGCTGGTTAAAGCTCAACATTCGCTTGATACACACAAAAGTGCAATACCTTAAAAACTTGCTATTCATGTTTATGAACACATAAACTCACAAAATCCTTATTATTCCCTCTGGGGTCTTGCTTCCAACACGGACACACATTCAGGCATGCAGACATCTCCACACACACATACTCCTGAACCCATCCACAAATCCACACACAAAGACACAGCCATTTTTCACCTAACTAATGGCATTCCTGTAGAATAACATACTAGGTGAATAGGGCAGAAGCTGAAGGTGTTGAGAATGCTTCCTCTCCCTCCCCCAAGTGCAAAACTCTAACAGTATCCAGCTGACGGCAGCCAATTGGCTTTGAATATGTGTGTGTGTGAGCACTTTTAGAGGCACACATTGTGTATTGCTTATATGAGGATGGCACACTATAAAGATGTGTGTGTGTCTAAGTTTCTTATTGATGTGGCAAAGGTGAGGCATGTTTGTCTACGTCTAAATGAATGGACTGCATCCACCTCATCCTGTGAGAATGAATGGTTTTTTAATGTTTACCTGTCTAAATGTTCATGCTCTTTCATGGCTGAGAGCGTGTGTGTCAGAGGGCACGATTAACACACTCATTCCTGTCTTGTATATACAAAGTGGATCAGGTTTAGCACCAGTAATGTGAACTCTGCCGAGGGATTGGTGGTCTGCGCTGAGGGCTTTCTTCTTGGTTCTGCTTCATTTTTATGTTAGCTCATGCAATACAACTTACTTTTTTTTTTTTACTTTATTGCATTAAGTTGTGAGAGTACACTAAGAATAACACCACACTGGGAATGTGGTAACAGTACATGAGCCATAAGACAGAATGCCGGTAATTTTGAAAGTTGAAGTCCACTAATATTTTTTCCATAACATGTTGTAAGTTTTAGATTGAATGACAAAGCTTAAAAAGCCACTCAACTACTTTTAATTACAATAAAGATCTATATAGCATGTTAAAGTCTTTTTTTCTTTGTAATGGCGCAGCCATATGACTGCAGCATCTTGGATTTGGGTGTTTCTGTTAGTATTAGCACCCTATCCTTTCAGTTAAGAAGTGAAATTAATATTGCCTAGAACATATGCATATTTTCCAACATAGACTCCAACAGCAGATAAAATATACTTGAATCTGTATAAAAAAGAAGCCGTTAAAATGTTCAGAAAATGTTTGGAAAATAAAACTCAAGCATCACATGTTGGGAATGAAGGGATCTTTTCCTTTTTTTTTAATATAAATTTAAATCATTAATAAGCTTGTACTAAAGCTTTCTTCTTGAAGACACAGTATAGCCATGAACCATTAAAAATAAAAGACATAGAGAGATTTAAACAAAGACATAGCTGGGCGGTGTCACAATCTGATGCATCCAGAGTCACTTACAATTTTAATGGATAACACACATCCCTCTACTGTAAGACACCCACAAATGAAAATGAATGCACACACACGCACACAAATACATACACACAGATGCCATAGTGTGGGCTTCGAAGTGGATCATCTCAACCATCAGTTAAACTCCAAAATCCCAGCTGTTTAGGCTATTTAAACACTACTCATACATAACATATGCCCATGCACACACAGTTGGCATCGTTTACAGAGATGCAGTGACAGAAATAGAAATCCTGTTGACAGAGTGGGGTTATACAAATCAGTGAGAAAATCACTCATTCATAGAGCTGCTCCTCGGACCCCACACAGACACATGCTTGATTTGAAGTTTTCAACACTGATAACATCCACAAGCTCAGCCCCAGAATGAAGTATGCAGAAACAGAAGATTTTTAACATATCGGATTTTCTTGTGTTGTGCCACTAACTGTGTTGTCAGACCGGAGCTTGAATGCTTGATACGTTTTTTTTCAGCTGGTAAAGTCCACTTCTTTACCAGCTGAATGTAGGAGAGGTCGGTGCATTGCTGAAATCAGCACAGTCTCATCATTATCTGATGTGCCACTGGGTCAACAAGGATGTGCTCAGTGCTGAATCATCAAACCAAGCCACCCGCCTAAAATCACTCCTTCATTTCAGAGTTATGAGGTAATGGGGTTTTCACTAGGACGCAGAGCTGCTGAGATCATCAAATGACAGTATCTTCTGCAAACAATCAAGCACTCAAGACAGAGGCGTATCATTAGTTGTCGCTGATACAGAGCAGAGAGAAAACAGAAAGACTTCAGACATAAAAGCAACAACATTCAATAAGCATGTTCTGAAGTATGTCAAGGCTGATCTAAACAATGGTGCTATATTTGGCTGAAGGCAACAGCTGCTCCCACAGCTCAGTTAATAAAATCAGTACTTGGTAACATTTAAGTCTTCTGGGACCTAAGGAATGAATGACATATTGTTGAAAGATTGATTGAAGTTAACTGAATATCTACTAATTCCTTGATACAAATGAATCTATTCAACATTTCTGTGCAGCATTCAGTCAACTTTGTAGATGTGTGGCAGCTACATTTGTTTAGAGGAATGTTGGCCGTCGACATTCTTTTAGTCTCTTTCAATCTGTTTGCACACTGAATCCATCTCAGAAGGCTTGTAATAAGGCTTTTGACTGGTAGTGACTGATGAAGCCTTAAAGTAACAACAAGACATGTTAATTCCAATCCCATTCATTCCAAGGTGAAAGTAAAACTGTTATATTTGAGAGCTGACGACTACTCGATACAGAGGGAATAAAATGCTATCAAAGCTCCTGGAATGTATCATGATAGTGATGAAATGTCAAATACTGGAGGGTCGATCTACACCTTAAGAAATCTACAGCATAAATATAAGCATCAAGTCAATAAGATCGTCAATAAGATCATTATGAACCATCCAGCCTTCTTACATCCCATGCTTTGCTTTTCGCTCATTCTGCTTATATGAATTGAAACAATTACCTCGAAAATGTTGAAAATCTAAAATCTAGAAACATTTCATACAAGGACAGCTGAAACTGAAATTTGGGGAATTGTTCCAGTGGATGCTAAATTAGTGTATGTCCCCGAGTACAGGATGAGTCATCAACCCGTTTCCTTTTTTCTTTTTTTAAATTTTACAGTATCTTTCAGTAAATCAAAAACGATTTGGTTGTTGTTGGGGCAGATACTGGTGTATGGGTGACACATGGCACACGGTAACATTTTAAAAACTGATTTCACCAGCACTTTTGAATATTAAAAGTCAATGTGATTCTGGGCCTGATACTATTTTGTTATGATCAAACCCAGTTTTTTTTGGCATCGATAACTCTTTTCTGTTCAGAGCACTCAGCCGACATGAGAGCTACAGAAAATGTTTTTTTTCTCACATGGAAAAATGAAATGGTTCCAAATTCTTGATATTTTATTAGCCTTTTATTTAGCCAAGAGGGTCCCATTGCGATATATTTCAGGGAGCACAATAAAAACAAACAGTTTCACATAAAACATTTGAGGCTGAATTCGTTGTTGATAAAGATCGAAAATCGGAACAGAAGTGGTAACACAAACTCTTGAGTGTGGGACTTACATAAAAAAGGAAAATAATAAATGTGATCACACCATGCAGATTAAGCCTATAAGCATCATATGCATGTTTCTGTTAATCCCAGTAGACTGAAGCTATAACTGTTGTAATAATACTATGCAACAAGAAGATGAATTATGGCTGTTTAAACATAACTCATGTTTAAACATAATCTTATAAGGTTGTGTAATGAGGAAGGTCTTAAACACTGGCTTTTCAGTAAACACTGGAAAGAACTGAATTAGATTACAAGCCACTGTCCTAAACAATGCTGTATATATCCATAACAGCATTGCATAGCAGGTTGTTTCAGCATCTGCGCGTCATTATGTGCTCTATGATTTGACGCAGGCCATCTCACTCTAGTCTTTATCATTCTGGTAAAACACTACCATGTGCCTCATATATAACTTGTCTATCATAGGCACTCCTATGCTCTGTCATTGTCAGGTAATTATACAAACCATAAGTGAGAGTGAATTACAACCAACAGCTTTCAGACTAAAGTAATGCCTTACTGTGTTCCACAGACAGAGAACCAAGCATCATCATGGTCGAAATGCAGTATGGGAGTTGTCTTATTCTCATGTATATCAGAAGGGGAGACATATTTTTTTCTCCATGTGTTGACAGAGTGCTGGGTAATATTAACGGTCAGGCCTGGAGAGAGATAATGACAGTGAGGTCTGGGTCAGCCCGAGTCTGTCATCGCCCTTATCACTACAAATACACACGGGACACACGAATGGGTAAAACTGGACAACTTCTGTTCAGTCTGCCTCTAAAGCACTGGGTGTAAGCTTAGTATAAGTTTTAAACTTTTGATAAGTCCATGTCAAAATCCACACACGCCTTCCAAAACAATTTGTTTCTCTGACCCCATTTTTTATGCAACAAATAAAGCCAAAGATCCAAGGTGGTAAATTTAGTCTAAACACATGCATCCAGTCAGGAAAGTAAAAATAAAGTGAACATATTAAGTGAAATAATGTGATCTAAAGTTTGTGAAATTCCGATTTAATTAAGAGACTTTTACAGAATCTAAGGTTAAAAAAAAAGAGCAGAAGAATCTGAGCAAACATTAGATTCAAGTAATTTTTTATCCTATTTTCTATAAATACATTGTGGATGGTGCCAAAAGCGTTAAGACCCAACACCCTCCCTACACGTCAAATTGATTAAGTCCCATCAGAGTACTTTTTAACATTATTCTACTATAGGCTATTATTAGAAAGGATAAGACTTTGCTGTAGTCGGCAGGTGCTCCAGAAGTCTAGTCTCAGCAGCTGCTTGTGATCAAGGGGAGGGGAGGACAGACGAGACAGGAAAGACAGAAGAACCTCTATAAACATTTCCTATCTACATTTAGCTTTTCTGGCAATGGGGAGAAAGTCCCCCCAAATTTTTTTTTTATGGATACGCAATTGATGTGCACCGTCCATTATACTTCTTGGGTCCACAGCTTAAACGATATAGGGTCAACGGTAGATCCAAAGTATTTCCACCCCCCCTCCTGCAGAGGCTTACCGGGTACAGCTGGTAGCTGGTCTGTGTTCCTGCCTATATTTCCTGAAACATCCAGCTTTCTCCTTCTGCCTCAGTCTACTGAGCCATGCTCTTAAAACAGCGTGAGCCACAACAGATGCAGAAGCATGTCCTCAGGGTTAAGAGAGAAGAGAGACAGAGCACAAGAGACTTCCCAGGAGGAGCAGTAGCCACAGGGACAGCTACAGACACTTCAGTCTTTAAAATAAACACCTGCTGCTGTGGCTGAAGTGCCCAGCACACATCGTAGATCCTGCATATTTAGGTATACATCTGTGAATAAAACTGAACTCACAAACTGCCGCTCGAGTCAATGTTTTCTCTTTTTTTTCCCTGTGAGAAGAGTTCGATGAAATACATGACTCACGTGGACATTCAGGGACATACAGGAAGGTAAATGCACATGAAATAATTTTACCCACCATTAAAATTCAGCCTAAAACAATTACATTTTTGCCAGTTTACCCCACTGACATTCGTTAGATGTGCGTAAAACAAGAACAGGAGTGTAAAAAACAGAAGAAGATCTTGAAAAAGCCTCTGCTTAAAATCAAGAAGGCCATGTACCATCTAGCTGGTCTTGTTTATAGGCTTCCTGTTTGAATCACCTCAGTGACACCCCAAAATAATAAGTGCAATGAATTTGTTGTATATCTGAACTTAATACAAGAACCCCGAGGGCACATACATTGAGGAGGATGAAAATACAGAGAGGCTTGATGATAGATGAATGCAGTAGCTGATAAAAAGTAGCTACTGTCTTCATTACTTCAAAAACAAAGACAAGTGCTGGTACTTAAAACAATCAACCCCTTGTTGCATGTGAGAAGACCTTACTAAATTTTTTCAGGCAAGCTTCCAGTATTTTTGCTACAGCTGTGCAAAAAAATGTACTGGTATCTAACAACCATAGAAATCCTACAGCTGTGGCTAATGGGGTTAGAAAAATGCAGTCTGATCTGTAACGGTTGTCTCTTCTCAAAAAGTTATTTTTGCATATTTGACATAAAGCAGACTCACACAACCATACACTGACATATGGGCCAACACTTTAAAATGTGTCTCACAGACGCAATGTACAGAGCCCCACTGTAGAACCCATAAACAAGACTGAGTAAGAAGAAAACAAGCATATGGAGTGGGAGGCAAGGAGAAAAAGCTTGCTTTCCCCAAGAATGACGCAGGCAAGTTAGCTTCCAAATAAACAATCTTTACTATTTATAGCTGATATTTTAAGCAAAGGAATGGCACACGGAGTAAAAATAAGTCTTGAACAGGAGACAGATGCAGAACATGTGGGAAGGATTTTTCATGATAGGGTTTGACATTTTAAGAATAATATGTTTTGCTTTTGTGTTGGCTTTTTTGGAAAAAGTGGAGACTTCTCGAACTTACACTGTGCATGAAATAGTCTGACAAAAGTCTTCATGCTAAATGAAACAATTCCCTGTTAACAAAATCTCAAGACAAAGTCTATCCTAAAGACACACGAGTGGTGCAAATCATCTGATCTAAGCCCTTTAGCATGCAAGTAAGAATGCATGTTTGCCAAAATGTGAAAAATTCCTTAACTACTGTATCTGCTAAGACAAACTCTTTCTTTACAGCTTCAAAAACTTTAAAATAGCCTCTCGTAAAAAATTTATTTAGAACAATGTTAAAAGATCTGAGAATATTGTGAAGAGTCATAGTTCAGATGAAAAAAATTCTGACAGAAGGGAGAGGACCACCCACATATTCACCAGCACTGACCTTAATGGGGCAACTATCACATTAACACTGACAAAGGAGAAATGTGATCAAAACACTGAGCACGTGGTTGTCAGTAAGACTTTTAAATCAGGTCTTTGGATCTTTGAAAAAACATACGACATCACATGCATTCTGTCATGTCTACTGTTTCTCTGTGTTGCTGCTGTTTTCATTGTAATACATAGTCACTACATTCATTCATCGAGCACATGGTGGAGATCTTTTCTCTGGCTAGAGAAGATGCCTTAGCTTTAGTCTGATGAAGGTTACTCACAACGCTACATACAAGAGTAATTTCCACACGTGAATGCTGGATAGCATCAGGAGACATACGTCTGGACATAGTCTGAAGTTACCCTTCCATCCTGTAGAACAAAGCAAGAGATTGTTCAATTTGTTCTTGCTACTGGAAGCACTCTGTGTGGTTTCGGTGAGGAGTAATGACTGGGCTTACAGGAGGCAGGACACAATGCTCACTGCTCATAGTTATAGATGTGCTCGTCTAGAGTACAATCTGACTGATTCGTCCATGTGCTCTCTCACAGTAAGTTATTCCTAGAAGTTGTTAACATGTTAACTTTCATCAGCATGTTACCAGTTACCAACATGTAAATAGTTTGGCTCAGGCTATAACCAGCCCTATGAAGCCGTGGATACACTGTGGCCTCACCAAGCACAACTTGGTCTGACCTTACTTTAACTGACAGATGCCTTTATGCGCAATGATTAAAAAAACAAACGCACTGTGAAAGAGGCGACCAGCTTTTCAGTCAGGGCCTGGGGGTGGAAAATCCCATTGGACAGGGTTAAACAAGGATTGAAAAAGTGAAAGACAGTGAAGAGAACTGAAGCTACTTTTAGCTGATCGGCAGAACAGCACAACATGAAATATTTATGTTGTATTATATAATATATAATGCAAAAAAATCCAACTTATCAGTTGAGTAGTATCTCAATAATATTCAATAATGTTTCACTTGTCTTATTTTGGGTCCAAAGAGAAAGACTCAAAGAAGCTAGATTCTGACAAAACTGCTTTTTAATTACCATTTCAAATGCAGCATATCAACTAATGACTGCAAGCTATAGGATTTTGAGTATTAATTTTTTCGTTTTTTAAACAAAAAGTGCATTATTTAACTATATTCCATGAAGTAGAAGGGAAAAGAGAGAAACAGTGCATACTTGACAGCTCAGACAGAAGTTAATGCATTACTGAATCACATCAGCCATCAAAACCAATCTGAATTAGTGATACAGGAGTAAGCGGTTCCCACACATTTTGAGAGAAGCATGTCTATCATATCACACTTGAATCACATGCAACTTCATGGGCCACTCTGTATCAACATAAATGACTAGGTGTATTAGTATAGCAGCTAATCACAAACCCCACAATAGCACACACACACACACCTCAAGAGTAGCAGAACCCAATCTGGCACTAGTGTCATGTTGCAGACAGGAAACAGATGGCCTAACAGGGGGGGGGGGGGAGCAGGAAAAAAAAGTCTGCCAAAGAAGGCCATAGTGAATGCTTCCCTCCCTCTTTTCCTCCTGCCATCCCTTCTTCAATCATTCCTTCCTCCTCGGTTGGAGGGAAATGGAAGAGTGAGGCTGTGGTGGTGCTTGGAGCGCAGATCAGTGGGCTCTGGCTCAAGATCAGAGTGATGGAGTTCTCTGGGAGATTTTTAAATAACAACCCAGCATGGTTCTACTGTACTGGGCAAGGCTGGGGCTCTGAGCAGGCTATTTAAGACAGACTCTGGGACACATCCCAATGGGTGAAAATGTATTTTGAGCCTTAAGGGAATAATACTGCTTTCAAGTGACGGGTTTGAAATTAACACCCCGAGTTTAACTAAAGAGTTTAAGTGAGACTGACTTGATCTATTGCAACTTGCTGAAAGGTTAAATGTTAGTATAGTCTAATATTATTCTCTGCTTTCTTGTTGAGGGGAAGAAAAAATACAGAAAAACATCGAACACATCTCCTATCACTCACTAGATACACACTGATAACTAAAGACCACAAAACACATTATCTGGGAAGTTTACTTCCTCCGCCTCAACTTTGTGGCCTTTGCCTGGAACGCAGGACTGACCCCAGAGGTGCTGATTACAGATAACCTTTGACCCTGGAAACAACAATTAAAGATCAATATTGTCTTGAGTAGAGCCACCCTCCACAGAGGACGAGCTGATAAGTGTGCTGATTCTGGTCGTCTGAGGCCGTGATCAATCACGTTTACTTCAGCTCTGCATCCTGTGTTGTCCTGAATCTCTGTCCTCAGATCTCTATCGCTGTAGAACTCTCATGCCAAGACCATATACTGCTCAGGCAGTCACTAAAAGGTTTTCAATCAAGAACTCTGATAGATTCAAGGTGTAATCAGTTAATTGGAAGATATCAAGCTTATCCTACATGAGCACATAATGGAACTAAACTCAAAGTTAATGATTGTAATTTAAGAAAAATGTTAGATATAAAAAAAAAAAAAACAGCATCGGAAAAGACCTCATCCCTAAAGCTTGTTGCTTTACCATGTATTATGTGCACAAATTTACATCACACAGCAGATGTTCTCCCTTTAAGCATCTGAAAATCTATCACACATCTGCATATAGTCATTTAATGCTTCATTCAACAAACCTTGGCCTGTAAAATCTACAGACATCATTAAGCATGTCTGCTAATTTCTAAAACCTGAAATACAGCAGTGATAAAACTACTAAGGAAACTCAACCCAAAACATGTGTTTACCTTGTATTGAAACTTACTAAATGTGGCCACACTTAAAACACATGTTCAGATAGAAACCTCTTCTCAATGCCTCTTCATTTGGATGTTCATTAAATCCGCTCCCTGTAATCCTGCTGCAAAACATTTCAACCTTTATTGGAAGTCTCAGCGGATTGTTGAAGAGTGTTTGGGCTTTTTGAAAGCCTCCAGACTTCTAATAAGGAGTCAACCAAGCCAAGACATAAAAACTTTGAAGAACTAAAAAGAGCACTCTGTCTCTCCTCCTCTCAATGCAAGTCTTTATACCTCTGTTCATTTAGGTCATATAATGTACTGAAATGTATTTTTTGATGATTTACCTCTTTGAGAGCAAAGTTGTAAATGTCCCCTTCTTTGTTGTCGATCTCTAAGTAAACACCCTTTTTTTCCCCCCACAAGGCTACCAAATCCTTGTGTGAAATAAGTTTCTCTGCCTTGTTCTGCCCATGCAGCACATGTTTCTGGGCTCAAAGCAATCCTCGTCTCACAGAACAAATTGAGTTTAATGGGCATGAGGCAGGGTGAGCTGAGGGGGAGGAGAAGGGAAGGCGAGGAGTGGATTGTAAAAACACACCACATGCTACTCCTCGCCAGTGCCCATGAAGAGAACAGCAGGACTGATATTGTTCCATGCTAACATTACTCCATTCACCAAATCCAAAACTAACATGCAATCATATGCATAAATGCAATCGGCAAATGGCAAAAGCAATTCTAAGATGTCACTAAGGGTTCAAGCAGCAAACCTTTTTTCTACATCTTCAGTGTCTTTCGTCTTCTGCGACTGTAGACTACAGCAACCCCTGTTGTACAAAGTTTGTTTAGTAACTTTACTACATTGCCACTGGATTCTTTTCACCTTTTCATGCACAAACTTAAATTTGGAAGTGTGTTTAAACAAATCACTTTTGAACCACAAGAAATAAATCTGTCAAGTTAAATTTTCACACTTTCATCCCATAGTCACCAAGACTGACAGTCGAAAATCCAGAAAAGTCTCTCGGTTATCACGTCGGTTTTTGAAAACTTGGAGTAAATACCTCACATGAAGAAAACGTTAAAGAATTAGAGGGCAACAAGGCATTTCTACTTCAAGAAGCAAAAATGTATTTTGCCAAAGATAAATAATCCCTGTGTCTAATAACACTAACTTAATTGATGCACCTGCCATATTGGATTCTATTGTCATGTTTAAGCATTTTTTACATGCCACAAATTCCTTCCCAACAGTTAAATGCAGTCGCTGTGGCAACAGTACTCCGTTAGAGGCCATATTTTCATCTTAATTCAGTGGCTACAGACAAACTTTGCAATTTAACCAGCAGCATACATGTGTGTCTGTCTTCCAAGTTGCACATCCTCCATCCAGAAAAAGAGTTTTTTCATTCAGCTTCACCTGGAATTCTGTTTCATTCCGATGTCAGTCCTGTGTGCGACCCGATCCACAATTCAGGACAGGTCAGGGTCGCAGGGGCTGGAGCCTGTTCCAGCTGTTATTTGGTGAACGTTGGGGTAGACACAGAGACAGCAACCATGCACACCCAACAATTGACCTAACATGCATGGCTTTGGACTATGGGAGGAAACCGGCTGACCTAAGTGTATGACTCACAAACCTGGCCAGACTGGAAAGTGAGTAAACATAACACCGACATGAACACACAGTTGGTATGCACCTCAACACAGGTCTTTTTCTGCTCTCCCCATGGTGCAACACTCTGGTTTAATTAAGTGGACTGCTGTGACAGGACTTCTACAGTCAACACACTTGCTCCATCTCAGTAGGGCAGTATCCTTCATCCTTACCAGTATGCCTTGGAGAGAAAATCAATTTAGCGAAAGGGGAACTAAAAAGGCAGCAACCAAGCTGAATGAAGTCTTTCAAGAGGTTGACTGATGTGCTTTTTGCAGGCACATCTTCCAGATGTCAGCATGAACTGGACACACAAGTTTAACCGGAAAAATGCCTATTGCCATGATCTGTTTACCTAATTTCATCTAACTTCATCTATGTGAAGTTGTTATTTGTAGATGAACAAAAAAAAAAGGTTTCTTGAGTTCAGCAGATGAATGTGAGGACAGTCTTTATGGTTTTAGTCCCATTATTCTGCACAGCGAAGCTTTAGAATGCAGTCTTAAGCCAGTCTGATCTAAGAATGAATAAGAAAGCTCTTTAAGCTTTTTTTTTTCTCGATTGCAACTTGACTCATGCACCGTTTGCAGTGTGCATCTTCATAGCAGCACAACACAGAATGAACAAATATGGGCACGTGTGTGTTCTGGATCCTCGGGCGTTTATTTCCATCCACTCGTGTGCGCAGGCCTCAGTCACTTTTCCCTCTCTTACCTCAATGACCTATTAATTCTACCACGATCCAGAGGACTTACCCCCGCAATCTTACTTGGAAACTAATTATTCCCTAAAGCTACCAGGCTTCTCAAATCCCTCAATCCAGGACCAGTCCCGGCAATAACACAGACATCAGAGGAGAGATAAATGGTGGTCTTTTAGGAGAAGACTAAAGAAGTCTGTTAAAACTAACATCCTTGTCAAAGTACGAAGAACTGCCCCAAAAAGAACGCAACTGCTAAGTTCTTTCAGGTGAAGAAAGTGATTAGCTCTACCTTCTCGAAGCAGAACTACTGATATTTTAACCCACTGGAGTCAGTTTGTTTTAATTGAGACAGAAATTGAGAGCAAAGCAGCTATGATAGGGGAGTCGAGTCGGTGTATGATACAGGGGGAGTGATGGCTGATGCTTGGGACACTAAAGGCAAGCATTAAGAGAGAGATGGAAGCTTGGGCCAAGGGTAAAAAGATTAAGGCCACGAGAATGTGTAGGTATAACCAAGATGGGGTGGGGGGTGGGTAGTATAGGGTAGGATATGGGGGACACAAGAACCCTAACACATCACGCAAGCACCTGCGTGTTGGTGCTGAAGAATACCAGGAAGGAAAACTCCTTATATCCTATCATCTTAAAATATTTTCTTAAAGAAAGAGTTATTCTGGAAAGCGGGAATGAGGGGTGAAAAGAAAGTTAGTACAGGAAGGAAGGAAAAAGAAAACACCTCTCCAGGAGAGTTGAAGCCATTAGGAATGCGTGCTGAGTTTCAAAAACAGAGAGTAGAGAAGAAAAGGATAAAAATCAAATCAAGGGTAGAGAAGAGAGGGGGTGGGGTCAGAAAGGGCTTTGCCTTTCTGTGAGAGAACCTGGCCAAAGCTTAGTACAGTGCCAGGTTCCATTCAGACTAGACAAAGTAAATGAAACCACTTGATGAAAAATAGCAAAAGGAAGCTAATGGGTGGTGGAGAGAGCACATCAAGCAGAGAAGGGTATGAGACTGTAGGCGCTGTGAAGATGAAAAGAAGGTCTGGTTCTCTTTTTTTTTTCCTGTTTTCACAACTGAGCTGTCAGCCTTATCTGTGTTCCGGACACAGATCTGCACAGATTATTACAGCATTGTCAAACATGAAGTCACAGGGGACAAGACTTTCAAAAAAAGGACAAAAACAACAGAAAGACAGAGAAGTCCATTAATTTCACCCATTAATCATTTCGTCAATCATCTCAATCTCTCCCTCTATCAACAAAAGACACCCAGATCACTAATCTGAAATAACAAACCGAGGCGAGTCAACATCCAGCTAATCAAAATGTGCGGTGCTGGGCTAAATCATGTTCCTGTGCCGTCAAACTCTGGCCTGCCCCCCCCCCCCTTTCTCTTAACACAAACCACACACTAATTCATAAATTACAAACAAAGAGTCCCTTGTGGTTTTTGAGGAGCCGGGTCGGCACTGCTAACTGGCGTTAAGGGGGAACGGCTGTGCGTCAATTAAAGGGAAACCTGGCTGGCATGGAGAGGTAGGTGTGGATGCATGCACACACCTACACATCTTCTATTGCACGAAACGTGGATGCAGGAGCACACACCAACAGCTTACACATGTTTGTAACAAGCAGTAAAACACACACACACACACACCATTTGGAAGCCATCTAAACAATTTTGTCATTTTGGAGCCCAGGAACTGACTGCGTCATTGTCTGTTCTCAGTGGCTCGCTGGGTTGCTCAAGCCTGTTCATGAGGGATGACGTGAGGTCCATTTACATAACACCATAAAAACACAAAATACGGTGTTTGTCTAACCCAGGTATTTTTAAATGCATGTTAACATGCTAGTCGGGCCAAAAACATATGAAACTGAAGCTCTGGAACTTTGTACTCAACTAACACACCCTAATTTAGGATTTGGGGATCAAATCCCTCTGCATATAAATGCTCAAATAGACTCAAACAGACCAAGGCACTTTGCAAAGTTTAGTGTTTTTGTATCTTTTTGTAAAAACATAAAGCTGCTCTCATTCACTTGTTTGTTAGACGGCTAAATGTGCTGAAATTGTGATTTCAGGTTTGAGTTTGGGTGATATGGAAAAAAATGTTATCACAATATAATTTTCTACATTGCTCGATCCCGATCTTGATCACGATATAGAGTTTGTTAATATTTTACATTTCAAAAGTATACCAAAAAGTACCGCAAAATAAAGCAAAGAAAGTTCAACTTTAGAACAGAGTTTATTAACCAAAGTTAAGTGACAACATATAAACATTCAACTGTGCAAACACACTTAGAAACAATATAAGTTTTCTCCCCTTGTAATGAAATAAAAACTATGAATGTAAAAGAAAAATCTGTAACTATAATCACAAATAAATATATTCCAAATAAAAGTCTGGATCATAAGACTCTTGTACATTTAAATCATGTCTTTTGCGATGAAATATGAAACTACTGTTGTAATTAAGTAAGGGATCAGATGATGCATTTCTGTTTGACGCACCATGCTTTCTGCGCGGTCACTGGGATGATTCAGGTGATTACACAAAATAATCGTGTTTCCCACTCTGGCGTTCACCAACCGACGACAAACTTTGCACATTGTATTAATCGGTTCGTTATTTTGACTGAATCCAAACCACTTCCATATCACTGATGTAGTGGGACCTCTTTTTGTCAGCTTCTTCAAAGACCCAGGAAGATCAGGTGAGTTTAGTCTCAGTCTTACCCCTGCGTTCGTGGTTCTCTTCGGCAACACTTATTTTCTCCTAAGTTGTATTTTTCTTTTTCTGTGACCTCACAATGATGTCACCAGTTTGGGACACAGAGTCACTAAAGCCTCTAAAAGCAAACATGAAAGAAGCTTAGACCCTGCTGCCACAGATAAAAAGAGATTGGAATTAAATCAACACCTTTTCTATTCTACTGTGACAGCTGGCAGTCCAGTAGTTTAAGCAAGATCCTCAGTTAATGTGCTGATTATCATTTGGATTGATAAATTAATTGTGAGTGCATAGTTTAAAAATAGTTTCAGTTTCATCTTTCATCAGAGAGGTAGAAGATATGATCAAATTGCTAGTATTGACTGATAAACAACACAAAACACAGAAAAGAAGAAAATGTCAAATATGAAAGGGGTCTTGCAGAGCCTTTGAGTTAAAAGTGCACATTTTCAGGGAGCTCACTGCTCTGACTCAGCAGTTGGTATTTGCTGTGAGTGAACAACTCAGTGCCTCTGTTTTCTTTTCTTTTTTTTTACTGTATTATGCACTCTGTAGTTGATTACAGTGGAGTTATACTCCTGCCAACAGAGCTTGTTCATTAGGAAAACCCGCTGACAAAGTATGGACACAACAAACAATACACGAACAAAGGAGTTTCACTGCCGCAATTAAAGGTAAAAGAACTGTCAAACAACAGTTTTTCAATGTACACTGCGACGTATGCTGTATCTTTAGTAATCATGTGCAGTTGTTCCTAAGTTTATCTCCGCTCTCCACATGTCCAACAGCTCCCTGTTATTAATCTACCTTTGCTAATCTCTCTTTCAGCTACTAATGACTTCTTTCCTGGAGTTTCACAGGAATAATGAGACATAAACACACTCACTCCAGTCAAACACACTACCACCTTATGAATTCTCACATCACACATAACATTCCTGAGGACTACGCAAGGTGAGGTATTTAAACTTTACAATGAGCAAAAAGTAAAGGCGCAGTCTGAAATTCAGAGAAAATGCACACAAAAATGAATTCCAAACATTTTGAAGTTTAACGTTAGTAAAATGGAAGAAAGGCAGCGTGGTCAAACTTCTAAAAAAAATGACCATAACTTTGACAACATCAGAGCAGAAACCAAGACACAGAGGCAGCCAGACCACAGCAGTGAAATTCAACAGCGTGTTCAGACAGAAGACGAAGTGACACTTACACACTCATTGCTGAACCGAAAATCCTCTGGGGTCCGAGCATGAACGTTCTCTTTAAGCGTGTGCGCGGCTGTCTGCCTTGTCAAACACAACCCCCGTTCCTCCTCCTCCTCTTCCTCCTCTCTGTCCCGCCAGGAGAGCTGGAACTCGCTTTGTCGTAAAAACAAGTGCTTACGTGAATAGTCCACCGTGGGTCTGACCAGAATGAGATTGCACGGTCAAAAAAAAAAGGAAACACAAGGAGGGAGGGAGGATAAAAAAAAAAAAAGAATAGCCCCTTTAAGAAGGTATGCTCCTTTATGGTGACTCCCCCCTTTTAGACCAAATGGAGTATAAAGAAAGTCTCCTCTTCTTTTCTTCTTCTCAACCAGCGAGAGAAAAAGGCTTCTTTTTTTTAACTTTGCCTTCCTTCCTTACTCTCAGAGAGCGAAAGTTAAACCCGGCTTTGGACTACTGGAATGTGACAGCAGCAGAGAGCGCGAGAGAGTATGAGGTGGTGAGGGAGGGACAGAGAGAGAAGTGGGACATGTGTAGTGTCCACCTCCACTGCTATGTGAGTGAGCAGTCAAAGAGAAGTATAAAGGGGAGGGAAAGAGCAAGCAAAAATAGGGGAGGGGGGTGTGAGCATGAGTGTGTGAGCGTGAGCATGAGAAACAAAGCAATGAGAAAAGTTAAAGCGTATCTTCAGGAAATGAACAGAGAATTTCATTCAACTCAGACTGGAAATCTGGGAATGTGATGGGAAAGAGCTGGGACATGCTGCTCCAGGCTGCATGTAATTGGACATAGAGTATGCTGCAGGGCTGATAGCAATATGATATATTTTATGAAACAATATAAAGGGGTTTGTTCACAATTATCATGACATGGCATCTGTATAAAATGAAATTTGATTTTGTCTTACATCTTTTTTCCTAAAAAAGGAGCTGTACTATACTTTATTGAAGACTGGAAAGCATTGACATCTATTGATGTGCTCATTCATAATTTTTTTTTAACAAGACTCACTGTAAAGCTGGGGTAAACTACAACTTTTGGGCATCATTGGGCAAATAATCAACATCCTTTCAGCATATTGTATTCCACGTGTTCTGAGGGAATATTTGACTTCTAAAACTCCACTTTGGCTCCGTTTCCAAGCTTTAGAAAATGTCCCTGATTATAGGAGACTTAAACCAATTACAGTTATTTTTTAGATCAGATCCAATATGGTAGTAGGAAGGATGTGGTGGACAAATGGAAAAAAAGAGAGGACTGTAACCCAGTAGAGTGGGGTTTGAGTCCAATCAAAGATTAGTTTCTAGCTGGTCACAAAACAGTCAAACCAAGAAGTGTGCTTCAGCTGTACTAAATCAAAATCTGTTAATGTTGCACATTTCTATCATTTCTATGGGTTGTTGGAGGTTTTTTCTTGTGCCCTACCTAGAACATAACTGCTGTAACACAACCAGAAATCAATTCTCACTGCTCTGATTTCCCAGCTAGCTTGTCACAAGCAGAGCTATCTTTTCTCATATATTCTGGACCTTGCTTCATCGTCACAGGTCGCATTGCATACTTTGTCTTCCCAGTTGTTTGAAGCGACCATGATTGGCTGAGACTGAATGCCGTGTTTACAAGCAGCAACAACAATTCCTGCAGTAAAGATAGCAGATTTTACAAGCTATTGTGAAAATTAACCTGAGAAAGCAGAGACAGAAAGGCGGAGACAAAACACCGGAAGCACTTGGACGAATCAAAAATATTCAGCCCTGCAAGCCCCACCCAAACAGTTCTGGGACATAACAACTACCTCCCTGTGAGGGCTGTTTTTCACCGGTGAAATATTTCAGCAGGAACTCTGTTTGGCTCCTGGTTCCTGCAGTAGAAATAGAGGGGGCCAGGTAAAAGACCCCCTAAAAGACTCCTGAAAAAGGTTCTTGCGTTGAAAATGCAATTTTTGCTCGCTGGTTTGCACATCAGTCATTTCCAATGGAGAACTCCTCTATTATGTTTTCAGCACATTCTCTTTAAAGTCTGTTTTTGTTTTGCTGTAATGTACTTAATTTTAATAAATGAGGGATTGTCTGTAAAGACATTTAGACTTTGCTACATGAGGAAACAGCTAATTATGTGTTCCTAATGTTATCTTGATCCTGATTGGCAGCTCTGATGAGTCTCACCTACCAGGTTGATGAGATTGGTTCCTTGGGCTGTTTGAAATGGAGCGTACTAATGTCAGTCTCAAATGCATGGATTCAGAGGCATAAATGATCAGTCATACAGTTGACTGCTTGCATGTCCTCTGGCATATAGACATCAAAACTTTAAAACTTGATTTTCATTAAAGGGGGTCTTTAAGACCCCAGATCCACAGGGATGTTTCATAGATCTTTGCAGAAGCGTCGTATAATTCCTGTTTGGGAGTTCTCTCCTTGACTCCAAGCCCCCCAGACTGCCCCTCACCACAAACACTCATACACACACACATATACATACACACACACAAAATCTGTCCACTCTCCCATAATCTGTCTCCCCCTCTGTCCTCGTCCACCGCAGGAAGAAAACTGAAACCAGCCACAGACTGGAAAGCATTAGTCTGCCGCCTTCATCCGATTCAACACTCTCTACATACAAACGAAAGCAAGAGCAATGGATCACAGACAGTAAGGGGAGCGAGCAGTTTTTGCTGTGAGCGCGGAGTGACACAAAAACAGTAGTGTACATAGTTGGTGAAGCCGACAAATTTGGCAGCCACTTCTCGTCCTGAGCTTTGCTTATTTTGCAGTTTCCAGCCCAACAAAGAAGCAGTTACTCATTTGGGAAAACAGGCCAAGCTAAAACCACAGGATGGTGGGAGATGTTTGTGTGGTAGTATGAAGAGCATTTGTGCACTCAGTTTGTGTACGTGCTGTGTAATATTTGTTTTTACGTCCGTTGCGCACATGGGACTATGAATCTTAACTTGACAGCATGGTCCTATTTTTCTACCTTTCTAAGGAAGACAAACAGGCAGAATGAAGAACATTCTTCCACTCTGGAAAGAGCTTCCGATGCTGGTGGCAGCAAAAGTTAAGACATAAGAGGCTTTGACTTTAGAAAGCTCATTGGAGAGGCTCTCTGTCATCAGTTCCATCACACACCATTGTTAACATGGCCTGTGGCCTCATTAAAAGTGCTGTAAAGATGCAGGTCTTAAACAATGTAGCCACTATAGAGGTTTGCAGGAAAAATGTCAGGGAAGATGGATGCTGATTATCCACAAAGTCACGAGACTGTCTGCAAAATTAAGATAAATATGGGCAAAGCGAAGCAGAAGTGTTGACAGTGATTAATTCTGCAAATTGCAGATGGATGCATTCAGATGACAAATGAAGTGCTTAATATCATGAAATAAAAACGATTTAGACCATAAACTACTATTCCAAATCATTTAGCCTATTTCTAACAAAGAACACTGAATAAGCAGCAGGTATAGTCCTTGTAAAAGGTGGATGATTTTTTTTAAATCCTCAAGTAGCAAAAATACTCTATTACAAGTAACCACCTTTCACTGTAAGTATCAAAAGAAAAAAAGTTGAATAAGTCCACTATATCTACAGTATGAAAGCTGGAGTAAACATAAATTTGCAATAAGAGCCGAAAGCCAGTTTACAATCATGTAAAAAGAATGCAGAGTCTTATCACTGCATGGTTTTATCGTGTGTTCTGGGAAGTTAATGATAATAATGCACACAGTAGCTCCTGTAAACAGAGCTGATGAGTCTGCTGAACGCCTGAAAGGTTATAACAGAGTTAGTCATACCTGGTTAGTGCTGACTTGGCCCCAATCCTATCATGCTTATCAGGCCACCTGCGTTATCTGTCTGTATCTTGTTGTTTCTTTGCTTCAGTGTTTATTAAACTGTCTGTGACTGGAGGAATCAAAGCATCTGGCTGACTCAGAGTCTAGTTTCTGCTTTGCTACTTTTTACAAATTTTCTATATCAACCCGTGTGTGAGAGGAAAATTAAAAGGAAAAGGTTTGGAGTGTACTCTGTCTGCTTCCTGTTAGTTAGTGTGAGTCTTAACAGTTACAGCATGTTTCATAGATGGAACATAAATTTATCTTTTTAAATGTAGTGATTCCAAAGAAAACCATGTCAATAGTGTTTTTTCTTCATCTCAAAAGCCAACAGGACATTTGTCTGCAAAATACATTATAAGAGTGACTGTTTTAAGGCAAGCTATGATTTACAAACCTTAATACAATTGTTTTTCATGCATAAATTCAACCAAACTGCAACTGAAAGCAGAAGTAAACAGTGACTGACAGCAAAAGTAAAGATTCAAACTTCTGGAAAGCATTAGACACAGAAAACAAACTCAGATCTCCTAGAAGGCCGTTATTTATGCAACTTTACCACCAATCCCCTCTAACATTTAAGGCTTTTTAACCTGTTACAGTTGATAACCACTGCATTCATGAAAGTTTCATGAAATGCCATGAGAATGTAAAAAAAAACAACCAAGATGTTCATTTTCAGTGTGAAAAATCTCAGTGAAACTGTGCTGGACAGACTAGAGTTAGGGAGCTCTTTCACTGATCTGAATGACTAGTTTTAGATCAAAAACCCTAGACCACAAAGAAAATATCTGAGCTCTGAGTATGCTCATAACTCACATCAGTCATGGACATTCTGCACAAATACACAGTTTTGCCTCATAAGGGTTGTGGAGTGGAGGAGAAAAAAATCTTTTCCGCACTAACCATGCTTTGTGAAAAAGCTTAATTGTTTTGACTTGAAGTTGACTGAAGCATGTACCAGTGGTGGGAGGGAAAGGGCCAAGAAAAGTTAAAGAAGCTGTGAGAACTTAAAAGCATATGTCACACCTTCACCTTGTTCAAGACTCATTAAAACATGGTTAAAGTTCTAATAGACTTTCTCCGTAGGCCACGCTCACACTGACTGGGTATTTAACTTGATTTCTAACATATTACCATGTCAGAAACTGTATTGCTGAGCATGTATGCATTTGAGGTAGAGAAAACTACTAGATTAGTCTCTAAACCAGATTTTGTTTGCTTGTCAGTGCATGTGCACTTAATGTTGCTTAGATGTTCTGCTGAGCCAGCAGATACCAGATGGCGTAGGTCAAAGAGACATCAGCTTACTGAACATGCTGGCAAAGCTTGAATCCCGCAAATCAGCAAATTACCAAAACCCTCATCATGTTACTCTCTTCCACAGACTATATTTTACAGCAGCCACTTACTTCCTTGAACTGCAATAGACCTGTGTGGAGCAGCACTGAAGGGACAAGATTAGTGAGAAAAATGAGGTTATACCATTCATGATCGATGCCTTTTATGGTCATTGGCTGAACCCACAAGAACCACTGTGTGAAGGCAACACACCAG
This sequence comes from Odontesthes bonariensis, assembly GCF_027942865.1. Classification (NCBI taxonomy): domain Eukaryota; kingdom Metazoa; phylum Chordata; class Actinopteri; order Atheriniformes; family Atherinopsidae; genus Odontesthes; species Odontesthes bonariensis. Next base: position 11,627,088 of record NC_134529.1, read on the forward strand.
CACACACCCACGCGGGTCAGCCCAGGTCACGTGCTCTGTGTTTTCTCACAGCGGTATTCTTAAGAGTGCCAGCTGGAGCTGGAATCACAGCGTTTCTGCAAAGTCAGGTTTGCGTTGCGAGACTGGGGAGAATTCAGGACGGCCACTTAAATCTTTCTGATCGTCTCTCCGGTCACCAAAAGTCACATTTGGGTCAAAAGCGGCCTTTTTGAAAAATATCTTTCTTCACTTTTTATATTTAGTTTTGCCCATATACATTCCTCATTTTGTGAGGTTAGTTGTATTATGATGAAATGTGGGCTAGAATCCAGGCATTTTTAAAGATTAAGTTGGGTCATCGTCCCTGGTTACTGGCAGACCATTTGGTACAAACACATTTTGCTGGTTGGAGTAAACCACGTCTCCTCTGGCAGTGCATTCAGGCGAAGTCAAAGAGTTCTTCATTTCTTTTCAGTAGTCAGGTACAGTGTTAAATCATAAAGCTTCACACTTGTGGAAGCAGAGTACAATCAAATGGATTATTTAACATTCGTAGCAACATCCTGTTCCGTGTTTGTCTCACTGTCGCTTCTTGAAAGTTTCCTATGAACTAAGTTCATATTTAGTGGTTTCCAAGCAGCACTGAAAACAATGAAATGAAGATCATCAAAGTTTTCCAAACAATACAGAAACAAGCCTGCAGAAAATTAACCTGATGCTCAAATGAAATGTTTTATGAATAGATGAATAGAAACATTTATCTTATTTGCTCAATTGTCTCTTTTTCGCATGTGTCTTTTAAATCTTTCTTTCTGGGCAAAAACAATACACAAAAAAGTAATGCAAGTATACAGATAAGCAAACAGAAAAACAGATATCTCTAAATTGGGAATAAATTCAAATTATAGTTATAAAGCAATTACTTACTCACTCACTCCTACTTTCCCAATGTGTCAGTAAATGGCAGCAAGTTATGACATATTTTTAAAATATGTTTGACACATCTTCGCAACACATTTTTGGTAGATACTGTTCTTAAGAGGGAAGATTAGGATTTCATAACTGTAAATTATCTTAAATTTAGTTGCTGAGGTGGATCAAGGCAGAAAATTATCACTGAATAATGGTGAAAAAGTACAGAACAGTTTAGGTTCAAAATGAGGCTTTTATAATGTGAATGCATGTTTGTAACGTGAGGTGACACTGCCTCGGTTCCAAGAAACACAAAAAAACCAAACTAACTACATTTTGTTTTCGATTCTATAAATCGAGAACTGAAAGTCCTCTCCTGACTGAGAACTGTGTGAAACTATGCGTCACACACCAATTGTGTGTGTAAGCATGTGTGTATCACAGACTGCAGATACCAGAAAAAGGGCTTGCTTAAAGTGAATATAAAATACTTGTGTGCGTTTTTCAGTAAATGTCCATCGGTCATCCATATAGGATAAGCTATAAGAGGGAATGATGAGGCCCAGCAGCAGTTTCTGGCTGCCTGGCCGGAGAGCAGCTCCGAACGACTGGGCCAAAGTAAACATCTTCTCCACAGTCTCCTCTGCTGACATGACATGGATGTGTGTGAGTGGCTGAACGAGTGTGTGGCTTGCAGCAGTCTCTTCTGCCTCTCAAGTATCTTTGTTCATTTATATCTGTGTGTGTGTGTCTGCTTGCGTCTGCATAACCAGTCACGACAATTCGAACCCTCAAACTTCTGAATTACATGTTTTTTATCTTCCTCTCTTTTCCTCTGTTACATATAAATCAGCCCCTCAGAGCCATATGTAGTAAACCACAGGCTCCACTGCTGGTACTGTGTCCATTAAAAACACCCGCAGTGTACTCCAGTGGCCACAATTCTGCCAGTCCCTATTCCTGCATTACTCTAAATTTCCCGCACTAATGATAAAAGAGCAGTTAAGCAACAAATGTTGAAAACATATAGTGGAAAGTTAATTCATACCAATGTATAAGACCAACTTTTAGACTTCTTTTGTGACTTAAATCTGGCATCTGAGGTCCCTCTGTGCAGTGAGACTGTTCAAGTCAAAGAGTATTCTTTGAAATAAAAAATATCACAAGGCACTGAAATGATGAACATTTCATTTTGTTAAAAGAATTGAAAAAGAATGAACACTTCTAAATATATTGATAAATTAAAACATAATCAATTTTTTTCCATCTATTCCTTTTAAGTTTTACTGATCAGCTTTACGTCCAAAGCGGTCACGGTCTCAAGCAAGAAATAAGTCATGTTTGGTTTATACTCGCCGTTCTCGCCTACACGAATGGTGCAGGCACCTAAATTAACGTCACAATAACTGGCGCTTCAGGCAGATGAAATTTTTAACAGTTGTGCACCCCCCGATATTTGTAACCTGTCAAGTACTGCGAGAGTTTGAGAAGCAGGGAAAAAAAAAACATTAAAAAAGCATTAAAAAGCCATTAAAAGTTAAACGGAGAGAAGATTAAACGACAGCTACATTTGTCTATGCATTTTGTACTTCCTGTATGACTTATTCACTATTCCTGTAGTATTGCAGCACCATTTTCGCAGTACAATGCCTACTGTTTAGGGAAAAGCTGCCGTGAGTCCTGCATGCCTGACGGGCTGGTACAAATGGTTATGGTGCTGTGTACTCACACAATGACAAATGAAGTAAGCACAATTGCATCGCTATGTTGGCCCACAGCACAAAACATATCAATTTCACTAAAAAGGTTAAAAAAAAAGTAAATTTACATACTATTTCTGAGCTATAAAGTTGTTATACTTCAGCCTTTCAAAATTGTAACAAGCTTAAATGTTTTCATGACATGAAACTGTCCCGAATGCACCAAATGGCAAATGACATGTTCAAAGGAGGTAGGAAGGGTGGATGTTGGCATTAATGACCAAATATTGCCAATCAGCTTTTTACTTCTTGACTTCACTGTCTTTCGTGGTTGGTTAAGGTTATAAGGGGATAAGAAATAGATAGTTAGGCGTTATTATCAACAAAGACATAGTTACAATTGCGGTCTCCCAATTGTTATGCTTTTATTGTGACACTACTATGTTTTAGACATGTGGACGGTCCATTCTTATGTTTTCTCATAAGAAAGAGAACTAATCCAAGAACTTGAAAATCATCAGCGATTGTGTAACAATGATTTAACTTTTTTAATTGGATCTGCATGTTCACTGTTGCTGTCGCAGCTGGATGAATTTGGGACAAATCAGACGTCTACGTGATGCTACGAAACGATGGTATGAATCTAAACAGCTTCAGTGCCAAAATCTTATGTTACATACATTATACACGTTTCATATGAAGCGCTTTAAATGCGGTTTTGTGTTCTTCAGATTTGTACAATCACATGTAAAAGTAAAAACAAATCAGAAAAGCACAGAAATGCATCATACAGCACGTCACTAAAAGCTGATCTCTAACAAAAAAAGGTTACCATGGTGGAGTCACCTCTTGGTTTGTGGACTTTTTAAAAAAATTTTATAGCATCAACTGTTATAGCATCGCTGTACTATATATCTATTATTGAGAAAACAAGTCAAGTGAGAAGTAGGGTCATTTTCTCCTCTACATAGATACAAAGTTTAAGACACTTCCACTTTGGTTTCACGATTCAGACCCAAAAGCTTTTTTAGTTTTTTTTTACACAGTCTATGGTGTATTTGGAAGCATACTGTATGTTGTATAGACATGCGTTAACTCATAATAAATTCTAAAAATGCTAAATGTCCACAATGACCACTAAACCATGAGGTCAGATTTTTATGTCAAATTACTCTCGTAGTTGATATATAATTAAGATTCTGTCAAGTTTGTTCAACAGATATAATGACTTGTCTTGTCCAAAAGTCAAAGCAACGCTATTATTTCTTTATCTGAAAACATACATCCATCATATATCCATGGACTTTCATCAGGATTTTTTTTAGGGGATCCTATTTCCATTCTGAGGTTTCAACCTCTGTTTGAAATGCCTGAGTTGTGTGTTTTATGGAGCCCCCTGCTACAGCCTCAGATCACATGGTAACTGGCTAAAAGCTACAATTAATCAATTTCCTACTCAGCAATTAGATCAGCTCATTAGACTTTCCATAAACCCCCAAAAGAGGCTGTGTTGTGAGTTTTGGGTGATCCATTTTACCACAGGGAACACACCTGATGGAAAGCTTTGGGGGGAAAGTTTAGGAAATGGGGCCTCCTCATCTTGATATAAAGTCAGAGGTTTTAATGCCTCTCTGGGGAGGAAAAGGTTCTGTGCTCTGGGTAGCGAGGCTGGACTCTGGGACTGACACAAAGAAAGAGATGAGGGAGGGAAAAGATTGTTTTTGATATAATCTGATTAGCAAATATGTCGTTAAACCATGTTTTGGTACATTAAAAGTTATCGCTGTGATCTAAAACTCAGAGCCACATGCATGCTGAAGCAGCATGCAACAACCACTGTAGAAAAAGTGGGCTGTTTCCCCCCACTGACATCTAAAATACCAACAACATGACCCCAAATGCACCATCCCATCATGCAAAAATCTTTAATTTATGCAAAATCAGAATGTATATTTTTCAACCTTTACATTCTGCTTATGTTTTTGAAAAGTGAAAAGTAAATGATGTTTAATCAAATATAGTGGATAAATAACAACAAGTGATAAAGTCTCTCAATCCAGCATTTTCACTTGGACAGCAAAGCATAACAGTGAAGACACTTCAAAGGTTTGCTTGCTGAGGAAAGTGCTTATTATCTTATAAAGACTTATTCATCATTCTCCAGCAGCTACAATAAAAAGTAAATATTTCCAAGTTCAGATCATGAATAATTTACAATGTACAATGTACTGCTACAAATGTATTTTCCATTTCATCTTACAAAAGTATTCAAATGCCAAATATTAAGAGTCCTGAAGCAACTTGTTGCCAAACAAACCACGGGGACTTCCTCCTGTGAGAGAGGATGTAAATGAAGCCTGACTGCGACGGCTGTGTGGGGTGTGTGTAATCTGCTGGGATGCTGATGGCAGGTTCCAGGCCATTTGCCCCTGTGTTATTCCTGAGAAAAGAGTCCATCCCTGAGGCTGTGTGAGGAAAGAGCTGGAGCTCAGCAGCTTTATAAATCACAGGCAAGCTGAGGCTGATAACGAGTCCATACAGTAAATCAATAAGCACTTGTGCCTAATGCTTATATACATATGCCTACAAACATATACACTCATAACACGTTGTTGCTTCAATTATTATGTTCCTGGCAGGCTGCACATGCCTCTAAAACAGCTTTTCTTTTGGGACAGTCTAAGATTCACAGTAGAAAAACAGCTCCTCAGGGCAGAGTGACCCATACAAACCATTTAGTGGGATATAAACTCTCAGACAACCACTTACATTCATATAAATATTATCAACCATAAGCAGACAGACATTCTCCATCCACTATTCCAACACACAGTCACTCACCATTGAAAGAGAATCGCCCAAAATTACCACTTTGCGAGAGCCTTCAGCAAACAGTGACGTCATGTCTACTGCAGATTTATTCATATTCTAACCTCTTAACACCCACCGCAACCATGAGTACCCACCCTTCTCTTTCATAACATGTCCCTCCCATAAGTGTTACCATCCCATATCCATCCTCTTTCTGCTCAGTTGTGTTCCTAAGACTTGCAAACACTCATTCGCCTATCAAGCTAAGTCAGCACCAGAGCTGTTAGGACAGTTTGTTGTGTTATCAATGACAGATAAGCGTGGCCAGACAGAGATTCAGGCCAAATGACTGCATAAACACAGCTGGACAGTCTGTTTTTTTGTCTACACTATCTGGTTGCAACTAAGATAAGGATAGGATGGATTTATGGAAAACTATCTGAATGTACTTAGAGATTAATGATCCAGAGGTGGACGATCTTCATAATAGACATTAAACAAGCCATAAACTCAGATCAGAAGTTCCGGATACATTTCATACAGTGAATCAAGGATTTAAAAGAGCTGTAGCAGAAAAGCAGAATATGCAGTCCACACATATGAATCTACATACCTAAGTGGTGCCAAAGAACGACTTTCAGAACGGATAACAATCAAGTAAAATCTAGACCTAAAAAGTAGAACTAAAAAATCCCATGAACAAGCCAAGTCTTAGAGCAGACCTTGTCTGATTTTGGGTCTCTGGCCCAGTGGTTTTGGTAGATTTGAGATGTTCCATGCCATGGTGCTGATTGATCAATTCCTGGTGGTTGAGGCATCTGGATAACATGTATGTGTGTATGTGTGTGTGTGCTTTTCAGCCTTCAAGCATGTGGTTAATGACTTGTAGGGGAAAAGATAAAGGAGGAAGCCCATTTATCCCTCATCTATAGGTACAAAGACAAAATAGAAGATGTAAGCCCAACAACATTTGGGGGGTTGGGAATAACTTGAAAAGCTATTGAAGCACATTCCCACTGAGAAAAACTGACTTATTCACTCAAAACCAAGATCACAGATCCACATTTAAGGAACTCCTAAAAGACATCCTTTTAACTCCTATATATGGTGAAAATGATATTTTCTTGCACGTAATAGAACCTATCTTTGTGCCAATAATTTCACTCATACATTAGATCAGTTAGTGAATATCACCCCCTGGTGGAAGGAAAATGAAGCCCTCTGATAGGGTGACTTGTGACTCACCACATGTATAGATGACACTGAGGTACTTCCTGGTGCCAGCGTAACATGGATCTCCAAATTCTCTGGTGGAGGCTCGGACCAGACAACTTTTCTTTCCCTGACAGCGAGCAGTGAGAACCTGCAGGGCCACAGATGAGTGGCATTCTGACAAACAAGAGAAAATACTTTTCATGATCACCTTCAATACATTTTCGAGTCAAGTGAAATAATTTCAACGATATTGTGATCGGTTTCTTTTGAATATTTTTCCACAATGAAGAAGAGTTGGCATGATCAGTTAGAAAAGAAAGAAAAGATTGTCTAATGAGTTGAATGATTTGAGTGATGTTCAAACCCAGAGGGCCAAAATATGCTGATTTCCTTGTCTGCAGTAAATGTGCAAAGAAAACATCTATAGTCCTAATTCAATGACAATGTTAAGCAGCACCTGACATATTCACAAATATAAATGTTTTTTTCTTTGCTGCTGAAGTTATAAGTAAAGGAAATTAAGACATTTTATCAATAAGGCTTCAAGCAACAGGTTACAACGAGGTCACATGTCATAGCTACAGAAATTTCTGGTGCCTTCTTTGAAATAAGTTTCCTACAAGTACTGTGGGTAAACATTGTCTTTGTTTCCACTGTCATAGGAATAAAATTTTATTTCTTAATTTCTTTGTTCTTTCCTGACATCTAAGCAGGAAATCAGAGGAACCTGTGCAATGAAGACTTATCCTTTTTCTTTTACATGTTCAAAGCAGTGCAAATGATTAAACAGGGATACAGACTTATAATTCAAATGGAAACCTTTATATAGCCCAATAAAGAATTCTTTACTTAAAACACACTGTTACTTTAAGGAAATCATAATCCCGCATTTATTTCACGATACTTTTGATTTCATCTCTAAAACTACAATGAAGGATCATGGGTATCTTATCAAGTCAGACAGAGCTGCAGTACCAGTTACCAGCGTGTGCACAAGATTGGATAAACGCCGTCGTTGATCTGACCTGGGACTGATGCTGTTGCTTTGTTTGACTGACTGATCAGATAACCACATTCCTTCATTTGAATATGAGAGATCAATTTAGAGAAATTGGAAATAAATTTGGCAATGACAAAAAATAATAATAAAAAAAATATATCAATTTAAGGTTTTATTTCTTATTAATTCCGTGAACACATTGATTAATTCACTGATTGGTTAATTTGTTATTTATTTTTTCTAAAAGCTGTATGTGACAAGTTACTTATTCCTGCTTGATCTCATAAAATATACTGCCAGAAACAAAGTGTAAAAATGTTATTCAAATACTCTCTACCTTCCTGTTTGTAGCTCTTTCGAAACAACAACAAAGGACACACAGACATTAACCCTCACACGCTCCCTCCCTTCTCAGCTCTCATGGTGAAGCCTCTGTCCACATCAGACCCACATAGAGAAACCTTCCTGGGGCCATACATTGTCAAAAGGATACCTGATACAGCATATGTATGTGCTTGTGTGGAGATCAGAGTAATAGATGGGCCTCTATGCATCATCGCTTAAGCGCATGCCAGCTCCTCCAGAACCTCTCATCTGCAGCTCTCATCATCTGGGAAGTCAAGTGTGGATGCACAGATGAGGCTGATTGTGAACGTTTAAGACAAATAGTGCCAATTTATTGTGAGAGGCAAATGCTTCAGAAACTATAAATTTGTGAATTTTTTTATATCACGACAATCTGACAATCAAAATTGAGAGCACTTAATGATATAACCCATGTGGGGTGATATGGACCCATGTGACTTCTACATTTCTCAAGATGAACTCCGGTGAAGCTAAACACAGGGGGGTGAGGACCACAAATAAAGCCAAAGTAACGTCATGTAGCATCTTGCGGGAATGTGGATGGGCCTTTGGTTTCGCATGGATGCCTCTCAGGTCTCCGAGGTCCATCTAAACCTCCAAAAACAACACAAGGAAATGAGCCTTTGAAAGTGGACACTGCGCTGTTACACTGTCTCCCCTGGTGGGCCCCACCGAGACCAAATTCAGTAAAAAGGAAAAAGACTGGTTAAGACTTGGCTCACACGTCAACAGGCCACAACAAATTATGGCACGGGTCAAAGGTCAAACGTCACAGTCAGGAAGAGTACGAGGGCAATCTGGTGGTCATGCATTGTGTCAACACTGGGAATTCTTGAAATGGGCCCTAATTGCGCAATCCTGTTTTATAATTAAGAAATATTACGCTTTAGCCTAGGTTAACATTTGTAATAAAATTGGTGTAATAAATCATGTAGGTTTCCAGGTCACAGTGTGAGCATTGCATCAACTTTCTCCATGTTGTGAGCATGCATCAGTGTCTGTCCCTTTTGACATGGTTCATATGGGTACCCGGACAATCCCAGCTTGAGCTGACACACTGGAATTCCCAACCAGGATGTAGTGGGGTGGAAGCCTGTGGGAACCAGTGAGTGAAACTGGATAAGAGGCAACACACCTCAAAGGTTACACAGTTCCCACTGTCACTTCAAACACATGAACTCATATCATCTGCAATTTGAAATTAGTCTCAAGTAAACTTAGTAACAGTGTTGTTGAATTCTGCTCTCAAGATACTAGGACAGAAAATTGTACATTTAATTATTTTTGCTTATTCTATTATTCCCAGAAAACAATGTTTTGACTATAAAAAAATGTCAGTTAAGTGTCAATAAAACTCACTATTCTTCTCAACAAGTAACTAATTAAATCAGCAATAAAAGAGCACAGCAGACGGATACCTTTGTTATACCTTAGGTATAAAATGGTCCTAAGGTACAGCCAGGTGCTGCTAATTAAGTGCAATTAAATGCACTTAATAAACTGATCATCAGAAAGTGTAACACACTATATAAATGCAGACCTTTTGGCAATTTGATGGTCTGGAGCATGCAGGTGTGGGTTAATACAATGTTAAGGACGTCATCAAGACATCAGCAAGGATCTTAGAGAAGCAATTGTTATTGCCCTCAATCCTGGAAGTGTTATATGGTCATTTCTAAACAATTTTGACTCCATCATATTACACAGAGAAAGATTATTAAGAAGTGGACAACATTCATCTTGCCAATCTTCCCAGAAGTGGGTGTCCCAATAAATTCAACACCAGGGTCAAAATGTGCAATTTCCAGAGTGTCAAAATCCATGATGGGAATAGGAGGATCCAAACACAGGACTAAATAGGTATTATAAGTTATTGCAGCTAAAGTTGGTATTACAAGCTTCATGGGACATACACTGTTTTGCACTGCTGCTGCATTTCAGTTCAGGTCTTGTCAAATAAATATTTTTTTCAATGTCGTGATAGGTAAAACCTTAGAAGGACCTTAGAAGGTTTGAATGCTTAAATTAAATCTATTTTTTCCATCTCCCAAGCTTGGGTAAAAGGCTATTTTCTCCCTAAAAAACAAGCAATGAAACTCAACAGAATGACTGCGTATCATGATCATCTGAGTATTGCCTTGCATCACATGTAGTGCTGCATCCCGAGGACAGATCAGAAGCAGCAGCATTTTGGAATATATAGCAAGGAAACATTGAATAGAAGAGGTTGTTATTCCTATCAGCTGGTTATTATCTGCTCTCGGCCTTAAAGTGCCTGAGGATGTATTTGATATTTTGTTTCAGAAAGTTTTTTTGCTTTGTTGATTGCTGCTTATCTTGAATTCATATAAATGAACATTCAGACAGCGTATTTTAAAAAGCTGTATTTATTGATTCCTGGACAAAACTAAAGACTTCTGTGCAGATCCGTGTGCGAGTGTAAATCTGTGAGTGTGATCATCTCTGTGTCCATGTGTAAACACTTCAATACATCGTCCTGTTCCTCGTGATGTGCTTTAATTTTCTCCCGTCCTCTCTTTTACATCCCAGAGGGCTTAGTTGAGCTTGTATGCCAAAATGAAAACATCCTCCCTGACAAGCGAGTCCACTCACAGTTAGCTCCCCATTAGCTGAAGCTTTGATTCCCTGGAAGGGTGATTAGTCGACCACGGGGCTTACAGAACACTGGTGGGGCTGAAGGGGTTCAGAAACTGATAGAGACTTTGTGATACAAGAGGATGGAGACATGCATGTAGTCTTTGTCCACTAACTCAAACGCACACACACACACACGTACATACATGGTATTTAGTTTAAAAAGAGAATTCCTAAGGGTCTGACCTCCTCTGGCTCTCATTAGTGGTTTTAACGGAGATAGACAACCATACAACAGTCCTCGGTCTTACACACACATGAGGGCATGAATAACCCTTGTTACCTCTAACCTTTACCCTCAACCATTTTCCAAGCCTGTGCACCCACCCTTCTCTACTCCCCACAACAAGAACAGGCCTATAGTTCAGAAAGGAGGGTCTAAAGTCAAGAAAAGTGGCGACTGAGAAAAGGGAGGAGTTTCCTGGGCAAACACACTTATATACAGTCACTTATTCTCACCGATGACAGTTTGCAAAAGGAAAGAAAGACCAAGGTCATATACATCAAGCCACAAATACGAAAATATGAACAAAGTGCTGTTCTTGAATGAGTCGCTTATCACCCACTTCCTGTAAAAGTTACTGACTTTAGCTGCTAATGCAGTAAAAAGACAATTCAAGGAAGAGAACACATCAGTTCCAGCTGTTTGATTCTCTGTCTTGCGTGCTTTCAAAGTGTGTGCTGATATGCTACCTGTACCAGCAGCATCTAAGCTCACAGCTTCTGGAACATCTGTCATCTGTCGTAAACATTTAACATTGATTGTTACAAGTATCAATGCTGGATTGTGTACCAGTTTCTCAGATTTCAAGATCTTTTAAAAAGCTTCCATCATTTCACATAAGAAATAGCATAACAATAACATATCCAACAGAAAGTTTCACTTGTCACAGAGCCCTTATATTCAGACTAAAAAACTGTAGACAGAGTGTATTGTCAGTATAGTATATGCTGGTATGTGCTCTGGATGGCAGTCTGACAAAACTATCAGTGTTTTCAACTGGCAAACACATACACATCCACACAAAGTACATCCATGGAAATTTCCATAAGACTCTTCCTGGTTTTTCCACCCACCCACACCTTTCCGGGAATTCAAAGACAATGGTGGGACAACCTTGTCACAAGTTCTCATCTCCTCTTTCACTCTGACTCACCTGCTTTACAGTATGCATCATTTGATAGGGACATTTAAGTTGTTAAATCTTAGTCATAGATAGGCAACATGATGCTGATATGCTGTGATAGATTAAAAAACTACCAAATGCTTTTTGTGGATGCCATTAAAGAATTTGAAACCATTCTCCCCCCGCACTCAGTTACTGTAAATGTTCTTTTCCCTGCAGAAGAGATACGTTTCACTATGACACAGTTGACTTAAGCATACGATACATTATTTCTAAATGTAAAGTATTCAGCAGAACATCCTTTAAGGCCTCTTGCACAATCAAACATGCGCACATACATGCAAAGAGTTGCTCTTTGCTGTGTTTGTAAGTTGATAGCAGGTTATGCCAGAACCATTCCACAGAATCAGAGGCACTTGGTTTGAAAACAGTCAACCCTATGCATGTGTGTTATCACTAAAGTCATGCATGAACCTGCTATAATTCAAAGCATACCAGTATGCAATGTGAAATTCTTGGTAACCAAGACACAAATGCCAAGGATGTTATTTCTACTGAAGCAAAGTTTAGTTTAAAGAGTCACCAACAAAAATCAAGTGACTAGAATATGTCAACTACTTCCAAAGTCAACACAAGAAAACAGTAACTCTTTTAAAGCCCAAATGCAAAGTCAAAACCAGCACTGACATGTCATTTATCTGTTCTGTATGTATCAGAGCCATATTCTTATGATGTCAAGAGTTACAGTGAAACAGATCACACCACACAACTGGAACAGGCATCCAAAAGCAAAGCCCTAAATTTTAACTACAGCTGTGCATTTTTGGCTTCTAAAGCGTAATCGTGATTATCTGAGAGACCAACGAGCCTGTGCATATGAGTATGAAATATCTTCTTTGATCTATGCACTCAAAAGTGAAAGCACTGTGGCCTTCCTGAAGGGATTTGAAAAAAAAAAAAGTCTGAGATCCTGCATGCCAAGCATGGGGGGGCTATTTAGATGTCAAGAGGTGTGTGTGATGTTAATGGGGCAGATGAGAGAGGAGGGCTGAGGCAGGCCCCTTTACTTTGAGGATTCTCCATCAACGCCAAGAGCTGCACCACAAAACCAAGGAAGAGACTAGATCAAAGAGGTCTTACTTTTGTGAGCACATGCCTCTGTACGCACTTGTTTTTGTTTGGTTTACTTTTCCAGGGCTTTCAGATTCAACAGGTAACCAGACAGCTGCTCTCATCTCTGCGTGGAAGTAAACAGACTTCAAAATTCAGAATCAAGTCAAATTTGCTTCGTTTTTGGACATTAGTTCCCAATGAAGAATCTACCACCGATTGTCAAGATCGCTGGTGCATAGAACATACTGTATGAGTAGTGAAAACAGTGCACAAGAAAACTACTGTAATATCCCTCAACATGACACTATGCACAGTGCACCCGGGCAGGTAGAAGCAGAGTGTGGGATCAGGGATCTCACACTTATTGTAGTAAGCAATGAGCTTGCCAGGAGAAATTACCACAACCTAACTTGTTGGCACATTCAAACACAAATTTAAAGAAACATAAAATCAAAATAGGTCCAAAACAAACGTGTTCATTATGTGACAGCACAAGATTATTCAGACATGCATAAATGCACGAGACATCATACCGCCTTCGGAGGGCAAAAGCATTGAACATAATTAACACTGTGTGTCTAAGCTGTCACTCAAGACACCCTCTATTCCTACTCCTGGTGACATGGAAGCCACATCAAAGATGGAGCTGACAGGGGAAATCCCAGTGTAGCACCACAAGTCTGTCTGGAAGAGCCTGGGGAGGTGGATGTGGGTGGCTGCAGTGCGCACACACTGTTCAAAAATCCTATAGCGACTAAACAGGAACAAAAAGGCATTTGTGTATGTCTGATGGACAGTTGATATTAACCCACGCAAAGCTGATTTGTCACAATAAACACGGCTTCTCCTCTGCTTTAATCTCAGTCCATTTCCCATCACTGCTCAGAGCTACTGTATTTAATCCTGAGTCTGAAACCAGATATGAGGCCTTCCCAGTCTCAGCTGCAATCTCTACCTGTTGCACATTCCTGATCCATCTGTAGGAGGAGGAGACTGCTTCAAAGTAGCCCTCAATACTCATGTAGAGTACAATAAGACACAGAGATGTATACATACTCACACAAAGTACTCTTTATATCTGTCTCTGATTACCTGGTGACTGACGCTTGTGTCAGCCTTTCAACCCCATTCTGACACCTCTGTTATAAAGATACTACTACACACACAGAAACATACACACTCACACCCCCGAATGAAATCTAGCCTTCTTTCAGACTTTCATTCATGCTTTCCAGCTCACATTCCTGCACACAGACACAAACACACACGCACATTTTTTCTTGATTTGTGGGATCCTGCTATTGACATAAAACGTAATATTGGCTCTAACTTTAATATTACTACTTAAACCTAACAATCCAACTTGTACTTAATTCTAACCATGACTGTGAAGTTCATCTTTAACCTGAAACAGCTTTTTGAAATCATATTGTCCAGCATTTAGGTCCCAACAGGTTTTGTGGGCCCCCAGTTTTCAGGGCAGGCAAGCGTTAGAAAAAACAAGTACACCCATACACACATATCGGGTAACTTACACCAGCTACTGGACTACTTGTTTACATACATAAACTCCAGTGTCCATTTCTTACCACGCATCAGCAAAAACAAAAGTGGAGCAAAATAAATCACTTGTAAGGCAAAGAGACGGTTGCTGTGGGTATTTTAATATCATAGATCCAAGCTTAGAGTCATTAACATTCCCCTAAAGAAAGACAAGTGTACATCTGTATATCTCGTGCACTCACACATGCCCATACACACACATTCATACTTGTCAGGAACTCAATATGTCCCTTTTCTACAGGCCAAAATCTGCACTTCAGCTGACATCTGATCTACATTCCACCCAATTCCTCTGGCAGTGTGTGAATGTTTGTGTGTCGTCCTTCCCTTAGCCTGAGTGGTGGTTTTATATATCTCAACGTGCGATGAGTGGTGATATGCTTCTGAAAGGTAAATTATCTATGGGAGATTACAGGATAAGTGTAAACAGGTTTGAATAGCTGGCATCAAGGTCAAGTGTGTGTTCCTTTAACAGCCTCTGAGGCAAAGGTGCCATAGAGGAAACGATGAATCCATGGAAAGCCACAACAACATCTTTAGTTGATTAAAGAAATAAATGAATCACAAACAAAAAATTCTGCAGGCATTAAGAGCCCGGCAGCATTTCATATATTCGTTTTGAAATGCTGTGTTCGAGTCCTGACGTGTTCAAGTCATTAATAAAACTGTTGAATTTTTCATCTGCGTGGGGTAATGACTTCTGGCATGTTTTTCTCACATAAGTGTCTTGGCAATAAAAATATATCGTATTTAAAAAATCAAGAGAATGACTCTCCCAAATTATTAATATTTATCAGACCATTTGGCAGGACACAGAGACTCAGTTTTACATAATTCAAACACAGGCACATAAATCTGATTTGGATTCCCAACTTGTGTCTTCATAAAAATTCTATTCCTCTCTAGTCTTCAGACTAACGCCATAAATGATTCCATGAATGAAGCACATGATCATATCGTTCCACAGTATTTACATCAAAATAATACATAATATCATTATCAATCATTGCTTGCCCTTCACTAAGTACAATCAGCGGATAAGATCACTTCAAAACAAGACAAGAACAAATAAGAACAAAGGACGAGGTTGAACCAGCTATTTGCAATCCCTCCACAAATTTGTTTTGAACTACTCTGCAAGTTTTGTTCACATGTAGCTTCTTTTTGAAGGATTTTAGAGATGTTTTTCCTTAAATAATTGACAGAATATTAGCTGTTGTCAATAATGAATGTTTATTTTATCTAACATCACTTAGCAAGATTTTTATTTTCTTAAAGAAAGAAAGAAAGAAATTAAGAAAAAGAAAAACTCTAAGAAACAAATACCTCTACTCCTGTGCTATTGTTTTGACAGATGACCGATAACAAGTTGCGCAGTGAGACTTGTTTCCAAGTCAGGCATAGAAGGCACAATGCTGTGCCCTCCTCAGAACAATGTTATGAACTCACAAACGTCAGGGAAAACTTACATCTTCCTCCCTTTCAGTTTCAAAAGCCAGGATATGAGCCGGTTGGGTCTTTTTACACTTTAATCTGCCAAACATGTTGCAGTAGTTGCAGCAAAAAAAGATGCTTGTGTAAACCCAACAAAAGGGCTATTAGCAAACTACTTAATTCTGCTGATATTAACAAACAAAATGAATTACCATGAGTAGTATTAGAACACTGGTGATTTACTAAATCATACTGCACTACTGAATTTTAAGAAACGTCTTTCCTAGTTAAAACGTTTGATAATGTGTAAATCTGTTAGTGGGAAAAGCAGCTTTCTCAAAAGGAAGTCAACGTTGCATCAAATGAGGTAACCTACAAAGTAGAAGCTTTTTAGGGCCAGCCATTGTGTAAAAATCACTTTTTTTTTTAACATAACGTGCTTGCAGCTTCTCTGCATTCTCAACTATCTGTGTTAAACTTGCTTTTTTCTTCATAGCACACTGGCAGCTTCTCCAGAAACTGAACTGTGATGAATCTCACCATGCGAGATAGAGAGCGACTCAACTCACCTACTGATGGGGCCCTCCTGTGGCGAGGAGGGCACTCCAGCGTCCCCTGCTGAGTTCGGCCAAACATGGCGGAGTAAACGGCGATCTGCATACCCCGTTTGCAGCTCAGCCTCATCCTCTCATCCTCACAGACCACCTTACTTTTATACTCATCTGTTGGCAGGAAGAGAGACAGGTTGACAACTAATTATACAGCAAAGTGTTGCCAAAAAACAAAATTAAATTAAGTCATTAATGTTAGAGTTAATCTAACGTGGTGCTCTACTGCATTATGAAAGTTAAAATGGTTTGAGAAAGGTGAAGTTATGCTTCTGTTCTTTTGCAGGTCGAGTTAAACTATTTTAGAGTATTTTTTAAGATTATATGTTTTAAAATGGATTTGCAAATCATTACTAAATGTATCATTTAATCTTCGTAAACATATTTATATTAATATTGTGTAAGCACAGAACACAGGGCCGTTTCTTTCAGTTAAAACAGTCAAAGATTGAAAAAAAGAGTTTTTTGGTGGACATGTAGAGCCATGCAGAGGCATTCCCCACACACAATCAGCCAAAATGACCTGTGACAGCAATGAGCAGCTCCACTGGCCTGTAAATAAAAACACAACAGCAGCCGTTTCTCCATCCATGTGGGGAGTGGAACAGGAATGCAGAATAAAGAGGGCAGAGAAAATGGGCAGGATATTTCCTGCTGATGGATTCACTCTTGTTCTCTCTCACACACACTCCCAGCTTTCCATCACATCCTCTATCCTCCAGCCACCTCTCCTTTCAGAGGCAGTGACACCTGCACGCTGCACCTCACCAACACCCCATGCTGCCTTTCTTTCTTCCCCTGAGAAGTCATTGGTTAAGTGACATTGAACAAAGAGCTGTTGATTGGCCCGAGGTCCAGTGGAGAAAGAAAAAGTGAGGAGGGCAGGGGATCAGTGGATTAATGCTCACTTGTGGTCACTCTAGTGAAAAGTTTCACACAGCTCAGTGTGGCATGGCTCAACGTAGCCCTGTGCCTCGAATAGATGCCAGAATCTGGGTGGGATTACTGCACTGTTGTGGCTCACCTCTGGAGTGACACTCTGAGCTTCCTGGCTCACGTGGGGGGTGAGGGATAAAGGGAAAAGCACACAAAGTACACATTACTTTTTCTAAATGAAATAGGAAAATCCAACTCCAAGAAAACAAAACACAACTCTGGCACTCAATGAGCTGTTCAGATTTGCAGCGGATTTCTACATCATACTCTAAGATTACAGTAGAAATCCCAGCCCACCTATTTTATCTCCACCCAGCTTCAAGTCCAAATGCTGCTGCCCTGCTGTTAATCGGACATAGGAAATCAAAATTTTTTGCGCTTGCTTTTTGCTTTGCAATTAACAAAATCTCATCAGTAGTGTAATAGTTCACTACAGAAATAAACAAGTTTAATATGTTCTGCAAGTACCTTGCTTATATTAAACCTCTCGACATGATATTTGACTTCTTATTGACCTTCTTTCATTTTTTTTCCCTGACGAAAGTTGGAAATTCTGATTCTCCTTTGTCATTGAATGCAGCACTATCCTGGAACCTGCCAGTATAAAAAATAAACTTGGCAAACCTTTGTCCATATGGGCAACAGTTCTTAAAGGGATAGTTCGCCTCTTTTGACAGGAAGCTGTATGACATCCCATACTAGCAATATCATTTATGAACATTTTCTTACCCCCTACTGCGTTGGCGTTGACGAAAGTAGTCTGGCTAGTTGGCTGCGGTTACAAAAATAAAGCGTTTTGCTTCTCAAAACAACATGCATTCAAAAGGGTAATACATTTGCATCACAAAATCGTTCTCCAGGAAAAAGTCAGACCTCACAATCACTTGGCGCTATTTTCTCTCCCTTCATATCACGGAACTCGGCTCACAGTACGCAGTAGGGGGTAAGAAAATGTTCATAAACGATATTGCTAGTATGGGATGTCATACAGCTTCATGTCAAAAGAGGCGAACTATCCCTTTAATGTTAGTCTCTGAAAAGAGGAATAGACAGACAGTGAAGTCCAGAGTTTATGGAGCAGCTGGCCATGATGTGCCATGTCATGGCGTTTTATTAACCTGGACCAGTTCAACAGATGACTTGTAACGATACTGTTCCTAAGAGAGGAATCTGTAGTAACTCTTCATGGCTGAACAATAAATGTGGAAATAAAATTGCTAATCTAGTATTTCTCAGTTTGGTGTGTGGTAGTCTGAGCTGGGTTTTCAGGGGGTGCTAGTGTGAGCTATTTAATGTCAACTTTTTCAGACGGTAATAACTGCTTTAATGTTTGTTAAGAGCTATCAATCTTAAAAGAGGCCAACCCTGCAGAGAAGAGGTGTAGAGTGGAGTGAGAGGGTTACTCTATAGTCTACACCCTAAAACTGGTAAATGTGAACCCAGGTGTGAATTCATTATCAAAAAAAAAGGAGCTGTTTATGGTCTTTCTGAGGTATTTTGACCAAAGCAATGTCAGACACATTTCATGAAGACTTTGACAAATTGAGAAATTGTGAAAAAATGACATCAAGTATCTCCTTTAATTTAATGAGGAGCTTAAAGAAAAGTTGTATGACTGACAAAACTACTCACATACCGTAGCTTATTGTTATGTTCCAAGTGTATTGTAGCTTTTGAGTTCATTAACTGTTACACATTCTGATACCAAAAACACTAATTACCCCTGCTCATGTGTAAGGGCTCTCTTATACTCAGTTGTTGACATCAACACTGCAGGCAAAACAAACTGGTAGCTGTTGCTATTGTAGTGTTGGCATGGATAACAGCGTTAGACTGGCACCTACAGGAAGAGGTATAAATCCACATATGAGCTCATTTCGGTCAAGCTAGCAACATAATCTGCAGTCCCAACAATAAATCTGGCAAGATTTTCCCTTGGTGTGAATGAACAAATCCCACCTTTGTGCATTTCTGACCAAATGCAACAAAGTGTGAGAAAATAGGAAGAATAGTCTAAGCACAGTCAGGGGGTGACGAGGGACTTACTAGGTCTGCATTTGTACCAGACAAGGAGGTATTTACTGCTGCCAGGACACTGGTCCGTCCCAAACACGCGGCTGTTGACAAGGATTTGACAGCTCCTTCTGTCTTGGCACTCATCCAGCATTTTCTAAAGAAGGAAAGAGTCACACAGAGTGGGAGAAGACCAAAGGCGGGTTTAGTGGGAGAACAATAACCCAACGATGGTGAGACCAGCAGCCTGCAAACCTTAAACCACTTCAAACAGACTGCTTATATCCATGGGAAGCCAAGGTAAGTAAAAAGTCTGGAAAGCTCCACTCTTCTTATTTCCTGGCGTTGCTTTGCTTCTCTAGTTTCATCATCTTTTAGCTTGCTGTAACCCAGGTGAGAACATTCCCACACAACATTATCCCAGAGTGAAATCCTAGTTGCTGGAGGAATGACTGGTGGGATTCTCTTCAGAGCCTTCCCAGAATTCCACTTTAAATTATATGGTTTAGTTACAGCAGGTCAAGAAGTACCGCTGGGGGAATGTATAAGATATAATTTGTGAATTTCCCCCCCAAAGAATTATGAATATTCTCACTGTGAGTGAGTTTAATGATGTGTGCAAACTTGAAGAATAAGTCTGGAGATATCAAATTCCTTATTGTTAAAGAAAGTCCCCCAAAATACCGAACCAACAACAAAATGTAACATATAACTATAAAAATAAAAATAAATAGAAATAACTGGATAATGATAAAAGAAAATCATCAGTAGAAAAGGAAAGTAATTCTTTTCTCCAGGTGGTATTTCTATAAACTGAACATTTTTAATGAAACATGTTGCTGACCCAATAAACCTAAAGTCATGAACAGGTGGCATGGTGGGATTCTTAAGGCTTGCATTCATACGGGTGGTACAGCAGTCAGTTAGCCTCTCGCTTCAATACAATGCACCCTCTGTTACTGTATTCATGGCTATCCTGTCTATTAGAGAAATAGAGGGTGTTTGACTCTAAAAGGCAGAGGGACTAAGAATAAACCTAACAACTGAGTGAATGCTCAACAGGAAGTCTTTGAGTTGGTGCTACAAAAAGGATCTTCTAGTCGGGCCACGTCCCAGTTTAGTAGATGTTACGGAAAAAATCCCATGAAATTGCATTGTGTCATAGGGGCATACAAACCTGTTTCTTCTTTAGAGATAGGAATTTGCTGGAAAACATCCTCACAAAGCATTATACAATCCAAACCTTATATACTGGACAACTAAACCATTTTACAGGACAAATTCTTCCTGGAAGATTTGCAGCTCAGACAGAGAGGTTTGTTTGTGTGGACTAGAGGGAGAATGCCAAAAGTGGGAAGAGATTCCGGTCTGGAATACATCTGGCATAAAATCTGAAAGGCTTGGGAAAACTAAACCTGATTCTAGACAAATAATGATTGCTATTGTGAAAGGAATATTAGAGCTTGGTTATTTACCTGTAGTGCAGTGGACACAGAACAATACTGAGCATCCTCCTGAGTGTGATAAGAACTTAGAAGGGCCTGGTAGGTATAAGGGCACTGCTGGGGATCAGAGGCACCTCTACTTCCGTAGAAAGCTGATTGGACGGTGATGGTGGTGCGTGGCGGACAGCGAACAGACAGGAAGTCTCCGTCACAGGCCTGCTCAGAGTAGTTCCTCAACACTTTGGACAGGTACCCTATGACACAACAAGAAAGTAAAAGTGTCACTGAATGCACACTACATTACAGACAAGAACTAAAACGGAGCTTTTCAAACAGAGAATGACAACAGGTGCTGAAACAATATGTAGTATGAGAAAATTGATGCGTGTTTGAACAATAAAAGTAAACCTATTCTAACTAACCCCAAATATAAAACTATGAAAAGTTAATGAGCACAGTGAGTATCTTTTACTGTGCTACTCCTCAGACCCAGCTTATTTTACTGTCTTATTTGCAGGTTCTCAACCACATTTACTTGCATCACTCAAACTGATGGCTTTAAGAATGAATAGAAACATTGTATGAAGCATTTCATGGACTGAGCTTTCTTTTCACACAGTGCAGTGTTTCAAACTAAAAAGAAAAAGCTGTCATTAACAAATAAAGAAGAGCCATCTTTTCACTAACTCGATTGTCCTATTAAGAATGTTTTAGAGAGCTGCTCCTCGGCCCGTCAGTCACTCAGGAGAACTGAACCCATCACAAAGACACCATTAACATTCCAGTCTGAGAGAATGAAACCTAGATAAAGGAGCAAACTGATCCCTTGGCCACTGTCATAAAATGTCTTGCTGAACTTTTCTGGCTCACTTACGAGCCAACTGCCACAGAGGAGATACACTGCTTCAAGTCTAAGCTTCCACAGTTTGCTAGGATTTTTATGTTCAGAATATATCCAAAATTAGAAGGTTTCTCATACCAAAGAACTTTATTATATCATGTGCCAGAATACATCATACAACGACTTCTCTACAACTGAAAACGTCCAAAGTGAGCTCAAGCTTCCTTCTATAGTAAGTGCTTTGCAAACACATTTACTGAAAAGTCAATACACACAAGCTCACACAAACTTACAAAGCGGACACACTGGGATTCAATTACCCTTATTTGGTTAACGTTTGTTCGGAAAGAGGAAATAACACAGAAACAGTGCTCCCTGACACACGCGTTAGCACACACAAAACACACACATTGTCCCCTTATCACCATGGCCACAGTTTAAAAGAGGACGTAAACGAGGGACATTCTCAGGCTTTGGAAAGGTCAGCCTCTCTAAATAGAAATGGTTATTAAACCAACATTTCTCCCACTACAGGTCCACCTGTGGATCAGCGAACAGGTGTACATACAGTCCAACTTTATTTAGAAGTCATTTGAATACCACCAACCATATCACCGTAAGGCAAACCAGAACCAAACCACAGTGCCCACTTTTGCTATGGCTCACATCTATGGGTATTAAATATATGCCAACATTTCTATTATAGCTGGATTTTTTTGCCTGTATTTATCTATTTGATGCAAATCTGCTAATGTTGGGAAGTATTCAAAATGACAAAAGTCCATCAATGAAATTGTGTCCGTGTACAACTTAGAGGGTATGTTGAGCAACTTTTGCATGGCTTAGATGTTGCATTGTCACAATATTATTGCAATTAGGATTATTTTAATTGTGTGTGCTTGACTAGTAATATTCCGCTAGCACACACCCCTATCTGCTTTGCCTGCCGCATTCCACAAAGGGTCAGAGGGAACTTGGCATTCCCCCTGGCAGTGGGACCACACATACACGTACATTCAAAACGTCAGCACCAACAATGTGGTCGAGACAAGACTGTTTGGCTCTTGAAAACAGAGTGTGTGGTGATGGTGTAACAGTATCACATAATCCAAAGATGGTATTGGCAAAGCCCCAGTACCATGAGAGATCAAACGTTTGTCTGGGCATCAGGACCTGTTTGTTTGAGGTTAGAACGTGGGAGAAACCGAGAGGACTCAAGATAGATGAGAGAATGTGCCCCTTTCTTCATAGAGCTGTCGTTGTGCAACAAGTTTAACACCACAAACAGTCTGACACTCCTTACTCCACCCTTTTAAAGGGGGGGCTGTGCAGAAAAAGCAAACAGATTATCTCACACAAACCCTCAGGTGCTTTCTAAAGAATCTATTTCTTCTTTGCCACCATCCCACCCTCCTCTCTTCTTCAGGATCATCGCTATTGTTCCCTTCACGTTACCTGTTGACTGAGGCCTCCTTTCAAGGCCAACAAATCAGGCAGCATTAAGGCACCTGCGTAGACCGCCCAGCCAATGACAGGTGTCCCTCAAAGGCAGAAGGCTGAACAATGCTGAGGAACACCCAGGCGTCTCTCTCTTCCTCCCTTTTCCTCCTCGTTTCTTTTCATGTGGGGCCAAACTCCTTCTGTAACTAGCTCTCTGCCCTTTCCTTTAACAAAAGCACTGCACTATTTTGTCTGCTGGTTTGTTTGTTCGATCATTAAAAGACAGGAGGTTGCAGTTGAGATGCTATTCTTGTACAAACAGCTCACTCTTGTCACAAATTGTATTGTAACGTCCATTTTTAATCTCTGCACAAGCAGCAGAGGGATCTGTTATAAACACAGACATAGACAACTGCACCTGCTGTCTGTATTTATGGTCCAACACAGATGGGATCTTGTCATGTGATGTAACTACTCCTGTTGGCCAGGGATAAAGGCCAAAAATCGTAATGCTGGAAAAATCAGTGGCCCTGGTGATTATTAGCTCCTCATTTGTGGTCATGTGATAACACTTAGGTTTGACACAGCAAGGGAGGAGATTATGATGGAGATTAGTGACGAGCCACTGTGTTGTGTCAACAACACAGAGGCCAATGTGAAAGGTTTCCTTCTTGGAATCAATGATTGATTACAATGCATATTATATATCGACACCATTTTACAAACGGAGGGGGTAAATATGCTTAAAAGCATGTTTTCATGACATGTACATTCATTGAAAAGTGCTCCTCTCCAATTCGGAGCCTCTGCTGCAGTCTTACCTGTCTCTGCTTTCAGGTCAGCTCTGACTAATTCTTCTCATGGTCCACTAAGCTGTGGTGTTCAGTGTCTGCTCATAATGAGTATTGCACTTATGAAATGAGGGCGGAGAAACGAGAGGGGTTTGACTATACAGCCAGCTCAGGTGGAGAGTCTGTGTGTTATTCATGCTCAAGGCTCTCTTCTCTTTTAAAAAGATGCCGCCTCTTCCAATTGGTCAGGCCTTTAGAATGAACAATGCACCGCAGCTTGAAGTATAACTGACATGTTATTACAGTGAAGGCTTAGTGCAGCCTCCTACTCAGCTGATTACTCCGTTAACTCTGTTTTATGTGCTTGCAAAGTAATGTTTGAAAAGCCTATTGCATTGGTCCAGACTGTATAATATTGTAGAATATTATAAGATTACAGCTCAGCTTAATGCCACACAAGTGCCTGTTTACATTGTAGTTTAGACATAATTAAGATGCAGTTGTTTTTAACAGTAATATCATGTAGATGTAGTCAAAGGCCCAGATTTTTTGAGTACTACAAAATTAAAAGGCTTTATTACGTTTCATCTAGGCACATTAGGTATTTAGGCATTTACAGCTTCATAACTTTATTGGTGTTATTTCAAGCAAATTATAGCCATCAAACCATCAAATGTTCAAAGACGCAGAGCTGCAGGCCTGCAGCAGGAGAAGGAATTCCCTTTAAGTGGTAATTTCTGGAAAGAATTGAGGTTTCACTCAAAGACACAGGCCACACTCTGGCAACGCTCAGGAGAAGGAGGGGGGGGGGGGGGGGCTAAGAATATGGTGCATGATGGAGAAGGAAAGTGGTTGATATAGAAAAAGAAAACATCTGTAGGTGGAGAGACGAAGGCAGATCTTTTTAAAAAAAAAAAGAAAAGCCATTGCTTACAGGATGTGGCAGCAGAGGGCTAAAGGCCAGAGCTGGTGGCTTTAGGCCTTGTAGTAATTACTTTCCTCTAAAACCACTGAAGCAGTACAAAGGCCTGCAGCAGGGCATGACTTTTAGATAAAACAACCTCTGGCTGTAAATCAAATGTGGTCAAAACTGCATGCAACTCTTTAGACCCGAGGTGGATCATTCTATTATGAAAGCTCAATGACACAGGTTGATGAGATATGGTGACATGAGCTGGACCTCAAAAATATTCAATAGGCCTACTTTTGAATATTTTTTTAAATACTTTTGAAAATGAACAAAAGTCTGCACTGACGTCACAAAGGAGGACATACAGCAACATGATGTCGAAGGAAAGGACGAGTAACTGCTGTGTTCATGCCAAGTACAGTCCTTACTGTTAAGCCATTCAGATTTGAGACAAAAAAATGCATTCCTAAAATACATTGCATTCCTCTGCGTACAATACATTAGTCTTGCTATTATAATCATGTCTTGGATTAGCCTACTTTCTTGCTAATCACACTATGGGGCAAAGAAAGAGCACAGAGATAGTCTGCTATTTGCTAAATAAGTCTAACATTTTCTACCTCTAAGGTACAATAACTGGGCAGTTCATTCAAAGTTCTTTTAATCTGAAGTGCGTGGTGAGTGAAACAGTGCAGGTTTTTCACAACTATTTGATGCACTGTAATGGGAGTATAGCTATGCTTTCAAATGGGGGAACAAACTTGTAAATCAAATGTTCCACAGTGCGTAATATATGATAACATTCATATGACATACAATATGACACAGCTAATAAATACATAGGTAGGATGTGTGAGCTGAGGAGTATTACTCTCATTTGGTTGAATTCAAATTCCAGCAAATTAAACTTAAAAGCAATCATATGACAGCAAATGGGTGAGACATGACAGAGTAAACAGAGAAATGGAAAAAAAGGTGATGGTTCTGGCGATTACTGAAAACATTAAGACATAATTCATCTTGACACCCATGGACCCGTTTCTGTGTGTTTCTTTAAGCTATCATGGGGTAAAATTAACTTGTTATTCAGACCCAGCACCGTGGACCCCCAAAGGTGGCAAAAACCTTTGCACACAAGTCATACAGGTGTGCACAGCTAGCTCTGCATTTACTCCTCTTTTTATAGCCTGTTATCAACAAGAGCAGGCAGAAACACACTTCAGATTTGGTTCACTGACACACTGAAATCCTGTGGGTTGGAAGAACCGGAGGACTGCGTGCTGCCATGTTTATCCTTTTTTTAAAATCACATCAAGTGTATGCCACATGAGATGTATCAATATCCTCAGGCATTGGTAGCCTTAACTTGAACTGAAGAGTTGCTAAAACATGCCCCCCCACCTTAAAGTGACTGCAAAGAGCCTGAGCAGCTGAAGTCATTAAAGCCGGAGACACAAACACAAACACTCTCATTGCACAATCCTTTCCCCTCCCTATTTCAATACACACATGCAACCACAAACACTCACATAAACCAACAGGGTCATGCAGAAGTGCACAAACCTCAACCTGCTGGACTTGTATAACACACTCTAGATCCCCCTCTGTCCCCTGCTGTCCTGAACACAGCTCATTTATTTATTTCATGTTGTATGAAAGGAAGAGCAGCAGTCTCCCAGCTTATAATGGGCTGTGTGTTTTTATGGCCCGGAGGTCTGAAAAGGATGACATAATAAAAAACATCCGGTAGTGACTGTACAAAGCAAAGCAGCTTCATGCTAAAAAGGTCTGTGAGCATGCCAGTATGTGTACGGGTAGCAAATTTTAGAGAAAATCAGAAAAAAAGCACCTTTAGTTGAAAATAAAATAAAAGAAAGCGAGAGAAGAAGATCAAAGGATCA
This sequence comes from Odontesthes bonariensis, assembly GCF_027942865.1. Classification (NCBI taxonomy): domain Eukaryota; kingdom Metazoa; phylum Chordata; class Actinopteri; order Atheriniformes; family Atherinopsidae; genus Odontesthes; species Odontesthes bonariensis. The sequence continues at coordinate 11,653,848 of NC_134529.1, forward strand.
AAGAGTAAACTGGAGGAATGTCACATGCTAAGTCAGACACGTATCAGGAGGGACATTCATTGTGAACAAGGAGTGCTGTGGAGAGACACATGAACACAATAACTCCTCTTTCTTGTTCCCAAATGCACACAGTGAAGGAAACAAACCTCTACTAAGTGGTCATTTAAAAGGAAACTAAAGCAGAAGCTTAAACTGACACTCAAAGTAAAACTTGGTCATCTTAGCACAAGGCAAAGCTTCAATTTTCAGGTTATCCACATTAAGTGTCCCCTGCAGACAATGAGAGGGTGTCCACCTGTCGGCCTGTTGTTCAAACTTATCCTGAGGGGATGAATGGATATAAAACATCTGCTGGCTTAGAAACGTTCCTCACAGTTTGACAGCGGCCACTAAGATTCCCCTGGGGAGTCCCCAAACCCAAACACTGGTCCCATCCAAGCCCTCCCACGACCTCTGTAAGCACGTGCCTTTCCTGATGACCCCTGAGGGCCATAGGGCACTAAAGGAGAGGACACTTTTTCTCCAAGTTTCTGAGCATGTGTCTTTCTTATCACTGGTTTGGATGAGATATAGGGTTGAAGGGTGAAAGAGCGAGGGCCACAGAGGTTCCGGGAACACCCTTGCTGATTAGGTTTGTGTGCATGTCCAGACGCCCACAGACACGGCACGTGACACAGAGAAAGACACGCAGAGATTGAGAGTGAGAGCCAGAGGAGGACACATATGTCATTTTAATGGTCACTTTTTATGGCTTGGGAGAGCTGGGTGGCAGCCAGACTGCCCATCACTAACCAGACACCACACAGATGCATCAGTTCGTAAGCTTTAATTGTCGCAGACTCGGAACGACAGATGTAGTCTTCTTCAATGAGCTGCACCACAACTGAATGAATTTAACCCTTAGAGCCACAGCAGCATTACAACTGTTCCAAAAACACAACGCTGACAAAATGTAAAATTTTCTACATAACAGACCTTTGTTCTGACTTCCTATAAGGTTTAAAGGGAAATACATATTTAAGGCAGAACATTAAAGAACATTTTATTTATTCATTTACTTCATGAACTTAACAAAGATTTTTTTTGCTTCCATTACAAATAAGAGAAATGTCCAAATTGTTTTATATTCTGGGGCAGAAATCTCCAGTTCACTACCACTTACATACACCAAACTTTCACATTTTACTCGTGCTTATATTCTGAATGAGTATAACAGAAAAGTTTGCCTATATCTCATTCATAGCCTGAATTTTAGAACAATTACTCTTAAAAAAAAATGTATGTATTTTTCTTTTTCACTGGATGTTAAAACAAGAAATCAACAAGATTCAACAATCAGCAAATTCATGAAGCCTATTCACATATTCACCTAAAATCCTTTTCTAGAAAAAACATCATAGCATGTGAAGGCTTTTAAAATGGCCATTTTCTTATACATAACAAAAATAACCAGATCTATTTGTATTAGATCGCTAACACAACATTTTATTGTGACTACTTACATTTGTACCAATTCATAAATATTCACCTTAAAACACACCACAGTCACTTTATAGTGTTAAGAAATGTAAATTCATATGTTTAATATCAATCTTTTGACTTGCATACTGAAAAACTGGGAGAAGACGAAGAAAGGAAATGTTCATTTCTCAGGGCCTACTTCACAGACTTACGACTGAAAACATTCCTAATGTTGTCCTGAGCTATGAGTTGACAGACTCTTAGACTACTCCTAAAAACTGCATTGTCCAGGGCTGTAAAGGAACCATAAAATTACATCTTTCTCACATGCGTGCACGGAGCCAAAGCTGACCACACCACAGAGCAACAAGAGCCACTCGTCTACCCGAGGCTGGAAATGAATGTCCGTCACTTTATGACCGTTTAGTGTCGGGCACAACGTTACAAAGTTACTACAGCTGTCGTGGGACAACCCACTTCTGACAAATGTAACCTTTGTTCATCAGGATCACCAAAATTGCACACAAGAAGAAAAGACTTCAGTCAGCATCAGAAAAGGATACTAAGCTGTGATAAATCGGAGTGTGGACCTGTGACTTTTAGTATGTTTTCTTTTTAAACCGTCTGTGTTACATATCAAATATAAATATTTCTTTGTAATAACATACGTAACATTTCGTGAATATGGGACAAATCATAGCGTAAATATGTAATGTGAAGCTGACAAAAAGTTTCAACGTGTCACTGAATGTTTTTTCTTTTTTTTGGATCATTTGTGTCGATATGGTTAAAAATAAAAATCTCTGATTGATGGTCGTGCAGAATCGGTTGTGCTCATAGAAAATATTTTCTAAAGCAAAACATAAACATAAGAATACTGAAGATTTTGAGCTTGACAGATGGGGAAGATTGGCAGGGAGAGGGGGCTACTTGACTGTTGCACTCTTTAAAGGGGAACTCCGGGGCATTTGAAGCGTGTTTCCATTGCTAGGGGTTGTCAAATAGTGATAGTAGGACACAGAGAGGTGCGTATCTGCGCTCCCTGTGTGCTGTCCGCACAGCATGTCATGCGAGGCTAATACGTGGTGGCTAAGGGGCAAGCGCTAACCCTTCCACGTAAAACAACAACTTGCACACTGCAGAAACGTCACACCACTTTATAACCCATCCGACAATAAAGTCACAAGCCTTACCATCAAAACCATATGCATGGTTCTCACATTACTGGCATGGGGACGTTACAAAACAACTTTATAAACAGCATGTAACTCACCGGCTGGTTGTAGGCTCGCGCATGTGAAAGCCCAAAAGAGTCGATGGAGAATAATCCCATATACAAAACAATTATATTCTCTAGAAAAACTGCGTTCAAGTATTTAAAACATTACAACAATACATGCCCAGTAATATTGTTGTAATGTTTTAAATACTTGAACGCAGTTTTTCTAGAGAATATAATTGTTTTGTATATGGGATTATTCTCCATCGACTCTTTTGGGCTTTCACATGCGCGAGCCTACAACCAGCCGGTGAGTTACATGCTGTTTATAAAGTTGTTTTGTAACGTCCCCATGCCAGTAATGTGAGAACCATGCATATGGTTTTGATGGTAAGGCTTGTGACTTTATTGTCGGATGGGTTATAAAGTGGTGTGACGTTTCTGCAGTGTGCAAGTTGTTGTTTTACGTGGAAGGGTTAGCGCTTGCCCCTTAGCCACCACGTATTAGCCTCGCATGACATGCTGTGCGGACAGAGCGATCTCCACACAGGGAGCGCAGATACGCACCTCTCTGTGTCCTACTATCAGTATTTGACAACCCCTAGCAATGGAAACACGCTTCAAATGCCCCGGAGTTCCCCTTTAACAGCTCTTACTGGCAAAAGTTTTTTCATTCAGGCGTGCTATATTCTTACAAATCACTTTTGACTGGCATATGTTATTTCTCAGGTAAAATTGCAAGGCTTTGGTGAGAGTTTCAGAAAAAATCACTCATTTACATTTTAATAAAAGCTGCCTGTAGCTTTAAGTGATGACAGGATACAGCACTTCCAGCCTGACATCTAGAAAAGTGAGCTTTTGATAAAAAGGCTATCATACAATATGATTTCCAGTCACTATTTTTTTCTGTGTATGTGCAGCTGACACACTTGTAACTATTTGTAGTCAATGTTTAAGTAGTGAAACCTGATTGGTTCTGCCCTTTGAGAGAACTTTACAGGTGGTCTTTTGGTCTGATCAAAAAGATCACTAAAATGTTCAGTGCATTTTTCTGTAGACTGAAGCTTTCTTTTGATAGATCCTATAAAGCATTTACCTTACATTAAGAGTTCCTTGATGTAGAAAATCAGCAGTCTTCCGGATAATTTAACTGCCACACTGGCTGGTGTTACGGTTAATGGTTCAATTGATTTAGAAAATTATGAATTAATAAAAAAGCTGTTGTTGCACTCAGGAATAAAAAATTATTCAAAAGAACCAGATTTTGAAAGTAAATCTGTCCACGCTATATATTCTGATATTCTAAAATTTGGTTAATATTTTGGAAAATCAAATGTACTATCATGACTAGTTATGCAACACAGTCAATGCAGAAATTAAACTATGTATTTATTTTCCCAGAAATCAAATTATCTAACTGTTTTGCAAAAAACTGCTGTTATTAGCGTCTGGCTCTGCAGCATTGCTGTGATCCATTAGCCTCCAAATTACTCCATCACTTTCTGCCCATCTCTGTTTTTGTCAAATACCCACAAACCCCTCCTCCCATTGAGAATCTGCTTTATCGCGTCAACAGCAAGACATCATGTTTCTAGCAAGGTTCAGGCATGTGTGGCGAAAAAAGATAAATAATTCCTTTAAAAAAAAAAAAAAAGAGCCACAGGGGTGGTTGGGCACTGTGACACTGAGCTTTTTGGGGAATTAACAAGCTTATCTCGGGGGCTGTTCTGTGAAAACAAACAAAAAGAGCAACTCCTGAGGAGATGAGAGAGTGAAAAGCAGTCTGCACCATGGAGCTTGAAGTTTTAGCTTGAAGTTTTTCATCTGTGCTATGAAATAAAATGCTGCTCGTACATCTCATGTATGATTAGCATACAAGGAGTGAATATTATACAGCCATATCATTAGCTCAGATCAAGATCAAATGCCAGAACCCTGCACAGATTTCCGATCATTTTGCAAACCTGCATTTGCATAGCTCAATATCACAAGCAACCTTTTACTAGCAACTATAAACAATCTAAACCCCAAATGTGTTGAAAATATGATCCATGTTTCCATTGCTGTGTCCAATTTCACGAATGCACAAAAAGGCTCCTAAGCTTGCATGAGGTGTTTTTTCTCTGTTTGAAAGACTTTATGCACTTTTTGCATATTAGGGGGCATGGAAACACTTTTGACGTGACTCACCAGATGTTTCCGGTCTGAGCCAGCACTTATTAAACAGTTCATGACTAACAAGTGTTTCCCAGATATAATTATTATTATAATCATATTAACAATTATCATGTCAGAGAAAACACATGATTTCAGTTTGAACTGAGATGGCTGGGTTTAGTTGTTAGAAAACATTTAGAAAAACATGCACATTTTACTGTTCATTGCCTGTGATTCCCATCATGTAACGCGGAGGCTGCCCAAAAACAACAAAACAACAACCTAGGAATACGTCAACATCTCACGATTTCTAACCGTGGATTGTAGCACTTCAACATTCTGAACATGTGGGCAAACAAACATATTACACATCTGCTGCTGGGACTTGGCTGCGCTAAAAGGAGAGCAAATCAAATTTGGGTTTGTTCTGCACAAATCAATTTCGCTTAAAAAGGGAAAAACAAGGGAGAAATCTGTTTCCTCCTCTCATTTGCTCCCTTCCTCTTTACCTGGGCTGGCCAGAGGGACCAGTAAGCAACTGATTAGCAGTGCTTTGGGGAGCGGGCTGCTGTAGCGTGCTGTAATGCAGACTGTCAGTCTGACACAGTTGGGGGGCTACACAATGCCTCCTTGTTCAGACTGGCCCTTCTATGCCCCACCTCTCTACCTCTCCATCTCTCTTGCTGTCTCTGTTTGCCTCAAGGGGTTTAATCAAACCATAAAAACCAATAGTATTCAAAATGTTTTTCACTCTCCTATAGCAAAGACAGAGGGCATGAAGAGGGTGTAAAGGATCAAGGGATGGAGAAAAATTTGAAAAGGAAGCCAGATCAAGGCGGACATGTCGACTCTTAAACCAAACATAAATCAGCTCCCGGGAAACAAAGTGAAAGACAGAAAGGAGGGAGGGAGGGAGGAGGGGCATCAAAGCATGGTTGACATTCTCCAAGCAGCAGAAAAAGGTGTGTGCGCCAGTTTTTGCATGTGCATGTGTGCATGTCACGGGGCCTGCCTAGAGTTTAATTCAACAGCCAGCACATAAGTAGGCTGCACATGAGCCTATCACCCGACCGCCAGTCTCCACCTCAACACTCATTTCTGTTTATTTACAGCTCAGTTTCATCCTTAAACTGACTGCTGCAGCCTTCTGTACTCGCAACAACAGACGCCACAATTTTTCTGATTATGCCTTCTGCTTACAGAATGAAGACGGATGAAGTTTGTGGTCAAAATATGACATATGAGACTGCATTCTTTATTAATCGCCCAATTGTTTCCTAAACAGAAACAGCCGAGTTTCTTATTGCAGCTGCAGGCAGCAATGCCGCTTGAGAATCTACTTCACATGTTTCCTTGTGTTTTCTTTGGGGCTTCTAACTCCCCCTCATGCAAGAGAGGGCAAGTGCAAACACACACCTGCAATGTGTGTATATACATCTTTGCAGGTAAAAGGTTTAGGAATTAGACTCCCTCTTCTCTGCTAAATAACAGTCATTACTAAAAAACCATCCAGCCCAACATCTGACTTGGCGATTTGGGTGGTTTTACGTATTGAAAGAAATCTGTGCAAAATAATGATTATCACATTAAGGGCTAACTTTTTGAGCACTTTTCTGCTGATAATAAGCCTTGATTTTGCATCCAGTGCATCTCAGTTGATAGTTAGACCTCCTTCTCAGCCTTCGTTAGTAATTTAAGATAGAGCCTAGGTTTCATTTTGAAGTTTCACCCCGAAATCAGCCTGAGACAGACATGGTTTGAAAACGTTACACCTACAGTACTCTCACTCGAATTATAGTGCTTTGTTTGTCTCTTTACATCTGCTAGTGTAAGCATAGAGACAGTCAACACACTAATAACAGTCCATTTCAGTATAACATTTTGCTGAGACACTAACCCGCTTGGTGCTTGTGATTCAGCAAAGAGGTGTCTGAATTCAAAACTCTGAAGAAAGAAAAATCTACAAGCATTATTTTTTATTATTATTCATTATGTTAGAAACAATAAACAACTAGTATAGGAACAGGCTATAATACACAAGTGCAATATGATTGGGTCATTGCAATTGTGCGGGCACTCACGCCTCAGAGACGGTCACAAACACAATATAACATTTAAATGTTCTTATACCAGGTGTTCAGTCAACACCAGAGCTTAGCTGACTGCTCTTAGAACAGTCAAGATAAACCGAGCTAAACAAACACATGCACCAGAGTCCATGAGAGCCAATCCAAACAAGTTAGATATGAATAATTCTATTAATTCATTCATTTATCTTGATTATTTGAGCTGACCATGGTCATTTTGAATGGAACTTTCAATTAAACCAGATGAAAAGAGGGGAATGACACAAACACAAATGTGACATCATCATCACTGTTTCTGTCCATCTTTTATGTGCTCCTCCTCTGCTGATGTTTAATGGTGTCATCAAAGCCATTCAATGTCGAGTTGCTTTGCTTGTTTTCAACCAGTCTCAAGAAACTAGAGAGGGGTACTTGTCAGATTTATAGCAGAAAGCTGGACATTAACGTGACCAATACTATACTTTACTATGAAACTAACTGTGCTGATTGCTTAAAATAAAAAATGTGAATACATGAATCTTTAATCAATATTTCATGTAATACAAGTAATCATCAAAATCATGTCAAAACACACAATTATCATCTTCTGGCGCTAAGATGCCCTGTGATGGACTGGCGACTTGTCCAGGATGTACCCCACCTCTCACCCAATGGCAGCTGAGGTAGACTTCAACCCCACCTGAGGGTATAGAAAATGGATGGATGGCACTAAGATAACACTTTTCTATAGTTACTTCCATACCTAACTTTACTGTAGCACACAGAGTGAATCCTTTCTGTATTAAACCAATTGGTTTGCTATTTTTTTATTGGTATGAATAAAAAAAACTTTCTTATTGCATCTCCTCCGTCAAAAGCTCAGTTGGCCAACACACAACCTGTCCTTTATAGATACATATTGTAAGACAGAAATACCTTAAAACAAAAACTTTACTGATAAAAAAAAATGAGCTTGCTTTATAATAAGTGCTGTGTGGCAGTCTTTGGGTGTGACCATGACATTTATAACATACCCAAATAATTTATGGGTAATAATATCATAACATCAGCTAAATAATTTAGCAATAAGTACTTCAGTCAAGTAATGTTGGCAATGAGACACAAACTGCTTTTGACTGGTACATAATATGGCTTGCCATAACTTAACATAAAGCTTGTCTTTAAGGCTGCTGTGAACACCTTTCATATAAATCATGTCATGTCACTGTACAAAAGTCTTCATCCACTCCTCATTTCTTTATGGGCTGCATCCAAGCAGCCAGACTTCCTTGTAAACTTTTTTAAATGGTCTTGAGCAATAGCTCTCCAGGCTTTCTGAAGGTCTTTCAAAGTTTTTCTAAGGACATTTGCAGCTTTTTCACTTATTTTTAGTCCAGTCCTTATAACTATGACTATTTTCAATAAGTTATGGTGTTTTTTGTTTGGTAAGCGACTTAACAGACGTATGAATCATCCAAACATAAAAAAAGACACCTATCTCAAGGGATGAACCAGTGTTGTGTCTACACATAACAGATATAACAGACTTCATAAAATAACAAATTTGTTACTAGTACCCTATTACAAACACACATAATCTGTTGTCATTTGGAAAATACCAAAAATAACACAGTTTGACAGTTATTGAATAGAAATTTTGTACCAACAACATGATTCCCAAAGAGCTATTAGCCATAAAGTTAGCATATCTTGGCTTGATGTGAGTGTATTTGAGGAAACTATACAAGTAGAGGACAAAAGAAGAAGGCCTACAAAAAATCTACAGCAGATGAACAGCATCTGAAAGTAATGTCCTTAAGAAAGAGGGAAAAAAGCAGCATAGGGAAGTTAAACAAGGAGAGAAGACTGAGGTATGCCAAGTGACACAAGCACTGGACTGAAAATCAGTGGCAACATGTCTTATGTAGTGATGAATCCTGCCCAGAACCCAGACCTCATCATTATTGAAGCAGTTTGGGAACATGAACAAAAGGCAGCCAACAGCCAAAGAAGAGCTTTGTAATGTCCTTCAAATGTCTGGAGAACTATTCCTGAAGACTGCTTAAAGAAATTACAAGAAAACTTAACTTGTCTAAGATGGTTCAGGCTGTGTTGAAGAACACATCTTTTATTAAAAAAAGAAATTGCTTTCAGAAGAAAAAGTCAACCATTCAGTTTTGAATAATTTTGCAAAGGAAGCTTCCTCTGCTCATTGCACTGCAATGGTGGATCATTTTATTTATTCATGTCAAACATGTAAAATAGCACTGCTTCCTGTTATAAACACTCATCTCTCATCACTAACACCACTTTGTTGTTCCCCAGCATGATGTCAAACTCTGCTTTATGTGGGTGTTTGTTTATGTGCTTATTGTATCCTGGGGGCAGACTTACACATCTTTCATCACTGTCATACTGTGCCAGGCCAGACTTCCACCTTAAATTACATGCACACACCCACACACTGTGCCCTACAGGGGCAGAAGTTATCTATTACATCCATGAGCTCTCTGCACCAAAAGGCTCTTTACTTTCCAAAACCCACGTCTTGTTGGTTCCAATCTTTTAGGAACACGGCTGCTTAGCAACATAAAGAATTTCACTTTAAACAAAACTTTACTGTCTAGAAAGATTATTTCAACAATATATTTCCACATATGGATTTACATTATGTCCAGCATCCACCTGCCTGTGATAAACTCTGTTACTTTTGCTTTTATTTTCTATAAATTGCTACCAAATAAAACTAAAACAATACAAAACCCAATAGCAATTATAAGAGTAGCCCATTACAAGGAAACATTTCAATGTAAAGCCACTGTTTTGAGTAGTAACAAGTAATCTAACTGTACAATTTAATTACATTTTCATGATTCCAGCAACACAAAGCACTACTGGTTTCAGAGCCTTGTGAATCTAACATGAAGGGAAATAAAACCCAACCTGAGAGTCTATGCAGTACATACAATGGATCAAACACACACAGAACAACAACTCAGTATGACTGTACGACATCCATAAACCTCATTACTAGAAAGCTGGAACTTTTCGGACACACAGCTTCAGACTACAGCAACCAAACAGGTGTGAGTTGGCTATGGTTATGTGTCAGGGGCAGATTAACAGAAAATACTGTGCATGAATTATAGTTATCAACTGTGATTGGTTAATGGCAGAATTAACAGCAATCATATGCAAAGAATTCTAATAGCAGCTTACATTATTATGAAATACAGTAAGATACAGTTGAAATGCATCAATAAATCAACCAATAAAACATTAGATGTTCATTCTTAGCAAGTCAATACCCTGAAGCATTTGTCTCAGTATGTGTGGTTCTAGGTAACCACTTTTTTTTTTTTTTACTTGTTGATCTATTTACAGCTATTTCTATTTCCTTTTGAATCAGAGTCCTGTACAATGTTAATTCATCTACAACTTTTGTTGCTGAAATCGATGTTATGAAAACAAAGCCTGAGGGGATTTGAAACGATTTGGATTCCATAAGCGGATTCAGAACAACATTTAAAGAAGATAAAATGTCATAAATCCAGCTATTTCCTTTTGCAATCTGTCTGCTCTGAACATTAAGTTGGATTAAAAAGATGAAATCTAGAAAAGATTTGAGTAGGAACCATGTAGTTGTGATATGCATGCGTTCACTCCTTTGGGAGAGGCGTTCACAGAAACCATTCTTTAGAGAGAAGCACCCCCTTTTCAATTTGAAAGAAAAGCAGCCTTATGCCAGGCCCTCGCAGTCTGCCTAGCCGCCTGCCTTTACCGCAGTAGACAAAACAAGTGGGAGGCAGGATTTGTTTAGACAGAGCTCACCTGGCACACATGCAGACACAGAAACAGTGATCAGGCAAGCCCTAGGGAGGAGTAGAGGCAGCAAAAGGGCGGGGAGGAGGAGAAGCAGCGGTGGTGGGGAAAGGAGGGAGGTGTGATGACGAGTGTGTGAGAGGGGGAAGGTAAGGGGCTAAGAGAGGAGAGCACGGGGCTCAGTATGCTACCCACGGCTACTCAAAAATCAAAGTAGATTAAGATTTAAGGGGTGTTAGCGGTGCTCATTTATAGATGGAGGGGTGTGTATGTGTGTGGGGGTAGGCAGTGTTAGGAGTAGCCTAATCCAGTACTTACCCATGGGGTAACAGAGGAGGTGGATTTGTGCATGCAGTTTAATGCAATTTAGAGCACTTGGCAATAAATAAGCACTTCAGCTTATCAATCACAGAAAATGGTTTGAACTCCGCAAACAAGCTGTTGACACATAGATTACAGGGCAACAGCCCCCTTCAGGCATAAGACATGTAACACTACGTACTCAAGGAGTCTGTTAAAGCAGGGACCTTCAGTCATTCAGACATAGGTCCAATTTATTTTTTTCAGCTACAGCACATGAAAAAGTCCTTATAGTTGAATTTTTCTTTAAACATATGAGTGAAACGTACCAGCAGTGGATGTAATAAGCTGAAAATATGATGTTTTTATCTGATTGAACAGGATGAACTGCATGTCTTATAAAGAACTCTTAGTGGATTCTCACTGAAAAGCGCTTTATTTTACTACATAAATTAGTGCATGAATGATGAAGAAACTCATGGAATAGGAACTTTTCAACAGATTTTTTTTTTCATTATTCATTAATAACATGACTGTCAGATTCCTCTCAGAGGCTCCGTGATACTTTGAGTGCCTGTCTGTTAATATGGCTGCGGGCAATTCAGGCGTGAAATGCTGAAAGTGATGTGGAAATATTGGCACATGATGCTGAAAAGCACTCTTTCAGCTGCCGTCAGATTAATGGAAAACAGTGCATGCCTGAAAGGGGCTGTAGGTATATTTCTTGTCTATTCTTCATGGCAGACCAAACTCAAAGATAAACTGTTATAACTTGATGAAAGTAAAAGTAACAAACTGGCATTTGATTGACTAGGAGCATTAGTCCATTGTCACTGTATAATTGCTTTTGGTCAATTTAGTGGAGAAAAGTCTCAAAAGACTCAAACAACAGAAGATTGAGCAGCAGTTGTTTTGACAATCATACAAATCAGTTATTTACAAATCAGAAAAAGAGAAATATATTGATTTCTTGCTTGTTGGAAAGAAAACTCATTTTTTTAGAGAGGCTGCACTAAAGAATGCCGATGCCAACATCAGACAGATTGGATTTTGAGCTAACTTTAGTCAAGAAAATATCAAAGTCAGTCCGCAGGTAAGAAGAGGATGTATTTTTCTGTGTCTGTTCTGATTGCGGTTGCTGCTTTAGTGTTTTTTCTCCTTCCATGTTCGTTTGTTTCCCACTCTTTTGTGGATATTGCAGATACGTCCACATCAATGTGATACAGAAATCAACATAAGCAGTCAACGTTAAGGTTATGCTGGCAGCCTCATTTGTCTTTCACGATGTGCTGTGAACAAAACGTTGCAGTTTCCACAGTGAGCTTTTCGCATCATGTCCTGACTTCTGCGCACTCAAGCCCTGCACCTCCTTGGAGTGTAGTGAAAATGCATTTCACAAACCCCTTGCTGCCTTGTACAATTATGCACAGGCATCTTTTGACAATGTCTAAAACTGATTCTGTGTTTTTTGGAGTTCATTAAGTCTGCAGGGACATAAAAAAAAGAAATTCTTCCAGTCACGTTATTTTATGTTTTTTTTTATTTTTATTTTTTTTAGGCTTTTTATGCCTTTAATGGATAGACAGTTGGAGAGAGAGACAGGAAGCAGGGGGCAGAGAGATGGGGAAGACATGCAGCAAAGGGCCGTCCAGTGCGGGAGTCGAACCGGGGCCGGCTGCAGCAAGGACCGCAGCCTCTGTACATGGGGCGGCCGCTCAACCCACTACGCCACCAACCGCCACGTTATTTTATGTTTTGACTAAATAAAAGGAACTATTGGGCCAAATGACGATAGTACACATTTGTTAACGTGTTTAATTCTGTTTGAAAGCATGTGTGTATTACGTTCATGACTGCATACAGAATTGCATCTAAAAGTCTATACATTGAAGGTGTTATCATTATTTTGCCTTACATTTTGGACTCAAGATAGGTTAATGGAAAAACACTTCTCTATAGCCACGTTAAAGTTGTTTAAAATGTTCAGATGTGTGCATCAAAACAGTGAACAAAGTCAACAAATGTACTGAAATATAAAAGTTCAATTCAATTCAAGTCAAAATCTGAATTATTGCAACTGACAAGTCTTGTGTGAAGTTCTCCAAACGTCACCGTACTTCTTACTCTTTCAAACTGAATCAAAATTCATGACAGAAAAACAAAATGGTGTTGTGTAGACCTTCCCTTTACCTTTTCTAATCTGTGAAAAACATGTGAGATGAAGGTTGACAGCAGGGAACAAAGAGAAAGATGGATGATGACTCCCCCTAACCACACACTCCCAGTTACTATGGGTTGACCTCAGTTGACCCCTTGGCCCCTAAACAGCCTCTCATCCCATTGACTGGGATTAAATAGGGTTTTTGCCTGCAGGGTTTTATGGCGGAGAAACAGAACGAAAGTGTCCTCACTGTAACCCTTTGGCAACATCGAGGTTTGTCTGGTAACATCTGATCAACAATGAAGGGCCTCTAAAACATTCTGCAGTTAAAGGAAACAAAAAAATGTGCCAGAGTATTGTTCGCTTGCATGTAAAAGGTGACTCAGTCCAGAAGTACAGCTGCAGCAAAAGCCAGTTCCTGTTATTGTTTGGACCTTTTTTTGTTTTTCTCACATCACATCACTTTCCTTTACAACTACTTGTTGACAATCTGATCTGTGTAATCTGATAATGGCATCCAGTAGGAGAAAGAAAAGCACATTGATCATGTGATTCTCACAAGGCATTGAAAACATTTCTGCCAACAGGAGGATGGTTGTTTCTTCTCCCATAATTAGAGGATATCAGTTGTGTTGCGTTGTACTGTTTGTATAGAGTACACAAATAAGCTATGGGAATCGAATCAACTAAGTCAATAGCTTGTAAGACAAAGCATTAATAAGCTAGTACGCCTGTTAGCATAGGGGTTCTAAAGAGCTGTGCAGCTCACTCTGCACCTCTAATTATCCATGCAGGCGGCTGTATACTGTAATAGAAGATGATAACGGAGCAGAGGCAGACTTAAATGATCCACTAACATGTAGTTTCTTACATTTCAGTAAGTTCAAAGGCTTTGATGAAATGTTAAACTGCCTATGACAAAAGGTGCGAATGTACACAGACATAGTCGAACAACGTGATGAAATGAAAGTAACTCTAACTGCCATTAGCACCTCTTGGAAAGCAACAGCCGACTCCAGCAGGTTATTTCACCTCAGTAATGAGGTTCACTGATGTGAGCAGATTGTGTGTAATCGGACTGACAGATGTTAGATCTAAACCCACCACTTCTGTCACCCTGCAGGCTGGCACCACCTGTCAATCAAAGAGCTCCTCGCAGTCTCCCGGGAGACTCCAGCTGGTCAAGAATGTCAAGACTGAAGGATGTCTTTGTCTCTAAGGAATTCAGCGGTAGACTCCGTCTTATTTAAGTCATTTCATTAGGATACTTGGTCAGAATCTCTGTAAAAGCATGCAGAGCCCCAAGCGCGCAAACAAAATCATATCAAGGATGGAAACAACCAAAAGGGCCTGAACAGACATGAGGGCCACGCACTGTGCCATCCCTTTTCCCCTGGTGCAAAGTATTCTGACATTTCGGAACAACACCAGAGTTGAGAATTCAACCAAACTCTTGACAAATGTATCATTTTGCATAATCGTGTGTAAGCCTGGTCCAATCTGGAATCATCTGGTCTTAACAGTTTTCCGTGTTGCTTAATTAACCACCATGTAAGCTACTCAGTTGAACTATTTGCGACAAAAACACCCACTCATACACACGTGGCAATTACAGCTGCGAAGGTTAAACAGCCTTCATTAGACCACGGTCTTTAGCAGCTCATTAGGCAGCATCAAGGACATATGCACACAGAATCATACACAGGGGACAGGTTACATACATCTGCTCTTTAGCACCTTTCACCATAATGTTAGTCTGCCGTTTCCAACCATTAGACCCATTAGAGGCCAATTAACACAGACACAAAGCTCCCTTCCTGTTTTATAGCACCGTAAACAAAACACAGGCTTGTCTTGGGCTCAGCAGAGCTCAACAGACTGATGCAACACAGATCAACTTGGTTTAGTAGTACTGTACGCTGACTATTTGTAGTGGACATAAAACCCCAGCCTGTTACCTAACCTCCTGTAACACTCAGGTCCCAGGCACTGACCTTTCCAAATAATGGCAGCCCAAATAAAGCACAGAAAATAATACAACTATCTCAGCAGACAGCCTTTTTTTTTTTCCTTGAGTCCAAAATCTGCATCAAAGAGCTGCACTTGCTCTAGACGACAGCTCCCATCCAGTAGCACATTAACCACATTTTTACATCTATCTCAACTGCATCATCTTATATGGCTCGTCTATGCCGGTGTGCTGATAAACCAACTCAAACCCACCCTATATGCTGACGGCTTAAGTGCAGAAGAACCTGTTGTTTGAAGTGGCTCATGTGGGTCATTCCTCATAAACTGTGTCAAAGTAGGCCAAAAGATAAGGACAACATGTTTTTTTTTTGTTTTTTTTTTTTCGCGTGTTCAAGTTGGGTCCCAGTTAGTTTACGAGGCAAACATTTCAGTCTGCATGCTGCAGCATGCCAGAGGCACGGGTCGCCCTTAGAGGAGAGCTTGATGCGACGCAAACGCTTAAATCACAGTTGTGAGAGTTGTGCTCAACAGACTAAACAGCATGAACCATTCGCGGTGTTTCATCCAGGTTTTCGGCTACCATTCATCGTTCCCTAAAGCGCAAAAAGCTACATTTCAAGTTTGAAATGGGATGAAGCCCAAGTGCAAAAACGCAGTAAAATAGTTGGTCATCTTTTTTTAAAAGCCTCGAAAACAACCCCGGATTACTTTTTTATAACATACACACACACAACAAAAACAAAACAACCCATAAATCCCTTACCTGAAAAGTCTGAAGACCCCTTAGTTAGATCGCAGAGGACGGTCAGACACGTTATTCCCAACAGGAGCGCAAAACTGACGGCTGAGATAGTCCCATGTGAGAAGAACATCCTTGAGGCCTCAAAGATCTAGATTTTCTCCGAATCATTAGAAAGTCCAGCAGAAAACGCAGCATCGAGTTTCGGATTCAGGAGATGTGCGGTCCCATGTCGCTAGCTTTCTCTCATCCTCCCACCGCACCGCTCTGAGACTGGCATTCAGGTCCCTGTGGGTTGGAGCCGTGTACAGCTCTCCGTGGGCTTTTCCAACTGCGCGTCGCGTTGGGGAGGCAGTCCACCTGCACGCGCGACGCTCCGCTGTGTGATCTGAAGGGGAGCTCCCAAACACACGCGCGCGTAAAACATCTCTTTGAACCCAGTTTAATGCGAATGCTTTTAGCAATCTGTGAAATGAAGTCAATCGTGGTGTGACATTTAGCTAACTTTTTTAATCTGTTAGTGTTACTAATATGGGCTACAGTAGTAGGCTAATAGATGCACCAAAGCCTTTCCATTTGAATATTTGATATTCATTTCCAGCTTTGTATTTCAGACACAAACTACTTTTCACCCCATTTATCTGATAATTGGTCGACCAGTTCATTTCACTATCATTGTACACTTTCAAAAGATAACGCCATCTTATCAAATAGCATCTTTTTCTTTACATTATAGTGTTACAAATTACGCAACAGTAGCCCATTTATTCAGTATGTAGTTTTACCAAGAACACCACAATCGCATTTTACGAATTTATTTATCCCTCCGAACCTTAAAGATTGATGATGGGAAGTTTTGTCTGTTTAGCTTTTCTTGTGCGATAAAACATACATTTGCACCCATATTGTGATAGCCTATTGATAGAAAACCCTACTCACCCCTGCAGAGGCAGGTGGTTAATTTGTTTGTATTTAGTAACATACAAAAGATTTGTAAAGTGACTCGTGCGCCCAGACTAAATGAAAAGTCTTTATAATTTTGTCAGTTTTATAAATTGACTTCAATAAACGAGCGTCTTAATAGGCTACTTCGGAACACTAGGCCTATAAATGATTTAATGTAAACTCGGTTAAGTTTAACGTTTAATTAAGCTCAATTTAAAAACATTTTTTGTTTTACTGCTCTATTTCTCACTTTGAGAACTATATTGTGCGCTTGAAAAGCCCAAAGCTGATCGTTTAAAGCCAACGGAACAGCTGCACCATCTTGTGGAAAAACCTTTAAGCTGCAGTTGAACCAAATCGCGTTTCAGAGTCGTTTTGCCTTAGCGGCTTCCGTACAATGTGACAACAGAAGGTCAATCATGGCGGCGTGCACTAAAGGGCTCGATAAACTCATTGTTTCACTGAGGTTATGTCGAAGTTTCCAGCTCCAAAATGAAAGTAAGTGTTATAAAGACGTTTTCAGCTTTCTGCTTAATGTTTTAACTTGCTGACAGTTTTGAGAATGTTACTTATTACATACGCCCCTTATTCGATAACTAAGCTAACGCTAAGGCTAGCGGTTTACAGGCTGATAGCAAGCACCCTGGCTTTATATCAGGTGTGGAAATACTGAATGACAATAGGATAATATCCAATTTTTGTTTCCAGGGTTTCTGTCCACGTCTCTGTGCCGCCGTGCTGACAGCGAGCCTCCTAAATTCGTGCCTCCATCCAAACCTGTCATTGTAGATAAGACGCAGACGGTGGCGTCTCTGCGAAAGTAAGACCTTTCTTTGTGCAACAGAAACATTTCGGTGACATTCACACCCACACGTATTCTGCGTTTTCTGCTGTCTAATATGGTTGCTAAAGTTCTATTTGCCTGTCTGTTCCTCTCAGATTTCTTAGCCCGGAGTTCATCCCTCCCAGGCAGAGGACAAACCCCTTAAAGTTTTCCATTGAGAGGAAGGACATGATCCGCAGGAGGAAAGTGCTTAATATTCCTGAATTCTACGTAGGTAAGAATTAAGTCGTCTGGCGCATTCGTACTGCGTGAGAGGTTTAAAATGACCAAAATGGATTTTATATAAAGGGTGTCCATAAAGTCTCTTTACAGTTCATAACTGTTTTGTTCTTGGTTGTCCCCTCCTCCCTTTATCCAACACTGTCCCTGTCTACATAAATTTCTTGTGCCACGCACGAATTGACAGACGTGACAGTGGATCTCTTCCATACTTAGTTCTGTAGTTTCGCTGTGTCATGCGTATCTGATTTTGTATCAAATTAACCATGACACACACATTGGGCCTTATCTTGAGGAGTAGCCATTTTTTAGGGGTTCATTTTACAGTCAACAGGACACCTGAAATAAATACAATGTGATTAAAAACTTTAACTACTGAGCACATAGAACAGATCTGATTAAGATATCTCATCATTTGCCTTTGTAATTTACTTTTTATATTTTAAAGAGACTTTATGGACACCCTGTACATCGTCTGGACAATTTGATATTTTTCCCCACCTCTTTCTGGGGTATTTTATTCTTTTAAAGACAGGCAGTGTTGGGGCCGTTGACCAGCACCTTTTGCTGCAAATATGACATATTACTTCCCTCAAGTTTTCCGGCTCTTTATCTTCCTTCAACTAAAAGCCCAGACATGCCCACAGTAATGCTGCGGTTATTGCTGTGGTGATCCATGCTCACATTTCTCATTTGCGTATCACTTCACTTCATTTACTTTACTTCACTTTATTGCTGCTTTCAGGGAGTATCCTTGCGGTGACAATGGCTGATCCCAATGCTAGTGGGAAAAGCAATCGTTTTGTCGGCATCTGCATCCAGAGGGGTGGGAAAGGGCTGGGGGCCACGTTTGTCCTGAGGAACATCATTAATAATCAAGGTAAGACTTGTTCTCAAATACATGTGTGCTGGACTACTGCACTACTTGGTGTCATGCAGCAAGAATTGGGCTTGAAAAAGTATTTTGCTTCAGTCCGGCTAAATGCAATTTTTATGACAATTTTTGATTTAGTCATTAATGCGTATTTATACAAATTGTGAATTATTTTTATGAGCTCAAAGCACATTTCGTAATTTTAGTATTTCATTACAATAATGACTTAAAGAATTACTGTGTCTGTTTAAGGATTTGTGGGGGTCTCGGTGTGTTCTCAGCTCACAATAAGCTGTTTTTATTTGATCCTAATGGCCCTGTCACACTGTTGCGTATGGCACTAGCGTATGCCAGCGTATGAAAATTATCACTCATACGCTGACATACGCTAGGGGAACGTTAGGCATAGGTTGTATACGTTTCAAGCACGCTGGCATACGTTGGCATACGCTGAGGCAGAAATAAATTTTTGAACATGCTCAAAACTTTTGTGCGTATGGTTAATACGCTAAGCATACGCTAGGCATACGCTAGAGGTACGATATAGGTACGTTACTGATAGGTCGAGAACGCTGGACATAAGTTGCCATACGTTGGCATGAAGGTGGATGCGGCAACTGACATATCTGAGGCAACCGACGATTCACGGGAGCGGTCAGGAGGAGGAGTTGGGGATCTTAATCACTCAGAAGCATGTAACTCATCAGCCGCAGGTGCATCAGGCATCTCAGCAGGTTTGGGTGAGAATGATTCTTGTGTTTTTTTGCCTTTTCCTCGACCTCGGCCCAGGGCCCGGGCAAACGACGATTGCTTCTTGGGAGGCATGATCGAGATGAATGTCTCGAGAGATGTTGATAGTGCGTCGTCTACTGCAATAATGGAGCAATGTGGAAAGGCTGCTGATATAGGCGCGTTGAAACGTACGCTGGGCATGCGCAGTTCATATGCTACTCATATGCTAGTCATACGCAGAGTACGCTGGTTATACGTTGTTCATACGCTGACATACGCTGGCCATACGCTGTCAATACGCTGACCATAAGCTACTCATACGCTACTCATAGGTTCAATACGGTAAGTATACGCACAATTCTTTATTTTCAAGGACTTTTCGTGTGTATGAAAATTATATTATTAATTTTCATACGCAACTCATACGCTTCTCTCATACGCAACAGTGTGACAGGGCCATAACTCCTTGTTACTGATTCGTCTTTCCAATAGTGGTAAATCAATGTGGGCTTTTAAATGACCAGTGCTGATTATCTAGAGAGTAGGGAAGCTGGTGGCTGATGTACACAACAGTAATAGCTCCCACCTCACCGTTACACCTCTATGCATACACAAGATTTTATTTACCACTCATTCCATAGCATCACTGCATGTCCAAAATGAGTGAACAGCTGTGGATGTGTTTCAGTGCAACACGATTGGCTGGATATGGTTTTTGATTTGGCTGTTTTAATAAGACTGGGAGGGACATGGGATCACACATACTGAATCCCTGAATATATTTATATGAACTAATTGAAGTGACAGGTCTCTCTTTATAATTTCTCTGATTTCATGCTTTTGTGTTTTGTTTGTGACTTTTTTATTTTTTGGCTCCTGATAAAATGCAAATAATAAGAAAATATTAATATTAGCAAACATCTATTGAATATACTGTCTGCACTGCAGATGTATTTACATCATTTTATTGTTTACCAGACTCATCTGCAGCTAATCCTAATTACATCAACATTCCAGCTATTCTGTCCAGTCGTCTGACTGGTTAACTGGTTTGTCTCCAATTTCTGACGCAAGAAGGTAGCCAGGTTAATGTCAGGTAAGATTTATGTGTGTCTACCTCTGTGTGTGTGTGTGTGTGTGTGGCCTAGGTGTCGAGATCTGCTACGAACTGTACAGCCCCCGTATCCAGAAACTTGAAATGCTGAAACTGGAGAAAAGACTGGATGACAACCTGATGTACCTGAGAGATGCTATGCCTGAGTACAGCACCGTGGACCCCGAAATGAAGCCTGTGCCCTTCTCCCCTACTGGAGAGGTGTCTGTAAACAAGGTGAGAGAAATTTATATGCACCCAAACAGCTGCCTCAGTTGTGGCTTTTCCTGAACCAATTCATCATTTATGCCTAAAAGTATTACACCTGCTTTTAATAAAAGTCTTATTTCTAGTACAATTGGTTGTTTTTTTATTTTTTATTACTGCCTTTGGTAAGATTTGACCTATTAGGACCTTTCAAATTCTGTCGTAAAATTCACAAGTAGGAGGTAGGAACATTGCTGAGTTCACTTAACCAAACTAGCAGTGATGCCGCCCCCCCCCCCCAAAAAAAATAAGAATAAAAGAGAAGGCTACTAAAACTGCAGAGTATTTGCAATTTTAAACAGTTAACTATTTTTGTCTGTTCGACAGATCAAAGTAAGAATGCGCCCAAAGCCGTGGTCCAAACGATGGGAACGGCCCAAGTTCAACATCCAGGGCATTCGATTCGATCTCTGCATGAAGCCGACACAAATGGAGTTCGTGCAGAAGTTTGCGCAACCCTGGCTGGAGTACGACATGCTGAAGGAGTACGACACCTCCAAACTGGAGGAGCAGATCCTCACTGAAGTCCAGCAGGAGATGAGCAAGTGAGGAAGATCATCCAACATCACAAACGATGCTCAGTTTAACCATCAGTACAGACTTTTCCGAGAATGAGAAATGGCGGGAAAAAATGGTTTGAGTGACTGTGGACAACTTGATTTTCAGTCATTTTTAACTTCAGTCAGCTGACTGTATATAAGGAGGAACCAATAGTCATTGGTGTTCAGCCGTGGGTTGTCCTGTCTTCTGTATGTCTTATCTGTGAGTTTGCTATACGAGCTCTGAGCTGTGACACCATCATGCAGATATAAAGGAATTTATATGATAAAAACTATTAAATTGTCCAAGCTTTGACTTAACGTTTATTGTCTTGTATGTCTCTTGAATGGATTCCTTCTCCTCTAATATTTCAGTTTGTTCATCTTTGAGTCTCCTTGGTCTTTTTCTAGCGTCTTACTCATTCTCCCTGTGATTTGAGACGAAAAACAGACAAGAGAATGAAGGCTTCAAATTAACAGGCATTTAATTAAATATCTATATAGAGAGATATCCTTTCTTTAGAGTAGCTGAAGCTGGCAGTTTTTTACAGCCGATCGCTACAATTAACACTTAGTCAGATGAACACTAACAGTGTTTGTGAGAGATTCAGATTTACGATCTGGAATATGTTTTTAGCAAAGGATTCAAATGTACATTCTCGCCTAAAACCTCTGGAAACGCTCCTCTGCCCCTCTCTCTCCTCCAGTGCATTTTAAGAATGATGTTGACTTACAGATCAAAGGAGCACAAGCTAGAGAATTGAGAATAGGTTGTAGTCATTTGAGGGTTGAGACACTAGGTGGCATTATTCCTCTATTTATGTTGCACCCACCAGTGGTTACATAACTTACAGTGTTTTTTAGGGGAAATTCCTGCAATGCTAAAATAAAAAGAATATGTAATATTAAAACAAATGATTACAGGTCTCTGAAGAAAGGGGGGGAGAAAAAAAAAAAAAAGCAGGTTCACGCAGCTTTCTGAGTTTTCCATCAGTTCATGTTCCAAGGAGTTTCTGGGTTTTACTCGGTTAACTAGCCTCAGTATCCTGCTCTTTGAAAGGAAAAAAAAAAAACCTCTGGTATTCAGCGAGCGCACACCAAAGACACACGGTAGTGTTTTACTGTTGTGGATGGAAAATTGTGGTGTTGAGATGGTATGTTAGAGCTTCGGTTGGGTAGTATAAAAACACTTGGACTCCTGATGTTATGTCTGCTCTCTGTGAATGTGCGTGTGTTTGTGTATATAAACACACCGAATGAGTCCCTGCACTCTAATTTCTCCATATTACAGGATGAGACGTGGAGAAAATGGTCTCTAATACAGGAGTAGCAGATGTTTGCTAAGCTCATTATGGACCACACAGATTCCCTGTGTGGAGATGCAGAGGAATAACACGAGTGATTATTTGTGCTAGAGTTGGGGTCATGGAATGGAAGAGAGCTTTAAACAGCAACTCGGCGGCTATTTGCAACAGTTGATGATTTAGTGATTATTTTATTCAGAATCTTCTGCACCTGTTGATCATATAGGGTTGCGTCTCACTTCAGTGTCATACGCAGTGCGTGTAGTCCAACTCAATTACTCCCTGCTCAATCAGACCTGACCTGCAGCAAAGAAAAGCAACTCCGTCTGCTTCTAAGTGGCTGTCCTGCACATTGTCATTACCCTACCCACTGAACCAGCTGGCCCTTTCACCTTTTCATTTCTCACTCTCAGTATTTCTGTTTGGGACTGATTGATGTTCTCATGTGGAGGCAGTAACAGAAATGTTTATCCTACAGCACATTACCGAGCCTTCAGAGGCATTCCATGGCAACACCACTGGACTGGTAAACCAGTTTAAACTGTGAGGTTACTCAGTCTGAGTTACTGCTCCCAGGAAGCTTCCTGACACTCTGTATGTGTGTGTGTGTGTGTGTGTGTGTGTGTGTGTGTGTGTGTGTGCTTCAGGCATGTCATCTCATCTGTACGTGCCTCCCATGCCCTCAGGTTGACTTTTCTGCACCTGGAGTGAAGTTAAAGCTCCTTGGCAGAGAAAGGAGATCAAACACAAGTTCCCTCTGTATCTCACACACACACACACACATTGTGCGACTTGCAGACAGGCTATCATATCAGCCTTCACCACAGCCAGACATCTCAAACACTGCCAACTGTAAATGTCTGGGGCAACCCGTCAGTCAATCCTCATGTGAAACTAGATATGCCCCATTCATGGTTGCTGTGGGTGGAGCGTGGAAGTTTGAGGAGACTATAATCCCACCCGTCAATAACACCCAACTGTAAAGCACGGAGGGCTGATGATAGCTCCAGTGCCACACCACTACGAAGGTCAGTGCAGGAATGTAGGGAGGGAGGTTCTCTTTTAATCCGTCTTACTCCCCTTCGCTGGTGCTCCAGCAGCCTTCATCTCTTTCCCTCTCTCAGGGGGGCTAGCTCAGGCTTTGAAAAGAAGTAAGGTTGATGAATTGGAGAGGATGTGATGCAGGGTGTGAAGCAACTCCCACAGGTTGAGATTTTGGGGTAATGTCTTCACCTCATAGCGTACCTACCGTTCTCTAACGTCTCTGTCCCCGTGTGATTTCTTACTCTCCTGTCTGCAAGCCTGAGGAAATTAGTTTCACTCTCTCCGTCCGTGTCGGTGTTAGTGTGAACTGTGTTAGAGCTGTCTGCATATATGACGAGTGCAACAGGATACTGGGCCACCCATAGGCCCCAGGTAAATTACACCCTGTCATTGTGTATGTGTGCATGTGTGCTTGCATGTGTGTGTACATGCAGCTCAAGGCCACCCGTAGTCCTAGGTAAATTACACACTTGAGTTTCACCATATGTTTCCAGTGAAACGACACGACCGTCTGCTCCTCTCCGACTGTCCCATGGGCCCGATGGGAGCTCCTGCTGCCATCACTCTCTCTTTGTTACGCATTTACAGACAACCTTGACAGCGCGACAGCTGGTAGGAAACATTACATTGGACGCAGCTGATAGCTGAAGTTGAACAGGCACACATCCCAAATGTTTTGATTATGTGGTCCTGTGTGGGGTGTGTCTGGCGACCGATGTAAACAGTTAAAGTTCCATTACCAGTTGGGGGCCATGACTCCTAGAAATTTTCAGATAAAAGTGTTTATCAAATGGCACTTGTTAAGCTGTGGTTTGAGGTTATATCAGCTTATGCTATCAGATCAAGATTGAGTGTGCAGGAAAAGACGAAAATAAATATTCAATAAGTTCACGCCACCGGTCTATATTCATCAGAAGTGTTGATCAGAAGGTCTGACAATACATTTTCCTCAATTCAGAGGCAGAATGTACAGCACTGAAGTCATTAAAGACAAAAAGTGGCAATACGCTACGGCTTAAGTCATAAATAGACCTGTTAAAAAGACGTGTCACACTTCACACTGAGTCATATTCCCTAAAAAACACTGAGCATGAATGCTGCAGTTTATGTTTAGTCAAAACACTATTTACTTCTAATATTATTTTTAAATCTAAAGTTTTGATATGTCTTTACCAGATCCTTAGTTATAAACAAGTTCTAGGATTATTTTTCACCAATTCTGACCACATTCAAGAATTTAAGTTTAATTTACACTCCTGTACTCTATAGATTTTAAATCATCCTGCTCAAATGCTCCTTTTTACTCCTGTCTATGAAAGGCCCAGTGTGTTCAGATTTAGCAAAAATTAAAAAAAAGGCATTATGCAGGTGTGTTTCATTGTGACATCATCAAGTCCAAGAAGAAAAGCCTTGACTACAAATGAAGTGTTTCTGGGATTTCAGTAGCAGTATTGTCTTTGGGAGATATTTAATTTGGTGTGAACTTTGAGATTTACAGGCACAACAAGCTATATATAATAAAATACTGAAGCAACACTGAAAAAAGCATGATACACCATATTTAAACTGATGACACATACCCTGTGATTTCCCCTAATTTTAATGTCAACACGTATGATAGTTTAGTCAGTAGAGGCTAAACCAAAAAGGGAGAATTAAGTCAAGAAACAGATACAATCCTGCTGACTAAATTGTGGGTTGACAAATGAAGTCCAACAGAGCTTTGAAATGTGCCACTGCTGCAATGAACGAAGCGAGGCATTTCGTCAGTGGGTTCCAAAGAAAGGGAGCATGCATTACAGTTTTATGTTTGTTTATAAATACCTCCCATATTTTACTTAATTATTTTTCACATTGTTGATAAAGGTCATGCAGGATCCACCCATAAGATTGCAAATATGCTTCCCAAACTGTAATTCCCCTACCTAGCCAGCAGGAAAGTCAATTAGGTCAGGGGTAGACATTACTCAGAGATAGGATCATTTCAACATCAAAGTGAGGTTTCATAAATAACTACTCAGACTTAGTTTTACTGTTTAAATCAATTGTAAGTCTGTTAAATGAGGGAACATTGGAGCTGAGTACTGAGAGACTCTCTAATCCCATGTTGGTTTCGGTCTTTTCACTGAACCTGTTGACTGTAAGTAAAATAAGGACTCACCACCTTCAGGACTGAAGTGTCTTTTGCATTACCACACAATTAGTGACAGTTTGATTTCAGCTGACATTGGAACATTTTTGCTGTGCAATTTTTCAATCTGGGCTCTTTAAAAATGAAAGAGGGTGTCACAGCTTTGCTTTGATACACTATAGACCAAAGTCGCCCTTAGTCATATGATTAGGAGACCTCTGTGACCAGACCAGTGCACAAAACAATACTTAAACCTTGTGTTTGATGATAATCCTGTTAGATTTCTGATAATCATATAGTTTAACGAGTATGCTAGTTAATACAGCCAGGAAAAAACTTTCTACATTGATCCTATGCCTTGAGGATATGAGCATTGAGATGAAAGGAAAACCAATTATAGCACCAGCAGCAGCAGTGTGTGTTTCAGGGACATTCACTTGCAAACCTATTATATATGAACTAATTTTTTTTGCCAGACAACAGTCTTGAACATACACAAGTCACAGCTGTCTGAATTCATCCTTGATCTTTGTGTACTCTTCATTAATACTTTGACTATTCTCTAC
This sequence comes from Odontesthes bonariensis, assembly GCF_027942865.1. Lineage (NCBI taxonomy): Eukaryota > Metazoa > Chordata > Actinopteri > Atheriniformes > Atherinopsidae > Odontesthes > Odontesthes bonariensis. Next base: position 11,680,302 of record NC_134529.1, read on the forward strand.
TTTTAGAATGTCCCTGTTTATGTTCTGTCCAAAGTACCAGCACCCAAGGTTGTTTGATGCATTCTTCACATTTCTTTGGTATCGCTGCTTGTTCCTACCAAAGCCAGATTGCGTAAAGTTATGGTTTAACGCTCAGGACATGCGCGCCAGATCATAACACAGGACATTATCCGTTATGACAGGTTATATTCCTGTTTGGTCAAGATGACCCTGCCTGGCATTATTAAAAACAACCATGTGGTCTGAAAATATGTCTCTACTATTGTGGTGGAAATAGCAGCACTTTTGCTTCCTCGCCTCTGAGGGGCGCCCTTATCTTTGTCTTCTTACGACTCCTGTCAGCAGCCCTCAGGTCCCCTGCACAGCTGGTCTTCTTCTCTCCTGAGCTGTAATTGCAGCTCTGTCCTGGGAAAAAAGGGAGGAAATCCCAGAGCTTTCGCCTTGCAACAATGACAATAAAAAAGAGGTGAAGAAAAGAGGAAGAAAGCATTTCAGCTGAGATGAAAGACGGAGGGGGGCTTAGGAGTGGAAGGGAGGTGGAGGAGTGCTGGCTCAGGAGTGCAGAGAGAAGTATAGAGGTAAAGAAGGGGAGATGAAGGAGAAAGCATGGGAGGAGGGATGGTGTTAGTGATGGTAGTAAACTCTTGAGTTTATTAACCTCATTTAGTTGAGAGGCTGAGAGTGAAGGGAAGAGGAGGAGTGGAGTGTTCATACTGTGAACGCAGGACTGGAGTTTACTAATGAGGGCTGCAAATGCACACACACTCAGCTTTTCCTTAGCTCATTCCCTCGCTCATACCAAATTCACCTTGATCTAATGCCAAGTATGCAGGCAGAGCAGACATTCACGGGACTCTTTATCGCAAACTTCATCTAACTGCCTCTGTTCATTTTTTCACTTGTATCAAGCAGCAGCTAAAAGGCAATTTACCCAAATTGCTGTTGATATTCGTAAAGGAAGCTGAGGCACACAATAATTTGATTTCCAGCCAAGCCGCATTGCTTTGCCTGGTTATCTATACCTTCTGATTACTTCTTTATTGCAAAATATAGATTACATTCAACCTAAACACAAAGACTTTGTGAAAAGTTCAGACTAACTGTCTTAGACAACATCCTGTGTAAATGCTCGTCTTTAAACTATGGGAGGTTGCCAAAGGATTTAGAAGAAACCCAGACAAACTCTACACTACGATGCCTGAGGTCAAGAAGGTCAACAAACAACTAAGTGACTAATACAAGGTCCTGTGAGGTAACATGGGCAATCCTGTTTGCTAAGGTTATCTGGCTCAAGATACAGAACAAATAAAGATAATGTATCTTGGACAATAATTTAATTAACTATAATTGATACTACTTGTTTGAAAGAATTAAAATCTGTTAATATGCAAATGTTTGTTAGAAAATTAGTTTAAAGGGCCTATCTAAACTTGATTAGAGACAACTGTGGGTACCACGGACAATTGCTGTTCTTATTGTAAAGTCCATTTATAGAATTGAGTTCCTTACAAGCCCTGTAGTTTGGCATTTACGGTTTGAGATGCAGTACGTGCAATATGAATCAAGTTGGCAGGTACAAAGTTGAAACAAACACAGTTGAACGAAACATTTACGTGACATGGACAATATTGGACAGTCGTGTTGTGCATACGCCACGTAATCACGCCTGGCCTCAAAATCCTAAAATCTCCATTTCTCACTTCTCAAACACAACTGGCTTCCAAACTTTTTATTATGTCACAGCTCCTGCTTGTAGAGTCTTAACTAAACTGCATAAGAATTCTACATAATAGCAATACTACAATAATTCTGAAAGGAATCACATTCCCATGCAGTGATACTGCAGATGTAAACTAAAGCTATTACAGCCTAAATTCCCACTGTCTCTCTGTGTTGTTGTCATGCTGATTATGTCACACCATTTACAGCCGAGAGAGCAGTTTTAACACAACCGTGGTAAGTTGTAACATTAGCTTCTGACAATAAGAGAACTCTTCAATTTATCCTGACAGTGACCCACCTTATTCCTTTATTATATATGCTGACCACTGATGACCTGAAATGAACACAAAGAATGCACCATTAGGACGCTTGCTGAAGACGAACGAGTGAAGATGCACTCTGAACTACTGACAAATGGCGTAAAACACACACTCCATGGACACATACTTAGAATGCACAGTGAAGATGGATGACACAGCGAAGACGCTCCTTAAACTGAATTGTAAGTGACAAATGATCAGACTCCTCAGAGCTTGTTCTGACCCCCTGCTATGGCTGACCATGGGTGGCTTATTTTGTGATCTGACAAGAGGTTAAGAGACCATCACTTCACCTTCTTTCCTTAGCTGACTGTTAGACACAGAGTATGGTCACCAATTTTTTTTTTATTTCTTTCATTTTTAGGTGAGGAATCTATTACATGTCAACTCAGATTTGGTTATAACCGAAAATAATCATTTATATACATGTAACACCATTTAAGGTTTTTTTTCTAAAGTATTCTGTCAAATTAAAAATGCGCAAGTGAAAAAAAATCACCTCTCAGCTCTCTGTCATTCCTGCAAATTTTTGCATTTTTATTTTTTTTAATCAAACTATTTAGAGAACCGGATGAGAGGTTAAAACAGAAAAGTAGAATGTCAGCATACAACTCTGAGACTGACAGCTTACTAAATACTCTTTGAACTGTTCTAATTCAGCAAACCCTTCACCATCTGGAACTTCAAGCAAGTTAAAACAAAAAAGTAAAACTGATTAGCAAATATTTGACCTAGGGCTGATATAAAAACAAATCCTCCAGCAGCCAGTAGATTCCACACGGGCTCAGGACTTCATCTGAACTGCCCAAAGCCATCAGTGCAAAGTTTGTCTTAAAAAGCTGTGACATCCCATTCAGCGCAGCTCTAAATCATTTGTCTACATGTCAATACACTGCTCATTCGCCATGTTTCACACGCACACATCATTAAACTTTTGACCCTGATGTGTCTGGCACTCTTTGACAAAACTCTTTGAGTTTTTATAATTACTGTCTATGTAATGGTCAACCATGCCACCATAAGTTATCTTGTCTTTTGTTTAGCATTTGGTTGTCATTATCACAAGCTAACACCAAGCTGTATAAGCTGGTATACACCGCGAGTGAGCAATAAATCCTAAATTGTTCAGTAAAGCCTAATACACCATCAAATTATTCTATCAGAGCTGCCATCTCAAAACAATGCATCATTACCCTTTAATAGCCCTGAAAACCAAATTACAAAGATCGGCTTCACAGCTCATTGCCAGACTGTAATACAATACAATGCGGTTGTTGTATCGATGGCATTGCCAGACCTGTAGTGAAACCAACTGGCATATAATCCTAGGGACTGAAACGTACATCATGCAAGAGTCTCAGTTGGTTTGTCAATATCATATGTTGCCATAGCATGTGGGTGTGGAATGGCTAGTTTCCATGGTTTTACTACAGCTTAGCCAGCTGATCGCTCTGATAACAACACAGTATCTATTACTCGATGCGCCATCCAGCCACCATCACAAATTACCTTGAGGTCAAGACCTCCAGCCATTCAGCTTCCTTACCACTCTCCCCAGTCAACTGCAGGCCAGTACCACTCAATACCCCAGGTCCAGTTTCCCCATCGGTATCACCCTCCCACCCACTCATTCTCCCCCGCAGTCCCCATAGTAGTGTCTGGATAGGGGGCTGTTGGCGCCTAACCAGCAGCAGATGTGGCTCCGCAGAGAACACCGGCCCTCATTAACTTCAATGGATTTCCTAATGCGACAGCTTCCATATTTCATTTACCGCGCACCCAGACCCCAACGGACCTGATGGGGGCCAACTGATACTTCCACCTCTTGCATCGCAGAGTGGGGGTGGGGGTGGTGGGATTAGGATAAGAGGTGCACTGAGAGAGGGGGGGGGGGGAGTACATGGGGGTGTGCGGAGCAAGAGAAGAGATAGGGAGGAAAGGATATCAGAAATGAGAGCAGAAGACATGACCCCTCTTACTGAGAGGAAATCAATTAATTCAAGCTTTTTATGGTGGCGCGTCTGAGATGATGAGCTACAGCCTCGTCAGCAATCTGAGGCAGACGTCAGAGCAAATGCCTGCAACATGACATTACATCAAAAAGAGAAGAGGGGGAAAGGGAGGGGGCGTTTGTTTGGGTATGAGAGATAAAAAGAGAAAAACATGGATGCGAAGGGAGAGAGGGAGTGAGGGAATTTATGGTCTTGAGTCTTATTGTTCCTGTACACGTGAGAGTGCACAGCTGGGGGAAAAGAGGGAAATGGGGTACAGATGTACTGTATCAAACACAGAGGCCTAAACTTCAGTAGATACATTACAATGTGCTCCCCTGCTGCACTCCTTTCCCAAACATCAAAACCTCCTTCTACCTTTCTCACCCTTCTAGCTACTGCTCCCCCCTCTTCTTTCCAGCACACACATTTACCTTCTAGCCCCCTTTCATACACTAATATCCGCAGCCTGCCTCGTGTTTTTTCTTTCTCCGTGGCAGTAAGCTGCTTTCATTTCACCTAATGCTCCTTACTTTACGGACGCAGCAGGTATCAGGATTTGCCGGCAAGCTGTGGCCTCCTTTGAACTGTGCCTAGCTTGTTTTAAAACCTACCTTAACACATACACATACAGATGTTTGCAAGTCTTAATGACATGGGTATATTATCATGGCCCGGACGACAGTTCATCACAGCTGTTCACACTTTCCCCCACCTCTTCTTCCACATCCCTTTAACACACATACAAATCATTATGAGAGGACATATGGAAGTAGAAGGGAAAGCATGGGAGGGTGTGAGAGGATTGTGCCCCCTGAGTCTCCAGGATTTGCCATGTTTCAGGGGTGTGGGGTTGGATAAAGTGGAACAGGGCTATCAGTGGAGGCACTGGAAGTGGGACAGGACGTGACCCTCCTCTCCTCGTCTTTCCTGCTGGCTAAAGAAAGACAGAGAGAGTACTTCCCTAAGGAGTGGAGAGCTGAGACGCTGGATAATTCCCGGTGCTTTCCCGGTGCCTATAGAGGAAGGGGCCCCTCTGGATTTGTCAGTTGTGGCTGCAGCTGTCTCGGGGCAAAATGGACCACAGTGGACCTGACACTTGATCCCTCTTCTCTCTCTTTCTCTGCCGCTTTCTTGTCCTTTTATCTCCCTCTTTCTGCGCTAACTCTCTGTCTGTCTGTCTTGCTCCATCATTCCTTTCACTGTCTCACATTTTCCGTCTGCTGCTCTCTTTGTTTTTTCGTTGGTCTCTCAAGAGGGCATCTACTCTAGGTTGGTTGACATTGAAAAATGCACATTTTCAAAATTTTATCCATTTGGGTTTGCAAGGCTATTGCTATTCTGACCCCAAAACAGAAGTTTATTGAAAAGGTCACCAATATGAAAAAAATGGAAAAAGAATGTCAGCCCTGTGTGTCTTTGCAAGCAGGACAAAGAAAACCTTGGAGAACAATGATGTAAAGCTGCTTAGATTCAAGCATGTGCAGAGGCATTACTTGCTGTCACATTTAATCCATTCTTAGATCACCCAGTTTTGATGTCAGTATTCGCCATCAACCTTCATCTAATGGCCAGGCTGAATACTAAAATGAAATAAAAGACTGACTCCTCAGTGCAAGATTTTATGATATATAATCAAATAACTTAGTAATGCTCTTTCTTTTGTCTGATAAGTGCTACAGAAAATTTGCAACCATGAACAAAAAAATCATGAGTGTGGCTACATTTAAGCCCATAACAAGAGATCACTTGAGCAGGGGCCAGACAGTATTGCGTCTGTCTCACTAAGTGCCAGATGTTGGTCAGACAAATTTGTTGTTTGCCAACTGAAAGATGATGACACAAAGGAGACGGGCATTCTTTTCTGGTTGAGCAGTTGATGATGGACTGGCATCTTGATGAAAACAGTGTGAACAAGAGATGCATGTCAAAGTTCTAAGACTGATGTGACAACCCTGCACATTAACAACAAAAAGCCAGCAATAACCAATTCGAAAAGATACGATTAATCTGTATTGCAATACAGTTCAATACAACAAGAACTGAAAGTTAGCTTTAAAATAGTAACTTGTAATCTACACAATCTCTTTGGACTCCTAAAAACTTTTGACCTTCCAACAAATTTGATTTTTCAGCAAAACTTTTAGAATAAAGAAAAAAAGTCTTTGACAAAATCCGACTTCGACGTTGCCTTGAACAAATTCTTCTTCACTTCCTCCAGTAACACTTTTACATTACCTGGCAGCCTTTTATGGATGGTCAGAATTAACAGTGAAGCATAATGCAATATGCCATGCCAAGTAACAGCAAGTAGATGTGCTGAACTCTTTCAGCTTTAGTGAGCAAAAAGTGGTGCATCTGTTGTATAAGAAATTAAGAGGGGCATCAAAAACAAAAAAAAATCTTCGATACTTTGTTCACCAGTCTAGGTTTTCCTGCTGGGGCTGAGCAAAACCACACACTTGGTGGCAGTACCCACTGTCAAATCATCCACTGGTTTCTGGAGTCCTGTCTAAGGCTTGAGTTTGTCATTACCACTGCCATGTTGAAGTTTTCGTGGCAAAAATGACATCTTACTGAGTACCTATATTGTCCCTCTTACTGAGGGACAATATAGGGTACACACCCACTGGGTAGCAACTACATAACACAATTGTCACTCATGGTGGCCATGCTCTTGACTACGCATTGATTAAAACCTGAATATAATTTAAACAGGTAATAGAAACCCAACTCCCATCTACCCAACCCTTAAAGTCATGAGTGGGAAAAGGAACCAGATGACCAAATATCATCTTAGGCTCTAAACTTGTTTCTTTCAGCAAAAATATGGACAGTGTAATGGGGATTGACCTGCTTTTGGAGTCAAAATTAAGAGCCTATTTAAGGATATAGTTAATGGGACTTCTACATTAGCTTGGTTTTTCCAAATTTTTACTCTTAGATAGAGCTGATTTCGAAGGGGGCCAGATGTCTCTGTAGTGCTGCTTCTTTGGGCAAAGTTGGTTGAGGTCGTCCTGGCGCCCTTGAAGCATAGAGTAGCACCACATGATTTTCACGCTGCATGTGTCCTACCAACTACCAAAAATCCAAAGTGTTGCCAAACAGTTGAATATTCCTACTCCATGAGTCAACATTACTGTAACAGTCACCACAGCAACATGAAGCTCAAGTATTTAAAGAAACTTGGCAGCAACAGCTGTGGACACAAGGAGGTAGGTGTGAGAAGCAGTGGAATCAATATACATTATAAAGATTATTACAAATTATTACAAAGACCAGAAAAAAAAGGAAATAAATAATATTCTACCAATGTAAAGATATTAGAAATTATGCATATCCAATATCACAGCTCCCCCATTACTCTCATCTAATACTTAATTTTATCTGTTTTATCTTGGGTAAAGCGCAACCAATCATGAAAGTGTAAACACCCTCCATTCATAAATAAAGTTCAAACTACAGGAAACAGTTTGGGAATCTGTAAGGGCTGTTCACACATGGTGAGGGTTGGGGTCAACAGGAGCAATGAAAGGGACTCCAGCTGACCACGTCTAATGGTTGAGGAATGCCCAGTTTGGTTGAGAAACAACCCCACTGTGTTCTGCATGGACTTTTCCTCTGCAAATCAGCAGCAACTTTGTGATGCTGGAGAAAAATCCTTGTGAAATGTTATCAATACTTCATTGGATCCATATCTGTAGGAGCAAGGTGTAACTAATAAAGTGGCTGGTGAGTGTAAATGTATTCTGTGGAAGTCTTAAGACCCTCGGTTGCCTTGAGTGAAATTTAATTGACATTTTAATGCCTGTACCTGAGAAAAGCACCTCAGCGTTCCTTCATTCTGAAGTAATTGACCCACTTTGTCCATATAACACATCTGGCTCCCAGAGCTGCCCAGTCAGGCCCAAAGTCTCTATAAAGTGAAACACCATCCATAAACTCTCCATTAGAGCAAGGCTGCCTGGAGGTCACCAAGAGGAGAATCAGGGGGTCACTGCTCCACTGTAATGCCTTCACATGTGGGGTTAGAGGTGAGCACTGTTGACATTCCTCCAATGACTGTCTGATATCAGTGAGATTGATCAGCTGGAGAGAGGCTCTGGAAGGTACACACCCACTCAGCCCCAGAGTTTAAACATTTACGTTTGGTCCTGTGCCTTACAGACTGTCTGCACTTTTCTTTTCTTCTCTATCTATGCATCTTGTTATTTCCTCTATCACCTAATTGTCTAGTGGATATCCAGCTTGGCTTTAGTGTCACACTGGGATTGACCTTAGAGGGACAGCACCAGAGAGTGTTTATCTGGCTTTCCCCTTCGCTAAACCAGATAAAAGAAGAGCGCTGTGATTGATCGCCCACTCTTCACCTGAGCCATCATAGGTTTTCTGTTAACAGTTCCATGTGAACTACAGTAGAGGGCTGTGAGTTATTGCCTTGTCAAATTCCACAGCTTCTAAGTGCCCTTGGAGGGCAGGTAAAGACTTCTACCTGAGCACCATGAGTAGTATATGTCTTTTTCTTTTGATATATTTCAGGGATTTACTGCGGCTTTAGATAGAATGTGGCAAGAAATAGATGAAAGGAGTGTCAGGGATGTTCACATGTAGAATATGTTTTAGCCTCCTTCCCTATCAAAACACATAATAATAGGCTGTTGGTAGCAAATTGCACATGCCCATTGGAATCTTTGATTTCCAAAACTGTGCTCTTGGCAAATACCTGCAAACAGCCTGAGGTGAGACCTTGAGTGTCTGACATGTCCTCAGCGAGAGCCACACATCAAACGGCAAAGAAGGTGAACCTCCACTTTCTCTTGGTTTGAAAACAGAAATGAAAGAGAGCAAAATGTTTCCTAACTCACTGTACAGGCTCCAATCATGTGTTTTAAAGACATTTTAGATTTACAGTAAATAGTAGCACACACAGTAAAGCACACCCAGCTTTCCCGTAGGTCAGTAAGTCATCAGAGCCCACTCACAGTCCATCTTATCTCTCTTAATCAAATACACCAGCCCCACAAAATCACATGTAATTGGAGGTTCTTTATTTTTTCCAACTCCATTCAGCTTTGTGAAGATAACCTTCCCCGCTTCTGCTGTCTCTGGTGTCTTAGAGTAAACAAACAAACAAAGTTGGAAACAGGCAGTCAGCAGCGGGGCGGGCTTGCTAGGGTTCAGTCGCCAGGGCGATGGGATCCTGGCCTGTTAGTTTTCCCCCTGGGAGGCGTGTGTGTTATATTTGTGTGTGTGTAGGGGAGGGGGTGACTTGTTGTTTATTACTATAATTTGTCTGAGTGGCTCTGGAGAGATTTCAGGGCTCTTTGAAGCGGGGCTGGAAGAAGCCTGGAGCGTGGCATGCTGTGCCCGGGATTTGGGCCCAGTTTCTAATTCGTCTAACCCCTGCCTCCACCCAACCTACACCCTTTCTGTAATCCTCTGTCCCAATCCTTTATCCTGAGCTGCATCATACTGGATCCTCCTGGATTTTAAGGGCCACACAAATAGAGAAGTTAGTCTATCGTGTATGTTTTAGGATGTTCTACACAGTGTGATTAAATGCAGTGACTTTAATGTATTACAGTAAGTGGGGATTTAAAAATAATCGCAGCTCGGTAATTATGAAATAAAAGACATTTAAGAGTGATGTGAATTGTTGGTGCAAAATGTCAGGGTTGGGATTCAAGAGGCAAATGAATGATCATTTCTTGAAGCTGATTATTTGGATTCAGGAAAAAAAACTGGTTGAGTGTGAGGATCTGAACAGCCTTGACAAGACCAAATTGTGATGGCAAGACAACAAAGTCTGAGCATCTCCAACATGACAGGTCTAGCTAGTACCTACCAAAAGCAGTTAAAAGAAAGTACCAGCTCCAGGGTGACAATCACCTGGGGCTACAGAGCAATGGAAGAAGTGGTTCCCTGGTCTGATGTCTTCTTTTACATCATGTGGATAGATGGCTACATGGGTGTCATTTACTTGGAAAAGAGATGGCGGCACTATAAGAATATGGCATGCTGGGAATGTCACACTCTCTGCAATTTCTTCTAGGAAACTTTGATCTGTTAGGAAATGGTATTCCCTCTTCATGCAGGATAGTGTGTCCTGCCATACTATATAACATAGTTTGATGAATATGATAAAGAGTTCAAGTGTTAACTTGGCTTCCAAATAATCCACATCTCAGATGGTGCATCTATTGGATGTGCTGGAGTTTCATGTCTGGGCTACAGAGGCCCCATAGTGCAAACTACAGGACTTAAAGGATTTTCTGCTTTTGTATTGGTGCTTGATACCACAGACACCTTCAAAGGTCTTGTGGAGTTCAGGATCAGAGATGTTTTGGCTGCATGAGTGACACCTAATAATATTAGGTTGATATTGATGTAGCGTGGTATAAAGTGCCACTCAAAGGTTTAGACACACCCAACCATTGATTTCAAACTCTTCATGTACAAACTTTTATCTGGTACTGTACATGTTGTGGTAATTCAATTTGTAAAATCCCTTTAATTCTTGGCTACATATTATTAAATGCTGCTTAGAATCGACCAACATTGAAATCCTTTCTTGTCATTGTATTTGCAGTACAATGAAATCAGGAAGTACACACAGTAGATCGGTTTCTAATTTCAGCTCTCAAATTACTGTCTTTCACTCTTCAGAGAGAAATTTAAACTTATTGAGTTTGACCAAATCTTAAAAAACAGATGTTTTAAATTGCAAAAGTCACATTACCATCTCTATGCAAATCCTCAAATGTCAATGCATCATGGGCAGGAGAAATGCCTGTTTTTAGTTTTTGAAATACAGATGCCTAAAAACACCTTTATTTCTCTTATCCATAATGATTCAGCTGTGAAACCAGTTTAGGAATTATTCTAAGAACTTTATATCAACTGAAAGGGAACACAGACAAAGTTGCCTCAAGACACCATTTGTGCTTACTGATATCTGTCTGCATATGTCCATCTTTACATGTCCGCATAGGAAGTCCTCTTATGCTGGCAAACAGCCATATACATGTAGTGGCTGTCTATCTTGTGTGTCCTGCGGGGGAGGGCTCACTTAGTCCCAGAGCAGGTTTAATTGGTGTCAAGCAGGCCACAGTGAAAAGCCACCAGAGACTAAGGACCCTCAGTGAGGCAGGAAAGCTTTTATTAGGGGACTTCCTCCAACTGCATGGCTCTCCATGTCCCTGTCTGTCCCATTGTCTCTCCTCATATCCCTCCCTCTTAAAATCTCTCATCACCGCTCAGTTTCCATCTACTCTCTTCCTCTCCCACTAAACTTCCACTGGCCTCAAATATTTACATTTATCACTAGTCCTCCCATCCTTGATGCTCGTGCTCTCCTTCTTTCTCGGTGGTATTGTTTTTTTGTCTAATGTCTGTCCTTGAGTAACCAAGGGAATTTGTCTGTAGGGGGAATCCGGTGATCAGAGGCTTGCCAAGCCAGCTGGCCTAATGATGAGAAAACTTCCTGACAACCAACGGTCACAAACACACATATTACCATTCATACAGCAAGCCAGACACACATCTGCCCAGGAATATTTTTTCCCCTACAAATAATTCTCCTTAAATATAACAAATTGATATTAGTTTGATTTTCAACTTGTTATGTGACAGACCTCTTATATTCAACTATCCACTAGGTTTATTTCATATATCCAGGAGTAGCTAAAATTTCATCTCATTCTCACAAAAAGTGTATTACAGCTTTGTCAACATGTTGTATTGTCAAAATAAAGATGCAGAAATCATGTGATGGTGACATTTTACATTGTCCATTGTTTAGCAGCATTCATGCAATGTGATTCCAACCTATAATTACATAACGATAAATATTAAGCCTATGTTCCAAAGCAAAACAAAGTCATCTAATGATTTTGAGCCTGGAAAGTGTAGTAATATTTAAATTTTTTATTTTTTTTGCCTTAACTGGGAAACTGCTACCTTCCCCCCTGTGTACCAGCGTGGATATTACACATTCTTGGTATAATTGGTAACAAATTTGACTTTTTAACTTAGCAGTGGTCGAAAACTTGGCGTGTTAAAAAAGAGAAGATTCTTGTTGGCCAAGAGAGCTTAATGGAGTGGAACTAGGAAACCACGTGTAAATAGACAAAATGCAGTCTAATTAAGAACATCTTAACCTGTCTGAATACACGTCAAAAACAGTGGAAAAAAAGAATAAAACTACACTGTACTGTTAAAAACACATCTTTATCGATCGGACAACATGTGCACTTCAAAAACATACAACTCAAGCAAACACAAGCCTGCTGAGAATGCCATAGACAACAATCTGAGTGTTTCTGGGCTTGTGGCACTGGAAAATTAGCTAAAAAGCCCCCTCAAAATTTTATGGAGAAGCACAAAAAGGTTAATTCACACATGACACTAAGAGGTTCAGTTGCACCGGATTAATGGAATGCAATGCATCTGTAAAAAGAGGCTTTGATTACCCTTGGTTAAACTTATTAGATAGACTCATATGTATCACAGGGCTGCACAGTGGTGTGGTGGTTAGCACCGTCACCTCACAGTAAGAAGGTTTCAGGTTCAACTCCCAGGTGGGGCCTTTCTGTGTGGAGTTTGCATGTTCTCCCTGTGTATGTGTGGGTTCTCTTCAGATACTCCGGCTTCCTCCCACTGTCCAAAAAACATGCATGTAAGGTAATTGGTGTCTCTAAAATTGTCCTTAGGAGTATGTGTGTTTGTTTGTCTCTGTGTGGCCCTGTGATGGACTAGCAATCTGTCCAGGGTGTACCCTCACCTGATGACCGCTGGGATAGGCTCGAGCACCCCGCGACCCAACCGACGGATTAAGCGAGTATAGAAAATGGATGGCTGGATATATGTATTACAATTTGGTTTGCCATATTAGGAAAAAGCACATATTAATCATTGCATTACTATATTAATGTGTTCCAGGAGGCTTTGACAGTGTCACAATGAGTCAGCAGGCACAATGCCAGGACCATGACAGTGAATCAACTAAATGGAACTCAGCCATCATAGATTTAACCGTCAGTTCTCTTGTGAAAAAAAGCCCATTTGCTTAAATTCATTAATCATTGATGGCTAAAGTGTGAAATTAAGAATGCTTTCATTTCTTTTCAGCACACACCTATTTGTATGCATGTACACAAACCCACACACACAAAGATAATGGAGCAGCTGCATCTCCCAAGTGCTGCCTGCTGTGTTTTGTCAGCAAGTTTAACTGTAACCGTCGCAGTAAGTGTAATTACCGTTGCTAAAGAGACACCAGACAAAGAAAACACATAACTGCTGTGTAGACTGGTTGTCTTCCTACGTTTGTACTGTCAGCGCACAGGCACACACTTGACACACCTGACACACCTGCCTCTCAGGTAACTGACAGCATCAAAGAAAACCATCAGTTACATATTTACGTTTGTCTTCCAAGTAATCATAAGAATGTTTTTTACACTTTAGGTTTACATTTTAATGGCAGATAAATAGCAAATACCTCTCTCTGTTTGCTTTTTTTTTGTGGACCTTAGTGCCAAATGTGTTATATTAAAGCCTCACTGGTGTGTTTTCATAAATAACTGATCGAGATCCAAAAGTGCACCAACCACCATGAAAGAACACACCACTCTGTGCTGGTCTGAGTATGTCACAGTACATTCACAAGGTGGAAGAACCATCTTTGTAACAGGAACAAGGAAGCATGGACAAGTACAAACTCATCCTGACAGCTAAGCTGCAACGGTGGACGCCTAACTGCCATTGTTATGAAAGTCTGCACAAAGTTCGTTTCTTGTTTCATGACAAGACAAGCTCGCACACTTTTCCAGCGAAACTATCTCAGCGATCTCCGTGTACCTGCAGGACAGGAGAGGTCTTAAGAAACAATCCTCTGGGATTTGGCTTTGTTTCCATAAAAACTATTTAAATGCCGGTTGAAGGAAAGAAAGCATCCCACCGCTTATCTTACATGAAGACAGTGCAATCAGCCCTCCAGCCAATCTGTCTCTCCCTTGTCCTCTTTTTTCTGCCATTGTTACCTTTTGTTCTTTTATTTTCTTTCAGCCTCTCCTCCCCCTGTCCACCACTCTTTTTGAACTCCATCCAGTGCTCCCCCTTTTCTCTTTCTCCCTCTTTCATTTCATTATTTCTGAATGCAAACCTTTTCTATAAGTCCTCTTTTTCTCTTTCTGCCCCCCTCCTCCAACCACTTCTTCCCCACCCCGCTCTTGTTCGATCCCTGACTCAACTTTCACATTCCTGAAGCATTCCTGTAGGATTAGCCTTTAGCATTCTCAGGCTATGCAGAGGCCACAGCCCCCCCACTGTGACGGTGGCAGGCACTAACGGACGACAGAAAAGTGTGTGTGTGTCTGTGTGTGTGTCTTATCCTCTCACTTTCTTTCATCACCACCCTCTTGCCTGCCTGCTGTCCATTTCCACCACCCTCAGCTTCTGTCACAGTCAGCAACCTTCGGTTCTCACTCCATATGTCCTGAATGTAACTGCTTATATGGACAAGCAGATGCACACAGGAGGGCACAAGCCCATCTTAAGATATCAACTAAATGTAAAAACAGTGAAAACATTATATTTCATGCAAGGACATGCTCTGAAACAATCAAATTTCTCTCCTTGAAATCCAAAAGATGCCGCATCATTTGGCTTTTTTTTGGCTACAAAGCATCTACAGGCAGTGATACATCTGAACAGAATAAATTAGGTGAAATTTAACAAAGCAAATTAGTATTTCTTTGTATCTGGCTTTACTTATTAATGAATCACCACAAATACATGACACAACAGCAAGCAGTGGGGGTAACCATCCAGACAGAATCAAAGCTATGAGGCCATTCTGACAAAATCCCATGCATGTAGCATAAAAGCCAGCAATGACTGACGATGTAGTGGTATTCAGGAATACAACCAAACAACAGAAATGCCTACCAACATGTCTACATTGAAATTTGAATTAAAAAAATTTCCAGTCAAAAGTCAGTATTTTTCACTTTGCTAGAAACCATGAATATATAGAATCTCAAACAAAACTCTGACAAGGATGTGGTAAATTATTCCACCTCTAGGCAACTCGACCTTTACAACTTTGAGTATTTACTTTTTTGAAATGGAGTCTCACAAAAAAAAAAAAAACCTACAATAATGTTTGTTCAAATGTCTAAGAGGCACCAGATTCACAATTCAGGGTTAAACATCGTGTGATGGCAGTGCTGTTGTTATGTGTAAAGTGTCCATGTGACATTATCATGATCTCTTTCAATGTATATTCTGCCTGTCCATCTGATGGAGTGTACAGTCAGCTGTGGCTACCAGCTGCAACATCAGCACAAAAAAGGAAAGAATGAATTGAATAGAAAAGTATGTCATGATTATACAAAATAACATAACCTATAACCATAACCATAACATATGAAAACTACAGAGGAATATATCAAGACACATTGATATATAGAATTGATGGCTATGATAAATACAAATACACAGCATAGCCTTCTCTGCTCTCCTTTTCCCATCTTCTTTAACTTTTTAATCAGAATTTTCAAGCTTAAAGTGAAGCCCTATGAGGTAATCGTGGTCTCTTTCCTGTTTGTTCTTGTGTTTCTATAAGGGGGCTTTGTGTCGAGTCAGTGTTACAAGCCAAACTGGTAGCACTAGCCTACCACATGTGGAAACACTCACATCACCTCCAAGGATAAAACACTTGGCAGGGACAGACAGAAGGAGGGGTGAGGGTGAGAGAAAAAGAGAATGAGAGTGTGTTAGTGAGGAGGCGAGCGAATATCATAAGTATCAGCTTACTTCAGCCAAAATAAAAGTGCGATCTGAGCCAGAGACGCACCTCAACAACCTCTCAGCTGTTTCCCCCTTCTCTCCTGCCAACATGACTAATTTTTCTGTGCACCTCCCCAGCATGTCTTCCTTTCCTCTCCCCAGTTTTTTGTCATTCAGATGCTAATTCATGATTTGTTTTGCACATAATCTACCTATAAGTGCTCATATGTGTCCTTCCTATTTTTTTTAAATGCATTGCCTCTCTTTTGGTCCTTGGCTCAGCTCCTCCTGTATAGTGTGCCTCAACCCTTTTCACTCTTTCCTTTGCCAATATCTCTCCTTATCCAACATTGTATCTAAATCCCTCACTGCTGGCTCATATTGCAGCTCTTTCTGTAAATGCACAGTATTCTGTTCCTCCACATCAAGCTGATTGCTTTCTGTCAGGCTGTACCGCTTTGTAACCCCCTTCTCCACCTCACCCCCGTTCATGGAAAAGGTCCCACACGTCTAAACATCTGTCCATCCCATTACCGTTGCTGCTGCTGAACCTGAGCCCCTTTTACTCAAGCTGACAGCAACATTGGCGAGAATGGGAATGATATCCAAGGGAATGTTGCTATTCCCGAGTGTCTCCTCAAAGCTCCTGATTATGTGAGCCAGCTGGTTGAGAGACATGTGAAGTCGCTCGGCAGTGTTTCGCTGGGCATCCGGTAGGGTCCCGGATGTGTTCTAAGTATGGGTATGTTAGGAGCATGTATGGGGATCAGTGAGAGAATGGGAATGCACGCCCTGCGCAGGGCATCAGTCGGCTGGGTTGTTTGGTTGGAATGTGACTCAGGAAACCCATAATGGAGTTTTCTGTGTTTGCTGTCTGGATGACTGCTGTCTTTTAGCACTGTGAGGTACAGAGGAAACGGATATGGCTAAAGGTGGTGGTAGTGATGATGATGATGATAATGATGATGAGAGCGCAAACAGCTTCCCACTATATAATAAGAAAGCAGAAAAATATGTGTTTAGGCAGATGAACCAACTGATGGAGAAAATATAAAATCATGTGTATAATACTGTTTGGCAGCGACAAATGTATTTTGGGGGAAATGTAATGCCTCCCGGTAAACAATTTGGATCTACAAAAGAGTTTGAAGGGGAGCAGTTGCCATGGCAACTTGATCGGATCCAGTCAAAATTTTGTCCGTAAAATGTAACTTTGCTTATGATCAGTGGTCAAATAATGCACTTTATTGATAATCTCAACATGACTCCACATAAAAAGTCTAGTCAACACAGAAACAGATGCTGAGACATATGCTCACTTTCTGTTTGAATTGGTCATTGATTTCAATTGGATGTTATGGAAATTCAATTCGACATCTATTAAGCTTATTTGATGAAATTATAGATAAACTATAAAATGCATTGGATTGTTTGGTCTGAAGGTGTGCTAATTTTGGTCAAAATTTAGGTAAAAATTGAACTGTGAAAAACATTGAATTATTTTTTATGACAACAGGGACTTTAAGCAGCACTCTGAATACTTCAGTGTGATGCGTTTGACAATTTCTTGCTTCCCGGCTTTGTCTTTTTTGTCATAGTCAGCAGCTAATAGGAGATAGGAGCTGATCCTCCGCAGTTTGTCCTTTAGACGGATTTAACAGAATCCTCTTGTGACTTTGACCTCCTGTGTGGCCAGATCAGATCAGCGCCGCAGGTAAGCACAAACACTTTGAGAGAAGGGAAAACAAAGCTCTGATGATAAATGATGCACACATGCTCCGGCGCATACATGCTCACAGTCTCTCAGTCTGAATGTAGAGACAAAAAGCTGCTCAATTATTGCTGGGTTGCTCGTGCACGCAAACACACAAGCAAGTGTGGGAGTGACCTATCACCCTTGATTGTGGCACTTTGAGTAATGAGAGGTCACCGCTTCAGCTAAAGATGTTTAGGTACACAGGGGGTTCGACCAGATGCATGACCACACACAAAAACACAGAAGCATATACATACAGAGATGCTTACTTGTTCATGCGTATAAACATATCTCTCCACAGTTACGTCTTCTTAATTGTGCATAAACACAAACAGTGGATTACACAAACACACAAAAGCTCCTTCATGCATCTGCACAGGCCCCTCCACACACACTGCACACTTGTCTTGTGTAAGTAAGATATCTTCTGTTTCAACAATGTGTGTAGTGTGTGTTGCCTGCCTTCTCCTCCCTTGGCTGAGTTACCCAATCTCCTGACACACATTCTGCATGGATGACGGAGAGCTCTTCTCATGACGCTGCCGGAGCCACCCGTTTAGTTCCGCCTTGATTCTGTACTCGCACAGTTCATGGGGTCAGAGGGCCAAGGGGGTTGACTCTCTGTGTGAGCAGTTATGAAAAGCCTAGAGTGTATAGAGTCTCTGATGAACAGCTTTGATCTGCTCAGCTCATCCTTGCCCAGAGATGTAATGTCTGATATCGGGTACAGTGCAATGCTGTGTGTACCAAGAGAAATACAGCTGACCTTGAATGTGATCTCTGAAGACCAGAACACATAAATTCGAACCTTTGAAAGCACTAAAAACCCTTTTGTTGACCTTCCTGGAAATCAGCAGATATAGAGTGAGATTGTACAAGCTCATGTATGTGAGTTTGCATTTGTGTGTGTTCGCCTGTGGCTATTCCCTCACCTCCATTGACCCCCAAGAAAAGGCTCAAAGGCCCAAAGGTGACGCTCCCTGACCTCTGACAGAATCCAAGCTAAATTAGAAAACTCCACTCATTTATTATCTCAGGTCATGACTTTTCATGGATAACATGGGAATGCGCACCAGGATCAACAGCTGGGGTGAGACCTGCCTGTTTACATGTCGGAGATTATCATTCCTCATTTGTTTACAGACGGTTGAGTCTGTTAGTGTAGTGGTTTAGCCAGATCACAGAGAGCAGATCACACTGATGATTTTGAAGAAGAATGAGTCAGCAAATTAGTCGAAAAGATTAAGGCACAAACTACCAGCTCACATGCGGTCACCTATTTCAATAGAAATACTTTATTTGTATTTGAAAGAGTTTTACAGCTTGACATCATTGGGAGAGTGAAGTGAGAAATTTGTATTGAAACCAAATGAAATCTCAACCATTTTTTCCATAATTGGTGGCTTTTTGCGCAAGCTCCTGCATGCAGCTGCTGAGCCAGCAACACCCGAGAGCCTCTCCCCAGCTGATTCCCAGAGAAAACAAGTTCTGTGCCTGTGAGACTTTCAATTAAGACACACTGAGCTGCTTGTACTGAGCCTGAGGTCTGGCATGCTGGTTCCATACTCTCTAACTTTTTATGACGCTCTCGAAATCTATAAACTCACTTATTATATAAACATATTGCAGATGCCATAAAACAGGGGCTTGTTTTTGGCTTATTAGGAAGCACTTAGGTGTGTGTGTGTGTGCATGTGTAGAGAGGTGTGTCTGGGTGTATAGCTGAAAAAATATAGATATGTGAGAATGTGGAAATTTGTAATTGCTTTTGTTTATCTCTTTTTATCCCAGATTATGTGGGCGTAATCTGCGCACACGCACTTGTGTACACATGTTTGTGCCGTCGGGAACACAATGTGTGTACACACTGTAGACTGAGGTTTGGCATGGCTGTCTGAGAGACTGGCAAAATGTGGATGAAACTGGCCCAAGGTCATGTTGTGACGTTGCATGTTGCGCAAAAAACACTACAAGAGCCACAACACAATGAAAGGGTGAAAGCGGGTGGAACTACACGAGGGAGTGAGAAACACACGAAAGATGCTTTCACACAGTCAGGCTTTCAGTTTGCTGTTAATGGGGCTCATACAGCAATGGCAGAACATTTTATCTGCTCATTTTACATGCTCAAGAGCATACACAAGTGTAATTACTTCAATTTAACTTTTATGGCTTATTAGCTTCTGCGAGCACTTTTTCTTTAGAATTGTTCTGTTTAATTGAAAACTACCCTTGTTGTTGTGTTGGTTAGTCAGTCAGATCTCCAATCAAAGATGAGCAACTAAAAACCTCTAAGTATATACATTTAAGAAAATATGTAGAATGGAATGAAAAAAGTGTTTTCAGCTCTCTACCAAGGTTTTCAACAGGATTTAGATCAGGACATCCTCCTAGATAGTTTAAAGCAGTAAGTTTTTTCCTTTTCAATCATTCTTTTGTGCTGCTGGATGTGAGCAACCCAAGACCTTCACCTAAAACCCAGTCTTCTGATTCTGGATAACACATTTTGCTCTAAAGTGTTTGGAACTCTTCCATTGATACATTAAATGCCACCAACCCAGAGGCATCAAAGCAGACCCACAGTTTAATAAAAACCTCCACCATGTTTTACTGTGGGCACTGCAATGCACTGCATTCACAAAGAGCTTCATTATTTGTTCGCTGTCCATAGAACATTAGTGTTTGTAAATTTTGCAAACATTAGTGCTGTGTATTAATCCCTAATTTTCCACTAGTATTGTCCTCCTTGGCCTTGATTCAGCCCCTCTTGGAGCGATATGCAGCATATGAGAACAACTCTCCAGATTTCTCCTGCAGCTCTTTAGCCGTCTTGTGTGATGTTTTTCGACAGCCTGAACCAAACGTCGTCAGCCTTTGTTCTATATTCTTACTGCCCCATCCTGGAATCATCTTAGAAGTTTTGTATTGTGAAATTTCTTAAACAAAGTTCCTATGTATTATTAACAATTGAAACAGGGATTTCAAGATATTTGCGATTGCCTTATAGAATTTGGAGTTATTCTGTTTTTGTTATTTGTTTGATGATTTGGGCATTTTTGGTGTTCTCTTTGCCAAAATGAAAAGGAACTAGGAAATGATCTTCTTTTTTAAGTAAAACCGTCATTTAAAGGTTAATTTGGTTGATTTAAGTCCCGTGAACAGATGAAATTAAGCACAGGTGAGTCTTTGTTTTTGTGCTTGTATTCATTATTTAAGTACGTGAAAGTCTTAATTGTTTTTGTTGTTGAATACCTTTTAGCACCTTATTATAATACTCTGAGTATACAAAATTGGTTATTTTGCATTTTGGAAGATGCATGCTTACAATTCAGGCCAATAGTTCTGACAATAATTGTATAAAAAATAAATGGATGGTAGGCAAATCTTTCTAGCTCCCGCCAACACATCCTGCCACCTATACCCCCTCATATGTTCCATAGGATCTCCACTTCCTTCCAGGGTGACAGCCCAGCCTTGGCCTTTCACCAGGTGGCTCCTGTCTGGTCACCAGCCTTTCACGTCCCTGTCTGGGATGCACAACATCCTAATCAATACTATGTTCTGCTGCTTTTCCACGCTTTGTAAGACCCTATGATTCCTGAATCTGACAGTCTGATGAATGTGGATTTTGTAGATTCCGTTGAAATGTCTCATTAATACCAAACAAGATGTGACGATAAAAATATCTCGGGATGCTTTTTCAATTGGGTAAATGCATCAAACCGGATGCTGAAGTCTTACACCATACCTTTTCTGTATGTTGTGTAGGAAATAACAAAACATTAATGGTCCATTCTTGGCTTGATCTTGGGATGTTTCCATTACATATCAAGCAGCTCTTTCATCCTGCGCCTGTGTTATAACCTCCCCTCACCTCCACCCTTCCTATAACCATATTATGTGTGTGTGTGTGTGTGCACATGACTTTATATCTTTGTGCACTATGTAGGGATGTGTTTGAGAGTTTCTACTTGTGTGTGTACACATATCTTTGTGCCTCTGCTAGCATATGCCTGTGTGTGTGTTATTAATAGGAAAAAGAGTGGCGGATGTACAACGAAGACTCCTGTTCCAGACACCTCAGGAACAATCAGAGGGTCTCCACTCGGTTTCCTGTTTGACTTTTTATTGGCTATGTAGTCATCACCACAGCGACACAGACAGGAAGTGCTGCAACACTGCATGATGGACAAATGGACAGGAAGATTAAAAACATGAGAGGAGAATGAGCGGATACACTCCCAGGTCTATTTCAGGAGCTGAACATACACTCATAAACACATATAGACACAGACAAGCGCACACACTAAGGATGCTTTGCTTCCTGACCGTTATCAGTGCGTCAGATGTTTTTGGTCTGTATTTGTTTTGAATACCTTTCACTTAGCTTCAGACATCTAAACAGAATAAAGCCTGTTTTGTGGTTACTTGAATACAGTTTGTATACAGTATGTGTTCCTGCCACTTTCACAAATTACATTGTACGGTTCCTATGCACATAGTTTCTTGGTCAAAAGAGGCTTGAAGTTTATAGAGAAAGAAATACACCCATCTGTATTTCTACATGGTAAGTGGTTTAGACTCTAAAACAGATGCATTCTATATATTCCTTAAGGCAAATATTATACTTCCTGCATCTGCGTGTATGCAAGCATCCAATAGTCTTCAAATGATGTAAATCTTGTCATAAAAGGGTGTACACAAAGTTCTTTGCGAGCATCTGTGTACACTCCAGTTTGCTCCAGTTTGTCAGCTGCGAATGCACTGAAAAACTAAAATATATGCTGTTAAAAGTTTGTGCCAGCAGAGATTAATCTACAAGTCTACAAGCAAACAAGCGAACAAGAAAACACTTATTGTCAGTGTCTGCATCTTTCCTGATAACCCAGTCTCACAGCAAAGCATAAAATAGACACAAAAGCATTATATTTGTGTCCACAAACACAATTTTGTATTGTTTTTTCATGCTACCGGCATACAAAAAAAAGCTCATTTGAGGAACACAGCATCACCGCATTTAGTAGATAGTCACAGAGAGACTGTTGCATTACATTTAAGAGGCCAACAAGTCCACATTTTGAAGTTGGACGAGTTGGGGTATGGAGCTACAAAAATGACTGACAAGCAGAAAAAAAAAACTTTAATCCCATCCCACTTGTGTTTCATAGGGATTTTACCTTGAAATGTAATTTTTTTATCTAGTTTTCAGTCACTGCTACCTTTTGGTTTTTAACTGCTGTTTTACACATTAGAAACTATAAGGTTAGGCATTAAAAACGATATGGTTCAGGTTAGGAAAACATCATCGCTTGCATCAAAACAGTCTGCTGCTTGGCTAAACATGAAGACGTCCTACTGAAATAAATTACTTTGAAAACTGTGGTGAGTGGCATGAAAGAAAAACAGATTTTGTGCTCATCATCGAAAATGACAAGGTTTTTCTGTTATGTAAGTATGTTATGGTTTTCCATCAGACTGGGCTTGTCCTGTGCGCTTCTGGAAAGCCAGACAATTCTGGTTCAGTGCCTTTTTGTGTTGCGCCCCTGCAGTGATCCAGTGCTGGACTTTCTGCAAACTTTAACATGCAGCCAAAATTCTATGTCTGTCTAAAATGCATCCTCTGCAAGCACACATAACACTCATGAGACAGGTAAACAGAAATCATAATTACTGGAGCATCGTGCAGTTCTATGAGTAAGTGAATCCCTTTTTTGAGGACATTTCTGAGAAGATGTTACATCCACATCTTTATTTTTTATAAAAAATGTGGACTTAAAAAGAAACATAGATAGGTTATTTACTTTTTCTTGATATTGAGTGATTAGAAAACAACGGCAGGGCCATTTTAGCTATGTATGGCACTTAAAGTGACTATTAGTTCAGTTACTTTCATCACATGTATACTTTGTACTGTGTTATGGCATTCATAGCAATCTAAGACTTTTTTAAGTATGATTATAAAAGTGTATTTAAAAAAAGAAAAACTATCAAATCTCTCTTCTGCCAAAAATGTGTATCCTTGTTGTAGGGTCCAGTGGACATGGGAATTATTCACATACTTCCTATTCAAATCATTTTAATTGCTCCCTATACTAGACTTTTACCTCTAATACTACAGAGTTAAAAGTCTTAAAATGCCAATTGCTGAGGCGTCATTTTCCTCTGCACTATACCATTGGTTCAAGTCCTGTTTTCAAGAGGTGCCTCTTCCATACTCACTTCCCATCTCCCACTGCTGCTCCCAGTGGAGTTCCAAGTAATCAGCGCTCTTTTGATGGAGAAGAAGCGCACAGAGAGGCATGAGAGATTACGTGTGAAACAGCCATAGCTTTGGTTGCATCTTCTATGTTTTCTAAGCTGCCACAACGGCAATCTGGTAATTTTCCACTGAACCATATAAAAAAAAGATGGAGGGGAACATGGCTTGCACATGTTATTACAGAAAAATTTGCATGCGTGTACTTTTATGTGCAAAGAGAACACAAAGTTCATCCCTGACTGCACCAAAAGAATTGTGAGATCTGAACATTAAAGAACGTTGATAACAAAGGGCCAAACTGATTCTCACTATCTTGTTAGCATCTCATAAACAGAAATGTTGCGCTTACTTGCCTCTCCCATTATCCTGTTATTCTAATTTCATTATTTTGATCTCCTTCTGACAATCCTCATCAAAGCTCCTGTTAAGAAACATTCCCAACAGGGATGAGTGATAATAGACCTCTTTATTGCATATTCATTTTAGGCTCTTTAATTCCCCTGAAGAGTTCATCTCACATATTGCTGTGTTGGTGTGAGCTGGGTATTCAATTACATCATGACCTTTTTTCAGGGCCTCATTACCCTGCTTGTTATCTCATTAGCAAAATGTGTGAACCTCGTTAGCACCTGCAAGCTCTGGCTGGTGAACAGTTTGCTATTTCTTAACGAGATTGATTTTTTAAAAAATTCTTATACTAGTGCTCCAGTTTTCACGTTGGACCTCTTTTAAAATTCAATTTAATTAAATTCAGTTTTATTTATATAGCACCAAATTACAACAAAGCCGGAAAATCATTTTATCACCAAGGTCGGCATCAGCCAAGGCCAATGGTGTGTGTGTGTGTGTGTGTGTATATGGAGGGGGGGTCACATCACGTGACCAACTTAAAGTTGAAGCTTGCAGCCGTACATTTCAACCACAAGCCTGAGTCACCAACTGCACGCGGCTGTTTAGATGGCTGAGAGCAATGTTTAACTTAATAGATAGCAGTCTCCTCTTCTGTGTTGGCAACAACAAAAACACTAAATAAATTTAGACTCGCAGGAAGAGAGGCTTTCCCTTCAGAAGGATGAAAAACAACAAACAGAAGCATACAACAACTCAATATTTCCTTTTAAAGAGCTTGTTTGAGTTACTCCTTTATTTGTGTTAAGTACCCGTGCATTTCTGGAAGAGGACAGCCTGAGGAAAAGAAGAGATGGGATGGGAGGTTGAAGCTGGAGCGTGTCCTGTGGGTTAATTTGGCCCTGTTTTGTTGGTGGTCATGTTGAAACTGCGCATTGCCCAGAGGGACATGGTGTTTTGGGGTGATGTGGGGTGCTTTCTTTGTCGGAGGGGACACAAACGCACAGAGGAAACACTGGTAGCACTTAAGAAAAGCCAAATAAACAATTTGAGTCCAAATGATTCACAGGTGTGGGAAGGCACAACTGCCATCTGTGGTGGGGCCTACGGTGGCACCCCCCACACCCCACTCCCCCCCCCACACCGCAGTGGTGGCATGGTCGTCTGCAGCAGGGCCGTGATGATGTAATTGCTTCAGCTGTCGTCAGATCTCAAACCAAACCACAGAAGAAGGCAACATGGATGCCATAGACATTTTCGTGCACTTCATGAATAACGCATGTGTGTGCATGCATGTGTGGCATTCTTGGGGTCTCGTATGTTCAGAGTTCTCACATTGCCGGTGTGTTTTAGGGATGTATATGAATATACCGTTCTCGACAACTGGTTAGTGGGTGTCTCACAACACCTCTTTCTCTGTAAGGCTGCTTTGATGGCTGGTGGGGTTTGGACAAATATCCTGGACATTTGACATAAAGCAGGAATTTCTGAAGAGGTGGGGGTGGGGGTGGGGGTGGGGGTCAGAGGTACGATTATTTTTGCTGGACTGAAAACTAAAATTGCATCAAGATATGTGTTCTTAAAGCACTTAAGCAGGTTAAAACTCACCAAGCTCAAAACAGCCCGATGATGTTAAAATCAAGGGGCAAACACAAACACACAATGCAGCTTTTTGAACAACCCTTCTTTCAGTGATGGCCTCAGCAGTCAAAGCCTTTACTTGATTACTGGGATAAACATCAGCTCAAAAGCATTAGTGCGCTATGGTAAAACGGTGACCTCACTGATAATGCACCCACACACTTAGCAAGCACTAAAACTAAGCTCGGCATGGGCAGCTGCCAAGGCCAATCAAAGCCCTCTGTACATCCTGGGAGCAGCTGTCTCGTTCAATCATAGCTGCACGTGTGTCATCTGCCTCTCAGTTGGAAATTAAGTTCAGAAAAGGAATTTGTGAACCTGACGGCATGACTCTTTTTGGTTGCATATGCCCTCTTGTCAAGGGCAGGAAGGATGGCATTTGTTAAATCGAAAAGCCTTAGTTGAATCCAAATATAATCAAATAGAAATGTGGCCTATAAATCCATAAATAAAACTGACGTACAAGCTAAAAATACAACTGATCCAAAAAAAGCTTTCATAGAGATGCCTGGTATAAATCTAAAAAAGTTGTCACCCAATGTATTACTTTATTTTCAACAGAAATCTTAATCTGTCTTTCTGCTGTAATCCCCCTGATAACAGACTGCTCAAGTCAAATTTCCAGCAGGTGATAGAAGCCGGGATTCTCCTATTTTACCTACCGTTACATTCCTTAATAAGCCATCAAAGGAATATCAGGGCACACAAGGACCCAGGCAGACTGGGGGTGACCTCAGGTGACCTCTGTGCGGGTGAGTTCCTGTGTCCTGAGGCGTTCCATGGCTTACGACTAGCCAAAGGTCATGACGAGGGGGGATGATGGGAAAAGTGATTCTTAAAAAGATGAAGTTGCCCCCTCCAACTTGCACACAGAATGCAGACCAGATTATTTAAGGATAACCAACTGAGGTGTAAGTGTTCTCCAGAGGGGGGTGGGATAGAGAGAAGCCCTGTTTCCTTCGTAGCAGAGCACAAAGTGTGTCTGTGGTGAGGTCAGCTGGTGACAGCTGAAAGCTCCAAATCTGTACACCTCAGCCAGCCACTGCTTCACATACTTACTGAAAGGCTGATTCATGCATTCATCCTGGTAGCAAAATGATTCACAGCTCGCTCGCATACACACACACACACATCCTACAAAAACAAATTGGGACCCCAAGCAGGGGCTAAGAGGTCTTAACACAATCACCTTTTCTTCTTTGTTGGAAGGCAGGAAAAACAGTAGTGCGACACGGCGGCTTCTTTGCCCATGTGGAAAGACTCATGGGAGATTATCGCAGTGTAGCCTGGGCCCGGGCCGAACAAGGGCCCAGCTGTTGAACAGGAAGTCACCTCCGGCATGGCCCTGTGCCTCAAGCAACCCTCCTTGCTGCCTGGTGGGAAGCCGATTGAGGGAGGAAAGACAAAACTGACACCAATACAACAAAGTCTCTTGACTAAAGAAAGCTTGCAGTGTACTCGGATTGTGCATTTGTAAATCTGAGAGAGACATAAGGAGTTGTAGAGTTGCATGCGTGAAGGGGAGGAAGTGCTCAAGATTGATTAAGAACATTTTTCAGTGTGGAGCTCCTTGGAAACTGAGGTAGGAGTAGAGTTATGACTCTACAAGGAGGTGTTTAATGTTGAACTGAAATATGAACTCGGAGAGAAGCTTCAAATCTAAGAAAGGGAAAGCTTAATCAGGGAAAACTGTACTTTGTTGTCCCGAATAAAGCATATCTGATGCAACGTCCATGACAAAATGCTACAAATGATCTTTCAAATGACATTCACTGTCAGGGCTGTGTCACATTCTGCACTCAGCTGAAACATACAGCTTCTATTGACAACTGGAGCTCTGATGCAGCTTCAGATGTTGTGCCTACAACATTTCAAAGCTGAAAAAAAGTAAAGAAAAGGAGATTTGTAAAGAGGACATAAACATGAAGGGACAGAGCTGTCTAGAGAAAATGCAACCTCTCCCTGCCAGAGAGAAAAACACAGTTACTCAGTCATTAGCATTGCAGATGTTAGCGATAGGAAGTGTGAAAAGGCCTCATGCATACAGCCTGAATCCCAGCATTGTCCAAGAACTGTGAAGTAGTATTGCTGTATGCTAGAGTGTGGGAGTGGAGTTAGGATCCAGCGGCTGGAATTCACTGTGGATATGTGTGGGATTCAAGGCTTTCCTCTTATCACAGCCAAATGTCAAAGTGAGGATGTAGTGGCGCGGAAACAGAATAAAGCATAGCAGGAATACTTCTCAGGCTGTGTCAGCGGCATGCTTCACATTCAGTCGCAAACTCAAGGGAGGCACTTTCTTATTTGAGCTCTCAGACCTCCAGCTGATATGCTGATATAACAGGAATATGGAGATACACTGTGTGAAAGTAGACCCAGAAAATCTGCACACACAGAGTTTGCACACTTGCAAGCTTGCATAACTCATTCCAAGTAATTAGCTGTTGATTCCACAATTTGACAAATCCAGACACCTCTGATGTCCACAGTCCAATCATCTGTTGGGTTGACACGATATATTCAAGACTGATAACTGGGTAAAAGGTGGGGAAATCCCCAGTAACCTGGTGAGAGGACAGGCTGCCTTATCTCCTGTTACCTCCCCTATCTTCCATCCAACATGATCAAATGCAGTCTAACAATGTTAGCTCTGCCCTATGCAAAACCTAAACTACCTCATGACCCCCATTAACCAACTATGTCTGTCCATTGCACGGTCCATCAGTTCTGTTTGAAGTGTGCGCATGTGTCTCACTGTCGCCTCCAGCTCTGTGACAGATAACCCGATGGCCGTGTCCTTCAAAGGAGGAGGATCAATAAATACAAGGGCTCCTCCTGCCATTATCAAACAAGCTGAATCCATGTGTGTTTGAATACACAAACATGTCTGCATGTGTGCGTATGTGCACACTCTATGTTTACTAAAGTTGGTGAAATTCTGATTCTAATCAATACAGTGGGGGTTAGATGATTAGCATTAAACATGTCTATTGATTGGAAGTGTTTGAGCTGAATAGTCCCTGGTGCATAATGGCGGCTGTTTAAGCACATGGCATAATAATCTATAGGCCCCATAAACAAGGTGAACAATTGTGAGCATAAACACTTACATTAAGTAATTTAGCTGTTGATTTTTACAATGTAACCAATATGAAATGAGTAGTGATACAATCCTGGCTAGAATTACTGTTAATCCTAACTTTCAAGCACATTTGAAAATCTCCAGAAATTAATCCAAATAAATCAAGCTTATATTATCAGAAAATATCAGTAAAGCAAAGTTATCAAACTATAATGGGGAAAAACAGGCTTGAATAAAGTTTAAAAATAATTAACAGCCAAATTAATCTCAAACACATTTATTGGCCCCCTTTGAATTAGATTAAATCAGTTCTTCAAAAAAAAACATATGTGCTTCATTTTCAGTGTTCACAAGCCCAAAAATGATCGAAGACTATTAAAAAAGCTTCCAGTTTCTTTTCCACAATGACAAGAACAAGAGAGCTATTCTGAGACGTCAGAAATCCTTAAAAAAAAATGTAAAAAGGAATCTACAAGCCACAGTGAGGTTTCCCAAGAAGTTGAAATCCACAGATTTCATGATTTCATCAAGAACTTTTCAAGTCAAGCTGTTGAGACATTTCCAGGAAGTGGAAAATGAAAACTTCATGAGAAAAAGTTTGTGATGGTTGTTAAAGATTTGGGGAAAACACTAAATGAGAGATTTAAAAGGCTTGAGGCAAGCCTGAAGCAATCTGGAGAGTTGGTTTCAGTCAGTATTATACGCTGCACACTGATTCAAGTGGGACAAGGAGGACACCACTACTGAATAAAAGCCACAAAAAAGGCAAAATGAGTGTTTGCAAATAATGTTCTGTTGTCAGAGGAGGAAAAACAAAGTAAGGCTCCTTTGGAATGCAGTTAAAAAGTTATTTACAGGCAACAACATTAAGCCCATAAGGTAAAGACCACATTGCTTACAGTAAAACATGGTGGAGGTCTTATCATGCTGTGGGGCTGCTTTGATGTCTCAAGGATTGGAGGCACTCAGTGTATCAAAGGATAGATGAAATCAAAAGATTATAAAGCATTAGTGACGTGTCCCCATATGTCAGAAAAGCCGGTTTGAGATTTAGGTCTTGTGATTCTTTTGGTAAGAGAACAAGTCAAACTACATATACAACACCATAAAACAATGCCTGAAAAGGAAAACACAAACTGTCCTAAATGAAACCTTCGACAAACCTTTGGAGGGAGCTAAAATCTACCACCTGCAAAGTAGGACTTCTTCAAACCTAAAAGCGCTTGAACACAGGAGTGTCAGAAACTAAACGCAGACTACTACTAGAAGCTTAAATGATTGCTCCAATAAATATTTAGAGACTGTCAGTGGTTTCATTTCAATCAACAGCACCATGAACTTATAAAGCCCCAGGCTTTTTCAGCCCTGGTCTCTTGCATTCCCACTGAAATCTAAGGAATGAAATAGATTAGGCAAATTAAGTTCCCTGAAATGTATCATTCCTTCCCAACAGTGTTCACTGGAGAGCCTGAACTAACACAGATGTAAAAACCAGGAAGTCTGCTTTAGTTGTATTAATTTTAAATTTAGAAATAAAAAGCTGGGAATACTCAACCAATCAGAAGTGTTCAGTGCTGCAAGTCCCACCCCAAAGGTTCTGGGTAGTCTTAAAAGTGCTGCTTCTCTACCTCAGAACGCCATTTAGCCCCTGTCTGAGGGCCTAGGAAAAACAGTTCATTTTAATTTCTCCTTAAATATATACAAAATTCTTTGCTCACAATATATGTCTAACTCTAGTTCTCAAAAGCATTATTCTGTGTAACTGAATGTCTTTTTTTAATTTTATTTTCAAGTACATATTTTGTATTCTAGAAGTTTTTTAGTCAGCTCTTTTGTCTTTCATGAAGTCAAAAGAAAAGACACACTACATACTGTATAGATTATATTCACAGTTATATTTAGCTCTGGAACACTTCCCCGGTATAAAGAGCAATGCCAAAGTAATATGTAACAGGAACTGTATAGCTTTTTTCCTGTAATAAATCAAATAACAGCAGGACACAAGATGTGATTGATCACATCTTGTATTTTTCTACATTAAAAAAAAATGCTAAATCTGAATGTCTTTGGGAAATACTGAACACTGCACTGACAGTAAAAATGTCATCTCCACCTTTAAGAATGGCTCTCAGTGCACTGTTATTTTTTACTTCCATTTACCTCAAATATGCAGCCTACATTGGACAGTCACAGCAGCTCCCTGAGAGTTTGGTCGAGCTGCATAACTTGAGGTGAAGGCATGTGTATTTTCCATACTTGCACAGCATGAAGGGAGATTCGCCTTCACATCTCACAGCAATCTGTCAGAGAGCCACAAGCAGCACTCTGACACACCAAAACAGGGGCTCCATTCTCCTCAAATGTTTCTCAACCTAGATGAGTCACAGGGAAACTGGCACTGCTTGAAACAAGCACGTCGGCCCTTTGGTTCCTTGTGGCCAGGGCTGAGGGGATAATAAGAGAGCTTGTAGGAATAAGGGGCCTTTCTAATCCTAACCTCCTCATAGACAGCACTATTATCAGCCTTGTGTTTAAGTCAGATTACACGCTGCAATTAAAGGAGGCATCGGCGGGCTCCTTTATGGGAACTTTTACAGTGAGCCAAAGGGTTTGCAGAGTTTTGAAGAAATGGCCTTGTTTATGGAGCGCAGAGGCTGACAAACTGTCCTAGTGGTAACAGTGGAACGGTTTAGTCATGAGGTTATGCTAAACATGGGTGGAGATGCATAAACATGGACTGTACACGGAGGAATATTTTCATATAAGGAAGGGAAAAAGTTAAAGAAGGTGTTCATACACATTTCCTACCTTGCAAATATGCAGATGTGTGTCATACCAAAGATATGCTGCTCAGCCATAGGTCGAACCTTTGATAAATGGAATAACTCAAAGAATGTAGTAACTTATTTGTATGTCATGTATTTCCAACAAATTTAGCATTTCGGGGAAATGAGCTGGTTATGAATCGTGTTATGGACTGCCGAATGAATTGGAGAGTGGAAAATGATTTTGGATATGAGGAAACCTGTTATAGCTCGATGTTCCTACTGCAGAAATGCACACAGAGGGTGCACACATCCACTTACACATGGAAATGAATTAACAGTTCATCTGTTATAAGGCAGATGACAGCTGGATCGAAACAGTCGGTCGCAAATGAACAAATGAATAAACAAATGTGTAAATGAAGAAGCAACAGAAGTGAATGCATAACAGTGTGAGTCCTCACAGTCCCAAGTGCACACAGCAGCGGGTGTGGGTGGCACTGACAAGAAGCCAATGGGGAAATCAGTGGAGACGCTTTAAATGCCTTAATGCAGTCAATTGTTTTCAGATTTCCCATTGATGGACAGTTTCCTTTCAACCATTTAACTACCTCACACACACACATACACCCTTCTAAAGCGCTGGTCAGTTGCTCTAAGTCTGGACATCGTTACGACGTTCTTTGCTTGACCCTTGACCTGTGACCTGTGATCCTGAAGTGCCATTGCATCGTGAACCACTGAGGTGGGCAGGATGGAGGACTAATCTGAGACAGGAAGTCATGGCCGGAAGTAAAGGAGAGGGGCCAGTGGAGGCTGATTGATATATTCCCAAATAAACTAATATTGATCAAAGGCATGGATAAGTCTTGGAGAGGCGCTAAAAGTCATTCATATCTGGGCCAGCTTTTTTCTCTTTCTTCTTTTAGAAGCAGAAGTCATGAAGTGTGAGGGATATTTGAAACAACAGTGGCATCCAGTTTCTGCCCTGACTTGTGCTTTACACCTGATTAGTTACAGGAGGTGAATGTATGAAACGGAAGACAAATGGAATGAAAGAGAGAAGATCGGAGGCAAATCTTCAACAAAACTAGGGCCTCTTATCCTCATTCACATCTTATTTAGGTTGAGCTTATCTGAAATCATCTAAATACTCTGGGATTTTTCTATCCACTCAAGGGTACTCATCCTTCTAAGCCTGAGAGTTGTTGAAAAAGACAAAGAAAGATACTTATGATGCTTTGCACATATTCATCTCAGTTGTAACCACATAAACTTTATCTCTACTCCATTTGACTTAATCATTTAATTATCCACTTCTGCGATTACTTATACACATAAAAGTTTAGGAAATACCCATTTCTTGCAGAAGATGATTTGAACATTTATCATCACATTGTTAATGGAAGCCCCAAATTGCTTTTATCTTATTCATGTCCTTGTTTGGAGATTACCCCATACCAAGCAGAGTGGAGGGGCTGAGGCATGACCAGACAAGCATACAGGTTCAGGGTGTCAGTGGTTTAAAAAGCTGAGGGGTACTGGATGGAGAGTTCAAAGGTTGAAGCAGTGGAAATGCCTTTCTGTAAGTTAGTGAAGAAAGGTAGAAGTGGCTGGATGCAAAATCAGAAAACACTCTCCTGGGAGAAATGAAGCTATTAGTATGTACAGTATATATTATAATTTTATCATTGATTAAATAATCAAGTTTTTTTTTTCATTCAGAGGAAACCAGCAAATTCTGTTTGAGAAATTGTTTGATATGTCACTATTTTTAAAGTCTTCATGAATTTCTCCCACCATCCATCCTTAACCCAATGACGTTTTCAACGAATTCAAGGAAAAGTGCTTAGGAAATGACGATAGGAGGTAATTCTTTTAACTATTCATCCATATCCACAGGCTTTGACCTGATACCAAGTAAACTGCAAAAGCATGATGTACACTGCATGTTGTGACTGTTCAGACTTGATTCATGATGGACCTGTGCTGTACATACATTGAATACCTCTTTATGTGGGTACCAGTATAGTTCTCAAAGTATCCTGTGTGTACTATAATAACAACTAAACATCAGTAGTGCCAACAGATGTTGCTGTATATACTACGTGAATTATCTTTAAAGGTGGTGAGCTCTGTGTTTCATGAGTTGTGTTACTGATACAGAAACATAACTGAGAGCCAGCAGGGCAAACATGTAAAATGTGGGCTTCCTGTGAGTCCTCCTTTAATAGTGTACAACTATATCATTGATTGATTAGTTGGTAACTTTTCACCCTCCTTTCAGTTATATTGTAGTATCTAATATCAATCCAGTTTGCAACGGATTCCACAAAGGTTTATAACAGATGTTTCCTTTTGTTTTTATCAACCATCACTAAATGTTCTCAGTTTTCAAACAATAAAAAATAGCTTACAGTAGACTAACTTTTTCTTTCTCTTTATATCTGAGTTTTCAACCCACTAATGACTGAAATAATCTCAGTCATGTTGGCTCTTGCCTTTAACTCAGATTGGCTCAAAGAGTCATGCTCAAAGATGCTCTGAAGTACCTGCTGAATAAACAGTGTTGGCTACAGCGTGTTTGAACATTAAGGTTACTTATGTGCTGCTTCTAGTCATTCATTAAGTGCCCATATTATGCTTATGTACAGATTCATAAGTTAGCTTTGGGTGTCCAATTAAAATACAGCAGTCTCTTGTTAACTTCAGTCTGGAATGCTGTTTAAGATCCTATCCCCATCTCAAAAGATCCTGTATGCTCTGACTGGTCAGCGACTGGCTAAAAATTGTGGAGCGCAAGACTGCTGCTCATTCCTTTTTTGAGTTGTGCTAAACTATACAGTCACTATACATATTTTTTTTTTAATATAGTTTATATTGATACAGCCAAATTCCCAATGAGGCTGTTCTTATTCTCATGTTTTTCAGTGTCTCTCGTCAGATGCCTAAACACATCAGAAATCAATATGGGAAATCAGCCCATTTAGACTATTCATAAATCCTCTTTCCAGACTGCCGCTCTGCTCTAATAAAATCCTGATTAAACACAATGTCTATAAAGTGAATTTGGCTATTTTTACACGTATGATGATCCTCAACAGAGACAATTAGAAGCAGCAGAATATCTTGAGCTTTTTGTCACACCGTCCACAACGTTGTAGCGTTGGACATTCTTCAGTCAACAACGCAATTCCTTTCTCTTACATGTATTCTGGGACAAGAATGGTGGCCCAGTTAAATGGCCAAGTCTAGCTGTAACTGTAACTCAAATCAAGTGTGCAAGTAAAAATGTTGGGTGTCCTCTATTGGAGAGAGTAACTTCATTTGGTATGGCTTTTTAACATGCATACAAATCCATGAAATAAAATGAAGGAAAGGGAAACACAAGTTATATATATATATATATATATTAGGGCTGGGCGTGTTAACTCGTTAATCTCGCGTTAACTCATTAATTATTTAACGCCGACAAATATTTTATCACGCATTAGCGCAGGTTTTATTATTTATTTTATTTTGTAAAAGTCTGTTGCTGTCTGCTGCGGAACCAGAAAAGAAAGTAATCGGCGGATCCACCAAACATGGAGAAGGGTACGGAACTTTTACTTGGCCATTTTCATTTTAAAGTTCTTCCAGACGGCGGAGTCGACAGAACCAAAGTCATCTGTAAACACTGTCAAGTTGAATTGTCTTATCACCGTAGAAGTTCCAGTCTAAAATATCACTTAAAGGCAAAAAACACACAATTGATATCAGCAAGTCATTCAATGAAACAGACAGTGGAGTGAGGCTTAAACATAAAAACTACATAAAAATGCTGATGTTAAAAGTGTGTTTGCACAACAAATGTTATGGCACTTTCATTCATATGGCAGTAAAATAATTATTTAATCATTTATTTTAAAAAATAATTTAAAATAAAACTAAATGCTAAAAGATATACACTACTTTTGAATTCAATTTTGGATTTTGCGAACAAATGCGATTAATCGTGATTAATCAGGGAAATCATGTGATTAATTAGATTAAAAACTGTAATCGTTGCCCAGCCCTAATATATATTTCATCACTCTCACTTGTATTTACTTAATCTGTTACTATTTATTTTACTTCATATGTGCCACTTACTTTCCTGCTCTGAGGATTGCCATCAGTTACTGTTCAGGACTTTTTTTTCCAGGACCACTTCTGACCAAGTGTGTTTTGAAATATAACTCCTAATTTATTTTTTATTCTTCCTGCTCTTTACCTTTTCTTCAACCTTTCTCTTTTGTTCAGGCAGTAAATGTGAGACTTCAGGCAAGACACTTACCCAACAAGAAAGTTTTCCAAGAGCAATAATAAGCTGCGACCCAGGAAGCACATACAAGCCTTTCAGCCTTTCTACCACACAGCACAATACACACACATACACACACTTAAACAATATACACAGGGCAACATCTGCATATGGTGAAATGGTCACCGCGCCAGTAAAACTGGATGAGGCTTTAAAGACATTCCTTCATTTTACGGCTAGGTGAAAGAGAGACGGCTGAAGGTAATGAGGAGGGGAATAGCTCAAGTGTCATCGACACCACCTCCCTGATCCCTATCGCAGCTTTCTGCAAGGCCAAACAAACAGACACACAACAGGACAAACAATGCTGAGGTATTTGGCATTTCTGATGAGGTGGAACACAACCCCCTACAGAGTTGTAAATATGTTCGTTTATATGCACATTTAAGTTAGAACCTCAGTGACAAATAGTTATGAGGACATCAGTCATTGCAAAACTTAGTATGGGTTACAAGAAGAAATAGGTTAATGCGTGTTTATTCAACACATTTTTATTGTATAGGATGTTGTGCATGTAAAATTTCAAGTCCAAAATCCTACCAAATGCAGTTTTTCTCACCGTTAGAAGACACCGTGCGTCAACTTTCCGAGCCACATTCATTTTCTCAAAATGTAAAAACAAATGACCATGATAATGGCATTAAGTAATATGGGCCCTTCAGAGAAAAAGTAATAACGTAGCCTTTAACGGCTAATCATTTCAAAAGTGAGAAATTTCACCAATCTGTTTTAATCACATAGAAGAAAATGACCACGTAAATAACCTTGGGAGGAGATTGAAATGTCAAATAAACCAAAACTTTGCAGGTTTACATCACCCCTGTTTATCTATTTGATGAAAAGTGACATACACATCAATAGCCTGTTTGGAACTTGGGATATGTATGCCCACTACAGTTAACAAAAGGCCACTGGAAATAATCCTCCTGTCCCAAGGAAGACAGGTAAGAGTGTTGTTATGAAGAAAGGCTAACACTGGAGAGGTTCTCATGTTAAAAGAGAATGTCATGGTTAAAGCTAAAAATAAACCTTTGAGGCTAGGTATGGTATCTGAAATCAGAGGAGTATCAGACCAAAGATAGCCCAATAAGTAATAATGTTCAATAACTTTACTCAGAGGTGTTACTTGGATGCTCAAACAGCTTGATTGAATTATCAAATAGAAAACATCTCTGCAACTTCTTTCAGTTTTGATCACTTTCCACAAACAACAGTGCAACATTTGTTTCACACCATTACCAAGAGGCTGAGGTGAGAAAGCAGCTGTTTTGAACTCCTTTTTTGATTAGTTACACAACAATTTGAAGAGCTTTTCCTTTGCCAACATGTTGTCCTTTTTCAGGATACACTCTATAGAAAAACAATAGCTTACACTTCAACAAAGTAATACTGACACTGCAATTGTAGTCTGCACATAGAAATATGGCATAATAGTTATATTTCTTCATATGAATAGGAAAGTATCTTCCTTAATTTCTAATGTTCTAACTGGGCCATGAAATTAGGTACAACCTCAGTTGAACAAGAGCACATGGGATATTACACTGTGTTATTTTTTTATTCTAATCTAAGTCAAAATTTAGAAGCAGCATGTGGAAAAATATACCATTACTGCTTCCAGAGGAAATAAGGGTTTATGTAGCAGCAAGCTGCTGCCAATTGAATTTACTTTATTAATTGATCATCTACAAGTATAAGCACTTGTACATAAGCAGAAGTTTTAGGAGTTTGCTGCTCCGGGGCTTCCAGGTGTGTGTTAACACAATGCCAAGAAGGAAAGACATTAGCAATGATCTTAGAAGCAAATGTTGCTGCCTATCAATGATATTTCCAAACAATTTGGAGTCCATCATTCTACAGTGTGGAAGATTTTATGCATGAGTAAAAAAGAGTGGCCAATTTTCCCAGGAGTAGACATCTTGTCAAGTTCACCCCAATGTCAGACTGTGCAATGTTAAGAGAAACTGTAAAAAGGAAAAAAGAAAAAGCCAAGAGCTAGGTCTCAGACTCTACTATCCTCATTTAGTATTTTTAATTATGTCAAGTTCATGACAGCACAGTTCAAATAAGAGACCCAACAGCTATGGCTTGTTCAGAAGGTTTACCAGAAGAAAGCTTCTTCTCTCTAAAGAGAACATGGCAGCACACCTAATATTTGTGAAGTAGCATCTGAATAATCTACAAGACTTCTGGAACGATGTCCTTCAGACGGACAAGACCAAAGTAGAGATGCTTGCTAATAATACACAGCAGCTTTTTTGGCAAAACCAAACACAACAAATCAGCCCAAACACCTCAAACCAACTGTTCAGCATGATGGTGGAGGCCTGGTGATTTGGGGTTGTTGTGCAGCCACAGAAACTGGGCACATTAGTGAGTCGACTATGAACTCCTCTGTACCAAAGTATTGTCAAGTCAAATGTGAGGCACCTGTGAGGTCCGCAATCTGTCTGACTGCTAAAGCGTGACTGAAATTGCACCATGCATAAAGACAATGATTTCAGATATAGCAGCAGTTGCACATCATTTGGAAAGAAGGGAACATCCTTTGTAACCCAGCCATGTTCCTCTTGGGTAATTCGCACATGCCAGCCAGCTTCAGCACTGCACCTGTATGCGCTCATTTGCATCAAGCTGGCATTCTGGAATCAGCTGAGTGACTACGGCATCGTTAGATAGGTGCAATACCAGCTTGCCTTTACACACAAAGTCTGTTGCACTGCTGTTACTTCCTCTCTGTAAGCTCAGAGGCACATGAGTAAAGCACCAACTTTGAACCCTAGTGCTGCCTCTGTACACTGTTAGACTGTCTCACTGACTGATGGGTAATACAGAAAATAATTACTTCAAGTTATTTGCTGCAAAAGGTATTAAGGTATTAAACTATTAAGTCGTCGGGTATACTTATATTTTCACATTCTGCCTCTGCATTTTGGTTTTGTTTATGTGAAATAAATGACACTGTACAACATATCACAAGGCTGTATTTATTTACTTCTGAAACCTGATCAGGTCCCACTTATTTCTATGATGTCCCTATACATAAAACCTTAGAATTAAAGTGGGTGCACTTTCTTTTTCACATGATTGTACATTCATGGATAAGAATATGGTATAAGACGCAAACAAAACAAATGAAAAAAAAACGAGTGACTCATCATTGTGTCTCCTTTTTAGAAAACCTCGAGAGTCCAACCGAAAGATTGATCATGCTCAGTCAATAATAACTGATGCAATTAGAGGTTTAATTTGCATACACATCACCCTAAAAAGATCAATATCTGTTTGAGGTATTAATGTCCAAATGGAAATCTTTAGAAAAAACATGTTGTCGATCAATCAGACGTGGAACAACTGGCAGTCAAAGGTTGACAGATCATCAGCTCTATGTCAAGCCAAACTCCTTCTGTGTCTTGCAGCAAATCACTGCCTTCTCAGGCAACTTTCAGTGTGTGTGGGTAATCTGGAGGGTCACACACCTTCTCCAATCCTAGGCCAAGCTATCCAAACAGTGCGAGCGAGCAGAGGGAAGGAAATTGAATTTCCCCGCTCAAAGACAGACCTCCAAATCCCCATCAAAAGAAGCTTAGAAGGCCTGCAGTCCATCAAGTTTCATCTGCCACGGTGGTCTGGCCAATCAGGTTCCTTCTTTTGCTTGTCCTCCCTTTTGCAAACATGTCACGATGCATGCATAAAAATTGACACTCACACAGGCACTGAGACACTCACATGAGCTCACATGCATAAACAGAAAAATACCCACACAATCAAACAAATGCAAACACACAGTCCTACCCCTCCCCTCAACACCAACCTCAGCATCAACAATCAACAATCTGAGGCATTGTGGAGCCTGTGATCCTGTGACCTTCCACCTCTGGAGTTAACCCCGGAGCAGCCGGTGCTGAGAGGTGAACCAGGCAGCACACTGAAAGGAGGTGAAGTTCCCATGAGAACAGGCACAGGAGAGGTTCAGAGATCCAAGAGCCTGATGACGATGGTGATGAAGGGTTTGAAGTAGACTTCAATGTTCTGACATGATTGAGGGCTTAGGTGGTATGTAAGATGTTGTAATGTGAAATATCCCTGCAACTGTCAAGTAAATTTCATTTTGCAGTAGCTATTCGAGCAATGTTTTAAATGATAAAAGCATAAGGTGATTTGATTAAGAATCACCCAGGTAAGCTCAATTCTCTCATATTTTTTGTTATACCAAGGAAATGAGTCTCCAAACAATCATAACCAAGCAGACACCTAATTTAACCAGAGAATAAAAAAATAAAAAAAGAATGTGCTCCACCCCACCTGCCCATCCCCCTTCATTACTGTGTTGACAGTCTAACACACAACAGCTGCTCAAAACAGAACCAGCATCATCTCTCCAGAGGGAAATCCCAGCTGTAACACCTCTTTCACGGCATCCAGGTCAGCAACCCTACCACCTCCTGTAGAGCAAAGGGCTTCTCATGAAAGGAACCAAACTGTATTTTAAATAAATGTATCACTGACTTCCACTTTAGTGACAATATCCTCTCACCATTTCTCTCACCATGTCAGACCCAAAATCTGGACAAAGTGCTACAAGCTATCTTTAATGTAAACTGACGTCTGGTATTGGACACAAGTAAAAAACAGTTTTTGCCTTGAACGGAAGAAGTGATAATGTCATTATACTCCAGATGAACGGATAATGAGCTCATTAGAGATATAATATGTTCCAGAAATAGTAGCAAAGAGCTTTGATGTCAGGAGTCAGTTTCCATTCACTTGCAAAGCAAATATGAAGATACTTTTGAAAAGCTGCTGAACTGGGTTGCGTAATGTGGTCAGAGGGAGGTGGCATAGGTTTAATTGCTTCCATAAGACTATTCTGGGAGAGTATCTCATGATCTATGGAAAACTGTTAGGGGTAAAATTGTATAAACTTAATTTTGTTGCACTAATATAACTCATTCAAGCTATCTTTAAAATCTGTTGCTATTCTTATCTTTTATGGAGCATCCTTGAATGAAGGATGACAGTTAACATCCATGAGGGTGCTGGGTATGCAATGTTGCCCACTCACATCCACAATGACCTATTGAGAGTGGATAGACTTTCTGTAAACTGCACAACCATATAAACACCTCAGAGAGGTGACAGAGTGCACTCAAGGCATGCAGTTCCCTGCACGTATAGTGGACATTCACAAAATCAGAACTGTGACACATTAGCCTCTGATTGTGTTATACAATCATTTACAGCAAGCACATGGACACAGACACACTTTCTAACAGTGGTCTATATCCTGCTTGGCGGCGCTCTAATGACCTCTAAACAATGTATCCTTTAGATAAAGATCGGATCGCTGTGTGTGTTGGGTGCATGTATGTGTGTGTCTCTGTACGCCTGTGATGCTGGCTATAATCGTCAGTATTCATGCAGCACCGGGCTTCCAGCGTTTCCACAGCTGTCGCCTCTTGTACTCTCTGACCTCTACCAATACGTCCTGAGGCCACAAGTCCTAATGGCAGCCTCTCAAACGCCCCACTCTGTGAGCAGAACTTCAGAGTCGCAGACCCAAGGCTGGACAATGCAAAGAAAGGACAGTAACCAGAAATGTGTACAAAAACACAGACATGTTTAAGTACACCTGCATGTCGATACAGTAGATTTATTTTGATTTATGATGAAAAGTTTGCTCTGAATCAACATTAAGAATATTAATCAACAAAAACAATTTTGACTCAAAACATTCTCGGATCCATCAGCTTTCAGATTATCATTATATTTTAATTTATTACTGTTTAAAACAGTTTGACTTTGGGTCAGTTTGAACAAAACAAGGGATCTGAAGAAGCAGCTCAACTTAGATTTACAACTTATATCAAGTACGCAATTATTTGCACACAGTAGTCAACACCTGCTGTACAAGTCGTGAACATACACACATTTGACAACACAGATAACACATATTTGACATAGGAATTAATCATATTAATAAATGTAACTGCTTTGAAGTTGTGTGTTATGTTATTAGCATGGCAGCACAGTGGTCTACACCGTTGCCCCACAGCAAGAAGGTTCTGTGTGGAGTTTGCATGTTCTCCCCATGGGATTTTCATCATCGCTCTGGGTTTTGTTCTGAAATCCAAGTCCATCATAGCTGCTAAGTTAAATAGTTTGCTTTAAGTGTGAGAACCCATGGTTAGCTGTCTCTTTGTGTTAGCCTGACCAGGATTGGCTTTTTTCTGTTGGTATAGTAGCTAGCGCCAGACCTCTGTGACCGCTTGCAGGGAAATACAGGTATAGCTAACTGATGGAATTTCTCATTTAAAAAAAAATACATAAATAGCTTGAATAAAAAGAAAATTCAGTTATATACAGAATAAACACACAGCATGCAAAGTAAGTACTCTTCACCTTATGATCATCAAGGTTGGACAATTTACTGCATGATTATTTATGGATTTTGGTGTTTTCATTGGCATATTTTGTCAGAGAGGGAAGAAAATTCTGTCCGGCCAACAGGTGCCTTTGCGTCTCTACACAAGCCATTAACACTGTAACATAAGCTTTAAGCTGTAATACTGTATT
The DNA here is from genome assembly GCF_027942865.1 of Odontesthes bonariensis. NCBI lineage: Eukaryota > Metazoa > Chordata > Actinopteri > Atheriniformes > Atherinopsidae > Odontesthes > Odontesthes bonariensis. Next base: position 11,722,897 of record NC_134529.1, read on the forward strand.
GTCAAATATCTCCGTGATTAGTCATGCACTGCTTTTCTTAGAAAGACGTCCAACTTCATGTCGCCTACACCAGTCAAGACTCATGAACGCGCACCTCCTCGTGAACAGATGGCATTCATCACATGTGAAATGAACAATTTATGACAACTTAATGAAATCAAGAAAGAATGGATAATTATACTTGGAAGACTCATGTGAACAAGTCTCACTGAGAAAAAGAAGCTTGGAATAAGAATGTAAAAATGTTTTTGCATGAATAATTGTTCTGGCATAGCTGCAGCAGACAAAATGTGTAAACTCAGACAATTTCACAGTGCATATGAAATCATTTGTCCGTTTGTAGATTTCAAGTCAAAAAAGATTAGTTTTATGATACAACATTCTCTGAGCTTTGCCATTTAAATGTTTACCCCGAAGCAAAGGTAATGTTTCCATAATTGCTCCCAGGAAAGCTATTTATCTCCATAAAAAAAGAGATAATGTTTGCTTTTTTAAAAAAAGAATGTTTACAGTACCCAACAACATGACAAGCATTCTTTTGTTACAGACACATTGAGGCACACAACAGAAACTCATTCACTCAGTCCTGCCTCAAGTGGATTGAATACCCACTTCCCCTCCACACGCTCACAAGTCTTCATTCCTTCCATTATGGCCATCGGGCAATCTTCCTCGGCCCTCACACGGATAGACCCTCTCTCTGTGGACCCTTAGCTTGTCACATGAGTCTCATGAGTAAGCACATCACTCCCAAAGAACAAGGCAAACTCAGATACAGTGTGATATCCATCACCAATGGCATTCATATCTCCCAGCCTCAAGCTTGCAGTGGGTGCAAATGTTCACTATTAGAATCATGTGCAGATAGATAAGTGCCCAAGCCAAATGGCAGAATGGGGAAGCATGTCCAGTCCCTCTTCCTCTGCAACGGGGTCAAGTTAAGTAGAAGGAAAACCATCTCAGGAAAGGGTCATCAGCATCAACACAGATGCTCTTCTGTTCTTTGCTTCCGCTTGAAAGTTTCTTTGCCATATACACACGCAGACACTCAATATGTGATGGATGTCCACTTCACAAATGTGAGCAGATGAAGTCTGGGGATTCCCGTTTCCCAGAGGCCACTGGGTGGCTTCGGCGGGACACAGGACCTCTGTTACGTAAACAAAGCAGGCTGCACTTCCTGCTTGGTCGGAGAAAGAGGACAGGGAGAGAGCACGAGCAATGTTTTATCTCATTTTTGAGACAAAACACGGATCATGAAGGAGGACATGGGAAGAGCAGGAGCAGGAGAAGCGGGGGTGGCAGAGGAAAAGCCCTTTCCCTCTCAGCTGCGCCTTGACTTCCTGTGTGGAGAGGAAGTCCCTTGTTGGGTGCACAGTGATCTCATCCAAGCTTGCGAGGTGCTTCCGTCCTGGCGAGCGGCTCTGCTTTGAACCGACAACCATAAGAGACCAACGGAGGAGTACGGCACACGCACACACACATGCCTGCGCTGATTATCGCAGTGGAAAACACACACCCACACGGCCGGCCGAACAGGAAACAGCGCTGCTCGGAACAAACAAGCACTTCCTGTGTGTACTGGGGCCCACTCACAGAGAGACCCCAATCAAAATCCAATGTTCTGTCCACTGGATCATTATCACCATCATTCAAGAGACATTACTGCTCATTTGCTAATAGCCACAAGGCCTTATTTATGCTTATAGCCCCCCCCCCCAAACATCCCCCCTCGCTGATGACCCATGTTTGGACTTTCTCTATGCGGAAGTCAGCTTTTCTTTAAAAGCTGACCACTAATTGAAATACATTAGGTTTAAATTGCCTCTTTTTTCCTTTCACCTATCATGTTGACAGACGACCCAATATTTAAGTTTGCCTCTTTAATTTGTTGTAGAAATACCAAGACAGCAAAGCAGTGTAGCTCTAGGGGCTTTTGGCCTGTTGGTTTACAGTACCATTACATAGAGAGACGGCAGGAACAGAACAACCATTATGTTCTGAGGTCATAGTGCGGTCAAAACTGGACTTCATCTAACATTAGTTCTATACACAGCTATAAGTACTAGCTTAACTCGGAAGAATATATATATACTGTATATATGTAGATATATATATCTATATCTACATATATATATAGATATATGTATGTATGTGTGTGTGTGTGTGTGTGTGTGTGTGTGTGTGTGTGTGTGTGTGTGTGTGTGTGCGTGTGTGTGTGTGTGTATCAGAACTTATTATTGAAGAAAATATAACCAAAATCGGGTATGTTTTAATGAAAATCCAAATGATTACATTTTGATTTGGAAAATCACCTAAAAAGTACTTCAAAATTTTTATGACATTTCTGTCTTTGTTGGTTAAGTTGGTATGATTTGACAGGAAACAGGAAAAAGGAAGCGATGGTCGTTTCTAACTGGATCATATAAGCTCTGAAGAACCATCCAAACATGGTCAAAAGTACATTCATGTAGCATCAGGTCTTCATGAATTAAACTGTTCCGCCACCAGACAGTTCCTGTAAAGTGGGATTTCAGTGAGCTTTTCATAGAGACAAAACTACAGAAACTAATAGATAACATAAACAATTTGTAATTCAACTATCATTCATTTCTTCTCACTCATCTACAGTAGCCTGAATGAGATGATATCTATCAACCAAATACCAAACCCCAACCCACAAAACCACACTCTCTCTAAATCACTGAGTCATTTTTCAAACAAATGATACCTGTGATAACACTTCACTGTTTACCTCCCCCCCTCTCTTCTCTCTGCTCTTTTTTTTCTATCCTTTTTTTTCTTTTGTTTGTGTGTGTGTGTGTGTGTTTGGACCTGGGAGCACCCCCCCCCTATCTGAACACACAACCTCGGTGGACAGCAGGGCAGCCTGTGGAAGCTCAACTCAAGGTAAACTTTGCCTTTAACTTTGAAGCTGGCCGTGTGAGTGCTTGTCCTCAGGGTTGCCTGGAGCACTCAGCAGCGGTGGCTCTCCGAAGAGGAGGTCAATGGGACAGGTAAACAGGAAGCGCCAGTGCGCTGATTGACAGCCTGTTTAGACACAAAGAGATGGATACTCTGAGAACGCAAGCTCACTGACAAATGACTTGCTCAATGGATGCAGCAGGGTACATGGTTGCTTTCTCATTTCCTTAATTACCAATAAAAGGTCTAGAAATTTACTCACATATTTCTATATTCTTTTCGGCTTATTTCAAAATTTGTGGTTTGTAGTAGTTTCCCCAATCAGTTGAGTCAGAAGGTTTCTAAACATAGCTTTATATGGACATGCCTGTAACTGCAATATTCAGATTTGAAATATTTTGGGGTAAAGAATGGTATTCACCATACTCTTTCTAGAGACGGCATCCTAATTGCATTTCATATTTACCTCTTGTGTCAAAAAGTCTGCAGCAACATGATGTGCAAGTCAATATTTAATCTGGTTGACCCATAACTGCTGCTTAAATGGGTAGAAGGCTGCGACATCCAGTGAAAACCGTTGTTGTTGATGTTTTTACACTGTCTGGAGTTTGTTTCCCAGAGGGAGCTTTTTGGAGCCGTTTGTGACACAGCACTGGTTAATTGTTTGACCGGGCAAAGGAGGAAGTCTTTTTTTCCCCCACAAATCCCATATTCCCAGAGTCCCATATTCTACGTAAGGTCTCAATCTTGAACTTGTGGGCAAAAACTTGTCTCTCCCCGTTCCTCTTTTGGCCTAAGTCACTCAAGATTCAGGCAGCTATGTCGTTACAAAATCAGTCACCAGTATTGTCACCTCCATCGTTCCCATGCAGTGATGCTGAGGCTGCTCGCAGGCCAGCAGCAGCCTGGGTGGCGGACTGAGGTCTGGCGCTGCAGCTTGCTCGAGCTAATCACGTTGATTATTCCGATTACAGACCATTTCCCCCCTCAGTGTCACGCTGCAACTTACTGACCTGGATCTGACAGGAAGTCCTGCTTGCCATAGGCGATCTGTCTTCCTGTTCTCCTTCGTTCAAGTCCTCACCACCCACCCAAAACACCCTCTCCCTCCCTTTTTTTCCTCCTCTCAAACACAATCGCTCCCCAAGGTAACTTTGGAACTGTTTCCTCAATGCTATGCCAAGCAAGTCATGGCCAGAAGGTTTACTAGAAACTCTAACACACACTCTTTAATATTGTGTCTGCAGTTCCCTTTTTAGCCAGCTTCCTCTTTTTTATCAAAGGCAGTTGAATAAAGTCTTCCCTGCTACTGTGTGGCCAGCAGGCGTGCAGATGTTTGTGCCTTGCTCCTTGCCCATATGTTTATCAGATCACCGTGCTGTTTCATAATCTACATTATAAGCACTGAGCAGATAACAAACCCTTTGATTTGGGCCTGATTTCCCTCTTATCCCCCATGTTAAATTTAGCACAGTGATTACCAAGTGAGATTGTGGGCCTCTGTGGCCTTATGTAAATCATATGGGACAGACACACACAGAGGTCCTTGCTTGGAGGACAGAAGCTGGTATGGTGACGGAAAACAGTAATGTAAAATTCTAACATGTAAGAATTTAGCATTGTTACCTCACTTTACGGAGTTTTGAGCTCACTGAAGCTCAAAGAATTTATAACTGGTTCTCTTTTATAACCGGTTCTCTTTTCCAAGTAGAATTAGAGATTTTTTTCCATTCCTGACAAAGCTTTTTAAAGCAAAACTTAATAAGATAATTGATCTTAATGTTTGCAGCTGAGCTACAAATTACTTGTGTGACAGATTTACAGCCATATCAAGCCTCTTTGTTGAAGGCACTCTGATAACAACTCACTTCTAATACCCTAATGAGTTTAATTCTATGGTGCCATGCGACAGACAAAACAGCAAACAAAGGCGTTGGAATGAGTCTCATTGAGCTGTATTTACCCGGCGAGAATTTGCTGAATGTGCAAATTGCTTCTCTGCAACACCCTGCTTCATATTCGATCCAATACTGCACACATTCCCACCTAAAAAGAGTCGGTATGATTGCAGATTTCAACATGAGATACTGTGATTTTATCTTAAATGTCCTTTTGAGATATTCTCACGAGATAAGGATGTTGATATCGACTTTTTTTAACATTTTTTTTTTAAATTCACTAGGGAGGTTGTGATATACAATTAATAAATAGTCAAATATTAATTACAGGTCTCTGACAGGAATGTGTCACACACTACAGGTCGATCCACCAGCTCACCTTCTGCACTTTTAACTTTTGCTCTGCCTACTGCAATGATGTGAATATAAACAATGGAGTTGTGGTAAAAAAGGATTTTTAAAGATTTTATTTATAAAACTATAAATAAAACTACTTCCATAAAGGGAATGTTAATGTTAAATATATTTGGTATGACCCATTAATCATGGTGTGTAGGCCACTGATGTATGAAGGTTTAGCTTTTTCTTTTTTATATATATATTAAAGTGTTGATATTTACTTAATGAGCCATAGGACTGCCAACATGTAAGGGCCTAAACATGTAACTCCAACCTCTCTGTGTTGGTGTTTCGCAAAGGCACATCTAATGAGTTTAAAATTAGGATCTGTCTGACCCAAGAAAACTTCTAGTCTTTGCCTCAGTCCATTTAAAATGAGCTCTGGTCCAGAGAGGATGACAGCGTTTCTAAATCTTGTTCGCACAAGGTTTTTTCTTTGGATGATACAGCTTTAACCTCATTATACTGAAATATGCTCCACTATTTGGAGACACAGTTTTTTGCAGATTGCTGAACCTCTGCCCATCTTTACTTCTGAGAGACGCTCTAAGGTGCTCTTTTTATGCTCAATCAACCTAATTTGTTTCAAGATGTTCTTCTAGCCATTTCTTTTTAGCACCACTTACATTTTGTGATATAAATACATGTTAGCTGGTGAAAAAGACAGGAAATGGGTGGTAATCATCCAGTTCTGAAACAGAAACGAGCGGATCAGTAAATGCATCAGTCTTTGGTGTCTTTGTATTTGGCGCTATATAAATAAAAATGAATTGAATTGAATCAGTCCCACTGTGACTTTCACTGATTCGTTTTGTCTCAAGGAACACTTCCACTAACAGAGGTATTTTGCTAGTTTGCTGACCAAATTTGAGACAAAGTTGTCCTACATGAGCAGAGGATAAATATCAAACATTGTTAATTAAATACTGCATGGTGCTGCTGAAAAAGGGGTCATAGACATTCTGGCATGAAAAGGAAGCGGGAGGAGGAAGCAGTCTTTCAAAAAAGAAATCCCCAGTGGAAACGTTAACATGACCTCACGTCAGAGGAATGTAAGATGCGGTTTAATTGATTATAGGACCACATGATGGAGATCTTCAGAGAAGCTGGAGTCAGGCGGGGTAGGGGGTTATTGAGCTTCTTTTTTTTTTTTTTTGTAAGAGAGGGTGGGGGTAAGGGGTGCTGACATGTCGTGGGCAGGTCAGAGACCCGTAGCCTACAAGTCCCTGTCGGGAATTCATCCACAAAGACCTTCCTTTCTAATATATTCTCAATAATTGACAACTAAGCATGATCCATGATGACAGGAAAGAGCAGGCCAAGGGTGCTTGTAGGAACACAAGTTGTTGCTGAGCTTTAAGCATTGTTGTCCTCACCCTCACTTCCTTCCACCATTTCTTGAATTTATTTGCCTTGCAGTCTTTATCTTTTTGCCTCTTCCTTCACAGTTTGTGCATTCCAGAGCAGGTTGCTCATGCGTCTTGTAGCATGATGGATGACAAAAGAGTCACACCCCGGCAGGTGACACGTCTTTAATTGCTGCTTGCACTAACACATTTAGACACTATGAACAGATGGAGCAGTGCGGTTTGTCTGGCAGATTACCTTGTTGGTGGTCAGAATGAACCCATGCCCACTGCTCGTTTCCCTTCGACACCCACGACTGTCTTCTGTGGTGTGAATCAAAATCCCAGATGGATATTCCACTGTGAGGCCAATACTAACTCTCCTCCATTTGTCCACCCTGCACAGTATTTAGATCTCTGAGATTTGAGTTCGAGTCACCAAACATTCAAAACACATCAATCAAACAACTGATCTAAATATAGGATGATTTGCATACGTTTCCTACATCTTTTAATCTGAGTGTTTGATGTCACTTGGATTTGATATTTCTCACTTGGAAAAATAGGTTTGTTTTTAATGTGACAGTTTCTTTGAGTTTTCTTATGAAAAGCTCAAGGGAGGAGAGAAGGAGGGGTAGGAGGAGGAGAGAAGAAAACAAGGAGGCTGCCACATGCCTGTCAACACTCCAGTCACGGCCAATTCTCTAGAGATGGTCAAGGGAGACTGAGGGAGCATCACTATGACAACTCCTAGACCCCCAAATTCAGCACTTCAAAGGTGGAAAGGTATCCCACTGAGAGAGTTGGAGACCACCTCCTGCAGTCATTTACATCTCATTAGGACAAAAGTGCCTTTTTAACAACGAACACACAAACACATAAGCCCACATGTTCCCTGATATGCGCATGCTTTGGTATCTGGTGCTGATTTTGGATTTTTTTAAACTCATTAATTGAGGTCATCATGCAAACGGCTTCTTGTTTCAGAATTTAAGTATCATATGTCTACAGTAAAAGTTAAAAGTCTTGTTAAAAGCCTCTAAAGTCTTATTTTTACCATGCCTCAAGCAAGGGTAAAATAGTTCACCACATATAAATAAGCACAAAGGCAGCTTCATAATTAATAACTAGCAGGTGGGTCATCTTTAAGTGTAATTTCCAAATCACTTGACTACAGTTTTAATGTGAATCAACACAAAGAAAGAGCAGAGAACACTTCATTTCATTAAGTTGTCATAAATTGTTCATTTCACATGTGATGAATGCCATCACAAAAATCCGTAACTATAAAAAAAGAGATGAAATAACACACTCAATGCATATATTTGTGTCATCAAATTTTTTATGTCACCTGTATATTATTTACAATTGCTGGTGTATTCTCTAACTGTACTATTTCAAATCATCATTGGCACATCTGACTTGTGTTGTTCTGTGTAGTGAGCAAGCTTTTATTATCTGTTGCAACTCTTCTTGCAGCTCTTTTCTTCTCTCCACCCACACCCTGTACTACCTTTTCATCAGGACCTCTTGGCATGACAAAGCAGCACAGGGGGAAACCTTCAACATCATCTTACAACGTAACGGATCAACACTCTGAAGTGGTGTTCATAAGAGCTAGAATAAGGGAAACTGGACTTCTTCTTGGATCTGGATGACTGAGAATCTTCACCAACATCTGAAGTGGTGTGTTTTCTGATCTTGTCATGTTCTCTTTTCAGTTCAGTTTAATTCTATTTTCTATCTCCAGACTTACAGGTAAGTTTTCATTTTGTTCAAGAGTAAATACTTGTGAACAAATATTTGCTCTCTGCTTTCAGTCTTGCCTGGGCTGGTGCATCATGGCACTGATACCAAGGGAAACCTCAAAAAAGACAAAGTAGAATATATATTTATTCATTTTATCATTGTTAGGACCACCTGGTTAGACACTAAATTCCATTTAGCTGTACAGGTACTTGCTCTGAACTATGGAAAAAAAATGTATATGATCTTATCTCATGAAATCTATAGACTCTTCTCATACTAGCATCATACTGGCATCATACTAGCATCATACTGGCATCATACTGGCATTATACTGGCATCATACTGGCATTATACTGGCATTATACTGGAATCAACACAATCTCATAGAAAAAACTGAAATATTTTTAATTTAAGCTAAGCTAAGTTAAACACTAAAGAAAAACATGGAGATTCTTTTATTCTACATTAGAGCTTTCTTCTACTTCTTTCATATTCTCCACGACATCCCAGTATTTATTTGACTGCTTAAATTTTATAAATTTGTAGATTGAGATTGATTATATAAAACATAATCTGAGTATGACTTTCTTACGATTGCATTAAAGATTTGGGCTTTTTCGACTGACTATTACAACTGGACATGAACCCTTTCCACAAAGACCTACAGCACAGACACATACAGAGACACACAAACACACCACAAGCGAAGAAATTTGGCTCACGTAATCTCTGGTCGGTCGACAGACATAAGGGCCAAAACTATGAGCTCTGAACACCACACGAGGGTCCGGCACAGGAGGAAAGAATCACTCACCACAGAGACAAATGGATCCTTGGCCCACTGATAGCTAAATTTGGTTTGGACGACCATTTTTCTGGACCGCTGACTTCCTGTTTAGGCCAGGGTTTAACAAATCACCAGTGCGATCATTAAAACATCGCTAACTACTCTACTTCCTGTCAACACAAACATTCACCTAAAATTTATGACATTGGTTTCCTTCTTTTTGATTTACAAGCAAATAAGCATTCCCCTTTCTTCTCCTCTTCTTATGTTCTCTTTTCTTCTTCTCTCTTCTCCTCAACTCCTTCCCAATTCTCGTAAGTCATTCTAATCTGACTGGAGCAGACTGACAGGACTGAGCATGTTTGCAGGAAGTTAAATGTTCCATTTTCTTTCTCCTCCAAACTGCACATTGATGATCTCAGGGGTGATATATCGACCAGGAGGCTGGGAACCCAACTCTTAAGCAGGAATGCATTTAGACACACACATACATACACATACGAATGCACACATGCAAACACACAGAACGCCTTTTCTGCCAGAGGTGTTGAAATGCTTGTAAGTCTTGAAATGCCAGTTGAGACGCTAAGCTCCCCTTTCACACACTGTGCAGCAAGAGACAAGAGAGCTGACAAATGGATGCGTTGAAACATATTAACCATCTCCCTTTGTGCACGGACAAACATTTAGTCTGGCTAATGACCCCAGAGGATCAAAACAAATGCAGAGAGATAAAGACGGGTAGAGGAATGAGGAGGGGGGGATGCTAAAAAGAGCTCATTGACCTCCACAAGGGCTAAACAGGGTTCACTAGGGCCAGCAGCTTGTTCGGTTCTGTGGGTTATCTGTATCTGAAGTAACATGAAGAGGTGTGGAAGTCGAGGAATCAAGCATCTTTCATTCCTAATAAAGAAATAAATAGTACTCAGACAAGAGGGCACTGCTGAGGAACCACGGTTGTGAACAAGGTGTGAGGTGAAGACAAATCCAAACAAAGTCTTTGGGTATCACAGTCTCCATCAGTGTTCATCAGTAAACAAGTCACTTAGAGTATGCTATCTTCCTCCTTTTTGGCCCCTTAAACCCACATTGGCTGTTTATCTCAAGTAAGTGATCATGCAGGTAATGTTATGATTACAAAACATGTTTTACACGTCATCTGTTATCAGTCTTCCTATCAAAGCAGGCCAACAGCTGCACTAACCTGACAAGGCAGGTCACCTGCAGTCATAAAACGGATGTGTCACTTTCCATGCAAATGCCGTTATTTTTTTTTTTTTTTTTTTTACTTTTAACACAACATATCCTTGTGTGTGCTGAAATACCGCTTCTGCTGCTGTTGAAAGAAGAAAAAAAGAACGACCAGAACTGTTTTTAATGTTTGATCAAATCTAGTATGAAATCAAATAAAAATCTGCATTAATCATTCTGACCACATGGATGCAGCAAAGAGGAGCTGGCAACATGACAATATAAACATTGTTATGCATATATTTCAGGTAAAGTTGTTACCTTTTTTTCTTTTTCTTTTTACAGACGTAAAAAGAGCAGCGTAATTCTTCATTTGGGATTTGTTTTACCTGAAAAATGTCAGCGTATATCTGCTGGATTGATAACTCTGTTTTGGTCTCCACAGAAGAAACAGAATTAGCTCTATTTTGCTAACCAAAGCTATTTAATTCAGAACAGTTGTGTGCTTTTCTAAGACGGCGCAAAGTAAGTTGCAAGAATGAACCAAAACAGTTTGGTTTGGGCTTGTAAAACCAAAACATTGAGCTGAAAGACACCAGTTGTGTTTTCACACAGTTGTCAAGAGAAGTTGTGAAATGGAACGGAAGAAAGAAAATACAAATTAGGCAATAGTTTAGACTGACTAAGCAAAGCTAAGTTATGAATAGCTGTGATGAATAGAAGGCTTATTGACTGCTAACCAGACACTTTGAAGAAGACGCCATAAACAAAACATGTTGCAATAGCCTTAGAGTCTAAGGCTTAGACAGTACAAAGGAAATAAGAAAAATATTATTAATTATTAATTTCTGTTATCAGCGTATATTAACCCTTGTTTATTCTGTAGAAGCACATACAGATGATCCTTAAAGAGATCCGTCATACAAATTACATTTTTTGTTGAGTAAGAACTTATTTCCAAGAGATGTTTCAACTTCCCTTTATGCAAAATAGCTGTAAAACTGTTGAAGATTTTACAAACTTTTTCATTTCCATCGACCTTTTCGAATATGATAATTCAATATTCAAAAATGCAATATTCAGTGGAACTGCAGAGTTAGATGAATTCTCCTTTAGGAGAAACAAGCTTCGCAACACTGGTCTTTTAAAGACTTCTTATCAGTTGAGAGTTTATTTAACAGTCTGTGGTCCCGTGTAACTGACCCCCGCGTCAGTTAAATAAAGCTTCCTTCCCCTGATTCACAACTGCACAAACTCACCAAAGCCTCCCCTTTTTTCACCAAAAAGCAACAATGGGCCTATAAAGCTGTCAAGGCAAAAGTGAATTTATGTGCAACACTTTAAACAGTCAAAGGTTTGTCCCAGGGCGAGTCTGGAGAGGTTTCAGAAAATGGGGGCTGTGGGTGCACTTTTCGGTGTGATAGCGTCCGGCCAGCTCAGGACCAGTACAAAGAGCTGAGATGGTCCCAGCTGATCAGACAGACTGGATCGAGTTGCTGTTGCCTTTGCTTTTAATCCATCACTGACATAGATTTCTGCTTGATCGTCAGGCCTCCTAATGATGTTCACCTACAGGGCCAAGCTCATTGATTCATAGTCATGACTTGATCCATAACTTGTAATGTGATCTAAACACCAACAGAGGCACATGATTACCTCCCATTTTATACTTTAATTGGAACTACTGAGCCCGGCAAATGATCAATACAATGCATAAATAAGCAGAAATCACTAACACAGGAAAATCAACTAAAATCTATAAAATGAATGTGCTTGAACATCTCGTGCCCGTTCATTGTCACACTAGGATGAATGTTCTGTCACCCAATTATCAGTTTATAATCTAGACTTTCACTTCAGGAAAGGATGAGGAAACGTACATATCGTTGTCCATCTCTGAAAAGGCTCCCACACTGAGTAAATTCCTGGTTATCATTTGCATGATATCTCTTAACGCATGCTTCAGCGGGTCCCCTGTTACGTAAATGCAGTACTTACTGTTAATGTGTTTGGTCCTTCTTTAAAAGCAACCTTTAATAAAACCAGCGTAGCACACTTGCATGTGGCTCACGTGAGGAAATGATGATAAAGGTTTTTCTTACTGTAAGTTACTGTGATATACCCCACACCTTTCTAAATATGAAAACATTCCCCCTTTTAATTGTATCTACAACTTCCTCCAAACACTTTTGCTGTTAAGACAAAGGAAGCATGAATCTGGGTGGAATTGGATTCCACTCAAGACCCTGGCAATAAAATACAGAAACGTTACTCAGGTGGAAAAAAGTGATGTTTATGTGCTCCATTAATCATCTGATGTGCTTCTTTAATTGTATAGGTAGAACTGTTGGCATACTTAGATACAGTTTAAGGGCAAGATCTAACAAGACAGCAGCCGCTTCCTTCACACAGGCATGCTTCTGGCACTCAGAAAATCCAATATCTAAAGGCCAGAATATTTCCTGAACAAGTTTATTCTTCCTAAAATAGACTCGTTGGGAAAATATTTCTCAAAATAGACAAGGGAAAACATATGTTTTTTACAAGCACATTTCTGATGATGGTTTATGTTCTAAAGAGCTCTGTACTGGTTGAAAAAACGTTTTTTTTTTTTTTGCCAAGATTGTTCTGTGAATTGTTAGAGAGCTCATTGAAATTCCTCAGGGCTTTGTTGCAACTCGCTCCTTCTTTTCTCTCTTCTTCTCTTGCAAAACCCTGATGAAGTCATATCTGGCAACAATTTTAAAATACAGAGCTTCTTTTTACCTGAGTCATCACCTCGGGCTTGTGAACGGTTAGATTCGAAGCAGTTCAGCTCCCAATCCAAGAAGAGTGATCCTTAGCAACTTGGTTGCCATTCACAAAAAAAACTGAACACTGAAATGACTTTTTAAAGTCAATTTAAACCTTAACTGTCTTTAATTCAACAATGCCAAGAGAACCCAAAAGTGAAAAAAAAAAAAAAAAGATTGATGCAAGAAGTTAAAGAGGGACTGAAGCTCATGTTTGACTAGGTGGCTGAAGGGTTGCTGAAGAGATAAAAGTGAGCACTTGCTTAATTTGGAGGGTGAGGCTAAGGGGAGGAGGGTCGGGAGAGGCTCCAGTGTGTTGGTGTGGTCTGCTGGGTGGAGGGTTTCGCTGGAGCTGAAACGTAATGGTGTGGATCATGGACAAACATGGCCCCTTCATGGAGTTGGTTTGTTTGAGGCGAAGATGCCACTGTGGAATCTGACTTGACATGATTAAAGAAGAAGAGACTTAATGCCTTACACAGACTGAATGCTGTTCAGGCTAATGTATGGACCATGGCAGACCCTGCAAGATTTATATAAGGATTTTCCAGCACTTTGATGTTTTAAAATGTTTGCACTAAGCACGCCTTGAAGATTTGGAGACATGAAAATACATGTTGAAATACTAGAAGAAACTGCAAGCTATTGTCAATGTTTACCTATGTTTGCAAGCTATTGCCTATGCCTAATTATGAAAAGTGTGATACACAAACTCAAGACTAATTTTCTGTTTCTTATTGGGGTTTTGTAAATTAGGCTTAAAACCTGGGAAATAAAATTAAGCTCTTTCTTTGCATTAAAATGTTTGATGTTCTGGTCACATGGACACATCTGACAAAAAGGTTTGATCTCTGCAACTTTTTCTTTTTCCTTTGTAGAATTTAAAGTCTGGGCTGGTCATCTGTCTCGACAAAACAATAATCCGCCCAACAAACTGTGTCAGGGCAGCATAAATTACACTCTTGCAATTGCTTGCTTAATTGAATTAGTTCTGTTACTGCACTCATTATATAGAGTGTACACACTAAAATAGACTAAAATACACAGTTAAAAGAAATCACTTATGGATTGTAAACACTCTTATATCCAGGAATTTCTCAATACAAACACAGCTGGGTCATCAAGCAGTTAGGTCAAATGTTTGATTAATGTTTAATTTAAATACCATCATTTTGGTTATGAGGACCAATGCATACTTGCATACTTGCATACTTGAAAACACAACATAGTTTTTGATAGATGCCCCAAAACACAACATAATAAAAATTACAGACACTTTTTTTTTCTACAGGTTTTAGAAATCAGGCTAATATTTGGACGCCTGAATCAAAAAAAACTTTTGAAGATATCTAGGATGTTTTACTACATCAGATCAAGATCAGCAATTTAATTTAATCCACAGAAGCTGGTCTGTAGCTGCTCCAAAAACCACATTTAGCATTTTTTCAGTTAAAAAAGAATGCTGTGGGATAAATAGTCTCAAAAGATTTAAACCTACTGACCTCACCTACTCAAGCATAAAAAAAACACCTAATCCAAGGGATGAATCAGTGTTGTGTCGACACATAAAAGAAAATTTGAGGAACAATTTTTAGATTGTGTTTTTAAGCACTTACTTGCAGCCTGTGTGTCTACCTCTTTAGTTGCATCTACAAAAAAAAAACAAAAAAAACAAGATAACCCGACTTGATGTGCAAAAACTGGACAAGTGGAGGACAAAGGCAGAAGTGGCCGGCCTAAAAAACTATCTGCTGCAGATAAACAGTATTTGAATGGGACAACATTCAGCAAAGACCTCACTCGGGACCTGAAAAATGCATCTGGCCCTTCAGCCGATCCATCTAATGTTTGCCAATGTCTCATCAGAAATAGTCTCCATGGAAAGGTGGCTGTCAAGAAGCCATTCATAAGGAGAAGAAACAGGAAGAAGGGGTTGAGATATGTCAAATGACACAAGAACTGGACTATCTTATTATAATCTTAACTAAATAAACTAAAAATAAACTAAATAATTTAAATAGACTATTTTTTTGCAATTGATCAAGTAACCTATTGATTTCTATATATTCAGAGAATAAAGACATATATCATCAGTAGCTGTTAAAACCGCCATTGTTCAAGAGTATCTTCATTTTGGCTGTCTTGTAGGGGAAAACTGTGGGAAACTGATCCAGAGATTGAAATCAAAGCCATCGTCATATATCAGTGTAAACATGTGAATCCCGTCCAGATAAATTATTCTGCTCGATCAGAGCATGCAGGTTGTACACAAGTTATGCTCAATGTTTGCAAGCAGTCAACAAGAGTTCTGGGTTTTTTCTTCCGTCACCCTTCTGAGAGACTACACATGGTGTGCAGCTTCTGAATCTTTATCACATCACAGGTGATTTGAGGAGATCTACATACCCTGCTGTATAATTAAAGTCCTCTGTGCCACTGATTGTTTACTCTGAAAACAAATCACGACACCGGTAGACATGTACACATTGAGGCAGCCCACTCACACAGACCCATGCACACGATTCAAACACCATGATGTGCGTGCTGTCTGACTGAACACAGCCTGCCCTGCTGTCACTGCAGCAGATTTTACTCACAACATGCTTGTGTTTGCACTATCCGCTGGGGTGACTTATGAATCTTTTATCAAAACTGGCCTAACTGCTTAACCATCCGTGTCCTGGTCCAGAGGTGAATGGCGGGTGGGAGGCTGAACATGCCATAGCTGCCATAAAAACAACAAGCAAAAAAGCCAAAATAGCTCCACCTCTGACAAGTCTACGTTTCTCTTTACATCTAACTTCATTCATCCAAAGATAATCAAACGGAGGGAAAGGGTTTTGTTTCATGAAGGAGACTGTTGAACAATCTAATCATGAAGTTGACACCCCCAGGGAAAGTGTTAATGTACTCATTTGCCTTTTGTGTATGGAGGGTAATGAGAAAATTCTACTGACGTGAATCCAAATAAAAACACACAATATATTCAGAAACACCTGGGTAATTTCAGAGGAAATGATTGAGTAAACATACATAACAATGCGAACAAACTCCTTAATATTATAAAGGCATTATGGCCTTGCTTTAAGCGTGTTGTCTGGTTCTCAGTAGAAAATGAGGAGCAATAGGATGTAGAGCTTCCTGTACTAACCCAGTCTACAGCAGACAGAAATAAGAAAAAGAAAAACTTTCCCTGTGTTCTCACTCCCACTCTCTGCCTGGTTTCACAGCTGAGGAAGCTGCCGCTGCTGAAGGGTCAGAGTTATACGGCAGTTTGAGGAAAAAAAATGTTTTAAAGCCCCGGACAAGTAAGAGCCTGTAGGGAGTTTCTCTCCATGTTCCTGGGAGCAGACTCCATAGAAAGTCCCAGGAAACTCCCTGCTATCCCTGTTCTGTTGAGCAACAGCTGCAAATTCTCACTTTACTGGCTTTGGTTATTTGAACTTAATCTCAATAAATAAATAAATCATTAAAAAACAAACAAAAAAACAAAGACAAATGTTGTGTATGCACACAAAAAAAAAATGGTAAAATGGCATTTCCCCCTAAACAGTGCATTTTTGTGTTGATCTGCAAAAGCATCTTAAAACATCAAATACTGCTTTTTTTTTTATTATCTTCTACTGTCTGTCTGAAAATAGCTGGAGGCTGTCATCCTGCTCACACAGCTGTTCAATTGCAATCCGTTTTGTAAACGTTTCCCCTGAATCAGGCTGTATCAGAACTGTATGCACGCCTGCGCATAATTACAGATGCGCAGCTCCTCCTAAGCTCTCATTAGAAAAGGGAATGGGAAAGACTCCAGGCTACAACCACCGCTTGCGGTTACGTAACATGCTCTTCTCGGATCCTGTCTCATCCCGGAGGCTGCTGAAAGCTCCTCCGTCCCGCGCAGCCTGTTTTAGGAGGAAATGCTGCTCCTTTCAGCCCAGCAGAAGTTCATTTGTTATCTTTCCCCCAAATTAACATTTTTTCTCATGTTCTTTATTGAGAAGAGTCTCATTTTGTTTGTTGGTCTTTGTCTGGCCGGCTCGCTCGGTTTGGTGATGGTGCGCAAATCATCTGCTGTTGTGTATATGTCCGCAGGGTGGCGCATGGGAGCCCTATACTTTGTCTTCCATCCAAGGATGCTGGTGGTCCTCAGACAAAAGAGAAAATATTCCGAGCTCTACAGGAGAGCAAGAGAAGGGCAGAGGGGTTTAATGTGTTGAAAAACATCCCTAAACATGATTTTAAAGGTATGATATGCAGGTTGATGGGAAGTTACTCTCATAGGCTTATCAAATGATGAACTTCGTAGATGAAGCCTACATTTAAATTAATACACAAAAAAACCGCTATCATTCTGGATATGTTCACATCATCCCCTACTATGTGGGCTTTGTACTGTTGAACAAACATATAAATTCACTCTTACAAGAAGGCTGCTTGTTTAATAAAACATCTACTAAATCATCTCGTTGTTTTTTGTTTTGTTTTTTAAGATTACATGGAAGGGGGATGGGTTACTAAAACAAAAAAGTGGCTTTTACTTAAACTAATAAACATCCAGCAGCCTAAAATTAATCAAATCAAACTTGTCAACTGCTTCACCGCTGATGTTCTTTATTTCTTCATTTTCATACTCTGTCTTTTTAACGTATTTATTCATAGCCTCCTTTGTTTGTTTTCTTTCCTCTGCGCTCTTTTGTTGAACTTTTTCACCCCACTTTCCTTTTTGCTTTCAATGGTAAGGCTATTTTATTTCCATTTACCTTGAAAGAAAGCTGCCAGCCAGCGTATCTCGCGCGCCGCGTCAAACCCAAAGCCCGACTCTAGGTACCTCCCCACCTTCCAGCCCACGTGGGAGGAGCCTATTTCCTCCCGCAGAACTGAATGTATAACACTTTACAGCCAGCCAAAATTTGTGTCAGAGGACTGTCTGTGCTCCTGAAGTAGATGACTGCGCCAAATCTGGTGTCTGTATTACTGACTGCGAGATACGAGAAAAATTGGTTCACATATTATCATCCCAAGTCAGGACGAGGTGAGCATCTTCTCATTTCAGTTGTTAATTCTAAAGGCATGTCATTATTGTGAACCACAACCTTTATTACATTTAATGGCTGTCATTCCATGTGTTTTATCAGCCAAAGTTCTTATCGTGTCTTAAACTCGTTTTTTGTGTGTTGGAAAAGAAGTGCGTCAGGGACTCATTTTGCACAGTTTGTGCGTCACGGTCACATTTACGCACATTCTCCTGTGAGATTTGTGTGGTTTTTAAACCCCACAGAGGAGGCAGTTTGGAATTTAGTGTGGCGGACTGTGTGTGGGCTTTGACTCGTGCTCTTTTTCCAACGCAGTTTCAAGTGTGATAGAGGAGAAAAGGAATGAGAAGAGCCGCTCTTTTACTGTGGACAGTCAAGCAATTTATCTTTTGTCTCTTCATAGGTTTTTCGATTGTGGGATAGAATGCCGGCGATCGTGAGTAAAAACTCCGATTTGGAGTTTGACTCCATACAACCATGTTTCTACCCGGATGAAGACGACTTCTACTTCTGTGGTCCGGACTCAGCGCCACCGGGGGAGGACATCTGGAAGAAATTCGAGTTACTGCCCACTCCGCCCCTCTCTCCGAGCCGCGCGGCGCAACCGGGAGAACCGGCGGCTGCCTCCCTGGAAGCAGACCCTCTTGGCTTCGGCTTAGGGGACCCGTTGGACTGGGCTTCAGAGCTGCTGCTCTTGCCCGAGGACGATATATGGGGAGCATCCGACGATGGGGACCTGTTCGGTTCCGCTTTGGATACAAACCCCAACAGCATCATTATACAGGACTGCATGTGGAGTGGCTTCTCCGCCAGGGAAAAGCTTGAACGGGTGGTAACGGAGAAACTCGGCAAGGCTATTTCCACGGCCACAGCAGGAGGAAGGAACGTGTACGTCAAGGCACAGGAGGTGGTGAGCCGCAGCTCGGTGTCAGAGTGTGTGGACCCGGCGGTAGTGTTCCCTTTCCCGGTCAACAAGAAACACAGCAGCAGGGACTCATCTGGGACCGTTAACACATCCACAATTCACGGGAGCGCGCCCAGTGACTCCGGTAAGAATAGGAAGAAGCACAAAAAACCTTTGTTACCCTTTTGAGAAATTTCTTATCATGATACAATCTCTAAAACTGCGTTATCACATCATTGTTTTTCTTTGTCTTATTGTTGTTATTATTGTTTTGTAAGATCTGCATCCTATCTATTCACGACTGGAACTTGCTTATATGACTGGCCCAGAATCGGATTACCTCGTTACAGTCGACACACTCATACTAACACATGCACGCGCATGCACACATATATCGCCGAGTAGAGACACAGTGAACTAGGTTTATGTAATCAGCGGGCTCCGCATCCGGCAGATGGCAGTAAAATGGGGAATTGTGTGCCTTACTGAACTCCATTGGCATCTATGCCAAGCACAAAGACACAACACACACCAAGCAGGCTGTGGGAGGAGAGATGAAAAGGTGTTCAATAATGTGATGAGCTGATAAAGTGTCCGGTTCACAGTGCCGTGAATTCTTTCATTACGCATGGATTAAGGGACAATTTGCGCACAGCGTGTGAGAAATTGGCATTTATTTTAGACAGTCTGTCCTAACGGCTGACCTGAGATCAGCTGATAACCACACTTAGGCTCTCGAAAGATGAACAGTAGAATAAAGAAGAGGGAGCCAAATAGAACCAAAAACGTTTTCCATTTTCTTTGTATGTTTAGGTCAGGAAAGTACTCTGTGTATTATAAAGACTTCATCTCCCACATTACTGCTCGTGAGTTTCCTAAGCAAACACTCACAAGTCCTTATCAGAGTGTTTTCGCTCTGAAACAGTAGTACAAAGACCTCCAGCTTGGCACAGAGGGTAGACGTAGTCAGACTTGCCAAACACCTCCTCCACAGCAAAGAAAAGAAATCGTAGGAGCGCCCTGACTGCTTCTTTTTTTGGAGGGGTGGTGGTTGTCGGGGGGTGACAGCTTTGAACAAGCGCTCCACCGCAGCAGCTGTCTCCCTGGCGCCGCTCCAGTTCTGAGGCTTAAATTGTGGTGATCCGATCGCCTGCCGCCCCACCGTCCCGCGCACTCTGGCCCTACTCTGGTCTTACTCTGCTCCTTCTTTGACTCGCACGTATTCTTCACTTTTTTCATGAAAGGAACATAGATTTAAAAGGCCAAAATGCCGTCTGACCAGTTAATATTAAAACACCATACAAATCAGCTGAACACATAGGGGAGTTAAAGAACTTGAAGAGATTTCCTTTAGCCTGCTCCACTCTCAGATTGTGACACCAAGGAGTCTCACATGTGGATAAGTCAGCCACCCCCCCTCCCATCCAGCCAGCTGTGCCCGGCTTTGTTTTGATGTCAGCAGCAGACTGCCATCAGTATGTGTGTTGAGACAGCATCCTGTCGCAGTGGTGTCTGAAGTGGGTAACCATAAGCTGTAAAATGCCACACTCTTCAGATGCTCCTGAGCTGATAACGTGAGCCATTATCACAAAGGCATTTTAAACTGGGCCTGAAACTCTCTGCCTCATGATTGGTCACTTCCTCTTACCTAAAAACAAACAAACAACAACAGTGGATTGTAAGACTCAGCTGCTCTTCTTAGTTTATGCACAGAAATATATGGAAAGCCTAGGAAAAATGAGATTCTGTGCCTTTTTTTTTTTTTTTTTACTTCAAGAGAGGTCAAAATTAAAGTTTAGTTCTTAAAGCCGATGCCGCTATCTCAAACACTTAGGCTTGGGCTGCACTGATAAGAATTAAAGGAACAGACTAAAACGGTCATCTCACAGTATTAGTCTCAGAAGATTTGGAGAAGTTTTAAAGGCGGGTGTTGGAGTAAAGGGTAGAAATCCAACCTGTCTGCTCAGCAGTGAGACAAAACATGCCAATGCCTGCAGAGCAGATTAGTTGAGAAGTGACTGACACTAAGCATTAAGAGTTTACTGCCTGTTCAAACAGCATTGAGCAACATTCTCTCCCACACACACTCTCTTGATCTCACTCACATATGTACAGGCTCACATGCATGCCTGTCACCTGCTGGTACACATAGTGAGAATGTTTGGTGTGTCAGAGCCATTAACTCACTCACTTTGTTTTCTTTTCCCAGAAGATGAAGATGAAGACGAAGACGAAGATGAAGACGAAGACGACGATGAAGAGGAAGAGGAAGAAGAAGAAGAAGAAGAAGAGGATGAGGAGGAAATTGATGTTGTTACAGTAGAGAAAAGACGCTCCACAATCAGCAGGGCATCACCCATGGCCACAGGCACAGTCACCATCTCTGTACATCCCAAGAGCCAAGAAGCAAGAGGAGTCGTTTCAGGGTCCGGTGTGATGAGTCGGTTCATCAGCCGAGCACCTCAGGAGCTCATCCTAAAGAGGAGTTCAGTCCACCAGCAGCAACACAATTATGCAGCCCCTTCACCATATGCCTCCGATGACGACCTGATCCCACCTCCAAAGAAGCAGAAGATGTCAGATGCACCACGCCCTCCTACCAGAACAATCTCTTCATCCTCCACATCTTCCTCCTCGTCCTGCAGCTCACTCACCAGCACATCAGGGGCCCGAAGCAAGCGCAGCAGCAGCGGGGACAGCAGCCCACGCGGCAGTTCCGACTCTGAGGACAGCGAGCGCCGACGCAACCACAACATCCTGGAGCGCCAGCGGCGCAACGACCTACGCTCCAGCTTCCTGACTCTGCGCGACCACGTGCCAGAGTTGGCACACAACGAGAAAGCGGCAAAGGTGCTGATCCTGAAGAAGGCCACCGACTACGTGACTTCATTAGAGACAGAGGAGATGAGGCTCCAACAGGAGAAGGACAGGCTCCACGCCCGTAGGCAGCAGCTGATGCGCAGGCTGGAGCAGGCTAGGACTCGCTAACAGACAACCGCTACAACACAGAAACACTCACATATACCCTGGATGACCCCCCGTGCTCCCAGCCCCTCTGTCTCATCTCAGTTTGAAACACGATTAGATGCACACGTTGGCCTATAGACTTGCGCACAGGCACATAGGCTAACATATCTGTTGTACACGTGCACACACAAACACTAAATCTCAGAGGACGTTTATCTTCAGATGCCGACACACACCTGGAGGAGGGGAGGGGAGTGGGAGGTTGCTGGAGGATTGCTCGGACTTTCACTGCCGCCACTTTTTTTGCACATTTGTTGACGTTAAGAATGTTTAGGGTTTACTTTCTCAATCCAGTCACATCGAGGAAAGATAGAGGAGAGAAAAGAGTGAGGAAGAAGACACGTTTTAGTCTTACTTTCCTCTGGTTTTTATATCATTTCTATTTGTAATTTTTTTGTACTCACTGTGACACCAGCCTGGAATCTAGTGATTCCATACAGGGACAGGTGTTAGAGGGCACTTTGCTAGGAGAGTTCATGTATAAGAAGCAGTGCACACTTACTTTGCCTTCACCACTGCAAAACTGAAAAGACTACAATGACTGAGGCGTTATGGGTCACAAACACAATGCCACTACAGTTTCTCTTCCTCTCACTCCTCTCACACTGGTGCTCAAACCAAGTCAGTGGATGTATAACTGTGCACCTTGCTAGCCGACACTTTTGTATATAACAATACTGTACAGACAAAATACACTCAGATCTGCCTTGTTTTGTAATACCCTTTGTCCTTGTTTTTTTTTTTATACAAGTCAGGAAGCTGCCAATAACTAGACTGGAAGTTTATATACCTTTAAAAGTACTGTAATGCCTCAATTTCTGAGCGTCATGAAACTTTGTTATATAAAAACATATTGTTTTTTTTTCTTCTCTTTTTCTTTGTATTGTATCATATTACTAATTCTACACACCTTTATGCTTTTAGTGTGAACCTGATACATACTAAATTTTATACTTATATTTTCGTATGAAAATGAGTTTTTAGTAGATATCACTTTATCTTGTCATTTTCTCTTCTATCTCAAATAATTCTTTTGTACAGCAAATGTGTTCTATCCTCATGTACCTGGACTTCTTTTTTTCTCTCTCTCTTTTGTTTATATTTCGGGTGCATAGTATGGGTAAAGTGATATAAGATGTTTTTTCTTTCATTTTTAAAATGTACATTTAGTGCTGCAACTAATAGCACTTTGAAATACCTCATTTTCAAAAATAAATAGACATAATAAAATCCTGTTCTACACCTTTGTGGAGCTTTTGTTGCCAAAAAAAGGAGAAAAAAAAAACTGGGAGCATCATCTTTAACCCCCTGACCCGTTCATATCTGAGTCTCTGTTTACTGTCCTGTTTGCCTCCACATTTCTGTATTTGTTTTGCTCCTCTCAAAGACTCATCCTGACAAAGAAAGAGAGTGTCTTTTGAATCCTCTCTGTCTCAGCACCCTGCGGCTACCTCCCCCTCTGTAGCCTCTCACACCCACCCACACACACACACCCACACACACTTCACTGGCGCACACATTTCCACGTGCACACTTCTCTATTTCCCTCTCTAACCAACCCAGCTTTTCCCGCTACATTGTTCAGGCTGTTGCCATGGAAACTGGAGCAGCTGCTGAGTGGCAGACACGAGAGTGAGTCTTTTATTTGTCTGTTAGTAGTCTGTATTCCTCCCCGTGTGTGTGTATATGAATGCAAATGCCTGTATGTGTGTCTACCTTTTGTCGCGGTCTGTGTGTGGCCCGGGCG
The DNA here is from genome assembly GCF_027942865.1 of Odontesthes bonariensis. Lineage (NCBI taxonomy): Eukaryota > Metazoa > Chordata > Actinopteri > Atheriniformes > Atherinopsidae > Odontesthes > Odontesthes bonariensis. Next base: position 11,746,689 of record NC_134529.1, read on the forward strand.
TCTGATATCTTGTGCGCTGCTTGCCGCGACGCCAGGACAAGGCTGGATACTGTTTACCAACATCAGCCACATGGCTCTGCCCTCCTCTCCCCACCTCCCCTCTCTCCTCTGTACCGCTGTGACTCCAGTGTCGGGCCTGAGCCCAAATATGTGCCTCTCAGGAGCCTGGCCAGGCGTTCTCTGGAGATGGCTGAAAGAGAACTGTTGCTATGGTCTGCGTAGTCATTCAGCACAACAGCGTGTTCACAGAGTGATGGAGAAAGCGGCATGGAGAGAAGGGAATTAATACGACATAAAATACACATTGTTGACGACTTTGATAAATCCTTTTTATCTAGGAAGACTGTACCATACGAGCCCCTGATCATTTCTCTTTGTGCTAAAAGACACGTTCTTTGTTGTACTACAATATGAATCAAACACTCACAATGTTTACTTTTGTAGTGCCGCACACTTCACATTCAGCCACTTTAGAGTGGCTGCATCCTTTGTAGCAATACCAAAATGATCCAGAGGCATGTGTCCTATGTGAGAGACAGCACTATAAGACTGATGACTTTATTTTGGAGTTGAGACAGCCAAAGACTGAGCCTCTCAGTGGGGGAGTGGAGCTGGTGGATTACATAACAGGGGTCTGGTGTCTTTGTGCACATTTACAGTGCATGTGCATGTACAGGACTGGAGTCTGGTGTCTTTATCTCGTATGTGCGTGTGTCCTCTCGTGGGACTTCCCCTTACCATCTGCCTGATGACTTATCCTGCTTGGTCATAGAGGAAAACAAGTTCATAGACAATAGCGGTGAACGTTTAGGAGGGAAAAGAAAAACAAGACATCACAGCCAACCAACAGAGGCAGCTGGCTTTAGATGGAGATATCAACTGTAACATTAAATACCTTTGCTCAAAACACTTTCTGTCCAAAGTGTTAAATAAACATTAAATTGTACACCTCTCATGTGGGGGACACACACACCGACTTATATGCTACTTTTTAACTGCAGTTAAGCTATATACTCACTGAAATTAGGTTAATTGGTTTAGAAGGGAGCTGATGTCACAGAGTAGCTATCGCCTATGTTTAACAGACATATGGCGTGGCTTTTCCTTCTACTCACTAGCTGCCTTGAGCTGCTCAGACACACACACGACACAAATCTAATGGGCTTACGCCCCACTGACGGATACACATTAAAGCTGTGCAGAAGATAATGCGGCATGTTTGTGTGTTTTGAGCTTGTTGGTGTCATCTCTTTAGAGATCTTCATTACTGCTGCGATTAATTGACAAACACTTACCACAACATTCCTATTGTCCTGTTGGGCACCGGATCTGTATTCAACATGTTAACCTTCCCATATGGAGGAAAACAATGCCCCCTGTGTGTGTCCATACACAAGTGTGCCTGTGCCCAACCTCTTTACAATGGCATCACCCATGCCCCACACTGGGCTCTGTTTGCCAAGAGACCCTTTATCTGTGAAGGGAGTGTGTGCGCTATGAGAGTGTGTATCTGTGTGGGAGTGTGTGAGGAGGGGTGTCACCATCTGTTGTGGGGTCTAGCGCTGTCGCAGGTGCTCAGAAATTGTGTATTATGAGGTTATGTTAGGTAAAGCAACAGGGACTTATACAGGGAGGGTGTCAGGGGGTATTGGGGCAGAAAACACGGCTGTTTGTGCGGAATGGGGCAGTTCCTCGAGGAGACCCTTTACTCTAGCTGAGTAATATGCAGTAGTGACAAAGAGCTGTGGAGCTACAGTAATTGCAGAACACATAGTGGACAGGGAGGCAAGAGAGGATGGGAGGGAGGGAGGGAGTACAGCAAGGGAGAGGGAGGTCTGAGTGTTTGATCAAAGTTTACCAAAGTCTGAGGAGATTTGCATACAGATGGTACTGTAGCACAGCCCCCGTAATACCGTTCCCTCTCTTCATTTTTCTTTCTTCGTCTCTCTTTCCCCCTCTCTTACGTTCACACACACACACACTTGCAAACAAATGTAATAGGGTTTCATTGAAGAATCCATGAATAGCCTTTCAAGAGCGCGTTCTGGGGGAAGAAACGGCCTTGGCTGCACAACACAGCACATACAGAGAAAGAAAAAGTAAAGCAGGGCTGGAAAGAAAAAAGATAAAAAGAAAGATTGATGTGAAAAAAAAGGTAAGGAAAGGCAATAATTAAGATAGAATATAGGAAGAAAAACAAAAGTAACAATGGTAAGATATTAAGAGTTAAGCCTCACTGGAGCATTAATTAAAAAAATAACAAAAAAACAAATACATCCAGAATAGCTTTACCTTTCAGGAGTCAAGACAAACATCCTCAATGTGCTGACATCTATTCACTTCCTGCATTCATCTGCTCCCTTGGCACATCTTCAGACCAAACCGTGTTTGAATGCCTTTCTTGTGGGGATATTGAACATGTAAGCACCCTCTTCTTACATAAGTTGAAGCAATTGTTTTGCAGCAAACCCCTGATAACGAACCTGCTGTGTGCGAGTGCCAGAGTTTATACTGTACACAAAATGACATCTAACTGTGACAGGCACAAGAATGTCCAAAACCAGCCTGAACCTGCTGCCACAATGCTGACAGTATGAAAGTATATTAGCCTTTTTCTGAGATGATGTTTGAAAATCAACCGCCATGCATCACTGTGTTGCACAACATAAGTTTAGATATGCAAATCTGTCAGTGAGAAATTTGTGAAGCATTTTTCCAAACAGCAGTTAGAAAGTACTTTACAACTGAGGTGAAGAAGAAGAGTAATATATGATTAAGCAATTTCAGGAACCACAAACTATAGATATCAAAGGAAAGAAAATGGCAAAGAAAAGCAGTGAATTTTAATGATCTGATATCTAAATAAAGCCAAATTGATTATGTTTTATACTGTTCTCACTCTGGTAAGATATTGTTGAGGAAATGATATCTTGCTCACAGATATTTGCACAAAAAGCAAATAAATCCCATAAAACTTGCCGTGCCTACCTCCTCTGTTGCTGCTTGTTTTGTGAATGTACCCCCACCAGCATTTCATCCTGCTATCCAAAATCCTTTCACATATGGTTGGGCCACAAAATGAAGCATACTGTATATTGCAATTAGTATAAACAAGCTGGCCGACAGTAAAAAGTGTAAACATATAAAGCAGAAACCAAAACTCAAAATATAATCTGTATTAAATTGATGACTATTTATTTAAAGCAAGTGTTTCAGTGTGTCTTTGCATTTGAGTGTGCCTGCTAGTGTGTAGTGCACTCTCTGAACCTCCTTCTGTGTGTGTGTGTGTGTGTGTGTGTAAGTACACAAATCCCATTCTGCATGTGTTTATTTGGGGTAATCACCGGGGCGCTTCTGTGTTTGTACATTTGTAGTGAGATTGATTCATGGCTGTTACTCCAGAGGAAACAGATAACAAATGGTTTTCTGGTCCAAAAAAAACACCGTCTGCCTGTAAACCAAATTAGACTAAACTAAACCATCCTCCGCATGCAGCAGCACCAGGCTGAATAGATGGCCAACTGGGAAAGTGTCCCACACTAAGGTGAAACTCTGAAAGACACGTTGATTGAGGGCTAATTGTAGGGTAGCACTGTCACCTCGAGCCTAAGTAGACCGTCCAGACTCCCTGATGGTTTATGGTACCAATCTGTCCGTTTGAGTTTGACTGGGGAAATGTTTGTCAAATGCGTCTTTAAAAACTCCAGTACAACACTCTCTTGTGCATTGGTGATCTATGCAGTTGCATGTGCATATTTTGACTTGATAAGAAATGCATACAGTTTAAAGTTGCCTGCAGCTTTGAAATACCTGTTGCACAAAATGGCAGACAATGGGAGCGGTAGAGATTAGGACAAGACCCTTCCAAAAAAAAACTAGAGAAAAATCCAATTTTACTGGGTAGTGAGCTAAACCCTAGCACTGTTTGAAGAGGGGCTACAGCAAGATTTAGCTGATGCATTTGGGATTCTGCACTATTTTCCCTGAATGGAAATGAGGTCACCAGAGGGACATCTTTCCTGTGACCTCATCACAATCAGTCAATATTTGACATCTGCAAAGCAACATCTGGGGTCAGCCAGAGTTATTTTGTAAACAACCACTATGGAAAGCTAAAGGTAAGTTTGAGCTCCTCTGTCAGAGTCAACTAAAGATTTGTTTGTAGATTTTGATGAGGAGATGAAAAAAAGATGAAACCCTATCATTTGTTAAGTCTATGGGAGGACATATGCTACTTTGGGGCTTTGTGGCAGCCGTGAACAGGAAATACTGCCTAAATAAAAGGGAAAGTAGATTCCAAATATTAGTAAATTGTGGCTGCAAACATCAAGCAGTCAGGAAAGGGAAAATGAGAAAAGGATGGCTTCTGCAACAGGAAAATGATCCAAAGAGGATCAAAATCCACTGATTTATCTAAAAAAAAAACACAATCTGAAGCTTTAGAAACGTCCATCACTGGCCCCTGATGAATGAAAATCTGTGGCTCGAGACCTCAAACAGTCAAGAATGATCTGCCATTAATACCAATATCTTTCACTGATTTGTTGATGAAGTCCATTAACATTTGATAATCCAATGCCGAATGTTCTAAAGATAGCACACAGACATGAGTGAATGATGTCTTGGACAATTCCAGCTGCCCAGTCAGTCCATTCATTCATCCACTGACCCCGTGAGGCACTTTTGAAGCCTCATGATGACTGTGTACACTGCAAATCTCCCTTTGCATGCCCCTGGAGGGGTGGTTGGCCTGGGTTGGCGGTGAGAACAGGATGTACTGATGTACTGAGGTACAGTTCAGGCAGCCGGGGAAGCTTTTTGCCTTCTCAGCAACAACCTGCCCTCACAAACTAATGAAGTAACTTTAAACAGGTTTTTGTTTTAATTCTTTAGACTTTAGAAAACCTTAATCTGCTCGGATTAAGTGGGTTATATTAGAAATTTGTAAAACAAACATCTGTGACAATATAACAGTTTTTTATTCACATTAAAGAGCTGACCTTAACTCATTTTATTACTTCAGCATTTCTATCATTTCTTCTTTTTCATCTACTTTATCATCTACAAGATGTTTAATTTTTGCTGTACATTCCCGGCACTGACTAATAGATCCTCACTCATCTTTCTGAACTGTAAACTACAGTGACGATGTAGTTTCGCCTTTATTTTGCAATTAAATAAATGTTATCAATTACTTAAAAGTTATCTAAAATGTAAGGTAGGAACATCGGAATTCTTTTTAAAGACAATCAAGTCTCACTACTAGACCCCCTTGCTGGTAAAAGTTTCAACCCCAAATTTTTTTCTTGTGTCACAACAACTGCCTAAGTGACTGAATACATGACATTTAATTGAAATCTAAAATCTTGTAGATCAAAGGATCAATCAAACAATAGGGAATCCTGTGGCAATAGGTTTGGGAGAACCTATAGATGAAAAGGCTATCAACATGTTAATGGACAACTTTATGCTCTCAACAGTAATCTGTCGGTTTTGCAGCGAGTACAACGCGGCAGCGGACGGGCAAGGGTGGGGCAGTAGAATCCTCAGGAGGCACCTCCGTGACACATGTGGGACAGAGCTTAGTGGAAATCGGGTTAATGAATCATAGAGAGAGGGAAACGGCAGGGTTACTCGTCTTTCAATACCCGCCCCATCATTATCAGTTGGGCCAGCATTCATGTGTACAACACAGGGAGAAGGGAGACAGGGAGGTCAGTAGGTGGCATATCTGAACCTGCGAAAAGGATTTCAAACAATAGATCATAGATGTGTGCAACACAATGCAACTGCCACTGACGTGTCATTGTCAATTCTTAACGAAAAATGCAGTTCTTTCTCTTTTTCCTTATGTTCATGTTTATGATTCGATGTGAACAAAACCGTTAAGTACCAGCTGAATGTTTGACAGTTTAGTTTTTTTTCATGCTTTTTTTTTTTTTTATCCCTCAGTATGCAGCGTTGTGTCTCTTTGTTTGAGTATCTTACCAGTCGGATCCTTGGTCCATGACCAGTCCATTACAGGCCTGTCTGCCTTGGCTATCTCTCCCTGATGGATCAGTGGACTTCAGACAGAAGCAACAGTTTCAGTTTTAATAACAACATCCTGCCTCAGCTATAAAACTCAGATGCAAATCACTCTAGCAAAAAAAACACCTCAGACTACACTTGAAGTCCTTGCAGTCGTTTCTGTTCTTAAAAGGTGTGTGTTGAAAACCTAACACTGATGAAATTATGCTTTTAATTACTGAAGAAAATTGGCTGAATTAGGGCAAATAGCCCAAATCCATCCTCTTCACACACATAATTTGCCTAAGAGGATGAAATATATTAGCATATTTAATAGGAGGCTTACACCCGCTCCTTGTGTTAGACAGCTGTTGAGTCAAACGACGGCATTGTCCAAATATGAGTCAGTGCACACTAATCTAATCAGAAAAACCTTGGCTAGGGATTGAGTTAGCATTTTGGACATCCGTCAGCAAGCTCTCAGGATTACATACAAGGTTAATTATAAGAGAATTAGATTCAGAGAGACATCGCTTCATTTGAAGGATAAGTTAATATTATTCACAAATCACAAGCTGATGTGAATGAAGGCTTAAAGGGTAGCCCAAACACCATGCTACTGTGGTAACTCAAGCGTGGCATTGATTAGTTTAATTGGTGGACTGGGAGTGGAGAACATTATTGGATTTGATTTGAAACCCCCCCCCCCCCTCTTGGAGACACATCAGATACAATCCACCAGTGCATTGGTCATCGTCAGACGTCGGCACTATCGGGAGTGTTCAAAATCTATTTGGGATTTTACATCAAACAAATGTCTTATTTTACACCTCCTCTTCCCAGAAACTGCAATTGTCCTCTAATTTGTCCTTGCTGAACATTGATTCAAAAACAGAAAGACCTGAGTCAGGATTTAGGTTGTCTGGCAAGGAAATTAGGCATTTTCATGTGAAAAAGGCGGCGCAGTATAGGCCCAATGACAAGTGGGGATGGAGATCAATAAGATAAGAATGCTCCACATACAATATCATACAGTTTTTCACTGTTTTCTCTGTGTTGTGTGGTGGCCCCGAGGTGCAAAACACAACAAAATCAAGGACACAAAGTCTCAGTATTTCAGTAAACATTCACAAAATGCTTCATTTAATAAAACATAAAACAACAACTACAAAATATTTAAAAAGTAATCAAAATGTTCTCTGAAATTTTACCGTCTCTGTTTTCTTGTTGCAATTTCAGCACCGTATATCTTTTGAATATTGTGTTTTAGTTTGTTTTCTGTTTTGTGTTTCAAAATGAGGTGTTGTTTTTTTTTTCATTTTTAAATTTGATTGATCTATTTGTTGTTTGATATTTCATGTGTTCTGAATTGTACTTTTGTTTCTGGTTTTCTTGTTTTCTTTTTTTAAAACATTGTGTTTTGTGAAATGTTGTCATGTTTTATCTTTTAACATATTTTCTGAAATGTTGTGTTTTGTTTAATGTTGCATGTTACACCCTTGGGCCATTAACTATTGAGTCATATACCACAAGGATTTACTGAAAGCGGTGACAAGAGATATATATATCTTTGATTGACTTCCGCCTTATAATTGTCTCTGTCAGACCTATGATAGAGAGTGGTTTCATAAAACTGAAATATCAAAACAAAGCTATAAGGAAACAACAGCTTCCTCCAATTTGGACACTATGCATAAGTTCAGGATGCCAGACACAACCAGCTAATGATCAGTGTTGCAAATTTGCATGTAAGTTTATCATAGTTATAGTTTTTTTTTTTTTAAAAAAAGAGAGAGTAAATCCGTTGGTTATGGAAATTTGACTGAAAGTCACTATTTTGCCGGGGGAATTCCCCAGGTCTTATAAAGGTACTTTCTGCTGAAGAACATATGCTTTTTACTGCCACACCATGTCACAGGTAGAGCTGTAGAAACTAAATTAGCCATGCGTTAGAACAGCTGCACTGATAAGACCTCACCCACTCAAAATCTAATCAGACAACAGCAGATTCAGAACAAAAAAAAAGGTCCTGAGCACATATTTCCTCTTTTTTTCCTCGCATTCTGTTGTCCAAAACATTGAGCGATTAATTTGCATCAGTGGGATATTTCGGTAACACCATCCCGCATTCTCACTTCATCATTCTTCTGTCTCTTTCGCTTACCCACAAAGTTAAATAAGACACATGTCCTTATTCACTGACACACTCAAGCGAGCGGGCGCTGGGCATGCCAGTGATATTCTGTTATGGCTCAATCCATCGCTGATAATGTTTGAAGACAGCTGTGCATTCAGTTCCCCCTCAATCATACCGCAAGCCTAGGCGTAAGGATGCATGGGAGGAGGGGTATATTTATTGTCATTTACCTCCTGATCTATCTTGTATTACTGTCCTGTGACCTCTCACCCCACAGTGCTCCCACCCATTCAAGAGGATTTCCACCCGGGACCAGGTCCAGATGTTTTGTGGTCCAGAGCAGCCTTGCGTTCTGCCGTCTCTAGATGTGCAGCAGGGCTGGAACAGGAATCAGTGAAGCAAAGCTGTTGCACACACACACACATGCATAGAGACACAGACACGTACAAAGATGCATGTCTTCATGCACTATTATGCATGGGTTTGTAGGCATCCTCCCACTTTTGGAGCTTCTCTTTTACCCATATGCATCAATGTGCACACACAGAACGAGGATGCACAGTTTAGACTGGAGCTAATGAAGAGATAACAGCTGATCTGATTACTTTCCACGTGAGCGGAGTCTGTCCGTGCTGCAATCTGGGTGATATGGGGGGATTGTGTGTACAATAGCTGAGGGAGGGTTTTGTTAACACACTGGCCCTAAACTACCTCTTTTAATGAGGCTGATTCTCTATGATAAAATTGTAGAATGGTATTGCGACAGCCATCTCCCTCAAGAGAACTTGGGTGTCATTTGGGATTAGGGCCTTGAAAAAACCTTTTCAAATGCATGTAGACATGCTAGTCAAAGTGAACATAAAAAAATGTAGCTTCTTTAAACCAGACTAACACACCCAGATATGGAGGCTGAGTTTCAAATCACTCCTGCATGTTTACAGTCCACGAAAGTGAAATGTGCCCAAGCACGCTGCACATGCTTTTTTGTAGAAGACAATAAAGTGTAAATGTATGAAAACCAGCAAATTCCCAATAAAGACGCTTTCACTCACATATTTCTCTGTTTCTTTTGTGAGATGGCTATTAAAAATCAGCCCAGTACGACTATGTATGTGTCAGGTAGTGGCAATTTAAAGTGTTTCCAGACTTGCTGCTCTGCTCTAATAAAGTCCTGATTTTATTTAGTTTTATCAATTTTTTTTCCCATTAAGTTTTATTTTGAATATGTAAACAATAACAACAAAAAAATTTCCCAATCCTACAGAGTTAGTTTACATAACCTCAGTATCATCCGACAAAATCCCCATTTAAATAACATAAAGACAACATCTGCGCAGTGAATTCAGCTATACTTACCTGCACGTGTAAAAGATAGAAGTGCCAGAATGTATCATGTTTTCTGACACACTCCACAGCATGGCAGAAATAACTAGATTCTCCCCCCAGGTATGTACAGTATACTGGGACACGGACAGTGGTCCAATTAAAAGGCACTGGCAAGCTGTGACCATAGCTCAAATCAAATCTGCATGTAACAGTGCTGCGCAACTATCTGGAATACTGTCTGTAGATGTGGCAAAATTAAACTTATTTCAAAGTTGTACATCCTGATGATATCTATGCAGTATACTTGCTAGTATAGAAAACAAAGATAGAATATTTTACTTTGTTTATAGAATAGTTAATTTTCATTTTCTATAAGGTTTTTGCTGCTGGATGATGATGATGTTTTGGCATCATTACCAAGACCATTTCTATCATGCTGAGAACAACAATAGATTATTATTTTCATGAAACATTTTCTCGTATTCTTGCCTAATCTGTAATCTAAACAGTACACTGAGGTCAGTTCCAGTAAATCTCCACAGATGGCAAGCTAATGTTATTCAATTAGTAGGTGATGTGGAAGGATGGAACCTGATCCCCAACAAAACACCAGTCCAGCACACTCCCTTCTATAAAAGACACCTGTCAGAAACAAGAGCCTCCTTTACCCTAGCTGTTAAAGAAAAGCACTCTCCTTGTCTCATCATCATTTAAGACTTAGGCACTTCAAAGCTGGCCAGGTACAATAGCAGCGAGCAGGCTGCCTTCAAAAGAACAGCACAAGTTATGGTGGGGTGGCAGGAGAGAAGAATGGCCCTGTAAATCATAGCAGAGAGGAAAATATAAAAGACGAGGCGGAGAGACGCAGTTCACCTGTTCTCTGTAACACAATCACTTAACGATCCTTAGGGCGCATTGTAAGGGAGGGCGCTCCTGTAGCTCGCGCCCTCGCTTTGTGCCCCACTGGAGCACAGAGATCATCTTCCTCCTCTCCACAGACCCCCTGACCTTCTCTCTGTTCCACTTACACACACACACCCATCGAAATTACCCTTACTCCTCAAAGATTAAGATCAATGTCATTCACCGCGTTTAGAGTATCAGCCTTTGATTTGGACCAGAGAAAGGGAAGGGAGGCACCTGGGAGCTGTGAGAGAAAAAGGAAAAAATGTCTTCCATTAGATGGGGATGAAAAGTGGGATTTTTACTTTCCATTCAAGCTTGTTGTGCGCTTTTTGCTAAGGGTAGTTGATCTTTGAAGCCATTACGGGTTGATGCAAAGCTACATCATTTACATAATCTCATACCATACATAATGCAAGTGCTTCATCAATGAGCACAGCGTTTTGTTTCAAAACATACCTAGACAACATTTGAGGGGTGTGTCTGCAGGTGAGAAACACAAATCAGCAGAAAGCTTAATAGATGCCAGGATTGTATATATAATATATGCTATTATGATCCTAGGGATCAGTTAACCTGTCTGGAAGGGGGTGTTGTTGACATTTAACAAAAGTATCTGATTAATTTAAAGATTAACATTTTAGTCCTTACCACTCTGATATTGCTTAATATAAATGTGTTAAGTGTTATCATGAACATTGTATCTTTTAAATCATTAAAGTTTATAATAATTTTCAAATACTTATACATTATAATGTACATCCATGGACAAGACTGTAAACAGCTGTTTACATGTTAATCTTGAAGTGCACCAACGCTTTAGTACCCTGATCTTGAGGCCTAAGGTAAAAAAAAATGCCTATAATGCTCCAACATATATGTTTACTTGATTAGCCAATGCAGTGTGTTGTGAAATGATTTTGTGCGGGTTTTCCCCACTGTGCCAATGTGATGGTCTTGTTGAAACATATGGTAAAACTGCATTTCTAACATAGTCTGGGTCCTGTGCTGTCTGTAGCTCAGTCATTAAGCCCACCCCCTACCTCCACTTCTCACAGCTTTATCACAGGGACCTCTCTGTATATCTAGCTCAAGACCTTTGACCTGGCCCATAGGTAAGCTTAGCTTTTGGACAGCACTGACCCTTTTCTATAGATAGCAGTTTCCATTGAAGTTCCAAGCTCTCCTATCTCCACTCTCTCTCTGCTTCCCTACCACCCCCAACATCCCCATCCTTGGAGCCACCAGGGTATGTGACGGTCTAAATGCCCCCTTTTGTTGGCAGAATGGACCTTTTGTCTGCACCCCCTGCATGTGCTGACTAAGGGACATCCAGTGAGCCCACTCTGAGTCTACACAGGGGTATGAGAGGGGTGGAAACAGAGGGTCAGCTTAAGCCTTGCAATTACCACCCCCACCTCCCCACCCCAAGTGTGTTTGAGGAATTTCCTGATTCAATAACTTTTTAAATGGCTGGCCCCCTTGCCTTTATATACCTCCAATAGTAGCCAGTCTCATCCTTACACCTTTAGTCGAGCAGACGGACTAAACTGGCTGGGCCATTACATCTTCACCAAAGCTGTAAATGTGGCTTCAATAGTGCACCGTGACACGTCAGTGAAAATTTAGACCCAACAAAGATCCAAGTTGGATCAAGATGTTGTCAATTTTAAAACCAGTTGAGCAGTGAAGTGCGTGGGGGTTACTTCGACATGTATATTGCCATAAATTTGTCAAAATGCTTTGGGAAATGTGCAGGATTAGATGATCAATAAAAGGTTAGGTTTGAAGACAGCTACAATATTCTGTTTTGTCACTGCAGATCTGCTCTTCTATTCTCTGTTTCCTAATTATTCCACCAAGAGAAACAAGGTTGGTATGAGTGTGTGTGATAGGCATCTGTCCAGGGGGCTCAACAAAAAAAAGTTTAACTCAGTAATTAAAATGTGTTTAAATAATTAACATGTCTGACAACAGGCTGCATGGTGGTGTTGTGGTTAGCACCTTTGCCTCACAGCAAGACGGTTCCTGGTTTGAATCCCTGCTGGGGCCTTTCTGTGTAGAGTTTGCATGTTCTCCCTGTAAATGGGTGGGTTCTTTCTGGGTCCTCTGCCTTCCTCATACCGTGCAAAAACAAGCATGTTAGATTAACTGATGACTCTAAATTGTCCCTATAGTGAGGCAGCGGTGCTAACCACACCACCACCGTGCAGCCTGTTATCAGCACTCCCTGACCATATATCAATGTTTTAACCTGTTTAATGCACAGCTGTTTGTCCTTTTTCAACACAATACACATTTGTTAGCTTGATAGGAATTTTAATGGCCAAACACATGTTCTTATAAAGGAACTGTAACTCTGTTAGATGGTCTTGTGTCTTGCTGTGGTTTTCATCTCACACAGTAAACACCGGTTTACACGGGTGAAGTAAAAGATCGCATTGTTCTTGTGTTGATAACAACTTTATTGTAACTGTAGCACAATTGAAGCCCCCGGAGAACAATATTGATTGTTCAATAATCTTAAAAATGTTTCCATATATCTGTTTTCAGCTGCTTTCACCCACCCCTATTACGACTTCCGCTTTTCGTGCTAACATCACTTGTTATGGGGGATACGACTTGTTGCTGAAACTGACTCTATGAGGTCTTTAGTGATATAGCTCACTTGATGTACGGTCTTATTTCAACCAAATGGTAAACACAGTGGCTCTCTCCATCATTTTCACAGCCATGTTTGAATGAAGCTATGAGGAATATAAATACAAGCTACCAATTTCTGAATACCACCACTTTAGATTCACGAAGTCATTAATGTTACATTTCTCATGTTTGACAAAGGCTTACGTTTTTCAGTCAGAGGGTGAAGAGAAGTGCAGAAGAAATGTACAGTATGAGAAGCTTAATGTTTTTTTTTTTAACATTAAAGAACGTAGCCTATTCTAGCAGATGCCCAAAATGACACAGTGAACCTGTAAGTGAGCATAATGTGGGCTCTTATTTTATCATAAGAAAGTTTCACCTCTACATGTTGGTTTGTGGCTTATGTTAAATGAGGTAAATCACCAAGTTCTCTGCAGCTCATTAGAGGCCTGGTAACTAATCTTTGCCACAGGGAATCCCAGGATCTTAACATGGCCTTCCCAATTTGCAAAGTGAAAAATTTTAGGTCCAGTTGTAAGCTCAAAATGGTATGTGGAAAAAGTGATAAATCTAGCCATCATTGTCACTGCTTAGCCTCAGATGACAAGAAATGCAGACTGAACTCTGATGACAGCTATTCACACTTCCATCTAAATTGCTATCATCTTAAATTCCCAGAAGCTGACAGTGCATCCTGACACTTTCCCATAGCAGAAAATAAACATTTTTACTGAACTCTCCAGTACGGAGCCCCTTGAGTCTTAAGGTGAAATATATTGGGGTGTCGAGAAAGCGTGCACCCGTTTTAAAAAGCGCGCTCTCATTTAACCAAACCGTGCTCTCCTTAAAATATAGCAAGCGCACGTTTACCTAAATCGTGCGCTCGAATTACTAATGTCGTGTACTCGCTGTAATACAGTCGTACTCACGTTATATCCCTCGTGAGCACAATTTACTGAAACGTGTCTTCACTTTGCAAAGTGCGCGCTCATTTAACCAAAACGTGCTCTCGTTGAAATACAACGCTCGATTTAGTAGTTTCTTGCTCTCGTTGTAGTAACAAAGTTATATACCTCGTGACCACAATTTACTAAAGCGTGGTCATGATTCACAAAACGTGTTAACGTTATTTAAGAAACGTATAGCCTAATTAAAATTGGCACAAGTAAGCAAAGCATGGCCACGATTCCACACTCTCATAACATCATGAGCCAAATTTACCAGCAGGATATGATTCTTAACCATTTTGAAATGGACTTAATCAGGGTTTACCATGGGCTAGGTATGGAATACAAGAATATTCTTTCAACCTTGGCGTCCAGTCATGGCATCATCATGAGCCTAGTTGACTCAAAGTACTTCACACACCCTCACCTGTTCTCAAGGCTGCCTTGTAAGGCGCCCAAGTCAGGGCTGTAGCCAAATGAAAATCCTAAAATATTTATTTGCATTCGTTAATTTTTTCCCCAGGATGAATTGAACAGCATCCAAGACACATGGAATGCACATCGCATCCGTCCGTCCAGAAACCCAGGTGTTCCGGCTGGAATACCGGATATAATGCACCTGGCTCCGCATCTGTGGGGGGCTGAAGATCATCTCTTTTCTCTCGATGAAGCCAATCTGACCGTCTGCAAGAGGAAATGCACCTTCCTCAACTCCATACCATGCGACATCGATGTATTTGATTTTTGCACAGGCATAATGCAAGAACGAGGGTTACAGTTGACAAACAGTCCAGACCAAGCACTTGAATTATACATTACATTAAGGGACACTGTTCGTCCCATAATACTTGCTTAGGCATACATTCGCCATAGCACAATGCACTTACTGTTCCATTCCAAGCAACTTCCAAATAGATTAAAAAGGTGAGATGCTCACCCTGTAATGGTAACAGATTTCGTGGCCACAATTAATACAACGTGCGAACGTTTCAAGCAATTTGGATTTATTGTTGCCATATAGAATGTCGTGGGCACGTCTTACAGATCGTGGGCACACTTTTGTTTATTGTGCTCACAAGGTATATAATGTGGGCACGACCGAGGGGCAGTGAGCGCACGGTTTTAGTAAGACGAGCGCACGGTTTATGTATACGCGCGCACGCTTTATTTAGACGAGCGCACGATTTAATAAAGCGAGGGCACACTTTGAAAAGTGAGAGAACGCTTTCTTGAAACCCCCTGAAAAAGATATTGTTTGATCTCCACCGGGCTCCGTACTCCAGAATCAAATCTGAGGGTTTTCTTCATCGTCTAAGCTTTTAAAGTGGTGATCGCCAGGCATTCTGAAGGTCTTTCAAAGTTATTTTTTGGGCATTGGCTTTTTTTTTCGCTCATCCTCAGTCAAGTCCTTGTACCTAACCAATTCAGAGGGGTGGGTTTTTTTTAATAAGCCACTTAACACTGACCTATGATGGTATGAGGCACCTAAGTCAAAAATGAACCAATGTTGTAGCTACACATTACTCAGCAAATAACCAGTTTTATCTAAGACAAATATCAAAGAAAACAGTTTGACAGTAAAAAACAAATCATACTTTTGCACCAACAAAGTGATTTTTTTCTTCAGTTTTTAAGTTTTAATTTCTTAGAACTCTTTTGGAAACTGGGAAAGTAGGGGACAAAAGAATTAGTGTCAGACCTAAAGACTACACCAAATGAATTGCATCTGTGGTGCCCTTTGGAAATAGAAAAAAAATCCAGCAACCTGGCACATGTCCTGAGAGATTCCTGCGGTCCATCGGTGAAGCCTCACCAGAAGCGGCCTTCAACAAAAGGGTAGCTATCAAGAAGCCATTCTTAAAGAAGGAAAACAGGGAGAAAGGCTTTGGTATACCAAATGTTACAAGAAAAGAAAATCTTTGTTAACAGGTCTTATGGAGTGATGAATCCTCCCCCAGAGCCTGGACTTCAACTTTATTGAAGCAGTGTGGGATCATCTTGATAGAAAATGGAACAAAAGGCAGCCAACATCCAAAGAAGAGCTTTGGAATGTCCTTCAAGAAGCCTGGAGAACTATTCCTGAAGACTACTTAAAACAAATTAGAAGAAAGCTTGTCTAAGAGGTTTCTGGCTGTGTTGAAGAATAAGGTCGGTCATATCAAATATTGACTTTTTACAATTTAGAATTTTACAAACTTACAAACTTTTACCTTATGCCCTGTATTTCCATTTATGTTTGCATGTTTGGATCTTTGATCTTGTTTTCCTTGCAATATGTATGGAAATGAAGGGTGGCTCAAGACTCTTGCATAGTAACATAAGAATTTCTAAAAGAAAACCATTAAGGATGGAGAGAAAAGACTAAGATAAATGGGATTAGTGGTATCTGGGTCTATCATTTTATTTCTGTAATAGGAATCTGCTCACACAGCAGTTTGTGGACAGTTTGTGGACCTATAATTAATTCCCTTAACATCCCTTCTTAATAGACTTCCATTAACATGCTTTTAAAAATGGTGCTTTTAAACAATATCTAATTCACTGCATACGCAAGTGCACACATTAGTACTGAACAGAATTTACAGGCCATCCTTTAAACAACTCCCTTTAAAATCTAATCCGCTAATGTATCCAAATCACACGGATGTCCCGGGCCATATATCTTTAATTGTATGTCGGTACACTTTAACAAGAGTCAGACGCCTGCTAAAGACTCCTCTATACATCAAAAGCTGCCGCCCAGCACCTAATATCCTCGGCCGTCACAATGCTGCTGTTTCACCACCCATGTTCATAAAACGTAGTCCTCACCTCCCCCCCATCCCCTACCCCTTCCTTTCACTTTGATTGGACTAATTGTGTTTCCTGCTAAATGCAATAAACTTAAGGGAAGCAAGGAAGTGTATATGCACGTACCCTGGAGCGGGCATACAAACTCAAATTCACACTGTAGGCAGTCTTTCTAACAAGAGGCCATTAGAGACAATAGATGGGCTCGTTCACTTTCTGAGGGTCTAATTTACACAGCAGTGGCAGGTACTAAAGCCTCTTGAGCTATTTGGAGTACAAACTCCTCTTCTGACACCTCTTGCATGGTCATGCATTGGAAATAGCTCATTATGTCTCAGTGGTTTAACTCATAAAAAATAATTTGACCATATATCTGTCCATGCATCCACTGTTAGGCAGAATAAAAAAAAAAAGTCAAAACCTTTCTGAAGTTGACATTGATCTCAGAGAACTTAGGGGAAAGGCAAGAATTTTCAGAAAATGTATTTATTTGTTTTTTTTTAATGTATTTCCGGTTTTCAACTGAAGAGACGCAACATGTGGCCAAGCCGGATCTGACAACTCATCAGTTTTCACCCAGGGAGACATCATGAAACCACACTGTGGTCGCCTTTGTTATCACAGCCTGTCACTCTTTCACTCTTCATCCCTCTCTTTTTCTTTGTCAATCTGGGTGAGCTCCTGTTGACCCGAGGGCCTCTGTGGCGAGAGTGGGCAACACTGGACCACTTCAGAGCCCATCCCATAACCACACCAGGCTTCCCTTGCCATGGAGGGGTTTATCTCTCTATCTTTACTCTCTCTCCGTCTCCCTTGATCTGAAACCTCATCCCTCTTGGTGCCGGTGACCTGGTGTGTGTGTGTTGCGGCCTTGGCAATGGCAGACAGCGTGTTACTGAATGGGAGGGAAGTCATATGTTAGCAGTTTGAACCTACAGCCCCAATTAGAGGCAGCTGTTGCTGTACTATCGTACCACATCGGAGGGGAGGGGTGGGTGGGTGGGGGGGGCTGAATTTATGGTCTGCGTCTCTGTGGCGACCACTGTTTGATGTGCAGATAATTAGGAAGTGAATGACTTCCTGTGGGTTGCTGCTGGAAGGGGCAGCTCCGTACAATAATAAAAAACAGAAAGAAAGGGAGAACAAGGAGAGGTACAGCTGAGAAGTAGGATGCATATCATGGTGGCAGGGTCAGGTGGTGTGCAAACAGAAGCTGGAGGTCGTCTGCTCTCTATGGGCAGTGCTATTGAGCTATCGTTCCTCTCATATTAACTGTGTGTGCATGCCTCAGTGAGGTCTGCAACTCCTCAAATATGACTTTGCATGTTGACACACTTGACCCCTAGTTTTGTGCATGTCTAAATTCAGTCACTCTCAAAGACTAAATTAGTCAACACAACAGAGGAATCAGCTCTTTGACACCCACTAGAAGACGCCTGTGCAAGCTGGCCGCACAAAACTTGATACAAACTTGGCAAGATAAGTTCAAAATCTATGTGGTAAATAGAAACAGAAAAAAAAAGAAAAGAATGAAACATGTGCCCATATGGATTAAGAAAAAATCCAATCTTATTTGTCCATACTTGTCCAGAGTGATCTTCTGACAATTTTGTTTCTGTTGCGATTATCCTACAAGGTTTCTCCAAAGCTCAGCCTTAACCTGAATAGTTTTTGCTTGCTCCATAGTAACCCTTTATTTCTGCACTTGCTTCTTCACTATCTTGCCTGCCATTTCAACTCTGACCTCTTCAACCAGAAGTCACGACCTTTGCTCATTGTCCTTCCAATTTTCCTGAAGAGGATCAGAATCCAGAAAACAACCCTGAAAAAAAAGCCTCTTGAATAAAAATAAACAGTAATTAATTCTCGAAATTCCTCACAGTCAAGTGTTAAGTTAGTCAATAAAAGTTTCTTACGGACTCTGCTGGTCACTGTATGAGCAACAATAGTGCCAGATTGCGATGCTCGGCCCCTTTTGTTTCTCTCCAGCTTTTCTGGTGAATGCAACACAATAGGAAGGAATGCATTGCTTTCTGCTTGAGTGATAAACCCAATCAGGATGATAACAATGTGCTTTAAAGGACTAAGAAAGTCTTTAAGTATCCTCTGTAGTATAAGATTAGCTTGTTACAATCTACCCCTGTGGATGCCTATTCATATGCAATGTAAGGCTAACTCTAAACAACAACTACGCACATACATAAACACAAAACCTTCTTTGCGTTTGTTGCACACATTAATCCACTTGGTCAATCAGGAAGCCGAGTGCAAATGAAGCACCATAAATGTCCATAAAACATTATTGTAACCTTAGAATGAACTTAAATTAAAGCACATGGCTTCAATTTACATTTTGGTTAAAGTAAGGATGGGTACCGAATATTGCACCTCAACTACCGACATTTGAAAGTTCCTTATTATTTGATGGACCAAGTGTGATTAAAAAAAAAAGAAAAAAAGAAGCGGTATTTAATAAACTAATGCACTCAGTCAGAGTTTTATGTCAAAGATGAGAAAAGCTCATTCACAATTTCAACTGTAGGGCTGGATGATTCCATAAAATTTGGGTACAAAGTCAATATTATGTAATACCAGGACATAAATTTCCATCGATAACAGGTTTTAAACTTTTTACTATTAAACACAGCAAATGATATAACAGGTGGGGGAGAGTAAAGAATTATGGTCAGTGAGCAGAATGCATCAATAATAGTCTACATCTGAATAGATCTAAATTACTTTTAAATGACTTGTCAAATATTAGGCATTTCTTTTTTTACAATCCGCTATCCAAACATTATGGTGATTATGGTGCAAACACTCAAATGCTGTAGAAAAGCAAAGGGTGTATGGATTAAAACGGGTGTTCATGTGCCCAGAATAACACCTCATGTAAGATGAATTTGTTTTTTGCAATGATCCAATTGATTGTTGATTGTCAAAAGTAGCATTTTAATGCACCTACCTTTGATGTAAAGTATAAAAGGTATAGGAGTCTTCATCTTCTACATCTATAAAGTCATGAAGCATGCAAGTTGATTTGGGTTATGCAACAGGATGCACACACATGGCCCCACACACACACAAACTTATTTTATTTATCACAGTCAAAACAAGCCAACCAAGGACCCTCACCGCTCTCCTCTGTTCACAAGAATGGAGAGAAAAGGGAAAATATTCTTTTTGATAAGAAGCTGTTTTCTTACGGGCAGCAAGGAGTGGTCCGTGATATCTTGTTATGCTTTGCATTTGTTTTTTCTCTATGAGAACATGTGATGTGTCAGAGCTGGTATCTGTTTTCCCATTACGACATGTGCTTTGGTGCCATGAGAAAAGTATGTCTGCCTGTTGCTGATGGAAAAAATCCATGGCTTGAAGAGGAGGTGGGACAAAGTTTAAATAAAAGGGGGTAAAAGCATATGTATTGTGCCAAGTTCCCTGATTTACTGTATTGCCACACCATGTAATTAAAAAAGAACGTCACTCAGAAACCCCATTTAAACCTTCTTTTATTCCTTTTCCCATTTTCTCATTTAATTTTCCATCTTTTTTACCTTTTACATTGAAACACACTGGCCTCTCCCCCTTTTCTGCTTGTCTGTTCTGAGGGTCGCTGACAAAAGAAATTGTGCAAACGAGCCTTTAAAATCCCTAAATGGTTGTGGTCTGCTCACAACGGGCCAAAGAATGCGACGCTGGACAAAGGCCGGCCCTTGCCCCACCACTCCGCCCTGCAGTGATGGATCCGAACGGACGCATGAACGTGGGCTGGATTTGAGGCTGTGGAGGCGCCACCTCGCCCCCCACTGGGCCAACCAAAAGGGACAGGCCTCAGGGATTCACTGGAACCCCAGCTAAGGGCCTCAAAACAATCACGACCTGCTAACTAGCCTCACCATCCATAGACCTTGATTGATATGGGAAACGCATGCTTGCTTCACCATACAGCTCCCTCCATCACCCTTTATCATCTTCAAAGCCTGAAATTATTCCCCCTTTTCAAAGCAGATTTTACAGATCAGATGTGGGCAGCCATTAAATGCTGATTTTATGTACATAACAGGTTTATATTAGCAACAGAATCTTGTTTTATGTGCATCCAATATGCCTCATGGGGACATAGGCTGTAACGAATGGCAGAGAAATATGAAAGAGTGATGGTGAAATCAGTGTACGAGGGTGTGGAGAAATTATAATCAGTGTTTTGTGTTTTATCAATCGGGACTGGCCCCTCAAGGGTAGTAGTATCAAGAAAAAAAGTTAATTTGCATGGTTCAAAGATATGGAAAATGGGCTCTGACAAGCCAGATTATAGCTATAGCACAGGAT
This sequence comes from Odontesthes bonariensis, assembly GCF_027942865.1. NCBI lineage: Eukaryota > Metazoa > Chordata > Actinopteri > Atheriniformes > Atherinopsidae > Odontesthes > Odontesthes bonariensis. Next base: position 11,767,773 of record NC_134529.1, read on the forward strand.
GGTGCTGATAGACCAGTTGTACTCTACAGGCAAACTGAAAGCAGGTTGTTATGGCAGATACTCCACAGTTGAGTTTGAGTGAACAAAAATCTTGGAAAAACCTGCAGTTATTTGTCCATCTACTCCACCATCCACACATTACATGTTTGCTTTTTCCTGTTTTGGATAAGAGCTGTTCCCAGCAGACAAATGGAAAAAGATACAGAAACATCCTGCTTAGTTTTCAGTTCACCCGGTCTTCCTGTCTTTGAAATGAGGCTGTAAAACAGAGCAAGATGTAAGCAGTGAGCTTACTACTGATCTGCCCAACTGCCGTGTTCTTGCTGCAACTTAACAGACCAGAAAACACAACAGAACTTCAGCTTAAGCATTATGCAATCCATATCCAGGATGCAGGTGCAAAGTGGCCATTCTTCAGGAGTCCAAAAAAAAAACCTGTTTCCCTCCAACCTTTTGCTGCTCAAAACAACAAACAAGAGGGTTGATCAGTTTTCAGCAGGAACATACTCACCAAGTATCTCCACCAAAAATATAATATATTCCCAGCTCTGGCTATATAAAAGCGAGTTTGTTCAACTTTGGCCCTCCAAGTCAAATCTGATTTGTTGTGCCTGCTTTTAAACTCACAATGAAAGGTCTCTAAAAGCCTTTAGCTAATTTCTGAGAGATACAGGGCAGTAAACAAGTTACAACTCTGCAGGGTGGGAGGACAAGGAGCACTGATTTGTAATGATATTTTGAGACACTGTGCTATTACCACGCCAAATGATATCTGTTATGGCAAACATGACCATGTGAGTCTTACTAGAGGGACTTTAATAATTTGTGTGTCAGTTTTGGAGGTTCAGTGAGCTCCTTTTAGAAAACAACAGTGAAGCATTTATTCCCACTGAATGTAGGCTCACCTAGACTCTTGGACACACAAAATTTCTCATGTGTCAATGACCCCCTTGATGATACAAAATATTGGCCTATTTCTTTAACAGAAGAGAAATGTCCCACCTTTCTACCTCAATCCAAATAACTTGTCTTGGGAAAATTATAAATCAGACATTTTACACTTCCTGGATTTTTGTCCACTGACATTTATTCACAAACACATGGGATTCAATATGTTCTCGAGTTCCACTAATCTTGTTCTTTCATAAATGATTAAGCAGTATTTAACACTCTATAACTTCCAAACGCACCATAACCCCTGTTTTTCATTTTGGTTTCATTATACTGTCAAAATAATGGGCTGTAAAAGTTACATACAAAGGTACATAGTCAAATATGAGCTTCTCGCACTGCTCTGTTGAACCTATAGAGATAAGACACAGCTAGAACAAAAGAAAGCCGGCACAATTAAAATCTTTTGAAACACTGAGTATTATTGCTTTTTGTCAGTTGCAGAAATCTAACTATCTGTATCTGTAAGTTAGATGGACTGTACGTGTAGTGCAGCTTATCTTTGACATGATCACATGATTTAGACAATCTTCTGAAAAGGGTTCACGTACCCGTGTATGTCCATTAAAAGCCTGATGACCATATTACTCACTATGATGGACTTTTCCTGACTTCATATCCTGTCTTGGTTTTATTTGACTGGGGGCCCCCCCGAGTGTGCACCCCAAGTAAAACCCCTATACATACCTCAGCTGCACATAGAAGCTCATCGATTACATAACTGGAACAACTGCTGCAGGGTTGAGCAAGCTGAGCACAATCAGACATGCCACAAAAGCAATCCACCTCTGTTTAATTTTTAATTCTGGACAAAGCCCACATTCATTCACAAAACCAGGAAAGAAAAAAAACGGTTAAGTTGTGTTCTGTTAATGGTTAACGTCAACCTTGCCACTTTCCTTTCACTTCTTGTAAGACACACAAACATCACCATGCGTGCACATACACACACACACACACACACACACACACACACACACACGCAAGCACATACACACACATTTAAAAACCCCTCCTTGCACTTGTTTTATTGCTTTTGAGTGGGTGGTGTTAGTGATAACTCTCTGATTCATACTGCTGTTTGAAGTAGGATCATTTTTCCAGCTGTGTACATGCCATTCACCCAGGTATCCACCCACAGACTAAGTAATGCTGCTTTCTCTTCACATTCTACTTTGAGTGGTAATGGGTTTGGTTTTGGAATGTGGTAGAAGACTGGACTTGAAAAGCTTGCCACTAGCATCAAATAAAAGCGATACAACAAAGATAAAGGGAGAAAGACCTAAAGGCCAACAGACGGAAGATCGTGCACATAAAGAAAGACAGTCAGAGGGCAGGATTGCTCGGTCATGGTTCAAGCCCAGATTTCAAGGTGCGAGTTCACTATAAATGCAGTTTGGTGGATTAATATAGTGAGGACAGCATTTATCTCTGACAGACCAGCCAAGCCTTAAATGCAGGCGGCCCTTTTTCAAGGTGCTTGTTTACCAAGTTCCCAGTTTAACACAAATACAAAATAAATGTTTTTTAGTTTATTCATTTACCAACTCACTTGTACTGAAAAGAACCCGGTTATCTTTTTGTTACATAACCATTTATTTTGATTACCTTTTCTAATTGTTTGGGAACTGAGGACACTGCAACATTTAGTAAACTGTCCATTCTTGCTGAATACAAGATTTCAGCTGCCTAACAGTTTTTTTTAATCATTGTTTGAGTCTCTTCTTCATGAATCCCCATACATTTTTAAAATGAGACAGACATGGACTGCAGGAAGGCCAGTAAGAACACACACTCTGTATCTATGAAGCCACACTGTTGGAAGTTGTGCTCAGTTCGGTCCATCATTATCCTGTGAAAAACCCAACTCCTGGGAAAAGATATCACCTTGTTGTTAGCATATGTATCAATATTTGTCGATAATAATCAGATATATGCCTGTGCGTTAATGGTATTTCCACACATATTCAATCCATCCATGTCAAGGACACTGGTGTACTCTAAAAACATCACAGATCCTAGCATTTGGACTTCTTTCTGATAACAGCCTAGATAGTCTTTCCTGTCTATAGCATGTAAAACCAGATATAATTGTTTTCCTCAAAAACAGCTGAATTGTGGACTCATCTGACCACAGAATATATGTCCACTGACAATGTTTCCCATCTGAGATGAACTTGTCTGCGTTTCTGTGCAGAGTTCATATATGCTTACTCTTTGTGTAACACATTTTCAGGTTACATTTCTGGTTACAGCGGTGGACTGTGCAGTAAAAATGGTTTTCCAAGGTACTCATGAGCCCCTGTGCATTGGTGGATTATTCTGGAAATAACATGACAACGCTTTACTAAAAGACTTGAATTACTTCTTTGTTGGGTTTAGGCAATAACATTACTTGTTAGCTTTAGAAAACAATCATTACATTTTTCACACAACGCAACAATCATCCTATGGTCGCCAATTTGCTGGTTGCCTTGGTTACATGTATTTTATTACAATACATTGCAGCCAAACATGGTCTTTTTCTGGCTGGCTTTAGATGGCATCACTTGGTTAAGGTTAGAAATCAAAACCACTTTGTTAAAAAACAATCATAGCTAGGGCTAAAATACATCGTTTTTTCATGTGTCTGTATATCATGGACAAAGTTTTTACCATTCATCATATCTGCCTGCATCAATAAAAACCATATGAGCACATTTTGGGGAGGAGGACAGTCTCGGTATTCGTAGCTGCTTTAAAAGGCCAAGCTTGAAGACAGTCAATTAAATATGACTTAAACTAGATATACTATCACTTTCAGACAGGTACTTGTAGTGATGCATTCATTGTGTACACAAAATGAGGCAGAATTGATTATATAAAGAATAAAAGGGAAGATTGTTAGAGACGATCAAACTGAGCCTAATATCATAACTTAAAACACCTGGTCAATTGTCATATAAAGGGAGTATGCTTATTGAATTGTACGTTTCAGATACCTACAAAAATTATGTGACAAGAACATTATGCTGGAAAGACACGGGCCAAGGAAGTTTTGGACATTATTTGACCAACTGACAGGCAGTGTTATGGTGCCGTCTCCCACTCCTGAATTAACCTATAGCTTGCTGTGTGCCGCAGTTTTGTTCTTTGTTCCCTTTTCTGTTCAGCTGTCTCTTCCTGTTCATTGCTGAGACTTATGAAAATGATATAAACTGCAATTTTTTTAATCAACCTAATACATATGCTATTTTGCAAGTGGTTACAGTTCAGTAGAAGAAGTAGTTGTCCTAACCAGAAACAAGAGGTCTTACGTGGAAGAGAAAAAAGAAGAGAGAGAAAAAAAACATGACAACAAATACTGCAGTGGACACTTAAAAGAGAAAAATAGAGAGACCAGTTCTTCAGAAACAACTTAAATGTTTGGGAACATTTTGGATATAATACTATATTGGGGAAAATGTCAATCTATCACGAGAGATTTTCGTTTGCTGGATCATTACTGAAACAGCTGGTGAGTCACTTACTTTTCTATCTTTGACAGGTTAGACACAATTGTAAAGTTGTTGCCATTCTGCCCAGTGTGCATCAAATCTTTGAAACAGGCAGAAACTATGCAAGTACATTTTTTTTATGTATTAGAGAAAGTTTCATTGATTTCTACAGTTTCCACTCATCTTTTCTTAATCACACCTTCTAGACATACATCAAAAACAGAAATGGAAACCTGGCTACTGTACATGTCACCGAGTGATACTGAAGCAGATGGGGATATCTACTGACGTGTTTAGGTCTTTTACAAATGCAGGGACTTCTTCTCTGGGCAAGGCTCACTGCTGCTGGAAGCCTTTATTAAGAGGAACTATAGCTACACGCTATAAATGTTAGCCACACTCCTCAACAAAACATGGAACAAAAGCTTCACAACACCCTACTCGTTCCTTTAACCAAAGTCATGCCAGCAAGGCTGCGGTGTAATAAATTAACGTCCGATTAAAAATGGCCGTCTCCCCCGCCAAATTGTCATGAAGTGGCACCATTGATAGGGCAACAAAACCGGGCACATCACCAATCACCCACTCACTAAGAAAAGGAAGGAACTAAAAGCAACATTCTTGAGCAGGTCCGTCTTTCATGAGCTGGATGTCGAGGGGGGGTAGAGACTAAAGTTCTGGGATATGTAAAGTGGGGTACACAGGTCTCCACAAAGGGGTAGAGAAGGAAGGGCCACCCTGACAGCCTTAGCGGAGCAGTTTTTTTAAGTGGCGTGGGGGTACTAGAGGGATGGAAGGCAGAAACTGGGAGGGGGTGTTGCCTTCTTCAAAGCCTTTCCGCTGGTTCTGGGGCCCTGTGGATGGAGAATGTAGATGGGGTGGGGGGGCTAAACGAGGGAAAGGGAGAGAAAGGGAGAGAAAGGGAGAATTAGGAAGCCCTCTCTTTGTCTGTTGGCATCAGGGGGGTCGGTTAGACACTGAACGCCTCGGGAAGATTAACCGGCCAAGCCTGGTCGGAAGCTGAAGGGTAGGTGGGTGGGTTGGAGAGGAGGATAAAGGAGCCTCCTTTGTTTCTGGTGTGTGATAGGATGCTGGAGAGGAGAGATGGAATGTAAGAAATGGAGATTGATTGATTGGTACAGTGGATAACGCTGAAGGAAAGGAAGAAGGGAGGAGGATGTCAGCGCTAAGCCTAAAGTCGCTCCCTGATTCTTAAGCAGTGAGAGAAGAGGATAAGACCCAGTCTGCAGTTTGAATTCACAAGAAAGAAAATGCAGAAAATAAGGTGCAAAGGAGATGAATAGTGGGAGTGTACTAAAGGGAAAACTGACAGAAGTTAAAAAATAACACAAGGAGACTGATAAGGTAGAGAGGTAGGAATAGGGGAGGAAACTTTTGGAGGTGGTGGTGGTGAGGGGGGTTTTCCTCAATGCGGATTAGTGCAGTTCCACAGTGAAAGAAGGAGGATGGGGTGAGAATGAAGGGAGGTAGGATAGGATGAAAGTTAGGGTTGGATAGGGAGGGTGAGAATGAAGAATTGCCATTCGCTTCACTCACTTCACTACGCAGGAACAAAGCATGATGGGAGGTACTTGACATAACACTCTTCCAGGCCATGTTAGTGTGTGTGTGTGTGTGTATGGTGTCCAGTATCTTAAGAGTCACTGGCATATGAAATGTGGAATTTTATGAGTGTTTCTGGAAAAAGTATAGGGTAATTCTTGATAATGGAAGAAGTTAAAAAGGAAAACTCTTTATGATGACTAGCTATTGCGGGTAACATACCAATTAGTTTACTAATTTTTATATTCTGTAAAGCTTTAACGAACCAAACTGGGAGGACTCAAATGTGACTTGGCTGATTAGAAATTTAAAAAACTGCTAATCAACAGAGTTCTGAAAACAAACTCTTGCAGTAATATATCTCCCACTGCTCTCAAGCAAATCTTTGAAAATCAAAGACTCGTTAGGGAGGATTAAACCACTTTGAGCAAATCAGTAAAACGAGCGCAACTTGCCTGTAGCTTTTAAGTTGAGGTAGAGTTGTATTAAGCCCCCATTAATTGCAGGAATCATAAAGATTATAGCTCTCAGGATCCATAAATACTAATTCTTTTGCAAGGGGCTCAGCTTTTTTTTTTTGTTATTGAGATTTTGAGGTATTTCTGAGTGAAAGCAGAAATGTGAGACTCATCTCTGCTGTTCCGATGGGGATGTCTTGATTTGCGGTTTTCAATCTTGTGTGTGACACCTTTCTATCTGCATTGGGCTTCAGACAGAGCGCTTGGTATTATTTCATCAGAAATGTTATTTTCGACTATAGCTACTCCAAAAAAGGGATCTACTGAGTGTCAACATTACTTGATGCCTCAAGCCACTGTCAACCAAAGCAATTTCAGCTGCAGAAAACTCATTTGTCTGCCTTGGATAGGTTAAAGGGCTTGTTTTCATTTGAAATCCTCACTTTCTCTGGCCTTTTCTCTTCCACTCCGCCCTCATTCTTCTCTGCCTATATATTTACCTGATGGTGTGTGATTTTGCGTGTGAAGATGCTGAGAGCTTTGTTTGGGACCTGTTTCCCTGAAGGTTAAAGGTGGAATGGGAGGGGAGGGGGAAGAAAGGCTGAGGCTTTGTGCATGGATTATACCAGAACCAAAAGTGGACCCCTCTCTCTGTTTTTGTCTCACATACACACACACACACACACACACACAAACCAGTACCCTGCAAATACAGTACCCCCATCTCCAACCCCTCTCCTCTGATCAACAGAGGTAAAACAAAGCCAGGGGGGCACTCATCTGGTTCCCATATCCAATCCACTGTAGATATTTCATTTTCATATCCCCTCAAAGGATTTTGCTATACTCCAAACCTGTTATTAACGTAACATGATTATGTTTTTGCATGATAATAGCTCTTTATCACATGTGACATAGAAGCATACGATACCTTGGGTGACATTTACATGTTTCTCAGATAAATCACTGCTATTTCCATACATGTATAAAGTACTAGCGATTCAGACTTGAGTAGAAGTACAAGTACTCTATCAAAAAAGTGACTTGAGTAGAAGTAGAAGTGCTCTTTAAGCACCGTACTTAAGTGGAAGTAATAAAGTATTAAACATGTTTTGTACTTAAGTATTGCAAGTAGTTTATTTTTAAAATTACTACTCAAGTACTGAAAGTAAAAGTAAAAGTACTGTGTAGTGTGGTTATTAAAGAAATCAGTCGAAAGTTTGAAAATCAAATTGTTTATATTATTCAAAATGTTTGGCTGTAACAGCAGTACAGCGGAATGTACAAGAGCACCTTAAAACATTGAGTTTAACTCTTCTGAACAAAAGATTATGTATTGGCAAGTATGTCCCTTCCCCATTTAAAGCATCACCCATCACTTCACACATTACACATTTTCTTTTCATCCTTGTCATTTTCTTTCAACTTGTTAAAAAAAATCTTAAGGCCAGTAGGCCACATACAAATACAAATGTCATGTAAAAACAAAAAGTGATTAGAACACCTGAAAACACTGGGCTTAACTCTTTGTGAACAAACAGATCAAGCATGTCCCCTCTCCATTTAAAGCATCCCTCCCCTCTCTTCCCTGCTTGTGCTTTTTTTTCTCTACAACTTTTTCCCTTCTTAAACTGTGTGCATGCTTGTGTGTCTCTCTGTGTGTGTTTTTATATGTATGTTTGCATGTTTGTATGCGTGTGGGTGTGTTTGTGCATGAATGAGTGTACATTTTTATGTGTGTGTGTGTGTTTATAATAACGAGTAACGATGCAGCACATAAAAAATGTATCGGAGTAAAAGTACTAAACCCATTGAAAATATGTACTGAAGTAAAAGTGGGAGAAAAAAATAATACTCCAGTAGAGTACAGATACAGCATTTTAGTACTTAAGTAGAGTAGTGAAGTAGTTCTACTTCGTTACTATACATCTCTGCCTATTTCAGATAATCAGCCTTTAAAATTTTTTTTTTTTTTTTTAAGTAATGTAAATGTGGTGATGTTGAGCTTCTGGTTGGATGAAATGAAAAATACTGAGGATAACACTGATCGTTTTTTTTTTTAAATATACACACATTTTGGGAGAAACCAAACAGATTATTTGGCCATGAATATAAGCATCAGTTGCAGCCGGTGAAATATAATTTAAGACTAGGTTTGATCCATGTATGGGAAACTAAGCTTAAACTATTAACATTTTAAAGTTATGAAGATTCCTTGTGACACATTTAAAACTTATGCTTAAAACATATCCATACTTAGACTGTGCATAAGTGTATAATTTGTTTGTGTAGGTACGTATACATTATTATACATATACATAATTATGTGCACATGCAAATAATTAGAGATACAATAGCAGTGCCACTATGACAACCCAAACCAGAAAAAAGTAATCAGGAAGGATTCTGAAAGGCACAACACCTTCCATCTCCACCCATTAACAGGGAGGAGGAATAAGGAAAGAAAGGCAGAAAAAGAAGACCCTTGCACAAAAGGAAAAGCTCTTTGAACTTTTTAAACAAGCATTTTGCCCTAGACAAACACAAAATATACCCCTTATCTCCATTCTTTCTCTCCTGATCTTTTTCCCTTCCTCTTCCTCTCTTGTTTCTGTCGACAGTAAAGTCAGTCCTCTCTCTAAAGCACCTACAGCCCCCAGCTTGCTCCTATTGGTTCCTCCTTGCTCTCCCACACTAAGTGCCCATGGCTCCTGAAGTGATGCTCTTTGTGTGGGGTTCAGGGGCCGTGCCTATTAGCGTGAAAAAAACCCTGCTGAGTCTTATCCCGACCCGGACGAGGACGCAGGGCTCGTCACCCCAACCTCAGCCTGGCCAGCCCCCTCCCCTGGACGGGACACTTTCATCCTATTGTCACGAGGTCAATGAGTGGACCCCCAAAGGGGAAGGAGGGCCCCCACCAATAATGATATGCATGGCAGTCATTGTATGACCCCCACGGGGGGGTCATGGTTGGTTGAGGTGGGTGGGACAAGGGAAGAGAAGGCTGGATGCGTAGCTAAGGATAGCTATCTTTTCCAGGGGTAACTGAGTTACAGAACGATGCTAATGTGGATGAGAGAGCTCCAATGGATTGTGACGGAGTTCATCCGTGACAGTTTACGACGTGAAAAATGTAGCATGAAGGTTATGACAGCAGCTATATTTTCACATATCTATTTCTTTACTTTAATGTGCTGTATATTTATATATAATATATAATCATGTAACCCCCCCACCACCTCACAGCACCCACCAACCCACACACACTTAACTTCACCTTTAACCTTCTTTCCACAGCCTGCGTTTGAGATGGATTTGACTCAGTTCACTTCACTCCCAGCAAGAAGAGTTGGCTATTTGCCTTGATATGCAAATGTGTTGTTACATAACAATGTAATCAAAAGGAGATAACGGGCAAATCTTGATTTGGCCGTTATCTCAAAAATACATAGCTTCTATTGCAACTTCTACTCCACCTGAAATGAATCCAGGTTGAGAAAGTCCACAACAATCAAGGCTAAATTCAATTGGAGAACTGAACTAAATTTCAAAATAAAACCAAGCCATTTAAGATTTGATTATGGCATAAAGTAACAGTGTAAGCAGTTCAACTGAATCTTTTGAGAATTGTTGAAATTGTTGAAATGTTGAAAAATGACTTTTCCAACTTTAACAGTTACTTGTTTAAGCATGAAAAAAAATAAAGACCAGTTGTTTGTTTATGTCGCCAAGCAGACCACTTTAAGTAGTGCTAAAATGTGAATCTTAAGAATAAGAAAATCTCTTTATCTGTTTTCAACAGACATATTTTCAAGGAATATTTTGTGTTTTGAGCTTATTTAACAAAAAAATTGTACAGGAGGGGTTTTACACACACAACAGGTCAACACACACACTGAGGAGTGTAAAACACATACAGCATCGCAGTTAATATGTGATTGTGTGGCTGCAATTCAAGATATCTGTTGAGGAGAATTAAAACATAAATTCAATGCAGTTTTCAATTCAGTTTTATTTAGATAGCGCCAAATCTCTATGCACTTCAAAAATTCAGTCCAAATCAATCCAATTATAATCCAATCAAATCAATTAAATTCAATTTTTAGTCAAATTCACACAAAGCCAAATCAAGAAAAGTTGCCTTGCTAAGGAAACCAACAGATTGCAAGGAAACTTCTCTTCGGTCCAATCCCCCATCCTGAGCAAGCACGACGCAGTGGTGGTAAAGAATGCAATGCAGGAAATCAGTTGTGAGCTCTGGAACATCTACATTCCTGAAGGTGAAATATGTGCCTAGATGCAAGTGTCATTCATTGATTCAGCAATATGACATATCATGTTCGGATGCTACAGTAAAATTTTTCAGGACTCAGACAGTGCTAATCAATTATTAATGTCCAAAGCAATCCTTTAGAGTTGGCTCATTAAACATGAAAACTCCTGCACTGGTCACGTGTGTCTCTTTGTATCCCATCAAACATTGTATCTCTTGAGTCAGAATTTCATCAAATAATAGAAATTCTCAGTTTTGTGTTAAACTGATCGCAATAGTGACACGACAATATTGTAGTCAGTCAAGATTTAAGTCAGTCTTACTTTAATATAGGCAAGATCATTTTCTGCATCTAGAATTCAGCAAATAAATAATTTACACGATTTCTGATGTGTTTAGCCATCTGACAAATGAATTTGGCTGCACAAACATAGACTTCCACTTTCCTGTTTTTACACACATATGCACAATGATGGAACTTTGGAGCATTTGCAAAACACCTCAATTTTGTGCAATATTGATTGGACTAACATGTTTAGAGACATTTCAAATGTCTGGGCTCAGTCAGACGAATACAGTTTTTTTGCTAGTGTCACTTAATGTAATCCAATTAAGACAAACTTGATGACGTTAAGACCCAGTCTCTGTGGGCACCATACCATCTGTTGCTGGCTCTTTCTTCCTTTTTGGACGAAGTCTGTTCCCTAGAGCTTCGGTTGAATTTTTGGGCTAGTTCTTAAACTTCAGAAATAATTTGTAATGTATTTGCGACTCCTCCCTCATATAATTGCATGCTTGATAACAATGCATTTTTTCTATGTTGTATGCACAGTAGTTAGCTATTACATACCCATAACATGTATTCTTTTTCAAAATTTGTATAAAAGCACACACACATACACACTTTGTGAACAGGAGTGATCTCATAACAAGTATGTGTCACAAAGCAGCGTAACCGTTACCTTTTTTACCGCCAAACACACTCTTGGCTGTGTGACTGTGTTAATTAGGTGAGCTGCACACAGGCACCAAAAGATCGACAGTCACTAAATTGCACCTTCTGCCAGCAAAATGATTTTCGTACGGATTTTGGACAAGCGTCACAGGGATCACACTGTCAGCTCTGTCTGTGCCCTTGCTGCGTGTCACCGTCTCAAGACAGATCCAAGACCGGTCCATGCATGTGTGTGATGAGGATGAAGAGTATTAGCTTGTTCCCTGCTGCTAGAGCTGTGAGTGTGAGCTGCCAGAAGAGAGGGGGTAATTATGGGACCTGTTGTGTTGAAGGAAAGCCAGGCCACCGAGGAGGGATTAGGACCGTCAATCTCCTCTCCTTTCCTTAACTTCAGTCCTCCCTTTACTCCCTTGATCTTCATTGTACCTCTGAGCTGCTAAAACTACCTCAGTTAGATTAATGATTAGTTATTTTAAAAATCACGCTGATTTGGGACTCAGCATGAGAAGTTCAGCAAAGTTAAACTTTGCCATTGAGTATTATATGACAATTGTTCATATTTATCCAGTATTTCACAATAGTTTGCAGTGAATGTTGGATTGGTAAAGTCAAGGGGAGGTATGTAGACATTACGGCATTACCTTCAGTTACCTTCATTGTATTCAAGTTTACTATCAGTCTCATTTCTATTTTTGTAACATTTCATGTACCTCATTAAATTGATTGAAATGACATCTTTGTGTGAACCATAGTTCTGCTTTATGTGCAATATGACGTTGGAGAAATACCTCAACACTTCATGTTGTCACATTTTCAGCCAACAACTGAGATTTGAGTTTTGTGATACGTTGATGTTGTAACTGAGGCTGCGGTTACACGAAAACGTTTTTCACTGTAAACGATACTTTTTCTTATCGTTTCGCTGTCGCGGCCACACGGAGCCAGTGTTCCCACTACCCCAAAACGATAGTTTTTGAGAACGGGTTCCAGAGTGGGAAAGTTTGATAACAAGGTCGTTTCGTTTCCATTGTTACAGCGAAAACGTTTTTGCGTCAGTCAAACGTTGACTCTGTGAGACTTCTCTATTGTCTCACAGCGTGGCGTGACACAGTGGCGTGTGTACTGCATCGTTTCATCGTTTTCATCCGTTTTCGTCTGGACCTGAGTCTTTACAGCAGCGTTGCCGTGTGGTTGCAAGAATTTTCGTACCCGTTTTAAAAAAAAAACTCGTTTTGTTTCCGTGTAGCCGTAGCCTATGTCAACTGGTTGTGAAAAAGGTTTTATTCATGCCGCACATCAACAAAAAAAAACATTTCAACATTTTAACGAGAAATCAAAGTTGAAATCATGGTTTGTTGTCACTGGATTCTTTTAGTTGGTGAAAAGGAAAAATATGGAGAAATCCCATTGAGTTTAGGGAATCTCTTAAGGCAAATTTGGCTTCTAATAGCAACAAAACTTTTAATTGAATTCAATCAAAACAAAGGATCAGCTAATTGTCCACTTGGTCCCATATAGACTGTAATAAAAAATCTAGATTCTGTTTTTTTTTTCAAGTTAATCGCTATAAATATATTTCATCATATGGATATAAAGAATCTGTTGGTCAGATTTTTGATAACAGAAGCTTTGGGGTTTCTACTAGTTGATTTGTAGAGTTGATCAATCACATCTGAGCTGGATTTGATACGTACTGATGGAAAGCACTGTATTGAATGCAAAAGAGGCCGAACATATTTGTCAGAAATCTTTAAACTATCAACTATCATCTGACAATAGTTTTTATGAGCATTTTTAGAATTTCTTTGTGTTCAAATAAATAAGCACCATGTGAATAACGGCCGGCTGCACAGTAGGCCTTGATTTATTCTCCATTTCTCCCAAGACTAAGTCACCAGAAAACAACAAAGGGTTTCCAGATCGCTTAGTAAGCCATTCCTGAATCTTTCAGCTGTGTCCCATCTCCTGAAAAAGACCAAGGACTTTCACTTTTCACTGTAAATTTGCATCACAGAAAAGATAGATCAATACATTTAGAAAACAGTCTTTAGTTGCAGCTATATAAAACATTTATGCCCTCTGTGGCCCTAGTCACTATTTACGCAAATAGCTGCAAATTTTTGCTTTTCTGTATAACTTTTTCTCCCTCTTGTCCATTAACGTTTAACTTAACATGCCTCACAGGCATGTAAAGATACCAGCACCAACCTTATTCTTGTAGCATGTTCACACAAATACACACAAATGCCACTGTGCTGTAAGAAGAGAGCTCTTTGACAGCTCCATTACAAACCCCATACGGGCCAATTATCTGTTTTAGGGTGAATGTCGGCCATCCTTTACCTCCAGAATGCTTTTGATCCCACTCATCTGTCCTTGTGTCACTCTAGATCTGTGCACAGGTATAATATTTCCACCTGGGAGCCTGAATACTCCTTTAAAGTTCCACTTGAATCATTCTTGCTGCCTTTAAAGAGAGCGAATAAAGTGCTTCCTCTTTCTCTTCATGATGAATCACGGATCATTTCTCCTCTCATCATCTCCTCTCCTTCTTTTTATCTCTCAAACCCGCCGCCAATGACACTGAAAATTGGGGATATCTGAATTACGCTGATTGCAAGTGGCAGATGGCAATTAAATAGGAGTGAGGAAGTAAATGCAGGGGAAAAGGGCAGAAAGTAAAAAGACCCAAAAGCTGTGGGAAGTGGACCAAAGATAAGAAAAAGAGAGAAGGAGGTGGTCAAAAAGAGCTGAGAAAAGAAGGAAGATGAGAGTGAGGGAGGGCATGACAGAGGTCTGTGCTGGTGGCTCATTGATCAAGAAGAGCAGTAGTTATCTAAGGGATTCCCGTCTCTTTGTACAATTCATTCATCAGGGCTGAATCATACAAATGGATACCAGAACACCTCAGTAGCTCATAGTACAGTGAGAGCCTTATATCCCCTGACGGAGCTCTAATACAAACCAGACTCATATAATCACTCACACACTGTACCTCACTACACATACAATCAATCTGTCGGCTTGTCCATAATTTCCCAAGCTTTTGTGATTAGACCATCATAAAAGCAGCTGAATAGAACCAGTTGCCAGAAATGACAGAGTAATTTCAACTTGTGGTGTAATCGGTGTGTGTATGTGTGTGTGTGTATGTGAACTACAGCATCAAAGAAACATGATGCAGAGACCAAATCTCTGAAAAACCTTTTCAGTCTCTTTGCTCAGGTTTGTTTGTGTGTTAAATCATGTGTATATGTGTGCGTTGACCATCAAAGGGTAGAAGAGAAGACACTAGAGCGGCAGGGATCAGAGCATCCCCACAGAGGTGTTGCGACACAACCAGACAGCACAAAACAACACACATTAAAAAAAAAAAATTTTAAAGACAGTGAGAGAATATCATGCCTCCTCTGTATGCCTGTAACCCAGGCAACTCTGGCACCAAGAGGTACCCCGTCCCAACCCTTTGCTCGCCCCCCTCACAGACTCTGCCCATCGTCCCACCCGCAGGATCCTTTAGACTCCATCCAGCACTCAAGTCCACCGCCCTCCCTCCACGCCCTGCTTCACAGCAGGCTCTTGCCTCAGACTGGCGCGCAACGGACGCTAAAGGGGGTATTTTCGCAGCAGATCCACCCTGATGTGGGTTTTGCCTGTGTGGGGTACATCTCAATCAGCAGGGGCACAGTCAAGAGAGGCCCCTCTTTCCATCTCTGCCCCATCTCTTAGTGGCACGGAAGCCGTCATACCCTCCCCCTGGTTTGTATGAAGCAGAAGGTGCCTCCCCCACCATCCCTCCACCCCTGCAATGTCTTTTCATATTCAGTCGCTCCCACTGTCCTCATGTGAATGCAGCGAATCACAAACTCCTTTTTGAGTCTCTCTCTGAAAATGAAGAGTGAGGAAACAATGCCAGGCTGAATAAACACTCTGATAACTAGACAGAGGGTGAGGAGGACAGGCGGCAGAGGGAATGGCAGGGCTTAACAGGGACACTGATGGCTTTATACAAGTGAGTGGAAGAAAGTGTTCCTTCTCTCACACACTTGTCCCACTGTCTCTCACCCCCGACAGGATGATCCTCCCCTGCTGTCGATGACAGAAACAGAAGAAGTTAAACCAAAGAAAAACTTGCAGAGCAGGAAGGTGGAGATGAGACGGGGAGGATGAGACTAGACAAGGCAGGACATTATCACAGCAGGGGGTGAGGAGCAGAGTAAAGTGGATGTGCTCAGTTGTGGCCCTCCCCTGCCCATCTCCTCTCATTACTATTTCATTCCACCCTCTTGTCTGCACCTCTTGCACTCACTTCCTTTTTGGTTTTCTTTGCAGTACCACTTTTTGTCACATCTGCTTAGGGGCAAGTCGAGCATCGACCAAGAAACCAAACCAGGTCACCAGTTTGTAGAGCAGAATATTAAAAGAGATTTGGCATGAAGTATCACATCTTCAACTTTTAAATCTAAGTATAGTTTTTGTATGCACTCTTACATTGCCATAGATTTAGAAACATAGTACTCCAAAATACAGCACTGGCTCATGACATCAGGGGGGGGGCCCAAGACAAGATTTTCTTTGAGCGCATTCTTTATCATGTCTGTAGGCAATGTGGCAATCAATAAGTCATATTCCAGTTTGATGTTATATTGTCTTTAATGTAGGTGGCAGAGCAGAAGCTACACAAAAAGCTGCATCACAGCAGTGTTCTGATGATAAATGTCAGAAATCTGAGACAAAATTCATTTCAAAACACAAGTGGATGCTTTTATGGGAAAAAAAAAACTTGCCAAAAGACAAGACGAGGAGAGCAAAGCAAACATTACTGATATATTATCTGATAACTTTCAGATTTTATTCTTACTTCAGCTCTCCTCTCTTCCTCTCCTTGCTCATTTTCTGAGCTAATTATTCTCAAATAAGAGCTACCACTGCAGATTCTTCTACTCGTACAAGCTGACATAAATTATTCAAAATAAAATGACAAATCATGACATTTTAATTCGTTGACTGGTTGCTATGAGGATTTACGGTTCTTTATCCAACTTAGTTGTTACTGATTTTAATCAGATTTTCTTCTCAACTGCTTAGTCTACACAGTTTAGATGATATCATGGTATATAATACAATTTCCTTGTTATATGTCAAAGAAGCCAAAGGTCCTCCTCCATATGCCCACTACTTTTGTCCACCAACATATTGCTATAGAAGGAACATCAAACACTGTAGCATGTGAAACGTTTCATGCTGTTTCACTGTCTTGATATCCGCCTCAGTACTCTTCTGATTTTTACATCTAACTTCTAACATATGGACACCTGGAATGTTCAAGAAAATGTGCTGTGACTATTCGATAGAGACTTTTGTCAAAACAGTTGCTGTTCAAACAAGTACTTCATAGCAGGAAACTTTCTGCGAGAGACGTACTCTAACAGCTGAAAATTCGAAGGACAGCTTCACAATTCTGAATCAGCTAAACTTGGTTTAAGTTTCCGAGCAACTTAAACCATCTCTACAACATGATGGTGTTGTTGTTGTTCAGCTCCCAACATGTTGTAGAGATGGGGGAGCTGAACCAGAAAGCAAGTCCATCTGTTTACCAGTTCATATACATTCCAATCCTTACCTATGGTCACATACTGTGTATATAAGCAGCTAAAATGAGCTTCCTCCTCAGGGTGTCTGAGCTTAACCTTAGCTGTAGGGTGAGGAGCTTGAAGGGGCTCAAAGTAGAGTCCCTGCTGCTCTGAAAGGAGCCAGCTGAGGTGGTTTGGGCATCTGCTCAGGATGGTCTCCCAGGCTAGGTCGTTTGGATGTGGATGGATGGGGGTGCTTTGCTGTCTGAACTATGTGACTTCTTGGTTTTGTTGTTGTGTTTTCAATAATAACAATAATAGTAATAATCATTTCATAGCACTTGTCAAAATGCATGATACAAAACGCTTCACAATACAATAAAATCACAAAATATAATCAATGTTATTAATGTTTGATTTACGAAAAATTTTACAATTTTATGCTCCTAAAGCAGACGTTGAAACTGATCCTTGTGGTGACTTCAAAGTAAGATTGCCCTCTTACACGAAGGTTAATTTGAGCATCCCATTGAGTCTCCTCCTCTATATACATGTACTCACTCCCTCCGACTAAAAAACAACCCAATCACACACAGACAAACATGCCTCCCCATCTATCCTCAGCTTCCCCAGGGTAATTCAGACTGACCCACTTTCCCCTCCTAAACAAGTCTACAGCAGTAAGGCTGATGTCTGACCTCCAGTCTGGAAGCACTGGAGGTCTGTCAGCAAAAAAAAAAAAAATACTCTCAAGCAAATATGATCTATTTGCTTGTGAACACTTTTATTATATGCAAAATGCCACAAGAGATTGATAAAATGAAGTAAAATTTTAAAATGATAAATGCAACAAACCTGGCTAAACTGAAATTTCTGTGTTTTTTGTTCATGTATAGACAACAGCAACCTTTTAGAAAACAGCTCTGTGATTCATTATATTTTCCAATGTACACTGCATATATAAACCACTGCCTGTAAGCCCTGTCCTGTCCTCTGCTCACCCTTGGGTGAGGAGTGTCATTGCTGCCGTTGTCACAGCTGAACCGCTCTGCAGCACCACAGACTGAGTGCCGCCTGTTCGACGCAGACATGTCAGCAGATTTCCAGCGCTACTGTGTACGTATGTGTGTGTGTTTGTGTTTGCCCTTGTCAGCCTCTGTGCTTTCTGCCTGCAAAGCATGGAAAATGAAAAGCGCTGTGTCGGGATATTCTGTGGTTCAGAGTCTCCATGTGTGGTTGCTAAGTTTAACACGCATCACTAGCCCCTCAATCCCACCATGTGTCTCTGCTCAGAGGTCATTAAAATAGATGAATATATTTATGTGACTTTGGTGTCTTGTCATCTCTTAACAGTACCATTGTTTTCCTTCTGAGATCCTAGAACGTCTGCTGTTCTGTGAACCCCGTAAAACAAAAAAAGAAGAAAAATCGAGAAAGCTTAAACAGTAGCTAAAATAGCATCAAAATAAAATCCAGTGATTTGCAACTGCTTTCATAGGTAAATCCCACACTAATATTATCTGTACTGTGACTGCATTTACTAGCCCTCATTCATTAGTTTGACAACATCTAGGCAAGTAAACAACCGTAATGTTAACAACCCAATAAAGCAGTCTAACAGTATCTCTTCTGGTAATGTGTTTTTATTTTGTGCTCCATCTGAAAGTGCACAGATGCAAAAGTTTGCATTTAAAAGTATGTTTGATGATGCTGCTGTTACAAAATAAGGATTTTATTAGAGCAGAGTGGCAGTCCGGATTTGCTTTATGTGATTACGGGTTTAGTCTTAATCTGCTGTTTTTGAGTTAATTGATTCTGATGGCTTCAACCGTCGAAAAAAAGAAATCTATGACTGTGAGCACCTTTATTTGGAATTTGGCTTCGTTAATAAACATTAAAACTTTACTTCTTTTAAAAAAAATAAATGCAAAAAGATGTAACTTTGAAGCATGTACTGAGCATCTGGGGCCTTTTTTAATCTAGTTGAGTGCAAACACGGAGGAGTAATTTAACTCTACACTGCATTAACTGGATTTGTTCGCAGGGTTTTGAGAAGCTCGTTTTTGTGCAATTTTGGTTGAACGTCTTTGCATTTTAAAAGTGGTTTTGATTGGACTAACACAATAATTAGTTAAGATAAGTTACTTCTTAGATACATTAGGAAAATGTTCTCTTGTGTCATGACTGCTATCTCTAAGCGGTTACAGCTAAATGCCGAGAAGGCTCTCTTTTGTCACATTGGATTATGATACAAGTAGCTCCTGGTGATTCAGTGACCTGGTTGTTGAATAGAACTGGAGTTCTACACAGCTGGCCTGTCTAGAGTCTGTCATGATATTGCATGCTAAAAACATCAAAGAGGTATGGGTGTTCTTACCAACATCCAACCAAATTCTTTCCTGTTTCCTGTGCAACTGTATTTTCTTTACCATGCTTTCTTTCATTATTTTGTATGTTTATTTTCCTTTTTCTGGATTTCACCCTGTCATGTCCCCTGGCACTGAAAAATTCATCTCTAAATGGCCATAGCTCCTCGCTAAGGGCTCACTCAACAACTCCTCCCACATGGACTCATGCTAAATATTCAGTCACACACTGGGATGCATCCCCAGTTCACACAAATCCCATCTTTGGAACATTCACACCTGGAGATTGATGACCACAGATTGAACCGTTGATTTCCCAAAGACTTCTGTGCCATTTTTCTGCTACGCTTGGGAGAAGAACTCAGATTGGCACAGGTTTCAGAACGACTATCTTGATTTATCTGTTTTCAGCATGTAATTTTAACCACATTATGTGGTGGAGGCACATATCAAGAAAATACTTATTTCATGCTTCTTTGATATCTGGTAGTTACAAGACTTCACCCGACAAGATTAAAAAGTAGATAATTACCCTTGGTGATAAAAAAAAAAAAAACTGCACTTAAGTACCTTAAAATGTATGACTGAGTCTTGCATCTAGTAAATATTCCACTTTTGTTTTTATAGATATATTTACTTAACATTAACTGCCATGACATCATCTTATAAGACAGATTGCTGGTAAGATGCAATAAAATAGGAAAAGATGAGTTGTCACAAGCCTTGTGCAACTGACTTATATAATCCATCACTCATAAACTAATGAAACCAATTTCACACAGTGACTAAATTCCCTAGTCTCTATCTTGCGATACAGCCTGTTAACAGCCCCTTGGGCAATTTGTGTGCAAGCGTGTGTGTGTGCACACGGCGTTTGTTTGTTACGGTGCATTCTGTTCAGTTGTAGTACTGGGCCATGCTGGAGGAACGAGGCTTGGCGTTCGCAGCAACACTTCTCAGCCAAACAGAGAGAATGTTCTGCCAGCTTTATCTAATGTCTTTTCAAACATTTTGCATTCCATCTCAACTTGCACAACAACTTCTGCTCGAACCACTCTTTCTCCTCTTCGCCTCTCACCCCTGCTGCTCTACAAGTTGTTCACAAACACTCTTTTGTTCCTTTAGCTTTTTACTTATGCATAAAGATTTTACAATGTACCTCTGTGATGCAAGTGTGTCCTCGGGGCGAAGCAGCTGACGTGAGTTGTAGTTTCAGGGTGTAAATGAGTGTTTGATTTATATATGATGGACTCAAAATTCATTGGGCACATTTTTTTTTTTTTTACATTATTCCCTAACAAATACTGAAGAATGCATATAAACACATGCATTAATGTGCAAGAGTCATAAAGTTAGATTTAAAGTAGATTCAAAAGCAATTCAAGTAATGTACAGTTTGAGGCAACACGTGAGAAACGAACAGGAAGTTTAACCCAGGTTTCCCCCGCAGCATTTAGACTGTTAATCAATCAGCTCTTCCCACCTTCAAGAAAAAAGCTTAAGGCTCTGATCTGCCCCCATCATCATTTTGTCACACACCCCATCCAAGTACAAACCCTAAATACCCACCCACTGCCCAGAAATACATGCATACCAACCATCACTGCTTTCTCACAGTTTCACTCTGTTAACTCTGTGTCTCTGTCTTTGTGTCTGTTAAACCCCGATCCTGGAGACCCACGATCCTTATCAGGGATCAGACTTCCGTTCAGTCGAGTGTGACGCCTGGAAGTTAGAATCTCCAGGTGCAATGAGGTCTTCGAGAAAGAGTGTGTTACACGTCTCCTCATCCCTCAACACCCGCAGGACAGAGATTATAGGTGAAACTAATCGGATAAGAGTGGATTATAACACAGTTTTATTTTTGGCAGGGGGGGAAAGTTGCACTTTTTCACTCAAAAAGAAAAAAAGTTAGTCTTGTTCAGACACAAACACAGAGAACTGCTGTAACAAATGCAAGCACGCTCAGCAGCATGTGCTTACATCTACTCACAGCTACATGTGCCGCCGCTTGTCTTTGATCTGAACAAACTGAGCAGTAAAAACTTAAATGTGACATCAGGTATATCAGGTATGCAAATTGGAAGAATTGCTCAACTTCTTCACTCCCTTCTCACCTCAGGTCATTGTGTGTTCAAGGCATCCATCATCTTAATGTCACCTTACTCACATTTAACAGGCCTTTGGACAAAGCTGTTGAGTAACAACAGTAATCAGTTGTTTAGAGGAAAAAAAGTGGTCTGGTTGCAGAAAGAGAGGCCGGGACTAGCGGCCCTCTGTGTGACTTACACCTGGCTGCAGGTTAATGGGGTCTCTGAGGCTGATCCCTCTCATTTCCCATTCATCCGACCCTGTCTTCCTCTCGATGTCAGCATCTTCAGTCTCATTTTTCAACTTTTTTTTCTGGTCTCCTCTAAGCCTCTTTTTCCATCTGTCATCTTGCTCTTGGAGGAAAAAAAATGTCACCCCACCTACTCATCCTCCTTATCAAACAAGTCTGTCTCTTTCACTCACGCGTCTCATCTTCACTTTTTTTCCTCACACACGCCCACATACCATTCCTGGCGATGGCAAGCACCGGCCCATCCAGCCTGGTGCGTTCTCTCCTCTCAGTGGCACTGAGCTATCAATCACATGACTTGATGGTTCTTATTACAGGCCTGCCTTTCCGGGTCAGTAGGCAGGAATCTTTATGGCAGCAGATAGGGGTAGTTCCGAAAATCTACATCCTCTGAAAAAGGAAGACAACCTCACACAGATGTGATTTATGGTCGTTTTTCTTCCTTGTCAAAGAAATGTCAAACACGTTTTAGCCCCTTACCTTGCGGTGACAAATGTTTAACATCAATGAGCGACTGAAGCAGGTGGGCTTTTTTTTTTCACATGAAAATTCATATCTTACGTCCCTAGAGTAACTGGTCTGAAGCACTAATCTGGTATTACTTGCTACTGATCCTGCAAACAGAAAGCAACATAAAGTGTTATAATTCTCAGTGCTGAGATTTTGCTGAAGCTCTTGAAGCTCTTGTGCTGTTAATGCATTGCAAAAAAACACAAAAACAATAACCCCTGCCTGCCAAGTCACTGACTTTTGTATTTTACATTGGCTTTTTCTCAATGATGCCCTTTCCTTTGTAATGGTTTCTGTTTAAATGCAGTAAGGACTAAGGAAGAATGCACAACAATACTTGTGGGGCCAACTATGTCCTCTTCTAAGTAACTGTTGGTACCTACACATACTTAAAAAACAGTACACCATTTATCACCTGTGTGTCAGTTAATGAGGTATAACAGCTCGTCCTATTGACAAGAACCTTAAGAAGTGCTCTCATGTTGCAGTTCCTCAGAAAGAGGCATCTTTCAAAGAAATAGTGTTAACAGAAAAACATAAAAGAAAGGAAAAGAGAGAGTTCCGGTAAGCCAAAACATCCATGTAACCATAGCAGCACAGGTGAGACGGTGTTTGGGAATGCAACCCACAATGCAGGCCCATTCAGCTCCTTCAGACTGTGGTAGCATGGATGTGATTGATTAATGCTGCAGTGCTAAAAGAGCAGCTTTGATTTACATTGCAGCGTTAGTAGCGTGGCTGCTGCCTGTGTCTGTGCCAGCAAACACCCGTCAGAGAGCCTGGCAGAAAGAGCCAGAGCCCGGCTGCCGCCGACCTCAAGGATTTTACCAGCGTTTTAACAACCTGGCCACCTCTCCTCCCAGCTATTATCACTGGATTCCTGTGGGCTTGTTTAAAGAACTGTTTTCTTCCAGTTAGTTTGCTTTTGTGTTTTGAACAATGAAGTTGGTATTTGGGTCAAGCAGCCAGCATCTACACAGTTTTTCAGTCAATACACAGTAGCACATACACTTAAGTATATGTGTGGGTGTTTCGGAGCACATGCTTCACTCTTTGTAAAGAAGGTTAATGATGTGGAGACATAACTCACAGTGCTGTTGGACCATAGCTCCCAGCTCTTCCGTGGTTAAAATCACACGGCACCTATTTTTGGCCCCTGCCCGAGTGACAGCGTGACCCTTACACCCTGACCTTTATACAGCGTGACCTCCAGAGCCTGTTAATGGAAACAGGAAGGTATTAGGGGTAGGGAAGAGAGAGGAGGAGCTCAGTGGGTGCATGGGGTCAAGCCCAAAATGATGCATTCTGATGCATTAGACAGAGGAGATGAAGGCGGCTGTGTTCCTCTCTGACAATAAGGCCTCAGTTATTGGTCTATAATTTAGCCAATTGATTACCCCAGTAATTGTTACCATAATGAGCTGGTGTGGAGAGCTGGCTGTTAGGGAGCATGTTTGCATTCGTATTTTTATGCCTGAGTGAGTATGTGAAACATCACAGGTGTCTATTCTGCAGGGGCAGCTCAGTGCCTATGCTGTCATGTTTCCTCTGTTTGTTTATAAAAGCATCGACCACCAACATTCCTCGGTTTGAATAACATAAACGAGATTCCATCATAATACGTTTAAGAACACAGTAATTATCAAATTCTGATGAGCAAACGGCATTAAGATGAATGGATAATAAAAATAGAATGATTTTTTGATTTACTCAAAGTTTTCTGACTGATTTATACAAGGATGAAGTTCCTGAACATGTCTCCAAGAAGCCGACCTTTGGAAACATTTACAAGTGACATGACAGATAAGCAAGGATAGAAAATGCTGAAGATCTACTGTATATAACTTAAATTTTAGGTTATAAATCATAAGAATGAAAAGTCAGCTTGAAGCTTTCAAAGTTATAAATCATATTAAAAGTTTAAAAGGCTGTAAATGATGAATCTCAGAGATTACTTCGAGAGAACTTATTTCAATGATCCGTGGTAATATATTGTTATTCCTATTCATTAAGTTAAAAAAGAAACAGTCCATTACCATGATGTACTGTAATACTGAGCATAAAACCATAAAACAGTTGGTTGACTAATCTATTTATCAACTGACAAAAAAAATCATCTGCGGTCATTTCGACAACAAATTCATCAGGGAATTTCACATGCAAAAATGCCAAAATATTTCCTTGTTTGAGTTTTAAATGTGAGTATTTACAACCTTCTTTTTTTTTTTTTTTAACTGCGTTAGTGTGCTTGGACCAAACACGGCAATGAAAGTCCTAATGAAAACCAAATCCGTGTTTACAGTCCTGGACAGAATTACCAGCACTGCTTAATTTTAAAAACAGAATTTCAAATGGAATTACACTGACTTGAAGTGAATTGAATAATACTTTATTATCCCCCAAAATGGAAATTATATGGTTGCAGTATAAATCATAGACAAAATATAACAGAATAAAAATTTAAATTGGGTGACAAACTGACAGAAAGTTGGAGTATAGTTGAAATCTGCAGAGATTGCCCTGGGACATCTGATCACAGCTGATGATGTTACATATTGAACTCCCTTAGTAGACAACTTGATGAAAACTTATAGTCAATAGTTCAATTGACTTTTTACTGCTGTGTCTGTGGTCTCTGTTTGCCTGCATAGTCAGAAAGCCATTTACAAAGGTGTTTCAGTGCTTAATATGTTTCTACAGCCTTGTCTAGGTGAACAACATAACACTGCATTCCAGATATTACTACCGTGTCTTTGTTCATTTTATTCCCCATTAGAATAAAGGCAGAATATAGTTTAAACTTCTTTGTCCTTGCTTTCTGTTTTGTTCCTGCCCTTCATCCTAGACATCTCCTCTTCGTTTGCTATATAACTTTAGACACAGCAAAGCAGTCCCAACACGACAAAACCTTCCAACATGTTTTATTGGTAAGATGCTCTTTTATGCATGACTTTTTTTTCATCTCCTCTAAACTGCCTTGATTTAGGGTTTTCATCTTTCACTTCCTGTTTTATCATTAAATCGTTTGTCGCCGTAGTCACACATTATGTTGTTTCCTCCATTTGTTTTCCTCCAGAGTTATCACTCTGCTCATCACTCACTAAGGATATGCAGTAATCTTAGGTGCTGTTTACACATACCCGGGTATTTTGATAAACGCATATTTTCTAACCTTCGTTTGCAAAAATAACTAGGTGCACACAGCCCCGTTTTTAAAAAAAAAAAACACGTCTACATTGATCAGCATAAAAACGCTATCAAGAGCTGTTAAATTACGCCAAACCGGTGGCAGTGTTAGAACAATGAGAATTCCACACAAGCCAATCAGAAGCCTAATAGAGAACCGCTGACAGGAAGAACTTCCGGATCCTTTTCAAGAAGAAAGTATGGTGCCAGGCTCATGTGTGTGGACTGACAGCGAGACTGAGTTACTTTTACACGATGCGCTGGACTATAAAACTGCTAAAGCCCTGAAAATTGTATGACTGTAATTTTCAAAATCACACAAGCGAGTATAGCTCTCAACAACAGAAATGCTGCTAGTACCTCCATGCTTGCCAGATAAACAATGGACGGAGAGAATGGCGTTTTCACGCTAGCATCCTGCCAACATGGCGGATAGGGGCGGGGCTCTGTACTATGACGACAACTCCTCATTCTCAATTGCCCAAAACTCCGTTTTTGTCTCTTTCAACCAGTTTATACACAAACGCTAAACGGAGTTTTTAAAAAATCTCTACTTTTGCCGGAGTTTTTTTATGCTTCGTTTTCGGAGGAAAAAGCTCCGTTTGTGTATAAACGAAAGGCACAAACGAAGGGAAAGGTCTTCGTTTATCAAAATACCCGGGTATGTGTAAACAGCACCTTATATGGTTTTCTTGGTTCGTTGCCAGACTATTTGTAATAACACATACAAAAAAAGGCTTGCACACTGCAGAGCTTAGCAAGCTATTTCCTCACTGCACTGAGGTGACAATTAGGTGACAATACGTAAGCCATTTTGTCTGTCTCTTTTTTCTTTTACATTCATCTCCATTTGACCTACCCCCTCTATGGTAAACTTTCACAGCCCTTTTGCTCACCCAATCTTAGTTCTTGTATGAACTTTGTTCATGTTTTTTGCCTTGGACTTCTGAACTGAACTGGGTTTTTGCCCGTTGCTTGTCATCTGTCTCCATTGTCTGGTGCGCTGACTGTCTTTCTGTGCTCAACCATAACCTGATAATAAACTTTTTAGGATGTTGGACTTTCACCTGTTTTTAGTCCTGTTCTAAGTCCCCCTTTGCAGAGCCATCACATAAACAACTGTAAGCACTGGGTTCCAAAACAGCTCAGATTTGGCTTCTTGTGTTCATAGAATTTAGCAGACAAAGACTGGTGCTTATTATGTAAGTTTTTCTAAACCATTTTCCTGCCTTTTTGTGTCTTTCAGTATTGTGTCCTTGGCTTTTGCAGGTGAAGTCCTGTCTGGTTCAGAGTGAAACACTCCAGAATGTTCCAGGTCAGCCTGAAGAGATGTGTTTTAGTGTTATGTCTTGGAAGTATTTTAACATAGCTTGGAAAGTAATTAATCAAGCATCAACAGCAAGTCCACCAGCAATTTACAAAAAAAAAAAAAACTGCAAGTTTTCACTCTTACAGTGAGTATAAAATTCAATAACCGCAGTTTGCGTAAAAGTCACATCATCGTTTATGATGATAAATACCTCTACTGGTATTCTATAAAAAGAAGTTGAAGAAATTCTTAACCTTGGAGGATCATCCATAAGGATAATTTTCTAAAATATGTACTCCCTTCTCTGTCTACTTTTGTTTTATTTTACACTAACTGGCCACTTAGTTTATATCAGTGATACCCCATGAGTGAAAGAGGTGCTTTCTAGCACTGCCGGGTCCTGTGGAGAAGCTAATCTCAGGGTCTGTGAGCCCACTTAAGGGTTTCATTATTAGGGTCTTGATCAGAGCCCACTTAGGTGCTCTGATGGGTACATCTGGAACCAGTGGGCAGCTAATGTGCATACTGAGGACAGATCAGAGTACATCAGACAACACAGATGATATCAGCACCGGTTAGCACGGAAAGGGTAGAAACATTATGCATGTGTGTCAGTATGTGTGTGTTGATAGACCAGGTCAGTGAACATGTCAGCATGAATAGTACGGGGTTGTACATAGTTCACTGGTTCGCCCTGAGGGGTGTATAGGGCTGGCACAAAAACATCTGATCTTGACTCATATATTCACTAGGATTTATGAGAGGTTAACAAATCTCTCTGTGTTTTTTAAAAAAAAATACACACTAAACCAATCTGGGAAGATTATATATTTTGACAATGTGCAAGATAAGAGTATGCACAGTGTCAAATCACATTTAATTTGTGACTATGGCCCTCTTTGTCTGCTTTTTAGCCTATCTGAGTTCCTGAAGGGAACAGGAATGCCGTCTCATTTTCAGATTTCCTGCTGATAAATCCAGGTGAGTGACAGGGATGACACAGCCTTATCCCCATATTACGAGAAGCTCCTGGAATTCTGGCTCCATCTAAGCCCTGGGAACTTCCCAGGCCGAAGCAGCCAGCAGACAATCTTCCTACCCATAGTACATTTTTTGAGAATAAAAAGGAAAGGTCAGCACTGCACTGGATTTGTATCCACTGTTTCACCCAGCTCATGAACAAAAACTACTGGAATAAACAGAGTTTATATAACATATTGCCATCATTTAGAGCTTGTGTCGCTGTATTACACTGGCTTGCTTTTGAAACACATTATCCTTTTTCACACATTGGTTGCTGCTTATTGGCAAAAAAAGATGTCCTTGTTAACCTGCTGCTGTACCTCTTTTATAATTCACACATGCCAAACAGAGAAACTCAATCCTGCATCAGTGTGTGTTTAGTGCTTACACACATTAAGCCAGTGTCACAGAAGCAGCTGCATGACTACAGCTTCATTGGTTAAAGTGATGTGAAGCTCATTTGGTCTCAATAGCGGGCTCAGAGTCGCTGCAGATCAACAACCCCCCAATGAATGATTCCCTCAGCACGGTAAAATGCACAGTGGATTCGAGCTATGGTTACAGCTCGACGAGCACAGGTGGGCAGTTGAGTTATTGACTGAAATATGTCCAACACCACAGTGTTGTGGACTGTATGAAAGAAATATATTTAAGATATTCTGTCACAATCAACTCTCTCTGTGGGAGATCATCATGTAAGGATGGCAAAATTCACTGCACAAACATTTTAAGTGTCTTGACCGATGATTTTGTCAAGCGATGCTGTGGTTATAAAATCAGGATTTTATTAGGCCGGGGCAACAGTCTAAACACGCTTTAAGTGGCCATTAGTTGACACATAATCCTAATGGGCTTATTTTTCAGTCACAATTTCAGACACATTTAGCTGTCTGACAAAAGAAACAGAAAATGATGTGAACGAGAGCAGCTTTATTGGGAATTTGGCTGAATTATAATACACTGTTTTTACAAAATGATGCAAAAAAAGATGGAACTTTTGAGCATGTACAGTGTGGCTAGGCCCATTTAAGTCTGGCTGAGCATCTGCATGAGTGGTAAATCAAGCTAACGCCAGGTGTGCTAGTCCAGTTTGGAAAAGGTATTATGATTATACTATATATAATAATAATATACATATGAATCTATATATAAGTATAATCTTTCCAGATCTGCTCCTCCTAAACTTAGTATGGTTTCTTTACCTCGCAGCTTGTTTTCACAGTCTGCAAAATACCTGCAATGATTAGAAGGAACAATGAGACACCATTACAACCTACCAGTCAGGCCATTGGATGCAGTCAGGACTGTAATCGCTGGCTTTTTTAAATCCAAAATGGCGTACATTTTCAAATCATTGCATTCTGATTCCATCAAAGTTTTACACAGCACTCCATCTTTAGATGAGGTTGTAAAGCAATGACAGATTATTTTTACTTCTTAAGCTCAGAATGAAAGTAGGATGTTTTCTGTTTTCTTTGTTTGTTTGCTGTTGATTGGATTTTCATGTTTAAACTTCTCATGCTACATCGGCTATTTTGAATGAGTGGGTGACTTTGCCAGAGTTTGGAATTTGATAAAAAGAACCAAACTTATACAACTAAAGAAGTATGAGAGTGTGAGCAGGAAAGTGGCATGATTTTATTTGTTTCTCTTTATATTATTTGATGTATTTTTAATGCTTCTTCCACTCCCTGCTGCAATGCTTTTATTTTATGTAAAGCACTTTGAATTGTTTGTACATGAAATGTGCTATATAAATAAATGTAAAATGTAAAAATGCATCTCTAAACAAAAAAACGCCTAAAATGTGTTAGAATTTCTTTAGTTTCTCTTTAGCTTTTTAAGACTGACACAATTGACAACCTAATTAATCATGTCATGTTTTGCATTTTCTGGTCATGTTTTATGTTTCTGTCATGATCTGTGTTTCTGTTTAGTCTTTAGTTTACAGTTTAGCCTTGCCATTCCTCACCTTCTTCAGTCTCTCTCTGGTCGGGTCATCAGTTCCACTCCCTGCACCTGTATCATTGTCATCAGCTGCACTCACTCACTAATCACACTCCTCAGTATTTAGTCTCCCAGTTAGTTCATGTTCCTTTGTCAAATCCTCACCATCACTCATAGTGACTGTCACTTATGTTGAAAGTCAGGTTTGTTCTTGTTGCCATCATTTACGTCAGGTTTGGTCAGGTTTTTGTTTAGATTCAAGTTGTTTCCTCATAGTCATAGCCAGGTTTTTTTTCAGTTTCGGGTTTTTTTTTGGTGTTCCAGCTCAGCCGCGCCTTTTGTTATAGTTTCAGTGGAATAAATCAAGTTTTCATTTTGGATATCTGCATCCAGGTCCTCATCCATCACCACCACGCCACACACCTACGCAACAAATCATTTCTAACCCAAGATTTCCTAGAATCTTTACAACCACACAGTTTTATGTTCAGTATTTCATATATTGTACCTTTATACTCCTATTCTACAAAATACAAAATGTCCCCAAGTGGATTTTCAAATACATGTTCTAATCCAGTTTATCTGTGCCCTCATTAGTTACTGTGGATATAAATGTAATTTGGCGCTTTTGTGTTTCCATATCTTCTATAAGAGATTAATACAGTTTGTGTGTGCTTTGTGTGAGTACATCTATTTGCATTCCTCCATATGTTCAGACAGAGCTGACTCCAGCCAAACACATTCACTGGAGAGGAAGTGCTAAATTCTCCACTTCCTGGGTATCTGGGTCCGTCTCCACAGCTGTGGCCAGACACAGAGCAGGCCAGCAGACGGCACAGGGCTGTAATGCTCTCCTGAAAGGCTATGTAATAATGGTTTATTCTCTCTTGTGCTTAACCCTCAACCCCTCTCTCCTACCTCTATACCTCTCACATAAATACATTTCTCCCTCACTACCTCTGCTGGTTTGTCCTCTTTGAGGTACTCCTGCCACCTACAGAAGAACGTCTATACCTCTGCACGCAGGTTGAGTGCCCCACTGACCTTGAGGACTAATGAAAAAAACCCTCACATTCTCCTCCATCCTCACTGCACCCTATTACTTGAAGAAAAGGCCTCCCCCTCCTCCCTCCCTCTTGTCTTCTTCCTCCTCCTTTTCGTCTTTACTACCCTCCCTCCTTCTTCAGTAGCCCTCCCGCTGCGATGCAGTTGGCTCCTTTGATCTGGCCCAGCGCTCTAATTAGAAGGAAGTGAAGTGTAGGCCAGTGAGGTCACCATTACCCATGACCCCTCTCATCGACCACTCCAAATGTCGTTAGGGAGCGAGACGTTCTCACGGCGCTGACCCGATGGCCGCAGTGGCGGGGGGATCTGGATCGCGTTAGGGACCCCCATAAAAATCAGGCACAATTTACATCTAATTTGAGCTGCTGCAGAGGTCAGTGTGCAGCGTCTCGTTAGTGTCCAACTGGGGAGGGCTGGAGGAAGCCATATTCATGCTGGCCCAAACTGGCAGGACCTTTGTTAGGCCCGCACGACTGGTTAAGTTTCGAAGTTAAGCGATCAGGACTAAAGTTGACACTATGTCATGAATGTGCAAGTATTTCCATTGAAACGCCAGACTGAACCTAACTGGAAACATCAGGTCTGGTGTTGAAGATTTATCATAAAAGCAATAAGTTGGGTTTTAAGTTTGAAACTTCTCATAAAAGCAAAGATTGCCTTGTGTTTGTGGCTAAGAATGATGAAACAAAATGTATGACTACTGTTTTTGATCATGGCTGTAAAGCAGCGGGAGCTTACTCTGTGTGTGTTGAGGGATAATGTGTCATTACTTGAGGGATGTGAGTCACCAGAACAGACAGGCACACACTAACAGACTTGAATAAATGAAAGAAAATGGATGCTAATCACACTTTGACTCTGCTTGTTAAGGGTATTTCCTCTTGCTCACTCAAACTCCCTGGGCGGTTAAATCTCCCAAAGCCTGATGAATCCCTGTTGTAGAGACACTGGCAAGCAGCGCAACCTCAGTCGCTGCATGTCCACGCATACCTTCACACATGCCTGGAAACACACACCATTATCCTCATCCATGGCATGTACATGGCCAGAAACCATGCATGTGCGGACACATGATCACCCATAGCCTCCCACAAGGAAACCAAGAGGGGGAAAGGGTTTTAAGGTAACACATCAAAGCTTGAAGGATATTTTACTTTGGATAGGGTAAGAACACATCAAACGACAAAAGCTCTGCCCCGCTCCTCTCCTCCCCCCTCCCTGTCCCTCACTCTGTATTGTATTATACTAAAATTAAGGGGGTTGGGCAAAGAAATCCATATATCTGGCAAGAAAATGGCTGCTTCCTGACAGTTCAAAGACACTGCCAGGGTGGGAGGGCTATGATTTAACAGGCAGTAAAAATATACACTCTGGGTACATTTACCATACATTCACTATATACTCATCCTTAAATTGGAGCTGTATTACCAAATTGCTGGGTATCTCTCTGCATGCTGTGCTTGCCCAAGGTGGCTAGTGAAGTTTAGGTGTATGCAGGTGTTTTCATTAAAAAGAAAGACAGAAATGATTTACAACACACTTTAGAAGTGTGAGGGCAGTATGTGTAATTATCATGTCTAAGATTTTCTTGTAGAAACTAAGAGGAGGGGAATAAGGGAAGAAAGTATGCATGCATACCGTTTGCTCATTGCGCTCAGCGTCTGGCTGTCATCCAGAGAGCTGATTCAGGTGGATAATGTTAATCCATACCTGCACTGTGTTTGTCTCTGGATGATCTCTGAGCCTACTTAGGTCTACAGCGGGGCCACCCTCATCTGAGAGCGGAAGTCCCCTGAAACCAAGCAACACAGGAGACTAATGGATTTGTGGGAGACGAGATGATACTTCATAAATGCGTTATTATCCAAAACATACTTGCATAAACCCTAAAAAATTAACTATTGGTTCATGTTTTTGTTTAATCCATACAAAGGAATGTATTGATAACCCTGAATAATACAGAAACTTTCATTTGATGGCAAAAATAACCACATAAAGTACCTATTGTATTGAAATAAGATAACGAAGGTTCTCCTGGATAGGAACTGGCCCTCTTACAGAGAATGCAAAGTTACATCGTGTTGCTCGGATCATAGCATTGTCTTGTAAAGGTTACTCATCCGTTTCTTTTGCCTACTGCCGTGGTTGCCTGGTTAATTTTTGCATTGTTTGGCTAAAAATGATCAAATCTGATGATTAATAAGTAGGTGTTGATGTGCTGATATCTGATCTCAGCAAAATCTGACTCCCTTTTTTAGTCAGTTTGTTAAAACAAACTAATTATGATGCCTTGAAATGCGCTGAGAAGTGTGTTTATGTCACGTAGTTGCTTTAAAAGTCAAATTGATAACAAAGATGTGTTTTAAACATGAAACCCTTTAGAAACTCGTGAAAATGTTTAGAATGTGGTTATGATGAGTTGAAATGTTTAGAGGTATGATTTTAGTGGCTCATCCTGCAGTTTGGGCACATAAACACTTTTATGAGGTTGGAATTCACAGTCGATGTACATAAAAGACACTCTCAGAGAAACATGTTGTCTAAACAATCCAAATTTGTAATGCCAACTTCACATTCTCCCTTGGGCACACAAGTTCCTTTAAATCAAATCTAGTTTGTCAGGATGTTTTTTTTGGAAGTCTAGTCCTGTACACCACACTAGTACAGAATGGAAAATAACCAGAGGTTTGAGAGGTGCTGGTACCCTCATGGCAAAAAAAAAAAAAAAAAAAAAAAAATCAAATCCAAGTGTGAATTTTGAAAAGCTTTTATAAATGGGTTATCTCTACCGGTGATGACAGTCAAAGTGCTTTTCAGCAAGCAAAGAAGGCAGCTTAGCTTGTTGTAGGAGTAGCGGGAGACTTTGTAGGTGAATTCCCATCATTAAATCCCTGCCTTAACAGTTTTTCCTTGAACCACCTATCTCTGCTGCTCCTGCTTTCTCCATGAATAGAATTATTATCCCCACCAGATAAAAGAGCAGAGTCCTCTGCAGCTAATGCCTAAGCACTTGCTTGATCCTGATAAAACACCCGGGCTAGATAACAAATATACTTACACACCCACTCTCTCAGCAGCAGGAAGTTATTCATTCATTCTCATAATCAGGCCAATACCACCGCTCCCTGCATCTCCCTTTCTGTGGCATGTGGCAATAAGAACTCTAACTGTTGAAGAAAAGGGAAGTGACATGAATAAATAAAGATTTCTTGATCGATGCAGCTGTTGTTAATTGTATTTATGAAAATCTTCTTGACTGGTTCATACTTCCCTGACTTTTCACTTTCAGATTTGTGTTACAAATTGTAAGTTATTGTCTTTTTCACATGAAACATATCTAATCTAATCTGTCAAATAACAAAATCATCAATAAAATACAAAAAGAGATTATTTTAAATTGAAGAAGCTGAATCCCTATTGCACTGTGTTTGATAGCTTGAATTTAAATTTTTTGTCAGCAGGTTTTTTTGTGTGTCTGTTGTTTTTAGGTTTGTTTTTTTTTTTTGATGGCAGCAAACATTGAAAATGCTCATTGAAATTATTTTTAAATGTAATCAATTCAAACAGTTTATTTACTCAGATTCACAAGATGCAGAAGTGATTCACTGTTTGATAATTAATTTTGTCTGTCTCACTTCTAACTCTAACAGGTTGAGCATTCCAGTAACATTCCTTTTAAGGTCGGTATTTATATGTTTAGGGCTGTTTTGATGCTTTGTGTAATTGAATCCTTTGTTTTTCCCCATATAAGACCGCCAGCAACTGTTCTCTGAACTTCGACCCCCACCCCCTCCGCCTGTCGCCTTCAGGCCTGAGCAGCCTATCAGACCTCCCTCCCTTTCCTGAGAGGTGGGTCGTTGCTAGGGGCATCTGTCACCTGACAGAGGTGAAGCCAATCACCTCTGCAATGATGCCAGAGAGCCTCTCACATTCACTGCCACACACATACGCAGCTTCTCACCTCTGATCTCTGCGTACGCACACCTGAACATTTGATACCACTGAGTCAGGCCATCATATTTTTCTCACCTTATCATCTGCTCCATTTTCTTTCCTTTTCTCTTTCTTTCTAAATGTGCAAATGATGCGGAGGCAAATCACAAACATAGATTTCTGACTGATCTTTTGGTCTTTTTATATAGACATAAACATGAAGACAGGTAGCTGTGTTTGAGAAAGCATGCACACACACACACACACATAAATGCACACCCACACAGGCGCATGCTTCAAACAGATCACACACAAACAGAACTACAGAGATCAAACACTTCTTGTTGCATCATAAAACGTATGTCACCTTTGCAAATGAAGTCCACCGGTTTCATTTTAAGCAAATAAACACACCCATTCAAACATCCGTTCTTCAGTACAGAGGTATAATACAGACACACAAACACACACAAAGAACAAGGGAGACTAATTAAATAACTTTAAGCATAACTACAAGTAACTTGTACTACTAATGGACCTGTAAGCGCAAACTGGGTCTCAGCTTTTTACTTGTAGTGCAGCTTTATGTAAAGCTTGAAGTACACAAGTAACAAACATCTTAACACACAAGGAGCAGCAAACACGGTCCATTTGTGTGTTAATGATTAGAGGAGGGAGACGTTTGCTTGCCATGGGAATGTGGGCAGTGGTTTCCTAAGTGGTGCTATCTGGGTCACAGGGCCAAGGCTGCGAAGTGTGAATGTGACACTCATCTGCTTCACACAGAAAAGATGCTAACATAGAAGTCTGAATATTAACTAAAAGCATCCTCATTTCTAAGGCTAGCTTAATTCTAAATCCCAGTGAATTCGCTCTTAATCAAAGAATATCATGATAAATTTGAGGAATTAAATTAATTTATATTTTGGTTGATTAAAAGATTTTCAAATAAAAATGTGCGCATTGCATGAAAACTAATGGGGGGGAAAAAAGGATTGACTTTTATTTATCGATTCTAAATTTGTATTCATCAACTTAATTCAATATGTTGATATTTATGGGCTTTCGCATTTAAGGCCTGCAAAAGGGTTCCCAAAAGATTGGATTGTGGAAAATTTAGGGCCAGTAATGAGATAAAAATATAAGAAATATATTGTTTATTCATATTCAAATAGTTATGATATTCATTTAAAATAGGTGATTTTAACCATGATTTGGTACAAAAGCAGCGTCCATGAGCAGAAAATCTCCAGTTTGTTACGAAATGTGTGTAAAATAATGTTTTTTTTTTAAAAAAACCAATATTTCACAAAGAAAGGTTGGAAAGAATAAGCTTTTTTTATCCCTTTCAAGTGCATTATATCATTAATCTTTTCAAGCTATTAGAATAATTTCAGTGTGTAAAGGAGCCTAAGATCAGAGATCACGGGCACCTATGATCTTTGAGCCCTCAAGCGGTATTGCATCAAGAACTGTCATTCATCAATATTTGATATAACCACATGAACAAGGGTTTACTGTGGGAACCTTTGCCAAGCACCACTGTATGAGGTTACATTCACCAATGCCACTTAAAACTCTACTGTGCACAAAAAGAAACCGTATGTTACCCTCGTCCGGGGTAGCGTTAAATTCTCTGAGCTTGGGGGCATCTGGGATGGACCATCACACAATGGAAATGTGTGGTTGGACCAGTCAGTTCCCAAGATTTAGTTGAAAAAAAAAAAGAAATGCCGTGTGCTCTTGACAAAAGATGATATAGATTACCCAGATTGTTATCAGCAACAAATCAAAAAGCCAGCTCTGTAATGGTATGTGGTTGCATCAGTGCCCTTGGCAGAGCTAATGTATTTACTTTGATGATTCCAGCATTAATGCAGAAAAGTACACTGAGATCTTAAAGCAACTCGCAAAGAAATCAACGTAAAAGTAACTGGAAGAGTCAGTGCATTTATCCTTCATTCATCCTTAATTTGGTTTGTATTATTCTAGTTTGTCAAAAACAGCCCTACAAACCATATTCATATAATGTTTGGATCTGCACTTTGACAAAACAAAAACTAAATACCTGCCATATTCAAACATATGAAACTTACTTGGGGTATATATCTTTTCAGAAGTCATACTCAGTAAAAATGCTGCCAGCGGAATGGCAAAGCAAACAATTGCTCGCACAAAGTTGCTGCTTTGACTTTCATCTGCATTGCCCTGAAACGTGGCCAATACACTACCTACAATTCCTCAAGTGCACCAATCAGCACTATCTCCACTCCATTCTCGCCATAAACTGGAGCTACTTCCCTACTTTGTATTAGTAAGCATAGCTCCACAGTGTCAAAGCCACACTGCTGAAGAACCTGACTAAGCTAGGCAGGATGTGTAGAATAAAAAAATGAATGACAACCACCTAAAAATTTACCATTCTGTATGGGGAGCTGTTGTCTGTACTGATCTTAATCTACACTGCAACAGAGTGTCATAGAAGAGACCTTAAGATGGCCCCAAGATGACCTAAACAGCACAGTCAGACTGGAAAATGACAAACAACACGGCTTCAGCCACTGGTCAGATCCTGAGGCCACAAAGGCCAAACGCATTGGAGTCTAACACCAACGCTGTCACTGTTGACAAGTCATACGCAGCCGAAAGGTCGAGCAGGACTCCATCACTACACTGTCACCTCTGAAGGAGTCTGACTAGTGGTTTTCCTCTATGTAGCTTATTGTTAGCTTTGATGTTAGCTGTAATGTTAGCTGTAATGTTGTATTTTTTCAATTGTAAGTCGCTTTAGATAAAAGCGTCTGCTAAATGCATAAACATAAACCAACGAGCCTGCAGTACGAGTCTTCTTTAAAGGAAGACAAGGTTAGGAGGATTTTTCTATTTATTCACTGGATAAAAACTAACCTGCAGATTAAATTCAAATAAACATAATTCAAATGATGTGTTTTATGTGTTCCATAGATACTACGGCTGCACTGGATTAAAACCTACCATCCAGAGATTGTCCAGAAATTAAAAACCTCGACAACAGTTACAACAAACGTTGAATCCAAAGATTGACTTCATCTTAAAATGTTCAACATGACTATTAAAAAAAAAAAAACACTGGCTGTCACATTAGAGCAGCAAGATATTGGTCAAAGACAAAAAGAGCCGAAACTGAAATCTGGTGGTGTAAAAATCCACATTATAATGTTCAAATGAACCACCAAAAATTTCTTTAGCTTTAAGTTGTTCTAGATTCTGTGGCTCCATTCTGAGTAGCTTTAAGCTCAGCACCTCAAATTCCTCCACTAAACAGAGTGCTCTGACCACCGTCTAATACCAAAAAGAAGAAATTAGAAAAAAAAAAAGAAAATCAGTGTAGGAAACACTGTGGGAAATATTCCCCTTTATCATTGGCTTATGTTAAATTACACACTAAGTATTTGACCAATAAATATTCGGTCATTGTGTTTCTTTTAGAAAGAGTAAGAAAAGAAAAACTGACACTGTCTGACATGCCAGGGATAAAAGTATGCGTCTGCCCGCAAGCATAGTTGTGCATTTTCACAAGCACGTGAGTGACAGCTGTGTCAGGGGCGAGTGACAGCGATCTGTGTGAGTAGTGAATCATAGTGACAATGCACTGGGGAGAAGGAGTGGAACAGCTCCTGTGTATGAGTGACCTCTGACCTGCGATGTTAGAACTATGGCATCACTAAACAATAGCATGAAGGGACCGATAGACCACGAAGAAGATAAAAAAAAAAAAAAACAGCTTGAGGTCTCCTCTGTCTTTCCTGATCCAGCTTTGGAGCCATATCACTGAGTCCATCTCTGACATTAATGCTCTCCTAATGAGGCCACTGATAACATGGGTTTAAGCACAGGGAAGTGCAAGGAAAGGTGAAGTGACAGGGGTTAATCGGGAGGATGGAGGAAGGATTTGGGGGCCATCAGAATGACACAGACATTTCCGGCAAATGCAACCACAGGTGTGTTCTACTGGTTTGTTACTGAAGCATGTGTGTCTGTGTGCATTAGGTTTGGGGTTTGAGTGTATCTAAGCTTTTAAATGTTTAAAATAGAAGACTCATTTCACAGGAACATGGGTATTTTTACAAACTGTCTTTTTTTTCTGTTTCCAAAGAGGAAAAAACAAAACCATTTCAACAAAGCACCATTTATAAATAAATAAAAAATCTCTCCCTCCATGAAATCGTGCAAAGTGTCAAGGTTCAAAGCAGCTCAGTACAATGCAATAGCAATGTCATGTATATACAGAAGATCTATTGCAGTGATATTGCAGTAAAGGTGTATGTTGAGACAGGCATACAGCATACACTGATGCCATCACTTTAACACATAGTCTGTGTAGGAGCATATTTCCCACAAGAACTGTGCTCACTTTGTGATATACTGTAGACCAACAAGATTTGGTTTCTCTTGTCACCATACAGAAGGAAGTTATGAGAATGCTATAAACAGAAACAAACAACCATGCACACTTACTTCTACAATCAATGTAGAATTTCTAATTAACCTCAAATGCATGTTTTTGGTACACGGAGGGAAGACAAGCATGCATGAGGAGAACATGCACCTTCCACACAGATAGGTCCCAGCTGAGACTTTCTTGCTATGAGGTGACAGAGCTTCTTTCTCCACAGCTAAAATGATTCAGTCTAAAGACGTGTTTGGGAAAAAAATGAATCCCATTCTTACTCACAATTCATCACACATTGATGTTTGATGTTGATTTCTGGCCTTTTACCATCAGTTACATTGATGTAGTGCTGTGAAATGTGATCAGGAGTATGCCTAGATTGTTTCATTTTGACAATTGACCAGATTCCCTGCAGTGCTTTATCTTCCTACTCTGTGCGGGTTGATGTGACTTCTGTAGAAAAAAGACCAGCTTCTTCTGGTGCACTTTTGAAATACACATAGAAGGACAACTCAATCCGTTGTGTATTTCAAAAGCAAACCAGGTAGTTTTGGAAACTTAACCTAATCAAATAACAATTTAGTACTGCATTTGTAAGCAGAGAAAGCATACTCTCTCATGAGCACTCGTATCAAACGCATGCATCAGATATGAATGGCTCAAGAAACTAATTAAAATCCTTCCTACCAAGTACCAAATGTTGGCTCTGTCAGATTTTAATATCCTCATGCAGCAAGATGTGGATATAGATCAGCTTCCTAAAAAGAAGACGGAAATGGGTTATCTAGTGCCACAAAAAGTGGCACCTAAATGTTGTGAAAAAGCCGGAGAATGTGATGAGTTAGAAGTGAGAATGTGTTGAAAAATCTGTAAGTGGGGTGTAAAACAATGATGGGTACATCAGACCTGTTTGGCCTGCTGGTCTTCTCTGCTTGGGGCTAGAAGCTCTAGTTCCCATTGGCCAATTCTATCTTAACGCGCTTAAATATTTTAGTGAACCATCTGGTTGAGTTGCATTGTGGGTAGTGTAGGTGTTCTCAGGAGTAACAATCCATCCATCCATTATCTTCCGCTGGTCCGGGGATCGGGTCGCGGGGGCAGCAGCTTGAGCAGAGAGACCCAGACGTCCCTGTCCCCGGCCACTTCCTCCAGCTCTTCTGGGGGGACCCCGAGGCGTTCCCAGGCCAGCCTAGAAACATAGTCTCTCCAACGTGTCCTGGGTCTTCCCCAGGGCCTCCTCCCAGTGGGACGGGCCCGGAACACCTCACCGGGGAAGCGTCCAGGAGGCATTCTCACCAGATGCCCGAGCCACCTCATCTGACTCCTCTCGATGCGGAGGAGCAGCGGTTCTACTCCGAGCCCCTCCCGGATGACCGAGCTTCTCACCCTATCTCTAAGGGAGAGCCCAGACACCCTGCGGAGGAAACTCATTTCGGCCGCTTGT
Organism: Odontesthes bonariensis; assembly: GCF_027942865.1. Classification (NCBI taxonomy): domain Eukaryota; kingdom Metazoa; phylum Chordata; class Actinopteri; order Atheriniformes; family Atherinopsidae; genus Odontesthes; species Odontesthes bonariensis. Next base: position 11,808,578 of record NC_134529.1, read on the forward strand.
ATTCGCGATCTCGTTCTTTCGGTCACTACCCACAGCTCGTGACCATAGGTGAGGGTAGGAACATAGATTGACCGGTAAATCGAGAGCTTCGCCTTCTGGCTCAGCTCCTTCTTCACCACGACGGGCCGGTGCAGAGCCCGCATCACTGCAGACGCCGCACCGATCCGTCTGTCAATCTCCTGCTCCATTCGTCCCTCACTCGTGAACAAGACCCCGAGATACTTGAACTCCTCCACTTGGGGAAGGATCTCATTCCCAACCCGAAGAGAGCATTCCACCCTTTTCCGGCCGAAGACCATGGTCTCAGATTTGGAGGTGCTGATGGTCATCCCAGCCGCTTCACACTCGGCTGCGAACCGCTCCAGTGAGAGCTGAAGGTCACAGCCTGACGACGCCAACAGAACCAAATCGTCCGCAAAAACAGAGACCCGATTCTGAGGTCGCCAAACCGGACCCCCTCAACGCCCTGGCTGCGCCTAGAAATTCTGTCCATAAAAATTATGAACAGAATCGGTGACAAAGGGCAGCCCTGACGGAGTCCAACCCTCACAGGAAACATGTCCGACTTACTGCCGGCAATGCGGACCAAACTCTGACACCGGTCATACAGGGACCGAACAGCCCATATCAAGGAGTCCGGCACTCCATACTCCCGGAGCATCCCCCACAAGAGTCCCCGAGGGACACGGTCGAACGCCTTCTCCAAGTCCACAAAACACATGTAGACCGGTTGGGCGAACTCCCATGCTCCCTCCAGGATCCTGCGGAGGATATAGAGCTGGTCCACTGTTCCACGGCCAGGACGAAAACCACACTGCACCTCCTGAATCCGAGATTCGACTATCCGGCGGATCCTCCTCTCCAGTACCCCCGAAAAGACCTTACCAGGGAGGCTGAGGAGTGTGATCCCCCTATAGTTGGAACACACCCTCCGGTCCCCCTTTTTAAAGAGGGGGACCACCACCCCGATCTGCCAGTCCAGAGGCACTGCCCCCGATGTCCACGCGATGCTGCAGAGGCGTGTCAACCAAGACAGCCCCACAACATCCAGAGCCTTGAGGAACTCAGGACGGACCTCATCCACCCCCGGGGCCTTGCCATCGAGGAGTTTTTTGACCACCTCGGCAACCTCAGCCCCAGAAATGGGAGGTCCCACGTCCGAGCTACCCAACTCTGCTTCCTCATCGGAAGGCGTGTCGGTAGGATTGAGGAGGCCCTCGAAGTATTCCCCCCACCGACTCACGACGTCCCTAGTTGAAGTCAGCAGAGCCCCGCCCTCACCATACACGGTGTTGACGGTGCACCGCTTCCCCCCCCCGAGCCGCCGGATGGTGGACCAGAATCTCCTCGAGGCCGTCCGGAAATCGTTCTCCATGGCCTCCCCGAACTCCTCCCAAGCCCGAGCTTTTGCCTCAGCAACCGCCGAGGCTGCGTTCCGCTTGGCCTGTCGGTACCCATCAGCTGCTTCCAGAGTCCCACTGGCCAAAAAGGCCCGATAGGACTCCTTCTTCAGCTTGACGGCCTCCCTCACCACTGGGGTCCACCAGCGGGTTCGGGGATTGCCGCCACGACAGGCACCGACCACCTTGCGGCTACAGCTCCGGTCGGCCGTCTCAACAATGGAGGCACGGAACATGGCCCATTCGGGCTCAATGTCCCCCACCTCCCCCTGGACATGGTTGAAGCTCTGCCGGAGGTGGGAGTTGAAACTCCTCCTTACAGGGGATTCCGCCAGCCGTTCCCAGCAGACCCTCACAATACGTTTGGGCCTGCCAGGTCTGACCGGCTTCCTCCCCCACCAGCGGAGCCAACTCACCACCAGGTGGTGATCAGTTGACAGCTCCGCCCCTCTCTTCACCCGAGTGTCCAGGACATACGGCCGCAAGTCCGATGATACGACTACAAAGTCAATCATCGAGCTGCGGCCTAGGGTGTCCTGGTGCCAAGTGCACATATGGACACCCTTATTCCTGAACATGGTGTTCGTTATGGACAATCCGTGACGAGCACAGAAGTCCAACAACAAAACACCACTCTGATTCAGATCGGGGGGGCTGTTCCTCCCAATCACGCCCCTCCAGGTCTCACTGTCATTGCCCACGTGAGCATTGAAGTCCCCCAGCAGGACGAGGGAGTCTCCCGGAGGAGCACTCTCTAGTGCCTCCTCCAGGGACTCCAAAAAGGGTGGGTACTCTGAACTGCCGTTCGGTGCATAAGCACAAACAACAGTCAGGACCCATCCCCCCACCCTAAGGCGGAGGGAGGCTACCCTCTCGTCTACCGGGGTGAACCCCAATGTACAGGCGCACAGCCGGGGGGCGATAAGTATGCCCACACCTGCTCTACGCCTCTCACCGCGGGCAACTCCAGAGTGGAAGAGAGTCCAACCCCTCTCGAGGAGGCTGGTTCCGGAGCCCAAGCCATGCGTCGAGGTGAGTCCGACTATATCTAGCCGGAACCGCTCAGCCTCGCGCACCAGCTCAGGCTCCTTCCCCAGCAGAGAGGTGACGTTCCACGTCCCAAGAGCCAGCTTCAGTAGCCGAGGATCAGACCGCCAAGGTCCCTGCCTTCGGCTGCCGCCCAGCTCACATTGCACCCGACCCCCATGGCCCCTCCCACGGGTGGTGAGCCCGTAGGAAGGGGGACCCGTGTCGTTTCTTCGGGCTGTGCCCGACCGAGCCCCACGGGCACAGACCCGGCCACCAGGCGCTCGCCGGCGGGCCCCACCCCTGGGCCTGGCTCCAGGGAGAGGCCCCGGTGACCCGCGTCCGGGCGAGGGAACACGGCGTCCAAAAGTATCACTCATCATAGGGGTCTTGTGAGCTGTTCTTTGTCTGGTCCCTCATCTAGGATCTGTTTGCCATGGGTGACCCTACCAGGGGCTTAAAGCCCCAGACAACATAGCTCCCAGACTCATTGGGGCACGCAAACCCCCCCACCACGGTAAGGTGACAGCTCAAGGGGGAGGTAACAATGCATGTATTTATAAAATATAAGATTTCTGCACAACTGCATATCATGATCTTGACAGTGTATTATTTACTCTGAAGTGGTGCTGGTGAGTGGCATTTCTTTCTTTGTCTAAAGCCAGACCAGTAGAACAAGTAACTACTGAAAATTAATGCTATATGTATGACTGCCGTCATCTGTGCAAAACACATTGAAACCCAGATACAAAACTTCCCAAACCAAGGTGAAACTAAAGCAGCCTACCCTGTAAACTTTAACATTGTGGAATGACATCCAATAACATTGTGTAAAGGCCAGTTCCACCTGTCTGTCTTGGCCTCTGTGTACCTTAAGCAAACTCATTGCTCAGCCTGGAATCTGCTCTGTCCACACAGCGCCTCTTTAAGCAGGGAGAGGCTCGTGAAGACAGATCCGAGGCTGGAGTATTGAGTCACCGTCCAGCACCTTATCACAGTGAGAACCTACACACGTGAAGAATGAGTCTATGGTGAAGCAGATAAGATGGCAGGTAAGCGGAAGGGTCATGGATAGAGAGGGTAGACTGCCTCACTGTAATGGTAATATATAAGCTGAGCATATATATGTGCTTTGTCTCACTTTGGTTTAGACAGGGGTCAGACAGAATGACTGACAGGAGAGGATGCAGAGAGGAAACTTAAACAGGTTAATCTGCCTTTTAAGAGTATGTTAACCACAAAGAAGCTGTCAAAACCACGTCCGGGCACACGGTATATGAGTGTGGGGAGAAAAAGACATATAAACATGCAAGATTGTGTATGCACAAACACATGCACACACACCGTGGGTCCAAGGGGCCACTGAGTGCAGGGCAGTAGTTGTTAGATTACCACAGCAGAGCAATCCAAAGCGCCGCCTGGTCCTATCTTTATTTAACCGCTGATTAGAGCAGCTCTTTGAAGGCCCCTTTAATTGCTGAAGTGATAGGGCTCTTAAAAGAGGGAGGGGTTTTCTTTCACCTCGTTTATTGATTTCTCCTCTCATGCAACCAATAAAAGAACGCCCACGCCTTAATCCACAGGGCTGGCAGTTTCTCTGTCATTACCTTTTCTTCTGCTTGTTTCCTTGTGTGTTCTCTCACCACAGATCTTTGTGTTTCTGATTTAGGTTTGGCTGTCAAAGCTGAATTACCACCTAACACAAAAATGCACAATTCAGTGAGGCCTCAGAAACATATTTATTATTTCTGGCAATCCTGTTGATTTAAGGATTTTGATTAAACCAACCTAGAATGAGATACGATCATTCAAAATTGAGAAGAAATTGGGATAAAAGTGTTGAGCAGATAAGTGTCATCATTAGCCGCTTTCGGACTGTAGGAACCTTTGGCAGTTCTAATAACCTTTTAATCCGCAGGGCCGTTTTCTCCCGTGTTCGGACATACAGGAACTCGGGGCTTTCTCCCTTAGTTCCTATAACTATTTAGCTCCTTCTCCGAGGTCGGGTCTTTTCATAGTTCTATAGAACTATTCTAACGGAGGTGTGTGGTGGTCGGTAGCTACGCCCCATGTCATGCTGTCACGGCTGAAATGTCTCCTCATATGACACAGATACAACCGGCGGGTGTTTAATAAGTTAAACTAACACTGGTCTCATTAGTCTGCAGCGCTCTGCTCTCCTTTCTTCCTTCATGAAATAAAAAAGTATTGTCTCCTGACTCTCTCTGTGAGCTCTTCCAGCCTCGATATTAGACGCCTGATGTGATTGTCCATGATTAATATCACCATCATGCAGACCATAAACACGATGGCCTCCCCGCTCTCCATATTAGCTTCTTGGTGGTGTTTTTTCTACTCTCCTTACTTTTGCCGTTTTGTTTTGTGTTTGAATGTAGCGCTAAACGGCTAACGGCTAACACGTCACTGCAGCAGACGGCTGCGCGCGGCGCATCAGTCCCTATCAGGTCCCGACTCATGTGCGAATGCAGACTGAAACAGTTCCGCTGGGGAAGGACAGTTATCAGAACGAAATTCGAGGAGGGTAGTTCTGATAACTACTTTCTTAGAACTGTCTGTCCGAAAGCGGCTATTGTGTTTGGTATGTTTCCACCAGACTACTCTACCTTCCTTGCAAGAAAAAAAAAATCTGTCACGTCTTGAAAACAGTGATGTACAACATATGCTCACGTTGATCGGGCTCTAAAAGGAGAGGCATGCAAATGTCATATCTGGTCTTAAAGGAATGCAGATGCTCATGTGCATCCAATCATCGAGTTGATACCGTATTTCCTCAAATAAAAGCCGGAATTCAATTAAAAGCTGGGCCTCTTATAAAGGACGGGGGTGGAGCTGATGCAAACAAATAGAGCTCTGCCTCTACATGCTATTTTAAACATGCTGTACTGGATGAAGCATTTCTAAAAATGGCCATTTGATTTCTTAATGCTAAACCACTTTGGATCAGTTCGGTAAGCTGTTACACATGGTCTGGACGCACACCATTCCCATTATAAAAGCCCTGTTAATAAATTAAGGATTTCTGGTCAGTTGAATTCTTAGAGGTCCTTCAATGTGAGTGTTCATTAAGAGTCCTAACAGCCCATGGAAAGAAGCTGTTTTTCAGTCCACTTGTTCTGCTTTTTATGCTCCGGTACCTCTTACAAGAAGGCAATAGGCTGAACAGGTGGTGTGCGGGATGGTGGTGGTCTTGTAATGATTTTCTCTGATCTGGAGAGGCTGCGGGAGCTGGCTATGTCATCTAGGGATGGCAGGTGACAGCCTATTGTTTTTTCTGCAGATTTTATCACCCTATGGAGCATCTTTTTGTCAGCTGCTGTGCATCTAGCGAACCACAAAGTGATGGAATATACCTGCAAACTCTCGATGTTGACTTGGTAGAATGACACAAGCAGCCTTTCCTCAAGTTTGTTCCTTTTTAGGACTATACACTGCTGGGCCTTCCTTACCAGTGCTGAAGTGTCTGCTGACCAGGACAAGTCTTCAGATACATGAATACCTAGAAATTCAAGGGAAGAAGTGAAGAGGGGTGGTGCCAGTTTTATGCCTCCTTAAGTCAATGACTATCTTCTTGGTTTTCTTGGTGTTGAGGCTCAGGTTGTTTGTGACACACCACTCTGTCAGCCGCTGCACCTCGTCCCTGTAGGCCAACTAATCTTCCCTGATGATGAGACCCACCAGGTTTTTGTGATCATCAACACACAGCAATCGCGAACGGAGGGGTTCATTGCAAGATGTAACTCCAGTTCATCGATCTTGTGGATGATGGACCTATCATTGATAAGGAAGGTGCTGGCAGATGCTTCTGACTGCATTCCCTGCGCCGCCTCCGTCGCTTTCTGAGACTAGCTACAATCCAGGGAGACTTCAGGCATCTCGCTATATCCAGTGGAATATTATGATTCCACTGAAAATCCCTTGTGACTGCGATATGACATCGGAATCCAATGCTTTAGTTCTCTATGTTTTTGTCGACTTGATTGGCGTGACACCACATACTGAAAACACTACACACATTAACAACATTCTAAACAACCTGCACCGAGTCAGAGAGCCGTAACCATGGTGGCCATTGGGTACACGGGAAGCGAGAATTATTCACCACATAAGAAAACTAATTTCTACAAACATTCATAGTGCATCGAGCAAATGCTATATTGTGGATATTTACACCATGTCACTTGTCCACTGATAGTTGCACTTAGTGGATGTGTGACATGGTCCATTACTGCCACACAGTGTTATGTGTATGTTCTGTGCTGGAGAAAGAGAAAATGACTGTTTGATGCAGAAGTGACATACTGCAAATATTCCCAATATAGCTCTACTCGAACTGCTATAAAGTCTTCTAAGTTAATTGAGATGGTGAAAAATGCTTTTACATTTCGCTCACCCAACAGGAAAGCTTCAGAGTCTCCAACTTAGGAGTTCTCTGTCTGCTACTGCCTGCACGAAACTGACTATTCACACAGCAAAATATCCCTTTGAATACCTTATCCAGTAAAGTTTTAGATAAAGTCGTGTGTATGCCGATGATGTACCTCAATGTTTTTGTCATTCGTTATCCATCTGCCACGTTACGTTTTGCTTAAGAAACAGTCCAAATTATAAGACATTAACATATAAAACAATACCACCAAACAAAAACCTGAAAATCCTTTGATTTTAGAAACTGGGATATGTATTTTGCTTGATAATAAAGAGAAGGGAGATTTCTGTCACTAAACTAACTGATTATATATTGCACTTGAACAAGTTCCTTTAGCTTCTGAGAATGTAAAACAAATTTAGGCTGACAGTGACTGCCCCTTCACTACTGTCATGTCCTGTTGTTGACAGTCATTGCCATAATAGGCAATACTGGGATTCTGCTAGTGAAGGACGTAATTTATGGCTGCCTTTAGATGGAAGAGGCACTGGACAAGGCCTTGATCTTTGACCTCTCACCCTGCCGGTCAAAACCCCTCTGATTCAGCTGTTCTCGTCTGCTTGGCCAGTATTTCATTTGCCCATGACCTCTGTCACAGCTCAATTTTAAATTCATTAACTTATCCATGTGTCCCTACTCTGAAAAACGATTTGATACTAGAGGATTTTATTTGTTCAACTTCTTTTTTTATCGATTATCAACACCCTGCATAAAGCTTAGTGTTTAGTGCACCATTAACTGACAGGGAGAATTAAAGCTATGCTGCATCAACAGGTCTATCTGGAGCTTCAATTCCCACTTTGTTTTTTTAAAATCAGCCAATAGTCCTTTGGGTTAGAGGTGTGTTTCTAAAAATGTTCCAAAGTGTGATATAAAATCAAAGACACATAGATCATGACATGAATTCCTTTGTCTTTTAAGAGATTGCTACTCCTGAAAGAAAATTTCCCATTTTGGTCAGTCACAAGAGCTATTACCTTGAAGACTACAACAACGAATGATTCTGATCCCATCACAAACTCATTGATCCTTTTCTGGCTCCTGTTCTGCAACATCAGCCCTGAGATTGTATTGATTGTATGTAAAATCAACATAATCGCTGACCTATCATCATTGACTGTCTAGGAGGGTAAATACTAGTCGGCTGTGATGTTGAGAAAAACTCATTATCAAAGGCAATTTCACACTGTTGATTGCAAGCTAACGCTAATAATATAATTAGGCCATTGAAAGTAAGTCGACGTAAGTAAGTAATTGAATGTAACTCAGCAACCAATGCTGACACTAATCTGTGTTTGGCAAGTGTTAACTGAATGTTTACCATTGCGTGGCCCAATCAAATACATCCAAAAAAACTCTACTCTGATTATTTCACTCAAAACATGCGCATCCCTCAACACGCTTTCCAAATTTTCTGTATAGTTTTGTTTGCAGATTCCGAATCCTGTCAAAATTTGAAATACCTCAACCTTCAAATCATTCTAAACTTCTAATACTCTTGCACTTCTTCCCCCACTTATTCTCCCCTAACTTCAAGGCATGTGGTGTGACAGCTAAGCTGGAGACTGGCACCCTGAAACAGATTAGAGGCATGTAATTAGGGATTCCTCATCAACTTATTTACAACGCAATCCCCTGCACACAGCAAGACCTCTGACCTGACCCAGAAAGCCCCGACATGCTTTTTTCAGCTGAGGACAGCGAGGGTGCCTAATTGTGGTGGTCACAGAAAGGAGGGAGTCTGGGGTTAAAAATGGGATATGGGTGGGGATTAGAGGGCAGAAGACATAAAAACATATTGAAGGGAGCGGGAAGATGGTTGGGTTTGAGGAAGAGAAGATGGATGTGAAGAGTCAACCTTTAAAACTGCTCTGATTAATGCTATGGCAGAAAGTTCTATTTAAGATGCTCTGAAATTAGGAATAAAGGGAGGAGTGGCAATTACGTAAAGGTGTAGGTAGCCAACAGGCGGACAGAGAGAGTGAGTAAAAATGATTGGTTTAGTAATCCTTCCAATGACCTGGTTTTATAACGTTGAATAACAATGTTACAGGAGCTGTCTGACTCAGTCAAGACACCAACAACCCACCCCCGCCTATTCCTATCCCTGTCAGCTGATTGTTGTGAGCCCCTCCCCCTATACCCTAAATCAGCTGACGGACGCAGCCCCCCGACAGCTGACAAGATTCTTCATCCTCCACTGTCCCAGCTGACCTCAAATGAGTAATCCAATTCAAGGCCACTGGCACATTGTGTGAGATTTATACATTTTCCTAACAACACCACTCTGCCAACATATTTTTCACAGGAAGGTTTGTCGTGACGGCAAGGCAGTCAACATCAAAATAAACACAGAGTAATCTGCAAGTCGAACTGTTTTACTGTCGTAATCATCTAAGACGTAACCCCACCAAGCTCCAGTATGAGAGATAACACTCATTTATCCATCTTGTTATCCCCGGCTCAGCCAGGTTAAAATCCGAATGGTCATTTGGCGAGCCACGTCCAGCATGCAATGTGGGCATTCTTGCAGTAGGACAGGATTAGAGGGATAGAATCTAGGTTACAGACATACAGAGTCCATCTGTTGTTTAGGTTTTTCCTTCACAATGACCACATGCAACATCACCCTCCCCCCGCCTTAAGTCATCTTTCATTTCTGCAGTATAAGCAGGCAGAGTAAATACAACAGCAGAGACAAACAAAGGGCATGTAAGCATGTAACTAATGCCATTGGAGAAACTGTGATGTAGTAGCAAACTTTGGGAAACGAAATATATATACGTGGCATATCTGTTTAACCTAAAGCATTACATAAATCTAAAAATGAAACATCATTAATTTATTTATCTTCTGTTCCTCCTCTTATAACAGAAGAGTACTAATGCTTGTTGCAAGAATCCTCTTCTTACCCCATCTTTCTCTCCCTTTCTGTACCCCCTTGTATTTATCTGTCTTACTGTGTATCTCAGTCTGTTCCATTTTCCCAGGCTCCTAAACCTGATAACCCAGCTTAGTGAATTCACACACACTTCGGCCCAAATACTGTCCCTCTCTTCACACAGTGACCTAATAACTACAAACACAGGAACACTTCTGTTGACAGGAATGCCATTCATCAGACAGGCAAGAGCCTATCATTACCCGAGCACCTCACTAGAAATAAACAGTCTCTCAAGTATCACCTCTCCTTCCACCGTTACACATTAAAGTGCGGCACTTACAATCCATGCACAGTTAATTTTATTAGCCCAGGATTATGATAACACTTTCACCATGTTTCCATGAATAATCTTATCTGATCTTTGAAATCTCATTTCACTAATTATAATTGATGTAAGCATGACATTACTGACTCAGTCAGATGGATGTCACTGCACACGGGCACGTAAAAACATAATCTGATTCCATTCATTGTTCTAAATGTATGCATGCGCTAGAAAGGCCATAGAGTGCAAAACATGCAGAGTGGTGTTTCTACATAAAACAGCAACTTTGGTAGTAGTCTTGAGCAATCTAAATAATTAATCATTTATATCCACATTATCCAATTCAGGGTCATGGGGGAGCTGGAGCCTATCCCAGCTGTCATTGAGAGAGAGGTTACACCCTGGACAGGTCACCAATACATCACAGGGCAAACACAGAGACAAACTACATACACACTCTCTCCTGCAATCAATTCAGAATCACCAATTAACCACCACACAACTGTTCAGCATAACTTCAGTCTTATCATTTAAATCTGTTAAGGATTTTTATAGGCATGTATAAGGCCATTCGTCAGTACAAAATTTTCCATTATTATCTAAACTGTAACTACTTTTTATATATAAATTAACATCAAAGGCAAATGGTTGAATGCAAAAAAAGCACACAAACTAAACTTTTTTTTTAACATTTTCTCTACAAAAAGGAAAATAACTCAGTTACAAGAAATCCTTGATGCTATTTTTTTGTCTCAGTGCTTTGTTTAATCCACACAAACATGTTCTGTTCCATGATAATAGTGTTTCACAAAGACAATTGTCACCGTCATACAACATCCTTACATGCTGCATTATGTTTGTATCAAATTTGATTTTATGGTGAAATCGAAACCAGAGAATGCACTGAGGATGAAAGTCAGAGAAAAAGATAAAAAAAATGTCTTAAGTTAACATAAGTTAAAGAAAAAAATGAACATAGTGTCCTTTATAAAAAAAACGAATTAGATTAACACAAAAGCACAACATTAATGATACAGCTTCTCGGCGGAGAGCACCCAGTTTACACATCGATGATAAAACGTGATCTCAGTATCTCAAAGATTCCAACTCTTAGTCTTTAAGGATGATAAAAAATGGAAAAAGATTATTCCACAGACCAAAGTATCCAGGTTTAGGTCAGTCGATGATATTGATAGTTATTCCTCTCTATGAATGTCGAATTTTTGCTTGAAGTGGAACTTGATGTCAGTCACTTCTTACTCTTAATCCTCTTCCTTGATGTCAAATGGACTCAAGTGATGAACGTCAAGCAGGGCTCTCAGGTGCTCATTCTGCACTGAACTATTTCAGGTCTTTTTCCCATCTAGATTGGATGTAAAACTGGCTATTTCAAGTAAGGTAAAATGTGCAAACTTCTATGAAATGTATATTTAACCCCATAACTCAAGACAGTAATGCTCCATCTGTGTCATTTTCAAAGTGAATTGCAGTCATGACACAAGAATGTTAAAGACAACGTAATATAAAGATTACTTACATCTGTGAATGTGTACTATAAAAATGAATGTGTGTTTATATATGGTCTTACACAGAAGACCCATGCGGCCCTTGAAGAACCGTGGCCCTCAAGTGTGTCTGTTCAGGGACTCTCAACATGACACAGAGGCAATTTTACACCATGAAGAGAAAAAAAAAAGAAAAAGAAAAATATATAAGGAACGAAGGAGCAAGAGAAAGGAAGAAAGGATAAATCAAGCCTGAAAAAAGACAAATGCAATTGGCCAAGGGGGCCCAAAGTGTCGTCTTGCCTCCACTTGGGGTGAAAATAAAGGAGGGGAAAAAGAAAAAAGGAAGTCTAGAATTTACCAGAGGAAAGTTCTCTTTCTTTTTCTGGACAGCTGAGTGTCTTATTATGGGATTAGATTTAACCAGTGTCCCCCTCGGAATGTGGAACAGAGGGCTGGTGGTAGTGAGTGGAAGAGTTTTGGGGGATGATGTGGGTCGGGAGTGAGGCTTAGGGGTGGGCTGCGGTGCCGCTGGGTGGTGGTGATGGGATGGGTCAGGGAGGCAGCATGCGGGAGGGCTTGGCAGGGTGCCTGGGGTGGGGAAAAGCCACAGCACAGGGGCCCACATGGCCCCTTGCCAACAGTGCAATTACTGCACATTCTCAACAGCTGGCACATAATGGGTATTCAGGCACTTTAGTCTTTCGATAGAACATTGAGATCTCAGGTCGTCCCCCCTCGCGTGCCTCAGTACAACATGGCAACCAGAGATCCCCCGTCAAGGTGCTGCTGTAAATGATAACATTGTGCCCCTTGTGCCAATCAAGGAGCTGTAACTGATCAGACAAGGTAAAAAAAAAGAAAAATCAATAGTTTTTTATGCCTCTTTGGGTGTAAATCACCAGTAGGTACCAATCCACTCCAAGCGCGGGCACACAAAAGTGCATCAAAGTACAAATATCGTCCTTGCTTGCGTTTGATCCACTGTAATACGCTAGCAGGCTGAGACCCGTCAGTTGAGTGTGGGGGAATTCTTTGTTTATAACTTCAGTCTGTTTGAAACTCGGTCCAAGTTTATAATCCACCCACTGTGTGGCGGCTTTGTGCTTTCCCTCAAAGCGCTCACACAATGTAAACACAGTGTTTAAAAGGGAGATCTTTTTTATATTAGCTCTAAAACAAAGGGAGCACAGGAAATGGACTCCGTCTTGAAGATGAAAACAAACAGACCGCCTGTCTGTCAAACTCATATGGTGTTGTGATGTCATGAGGGACGAGATGTGAGACCGGGGTTAACAGTATCGGTAGCCGAGCACACATGTTGAGTGCATGTGCGGTCATGATGAATGCTACATCCGTTAGCAATACAGTTAACTTCCTATGTGCAAATTCCTCCTCTCTGTCAGATGGTGATGAGGATGATTGATATCTTGAGTCTGGTGACGGAGGTTTGAATCATCCTGGCTCCTGTGCTGCAAGGCCACAACCGCTCCAGGAGTCTTTGTGACTTGCAGAAAGCCTCCTCAGTTCCACCCTCAGAAGATCACGCACAGGACGTGTGCAGCCCATCAAAGAGGACGTGTAGGTTGAGCAATAATATCAATACTATTGTGTGCACGCATGTGTGCCTATGCAACTGTGTGGGGTAACAAACAGATGAGTGCCTCATGCTGAACATTATAAAGCACTCAGGCCATCTGATAGAGTTTAACTAGCATGTTCCACTTCACTTAAGGAGCAGCAAACAAGGGGATCTCTATGTGCTCCTAAGTCAACACAGGCTTCAACCCTTTTCTCTTTAAATGTGATTAAAATATTTGTTTGTAGTTTATTTGACTGCCGTTAATTTTAGCTTCTCTGTCATTTGTATATCACTTGTATAATAAACAGGGACATCTGGGTTTCTCTGCTCAAGCTGCTGCCACCGCGACCCGATCCCCGGAGAAGCGGTAGATAATGGATGGATGGATGGATGGATGGATGGATTGTATAATAAACTTACCGTTATTCTGTTGCACTAGTATGTGTTTATCTTTTTCTTGTCTTTGTTTATTCAGAGAAGAATATAATTGGCAAAAGGAGTGACTACTTTCCTTAACAGCCACTCAAAACCATTGACAGGTACAGTACATATCAACTTAACTTATCTCTTTTGGACCAAAATCTCTCAGTAGGTCTTAGCTGTGTAATTTCATCAGTCTGTTAAGATGAAAAATTATGGTTATATTCATATATGCAAATTGCTCCATATCTAGCTAAAACACACTTGTACATCAATCAAAACAATAGCAAAGAATAATATATTCTTCTTAGTTTTCTTGTTCCTGTCTTAAACCTACCTTTGTTGTACCTTATATAGTCTACAATGATATCATAGAGATGAACTGGGGGAGAAAGAAAATTGACTTTTTCTTCCATTAGGCCTTCTGAACCAAACCAAGGGTGTTTTGACAGAGTAATAATTCCCCTTGTTTGTTCCCATCCGGTCCACAAAACAAATCTCCATCCTCAGAGAAACACAAAACACAGCCTGATAAAACAGCGACTGCTAACTTATCTATAATCCAAAGGCGTTGGTGGTCATACGTGATCTCTCCCCATCCACTAAAAAGTTCAGTGTGCACGTAATTCCTAACAGCACTGACAGGTGATATCATTACAGTTATCTCAATGTTTGCTGTTGCCATGTCAACAAAAGACTCATGTTTTGATGTCAAATCAAGGAGATTGGTGATGCACGATAAGATGTGGCAAGTTTTCCACCCCGTCAACATGACAAAACTGTAACCGGAATCTTCACTTTGGCCAGCAGAATTTTTTTCAATGATTTGTTTACGAGAGATAAACACTACACTTGCACATGGATGATGGGCACAAACGCAAATGAAATATCTACATTTGTCAGAATACTAATGGACAAGGTTTCAGGCTGGAAAAAGAAATATGAATTATAATTGCCCCTAATCTCAAAATTATTAAGACAATGAATGTATTGTCTCATCTTAATGCAACGGAACTTTCTCACTAAGACTCGGATCTATGCCAGCATCAGTGTTGGATTTATTTATTTTTATTTTATTTTATTTATTTTTTTCTAAGTATTTCAGTACTTGCTGGAAAGAAGACTTTTCACGAACAAGCAGCTCTTGGTGTGTAATAAAAAAAAGGAAAGCATCACTATCATCTCCCTAGACTATAAAACAAAAAAGATGACAACAATCTTTCACAATTTGATGAACACCATTCCGATGCAGAACACCATTCCACCGGCTGACTCTAACATGCATATCAGCAGCGAGCGTGCCAAGAACATCAGCTTACGGCTGAGTGTAATATCATTAGATGCAGACAACATAAGTCACCGCCTTCCTGGGAGCATAACCATGACTGCCATGCTCATGGGTAGGATTATGCTAATATGAGGTAATTTGTATGTGTGTGAGTATGATAGAGCAGTCGCGGGAAATGCAAGCACCAAAACAAAACAATCATTTTCTTGATGTTTTTTCCACACATCTTGCCTGAACACTATAGGTTTTGTCACCTTCATCCTCTATTGTCTTCCCCCTTCTATATCCCTTTCTCTTCCTGTTCTCCTGCTTTTCAGACTTTTCCTTCAGTATCAGGTGGCCAGGCCTCAGCATCTGCCCTGTTGGCATAAAACCCTGTGTGAGGCTGCCAGCAGAGGCCTAAGCCGCCCGATGATGTCAAAAGCACCTCTTTTATCTAAACCTACCTCATTCAGCAACTCCACTTTCTGGCCTGTATTTTATTCGGAGGCTTTTTTGTGTGTATCCATGTGTGTAGATGAGCAAAGATGTCCTGTCGGAGTAGAAAAAAACAGGTTTAGAAAGCTTAACAGCAAGAGAGACCGAAGTAGCTGCAGGAGCAGGACAGATCTACATAAATGTTTGCTTTTACACATTCTTCTTTTGGCTTTGTTTGTTCTTAAATTACACATCTAAAAATGACTACAGAGAGACTTTAATCAAATGGGCTTTGTGCCAAACAAGGCTTGCTCATCAATTAGAATTTGATGGATATCCAGATGTGGGATTACTGCTGCAATAAACAGTGATGTTTTGCCAATAAAAACAAACAAGTAAATAAATACTTAATATACAGAGAAAGATGTGATAATCTCACTGCCAAATTTATGCTCACAGAGTTGAGGAAAAAAAAAAATCGGAATTATTTCTCGTCTGGGAGCTTTTTAATTTGATAATTCATTACCCAATTCAAAGCTGACAGAGTGAAACTCCACAAAGACATGACTCGAGAAGCTCATAATTACAATGTTTGTCTGAGTCATTAGGACTCCTTAACTGGGCCAATATTAACATACATCAATGATCCCGTAGGATAAAAAAGCTGAACTCTAAATGACTTACTGCCATTGTCCTTGATTAGTGGCATTCAAGGACATCCCTGTTGTTTAAGGTCCACACACTTCTAGATAAGGTTGAGTCAAGGGTGCATACACACCCAACCATGCCCCAGACAGCTGTTATTATTCACAGAGCACGTCTCTGGTCTCGTTTTCAGAAATTGTCATCTAAAACAAAGAACCGATGGCCTTTAAACACTCGACGTGCTACAAACACAGACTAACCTCAGCAGCTGGAGGGCTAAAAATCGAACTACCCGGGGGTCAGAAAGGCCAAGCTCGACACTGGCTCTTGGTGTCTGGGGACATTTATGACGTCTGGTCTCTGAGCGGCAGTGGCTGCCATGACTTACTGCACTAATCTGAGAGGTTATTCAACCCCTCTGAGTTAACAACAGTATAGGCTTTGATGTCATATATTGTTATGGCATCTGACCGCATTCCATGGCTCAGAGACGTGATTGGATTGTGTTGTTCGCTGCACATCTGTGTGTTTGCCTGGCAGGATTAATGGCTTGTTGACTGCCGATCAGCTTGGGTGTTTTCTATTTCCAAACCCGGTGGATTTCCCATCTTAAGAATCTCCGTCAGTCAGATCGATATCGATACTGCAGTGACTTTATTATTTGCTATTCTACATCCATATAGATCAAATACTCCCCTAGACAGGCAGACTTGGGTCTGAAGGTGACACCAAGTCTATTTCAGAGCAGACAAACTGAAAGTGTGAGAGTCATTGTTACTGCTGTCACAGGTGGCAGGATGCTTCCATCACATGTCCAATGTCAACTCTGTCAGCTGTTGTGATGTCCCTGGGTGTCTTGGTAAGTTTTTTTTCACTCAACTTCTGTGTTGCTCTGTGAAACATTGGAGCTCATTTTCAGATCATTCCCCCAGGAATTGTAATTAAGTTTCATAATTACTTTGGGGATCTCAACTCTGTCACTGTAGCTGAAGCAGTGGGAAAGTAGGCTACTCTGTGAGTGAATAAGACCAATGGAGGTGTTCATTACACTATTTTCGTAGCCAGTACCACCTCTGCTTCCACTTTCTTTTCCTCTCATCTGTTTGCCTTCCCTGTTTTTTTTACCTACTTCTCTATTTCTCTCCCCAGCTCATAAACTCACAGACCTTGGGGAGATCCACTACTTTACCATTTCCCTGGTGTTTCATTGCTTCCCATAGTGCGTACACTCTGTAGGTCAAAGGTCACAACAAGAGGTCACAGCACAGTGAAAGTTTCCAGACAGCTCACTTTAAGGTTTTTTATTGGGGATCCTCGAGCCTTTACAGGGCTAACGTCTGAAAACGATACGTATCATTTGTAGGATCAAATGGTTTTATTGCAATTACGACTCTAGGAAATTACCACACACTTCCGCAACATAAAAATGATATATGAACGTTGACAAGAGTTTAACAGTGGCAAGTTAAAACCACAAAAAATGTGCTTAAATGGATAAAGAGCAGTCTCTTCTTATTGCCTGTTTTAGAGGTGTACTTCAGGAAGACACTTCAGCCTCAAAACCCTCAATTGTGCAGCTCAGCGACCTATAGCTGAAGGTCCAAGATATGTATATGCACTGTATGGAAGCAAAACATAATGGGCATGGAAAAGAGCATGTATCCTTAGCAAAACACTCATCAGAACACAAAGATTGTCCATTGTTGCAGATGGGATTTGCCGTTGGATTAAGAGTGTATAAACTGCTAACCAGCCAGAATCCCCAGTTGAAGTGCAGCTGGCGGCGCAGAAGTGGAAGCGAAAGGAAGGGGAAGTGCTGGCACAGTTGGGGCTCTGCTAGATTTCCCTGCATTGAAGAAGAAAGCAACAGGGAAGTGATATAATCCGCCACTGGACATCGTCCAACATCGTCCATCCTGTGTACTGTGCCTCCGAAACCGTTCTGCAGCGTGCACGTGCGTATTGTATGCGTCTGCCTGTGTATTCCTCCTGCCTGTGATGTGCAGGGATCATAGGTTTATGTGAGAGAGATCATTTCATTTGGGGCATAGTGGGCGACAATGTGCATATGGGGAGGGGGTTAACCTCTAGGGATTGGGCTGCATTCCAGCACTTTTTCCTCCCACTCTTCCCCATCTCCTTCCCTCCACACACACTCACACAAAATCCTCCTTTGGGGCCAGCACGCGACAGGTGCTGACTTAAGAGCCCCTCTCCTTCCTCCTCACACATCCACTTGTGCCCCCTTCACAGCACACTCTGCCACCATCCCACCACTACCCAGACCAGCGGGAGGCACTTCTCCTTGACACACAAATTCTTATGAAAAACACCTCCAGATGTAGGTGTGTTTTTACAATCAAACCTGAATAAACCATACACGCCACACCCACACACCCATACTTGCTTATCAAGGACAGCTGTTGTGAGAATTGTGTTATTGTGCTCTGCATTGCAGATCATTTTTAATTTCCCAGCAATACAAAACTTGAATTTTTTTTAGAGTCTATTGGTGACTGATTACATCGTCTCCATCTTTGCTTTCTTCACCTTTTTTGCTTACTTCTCTTGCTTCCTTCCAATGGTGCCCCTAATTTTTCTTTCTGTAAGCCACTTGTCTATGTTTTCCCATTTTATTCTCTTTGTTCCTTTTTTCTCTTTCCATTCCCTTTCTTAAATAATTTTCCTAAACCCATCAATATCCCAGAGCATCCCATTGTTTTTCTTTATCCTTCTCACTTACTTCATCATTCCATACATTACTTCCTCCTCCTCCTCCTTTCTGCATTAAATTTTCCTTCTCTCCTTTTTCTTTGTCCTTTTTCCCGCAGTCTCTCTCCTTCCCCTCCCTCCCTCAAACTCCTTCTCTTTCTCTCTCTTCCTCCCTTGTGTGTGTTGGTGTTAGCCAGTGCCAGACTGTTGTACAGAGAGACTGCAGGCGGTTGATGTTTCTGCCAGCCGTTAGACACACACACACACACGCTCACAGAGTCAATGAGGACAATGTGTCTGGGTTGAGAAGAGTAAAAAAAAAAAAAAAAGAAATGCATGGCTGGGCTGCCACCCTGAGGCGATGACGGGTATAGCGACGGGGGAGGTCAGCGAAGGGGAGACAAGAGAGGATGATGAAATACTGGTAGCTTTTCAGTAACGGTTGAGCCCAGTCGGAGCCGGGTGGGCGGGGCAAGCGGCTGTGAGCTCACTGGTACTAGCTCACGGCAGCTATTATGCAAGAGAAAGAAGGGAAGGGAGGGAGAGGGGAGCGATGTGAACAACAGAAGGTTCAATAGGGATGGAGCACTCGGTGAGATGATGTACAGAATGTCATCAGCATCTGTGCCATAAATCCCTCAGACTCATGCACACCCTTGAATTTTTCACAGCTCTTTTGTCTCCAAAAGTGCCGGCTTTTTTTCTTTTAGGTGGCAATCCAGTGAAGTCCAGTGAGCTTCTCCTTTCTGCCACAAACGGTAATCATCACAAAGACGAATGGTGATGTCCTGAGGCACAGCGGGGACCTTTAGCAGATAAATGGCTTTAATTAATCTCAGTGAACACAACTCCCAGATATGTTAATCAATGAAATATGATGAAAAACATCTTTAGCTGAATACATATGCAAATAGTCAACTGCGAGGCAAATTCATTCAAATTTGTATCATTTCTCAGTGTGGGTTCAAAGGTGGACAATTTTCTCGCATGCAAAGGAACACTTAAGGAAACGCAAGGTGATCCAAAGACGGTAACTCACAATTTATTCAAGGCTGTGCTTAAGTAACAGCTTCTCACTCGGTATCCATATTCAAAGAGTCATGAGAATGACAGTCAAGTGCGAGCCAAAGCTGTCAGGGTCAGCCCTGCAGAGACACTGATGGTAGGTTGGAGGGCTCAACAACGTGCGTCTCTGTGACAGTTTCTTCCGTCTCAGATGCACACAGCATCACAATGACACTCCTCTTAGGTCAGTATTGTTCTTCAGCTTTTAGATATCTGAAGAACAATCTGACATTACTGACATTCTTCCTCTGGTGAGATGCCATTTGAATTGTAAAACTGATGTGTGGAAAAATGTATTGACCCTGGAGTTGTTCCTGCACTCCTGTATCCTTTGTTTGTGCTTACTCTTCATTTCTATCGAATCGCTTTGCTCTTTAGCATTCCCCAACCTCCACCCCCTCCTGCACACACCTGCTTGGATACATAGAGTGCTGAGGTGACCTTCAGGAAAAAGAAAGTGGTGCACATGCAAATATTTATTTCCATGCAGAAAAGCAAGCAGGAGATGTTTTACATTTCACTTCTGCTTTTTTTTTGTAAAACTCGTAGTTTTCGTAGTAACTCGGTAATTTTCCTGCATATATAAGTTGTATTATCTCTTAAGTTGGTGTGAAGTAAGTTTAACATTTGTTTGTGTCAGCACCTTCCCAGAGTCCTGTCCGTCCAATCAGCACATAGCCTGTGAGGAGCATGGGAAAATCAGTGATGAATATGAACCTCAAAGGACCATCAATTACAATACAATCAAGGACTGAGAGGACAAAAGGGCAAAGACAAAAAAAGAAGAGACATTTTTCTTTTCACAGCCCTCTGAGAAGACGGTTTAGATGTGTAAAATTTTGTGCAATTGAGGCCGACAGGCCTCTTCAAGCCCAGTGGGGTACTTATAATTTGTTGGGGGAGTAAGGGAGGGAAGGAGTTACAGAACAATGGCATTGTCCCTGTTGCACTGGAAGCCTGAGCTGTCGCCACTGCCTGCCTGCCTGCCTGCCTGCAGATTGTTAGTAGTAATTTGCTTTATGTAGAGTGGAAGTAGGATTAAGGATGAATTGAGGCGTGTATTAATTCCTCTGCGGGGATCACATGCTCTTATCAGTCTCCAATCACAACTCCATCAGTGGGGGTTACATAACCCTTATGGACCATCACAGCGACCACCCAGGGCTGGTTTGCACTTTTGCCAAGTTGTTGAAATCACAAGCAGCTGCCATTATACATGGTAACGTCCCCGAAGAAACACAAGATCAATATGTTGTGGAGGAACAGATTGGGTCAAATCTAGTCCTGGTTAGTTCTCCTGAAATGTTAAAATGACTTATTTGCCTTTACCACAAAAACAGGAGTACAAGGAGTGAGTATGGTTCACTGGGATAAATAGCAGACAAACAACCATCTCAGCCTGAGCAAAGCAAAAACTTGATCCTGCATTCGGTTGGGAAGAGTTTGCACGCATTGCAAATAAATTCCCACAAGATCAATAACCGACGCTGTGTCCACATGTGTCCAGTTAACTGACATCCACCAGCTTCATTCAGTACGACAGCAGCAAGGGGAGAAAGAGATCGAGAGAGCAAGCAAAATAAAAATTAGACACAGCTAATGCAGCAGGACAGTAGCTTTGTATTAGTCATTGTGCGGTCCGCTGTGTGATAGCTTCCCTCAGGCCCCTGTGCCCTTCGTTGGCGGTAATTTGCTGTTGTCAAATTCAGTTCATATCAAGACTGTTTTACAGGCCACAACACTGAAAAGACTTCTACAGTTTCCCTATGCTTCCCGTGGCTCCTGGTCAGAGGCCCTGTGGAGGGGCTCAGGATGAGGCAACCTGGGGTGACAGCTTGGGGAGGGCAGCTTAGAGGAGCCCCAAAAGGTTCTCAAGCCAGAGCCCTGTGGTACAGCCAGCTGTGAGGGGCCTTGAGACAAGAAGGGAAAGGGAGTAGAGGTGCATATTTCGATGAAGGGTGCATTGTCACCAGCCATCATTTCTCATTGCCCCGTTGAGAGATAAGGGCTCGACTCACGTTTCTCTTTTCAGTTAGTGAAAACTGGTGTTGTAGACCTGATAATATCTGAAATATACTGCCAGACACACACAGCAAGTGCTCAGAAATGGGCTCATCAACTGCATCTTTTAAGAACATATTTGAGGAATCAGAACCTATGGGGATTTTCTTGTGTCTTGAAACATTAATACTTCAGGCCAGACGCACTTAGACTCATCTGTCCATTCCCCTGCATCCGGTCAACTTTGATCTTCCATTTTCTCCTCTGCTGGGATAGATATTTACATTGCATTACCAGTGAAACATACACTCATGGGGACCCATTTGCACATATACACCCCCCCCTCCCAATCACAGAGTGGTACTGAGACCTCCCAGTGGGGTCGTAGTGGTGGAAGACATCCTGCACAGCAGACCGCAGGGTCATCGTTATGATGCTCTATGTGGAAAAGAGCAGGCCTCATCACTCAAATTCAACTTACTGCGAGCAGACACAGGAAGATGAGAGTGATGTGTGTGCACAGGAGCAGAGGGATTAAGAGACCAAGGTCGAGGGGGGATATAAAATAAAAAGAGAAGGAGATGGTGGGAAATAAATAAAGAAGTGTGACAGAAAAAGAAACAAAAAGAAACAAAAGACAGAGGCCAAGACGGGTAGCAAAGAAAGGTGAGTTGCAAGAAATTGTGAGAAAGAGAGATGGGGTTAAGACATTAAAAGTCAGACAAAGGGAGATGATCCACTACCTATGCAGACTACAGCAGCAGGATCCATCTGGGGCCCCCTCCCCAAGCAGAGCACGCAAGGCTATTACTGTAATGTGTGCAACTGCCTGAATGACGTCATGCATCTATAGCACGTGCTGATGTATAGGACAAAGAGTGTGAAAGAGATAAACCAAGGATAGAAAGGGAGGCAGTGAGGGAGGCATAGAGAAGAGCTGAGAGAGGGGGGTTGGAGAACAAGAGAACGCACAATACAAATGAAGGAAAAGCATATGAGAGGGTTAAAGACAAAGAAAACAGCAAAGGGAAATTCATTTTTACGCAGGCTCCACCCTCAATTTACTCTGCTGCTTTGTTTACACCTGCAGGTGGAAAAGTCAAAAGTCATGTAATTTGGTGCTATATAAATAAAACTGAATTGAATCGAACTGAATTGAATCTTGAACACATTTAAAATCAGCACCCTTACTGTCCTCCCTCTCTCCCTCATCACACACATAATTCCTCTCCACAGTCCAGTTCAAAAAAACAACAATACACTTATCGCACATATATGCAAGTTGCTGCCTCCTCCACCTGATATGATTAGGATAATGAAGGCAGTGACAAAATGAGACTGCCAATTATCTGTGTCTTTAATCCTAATTGACTGGAGATCAGTATCACTCCCTAATGTGATACACAACACTGCTAAACTGGAGCACAAGCTTCAAATAAAAGCTTGTAGTTGAGGAATTTGGTGCAGAAATCATGTGGCAATCAAGCTTATCCTGTTTTTATGTATGGGAAGTCAATGAAGCAGTCTAGTGCACATTCCCATAGTTCTATAAGCACTGACAACTAGGACCTGTCCTATGCAAGCAATCTTAATTTATTGGCCACTGAGCAGCTCTGAACAGCTGGTGGTGAAGTGCCTTGTTCAAGGGCACCTTGATGGCACACTGCAGAAAACATATCACCTCTTCAATTAAGCAAAATATTGTGGAAGTTTAAAAAGATGCACAAAATAAGAGTCAGGATTTGCTTGACCTCAAAACTTAATTAATTAAATACACAACTATTTACAGACGGATATTCCGTATTTACTTTATCTTGCTAAAAAAAAAGAAAAAAAAATTAAGAAAAGCAAAAATCATTAACTGTATAAATCACTGAAACAGGACCAAAGTCATCTGGCTTATTAAATATGAGGGATACATAGTCCCTCAAATAAAAAACAACAACATGTAAGTTGTCTACACTTACACTATAATTTCTTTGGCAAAATCACTGTGAAACTTATTTGACTGATTGAAGATTCTCTTTATTTAATAGACCGATTAGTTTTCTAATCTGTGCATAATTAATTTAACGCTCAAATGTCTAAAGTTTTTAACTGTTGTGACAGTAAGTCACAAGATCAGGCGTGCAATCAGTCAGCAGGGATTTGATTGGCTGCTGCTTGTACTGAATAGCTGAACTGTTACTGAACGGCTTCTTTCTTCTTTCCTAAGTTGAGAACATATTGCTCACAAAGAACATTATCAGGGCAAAGCTAGTGCCAAAGTGGTTCTTTAAACTGGCAACAAGTTCTGAGCACAACTTCCTGTTAAGCTATTAAGCAGATAACATATGAAGCATAAATGATCAAAATGATCTAGCTAGATTGCAAAGTAGCCACATCTGTAACACTATCTGGATTTCCATCCAGATGCATCAAACATTATAACCACATGTGCTGGCATTTCCATTCAATGTTGATTATTAAGGGATAGTTCATCGATAACCAGAGAATAAGCGGCAGGTGGCACTAACTCTTCAGGCAGAACTTCATAAGAGGACACTGGCATAATCAAAAGAAATACAACCTGCGAATAAAGTCAAATGACGGAAAGCCAGGTGACAGACAATATAGGGCCTAAGGAATTTAGATTTTTGACCAACTAAAATTGCAACTGTGTTCTCTAGAAAGAGTACTCGTTACAGTCTGGCGTGCACTTATAATTCATGAATTCTTTATGTCATAATTTACACGCTGTATTTTGAAAATTTTCATTAAGAATATTTTTCAGATATCTATTATTTATAGGTATCAACTAAATCGATTCAAATTTGCAGTCAAACTAAAGAACTTTTAAAAATAGAAGTACGTCTCTCTACAATTAAGTCTTATGATCATTGTCTGTGTTAGCAGATGATACACAAACTAACTGGATGAAGTATATCATTGACATGTCTACAGCACACAGACACCGAAGCTCTTCATTTTGGGCAGGCATGGCAGGGGGCGACCTGAAGAGCCATGAAAAAGGGGGCCTCTTCAGTGCGACCACCCCAAAGAAAGCCCCGCTGCCTGCGCTGACACTGTGAGAGCTGCACAGGAATTTACCGTGACAGCGGAAACAGCCTCTCCTCAGGTGGACGTTTATAAAGACAGAGCCAGGGCGCGCACACACACAGATGCAGACCTTAGCAGTGAACCCTGCCAAGGCTCACCTCCCTCTAACCTTGGTGGCAGGATTCTGTAGAAATGTAAGCCTTTCCTCACCTTTTGATCCTCAGAATGTTCACAGTCTGCCTTGCACAGGACCGCCCTGTCAGCACAGTGTCAGATTAACTCACACACATTATCATATTTCTAATAGGGTGAACATGCACACTTATTTTTTAATCTGAAGTTTGGCTTCTTAAAAATGTGAAAAATGTAAGAAAACATTTTTGCAATGTGTTGTATGAAAGCAACTACTTGGTTTCGAGATGCCGTGTTTCTCGTGGGCACAATTAGTGGGGAGGAGACCCTTCCTATTGCAAGAGTAAGTATTTCAAGTCAAGGAATTGGACAGCCCCGTGACCCCTGAATTGGATGAAGTGTGTAGAGAAAATGGATGGATGGAATTGGAAAGCTTGGTACGGAACAGGATGGAGCCATTTAAATGCTGTTACCATCGCTTTTTAGAGACTACAAAAAAATGTCACAAAGCATTATAATATCCAGTTGCTGTTGTCAAACTACAGACGGAGGGTAGCAGCAGGGCCCCCTCGGCAGGACTCTAACCAGAGCACACCAGGTTGTATATTAGTCACAAAGTTGATCTGGTGTACATAAGGGTAGGACCACTCTTTGGTTCCAATCCAGA
This sequence comes from Odontesthes bonariensis, assembly GCF_027942865.1. Lineage (NCBI taxonomy): Eukaryota > Metazoa > Chordata > Actinopteri > Atheriniformes > Atherinopsidae > Odontesthes > Odontesthes bonariensis. The sequence continues at coordinate 11,834,133 of NC_134529.1, forward strand.
TCAATCAGGAAGGCATGTCTGTGAAGAAAGCCTGAACTCCTGTGACCTGGCAGCGCTGGATAAAACAAAATGCATCCCGGGTCCACTTTCAGGTATTTCCGGAGCGTACCTTGCATTTAACGGTGAACCCACATATCAGCTTTCAGATTTTACGTAAGTGAATTTGTGTGCGTAAGATCACATGCATGCATACGTGTATACATACATGGATGCTTATGCACGATCCTCACATATGCACGCATGTCGCCAACATGTGTTTCTGATGAGTCAATATAGATCTGCATTTCAAATAAAGATAATGGGAAGCAGAGCAGGAGTGAATGAAAGAGAGAGCGGGCAAGGAGGGGGGCAGAGTATGGTATCTATAGGTGGGAGGGGGGGGACATTCCTCAGGCCTGAAGTAGTAGGTAAATTAAAAATATCCCCGGCTGCTTGGAGGGGGTCCAGGCTGGCTGATACACACCGCTCAGTCAGGGAGCTCGCTGCCGATCCAGTAAGCACTCACTCATGGCCAATTATGCTTCCTGTGATGTGTGTTCAACCCCCCCCTACACGGCCCCGCCACCCCACCTTTACCCCTCTAGCAACACCAGCCAGAGAGAGAAAGCTGTCAGAGAGTGGGGATCAAACCTCCAATCAAACACTGGCTGTCACACACCCAGGTGATGATTAATGGCTTATATTCTCTGACCCAGAGAAGAAAGGAGAACAGAGAGCAAGCTACAGATGGGAGTTTTCAACTCATTACAAAGCACAGTAACATGTGTTGAGAAGACCAAGCGTCCTCCCGGTGTTCGTGCAGCTCAGGAACTGGCACTGAATTTGGTGTTGGCAATTATGGTGTTGAGAGATGAAAGTTCAGTCCACTTAGAAAGCGAGGCTGTCAAGGTTTTCTTCGCTTCTGGGCAAATTAACAAATTAGATACATGGGGTTTGCCATTCACCTGTGTTCCGCTTTTTCAAAGAGGACCAGAGGTTCTCACTTCATCCCTCTCAAGCACACCAACACACACACACACACACTCACAGTAAGGGTCTTGCCACTGGCGTCCAACCGTGTTCTGCGGTGGAAACCAAACACTGGCCTGTTTTGACTGGAGGTGATCCTTGTTTCCGGGTAGAACACAGCCAGAAGCGGATTAATGGCTCTCACCCAGAGGGGGACGTTTACAGGAAAATCCTCCTGGCTAGAATTCGCCTTTTTCTCATAATGGATTTGAAAAGCAGAGTCACAGTCATGGCTGAGCCTGGGCAAAGCGTTCCCCAAGTGATAAAGAAGAGAATGTGGATGTGCATATCATCATCCACACATTTTAAAGTGCCTATTCTGGCCTCTAATCTTCACCATTACATATATATATGCCCAAAACCAATGTGACTATGACCAACACCTCAACCTGAAGTACAACAGAAGGCCTTTAAAACTTAGTTTTTGCTTTATTTGTTGTGTTGTTGTTGTTGTTTCTTGCAATGGTACTGCCAGTGACATTGGGTTTTAAAAATGTGAGGTCTACCATGTAGGAGGACCCGAAAATGTTGTCATTACATGAAACATTACTATACAATCTATTATCAAAAGAAGTCATTTGTTCTATTTCTAAATAAGTTTGTGCATAGCTGCACTCGCAGAAACTACTTCCAATGTAGGGTTTAGTATCTTGTCCAAGGACACTTTGGCATGTAGACAAGGGAAGTTGAGGATCCAATCAGCAACCCTCCAAATGAAGGACAAACCTCTTTGCCTCTGAGCTACAGAGGTACTACTAGCTTTCTAATTGTTGGTATCATCTTGGTTAATCTGCATTCACAGATTTTGTGCAGTTTCACTGTGATATCAACACGTATTAATCAACTAGAGCAAGAATGTCGATACTCATTTATTTACAAAAATAACATAAATCTTCCTGTCTCGGGAATATCTCTGTCAGATGATTATATCTTTGTTTTCAGTTTATATCATCAAAAGTAAGACTGCAAGCTCTGAATTAATAATCAAAACTCCCAAAACTGACTAACTAAGAAACAGTGGAGATGAACAAAGACCTGCTGTCTTGAAAACTAGCATCCATAAATTTGGGAAGAGGACCGCTGAAGCGAGGAGTGAGTTTGTTTAGCTTTTGCGTTAAAAAAAATAAATAAAAAAATCAACAGTCTGTCTTCAGAATGAGTTACTTCAGCTTTAATGTTCCAACAAATATATGACCCATGTCCAGTCATTATCCCCAGCATCAAGTCTTAAATCTCAAACGTATCTTTAAAAAAGTGCTGATAGTTCCAAAAGTTATGAACCTAAATCTCGCCCTGACTGACAGAAGTACAAAAAGAGATATATTACACACAAAAACACACATTTTAATAGAATCTACATTTGTACGCACAATCCTACTCTCTGACTCTCTGGCTTACACAACAGTACATGACTACAACATATACACATGTACTGCACCCTGCCATCGCATTATATTTCTTGCGTACCAGTGATATACAAACATGCACTAGTTGAATCTGTGTGACAGGTAAAGCTTTTATGCCACATTCCTCCTCTGTAGCGGGAAGACAGACCAGTTCCCTCTGTAGATAATCAATAGGGCAGAAACACTGATATTAAAGTTACACAGGATGAAAAAGAGAAAGGGAAAGATGAGAAGAAGAAGACTATAGGAAGAGGTGGGGCAGGATGTGGGGAGAACGATAGACGCAATAAAAGACATTCATATTCATTCATTTTTAATGTGATCTTACACTGTAATATCACATGTGGTACATAACAACAGCAGCCATTGATTTAAATGTGCTTGTAGGCCAATTTTTTTATGTTGCAAGTAAAGTGATGTTGCTTGTGTTTTAGTGATAACTGTTGGCAGTATCGGGAGAATGCACAGTAGATTAAAAGACTGAAAGAAGGGAGAAGAAACTCGGGAGGGAAACGAGTAAAGAAGAGATAGAGAGAGCAGACAGGGAGGAAGAGATGGAGACGGGGAGTGATGACAGTGATAGAGAATGAGCAAGCTCCTGGGACAGCACAAGAGGCGAGTCCATCGATCCAGGACAGTGAGCTGGCTCACATTTCACCTCCTCAGCATTAACACCGGCACTCTGCCACGGAACTGAGCCCTATATCCCGTCTGGACGGGGTCACCTCCACTCTATATGTGTCTGTTTTGTGTGTATGTCTGCAAATCTGCATCTGTGGGGAGACAGGAAAACAGATATAGATATATCTCTGATCTGTATTCTCAAATTTTTTTATCCCAGCAAGCGGCCCCTTTTTACTGCACTGCTGTACAACCAAATGGCCTCTATTTGTGTCATCCCCCAAGTCACATGCCGACCTCATCAGAGGGAACTGATAGCCTGAATGAATCATATCCATCCGTAAGTGGTGGGCTGTAAGGTTGGGCTTGGCTCAGCTCTCAAAGCCTTCCACTGTCATCTGAGAGGGGTAAACCATGTGACAGACGACCAAGCATGTGGCATCTCCATGACCCCTGACCCGGAAAACCTTTACCCTATCGGGTCCTGCTGTGGCTAACGGATGGCCCATAACCTCAGTGACCACTGACCACTGGGACTCTTTTGTGTGGGCGGTCAATCACATCAGAAAAGGCCACGCAAGGGTCAGATCCCAAACAGGTGAACTTTGACTCTACAGCAAGGGCTCTGGGTTGTGGTATTTGGGTTGTGTGTGTAGGGACACTGATAAGATTGAGACCTGCGGACCGATGACAGATAATGCTGATACAACAATAGCAATGAGTATATTTTTAAAAACAGACCAAACAGACAAGATAAAAGAAAACCAAACTACAAACTTGACCATGCAATTGTCTTCTGATAACCTCATATCAAACTCAGTGCTCGCTTGATATGCTAAACTTAGGACCAAAACTGCTTCACCAAAGAAAGGCAGAGATTTAACTATAAGGCAAACTCTTACCAGTGAGCCTTGAATATTGTAAAACACTTAAACAATATGTAGTTTTAAGACAACATAGGCATTCAGTCTTTTTTATTGATACATTTAACATTAGAGTCCAGAGTCAGTTGTATTTTAGTCCTTATTTGGTCCAGAAGCTCCAGGCTAAATGTTTGATGTTATTCACACTCCATGTGTTTATTTTGGCTCCCATTTTGAACTGGGCATTTAGTGTTAAAGTCACTAACAGAGAGGTTTTTGACTCCTAGTTTGATCACAAGCACTAGAAACCATTTTCCACGGCCTCTGAAGAGTTCACCGAGTTAGACAGAAGGCTTTTGTAGTATCAACATCAATTTCACAGCCATGCTGTTCGAAAGATCAAAGATATCGAAGAGTAGAAACTGACCATTATTAGACCACGCTATCACATCTAAAACAAAGTTAAAAAAATAAAAATAAAAAATTAAAGTTGAAGGATTTTACCTACATGTGCCAGACTGTCCTCGACTAAATTGATTTTGTAAAGAACCGTCGTGTTACTGACTGAATGTAACTGAATGTAAAAAACTCGATCTTGCTTGAAGGTGTACGGTCTCCATCCTCCATTCGCCTTATGAAGACTTTGTGGCATCTTAGATAAAAGACTTTTATGGGTTTATGGGATGCGATTATGGGTTGTACTTAAGTGTATGAACAAACAACCTATATTGAAGGACTTGTTGCCATGTGCTCATCTCCTGTCCTCCTTCAGTGTTTGTCATACTTATCAAACATTTTCAAGCTTGAATTAAGTCTTTTAAATGTCATTGTAATTTATAATAAAATCATAAATGAAAGCACTATACAGTTTGTAACAGCCAAAATACCATATTCTCATGATACAAAAGAGAGAAGCCAGAAGTTTTTTGTCAGAGCTAGAACTCCAGTCATCTGGGAAGTTGCTATTTAACCCTCATAGGGTCTTCGTGTGTGTGGGACCCATTTTCAGTTTTTAGCGTAATAAAAAGTATACAAATAATTATTTTTTCAAACTAAGATTCATTGGTCTTGGCTCATTTTCTGTGAGGAACATAGATCAGAAAAAAATTTCAATTACCCCTTCCTGTATACCCCCCCTTCACATTTATATTACATACAGGGTCATCGGGTCCACTGGACCCAGGGCAAGTGTGGAAATCATAGGTCCTGTGCACCCATATTTTCCCTTACTCCTCTCTGGGCCTCTGTGTGTGTGTGTGAGAGAGAGAGAGAGAGAGAGAGAGAGAGAGAGAGAGAGAGAGAGAGAGAGAGAGAGAAAATGGGCCCTTGGTGTGAGCACTCACAGGTGATAGACATCAGGTGCAAATTACCAATGTTGGTAATTTTGCAACATTGTTGCAAAATTAGAGCACCCAACACTGTCTGAACCCAGATTCCCACACATTTCACTTTGCACCCTTGGTTCACGCTTGTCTAGCGTGAACCAATCTTGAGGACCTGACACTATAAATAGCTCTGTCAGCGTGGTTCCATACCACAACTGATCAAGATGGCAAAGCGACTCTCTGTTCAGGCTGCCTTACAGTTGATAGTTGAAGAGACAGAGGGTTTTGATGGTGATGCAGAGGAAGCAGAACGTGAGGATCACCTGAAATGATCATGGACCATAATGCCACAAAGGGAGGGGTAGACAACCTCGATAAGCTGGTGACTGCTTACAGCTGCAAACGGAAGACCCTACGATGGCCTCTGGTGATATTCTTTGATATGTTGGATATCTCCTCGTACAACACCTTCGTCATTTGGATGTCACTGAGCCCAGAGTGGAATGGGGGAAAGCTGCAAAAGAGGCATCTCTTTCTTGAGGAATTGGGGGAAATGTTGGTGAGACCTCAGATTGAGAGAAGACGACATCTTCCAAGAACCCCAATCTCTGCAGCCATTGTGAGGAGGATTCAGGGTGAAGATGATGGTGCCACATCCTCCCAGATTACAGAACCACCATCTGCAGAGCCTGAGGTAAGTGTTTGATGGTGTTGCAGTATAATAATTCATGTTTCTGAGAGAGAGAAGTGTTAGTAAAGATCCTCATCTTTTCATTATTCTAGATGGCCGGCAACAACAAAAAGAAGCTCTGTGAAGTGTGTGGACCCAAGAAGTGAAAAACACAATATACATGCACCCAGTGCAAGAAGAACATATGCAATACACACACAGTGAAACTCTGCCCGTCATGTGTGGTATAGTCTGGTATGAAAATAGCCGTGTTCAATGGGGCTAATGTGTTGTTCAGACAGATGTTGTGTAAACTGACCTGACTAGGTTAAATTTCTAATGAAATTCAAATATATAATACTTGCCCCATTTGTACATTTGTTGATTACTTCCAGTTATGCCTGTTTTATGATGCATTTCCTTATTTTGTTACATTTTAATAAAAAAAATTAAAAAAAACGAGTGGCATTTTTATTCATAAATTGAATTTAACAAAGGTAAAAGGGAAAAAATGTAACATAATGTGTTGTTTTTAATACTTGCAATTGGGATGGAGTAATCATCTGCAGAGTATTTTAACAAAAAAAGGTTTGATTATGTTGAATTAAAAGCCCCAACATGCAATGGGTCCACCAGACCCAGCAGGACTCTCTGTGTAACAAAAAGACGAGGACCCTGTGAGGGTTAAGCAACTTTTGCATTGGCTTCATGTTTAAAACTTGGTTGTAACAACAATCTTTCATACACAATCTATGGTCAAGACATAAACTATATATATATATATATATATATATATATATATATATATTTTAAAAAAAACCATTCAAATTTGAAATCTTTAGCTTTCATTTCAAGTGACTGACTTTGCTTTGTGTTTAAATGTCTGAAAAAATGTTCTTGTGTCTTGAAAGTGTTGATGTGATATTCACTTTGACAGCTGAATTAGGCTCCAGACCCATGAGACCCTGAACGGGATTAGTGGGTAGAAACGCTGGATGGACAAACTCAAAGACCTGTTTGAGAGGTGTGCGATGAAAAAATGATCTTAAACTTTTGCTTATCTTAGTTAACGGTGTTTGTTTAACATACTGCACCTGGATGTTCTTTAAAACACTTAAATCTGCCACTACAGTGTCAAATGGGTTACCGAGAGATTAGAGAAAATCTACATTTGCCCCCGCCGATCTTTTCATTTCTTTCCAGGAGGAACCTGAGGACCAGCTAAGAACCTCTGGACTTTTCCCAAAACCGTTTGGGTTTATACCACCCCTGACAAACTTGACCACCCAGCCAGCCAGTGACATTTACAGTGAACAGTTTCAGACCATTAGCCAGCATCAGATCCTCAAGCTGCAGCACCTCCTGAGCAACATCAGCGATGGGGTCCAGGAATTTCACTGAACCCCAACGCTGGCACCATCACCTCCGCCTTTGCTGAAACAATAAATGCTTGGTACTGTAACAGGAAGAGGAATTATGGGTCCCCAAGGATTCTCTCTTGTTATTATTGCAACAAGTTCACATTAATTGACACAGGAAAAGAAATTAAGCCTGTTGAAATAATGGGAAACTGTGGTTGACAGTTCACATCCACTACCTGAGATTCTGTGTGTATGAGTGTGCAGGAAACAGCCAGATGTCTCAGCATGAAAACACAAACATAAAATTCATTTCATGTTTGTCTCGAAATGAGTCGCTGATTGAATCGTTTAAGAGGAGGGAAAAAAAAGGGCTCCTCGTGAAATTCAAAGACATCGTCCAAAAAATATCTTAATCCTCGTGACGTTACTAAGTCCTGGACAGCACAGAAGACAGTTTCATGGACTTATTGCTTCCACTCCACAGGCTGAACTTCTGAACTCGCACTGATCCAAAGTCAGAGAGTAAAACCACAAAGGACTCATCACACATGTACCCGAAACCTGCAGTCCTCTTGTACTGGGATGGCCTCAGAGCTCCAGGGACACATATTCAGCACTGCTAAACTAACATCTTACTGGTCCCGGGTCAGAAATTAAACACAAGAGAAAAGAGAAGCCACAGCAGGATTTCAGCCTGCGGCAGACGGCTTTCAGGGGAAGTTTATTTTTGTTCCGAGGCGCACGACTCCCTTACAATCAAAACAACTTTGCACAGAGCTAGACATGCGCACGCTGAAACATAAACACACACATTAGAAGTGAAAAAATACGTGCATTGTATACTTCATCTGAGAGCACGTGTTTGTATTTTTTGTCCTTTTTTTAAATTAAAACATGTTCATCAATTTCCTTCAGGATTCACAATTTCTAACTTTCTCTTGAGTGTCAAGTGTTTAAAAGACCATCTTTCTGTCATTTTCACCAACCATCTGGCTGGTCGAATGGACAGTAATCTCAAAGGTCACAGCAGTCACAGTTCGTCTGGACCCTGTCGATACCCCTGCTGCACTTATCTGTAATGGAAGACACTCTGTGAGGCTGACAGTCGTGTGGGGGGGTCGTGGAATCAGTGCTCCGAGAGAGTATGTTTTTGTATTTGTCTTTATATGCCGGAGAGGTGACTGCACTCAAATGACTGAAGTGTGATATGTGAGGATCACGGTTCGGGATTGTGCCCTTGAAACGCTAACTGGTCAAGGGTGCATCTGTCAGCGGTGCGCTGGTGTGAGTGTTTGAGTGCGCAATGAAAGACTATGTAAGTGTGTCACCTGGTTCTGGGAACTATTGCACCCCATGTCTTTGACACACTGACTAATTAACACAGTGTATACGGGAGTAGCATATCCTATAAAAAGCTTGCTGGAATGAGAGCAGGGTTGTCGTAGAAGTGATAGCATAGATGTTCCTGCTCTGGAGCCAGATAATAATGAAATGCTGGTGTCAGACGGGAGACGGGGGAATGAATTGGGCCTGTGGAACAGAGGGCTAATAATAGCAGCTGAAACTGTGCTATTCCCACCACTGACTGGGAAGCCATCATCAAACTTTTACACACATGCACACACACACAGAGGCTCGGGCAGACACACACCAGCTTGGCAAAGAGTTTGAACAGTAACCTGATCAAGCCACCGCAGAAACCAAAGCAATCAGAAATCAAAGCAAATCCAGCATGCGTACAGTATGTGCATGTATGTGCATGTGCAGAACAAATGTCAACGCGGAAAGATGTGTGTGTGTGTGTGTGTGTAGGGTGCAGGGCTAGTGAGCCAAAGATAAATGGAAGCAGAGTTTGGTGGAAACCACTTTTCCCTCAATAAAGCGAGGGAGCGCATGTCTCTAATGTGCCCTACCAGAGAGGATAGAGGGCCTTTCATTCAGCATGAGGAGATCTGTCTCTTCTCCTCCAGCCCCTCGTTTCCCCCCTCGTCTTCACTCGTAGAGAGCATCTGAAGCCCATTCTCTCCCTCTGCTCCCCTTTCCATCACCCACAAATATAACAAAATCTTTCTCCCCGACAAGACAAAAGGCTTTTTGCTCTTAATTGTACCCAGCTGTCACAGAGACGAAAGAGGTGCGGAGATTGGGAGAGGAGTGAATTTAGGGAAACGGAGTGTAGAGAAGAGGCGAAGAGGAGTAAGACGGGGAAGAGGAGCTGAAGCTGGAGAGAAAAAAGGAAGAAATGAAAGATGTGTTTGTTCAGTACCACAGGCTGACACATCTCTCTTATCTCTTGCCCAGCAAAACCATATGCCCCTTGGCCACAGAGGGAGGGCGGGAGGATAGAAGGATGAGGTGTAAGTGCGTGAGGAGGGAGTGGGGCAGTGAGTTGTGAGCTTATAATATGTCTTTGCAGGATACTGAAAATAATAAAAGAGGCACATGCCATGCGTAATATACAGAAGAGTTATTCAAGGTCAGCCAGGGATTGAGACAGAAATATAAAGATGAAAAGAAATGAAAGCATGAAGAGCGGACAGTGAACAGATACATGGCAGGGCACTGACTTGAACCAAAGGAGCTTCTGCCTCGACCCGCAGCCCTCGCGCTCCCCTACGGCTTCTCAGTTGCCCGTGGACCACACACGCCGCCTGGCACAACGTGGACGCCAACGCCACACGACAGAGAGCCACCGTCACAAGCCTCAGACACTCCAGCAGCAGGAGCCATCAGGCCCGCCTGCAGGAAAGGAGGAAGAAAATTGAATGATTGTGATCATACAGAGGCTTTTACCTCTCACAAACAAAAGTAGACACAAATTGAGAATGTCAAACACCGTTTTGACTGCTACTGTATTCGGGAACAGTTCTGTTTGGTTAGTTTTGTGTTACTGGCCAGAACCAAAGGCTTGCCAAGGCATTTACATATAGCTAGAGGTTTGATGTGTGAAGTTGAATAGTGAGTTTTATATACACAATAGTATCCTGACTGAGTGACTGGTCCCACATGTTCAACTCTCACTGAACCACACGTACGATCTCCCTTGTTTATTGGCTGGAAACTGATACCTTTAAGGGCTTCATTCATGCTACATTACGTGAGGTAAATTCAATCGCTCAGACATCATGGCTGGGTCATTCACCTTCCTGCCCTGGGTGATTTTTCACCTCACAGAAGACATTGTGTTTCCCAGCACTCTGTTGCTCGGCAAAGTTTATCAGCAACACCTCCAGTTATAAGTGCCCAGAGGGCCGGTGAGGTTGGTTTTATTTTATTCAGTGTGAGTTTTACGTGCTTTTAATAGGGGCAGAAATTTATGCGTGCGGGGATTTTATCTGCTAGATTCCGATGTGTGAGTTCACATTACTGGGGCACCATTAAATGTAAACTCCTGGAAAGTACTCTGCTCCTAGGAATAGATCCAAGTGTGTGTGCATGTGTGGGAGCAGCTATCTGCAGCTCATGGTGTGGATTTACAGCGTGTGCCCCCTGAGTACACCTCCAACCCATCTCACTCACATACACAAACAAGCACAAACACACATGCTACTCGCTGCGGAAGGTGCGCTCTTTATCACTCTGACATTTCCATTTAACCCGCAGTCCAAGAGCTCTTAGATCCCCATCCATGTTTCCTGCGCCCCATGCTGCGGTACAATACCAGCCACTTAACATTTAGCAATAGCAGATCCGTCCCATATTCTTCCACTTCCCACTGCTTCCATGGGAAAGTTTGTTATTTATCTCTGATTTAGAGTGGCAAGAGTTATGAAGGGAACACGGGCTTGCAACCAAGACACAAAGGAAGTGCAGGCCTACTGCTGTTTTATGGTGCATATTTAGGACCAACTGTATCTTCCATGAGCTTATGAAAGGAACCAAAAGGAATAAGAGAAGTTCCCAACCTCAAGATCAGGAACCTGCAAGCGGTCCTTTGCAAAACTGATTCGAGTCACAGGATCATTAAAGGGTTAATGATGATACAAACACTTTGTTTTTCTGGCCTTTGTCCAAATTTTGGAAATCTACATCTGAAATGGTTTTACAGGAATCAAGATGAGAAGAAGCAGCCGGCCTTTGCATGGCGTTGAGCCACTGTGCACAGTGTTGCTTGTGTGGCTTGTGAAAAGGGGTCACAGATAGTGGCAGTGCTCATTACTTTATTACTTTGTGTTGACCAAGCATCGGGTACACAAATGCCATGAAAAAAAGCAAAAAAAAAAAAGTTAGTAAATTTAAAAAATATGGCAGATAAGGACACCTTGACATTCTAGGAGTTTTAAACCTGCACTTTTTATTTTTTTTGCTTGAAAAATATCTGACCCAAATGTCAAGGTTGCTTCAGCTGACTCTTCTGCTAATCAACAATGATTCAGTTCAGTTTAAGATTTGCATTCCGGGAACACGTGCCAAATTGGTTTAGAGTAACTCCACAAGACAATCAGTTTCAGATGCCTTCAGGAGGCAAAAAAAAAACTTTGCAGAGAGGAGTCGGATTCAAAGTTAAATGGATGTATCAATGGGCCTGCTGGGATGGCGTCAGCATCATGGCTTTCAAACCAGGGAAAAGATTTAACTTCTTTTTTGGTCGAGGCCCAATTTTTACGGGGCTTTATTGCATTTCTTTTATATTAAATCTATGGTCATAATATGTCATTCTGGAGACCTTTTGACTTCATCTGTCATTCACCACTTCCGTTTCCTAAAAGGAAATATCATGGAAAGTATGATGGACTTCTGTTCGTGACACCGTCTCACCTCTTGTCTAATGTGAACCAGATGGGACGGATGATGACTTTTCTCCACTCTTTCATTTGCCACCGACGGATGCTGACCCGGGGCGTCATGGCCGCCTCGGGGTCCCCGCCGCCCTCTCGCCGCCCCGGGGACGCCTCAGCTCCAGGGTTTAACGCGGTGATTAATCACACACCGCGGCGGGCGGGCTGCGCTGAACACGGCCAATCACCTCCATTAAGGCGGGGGAGCTCCGGCGGACACAGAGAGCACTTTGTGCCGGGAAACACAGGTCATTGTCTGCCGCGCCGCCCGGCCCGGTGAGGAGGCATGAAGGTGGACTTTGTGCGGCTGTTTTGACAACCTCGGCCTGGTTTCCGAAAACCGCATGTGTGCCACATTTCCTATTTCATATCCTGATTTGGTTAGCAGGATTACATGGGACTTAAATAATATTTTACAGCTTATGTCCCTCTGATCAGTAGGGGTTGCTTCACAAACTCCCATGCATTAATAATAATAAGCGGATAGGTCAATTTAAGCTCAGTTCACAGATAATTGCAAGCCCAGATTCATCAAGTTGCTCATTCTGCAGATCTCCCTATGCGGTGTCCATCGCCCCCTATAGAATGTCTGTTGTTACTGTCGACAGCTCAATACAATTCACATGTCTCAAAGGAGCAACATATGCTTACACAACTCACCAGCAAGAGCCAACAAGATCTTAATGTATTCAAAAAGCTCATGAGGCTGAGTTCTATCCCCAACCCTGAAAGTCATGCGCATATTTCAGAAAGTATGGAAAGGAACTGATGTAAAAAAAAAAAAAAAAACTTTTTCTACATTACAAACTCTGAGCTTTCATTGTTAGTCATTGTTGTGAGTGATATTTTAGATAATCAGAGTGGAAAAATCCACTGCAATGATAATCGTGGGCGCCAAACTAAAGCTGGAGCTGCTCATTTGTATGGATGCGTTAGAATTCTGTGTTTTTTTTATCATCCTCAAACTTTACTCCCGTCTCCGCCTACTAATTCATTCAAGGGTCTGGGTTGCATGATACGGACGGCGTCTGCAAGCCGAGTTTCCTTTGTGTTGATAAAAATGGTCAAAACAACGGAGCGATCCAGTGAGTAAGTGGAGCATGGGCTGGGGTCGCTTTTGTCAAACTCCTATTTCCAAAGCCCAAGAATGAAACTTCTCTACGCTTGCAATCACTGAAGGCCCAAAGGGTCTTTGTTCTCTGACTGCTGAGCATATACTTATGAGGACGACTTTGTGATATGGCCAGAAGCATTACGCGCGAACAAAGTGGATCAAATAAATTGCAATGTAAAATAGTTTATAACATAACATAGTCTGTCACTCTGTCTTGCAGCATAGGACAGGCATGGGATTGGACCTTAGGCCTAGTCTCCATACCACACCGTGCCGGTAAGCGCTGCGGCTGCCTGAGTGTTGACATTTGGATGGACATTTACTGATGCGATAAAGTTCATAACCAGCAGACCAAATGCTTCGGGAGCCGAGCCGATCAAGAGAACTGTCAAAGAGGCTTTTCATTTGCCCAGCAGGAAACTGGACAGCAGTGCCCCTGATGGGGACTCTTAAGCCTGGCAGACATACAGGCGAGCAGCGCAGGCTGAGCGACTTGGCACTGGAAACGGAGCCGGCATTCTGGTGGAGCAGTGGCTGGCACCAGGAGCAAGCTGGCCTCTCCAGTGGCAAAGACACAAGGCACAAACAAACACGCACAGACAGACTCTGCCACACTCCTGCTGAGGAGCAAACAGAGGCTGGCAGGGAGGGCTGCTCTTCAAAAGCTGCCCTTGTCTGGAGATGGCTTTCATGTGAATGGGTGCCTTAATAGGCGTTGTGTGATGGCTCTCATCGCACACTGGGCACCCAGTGATCCTCTTCTGTTTGATTTTAATTAATAAACAATGTTTGAAGGCCACAATGCACTTGGAGGGACAACACAGTGACTTCTTGGTGGCCTTGATCCTGTTTGTTTTGGAGATGTACTCTAACTCCCACTGAGTTGACCACATAAGCTGGGAGGTGCAGGCTTTTTTTTCAAACAATTTTTACTAAACAGGGGAAGAAAAACAAAAAACAAAAGGTCTTCCAGAGTGCTGCGGTTTTCAGTTATGACATAAAGTTTGCAGTGATGACAGCGTGTTATCCATACATGTTCTCTTACTGAAAAACAGCAATTACAACCAAATTTGTGTCATAAATCATACGCACTTGCAACAAAACTGTGAACCATCTAAAGAACAGACCTTTAATTGGAACCTTTCACTTCGATAGTCCTGTTTCTAGAAGAAAATGCAAGTAAAAACTGCAGTTAATGCAGTGATGTACAAGTTCCTCACAGCAGTAATCCAAGAGGATTATTAAAATCACCAACTTCCAGTCTACAAACAGACGCAAATGTCTTAGGCTGGATAGAAGTGTTAGAACGACAGTTAAGCAGTTGTGTGTGGAGAAGCTATTCAAGAACAACTGACTAAAATACACAAAATATTATTGAACTGCTTCAAGGTGAAGGTGGAATGACCAAAGTGGCGATGATTCAACTCTATAACAATTCCCCTGTGGAATTAGAGCACCACCTGGTGGACCGCGAGGACATCAGCTACCATGAGTTTTCAGTGACACATCTGTTTTGTTGGAATGTTACGGCATTTCTTTGTCCCATCGAGTAACTCCGTGAGATGGGAGTGAAATAAACCCAAAAAGCACTGAGAGTAAGTTGGAGCACATAGTTGCTGCATGCTGTGTGGCTTCACAAGACTACCAGACAATGTTAAAGTTGCAGAAAAAGTTAAACAAACAGTTTGGAAATTGAATACTGATTTATTTTGAAGTCACTACTCAAATGATAGCTGCTGGAATATCAGATCAGTCTTCAGTTTTCAGAGGCATTTGGCTGCCGTAGAGTCTGTGGCATCGTGCTGAACTCAAGAACACTGATTGTGCTACCAAAATTGGGTCATCTTCTTATGAAGGAAAGGAACCATGATTTATCAATGAGATGTTAGATGGAGCAAAGAAACATAGAAGTTATTAGGACAAAGGTAGTAGGACATCTTACAGCAAAGATCATTTTTAATGGTCCCAAATTTTCCAAACAACTAAGTGTACACTCATGAAAAAAGAAAAAAATGAGAAGATATGACAAAATTCATCACATCTAGAATTCCACTCAATCTTTAATCAAGATGGGATTACAAATTCTCCAAAAAATCTGCAGTTTCAAAGGGCAAAAAGGGTAAAACTAGCTCACCTACTGAGGTCTTTAAAAACCTGTTCAAGTGTGACTGAAAACGTCCTGAACATTTAAAGGCAGGTCTTTTTCTTGTAATTTACAAAAAACAGGTGAAAGATTGAGACAAAAAGAGAACAAAAAGAAAATGAACAAACTGCTGGCTTTTTGCTCTTCAGAGAAAGAACATCCGCTGAGGAACGACGACAATGATGACATCATCAAACGACAACAAGGACAGCTCTTTGCCACATGCTGCCTCCCATCTGGTCCTATATACTAACTTAAAAGGGGACGAAAAGCAACAGACAAAGAGGGGAACAAGAGCAGAGAAGAAAAGTAGAAAAGAACAGAGGGGAAGTGGACTCTCAGGAGGGGATGGGGGTGCGATTGGTGGTTCTGGGTCTGAATTGGCCGACCCATCTGGGCCGCTGTGATGTCCTTCCCTGAGTGGGGGGCAGGGGGAGGGGGCAGTGAGTTATGGTCCAAGCATGTGAGCTCTAAGAGATTTCAGTCTGCATGTACATGTGTATTAGTATGTGGTCTTTTCCCCCAGTTGCAAAATTACCAAACTCCAACCAGCCTCAAGCTTTCCGAGTCCACCGAGGATCTTAAAGAGATCTTCTTTTCCCCCAAAACTTTCTCCTGTCTGCTTCGCTTTTCAGACAGCATCTCCACTCCTGGACTCCTGATTGGCACTTGTATGAATACGATGAGTCTGAGGAGGCTTCATATTCATTAGCAGTCTGCTCCTCCTTTGGCCACCCGCTGACAGCGAGGGGCGGCTTTCATTCATTCAATTTGTGTACAAGTTTGATGTGAAAGTCTGTACTCTGAAACTGTTTGAGCAGAGCACAAGCTGCAAAAGCGATTCTTTACGAGCTCAGTTTGGACTTCTTCGAAGGTGGCAGAGGGTCCTCTTTACTCTCCCCGTCCTCTTCCTCATCCTCTTCCTCCTCCTCGTCATCGTCAGGATAGTCCACCAGTCCCACTAAACCTCCCTGAGGCAGACAAAAGAAATAACATTAATCCAGCAATCAAGAGCAGTTTGTGGAACATTTCAAGTATTGTTTGCTTGGGATTAAATTCATTACTTTAATGCCATGTTACACTGGAAAACCTTCGCTTTCCTCACTGTCTCTTTGTAATGCTGCTCGTAATCTGTCTATTAAAGATATGCAGATATGCTTTTTGTATGGGTCTTATGTGCATGTTTTATTCTGACTTTCCACCGTCTAAATAAAGCGTGCAAGTAAAGAGTGATTCCAGCCCAATAACACATTAGCTGCGATCACAACTGTATGCAATACAAAACAGGCTTGGTGTGAAAATCACAGCATAGGTGTGAGTGTCATGGCTAAAGCTCTGCTTTCACAATTCTTTATTTCTTTCATAAGCTTCTCAAAACAGCATAGAGATGACAACCAGTTTTGGACTTGATGCTTAAAACTCAAGTCTCCATGAGTGACTTTGTGGGACTTTACAGGGAGAGACTTCAAACTTCAAAAAGCTGACGGGTACCTTTGTGGTTACAGTTGTGGTGGGGGGTGAGCTCCGTGCCCCTGAGCCCGGAGAACCTGGTGATCCTGGAGAACCTGCGTTCAATGAGGCAGAAGGAGGGGGACTGGACAGGCTGGTTTTAGTGGATCCAGAGAAGGAAAGCTTGAAGCTTGGATTCTGCCTGCCTGAAAAGCTCGACTTCCCCATCACTTCTTTATCGTCGGTGTCTTTTACTGTGGGTTGAGATAGAAGGTGGACAAAATATATATATGTTCAACAATAACGTTTGTTACAGTAATTAATATCGTCCTCTGTAACCAGGACACATTTTTACAATTCTTGTTTCCTTTTTTTTGTTTGGAAGCCTGTAGAAAACAAAGCTTTCTGCAAGGAAAAGGGGACCACAGCTCAATTTATCAACATATCTCCATATCTAACCAGCATGTAAAAATGGTTCATTCAGAGATACTTAAAAATACAAATACACCTAACATTTTTGTACATGCTAGCACAAATCCAGATAAATGTATTTTAAAGTATATGAACTTACATATATGTTCTTCAGGTCAGTGGGGTTGGAGATAAACCACATACACTGGTAATTTACAATGACTAGACTTAAGAACAGCACTAGAACATGATCAGGTTTTCAATTTCATTCTAGCACTAAAAGTGTAAGAATTAAATTCAAGCCGACTGTATTTTAGTATAACATAGGTTTGGCTGTTTTTTTATATCCTTATTTTTCACTATAACTATCACAAAATCCTGCCATGTCATCACAAGTACAGAAATCCTCACTACTCATTGATAAAATTTCTGGTCCTACAACACATGCATTTCCCCGGCACATCAAACTAACACACTAAAAAAACAATGTGTTCCCAAACGTACATTTCTTTCTCTCCATGAACTTGCTAATAGGCTCCATGAGGTCTTCCTCACTCTTCATCTTGTCAGAAGGCGGAACAACTGCCTCACCGTCTTCAAGGTCATCTTCATCCGTATTAAACCACATCTCCTCTTCGTCCTCTAGCGTCCGCGCATCGCGACGGAAGCGGTGGTTCCGCAGGATAGAGCGCATGCTGCAGAAGATAATGTACAGCCGAGTGATTAAACAACAAAATACAGTATGTGTACATCATACAGGTCCTCTTAAGCCCCTTTTACCTCACTTTTAGACTTAATGTGTTTGTGCAATGTAATGGGAAACAGCTGGGAGCACTGGCATTCATTTATCATCTTGAGTGACCTGTTCAGCAGTTTCACTGATATTTCACAGTGTGTACCATCAATCAGAGAAGTAACTGGTACGTAACACAATCTCAATCATTAGTGAACTCATTGTGTAAATCTGAGAAACCTGAGGTGCTTGTTTTTATAACAAAACATTTACTGTCAAAAAAATACAGTAGATAACACACCAAAAACATGCTAAAAAAAGCATTCCCATTACTTAAATACTTATCAACGTGAGCTGTAAAACAAAGATATCACAGACTTTTTCACTATTTACTGTCGATACTTATCCGATAAGGACTTTTTTTCAGCGATAGTTATACGAGTCATTAAAAAAAATGTACTACTATAATTATTAAAACAAATCTAACAAAAATAACCCTGCAGAAACTCATAAATACAAACTCAGTTTCTCAGAGAAACCTAATTGTACAAACTGCAACAGGATGTTTTCATCATTTTCAAACCAATAAATTAGCAAAAAACAATGTAAAAGACTTTGTTCGACTAAGTTAATCCCTGTTACACTTATTGTAACATCACAGAGGTAAAACTGAGACATCTAAACACAGAAAAATCTAAAGCTTGCAATAAACACATAATTCCAAATGATAAACGATCAGTTATGACAATGAACTAAAGGTTTTTTGCCTTGATGACAGGGAATGCAGCATGTCTGGGCTACTGTTGTGTGCTTCACTGGAACATGCTACTGGGTCTGTCACTGATTCTGAGGTGAGTTGCAGATGATTTATTATCAGTGACATATTGAAAATCAATGATTACTTCAGCAGTGTCAGTGTAATAGAAGTAACAGTATTGTGTTTTGGTGTTCTCACCTATCCAGTTTGGGGTTGTCTTGTCTCTCTCGCTGCTGTTCATATCGTAGCTTTAGGCCCTTAAATGTCTGGACGTAGTCCACATCTTCGAGAGCCTTCCAGTAGTTCTCCACTATATGAGCCGTGAGAGACTTTACATCCTCCTGGGAGTAATGGGAGGTGGAAGCAAAGGATAGAAATGCAGTAGGAGTGGGAAAGTGGGAAAAGAGAAACAAGGGATATTTTACAGTTTAAGATAAAGACCATACAAAAGAAGAAGTAGAACGTGGTACAAAAGTTAATGAACGTGATCAAAAATATAGCACGTTTGTGTTATATAAAACTTCAAAAAGACAGTTCTGACAACTAATAACTGAGTTTAGGAGACACTCACCACACGGATATATTCAAACATCTCAATGATGGCCGAGTTCATTAGATTGTAGCGTGAGCCGTTATTGAGGAAGGCCTTGATAACAGGCTCAAAGAGGAAGTTTCTCATGATGTAGCGATTGTAGAATTCATCCTTCAGACCAATAATCCTCCGCATGAAGCGCAGGGCACCTACAGAAAGACAGACGTATACTGAGCTCCAAATTCCTGTCGTTATGTTCAAAATAACATACACAATAAGTTGTGTTCACGTTCAAAAGTAACATATGTCACTTACATAGTGCCAGGAAGGCATGCTGAGAGGCAGTGAGCACCAATACCCTCCTGAGAATGTCCTTGTTGATGATGTAGTTCTTGATGTGATATGTGTGGTGCTCAACACAAAATGTTAGCAGCTCCAAAATCAAGGCAAGCAACTGGGATGTCTGAAAATCATCTACAGGAGGGAGAAAAGGTAGTAAGCAAAACAAAAAGCACCTGAGAGAAAAAGAACTAACAGATGAACACAGCTCAAAGACATTCAGCACCTTTGCTAGGCTTTTCTTCTGTGGTGTTGGCCAGCAGCGGAGCTGAGAGGACATGCATACAATGCTTGTAGAAAAAGCTCAGGAACTCAGTCTTTTCAGTTTTCTGGAAAAAAAAAATAATAAAAAAAAAAATAGGAGGTTTTGCCAAATTGCAATATTTTGAAATGCAATGTGTAAATGGTTTTCCCAGTTCCCTGAAAACTAAAAACAAGGCCAAAAATAGTGCCATTCAGTCTGTAATAATATCTACTGGAATGATGATATTTCTCTCTCTTTTTTTTTTTATTCAAAGTGGTAAGTTGTGGAACCACAACACACCATTTCTCTGTTTTCTTCTCTTTTGCATCCTTATCAAGAGGTATAGGCCCATACTTGGTGTTTCTGCCCAATACCACTCGACTCAACAGAATTGAGCTGGCAACACGGGAAGTATCCTGCTGAGGCTTACGGACGAAACATCGTCCAAAAAAATAATAAATAAATAGTTGCATATTTGTGCAACTCACATTTGCAGTAGCCAACATGTTCTCTGGATCCACCAGAGTCCGTAGCAAGCCCATTAGCTGCACTGCTCCACCCAGCTCTGGGTCTGTATCACAGATCATGTGTTCTATGATCAGGTTGATCAGAAGGATGTCCTGAAAGGTGAAGAAATATTATTTTAGACCCACCTCTATGAGAAATTAGTACAATTTCCTTTTATTTCACTTTGTCTCTTTACATATACTCACGTCATCATTCTGCTGAGACTCCTGCATGACAAACTCTCGTACCATGGAGGGGTTGTACTCCACAAGATAAGAGAATATATCTGTGGCTGCACCACGCACCTGGACATCGTCCATTCCCTGTTTGACAAAAATTCATTTGTCAGCAAACTGCGAACCGAAAAGGTGTCATAATTTCCAAATTCCAAGATGCATCTCAATGCAGATATGAACTATTCTGCATCGATGCAATGACATAATACTCTCAACAGAGTGCATGGCATGCGACCGCTTACTATCGATTTTCTAGCATCAGCCCAACAATGAAGTTGCACTGCGACGTTGCAGAGTTACACAGAACTACTGTAAAACAGACATAAAAATAGAAGGAAAGGCCACATTATGTAGCTGTAACCCGAAACTAGATTAAATGTACACGGTGTGGAAAATCTTCCTTGCAAATAAAATACTTGGGTGAGACAACTAATGCAAGAAACCATATAAGCTGCTTTCACGTTGCCCTAATATCTGCAACCTCGAGGAATATATTCAGCACTACTCAGCCAACATTTTTAACACTGGAAGACTGTAGTTTGTAAAAGAAAAAAAGAAACAATGCCATAGAGAGCTGGTCTCTCTTGATTCGTGGTTATCTTTTGGATAGTTTCTTCACTCCTCATGGCCATGTTGGTGTGAAAAGTGAACCATTGTTTTGCAGAAATTAAGATAACAAATGAGAACAGACAATCTGTGTCATGTTCAGTTAGCAGCTTGCTTTCTCACCAACGCAATCCACAGTGATTCAGCACGTTGAATCATCTGAAAAAACATCAATGACATCTGACGGTGCCAATGGTGCATTATAAACAAAAAAATACAACAGACGTTCACAGACACTCCAAACATGCCCAACAGCTGACGGTAAACAAAGTGTATGTGTATGTAAGTGTATGTAAGTGTGAGGGAATGAGAAGAGAATCACCAAATGTGTGGTAACTTTTCAAGATAACGGCCCATGTACTTGTTCAGTAATGGAAAATCTCAGCTTTCCCCAGCTGCTGAAGACCTTGGAGCCACAGTGTTAGCTTTGGCTACACCTGTATTCTACAGCCAAACTAAATTCCAGGGAAAGAACTCTATAAGGTTCGTCAACAGTGTTCACTGGTGCCCAGAGAAGCGGGTATATCCCTCACTTCTACCCTTTTTTTTTTTTTTTTTTTTTAACCTAATCGACCTGTCCAGCAGAGACTTCACTGTGGCGTGTAAAAATGATACAACAGCCATATTAAGCTGAGCCAAGACTGGTAGCATTTGCACAATGTCACTACCTTATGCTGCTTCATATCAGTAAATAAGGATCGGTATGAAATTAGTGCCTCAACCTAAAGCTGGGCATACACTGTGCGATTTCTGGCCCGATTTCGAGTTTTGGCTCAATCGTGCGTCTCGCATCGTGTAGTATACATGGGGTAACGACAAACGATTAAGCCCTCCCGACCACCTCCCGATCGATCGGATGAAAATCAAACTTGTTTGAAATCCTGGTCGCTCCTCGTGAGGCTCTCGCACAGTTGAAGCAGCTGGACGAGCCGATTGACCTCATCCTGTCACACTACGCATGCGCAAACATAGGCACGGAAGAGAAAATTGTCAACAGAAGAAGAAAAAGACAACAGAACAGCATGGCAGCGACCGGCGACCGAGTCCGACGTGTCGTGTAGTGTGAGCAGCCAGATCGCATCAGACCATCGGGTCGTACAGTGTGAGAACAGGAATCGTGAGCTGTGACGTTTTAACCCTTGCGATTCACTCGTACAGTATGAGCAGCAGCTGAATCATGCGATTGAAAAAAATCGCACAGTGTATGCCCAGCTTAACCAAGCTATGTAATGAGGGTAACTAAAGGGCAAGTAAAACTAGTACTAGAGAGGAAGAGAAAAGCCTATCATGTCTGCTATATTTCAGTCAAAGAAAAGAAAAGACTTGCAGCAATCAACTGTGATGCACATCAGAGGAAATTTGGCAGTGAGTATACTCCACTACTCCACTCGTATGTAAGCTACAGCTTCTAGTGCTGAGGTGGGTCAAAAGTTGCCACTTAGATATTTTAGATAAATATTTTTACAATTTATATAAGCAGATTTTTTTATGCACTTAAAATGGTATTCAAATTGATCTGACTACTTGTATCAATGAAAATTCATTACATACGTGGTCTAAAACCGGATTAAATGATTAATAGGATAATCTTAATTTAATTGACTTTTAAGGGCAGTATAGACTCACAACTCTATTGAATGCAGATGTGACAGGAACATGGTGAATAAGTTATCACTTAACTTGCTTTTTCTGATAAAGCGTACAAAATCAGTTCTGAGGGACTGCAAGATAATTCCGTCTGTTTAGGCGGTGAACTTCACACCACACAACGACACACACTGCAGACAAATCTTCTGTATTCATGCAGCCTGTGTAGCGTGGGACAGCTACACCTCTACTCCGCCATGTTGTTGTGTGTGAAGGGTCACGGACCAAATTTGTGTTGGGGGGAGGGGATGTTTCACAAAAATTGCAAAAAGGCTGCTCAAGAGGGTTTGGTTTATCCCTTTTCAGCTACTGTAGTGACATGTCAGTGAGGCAAGTCACAGTGTTTTATAATATAAATAACTTGTTCTAAGAGGATGAAAAATACAATTATTGTTTTCATGTAAATCTACACAAATGAAATTATTTAAAAAGATGACTAAATGTTACACAGTGGAACTTTATCATGGCCAAGAGCTGATCTTTGTGACAGATAATAAAACCAAGCATTGTTAGCCACAACAGTTTAAAGGTATCAGACAAGAAATAGGAGGAGAATGAAGCTACTATACAACTAAGCCAGAAAATGCTCCTTCCTATGGTGTCTTTCTCAGCCCAGCAGCAGCAACACTGATGACCATCAGCATCCTTATTCATACTCAGCCACTATTGTCAATGCACTTCAAGCCTGAGCTTCACGTTTTACAGAGCAAACCAACGTTAGTAATGTTTCATTGTGGCAAAAGTTCTGACAAGTTCAAGAGAACAAATAGCTGAGTCATGGTTCGTAGGTGAAGGATGAAGCAGAATCAATATCCAAAACACCAAAAATCTTAAATAACATTCTCTTATAAGAGCTGCACTGAAATAATAAAAACTATTGCATTGCCTCCTCAGTCACAATTAAACACTATAAGGATGATATACAAATTCTCATACTTTTTCTCAAGGCGTTGTGTTGTCATGTGTGGCGCACAATGCCCGACAACATTTAACGAAGTCCATTAGTTCACTTTCAATTTATCATCATTGGAAGTATATTTTATGATCCCAATGCAAAAAGAGGAGCGTCAGTATCCAAGCCACTGACAGCAAGAGCCTATTTCTTCACGTCTGTGCTGGTAATGAACTTCATTTTCTGGATAATCAATCAAACGACACTCACCAGTATGACCTCTAGTGCAGGTAGAATGCCCATGTTTGACAATGTCTTGAAGAAGGCGTCTCTGTTTTGAGGTTGTAATGTTTGTGAGAATGCACAAAACTCCTTTAGGAAGTTTACCTGTAAGGAATAAAAAGACATGGCTCTATGAAACTAGGGACAAAAAGAATGGAGTATTGATTTATCACTTGATAAATAATCTCTAATAAAATGATGACATACCAGTTCATGTCTTTTGTCATCATCGGTAGCCTCATCTGTTAGCTGTGCAAATAGATCTGTGAGGAACTTCTCATCATCCTGACATCAAAAGGGAAGTAAAAATTATAAAAGGGTTATTACGAAATATATAATCAAGACATCAGGGTACAACTGACCCTCACACTTCATTGTGAGACTGCCAAATGTGTAACACAACAGCTGATTATCTACAATGGATTGGTGATACAACCGAATAGAAAAAAACAACACTAATCATAGATATCAAGTTCATTTAATAAATGTCTCTCTTTATATTTAATCCATAAAACAATCTAAAAACATATGTTTTTTAAAACACTTGCTGTCAATATGAATACACGTGTCTATAAAACAGTTGGGGAATTTATATTTTACACTGAAAACCCAGTGTCACCAAGTATTCTCAATAAAAAGTTTAAATGACTAAAACACTAGTTTAGTTTAGTGATATTAGTTTGAAAAGTTCAAGAGAGGAAGGAAAGGTTCATGTCAGCGGTGCTCGGGGTTAGAGCACCACACAGCACAGTGCATCAGAGTAAACAGTGTGCCCGTTTCGGTTTTCCTCTAGCGCAGCATAACTGATTTACACAACACTTTTCTATCTCTATGGAGACAGCCATACATAAACACTGCTGAGTTGACATAGTACAAAAACACAAAGGTCACGTGACCATAAAAGACTAACAGATCATCTGAGGCTGGGCAAAACAGAATAACCCAAAAATAAGACTTCTGTACAGTCCCCAAATTACTGATATTTTCATCTACTATTTAAACACCTATTAAAAAGGGAATCTCCTTCGCATGGATTTTTGATGTTCCAACAGGTTTGTCGACATCCAAAGACAGTTTGTAATGAGCTTACATACATTTGTATCATCTACTTTGAAATAATCTCTTTCAGTGAGAATGTTTTTGGTCACAAACAAAAACACACCCCAGCAAAATATTAAAGAACACATATCAATCACTAAAATAAATCCTTACACCTCACCTGTAGCATGCCCACAATCTCCACCTTGTTGAAGAAGATGAAGGAGTGCAGGGTGGACAGCATGTTCTCCTCAAAAACAGAGGGTGTTGGCAGCACCATGTCCTGAATATACTGCACGCGATACGTCTGGTGTATTTTCTGACGTAGTTCAGGATCAGAGATGGGGATCACCTCCTTAAAGCGGGCTGTCTTAGTGAGAAACTCTCGATGCCGCCGCGGGTGTGGTAATGCTGGGTCAAACTCCAGACAACCAATGACGTCCATGATGCACTCATCTGAGAACATAACCTCAAAGAGTGCAGTGCGATTCAGCAGGAAGATGCCTTTAATTATTTCATAGAGGTGGTGCAGTCCCTCTCTGTTGTCCAAATCCTCACACATATGAAACAGTTCCAGAAGCTTGCGAATGTAGCCTTCATTCTCCACAGCCAGTGCCAGCTTCTCTCGTCGCAGGGGAGATGGAAGTGAGGAGGCCACCAGCTCAGCAAGGTCCTCCAAGCGATTCAGTTCACATGGCGGCAACTCCAGACCTGGCGATGACATGTCATCAAAGCGTTCCTCCTCAGACTCGTCCACCACATCCTGCGTGATGTCCACTGATGGGTCCCTTCCCTGCACCTTAACAACAAGACAAACAGCAGTGAGGTAGAATAGAGCTAAATTTAGAGCATCTTACTAAAATAGCTCGAGATCAACGCGATAGATGGCACAGACAAATAAGCACATCCATTCAAGAACAGTTACCTGGCATATTTTCTCCCAGATTTCATCACATCCAGCCTTCTCTTGGAAGCTTAGTGCCAGATCATAATTTTCAGCCTCTGACCATACTATCAATGTATCCTTTGCAAAAAAAAATAAAATAAAAATAAACATCAGACCATTTCAAATTAATACACAGCAGAAAGTAAGCTGTTATTCTATACAAGTATACTTTATCATACTTGCACCACACTGACCTGTTGTTTCTGGTAGGCTGTGTTTGGGTTGATTTTGGACTCCAACAGTAGTGAACCTGTTAGATTAAAACACAGTTGATGGGTATGGTATCCGTAAGGATAGGTATGCATTACAAACAAGAGTATCTGTACCAATAGTAAAACTGGATTGTTTACTTACCATCACTCTCAGCTCGCACCAGCAGAGACATGCCTTTCAATCTCTCCACATAGCCCGAGGAGACGTGTCCTGTCCCACGGTCATCCCACTGTCTGTCCTCATTGAGGGTATAGACTTTAACTCGTCTACGAGTGTCAGTCATCCTGGCAGGTGATTGTATTCGGTATCCCCTCAAGGCCTTCTTGGCTCTTATATGGCGTCTGCCTCAACTAATAACGCCACAACTTCAATTCACTTTTGACACTTGTTCACTTCTTCAATGCAATGTTGACAACTTTTGGGAGGGATCAATCAGAACAGCTCTTTGAAACTGCTTGTGAAATACCTGCTGTAAGATTTCCCGATTGACTCTGCACCCACAACTATAATACGTGATTACATTTGACGATCACCCTGAAAGCTTATCTAACCAGGGATACGGGAAGAGCGCTGCGCAGACACAGAACACAAAACACTGAAGAAAGCTCAGGACAGTGTAATTAACATCGCGGAGGACACGGAGGTTGACGTTAATCGACAAAAACAGCGGCTGAAAGACGTGACAAAAGACCAAACACACAGCTGTGAGGCGAATATTTAGAAAAAAGTCCTCCGTTGCGATCACTGGCTTACAAAACACGCTGCCTGCTTATTAGTACAGTTTGTACGCTTGCAGGTAACGCTAGCCAGATACGTTAGCAACCAAACCTAGCGAGCTAGCTCGTACGCTAACTGTCTACGCTCCACATATTCAATGTAAAAACTACCAGTTGAAACAAACTGACTACAGTTGTGTATCGTTAACATGATATCATACTTGCGGACCACAGACACCGTTTTAATCAAGAATGTCGTTTATACTTTTCTTTAAATAATACGCCAGCTAACTAGCGTTAGCTGCTATTTCTTCCCCAAGTGTTCCGCCATGTTCTGGCTCGGGGCCGTAGAGAGAGCACTCTCTCCTTACTCATATTTAAGCATTCCAAAAAATATGCAAACCAATAAAATGTAGTTGTATAATTACTTCAAGTTTACGCTTTACATTATATTGCTATTTGCCATTCATTCCAGACGTCTTGCACAGATAATTGCTAAGTTCCCCCCGTGAGTATTCAGCCATCTTGGGTCCCTTCAGAGTCAATACGGGGTTTCCAGCACGGCAACAACGGGGCAGCCCGCCACATTTAAAGAGACAGTAAATGTAAAACAAAAAACAGTTCGGATGACTGCGCTGAGCAGACAATGCTCTTTCGTGAGTTGTAGCAATAAATCCTATTACCATCATATTCTGTGACCAAAACAATGTAAAGATTTCATAAGAAACTGTTGATTATTGTAGATATTTTGTGTCGGTTTTAGATTGTTGTCCTACATTTTAATATTACATCGAGGGTCACAGTTTCAACTTTTTAACAACAGAAACGTCTAAGTAACCAATTTAAACAGTTTTCCGTATTGTTTTTTGATGTAATAATGTATAATATAGTTCTCGCTGACAATCCAACTAAGTAAGAGCATAACAGGTCATTGAATTTGGAGCTACACAAATCATATTAACCAGTACTTTTGAATAGAACTTACCATTCAGCCGGTGTAATTTCAATCCTGAGACTAACCAGGAATAAAAAAATTTTTTAAAAAAAGTATACTTTGTTGTACTAACAGTTGTATTTTCAAGAAGAGCGGCCAGTCAGAAAACAACACTTTATTTTGTTTAAATCAAAGATAACAGGGTTAAAAATCAGATGCAACGCAAAACAAAGGGTTTACAAAAAAACAGAATTTCACATCATGACACTAAATCTATATGATAATAAGAACAACAGATGAAATGAGGAAATTAGACCTTCTGGGATGTGTTAGATAAATGGTAGCACAAGTCTCCATTTTGATCTAATCCTGAAGAAAACCGGCTGCATTGAATAGCCCACAGCACTTGCACAAATAAAAATAAAAAAAGTTGTAACCAAACTGTGGGGCATTTTTTTTCTTATGATCAAAAAGTTAGTGCTTGCGGCCATTATCCCCATTCTCATAACCATGTAACAAATTAGAAACAGATGAATGAGAATAAGAAAAGCTGCCAAGCGCTGAAATTGAAAAGCTATTTCAGTATAAAGCCCCAGACTTTTCCCCCATACCCCACCTTACAAACCTGCCCTTTTCACAATGTATAGTATAACAAATGTATACCATTATATGAAACCCCTCCCATGTCAGACTGACAATGTTGTCCTAATACACAGATCTAGAAGAGCAGCACCAACTCCATTCAAGTGTGTGTAGCAGGACAACACGTCAAAGATGTCTTTACTTTGCTGCTTGCTGAGCCTGACGCCGCAGCAGGACGTATATCTTCTCCTTAATCCAGTCTTTGTTGTATGGTTGGTATGTTTGAGTGTCAGCCCTGTACCTGTAGTAAAAGTTAAACAAATTTTAGAGGAAGTGATCAACACTGAATGCAAGGCTGGTTGTCAGTCAAATCCATACTTACACAAGACAGCTCAGATCTGCCAGGTCGTCAATGAAGTCAAACAACTGACTAATGTCATACGTAATGGAAGGACTGTTGGGATTCATCCTCTTCAGATGCTCTTCATACATTTTGCAAACACCTGGAAGAGAAGCGAAGGACATATCTACTGAGAACAAAATGATTCCAAGCACTTTGATTTAAGAGAAAACAGCTAAAATTCTACAGATGATTGAAAAGGAAGCAGATTGCATGTAATAATGTTATTAGGAACACTGAACATTTTACTAAAAGGGGAAGACAGGATGAATTGAAAAGGATTACTAAAAGGAATACAATAATGAAACCAAGGTCATTTCTCTAACAATCAAACAATTGTTTTGAAAACTGAGCATAAAAAAAGTACAAAAAACAGTGATCAACAGACTAGCATAGCCCTAACACTAGGGCTGAACGGTATACCGTTATTGTATCAATATCTAGATATGAACAGTCAAGATATTAATATCGCAAAGTCAACGATATAGATTTTCCCCGCATGTGCAGCTCAGGCAGTCGTAAACATTTTAACGCATGCCCTTATGTACAGCTGAACTCAGCCAATGACAAACATCCGAGGGAGGGAGCGAGGTAGACGGAGACACAAACTACATTCACAGCGGGGAAATTAAAAAGAGAAGCATGAGTGCGGAAGATAAGGCCAGCGCAGAATCTGCGCATTCGACGGATTTAGTGGCAAAAAATAAGTCATTCTCCATTATTTGGAGGTATTTTGGATTCAGAAAAGAGGATGTGAACCAGAGCGAGGTGTTGTGCAGGTCGTGCTCAGGCAAAAAATGCGACAAGGTAAGGCAGCACAACAAACATGTTTCACCACCTGAAACAACACCACCACGTAAAGAGTGTATTGCAATGAGAGAAACGGCAGAGAAGTGAAGCCCAAGCAAAGTTTGATTGCTGATGCGTTCAGTAGAGTTACGCCATCTGAGTACACCAGGCACAAAGACATTACAGATGCTGTAACATACCACATGCAAAAGACGTGGTGCCCTTGTACACCGTCACAAAAGAGGGCTTTCAGAATGGTTCAGACGCTGGACAAACGTTACAAAATACCATCCCGACCATATTTTAATGAAGTGGCCATTTCAAAAATCTACAACGAAAGTAAAATGAATATTGAATCCGAGCTCTGTGTATTTGAACGTTTTGCCACAACCACGGACCTGTGGTCGAGCCGGACGACTGAAACTTACATCAGTTTAACGGTCCATTTTATAACAACAAACTTCCAACTCAGGACCCGATGAATGCAGACGTCCTTCTTTTGCATTACGTTTTTTATTTTTCAGAAAAATGCTTAGTTTTCACTGAACCCAGTCACATCGTATCGATATTGAGATATCTGGCATGAATATCGAGATATGAAATTTTGTCCATATCGTTCAGCCCTGCCTAACACTTTTTAAATTTCTCATATTTCTTCTTTAAACATTAATGATAAGTAATGTGATGTGCCCATTTTACTTCCCACAACTATCAGGGAAGTGCTTTGTAGAAACCTGCCCATGTGTCGAGTAGGCTGCACAATATTCACCTACATCATCCATGTGGCCGATATAAACGCAACAGGTTTTTGATGCAATTTAGTCTTAAGTGGGTGAAAAATGAAAATAAATATGCAGCTTGAATATATTGGATTTTAAGCTGCACCAGTGGATGATTGCGAACAAGTTTTTTTTCCCCCCATGATGGACAATTATTTTTGACAAGATTAATTAATCTTAAGGGCTCAGACGGATCGTCCCTCGAGGTGATGCTCGCAGTGATACGAAGGGAGAGAAAATAGCGCCAAGCGATTGTGAGGTCTGACGTTTTCCTGGAGAACGATTTTGTGATGCAAATGTATTACTCTTTTGAACGCATATTGTTTTGAGAAGCAAAACGTTTTATTTTTTAAACTCCAGCCAACTAGCCGGACTACTTTCGGCAAACTATCCCTTTAAGTTTCTTTAGAAACTGAAAAATAAACTTTCATATTAGAAAAGGAAAATTTCTTTCAAGGATGCGTTTTGAGAGGCGGTTTCAAACAATAGTTTTTAAGACAGCTTTTTCTTTTAAATCTAAAATATTTTAGTCTATTTTTTTTGTACTGTTTTCGAAGACAGGTCTTGCTCTACTTCCATAAAGCTCACCGACTGAGCCACATATTGATATGTCATATTTAATCAACTGAAATTGTTTCTTCACGTTTATCTATAAAGCGCACGAAACAAACCAACAACTACTAAAAATCTACTTCCCATCAACCTGACAGTGACTTCTGTTGTAAGCAAGTAAACCCACTGCTATTTAAAGTGATGGTTCGGAGTAGATTCAACCTGGGGTCATTTGAACCGTGACATCCAGCCAAGTAGCCCACCCGAAGTTTTTCCGATCTTGGCTGAACATCAGCTGAGTTACTGAGTTATCCCGAATAGCTTAGTACGAGCGCTAATGGAACCTGGCAGTATCTCCAAAATTACCACACTAAAATCACATGCCATGACACCAAACTTCTACAGTAGTACAAATATGGTCTGTACTCACAAATCGATGCATTTGGAAGTTTGTACATAGTCCAGGAGTTTATTATTATCAACACAAGCCTAATAGCTTCTCTGCTGCTAAAGCTGCGTCGACGTCACTTCCTTGATCTGGGAGCTTCAAAGTAAGATGAGGGTTGATCTACTACTGTAGACAACAAAGTATATGCTATATTCTACATGAATTTTTATGTTGTAGAGTTGTGAATTTATTTTATCAATGGAGAAATTGAGCAGCCTTGCTTTGTTGTCTACAGTAGTAGATCAACCCTCATCTTACTTTGAAGCTCCCAGATCAAGAAAGTGACGTCGACGCAGCTTTAGCAGCAGAGATGCTATTAGGCTTGTGTTGATAATAATAAACTCCTGGACTATGTACAAACTTCCAAATGCATCGTTTTGGGAGTACAGACCATATTTGTACTACTGTAGAAGTTTGGTGTCATGGCATGTGATTTTAGTGTGGTAATTTTGGAGATACTGCCAGGTTCCATTAGCACTTGTACTAAGCTATTCGGGATAACTCAGTAACTCGGCTGATGTTCAGCCAAGATCGGAAAAACTTCGGGTGGGCTACTTGGCTGGATGTCACGGTTCAAATGACCCTAGGGTGAATCTACTCCGAACCATCACTTTAACTTAGCCGTTTCCTCCGAGAGATGCACATTTTTTTTCTCATTAGCTTCAAACTTTTTCAATGAGAACAGTGGCCTAATAGAAAAATGGTTCTCTATAAATGAGAGAAAAGATGATGAAATATCATAATTCAAATAATTATAACAAGAAAAGAGACAAAAAAAAGCCAGTATGATTTATGGATAAAAACCTTACCTTCCATGCATTCATTCACTGACTCGTAGTCAGCATATGTGCGTCCCTCTGGTCTCTTGGTCGGTTGAACAAGCAAAATTGTGTGAGACTGTAAAGTACACATTGATAATATTTAAGACAATATAATGCAGTTTACTCTCAAGCAAAGCAAGACATTTTTTATGAGTTCTGCTGTCGAGGAGACCGTCTCTTTGAAATAAAGAACAGCGGGAAACCTTTTTCCCTGTCGTTATCAAACTAGAACAACGTTGGTAATTTAGCTGGCCGCTTGACTTACACTAACGTCACTTGCTAATAAAATGCAAATATTACATTTTATCACAAGCATCCCGTCAGCAGACGTGACTTCAAACAAACAAATCCCTAAAAAATAGAAGTGATGTAGCAAGACGTTAATGTTAAAGCAAAATAATACAGCACCAGAAGAAATGGGACAGAATACATGTCGGAAAACAGCAATAAACGTTAGCCCCTACGCTTGTTAGCTTAGCTGTGACAGACTGCCATGAGCTAGTGTGGCTGATGTTATCTTTTTAAACTCTGAACAAAGCACACCTACCATATTTCTGCACCCCGCGGATCCTCTTTATTTTCAGCGGATGCAAAACTCAAACAAATTGCTCTTTTGTACTTCTCAAATCACCGTGCAAATTTAGTGGCTCTAGAAAAATACTAAGAGGAAATGACGTAGGCACTTTTCCGGTTGGAAAGATATTTGATTTCAAAGTAAATATTTTGATTCAAAATAAAAGTTAGAATGATACATCGATTTTTTTTTGTGTACACCACAAAAACAATATGTTTATCTCTCACTTCAGTTGGAGTGGCAAACCATTTAAGTAAAATCTCACGTTGGTAAATTATTCAAATTCTGTCAAAAGGGTTAGGATTAGGGTTAGGGTGTTATGTTGTTGTTGATAACCATAGTTAGGAAACAGGCTATGTTTTGTATATAAAATCAAATTTGCAAAGTAATATGACACTAAATTTGTGAATGAACAGTGGTGGAATAAGAACAATATTTGTCTTTGAGATGTAATAAGATATATGTGAGCCAAACTGGTGACCATATATATATATATATATATATATATATATATATATATATATATATATATATATATATATATATATATATATATATATATATTAAGTTAGATCATGTCTTGTAGTTGTAGTTGTTTTTCAAATAAATTGATAAAATCATGTCACATAAAACTGCACAATTAAAACATTGAAAGAAACAGATAAATGACAACATAACAGTTGCAAGGTAACCAGATGACATAAAGTTTATTTATTGGATTTCTTATTGAAGTGGAGTAGTCCCTCTGACAGTATTTGATAGAATTCTCACCCATGAGGAAAATTGTACAAGTTAATATAATAAGCTTCACAAAGACTTCCAAAGATAAAAAAAAAAATTATAATAATGGAAGAATCAGAGCTAAGAGCTGTAACTATATCAATCCTATTTGCAATCAAATTTATTCTAACTGTTAGTCAGATGTTTATTTAAAACACAAAATGTGGCTAGTTTTACATGACATGTTTATGTCCATATTATTTTCTCAACACTGCACATGACAGAGGCCACAATATCATTAATTGTAGAAGTTGGTGAAACTCCACTGAGAGGATGTAAAACCATTTGTCCAAAAGATGTTCCCTAATTTAATGTCTTAATTGTCAAACAGGTTAGTCTAAAATCTAAATCTAATTTGGGTTGAGATCTTGTGACTGTATGATTTACATGCCTCTTATTTGGTCCCCCTCATGCCCTATGGCCTAAAATGATGGGACCCAAACCATACCAATAAAAATAACCTCTACAGGATAGCATATACTATAATAAATTCCTTCCCTGTAGGGCTCAACCTTCAGTTTGTTTCTTAAATTTATTATCCATCTATGCATATGTGTGCAAGTATTGAGTGATTTGCTTCATAGAGGAGGTGTGTCGGCTATGCCCTGTGCTGGAGACGTGATCGCTGAGCCCTTGCTCTCGCCATGCCACCGAGGGACCCTCTCACTGGGGTTGCCCTGCCACCGAGGGACCCTCTCACTGGGGTCGCCCTGCCAGGTGTGGATGCAGGCGCCCTCATTGCACCCCCACACTCCGTCTGGCATGCTTCCATAGTCATAAAGTTATTGGCATTGCCATGGCAGCCTCCATACCAGAACTCTGTACATTTTCCCATGACAGAGTCATAGGTGAACCGCACCATCCAGGTATCACAAGGACCCTCATCTCGAGACAGGGAGCACACATTGCCAGTCGATGAGTGTGATGGGTGTTGCTGTTTTAAGAAAAGAAAAAGCGAACAAGTCAATTTTTAGTACTTTTGCTCAGGGAAAGTGATGCCAATTAGAGGGTCATCTCTTCTTCACATTTTTACAATTTCCAAAATGTAAAGTAACTTGCAAGAAACAGATTGAACAAAAAATTGCCATCTTTTTGACAATTTTTTAGGTCATGCACTATACCCCCAATACCTTAAATAGGCCTACCTATTAAAAATTACAACATCATGAAGTTATTACATCTTGCCTAAACCTTTTACAGGACCACAGAAGGGCATTGTTAAAACTGTTTAAATAGGTCGAGATATATATTCTTTAGTGGTTCATTTTAAACTTGTAAAGTCAGTTATTCATTTATGCTATTTAACAACTTGAATCAGTACAGTGTGTTGAGTTGAAAAGCAGATTTGCTTCATACCTCAGTTGTCTGATACTCAGGACATCCAGCCCTTCCAGCTTCTTGAGCCGGCGTCACTCCATCCAAACAACAGCCATACCTGAGGACAGTTTTGAGTGTTAGAAACCATTCAGGCATTAAGCCATTCATCAGTTTCAATAATGTCATCTTTTGGTTTGAACCATGAGATCAAGTAAGAATGTCACCTGCTGCGAAAACAGTCATCTTGTGAGCAGCCCTGGTTCCTGGGCCCAGTTGCAGAGGTATGGCCATCAGGACAGCACCCAAATAATGACTGTGCACAGCGAGGACCCGTTACACGAGGGTAGAGATCGTGTGATTCTGGCCTTGGAGCTACAGCAAGTAAACAAAGATAAACTCAAAAGTACTGCTGCTGTGCATATTATACACACGCAAAATACTGTGGGTAATTTGTTTATCCCTTTTTTTTTTTTTTTACCATGGTTTAGGAATTTTTTGGGTATAAGTTATGTTAATCTGCATTTTTTTAAGAATATGAATTTTTGTAATATTGTAGTTAAGACAAAGAATAATGCTTTTAGTTTTTCACTGAAAAACAAGAAAGGAACGAAAATGCAGTCCAATCAACGTCGAGACAGCAACAATTACAACATAGTTTGAGTGTACTTTTCTCTGTTGCCTGCAGAGACATTCACAAATAAATTATTGGCCAACAACTGAAATAAAAGAACTAACTACACATCATTTTTCACATTGTTTGTGCATCCTTTAATGCTGCTTTTGCTACACATAATATACATATGGAATAATTGCATGCTAAAGTTTCATAATTGCAGGCTAGGAACATTTCCACAAAACACTGCACAGAACAAGGCACTCTACATACCTGAAGATTCTCTTGAAGCATGAGGCACAAATCTTCTCATGGGGCTCCCATCTGGTCCTGGCTCCTGAACACTTGGAACCACTAGAGAGAAAGAGGGTTATAATTCCAAAAAGAGGAAAAGATAATTAAACCAAAACAGAAATGGTCAACAGTTTGGCTCACTTTGTGTTCTATGGCAGGGCTGGGGGTTGCATGTTTCCACAGATGTGGGTTTGATAGCTAATCCACACTGGTCTTCAGGGTAAGGGTTAAGATCTGCATCAAAACAGCCAACCCTCCTCTCCCTCACACCACCACCACAGCTTCTAGAGCACTGCAGACACAAAAGGGGATAGCACGATGGATATACTGCAACACTGAAAAGGGGTTTTGCAAGCCAGCTGACATTTTCTCTTCACTTACAAGTCCATACTCTGTCACATGCCAGGTTATGTGTGTGTGACAGGCAGGTCTGCGGCAGGCCTGCACAGAGGGAGGCCGTGCCAGACCTCTACAGGCATGGTCAGGCATATGTTCCCCACTTGATCCCACACAGACCACCTCCCTTGTCTGCTGTCCTTCCCCACAAGTTACTGAACACTGACAATCAGAGGGAACAAGATATTGCAGGTATTAATTCATTTGTTTTCACCAAATCAATTTGGATGCCACATCTTAATGATTAGAGATGACAGGGCTGAATGCCAGCTGATGGTGTCCTGTTGTGCTGTTGTAAAGAGCTTGTACCCATTCAAATCACATCAAAAGAGGATACTGATTACTATACCTTTGTTAAATTCTGGGCACTTTAAAGGACACCTTTAGTTATATAAAACACAAGTAATCATGTAACTTTGTCTCCATTCTGTTGAAAGCTGCATGCTATATGAAAGTTCCCTGTGGTTAGATACAGACCACACTGAAGCTAGAGACACTGTACTCCGCAGCACAGGAATGCGTGTTGCAGGCTTGCTGACTCGCTGGCCTCTGCAGACTCTGGGCGATGCAGTAAGACTCATCCACCACGCGGGGGTTTGATGGGTCCTGAACAAAACAATCCACACTGCGATACTGCATGCCTCCACTGCAGGTAGCAGAGCACTCGCCATAGACACCAGTCCTGTAGATGTATGTGAATGTCTGTTTTGGAAGAGGGGCAACAGGAATAGTGGAATAAACAGGGATTGTATCATTACATATGCCCATAAACTATCTGTGGAATGATACCTTAAGGAAAAGATGATAGAAATTTGTGTGATTTAGTCATGAAAATACCTTAAATCAAATTTTTGCATAGGAATTATAAATGTCCTAAACATTCCCAAGTAAGGGACACATTTATGAATATTCTGCACTGAAGGATTTGTGTCCTTTGCAGCCCCTCATGTGCAGTACATATCACCAGTAGATGAGAGTAGGGGGGGATAAGAGCTGCTGTGTGAAACAAAGAGGGGGATTGTAAATCTATACACACACACAAAGCCAATTTGTGCAAGTAAGGTCCAGATTTCCTTTTAGTTTTATCAATTGTAAAGGTCCAAGACCATTGGAACATAAACAAGATAATCTCAACTATGAAAATGCTCCGAGACCCTCCCATTCTTGGAAAACTCACATCTTTCAAACTGAGCAAGCTTAAATTTGTAACCTGGCTTTCTATTTAGATGCAAAACAATATTTTCAAAGCTTAAGCCAACAAAGAAAATCAGATTCCTACCCCAGTTGTTTGGTAATCAGGACATCCAGCCCGTCCAGATCCTCGAGCTGGTGTGACTCCATCCAAACAACAGCCATACCTTAGAAAGAGAGACATTATATCTTAAGAAACACTTTCATTTCATTTTCTGTTATGTCATTCATTGGTTTCAAGGATTTGGGAAGCATGTTACCTGCTGCGAATACAGTCATCCGGTGCACAGCCCTGGTTCCTGGGTCCAGTTGCAGAGGTTTGGCCATCAGGACAACAGCCGTGTACTGACTGTGAACAGGGAGGAACCGTCACACGGGGGTAGGAGCCATGCACGCTGTTTGGGTCCATCCTTGAAGCTAAAGCAAGAAAACACATCATCGTTTCTGCTCATGTTGCAGTCCTGTCAAAGTACTGAATGGAGGACAATTTACAATAAAACAGAAAAATACTCAATTTATCCCCAAAGGGAAATTGTATAGTTGAATTTAATATTCATCTTAAGAAAATAAATGTAAAAATATGCTGTGATTTTAGGCATGATATTTTTTTTGTAAATAGCTTTCTGTTAGAACATGGATATCACTGAAGTAAACTGTATGGGCATTGTGTTTATGAATGAGGGATGCAAATTAAATGAAAAATTGGTGCAGCCATGGTCCCGACAGCAATAATTACAACATATACCTTTTATACATTGTCTTTATTGCCTAAAGATACATTCATTCAAAAATTACCTTTAAGACATAAAAAGTTTGTCACATTCTTTGTACAATTTTACTGCTTCTGCAGCTGTACATAGCAACTATTGCATGTTCAAGCATGCAAATATGAAAACAAAAAAGTAAATAACGTTTCCACCAAACTCTCTTTAATGTACTGTACATACATGTATGTTCTCCTGAATGAGGCACAAATCTTCTCATGGGGCTCCCATCTGGTCCTGGCTCCTGAACACTTGGAACCACTAGAGAGAAAGGGTTATAATTCCAAAAAGAGTAAATAATGATTAAACCAATAGAGAAATGGTCAACAGTTTGGCTCACTTTGTGTTCTATGGCAGGGCTGGGAGTTGCATGTTTCCACAGATGTGGGTTTGATAGCTAATCCACACTGGTCTTCAGGGTAGGGGTTAAGATCTGCATCAAAACAGCCAACCCTCCTCTCCCTCACACCACCACCACAGCTTCTAGAGCACTGCAGACACAAAAGGGGATAGCACGATGGATATACTGCAACACTGAAAAGGGTTTTTTCAAGCCAGGTGACATTTTCTCTTCACTTACGAGTCCATACTCTGTCACATGCCAGGTTATGTGTGTGTGACAGGCAGGTCTGCGGCAGGCCTGCACAGAGGGAGGCCGTGCCAGACCTCTACAGGCATGGTCAGGCATATGTTCCCCACTTGATCCCACACAGACCACCTCCCTTGTCTGCTGTCCTTCCCCACAAGTTACTGAACACTGACAATCAGAGGCAACAAGATATTGCAGGTATTAATTGATTTGTTTTCACCAAATCAATTTGGATGCCACATCTTAATGATTAGAGATGACAGGGCTGAATGCCAGCTGATGGTGTCCTGCTGTGCATTAAAAACACAAGTTCAAATATAAAAGTTCTGTGCTCTAAGATACAGACCACACTGAAGCTGGAGACACTGTACTCTGAAGCACAGGGATGTGTGTTGCAGGCTTGCTGACTCGCTGGCCTCTGCAGACTCTGGGCGATGCAGTAAGACTCATCCACCACGCGGGGGTTTGATGGGTCCTGAACAAAACAATCCACACTGCGATACTGCATGCCTCCACTGCAGGTAGCAGAGCACTCGCCATAGACACCAGTCCTGTAGATGTATGTGAACGTCTGTCTTGGATGAGGAGCAACGGCAACAGGAGTAGTGGAGTGAACAGAGTTTGTATCGTTATCTAAGCCCATAAACTCTCCGTGGGTTAATAGCTGTAAAGGGACAAATCATAGAAATGTGTGTGATTTAATCGTGAAAACACCTTAAATCAAATCTTTGCACAGGAATTACATAATAACACTGTGTGGGATTTAATCTGTAAAACAATGTATCATGAGAGTCTTAAACATCTCCAACAAAAAAGATCACACATGTTGTTATTCAGGATTTATTATGCAGTGTCTTCTGTTTCAGACATTTGGAAAATAAAGGATTCTTCAAAACCCATTCATAGGGCAAAAAAGATACAAAATAGTAGGTGTTTAATTGATATGAATAAGACCAATTTTGAGCATTTTATGTCCAGATGTAAAACAGATATTCAAAGTGTATCAGTGAAAAACTAATGTGACAAATCAATTTTAACAC
Organism: Odontesthes bonariensis; assembly: GCF_027942865.1. Lineage (NCBI taxonomy): Eukaryota > Metazoa > Chordata > Actinopteri > Atheriniformes > Atherinopsidae > Odontesthes > Odontesthes bonariensis. The sequence goes on from NC_134529.1 coordinate 11,873,833, forward strand.
ACGCTTGCATTAGTGTGTAAATGTACAGAAAATCCGCAAATGTGGTCAATTTACTGTGTGAATTATAGCTGTAATTTCCTAAATAAAATATGAAGGCAACAATGACACTCTCTAATCGCACAGTTCTAATTCTTAAAATCCAGTCTCACCCTGCAGACACCATCCACGCAGATATCAGTGCGTCCCACATAGCACGGAGTCCCATCCACCACTGCAGGTCTGTGTCGGTAGAAGAAATTTTGTCCCCTTGGTACACAGTTCAGCTCACATGGATTGGTTGCTAGAATATCACAAAACATAGTCAGATGCTTTCTGCACACAGTTAATTTTAATTAGTCATGTTTGAAATGACAGCACTATTCATCATGGCAGGGTTTCATATATAGGCTAAAATGCAGTACAAAACTCTTAAATTCAGAAAGAGCGGACACCCTCACTGTCACTCTCTGATTGAGTTTATCATTTAAATGTAACTGATTCAATTCGTAACCTGCTAAACTTTGATATTTCCCCTTGATTCAGGTGATGTGGTTGAACAGTCTCAAACAGATAATATACCTCCGTAGTATGGCACCCACACGTGATGTTTTCCTTGAAAATATATTCTATCAAATTCAGAGCACTGCTCTTCCCGAAAATCCCTTGATCCGACAGGGCATGCCTGCCAAAACAGAAAATGTAATGTCATGTCTACTCAGTAAACGACACATCATTGCTGTGTGCTATGATTATAAAAAGGATCAAGGCCACTTACATGTGTGTTACAGGTGCGGAAAGACTTGGAGGATCCTACACAGTTGGATCCTCCATCTGTCCTGCAGGCGAGTTTAGAATTCACATAAAATCAATGCTTTGGAAAAATATGGGGGTTATCATTTGTAGATTAACGAGAGTGTCAGATGGATAATACAAATGATATGATATTTAAAACTATTACTGTGCCATAGATGGGCGTTCAAATCACCAGTGCCAACCATAGATAGTAGATAATATTATTTTTTAGATACATATAGTCTATATGTAATGTTCTACCTTGAAGTAATACATTTCCTGGTTCTCATTGCCACTCCTGTGCCACAGGTACGGCTACAGGGCCCATAGGCCCCAAACTCTCCCCAGTAGTCATTGACAGGCTGTGTCAGCTAAAGAAAACAAAATCAAATGTAAAAGAAAGAAAGACAATTATAAAATGTAAAATATTCCCTTTGGAACACAAAGTGCTGTCATGTGCGAAGCCATACCATCACCACCAACCACTAAGAAGCAGTAAGGGCATGCAAGAGACGCTGGGAGCTTAGAGAAGCTGGAACTTGTAGCCGCAAACCAACCAACCCCGTTTTGTTGCGTAACAAGTTAAAACCAAAACTCCTTCACGTTTGAACAGCTTCACCTCTGGCACATTCGTAAGGACACTATAAAACTTTAATGCAGATTTACAGTAAATATCATCCTGCTTTCATTGTCATACACAAAGTTCATTGCAGTTTACGATGCATGAACTTTCTGTAAATCCTACTGTGAATACTTCAGCATTTTGGTCATTTGACAGTCAATTGGGGGATCTAAAAATTTCACAAGTTAGCTCAACCAATAAGACTTTTTAAAATGTCTTTGAATCTCAGCAAGGGTGGAATGGGGCTTTGGTTTGCCCCGTGTGACCCTGTGTGTGTATGTTAGGTTACCTATGATTGCAAGTATGAGTATAACTTGCATGGTTGCCTGTCTCTCATCATTTGTTCTTTAAAAAAAAGAAAACTACGTTGTTTGTGAAATTGTCACTGAATTCATTCAAATTTACAGTGAAAAGCTTTGCAGTGCATATCTTGCAATTTTTGTTGTGTCCACATAGTCTTTTCTTCTAGCAGAAAAGTGCTGGTGAGGAGCTTGAGTATCGGGTCAAAAAAGCACTCCGTCTACATTTGTGTTGATGACACAGTACACCACAAGCTTCATATAAGCACAACACTCGGCAGCAACATTCAGTGTCCAAACAGAGCTTTTTTTTTAGCAACCACATTGGCTGCAAAACAAAGGCAAACATACTGACATGCTGAGTCTGTGTACTGTCTGCTCACTGGGAAAATAACTGCGAAAAGATGCTGAAGCTCAGAATAAAATGTAAACACAAGCCTTGATAGACTGGTTTGATGATAGAAAACTGGAAGTATTGTGGTGTAATTCACAGGAATGCAGCAATAAACAGCACATTTATTTCTCGTGGTTATACAGTAGATATTGAGTCTGAAATGTTGCAGGAAACTGTAAAAAAGTGGTGAACTGACATGGATGTGCAATGATATTAACAATGCTAAAAAGTAAGACTCACATTAAAAGCAGGAACAGCCAGCAGATGCAGGAGGCCCAGGACTTGCAGGATGTTCATGTTCACCAAAAGCTGCTGAACTACTGACGGTGATCACTGTTAAATGACTCAACTTTCGTTGCAAAAAAATTCAATATAACACACACATATAATTAGCAATAATCAGCCCATTAACACATTTATGTCTATCAAATGATCCCTGGAGTACTCAGTTATTTCTTTCCTGATGTTTGAATAGATGCAGCAAATGTGCAATAATGGATGAAAACATGCAAAAAACTAATCTTCTGAAATCTTGATGCTGCCTTACCTTCTTTCGGGGAATCCCGGGCTCGTACCTCAGCAGCACTGAGAGCTGTGAAACTCAGAGGAGAGGGTAGGCACTGACACCCTGCTTTCTATCTCCTCGCCCTCTTCCCGCACCGAAACCGCAAGTGTCAGATTTCAACCACGCATGGAGACGTGGGTTTGCTTTTCCCCAAAATAATTTTTACTTCTGTTTATCAACAATAGATGTACATTGAGAGAAGGGTATTTGCAGAGTGTTTCAAGGTAGTTATCAGGAAAAGAGAAAATGAGATTTTCTGCAGAAATGGAATGTAATCAGTGTTCAGTCTGTTGAATAATACAGAAGAAGAGGAGAATCGTAGCTTTTCAGGGCAATATATTTAATGGTAACTCTAGCAAGTTGCAAATGTTAAAATAATCATGAAGCATTGCATTAAAAGAATCAAATAAATTGAGATTCAGGGCGAAAGAAAGCCTTAAGCTCTCCATTGATTGTTTTTATTTTTTTCTGTTTTATTTTTACAGGCTACTGACCATTGATTGTCCCTGTCGCACATCCCATAACCACTAAATACAGACCAGTAAGTCACAGCAGAGGAGCTGGTGGGAGGTAAACACCGCCTTTAGGCTCTGGTTGGGTTAATTTTAGGAAGCAACCGCAGTGGAGCATGTCTGGATGTGAGAAGAGCGTGGATGATTTACCAAGGGTAGCCAGGCAAGAGCAACATACTTGTGCCAGAATTTCAGCAAGCCAGAGGAGCCATGCAGGCTGACAAGAGAAGACATTTCTATCGTAGTCTAACTATTAATCCCTGAGTGACAGAAAAAATAATCACACAGCACAAGCTCAACCTTTTTGGGTTCATTATTTACATCATGTTTAAGATTTGATCACATGGCAAACGCGACAGTGCTATTGGTTTTGTTTCTTTGTTGAATTTGCTATTCTTTTTTTTAAAAAAAGCATTTCTTTGTTAACTGTAATTCAATATTACATTTAGTGATACAGAATCAATTATAATACAAATGTGTTTTCAGTAAACGGGGGTTACCAGATAAATATGTCTACAAATAACGATCTGCAAAACAAATACCATTCAAAAATCTCACTAAAGCTTTGCTTCAGACCACAACTCCAAAAACTCATCCTGTCAAAATTGTACCTCGCACACCCAAAGCCAAAACCACCACCCCACACAATGCTTTTGTCCAAAATTAGAAACAAAGTCAGCCTATTCCTCTGCCTTTCAGAGCTGTCGGTTCAGTTTCTGTGCTTGCTTCTCTTTGGCTTCAAAGGCGCTCTTGGTGCTGAACAGATCCTCCACTGAATCCACTATCTCCTGCATTTCTCTGGACAGTTCAGCGTAACTCTCTTTCAGCTCCTCCTGCTGCTCCCTCAGGCCCTCCGCCGCACTCATCAGCTCTTTGGCCTGGTAGCTGCAGTTGCTCCGTAGCTGCTCCACGTCTGACAGCAGCACCTCCATGCTTTTCATCAGCTGCTCCAGACGGTCTGTCGTCACCTCAAACCCTGAAGTGTCTAGACCCTCATACACGGTGTTGTCTGGTGTCTGATCTTCAGCTTCAGCTTCATCTTTAGCTTTAACTTCTGCCTCTGCCACTGCCTCTGCTTCTGCCTTTGTAGGTGTCTCCATCATCCTGATGTAGACAGTCTCAGCCGCCTTATATTGTCGTCAGACTTCAGTGAAACAGAAATCTGAAAGTAAAGGGGAACGTTTAGCTGCAGCCAATGACTGTTAAAGTACCAAATTAATCAAATACTGAGAAAATTACTGGAAAAAATGTCAAAATTGTAGCGCAGCTCCTACTCCTTTTGTCTCTGAGCTAGTGAGGAGTTTAATCCCCCTGCAGGGGGGGACACGCACGTCTGACTAATCTCCTTCCCTTGAGCACCTGCGCATATAGTTTATATGTGCATGGGTGAGTGTGTGTGTGTGCGTGTGTGTGTATTTGTGCCCAGGTGCCCTTTCACTGTGCTGTCCTGTAATCCAGTTTTGGCAGCTACCCAAAGCAACACCCTCCTAAATGCAGACCATTGCTGGCTCAGATGAGCAGCAGGCGGGACATCAGATTACGTGGCTCTTCTCTCCTGCCTAACCCGTTCACTGCTTTGGCTGTCTGAATAGACAGATTAACCCTGTCCTTGTCAATCTATCTGTGAGTGGCTTTGAGACATACGCAAAATACAGGCACCGTGTCCTGAACTGATGTAAACTGTAAGGGAATTAAATTTACACCAGTTAGTCTGGGATAATGCTATTTTTGGGGTGTCAAGGATTTATTTCTACAGAGAGACAACCCCACGTCCATGTAATGTAATAACATTCCCCCGCTTTTCTGGAGTCAGAAATGCATTTCAGAAACAGCAGAGAGATAAATAAAGGGGTCTGAAAATATTAGTGCTGCACAAAATTCATAAAGAAATAGGATGGCTTTCATTATGCAATATTCAGAATAATAGAGACTTGTAGAACATGACTGACCAATGTTTTATAGTGATTGTTGATAAGATAGGACTGAAATAATGGGCAGTGTAAATGTTGGGAAAATTGAGATTTAGTTTTGCTTGCAGTGATACTGGTATTCAGTTTAAATTGCTCTTGTTGTCTCTTTCTAAACTTGTTTTAAACTTGCTTTGAATCATGCTTTATCTCTCATATGAAACGTGCAGGATATATTTTCATGGATAAAGATGATACTCTGCTACATCTGCCTGAAGTTCAGACACATTTTCTGATATTACTATTTCTGATAACTATGACTTTAAACAACAAACATTTCATACATGTAATGATAGAATTCATACAATTAAACTTCCAATCAACCAACATATTTGATGGCTTATTTGTAGTAGTTCAGTCCAATATATGTTTAATAATGATCTTTTATTTTGTTGAATGAAATGGTAAAATAAGAGAAAAACATTGCAGCGATAACAAAAGTCCACGTGTTGTGAAGTGTACCCTTTAAATGGCCGTAAAGATAAGGAGTCAACATGTAGACCTCACTGCCCCAAATGTCTTATCAAAACAAAACAACTTGCTCTGAAGAGGCCAATGTCAAGGGAGGTCTCCCTATTCTAAGAGTGGTGCCAAATTCAGCACTGTAAACATTAGCGACATCAGAACAGACATAAGGAATAATTCATTTATTTGAACTACTACACGCAAGCCTCAAAGGAAAAGACTTAAATGAATAAGATGCAGTAATTATTTTCTTATAATATAAAAATACAAACCTTTTCGTATTTTTTTTAAAACTTTTGTGACAGTATAACGATAGTGAATATTCTAGTATACAATGTCTAATTTGTTGTATGTTTACAACAAGGGCAAAAGTAGCTTTAATACTGAAAAAACCCATGAAAAACCTCTGATCCCTGACATTTACATATTTGTACCTTAACAGGATAAACCTTAATTAAATTAGACATAAAGTTAGAAAATGCAAAAACGAAATCCACACACGATCTGTTATGTATAACTTCAGTTAGTATCAGCTCTAAAATAAAGTAGTAGTGGTGATAGGGAAAATGCGTTGTAGAAATGCATGTTCTATCATACAAGAAAATGATAGCTGATATACTTCCACACAAACAGAAAAAGTCTTTGAACTCTTACTTGTTTACTGTGAGCATCCAGGGTGTTTCAACACGCAGGACTGAAGATAATCTGGAGCGTTTGGGGCACGGACCCTTTACACGGTTCAATGGGTCTGCCCACCTCACCACAATATATACACTCACTGTCCCCTGAATGCAGATTATCAGCTATTAAACAGAGAAGCATTAATTGCTGAACATGGTTTTACACTTTATATGTATATATATATATATATATATCTATCTATAGATAGATAGATATATATATATATAGATAGATAGATAGATAGATAGATAGATAGATAGATAGATAGATAGATAGATAGATAGATAGATAGATAGATAGATAGATAGATAGATAGATAGATAGATAGATAGATAGATAGATAGTAATGTAAAAGTCACATTGTGGTTCGTGTTTCAGTTTAAAAAGTTACAAGTTTGGAAAGTAAAACCAGCTCTGGAGCATATTTTTTCACATGACGTGTGTGCATTTCATAAATGTATCCACATGGGGGCAGCCTAATAACTCCTAACTTTTCTTATTTTTCCTCAGAATCTTGTCAGAGTGCTTTCACTTATATAAACTGCATTACCTGCTGCAGTTACTCCATATGCGTGCTTTGTTTGCTTGTCTATGAGAATGTGAATATCGTATAAAATTAAATTTTTTTCCAATACCCTTGAATTGTAAATTCTACAACAGGTTACTAGTCTGTTTTATAAGCGTCAACACGTGTGACCATTTAAGTGCCAACCTGCGGATTCATGAGTGTGTCTATGCATGTGAGTGCTGCGTGGGGGTTCAGGGATATGGATTATTTAGCTCTCGGTCTCATTCAGAACGGCCAATCAAGCATGAGGCAGAGAGGAGAAAGAGGGTATTGTTGCAGCCCCAAAAAAAGATTCACTCTCAGGGGCTTAAGTGAAACACACTTGCAACAACTGCCTGACCCTTTCAACTACATGACCGTAATTGAACCCTTTATTATATAGTGAATAAATGTATCAGTTCACAGGGTCTGGAATTTGCATGTGGTTTATGCTGTTTAATGTTAGAGAGCAGTGTTTAGAAGGGAGTTCTGTGAGGAGAAAAAGTGAATGAGTGACAAGTGTTCTTAGTTTGAGTTACTTGAAAATATATATTTTTTTCATTGTCCTTGTCCCTGTCTGTGTCATTACCCCTTTCTCTCTTTGTTACATACAGTGTCCTCTCAGACATGTAGTTTTTCTTCTGAGAATGTTTTCAGACTACAACCATGACTGCTCGTGACAGGAGAGAAAGTCCATGATAGTGTTTCTGGTGGATGATTAAAACTAGAAATGCAACCATGAAAAAGCTCAGTGTCACTGAAAGAAGGGGATTGTATGGGCCGATGGCTCATCTCATTCTGCCTCAGTCCTCGAGACCCTTTAGAGACCAGGGGCTTGCCTGCAGAACTATTTTTGGACTATCCTGGGCGTGTAGGGGCCGCTCTCCTTCTGGTGTTGGGTGGGGGTGGAGGCTAGGGTGGTTGTTGATACTTAAAACATGAAGTTACGGATATAATCTGTCCATAGTGATGGTCCTGTGCGGAATAACTGGCATCAGCATGCAGTTAAAGGGGGAAAATTTCATAAGGGACATTTTCCATGACATATGTTGGTGGATGTGCAAAGCTCTCAGATGGGACAACACAGATATATTAGTAATTACTTCTGATGAGGGAAAAGACTATAAGATGGTGCAACAAATTATTTTACTAATAAAACAAGTTTACGTTTCCTTGCATGCCTTTCTGAGATGGAGAAAATGTAAAATTAGATAATGTAAACTTGTATTTTAGCGTTCCATCCGCATACAAACATAAAAGGTGAATAAATCAAAGTTTCTACACCAACGCTGGATCAAATGAGTACAGTATACAGCCACAATACTTTGTCACCTCTTAGCTTGTTTATGCTTTTTTTTAGTTGCTGACTTTAAGGAGTCTGTATCATGATGGTTTATAGGCTCTTATATTTGGGAGTGTTGAAGTGGGTAAGATGTTTTAAAGTAGAAAAAACACAATGTTGTCATTGCTGTATAATTCAGCACGTTGTCTGTCTGAAACTCTGTTTTGGCTGCAGTCACTGTGAAATTCCAAAATACAACATTTTAAATCTTAATAGAGTTGCGAACGACTATTTTCTATGTGAAGATAAAACAGAATATTGATGCTGTCACAAGAGCATGAAGCTTTTATACCTCTGCAGGTTTGGTCCATCTGGCTAAGCAAGGATTTGTCTATCGCTGGTCCACTGAGACCAAAACATGGCTGATTTTTATTCTTATCTTATCTTCTTCTATATTATGCAAATCTGGAAGCTCTTCATGTTCTGAATTTTGAGGTGTGCACTCTGGTGTAAAACACACAGTTGCATTCACAGTACAGCTGATTATCTACAACATAGAGTGGGTTGATAAGCAAATACATTACTGGCGAAAGAAAGAGTTCTTACCGAGCTGTTGATCAACATTAAGTATCTAAAGCAGCAAATATTTACCTCAGGAATTAGAGGACAATAATGGAGCATAAAAAAAAAAAAAGAGTCAATTTGTGAGGTTTCTTGAAATCTGACTTCAAATAGATGCTAGTTTTGGTTTATAGTTCCTGGATGTGTAAAAAGGCTAAATAATAGTAGTATTACTGAAAATGAGCAGAGAAACAAAAGCAGATAAGACAGAATAGATGAACTGCCTTTGCTACCCTGTTTGCCACTTAATCACACTGTCCCATCATTTTTTAAGTCATCAGAACAAAAAAAAAAAACAAGGACAACACATATCTGCCTATATTCCTTACATGTATTCCTGTTCCATACTGTTTCTTGTCCTGCTGACAGACCAAAATGAGAAATATCCTGTATTTTTACTCTGGAAAGGGATGCTAGCTAAATCTCTTTAAAGGAAAGAGTTAATTCTATCTGAGATTATGCTAATGTGGCAATGGTAGATCTGACACACAAAAAAAAACAAATTGCAGGAAAAACAGCTTAGTAGAGCTCCACCCAGCCCCTTCATATCTGTATCAGTTTCCTTGAGACATTGCCTTTTTCTGGTAAATGGGTGGGATTCCCGATCCAGTCCCTCCAAGGGATTACAAGTGCATGAATAGCTAATGTTCCAATCAGACCTCCCCCGCTTTCATTTTACACCAGAGAATTTCCTCACCACCGCAACATGTCTTATCTGAGTTTGTCTCAAAAAACAGATTCTTACTAAAAGTCCTCTGCGTGGGGGGACTTTAAATATTTACAGCCAGAACAGATCCCGATTGTGGAAAATGTGTGATTGACAGAATTCTCTTCTTGGCAGCTGCTGAAAGAAAGTAAAGTGACTAATTTTACTGGTATAGTACTGGTTGTGTTACTTGGATGCTTCGCCGTAAATACAACCTATTAAACAATCTCTCATTGTGCGACCTGATCAGTGGACCGTGCCAGAGAAAATCAGAGCAAGGAGTGCTGATCCTAATCAAAGGCCGTGGAGAATAGGCAGGAGAATGTTCGTCCAACTGGAGATCGGAATGCATCAAGTTGACCTTCTCATGACTTGTGCCCATTATGAATGTCTAATGTGTCCAGAGTGTGTGTCGAGTGAACCGTTTGGGCCTGCCCATGATAAGTGATACATCAGACATTGATCTGCTCACCAACCCAGAGTGCTCCATTGTTGGATCCCCGCTGCACCTGATGTGAGCCGCTTGCCAGAACTGCACTCCCTTAACAGAGCTTAAATTGTTTTATATTCCTTCCAGATTCTTGGGCTTGCAGTTTCACCTTAGTGTGCACTCGCCCTCCTGTTCTTGCACAGAGAGCCACATATTGTGGGAGAGCTCATCAGACATCATTCTTTCCAAAAACGTCCTCCGTTTGGCTTTTAGTAATAACAAATACAAGAACATGGGAAAGTGGCTTTTGCAGGAACTGGCAGTCCAAAAGTGAAACCACATTTCAGTTGACCAAAGAAGGCAAGAGGACACCTGAATCCCACATCTGTAATTCACTGGCTACAATTCATACCCGTACAAGACTGTAAGCAGTGTGTATTGCATTCAGTGACTGATCCATGTTGTCATCAGTTGCATGAATCAGTGAGCTAAATGTCTATGTCTATGACTAATATTTTTCTTGTAACCCCCTTTTTGGCGTCTCAATATGCATGTTGGGAACCACAGGAGAAAAAAGAGATGAAGTTACCATAAAATATTTGCTCTTACCACACAAGAGAAGTAAAGTTCCCATTCTCTACTCTCATAAATAAACCAAACTCTGATGGTTTGTTCTGATAAATGCTTTGGTATGCTAAGAGATACTATGTTTTTCTAGTTTTTTTTTTAAACTTTTGGATAGATTCTGCTGTCTCTGCCAGGACCTCATTTACTTAATTCAGGCTGGGAAACGGGTTTTGGACACCGGGGAAATCTGGTGTGCCTCTGCTCCTCTCACAGCTAATTAGTGTGTGAACTAATTGCGCAGCTAACTTTAGCATGGCGTCAGCCTAGTTCCATCTGTCCGCTATCTATAAAGTAAAGAGGCGAATGGACGGGAGCCTACTGGTGACATCCTACAGGTCCTTTAACAATTTTCCAACAAGAACTTTTATCTGGGGAGCCTGTCCAGTCTGATGGCAATGCACTAAAGGAGGTTGTGAGCTTTCACATATGGCCACAAATGCAATTCTGTGCCTTGGACTATAATTTCAACATTAAAATATAACATCACTCAAATATAACAGTTTTTAAAACTTAAAAAAAAACAAAAACTAATTTCTGACAATGGATCAGGATATAGAAATCTTTATAAATCAATTAAAGCAATAAAGAAAGAGTCTATTTTGGGTGGCCAAATGGGAGAATAATTTGGTTCATCATGACTCTTGGCTCACATAATATCAGCGATCTTACTCTACAGTGAGCTGAACTCAGCATGTATTTGTTAATCTTCTGTTTAGATATGAATATCCACAGTCTGCAGATGGGGACGGTCTCTGGTACCAGAAGCTTCCCGATCTCCTTTTATGGATTGTATAGAATTATTTCATTGTCCAAATGCAACTCAATCTAGTTTGGACTTTGATTTTGAAACAAGGAAGTTTGTTTGTGTATATTTCTATCTCTCTATAGATGTTTATATACATAGATACATGCATTAAATGCAAATAAATCTATTTCAGAGCAATATCAATACAACCCAATCAGGACACAACAAGACAAAATTGACAACTGTCATTGGTTGATGTGAACATTTTTGGAGACTGACCAGTTGCAGTAAACAAACTGAATATCAGAAGATACCAATATTAGGCCAATAAATTTGTGCTTCTCTTTTAAAAGCAAACACTTTCTGTCTCACTTAACAGACTCATATAGAGATGTTATGTCTTGTGTTCATCATTACAGAGTCTATCACATAACATGATACGTTCGTGGTTCTTAGTTTAAAAAAAAAACAAACAAAAAATATTCACGAGCAACATCTTCTCTCAAAACCAGTGTGTGTATATTACAGTCTGTTGTAAGATCACGTTGGAATTGACCCCTTTAAGTCCCGCTTTAAGTTCTTTGCTCTGCTGTATTATGGCTCTTGAATCAATTAAACTTTTCCGTAGCTTTTTCCTCTAACAGTGCAGGTTCACTGCACTTGTCACGCCAGCAGGATAAATGAATTTTTCACTCCATCAACAAATCTTCACATGGAGAGGTTTCACACCCGCTCTCGTTTTCACAGTGCCAAAATAATAAAGGTGTAAACACAGCTCTCTTTGTGGCAGATGAGACCAGAAGTTTGTCTGAGGTGAGCCAGAGGCTCTTGAGGATTGTTGACCTAGACTTGCATTGATCACTCTCTAAAGGTTGTGGCTAATGAAGAAAACAGATTCACTTCAAGCACCCCCCCCGCCTCCCGTCTTCCTGCTGCTCCGATGGTTCTGACAGCAAGAGTGTGCGCGTGTGTGTGCGTTGAGGTTAAGTGGGTGGACAGAGGTGATCTCTTTTGACTTATGTGCAACACATCCACAACATTGGGGACATGACAGGAAAGAGAAGGATGAAGAAAGATTATGAAGGATGGATGTAAAGTCAAGGTTTGCAGGGACGACCGAATCCAGCTTCTGAGAAATTAACTTGCAGGTCATATGAGGTTGGTGGCTGGAAAAAAAATATGAAGCACAGCAGGTCTTCTACATTACTTATTCAAGCTTACATGGAAAAGAATTCTAAAAAATGGTACCCGGCTTAAGGATGTCCCTGTTAAGTGATAAATAAATGCTTCATCAATGCCCCTCTCTGCTTTTCTGGCAGATTCCATAAATGTTTACCTGAAGCTTAGCTCAGCTTTTTATATACATTATATCTCATGACTGCAAGAGCTGCAAATAAACATGATTTTGTCCTAATGACATGTTACATGACCAAGTGAAAAGGATTTTACATGCTCTGTATCTGTAATTTGTGCTACTGGAGTCTTAAAATGGTGTGTTACAGTACAAGAACGAGAACTATCGTGACCACAGTTATGAGCAGGCCGACATGTTGGATGACACACTTAATCTTTTTGGTAGAGTGGAGCTTCCTGTTTATACAACGGGTATATATCCGTACAAGGTGCAGTTAATGAAGCTGTAATAATTTGATCTTTTGTCAACGATGTAAAAAGTTTCAATTCAGTTTGAAGCAAAGTGAGGGGTTACTGTAGCACATTAATACCTCTCTATGTGTTGGGTGTTTATTATGTCCTGTGGGAAAGGTGGGAAATTAACAACACAGTCGCACAGTGGTTTATTCAACTGTTGGAAATATTGGAGCGCATTTTCTTTTATGCTCTTATATACTTTTGTACATGGACACAATGCTTTTTGCATATTGAAGCACAGCCTCAAATCATTTTGAGAAACTTTGGCGAGCTCACATTGCTGTTTGGCAAGAATTTGACCTGGTAAGGTTTAGGACTACCTGGTTTGAGTAGCTTTGGGAAAACATATGGTATATACCTCATATTATAAATTTCCTTCAGTTTTCCTTTCCTGCTTAATGGAAGAACGGTCCCTTTCCACATGAAACATGTGTGGCCACAAATAAGTTTCCAACTAAAGTACATCACTTGAAATACATCACCTGAAACTGGTTGTCATGAAAACAAAATACATGTTCTAGTTTAGTCTTTTATCTATTTGACATCAAACACGGATAAGTTGGCGTTGGTTGGTGATATAATGAAAAATGTTAAAAATAGAAGAAAAGAAGAGACTCCAGGCACACATTATCTAATTTCCTCCTGTGAACCGACAGCGATCTGTCAAAAAGTTCTCTTTTGAAGGTCAGACTGTGATGGATTGTGTGCCTGCAGGTGTGTCTGTGCTCCCGGAGTCTTTTCACCAATCCTTTTTCAGTACTGGTTACACAACACCTGTGGTCAATACGTTTCTAATTTTACATGGAAAACCGACCGTAGAAGACTTAAAGCACGTTCTAGATATTATCTGGTCCATCTCTTCATGTGTGACACTCTTTCTTTCACGGCGTGCATTTGTTATGCTGGCACCTCTTGACTACTTGGTGTGGAGCACAGTCTCACTATTCTAAGCATTTCACAGTAAGTGTGCTACAAAGAATAGAGTTGTAAATTGGGGAACTCAGTAGAAAAATAAAGCGCAGACTGAGAGTGTTTCCTGAGCGTTTTGTTAGGGCCTGAAGGTGGTGATGACAGACCCACAGTAGTTTCTTCCTGTGCTGATTAGATAATCTCTCTTTTACATTCTGTCTGTCTCTGTTTCGCTGAGTGTAAATATATATGGGGGAGACTCTGTGTCCAAGCATCTGGGAGATATAGAAATAACTTTATGAATCATTAGCTCTTACACAGCTCTACCCACCAAATTTACATCTAAGTGAATTTATTCTTATATGTTGTTCCTGCATGCTTACACCGCTCTCTTTCTGTCACTCTCACTTTAAATAAAGGCAAAAGTGCCAAAAAATAAAAAAAATATAATAATGTAATAAAAAGAAAGGAACACTGAGGATCTCGATTAAAGTAACTTTGGATACAGGATAGTGGTGTCATGATATACTGGTACAGATGATAATCATCAATACCTGCATATTGTGATTATCGTATTGTATACCACGATATTAACAGAATAAAAAAAACAATATTCTGTTGTGAAGCAAGATTTTCTCTCAGTTGATAAAACCAAAACGTTTTTCATTGCAGATTGTATTGTGTACAATTATTTAAATTCCTCACCTCTGATTTTGCGTGTAATTTGATGGCCATAAATGGAAACAAAAAAAAAATAAAAAAACTCAAAAAAAGATTAATTTGTCATTTTTTTCAAGTTTTCTATTGATATTGGATTCATATCAGTATCGTGAGTGCTTTTGGCCACAATAATCATGTACTGAAAAAAGACTGTGACCGCCCCAACACAGGGGATTTCTTTGTCTATAATAATTCTCTTGGACATGTCTGTGGTTCTGACTTGGACAATAGTACGGTGAGCTTTTTACCAAGAATTACCAAGAAATAAGTAAAAACACAACATAAAAATCAGAAGCTTCACTTGTTTATTCTTGTACATTTATAATTTGAGAAGCTAGATCAATACAATCTTTCTTAGAGATGTGACATTCTAATAATACATTGACAAAATAAGTAATCGGTGCTTAAAAAATCAATTCAAGGCTGAAAACCAGATCAGTTTATATGTAGTTTGTCATCTCAGTACATCATATAACCGGTAACACTTTATTGTCTGGAATTCTCAAACACTCTGATGTCTTCTAGAAGCAATCTTTTTTTCTGAAGCATCCCAGGTTTATGTGTATATTTAACATTCCACTTGTGTGCGAAAAGCACAAAAGTTCCCGCTGTTTTCCCATATTAGCATCTCTAATTTGGGTGCCACATGGGTAGTCATCATAGATGGCATTACACACCCTCTTTGGCATTTCCTGTGGCGTTTCCTGCTTTCTTCATGAGTTCATGTGCTAATATCCATTAGGCCTGACAAACTGCAACTTTTTTTGTCTCTCGCGTCACAAAGGCTTTCTCTCTGTCTCACAGTTGTCACTCTGGACTGAAAGCAGTGCAGTGGGGCTCCCAGTATTTCACAGCTGATGGTAGAGATAAGCTTTCCCTAATCTGTGAACGTTTACATGCAACCATGGCTTGTACCTGCATGCAAATGAGGAAAAAACAGTGTGTAGAGCTTGGCCCTTGGGCCAAACTGTCTGGGAAATGTAAAACTAAAGCTAAGCTGTCCTAAAGGGGAGTCCAAAGCATCTCTAAGCAAGTGAACCTTTGTTTTTCCTGCAGTGTTTTGTCTGCATTTCTGATGAAAAGTCTTTCAGAACCTACACTGTATGCATGTGTCATCAAACATAACTACCATGCACAGGCTCAATCAAATGCTTAACGGGTTTTGTTGTGGCTGCCCTCATCTCTCTTTCATTTACAGCCTCTGTCTGTGGCAGAACCAAATCCCTGAGCCTATTTTTGGCATCTCATCTATCATATTGGCCTTTGACACTATAAACACCAGACATCATTTATCTCCAACTGCATGACTCAGATCAACAGCAGTCCCCACCACGTCTCCCCTGCAGTCTAGCAGAGATAAGTTTGCCCTCAACCACATCACTATATACAGCATTACAAAAGCTGGCGTAGTCCCATACTAGCTGAAACTGTGCAAAAATTTTGAAAAAAAAACAGTATCAATTTAAGAGTGGATCCTTGATTGGTTCATTTTAAAAGACGTCACTTGTGTTTCTGCATATTTGTCTCCAGTATAGTCCATCCATCCATCAGTTTTCTATACCCGCTTAATCCAGCTCAGGGTCGTGGGGGGGCTGGAGCCTATCCCAGCTGTCATTGGGCGAGAGGCAGGGTACACCCTGGACAGATTGCCAGTCCGTCACATCTTGTATCTGCAACCGTTCCCCCTGGTGTTAATCTTGATGAACTTAATCGCCCATCTGCCTAATTTTAACACCAGTTTAGAAACAAAATTGATTGTTTAAGGTTACTTTCAGTGACTTTTACCTTAGTGTTTCACTTATCTCTCTTCAACTGATAAACATATTAATCAATTCAATAATGAAAAACAATATGCCATGTTATTCTAAGCTAAAAGTAGCAGTTGAGTACTTTTGTAGACAGGATTAACGAAAAGTTTATTCGGTACATTTCTTTTTTTCAAGAGGAAACAATTTATCACCTGTAAAACGGCAAACTTAAATCCTGATAGCTAGTCCAACATGGTGAAGATAATCAGCTGGGAGGAAAATTTGAAAAATACACCAGTGGAACATTGTATGAGCAACGCATGTATGATCATATAATGTTTACTTCAGCATGTCCAAACTAATCTTAACTATTTCCTCGTCCGAGGTGAGACCCACAGCAGGTAATAATTGTGGTTTGTTATTTTGTCAGTATGATTGCAGCAAAAAGCAACTAGGATGTAATACATCACCCAAACGTTCTGATATGCAAACAACAAACTGTTCAATTAAAACTAGAAAAAAGAGTACAGCAAGTACAAATAGATGACTGGGGCTGAAAGTGATGTGAAAGCAAAACAGAACACAGCGACTCGTGTATGCACGCAATCAGACATTGTTAAATGCAGGAAATCTTTATCTGCAGGGCAGGAAGTCATTTTGTGTGTCCCACAGACTCAGTCATTTGCAATAAATGCCTGTTTAGAGCAGCATATCATTTCCTTGTGTTGCAGTGTCACATGACACCTCTGTGCTTTCTGAGGAGACAAAAAAACTCTCATCAGACGTTGCTTACAGATATGATATAATAACAAGGGTACTCAAAAGAGGTGTTGATAAAAAAATCAATAAAATCAAGTAGGAATCTTTAAACTTAACCAAATTTAGGCCTGCACACTTTTTAAAGTTATACACAGTGCATATATTCCGCCGGTCACCAAGCAGTTATCAGGCTGGCCTGTTTGCTGTTATTTGTCTATTCAGCGGCTACCTGAGGGCAAATCCTTATCACTCTCAGGATTTGTGTGGTTTCGGTTGACAGTGAAGTCATCTTGCTACGAGAAAGATGATAATATACTGCGGGGATAGGCTCTGAGGTTAAGCCTATCCCCTGTGGGATTATCATTCAGGCTGTGAGCTCATCAGGACACAAGGTATTACTCACCAGATGATAGAAAGCGTGAGACCTTTAAAACAAGATTTGAAGGAAGGATTACTTTTGTTGACAAAGAAAATATGCTCCTGGCAAAGGAATATGGTTGACTAAGGAAAACACAAGCTTCAAACTCTCACTAATATTCACATTGTATAATCCTTTCTCATGGAAAAAAGGTTAAAATGAAGTATTATACCTGAAAAGCTATTGTAGGTGTGGAATAGAGGCAGCTCCATACCCATGGGTCCCTCACTCTGACCCAGTATCCATTCAGTCATCATAGACACATAGTAACCCTTCACTCTGTGCACTAATGATAGACTATTAATACAGAAAAAAACACTTTAAATCTAATATGGGACATTACATGAATGATTTATTGTTCAACATCAAAGAAAGAAAAAAGTGTTGTACAAGGAGTTGAATGGCATTTAAAGATATTAATTGGCACTGAACTAACTTGCTTGTGGGCTATTATGCAAAAAGAAGCTGAGTGAGCACACAATTTTCAATATATAAAAAAAGAGCTGTTAAAATTAAAGTTGTATAGGAGTAAGCTTGCATCAGCTGTTTTATTAGCTTCCAGAAACCTTAAGCAGAGTACATTATCCATTCATTTTGTATACCCACTCAGGGGGCTGGAGCCTATCCCAGCTGTCACTGGGCGACAGGCAGGGTAAACCCTGGACCGGCCGCCAGTCCATCACAGGGCCACACGGAGACTCAACAACCATCCACACTCACTCCTAGGGACAATTTAGACACCAATGAACCTGACATGCATGTTTTTGGGCGGTGGGAAGAAGCCAGAGTACGCAGAGAGAACCCACACATACACAGGGAGAACATGCAAACTCCACACAGAAAGGCCCCAGCTGGGAGTCAAACCAGGAACCCTCTTGCTGTGAGGTGACGGTGCTAACCACCACACCTCCGTGCAGCCCAGAATACAGGATCCAAAGAGGAAATATATTAAGTTCAGATTGATCAACAAAACAAACTACTCAGTGATTGATTTTCAATCTGTAAGTTGCTCTGCTCTGTGATTATTAAACTGCTTCAATGATTGGCTTCTTCTTTTATTTTAAGCTTCGTACATATTTCAGTCTGAAGTTGCATTTGGGAATTGGAAGACATCAGTGATACAAACAAAACAGTATTCTCCTTTTAAGAAAAAAAAACAACTAACTGTATGTCTCTCTAATCTATTTAGCTTGTATTTTGAAATGCCGTGAATAATAATGAACAGCAAAGCAGTAGATTACACACACTGTTTCCCACAAGGTAAAACTTGAGACCTGTTATAAAGCAGAAGAATGTGACCTCATGTTACTATCTGTAAATCCTACAATTAACTTTGGGGACTTTTGAATTCCACACAGGTTGTCGAGTTCACCTAGAGCAAAGTAGTGTTTTCCAGCCTGAGAGAAACTGTAAAGCTGAGAGGATAAAACAGCTTGCTGGAGGCTCAGTGCAAAGACTTGAACACACAGGTGTATCTTATAACATTATGTGTGTTGTTTTTTTTTTTAAATGGGCGGGGAAAAAAAATTAAAGAAAAAGTTTGTTTTTAGAAGCACTGTGAAATCCATGTAGGTCTTTTTTATAAATATATCTGTGGATGGGTTAGTTTATTTTCTTTCTTGTTTCAACCAAACTAATTCACCAGTGATTCAATCCTATGCTATCTTGTGGTTTTAGTTTTCATTTCTATCTTAATGCTTCATGTGCCGCCACTGCCCAAAGAGCAAAGAGCAAGTAAGAGCGAAAATATTTGGAATTGAAAAAAAAACATTAAAAAAAAAAAATAATAATTTCGTACCTTGGAATGCATAATAATATTTGTAGTAGTAATGTGAAAGTAAAATTGTGGAATATCATTTCTAAACAGGTGAGTGACGCCACGCAAGGGACATGCGTAACGTCAATATATTTATCGCTGAGCAAACGTTGACGTAATGTTGTCAAAGCTGCCAACTGGGCGCGGGCACTCCGGTGAAGTTCAGAGTGTCAAGGAGGACTTTTTGGACGCTCTCCATGAAGAACGACTTGTCTGTAACGGTCGCAGGGAGCCGGAGATATGTCCACGTGCTCTCTGCAGAGATGTCTTCAAAGAAATGCTGTGAGTGGAAGCTGTTAAAATGGACATCCTGAGCAGGAGTGGAGTGCGTTGTGAACTGCCCGAAGGCAACGTAGTAACACGGGTCCCGTGTTATCTGATCCCAGAAACAGGTGTGCAGGGCAGGTAGAGCCCGGTATGGCTGAGGTAAAGCTGACAGATGCATGAGGATGGAAGGCAGTGGAGAGATTGATGGTTGGACAGGTTGCATGAGCAGTTCTGGGGCAGTGACTCTCATTCTTTATGAAGAGATGGTGTATGTTTGGCAAGAGAGTCTCCAAGCTCTGTAATGTGGATCAGTGATGAGATATGATTAACTGTGACACTTGAAAATGGATCTTATATAACAGGAAGATCAGCTTACAGAAGAAATGTCTATGTATGAATACAAGAAAAGGTAGTTTCAGTTCTTAAACAAAAAAAGAAGAGAAAAATTGGACCGTTTTCAGGCTGCTCATGAAGGAAAACTGCTTTCACACTGAATAACATTAGACTGCCTACGCAGTGATGACTGCTGAACATCCACTCAGATCACATGTAACTTTGTTTATCTGTGATTGACAACGCCCTCTTGCCATGAACTGCGTTGGATAATGATATATTTAAAGAGGTTGTTCGACATATTTCATACATCTTCCCCCCCCCCCCCCCCAATCAGTTGCCAAGAGTTTCAGGAGAAGACTGATACATCTGTTGCGTATGTGCACTTTATGAAGCTGCAGCCGGTTAGTTTAGAATAAAAACTGACAACGCGTGTCACAGGTAGTCCCATTGCCCTTCATAGCAATGGTTTTTTTAGTGTATTGAATGTTTTTTTTTTTTTTTTTACCCCCATTCGGACAACCTAACACATCTTAAAGTCTGCAACATTACCGGGTCGCTGATGTTGCATTTTTACATTTCAAGCTCTCCAAACATTTAATAGCATTTAAAAACATTTAATCCTCGAAATCATGTTTTCACGTAGACCACATTAGTGCAATTTAAAAATGCAATCCAAATAATGTGACATTTTTCAACTACTTTCAACTGATGCTGAAAGAATCTCTTTACACTGTAATGTGTGTTACAGTTAATACTGACATGATAAAAGCAACCGAGTCTGAATGAAGCCGAGTTTGTTGACCCTTCCTCGCAGTGAGCGATGACAGGTGCCGTTTGTTCTATTCTAAATCTCGTGAGAATGTAATGTGAGATTTGATGACCTTACCGCCTTCGCTCCCCAAAGTGCCGCCATGTAATGTTAAACCCAGGACAGACCCTTTCCTCTCATGTGCTGTCAGTAGTTCGGTCCCGGTGATTTACTGTCTTCCGTTTGGCTTCGGATGACATTTTGTTCCCCGAATTATATAGCTGTGGCTGTAGGGGCTTTTTCAAAGCGCAGCTCTAGGATGGAAAATCAGTCAGATTGAAATATCATAACAACTGCTGAATGGATACCAATGAAACTTCGCACATGTGCCCAGAGGTTTCATCCCAGTGAATTACAGCTGAACAAACACAAACTGAACCAGAAGGAGGAACCTGGTGAACATTTTACCTCCTCTTTTATGAATGTCTGGTGCTGTATGTAATTTAGTTTTTACGACTTTTTTTTTTTTTTTCTTCCAATCTTTAAATGTTCTAAAAGCGTTTCTGTCCATGTTAGCACTTGCTGGCTAGGTGTAGAAATAGGAGAAGGTTTGCCTCAAACAGCTTTGGGTAGATTGGCTGTCCACGTCTTTTGTCACATAGAAACAAAACCAAAGTGCGGGTCAAATTTTTGAGCTGCACCTGTCAGAGCCACCTACCATCTGTATCTGCCCATGGATGTTTTTACCGTTCAAAGTCCAGACTGGAAGGCTCCGTGGGATGCATTTGGTCCCACGCTGTATCACGTTTCTCTTTCCTGAAGATGAGCTTAAATCCCAATCCGCTATATTTACAGGTGTGTGGTCGTAATGTGCTTTCTGATGATTGTTTTTTTGGAGAAACAGTTATGTTTGAATGTGTGTGCCTGTGTGTGATGATAATATACCTGCCTTCCTTATTTCCACCAGCACTTTTATCTCTGTTCTGCCCGAAGGAGATCCAGATAGCATGTGTAGTTCAAACACTCTGCAGGCGGAAGAAACCCAACTGTGGCACATACTGCATGTGGAGTGTTTTGGACGAGTGGAGCAGTTACAGTACATTTTGGGAAACTAATACTAAAACAACGGAACGGAGTTGCTAAAAAGAAAAAAAAAGTCATAAATAGTTATTTTTATATTTAGAGAGAAGAAGAAAATAGCTTTTATTTCATGATCTAGCAGCCATGGATTCAATGAAACTCCATATTCAACCAAAGACACCTTCGTTAGTACTTTGAAATATTTTCTGCTTAATTGTCAGTGCTGTTTTGTTTTCTTATTTCTGCTTTAGGCCTGAGCTTAGGAGTAGGGTAGAGAGTCTTTGTGTTTAGGGGGGGTCATGATCTTTCACCTGCTGCTGTCAGCCTTCCCCGCTGGGAGGTCACATGCAGGAGCTGAGGCGTGAAGGACTCGACAAAACAGGAGGGAGCAAAGGAGGCTGGGAGGAAAAGGCAAAGAAAAAGATGATGCAAAAGATATACTTCAATCACTCAACACTTAGAGGACTTGAGTTGTTTATGTTTTGGTGAAGAGATCGTGCCAAATTAAAAGAACCGATGGCTTTCTGCATAGGTATTCCTAAAGTTGTAAACATATGAAGATATGAATGCTAGCGAGACGAGTAGAAATGCCACGAGAGGCTTCCAGCTTCCATCAACACCTACATTTGTCTCATGCAGACAACAGGGGCTTCAGCTGCACAGCTGAGTGACCTTTCTTTTTTGCCATACAGGAAAAGGAAGTAAGCTGTGCTAACAAGCAGCTTTAAATTTAGCTTCTTCGTAGATACACACAGGCTGCACATACAAAAATGATCCCATTGAGCTGAGACTTACAAGGAATGTTGGTAACTGAGAATTTCTAGAGAAATATTGGTGGAGCTTTAGCAACACCCTCCTTTCAAGCATTTTTAATCCAAAGATGTTTAAATATGGGTAGCACACTCACTTTCCGAAAAGAAACAATACCTGTAATTTTGACTCTACCTGCCGTGAGTGAAGATGCAAACAATTCTGTTGGCCTGGGCTGACATGCAAAGCATGGCCTTTCACATGCAAAGCTGGGTGGCAGACACACAGTGTGCTGCCTGGCACAGATAGAAATGTCAGTATAAAGAAAAGGTCACACAGTGATTTAGCATCATGTTGTTTCAGATTGTTACCAGAAACTAAAAACTAAAAGTTTTTGGTTACGCGCACATGTTGGTTTAGTTATGGAGGTTCTGATTATCTCTGTGCATGCTTGTGTGTTTTAAAAGTGTCGTCCTGTTGCCTTGATGATGGATGAGCTTGCACTGCTCTGACCACTGCTTCCTGTTATAATTTCCAAATGGTCTGTCATTTTGTGTGCATATGTCTATGTGTGTGCATGTCAAAGCACAAAAGGCTGATGGATATCAACATGTGTTTCCTGTTGGCCTCAGGTGTGTATGTGTGCGCATGTGGTTGCTTGTGTATCTTTATGTCCAGCCCATGTTTCCGTGGACCATACTGCAGCAGCAGTGGGACATGCAGGGACCTGCTTTGTACTCAGCTGGGATATTTCTGAGCTGGGATATTTCTGGCCTTCGAGACAAGCTGCTGAAGGAACTTCCTTTTCAAAAGCCTTTTTTTTTTTATCTACCATTTTTTTCATCTCTTGGTCTGGGTGGCTTGATTTTCGGGTTTCGCACAACGCTGCTGCCTTTCTTTTCATATTGTGGAAGTATGAATGCAGTGTTTATAGTAGTGCATTCTGGTGCAACAATTAGGTGATTACATGCAACACCTGCAGAAAAATGGTTCCGTGCACACTTGAGATTAGAGGATGAAAGATTCTCTAGACGTAAAAGAAAAAAGACACTGTCCTCTGTTAAGACTTGTTCTTGACATAAAAAGTGACCCAACTTCCTTCCTTATTTAGAGCTAAATACAGACATAACCCATAAAGAAAACCTTGACCTAATCTGTACCAGGTAGAGACTTGACTGTGCATACAAACACGAACACACTCGATCACTAGAATAAAAGAGGTCAAGCATTGGTATCCTGAGGTGACCTTTTGGACAGGAAGACAGCCATCCTACTTTTGAGATGCAATAAGAGGAATTTCCATGGTTACAATATTAGCAGTGCAACTTTCAGCTCACTATTTATTCACCAACAAAAGTTTCCTTCCATCCGGTATCCTCAAGCCAGTTAAGCTCTTCTACAATCGTCCTCCTGTTTGGGTCATTCTTTTGGAAAATTCATGTTTGTCTGCATCCCTTCCTGTGCTTTAATATGTCATTATGTCTTTGATGTTATTGTTGACTGCAAGTCAACATAACACATGTAAGAACTACCCTAAATACATCGAATAGTTGAATCAATGGTTTTATCTGGCCAGCCATAGTTAAATATCTTAAATTGTCAAAAATCAGATGGACTATACCTGGCACACTTAATGGAAGTATTTCAGATCTCAAATGAAGAATGCGTGAGCTTATTTTAACTAACGCACGGTATGTCACAACACATTCTGTACATTTGATAACACAGATGGTTCACTAAATTTGTTCAGCGGGGCAAGACATTTATGGACACAAATCTATAGGATATGATTTACATACTTGTGTCTGCTTGAGTCTTTAGATTAGAGATCAGCTGTAAAAACACATTCTACCTAATTACAAGGTTTAAGACAAGGAGAGAGAGAGTGAGAGTGTCTGGCCTATTGTATAACATTTGGTATGAATAGTAGTACTTTTTTCACTTTGATGTGTTGTGGAAAAATAGTTTTAATAACTACCTGGTTGAACTAAAGCTGGAAAGATTACCAGTAATGTAGTAGAGGGGCAGGCATTGCTTACTACACTCACATGGTTTGCTTTTCATTGTGTTGGAATGCACTGAATGGAATAACGCTTGCATAGATGTCTTGTCTTTCTGTGGGATTCCCTGCATAATGCTGTTGTTGCATGTCAGAAGAATCCAAGGAATAGCAATGGTGGTCTGTCATTTTGTCCTCTATTGTCCCGGAAAATATCTCAAAATCTATGGCATGGATCGCAAATAGATTGTGTACAGACATTCATGGTCTCCAAAGAATGAATCCTAAACCCTTGTGGTGTTTATGATTCATCGTGCACTAAAGCACAATGGCGATTTTAGGTGGTGGCCAAGGGTGGCCAGGGCCACCACTGAAATGTCATTGGTCACCCCGATGGCCACCCTAGATCTGATAGGTAATTTTATTTTATTTTTTATTTTTTTTTTTATTTTTTTTTTTATTTTTTTTTTTACAGTTTGCACATATCACACACACATCACACACAAGGTGGACAGCGCTTGTCCACAAGACAGGGGAAAACAACAACCAAAAAAACAAAAACAAAAAAAAAACAACAAAGGGGAAAAAAGAAAATACATAAAAAAAAGTTCCTACCTAATAGATCTGATAGGTAATTGATCAAGTTCGTTCGTCAACACAACAAACAAGAGAAACGCTGTCAGTCAATGGTGATGGCTGGCTGACGGATCTAGGGTCAGTTTTACATTTTGAACTAACACAATAATGGTCGGACTGATGCTGCAGAGAGCTGATTTTTGATCAGTTTTTCGAGTGACCATGCAGGTCTGGGCGGCTATGACTTATTTCGTTCAACATCTGGCAACCCTGCTCAGTAGAGCCAACGCGAGATGAACACTGCCTGTCACCTGCAGCTCCCGCGAAACAGGATCAGAGAGACCGCATCCATTAACTGGATTTATCGGATTCATACAATAAGGTATGGTAATATAATGATTTATGTCGTAATTTGCTCTGAGTGTGTAGGGGAACTTTATTCAGCAAACTTTATGTAAGAGGAACAGCTAAAAGACGAGGGCACAAGACGAGAGGAGGGCACACGTTTTAGCTAAAACCGCAGCCTGCAAACCAGTTAGTCAGTTTCTTTTTTGTTGTTGCTAACAGGATAAATTGAATATGAAACCGTTCAGGACAGGAGCAGCATACGTTTCTTGAAAGTTAGGTACTTTCATGAGTAGGATACAGACAGCAGTAGGCTAGCAGTGAGTTCATTGATTGACTGGTTGCATTATTGAGTGATTGAATTACATTTCATCCAGGGATATTAAGAGAATATGAAGAGAGGAAAAGATATTCAGAGCTTCTTTCTAAAAAGAAGAAAAGAGTCAGAGTCAGCGACAGCTTCTACCAGCAGCCCACACAAGGCAGCAGCCTAGTGATGGTGATGATGAGCAGTCCACTCCCTCAATACAAGATGGTAGGTTATGTATGGAAAGTTTGAATTACAGTTACATCTGTCTGAAGTACTACTACTACACACAATTTAAAAAGCTGACAAATGTTAAGACAGAAGAAGATGAGTAAGATTTGTATGTATGTGTGTGAGCACGTGTCTGTCTGTTATTTTAAACCATCCTTGTATTCCCACAGTTGACCAGCCACACTTGGAGGAGGAGGAGACTGACTGTGAACCAGTATTGTCTGGAACTCCACCTACTAAGCATGGTATGTCAGGTTCAGATATCATTCATGAACATGTTACTTAAAGTTGTTGTGTACTCTCTCATACTGAGTTATTTTACGAAAATTGTTTATGATATTTATATGTGAATATATAGCATTTAACCGGATTACACCGCACTCTCGATTAAAAGGTGCCAAACATAAACAAAAACTGTGAAATGTATTGAACAAGGTCAGCAGACTGAAAGCTTGGCGAATTAAAATAACACAACAAGGATTTAACTTAAGTGTGCAGACATTTTTCTTTCATTTATGTGAATACATAGAAAACGCCAGACCTAAACATAGAAAATCTCAAGACAATATGTGACACTGATCTGTCCACATTCAGTCTATGTATGTAATGGTTATTGTTTTCACTGCTTCAGGTACTAGCATGTCAATAGGTGACACTGATGACCGAGAGCTTGTTGTACATGCTGCTCCACCTGGACCTCACGGTATGTTGTGACATTTTATCTTTTTAGTTCACACAGAATTATGATTTCCCTCTATTTTAAGCAACATTGAAACATGGATCACATATTCACTTTGCAAATTGTCATTTTAAATAAAACCTTGTAAAAACTGACTTATGATTCTTTATATTTTACAGACATTTCACAGTCAAGAGCAGCAGGTCCTACACAGCCTCATCTCAGCATTTTCCCACGAACCATGCAAGGAGACAGGAAGAGGTCCTTCAAAGGCGAGTGGTATAAACAGCACCCATGGCTTGAATACTCACAATGTCAAAACGCTGCCTACTGTTTTGCGTGCAGACATTTTTCTTTGCCAAATACCCAGGAGTTACTACCCTTCTCTCTCTCTCTCTCTCTCTCTCTCTCTCTCTCTCTCTCTCTCTCTCTCTCTCTCTCTGTGTCTGTATGTATATATATATACATACACACGTGTGTGAGGTGTGTATAATTCCGTGATTCCATGGCCACCTCAGACTATTTTTGTGCCACATCTAGGCCACCCTAGTAAAAATGTTCTGGATACGCCACTGCTAAAGCATCACTTGTTTGTTCACATTTGTGGACCAGAGAGAAATGTTATGGATCACTTTGGTAGTTTTCGTTTCAAGAGCTCAGTTGATGACATCTTCTCTTGGTAGGTACAGCATTCAGAGTTTACAGAGGCTTTTCCGAAGGTCTAGTGTGTCTGGGTAAACTAGAGACTAAAGGGTTGGAGGTCAGGGGCAGGTTGAGACTGAAATACTTCTCCTCTGAATGTTAATTCCAGGTTGTATGAGGGGAATTCTAATAGAGGAGTCTATATATGGAAATGGAGCTCTGTTGACACACTCACTTATTGACCTATCATTTCTAGCTAAGGGTCTATAAACGTTATCAGGGTCTGAATGTGGTGCCATGTGTCTTTTGCTGCTCAACTAAGCAGCCTTCACTCAGTGTGTTGGGAGTTAACTGCTTTTGATAAGACAACACGCATATCTGCCAAGGAGCACTTTGTTCGTTAACATGTGGTTATGTGTGCACTGCCTTCACCCTGTTGGTGGTTCAAGGTCCAATTCATGCACTCATTAAATTGTGGTAATTACAGCAGTACCATTTAATCAATTCTGATTCCTTAAGGGGGAACTCCGGGGCATTTGAAGCGCGTTTCCATTGCTAGAGGTTGTCAAATACTGATAGTAGGACACAGACAGGTGCAAATCTGCGCTCCCTGTGTGGAGATCGCGCTGTTCGCACAGCGTGTCATGCGAGGCTAATACGTGGTGGCTAAGGGGCAACTGCTAACCCTTCCACGTAAAACAACAACTTGCACACAGCAGAAACGTCACACCACTTTATAAACCATCCGACAATAAAGTCACAAGCCTTACCATCAAAACCATATGCATGGTTCTCACATTACTGGCATGGGGACGTTACAAAACAACTTTATAAACAGCATGTAACTCACCGGCTGGTTGTAGGCTCGCGCATGTGAAAGCCCAAAAGAGTCGATGGACGATAATCCCATATACAAAACAATTATATTCTCTAGAAAAACTGCGTTCAAGTATTTAAAACATTACAACAATATTACTGGGCATGTATTGTTGTGATGTTTTAAAAACCTCTAGCAATGGAAACGCGCTTCAAATGCCCCGGAGTTCCCCTTTAACAAAAGATGCTGTGTGCTCTTTAAGAATTTGATGGGGGGGATGGAAAACTTCCACATACACAAGTATGTGTGGACTTGTATTGTGTAAGGTGCGGCTATGATTTCAGCTCGACTATACTTCATTTTAACATTTCATGAAATAAAAAGTGTAGCAGTATGTATGTTTTATGGTCGATTAAAGAACAAAAAAATTGTCAATTACCCCACTTTTGGGGTGTATTAGACAGCATCTAACAGCAGAAGTCATAATGCTGTGATGCTCTTTCTCCTTTTCTATGGATTGTAGGCAGAGTGAGATAGCAAGCCTCATTGGAAATGAAAAAAATAAATAAATAAAGAGGAAGGCTAACAGCTTGGAAAAAATTGGAGAAAGTTTTGCAAAAGAAGGTGAATTTTGCATTTTTAAATAACAAAGCTGCCTTACATACACTGAATATCCAACTACTGTATTTAACCACAGATTTGTCACCGACTTATTTCACGACCAACATTGCTGATCTAACTTTCCCAACTAAAACGGCAACACTGCCAAAATTGTTCTCCTTGTTTTGTAGAGCAGCATAAAGTCGAGTTCCCATGCTTCATAGATTGAGAACAAACCCTCATGGGGTTTTTGTTTTCACACTGAATCATGTTCATTCGTGGAAAAAGCCCTGCCATGATCCATCGGATGTTGCCTACTGAGGGAGACAGAGAAGAGGGAGAATGCCCGGATGGGTCAGGGGTCACAAAGTCGCCATACCCAAAGTCTGTCCCTTGACAACCAGAGACATTTTTATGGCAGTCGGGCAGATTCCTTGCTAAGTTTATCAGTTTGATGGACTCTGAAGTTGTAGACTGAAATAAGTTCCTAACATGCACAATTGACAGTGGGAATCGGCTAGTGTACAGTGTGAGGACAAGGAGGCTGTCATTGAGTCTTCTTTTAAGATTGTGCTCGGACATCACACTTTTTGTGAATCCCCCTGATGTTCTCTGAGCAGAAAGCAAGTCAGTCAGTGGTTTACCTCGAATCTGGAATGTCATCAAGTGTGAATAAAAAAAGATTAAAGTCTGATGACTGAAGATAAAACTATGCAAGTGAACAAGGGAGGGTTTGGGGGTAGATTAAACTTTGTTGAACTGGCTTGCAAAAGCAATAGCAAGTTGGCATGTAACGCATGAAATGCCACTTTAGATGCATTTCCCAGTAGGTTGTAATACATTATGCAAGGTGTTTTTATTGATCTCAGATCGGAAGTTCATGCAAAGAAATGAAGAAAATGATCCTGAAATCAGTCAGATTAGTGTATGACTGGCAGATAAGAGAATTCTGACTTAGGTCAAATGCAGCTTTAGCTACTAAGTTGTTCTACACAATGTTAACAGTTTTGAGTTTCCAAGCTGGTATGAATCCACTTCATCCAACACTTCATCACCCATCTGTTGTTTATGGAGTCCTTCATGATACAAATAATCTAGTCACAACTTGCTGGCTTTAGCCTGTGTGAGTTTTTCATTTTCACAGCACTGTTTATTGTTCATTTGAATATCAAATGAGAATTTTAACTCTGCATTGTGATCGACTTACATCTGCAAAATAATGAGGCCAGCAGAAAATTTATGGTTGAACCAGAATGTGAATGTGTGCTATTGTTGCCCTCAGTGCCTCCCCCCCTTCTCACCAGTGTACTCCCCAAGGTCCCTTCTATATGGCTGGCTTCTTTCATCTCTGATTTTGTTATGTCTGCAGTCTCTCCACATACCCTGCACTATTTCTGGCATCCATTCATTTCAATGTACATGTGAAACGTGCTGCCATGTGAGAGAGAGGCAGAGAGCAAAAGAAGAAGAATTAAATGGGATAAGAGCAGTTGCTAAAAACCAACGTAGACCATGTTGCCTTCTTCGAGCAAAGTCTCTCAGATAAATGTTGTTTTAGGCCTCGGGTCCAAATTGGCATCTTCTGATCTGTTAACTTGTGTTAATTTGTCCCTGTGTACTGGGTGACGTAAGAAGCTGCATTTGAAAGTCATAAGGGCCGTACAAGTTGAAACATCAGGCCTGTGACCTATAGGTCAAACCAACTGTCTGTGTCAAGAAGGGTGTCCAAAGTGCACCTTAACCACATATTTGTAAGCTTCCTCATTGGTTTGTGTCTTAGAAACGGTCAGGTAACCAACAACAGGCTTTCAAAGGCTTTGCAAAATTTACGATGGCTGTTGAATTGGGTTACGCTGTTACATTTGTTAATATATTGAGCAATAAAACAATAATCATAATGCTATAAATTTATGAGGTAACCTACTCCTGAGAATTGCCCTTGAGCGCTGACGTGTGTCTGCTGTCGTAAACAGCTGAAGAAATGTATCCGTTTTGATGATCAGATAAGTAAAAGAAGAGTCCTTAACGTTGAGATGTAAATGGTATTTATTGTGAGATTAGTTTAAGTGTCACTTGTGAATTGGATCACTGTGTAAATAGAATATGTACAGGAGCAATCTTGCAAGGGAGCACCAAGCTTACAACACGACATTAAACTGTGGAACGGTTATGTATATCCACAGCACAAACCTATTATTTTCTTAGTAACAGCTATAAGAATTGTGAAATACCAAAAAAAAAAAAAAAAAATGTTTTGGTCCCCATTCAAATTACTAGCATAGATCCCCTTTGTCTGACTGGCACGTTTCTTTCTCTTTCCAGACATAATAGTCAAATTCTGTCCTTAAGAAGCAACAGAAGAAGAAGACGTAGCAGTAAAAGGAAAATACTGGACTTCCAGCCAGGTAACTGGGGTTTATGCCACATCTGCCAACATTATGTTTTTTTGTTTTTTGTATTACTTTTAGGTATAGATTAGTTTTCCGGTGTGGTAATGCTAATTTTCTAGACTTTTGTTCTCTGTGTCAGTTTTCTTTTGTTTTCGGATGCTATTTGGTCATGTTTAGGGAATAAAACTAGCTGGTTGGTTTTAGAAAAAGCTCACGGTTGGGTTCAAATAGACCCTCTCACGATGTTAGCAACATGTTGGAAAGCTCCAATTTTTCATTTTAGTTGGTTGCCAAGTTGTCAAGCCCATTCCCAAAAGCACGCATCGAAAATCTAAACATCTCATTGCCACATGCCTGTATTGTGAAATGAAGCCACTTGAACTGCTTTCAGATCTTTTTCATTGTGTTTACATTCCATTACAAGCACAACAGTCCACGGTCATGTTTACACTCTTACTTGAGGGTTATTTATTTATTTACATTGGTCCATAAATGTCTTTTGCCAGTCAGTTGTGATGGAGAAAATATTTAGCTCAAATGACAAAACACGAGATTAGCCACATCCACCTCCAGAGAATAAACATGGCCAATTTTTAAAAAAAAGAAATGTTTTCGTTTTTCCTTTCACTGGCATGAAAGGAAAAATTCCAACATACCCATTCGTTGAAGACTTCTCTACAGCATTTCTCTCATCATACCAGACATGTTTTGTAGCTGGCAGTTCTGAAGCATTGCACCATTTGCAGAGCATTGCTGTCAACCATTGTTTATAGCAGGCAACAAACAAGAATGGGGGTCTGGTTACGGCTACATTGCTTCATGGAACCAGTGGTCAAAATTCCAATTCGGTACCTTTTGGTGAGAAGCTCCTGAAATCACATTTTTTATTTATTGTAAAACAGTTAAGTCTGACTTGTAGAAGTTTGTCATGTACACCTCATGGTACCAAAGGTCCACCTCCAGCTCTTAATAAGAAGCTTCTAGTTTTCATCTCCATACCCGTCTTTAGCGTACGTGTCAACACGAAGCAAGTTGAACCACAGAGTAACATGTTGACTGTGATTAGAATTCTTCACAGACTGATGTAAATCTGCAAAGAAGAACTTCAGGCTTAATGCTGTTAATCAGTGTATGCACAGATCACCGTAACTTGGCCATCCTGGACTTTCCTCCCTGGTCAAGTATTGAGTAGTGTACAATGTAGCTATTAGCCGTGTCTTTGTGCGCTTGTCAATTTGTGTACATCTAAAGAGGCCAGAGGGTGGGCCAAGAGTGGCGTTTGGGAGGGAGCTCACGCCACCGATAGCCTGAATGGGCTGCAAACATAAAAGTAATTTATTTCACTGACGGAGAAAAGAGCGAAGCGCCACCCCCCACACCCTTACGCAGGATTTCTTTTTCTCCCGTGCTCCCCCTCCATCCAACTTTCCCACTCAGCAGCTGTTCCTCTCACTTTCCGCCTTCCCTCCCTCCCACCCCGCACCCCTGCATGCTCACCCGCCCCACCCCGCTGGCCCATCATGATGGCTTTGTTTTATTGTAGTGCTGCATTTGGCAGGGAACCCCCCACACCCCCCCAAATCTGGAGAGGCATGGGTCCGGCTTGCTGAATGCTGGGATGTAGCAATGAGGGCGCCCAGATAAGCAGAGGATTACTGAAGGCTGTCGGACATTTGGTTTCTAAATGAGCTTTAAGATGGTTTCAAGTTGTTAGTTTTGGCTCTCAGCACTCCAAACACTATTAACACCTGTTAATATTTTTAAGTACTCACTGCTTTAGTGCTGTACATTTAACAACAGTGGAAAAAATGTCCTCTGATATTTTTTCAACAATATAAAGTGTGTGTTTCTCAATATTTTCTCCTCTTTTCATTACCCTGCCCTGATTTTTCTGGCACCGATGGAAACGACAAACACTAACACCTGCAGCTGTATAGGCGGAAAGAGAGGGATGATGCCATATTTATGGTTTTGCTTGGCAACGAAAAATAACCATATATCACATGTCCTATCGACACCGGAGTCCAACATATTTTATGTTGCTTCCAAATGGGCCGGAAAAAAATCGACAGTCAAGGACAGGAAATAAACAACATTTATTTTCAGTGTTGACAGGCGACTGTTTTCCTTTACAGAGAAGAAAATATGTAGCTGGAGAATAAAATCAGGAGCAGCTTCTATTCCTGCAGTGCCAGCCAAACAAGTACAGCCCCCTCATGAAAACAGAGGATGAGTGTTTAGAACTGCCTCTCAGCATGAATGTTGTCCAATAGAGAGAGCCCCGGGGGGCATTTGTGTGCATGCATATATTGAGGTTATGCTTTGGGGTTGTTCTGTCACGTCAGATGGCTTGTGGCACATTTTGGTGGCGTTAATATATATACATGTTATTTCTTGTATGAAATGTTCACACTTTGTTTCTTTTTTGTGTAATTATTTCACGTATCTTACTTTTGGGAAAGTATTTTAGAAAAAGCCGGTAAGTGAAGATACATTTGCTGTCTGTTTTAAGTAATGCCATAGAAGGTGTGAAGCACTGCAGATTGAAGGGCTTTTACTATGTATTGCCTTGTATCTGTATCTCATTTACAGATGTCTGTGGTAGGATGGTTGGTCAGTGCTTTGAAAATGAAACCATACTGATTTCCTGTACCCCCGCTCTGTCCCATCACTTTGCCCTTGTGGCATGCTGAGTTGTGAAGATAACGATCTGGGCTGTTTACCCTGTAGAGGTCATTTTGGACTGCTCAGATCCCCAAAGGAAATGTCTCACCGGTCTGCAAAGATTTTAGAATTACAGGAATCTAAGTTCATCAACAATTTGCAAAGACTTGCTGTATTGTGCCTATAAAAATGTTTCAATGTTTAATGTTTCACACTCAGCTTAGCAAACATCCCAAAGTTGTAGGACTAAACTGATTCTTCACAGAACTTTCTGTCATTTACTGAAACTGAAAGATGGAAATGTCATTTTTTTGCATTAAGT
Organism: Odontesthes bonariensis; assembly: GCF_027942865.1. Taxonomy (NCBI): domain Eukaryota; kingdom Metazoa; phylum Chordata; class Actinopteri; order Atheriniformes; family Atherinopsidae; genus Odontesthes; species Odontesthes bonariensis. The sequence goes on from NC_134529.1 coordinate 11,907,840, forward strand.
CTTGCAGAAGAGCTCTGGTGCCGTCCATCAGTTTTCCCTCCAGTGTATCTACAACTGAAATCCGCTGGTGCCTTTTGGAGTTAACCAGAAGACACCCTCCTGTCAGTACAAGGTCTCACCATTTTTGCTAACAATGGGTAAAATAATAAAACATCTGTGAGGCTTGTGTCTTCATGGAACAGATCGGACACTAAAGAGCACAGGGATCCCCATCATTGTAAAATGGTTTGAAACCATCCAAACTTGGACATCAGGGACAAATTTGGTAATACAGGTAATAAAAGGTCACTAAAAGGTCAAAACAATAGTCACTGTTGCTTTGTATGGTTCTCCTCACTCGAAAAAAGGTAATCTGCTTCTCATTCATAGTGGAGTACCTTACAAAAGGAAAACCTTCAGTGCAGCATGATAACACTAATGTCTTTACTGTAGTTCTGCCAGACAGAAGATACTCCTAATTAAAAGTCTCGTGACAGTTTTGGGAATTTGCTGCGAATGACCTGAAGCAACCCATCAAGAAAACACAAGAGTAGCTTTGGGAAAATGCTGTTAAAAGTCCTGAAGAGACTCAGCCCGAGTCTGGACGTTAAGCCTGGAGAGACTTGAAAATTGCCGTGCACGGACTCCCCATCCAAACTGATTGAGCTTAATTTTCATTTTTCATTTTATTTGGTTTTTTTGGCCAAGCGGAAAGCAAGAAACTTAGAGAGGAAAGACATGTCAAGCTATTTGGATAATTCACAAGCATTGCTGCCAGAGTTTTTTCTTTCTTTAACTGGTGTTTACTGATTGGCACGGATATTTATACCATTGGGAAATTTTGGTCTTTTGTTTTTAATAGATCAAATTTTAAATTGTTATTGCTTTGGAAATATTGAGAGTTGTGTGTAGACTGATAAGGAACTGGATGATTTCAGTTCATTTGAAGGTGAGTCTGAAACATAAAAACTGTGAAACAGCCATGTATTTTGTTTCGGAGCCTCTGTATCAGTCATCAACTAAACCCTACAGCATTGAGAAACTTTCTTTGTGTCTATTCAGGATCGTGCGTGTGCGGTTGCAGCTTGAATCTTAAGCAGCCTCTATGAGCCAACTGCCTTTTGGCCATGAAGGTTATGAGCTGTCCAGTGGGCTCTTAAAGCCTCTGACTTCCTGTTATATTAAAGCCGGCATGAAACAGACTGATACTGTAATGAGCTGTCATCTCCACCATTATCTGAATGTCCAACTGTGCCAGTTGAACTCACACATGCATCTGTTACGGTTTGTGTGTAGGCGTATGTGTATTAATAAATGTTTGGGTGAGTGAGTTAGTGAGAGCTTGTTTGGGGGGGTGGGTATAAGCATGAATGAGAGTGGAAGAATGTCAGTCTGTGTAACAGGTGGCATCAGTTTGAGGATTTTGTCAGTCAGATGCGGAACAAAAGATATTTCTGAATGCTTCCTTATGTCTGATTGCTACCTAACACTCTGTGTACTGCATGCTTGTGGTGTGTGTGTGTGTGTGTGTGTGTGTGTGTGTGTGTGTGTGTGCGTGTGCGTGCATGCATATGAGGGTGTGTGGTCAGCTACATATGTGGACCAGCCATTGTGCCCTTGGCCCTCAGCAGATGTGGTCTGAACAATGAACTGGGTAAATAAAAGGAAGTGGAGTATAAATAGCCTCTTACGTCTGCTTGAGTGGAGTTCATGAGGGTGTGTGTGTGTGTGTGTGTGTGTGTGTGTTTTTTTTTGGGGGGGGGGGCATGTATGTATGTATGTATGTATGTATGTGAGAGTGATCCTGTTTGATGTGAATGAATTGTACTTCAGGAAGTTACTGTATTGAACGCTCTGCAGGCGGTGTTTGCTTAACTATCAAACCGTTGTAAATTCCCAGCACTCCAGTATTTTACACTTTGATCTCGTCACTTTTTTTTTTTTTTTTTTTTTTTGTAGAATATTGGAACTCTAAGGTTTTTAGAATTTCCATCTCTGTTTATCGTCAAAGGTCTCTCATAGACCCCTACTGTACATGCAGCTCTTAATGACTTGGGAATCTCAGTTAGAAGTCCGTCTCTAAATCACATCTCGGTGATAAGTGTGCTTGGGGATGAATGCTAAAAATATATGACCCTCCTCCATCCAGCTCTCTCCTTGGCTCTCTTGTATCCAGGCCACTTATAGACTGGTGTCATACTGTGGCTCAACTCACTTCTCATACACATTCACATTCTACCTTTTCTGCCGCTGTTGCTCACAGAGCCTCTTTGTCAGTACTACTGTACCTTTTTAGTAAGCTTTTTTTTTTTTTTTCCACCATGCCGTTCTACGTAACAGTACAGAGAGTTTATGGTTGACTAATCAGGCTACATAAAATCAAGCTTTCTCAATTTATGGCTTTACTGATTTTTTTTTTTTTTTTTTTTTTTAAATAAAATTTTAAATTGATTAATTCATTAATTTATATTTTGGCAGTATAACAAAGGAGACTTGTGTCATTGAGATTTACATCACTGTCACACCTCTTGTCACCTTCTTTTGGAAAAGCCCTGTTTTACCTCCTATCTCTTTAAATCCTTCCTCCTGATGGGCCCTTTTTGCTCTGATTGGTTCTTAAAAAATCTTTTCCAAGGCATGCGAAACTATTCATTATGCATGGACAGGTATGATATCCTGATGGTGTGAAAACGGGAGCAAGAATATGATGGTTTTGTATAATGGAATGCAGTGATGAGTAGGAGTCTCTTGTTTTATACTCTGAATCACGGCTCAGTAAAATGTAGAAGGTTACTTGCTTTTACAAAATATGATGCTAAACTGAACCAAGAAAAAAACGTTAGTGGTGTTGTTACCGTTGGTGTGACACATCACCATGGTAACTCGGAAAATAATTCATCAAAACAAATAAGACAACAATATAAAACTACTGAAAACAGGAACATTTAAATGTCCTGCGCTGAACACGACCCCTAGTCTTCTTGGGGAAAGTCTTTGCTTTATGCTTGCACAGTATCCTCTACCTGCGAACTCAGACTGATTACAGACAGAAGATTAATCAATACTTAAAATAATCAGTTGTGCAGGGTATTACTGTTCGATCAGTACTTAAAAAAGCTGGTAAATTATGAAAATTACGATGTACAAATTATTTCTTGTTAAGATGAATTCAGTTTAGAGTTGTTTTTTTTTTCATTTTCTCATATCTCTCTCTTTACATCCATCTCTGGTGTCCTAGATCCTGAGTTCTGTTACGGCTCCATGGGGACGTGTGTGCGTGCGCACTTGTCTGTTTTGCAGGTTTGGGCTCTGGCCTGGGCTCGGGTGGCTGCGTGTTGTCATTGAAGTCACTGATGGCCTATATCAGCAGCACACTTTACGGAAACACGATACAGGTGGCCAACACTGCAGTGAACCTAAAGGCAGATAACAACAGAGGGTTGGAGATAATTAAAGGTAGAGTTACAGCGAAGAAAATGTGTGTTCTTCAGCTTGGGCTTGAATCCTTGTGTTTCCCCTTTTTAATGCAGCACAAACATATCAGCTTCACCTCTTACAGCAGATGGTGAACACTTGTTTAACTCAGTTTTAGCAGCTTATTTTGACGTCAGGATAACGTCTTCCCGATTCTACATACTGTATTACAGTGTAATAGCTACTTTTCTCTTGCTGTTCTCCTATTAGACGTGCTGCTGGTGTTATCAGTTACACCTTTTAATTCTATTAATTGAATTTATTGTAATCAAACACTCTTCTCTTTTGAAGATGCAATATTCCCTTTATCTTTTCATGATTGCTGGTAACAAGAGGGTTCCTGGCCTTAATCCCAGCTGGGGCCTTTCTGTGTGGAGTTTGCATGTTCTCCCCAATTTTTGCGGGGGTTCTCTCTGGGTATTCCAGCTTGGTTGTTTGTCTTGTTTGTCTTTGTGTGGCCCTGTGATGCACTGACCTGTCCAGGGTGTACCCTGACCCTCGCCCAGTGACAGCAGAGATAGGCTCCAGCCCCCCTGCAACCCTGAGTTGGATTAAGCGAGTATAGAAAATGGATGGCTGGATGATTGCTGGTAATTTGGGGGAATTGTATGGCTAGTTGACCACTACTCCTTGATCCCTAAAAGAAACAAAGCACCTTCCCAACCTGCAAGAATGAAAAACTGAGGGATAGGATAAAATAGAAGGGCCATGGAAGCGAATTAGGACTGTGCCTTAGTCTAATCATTGTTTATCAGTGGGGGGTGGGGGGGTCAAAGTTGATCCAATGCTGATATACCTTTGAGCTGCAAAGGAGGTGGTAACAAGGGGGAAGGGGGCTGTGTTAGGGCAAGCCAGCATCATGGAACTTGCTGCTCTAACCAACGATGCTGTCATCACTCAGCTAGTTCTGCAACGCTGGCTTGTTGGTTAAGCACAAGCAGCGCTGCACCGGTCTGTGTTCGTTATTTTTTTTAATTAATTTTTTAGTAATGTTTGTATGATGATAAGGCTCAACTAACATGTGACGGGGTCTACTGTCAATCATTAATACTGACCTCAGCTTGACTGATGAAGTTCTGAGAGCTGAAACATGGTAAATAAAGTGTTCACTTTCTGCAGACACTTAGGTTCTTTGACATATTAGGAAACCACTAACACACTCAAATTAGTTCAGTCCCTCCTCATCAAATGTGTCCTCTCTACTGTTTAAATGCAGAAAAACAGATCATAAAGTTCTCCAGATTTGTCTCATTTACCAGAGTTGAAATGTTTCAAGCCCTCACATCTGTTTACCTCAAACATATTTTAAGCTGTAAACCGTAGCTGCTTTGCACATTATCTTCCTCTTCATTTCCTCAGGGTGTAGAAAGTGCTGTGTCAGGAGGTCGGCGGGTGCTGCAGCATTTATGGGGCCCATCTTCCTCTTGATCACATCTGGGTCTCGTTTAACATGTCACTAACATCTGTACTTACAGTAAGGGTAAGAACTTCTTCTAGCTCCACAGCCCTTTGAAGATGTTATTTTGTTGGACTGTGTGGCATGTTTGTAGCATTGGTGTCTAGATATTATTACAGTAACACGTGACCTCATATTTCTTTCTGTCGGCACAACCAGCAGTAACCCTAAGCCATCAACGTGACCACAGTTTACTCTTCAGACAGCAGAATCCAATCAACAAGCAGGAGCAATGCAAATATACAAACTGAATATCATTATTATCTTTTTACTCATGAACAGAACATATCTTTGTAGATGATACTAAAGGAGACTGTGTGAAGATAGCCCAATGGGAGTTTATCAGGGCTTGAGTTCACGTTATCAGCTGTTTCTCTTGTGACTAATACATTTTGTCAAGAAATCAAAAAGTGTGGTGCAAAATACAGGGAATCTAATATTTGCTTTGGTATAGAATGAAGCAAATCTGATGCGTCCAACACCTGCATACATAGAGAACAGATACTTTTAAGTTTGTGATTATTCTAATAGGCTCCATCTTTTAGTTTCATACTCACTTTTAGGTACCCGAGAGTACAAATGCAGAGATGTGGTAAAAGGCTTATGTTTGTTTTTAACTAAGTTTGGAGGTTTAGAGTTTCTCCTCTTAGAGGTACTTATGTAATCAGCCTAGATCTCTCTTCATGTTTTCAATGGCTCATTGAAGATTGGCAAAGCCTGACTTTGGGACTTACACCTAATCTTTGGCTTACTGGTTACAAAACCTACAGTTTACTTTATTATTTTTAGGGGCGTGGGGGGTTGAAAGAGGAGAGACATGATGGAGGGGATGTGAGGGCAGAGAAAACAAGTCTAAAAGGAAGATGAAGGAAGGAACAAAATGGGGAAGCATTAGAATGAGACAGACTGCTGATGCTATGAGGGGAGTTGGTGTTTGGGAGGAGAGCGATTTTCTTTTGGTACTGTAAATAATGGCCCCTGCTTGAGTTGGACGGCTTTCATGGCTCCTTTTGTGTGGAATGACATCTTAGGTTCCCTAAGAGAGGTGAGGAGGGCTCTGCTTCCTGGGTTTACACTGGCCTGGGAAAGGCAGAGTATTAGCCCAAAATGAATATGAGGGAAAACAAATCCTCCACAGGTCAAAGGGAACCTGCCAACACGCACTCCTGGCTCTTTATCCTGCTCAAACCCACATAAGTACGCATGCAGGCATGCACTCACACAGCTGTACGCAGTGTGTCACCCGTACACACTTCAACAATTCCCCATCAAATGCAGACGCTTTCATTCTCTGCTGCTTTACCTTAGTCCCAACAATCATGTGCGTCGGCTCCTGCTTCAGACAAAGCGGCTGAGGTGCCGCCTCTTCTCTGTTTTAATCTTAATTCCAAACACACGCACCCACTAAGATGTCCCTAAGAGGTTTATGCTTGGATCTCTTAAAAGTTATGAAACCACACCTGGAAATAGTGCTTTGATATGATTATGTTTGTCGTTCAGAGCTGCTAATTCAAAGTGGTTATTACTTGTAAAATAAGTCACTTATACATACTTCATACCAGGGGTTTTCCAATATCATGGACTTTAGGCCACCCCACAGAGATAGCTGGAATTAGATGAACCCCTTCATTTAGCTCAATCTGTAGGTGTTTATGGAGTGCTAATTCTGATTTTATTTGATCTCATACACACACGCACACCAAGTACACTTAAGCCAAATATTAGTTTCTAAGATTAAAGTAACACTTGAACAAATAAGTATGTCCAAAAGTATTAATCAGTTTCTAACTCATGCAAAGTGGCCATTTTGAGTCTCTTAGTGGAACTTATTTTATTTCCTTTTGTGTTCATTTTGAGCGTCATGGTTGTCTTTTTTTTGTCTCATTGTGGGCTTGTTTTGACTCTTTGTGTTTTGTTTTTTTTGGTCTGCCCGTGTGGTGAGTCTTTGTAGTCATATTGAGTAGTTTTGAGCTTTTTGTGAGCTGTTATGCAATCCTTTTCAGTTGATAATTTCCCTTTGTGAATATTTCATGTAATTCATCCAATTATTTCATTCCCCCTGGTATAGAAGTTCAATGAAACCTGGACCACATTATTGGTCTAAAAATGGACTAGTTTAGTTTTGCTAGTTTTATTTCCTTTTTCTTTTTTAAGGCTAACATTAAGAGCTGATGTTTACATGGCAAATGTGGCATGGCAACATTTTTACACCATTTTCTTTGTAATAGTGGGGGCCACTGTTTGTAGTCGTCACGTACTGTTGCGTCAGTGACGGTTCGTCGTGTGCTGGGAGGGTACCTCCTTTTGAAGAAGGAGCTATTAAATGGTACATACACAACAAGGTATCATGATGTCAAAGATGACTAACAAACAAGTCAATAGGTTTACTCATTAACATTTCTTCTGAGGAGGGAATATTGAGAACATTTTTGGTGACGCTGGAGTGACGAAGCCATCACATGAGTATGATTCACCTGCAGAACAAATGTCAAATCCTGTTTGACTCTCACTTGTAAACAAGCCACTGACAAGAGGCGGGAAATGGGAGGGGAAGGTGCGGGTCCTTCCTGTTGTTTCAGTATTTTCTCTGCAATCTTTTATATCCCTGTTGTAGAAAACAACCTGTCAACAAGTGAACGATCCCGAGTGTCCACGAGTCAAAAATAATTTAACATTTTCTATGACAATGAAAGCTATTTTGTTAGGCGTTTTGGCTTTTCATGGACAGACCCTGTTATTTATTTGAAATAGGGGATATGACTGGTTTCCTTTCAATAATGACTCCGTTAGATTTAGCCGATGACATCAGTGCAGACTTTGTTTCTAAGCATTTTGTGAGAGTTCGGGTAGTTTTGATTTTCATTGCTGATTGTTCTTCCACATTTTTGCTCTGTTAGACATAGAGTGAACCATAAAGTTTCAGAAAATGTTGAAATGTGATGAGACTTTTTCTCCCAAAGTACTGTAAAAGCTAAATTATGAAGTGATCATCTAATTTTTCTGCTAATTCTTTTATTTGTCTATTATCTGCTTAACATTTCAGGTCTTCTTTTCATGATTATTCTTTTGAATGGGAAACAAATTACCCATATCCATAAATCAGAATCACAACAAAGAACACTAATACTAGTTTTACATCTTCCTTTCTGGGTTTTATGTGTTACTTCACTCCTCCGGCGAACTCCATTTTGTCATCCAAGTGGATGAGAACGAGCATTTGGCAGCAGGTTGTTGGTTTGTTTTTCCTCAGACACAATGCAGTGATCTGTCATTGTCTCTGAATGTTTTAAAGTGCAAGGTGTGGTGTTCTGTTACAAAGGCTTGGCACAGTTTCATGGGTTTCCTAGGTTAGCATAATAACAGCCAGTTGCTGACCCGTATCAGTGCTGTTTGTGGGGTCACTTTACCAAGTCACAGGCAGCTGCTGTTAAAACCCTCTCTATGAAAAGTCATTGCACACTATTGTCATTGCTCATAAGTCATATATTTAAAAAAAAAAAAGATTTAGGTCATAAGAGTTAAGTGTGTTAGTTGGCTGCTTATCAAAGGCCAGTATTTGCCACCATCTGCGATTGCTGCAGAATCACCTGCAGTTTTGTTTTGCCTGGAAAATCCTCAGACTGGAGAAAACGTGGGAGTGAAAAAGTGTGTGTGCTGACGAGGCTCAGAGTTGCTTTATCAATCCCAGGAAGCCTTGCTACCAGGAGGCAGGAACAACAGCCACTGGCTCCTGGAGAAGGGACTTTCCTCCATCCTGCTCAGTTAGGATGCAGAACAATGACCAAATGACTCACACACACACACACAATCACCACGAGATTGGACATTTGCTGTTTGTACTCATATTGGTTCACAGCAGGTTGTACTTTGAGTTCCAAAGCCATCAACAAATCTCTTTTTAGTTTCTTTTTGGGGGTAACTTAGACTTTTCTCCTAAAGTCTACCTCTTGCACTCCAGAAACTCTGTTATTGAACTAGAACTTGGATGGAGAGAAAGAGGCTCTGAACTGCTGCTGCATGCAACGTGACCTACTTGTTGGTGTATTTTCAGGGTTAGACAAGACAGCTCATCCTTGTGTTGCCCTCTTTTTTCCTTTTCTCCTTCCCCTCGGCTTGTCTCTTTTTTTTTTTTGGTCACCACACTCTCATGCTGATCCCTGTTACTTCACATCAACTCTTGATCGCAGTTTGCTCGTCTTCCATTCATTCTGTAGGCGTGATATCACAGTTTCAGTGACGGCTCCTCTTGCTTTTTCCAGTGTCACTTCTGTCGCCTGCAGTGCTGGCATCCCTCCAGTTCTTGTGACGATCCCGCACCGCAAAGTGAGGGAGTGAAGAAAGACTGACCGTTTGGAAAGGGGGAGAGAGACTAGTCTTGCAGCAGTAATTGGTCAGGAAGTGGGCTGCTTGGATGTGCGAGCTCTTCGCTCCCGGTCTCTCCCCCTCCCCTCCCAGTGGGCAGTCAGTTTCGTTGCGTTTTGCTTCCATCTGTTCCCCCCTTGCTTTCTCTTAGTGTCTCTCTTTTTCTCTGAACTGACCTCATACTGTAGAGGTGAGGAACGCGGACCGTACTGCCTTGACACTGGCTGTAACTACCTCTGAAAGTCATTCAGCATTTCTGAAACTTTTCAAATGCTTGGACATGGATCTAACCTGTGAAAGGATACTTGGATACGAGCAGTTGAGGAAAGGCTAATCGTGGGAATGGTCTCTCTGAGGTGAGTGACAGGTTGTCTTTGTGTGAAACTGTAATGTAACAGGACACAGGACACGCGAAATACTCTAAATGTGATTGTATCTCAGTGTATCTGCTCTCAGAACATGCCCAGACATTCCAAGTTTTTCTCTCTCTTTTTTTTTTTTTTCTCCTTTTAAAAAAGCCAGGTCTTTATTTAATCACAATTGCAGAGGCTGGTCCCACCAAACCCAGTCTGGCCACCAATTACACAAACCAAAGTTTCAATTTAGCAGGACTCTAATGGCACCTTTGCCTACTTGTCTAATTAGACAGCATGGCAGGCTGCTGTAGTTTCTGACCACTACCTTTCATACTGTGTGACTGTTTGGGTTGAATGGTGGATGTGACAATAATAATAGTTTCACCTGTGTCTATCTGAGAGGATGCTCAACGTGATGTTTGTTTTGTAACATCTTTTGATCTAACTTTAACTTTAACCCAGTTTAGAAGCGCTTAGAATATGTTTTTTTTTTTAATTATTTCAGAGAACGGAAAAGTCATTGTTTTCACTCCCGATGTTTTTTGTTGAAAAGGATAAAATATCAAACATATCTTTCATGTGATACCTAAAATGTATTCATATTTTAGTGTAAAGTCATCACCATCCTCTTACCTGCAGTGTTTGGTTTGAGTACACGTACGTGTGTGTTCTCCTTTGTGGTGTGTCCTCGTTTAAGGAGTTCTAACTGGAGCATCCATCTTCTGAGGCACACAGATTTAGAGACGATGTGGGACAGACACATTTGTGTCTTTAGCATGAAGGTGGACCATACTTCATTTTTCAACCAGTAAGTCGTCAACACAGAGATTTGATTGTGTTAGAAATGTTTGCTATCCTGTGTTTGCTAATACAAAAGCAGATTTGCAAATAAGTGATTGAGAACACAAGTGTTCCTATTTAACTTGTTGTTAGTGCTGCATATATTATTTGAATATACGTCATATGTTTCCCTAATGGGGGAAAAGTCCCTCCGTCTGGTCTTTTTTCCTGAAATGGGACCCCCGTCCTGCATTTTAATCTGAGGCCAAACACAGCTTCCTCCATATATCCGTCACACATGCTATTGTACACACTAAACACACAATAGGTACTGACACACACATATTGCAGCCATGAACACAATAAGAACATAAGCTAATTGTAAAAAAATTAGTTTTGGTTTAAAGAAGGAAGGTGGACATCGTCGACGCATAAAGAAATATCAGTGTTTACCCCCGACAGCCAAATGATATTAATTTACAGAAAATAATATTCCAGTGTTCCACCAGTTTTTTTTCTCATCCTGGTGTTTGACTTCATGTCATTTATCTGCCTCTGTTGATACCATCTGTTGACAAACTATCTCCTATCGTAAATTCTTTTTCCTGGGTTCTGCTTTAGCCACGGTTCCACCCTTCTCTGTCATTAGCTGCGGCTGTCGCTGATCACGTTGTTGTTGTTGTTGACGATGCAGCAGTTGCAGTTATTTCTGTGTCGCTGTTGTTGTTTAGTCTGCTGGAATGGCGAAGACGCTCCCTGTTTTCCTTGATCCTCTCCCCAATTCTGAGAGAGTCCTGCTCTTACATAAGCTCTAACTGGTGCCTCAGTCAGATTTTTTTTTGGCCTGTAAGAGCTGGAAATTCCTGGACTTGTTCTGGCACTGCAAGTGTACTGCTGCAGCCAGAGGGAATACCGTCCAGAAACGTGGAAGCTGCGAAAAGTAGGAAAGGGTGAAAATCTGTATAACAAATTAATCAGGATTGTAAATTAAACTTGACCACTTTATGAAAATGGCAATCTAATTGCAAAAATAAAGGGATTGATGTTAGTTCTTATTAGCCAGAGATCTGCTCATTTTTCATAGACCCTCCTGTTGGCTAAGACAGGCAGGTTTAGTTGCAACAGGTGCTGCACTATATTCTACATTCACCAGCATTCTGCAATCAGGTGGTGTGATGCACTTTTTCATTTGGGAAACTGGGAAAAAGGCATGCACTTTGGTTATTAGTCTGCAATAGACAATTGGATAAACAAACCAATTGGTATTGGCGATTTGTGTATGTTCAGGAAGTTAAATTTTTATCTTTGTAACCGAAATGGGGGAGATAAAGGACTAAAAAAAAGGGCTGGTTTTCCATTTTTGTCCTCGGAACTAATTTTTTCTCTTTCGCTCCTTTGCATAAATTGCAAAAACACAGACTGATGACGCAGAAGCAAATATATCAAAAGTAAAGTCCAAAGGAACACACTTGCCTTACTATTCTAAGAAAATAGAGGCACACAAGCATCCGGATAACTTTCAGAGATGGAACAATAAGTAAACGCACCGTGAATAATCCTATGAATAAGCTACACAAGCTAAATTGTTTGCGTGGATGGTCTGTTGGTGTCTTTATTTGCTCTTCTTTCAATGAGGAAACATTTTCTAGATCTGAAATAATTGATGTAGTAGCAGTAATTATGCCAACTTCCTTGTGGTTGTTTTCAATTAAAAAGTTGTGTATCGCTGTCGTTATGAACTGTCCTTATACCAAATGACATATTTGTAGTTTCAGCCATTTATTACAGGATGTTGATTAGTTTTAATCAAGCCTGGCTTGTCTGGCATATGATCTCCCAAAAATTTAACTGTTTGATATGTTTCTGTTCCTTTGAGTTATACCAATATTTCAGATTTGCTTCAAATTTTGTACAACTTGTGTTATGCAGGATGTCAGTTGCAGTCACTAGCTGAAGATGGAGTTGACTATTAAGAATTTTTTCAAAGGTCCAGTAAAGAAAAGTTTTACCTATACACAACTAGTTTGCCCCTTAGCTGAAAAACAGCAAGATGAGATCGATAAGACTGATTTGGCTTCACAAGCTGATAAATATTAACTTGAAATTTTAAAGTTGTCCTTTGATGACAATCGACCCAAAGGGTCTTAAAGTACACCACTGAGGCAAGTTCTTAAAAGCGTTTGTACTAAGACTAACTAAGACTAACCATCTGCTTGCTGTAACTTAATACTTACAGATGAGAGTTAATTTGATCTTCTTCTTGTAAAATCTTACATATTCTCCCATTACTTTGGTCAGGAAGAAAAAGAAAACATAGAGCACTTAATAAGGAACACCTATTAAGTCAGAACAATCCAGTCCAACACCTTCTCCTTTTTCACGAGGCTTAAACAGTTTTCAGTTTTGACGTCTGAAAGGTAATAATCCTACTTCATGCATGTTATTGACATTATAGTGGGTGGTATTTGACCAAACTGTATTATATTGAAAACAATGCTATTAATCTTTTGCCCCACTCGACATAAGTTGATGGAGTGGCCAAAACTCCCAATGAGGTGCTTTAAATCCCAAAACACTGAGCCGTAAATGTCTGCTTTTTGCAATCACAGCATCAGTGCTAACTGCAAATGACATCAGCAGAATTTAGGCCTGTGTCACTTTGAACACGAAACTGGCTCCCAACTTTATGTGGGTAATCAAATTTTGAGTAGCTACCATTGCATTGGGAGGAAGTTTGAATTTGACTCATGTGCAAACATTCTATTGATTAAATAAAGATATGGAGGGGCTGTCTCGCAAAGATGAGCAAACAGCATCTTGAGCAAGTCCCTCAAAATAACATTTATTTACAGTACATTCAAGCAGAACAGGCCTCCAGCAGGAGGACTGCTGAAAGAATTCATTTCATGTTTATATAAAGAGCACAAGACATTGGACACACAAGATACAACTGTTCATTTCCTTCATATCCACCCTTGAGTCAATATTTATCTTTTTTCAATCATGATTATTGTTCTCATGTGGTTAATACTTTAACCGCCGTGATAAAGGCCATAATCTTTTTGTAGCCTAACCAAACCTTAGTCGCAGCTTTGGCTCCTAAAACAACTAAAGCATTTCTATGCTGTTATTTGCAACCATTTTGGAAAAGCGTTGACAAAGGATCTTGCCTGGCAGCGTCGGAGGAGATTGCGCCTCCGTGTGTTGTTTCAGAAGGTGTGGACGGTGCCTTTGTTTACTTTGTTGGATACAGAATGATGGCCTGTTGTCAGAGAGTGAGGAATGATTTTTCAACCTCGAGGCTGCTTAAGAGGAGAAAAGGACAAGTGTCTTTTAAGTGGTTAATGAAGATCTCAGGCAGTGAGAAAAAAACGCCTTAAGTGTATCTGTGTTAGGATGAAGAAGGAGTGTGTGTGTTTGTGTGTGTGTCTGAAGATGATCCAGCTCAACAATGACAAAGACAGACAGTGTGACACAGGGAGGTGGAAACTGTATATGAATGAGCCCTCCACCCACAAACTGCTGTAATTAGTCACAGTCTCCCTCACACTTTGGGTCCATTTCTCTCAATGTTCTCACTTCACTCTTCCATGTTACCACAGAAACACTTTTCACTTTAAGCGGTGGACAGCTGAGAAAATGAATAAGCTGTCAGGCTGTTTGAGCTGGAGATCGAACGTGATTTCACACACACACACACACACACACACACACACACACACACACACACACACACACACTCCAACATGCACTCGCACACACTGCCTGCTGCAGTATCATCCATTAAGTTAGTTCCCCACCTCTTTTTTTGACCTGCAGAGCCCCTCATTTCAGGACATTGCCCAATTGTTTGGGAATAGTTTTTAATATGATTACACTCGCGCGGACACACACTAAATTATTTTGTAATTTGAAATAACAAAATAAAATTCTGCTGCTTTTGTTTTTTTTAAGTGCAGAGTTTACAATGCTGTTGGAAAACAAACAGTTGTGTGTGTACACCACAGAAAATTGAAGAGGTTGTCTGAAAACTGTGCTCTCCTTCAGTGTTTGCGCTGCCCAAGTCTTACGAAGAAAGGAGTTTGGTTTATTGACGATACGCATTTTCTTCCTCCTTTTCCTGCCTTTTTTTTCGCTCCCTCACCACCACTCGAACATGGAGACGAATGCCTCACAGTTGTCATAGTGACCACTACTGCACCATGTTCCACCATCTCAAACCAATAGTTCTTACTTTGGATGCATGACAGGAGTTTTAAAGATTCGGTTAGAAATGAAGTATTCCAACTTTCTTTGGAGCTTGTTTTTGCACGCTAAAGATGCTTTAAAGATTCTCCTGGCTGTGGCCTCATGCTTACTGGACACATCTGACTTTAAACAAGGAAGAGAATCAAGATTTCACCTTCTAAGTGACTAATCAGTATGTACAATCTGTCTAAAATGATCTCATTTCATTTAACAAGAAGAAACATTTAACAAATTCACAAATGTGAAAGATTTGGTGGTTTTATCGATTTGATATTAATGTAAATCGAATATGTTGAAATATTAATGACTGAGATTTTTCTAAGACTACAAATAATCAGTAATGGAAATAATTATTACAGTCCTAAGTTTTCTTTTGCTGGCTGAAATGATTAAACTAAAACATCAATAAATCTTAGACTTTTTTTTTCTTCAATATGCTCAGCCATACTGAACTGTATTGCAGCTCATACTGTCACGCCAGTAAAAGAGGTGTAGTATTGTTTCTCTTGTGGTCTGATGCAGAGAGTGGGGTTGAGGCTGTGGGAGCACACAGAGGGCATCAGATAAGGCGGCCTGCCGCTGTAAGTTTATGTCATCAGCAGGTTTTGCTTGGCTGAACTGAGGAGTTTAGAAGCTCACTCTTTATGTTTGTTAAGCTGGAGGTGCTCATTAAGGAAGGCCTCTTAAAAAGTGTGTGTGTGTGTGTGTGTGCGTGCGTTAGGGGTGGAAGGTGGCAGAGGGGGGAATGCCAGGTAAACAGTAAGGATTCATAGTGGAGCTTTAGGGGCTTCGTGGGTCAATGGACCCTCAAACCATTAGAGAGAGGGGTCATGCTTCTTGGGGTCTGCTCTGTTTGTGTGTGTTAGTGAGGGTAGTCCAGGGGGTCTTTATTATTGCTTTGGTTAAGAGAAGGGGGGTGTTAGCGGGACCCCCTGCTGCTGGGACCAGTCCTTGTCTTTTTTTTATTTAAAAAAAGGACAACAAATAGTTGACACATTTGCTTTACAGCGAGCGACTGAAGGTTCATTGTCTCACATGTGTTAACCTGACCTGACACATGGCTTGTCCTGAATTATGAGTGCTTTGTGAAGTCAAACACAGACCGTACACCTCAGAGCAGTGTTTCTCCACCAAGACAATATGATCCCTCAAAGTTCAGCAAAGTTGTTTATTTTGCCAGAAATATCTCAAACTTTTGCTCACATATTGTGGATCGTTTGAGCTAATTGGTCACAGTCATGTGCACATATGCAACTGGTGCATACGAATAAACCCAACAGATTAGATTTCTGTTGACATAAGATGAAATTGGCATTTGAGATCATTTTTTAGTTGTCTTTCACTTTGAAATGTTAAAAAAAAAAACACACATTCACAAGCACAATGTAAGGAAAAAGGGGCAGAAAACAGAAAGGTAGCAATGGATACGATGTAAACTAAGCATTGCATCTATCCAACAATTATAAAAGTATTTGGATTTAATAATGTACAGTTAACAGGAGACAAACTGGTTGAATAACTTGAAGAAAAACTACCGAGTTTAGAGAGATTTTTGTTGTTTTATTTAGCTAATTTAACAGTTTGACTTCTTAAAATGAGCGAATTTTGTTTGTTTTTTGTTGCCGTTTTACAGCAGCAATTCCGTAATGAGAATATGGACATGTGGTGTGAGAGTGTGTGAATCTCACATGCTGTGTGTGAGAATTAACACTCCTGTATTAAATGTTCTAACATCTGTTTACTTGAGACTGACGTGTATGTTGCAAGGATGGTAAATAAGTTCATTTGGGGGATTCTGGTTTGTTAGTTTTTTCCTATTTAAAAGTTACACAGCCCAAAACTGTGGCAGGGTGGAATATTGTAACGTAACACCCAGTCCCATTTCACTTTTCATAATTCCAGCTTTAGTCCCTTTACAAATATTTCAGATTCATAACTTTGCTAAATTTAAGCCGTCTTTTAATCAGAGAGAGTTCTTGTTTGGCAG
This sequence comes from Odontesthes bonariensis, assembly GCF_027942865.1. Classification (NCBI taxonomy): domain Eukaryota; kingdom Metazoa; phylum Chordata; class Actinopteri; order Atheriniformes; family Atherinopsidae; genus Odontesthes; species Odontesthes bonariensis. The sequence continues at coordinate 11,924,482 of NC_134529.1, forward strand.
CTTGTTTTAAGACGACATTGATAGGATTTTCTAATGATAGAAAATTGCAATAAAGTGAAAATTGGAGAGCTCATCGGAGACGAGTTAAGGAGACAAATGGTATCAGTCAAAATGGCAAAAGCTTTTACCTTTGCTTTAATCTCTTTGGATGAATGAAGCTCCCACAAAAATCCTACAGTAAGCCTTTCCACAGCAGTTTGTCTTTAGATCCTGCGCAAATCCAAAGCACCCAAAACCTCTTATCTGTTATGCAGTCTTTCTCGGAAGATTTTATTGTCAAACTAACCACAAATGAACCCCGATGGTCAACAGAGGTCTTTTTTTTTTTTTTAATGGATAATGGACAAAGACAAAAGAAAAACTGGACTTGATAGGTTTTGTCAATGGAAACAAAAGTGAAACTGGAAAACAACCTGTACTTAAACTCGGTTGTCATCGATATATAGAAAATTGCATGTTGGCATGGCTGCACTGTAAGATATCATGACCCCAAAAGTCTGGGAACCACTGTCATATTTTCACATTTTCTCTGGTTGAAAAAAAGTGGCACCCCTTTTTCTCCCATTCTTCCACTTCTGGCATGTTTTGTGCTCACTCTGTCCAGCCTTTCTTTAATCTGCGTCACAATGAGCGGTGCATGTCTCGCAGCAAACGAGGAGCTTTTGTCTGAGTCGGCCCGCGGCCTATTGATCAGCCATAACCCCCTCTGCTTCTCGTAAAGTGTGCGTCTGTGTGTGTGATCTCTGGTGCTGTGCGCGGACAGCAGCAGTTCAGCTGCCTGCTGAGCGTGCAGGAGACGCACCCGCACAAAAGGCGTTAAGCAAAAAAGGGGCAAGCTGAAGTTGGATTTTTAGGTGGAAAAGTAAAAAGGAGGGAGAAATAAAGTTGGGGAAAGATAAAGACGAAATAAATAAGAAATAAGGAGAAGAAAAAGGAGTAGAGGCACTTAATGTGGAATTGCCGGCTCCTTGTAATTTGCTGTGGGAGAGCAGGAGGAGGAGTCAGGGGGAGGGGAATACCCAGCAGGGAGAGAGCAGAGGCCATTCACTTTGACACACACACACACACACACACACACACACACACACACACACACACACACTCGTGCAAACACACACATGGACACTTCTAAACACACATGCACACAGTGGATGTAGCTGAGAGGGAGGGAGAGTAGCATTCAGAAAGAGAAGCAGACGGAGGAGATCTTCAGTAAATTGAAGTGAGGAAAAGAAAAGAGCCAGAGGAGTGTGTTCAGTAGAAAACACAGCCTCAGAGTGTGCGCTTCTGTGTGTGTTGTGGAGCAGCGGACTGCACATTAGCTCACTGGAGAGAGGATTCACAATGACTGGGAGAATTTGGGAAATCTGAAGATTTTTTTTTCCAGGCTTTGCCAGGACTACAGTTTGGAATACTCTGGAAATGTAACCCTCTCTGGAAGTCCTGTTTCACTTTGACGAACCTGCTTGTTGTCACTTTAAAAAAACTCTTTTGCTCACATTTCTGTTGAAGCAGGGCCAAGCCGCAATGCCTACCGGTAAGCAGGAGCTGTTTTAAGTTAAGTTCTCTTTCAAATGTTCAACAGCATTTCCCGGCAAGTCCAAATTACAGACCCAAGTTTTCCTCCAGGTGAAGTGATCGCTTGATGTGGTAGGTCTAGGATGTATGTCTGCAGATCTCTTCATAGGGGTATAAACCATAATCATTGAAATAATATTTGACTTTTTGATTTCTGTTTGATTAAAATATGCATAATGGTCTAAATGTTGCCTTTCAAGTGGCCACTTGTCAAACATCGGAGAGAAACGCAAGACCTGCATGCTAGTCTGTGATGGTTTGGTTATTTATCTTGTTGCCTCTTTTGTGTGGTGTGTGTGATATTTTTCCTCAGCTGACAGTGCCGTGTGAAGTGTCTCTGCAGGGTTCGTCTTGGGGCAGAGCTGTTGTATGAACAGCGTCTTTCTTGTTTTCTCACCCCTTGTGTTGACCGGTGTAAATTTGCTTTCTGGCAGTTAAATTCCTTGTGACGCAGAGAAGATGTTGCACACAGCCTCTGCTCTTTGTTTACTCTCCCATTGGGCATAAATTCTTGCTTTGTCGGCAGGTGTAGGGATAATCAAATCTACAATATCAATTTTTTTTTTAAGTACACAGTCCATGACAACTTTTTAATTGTTTTCTAACTCTTGCTATCTCTCAACTCATATGTCCCTTTCCTCGTGCTGGTTGTTGGTTTGACTGAGTGTTGAGATGCCATTCTGTAGCCTGTGACCCAAATTAGAGCCTTGAGGGCAGCAGCTAGGGGGTGGCTTCAAATGGGGATAGAGCGGAGAAGAGAGGAGGGGGAATAATTACTTTTTAGCGCAAACTCTTTGGTTTAGAGGTGCAGGACACAATGGGCTCCTCCATCCTCCTCCTTCCACCCTGCTTGTCCAGTCCTCTGGGAACGAGGGCATCAGCTTCCTATCCTGAACGCATAGGTGCAAAGAACTGTAGCTCTCCAGCAGATTGGTGGGCTGAAGGTGGGGTAGGCTGCTTAGAGGACATTGAGGGAAATAAAAGTACACAGATGTGGGTTTGTGGAGCTAAAGGATATGTGGGACAGTGGTCTTTTGCAGAAAGTGACTGAGTTAGTTGCAGTGAGTTTCTTTTTCTCTCTCTCTCTCTGGGCTGGAATCCAGTCAGGTCAGAGAATGAGGAATAGCATGTCACACTCAGAGGAAGGGCGAGGGTGTGTTCAGCAAGGGTCGCATGGGTGTCCCAAGGGTGAGTGTGAAACTGTGTGTGTCTGAAAATAGGGACGGCTTGTGGCTGGATGCTTTTCCCACAGCTACGCACGGGCGCTGTCAGCTAAAAGTACCCTGCGCATTCCTCACCGATGTCCACAGTGTCAATAACAAAGGAAGACCCTCGACCACAGACTGCTTTAACTCTCGTAAACATAATCTGTAGATGAGATGTGTTAACCTGTACACATGAAATAAAATGTGGAAATGTTTGGTTGCTGGGTAATCATTTAAGAGGTTCTGCTTTATCATTTAAAAGAAACCATTTATTGTTAATTATCTCGCCAGCTGTGTGCGAGTGTGTGTGCGTGTGTGTTTACTTTAGCAATGCATTGTGGGGCCATGAAAGCCTGGAGTCTGTTAAGTCACACATAAAGTTTAAACATCACATTTTACCAGCGAAGAGGTGTGTTAACACATTTAAAATACTTTTAGGAGATTGTTTGAGCAAGTGCAGCCTCCTCTATTTCAACACATTACAGAGGGGAACGCCTGTTTTCTCTTCTTACTCCTCTTGTTTCACTCCATCCATCCTTTGAAATGTCTGGATTATAACATATGCCTTGGCCCCTTGCAGCTCTTTGTTGGTGCAGTGGTAAGTTCAGTGGAAAGCCTGCCCCATGTTCCAATCCTACCCTTCGCCTCTGTCTGTCTCCAACCTCTGCCCCCTCTCTTCTTCTGCTTCTGCTCCCTACATTTGTATGGCTTCAGTGTGAAATCCAGAGCGACACTTTAAGGTCCTTAGCGTCAGTTGAGATCAAGCCTATATCTCTATCAGTAATGGGGATTGACCATATGTGAATATGGTGGAAGATTGGAAACGGAGTGAGAGAAATGGTGTTCTTTCTTTGTCTCAGTTTGCAGGAAAAAGTTTGTCCACAAAGAACTGGAATGGATTGCTTTGAGACTGCAGTCTTCAGGGGTAAAGCATTACACAATGTAGAATTCGAAATGAGACGTAGTGAGTGGGAAATGGAAAAATCAAGGGAGTGGGTGGTGGTTAACCTTTGACCTTGCTTCTCATCTTTTCTTCCTACTTTCATTCCTCTGAGACATCTCCTCCTCATTCCTCACTCTCTCGCAGTCACTCATGTCCCTTTGCTTAAAGACTCTGCCAAAGTGAAGACAAAGACAACTGGGTTGCGACTCACAGAATGCTCTCTCTTCTGTCTTGGTTTCTCACATCAAAACATCCCTTGGATTCAGTTACATTTGCAGAGCGCTTTGGTGTATAGTTGGCAGCAAGCATGCAGCATGGGCTGCATGGCCTCGAATCCAGTTGCCATCTGGTAGGCCTGCTGCCGTATAAACAAGAACACACACATACAAACGATTCTGATTTAATGATATATGAGCTGTGTGAAGTGTGGGGTCAAGTCTTGCCTTGTGCACTTACTCTTCTCTGGTTGAAAGCCTCTATTGCTGTCTCCCTAAATTTCAGTTCTTTCCAGTTGAATGTTTAAGCTTCTTTAACATGTTTTGATTAAGATTAAATCTGTTCGCTTCTCAAACAAGGCAGCAGAGACTATTACTATTGCTGCAAATTAGTATTTTCTTTGTGAATCATCCTATTTATTTAACTTTCTATTAGGCAAAAGTCAATATTGTAGAAATTTGTGGAAAGGAGTCCAGAGCATTTTGCTTTTTACGCAACAATTAATGCAAATCAAATGGTTTAAAACTCTGGTTTTATGTATCCTACTAAAAACAAATGATCCTGAACAGCTGTTGGACATACTCAAAATGGGAAATGAAAGGCTTTCAATGTAAAAGTGAGCTATGGTGGTGTGTAGCCGTATGATGTATACAGGCTGGCAAATGTGTATTTTTACACAGAAAAGTATATGCTGGGAGAGGCATGGTCTGAGACCATAGGAATGTCCTGTGGAGCTCATGTAGCAAAGTTGGCAAAGTTGCCTCATTACGTGCCAAACGGATTCTGAATTTCAGTTTAAAATGCAAGGAGGGAAGAGAAGAATGACAGGAAGGGAGAAAAGTAAATGGTCGGAAACAAGATGACTGGAGGAATTTTATGTAACTTGTAATAATGAAGGATTGTGTGTGAGGAAGAGGAAGCCAGATAGAATGAGGGTGGAAAGAGATGTGTTCATATTCCCACTGATTTCAAGCTGTAAATTGTCATACTAATGTCTTTTTGGCTTTTGCCATGAAATGAGTGTATCATGTAAATAATGTGGTGGCTTTGAGGGTTGTGGAGTGGCTAGCTGTAGTTCTTGTAAAAAAATTTTGATTTGCAAAATTAAAAAATGTATTGGCATTTGTTTGATAAGGGAAAGACCTAAATGAGAACCTCCTTCTCACACCTCTGTTCTCTGCTTCCTTGAATATATTTTTACATTAATACAAGTCATTTTCTGAAAAAAATTGTTCAGACTGCAACCATTTTCAGAACCACGCTTTGACTTTGAAGAATTTCACTAAAACAACAGTAAGCAAATCTAGAACATTTTCATAAGTCAGACTTTGAACATAGTGCCCTCCTCCCACAGCTCTCTTCACTTTTCTGGGCTTTACCCAGCACGCTATTCTGGGGTTTGCATTGACTTTCCAGCCTTAATGCGTCAAGAGCTTGATCCAAGGGCTTGTCTAGAATCCAATACATGGTCATTACGTTTTATGTAGCTAAACACTAGAAAAACTGATGCAGCTTTTTGGTCCAAGAGAGGATCAGCAAGTTTGGAATCTGGCTTGAAGGTGATCACAATTTTCTTTCCATCTCTGAAAGGCTTTGCTGAGATTGTCAGTAAATTGTCGTTCCTCTACGGTTGTTCTTTTTTTTTACGCTGTTTTTGGTTTGCTTGCAGTGTACACACTAATTACTCATAAAGGAACAGCTACTTTTTATGCAGGGCTTACATGAGAGCATCTGCATTTGTCGAACAGTTTCATACGAATGTTCTCTCTGAAAAGTCTTAACTTCAATATATCTTGCTTGAGTCTGAAGATGTAGCCAAACCAAGTGGGTATTTTCCACTTGGTTTGAAAAGTTCCTGTCTATTCAGGATGAAATAACCTCTTTGATATTCCATCACTGTGTTTTATTACTGAGGGATACTCCCTGGATGTTGTGCAAAATCTTTGTCGCTGGAACCACCATAGTACAAATTGTCAGTTAAGCTGTCCTGTTCAAACCCAGTAATTAGGGAAACCACTCGGGTTAAAATAAGCACTGGGAAATAGCTTTACTATTGCTCTGTGTAAAACATCTGCATATGACGTAATGTTTTGACGAGATAGTTTGTTTTATAGTTTAAACGGCTACATGAGATGTTCATATGTCTGTTACAAAGCCCTCTCAGGGCTGTTTGAGCTACTTGTGAGGCTCATCAAGGCTGTGAAGACACAGCGGTGCTTACAGCTGTTTGCTGACCACTCCACAACAAAGAGTGCTTCAGGTGACCATAAACTGTGTGACCAAAGTGCACCAGTTAAGTTTAGCATGAGTCATTAAACCTGGCTGGGCTGGAAGTGAGGCTTGTCAGACTGACTTGCATCAGTGGAGGGAGATCACGGAGCTTCTGTTGCAGCAGCTACATGTCAGTGCACTGTTTCTCTGTGGGTGTTGTAGTGGCAGCTGTAGATTACATGGTTGGTCAAATTAAAACGGATGTATGGAAAAGATTATTTGGTCTGAGGAGACAAATTTTTGAAATTATATGCATGTTTTAGAGTTTTGATTAATAGTATTGCCCTGTAGAGTTAGAAAAATCTTCAGTTACAACTGCAACTCGATCTCTTCAGGTGCATTACCTGATGCAAGTAAAGGCGCAAAAGTAAATATCCAAGGTCTGAGGTTGGCTATTTAAGCCTTTTTTTGTTCAACCTCAACCAATCTGAACAATTTCACTCTGTTTTGTGTTAATTTGTATCTAAATGTTGTTTCATATTACTGCAGCTTATTGTGATGAGGCTGTCTTTGGCAGTACTTTAAGATTAGTTTTTTTTCCCTAAATACCTGTAATAAATACACATTCTACAAAAGTCTTGAGCGACCCCTCCTCTCTTAAGTTTTCTTTAAAGTGTTTTTTTTAAACCACTTAACGCTGACCTTTGAATCATTCAAGCATAAAAAAGGTACCTAACTCAAGTGATGAATCACTTTTTTTGTCTAAATATAACAGAGAACCCATGAAAAAGGCCATTTAAAATAATATCTTTAGGCACTTTATGACTAGCAGCCTGTCACAAAGGCACATTATTTGTTCACATTTCTTTAGTTGCATCTGTAAAAGTTCCCAAAGATGAAACACTTTGATAAATGTACAATTATATGTAAATTATTTTAAAGTGTGTCTTTAAAAAGAAGTAGCAGGCATAAAAGATATCTACAGCAAAATGAACAGGATCTGAAAGTGAAAAAAATACAACCAAGACACTAAACCTAAAAGATGCATCTGACCCTTCAGCTGATTCATCTACTGTTGGCCTCATGACAAATGGTCTTTGTGGAAGGGAGGCTGAAGCCATTTTTAAGGAAGGGAAACGGGGAGAAAAGGCTGAGCAATGCCAAGTCGCAAGAAGTGGACTAAAAATCAGTGGCAACAGGTCTTATGGAGGGATGAATCCTCCCCAGAGCCCGGACCTCAAAATTACTGAAGCAGTGTGGGATCATCTTGAGAATGGAACAAAATGGCAGCCAATATCCAAAGAAGAGATGTGGAATGTCCTTCAAAAGCCTGGAGAACTATTCCTGAAAACTGCTTTAAAAAAAAGCTATAAGAAAGCTTGTTTAAGACGGTTCAGGTGTTGAAGAATAGAGGTGCTCATATGAAATATTAACTTTTAAAATGGCTTTCAGAATTGTACAAACTCTGTTTCTGCCTCATATATTGTGCTTTCATTTATGTTTGCATGTGTTTCCATAAATCACTGCGCCTATTTCCTGTTTTTTTTTGGTAATTTATAAAGAAATGAGGGTTGGCTCAATATTTTTTTTTCATGGTACTGTATGTGTTAATCCATTTCAACCTTTAGAAATATTCAAAGTAAATACACTTGCTTTGTGTTTTATTTATTTTCTGCGCCGTCTTCCCTCTTGTTTCTCCTGCTTGTGACTGTTTGCCGTCCAGCTGGGCCTGATGTTGAATATAATAAATCGCTGCTCTTTGTCTGTTCAAGTTCAATGAAAGCCAGAGATTGAGACCAGGTTGCTCAGACACTTGCTATATTCACTCTCTCGCTCCTCTGGCAGGAAACGCAGGCCTCACACACTATACTAATCCTCGTGTGCACGCGCAGACACAAACGCAGACATGCACATGCACACAGGAGAAACAGTCCCAGCCAGCATGCTCAGGACCATAATTAGAGATCATTTACAAGGATCGAGTTGAACATAATCTGGACAGGAGGTAACTAAAGCTTGGTCATCTTTGCTTTCTGTCTGATTTAGTGTGTGTGAAAGCGAGAGAAAAGAGTCAGTTCACCCAGGAAACGGACAGGGTGTGCCCCAAACATGAAGCTAGAAGGTGGGAAGGAGGGGCTGGGCAAACACAAGATGGGGCAATCTCTCTGATGTTTGGGTTTTTTGTTTGCTCTCCCTGTATGTGTGTGTGTGTGTGTGCGTGTGTGTGTGTGTGTGTGTGTGTGTGTATGTTGCATGTGTGTACATTCTGCCCTCCTCTAACTAGCTGCAATAGCTGGTGTGAGGACCATTAAGTAATTAGCTTGGTTAGTCTTATCTTTTGAGTGATAAACATAATGCATTTTGTGTGAAATATGCGCACACACTGTTAACTATTGTGATAAGGAAGATTTGTCAAAGGCCAAAGAAAATGGTCAGTTACCTATTAATGTCATAGTGTGTAATGTATACAGCCTTTTGTCCATTGTGTATTCGAAAGCAGCATGTTGCTTATCCAAAAGCCAAGATTGTTGGTGTGTGTGTGTTGTTTTTGCTGGCTATTTTATTTATCCTTTCTGATCTTTAGTTGTTGAAAAGTGGGTCAGATCTGGCAGTGCACGCACAATGAATCGGTTCCAAACTGGTCTGAGGAAAATAAAGTTTCATGCCACTTCAGTTTTTGGAAACTTCATGTACTTCCTGCTTTTCTTGGCATCAGTGAAGCAAAATCCAAACTAGAGAAAGATGTGATGCAGTGCTCCAGACTCTCCCTTCACTGTTTTTTTTTAGACATGATTGCAAAACACTTATTTCCTTATGAAGAGCAATGCAATAGGGAATCGGCTCCGTTTCCAAACATTGTATTGTGGAGGGTGACCAGATTGAAATGGCCATCAGTGTTATAGCTGATTCTGGGACATAAAGCTTCTCCAATGATTCATTTCACAGAAGAAATTGATCAAATAATCGTGTAACTTGACAGACCTTGTAAACAGTTTGTACTTCTCTTTTTTTCAGTACCAAACAGCAGACAGAACAATTTAGTGAACATTTGAGCCTCTCCTCAAACGGTACATCCTTGATTCTGAAAAATTTGGTGTGCTGTGTAAAGTAATAAAAAGCAAAAACAAAAAGTAATGATTTGCAGGTCAGTAAACTTTTTTGATTTAATATGAGCAGCACATTTTTAAAAAGCTGAGATGTGGGCAATGATGGAGTGGAAGATTATTTGAGACAAGTTGTGCTTTCAGCTTGTTCTTTTTGTCTTGGGCAGCAACAAAATCTGGACTGAAGTGAAGGCTCAGTTTCTTAATGTGGTGTTGGTGCAGTAGAAGTCGCCAGAATCTAACCTGTGATCATCTTATCACAGACCAGTTTAACTAGTGCCAGCTCTCAAAAGAGGTGTTGCCGCAGCAAAAAGATCTCCAAGGTGCCAATTTGAAAGGGGATAGAGTGGGTTTGTACCTGGATTCTTTGAGCTTGTTCTCAGTTTCACGTTTCATGTTTTTTCTAACCTGAACCTATGATCTCTGAGGCTTTGAAGTGAGACAGGTTTGGAGCGAGCTGTTGCTGCTGCTGACAGCGAGAGAGTCTCGGTGTTCTATTGGCTACTGGATATCAGTGTTGCCACAACATGGAAGCTGCCGGTTCACCAGTGCATCTAGCTTTGATGATAAAGACTGGTGTCAAACTCCCACTGAGCTGGTATGAGGCTGTCTGTTGTTGTTCTTCCCGTGCTTCATCGCTGTCTGTTTGCTCTCTGCTGTTCCGATCAAAGCCTCTCTGTGAAGCAGACCTTGGAAAATGTTGATTGAAACTTGGAAGGCTTCTGTTTGATACGCTGCATGTGTGGTTTCATTTAGGCTGGCCTGACTGAGGGACCTTGAAGGCGGGTAATCATATCTTAATGGATTTCTGCGTGAGACAAGGTTGTGAGGCAGTTTGACACCGGCTGGACGCCAAAGAGACTACTGTTGGTGCTCACAAACTTGTCTGTCGTCCATGCAAATAGGGCTTTCATTCATAACTCGGAGTGGAGCGCTTTCAGCTTTGCACTGATCTCTTTTCATTTAACTGCCTATTTGCATTGAAGTGGAACCGTCCACACACACAAACACACTTTTACCATTTACACAAATAAAGTATACTTAAAAAGTTTTTTTTTTCGCACGGAGCGATGCATTTTGTGAGGAAAACCCTCTGGGTAGAACTGAGGACAAATCTGTTAGAGCAAGTTGCTCTCATATGGCGGTTGGTCAGTCAGACCTTGGTCAGCAGGAATGCCAGGAATCGGGATGCTAAACAGACGGACACTGTAAGAATATGAAAGTGGTATTGTGAGTGTTTGCAGTAACATACAGGGAGTCTTTTTAGTGTTCAAGCTTGGTGCCTGCAAAATGTGGGACTTTATTTCAAATGTCAGAGTCTCTGCATGGGACTTTTTTTGCATCAATAAATTGTAAGATATTATCTTGAGAGTTTTGTAATTTGATTTTAGACCTTGCATGAAGCTTATTGGCTGACATAATAAAGTTATATATATTACCCAATAATAACTGTGTAACTGCTGTTGTGGTCTGTTTCTGATTTCTGGTACCTCTTTGTTGCCTGTCTGTCTGTCCTGACTGACGGACTCCTGACTTATGAAGATTTTCTTTTTTGTCTCTGTTCAAGCATTTAGGAATAGAAGGTGTTTTATGAGGTTAGCGCTGTGAGATTTTCATTGTTTATTTTGTCTCGACAAAACTGACCTGATTTGACAACAATCCCATCACAATCTCTGCCGGATTTCATGCTGTTCTTTTTATAGCACAAGCTAAGATAACGATGGTGGAAGAGAAACTGGAGGCTACACAATCCATCAAGACTTGGGAGCAGAATATTCTAGGTTTCGTAACGTATGCCCAGATTGCACAATTGCAAGGTGCAAGGTTCTCTTGATGAATAAAAATCTTTTTTTTTTTAAAAATAATTTTGCTTATCATCTCAGTGCTTCCAAAGTAAACATTAAGTTTACTTAATCAAAGTTATGTCAGGCCCTCCACATTTTTTCACACTGTTTTTGCCAAATGCAATGCAGCCAAATTTCAGCCATTTGGACTTTTTTTGTTGCTGGACTCCACGGAGCCTACTGCAGTCTTCCAAGCTAAAGGTTTCATGGTTATAAATGCGGAACTTAGTGTGTTTATGTTTATGAGCACAGCAGGCTTTAAAATAAAATGAATTAATGAGAATCTCCTCCTCTCTTTTATTCTCTCTAGGCGATTACAGCTACCTGCCTGATGTGTTACCCCCTCTCCCTGAAGTTCCGGACTCTGGCTCGGCCCTGAGCTCCATTGACATCCCAGCACGCTGTCTCCGCAACCCGGCCTTCCACCACGCCTCCTCACGCTACTGCTCTGCCATCAGCATGGACTCCTCTCCCGACAGCGCTGAAAGGCCGATCAGCTACAGCTCCACCTCCTCTTCCGCCTCCTCCCGGGACAGTCACTGCTCACTGGGCAGCCGCTCCACTCTTGTCACTGCCCCTCACTGTAACACGGTCACCTCGGACCGCGACTCGGGGGCAATTCGGTTGGAGCTGGTTCCTGCCAGGCAGCTGGGATGTGGAGAGGAAGATGACAAAAATGTCGGAGAAGGCAGACAGGGCAGCAGACAGACCGCAACAGAACATTCGGAGCCTGAGCTGAGCCCAGAAGGACCAGAAGGACCAGAGAGGACGAGCCAGGTGCAAGGACCCAAGACATATGTGGACCGGGTGGTGCAGGAGATACTGGACACAGAGAGAACCTATGTTCAGGACCTGCGCAGCATCGTAGAGGTAAGGAACAAAGATCCCAAATATTGTATAACTTCATGACTGAGCACAACATGTGTAAGAAATCAGGAGCGGATGTGTCAGCAGGACCTCAAAGACACATTTGCACTTTTGGCGGAACATCAAGATACAGTATGAGGAGTTGAAATGCATGCCCTGTGAGCTCCAACTGTGAGGTCATCTACAAAAATGTACATTCAAAAGTAAAAACTAGTCTTATCCACCTTTGACTGAAACATTATGGCAATATTGGATCAAAAGGCCTTATCCAGATTGGTTGTGAAGCATGTGTTGTATTTTTTCTCAGCTCATTAGAATTGATATTGGGAATCTTGATCTAAAAAAGTATTTGATGTCAACACAAGGCCTAAACGTTTTGTATACAGTACAGACCAAAAGTTTGGACACACCTTCTCATTCAAAGAGTTTCCTTTATTTTCATGACTATGAAGATTGTAGATTCACACTGAAGGCATCAAAACTATGAATTAACACATGTGGAATTATATACTTAACAAAAAAGTGTGAAACAACTGAAAATATGTCTTATATTCTAGGTTCTTCAAAGTAGCCACCTTTTGCTTTGATTACTGCTTCGCACACTCTTGGCATTCTCTTGATGAGCTTCAAGAGGTAGTCACCTGAAACGGTTTTCACTTTACAGGTGTGCCCTGTCAGGTTTAATAAGTGGGTTTTCTTGCCTTATAAATGGGGTTGGGACCATCAGTTGTGTTGTGCAGAAGTCAGGTGGATACACAGTTGATAGTCCTACTGAATAGACTGTTAGAATTTGTATTATGGCAAGAAAAAAGCAGCTAAGTAAAGAAAAACGAGTGGCCATCATTACTGCAGAGTGTGTGCAAAGCAGTAATCACAGCAAAAGGTGGCTACTTTGAAGAAACTAGAATATAAGACATATTTTCAGTTGTTTTACACTTTTTTGTTAAGTACATATTTTCACATGTGTTAATTCATAGTTTTGATGCCATCAGTGTGAATCTACAATGTCAATAGTCATGAAAAGAAAGAAAACTCATTGAATGAGAAGGTGTGTCCAAATTTTTGGTCTGTACTGTATGTGCTTAAATCAGTGCAGTGTTATCCTAAATCATAGATGTCGCTGTGAAGGAAAAAAGGGCAAATATCTCCACCGGAACAGAGATGAAAGAAGAAATGTTCAGGTTCAGGAGTGTCTCATCTTTTCCAATTCTTACAGCAAAGTCCCTCAATAGTTCTGCACCACTAGAGAACCTTATGCCACAGCATTGATTGATCGTACAAAATGCTGACTGGAGACGAACATCATAGACTTATGCCTATAGCTCATTCATAAGCACTAGCATGCTCAAGGTTTCAAAATGTCAGGGACACACAGCCAACTAAAGACACCAAGTCACCAACAGAAGGTAGAGACCAAGCTTATCAAAACGTTGGGTTAAATTTAGTGCAGTAAAACGTATACTATTCCCCCTGAAATGGTAAATGATGAAGATAGAAGTGGAATAGGCGGTATTAAAGTGAAGTACAAGAACGTTTGAACTTAAATACAACACTTTAGTGTATGTACTGAGCAACTCTGCTTGTTACTGGTTTCCTATGACCACTGATCGTTGCCTTTTAACAAAAAATGTATGCATTTTTTCAGAGAATCCTTCACTCTTAATAATCTCATGACCCCAGGCTGGGAGCCACTGTTTAATTCAGTAAAGAGAGACGGAAGCTGAAATTGGGCTATGTAGTTTCCCCTTTCAGAAATCCAATTTTTCACAGAGACGGAAAAAGAAAAAACATTTGAGTGAAACAATTCCTAGCTGACCTCAAATTGTCATTAAAGGTGTGTCTGTCCATGGACTGCCTGGCCTTGGTCTTTTAAGGGGGGGAAACCGTTCTAAATCACAAAATAACACACATCCTTTGGGTTTTGTGTGGTTTTTCCTCTCACATGTGACGTGAACTACTTCTTACCCGCTGGGAACCTTTAATACAATAAGGTCAACTGCGCTTGCAGGAGAGATTTGGTCGAGTTACTCGACACCAGTGCCTTTTGTATTGCATGCACAGGCACACACACACTCGCTGTATACATACACACTCAAGCAAATGCGCTTGTGTGTGATGTTGGCTTTGAACTGCAAAGATATACATTGCCTCCAGTGAGTGCTTGAGTGGCTTTGTGAGGGACTGGGTGTAGTGGTTTGCATCAAAGCTTGCTCTCTTCTCTATCTCCCCTCTCTCAGTTTCTTTCACTTCTTCTCTGTGAAATTTATAATCAGTTGTGCCATAATTAGATGAACACGTGCTTTGTGTTCTACCTATGCATCCCACAGTTTAATTTGATACGGCAGTAATGAGAAATGATCAAATGTTTGAGTGGGAATTATTGTATTTGGATGTGGTGTTGGAGCTTTGCCTTGATTTTCCTACATCCTCCTTCTTAGCCGTACTTTTCTTGTAGTTATTTGGGTTAAAAAAACGTCCATTTAAAGAACAGCAGTAGAAAAGAGAAGGAAATGAATATTTTTAGAATATGTGATGAAGAAGAAGAAGAAGCATTGTTTTTGTTATGCGGTTTTGGGTTTCCACTCCTGATTGATGTTCCTCCTTGGCCTCCCTCCGTCAGGACACAGAGGTGAGGAAATGGGATGGATAGAGGAAAGTAGGAAGAGGGATTTAGCTCTGAGATAACAATGTCCAAAGTAGGCTAAGAAAACATTGAACAGAGCTTAGGAGCTGCTCTTAATAACCCGTTACTGCCTCTGCTCTGCAGACCACCTATTGCCATTAGTAGATCAGACCACCCAGTCCCTGGAGGGCAACACTTACATGGCAGGACAGCAAATTCTTCACCAGCACTTTAGAAAAGACATGCATTGTGTTTTTCTTCACTCTTGTAATGACTGTTTCAGTCAGTGTGTCAGAGATAGATTGCGCTGATTGTATCTATGAATAGGGCTTTTAACTTGACAGTTAGGCCATAGCGAAGAGAAAACTACAGCAAATGCACGGCATCAACCTATTTAGTAGCAGCACTGTCCTACATGAGCTGTCCTCCAACGCCTGCTTTAGTAATCCCTCTGCCCAGGCTGGTTCCTGCAAGAGTAGAGGGTGTGACAGCCTCAACACAAATATTTACCCGGACTCCCCTGGGCTCACCTGTGTTTCATCTGTCAGCAGTACTGTTGTTAGGCTTTTTTTCTAACTACTGCACTGACAGTTTGCTTGACTTTTGTCAATTTGCTATTTTTGCTATTTCAATTTTGTTAATGTATTTTCTTAACTTGCAATACACTGAGCTCTTTAGGCCGGTGTATGTTTCTGCGTGTTTTTGGGGGGTGGGGCTGTTGCGTCTGCATGACCAGCCTTCCTTGACTCAACCAGTGTGTGTGTGTAATGAGCTCGATCCATCATCCACAAACAACATTAAAGAGATGGCTCTGATCTTGCTTTCTCTTCTCTTCTCCTCTTTTCCAGTCTTAGATCTGGAACGCATGACCGGGCTATTTGAAGTTGAGCAGGAATTTGGAAATAATCTGGGAACATCACTTGGCCTGTGGAAATACTGAATCACATAGACGTGGTTGTTTACACTCTGCATTGTCTGGAGTAATAGCTTCCTACTGCAAGGTTATGTCTGGTGTTTGGGAAAAGATTGCTCGAGGACGCTAATGGTTAACACATGAAAGTTTCAAGTTTGTACATGTCTGATGCTTAAGAGGGAGTGAACCTTCGTGTGTGCTGATCTGAACACTATTGTTGAGCTCCCTGAGGCTGTGTGGTGAGTGAACAGGTCAGACCAGGTCAGATCTCTGACCCTGTGGCTAATAAAGCCTCAACTTACATATTACTGCCAATAGTCAACAAATTCTGAACATGACCCACTGATGTCCCTCCACCCCCCACTCCCCCACCCAACCCCCAACATAACCACCAACTTGTCCGAAAGCAGGTTTTAAATTGTTTCTATTTGTACCTCAAACCTCTGGACCAAAATTTGGGGCCATTTGAACTCTATAACATTTTGTGCCTTTAGCCCCTGTCTTGCTGGATTTAACAGAAGAAAATTAAATAGGAGGAATTGATCTGCTCCTATGAAAATCAACATTGATGGGATGTCTCATATTGAGTCTCTGAAACTCATGCTCTGCAGCTGAAGATTGGCAGCAAATCATTTTTGTCAGCATCGCCTCAGTACATCTAAAAAAGCACAGTTTAACAGGCTGTTGGTCGGTCTTAGCTGTTCTAAAAAACAGTGTTAATGGATGAATAAAATGTTTCCGGGAACAGAAACTGAAGCAGCAGACTGGAAATACAGTCATTGGACTGAAGAGAGCGAATAGGCGCAGTCTACCTCTTTCTCTGTCCTTTGTATCTATAAAGAACGTGATGAAATAATCACTGGGTGTGTTTGTGCATGTCGAGGGCAGCCTGTTGTTGTAACATCTTCAGGGCCCAGTTGTTGGCTGTGGTCTGTCCTGCCATCGGAGCACTTTCTCCTTCTGAACACATATCCCATACGTGTGCACGGCTCAACATTTGAATCAGCAGTGTGTTTGTGTTCTTACTGTGTAATTGTATTTCAGGGATAGACTGAGGTTGGGAGAACCGATACAATCAGAGCTTAACTCATCTGAGTGAAACAGACAAGCAGGAGACACTTAATTGAAGGGAGCAGAGAGACTGTGACTACACACCATCATTTTACCAATATCACAAGACTTAGACTAGCAGTAGTGAGACACGAGGACGGATTTTTTATTAGTGATCCGTTTGCTGATTTAGTGAATGAAGTATTTTGTTTTGACCAGCCATCAGTCCAAAATCTAGAGGCGTTTGTGCTTGTCCTCATGCTGACTTATTCTTCCTTGTGTCCTCTCTCCTTCACTGACCCAGAAATTTCTTTCTGTCTCTGCTATTGGGGGAGGATCTTCCGATTCTGTAAATGTACTGTGAGGAATGAGGTGGCTCCTGCAAGGCATAAACACAGGTGTTTGCGACAGAGAAGATGCACCATTTATACAGGCAGCCCCTCCACATGTGACGGACAGTCTCTTATGCGGACACCATTTAAACATAGGATTTCACATTTAGCAGCTCCAGCTTCTCTGGCCTTGCAGTTATGACTGAAAGAAGAAAGAAGAGGTGTTCAACAGCAACACATACCCACATAGAAGATGCTTGAACTATAAAATGTTTGGATTTGGCAATCTTTTATTAAATGAGTCAATCGGCTGAGCTCCTTTTTCTGCTCATTTGCAGAGTAACGTACAAGAAAAATGCAAAACAAATCCAAATGCTACTTGCAGAGAAAAAAACAAACACAATCCCCTACTGTTTCCTCCAGCTGCTGGTTCACCTGTCTCTGGCTCTCCACCTCTCACTTTCTTCCTGCAGGGCGGAGGGAGGCCCGAGGCTGGTGTTTAGTCACCGTCCTATCAGCACTCATCACTAACGGCAGCGATGGAGGCAGTGATAAGACCCACAGAGTTGAGCACCTGAGCAGACATGTACCCGCTTTGCAACACAGACTCATGTTAAACCTGTGTTTCCCAGCAACCGTTTGACTATTGAAGGATTACTTTACAAGCACAATGGCTTGCGTTATCTCCTCATCAAGATATTTACACAAAACAGGCTATCCGGTTTTTAAAAAGGGCTAATAGAGCATTTAAATCGCTGTCCAAGGCTTGTTTTGGCTGTTGGTTTTCTCACACTTTAATCTGACGATGACAAATTCTACATCAATAAGTTGGTGTGCTTGGAGGAACAAGCTGAGAGGTTTACAAGAAATGAATGGTTAAACCACAAATTAATATTTACCCCTTCACTACTAATTAAAGTGGGAATTTAACCTCATTTGAATTGGCAGAACTATACACTTATCACAAATGTGGCTCATCGAGTCGTCACTTTGTTGATGAGCCGCAAGAATCTTTTTGCTTAACAGGTGGAGTTTTTGATAGAATATCCTACTCTCGGTTGTTGTAACTCTTTTGAAAGAGATTCTTTCTGTGCAAAACGGTGTAAAGTGTAGAGTTTGAAAGCTGCTACGGTAAAATGAGTGTAATGCAATGGCCTTTCATATGTGTGTCAAGGCAGTTGCTTTTTTAAGATGTCAGCTTTTCTGTTTATATCCCCTCTAACTTGGTCATCCTCCATCTTTGTTTCTGCAGGATTACTTGGAGTGTATCAGCAACCAGTCACGACTGGCCTTGAGCTCTGAGGATAAAGGTTCGCTGTTCGGAAACATCCGGGACATCTACCACTTCAACAGGTACAGCATACACACTCACGCACACACAGGTGTGCACTCTGGAGAGCCGAGACGACCTCGAGTCAAAATTGGTTCACAAAAGTGAGAGCTGTGAGATCTGTCTTGCCTATGACTTGACATGAGACAAGAGTATTTTGTCATGAAACGACATGTCTCAGTTGATTCCTGGATTTTTGGTCAGTTATGATTGTTACTTTGTTAGGCATTTTAATTTCAATTTACCTAGTTTAGCTAAAGGACTGCTGCTTGAATAGCCAGATTCAGAAGAACGTCCTGGTTGGACTGCCTTAACATCCTGGTGTATGGGGGGGAAAAAAGTATTCTGTATTTTGTTATACTATTCCAAAGGTAAACCTAGTATACAGGAATGCTGCCCCTGCAAAATAGTGTCAGACTCTTTTCTTCAGCGTTTAGGTTGCGTTTAGGTTGCGTTTAGGTTCTTATTTCCTTCAGTAAAATACAACTTGAAGAGTGTAATAGGCAGATGTCTGAATGGGAGAGGAATGCCACTTGAAATGAGGGGTGAATATTCAAGCTTCTAAAGGTGGGATGCAGTGACTCAGACAATACTTTACCAAAGTGTTCTTGGTCATGTTGCTCACGAATCCATAAATACTGGTTCAGTTTCACACATTACCAAGCAAGTGTAAGAGAGATCCTGCATGCTGCTGTTCATTATGTGGATTCTCTCTAAAGCGAGTTTAATGAATTATAGCATTTGGAACGAGATTCTGTGTGTTCCACTGCAACCCTTTTAATATTAGACTCGATCAAAAATAACCAATAATTAACACATCCCAGGCATTACGCAAGTCTGTAAAAGTTATAGTCTTTTTACCCCTCAGCTTTAAAACTTCCTTCAGATGCACAAATGAATAGAAACCCGGTTTTGGCTGACAATGTGATTCAGCAATGAACAATGTTTCTGTTGCACTAAACTACACCGACAGACTCTCGTCTCCCTCTGGCTCCACAATGTCCAGCTAACAGTGAAACTGGGCTGAGCCACCTGTTTATTTCCGGTTAAGGCTTTGTTGCAGGAGTCAGGTGTGTGCGTTTGTCACGTCCCAAACACGGCTAAAACCTGTGTGCTTGTGAGTTAAGCATCATCTGTGGTGGTCTGCAGACATTCTTCTCCAACCTATTCATTTCTCAGCTGCTGCGCACAGACAAACTGGCTGGTAAAAGGAAGCATGAAAGCAGTTTAAAGCGGTCACCATGACCTCATGCTGCAGCCATGAAACAATAACTTCCACAGTGTGTATTCAAACCTGCACATACAGCTAAACATGGGAGCTGGCTGTTTGAATTCATGGAAGTTTCTAATTTTGTGCAGCAGCAGGTGACTTAAGACCTCATTTTTGTGCTCAGGGTGACTCTTAGTCCTGAAATGCACAGCAATTGTTTGGAAGAGTAAGTCATATTCACCTAACCAGGAAATGGCAGAAAGAAGTTACACATGTATGTGAAAATCCTTCAAATATGTGAGCATATTTCATACATCAAATAACTTATTTCTGTAACCTCTGTTTCAGGAACCTTCTTCATGATCTTGAGAAGTGCAATGCAGACCCTGTGGCCATTGCAGAATGCTTTGTGTCCAAGGTAAGGATGGTTTTGTCTTTCCTTCACTTAACCCCCCCCCCCCCCCCCCTCCCTTTCTGTACTTAATTCTGTTAGGATCTGTAGGATTTCTAATAACGTTTTACTTGCTAATTGAGTACCTTTGTATTGTTATATTGGTTTCAGCAAAGGTTCTGAGTAATTCCTTCATGCACCTTCTTCTTCTGCTTGTTGAAACCTGTCCATACAGCTGCTTTGGACTCATGCACTCAGACACAAAGGCATACAAGAGATAAACAAAATGATAAAAGTGATACTATTAGAAAGATGGCCTCCTCAATTCAGAAGACACTGAACGTTTCTGGAGAATGGTAGCTTTTTTTTTTTTTTATTTGGATAGTGAGAATGAAGTAAGTTTCATGTGCAACAGAAATGAAGGTAGGAGCAGCAAATCTCAAAAAATTTTAAGCACCGTCACATTCCCAGTAGAGAGATAATAGTAGTGCTTCATCAAGCAAAACTGTGCTCAGCAACTTTAAGTATCACTGGTAGTTATGTCTGTGTGTCGGATGCGATTCCTCTCCCGCTCTTCGTTCGTCTATACCCACAAAATAATTGCGTGTGATCATGTCTCATGATAATGTGTTGCATTCCAGCACTTCCTCCTAAACACTTTACATTCCCGTCCTACCCGTACTGCAATTACACCCGAAACCACAGAGCAACTGTCTTACCACGTCCAAAAAAAAAGGTCACAGTCAGCGTCATAGACTCCCTAAATAAAGCAGCTGTTGTTGAGACAGACTGGTTTTATGGCAGCCCACATTGCTGTTGCATAATTAACAGAGATTCATAAGCAAACAAGTGCACTGACATCTTGTAAGCAGCTAATTAATGTTAAAAGAAATATTAAAGTGAAAGAGGTCACATGGGGGGAAAAGGGTTTTTGGTGATGTTTTGTGTTTTTGCACTGTTTATTGAACCTGCTTTTCACCATGGGCTGTTTGCTGGTTCTCTGCAGTGCACTATAGATCATTTAAAGCCGGGGGTCTGATTGGGTCGAAGCCAGCTGAGAGAAAGTCTCACCATATGAAAAACACCACACTCTTAAAAGCTGATGGCTTTAGCTAAATGTACATGTTTTCCTAAATCCAGTCTTTGTCACAGCGCATCAAACAGATGCAGACCCCTCCATTTACAGTATTAGTCTGTCCTGACTGCTGAGTGATAAGTATTGGAAGTTTTCAGTCACAGATTCATTAAAACAGGAACTCTTTCACTTCGACAGCATGGTACTTTAACAGGGAACACCAAGGTTTTCATCCAGCGGTCCCATCTTGAGATTCCGTCTTATGATAACCTCTCTCCTGTGTGACTCTACTCTTACTGCAGATGTCCATTTGAAGTATTTCTGTTTTTGTCTTTTTAACTCGGTAATCTTCCTCTGCAGATTATGGAACACTAGCATGACACTTTTTGCTCTTGTTGGCTGAAAATCTTATATTAAAAGTGAATTCCTGGGGTGGTCGGTGGCGTAGTGGGTTAAGCAGGCGCCCCATGTGCAGAGGCTACAGTCCTCGCTGCAGCTGGCCCCGGTTCAAGTCCCGCACCGGACGGCCCTTTGCTGCATGTCTTCCCCCTCTCTCTGCCCCCTGTTCCTCTCTCTCTCCAACTGTCCTGTCCATTAAAGGCATAAAAAGCCCCAAAAAATATAAAAAAAAAAAAAGGGAATTCCTGACATTGAAAAACACAATGTTAAAAAAACAGAAACAAACAGAAAAGCCAAAGTTCTGGCATAAATAAATAAAATACATTTAATGTGTGAGAGTGTCTGACATAGATATTGTTTTGACAATCCTTTTTAAATGCTTTAGTTCCCTAAAAAGTCCAATAAGTACTTTAAATTATAGAAATATTTGGCCATGGAGTGGCCGTCCTGAGTGGGTTAGAGTGGGTCGTCCAGTAACCGGAAGGTTGGCGGTTCGATTCGCACTCTCGCCACTCAAAAAGATTGGTGAAACTGACAGCTGGAGGGGTGTCAGTCCACCTCCTTGTCATGGCTGAGGTGCCCTTGAGCAAGGCACCCTGGGCACTGTGATTGGGCGCCCACCGCTCCAGTGTATGGCATCTGTCTCTATGAGTGTGACCATGTGCATGTGTGAGTTCAACAGGTGCCAACCTGGATGGGTTAAAAGCGGAGGATAAATTTCGTGTATGTATATATATGTGCATGACAAATAAATCTGATCTTAATTTCTCAGCCGCCATTTTGTTATTCTGAAACTAAATGGTAAAAACCAGCAGAGGATCTGAGTTGGAATCTTGAAACCTTTTCACATAAGCAGGACAGAAGCTTGTCAGTCTTAACTGTCATACACTATGCTATCGTCTCTTTTACTCGAGAGGGGACCATCATTTAATAAATTAATTTCAAACACCATAAACTCATTAGGAAACTGTATAGAGGAAACAGACCAAGTGAGAATTTGTCCTTTTCCTAAAGCCTTCTACACAATAAGATTTCTTTTTGCAACCACAGGATATGGTTCCTGCTGGCTAATGTGTACAAGTTACTTTCTCATTGGCTTCTTTTCTTCAGATTGGGAGGGTTTGGTCATTTTTAAAAAAAAATGCAGTCAATGACTAAAATATGCATTCACTGATCATATTCAAATTCTACTTATTTTCTGGACATCATCTTGCTACCTCCGCGTTAGAAACTGATATTTTAAATGTCTGTCTTAAGACTCTTATAGGTTTGTCAGTGAATGGTTTGCTCTGGGGACACACCAGCATCTAGATGCAGCAGGTATTATGGGCACAAATGGTTGGACCTACATGGTTGAGGGGATTTCTGAGGATCAAAACTTATTGTTTTACAGCAAGGGTTAGAATTGATTTAAAGTTAGGTTTAGACTAAAGTTGGGATTAGAAATCCAGCTGTTAGGGTGATGGTATAAGGCAGGGCAGTGCAGTTTCTCAATGACATTAACACTAAGATAGAAAAGGAAGTTTTTGTGTGTGGATTCTGATTTCATAGGCTGACACTTGGTAACAGGATGCTAACCTTTGTTTTACTTAACATGAGTCCTGGTTGCTAAGAACCTGACCACCACAAAACCTCTCATTTTCAATCTGCTGTGAAATGTGCACACACATACTCAATTCTAATACCCCTCTAGTCTCAGCAGGCAATAATAACAATCTAGCACTAGTGTCTGAAGAAGAGACAAGTCTAGTTGTTAATCTCTGCCTCGGAGATAATTGGCTATTTATCCTCATGTTCTCCTCTGTTTGCCTATATCCTTACTGCACTGTGCTTGGAATAAGCCTTTAAAGTGTTTTATGAGTTGCTACATGCTGACTGAAGCACAGAGTGCAATTACACTAAGAGCTAAAACTTTTTGTTCTTTCCTCCTTATGATTTACTACATTTAGTACTTACCTGCTGACTCATCGTGACCGGTCCAGTCTCGACAAATCGTGTACCAGCAATGCCTGTTGCTTTATTACTTTGTTATTAAACTGATGGCTCTGATCCAGCTTGAACTTTTTTTTTGTTTCCCTCTGTCGTGATTAGTGGCCATAGCTTCAACGAGTAGAGATTTTTCCATATAATTTCCATCTTGGTCTCCTAGAGGAGGATATTTTTTATGTATAGCAGCTGCTCAGAGTTAAAAACTCGCAGAATCTGGATATGATGATTATATGATTTAGCACAACTTGTATATATTTCTAAAAGACAGTGTATTATAGATGTGAGTTATTTCAAGGTCTGTTGGTTTCCTGGTCAGATTCAAAGAGAGTGTGTGTAGACATGCGAGTGTGCACACACATGCATGCTCTGCAAAATCTGTATCCCAAAGATCCAGTTTTGTTCTTTGTGGTCTTGTGTTTGTGTTTTCGGTGCAGAGGAATATTAGGAGTGTGTATTAAGGCTGTGTGTCATCAGAAATCGATGGTGGCACATCTGGTAGTGTTTAGGCTTGGTCTGTGGCGGCAGACTGCTGGAGACGATGAGGAGGAGGAGGAGAGCTCTGCTCTTCAATTTAGGAAGGTTCCCATGGAGCACCTCAGGCTAACAATTCATGAGAGTCTGTGTATTTGTGTGCTTGTGTGTTCGTTAGTATGTTTCAGTGAGATACATTGTTTGTATGAGGTTTATTTGGGGCACATTGTACGTTATATTTAATTTGATAAAACCAAACATTTACACATTCTATACGTGCATTCTGTACATTTACTCTGGGTTTTTCTGAAGGTCCATTTGCTCTGTATGTTTGTATGTGTACTGTGCATGTACTAGGACAGACCTCAGTCATTTGTCTTGCATGTTTATGATGTCGCTTCCTGAAAGCTGTCTGCATCCTGCATCCCACCACCCCAAATCCCCCCCCCTACCGTTTATGAACACAAATAGAGTTCAATTAGACTCTCACGTTATGCAACAGCAAGGGGTTCATCTTGAGGCCTCCAAGAAAGCACAGAGAGGAAAGCTTGAAGGGAGAGAGCAGGGATGACTAGAGGAAAATATCCATGAAAGAACAATGAAGAGAGGATTAAAAAAAATGTGTTGCAGAAATCTGGACTGATATGAGGATGAGACCAAAGAGGTTAATTCCACCTTTTGATAAGTCATGCTGCCTTTAATGCTCAGAGAGGTATGCAAGGTGGGAAAATGTCTCAGTTAAAGGGGCGGCAATGAGGAATGAGGGGATGTTTAATCCATGCGCTCAGGGCTGTAGAGATAAACGCAGAATTAAAGGCTACAGCTCAGCTAATCATAAGCTGTGGGGATGAGGTTCAATTAGGATCAGAGAGCTGTGGAGAGTGGATGCCTTGTCTGTGGGCTCAGACTGCATAGAACAGTAAACATGAAATAAGCAGTCAGTCATCAAAGCTGACATGAGCAGTAACTGCAGATACAGTAAAACCAGTGATACATGAGACAATATTATGTAGCTAAATCTTGGAGAGTATGGCATCAGAAGTTTTGGCCAATTTGATACAAGGCATGCAAGTTTAAAAACCTAAGAGCCTAACTGTTCCAGTGGTTCCCTGTTTTCAAACTACCTCCAATGATACAAAAATCTATTAGTAGACTCTTGGTTGTGTATTTCAACATAAACCTGTGTTAGATTTTGTCATAGAAACATTGTTGTTGTGAGGAAATGCAGCTGACCTCTCGAATCAGCCTCCAAATAAACTGCATACCAGACAAGATCATAACAAAGAGTAATGCAGAACTCATGTTCACTGTGGCTGCTGTGAGACGGACGTCTAAGTACATTTTAATGGGCCATTACCAATTGTTGGTTTAATTAGACAGAACCAAAACCCATCAAAAATCTAAATGGAAAGCTGCCACTGATGAAACATAGAAGTTTATTTGTTATTTCTTCATCATTTAGGCAGATGAACACTCTGATTTAAGCAGGCATTTTAATTTACAAGCTGTTGCTGTGAACCCACAGTATTTAGTCAAAGAGGCTGTTCAGACCTGCCGTGTCGTTGGCACTGATTGTATGGGTAACGGTCAGAAAAGGCATCAATTGAACCACATGAATCTCAGATTTCCAACGGTATGTGGCATGTGTACTCATGCAGCCCACAGCAAGGTTCAAAGTTGAGCTTTCAGCGTGTGTGGGTTCATCAGCAGAGGTTGGCTGACACTGAACCCAGTAAGATTTATTCTCTTTTACTTCTCTCTTATCATGTCTGTTAGATAACACACCTGGCATCATAGTGCCAGATACGAACGCACATGAAGAAACAGGTGACAAACATAACAAAGGATATTGTTATGCATGTTCACCCTGAAGAGAAGAGTTTACTCGGTGCAAACCATTCAAAAGCCTTAAGATTATGAAGGTCAGATTGGACACTGTCAAAAGATAAATAGATAATGAAGAGTGTTTTGCACGGCCCATGATACGAATTATAAAACATATTAAGTAAGATACTTTGAAGGCAGTGTGATGACATCAAGCCAGGGCTTGCTCAGCGTCCGATGGCGCCATGTCACGAAAATTTATGGGTGATGTGACAGAAGACA
This sequence comes from Odontesthes bonariensis, assembly GCF_027942865.1. NCBI lineage: Eukaryota > Metazoa > Chordata > Actinopteri > Atheriniformes > Atherinopsidae > Odontesthes > Odontesthes bonariensis. The sequence goes on from NC_134529.1 coordinate 11,950,339, forward strand.
AAAGAAACCAGATGGATTCTGAAGTGTACAGCGATGAACAGTAACTTGTTACAGATGAATGACGATCCAAAAACACGCTGTGCAAGCAAAACAGGAATTTTTGAAGATAAAGATCTGGAAGACTCTTTAATAGCTGATCCAAACACCCGATCTCGACTCGATTGAGCCACATTTCACGCAATGGAAGACACGACTAAATGCAGAAGCTGCTGTACAGATTTGGACAGCCTCACAAAGAAGGAAAGCCATCTTTGTGGCGATGTCCACGGGTTTCAAATTTAATGCAAATATTGGCGAAGGCAAAGGTGTCATGACAAAAATATCATTATATTTATGGTTATGTTAATGATTTCACAAACATTTGCTCCCTGAGGGAAGAGGGGAAATAAAGAACTGGAATTCCCGAAGCAATCTTCCAATTTGGAAGGCGGTACCCCAAATAAAGCTGGAGAGTCTGCACTTTAAGACTGTATTTATTATACAATTGTAACTTTAATATGTTTTGGTACCGATTGGGTCAGTGTCCAAAATATCCAGATCTAACTGTCAAAAGCATTTTGTCAGTCGGTCCACTGCTTTGGTGCAGAGTCAAATATATTGACTAGTGTCATCAGGTAAAAATGACTAAATTTAATCAAGATTTGGGTTAACACTGAATCAAATATGCTTACCATGAACTGCAACTGAAGAAAATGATCATACTTGCTCAATAACTGTGTTAACATTTTCCTTATTTTCAGTAGAACATATTTACCATGTAGCTCAGAGCAATGCAATGAATCAAACTCCACATCACTCTTCAGTCATTGTGGTCCTGTTTCCTGTTGCGTAACTGCATTAACTAATTGGTTTTCGTTGTGTTTTTGCAGAGCGAAGAGTTCCACATTTATACCCAGTACTGCACCAACTACCCACGGTAAGAAAGCCACTGCGGGTGTTTATGTCTGGATCACTGATTATTCTGTTCAGCAGCCTACTGTACAACTGTTATCCCAACCCGATCTCACCTCAACCTGCCGTCTTCCCAGCGTCTCACATGGCTTCATTGTGCATTACCTTTTTTTCCCTTCCTGACGAGCTGACATGCTCTATGGAGCTCTCCTCAGCAGGAGTCCAAATGTCTACCGTCAGTTGTGCCTCAGGGTCTCTCTTCCTCCCCTCATGCTTCTTGTTCCAGTTTTTTTTCCTCCATTCTTTTATCCCTCCAGCTTTCATGCTGACAGATGGGGTATTAAAGTTGTCACCTTATCATGCCTAACACTGTAAATGTTTTATTCTGCTTTGTGCGAGTGCTGGGGTGCCATGGGGCACCTGTGTAGAATAATGCGGGGGGTATTTTTTGTGTCCGTGTGTACATTGTGCATGATTAAATCCAGCTGAAACGTGAGGCTTTTCTTCATGCTGAGATGTCCTGCACCTGCCTAACACACCTTCTCCTTGGGCAACTATTTTCCTCTTCATTGTTCGATGAGAAAAGCAGCACAATTTTTACATCCTAATGATGACTAATTGAATGCTGATTGTGTGGGTGTGCCGGGGCTCTCATCAGCTGTTTGCGATAGGCCTTCTCCCACATCCACACCACAGCTGGTGACCCCCACAGAGGTCACACACGACACACACACAAGGAGACGATTGCAAATAAACGCACACTCACAGAGGCTGTAGATGCATCATGGTCATACTGAGCTCTGAGGTCGGGTTTCCTCCAGAACAATGTGAGGCCTGTGTGAAGCCACACTGGAATTTAGAGATCCAGACATGCACATGTGCACACACAGACACACACACAAGACGTAGAAGAATGAAACAAGTTCACAACTGTCTTTTTCTGTCTTTTTCCACTGTGCAGATACACATGCAGCCTCCATAGCTGGTGAAAAAGCTCTTTATTCTTCAGTAGGTCAGACAGCAAACGAGCTTCACTGAGCAATAGATCTGCCTCATACAAGCTTGTAAAGTGCTACTGTTTTACTATAATGTGTTGCAAAATTTATTTAGCATTGGCTCAGCTAGAAATGCAGCATCAATCGGTCTATCATGCAGTTGGACACTGACGTCTGAGTCTGATATTTGGCTTGATGACCAACACCTTTGTTGTCATAATATGTTTTACAAACTTTCTGTTGTCTAAGTTTGTAATACGGAATCAAGTAGCAGCGGAACACTATGAATTAGATTCAATTCTGTGTTTGTGAAAGGTGTTTTATGATATAACACAATACTGGAGCCACAGTCTGAGCAGTCATTGCATAGTTTCACAAGGTGAAAATTGCAACATTATGACTTAGATATTATTATCTGTATCATTTCATTTAAATATCAAAATCATCTGCTGAACATCAAGTTTATAACCTTGTTAACAAGACCTGAAGAGGTGTTTTTTTGTTACAAAACATGTCACGAGTAAAATGGGCCTGCCGGACTAATCCTGAGGATTCCTGCTTTGAATCTGCAGAACCCCAGCTACAATCTCAGAAATGCTAGATCAGGGAGACTTTGGTATAAATTGAGTGGAGAAATCTCTTGGTGCCTACTATGTAATTTGTTTTTTTTTTCATTAGAGGTGAATTTTTTGCCCTTTTAGTACTGTAACTCAGAGGATGCATAACAACTTTCCCATTTCTTTGCTGTCAAATTATGATTTATGACACATCCCTAACATCTTATTTGCTGGGTTTTGTCTCCACAGGTCAGTGGCTGTGCTCACAGAATGCATGAGGAACAAGGCGTTGGCCAAGTTTTTCCGCGAGCGCCAGGAATCTCTGAGGCACTCCCTGCCCTTGGGCTCCTACCTGCTCAAGCCAGTGCAGCGAATCCTCAAGTACCACCTCCTGTTACACGTACGACTCTCTGCCTGCCGTCTTGCAAATACACTCACGCTGACATGCATAGAGATTGCCCTTCACTCACAGGAATGTATAAGTGCAGGCACACGTTTGTAAGTGCATGGTAATGATTTTATCTATATTGGTGCAAAGACACATGTAGAGTACACTCAGCTTCATCCTCTGCTCTGTTGGAGGAGCCAAATGTCGGGACATATGGCGCTCAGTATGAATGTTCCTGCGCATGTCCATGTTGTATATTCTTGCATTAGTGTAAGAGCAAACATACATATATACTGTATATATTTTTTTTTAAAATACAAAAACAATATGTTCGTATGCATGCTTGTGTGTGTGTGTGTGTGTGTTTAGATTTTGTGCAAATGATAACAGAAGTGGTTTGCATGTGTTGCTGTGCAGGAGATAGCCAACCACATGGAGAAGGACACAGAGACCTATGAAGTTGTGCAGGAAGCCATAGACACCATGCAGCGAGTGGCCTGGCACATAAACGACATGAAGAGGAAACACGAGCATTCTGTTAGGCTGCAGGTACAGCAAGCGCTCTCACACACGCTTTCCAAGTCTCTCATTAACTAAAACAGACACTGCAGTTTCAAGCTTTTCGAGGAGCCAATTGTTTTATTGTTCTGCAGAGTAGTTATGTGAACTCTGTTGCGTTTGGATCAGCCAAGGCCCTAATCTTCCCCACATATTACGCAAGTCACTGGATTTTCCACAGGCTAATGATGGCCTTGCATTAAGAAGACACATAAAAGGGAAGGTTGCCTCTTTTATCTGCTGGGAGACAGGATGGGCAGACGAATGGAGGGATGTGTGGAAGCATTTACTCTAATAGTCTAGAGACAAAGTATTGACACAAAAGAAAATCTCACTTTTTGTTATTTTATTGCCTTGATTATATATATTTTTTCTGTACTTACCAGTGTGCTTTTTAAAATTGGCCTTTATTTTTTTAATTGTAATATCTAGTCTGTTTTCTCCCCCTTTTTTAAAAAAAAAAAATCTACATTCCTGTTTTAACAGTTTTAAATTGTTGAAATCACATGTCATTACTCTCAGTTGTTCCACTCACTATTTCTCTTAAATTCAGCTTCATCTGAATTTTTTTTTTGTTTGTTTTGTGAAGGAATGGATTAGTTCCATTTCATTTTGATGTACAGCAGCAGGTCAAAAGGGTGTTTTTCTGACGCAAACTAGAAATCTCTAGATTTCCATAGCAATTGCATAATTGTTTTTCCTGTTTTGTGTCAAAACAAACAAGGTTATCTAACTCCCCTCACTCTGTAACTCTGCTCACTGCAGGAAATCCAGAGCCTGCTGACCAACTGGAAGGGCCCTGATCTGATCGGCTACGGAGAGTTGGTTCTTGAAGGAACGTTTCGCCTGCAGCGTGCCAAAAATGAAAGAACCCTCTTCCTGTTTGACAAGCTCCTGCTAGTTACCAAAAAACGAGAAGAAACCTACACATACAAGGCTCACATCCTGGTTAGTCATGCTAATTGAAGCACAACATGCCCGAAAGAGATGCCGAGTATTTAAATGTTTCTGTTCTTACAGCGTTTTTCAATGCAACTTATTTGTCTGTTGTAGTGCTGCAACCTGATGCTGGTGGAGGTTATTCCTAAAGAACCGCTGAGTTTCAGTGTCTTTCATTACAAGAATCCCAAACTCCAGCACACTGTCCAGGTATAGCAACACTGCTTAAAAAGTCACATCACAGCATGACGTCAAACACTTTTTAAACATAATTATATGTTTGAAAATGTTCTGTTGTTACTAGTTGCATTGTGCAAGAGTCAGAAAGTGTGATGATTATTTGCAGGTGCCTCATTGTTTTGTAGCTAGTTGAGGCTCATCTCTCTGAGCTGCTCAGACATGTTGAACATTTAAAAGCTAAAGGCAGTCATTGTTGTTACCTAACCACCATGTTTTGGGCATGCACCGAAAAAGAAAATCTAATGTGTGTGATGTAGGGAGGCCATAATTTGAAGGATTTATCCCAATCCTCTGAGCTGCATTTAAAGTGCCTGTATGACATAATCCTCTCTGTGATGTTTTGTGCTCTAACCCCAGGCCAAATCGCAGCAAGACAAGCGCATGTGGATCTTACACCTCAAAAGACTCATACTTGAAAACCATCCTGCAAAAATTCCTGCCAAGGTATGAGGAGCTCATCACAGACTTTCAGTGGGAGGTGTTGGAAATGTCACTCCACTTAAAATACTTCCTTTTTCTGTCTTTGAATTCTTCCAGTCATGTTCAGTAATTCTGCCACAACTGTCACTTTTTTTACTCCCCATTTGCCTTCAGCCTTGTGCGAGTAGAAACTAAAGATTACTGTCCTCAGCTGACAATCACAGAGTAGACAGCAAGTCAGTAAATGCAGTGGTGTACAAACTACAATATCTCCCTCTGAAATGTAGTAGAGTGGAATAATAAATGGGAATATTCAAAGTCAGTACAGGTGCCTCAAAACTGTTCTTCAGTGCAGTAGATGTAAGTTAATATACTGTGTTGCTCTCCACCACTGGCTGCTTGTTAAAAGTTCAACTTGAACTTATCAAGACTGTAGTGTGGCGCCACCTAGTGTCAAAATGTTTTCTAATCTAGATCTAAATTCTCACCTTCTAAACTCACAATTATTTTATTGAATTCCAGGCCAAACAAGCCATTTTGGAGATGGATGCTATACGTAAGTGCCAATTTGTATTACATTTATATGGAGTTGATGAGTTTAGTTCATTTAGTTCAATTTATTTTTTGTTATTCGATCCTCCTTCTATCCATGTGTCGCCAGATTAAACAATGTTTAATTATTAATAATGTTGTGCAATTCTGTTGTTTTCCCAGATCATCCTGGGTTTCACTACAGTCCTGACGGTGACAAGAAGGACTCCCCTCAAACCAGGGAAGGCCCCAGTCCCCGCAGAGGACGCAGAAAAGGTGAGAAATTTACTGAATCTGAGCCAAACATCAGCTCAACTTTGTGTTTATTTAAGACTAGATGAGGAGGAGTTAAAAAAAACATCTATGTTATTATTACACTGCTCATTTGCAAATGTACCTTTCCAATTTCCCAGAACCCCTCAGCAAATTACTGAAGACTGCAAAGCAGAATGCTGCCAACTCTGACGGTGAAAAAGTGAGTCGTACCCAAAGATGATGAACAGTTTCAGCACAATCACAAACACTCATTTTATTTACCCCAAAACTCGCTGCTTCTTCTCCTCCCCAGCGAACGAGTCTTGGTGCTAGCCTGCTCTCTCCGGTGTCCCAGCTGGCTCTGGGCACTATAGGCCGCAGCCGCAGCCTTATCAACCAATCACAGGAGTCCCTGGATCCCGGAGATCACTATGACCACAGTGACAGGGAGGAAGGGGAGGAGCCGCATCAGCGGGATGCTGATGATGAGGATGACAGTGGTCTGGTGAGTTTATGCTGGTCTTAGAATCATACCTTTGAAAATGCACACAGCATGAAATATTGCGAATATATTTCTGTGATCAACTTGTTCTTCGAACATATCGTTGATCTGAAAAACTGTATTTAGGGAAGTGCAAAGAGGCTGCGAGTTCCTGGCAAAAGCAGCAGAAAGAAGCTGAACCCTCAAGCATCTGTTGACAGCATAGAACAGTGGAAAACGTTCAACATGAGTGCCTCAGACCTGCAGGTATGGTACTAATTCATAGCTGGACTTTGGTCATTCAGGAATGTAGTCAACTATCTGGACTGTCTCAACCACATGCAAAATTAATCATTTCTGCTGTCTTTTAACTTAGAAAGCCAGAGAAACCTTAGTAAGGGAAGGAAGTCATCATCCGCCACTCCTCAGAACACCTCGCGTGACAGAGGAACCTCCAGACTCCCCCATTCCCTCTGTAATAGTCACCGAAAGTGACCATTCTGTGCAGAATATCTGGGCAGACCACCGGGCTCGCAGAGCCATGTTCCCCACCCGTCAGAGGACGATGCAGCCTGACGACGAGGATGAGGACATCTACCAGATGTTTGTTCCCACAGAGCAAAGTGCGCCAGAGCCAGAGGTGCCCTCAGAGAGGTCAGACGCTACTTCATCGCCCAGGACAGCTCGGCCCTGCAGCTGGCATGTTGAACAGGTCCCCACAGTGCAGGTTGAGCCTCCACCCGACGGTAGCAGAGTCCTGCGGAGGGCAAGCAGTGCAGGAGAGAAGGCTACCGAGGCTCGAGAGAGCCCTGAAGCTGACCAGGCCGACCGCAGCAATTTGGAAGTGATTCACACTGAATCATCCAGCAATGACATATCTGGGTCCTCTTCAGCAGAGCAGCTGACAATAGATGATATTGAAAATGTATACGATAATATCAGCTATGAGGACCTGAGGAACATGGGCTTAATCAGAAAAGGCCTCAATGAAAGCCAGACGCAGAAAGAGACGCACACAAATGCACAGGGTTCCCAGGGACAGGCAGCAAGAGCACAAAGTACACCAGAAGTCACAGAGTCGTTGATCGAGCCAGACGGTTCGTCAGAGAGCAACCGGTCCTCCACACAGGAGGTGAAGCCGAACGGGACTTGTGAGCTCAAGATAGTGGAGGAGAATATCTATGACACCATCTGTTTTAGGGAGCCACCATCGACAGAGCCCAAGGAAGTGAATAAAGGCAGTAAAACAAAACAAGAGAGGGAGCGTCTGCTGAGCTCGGAGCAAGACCTGACTCAAAGTCTCGGAGGGTTTGTTTCAGAGGAGAGCCTCCACATCAGAGAGGGTGAAGGTTCAGGGGTCTCCCGTTCTGTCTCGTGTTCCTCTGAGCCAGGTCATTCCTCTTACTCTGCTTTGGAAACCTCTTTCCAGCGCTCACAGAAGGGAGACAAGATGTCTGAGAAGGTAGATGAGATCTGGAACGATTTAGAAAACTACATCAAGAACAATGAGAAAAAAGCGGATCGACTTCCTGCTGCATTCCCCGTGAGCGCCAGTGAGTCGCCTAAGAAGGCTCCATCTGTCAAAAACAGCCCTACAAAGAGTCTTCCTGTTGTTGGTCCTCAAGCAACCAGCCCCCCAGCCAAGAGTCCCTCAGCACATCAGCCTAAACATCCACCTGTCACCTCCACACCATCTTTCACCATCCCAGTTATCAGCCTACCTGACCTTCAAAGCGAAGGCATCCCTGAAGAAGACAACCACAGCCCTGCTCCCGCATCACGCCCCCTCCCTGACACCCCAGAGCCTCAACCAGGCACAGTGAAGAATATCCGCAACAGACTGGCTCGTCTCAGCAGCGGCAGCTTCCGCCTAGAAGACGATGACCTTGTTGAGCTTCCGCAGCGAAGCACCTCTCCGAGAGAAAACACAATCAAGGACCTCCATAGCTTGTTTCCAGGGGAGCTAGCAGGTCTAGACTCACCGCTGGCATCCTCCTCTCTGCTGCTGGGGGAGTCTGTGGACTTTCCCCTCGACCTGATGGACAAAAGCAAGAACCGTGTGTTCCTGATGGCACGACAGTATAGCCAGAAGATAAAGAAAGCCAACCAGCTACTGCGCATGAGGAGCATGGACCCTGGAGACCCGTGTAGTCGGTCCAGAACTGAGAAAAAGCAGAAAGACCTCGCTGCCATCTTAGAGGAGAAGAAACAAGGAGGTGCAGCCATAGGTAACACAACACATTTCTCTCCTGTTAATGGCAGATGTGACAAAGTCTCTTCCCAGTATCTATTAATACACATCTCTTATAAGTTTATTACCAAAGAAACTAGGCTAGGTCACATGTGGCCTATAATGAGGTCAGTATCTGTGTCAGTATTCAGGCTGGAACTTCTCAAAAAATGAGGGTAGCTGGACATAATAGCTATTTTCATTGCTGCTGAAACTGATGTTTATGCTTTGATTTACTGACTACAAAAAAAGTGTTGTTTTGAGTACATTTATTTCATGCACTAAAATTCTAAAAACTTACTGTCATAGATGATAAAGACAAAAGCAAATCATCGCATTTGAAAAGTTGCTCTTCAGTTTTTGCACGCCACACAAGACGCTGCATGATGTTGTTTTGTGAACACAACACACAAAGACGTATAACAATGGGGTTGAAATAAATTTGTTTTTAAAAACCTTAGAAAACAGTTTGAATTATAAAATGCATCACCAAAGCAGAAAATGCAACTGTTTTTTGAGAAAACTGGTGTGTTTTGCTGCAAAACACAAAGTTCGGTAAAACATACTATAATAAAATGATAAGAAGAACAAAAATCCAAGAACCCAAGAAAATGGAAAAATGGAAAAGTGCAACAAAACTTTTTTCACAAACTAATTAGAAAATCCTTTCCCTAACAAAGGTGAAATATAGAGTTCTCCGTTTTGCTGTTTTGTCTTGTCTCATGTTTTAAAATTACGGAAAAATCTGGAGAAAATTTAATTTTTTTTCCTTTTATGTTTTGAGAAATACTTTCATCTCTGTTTTCTCGTTGTCTGTTTAAATTCCTTTTGGTTTCCTCCAGGTGGTTTTGAGTGATCCTGAGAAATGCAAACGTGCCATACTTACATTCCTTCTTACGTCCTCTGCGTTTCCTCCACAGGTGCACGGATAGCCGAGTACTCCCATCTCTACGACCAGGTGATGTTTAAGGATTCTCCTGGTCCTGCCGGTCAGATTTCTTCTACCCCACATCACAGCCACCCAGGGCTGCCGTCTTCTCCATCCATGCCCGAGACCTCCCTGGAAGAGGACTGGCTCCACTCCACCTACAGCAATGGAGAGCTGGCGAACTTCATGTCCTCATCCTGTGAGGGGATGAATTCTCAAACCACCTCCAACCCTCAGCGCAAGCTTACCACCGCTTGCTCCATTCCTTCTCTTAAGACCATCCCCTCCTCTCCAACAGCTCCCACGTCACAAAGGTGGAGCTCGTGCATATCGGCACCGAGTGAGGAGGAAGAAGAGCACGTGTACAGTTCCATTAAGAGGCATCCTTCCTTTAATGCGTCTTCGCCCTCATCAAAGTCTTCCCCACCCAGTCACTGTCAGTCAGGCAGTTCTTTGGGCAGCCAGCAGCACGACAAACATCACCAGTCTGGACTTAAATGTAACGGACCCAATGTGGATCAAACCACAGACAGACTTCGCGGCCCCAGTCTGGGCCGTGCCGGTCGGCAAAGCAGCCTCCCAGAGTGGTCGACCCTGGGACACTCAGACCTCACGTTACACGATGGGCAGCAGGTGGTGGTCCTGAATCGGGCTTCTGCTCTGAGCTTTCTCACTGCCACGCAGAACTATCTGGCAAACTTTAAGGACAATGGCGAAGACGATGACGACTACGTAGAGATCCGCTCGGAGGATGAGAGCGAAACGGAGCGGGACAGGTTGGTGCAGGGAGGCGGCAGCACGGCAGCGGTTTCTGGTCAGAATCGGGGCCTTGTTCAGTCTCAGAGTCTTCCGTGCACCCCGGTCCACTCCTGCAACCAGGTGAGGCCTCTGGACCGCGAGCATCTGGAAAAGTACCTGTGGAGCGAGCCGCAACAGAACCAACCCAACATCGTGCAGTCTCTGAGGGAGAAGTTTCAGTGTCTGAGCTCCAGCAGCTTTGCATGATGCTGCACGACAACAAAAAGCCAAACGCATTATCATACAGCAAGAACGGGGACACTGCTGCTTTGCCTTGAATGCCCTAAATCTACATCACAACTCAGAAAATAAATATTATACAAATATAACACATCTATCTAAGCAGTTCTTTGATTGCAGCCATATTTGTAGTCATGTTTGTAGGGACAAAACTTGATGTTACGGGGCTTCGAAGAAAACATTAGACGTTACTGTTAATGGTCAAAATGCCACATCAATACCTGCATGTGGGCTTCCTTAGCACTTCCAGAGAACTGATGGGAGAGTTAGCGAGATTTTGTCAAAGCAAAGTTGGTATTCAGTGTGACTGAAAGGATTTTAAAATTCAAGGTTTTTTTTTAATTCTAAAATTGCTATATGTGTGAGCCTTCAGGATATCTGTCACCGGTTGAATTACAGTGTTCCCTGTGCTCAGCGCCTCACACGGGCGCATAAGCGTCCCGCATTTGGTAATTGCTCTTCAGCAGATTTTAAACTCTGTGTCAGTAGTAGCTCATCTCTCGTTAAATATTAACCTGGATAGAGGAGCGAACCACAGTCGTGGCTTGTGTTTTTAACCGCGCTTACACATTGTGAACAAGCAGCTTTACAAACCTCCAGCTCAAAATCTGCAAACTTCAGATGTGCTGCTCAGGCTTGTTTTGTTACCTTTAGGAGCTTTTAACAAACATGTTGCAACAATACAGAAAATATTTTGGCTATTCTGAGATCCTATAAGTTAAATATAACTAGGCATAGACTTGTAAGTCTAGTTGAAGTTGATGCGTCACTCTTCCATCACCTTTGTCACCGGTAGGGTGTCGTCCTTTAAAAAGACAATACGCTGATATTTTAGATAAATCTGTAAGACATGATAGGAGTCCTTATTTATTTTGAATGCGGTAGTCTGTGGGCAGAACATTCATCTCAACAAGTAGATGACGTGTTTTTGTTTTGTTTTTCTTTTTTTTTTTTTAAATGATGCTAACTTCGACATTTGTTTTTAAGAGGGACCACAACGCAGAGCATCTAGGAGAGTTACTTAAAAGACTGCAGTACTGTATTTGGTGAACTTTTCTTTTTCTTCACTCAAATGTTTTAACTTGTTTACGTCATCGGACGCTATCACACTACTGATTTCACATCCTCACTCACACAATGAGTCACATGGACATAGCCAACATTTTATTAGGGTTCACATTAGTTTTCTTCCCCTCGAAGCAAATCAGGAATCGGTTGCCACACACTCGATTATTTAAGAAGAAAAAATCACTGCACGTGAGTTATTTATTTGGAAGCAACTCCACGTTACTGCCTTGTCACTATTACTCCGAGCCACAGACTGGTTGTGAATGAAAGTCAAACGTATTTATTAAACGGTGGCCGTGTAATGATTTGGGGACTCACGGAAAAATTGGAATCAAATACTGTGAATGTTATCGAAAAACGCTAGTTTTTCTGACGCGTACTGCTTAATGCTTAAATAATGACTCACAAAAACACGTGGAAAAAAAAGCACACCGTGGTTGACTGCTCACATTTGGAGAATTGCATCAAACCCAAGATAGGAATATGAAGTATGTTTTTTTTTTTTTTTTTTTTTTTTTTTGTACAGTTTTGTTTCACTGGTGGGGATCATTTGTCAGTCTTCGTTGACTCTTTTTTTGCACTTTTCTTTCATTTTTGCATCCTATTTGTAAACACGTTGTAAAGATGTACATTTTAGGAGAGTTATTCTTGTATGCCATAGATATGCCATACATGCTTTATAATGCTTTGACTTGTAAGTTAAGTGTACTGTATTTTTTTAACTGGCTTGTAGTCATTGCTCAACAAAATGATGTATTGGAGGTAATAAATTCAGATTCATCTCCCCTTTCTGTTTTTGTGCTCATCAATTATTTCAAATCTCACTCTACAGACATACTACAGAGCTTCAGTCGATGAGTATTCATCAGTGTGCTTTTAGATTTGTAAAAAGCTGTATATTGAGACTTCGGATTATTGTGAATACCAAAGTCTGAAACACTGAAAATGTCACCCAAGTAGAAATTAGTATAATCAGCTGCAATCGCATGCAAAAGGGGTGGGAATCCTGGTCAAAAGTATGTTACTTTTGATAGTAAAGTGAATAAGCCATTAAACAGATCTATGAGAGGTGTACAAGATTAAACAAATTGAGTATAAATATGACGTTCGCACAGCAGGAAAAGACTGTAAAGCTGTTTTTACGTTGCCGTTTCCTTCGTTCATGATTTTTTTTTACAGAAACACAGTTATGGGGATTTAGATAAAGTTTCAGAGTTTGAAGACCAAGAAACCTTTTCAGCAGAGCTGCCCATTGGATTGCAAGAAAAAAAAGAGTTAAAAATCCTTGTGCGACTGCAAAAGCACTTCAGGAAGATTGAGTGAACTCAAAGCTATGATTGGAGAAAGAGGAGGCTGGCACAGGATCACTTGAGCCAGGGATGTCCACATCCGGTCCTCGAGGGCTGCTGTCCTGCAGGTTTTAGATGTCTCCCTGCTTCAACACACCTGATTCAGATGAAATGGATCTCTTCAAAAGATTGTTACTTCTGTGCAAGCCCGCAAATGATGCATTGATTTGAATCGGGTGTGTTGAAGAAGGGAAACATCCAAAGCTTGCAGGACAGCGGCCCTTAAATCAGGGATGTGGACATCCGGTACAAGAAATGTTTGCTTCAATTAAACACCAGAGCTGATAAAGGAAAGATGAAAGTGTGTTTTATTTTCATTTTTATTGAATTTAATGATAATTTATCACTCCCTGAAAGGGGATTTTATATTGATTCAGTATAATAATAAAAAATAAAGACAAAATACTAGTCATTAGTCCTTTAAAAAAAATCCTTGTGCTGTATTGTTGCTGTGGGCAGGAATGACATTCCCATTTCTTTTGGTTGACTTGTATGTTTTGGCTAGTGAAGCTGAGGTACCCTCTGACTGAACACACTTCCATCCATCCATCCATAGAAAATGGATGGACAAACAACCACACACACTCACTCCTAAGGACAATTTTAGAGACACCAATTAACCTGACATGCATGTTTTTGGACAGTGTCAGCCGGCGTACCCGGAGAGAACCCACGCATACACGGGAAGAACATGCAAACAAACACACTTCCTCTTCCATTATTCTAGCAACTTGTGCAATATTCTTCTTTCCATAATCCGCTTCAACAGATCCAGAGTAGTCATCAGCACCGAGCGAGCTTTCTTTATCAGTTTGTTCAGTTTCGTATCACTGGCTCTTATGCTGCTGCTGTATTAACAGCTGGATGTAAAGCAAATAGCTCTCTCTGCCAAAGAGTTTTAGAAGATATCCAGTTTATGCTGCCATGTGTAAAGTATTTGGCTGTCAGCATCTTGAACTTTATAGCCAGAAGTGACATGCATAGCACAGATCTCATCAGCATCCTGTGTCCACCATACACATCTACTAGGTAACTCAACTGTCATTCATAGCAGCCAATACTATCAAATGTTACAGTTTTATTGAGGGATATATTAGCTATGAAGACCAAAACCATTTTGTAGGAGAATGTAAACATGTTCACTTTTGGGAATTAGATTTTTTTTTTAATTTAGCAGTCAGTGGGCAATGATGCAGAAGAAGACAGCCTCAAGAGACCATTCAAAGAACTGCTGTTTTTAGCACTTCCATGCAGACTTCGGTTTTTCAGACAGCCGCCATCAGTTGTCATCAAGAGGAGCGGGGTGAGGGCTTCATTGGGGCTCACACAGTCCCCTCATCAAAACATCATTTAATATCTGTGGACACACCACAAGAGGGTACTTCATGAATGACAGTCCAATAATCCGACAACACCGGAAGCCTTTTGCAGTAAGAGAAACGGAAAATTCCCTGAAGCAAAACTAAAGGACTTCTAGACAACAACAAAGAACAGTTCCAAACTGGGAAATTTGTAAAGCAGATATTAGTAGGAGCAGACCATGCAGACTCTTTTGCTTTTAAAGACAAGCATGAGGTTTCAAGTATTGTTCAGTCTCTTTTATGAAAGTGGGTTTTTTTGTTCTGATTGCTGTTTGTATAATTTGCCTTTTGCTGCTGCCTTTTGGCCAGATTATCATTGCAAATGAGAATTGGTTCTCAACCGACTTACATGGTTACATAAAGGTTGAATTGATCAAATGAATCAAATAAAACATTGGAAAATTATTAAATGTAAGCATCAAAATTGCTAAGAGCCAAATGGGCGACTTGAAATTCAGATATTTCAAAAATGTTTTCATTGTACTTGATTTTTGAATAAAGTAAAAGAGACAAATGTGTTTTTAAATGATAAATCACTGATCTGAATACTTTTGAATGACTGTCAATCAAAATATACGCCTTTAAAATTACAATTAAACCAAACCTTTTGCTGCCTGAAGCTTACCTATGTTCTGGTAGTTTAATTTACAACAGCCTCTCGTACTGTCTTTCAAAATCTCAGTAAACAAAATAATCTTCTGAAAAAACACTGCATTATTTTCATGTTACAAATGAAAACATGATCAAATAGGAGCAATGATGATGACTACTGACTACTGCATGATCAAATAGAGCAATACCACTCATACATTGGGCAAAACAAAACATTGACTAACTGACAGAGACTTTATCGTAGAAATCGCTCTTCGCACTGTGGTTCAGGAACTTTGCGAATTTAAGTATCATCAACAGAGGGCGTAATAAGCGCATACTGAACAAAGTAGATGCAAAGTTTGTATCAAGAACAAAGAAGAAGAATTATGGGCGGTGTAGGATTTGGGAATGCTGGGAAATGAAGTTTATGAAAATTAACCAGGCAAAACATCCTTTCTAATTTAACAATGTAACTATTTTGACGTGTAACTTTGGTGCAAATTTGGATTCGATATCTACAACATAAGTGAAAGCTGTCATACTGTGAAATCTTGAATTTTTACTGAATTTTTCTTCTCGAAGCTTCTGCTTAGTACCGGTTTACCCACAAGCCACCGCGGTGCTTCCTTTCTTCTTGGTTGTGCAGTAGTCCAAAATGTCGATGTTAGACGGTCCGTTAAATGTGCTCGGCCAGAGAACAACTGGCGAATCGGTTCGCACTCAAAATGGTGAGTCTTTTTGTTGCTTAACTTTGAGCGTGAGTTCAAGTTTGTGAGCATTTATTACGAGCCAAATGAACATGGATAGCGCGTCTACATGTAACACACGTGTGATGCGTGCTAATGCTAACTAAGTTTAGACTTAGAATTTGCTCAGTCTCTGCTGTCTGCATCTTCAAGGCGCAGTGATAAATTAAATGACAGAGGCTTACATTTTTGCTATGTAATACCAATGCAGGCCCCTCCACTTACATTTCAATGAATGATGGGCTTTAGGGTAATGGGGAAGAAAAACACTGTCATGGTCTGAAGGTGTGGCTAGCTGATTTTGCGCCCTGCTGAATAAAATGAGTCCATGTGAGATGCACTGAGATGCTGTTTCAGGGATATGTCAATCATGTACAAGCTATATATTGTACAGATACGATTATAGCCTTTTTTTTTTTTTTTGTCTTTACAGTCATGGCCGCTTCATCCATCGCCAACATCGTTAAGAGCTCCCTCGGACCCCTTGGCCTCGACAAGATGTTGGTGGACGACATTGGGGTCCGTGTCACATACGGAGTTATACCTAATAAGGCTAAGCTAACTGATATACGATATATGTCAATATTTTCTTCTTTAAAAAAAAAAAAAAAAATTAATCTAACGATAATTATTACCCGTAATCTTAACTAACTCAAGAGCTAAAAAAAATAGTTGTGATTATCTTGGTATTATTTGCTTATCATTGATTGTTTAACACAATTTGTGACTTTAAGAACAACTTTGATTTAAAATATATATATATATATATATATATATATATATATATATATATATATATATATTATGGCAGAAGTGTGCCACTATGAAAATTGCCCGCTGTACTTATCACAGAAGACTAAACGGAAGCATTGTTATGAGATGGAATTCAGCACAACAATTATTTAATGCCCAATGTCTTGTTGGAAAGCTTTGTCGGGGTTGATGTAATTGGTGCAGTGCATTGATGCATGTTAGGCAAACTGACAAAATTACGTCATTCATTTAATTGATGACACTGTTGTCGCCATATTGATACCTACCTACTTTATATAGACTGCTCATTTCAGTTGGATTAACTTGGTACTCATCTGTCTTTCCGGGATTGTTTATGCAGGACGTGACCATCACCAACGATGGAGCAACCATCCTGAAGCTGCTGGAAGTGGAGCACCCAGCTGCCAAGGTCCTGTGTGAACTGGCTGAACTGCAGGACAAGGAGGTCGGGGATGGGACCACATCTGTGGTGAGTAGCTGCTGTCTGTAGCTACTAGGGGGAGGGGCTGTATTCGGTCATTTCTCCGCCTAAATAAATTGATAAATATCCTGTTTTAGTACCATGCATCTGCCTTTAATTACGGATGTGTGGCTATGCTAACAGGAAAGAGTGACTGTTCATCATTGTCTGAAGGGGTGAAGCAGTCTCATTTCTGTCACTCCTAATAAAATGATGATACAGAACACAAGTCAAAACTTAGAATAGTGGTTTGGAAAATGAAATTGGTCCCATATTGTTTTTTATACTTTCCATCTTTAAGGTAATTCTTGCTGCAGAGTTGCTGAAGAGTGCAGATGAGCTGGTAAAGCAGAAGATTCACCCCACGTCAGTCATCAGTGGGTATCGTCTGGCTTGCAAGTAAGACTTGCCTAACAACGAGAATGTGTTATTGAAATATCATAATGATGATCTTTAATTTTTCTGATGGTCCTTAATGTTTTGTTTTTCCTCTCTTAGAGAAGCAGTGCGCTACATTAATGAGAATCTGACTATCGGGACAGATGAGCTGGGCAGAGAGTGTCTAATCAATGCAGCCATGACCTCCATGTCTTCAAAAATCATTGGAGTGTATCCTGAAAATGTGACTGATTTCGCAGACATGCTTTTCTTGGTAGTAACTACATTTTGTGTCTGCGCCAAAGTCGTTCTCTTGCATTTATCTGCCTTGACCCCTAAGTCTTCAGTGATGCAGAATTCTTTGCTAACATGGTGGTGGATGCAACCATGGCTGTGAAATTTGTGGATGGCAGAGGAGTGGCCAAATATCCCATTAGTTCAGTGAACGTGCTGAAAGCCCACGGCCGCAGCCAGAAGGAGAGTTTCTTGGTCAACGGATATGCATTAAACTGCACAGTGGGTTCACAAGGTGTGTTGGATTTTCACTACTACATTATCCAGGTGCTGCGGATGAAACTCCCATTTAAATTTGCTGCTATGTCTTGTTTGATGGTGTATGCAGTGATACGCGTGGGAGACAGTAAACTGGCTTTGAAAGGAGCATAGTCGCAGTATTGTGTAAACTGTGGCATTTCTTCTGGCCAGACAATAGAATAATCACTTGAGATAAATTGTAAAACCTATCGGTCTCATAATGTGATGTCTGTTTTTTGTTGCCCGGCGAGTCTTTCCGGTGATGAATATACATTGTTTGATCCAAAGGAATGGTGAAACGTGTCGTAAATCCTAAGATTGCTTGCCTGGACTTCAGCCTGCAGAAGACCAAAATGAAGATGGGAGTCCAAGTCATCATTAACGACCCAGAGAAGCTTGACCAGATCAGACAAAGGTGGGTTAGGGGATATTTCTCTGTCCTGCTCACTCACATGCACACATAGAGGAATCATCCCATTTAAATTTGCTGTGGCTCTCAACCAATAGTTCACACAGTGATACGCGTGGGACAAAACGTAAGCAGCTCCACATATGAAGGCAGCAGCTTCTCTGTGCTGCATGATCACTGTTGTGAGCTGGACACACTTTTTGTATTTGCAGTATATGAAGACGTTTATAATTTGTAAGCATACCAGCAGGTATAGTTTGTAATGTGGTGACTGATTGTATAATACTGGTTGTTGCTTTAGCTGAGCCTCCAACCTGTTAGTGGCTGCAGTTGCACTGCTTTGAATCGCTTGGTTTAATTTCTGATGCTGTATATGAGAGAAGAAGTGAAATTATGTAGATTTTGTTTGTTTGGTTCAGGGAATCTGACATCACCAAAGAGAGGATCCAGAAGATTTTGGCAGCAGGAGCAAATGTTATACTGACCACTGGTGGCATTGATGACATGTGTCTGAAGTACTTTGTGGAGGCTGGAGCCATGGCAGTAAGAAGAGTTCTGAAGAGGGATCTCAAACGAATTGCCAAGGCAACAGGGGGTAAGAAGGAAATATGCTGCAGCTTGTGCTTATAAGCTTTTGAGTTTAGACGTCTTTGGACATGTTTCAATGTCACGGTAAAGCTTGTAAGTTCAGAGTATTTTACACGTCCTTTTTGTCCCTTTTCAGCCACCATCTGCCCCTCTCTCACCAATCTGGAAGGAGAGGAATCATTTGAGGCCACTATGCTCGGCCAGGCAGAGGAGGTTGTGCAAGATCGTATCTGTGATGACGAGCTCATCCTTGTCAAGAAGTAAGAACTGCAACTATTTAAGTCATTTTTCTGCTTGCTGCTATTACTTTTGATATAAAGCGGTGCTAATCAGTCAAAGTTATGTCAGCACAGCAAATTCTAGTAAGTGCAGCTTCTTAAGTGTTTATTTATTTATTTTTTAACACCTGAGTTTGTAGATATGTTGTTAATTTCATGACCTGTCTGATGCTACTGTCTGTAATTATGATTCAGGCTCACTATCTTTAAAATTAATCCCACTTTCTGTACAGGACAAGTTTCAGTGCCGCCTTTCGTTTCCTTGTTTTTGAAGAGTTGAAGAGTGGTCATATTTGAACCATTTTATATTTAGGCTCATATAGTACAATAAATGGGATTTAAAGTGGTTGTTAACAGATGTCAGACTATTGGTTTGTTGCTAAAGCATCAAACTTTTCATCCCCTCAGCACCAAAGCTCGGACATCAGCCTCCATCGTTCTGCGTGGAGCTAACGACTTCATGTGTGATGAGATGGAGCGCTCTCTGCATGATGCTCTCTGTGTAGTCAAGAGGGTACTCGAGTCAAAGTCTATAGTGCCTGGAGGAGGTGCTGTGGAGGCAGCTTTGTCCATTTACCTGGAGAACTATGCTACCAGCATGGTGAGTTTTAACTGAGAGAATGTCAGGGTTTCACTCGTTGGTCTTTCCCTTCTGAAATTAAACTCTTGTATTTAACACCTTGTAACTTCTCAGGGTTCCAGGGAGCAGCTGGCCATTGCTGAGTTTGCTCGGTCTCTTCTCGTCATCCCCAAGACGTTGGCTGTGAATGCAGCACAGGACTCCACTGACCTGGTGGCCAAGCTGCGGGCCTTCCACAATGAGGCTCAGGTCAACCCTGAACGCAAGAATCTCAAGTGGTGAGTTTCACCGTGAATTAGTCACGACCCTGAATGGTCCAGTTATATATTTCTCAAGTCATAAGTACATGGCAACTTGGGTTGAGGAAGTAAAATACTGTATGTTTTGTTAATCTTTTGCTCAGGAAATTGTTTGACGCTGGATAAAACATTTTTCTCCTGTAGGATTGGTCTGGATTTGGTGAATGGCAAACCCAGAGACAACCGTCAGGCTGGTGTTTACGAGCCTACCATGGTTAAGACAAAAAGTCTGAAGTTTGCCACTGAGGCTGCGATCACCATCCTCCGCATTGACGACCTGATCAAACTGTTCCCAGAACCGAAAGAGGGCGGGCAATCGTACAGGGATGCTGTGTCTTCTGGTTCTCTGGAGGGTTGAAAGGCTGGTTGGTTCTAATAGGTTCAATGTCTGTATTTATAACACGACAAGCTCTTCATGGCTGTTGCTCTAGTGTAGGCTGTACACTTTGCCTGTTTACTGTTCTCCCACTCACTCCCTGTTCCAGAGAAACTGTATGTGACACATAATAAAGCTCCAATGGGTGCAAATGACTGATTTGTTAAACCGTCTCGCTGTCATTGTTATCTGCATGTTTAAAAAAAAAAAAGTTATGACTCAGTGGCTCCTAATGCTTTAATAAAATGTCAGATTGTTGGATTACAGGAACAGGAACAATGTGAACATGGTGTTCAGGAAGCACTAGATTACAGAAGGCAAGTTTATTAATTATTATGGCACTTGCAGGTGATCCAAGGATGTCTGCACAGCTTCTGTTACAGAAGTTTCATTTATTCCATGAGACAAGACTGGAATGTTTCAGTTTAATCTTATTTTTTTAGAACAATCATCAAATGACCGTTAAAAATGATGCAAGACGGTAGCGTGTCCTCCAAAACATTCCTTAAACGTGCACTAAGAAAAGGTAGTCTGTTAGGGTTTTACCTTTTTCAGAGGAATTGATGACAGGAAGCAGTCTTTAAATGTCTTGCCAACAGTTACCGCCTGCATTATTGTGCCAATTTAGCACATCTATTACCAGCATGAGAATTAAGTTACTCCTTTCAATAGGCTGCAAATATACAGAAGATTTAGATCATTTGCACTGAGACATTTAAGATCTAGCTTCAAGTCACTTCTACAGCTAAAACCTGAGGAATTTAAACGAAGTTCACAGTGAGCATGGCTGTCTCTGGGTAAGATCACAACGTAATACTTTGAAGCATTAAGAACAGACGAGAATAAGCAAGGAAAATCTTCCCTTTCATATATTACTTTTCCGTGTAAACATTAGATTTCATTATCCCTTATTTGTCGAGAAAAAAAGATTAGATCAATTGCAATCTGTTGAGTAGCATGAAGTATTCGTCTCAAGCCCTCTCCACACACATGGCGATACCCATCCCTCCTCCAATGCAGAGGGACGCAACTCCCTTGCGTCCTCCGGTCCTGTGGAGAGCATGGACCAAGGTCACCAGCACCCTGCAGCCAGACATGCCAATTGGATGGCCCAGAGAAATGGCACCACCGCTCACATTCACCTGAGGAAACAGCATGTCATGAGAATTTTTCTCAAGGTGAAAAATACAAAATTGTACATATAAGCTTTTTATTATAGTTATTTATGCAAAACACACTATTACTAAATGGTATACACAAAAAAGAAATTAGATTTTTTTTTTTTTTGACGTTAGTGGCAGTATGACGGCCATGATGCCTTTCTAAGACTTGTGACAAAACTCGAGACTTAAATTACCTTCTCTTCATTTAGGCCGAGCTCTTTGACCACAGCAACTGACTGAGCAGCAAACGCTTCGTTGATCTCAAATAAATCCACCTGGTCCAGCTGCCAGCCTGCTTTCTCAACCTATGACAGTAAAAGACACTTGGAAAAACAATTTTTAAAATAAAACAAACAAAGAAAAGTGTTTTCACATGTCATATCTAACCACTGCTGACTTCTCACCGCTTTCCTGATAGCTGGTATCGGCCCAGTTCCCATGACAGATGGGTCAAGGCCAGCTTGAGCCGACGATACGATTTTTGCCATGGGTTTGAGCCCTCGCCTCGCAGCCTCTGATTGGCTCATTAGGACAGTTGCTGCTGCTCCATCATTAACACCTGTAAAAAAAAATTAAAAAACTTCTCAAAAGGGACTTTTTTTTTTTTTTTAAAGTTGGGTTGTGTATTTATAAGTACTCCGTGTCTCCCTTGCAGCAGACTGCAGTCAAAGCGTTCTCAGATTGGGGAAATCAGATGGTTTTCTGGTGGGTGAGCTCCAGTTATTCAGAATGGTTCCACCAGAAGAGGACATTTTTGCCATGTTAAACAACACAGCTGTTGAAGTGAACACAGTTCTGTGAATTTTTAAGCCGCATCTCATAGGAAATAAGCAAATACACCAACCAGGCCAGCGTATCAAGAATCAACGTTTCAACCTGGACTGGAATGGACAGCGGACCATGTTGCTAAACAGATGTGCTGCAGTTAAGAGAGTGTAGTGACAAGGAAAATAACTGTCTGATGCTAAGGTGACGTGGTATAAAAATCCACAGTATAGCTCTAGCTCAAACCATAATGAAATTTTTAAGAATTGAATTGGCCACCTTCTGAGTAGCTTTTAGCTTCATCTCACCCATCAGGAAACTGAAGGTAAGATATTGACTGCGCAGGTAAAACACCACGGAAAATAAAAACCCTAATCTATAATAGATAATAAACCATCTCGGTGTATGACATGTTTTATAGGGAGCATAAGCAACTCTTGAACCTGATGCGTTTCCAGCGGTGACGGTGCCACTGCTGTTCTTGATGAAGCAAGGTCTGAGTTTGGACATGCTGTCCATATTGCTGCCGTGTCGAGGAAACTCGTCAAGCTTCACCTCCACTGGACCTGCAGCACAGAGAAACGTGAGATCATTTGCAGACAGAGTGGCAAACTACCATAAAGAGGTCCTTACCTTTTCTAGATGGCACCAGGATGGGGACAATCTCCTGATTGAAATATCCCGCTTTTTGTGCGGCCTCTGTTTTGTTCTGAGACTTGACAGCAAACTGGTCCTGCTCCTCTCGACTGATGCCCCACTGTTTCGCCACGTTCTCAGCTGATAAAGTATTGATTACAAAAAGACATAATGGCTGATACGCCGGAACGCACAACAAGGCCTACGTTGTCAAACTCCTACAGATTCAGACCTGTGATTCCCATGTGGTAGCCATGGAAGGCATCCGTTAGGCCGTCGGTCACCATGGAGTCCTGCAGGGAGACATCGCCCATCTTCACTCCTGCTCTCATTTGCACTATGTGAGGAGCCTGAGTAGACACAAAGGAAACTTATTAAGACTTCAATCTGATCCTTCCCCAAATTCAAGTTGTCACTCAGTGCTTCTCTACCTACCCTGCTCATGCTCTCCATGCCCCCTGCCACTACTACAGTAGACTCCCCGACCTGGATCGACTGAGCTCCCAGACACACAGCTTTAAGCCCAGAGCCACACACCATCTGGCAGCTCCACGCAGGGACAGGGTAGGGGATACCCGCCCCTACACTGGCCTGTCGTGCCGGGTTCTGTCCTTGACCTAACAGAGAGAAAAGGAAAAAATGTAACGCAAGAAGCTATATGGTTACAGGAGATTAAATAGTCTTAAAGCAATACAATGCAACTTCTCAAAAAGCCCATTATGGAGCTCCCCCTACAGTGTTTTCCCAGAGCAACTCTAGTCCGGTCTCTTGCTTTGTCGGGCTCTCTCTTTCTCTTCCTTGCTTCATCAGTCAACGTCTTCTTCTGTTTCTTCGGTGCCTCTTCCATGATTATCGTACTGACAATGTTGCGCTAGCTTAGCCTTATACCTGGGAGCGTGAGAGGAGTCCATTTGTTTTTGCGGTAGGTGTGCCAGAAAGCAAGTCGAAGTACTTCCGCTCAGCTCCCGGGCCGGTCCAGCAAAGTTACATAGCACAGTTTTTCCAACTCAGACCCCCGAAGGGCATAGGAGACAGGCCAATCGTAATATTAAAACACATTCTAGCCGCACAATTTTTTTTCAAGCTGTTATTTTAAGGTAGAAATGTTACATAGCCGGCCTGTCCAGGGTGTACCCTGCCTCTCGCCCATTGACTGCTGGGATAGGCTCCAGCCCCCCCGCGACCCGACCGACGGATTCAGCGGTATAGATAATGGATGGATGGATGTTACATAGCATTGCTTTAAAGCGATACTCCGGAGTAGATTCAACCTGGGGTCATTTGAACCGTGATATCCAGCCAAGTAGCCCACCCGCAGTTTTTTCGATCTTGGCTGAACATCAGCTGAGTTACTGAGTTATCCCGAATAGCTTCGTACAAGGGTTAATGGATCCTGGCACTATCTCCAAAATTACCACACTAAAATCACATGCCATGACACCAAACTTCTACAGTAGTACAAATATGGTCTGTACTCACAAAACGATGCATTTGGAAGTTTGAAAATAGTCCAGGAGTTTATTATTATCAACACAAGCCTGATAGCTTTTCTGCTGCTAAAGCTGCGTCGACGTCACTTCTGGGAGCTGGGAGCTTCAAAGTAAGATGAGGGTTGATCTACTACTGTAGACAACAAAGTATATGCTATATTCTACATGTTTTTTTTTATGAATTTTTATGTTGTAGAGTTGTGAAATTATTTTATCAATGGAGAAATTGAGCAGCCTTGCTTTGTTGTCTCTACAGTAGTAGATCAACCCTCATCTTACTTTGAAGCTCCCAGCTCCCAGAAGTGACGTCGACGCAGCTTTAGCAGCAGAAAAGCTATTAGGCTTGTGTTGATAATAATAAACTCCTGGACTATTTTCAAACTTCCAAATGCATCGTTTTGTGAGTACAGACCATATTTGTACTACTGTAGAAGTTTGGTGTCATGGCATGTGATTTTAGTGTGGTAATTTTGGAGATAGTGCCAGGATCCATTAACCCTTGTACGAAGCTATTCGGGATAACTCAGTAACTCAGCTGATGTTCAGCCAATATCGAAAAAACTGCGGGTGGGCTACTTGGCTGGATATCACGGTTCAAATGACCCCAGGTTGAATCTACTCCGGACAGAGCCGGCCCAAGGCATATGCCAACTATGCGGTCGCTTAGGGCCCCCACGCCACCAGGGGGCCCCAGAGAGCACCGAGACGTTGTGATAAAAAAGTAAATATATACATGAAATTAAAATAACATTGAATAATTTAAATGAAATTGTATTACACCAGAAAAAATAATAATAATAATTTGGACAAAATACTAATACTAGGTTAATTTATGCCTCCTGTTGGCTGCTGCCACCGTTGGGCGAAATTATTTAAGTATTGTATTTATTATTTAAGTATTTAATTGTGATTACAACTTTATTTTTCTGTAAGATAATGTGAATGTCATTTGATTCTATTTTGTATTTTGAACATTTTGCACACCATTGCACATCTGAAAGAAATGAAACTATTTAACGTGTTTGCGATAAATGCAGTCTCCAGCCTGCTGATGTTACTTTCAAATAGTTAAATTAATGAGCCATACTTATACATCACTCTTTATGTGGAAGTTAATTAAACCATATTTATGAGTTTGCTATCCCTTTAAGGTTAAAAACAAGAATGACACCAAGTGTGCTTCCTGCTTCTGAAGAGTGCAGACGTGTCTCTGCTTCCTCCTGCTGCTTATCGCTTTATTTGCTTTTAAATCATTTTACTTCTTTCCACAAGTCTTGGATATAATTTTATTCTTTTTCTTTTAAGTGAACCAAGACTTTTTAAAATCATTTTTATTCTTTTTACATCTTATCTGACGAGCCAGCGACTACAATCCTTTCAACATGCCCTGTGAAAGCTGTCGGATATATCAACAAGAAATTTGGGCGCTACAAGTAAGGATTTTTGCCTTAGAAACTGAAATGGGACTTCATGAAACGCTCCCAATGGAATCCAGTGGTAAGAAGTCCACATTTACTTCCAAAGGAAAGGGTGAAAAAACTGCTACCTCCAACTTAAAGCTAAATGATACTGTGTCTTTTCCAAGACTCTGTAAAGGCACGAATGATGGACTTGGTGCAAAGCCGAAGAATCGTCAAACTGTTGGTATCAACAGAGAATATGTAACATCACCCGGAATAAAGTTAACAAACAGATTTTTACCACTGTCAGAGCCAAATGTGACTGAGTGTAACAGACAGAGAGACGGTACAAAGAAGCAGATGGACAGAGAAACTGTGCCGAGTGTCAAGGTCAAAGATACTCTTGTGCTTGGAGACGGAGCCGTATCTAATATAAACATAAACAGAATGGTTACATGCAGCTATCCAAGTGCCACTGTCTCTGACATCACAAGATTACTACCAGAGGTACTGGCAAAACACCAAGGGGTGAAACAGCTGATTGTGCACGTGGGTGCAGTGGACATCAGAGAGAATCAGTCTGAAATCTTAAAAAAAGACTTTGAGAAACTGTTTGAGAGTCTTGATAAAGTGACAATACCAATATTCATAAGTGGACCTCTCCCAAACATCGACAGGAGGATCAACAAATTCAGCCGGCTGCTTCAGTTGAACACATGGCTGTCCAAAGTCTGTGAGTCCAGAGGACCTCATTTCATCGAGAACTTTAATCTTTTCTGGCAAAGAGATGATCTCTTTCAAAGAAAAGGCCCACACCTGAACAGAGGTGGAGTGAGACGACTGACGGATAATCTTCTCCATGCTCTGAGGCATCAGAAGGGGCCAGGGCCAGGACCAGGACCAGGACCAGGACCAGGACCTGTGCTGCCGCAGAGAGAGAAGACGAGCCAGAGAAGAGCTCCTGCCTCGCCACCCAAGGACCCAGCAAAGGATTCAGCCACAGCAGCACCTCCAGCATCCCGAACACAGGATTCAGCAGCTCCACCATCGCCTTCACCACGGGCCTCACCACAGGCCGGGGACCCACCTGCTGCATCTACACCCTCCAGAGATGTTTCACCATCGTTCTCTTCTCCACCGTCACCCAGGAGATTTCCTGATCACCTTGAAAGCTTGGTGAAATTGGGGATTAAAATGGTTCCTCTCACGCCAAACATGGCAAGATCAAGAATTCTATCCTCAAAGAAGCATCGAGCTCCTCTCCCTCCCCAGCCTACTCCATCGACCAAAGCCCCCCCAGCTTGGCCCCCACCACCGGTGCCCACAGCTGTCATTTCCAACAGCGTCAATGCTGTTGTCTAGGACACTAAGGGCCTCTGTGTTGGTAAACACCATCTCAACCAGAGGTCCAAGGATGGAGTGAAGAGAGGGACAATCAGACTGTCCAATCAGAGAAATCTTAACCATATCCCTTGCAAGAACACAGCATCCAGTTCAACTATAACTAATCTCAAACACGCAGTACTCAATGTCAGATCTTTAAGTAACAAATCATTCTTAATTAATAGTTTTATTTCCTCTCACAATCTTGATTTTATGTTTTTAACTGAGACGTGGCTCGACAAAAACACAGCAAATGCAGTCCTGATTGAGTCTAGTCCACCTCACTTCAATTTTGTGTCTGAAACACAAGAAAACCAGAGGGGTGGGGGTGTTTGTGCCATGTTCAGGGACAATATACCCACCCACAAGTTGTCATTTGGGTTTTTTTCATCATTTGAGTATGTGTCATTCAAAATGGAGATAAAACAATCTTCCATACTTTATATCACCATTTATAAACAACCACAGAATTGTTTTATTGATGATTTTACTGAACTACTTTCAATTGTGTGCACTGCTTTTGACTGTTTAGTCATAACAGGGGACTTGAATGTGCATGTGGACGTAGCGCATAACAAGGAAGCTAAAGAGCTCACTGCTGTCCTTGAAATGTTTGGTCTAACTCAGCATGTGACTGAGCCCACCCACAACAGAGGGCAGACTCTAGATGTGCTCATTTCAAGGGGTGTTGTTATTTCCAACGTGAATGTCGTTGATGTTGCTTTATCTGATCATTTCTGTGTTTTCTTCGACCTATCTACTTTACCCAAAACACCAACTGGGTCTGCAGTTGTTCGGGGAAGACTCATAAATGACAGAACAGGGACACAGTTTATGGAAATGATTAGGTTTGAGAACACCCTGTGTTCTGATGTTGATGATCTGTTGAACTCTTACACATCAAGTCTCTTAAATGTTTTGGATACCATTGCTCCTGTCAAGGTTAGAATGGTTAAAAGTAGGCAAAGGGCGCCATGGAAGAAAGAAGAGTCGGTCAGGGCACAGAAAAGGGAGTGCCGGAGAGCCGAACGGAAATGGTGCAAGTCAAAGCTCCAGGTTCATTATGAGACTTACAAAGAAAAGCTATGTGTGTTCAACCAGACTTTGCGTAGAACAAGGGAGAGTTATTTTTCTGAAATCATCAAAAACTGCAGTAACAACTCTCGTGTCCTGTTTGCTACAGTGAACAGATTAACAAACCCTCCAGTTTCACTGCCTTTAGAACTCATTTCTACATCCAAGTGTAATGAGTTTGCAATATTCTTTAATGACAAAGTTCAAGGCATTAAAAATGCAATAATTTCCACAACACAAATAACTACTCTGCAGCCAGCTAGACACCTAGAGCTGACACATTTCACACCTGTTACTGACAAAACAGTCGAAGAGACCATCTGCAGTCTGAGTTCATCAACGTGCTGCCTTGATGAGTTGCCCACTAGATTCCTAAAGTCTGTGCTGAGCAGTTTGTTACCACAACTTGCTCATCTAGTCAACATCTCACTCCAGACTGGAACATTTCCAAAGGCCTTAAAAACTGCTGTCATTAAGCCCCTTCTAAAGAAGAGCAATCTTGATGCCACAGTACTGAACAACTACCGGCCCATATCAAACCTGCCATTCTTAGGCAAAGTCCTAGAAAAAGTTGTATACCAACAGCTTAGTGACTTTCTCCTGTCTAACAATGCTTTTGATACTTTCCAATCAGGCTTTAGGCCCCACCACAGCACTGAGACAGCTCTGATCAAGGTGACAAATGACATCCGCCTGAACACAGATGCAAGTAGAGTCACAGTCTTAGTTCTGCTGGACCTGAGTGCTGCCTTTGACACAGTTGACCATGCGATCTTATTACAGAGGTTAGAAGACTGGGTGGGAATCTCTGGTCGTGCTTTAAACTGGTTCAAGTCCTATCTGGAGGACAGGAAATATTTTGTTGAAATTGGTAACTGTGTCTCAGACCAAATGGCTATGACCTGTGGGGTTCCCCAGGGGTCAATCCTGGGACCCGTATTGTTCAATCTGTACATGCTTCCACTAGGCCAGCTAATACGCAGCTATAATGTGTCCTACCACAATTATGCAGATGACACTCAGATCTACGTGTCACTGACGGCAGGAGAACACGGGCCTGTAGATACACTGTGTCGCTGCATCGAACAGATCAGTGTGTGGATGCAAAACAATTTCCTCCAGCTAAACTCAGACAAAACTGAAATCATTGTCTGTGGCCCACAGAAACAAAGAGAAAGTGTTATCAGTCACCTTGAGACTCTCTCTCTAAAACCTAACTATCAAGTTAGAAATCTCGGGGTAATATTGGACTCAGACCTGAACTTTAACAGCCACATTAAATCTGTAACATCAGCAGCTTTTTACCATCTAAAAAACATTGCCAGAATCAAAGGAATAGTGTCTAAACCAGACTTAGAGAGACTGATCCATGCGTTTGTCTCCAGCAGGTTAGACTACTGTAACGGCCTGCTCACTGGGCTCTCTAAACGGGCTATAAGACAGCTGCAGTACATCCAGAACGCTGCTGCTCGAGTCCTGACTAGAACCAGGAAATACGACCATATTAGTCCAGTGCTCAGGTCTCTGCACTGGCTTCCTGTCGCTCAGAGAATAGACTTTAAAACAGCTCTGCTTGTGTACAACTCTCTTCACGGTCAAGCGCCAAAGTACATCTCTGACATGTTAGAGCCATATGAACCGACTCGGGCTCTGAGAACCTCAGGGAGGGGTCTCCTGCTGGTGCCCAGAGTCAGGACTAAACAAGGTGAGGCTGCGTTTCAGTTTTATGCCCCTAAAATCTGGAACAGTCTTCCAGAAGATGTGAGACAGGCCTCAACTCTGACAATGTTTAAATCCAGGCTGAAAACAGTTCTATTTAGCTGTGCATTTGACACCTGAAAGTATTTTATCTGCACTCTTCACTTTTTAATTACTTAATGATTATTTTAATGGGTTTTAAATTTCTTTCTTTTATTTTTTTTATTCCTTTTTAATGGTTTTATTGCCTTCTTGTGATTTTATGTAGCTGTAAAGCACTTTGAATTGCCCTGTGTATGAATTGTGCTCTATAAATAAAATTGCCTTGCCTTGCCTTGCCTATAGTGTAAGATGATTACAAATAATGCTAATGATTGTGGGTCCGTTACACACAGAACAGTGTAGCCTATGGAATAATGAGGCATCTGGAGCTGAGGTGATGGTAGGGGGGCCCCAAATGAAATTCTGCTTAAGGCCCCATAAAGGCTTGGGCCGGCCCTGACTCCGGAGTATCGCTTTAAGAGAGTACAGATTAAGCGGTTACTGTGTCACATTAATACAGAGCCTCTTGGAGATTTTGCAACCTTTTACCTGCTGTTAGGACATGCCCCATGATAACCTCAGAGACCTCCTCTGGCTTCACCCCAGCCCGCTTCAGAACGTCCTTGATCACTGCTGAACTCAGGTCATGCAGAGGCACCGTGGACAGAGCACCGTTCAAGGACCCTGTGTAATAATTGGTAAGTTACTACAGTATAATCAGAGGAGTTGTGGCCATTTGAAACCGTTACCAGTTTTACATGATGTGCACACTTTTTTCAGGCCAACACAGCCTGCAAGAGTGAACTCAAAGAGAGAATAATGTTCAATGTTGCTGTTGGTTTTAGTGCTGACAAACTAAGAACTGACACTAAAGTGTAAATGTTTCGTACATCATGCTGCCTAAAGGCATTTGTTAAATTCTATAAATTGTATATAAATGATACAACAAAAGAGATCTGCTGTTTTTTTCACTTTTGATAATAGTCTTTTAAACAGATTAGATGTTTGTAAAAATAAGAAATATATATTCTAAAAAAACTCACACAAAACATGTGGGTGAGAACATCGGAGTGTAAATGTTAACTATTCTAACCCTGTTTTGAACTGAAATGTGTTAGGTAATCATTATGATCAATGTTCCTCTGTTTTATTATGTTAGTGGTTGTAATGTTTCTATCAACATCGAATTTTTTTACTTGTCACTGTGCTATCAAATTACTTACATGACTTTTTTTAATGGAGAAAACGAGGGCCCATATAAAAATCGTAAACGAAACACGGCCAATTAGATCCAGTCAGAGCGGTGTAAAAAGAGGCTTTTTATAAGGCTCTGGATCCAGTCATACAGGACATGTTGTAGCAAATCAAATCAGGCTCGTGCTCCGTGGCACTATTAACCATCAGCCAATCGGTGGCCAGAGAGTGCACCGGACACAGGAGCGAACCAATCACAGCTCCGCGAGAATTCTGCATGTTTAACTGAAGGGCATGGCCACTTAACCTAATTAAAAACGACAAATTCATCAGTAAAAGTATCAGTGTTACTATAAACATGTGTATGGTGCACATTTGTATCATTACAGAGATATGTAATTTCTTCCACAGCCAAATTGAAAGCAGCAGCGGCAAGCTACAACGCTGCAAAACTGCTGTAGTAAGGTGAAAAAAACCTCTTTCAGTGGATAATTATGGGAACCTCAGGCATATTTACCAATTGGAGTCCGTGCGGCAGAAACGATGACAACTGGTTCGGTGTTCATCTTGATCGACGGAAGGTTGGAGATGAAGTCCCGGCTTCACGGTGCTGTTCCTGGCTGTCACACACTGCTCTGTTGACACTGTATGAACGCTGGGATGGTATTTATACAAGTGTACGTGGTGGGAGCATCAGCGCCACCCTGTGTTTGGGAGGATGACGTACATCTTATCTTATTATAAAGGTGGGGACACACACACACATGCATGGAGAACGTGATCTAATCCTCTTTAACATATTATTAGTAAAATTGTATAGTTCTCATTTGTCAAAATCTTAATTTTTTTTACTACACTATTTCAATGTGGAAGATCAAAAAAATGCATTTATGCTGCTTGAGATTTAATACTTTACATTTACCTGTTATTTTGTGTACTCAAATGTCCAATTTATAGTCTATTCCCATCAACATTCAAAGGTATATTTTATCTTGAGATTTAAAACGGTTAACTTGCAAATATTCCTTTTCTAATCATTGAAACTAAGACACATTTGCACTATTTTGTTTTTCTCAGCCAGCAGATTATGCTTGAACAAAGTGAGTTTAAAAATTAAGTTGCTGATGACCAGGAATAATGGATTTCGTTCTATAGTATTAAAAATCTTTATTGGTATTTGGTCAGTACATGAAAAGGGCTGGAGTCAGAATAATATGAATGTCGCATTATGAACTATTCACATTTCAGCAGAATATTTCAAACAGATTTTTCTTTTGCCAATGAAAAATAAGAATTGTACTTTTAAAAAAAAAGAAAGAAGAAAAACCCACAGGCCAACATCTAAAAAAAATGACCTCCTCGAATATTGTGAAGCAACTATAATTCTGTGATCTTACTGACTTGACAATGAGTTACAACACCAGATGTCCGATTTAAGTGTCAAGAGCTCAAACAAACAGCGTAGACGTGCTCAAATAAGCAACAAAGTGAAAGGTACTAGTTTTAAATCATACATCCACACAATTCAAATCTAACATTAACCCTTTCCTGTTACGTCCCCATTAAGCAACACAAATGTGACAAAGGCATCACGATAGGCAAGGGGACAAGAGTGAAAACAAAACTTCTTGGACAGCGGTGCTGTGTTACAGACTATGCATTTGTTGCCATTTGTAAATTGTATATAAAAAAACGAAAAAGGAAAAAACAGAACATGTCTAAGTACATTACAAAACTGCCCCTTCACTCGTGCTGGAGTCCAGGCCGTTCTGAGCATGCCGTGACCCTGCAGTCCTGGTGCCCTTGGTCACCAGGGCAGCCTTGTCCTCGTGGGGATCGGTGGTGGAGTCTGTGTCATTCGAATGCTGAGTTAATGATGTCTCGCTGCCGGTTGGAGAGTCCACGCTCTCATACCCTGCACTCAGCTGGCTCCCGAAACCCGCAGGTCCTCCAGCTCTCCCAGAAGCAGTCTGACTTCCTGGCGCCTCCTCTGAGTGATTGGAGAGTTTTGTCTCAGCTTCACCGGGACTGGAGACCATGGGGGACATTGGAAAATCTTCCTCAGTGCTGCTGACCTCCCTGTATAGGCTGGGTGTGGTGGTCTCGCTCCTTTGGGACGAGTTTCCGTTGCTTGGACCGTTGGCGACCCTCCCGTAGTCTTTACCCATTGGTTCAGAGGGAGCACCGGCCTGCTCGGGCAGAGTGGATGGTTCAGCAGACGAGTGAGAAGCACTCGGTGAAGTCCTGCTGGGTCCCGCTCCAGCCAAGGCTCCTTGGGACTGAGAGAGCTGCTGACGGGAGTCTTTCAACTGCTGCTGCAAAACAAGGATGGTGCTCTGCATCCCCTCAACCTCCTCGTCAAGCTGGATGATGAAGTCATTCAGCTCTGGGGGCGAGAATCCCAGAATACAGGAAAGAGTTAAAAATGAACTAGGAATCTAACAAGAACAACGTTGGCATGCAGGTGTAGATGCTTCTCGTGCTCTCACCATCCTGACTGCTCTTGAGCTCTTCACTGTACTTCTTTTGCAGGGCCAGCTCAGCCTCCAGCTGGGCGATGCGTCCCTGGGACAGCTGCCGTCCCAGCTCCTGGTTTTCCTGAATCAGCATTCGACATTTGGCCATCAGTTTCTTCCCTGTTTGGCTGTAAAGGAAACGAGTCTCACATCACACAGCGAACCAAGAGACAAACGCAACAGGCAGAGAGATGCTATTGACCTGTTCCTGTTGCCCGACCCACTACCCATCCTTCTGGAGGGGGCCAACAGAAACTCTTCCACCTGGTCGTTACCAAATGACTATTTGAATTTCATTCAATCTGATCGGCTTCCGCTCAAGGCAAATGTGACCAGAACTCCGACAGACCTGTCCTCCACAAACATGTAAATCATTTCCTGTAAATGATCGTAGGTACAGAAATATATATATTTTTTTCTTTACACGATTAAAATGTTAAAACTACGAGTTTAAATAAGAACTGCTGTCCTCATTCTGGCTGAAACACTTGACAAACATTTCTATAGAAGCAATGCATTCACCATCTTGCTCCGACTTAATTTACCATGTCACACATGGAAGACAAAGGGAACATTGTAAAAACATAACAGAAGCATTTCTGTTGCTACCAAAATGTCAATCTAAAACACCTGTGTAACGATAACATCACTGGTTGTGTAGAAAACTTTCACAGAGCAGAGAAATATTCTGATGAAAACACAAGAGACCTAAATATGCACTGGAGGGCCAGGCACAGAGTTTTTTTTTTTTTGTAGTCCTCACTAAGTACATAGAGAGCAAGTGTTTTAATAGTACAAACTGCTCAAGATGCTGCTTGCTCAACTTTACAAAATGTCAGATAGTGCAACAGTCAGGCCCACTTGTGATGTAACATTTCCAGTTGGTGTGGCTATGCTTTCAAAAAGCCCTCACCAAGAAGCCAAGATTGCAAACGAGTGACATAATCATTATTAAAACCATATTTAACCGCCATCCGTTTTGTTTGTAAATGCCTTTGGAAGGCACCCGTTTAGAGAACACTGAAATAATACACATTGTGGCAGCAACTGCAGCTAACAAAACAAACAGTCTTTAAAGTGATGATCAAGAATGTGTTGAATCATTGTCATTAAAATGTAATAAATAATGCTTTTATATAAATAGGTTAATAGCCTTTGCTGCATTTCTCCAGTGATACCAGTTATTTTAACCAATAACTACTTCAGTGCTGGGATAAAATGTTCTTTAAGCCCTCCTTAATTTACTGCCCCCTAAAAATCTCCCTGTGCCACTAAGGCGTGAGAGAGTATAAATCTGGGAAAAACAAAACAAACTCCAGGGCTGATTCATTATATGTTTCAACAGCAGCTAAATATCTGGGCCACACAGGTGGGAAAGAAAAGTCTTAGTGTTTAAGCTTTTAGGCTGCGGGAGAGATTGTTTGGTCAATCACAGAAATACACAGAATACAGTAAATACACCCTCATCAACTCATGACATGACTTGTTAAGGACATTTGCATTCACAACTTCATAACAGGCATCAGTACACCTACGGCAGTGTGTTTCAGTATCAGCAAAATCAAGTGAAGGTTAATGTGTGTAAACAGTTCCACAAAAGTGAATAACGGAGGCCAATCGTGCATCTTGGTTCACACTGCAGTAAGTGTTTCAGAGAAACAAGAGAGATCAAATTAAATGCCAATATAAAGAAACAATTCACAGAATAAGACATGTAAATACACTCTACCGTGTGTAGGCCCATGTTCAACGACACAGGCGAATGGACCCTCATGCCTGAACCATTGTCCTTTTGTGGACCGAGGATCTGGCTCCGCTCACAGTCTTAAATGTCATTTCTAGTGGCTCCTCCCCCAAAAGTCTTACTTTTAAAATCCTAGAAACTTTCCTCATGTTAATGTGTCTAGACTTTCCAAAGAGTCTTTACATTTCTTAAGAAGACTACCAGGTATTTGTGTGGTGTGAGCCACAGTTAAATGTCTTGATAAAGCAAGTATGGGAATTGTCTTTAGAATGTTCAATAGAGGTTTTAGGCTCGGGATGCTCCCTGCCTGACACAACCTTCCCCATAACCCCCTATTTAATATGTGAACTGTCTGGTTTGAGCTGCGGGGGCGGGGAGGGCATATCCATGGCGGGAAGTGAGTGACCACCTCTTCAGAACAGTCCGGACTCCTTCAGGCCCTTGGACGGTGAGGGGATACGAGGGGAGAGCTGAAACACAAGTGTCACCTGACCATACTGTCTTTTCTCTTTAGGTTATGTGATATGTAGCTGGCACTGTACAAGAGTACAAAAGCAGTTTTGTTTTGCAGTGACTGGCTTTCTGTAAAGTCTGAGTCTCGTGGTGAGTACAGCATTTGTCAGCCTTCCCCCCCACCATTGTTCCTGCATGCCTGCAGTGAGAGTGAGGGTGGGGGGCGTGAGGAAGTCTTGACTTTTTTTGAGGGGGGAGTTATTTTGATTGTCTTTACCTATCAGGTGTAAATTTCCAGGCACTCAGTTCATTTTGGGCCTGCTCCAGTTTGTCTTTAGTCTGTTCCAGTTCAGCCTTCATTTTGAGGAAAAACAAGTTGATGGCTGGATCCACCATGGACGACCGCAGTTGGGCCACGCTCGGCTGCTGGACTTGCTTGAGGTACTGAATCTGGGTCTGTAGGATATAACCAAATAAGTGTTAGTGACAGGAAAAAATAAGCATTTTGGGGGTTCAAATCATAAAGTTTGACCCCATAGCCAAGAATTTTCTCTAAAAATCTGTAATCATATTCCAACACAGTAGGGATTTAAAACCATCTAATGTGATTTACTAAATAAAAGGCTGAAGTGATTTCTAATTGTCATTTCAAACTATTCAAGTCAGTTTTGAGCAGTGCTTAAATCTTAATTTTGAGACGATTACCACAACAAACACCTCACTCGTAAGCAGTTTCTAAACAGATCAAAGTCACCCGCCAAACCCAGTGTTATACTGACCTCAGGCGAGTAGACTTGATAAGAAAACATTACATAAGAGACCAAAAGACACCAAATGTGTCTTTGCTTTTAAAAAGGCAGTTTGGTTTCTTTAAAGTTCCAATTACAGTTTAAAAGTTTAAATCAAAAGTTTAAAACCACCCCGACCTTCACCTGGCCGTATGTTTGGAGGTCTGCTGCTCTTTAAGAACGGCGTGTACTTCCATAAAGCTACTGTCTGATCCACTGAGCTGTCAGTATGATCAGAGCAAAGGATGCCCTTCCTCCACACAACTCACCTTTAGCCTACATTTTTTACCCCAAATAAATACAAGGTAAAGCGATTTTAGTGTCTGCTAACAGATAACAAGAGGAACACTGATTTCACACACAAATGTTTGCCGTTATTGGATTTCATGCCAAATTTATAGTATTAAGTTGATGATACGAGGCTTATTTGAAGTTTGTGTGTTTCAACAAGCAAATTTACCAGTTGTGATCGTCAATAGAATAAAATAACACCAATTAGGCTGCCTGCACTGGAGATGTATTCACTCATTTAACTGTTTACCAGACAGATCAACCCATCACGAGTCGGTATAGATTTAACTGTAAAAATGAACTGTTATTATTCCTTCATAAAGAATTATTCACTAAAGAGCGTCTGTAACTATGGAGGAAATAGCTCCATCATCCTGTAAAGGGTTCCCTTAGCAACAATGATCGTGTTTAAAGCATTACAAAGCTAAGCAGAGGACTACTTCAAGCGCTCAGGTTGGGACAAAGAAAAACTGCGAAAAATCATCTCAAAAGCATTAGTAAATGAGGAGGAATAGATACACACCGTGCACTCCTGCATTTCCTGCTCCTTTGTGGCTAGTCGCATGACCAAGATGTTCTCCCGGCGCGCAGACTCCTGCTGCTGCTGCTTGAGCTTTTCCTCCGACTCCTTCAGTCCTGGAACATCATTGGCTAAGACGCCCAAGAATGGAAGAGAAACAAATGTGTCAAAAGAAAATCATATGTCACAGGCAGCTGAAAGTACTGAAATAATCTGCTCAATATTGCGCTAACTTGCATCTGCGATGCTACATGTATGCGACTCAATGTACTTACAACACAGCTCTGCATATTTTGCCTCCAGGATCTGGACATATGCTTCATGCTGCTTCCACCTGAGAAGAGCAGAACACGTTGTAGCAGCTCATCTTAAACAGATAACACACAATGTCAGCAATAATCAGCAAGTGAGGAGCTATTTACCTTGTGCACAACTCTTCTCTAGTCAAGGTCTTCATGTCAGATTCACTGAGGCGAACCTGTGTGAAAAGAAAGCCAAGTACTGGTTAGATGGAGAATCCCGTTATCAGTAAAGAAGCTAATTAAAGAAATGATCGTATAAATAGCTTTTACTGGAACAGACACTGACCTTCTTGGGCAGAGGTTCCTCGTTGGTCATTGTGAACTCTAAAAGGAAATACATGACAGAAAAACATCAGTAAATGCAGCTTAGTGCAGTGTGCTGCATCGTCTTTTCATCTGTACCGCGTTGGCTGTCCGCACGCAGTAATGCATGCCATGTATGACTAACTGATAAGCTGCTAAATATGACATGGTTACCGACAAACAAATGAGGCTGAGGGTGTGTGGCAACAACGTAAACTAAGGGGTCAACCGAGTCAATGGCCCACCGTGTCAAAGTTGATAAAAGCTGTTATTAAGAGCTGCGGAGCCTAATGTTGGTTGGTGTTGCAGCCTACGGCGGTGGACAGCGAGGAACGGCAAAGAAGCTAACCAAGGTTAACTCACTACTGCTAATAACATTTAGCATCCCCGCGCAAAGGCTTTAATTCATGGACCTATAGTGTTAAGCTAAAACATCTTTTTAATGTTGGGCCAGACAGCGTGTAATTCTTGGCTCTATTTCGTCTCCTTGTTATCACAAAATGGCGGTGAAGGAAATGACTCCCTCCCTTGCGCTCCTTTTCCTGAAACTAGCGGGCTCTTGGCCGCTGTTACCAGGCCTAATGTCATCGAAACACTCACCAGGCCCGTTTCTTTCGATGTTTCGAGAACCTCTCAGCTTCACAGATTCTTAGTGAGACGGAATATAACAAATAGGTTAAAATATAGTGAGGATTTATAAGCTGCTGTCTTGCTTCGGCGCAGTCACTCTCATCTTCCTTGCCGAGGGCAGAAATGGCTCTGGATGAACTACTGCTGCTCTGCACTCGAGTTGCTGCGGAGTAATATCAGAGATCGGGAAGTGAAGGAAGACTTCTCACTTCATGTGTATTTTCGGATCCTAAAGTGCGGCTACAACTCAGGAAAAATAATAACGATTGTAGTTAACACACGTTAATACATCTCAAGGCTTCAGTTATTGAATTTATCAATAAAAGAAAAAAAGAACAAGTATAAATGTGTTATGCACATATATTTTCTAACAAAACTGACTGGCTGTGGCCCTTAGCTTTCAAAAAGCTGGCTGTAAATAACTAAGTAAATGAATCAATA
Organism: Odontesthes bonariensis; assembly: GCF_027942865.1. Classification (NCBI taxonomy): domain Eukaryota; kingdom Metazoa; phylum Chordata; class Actinopteri; order Atheriniformes; family Atherinopsidae; genus Odontesthes; species Odontesthes bonariensis. The sequence goes on from NC_134529.1 coordinate 11,989,417, forward strand.
AACATATAACTAATCAACAAAATAAAAATAAATAAATAAAGAAGTCTGCAACGTGGCGTGGTGGTTGGCACTCTTCCAGCTTGGGCCCTTCTGTGTGGAGTTAGCATGTTTTTCTGTGCATGAGTGGGTTAGGGTGGGTTCTCTAGGGGTCCATTGGCTTCTTCCCATCGTCCAAAAACAAGCATGTTAGGTTAATTGGAGTGTACCCTGCCTTACGCCCAATCGGCAAGTGACAGATGGGACTAATTGGACTAATGGATGGATGGGTGAATAAAAAGGGATAGAGTTCCTTTTGCAGGGCTGGTTGGATAAAACCAGAAGTTTGGAAGGCATCCTCTTGGGCCATAATAATAATAATAATGATAATAATAATAAATTTTATTTATAACGCACTTTACATTTACAATAAAATCTCAAAGTGCCACAGTGGGATAAAAGACAAATATTAGGTTGTAAAGCAGGGACAGTAAAATGCAAATAAAATACACAAATAAAAGTAGTGAGTCCTTTAAATGCTAAAACGAAATAAATACAGGATAGAGCATTTAAAGTGAGATCATTAAAAACATTGGGTAAAAAGAAAGGTTTTCAGGCCTGTTTTAAAGTGTTCCACAGTCTGTGGACCCCTCAGAAGAAAAATATGCTTCTTGTTTTGATACTTTCAATAGCAATACATAAAACTAATTGACTCAGAAAGGAACGGGGAGGTTGATCCATTATGAAAACCACTAGTTGCAAGTTTTTAGCCTCGTGTGTGGTTACAAATTACTTGTAGGTTATCCAGAGTGACTAATTTGCATTATAATAGACGATCTCTGGCGTTGCCTCTGACATCATGAAGGAAAAATCCACGTGACTCCGTGCTTTTAACTTTTGTTATTGTGGAGTGTAGAAATTATTATTTTTATGATTATCTTTTTATTTTTGTTTTTCAGAAATCAAGATTATTTGTACAATTTTTTTCCAAATCTAATTGCTTCCATATTTCCATGCTTCTAATGTTGTATTTCTTTTTAGTTTATTTGGCTCGATTAGGAATTCTAATCTAACAGCATAATAAGTGAATATGTCGTAATTTGAGCACAGAATATATAAAACTACAATATGCAAACTCCCATCACAGCTCACATGATATTAAGTAAGGCCCTGGAAAAGTTGCACAGAAAAATGTTAAAGAAGGGTAAAATAAAAAAAGTGTGAAACGTTAAAATTCCACATATTATGATAATACTGTTTTTGTAGCATGTATCATTTATCTACCATTGTTAATTTTAATGAGTAGTGGTTCCAGGTGTCGTCATTATTTAGATTAACCTCCGCTGAGGCTTATTTAAGTCCTGCATCCCCTCGAGAACACCCCTATCAGCTGGTAATGGTACAGTCGACTGCTCCGTCAACTTGAAATTGAACATTTCAAGGGCAGTTACTAACCAGCGTGTCTGCCTTGTCCTGTCCACACACTAAGAACTGTCAGAAACATGCTTTGCAGAGTTGGTCAAATACGCAGGTAAGACGCATGTCAGCTTATTTCCACCAGGATATAATCTGTTTAGAGGTGCACAAAGACAGAGGAGAGCAGATTGCTCCAAACAGCGGACAGACATGAACTTGAAACTGCTGTTTATCTAGAGCTAACAGTTAGCAAGGCAGGATGCTAACTTAGTATAGCATCTCAGTTGGGTTAGCTTATGGCACAGCAAAAGAGGCGATTTGTTTTATGACATATGTGACCTATTTTACAGGTCTGCGCATGAAGCTGTCAACTTAATACTGTAAAATTTGGGCACTCTTTAAACAATTCATAGCTATTACTACTAGCCCATTGAGCTAATGCCTGTCCACACAGTGTAACAGCTACGAAAATCCTGGATGAGCACCAGAAATTAAGGTTAGCAGGTCATTTGCTCAGAGCTACTCAGCCTGTTGTAACTTAAACTGATAAATTTTCATCTTCCAATCTCCTGCAGTTCAGTTTAAAACTCCTGTCACTGGCTGCTATGCTAAAATCTAACTGCCAAGGGTTGTTTTTTATTCAGTTGCATGTCATCTGCTTTATATACCTGACGGTTTTGTGTTTGTCTCTTCTTAGGTGTGCAGCAAACCTCAGCCAAGCCATAAATCAGGTAGCTGCATCACGGCAGAAGCACACGCTTCCTGACCTGACATACGACTATGGTGCCCTGGAGCCCCACGTTAGTGCAGAGATAATGCAGCTTCATCACAGCAAGCATCATGCCACATATGTCAACAACCTTAACGTTACAGAGGAGAAATACCAGGAGGCACTTGCAAAGGGTACAAACTTTCAGTTGAATGACGTAGTCAGCCATTTTATTTGCAGTTATTGATGCAAACTCTGTAATCCTTGACATTTGCCTGCATTAAGTTTTGTACTTATTTAGCATCTTTTACTGGAAAAGAAATGTTTTCTCGCTCTGAATGTTTCTCTGTAGTCCTTATGTTCCTCAAACAGTGATGTGCCTGGGTGCATCTGACTTGTGTTTTAGGAGATGTGACTGCGCAGGTTGCCCTCCAGCCTGCTCTGAAGTTTAATGGGGGAGGCCACATTAACCACACCATCTTCTGGACAAACCTCTCTCCAAGCAGTGGAGGCGAGCCACAAGGTGGGGCAGAAACACTCGAGGCTTGACTGTTGATTGGATGTTTAAAAATATCTTTTGTTTTATTTTTTTCTACACTGAATGCATTTGTTACACCTAGGCTAAAACTAGTGGATATTTACCTAAACTGCACCAAGAGGGTAGAAGCTGTGTCAGGAGGCCTGGACCTGATGTCTTGACGGTTTTTATCCAATAACTTGGAGAGCTGCTGGGATCTTAGGGGCTGCATACCTCAGGATTGTTTTGATCTTACTGTCACCTAGTGGTAGAAAACCACCCACTGTCTCAAATGACAACATGGTGCAACTTGATTGCTGTGGGTGGCCTTGCCTGTAGATCTCAATGAATTAAAGAACATTTGGATGAATTTTTTTTTTCTCTTTGTGCACTAGATTGTGCAAGTTCTTTTACCAGAGATTGATTTGATTGCTGTTGATGGCTACCATTGCACTGAAGTAACACCCTCCCGTTTGACATTTTGTAGGGGAGCTAATGGAGGCCATTAAACGGGACTTTGGCTCCTTTCAGAAGATGAAGGAGAAGATGTCTGCTGCCACAGTGGCAGTGCAGGGTTCAGGCTGGGGTTGGCTGGGTTACGACAAGGAGAATGGAAGACTTCGCATTGCTGCTTGTGCTAACCAGGATCCTCTACAGGGTACAACAGGTCAGTTTAAAACGGCTTTGAAGTAAAGATGGAGTCCGACCCTCCTATTTTGGTCCCTTATAATTTTCTTCACTATGCTTTTTTTTTTTTGTTTGTTTGTTTTTGTCTCTAAGGTCTCATCCCCCTTCTTGGCATTGACGTATGGGAGCATGCTTACTATCTTCAGTACAAAAATGTGCGGCCTGACTATGTTAAGGCTATCTGGAGTGTAGTCAACTGGGAGAATGTGAGCGAGCGTCTTCAGACTGCCAAAAAGTAGAAGCTGATTATCAAATATCCTCTATAGCACCTTTTGTCATGACCTGGATCAAATGGTGGTTGCAAATAATTTTTGGTTAAATAATATTTAAAGCTCAAACCTTCAGATGGTCGTGTTTTTAAAAAAACAAAAAGCTGATTAAACTGTTGTTAAAAACACTTCTCTTTGTGATGCATATTATATTGTTTGGGGAGGACATAATTGCACAGGTTGAAGCAGATGGAAGTTATTTGCAAATGCTTTTTAATCTCAGGTCTGCTCCCAACCACCAGACTTCAGTCAAAGCGCACAAGAAATGGCCACCTTTAAAACAAAGCTGTTTTTTTCCTCATCCACACCCAATCTATGGGTGCCATAGTTGGAGTGTATATTCAGTGAGCTGTCTGATTAAATTACACTAGAATCAGATATTGTCATTGCAGTACATGTTTTTGATGTAATATAATAAAATGATTGTTTAAGCTTGATCTTCTGTTGTTTTGCTCCTCTTAGCAACTGAAACTCCAAGCTGCTGTTGGAAAGCTGTATTATAGAAAGAAAATAGAAAACTTCTCCAATAAAACCTCATGCCTGGGTGAAACACTGAACAGCCACACCCTCTCAAAGCACCTTCCTAATATGTTGCAGGCCTCCCACGTGTTGACGAAAGCTCTCCGACAGATTGGGGCACGAACATACAACCTCTGGGGATGTCATGTGTTATACGACTCAGAGATATGCAGCAGGTCATTTGTTTGGGTCCTGTGGGTTGATCATGGCAGCACATCCTGGGGATGTCTGTTCGTATTTGGATCTGCGAACTTCAGAGGCCAGGCCAACGCCTTTGGTACTTGGTCAAATTTATCAAGCCGTTCCAAAGCAGCTGTAGCAGTCTGGCAGAGTGCATCGTCCTGCTTTTGGGAGGCTACAGCCATGTCGCAGGAGATTTATTTATTTTTTTTTTTTTGGTTAAACTACCTTCTACTTCAGCGCAGGGACCCATGGTTTCCCTTCACAACATTGCATTGTCCCAAGATAATCGATATTTAACTCCGACTATTAATGGGTTTTAATGGCTGAAAAATCAGAGTTGTCTCTGTGATTCTTAGCTTTCATGTCCTACAGTACCAACGGATGGCCATTAGCAGTTAAAGGAAAAAAGATTTGCTAAAGCTCGAAGAATCTGGCCTCGATCCAATCAAAATAAAACTAGCACTCACTGAGAGAATGCATTCTTGTTCAGTGATTCAACTCAAATTGACAAGCTGTGTGCAATTGTGTCTGGAGGACATGAAATGCCAAAGCTTCACTTAGTGCTTTACTTTCTTTTATACCATATTGCCAAAAGAGGGCAGTGTTGCCTAAGATTTTTTGCTATGGTTCATACTTAAGCATTCAACTGCATTCAACTGATCAAGTGAAGAGAAAACGACTGTCAATAGTTGCAGTTATTAATCTTCCTACACATCTTGTAGTTTATTGTAAATATTCAGTAAACATTACATTTAACATAATATGAAGGCCATGTTGACTATCCACACAAACTGCCTCCAGCTGGTTCATGCCTCTCTCTTTCAGTGATTAGGACTAACCACTTAGTTAAGGAAGATGGATTTTAGCAGGTTTTCTGAGGGTATCCTAATAATGCATATGGTGGCTAAACTACAGCGAGTTCTGTGCGTAGTTCAAATTGGCTCAGAGAGTGAAGTAGCTTAGTAGGAAATGTAAACCCTAAAACTATTTCAATTTAAATGACAAATGCATCCCCGAAGAGTTTCATGTTGACGTAGCTCAACTTCGATGTTACATAGACGTTAGCTAAATCTGAGTCGGAGGTTTTTTGGAATTTGTTATTAAAATGACAGATTTACGACTAAGGTAAAACGAATGACTTCAGATGCTGTAAACTTAAGCAAACAAACTTTAGGAGTTTATAATGTGAGAAGTTTCCAGCCTTAAAAAAACCAAAACATAAGTCTCCAAACTAACAAGATGATGGCTTGTCTGAATGTGGCCTAGTTTTGCTCTTTAAAAGCTGGGGTGTGCCAAAACGTTTTTCTGAAACTCGTAAAAAAAGATTTGGGTCGCACAGGATGTAGTTTCTTTAACCTCTGGAAGGGAAGAGCGGAAAATATAGGGCACATGCCTGTCTTATGAAAATCTGTCCTCCTTTGTCCCTCCGCATCTCCCAGTTTATGTTGAGTGATCTTCAAACACACACACGTTTAATTTGTAATTTGGTTTCTCCGTGAGTACACACAAGTGTGCAATGAGACTCGCATGTGGCTTTATTTGCTTCCTCAGGCATCGTGTTGGTGGCGCATCCCCCAACACGTACACTAGATATTGCTTTTTCTCCTGAAACACTTTTTTCATAAATGTGAAGCATATTTGCTTGGTTGCTAAGAGAAATGCGTAGGAACATTCAAAATAACAACGTAAAACTAAGCCAAAGTTAGCCTCTTTTTGCTTGGAGCTATGAATGCTTGTCATCTGACTCCCTCCTAAATGGAGGTGAACTTCTTCAGTGAAATCTCTGTGTTCCCAATAGTTTTAGCTTTGTCATCAATTTTCTTGGCTCTCTGCCCTCCAAAGCTGCCCTATATTGTTCCTTAATGTGAACTGCCTGTGCTGTTTGCTCCACACAAGCCACCATTGTGCTATTTGGACTGGAAAAGCGTATTAGGAAGGTAAAACTTTCCAGGGTTCGTTGTCCATTGTTCCTGGCAGAGAGGGTGTTGGAGCTAAATTCAGGGCACCCGTTTGGGTCTGTGCCTGAGTTTGAGTGCTCCACCAGGCTCTGAGTGCCAGAAGCTAGACATGTCAGTGGGTCTGAGGCGGCGGGACTTTGATACCTCGGCCTTTGGGTGATTGATTCATTACAGCTGCCGCAAAAAACAAGCAGGCGGACAGAAGCACATCATCAAAAGTAAAGGTGTGCACAGTAAATTTATGAGAATCTCTCTGAGAAAGGCTGTGCTCTGAAGAAAAGAGAGGAAAAGATTGCTTTAGTAAGAGGGTGTGACTGTCTGTTAAATTCTTTGCAGTTATGTAACAGTCAGTCTGTGTTCCAGTGAGTCTAAAGGCTCGTGGACATCCTTAAGGCAGCAGAGGGTGATAAATCTCTGCAGGCCTGCGGTCATTTGGGTTCATGCTGGATTGATTCAGGTTTGACAAATCCACATGGAAATTATTTCTTCTTTTTTTTTTTTTTTAAATTCAAAAGCTCCTCTCACTGCCATATGTGTTTCACACAAGGAAACAAACTGTAGACCCATGAGCCTCGTATTCATGAAGCGAACAATAATTTCAGCAGTTTATGGAGGATTTTACAAGTATATGAATCAATGATGCTCAAGGAGCCTTCTTTGAAAACTTAAAAGCTTTATAACCCAGATATCCTGTTCAAAGTTGTTTGGAAGTTATTTCTTCGCATTGCATTTTCTCTTTCCATGCTCATCTGAAGCTGCTTCCTCTCTTTCTGTATTGTACGTCTTGCCAATTAAGCCCACTGGATTTTGATTCAATAATATTATTCCTCTTGGATTTAGTCATGAGAGTGGAGAAGTTTTTCTGTCAAAATCTGGCTGCCTTGTCGCTTGCTTTGCTGAGTCAGCACTTAGCAAATCCTTTTTGGCTGCTGTTTCAGGATGTCAGAGATGAAGCGATGAGAAAGAAGCAAAGAGAAACTGGATTGTACTCAAAGACTAGAGTATTATAATACAATAATGTGCCTTCGTGCTCAGAAGACTTGACCTCCTCCTGAGATGGAACTGTTCCTGGTCCAGAGTGAGCACACTAAAATTTATATATCTCAGTCTCACCAGGTGGTCTCTTCCAATAACAACTGAAGAAGATTTCACAGACACATTGGCAACTTCTCGATCGCCATGTGGACCAAGCATTTAGCTATCTACTAGTGCAGAAAAAAAGGGTAGAACAGTTTCTAATGAGATATGTGTGCCTCCTAATGAGGGTGGACAATTCAATTCAATTCAATTCATTTTTATTTATATAGCGCCAAATACAACAAATGTCATCTCAAGGCACTTAGATAGTAAGTCCAATTCAAGCCAATTGGAATTCAATTAATTAATAATAATCATAATTCATAATTCACGGCGGCAGCGGCACTGTAACACCATTCAAAGGATATCTGTTGGAACAGGGAAACACGAGTTAATGACCACAATAATATCACATATACATAAAGAGAGTAAAGTGAGGAAAGGTGTGACAGATGAGGCCCCCCAGCAGTCTAGGCCTATAGCAGCTTAACTATGGGATGTTTCAGGATTACCTGAGCCATCCCTATTCAAGGTAAACACAAGAAACTTGTGCTAACGAAAAAATAAATAAATAAATAAAGGACCAGACTCAGTGAGTAATTCCCTATACTCCCTATATAGATCTGCTCCTCACACCACAACAACCATCTTTTTACAGCCACAAGCTACCTCAGCCTCTCACCAACTGCACACCAGTCACAGCGGGGTGGGGATACAAACCCTGGTTCGGGTAGGGGGAGAAATAAAAGAGGTAAGATAAGTGGGAATGGGATTCAAACCCTGGTTCGGGTAGGGGGTAATGAAAGTATAGACAAATATCCCCTATGAACCAAAGCTTGTTTTTTAATGTACTTCTCTTTGATTTTGCTTAGTATGTGAGTTTACAGTACATCTGTGTCTGTGTGAGTCTGTAAAAAAGAAACTGTTTGATATCGTTTTGATTCCAGTATCATGTTGACCTCTAAGAAATGAACTCATATGGCTGCTTTGGTACAGGTTAGCAAAAGGTCAGGCATCTGGGAAAGATGCCTGAAAGCTGAGGGAGATCAAAGGGTAAAATCACAGATGTAAAATGTGGACAGACGGGACTAAAATGATGACTTACTCCTAACTTAATTATGTGGCCAATAAGTGGTTAAAAAGAATCTGAAAAACTGGCTTGACTTCTTGGATTCTGCTTTCAGGCTGGTCTGAGTGGTAAGTCAGGGAACACCTCATGTAATAGATTGCAAAGGACCACCCCTGAAGTTGAAAGGGGATCTTTGTTTAGAACCTGAAGCCGTATTCACACAAAGAATATGCCTGAAAGTCAGCAAACTGTGATGAACTAAAGCCTGCATTCTTAGATTTTATGAATAAGCAGACAATGTCTCGACTCATTAGCCTTTTACAGGTAGACTGTTGTTTGTTGCCAGATAAATGAACATTTTTTACATTTATCTTAAATGTTATAGATATCAATAAGATATCCATATGCTGTATTGAGTTCATCTATGGAAATTAGTCTTCTTGTAATTAACTATTGTAGTCTGATCAAGTTAACAGTACTTTGAACCTGACCAGAAGCATCGTGATCAAAACTCTGTGTTTATTCAAGCATATTAGGTGGTGTAAGGCGTGTTAAATGAGCGGTTCCAGTAGGCTGAGCCCTGTCTGCATTTTTTCCTCCTTAACCTTTAGTAATGCACTGTGGAAATCTGGCTGTGCTAACAGCTGCAGCATGCAGTTTTAGTCCCAGGAGGTAGAATTAAGGAGAATCTCTTTTTAATAAATTGGTAGAAAGACAAGCCCTGTGACAGATGAGCATAAAGGAGAATTAAGAAGGGAGCTCATACATCTTCTGACTAAAAATATAATCAGATTGATCTCTGTTCACGTGAAGCATGTGTGTTCACTTACTTCAGTGTCTTCCCTCTGTTTTCTACATGGATACTGATGGAAATTCCTAAGAAAATATTTATACCCACGCAGGCTAAAATGCAATATTCAATTATCTCTCAAAATACAATTTGTTACTTTAGAAACGTGTCATTTATTCAAGAGGTTTCATTGATTTCTGTGGGTTGTTAGTGTCATTTGGTGGTTGCTTAGGTCTAACTTTAGCTCTCCCAAATAGCCTTTGAAAGTATTTAAGTGCATTAATTCTAACTCTGCTCATGTCTCCATTCAAAATTTAGAGTAACATTTAGATTAATATAGCTATGATAGATATTTTAAACTTTGATTTGTGAAGAGGGGCTGCACAGTGATGTGGTGGTTAGCAGCATCACCTCACAGCAAGAGAGTTCCTGGTTCGAATCCCGTCTGGGGCCTTTATTGTGGAGTTTGCATGTTCTCTCTGGGTACTCGGCTTCCTTCCACCGTCTAAAAACATGCATGTTAGGTCAATTGGGGATTCTAAATGAACCCTAGTAGTTTGTGTGTGTGTGTGTGCATGGTTGTTTGTCTCTTTTGTCTCTGTGTCCCTGTGATGGACTGGCGACCTGTCCAGGGTGTACCCTGCCTCTCACCCAATGACAGCTGGGGAAAAAAGAAAAACAGGCATTCTCTAAGCAGCAATCACAGAACTGCTGCAATGCAATCCAAGAGCAATTGTCCGTATCAAATTAAAAGCAGAGTTTCGGCTGTTATCCTGAATGCTTTTGTGAGTACTGATGCCAGGTCAACAAAATGACTTCAGCTAATGAAATTTTACTCCGCAGAACGAGGTGTTTGCTGTTTTTCTTTGCAGGACGATGTGTTTGGGTGTAGGATTTCTTCTCCTATTTGAGTGACAAGGCCATCAACAGCGTTCCCTGCAGAGTGCAGTGTATTGATGGAACTGTTTTTGTCCTTTTGTGGGACAATTAACTGCAACGTCCGTGTGTCCATTCCTCCAATGGTGGCCTGTGAAAGCTTACGTTAGGTGTTTAGTGTGGTGCACAATTTTTAACATGTGATTCGTCAATATGCAAACGCAAACCATCAAACACGTTCTGTTTAACACAGACAACTGAACTTCGAATAATGTTGCAGCTGTTTTGTAGTCCTGGGGAATGCTCATCATCCACTGGACCAAATTTTTTCCCAACCTATCATTTAGACCGATTGTGACGTAAAAACAGGATCCAAGTCGAAAAAGGTAACAATGTTTGAAATGATGCATTGTCACCTTCTGCCTTCCAGTGCTGGCAGCTGGAAGATTTTGTCCATGTGTACGTCATGCTAAATTAATTGGAAGCACACAAGGTAAGAGTTGTAATAAATCACCTGGATGGTGGCGAGTGGTAAAACAATAACTCCAGTTTGATTTCACATCCAGTAACTTTGACAATAGAGAATCCTATCAGAAAAACTTTAACCTTGATGAACAGGGGGATTTGACAATCACGGCAAACTGATCCCTCCTGACTTCGTATGTCAAACATAATGAGATCATGCTGGACAGAAGAGGCAATCGTCTGTAATTAATGCAAGAATCCATCAGAATTCATTCATCATTCTGGTCTGTTAGATTTCTTTGTCTGTCCAAACATATCTCCACATGGAAAACTAGGAGCAGAGAGCAGCATGGAAAGAATGACTGGGTCACAACAGAAGGTATTTTGAAAGAAGAAGGGAAAAAAAAATATACGTCAAGGCCACTTCAATAGTCATAATGAATGTTTATTTCACCTCCTGTCCCGGGTGTTTGAAAGACAATTTTCCAATAAAGGCTTTTCCATTCCTCGTTTTCTCCTGTCGTAGACCTTAACAAGTTTGAGTCCTGTTGAAATGGTGACTGACATAAAATAGGTAACAAAATCTGGACTGCAGCTCTGTGAGAAAAAACAGCCTGTGACTGTCCATCAATTTGAAACGCTTGAATATGGCTTGAAGAGTTGTTTGCCTGTGGAGGAAGGAAAAAGATGTGAGTCCAAGGAGGATCTGGTGGAAAATTAGGCCTGGCCGAATTGATGTTACATGAAGGGACTGATCTAAGACGCAAAGGTCAAAGTTGGCAGCTGTTACAGTATATCAGAGAGTAAATGGTGGATACAGAGAGGCTAGAGACACAGAGTTAATGTCCATGTTTTTGTTCATGTATGTGTGTCTCTGTGTGTATGATGGAGATTCTCCCTGCCAGGGGATTTTCCATAGTCTTTGCTGTATTCAGAAACAGATGCAATATTGGCAGTCAAACCTAGCTGGGTAGAAAGCCGTAGAAAAAGAGGCCCTCAAAGCATTCTTCCCTCTGTCCCAGCTAATTTCACACTCATCCACTTTCTCACTGGTATGTCTTTTAAAATACCTCCAACGAGTCAACTCCATTTCAGGACCACTGCTGTTTCTGTTCACATTCTTTCAATTTTTCTTTACTAATGCTTATTAAAGATGATTTTGCAACGATGCAGCCAGTTTAAAAAGAAACACTCACCCACTGTTCGAGAGTTACTTCTTGCATGCTGTTTGACGCATTTGCACAAACTCTCACTTGGGCAGAAAAAATTATATAACAACTAACTCTTGCCTCCTATGCTCTGATTATCTGTTCCTCTCTCTGCTCCTCTCTCTACTCTGCCTCTGCAGAAAGTCTTTTACCAACCAGGGCACAATGAAAGGCTTCTGTACTCTGCAGGGGTTATAATCAGCACATGTGCACACACATGCAAACACACATGCCCCATTTATGTAAAGCATAGACATATCCATATGACCCACTTGACAATGTGCAGGCTGTGCTATTGTTAGTCATTGGACAACCCTCTGCTGCTAAATTTTATTCTATTCTTTCAATTAATCTTCTTCTGTTCTTATTGAGATCACTGGATTAGAAGCCTATAGCACAATACTGTAAATGCATTAAATAGATTTTTTTCTCATTGAAACTTAAACCACTTATTTTATCGATGAACTTCAAAGCTCTTTTGATCACTTGGTGACTGTGAAACAACGTTCATTAAATCAGAATTGATAGATCGCCACCCTGTTCAAGGATAAAAATGGTAACAAGTAACTTCCTTTTAGAGAGCAGACAGACACATCTCCCTCATGTCTTTTATCTAAACTGTAACTACTGCAACTCTGGTGTCTTCGAGATGCTCCGCTTTGCTCACCCAACCTGCTTACACATCCTTGGAGTCTCTTCAGCTTCAGTGCCCTAATGCACCAATTTACATCAGGAGGTAGGACAGCCTCCTGCTGACACTGGTTGATAAGGGTGATATAAATACTTAGTTGAGGAGAAAGGTTATCACAAGGACCAGCGATGATTTATGTAGATTCATTGCTACAAGTGACCATTTTGGCATCACAAATATCAGATTTCTCAATGCAAAACTAAAATATAATAATATATAAAATAATATATAAAATTGAGCTTTAAATGAACTGGGACTCTCATTGTTACGTTTGTTTTCCTTTGTATTAATGCATACATTCAAATATGTGGTAGGAGTCAATAACCCACAGAATCCATGAAGATCATATGTTGTGTTTCCTGGTCCCTCCCATGTGCTTCAGTTTGTTGGCTGTCGTCTCGCCTCAGCCAGCCAGCCAGCTCAGGCAGCTCCTGTTGTGATGTGACTTTTCCATTCAGAACTGTGTCCAATCAGTCTGAGACGAAATTACCCTGCTCTTTCACAACATGTCCTGGCTCTGCTGTTGAGGATGTTTTTTAATGCAGAATGATTAATAAGACATAGAGTAAAATATTGCCCTGGTTGCCTCAAGAGGAAGCAGCATTCAAAAGTTTCCATGAATGAGCTCTCTTTGCTATGAAATGGCTTTTCAAGATGTGATATTTGTCTTTCTCTTTTTTCAAAAATCAGGATTTAGTGGTGAAGTTCACAAGCTAAGAGAAGAGGAGAGCAATGCATTATTGTCAATCTCTAGTTTTAGATTTTTATGACATTCAAAAACAATGATTTACGAGTCAAGCTTCACTTCAGATTTACGACTTAGTGAGTGTTCATATGTTAATCTTTGCATGTCTGTTGTTGAAAATGTTCTCTTTGCATATAAGGAGCATTTGCCTGCACACGTAGAAGTAGCTTTTTCTCAGTTTATTCCACAGCTGTTAGTGTTCTTCTGTGAATAAACTAAGGTAAGAATAAACTTTCCATTGCGTGTTTAATGAAAATAACAACAATTGTGAGCTCAAAAACCAGACTGATTATCTCTATGTTCAAAACTTCTGCCTGTGAATTTAGATTCTTTGTGGGTGTAGTTGTTGTGCTTTCTCTCTGTTTCTTCAATCTCTGGCACAAGGGTGAAACGTTTAAACCTCAAAAGTCAGACAAAGTGGGAGTGAGTACAAGACACATGGAAATTCAGACAAGAGGAATATGTTCAATTTGCTAAAAGTGTTCGCCAGTGAAGGTCAAACATTTTTCAGTATTCATCTTGTGTTGAGCTGTGTTTGACATGCACAATACAATTTGTTATGAGTTAAGACAGTTTAGCCAGCTTTTTGGCAGCTGATTCACTGAACACTGTATGAGTTGGGCTTTTCCACCTGTGTGGCTCTCCAGCAGGTTCAAACAAATGTTAATAATCATTGGCAATTAGACTGTGTTTGCCATTGTCAAGCAGCCAAGTCTGCCTGGGTTTGAAGGATCATAGCAGTTGAGCAGCACTCTTCAATAACTCAGAAATATGTGGTGACAAATTCCAGCTGAATAACACACATATTCCACCATATTCGAGCAAAGCAAAATAAGTCAATTGGTCTAATTTTCTCAGGTCCATAAATGAGCTGAGAGAAAGACATAATGAACCCAAACAGCTTCTATAACACACTTGCGTACTAAGCGATGTCTGCTTTATGTTAAGCAACTGCTTTCCATGCCTTATTTCACAATGTGTTTACAGTTTAAGCAGTCACGATGACTTAATTTCTCCTTACTATATGCACAATATCTAGTGTAACTTCTGCTCAAATTGCCAAGCACCAATTTAACAGCTTTGGCCCAAATACACGTACGTAGGTTCCAGGTGGAATACTATGTAGTTCTTAGAGTGAACTATTGTTTTCTTAAGGCTGGGGTGAAAGAACTGGTTCATACAGTGTGTCATCTAACTATGTTTGAAGGCACAGTTGCTATGGTTGATGAGAACAGCTACACTCACACGAAGGACGAAAAGCTGGCTGAAGGCATGCAGTTTCAGAAACTGATTTCTCGAAAAGTACTTGTTGCTCTCAGTTTTACTTCAAGTGCGTTGGAAATTTCAGGTAGTTCTTTTTTTTTTTATAAACTGACTCAGGAACAGGGATTTTTCCAAACAATCAGTACTTGTGCATTATTTCTACTGTCTTCAGATGAAATAGGAATTCAAATGTTTAAGCTCAGCTTTGTAGATTGGCAAGAAAGTGTAAAGGTAACCGTCCACGACTGACACAGTGTAACAACAAATTAACTTGCAAATTAAATTCAGTTACACTTTATTTATATGTTATGTCTGGACCTTGTTTGTTGCAGCTGATCAGAGGAACATTTTTTATTGTGTTTTGGAATAGTAAAGTAATATTAGATTTATTTTACTACCATTAATCATATCTTTGAAATTAACAGGGGCCTCCACGTCTGAAAGTTTACATGGAAAGAAATTACTTACAGAGCAATAAACTTGTCAAATGTCAGATACCCCTGCTGACTTTGTGTTTTGATTATCCAGAAAAGCCGCTCCTGGTACTGACTTCCACTGGCACAGATTTTCCGATGATGTATTTTTATCTGCTGCAGAGGTGGAGAGTAATAATGAAGTAATAGAACATTTGAGCAACTTGGCATTAAACAAGAGCAGTTTAGGTGATTTAATGAAACCAAAATGCCTCAAGGTATGAGATCACTATCAGATAGTGGAAAACTATAATCTACAATCATGTACATGTCAAACGTTTCTAACACTTTGGATTTGTACAGATTAAATGAACACATTCAAGGATGTAATTTGGAGAACTTGAGAGATACTCACAAGTATATGTTATTGTCTCACATTATTTCAATTTGTGACCCTCAGTGCAGGCGTACCACAAGGCTCTGTTATCAGTTCCCATGTCCGTCAATGACTTTACACACCAAACACCTCAAACACATAAATGATTTAAGGACATAAAATATTTAAATATAATTGGACTCAGTACTGGCAAGAGGTAAATTGCATTGTACAATGACACCGCAACCGCAGAAGAGCAAATATCTGGGAGCGAACAAGCTTCCACCCAGTGTGCTTCAGTAGTTCATGATGGCCAGCTACAAAGGACCAAGTTAGTGACAACCAACATGAACTTGAAGCTTCAGAACAGAAGTTCACAAACCACCGGGTGACGTTTCAGTAGCTACATCCATCTTTTATTGACAGCCTATGATGGGACCAGTGCAGGAACAGACTGGATGAAGGGATTACTGTGAGTTTAACTGGTCGACCACTGGACAATTGGGCCGATACCCATGAAGCTGGCATGTGTCATGATGACCTGACACATGGTGTGTGGTAACTGGCCCAAATGAGGATGTGGGTGGGGGAACGATTTATTATGAATGGAAATCATAATGATCTTTTTTTTAAATTAGCAGACAAAAAGTTTGTTCTAAAATGCCTGCTGCAGATACTCTTGATCTTCTTTAAAATGTCTAACGTGTTTTTCAGTGAAAACACTTTTAATAATGTTTCTATGCTGGTATGGATGCTGTGTGCTGGTAATTCTGGTACTTTTTTCTTACAGCTGTTATGATGCATAGCCATGGTAACAGAAAGGTCGTTTGCATGTGGGAGCAACTAATTGAGACTCCAAATACAGATGAGTTGAAGAGGCGATGTCAAGGATGCAGCACAGGAACAAAATAGAGAAAATGAGGAGGAAGTGTAAGCCATTTCTTCTCTTGTCATCATGGGAAGTGTGAGATCACTGATGAATAAAACAAACAAGCTTGGAGCCCAAATGAAGATGCTGCAGGGATATAAAGAAAATAATTTTTAATTTCTCTTTGATATGGCTGCAAGAACAACTCTAACACTTCTCTACTCAACTTTAAGACCAAATGGATTGACAGAGAGATGCTGAACTATTGGCTGGGAGTTTCTGTCCGTGTTGTCTACTCAAATTCTTTCCATTCTTAGTTACATGCCAACACAGTGTGTGTACCCAGCAGATAAGTTGTTGCCATGCTACAAAAACAACACCCCAATCCACTGATGGCAATCTCTGAAGCTTTCTACTACACCTTTCTCTGGTATACCTCAGCTTTCCAAATATTTGACAGTTGATTTTTTTTATTTCATTTAATTTTGTTATCCATCTGCAACAATAGCATATCTTCAATAATAAATTTATGCAGCAATATAATTTCCCTTTGGAGATTAGTAAAGTATTATTGAACTGAACTGAATTGAAAAAGTTGTTCAGTTTCTTTATTATATGGTAAAGGTTGTGCAAAGTGATTGAAATTATTGTTCAGGGTTGCACCAGAAAGTTTGTCTGAATACAATCATCAAAGTCTGACAAAAGTCTGACAAAAGTTTCACTGCGGTCTAATAATAGGATTCAGATGCTATAATTTTTGGCCCCTGGGTCGACTGAGTAATCGTGCGTGAATTGAATTCATTGTTCATGCTTGAGCTAATTTGGGAACAGAAACTTCGTAACCTTACCCTACAGTTTCAATCCTGTTTCTGTTTCCCCTTCTTTTAATCAAGACCTTTGTTCTTTGGTTATCTAATCAAAGGAAAGAAGAAAATCCTACGGATAAAATTAATCATTCTTCTGTGGCTAAACTGGATTTTCAAAGATACAAAAGTTGTCACTGAAATTACAGCAGCTGAAATACCTCTCAGTGTTAGTTGTCAGGAAGTAGGGAGTCCTTTTGATGTGTCTGTCAGATCTCTATGTAATCGGTACGTGAACTAGGATGTGATAATTGGTGCAATTATACGTAGACTTGATATGTTGTTTTTGTAATTTGTGAGCCAATAGAAGGGAAAATGATCTAGAAGCAGCTGGATTTGGGAGGATTTGCTCACATAACTGAGTTAGCTGTTCTACAATGAGGGTGTGCTGCACACATTTGTTTATTCACCAATACATGTTTATGAACATTACATTGGTATTTGTTGTTGCTGGTGGACATGCTGTAATGACACATGGGAAAAGTCAAATGCACATCAGACCTCACACACATTCACAGAAGAAGGTCGGTGGCAATCAACACCAATAAAACAGAAAGATAATACCCTGCTGTCCTCGAGTCAATGATCTCTGAAACCGTCCCTGCTTTTCCAGCTCTTTCCATACCGTGAAGTGATTGTGGACATTCATGTCATGAAATGATTTTAGCTGTTAACAGAATTGGGATGGGGAGCAGGACTTGAGCAGCCTGACCTGATTACCTGGGAAATCAGTTTACCTTAGAATCCATCCCTATTTTACCACTCATTATGGTGTGTGTAACACATGAAACAATGGACCTTTCCTGTGAGCATGAGTACACTTTATAAAAGGAGGTCAGTTCGATGACAGCAACAGGAGCTGAGTTTAAAGACTTCCAATGTATTTCATGACATTCTGAAGTTTCTCATTTCTAAAGCTCCTTTTCACCATATTGTGTCGGCCTTTTTTTTTGCCCTTCTTGATTTTCTCGCAGAAGGAAATGAAACACTGAGATTTGTATTTTACATTTCAGGCTCTAATGTCCTCTGTGAAACACAAGCCCTTAAACATAGACAACAAAAGTCTAACCACAGACAGTTGCAAAGAAAAACAAGGATTTTTGACTCCCTCACTCTGACCTCACTTCCCTCCTGCAGAGCTTTCTCGGGTTAATGTGTGTCACCCTTGCTCGTGCCAGCATTATGAGACAATTGCAAGACACAGCAGGCAAGGTTCATAACTCACTTTTATAATGAGCTCAGAGAAGTGAATAAAACGGGCCCCTACTCTTATCCAAACCTAATTAAAAGAACAGTGATCTGCGAGCAAAACAACTGAGTCTCTGTCATTGCAGACGGGATATTACGTCATCTTGGAGTTTGGTAAATATTATGTCTCTGAGCAGCTGAAAATTCTCACATCTTATTTTCTCATTTCCAGAGAGCATTTTTGATAAAACAGCTCGTTCCGGGAGAACAAGGCAGACTCCTGTTTGTGCAGTCTGCAATTCCTGCTTATACTTGTGAAGATAGATGATATTGGCCTGCATTCTCACTCCAGCCTGTATGGATTTTCTTCTTAACCTGCAACATTTTCTATAATTCTAACTACCTTGTCCATCATGTGCAGTATTTGCACAAACCAAAACAGTAATAGAAAGTGACAGATTTAGTTTTTAAATCGGTAAAAACAATGTCTACATATTGCCTCACTATATGTTCAAATGTAACTCTTTGAGAAATGACTGCTATGTTTTTCCAAACAGTTCACGTCGCCATATGCTGGTGCACTGCCATGGAAAATTGAGTAATGTTACTGAGTAATTACAAAAGAATAATTATAATGCATATCAAGCATGTTTTAGTGCTTGAATGGCTTAACTTACACTATATTTAGCAAACTGGACTACCTCTCCAACTGGCATGTGGAGCCAAAGATCCTGTGGCCAAAGTGACCAACTGAAGAGCAAATAATAAAAGGAAAATAAAGAAACATTTTTATTTGGACACTAACACAAAATCTGTTATTTAAGTTTCTCTCCTTAGAAGAACTTAACAAGAACTGTCCAGTGTATCTTTAAACAACATAAAAAAATAGTCACTTTAATCAGAATTTAGCTTCAACATCATTTGCATGCAGAGCCTAAGGCAGAGGCTGTGTACGTGACATACACCCATGCTATGTGGTGTGTCTGCATCAGTTTGCAATTTAGACCCACAAAGCCCTAGTGGGCGGCACTATATCTGACAACGCTTCCAACAATGGTGACTGAGAAGAAAAGTCACTGGATCTAACTCCTATTTTATGAGTATGTGGGGAGCTAATAAATGTTAAACAACAGCCACTTTTCCTGAAACTGCTGAAACACAGAAAGACAGAAGATGTTAGAGGAAACTATAAGTAGCGTTGAGTTTTCACACAGACACGGAAGAGCTTGAAAAATACGACAATGCTGCAAGCAAAAAAACTGGTTTTTGCATTAGAATATGAGCAAACTTAATTCATTTACAGCCTGTTGCTCTTGTATAGGTGCTCCACTGGAGTGACGTTATGTTTGTGCAAATTAGTGCCACTTGAATCTTCAAGAGCAAACATCTGAGCAACCTTCCAGACACTGCTTGTTCAGCACGGCAGGAAAAAACATCCAAGATAAGCTTGTGAGCAGATGGAGGATTCACAAGATTGAAAACAATCACATAGCTCTTTTTTCTTCTTCTTTAATATATGACCCATAATAGTGTCCTGTAAAGTACTGCCACTACAAGTTGGAGAAGGGAATTACGACTCACATGAGTCTCATTTGAGCAGAAGTCATTCTCAACTCTTTTCTTTAACAAGTCACAAAAGCCCCATCAGGGCTTTTGTTATGTTCAGATAATAACATGACAAGAATTTACAAAAAAAAAATTGTGTTACTTCCTGGTTGGGTTAGGGCAATAACATTAGTTGGTTGGAGTTAGAAGACCATCATGGTTTGGGCTGAAATACATTCATCAATGTGACCGTCACTCTCATGGAAGCCGTTTTGCCAGTAAACACAACATGTCACTCCCATCTCAAACTACTTGGTTAAGGTAACAGAACAGATATGGTTTGGACTGGCTAACGTTTTTTCCATGATTTTCATGTAGTTGCTCTCACAACCACTTGAGGTAGAATATTCTACACAGATGAATATAGACCGTTTCGACCTGCAAGAACAAACACCCCATTTGAACGTATTGGAGTGTAGGATAGTGTCATTAGATAGAGCTGCTCCTCTCTAGAGTTACTACAGGCCTCAAAACAGTTAAGCTTTATAGGCGTAGAACTTTTTGGCATCTGACTCATAAACTGAAAGAGATTTTTCCGACACTAACCATTTGGCCTTGATCTGCAGCAATCATATAGCTAGAAATATAATTACAGAACAGACATGCCACCTACTTCACAGTACAGTGCAGTTACATCCCCAATCCTCTGCTTTTTTAACATAGTCCCAAGAAATACTTAAATCTTTAAAATGACCTCCTAGATGAATACAAGCTTCAAAGTATAGGAGATACAAATCTGTTGTGGTAATCATGTGAAATAGGGAGAATCTGATGGTGCAGAGTGAATGAAAAGGATACAAAGAAAAACACAGTTGAGTTTGGGTGTCTGTTTGTCAAATCTTTCAGCCCTCTGTGTTTTTCTCCCTTGAAACTTCAACTGATTTTTGTGGTGATTTCAGCTCTCTAGAATGAAGTCTAAGTTTTTCCAGCTCAAATAGTGTGTGACCCACTTATATCAAGAAGAACAAAAAAAACAAAAAAAAAAGTTGTATGTGGAAAACAGTGAGCAGACCTTCATTCCCCCAAAACCACACTTGTCCCCACCCCCTAAATTCCTGCAATTAAGTAATTTAGTGTTATATTCAAATGTATGGAAATGGTCTCTTTCTTAATCAATAGAATAAAGCCAGTAGCTGTCTGGCAGTGGAAGGCCAGTTTGAGAAGTAGCTAAATTTAGCATTTCAGATCCAAGTGTGGAAAGTCAGCTGAGCCTGGACTCAATCAAGCAAGCGTGGCCTTTTGCCCTTTTTTATATAAATGATCAGCAGTTCTCTCTGTGCACAGACCTTGACTGAAGAACGATCACAGATGCTGCGGAATAGCTGACATGTGAGGTTTCATTATAAGGGGATGTCATAGTGTTAACTTGACTGGAAAAAAAAAATCAATTCTAACATTAGGGCTGCACTTATGCACGTGATGGTTTCGATAGCCTGATAGCGACCACTTCATTTCTTTCTCTTCTTCCTCCTTTTAACAATGCAAATATACCGCATTACAATCCACCTTTAAATTCAAAGTCTACAGCTTGAAAATTAAATTCTCAATAAAAACAGACGCCAACATTTTGGTTCGGCTATGCTGGCTAATCTTATTTGCCTGCATAGTAACTGTCTTACTTATCAAGACAGACTGCCGTGATGAAAGACAGACTCAAACTAAAAGAGAGAAACTCGAAGACTGCGTTTGGAATATCATCTGACTCATCCTTCCCCTCCAAGCATCGAGTAGGAACTGTGATGGCTGACTGACGAAAAGCAAATGGCTGTCTCTAGAGCCAGTTTCTGATTTGTCCTCTGCAGAAACATGGCAGAGCAACATAGCTGACTGTAAGGAGGATGAACTGCACTGCTTGCAGATGTGAGTAATGAAAGCACAATTCTTATTTTCACGAGATTCTGCACATTTCTGCCAATAGGTTCACCAAAATCTTGTCTCACCAAAGTACCACTGATCAAGTAAAGTACTGTATCAAACCTAGAACTTGTAAGAACTTTGAATTGCCTTGTGTACGAATTGTGCTCTACAAATAAAATTGCCTTGCCTTGCCTAAGAAAATATGAGAAAACATACATTAATTTTACAAGCTAGCCAATAATTCATATTTTTCATTGGTATCTTGATGTTGTGATCTTAATGCTGAATTAAATATCTATCTGTCACACCACTACAGCGCAATCTCAAAATTACAACAACTTTTAGGGCTCCAGATAATCACTTCAAGCCATTAGTGAGAAGTGATATTGCTCCTTTTTGGAGATAATTTACAAAATTTTTGTTCAAGTTTAAAATTGCTGACATGCAAAGTGAAGCTGTAGCAGTCAACTTAAGAAACACATGTATTTAGTGACAGTGTACCAAAGTCAAAAATCTAATAATGGAGAAACTGAATTGGCAGCTAATCAGTAAGAGAGTCCTAACAGCTTTCCATTGTTGCTTGTTTTGCTGGCATTTTAGATGGAAAACACTGAAAGGCTGATAGCAATGACTTGATGTCAGTTTGTTTTGGCTGTTGTGGTGAACTTTACTGACCACATCAAGTGACAACGAAGCCCCTGTGTGTTTGCAGTATTCAGAATTTTTATTTTCCTTCCCGAAAGCAGAGTGTGGTTTCTACATTTAAATTCTCAGCAGTGGAAGGTTCTTTAAGATTCACAAGGTTACAATTCATGTTAGAAGCATTGTTTCTTCCTTATTATGAATTCCCTGTCAGGATGGGTCACTTATGAGTTTTAGTTTCACGTCACTCTACATTCTGTTTTTCAGGCCCTTCCAGTATCCAGTGTCTTGGAGAAAACAGTGATGCAGAGGTTAAATCTTGGATCACAGTCTTCCTTTCTTGCTTGTAGCCCGGAGTCGTCCTATTATATTGGTTATGGTTTTTCAATTGTTCTCATTCCCCCAACAGCATTCTGACTTGGACACAGGTACACATGGTGACTTTGTCCTCTTTAACATCTGTAGCAGATGTGATAGGCTTCATGTACACGTGTTTATGAAGTGTTTTTCTCCTTCTGTCATCCTTTTCAAGCTTATCTGACTTCTCGTATCCTTGCTTCTCTGCTCACTTTCATGAATAAAGATTTATTTTGGCCATCCTACAGGTCTCAGAACAGGGTTTCACTTTATGTTTAGAAGTAAATGTCATTATCTGCCACTCAGGTGAAATGTACAGCCAATAGAAATATTCTGGAGCAAATGGAGGCTCATCACTCACCGAAAAAACATGTAAGCAGAGGCTTTCATTCACTCACAGTATACCTGGAAAATATGCTTGAAATGTGACGAGACACCAAAGCGTTGACAAATTGGTCTGCTTTAGCTCCAAAAACAACCACTATCTCTCAAACATTGCTCTGAGAAAATACTTTCTAACCTTCCAGAACTCTCTTGTTTTTTTAATCCCCTCAGACCTGAAACATCTGCAGTACCTATATATCGCAACAAGTTCTAATGGGTTAAATCCCGACTTCTTTAACATCAGAACCAACAAATTAGATTGTAGTTTATCAGTTCCCAAAATAAGACTGTAAGTTAAGTTTACCTTTTGATACAGGAGTTTGAGTAAACATAATAAGAAACAAGTGCATTATTGGGCTGTCCAACAAATTCTCTGAAAAGCCTTCAGCTGATCCAAAATGCTGCAGCCAGAGTTCTGATGAGATCTAACAGGAGAGATCGTATTTCTCCTTCAAGCTTCTCTTCTTTGGCTCCCTGTTAAATTCGGAATAGAATTAAAAATGATTCTCCTCACGTATAAAGCTCCTAATAACCAAACTGCATCATATCATAAAGATCTCATTGTAAGATATTTTCCCAACAGAGCTCTTCGCTCCCAAACTGCAGGTTTACTTGTGGTTCCCAGAGTTTCTAAAAGTAGAATGGGAGGCAGAGCCTTCAGTTATCAGGCCCCTCTCTTGTGGTACCAGCTGCCAGCACATGTCTGGGAAGCAGAGACCCTCTCTAACTTTAAAATTAGGCTTAAAACTTTCCTTTTTGATAAAGCTTAAAGTTAGAGATGGCTCAGGTGACCCTGAAACATCCCATAGTTAAGCTGCTATAGGCCTAACCTGCTGGGGGTCTCCTTTGTCACACCTTTCCTCACTTTGCTCTCTTTTTCCCCCGTTTAATTTCTCATATGACATTATGTACATTTGGCATTACTGTTGCCTCAAAAGTTATCCTTTGAATGGTGTTACGGTGTTTGTTGTCCCCTGTTTTCTGTCCTCTCAAACCCCGGCTGGTCGAGGCAGACGGCCACCCTTCCAGAGTCTGGTTCTGCCAGAGGTTTCTTCCTGTTAAAGGGGAGTAGTTTTTCTTTACAGTCGCCTCATGCACAAAATTGGACTAATTTTGAATTTAATTAATTAGATTTGAGTGGATTATGATTACAATATATTAATTAAACTGAACTGAATTGAATTGAAATGACCGCAAGTGATGCGTTTTCCAAGCTTTTTGACAGTGTCTGCAATATGTCTTGTAGTAACATGAATGACAGTTATGTATTAGCATTGAGTTATGAGCCCAAGCTATAATAGTGATTAATGGGCAGCACGACAGTCGTCTCCACTCTGCAGGTTATAAAGAGTCTTTTCCATTCACTGAGGAATGATTGGAGATCAATATGAGGCAGAGTTGTGCTGTATGTGTTAAAAATGAGTGGCTTGCCTGCTGCTGGATATCATAATCATTGCACACACAGAGGAAAAAAATGCTTGTAATTACTTTCAGGCAAGTTCTGAAAAGAGCAGTGCAGATTTTGCTTTTGCTCTGTGGAGAAAAAACAATCAGTTTCATGGCTGAGAAACTATTGCAAAATTCTTTTAACGCAGTAATGATTAACTGGCAAGAAATACAAAGTAGACCTCTCCAGTCCTTTGGCCTTGTTGGAGAGAGCTTTTCACTTGGTTTATTTTGCTGCTGAGCACCAGTTAAATGCATATTTTGCTAATCATCTAACTGGTGCTGTAAACTCAAAGAGCCACAGCTGGTTTTTGGTACGAAAATGAAAGCATATTCCTTAGGAAAGATTTTTTCAGAATTTCACAGAAATAACAGCAAATTCTAAGATTACAAAAAAAGGTTGCACTTTCAATACTTTGATAAATGGAAGTAGGAAAGTAGACTTTTATCATCAGATTAAATCTTGTGCTATATTTTACCAAAAGGAAAGCCCCCAGTCGGCTGTAACTACGTACATTCACTAAATCTAAGTACCTGTTACTTAGCATAGCTTCCAGTAATTTTGTTTTAATTAAACATCTACAAAAATATAAAAAATTATTATTTTTTCCTAATAACATTTAGATCTTCCTCCACTTCCATAAAACAATCAAATGACACCCCCCACTGCCGGATAAAAGTAATGATTCGGCACACGATATGTGCTCTATAGTATTGGAACAAAAGATAAAGAGTAAAAAGTAGAATAGAAATGCTCAAGAAAAGTATATTAAAGTGGCTCTGATTCTACGATCAGAGAATCAATCTCGACAGTTTCCAAGCTGTCTGTTTGTGGCCAAAACACAAAAGTCTAGACTGACCAGCCTCCTACATAAGCAGTGATGTGTGAGTATTTAATGACAGCTCCTGTTCACTGACTAGTTCTCTGTGTTTCCACGTGATTTATCTGATTGGTTGAAAATTCCTTTGGACTTTGACAGTCAAATGCTGAATCAAATCACTTGCTAAGTATGTTTGGAAAGTGCCTGCCCATCCCATAACCTTCACGCTAACCACCAGTCTCTCCCACTTCTGGCTAACTGAGTCCACCATCTGCCCTTTTGAAACTGTTAACATGTTAATCTATGTTCTAAAATTTGGCATTGTGACATGAAGGTCTTTGGGACCGACTTGACTTTGAAGCAAGCCTCAAGGGGCCATTGGAGGAACGGCAGTGTTTGGCACTTTAAATCGACTTCATTTTTCGGCCTACAATGTGTTGACTTGACATCTTATTAGATTATAATATTTGGAAATCCAACTGGCTCAGCTGGACCTCGACTGTGACTCAAATGTTCCATTAGCTTGGTTAAGTAGATCTGGATCATGTGTGGAAGCATTTGCTAAAAAAAGAACGTGGCAGCAGGGTGAAGTATGATATGATTCATGTTTTGGGATTGCTGGGATAGCACCTTTATTCAATCTCCCACAGTTCCTGAGCAAATATTTTTGTCTTTTATTCTTTGTCCGTATACATACAAAACTTACACAGTAACTTTTAAGGGATTCTGGTGAATACCAAAAAGGTGTAAAAAAAAAAATAGTATGATGGTTTTATACCACAAAGAGACAAATTAGAAGTAGCAATCAGAAGCCATTACATTATGTAATACAAATAATACGAGTGAAAAACAACAGACCTGTACACAACTTAAGTGCCCATTTGTACAGTTAGCTCTGCAGCTTGTACTTTGGTCCAATGTCACTTATTTGACTAGATTTGTGTGCATTATTGATGAGATAAATAACACTGGGTGAGGATCTCTCTTTGGGATAGTTGGAAAAAATACAAGGACACTTTGAGATAAGAGTTAAGCTAAGCAAGAGTACACATGCTTCTTTTTCCCTAATATACAGACTGCTTTATATAAAAAGTGCAATGTAACGATATACACTGAGTTGTTTAAAAGTACTATATTCTCTTTTTCTGAAGCTGTAATAAATTCATAGTGGTGTCTTTTTGTGCTCACAGGCAAAAGTCTGTTTTTAAGGGCAGGACCAGTAAAGATGAGAGCCTGCAGCAGGATGCAGAGAGAGCTGCTGCCCATAGTGATGATGTCTTCTCTTCCCCTGATGTTACCACTTCCCAGGGATAGTCACCCCGCATTCATACCAGCCAACGAATGGATTAGGTGTACGTCGACCAATCACTCCAAACTGAACTGGCTCCTGTCTGTAGGCACGGAAAAATCCTGCAACACATAGAATATATCAGAACATTCACATATGTAGTTTATAGCTTAGAACCAGGATTATATTAATATTTAAAGGATATTTTAGGCAAAAGATCAAATTAATGCTGCTCCATCTACTCCTGCTAAACGACAGGATTTAGATACATAGAGGTAACCGTTAAATGTTGCTGATTCTTCAATCAGGTGCTTTTAAACCTTTTCAGAATAAGATAACAATGCAAAAAGATAACAACATAACAAGAGAGAAAAAAAAAGAATAAAGTATTTTTCAATTCTATTCTAGAGTGCTTAGAGAACCAAATAAATCGTCTCTTCTTTTGCTCATGCTCCAACTAACCCCGCCATGTTTCATCCTTTTTTTTTTTTTAATATGACCACACTAACAAACAGGAAAACAGCAAATGGCAACAACATTATCTTCTGCCAAGGTGCGGGAATTAATTAGGAATAAAAAGAGGGATAAGTGTGTTGGTTGAAATGTAAGCATTGAAAAGTAATGAAACACTCATAGTTCAGCCATTCAGTCAGTTTATTTACCAAATAACAAATCCCACAAAAAAGCCACATCATTAAACTGGGTGACAAAAGTGGATACAAAATTGTATCCAAATGTACGATTTAAGAGGAGTATACTTTTGGTCATGTTGTGACATGACAAAAATGACATCACACAGTCATTTTTGGAAATTATCATGTTTTTTTTTAATAATAAAACTATGATCCGTTCTATATATATATATATATATTTATATTAAATATTCTATGATTAGAAAATTTGCCCAGCATAAGATAGCTTTAAAGTAATCCTTTTATTACAGTCCAACACAGAGAAACTGCTACACAGGAGATTTGAAAGTCTGTTTAAACAGAGTACCGAATGTGACTGAAAATCGAACCAAGAAGGCACTAATCAAACAAATATTTTAAGTTGTAAAAAATTCTGGTTTGAATTTGGTAATTTGATGCTATAAAAAGTATTTTTTTTCTTCTAATGCAGATGTTTTGTCATGTCCTTGCCATGTCCATTACCTTGAACAACCTGAAAAATAACATAAAAATGTCCTACAGCATTGCCCATTTGCCTAAATTGTGTAGATTACCTGTCTGAAACAAGTTTCAAGAAATATGTGCCAATATGACCCGACGACAATAACTGCCAGGAAGTTACAGCAGTAATCTGATCGGTTATGGTAAAATTAAAAACTTGTTTGGAGTAATGTAGTTATGAAAAGCACGTGACTTTTGGTCCAAAACATAAGTCCCCTTAAAAAGTATTAATTTAAACATTATTCTGCATCTGTGTTTAATGCAGATAAAATCAATTCAGTGGTGCACCATAGACCTATTTAAATCCAGACTGCATGGAAAAAAGTCATGAATCTGCAAAGTGTACATTTGTTTTTGTTTACCTTGCGCTGAGGGCAGATTATTTGAGAGGTAAGCTGGGCCCGTTCTTCCATCCATGTAGGAGTCCACAAACTGGCAATGGTCCTCTCCCTGGCCAACTGTATCTCCTATACTATAAAAAGGCTCTGTGGGGGCACAGGGTGAACATTACTGGAAATGTTGAGTTGCTTAAGGTTGATTATTTCTAAAAAAAAAAATACAATAGTGAGGTGGAGAGAAATCTAAACATAGCACTGATGTTACCTCTTAGACCATCTCCCATGAAGATCTTGTATCGAAGGGAATTACACAGAACCACTCCCACAAACTTCTTGTACCACGTCCGCTTCACATACTGGCTGCCCTTACAGCTGCTGTGAACTGAATTATACTTGAAGGTAAATGGGATCCAAATTGGTTCTCCACCTGAGGAGCAGAGGAGTAATATGTAGCATTAAAACATGTTGAAACACATGGAAACACAATGGATGTAGAGGGAGATAAGAGCATACAGCATCTGCAACAGCTCAGTTAAAATTAAATGATCAGCTCAAAATTGCCAGAATGTTTTTTATTTTTTAACTCTTGTTAAAATTCCACCTGTGTTTCTACATATTACATTGCCCTTTCTTGATGCCCTTTTATGTTTTGTGGATAGATTATATAACAAAGATGGACATGGCTTCCAAAAACTGAGCCAATATAAAAGTGCCTTAAACCTGTAATCCTTCTTTCAAATGAAGTGATCATGTGTAAAGTCTTAAAACTACAGGTTCAAAATTGTATCTGGAGGTCTATACTATTTTGTTTTTTGTTCTTTGCTGCACCGCCCCTTGTCACCTTCAGTCTGAAAAATGTTATTTTGAATGATGATAAGTAAGCAAGAGAGTTCCAAAGACCACTACCGTAACAATTGCCATTGTAACCAAAGATAACCAAAGGCAAATTTCTTTAGAGAGTTAGATTTTAAGGATGATCATTCTGCAGTGTAACTGCTGTGTCTAAGCAATCAGAGTGAATATAGCAGGGAGTGGTTTGTGTATCAACCCAACTCTGGTGCCTTTGTCATAAAATCCAAACAAACTCTGTCAGTTCAGATGGAAGTCAAACGAAATAAACACACATTTTGGAATTCAAACAAAGTGTTTGTGTGTGGCAGCAAGGAAACATGAGTCTTGTCTGTAATGTGTTTTCCTCTAGCTCATACCATGGCTGCGCAAAGAGAGATGCAGCATGGAGAGAAATAGTGGAGAAACTGTAGTGAGTAGCAAGCCAGCAAACTTTGCCATTGTCATTGTACAGTCTGCATACATCTAACGTGACCAAGTACGTAACGTAGCCAAGTTCATAAGATTAGCAGAAACTTTATTCTCCACGAATTATGATAAAGAGCCTCCACATGGAACATTTCACAATTGAAAAAACAAAACAAAACCTGTTGTATTTTTTTTTTGTGAATAAACTACAATATCAATTTGTTAAACTTTAATTATCTAAAACATTTCTCTGCCATTTCTGCACCGCAATGTCCTGATTCCTGTATTTCTAATATATAAACTAGAATTGGCAGATATTCTATTTTGTCTTGACAGATTCACCTTCTATGCCCTGAGGCCCCCTTTAGGTTATTATCTGGTCATTTCAGTGCTTCCCCAGAGCAATTTAGTGCTTAAAAGCTTTACTGATATTATTGAAAGAAAGAGAGAAAAGCTTGGATAGAGAAAATCCGTCGAGAGTTTGGTCCGCTAATGTTGTTTAAGAAAATAATCACCGTTTCTACAAGCCTAGTGTTGCTTCAGCGAGACATAGTGTTGACCTTGAATTAGAGTTGTGCTTTCAGTGGACAGACTTACCAGGTGGCCTTTCGATGAGCAGAGGATCATCTGAAAGAAGGAATGCAAACATTTCACTGAGAATAAAAGGGCAGCAGTGCAAGTTTAATGCATTCAGCCGATTTCATTATGAGAATGAAAGACCAATTGACCACCTAATGCAGTGTGCACCTGGTATGAATACCATGCGTTACAGGGAAAAAAAAGTATGTGTTGAGTGTTTGGACACTGCACACATTTACATACAGCAAAAAGAGCTGTCTCATTAAGGGTTGAGCTTAGTAGTTCATGTATGAAAATGTATGTATACACACCTGATTCAGTGACATAGGTGAGTGTTTCGCTGAATGGTCCCAAACCAAAAACATTCTTGGCCTGCACTTTGAAGTAGTATCTACATGAAAGGAAAAGACCACAATATCAAGATTTACAATATCAGATTGCTGGTTTAAGTGTCATTCTGTAAGCTTAGTTGTAACCGTAAAAAGGTAATGAATACAGCAGATAACTTGGCATGCTTTACTCAGCCTGATTCAACAGTCATCCTGTTTATACCCAAAGTAATCCAGTGCAATATAATGGCTAGTTGTTGAAGGGAGTCAGAGAGAGGGAAAGCCAGAAAAGAGGGACTGAGATTGAAAAGACTAATAGAAAGGCAGAGAGAAGAAGAAGGAATGACACCAAAAGGGACAAATATGGAAAAAGCAAAGCACAGAAATAAATAGATAAATGCCAAGAGAGAATGAAAATATGGATGACTGAAAGGGGGATAGTATACAAAAGACAAAGCTCTAATCAAGAGCTTTACTACATGTCACAAACTTTCTTACCAGAAGGCAAAACAAGGTCAGGCGGCCAGTACGATTTAGTCTTATCACGCTAAAACACCAGTGAAAACTTCAAGAGTCGGTAAACTTTTCCACTGTAAGTGACTGATGAACGCACACTGGTATTTTTCCACACTGAAAGGTCGCATACAGTAAGTTTATGGTCCAGTGCTTTCAACCCAAAAATTTTCATCACATGCAGCCACAAAACCTGGATCTAATCACCACAGCCACGTGACAACACTGACCAATACATGTTACAGAGAAATAGACAAGAAAGCAATGCAGCTGCATAAAGATGATGTAATGAAAGAGGAGGCAGGGGGAGAAAAAGCAAATGTGAGCCAGAATGTAAAAACAGAATGCAAAGTGCTGCATCAAGACACTGAGCCATTTGAAACTTTGAATACAAGTAAAGCTCTTCATTTAGAGTGTTAAATTATGAGGAAACTGCACAACTAAATCCAGCCTGAGCATATGCTTCTCGGTGTACAGCACAGCTGAGGTACATTGAAAGGAAACATGTTGCAACGAATCATTTTAATTTCTGATTTCTTAGCTCTCAAACAATGATTTCCTCACAAAACTGTTTGATATATGGAAAAAAAGCAACAGAAAAAAGCAACATTTATCTGAAGCACAAGCTGATATCATTAAATGTCTTCTCTTGTCCAATCGAATTTAAAGGAAAATCCCCTTATTATAAAGTCACATGAGAAACTAAAACCATAAAGTTACTTTTCTTTCTATTAAAAATTACTATAAATCCCTTTCGATCATCTGTATATAGTTCCAGATGTTACAGTTGGCCCAACAATTCCTTATTCACCTCTTCAATGTCTGTGCCAAATACCAAATGTATCAAAAGGTTACATTTTCTGTTATTGTGGTTGGATTGATCACAGCTACCGGCTCTGGAGCCTATCCCAGCTGCCTTTGGGGGTGAACAAGTTTGCCAGTCCAACACAGAGAGTGTGTAAATCCAGGATGATGTAATATGACCGTTGTTCGGTAGTTCTGGCAACCAGAGGAAGCCAACACTGTCCCATAAACCATCTCATGATCCTGGATACTAACATAATGCCAAGGAGGCAAACCTGTTTGATGTCACAACATCAAAATAAATTTATGCTTCCATTGTCCAAAATTCCATTAATGCATTTTGGAAAATCATGAAAACCTTGACCTGCGTCTCATAGGACATGGCTGTGGAAACTGTAATAAGTGAAACAGAGTGAAATAGCTGTATCTGTGAATCAATGTCAGAAAATATGTGCTGTATTTACATTTCACTGAATTTTCTAAGAGCTCAACAGACTTTTATAGCATGTCACATCTGAATCAAAGCTGTTTCTTAGCTGCCTCTGTTTAGCTGAACTGATTTATTTCACTCTGTGGGAGCTTTTCTCAGCTTTGCAGCATCCAACTCACAGTCTGCGCTGATCAGTGCTAGCCTGGTTTGATATCCACGCATGCTATAAATTAACACACAAACATATAGGACAAATCCAGACTGTCACACAAAGCTCAGAGTAAATCTTGTAACCAAGCGAATCTCTGTAAAACCAGGTTCTTGCTTTTCATGGCTCCCATGTGTGAGCTGATACTGTAAATTTCTTGGAAATGCACGCATCAACTTCTCTCCAAGCATACAACTACGCATGTAGTGCACAGGGACATAAACATACACAATCATATATGTGCTACCTCGAGTTGGGCTTGAGATTCTCCACAGGCAGGTGTGTCCCACTGGAGGGTCTGGTGGACCACCTGTTGTTAATGACGTCATCATATGAAGCACTGTGCACCAAGTAGCCTATGGGGAACAATGCAAAAATCAATCGCAAGGCCTATTAGTTTTATTTAAAAAAAGAATGGAACTCAGGTTCTCCATAGCAGGAGCAGCTAGAAATGGAGAAAGGGTCTACATTTATCGAACGTTTTCAGCCCAAAATAGCAACATGCACAGATTCAGTACAGTAGTAGTAGAGCTTTACATTGGAGAAATACAGTCATTTGCCCTTTTTTGTGTGTTTTTGCCTTACGTTTTCCTCTCTCACAGAACAGCAGAAAACAGTAACTAAAAACTTCATGTACTGATTTGTTTAAAAACAACACGGTCATTTTCAAAAATGTATATTGATGATATCAAAGACTTGAATGAAAACATTCTGAAAAACTTGGGACTCACATGACTTTTTACTGATGATTTATAAAGTAACAGCAGTTATTCACAGAGGGTGGTCTCCCACACTTTTAACCCTGCAGGAAAAATAGCATTTTCTTTTCCAGAGATCAAGCTAAATGTCCTCCAACTGCTCTGTCTGTCTGTTTTTTCCTTCTCTTCAGCCACGCAGACAAATCATCAGATTCCAGCGAGCAACCTGGGGTCACACAGGCCTCGATGATTCACTTTAAAACTACAGAGACCAGCTCTGTCACATATCAGACTACCTACTGTTTCGATTGGACTTTTGAGTTTGCTTTCTGTTTTTACTGGAGCTGCACCAACGCAGCTGGCTGCTCACGGAAGAGAAGGAAAGCACTCGCAACTTTGTTTTCTCCTTTTGGATTTTCATTCTCTCTCCATTTTATGTAGTTAAACTACAGGTCTCCTGAAGCATTCCCCATCTGCCGCTGTAATCTGCACAGAATCTTTCCCCTGGTTTGGATGGGAGAATCTGTCAGTTGTTTTCCTGAAAGTTAGGAAGTAGGACACCTATAATGCCCAATGAATGATTTTGCCCAAAACTTTTAAGTAAAAATTCCCCCCACATCACAGTAAATGGAACCAGAAGTTGGTTTCAGGTGAAAGCCATTTGCTAACAGCTGTTTCCATTCACTTGTTTTGAAAGCTGTGACCCAAAAATTGTAAAGCATGGTTGTGGAAACACACTCTAAACACTAAAACAGCACTTTGTAATTGGATCTGCATGTGTGAACCTGCATACGTGTGTCAGAAGATATATACTAGATATCTTAAGAAATCAACATTGATTCACGGAAGGGATTCATATACAATGAATTATCATTGTGAAAAATATGGGCACAATAGTTGACTTAGAAATACCGTAGCCTCTGGGATTCAGTTTCTGGAAAAAAAAAGGTTTATGGCATGAAATAGTATACCCAGTATGGCTCAGTGCTTTTTTAATAGTTGTTGGACATGAGAGAAACTCTATGGCCCAGAAAAGTAAGTTAAATCAGGCTTTGGACACACTTATCGTTATATCTTTGACAGGATTTGTTGACGGTAAGATATTTATGGTGCATCCTCCCAAGTTTTCCTTGAAGTCATTAGAATTTCACAAAATAATTGTCAAGTGATAAATGTAGTACAACAGAAATTGTCAGCAGTCTGTGAGCTGAGAATAAATACAAAGTAGAATGGATGAGAAGAAAGAGAAGAGGAAAATGCCCGTGACTGCACACCATCTATCTGTTTTATAAATCAGAGGACTAACCCGTCCATAGCACGACCAGGAGCTCGTGCTTGTCTGCCAAAGGAAACACATTGCTTCTCTATTTAACCAGACTGCTAACTCTGTTAGTCCACAAAGCCTCATACAGTAGGCCACTATCTCCAGTGTCTTTCTTTTTTATTACCTATTTTCCGTCTGTCAGATTCTAGGTCAGAAGATTTTTGATTTTCCACTTGAAACAGCAGGAGTTGAGCAACCTTAGTCGACATGTTCAGTTACAGCTATGTTTATTCAAAATAAAGTGCTGGAGTGAGTTCTTGAAATGTCCAAAGGGATGCTGGTGACATGTTAAATATATCTGCTGAACCACAATAGATGACAAGTTGATTAAACAGAATTGTAGTGCATGTTCTGCTGCAGTTGTGGACTCTTTTCGGTATTCACCTGTTCTTATGAATGCGAGCCCACCGGTAAAACGTTAAAGCCAGACTGATACGCTAATTTTCCTTTATTTTCTTTGGTTTTTTTTTTGTATAACCATACACAGTCATGATACCCTTGGAGGATGGTTTGAACAACAGCAAAATGAAAACCTGTGTAGCGGTTTACTTCCATTAAACGTTTAACAGTTCATATTTTGCTCAGTAAGAAGAAAAGCACAAGCTCTTCTAGTTTCCACCTAGAAAGTAAAGACTGGGCTGTGTTCAGAATAACTTTCATGCTCATGCCTTTGCTTCTCTGTAACTTACAGTTTACTCTTCAGAAAAGATAACCTGGCATTTTGAGCACCTTTTAACTATTGACGACTGCATTTTGACTAAAAGGAAACAAATGATTTTCCTGATTAACTGATAGTCTATAAGAATCATAAAACTACATTTTCCTAGAGGCCGAGATAATATTTTCAAACACCTTGTTCTCTCATTTCAGCAGTCCTTCAACTATATTCAGTTAAGAAAAGAGGAACCAGAGACCTTTTTTTTTTCTTGAACGATCTTTCAATTATCTATTTATATCTCAGCTGTTAGAAGAATATTTTTTTTCCTTCTAATTTTCTTTTTCTCAAATTTTTTTTAAGATCTGCATGCAGCCACATTAATACATAAACATTTGTTATATTATTACATACTAATGTTGAAATGTAATGCTAAAGCATTACTAATGTAATGCTAATGTTAGCACTGAGTCCCACTAGACATTATTTTTTTTGTTCATATCCTTTTAACACCTGCAAGTCACATTGCCATTATTTTCATTGCAAGTTAGTAAAAGTAAGGCTCTACTTTATGCATTTGTGAGTACAGTTGTGTCTGCAGTTTTAGTTCTGGAGAAACATTACTTACCTGACACCATATCATCCTTCAAGGGACGGGCCCAGTCCAGGATGATAAACGAATGGCAGCCTTCCATGGCGACCACTGTGAAGTTATGAGGTTTGTTTTTAGGAGGCTGCTTCTGATTGGCTGCCTCATTGTCCTTCTCTATCAAGTTTTCTAGGACGTCAACCTGAAGGTACTCCAGAGCCTCTGTCAAAGAGCAAGGAGCACCTGGGTCCTTCTGGATGTAGTTCACATAAGGAGCTGAGGGCAGGAATTCAGTTATGTCAGTTAATGTATATTTGAGGAAGACATTTCTTGATATTGTCAGTTTATGAAACAAAAAACTAAATAGCTGATCTTAAAAGTATAAACAGGAATAATCTAAAATATATACCACTACTTTCAAGGTTATTACATTTTAATTTTGTAAGGATCCACTGCATTCTTCTTTCTAAAAGACATTCCCAGACATATACAATAATAGGCATAGGGTTTTAATTCTGAGGCCAATCGGCAGCCATATGGCCATTCTGTACTATGCAGTCATAAACTAAACTACATCATCTGCTGAGCAGATTTATGTGTCTCTCTATTTGCAAGGTGAATGTAAGGGTGTATTCCTGTATTTTCATGCCCAGGGTCTCTTCAGGCCCCTGCATATGGAAGATCCACATGTTTTGCTTTGGTCATGTGTTTTTAAAAAAGCAAAAAGCAAACTTAAAATGATAACTGCACCTTCTGACAGAGGCAAACTGTTTTCTTCTGCTGTTGAAAATTTGGATCCAAAAAACTGGTGAGTGCAAGGCTGATACAGATCACTGGGCAACAGTATTATAACAGTTTAAACAATGTCAACTCTAGACTACTATGACATGCCTTTGCAATTTATGGCTCAAATATCCTGCTACTTATGTTTTTTGTCTTATGGCAAAGGCCATCTATTTGGAAGTTACCGTAAAGCATATTCATACAACAGCTAAAAATGATCACTTTATATTTTTTGTCCCACATGTGCTTTTGGTTAAGATTCATTCTAACACATGAAGTTCAGACAGATAATGAGGTGATACCTCTACGTTTGATGCTTCATTCAAAGAAAGTTGATAGACTGTTAAGCTGATGAATTTACATGAAAGATATTAAACCAATAAACAGGGAGGAGAAAGTCTCCACGTCGAGCCAACAGACTTGTCTCTATCTGCTGACGTCAGCAGATAGCAGTTGTTTACCGATACAGATTGAGCCGTGTTCTTGTCTCATTGTTGCTTCTGGAGCAGATGATGTTAGTTCTGACACCGTACTTATAAAGACGCCGCAATAAATTTCTGCATTTAAAAAAGGTTTCAAACAAAGATTGAAACAAATAGTGACAAGCTGCATTTAATCAGTCTATAAGCAAAAAGTAAAGCTATTACTCAAGCGTCACAGCACAGTGGGCTCATCCACATCCGGAGTGATAAACCTTGACTGTGATGGGCCGGAATCTGTGAAATATTTTACGATAAGCATATGGTTCTGAAGGAGCTGCCTCATCAGAATTCTAAATAAAAGGGGCACACCAGCCATTTCAAATGTCAAAGTCAATCTATTCAGCATGGGGAATGTGACACGGCCATCTTACATTGTGTAGTTTTTAGAGGGCTGGCGTAATATCTTTTAGTCTATTTGTACAACTGTATGAGATGATAAGAGTACGAGAGGCCAAACTAAGCACACATGAAGAGGGAGAAGTTGAACAAGGAACAAGTTAAACAGCGTGTTTGGCTGAACTCTGTTATTAAGACCCAATTATGGTACGTTTGTAGATGTTTTTTTTTTTTTTGTAACAACTTGTTCCTGTACAGTCTGAGAAGGTCTTATATGTATGAGGTATTGTTAAGAAAGTCAACATCAAGGTTGAAATGTATTAGTCCTCTATGAAACGAAACAGAGCTATCAGTCTGTTAGTATTTACAGCCCTAAGAAACCCTCATCAATCATAGAAACATATACACAACATGTGACTCTGTATGGTCAATCATGCGCTTTAACTTTTTTAGCTAGACATACATCATATATATTAAAAGATAGATTGCCACATGGCAATTTGAGATCCAATATTCACTGTACTTTTAGCTAATTCCTCTTTATGCCTCATTATGCTCACAAACTCAGTACTCCCTTATAACCTGACCTATTTTCACAGATCTGTGTCAGCAATCAAGAAATGGATGCACCACCTTAATACTACAGGATAGGGAGAAAAATGCTCTTGTGTTTTTCTTTAAATCGATCACTTTTATCTTGTTTGGTGCTAATGTTCTATTTAGTTGCATTTGGGAACTCTGAATTTCAGGGGGGAAAAAAATACAACAAGAATCTGTTTTAAAGTTAGTTACAAATCCACAACCTGACCTAAAATCTTTTTTTTTTTGTTAGTCTTCATAGTCTTTTTTTGTTCATTTTATAAAGAACTACATAACTGTTGACAATTGTCTTACAGTTTATATCAAAGCAACAAAGTAAAACTGGATGCTGTCATGATATCTTTCCACGAATTATGGGATTTCAAGTTCAACTTTCCATTTTTGCCGTTAAATGCAGCATAAGTCATGATGCAGAAACAATCCTGAGTAGAAAAGGATCAAGTGGGAACATATTTTGATTGAAAGATTGGGAAAACAGTCAACTTATTCTGTACAGAGCTTTTTATTTTTTACTGAAAAAAAAATGGCCAGTTTAGCCTGAAAATAACACTGTGAGAGCCAAAATAATAAATGTGTATTAAATGCCCTGGAAAACTCTACAACGTCTCATAAAGTTGAGGGGAACCACAAAGTTGGGTAAGAATTATCGGCTGGTCCATCACAATTTGTGATTCTATCTTGTACAAATATAAAAGTCATGTGATATGAATGTGTGCTATATTTTCTTTAGTTTACAGCAACCTTTTGCAGTGGAGTGTAGTTTATTAAGATACAAAGAGTACAAAGAGTATGTAGGGGTAGATTTGCTAATGGACACACACTAAATTAAATTCTTGAATACCTGTGAAGCGCTTCTTTCTAGCAAGATCAAACTCAGTTGAAGGATCCTTGTTGAGCCGTCTGGTGGGAGCCTCTGGAGCTGGAATCTTTGTGGTAGTGGTAGACACTGTGGATGGTGGCAAGGTGGTCTGGGCAAATATCATCTCATCTAAGAACCATATGCATAGATGAGGTTTTGATTAATAGATTTACAGTATTTACTTCATTTTATGCTGCTGAGTTTCTATAATCCTTCGTAAAGGTCACAATGAGTGTGTAATGACTGTCAGACTGGTTTAAATAATTGTGGACAGATGTGTGAGCTTACTTCCAAAGGATCCAACACCCAAAGCTATATTTTTGCAGCCCATATTTTCCATGTCTGTGACAACGACCACTTCACAAGTCTCCAAAGTTAACAAATGTGTACAGTTACAGTGGTTGAAATTCAATGAGCTTTTTGCTCTTTCGTCACAGATTTTGTCTGTAGTGCACCAGTGGACCTTGCCATTACATCATGGTCCACACATAAGCAACCAGCCATGGCAGGAAAATGCCAAGAAAATATTTTCAAACTCAATGTGACTTTTCTTGCAAACCCAAAACAGAAATTAAATGTCACATGCAACTGATTCCTTCAGGCGTTCAAAAGCATCCAGTAAAATGAAGCTT
Source organism: Odontesthes bonariensis (assembly GCF_027942865.1). Classification (NCBI taxonomy): domain Eukaryota; kingdom Metazoa; phylum Chordata; class Actinopteri; order Atheriniformes; family Atherinopsidae; genus Odontesthes; species Odontesthes bonariensis. The sequence continues at coordinate 12,028,531 of NC_134529.1, forward strand.
AAATGCTAAAATCAGTTTTTCATTCAGCTAGTGTTAGCCTGAAGCTAAGATTAATCTATTGCATTAAAAAGCAATGTTAAAACAGCAAATATATTGCATGAAATGAATAGCCAGGACATTCTCTTAAGCTTAGTAATGCGGCAGGGCTTTTGGAATACAGATGATGAAAAACAGCTTACAATGGAAAATATCCAAAGCTTTAGCAATGAACTGAGACCAACCAAAACAAATGTACAAGAAGAGAAACAAAGTGAAGGCCACAGACAAGATAAGGGGGAAGAGAAGGGAATAGCTCGCAAGCAGCTCTAATCAAAAAATAAATAGACACAGAGCAAACAGGCAGGGTAACAGTCACGAAACAATGAGCATACAGTGCAATTTAGTCCATCCCAGCCCTGTGGCAGTACGTCGGTCCCAAGCCAAACTCAGCCAGTACCTTTCTCAAGAGCAAAAGCATCAGGCACCATGGACACTGTAAGCATGTGGTCCATTTCCATTCCTGAGGAGTCCTCTGTTGGAACAAGCTGTAGCATCAATCTTACAGGACTTTGAACACATCTCTGTACTCACAATGAATCTGAAGTCAATGCAACAAAAAGATTTGTTTTAAAAATGCATTTTATATTTGTTTGTATGTGGAGTGCTTGTATGAATGGCGATTAAAGCAATGTATGTGCTACTTATTTTAAAATTCACATGTGTGTTCAGTGGTAGCAGTAATGTCCTTGTGTGTTCGTGCCTGTTCGTTTTGGTTTACATAAACAGAATGACAATGTGCAGCTGACAGCTTGTGGAGTGTTTAAACCAGCAGTGCTCTGACCACAGCCAGCTACCACATGCAGAGGCTTATATGTGGTTCTCCTGGTCTTGCATAGACACCCACATCTACTGTACACGCACACACACTGACCAGATCACACAGTTATACACACAGTAATAGGACTCCTGTACAGACAGGAAGCGCTTATGGCCTTGGGCTCAATGGTAACAAATATATCTGAGAGATTCATTGAGGTCACATTCCTTTATGTGCATTATTCTTTCTCTTGAAATAACTTTATATATGTGTAGAACCTACAAACTACACAAATTTACAAGTGGGGGCACGACAATATATTTTTCACATATCTAGCACATGTCTTTATTTTGATTCATATTTTTTCTATGGTAACTGCAGTGTCTCTACTTACCTTCTGGATAACAGTCCAAAATTCCCTCTGGGTCCAGAACAGGATATCCATGTTCATCTGTTTTGGAGAAGGTTCCAGGTGGACAGGTTGGGTATGGCATTGCAGTGGTAGACTCCTCTGTCATCCATTCAGTAGTGGTGGGTTCAGGTGTGGTAGTCGGAGCCATGGTGGTGGTGGTGGTGGTGGTAATAATCCTGGGGCGAAAAATGTCCAAACCAAGAACAGGTTTTCCTCCAACCATGAGGACCTTGTCTTTGGGGTTGATCACAGGCTGGCTATCTCTGCTGTGACCAAACAGAGCAATCCCTTCTTGGCTTACCAGGGGGCTGCCTCTGTGGTCTGTTGGTAAGTGAGTGGGTTGTCAGAGGAAGTTCAATATTTATGACTTTGCCTTAGACAGCTCAAGGCATGCACATTTTGCAACACATTCTTAAAAGAATCATGAAAAAGCAATTTACCTTTTCTCGATCATGATTCTTAAACATACATTTAAAATTGCACGATCCAGTTCAGTAATTGAAGAATGATTACCAAATGGAAACAAATGTAAGTTACAGCAACTTTATGAATATGCTTTTTGTCGGTTAGGTTTCATGAAAACAATAGTCTATATCTGATCAAGTACAGTTTTACAAACATGTCTGAGCTTTATTTGTTCAAAATACAAATCAATGAACATATCACCAAAAATAGTGCGTCCATCTTCTCCGAGAACTACTCTCCTGGGTTTGCCCTGGGAGTCCTGGAGAACTTGTCCTTCCTGGTTCAAAAGAACCCCTTGCTCCAAGTCAACCACCTAGACAGACAAAAACATTAGCAAAATCTATATGGCAATCTGCTGGAGCTACAAATTTATACAAATTTCAATACAAATTTCTAATTTGAATTGAAACCCTGGCTGATTTGACATTTCAGACATTTCAGTTGGATGAAGCATTACCAATTTCTATAAATGTTTTACAGTCTCTTATTTTTTGTACATAGACATAACTATTTCATGGGATTCACAGCTATGCGTTGTACATAATTCAGGAACTGATAAAACTATAATCAGGTCATTACACTTTATTACCCATTTGGTTCCATCAGGTCCTGTGATAAACCTTTGAGCGGGAGCCTTGCTGGTGTCATGAGAAGAAGTAGATTCTTTTTCACTGGCTCCCGTCAGATTGGGTCGTCCATTTTTACCTACTAATTAAAGATTTGAAGCAGCTGTGTTATAAAAGTCTGTCAAAATAGTGTTACTCAACTATCAAAGTATCACACTATATAATTCTAACAACATTTTAGATCAAGGAAGTACTTGTGCCTTTTGCATTAAACTATATCTGTCAACAACTTTTCATCACATGCACATACCACATGACTTTACCATTTCCATTGCTAGGTTTGAATCCTCCCTCATTGCTTGGTTTCCTTGAACCGATGGGATAGCGAAGCCTACCCCCATGATTCCTTAAACTATCTCTTGATGAAGATGAAGACAATGTCGATTGAGAGTTGCCTCCCATCAGTACGCCTGTTTTTGACATAGTAGTGCCACTGCCAACATCACGATCTGAGGTCAACACTGGCTGAGGCGAGTTTGAGGAAGAAGAGGAAGAAGATGAGGAGGAGGATGAATCAGACGTTGAAGCATCTAGCCTGGAGTTCTGCGCTGGCTGTAGTCGGATGGAGGGCCTTGACCCACCGACCTGCCTGTTCACCAAGAAAGAACGCATCCTTCCATTCAACCCTACACCAGGATGACGATGATTTGAAGTGGCTCCAGAGGACGTGCCAGACCTGGTCCTGGAAGAAGTTTCCCTTATACTCATGCTCTCATTGTCTTCTACATTTCTGTGGACAGCAGAGGTTATAGTAGGCTTCTTTTGGGCTGCTGCAGGGACTACAACTTTCCCAGTACTGTCTCCACTCCTTTCACTGAGATAGTCCTTATAATTATCATTTCTGTTTACATTAGAGTTTTCCCTGTGGATGGGCTCACTGGAGCCTCTGCGTCCATTTGAGGACTGATGAGAATCAGAATTTGAGGAAGTAGAGGCTGAGGTTGCAGAAGAGGTAGATGGATTTCTCGACTCACTTGATGCTGTATTTGGATTGGTCAAAGAAGGCTTAACTGAACCCGCACCAATCCCATCCTTTGGTGTATCACGTGTGGCTGGAGTCCTGAGACCCTCAGTGGTATCTTGCATTGAGGACACTCCTGTTGCACCAACAGCACCTGAGACCCTGGTTTGTGCTCCCCTTAAAAGTGGTCTTCCAGCTCCTATAGATGATGACACCCTGGTCCAAGGAGTCTTACTATTCTGCCTAGAAGATGTTGCCTTTTTATTTGGGCCAAATCTACCTGGGTAACGACTCGCTAGCCAAGGGAATCTTTCAGCAAATGAAGAGCTGACTCTAGTCCGTGAAACTACAGCTGTTCCCTTGGTGCTTTCATCCTTCCTTTCTTCCTCCCTTTCCTCCTTCTCTGTGGGTTGTGTTATAGTGCTTAAAGTTGCTTCCTTCACTTTGGTTTTTGCATCTTCTGCATTTTTGTGATTATTGTCATCATTTCTCTCTCCGTAAGAAGCATCTTGATCAGGTGATGGACGTGAACCCTGTGAATTGTGTGTATCATGTGAGGCTGTAGAGCTGTGAGAACCTCTTCCTGAAGCTGACTGAGAGGAACCTGATGTGGCAGCAATCGAAGGGTGAATTACACTACTTTGTGAGGTGGATGGATTAGTTCCTTGCAAAATTGTTGATCCCCGAGACCTAGACTCTGATGTGGACGGTGATTTGTCAAAAGCAAATGAATCTGATGAAGTCTGACTGTCTGAAGTGCTTGCTGAAAATGACCTTGATTCTTTGGGATTGAAAGTAGTTGATGTTTCGTGGTTTTGAGTTCTTTGAGGTAAAGTAGTCTGAGATTTTGCTGAATCACGTGTGTTTAATGTGACTTGGCTCTGAGATCTGCTTGGTAAATTCAACTTAGTAGTGACGGCAGGTTTGTGGCCATTTACCATTCGGGTTAAATTCCCAGAAATGAGTTGAACTCCAGGATGTCTTTTGCCATTACCAAATCTCAAACCAAAACCAGAATTGCTGCTGCGCCCTGCCAAAGAGAAACCTCTACCTGCTTTTGTGGTGTCTGTCTGTTGTGAATTGGTTTCTTTTACACCTGTAGTGGAGGGTATTGATTGTACTATGTTGGGTTTATTGTACTTATTTTGGCTCTCAGGATATGTAGAGGCTACCATGTCCTTTCTACTAGCTGCAGACTGGATATGTGAGGAAGATGATGAAGAGGTTGCAGAAGAGGCTGCAGAGGAGGATGGAGAGGAAGAAGAAGGCAAAGATTGTGAGGCATCCTTGGAGGATGAAGAAACAGAGGAGGTGGAAGAAGATGAAGAAGAATCACTGGATGAGGAAGAGGAAGTTGCCTTTGATTCAGCTTTTTTATGGATTCTGATCTGAACTGGCCTTCTGTTTGGTCGATTAGGACTAATATGCACAGGTTTAGTTGGGGAGGGAGTGAAAACTTTTAGGCTAGGGGTTTCAGTGGTCAGATGGTCTTCATCATAGTCCACATCATCCTCAGATACAGCGGAAACATCATTGTCTGGTTCTTTTGTCTCTGGCACTACTTTCGTAGTTGTTGTGTCTTCTACTGGAGGTGGTGTTGTTGGTGCTTTCTCTTCCTTTTGTTCTTCATCCTCTCTAGCGTTTCCTCTTGTTGAGCCTCTGTTCACCACATTCCTCATTGAGCCTCTGACAGAGGAGAAAATACTGTGATAGGAGCGTGTCTGAGAAAGTGGACGTAGACGCCTCTTGAAAGGCATGGCAGGGCGTGGCTGAGAGGTTGTGACTGGTTCCTCTGGTGCCTCTGTTGGCTGGAGGTTGAATTCGTCAAGGTCGGTGTCCTGTTTGGAAGAAGAGCTAGTCCGTTGGCTGTTCTTGTTTTTTGAGAATGATGAGGCAGTACTGCTGGCTGACAGGAGACACAATGACAATGATCATAAGGGTTATGATGTGTGATATGTAAGCGCACATGCATGTATAAACAGTCAAATGTGCTTACACTGTGGCATGGCAACACTGAAGGCCTTGCTCTGTGGTCCCATTCCCTTCCTGTTGGTAGCTCTAATCTTGAAAATGTAACGTTCTCCTGGTGTTAGGCCATCTATGGTGGCTGTGGTGGTGCTACCACGGTATGTCGTGCTTTTCATTCCAAATGGTTTCATAGCAGGAGCATAGGACAGTATATACTCTGTAAAGCAGAAAAGCACAAACATTTAGGAGGAAATGTTAACTAGTAGCGCTCAGTTTGAAAATACGAATTTGTTTTACATGTCCCTTCATCATATTCAACATTTCTAAACTAAAAGAGCAGTCTTTGATATAAATGCACTGAATTTTATCGACATCCACAAGCGATTGTGCGGTCTGACTTTTTCTGGATGAACGATTTTGTGATGCAAATGTATTACTCTTTTGAACACATATTATTTTGAGAAGCAAAACGCTTTATTTTTTAAGCCCCAGCCAACTCGCCGGACTTCCTTCGTCAACTCCAAAACGAGACTGGAACTCAGCTCACAGGACGCGGCAGGGGATAAGTCAAATTTAATAAATGATATTGCTAATATGGGGTGTCATACAGCTTCATATCAAAAGAGGCGAACTATCCCTTTAAGTCCATCTCCATACAGATTTTGTCCAAACTGCATAAGACAAGTAACTTCAATTTTTATTACGCAGTCTGAACATAGACTGTGAGACCTCTTTTCATGCAGCTAAAATATAGCTACTACATTGTGTCAAAAACACAAATTTCTCCATCATTTTGTCATAAATTCATTTGTGTGTTGAAAGAGCGGCAATGCTGATTATTCGGAAGAAATTTCTCCAAATAAATTTTTCACTGATTGATTAAATGTGTTCCTCATGTAGATGCAATATTAACAAATCTAATATGTCATATGAAATGTAACATGTATGGAACTGTATTGGCTTTGTACTGCAAATAAGAAGATTGTAATGGGAGCTGTTGTTGTGAATGTGAATTGGAAATTAGTGTCAAACCAAAATTCATGGTTACTGGATAACATTATTGTAAGAGATGCTATCATGGCAGAAATATAAATATTCCTTAGCTTTCCCCTTTTTGGTTAATAAAAAAGTCATAATCGAAGTACAGATTTCTAAACAAAAATGATTCTATTTAAGTTTAGTTTAATCTTCGTGGCTTCACCTCTTATTCTCCCATTGGGTTCTTCAGGAGAATCCCATGTTGCAATGACAGCAGTTCCTTTTCCTCGTAGTGGCTTGACCTCAAAGTTTTCAGGTGGCCCAGACGGTGCTATCAAGAGAAGAGAGACATTAAATGGAATGACAGGTATGAAAATAAAATAGGAAAAAAAACGAAGGCAGCGAAAAGTACAGAAGGTTAAGAAAATGACTGCTTAAAGCACATAAAAACAGTAAGGATACTTGTGTCTTCAACTGAACAAAATACAGCTGCCATATGTTGACAGGAACCACCCCTTGAGAGCCTGTATGAAGCTGCAGATGGAGATCTGAACTTTGAGCTAGGCAGCAAATACTGACATTCCAACGAACCACCGCTCAGGAGCTCCTGTGACACAGTATAAAAGCTGCAGCCATAACAGAGCTGCAGCCAAACTAAAAAATCAGATGGGAGTTATAGGTGGTGAATGTAATGAGGTGTGGCATGAGGAAATAAGTAGAAAAGAGCTAAGAGGAAAGGTTACGCAAGAGCGAATTATTTTTTTCTAAGAATAAGTGCTCCTTTCATTTTGTCAGGAAAATGAAGTGTTATGGCTCTTGTACTGGATTACTATGTGACTTGCAATCATTATTCTTCAGCTGAAATTATAAACAGCACATATTGGCAATACATACCTGACTCAGGAGTTCTCTGAAAGACTGAGACGCTCCACTTGCCATGTTTTTCTCCTTGAGAGATTCTGACTGAGAACTCATACATGCCGTCAGCAGACAGGGTGTCTATCATCAATCTCCTCTGGGTGCTGTCCTTGTACTCCCACCGCGCTGACTCACCCTTCTCTCTGAACCTAACTGTGTACAATCTGTGTTAAAATGAAATGGAAATGTTTTATTCAAGGCGTGGTATTCTCCTCTCATTTTCTCTTGATCTCTATTTTTTTCCATCCTATTAACAGTTATGTACTATCATACACTTTTGAAAATCCCACCTGGATGCCTCGGCGGCAACTTTCCCCATTTCAACAGCAGGGTCAACCCAGGAGATGAGGACTGACTTTGGAGACATGACCCTGACACTGATGTCCCGGGCCTCATACTCTGGTGGCTCTGGATAACATCCAAACAAAACATTGAGACATGTTTTTAGGTCCAAACTAACTCTATGAACATTGAATTTGGTTATAGGTCAGCTTGTAGTTTCTTCAGAATTTTGGATTTGTACCTGGTGTGGATGTTTTGGCTGAGACGGCTCTGTTGGCAGGTGGGCTCTGACTTTGGGCCTTCTGTGCCTGCAGTGACACCACATGAACGGACTCAGATGCTATGAATAGAAAGGGATACCAGGCACGGCCAGGGTTTACACTATGGAAACTTAAGATACTCCAAACAAAATGTATAAACGTAGCTCAATTATCATGAATAAAAAAAAACAGCAAAAAAACTAATAAATAAGAACATAAGCTCAAAATGCTATCTGCATGTTGACAGCCTTTGCATTGATGGTTTGTTTGCAGTCATCATAATACAGTAATACATTTAAAGCCATGTGTCATGTGGTGCCTAGCAGCTTGTGTAGAAGTGCTTCTGATGCTTTTTTACACACATGCATCTCTACTTCAGTATCATCTTTCACTTACTCCATTTAATCATGTGATTAGGGATAAAAGATGCAGGTCTTCTTACTTAGTTTTGGTGTGTGTCTTTTTCTCTGGTCAGCCTGAGGCTTGATGTGGTGTTGGCGTCTCTTTTCCAAGAGCGGCATTCCTGCCACAGCTCTTTCAGGCTGCCTGGGACCTGAGGAGGACTGAGGAGCCCTCCTGTGTGTTCTGGTGTTGGTCACACCTACTGACTGAGCCGTCCTGTCCACTCTGGCTATCCTTCCTGCAGTGGAGCGATTTTTAGCTGCAGTTTGTGGAGACCTGACTGAACCTGTTGGTGGATGATAATGAATGGCAAAAGTCAGTGCAGTCAAGTTTGTCTTGCCTTTGTGACCCCATAATTCATTCATCATCTGTGCTCTGTGCTGGAATTCCCTCTGGGGTCCTGTTGAAACTCAAACTTCCATGGAAAATTTTGGTCCATAACTTTTCCACTCAAGGCATATCCGCTCATTAATAAATTCATAATTAGATATCACATACGTCCAATGGTGACCGTGAATATAGCCAGTTATCCCAAAAAGGAAATGCTTTAGAACTGAAATGTGTCCCCTGTCATTTTCTCCAATTTCTGGTTCTCTATCTCCCACTATAATCTAATCCTAGTAGTGATTCTACTGACTCAGACAGCCAGACGATCCCCTCATCTGGCTGCAGTGCTGAGCGATAGCATTGCCAATTTCACAAATAAAAAACCAAAACCCTCATGTCAGTCCCACGCCTTTGTCTCGTTTTTCCCTTTCTCCCTTTATTCCTTCCATATCTTTTCTCATAATCGGATGAAAAGTCCGATCAACGGAGATAAACAGCACATCTGGGTGAGCACTGCTAAGTCAGCTGGTGTTATGCAGGGTTCCCTCTTCCAATGAACAGACAGAGGAGTCTGACTATGTTTAGATGTCTATTAGAGCCAAAAATGTCTTCTTTAGTAATGATTTAAAAAAGACAAGAGCAGAGGAGTTTTACTTGTCAGTGGTGCAAGGATGTGATGAGGATTATAAACACAACTCTAATTGAAATTCTCTAATTAAGAAAAGAGGTGATGTGTTTCAGTTTAACTCAGAACACTGTATTTCTGTCTTTCAGTGAGCGTCTCCTCTCAGTCCTGCCAGCACAGCTGAGTGAACTGTTCCCTTTGGATCGAGAGAGCATTGTTTGGGGATGCACGAACTTCCCTCAGTGAATCCCTGTCTCCTGATCTTGCTTTTCCTCTCTGCACTTTTACGTAATGGAACTGCACATCAAAAATAAAATGTTTTAGTGTCACATAAACACAAGTGTGGTTCAAGTCATATTTCAACTGGTGTATTTTGACTTTCCTTCCCACGAGAATTTTCCTGACTTTTATTAATTTTGATGTTGTTTGAGAATATACTATAGCTGAAACAAAATACTTGCATTATCAGCTGTGCATTGTAGCTGAATGTTTCATTACTGCATAACAAAACCTCAACATCCATGGTTTTACCTCTGTATCCTGTCTGAATCCTTGTTTACACAATCAAAAAAGCACAACTACAAAAAATATAATACTTTGAACTGTTTTCTTCATAATTTGACTTAATTTCCTTCCTTTGTGTACACTGTTAGTCATACCAATCATATGGCAACCAACTAATGATGTGACTCTGTAAATCCAGTCAGAAGACTTTACTATTTCTTCTGACACAAGCTATAAACTTTAAACAGAAATAGCCCCATTTGGTTTTAATAAGTGAACTCCTCAGAATTCCTTCCTTTTTCCTGTCTTTCTCTTTGTGGAAAACTGTCACAGTGCATAGTTTGGCCCAGGTCACCCAGCCAGTGACCACAAAATAATTGACTCCAAAGTACTCTTAATGCCAAATCTTTGTCTTTTAGTGGATGTTCGATGGCCCGAGATCCTGAAAGGCTGTCCTGCAGACAGATGGACATACCACTGGTGCTATGCGGGAAGACCCAGTTGAGTGTGCTCAGGAGAGGATGCTGACAAATATCACTGTTTTCTGTCCCTAAGGGTTCCTCAAAAACTAACTGGCTTTAACAACTGTCTGGCATTTCCCTACCTCCAAAAACCCATAAAAACTTTGCAAAAATTAAAATGGCAGGTTTAGATCTCATGACAGAGTGCATTGCTCACTTTATCCGCAGTTTAATTTCCACAAACATTTCTCTGCGGCAGACTTTTCCTGCATGCAAAGACAATCAATTTAGCTTAAAATGCCGAATTGGCTCCCTGACAAACATGGACAGTTGAGAAATCAGCTCCATTCAAAATATACAACACTAAAGTTAATATCTTTTCCATAATTCATTCACTTGGGCTTACAAACTGACAAAGACCTTTTAAGTTGATAGTATTGAGATGGCTGAATCAGTGCTGGCCTGTCACGGTTTCCTCTGCTTGCTCGACAATTGAGATGAGCTAATTGTAAAGAAATGTCTTTGTTGTTGGCTGATGTTTATTTCAGATAAACAAATCTTGGAACAAGAGGTAGCTACCCAATGTAAGCCAAGTGAACCTTATTAAATGACATAACTGCCAATGATTTCAAGCGGGTTCTTGAAAAGCCACCGTCTGCTGGGTGTTTGAATCAAATGCACACTGACTGAGGCTGTCAGCAGAGCTGACTACTCAGTACGTTAGTTTCATATATAGGTACACTGCATATATATTTAGCTTTGTGTACATGTGAAATAAGTTTTTCAAATGATTTAAGTGAATTGCTGCTACAATGACATTTCCCAATTTTCTGATACCCAGCTTTATTCCATTATATATAGATAGAGATTGTTTTGTTTCATTCCGTTTTTCCCCCACTGTTACTGCGCAACAATGAAATCATTCACAGCTTATGTCCCCGAACGATTATTCGCTTTTACAATGCAGTACGGAACAGTCCTGCATTTACCCCGCAATCAGACAATGACTCATATTGTGGTGACAGCGGGGCATTAGCTAACAAGTTATATGAGCAAAGGAGAAGAAACAACACCACTATGAACATGCCAGTATGCTCATGATCTGATTGTTTTGTAGCCACTTCAGAAACCTTAACTGATAAGCTTTTAAAATAATGCGAAGCTTGTTGCTCAATTAATAGTTGTTATTGAGTAACTACAAGTAGCAGATATTTCCCAGATGCATAAATTGTAAGAGAGAATCTGAGGGGGACAATATAAGAAAAAACAACCGCAAAGCTTTTATGGGAGATGATGAAGTATACATCATTTTATTTGCTTGCAGAATATATGAGTTGTGGAGCCATGTATTGGGCTTTGATCATATTGTTTTAAAGGCTTAAAGGAAGTCTGGAAGCTTTGAAGAGATGGAACAACTTGAGCGTACACCAAAACAATGGTATTTTTGCATGGACCTGTTTTACAGTTGGTGGTTAAAATATGTTTAGCTGTTGGCCCCCGCTTGCAGAATATTTTTAAGATTCTACGTCTCTCCTTTTGTCTGCCTTCCCAAATTGGGGCTAAGTTGACTGTGTAGTGAACCAACATTCAATGTGTTTTGGTAAAAGGTGCAAGTTGATGTCAGTGGCCTGAAAGTGTCATGAAAGCAAAGTACAAAGTTATGATCCTGGCTTATATATGGTATGTTCTTAGGGTTAAAGATACAAATACATTTAGTTTCTAATTTTTTCCCTGTGTGACAAAATGGATGTGTTGCGTGATGTGGTGTACCAGTGAGAGAAAAGTGAGAATTGCATGATTCTCGTGATCTGTGGGATTTGAAAGCCCTCAGAATGAGCTCATTTAGCTATCAACTGGTACACTTGGAATGGGCTGGGAATTATTAGCTAATAAAGAGACTTACTACTATTACTAGTGGTACTATTGGTACTTAATCATACTGAGCCCACCTAGTACTAGTACTAAGTGGGCTAATAATTTATATAATTTCCTACAGCTTCGTTTTCTCCTTGATTTTCACATTCAGTCTAACATTACTTTGCCAGAATCATAGTGGTTATCTGGTTCTACTTACTAAAGTGAAACTGAACAAATATGATTAGCCGTGTTTCCACAGCAGCTCTGCCTCAAACAAAACAAAACCGAGACTAAGAGCAGTATGGTGGTTTGTGGTTAGCACTTCTGCCTGAAAACAAAAAGGCTCTGGGGCTCAACTGCTGGTCCTCGTATTTTCAGTCAGGAATTTGACTGGGGTTTCTCCATGTACCCTACTATGATGCCAAGAAAATAGGGTTTGGAGGGACATAACTGTCCACAGAAACAGAATAAAAACAAATCCGTTCAAGTTAGCATTTACAGGGCATACTCAAATTGAATACTCAAAAATTACTTTTTTTTTTTTTTTAACCCTGAGTGCCTCATGCTCATGTATTTTCAGATAATGAAAAATGTTCATCTCTAATTAATACCAAAGAACGATATCTTCAAAGTGCTTTTAGGTTGTTCCAAAGTCTTTCAATTTACAGTGATATGAAACAAACATTTGCACTTCTTAGAATTAGGTAACAGTAATGTAATGCTTTTTGCTGCATAAAAATTAATATCATTAGACTGTCAAAATGGTCATTACCGATAACTTTATCAATCAATTAATGACTGCACACTTAAAACATTGACTCTGTGGTGCAATTAATGACTAAAATGTCAAGAGGAATTTGTTGTCAGGGTGACCTTGCCTGTTTCCATTCCTCTAACCAAGAGGAGGACATTTGTCTGGCTTGGAAACAACTTTCCCCTTACACAATGTGTGACAATTATGTATTGTCTAAAAGTTCCATCTGGTTTATTGTCAAGCAATCAACCCAACTTTGATGTGAGGGGTCTGCAGTTCTCTACATGACATTCTATTCTACAAGAGCTCTTGTTTTTCCTGAGAATCACCATAAAGGTGCTCATGAATGGGCATAATCATTCACATTAATATCATGCTCCAAAAACTGCGTAATGGTGACAGGATCAAGGAGCATTTCTTCTGGACTTTGACAAATGTAAGCAACCGATTTGTCTGCATCAAATTTTGCCATCATTTCACATTCTATTGAGATCACTGGCAGGTATATATGTGGCAATTAATCTGGCATATACTCTTACACATATTTAAAAATTGGATTTTGCGCAAGAAAAACATGCCTGTCTGAATAGATGGGAACTTATGTCACAGATCGAGAGGATTTTTCTCTACCGATCCCATAGAAACAGAACAAAGGGGAGAATGAAAGATGCCTCACAGTGAAATTGAAGGCTCCTTCACAGCTATGATTTCACTGCTTTTAAAGGACTTAACCACATTATTTCACATAAGTAATACACATTTGGCCATTGAATGAGATGCACTCCTTGCATGTAAAGTTGATAATAAATGTTGAGGTCAGTTTTACCTGTTGACGAGTTGCTGACAGGTGCATTGCCCAACACAGCAAAGCCATCCAGGTTAACCCAGTCAGGGTCTAAAAATCAAACAAACAAAAAACCAAAATCAGGATGTCTATTATGTTGACTGCTACAAGAAGTAAATCTTTTAAATGAATGTCCTATGATGTTTTATATTATAGGACATTACATTATATGATTATATAATGTATAATCATCACCCTGCACAGTAATTAGTCCCCTGGTTTGTCTTCAGCATTTGTCAGATCCTCATCGTCACACCTCATGTGTATTCGGTCTGTTCAAGTTCTTGTTCTTCGTGTCCAGTCAGGTCTGTTTGTTATTCAGTTTTTATTTGATCAGTTTTGTTGTTTGGTATTCCGGCTTTTGTTACAGTTTTTTTTTTTTAATAAATCAAGTTTTCATTTGCAATCTGGATCTGCATTCGGGTCCTCTCTTCTCACCTCGTTGCTACGCCGACAATCCGTGACACTGATATTAGTGAGAAAAGCGTGATTCCATTCCTAATCTCCACTTGTCATTACTCTCCATTTCTCTCCCTCTTGTTCATGATAGGTCAACACTTTGTCTGTGCTGCTCCAACGGCAGCTGGCCAGACACATTAATGATTTGGAGACAAAGTACGCGGTGTTATTTATGATGTCTGATGCAACTCTCATGCTGCTGGGGGAACAACACACAAACTGTGAGGAATTTCTGGAAAGGCCACACTGAGACTCAACTCAGTTGCTAGAGATTTATGGCAAACCTCACCGGAGCTGGAGAGACCACAAGGGCTGCCGTGACGTGCACTGGGCAGCACATACAAAGCTAAAAGTATCTATACAGTAGATTTTGACCCACCAAAACACAATACATAACAATGCATGACTTCATCTCTCTGCACCAACCCAGCTTCAACCACTACCACACACACACTCCCAACAAGTGACCACAACACAGGACTGGGTTATAGGAGCAGGGCTGGGTTTAGAAAACGGCTGGCTGTAGACTTTTATTCGCTGATGAAGCTTGGCTCTAAAATGTAGAGGACAGAGGAAAATGGAATAATGACAAAAGCAGGCTAGACTGTCTCAACAATCCAGGCTATATCTGTACGCTGACATAATAATCCAAATTATGCTTTACAAGACAAGATTCTGAATTACTAGCCACTAAAAGCTAGAAATACCTAAATATAAAGTCCTCTAAAGCCTAAAGGATCCTCTGTCTGCTTAGCTGATGACTGCTGGTCATGCACGCCACCCTTCTCTTTCTTTCTGGCTTACTTGGATGACAGTACATCCAATTATGAACTAATCCAATAATAAATTATTCACAAATGCATTCATATGTGTTTACCTCCTTCCCATCCCCCTTGTTTCCACTTTGAACACAGCTTTACTCATCATCCGTCACTCTTGGCACTTGTCTTGAGAAACTGCAGAACTCTGAGATTTGAATGCTCACTCCGTAGTTCTCGCCAAACCTTATTTTCCTTGCACCGAATTACCTCTCTGAAATCACTTTTTTTTCTTTTACTTGCCTTCATGTTTGTTCCCATTTGGTTCGCTAGTGTCACTGAAGCATGGTCAGAAAAACACAACAACCTGATCTTTATTTCTCTCATTCGCATCCAGCTCTCATCATCTCATTTGGACTCTTTCTCAGTTTCTGCCTTACCTACTTCCTCCAGCAGATGAGAGCGACTCTCCTTGTTCACTTTAGTGAAGCGGTTAGACCTGGCGGGCTTGTTGGAGCTGATGATGAAGCGGTCCACTGGCCTTCCATCCAGATGGATAGAAGGCTCCCAGCTGTCCCTTAAGATCTTGTCCACAGTTGTCTGTTTCCCATTTTGTGGCCGCAGGGGTTTCTCAGCTGCAAAACAAATGATGTCAGAATAACTTTGGCTGTATAACGTTTACCTAAACAGTATTAATTTTGTATTGCCCCCCTGTACGAAAAAATTGAATACCTACTGGTCTTACTTATTCTGGCTGCCTTAAAGGATATTTAGCTTACATGAAAAATGCAAACAAATCTGACAGTTAAATAAATAGATGAGGAGTTGGCAGAATGCTAAAGGCGAAGGACAATAAGCAATCCTTTATGGACAGTAAATTGCACTTTGCACTCACATGAAATGGGAATACAGCTCGAGTGAAAGAAATATCTGCCTAAGGACCCCAGAGAGGACTGAATATATGGGAAACAATGAATAAGCACTTGAAATTTTCACAAAAGCTGATTTGATTTGTCATGCTTAAAAATATGTTTACATGCCTGTGAGCTTACATGGATGCTTAAAAATAATGTGACACCCTTTGGAATTATGAAACATTCACAAGATTTTCCTCAAACTTACACTTCAGCTCTCTTTAATACAAATGATTACTATAAATGTATTTCAATGGTTGGCTCTATTTAATCATAATGAGCCTTGTGAGTTCTATCTGGACAAAAAGATGGTAAGGTACACGCTCACTGCTCTCATAATATCGACAAATTTTATTCAAAATTCAACAATAATGTCTTAACCATGAATGGTATTTCACAAGTGAACAATTCAGAACTGAGGCAGCGGTATGTGCCTTGCCCTTCAAAAAAAAAAAAATCAGATAGTCCTCTGTCAAGACCACACAAAACACTTTAACTGGTTGTAGTGTCTGATACTTAATCGAGGTTCGGAAGGGCGTCAGATTCAGCGTGTCCAGATAGGAGATGAGCAATAATCAAACATAGACATTTGGAGAATAACTTATTCCTCAGTTAAGTGCGTCCGAGACAGGCTTACTACATACATAAATACATTATATTCCGACTGTGTGCCCGGTTACGGGGACGCGCTGCATCTACAGGGTTAACAAATATGGGAAGATTTAATCCTACATAAGGGGAGAAGCACCCACAGTGCGGGAGAGATTGCAGTGGACTTTGGGGCTTTGAAGATCTCTCCAGATTTGATGCATCAATCTGTAATTCTGATACACATCGGCTGTTTGAAGGCGACCATCCCTTATACACCTCATGGTTCTTTCTTTTGCCTGAGTTCCAGAAAAGCTTTATGAAATTCAGCTTGATGGTTGTTGGGAAATGTTTCTGAACACAGAGGCTCTCCACCGCTCTTCTCCAGCTCGGCAGAGCAATATAAATTATCCTTACTGCTAAATCTACACGGAAATTATCTTCTGGATAGCATTGCAAATTATCATCTTGTCTAAGTATGTATGGCAATGTGATAGCAAACTGTTTCCTATGTACACAACAAACCTATACATTTGTACTTGAAGCAATGTTTTAGTCTATCTGATGAATATTCTTTGGCTGGTCTGGTTTCCACTAGGTCTTTAGGGAAACTCTAGCTTTAAATTTTCCACTATGTAGACAAGCAAGCTGCTGACTTCATCTGTCTGTCGTTTGATCCAGCGCAGGTGGGATACATTGAGCTTTTAGAGTGAAATCAGCTGCCTGTTCCTGCTGCTGGAAACTACACTGATGAGAGCAGTGAAAATGAGCCAAAGCAGTAGAGTGATATTGTCCTCTCAAATATTCCACTGATAATAAAAAAGAATGTCAACTTTAAATATGGAGATCAAATAGTTTTCGAACATTAGCTATATGAACAGGTCATAAATGTCTGTGTTGTCAGCCTGTTTTTGATTGGCAAAGGTTTACAAGTAGCGCTTTTGGTTTAGCATTCTCACAAAGTCACTTTTCATTTCTCCCTGTCTGCAGGTGTGCTCCCAGTTGGATCTTTACTCTCACATCTAGTAATAACAACCACCCGGGTCCTCCTGAGCTCCAGTTAACACATGGTCACAGCTCCTTAGAGTTTTATCATGTGCTGAAGGATTGTCTCATCATTGTGTCTGCTGACTAGATATTATCACTCTAATCTACAGTGCCTGACATTTTGCATCGGTGCATAAAGGAGTTTAAGTGTATTGTTCTGGTTAACAAATAAAACGCAGCCTCCAAATATCTTCCTCATTAATGCAGGCTTTCAGTGGAGTTAGTTTCATTGGCTGTCTGAGGCAGACCCCACTAAACACACATCTGGATACACTTGCAATCACTTGCAACTATTTCTTAATAAGGTGGTGTTATTGCACAGGAAAGGATCCCCTCTTCTGTACAGACATCATTCTGTGTTTTGGTCCCTTTGGAAATTTGTAAACCAAGGGAACACCAGATATATCTGATTAAATCAACTCCATAAAGTACAGCAAATTCAAATTTGCCATCCGGGAAATTGACAGTCTGACAAGCAATTATGCATTTGAGTGGTTGTAACTACATAATCCTACAGAGGGGGGGGGGGGGGGGGCTCCATTTCAGGGTGTTGCGAAAGGAGAGCAGAGCCACAATATCATTTTTTTTTTGTGCCGTGTTTGTGAATGTGAGATGGAAAGACAAATAGAGAATGATTGGATTAGACAGTGTAAAATAGTAAGTATGTGAAGAATGCGGGCAGGGCCTGAGGCTAATTATGTCACTGTCACTTTTTTTTCTCTTTGATAAAAGTAAGAGTATAGGCTACATAAATACAGGATGATGCAATACACATGCATGCCCGAAGACCCAAAGACAGATAGGCACACAAATACAAATACATGTATGTGCATGCACACTTTGATACATGAAGCAGGTAAGCCCCGAGGTCAAATGACGGCTGTAAAACTGTTCCAGAAAATACTTGTGATCATGCACCTGCAGTGCTCTCCATTTTTATGAGAGAACCCTCTCACCTCGCCACAAAATTACATACACTGACCTTTCTTTCACTCCTGAAGAGTTTGCCACTAAACCCCTAATAACTGTCTTCTTCCACAAACTTCCATGAGTAATCAGGGTGTCTAGTGAATCTGTGTGTGTGTGTCTCTTTAAATGACTGCCCACAGTGGGATCTTTTTGAGTGAGATGATCAAACCTATATAAAGCTGCAGCTGTTAGATTGGAGACTAATTAAGAGTTGTTATCAGTCAAAGAGCAAAAGTTCCCATTTTTCTGCGTAATTTCTCTATTTAATGATAGTAGAGACGTTCTAGCTTCTTGTTGTAAAACATATAAGTACACACACAGTTAAAACATATAAGTACACACACACACACACACATATATATATACATATATATACATATATATACATATATATATATATATATATATATATATAAAAATATATACATATATATATATATATATATATATATATATATATATATATACATATATATATATATATATATATATATATATATATAAATATATACATATATATATATATATATATATATATATATATATATATATATATAAATATATACATATATATATATATATATATATATATATATAAACATATATATATATATATATATATATATATATATAAGATTAACACCAACATGTTTCTCCAGAAGCGTTTCTCAGTGACTGTGGACGATCAACAGAACATGCTGTTTTCACTGAAACTGTTTTCTGTTGACAGCATGTTCTGTGTATTATCCACATAAATGGAACATTGCTCCTGGGAAGCTGCTGTTTGATGTCATTTTAAATCATAATTGAGCACCACAACAAAAATCCATTCACATGAATTTTTTGGGGCAAAATGGCAAATAAGTCGTCTTCTCACTCAAACTGAGCATTCATTCTATTATTGTAACTTTTAAAAGAATAGTTTGGCAGTTTAATCATGAAACTGCAACTAGTAAATGATTAAACTCAGTTTTGCACAAAAACAGGACAACACTTTGGACAAGTGTTTACTTAACAGATAAATTTAGAGACTTGGCTGTATCCACACAATCATATCTTTGTATATATACTCGGCGTTAATAGATTGAAAAGCCCTGGGGGATTCAGGTGTGTCCTGGCCTCCTTCACCTGGTAATAATACAGATTATCCATGCTAATACATCTTTACCTGTAGCTATATAGTTTTATAAGTTTTTAAAAACCAGCTTTGAATAGCTCTCATTCTCATAAAAAACTGAGCTCTGGTAAAAGTATTTAGCCAATGCTATGGTACAACTAATGATGCATCACACAGTTCTCTTCACTTCTACCTCTCAGTGGCATATATGCATAATTCTAACAAGAATGCATTTTGTTTGCTCAGTTTTCACAATTAACAAGGAACAGCTGTTTTTCTCAGTGCATGTAGGTCTTGGGAGGGTACAGATATGTTCACAAAATAATTATTGCCAAAAATAGATTATAACTCCATGAATTTCTAACCAATTCGCTGTCTTTATAACACTGGATATTTCAGTTTTCATGAAAAATACTTACATGCATCTTTTGATATATATTTTAATCTATTACCCATATTTTTTTTGTGTCACCAAAGTTCCCATGGAGTATAAACCTTTTTGCAGATTCAGTTGTCTCATCTCCACATCTTCATATTAGTACCATTTTTTTTCTCCAAAATCCACATTTTTAGTCCAAAAGATCAGATTATTTTTGTCATTCAGTCAACAGAAATAGAAATGGTCTTATATGATTTAAAAGAATTTGAGCTTCCTCTGTGAACATACAGTAGATTAGTCTGAAGTATGTTTCACACTTACCAGGTGCAACAGAATTCCTTTTAGCACCTCAGGTTGTTTAAATTCAGCTCTCAGTTCTTGTAGTAATCAAATTAGTCTTAAAAACAACACACCAGACCATGATTACGGCCCAAGACTGTCACTGCCCACTGACCAGTCAGCAAACTGGCTGACTCAAAGCTCTCAGATCATTTTTCAGACTTCAGCCTTATTTAACATGGAATTGTCACTGAGAGTTTTCTTCATTCAAAGCAACAATCTGAAATGAGTAACCGTTTAACTTTGGAGGGTTACATGAATGCATTATTTTGGCCAGCCAGAATAAATAAAGTCATTTTTCAAGATTTCAAGATTTTTCATTTTGGTTGTTGTTTGCTTTCACCAGAACACTTTCATAAATGTCCAGCATAAATGTCTCTAATGTCCAGCCACTGATGACGGCTCACACCTTTGCTGTGACAGGTGTGTTGGTAATCCAGGTGGAGCTTGTTTGAACAACTGGAATGGTGCCCAGAGATGACATCTTAACCAAAGACACTCATGCCATTGCTGGCAGTTTTGACAAGCAGCCAAGCTACAAGTGGGCGGGGTTACAGGGTCAAAGTATGCCAGTGATTAGACATACCTAACACTGTGGAAATTATTAGAAATATAAACATATGTAGGTGCAGAAAACATGACAATAACTCTGTTTTCCCAAGGCAAACAATCCGAAGTCATGATATTCTTCAGTCTTAAAGCTTTAATCGTTTTACCTGTGGAATCTTGACACATTAATTGGAGTAGAGAAATTCAATTCCACTGGCCTGCAAGGACATGATTCCCTCTTTCCCCTCACTCCCTGTCTAACTAACTCCCAACACACTTTCCACAAGCTGATAGACTGCGGCTGCATGAAAAGGTTGACATAATTTAATTTCCAAGTAGACTGTTTCTATTCACTATTTGCAGAGCTTCCACCAATGTGTCCAGATATTCCCATTTGTCCTGCTTCATCTACTGTTGTGGAGAATTTTAGTGTGACAAGCTGATGACATGTGCATGGACAAAGCGCTACACTCCCCTCTCAGTTAACAGCTGCTCTCAAAAAAAGCCCAAGAGAAAGGCATTTAAATCTAAACTGCTTCAATACGCTGTTCACTGGTCAGCGGGGGTGAACTGTGATTGCACTAAGTCGCTTCCAGGTGTGAATGTATGGCAGCAGAGTTGCAGAAAAAGTGCATTAGTACTCTGAGGAGGCTTCCTTGACAAAGGAAAAGAAAATAGCACCAGACAAAGACCACAACAAACAGCAGCTGTCTATATTCAGTTAAAGCAGTGATCTCATCTCTAAGTACAGTTGAGACGGAGGAATATGAACTTACAGATTGGCTGACATAATACATGAGGAGAAGGGGAGAAAAGGGAGTCTGGCTATGGCCTTTTTAACTCAGCCAGGGGATTTGCCTCCTTCTCTCCGAGACTCCTCAATCTTTATGGCTTTTTTTCCTCTCTTTTTTTTCTTTGGCTATTTTCTCTGTCTAGAGAATGTGGGATTATTTCACTGAAAATGGATTTTACAAACAGCACTTCAGAAACATTAAAACATATGTGCTGATGTAGTTTGCAGCCTGTTTGTCAAAAGATAGGCTTAACACGATAAATCACTATGCTAAAATGGAGTGTCCTCTGTTAAAATCCTGCCTGTCTGAGCACCTCCAAAACTATCGTGTGAGTTCAAATCTTTTGGCTCAGTTTTGCTGTAAAGCACATTCCGCCCATTCCTGATGAATGGGCCATGGGTGATGTGAAAGTTGACAGACCAAAAAGTGTGGCAGAGAAAAGCGTCTTCCTCTTCCTAAATTTCACAGGGAGATCATTTATCAACACTTTCAGCCAGACTAGTCACTAATCTGGAATAAAACCACCCAGAGGAAGCTTTTTCCATTTTCACAGTATTTCATTATGAGGGCTGACATTTGTCATGATCTCCTCACCACGGTGGCCATGCAGTTACTCCAAGATGTGAATGAAGTAAGAACTGCTCAGTCCTGCATCAGATTTTCCCCCATAAAGCAACAAGGTTGAGAATACTTTGAAAATACTGTCAAAGTCCTTATTTTCTACAGCTGCTCTCATTTAAACAAACTCTTTCACACCTGCTAATGAAGTCAACTTCACACTCCTTTAAATAGCAAATAAGCCAATGAAATCTAAACATCTGCAGTTGCTCTATTTCAACTGCGTGCAGCAGATGGGAATAGTTTGATAGAGATTGATATGCACACACGAAAAAAAAACCAAAAACGTTTCCAAACAACAGAAATGATATTTGCAGTAGCAAAACTAGCAAACTTAGAATTCATTAAAATGTATTATAAATGCACAGACTGCAGCAACACACAAGACGCAAATTATTTAAATAATCACAGCAAACTGCAACTAGACTGGCAATCTCTTGAGTGCAAAACCTGCACCTGCTGAATAAAAGGCAAATATCACGTTTACCTGCCCATCCTCCTCCAGGAGCGCAGAACGTAACGAATAGCGCCAAGAGCGTCCTGCTTGCGGCTAAAGCCATCGTGAATGTGGCGCACTACTGCTGTGGAGCGGCTCAACAGCTGGATACAGAGGGCTGGGACGCACCAGCCCTCCTCCCCTCTGCCGATGGGGATCCTGCTGTTAGTTCTGTACAGCACTTTATCTATCAGCAACGAAAAATATGTTGATAAATCCATAAACTTCCCAAGTCAATTATGAGTTGACGAAGTAACTCGCTGCATTTCACAGAAACAAAAACAGACTATTTCAAATGTTTGTTAAATTTCAAATACTTGTAAAAATTGATCAGTTAGGACGTTTACTATTTCTCAGCTCTGCTTGCTGCTTGCAGGTGCTGCGAGGTGTCGTTGATTCATTTTAAATGATAACTGAACAACTCAGTGACCTATTTTCACTCAGAAGCGCCAGTGCGCAGCAGGTAAAGTGGGGGAAAACTTCCAGTGATCAGTACCAGAACTGCCAAGTTGAACAGAGGATGTGCTCTGTCTTTGCTTCTTAAACACAAACCCCGTTTACCTTCTTTGTTGATAGCCTTAATAGTGTGTAATTGCAAAGCTTTAATTTGTATATGACCTTCTTACCACCATCTAAATGGTATTTTTACGGCAGGTAAATTGCTGGGGTCTCACCTGCCCTGCCTGTTCCTTCCAGTCCCACTCCAGCGGTAACGGTCAACTCCATAAAACCTTTCCATGACACCATCACTGACCACATGTGAAGCAAACGAGCAGGGGACCAAGGAAAAATCCAGTTCACCACAAGATGGAGCTAGAAAGCCATGCTTTTACTGTATAATCCAAACGGGTGTTTTTGATAGACTGAGCAAAAATTACGTGTTGGATATACTAATATTGTGAAATCATGGTGCTTTGTAAAAGTTTGCCATATAGTCTGTGACCCTGAATATCATCTGTTTATTTTTGCGTGATATTGCAGGCTACATTTATGTTCATGGCACTACATGGATGGCATTTATCACGATCCATGGATTCAAAATAGACCGTTGCTGTCTTTTTGAAAAGTATCTTTAACACTGAAGTCAAATAGTTTACTTCCTCAGTCTGGCAGTTTTTCATGTGAGAGCTTTTAAGATTTCTTAAACATCTTCTGGGTTTTGCTGCAGAACCATTAGACATTTTTGTTGTAACGTCAGATCTCCCACAAGACCCGCACTGATCTGACAGATGTGCACCCAATAAACTAAGTGTTTTCATAGTTTGAAGAGTATTATGAAAATATTTTGCAATCATCCATATGAGTACCCAAAGATATACTGAAACAACTATACTTCCCTGGTTTGTAGGTGGTTTTACTCCTATACAACATCTCCCTCTGTTGGTGAAAGTCTTTACTGGATAACAGTTCCATTCATGACTTCATGGCAACTAATGAATGAGTCTGATGTCATAGTCTGAAAAAAGTAGGTTATTAAGGGTTAAAATGAAGGGAACAATGGCACAAAATCCAACATGATAAATGTAATCCTAACATGATCTTCCTGCTGGCTCGTAATGAGATCAATTTCAGTTTTTGCCTGACTCTAGGAGTCATTTGCTCAGGTACATATGTCCAGTGGTACTGAAATTCTTGTGCAGATCTGACAGTCATACTGTGGATGGTGCATAAGCTATACGGCCCTGAACGTCCAAACGTTTTCAGTCTCCGTTTTATTTTGCAGCTCAACAGCTACAATGATACATAATGAGAAAAAATGTCATCTGTACACCGAGTTAAAAAGAGTTATGGTACATGTATTGTAGTTACCTTTGCTTTACTGTTGCACAGACCCAGACAAAGCTTAAACTTTAACCTCATTAGGATGTTGAATTTTGCCCAGCACCAGTGTCCAGAAGTACACATATGCACACGCACGTTGGTGCAGTTCATAGAAATAATGCATGTGTCAGCACAAAAATATTATGCATTTTTAAACCAAATCCTCTCATTGAAGCAGATGGTTGTTTCCCAGTCTCCCTGCAAGCCAGCAAAAGCTCCCTCTCTGTCTCAGATTCACACACACATACACACACACACACACACACACACACCCCAACTGAAAGACAGACAGAGCAAAAGGGTTGGTCAGCTCGGTATACAGAGTTACAAGGTGCTCTGTCTTGTTATAAACATGCCTGAGGTTGTTTAGGACAGGTCCTGCTGATAGCTCAAAGTGAAGTGGCAAGATGATGATGAAATCAACCATTACTGTATGAGGAGATAGTCACTGTCCCAAAGGATTTATGTGAATCAGTGTTTAAGCGGCATGTGTGCTCCAGTTCTTTCACCATTTTTCTTTTAGGTTTTTGGCTTGTTTGTTTGTGCAAACCCTGCATTGTGCTGTCAGGAAAATGATTGGTCAACATCTAACACTGTTTAGAAACAAGTGTCTTTTAGTTATATGAAAAAAAGGGCTGCTTTGTTTGGTGGTGGTTCTGCTTAGAGTGTCTGCAGCTCTCCTCTGCAGAGATGATGTAGCAGTGAAGCAGCTCTTTCAGTCTGCTGTTGCCTTTGTTTTCTCCCTGAGTCTCTTGTAGGACGGAGGGGCTAAAACATTAATTAGCTCGTTGACTGTGCCTAAAATAGGGATTTTTGGAAAACAGAAACATCAAGACAGGGGGAAAAGCTTGTTCATGTTGATAAGCTTGTTTCCATATTTCATTATCTAACATTAACTCAGGAAGGCTGAACTACAAAACATATTTTCACAGTTTTGTCAAAATGTCACATTATCACACAATATATTCTTGTATGGAACTCTTTCATCCTGATCTGACTGTCAGTTTCCATTATATTTTCAGACCTATATACTAGGCTTTGATTATAGCCGGAGTGTGTCACTATATTACTTGTGTTGAACAAGAAAAGGAGCCCTTTATTTTCTAGCATGATTTATACACATACCAAATTGACTTCTGTATTTAACCCGTCTGTAAGTCATGAACAAACACTGGGAGCACCTAGCAATTTGACCATGCATGCACCAGTGGCAATGAACATCCTCCCAGAACAAGATGCACCAGCAGGTGCAGTGCCCAGGGAGACGATATGTATCTTAAGGGCACTGCAGCTGTGAGTGACAATGGAATGCTGATCATTCATTGCCCACTTTTTCCTGCCGAGTGGCATTTCTAGTCTCTGTAAACAATGCTGCCCCAGTTACAGGAGTTTTGAGAGATACCACGATCACAGTGCTGCCACAGCGACTCTTGATGCCATCAGTGCAGCTTTGATACTCCCAGAGATAGTGGCATTTCTTATGAAATGCGCAGCCTTTTCTTTCTTTTTTTTTTCTTCCTGTTTTTACTTGTTATCTAACTGAACTTTATCTAAGATATCTAAGATTCATGGCCAATATGTCAAAATATTTTATGACAGTGACTTCCAGACATCAAAACACAAATCCTCATGCCCAGAGAGAAGCTTTGTCTTTCACTTTTCTTGGGAGCCTCAAGTGAATCCGTTAACTATTCTTCGGGTTCATGCAGGTATGTGAATTTGGAGTTTTGAAATCCTTTGGTGCATCTACCAACCTACTGGCCTCTTCTTGTAACAAACATCTTAATTTCAGCCTGTTTTTCTTGATGGAAATATCTCATATCACTTCAGCAGACCACTGCCCATTAGCCATAGAAGGGCAATGGTCATATCTGACCCCTGATATTTACCAAACTTACTTAGCCATAGGCTTACTAAGGGCAAAATTAGTTGCTTGGCAACTGTACCCAGTGTTTGATCCTACAATCGATAAATAGACTAGAGCCATTGTAAGATATAGCATTTTAGCGTTGTCAAAAGAGACAATGAGATTATTTTCTTTTAGGATTTTAAATCTAGAAGGTTTTGGGAAGGGTAAGACAACGGTGCTAAAACATTTAGCCTAATTTAGCTGCAAGACAAGAAAAGAACAAGATAGCTTTCCCTCCAAATCTGGACTCAACCTCTGCAATTAGAGCATCACCATCCTGAAGCCCACCCCCCACCCTTCCTGCGCAACGAGCAGAGTAAAACCAAGTGCCAATTCTGGGATGAGCGACAGACCCGGCAGCCACGGAGCGCGGAGTAGGAGTAGATGTTAACTGGAGCTTGACATTTAATTCAGTTTTTCTTTCTCGTTGATACAACATTTCAGGTATCCATGCTGCCCGCAAGGAAAGCGTTTTTAGGGTACAGCGGATCCAGACCCCAGCAGAGGCTCACCTAAAAAAAAAAAAAAAAAAACAGTGATTGCACCAAACCGGTTCAAGTTGAATCTGTGTGGAGTACAATTACTCCTCCTGTGCTGCGTGTGGACTAATGATGGCTTTAGTGGTTCACCTGAAGACGGTGGCTCACCTTCGGGGGAAAGGTGACAGGATCGCAAAAGTTACATTCAGAGGTAGGACATCTTTACCCGAAACATTTAAACGTATGTTGAAACCAGTGTATTTCGAAACTAAATTGAGTATCCTGATCAAAGTTGAAGAGAGGCACTTTTGGATCGGTGGTCGCCAAAAACATGATTCACCCTGAGAATTCAGTTGTCAATACATGAAAACTTGACTAATATTCGTTAGTTAAGAGAAGGAGAAAGGAAATTCGGTTGCAGCAAATGTATAGTCAGTAAGAATGAAATGGACAATAAGACACATATTCAACTGAACTACAAGCCCATCCATTTTATTTCACATTTTCTACCATGTTTTCTACGTTTAAATTGTCTTAAATATCTGGACATTATTCCCATCACCACAGATACAGACCCTATTTAAACTGCTGTCAATACAGCACAATTATGTAATATCATAGCTTAAAATATAAATAATAGAATATTAGTTATATAACCACACAAAAAACTTACAATTTGAGCACCCCTGAATTTAAATTTTTGGATTGTTGCCTTCTCATCGGTAAATTTCACATGTTTTTCTGTGCTTAGTTTTAACTATGAAAAGCAACAAGGGTAAGAATCAGCTTTGAGTCGGGGTAGCATTGATTACTGAAGAGGATGTTGGTTCAGGATTTCTTCTTTGTCATCTATCTTCAGAGTAAATACCAAATCACTGCCTTTTTGGCCTTTCGTATCATAAACATGATAAACGGGATTATCATAGTCTTCATCCAGCACTAAAGCTTAGAGGAAATACAGTGAGAAAAACCATTGGAAAATGTTCAGTGCATTCATTCATGCTTCTTTGTGCTTGTGTGTGTGGGTGATATAATGTGAGACACACAGACAGAGGAAGAGGGAGGTGTGCATGTTTCAGCACCTTGGACAGCGATCAGTACTCTCTGACAGGTGTTCAATCGCAGCAGATCTCTGATATAAAATCCCTCAATCAGCATCACAGTTGTGGCGGCTTTTACAAGAAATACCTCCCCCTTCTTATCCTGTCTTCTGCTCCGTGTGGGTGTGTGTCACACACTGGAGAAAAGGATGGCTTTCAGTGCCCACTGTGCTGCAGCAATTTCACCAGGGTCTTGATAATACATGAACCATGTCACCTAGGACAGAAATGACATACTCTGCTCTTTTCTCAATGGTACAACTGTCAGCACGGTAACTTCAGTTCATATGTTTGAAATTTCAAATTCCTCAAGCAATGTGTATGCGTGAATACTAATATTTAAGTTGTGGGGACTTAGAGATAGAGGATTAGAGAGGTTGATTTAATTGGATCCCGTTTAATTGAATCTATATAGCACCAAAACACAATACAAGTTATTCCAAGGCAGTCTAAAGATAGTCAAATTCCATCCAATTATAACCAATTTCAATCCAATTCATTATATTCCAACTGAATCAATTAAATTTATATCCAAAGGAGTCAAATTCATACAACTCATGCCAATTCATAAAAAGTTGTCTTGCTAAATAAACAGACATTTGCATCAAATCTTCTCTTTGATTTATTCCCCCATCCCGAGCATGCACTAGGATATAGTGGAGAGGAAAACACCCTTTTAAAAATGAAGAAACCTTAAGCAGAACCAGACTGAGGGAGAGCAAACATCTGCCTCAAACGGTTAGAGGTCTGAAGCATAATTAGCTTAGCTGACAAAATCTTCCCAAACAGTAAAGAGTACAGAGAAACAAACAAAGAAACAAGAAAGTCACATTAGTCTGAGTCAAAACCAAGTTTCTGGAACACAGTTCCATTATTCTGGGTCAAAAGCTTGTGTTGGACCCTTTCATCTACAACCCTAATTCCAAAAAGTTGGCACGCTATTTAATAGATATATAAAAACAATGCAATGATCTGAAAATCTAATAAACCAATATTCTACAATATAACATAGAAGACATATCAAATGTTGAAAGTGAGACTTTTTTTCATTTTCATGAAAACCATTAGCTGATCTTGAATTTGATTGTAGCAACATCTAAAAAAAAAACAGGTCCACGTTAACTACTGTGTAGCATCCGCTCCGCTCTCACTAATAGTCCATAAACATCTGGGAACTGAGGAGACAAACTTTTGGGAGACTAATGTTGCCCTTTCTTGTCTGATATAGGATTCTAACTCCTCACCAGTTCGGATCTTTGCTGCAATTTGTATTTCACGATACACCTTTACTACGAAATTTCCTAAAAAAGATGTCATCTGGATGGAAGCATATGTTCCTCTAAAACCTGTTTATATCTTATATCTTTATATTTATTTTTAGCTGTGTCCAGAGAGATGTATTCAGATTATCTTAATATTTTGCTGATATAATGTACAATAGATGGTAGAGGTTCAAGTTTTTCACAATTTGGTACTAAGGAACATTATTCTGAAATTGCTCCTCAGTTTGTAGACACAGTTTTTTGCAGATTGCTGAACCTCTGCCCATCTTTACTTCTGAAAGACCTCTCCAACATGCTCTTTTCAAACCCAATCATGTTACTGACTTATTGTCAATTAACCTAATTAGTTGCATCATTTTCAGTCATACATATCATCCTTTAAAACGTTAAAAAAAATGAACATTGATTGTAGAAACCTAAAATACATGGGAAGGTTTCATTTAAGTATAAGCAAGTCTCTAATTTTTCAGCCACTTTTTGATATTCAGTTTCCCAAAATCCCTTTAAGGGTTTGTAAGCCACTCTCAGTAATTTCCCCTTTCTTTCATCATACTGCCATTACTTTCTATTCTAGAGGAGTGCACATATTCTAGTGCACACATTATTATGCTTTGCTTTGTTGATTTCTTCAAGAAAAAAAAAGTGTCCTTTTAATAGGGGGTTGCAGTCTTTTTTTTTTTTTTTTTAGCCAAGAGTGTTTTTAGTAAAACTTGTGGTACATAACATGGGGCTTATTCTTCGTGTTTAAATGTGAAATGTGTGTGTTATATAGCAGAAACCATGGAAAATGTAGGCAAGAAATGGGGATCAAAACCATTGTACATCGAATGTCCCAAGCAAACAACATGTAATTAATTTGATTTTAGACACTTTTGTTTTGTTGAGTATTTGCTGCATATTTTGCAACACATTTTAATTTTCCAATTAAACAGTTTAAACGGGCTAATGGCATATGAAATATACTAGCACAATTTTGTTACAAATTATGAAATCTGTTCAACTGAGGAAGATTCAACAACTTTCATTTTTATTTATTCTGATCATCTCTTCTATATGCCTTTCACAACTCAACACTGAGTTAAGTCCTTCACTAAATGAAGAAAAAAAACAACACTGCTCAGAGTGTGTGTGTCAGGCTTTTCCTTACAACTTGTCAGTTGAGTTTCCTGAGTGCTTTCAGCTCTAAACACTTCCTGTCTGGAGAGGAAGAAGTCTGCCAGGAAGACCAGCCCCCCAACCCCCATCCCCATGCATGTGAGGCTGGTGGGAGCTGTTCTTTTGTATGCAAACCTTCAGAATTGATAGAATCCCATAGAATGGACAAACAATATATGCTTAAGCCAACAACACACTTTTAACACTGTTGTGTCTTTATTTAATACGGTTATGAATAAACCACTGGACTCGCTATAGTAACCTTTTAGGATTACTTTTGTAATTTATAAGAAACTGTTGTAGACTTACTTTGATGTTTACGGTCATTCACCTGCTGTATCAACAGACCAAGAAACAAAAATCCTTCAATTTCCCCACTGATTAATCCAGACCCAGAGGCAACAAGGCATCCTTAAATCATGAAGGTATACCACATCTTTGGGATGATATTTTCACACTGTGATGTAGTACCCTTTGGCCATATTGTCTTCATTAAAGGTTATTTGTTTTAACCTGAACAGATGAATGTCTAAACTCTGATATTACTTGATGACCATTTTTAGAAATAGGGGAAAATCATACTGTAAGTTGTTTAAGATTTGATTCAGCGAGGCTTGGCTTACACCATCATCCTTCTTCTCACTATAGAATTTAGCCTGTGTCTGTCAATATGGGGTGGGTTGGTAGGACATGGACTCAAAGGTGTAAAAATAAAAACTTGGTTTATTTGCAAACACAGGTTAAACAAAAGGCACGGCTGAGCCGGATAACAAGACTTAAACTGTGAAATCCAAACATTAACAGGACTCTGACAAAAACAAACGACTAACCATGGATAAATACTTAACTTTTACGTGGGGTCGTTGCATGAGGGGTGAAAATCAGGTAATCAAGGTAAATATCTGCCAAAAGGACAGGGGAGCCTGGAAACTAAATAGGGAACTGGGTGATTGTGATTGAGTGCAGCTGGGGACAATGGACAGGTGATGTGAGTGAAACTAATGAGCAAGGTATGTGAAGTGAGGGGAAAAGCAAATGGTAAAACATGAACTGAAGAACCAAAACATAACCTAAAACATGATAAAACATAACTAAAAACATGGGTAAAATCCCATGGGCGTGACAGTGTCAGTGTTTTTTATAGGTCAGGTAGCGCCAACCCACATCTCCAGTCTTGTTTCATTGACTGTATTCCATGTTACCCAACTCTTGGCTCCTTTATCTATGTGTGTTTGTTTTGTCATTAACTGAGGGATTCACATACTTTTTCCAGCTATACCTATGATTGCTTTGAATTGTAACTTAGATCAAGATTTGCAAAAAAATCGCCTCTGCAGCGTGTATAATCAATCATTTTTCAGGTGAGGAAAGCTGCACTCACCACAATGTAGACATAATTTAAAATGTGACACGGCATTCCTGCTATAGTCCGACTAAATCTATTTCATCATTTTTTGACAGCATAAACATTCAATGAGGCAAGTTTGCCTCAAAGACATGGAGTCAAAAATTAATTGATTTCCTGAAAAGTAACTGATGAAGTCTTGCTGTTATCTATAGCTCTTGGTTTTATATTCTGTGAGGTAGTTAATGGAAAAATATCTAACAGCCTGTTTGCCTTAAGATATTCCATTACTCTTGAACAAACTCTTGTTTCTCTTGTATCATTCAATCCTAGATGAATCAGAGACTAAAGCAAAAATGAACTCAACATGGGAAGCAACAAAGATGACACACTGGCAGGCAGACAACAGACTAATTACATTCTGGCAAGACAAAAAAATTCAATGGATGCTTTCATCTATTTTTTCCAATTCATTCTTGATCAAAACAGGCAAAAGTGTGCCAACGAGCCCCGTTATGGTCTCTTCAGTTTCAGTTGTGTTGATTTGAGTGGTTGACAGTGTTTTCCACCTCCTTTTTTACTCTTTGAATGTCCATCTATCTGCTTGAAAGGAATTATGTATTCATTCCATTTCTTTCTTCGTGGTCAGTTCTTTTAGTGCTTCTCTTCTTGCTTCTGTCTAACATGTTATTTCTCATTGTCTCAACATTGCAAATAAGCAAGCTGATTGACAGGATGTCGTTTTTGTTTTCTTTAGTTTGGTGTGCATTACCTTACATAAGCTTCATATGGTCTACTTTTCTATACCCACATCTCCAGTTAGATGAAAACACTTGGATGACAGAAGTGACACTGGTATCAATAATGTAGGAGGAATGCTGTCTCTGTATTTCTCTCCCACTCTGACACTGAAGTGGTGTTTATTTAGCTAAAAACTGCTTCAAAAGGATGTGGGTTTCATAAAGGTTGTACAGAGTGTAGGAGTGGTGAGAAAAGAGAGATGGGAACACATGCAAAGAGTGTCAAAATTGGTTCCCTGCACTGGTAAAATGTGAGGATGAGGTTTGATGAAGCATAATATCTTTTCAGCTTTACTCTTCCACATGTGTGCATCCTTTTGGGTTAGGCACACACGTTTTCTGCTCTGATAAATGTGTCCTTTCAGCACATGATATTGACAACATCAGAGCTGGGCAGAAATGTGTTTTTTTTTCATTCAAGCGTATTGTTAAAACCAAACTGTCAGGGACCTGATTAACTTTGTAGGTCTGTATGTTTATGCATTGTGTAACTGATGTGTTCAGTTGCACCCACATAAAGCTTTGAGTACAAAGCAGACAAACAGAACAAAGCAGGATGAACATTGGGATCTGGGACTATTCATTAAGTGCCAGAAAGCAACCAGGTGAGCACAAGCGAGTGAGTCAGGTCACTGCGCAGTGAGCCAATAAACACTACAACAACATATTACTGTTGCCTTACATAAGGCTAAATTCTGTACTTCTATTGTTTTCACTATGGGAAAAAAAATCTTGTTTTTTGATCTTGTCAGCAGCAGTCTATGTTTCTCTGGTTCTTCTCTGTCACACAGAGTCATAGAGTAGTTCTTTAATTGTCTGCATTTCTTTCCTGTGGTTCCACAGCTGTATCATTTGCATTTGTCAGGTGCTTAAGTCATTAATTTGTTTTTTTGTAATTGGTTTCTACGAGACAAGTAAGCAGATGTTAGATGACAATACGATCCTTTACATTTTACTAAACTTCACACTGTCTTCGCACAGTTTTTCAAAAAAACATGTACAATCTGACAGTGGTGGCAGAGGACAGCAAACTTAACCTTGCAACAAAATGGTAACACGAGATGGTTAAGTGATCATAAACAACCCTAATTCCCCAAAAAGATAATAAATAAAAATGCAATGATTTACAAATCTTGTAATCCAATATTTTATTCACAATAGAACACAGAAAACATAGTTCATCTTGAATTTGGTGGTAGCAACACAGTTAGAGAAAAGTTGGGACAGGTCCATGTTTACCACTGCATAGCATCCCCTTTACTTTTAACTCCAGTTTGTAAACATCTGACTGAGCAGAAAGTCATCCAATCCTTATTTGATATGTTAATTTGATATATATCTTATTTAATATGATTCTAGCTGCCGAACAGTCTTGACTCTTCTTAGTTTACATTTCATGATGTGCCAAATGTTTTTATCAAGAAAGCATACGATATGAAATTTTGCATACCAAATATACAAGGTCTTCCCTGAAAAGCAAGCCATCTGGGTGGGAGCAGTATGTTGTTCTGAAACCTGTATAGATGTGGGAGATGTCGGTTTCATAGCCAGTAATGCACCCCCATACCATGAGAAATGAAGGATTTTGAACTGAGCACTGATAACAAGCTGGATCCTCCCTCTCCTCTTTAATCCAGAGAATGCAGCGTCCATGATTTAAAAAAAGAATTTCAAATTTTGATTCATCTGAGAACCGTTTTCCACTTTGCCTCAGTCCATCTTAAATTACCTTTGGCCCAGAGAAGACAGCAGCATTTCCGGATCATGTCATCCAACGGTTAGATTTCTGTTAGTTAGTTAATTAATTTATGCAAATTAGCATATTCTACAGACGATACCATTTTTGAATAATAAAAATGTAATATCTAAACTTGGAATAGAAAAAAGAATTGTCTTTATGTAAAAAATTCAACTTTAGAGCTTTGTTTTTGTGACAAAAGCCATAAACAGAATTAACTTCTAAAACAAGCTATGTCTGAAAGTGAGACAGCAGTAATTACAATGTTTTTTAACCACTAAATTCCACCTTGTCTTCCAGGTCTGCCCTTCTACAGCCGAGTAGCAGAAAACTGTGAGGATGTGGCTCACTTTAATGAGGTCGGTATCTGTATTTGCTCTATCATATAAATCACCACACAGCAATTTTAAGATAACAATTTGCTGATTTCACTGCAGGCTGCAATTATTGTTCACGAACTGAGGTGAAAGTCAATAATTAGCAGACAGAATGATGGTTGTGGTTGACTTGGAATTAAGTGTCCACATGAATGAAACTTACACGTATATTGAATGTGTGTCACTTTTAGAAACAAGATGAATGAGTCTGGTAAGATTTCACATTTACCCCAACACGACTGGGAACAGGAACAGCACAGTTTATACAAGAGCTATCGATGTTATGAGCCATAGAAAACATTTCACTTTCACTCGTATTTGGTGCTTTAATTCCTGTTGTTTCTTTTTTGAAATATAGATATAAATTTCACGTTTAACTTCAGTTTCTCATGCATCTTTCTTTAATATCATGTTGAAATAACTTGAACGTAATGACATTATCAGGCATATCCCAAAGATGTAATAAAATCTAAACTAATGGCAGGAGATATAAATAATAATTCAATTGGTTCTCGTGAATATAAGTGTAATTTACAACAGCTGTTAAACTATTCTTACAAATTCATTTGGTTAGATAAGACTTCTAAGCCCTGTGACTTCCAGATTGAAATAATGTACTATAAAGAGAAATCTTTCCTTTATGTCAGTCTTTTTCTACCTATACAAAAGACCTGACACCATGTATATATTAAGCATGCATATATTGTCGAAGAACTGGAGGGGGTGAAAAGCTTAGTGGAAAGAGAAAGATTAATTCACCTTCATTTACATCAGCAAACAAATTAGAGATTCTGCTGTTGACTGTGTGAGAAATATGTAGCACATAGAGAAAACCTTCTTTTTCTTATGTGCTCAAACTACCCACTGAGCCCTCAACGACTCATGTGGTGTCACCTCATTACTGCACGGATTCACAAATCTTCCTGGTTCTTGCTTGCAAAAGACTGAAGACCTGCAAAGCATCTCCTTATCAGCCTCTCCTGTCCACTTATGGCCTGTCAGAGTCTGCGAGGTAGAGCTCTCTGCTCGTGCATAACACTGTTGTAACCAAATTAAGCATGTTGTACTCTGCTGTAGTGAGAAAGAGCTGGAACCTTAAACAGCATTTCTCCCAGACCTTGTGGTTGAGCTTAAAAACTTTAGTGAAATGAACTCTTTCACTGTTTCGCTTTAACTCCGGTAAATTACATTATTCTGAGCAACAGCACACATACTGTATGTGTTTTCCTCTGAGCCCCTCTGCTGCCAGTTTTTCTGTCTCTTTTCAACCTGGCTGCTGTCAGATTGCGGGAAATGTTCCCTGTCGGATTCCCATAAGCTCCTAAGACACTTAGAAACTGTTTTTTTTATGATGAAATGAAACTTGAAGAGTATCATAAGGGAGCAGAGGTGGGAATAGGAAAGAAAAAAAGGCTGGGGATGAAGAGAGAAGGGCTGCAGGAAATTTACAGAAGCAG
The DNA here is from genome assembly GCF_027942865.1 of Odontesthes bonariensis. Classification (NCBI taxonomy): domain Eukaryota; kingdom Metazoa; phylum Chordata; class Actinopteri; order Atheriniformes; family Atherinopsidae; genus Odontesthes; species Odontesthes bonariensis. The sequence continues at coordinate 12,064,462 of NC_134529.1, forward strand.
AATAGATGGACGGGGTAGTTGGGTAAAGTCAGGGAATGAAAGCAAAAAAGAAAAGAAAAAGCCCCTCAAACACATTCAGTACCTTCCTAAAGGAGCTTTGAAAACAGCTTTTTATAATCTCTAAGCAGCTGGTTTTTGTGGAGAAAAATATTTTTTCTTTGATTGCTCACAAGCAGAGTGCTGCTTCCTTTGCTGATAACCAGTCCCTTTGTTTTCATTCTAATCAGGAAAGTGGCTAAATGACTGTACAGACTTGGACGGTCTCTCTCTCACTCAACACACACACACACACACACACGCGCACACACACACACACACACACACACACACACACACACACACACACACACACACTTATATTACAGTCCCTGGGGAGAGAGTGTTGTTTTTATAGTGTGGGAGAAATGCATGACAGAATGCCAGACAAAAGAAGAAATGTGTCAGAAATATTCACATTATTGGAATATATTAGACTTGAGGCCTAGCTACAGTAAAGGGTAAAGAACGAAGTGTCTTACTCTGTGATCTCCTCTGACAGTCTCACCCGATTCTTACGTCTCAGCCCAGCGTAGCTTGAGAAATCATTAGCATCACTCAGCATCAATGAAATGTCCAGACCTCCCTTGGGACGGCTTGTGCTTCCAGTACTCTATGAGGCTTTGTTTATAAGCATGTGGGTGTGTTGTGTGCTGCTGGTGCAACACACAACACACTTTCTTGACCCTTGCAACTATTGGAGAAATTCCTGCTCACATAGTTGTCTTCATCCTCATCTGTGGAACGCTTGCACGGCTCAGTGAGCTCAGACCAGCCCCTGGAGCTGAGGCCATTAGCATAGAGTTGTGTGTCTTGTTGCTTTATGCATGAACTAGCAGAGCGCCTTTGAACTAGTGCGGATAGACTGGATGGGGAATCTGTATTCATTATTCATTGCGTGGTGGGGCTTTTAGCTGCAGAACACCAGGGCTTCCCCCTCACAAGTTGGATATAACTGGAGCAAAGAACATTTGTCCTGCACTGCATGTGGACACATGATTCCGTTCAGTTTCTGCTGAAAGGGCCACTGTATGTGTGTTTAAGTAAGGTAGGAAATGTGAGAATTCAATAAGTATTCATATTTTTGGTTTATCAACAAGATATCAAGACATTGAAACTATGCAGACAAGGCATTGGGAATGATTATGCAAACTTCATGAACGTAAGCACTGGCTTCCAGTTGGTGCAGCCTCACAGTTTGGTGGATGCAATATCTGAGTTCTTAATGGCAGTCTTGGGATTATGTAAATCTGAAGCTTGAATCATATTACTTTTTCATAGCTTTTTAAGAATCTTGTCCATTTTCCATTCAGATGCCCGTTTCACAAAACTCATGTATGAATATGTAAATTCATCCAAGCATCCATCTCCACCAGGCTGCAGCTGCTAATCCTATAATCTGTTCAAATTCAGTATAAGTGTTTGACTCTATCCTCGATCAAGTTGTAATAATGTCATGCATGTTAGAGAGAGATATCTTCTTCTTCTGGCCTCTCCCTTTATCAGGGGACACCACTGCGAGTTGATCTCTCTCTCTCCCTTCCTGACGCAACTCTCACCATTTATCCGGGCTTGGGACCGGCTCTAGAAATACACTGGCTCGTGCTCCCCAGTGGCTGGGTGCTCACACTCACACCTTGAGAATTTAATGTAAATAATAAACCTAAAATGCATGTTTTTGGCGGGTGGGAGGAGTACCCGGAGAGAATCCACACATACACTGGGAGAACATGCAAACTCGACACAGAAAGAACCAGCCTGGAATCGAACCTGGAACCCTCTTGCTGTGAAAAATTGAACATGATTGGAAGACTGCAGCCATTGCTATTAGAAATCAGTGTTGACCAGTGGCAAAGGAAAAACAAAATCTGACTTTTTCAGTCACTTTAACCCTTCAAATTGTGGACTACATCTACAACACCATCACAGTTCTTTATGTATAAGTCAAATTTGTTAAAATAGCTGGTGAATAGCTTTTGACGGTTAATGTTTTGGGAATTTGCTAAAAAGGCTGATGCTGTAATATTTCTCATCTGTGGGCTCTGTGGTTGATACTACTGAAAGTTTAATCAGCATGACTGGCTCTCTGAACTCGTGGGCGTGTTGTGGCTGATCAAAGCCTGTGGGTGAGTTCACTTCCAACTCACTTCCCAGAATGTATGGATAATCACATTTAGGAAGTTAAGGGGTTCAAGTGAGTGTTATGTGTTATATGAGCACATACTGTATCACTATCAGGGTGAGGTTTTTAAACTAATATACTAAGGTCATATCCCATAACCTACTTGAGAGAATAACAGACTCTTAAAGCACAGCTTCATGTATTAGAGATTTCCACCTCTGGAGGTCAAATTTCAGCTGCGCTGCTTCAATGACCACCAGTACGGGGAGAAAATTTTGCTACAGGATGGGACAAAAGCTGGAATACTGCCAGTGCTGAAGATAGATTTTAAACATCGCCAGTTTTTAACACTCAGGACTGCTCCAGGGAGGTGCTTTCCCAGAATCCTGAATAAATAATTAACTGAAGAGAATATTTACTTTGCCTGTGGAGTTTGAGGGAAGCTTAAAGTGAAAATGTGGGCTGCTAAAGTGAGCAAAAATGGATGTAATTTTAAAGAATTAATCCTGTAATACATACTTTCATAAGAATGCTGGATTACAAACATCTGGACAAACAAATATTTAACAAAATAAAATGAAAATATTTTGCCATTTAATTTAGTTATTGTCAACTATTAGGAAAAGAGATACATTTCAGTATATTTGTCTGTCGGTGTGAGCCCCTGTGCATCAGCTCCTTAGTCCCATAGTGTAATGAGTATCACTTGTGGGGGACAAGTTGGCACAGTTAACACCAACACTAGAATTAAAGACAAAGTGAAGTTTCTCTGCTGTAATATTCGACCCAATAAGAACAAATTATGTGTAAAAAGTAAGGAGGATTGAGTTGTTTACCTGCCTGTCCAACCATGTCCAGATCCAAGGAGTAAAAGGTTGTAAAACTACATGAGGAACATGGTTGTAGCTGCACTTTAGGTGTTTGGCAGGTGATACCTGAGGCAGCATTCTTTGTTTAAAGTTGTTTTCCAGTTTAACATAGATGGCTTCCTTAACTCCTTTCTCAAACCATTCCTACCTCGATATATGTCCATTGTTTTCCCAGTATGAGACAACAAACCATTTGTAATTTTGGCTTGTCAAGGGAATATCATGTGGTGTTAAATCTCTATACTCTGGTCAGCTATAACCTTAAAACCACTTATAGATAAAGTAAGCAACACTGCTTACTGAAAACCTGCATCCTAGCATTGAAATGCATTCTATTTTGACAGCTGACGCCTTCCTAAACTTTTTTGTGTATCTGACAGGATCTCATGCATCTGATGTTGCAGATCTTATCAGTAGGAAGCAAGTCCTGTCAACAAAGACCCCACTCCAAAACCCAAAGTGTATCACCAACATCCTGGTACCAGGCACTCTTGTTCATGCCCTGACAGCTCATAAAGCTTTTTTTTTTTGGTATGAGGAGGATGTAATTAATATATGTTATCAATCTTTGGGAAATGCTTGTTAAGAGCTTCGTATCAGAGCACCTAAGGTCTGACATTAATTGGGATTCCTTTTGCTCATATATGTATGTCCTCTTCAAATAAATTACTTTCATTGAATAGAATTAATTCACTCGCAGTGCAGGTTATTGTTTAGCATAATGTGACCTATCTGAATAAATAGGGTTCTGTAGTTTGAAATAAGGAGATAAAAATTCCACCAAAAATAAAGAAAGTTTTTTTACTGCACTATCTGTTATCTCTGCAAAATAAGAAAAAGCACCCCAAAAAATCAAGCAAATTATATTTTATGGAGTCGTCTGTCACTTATAGCACACTTTCTGGATGAATGACAGACTTTTACTGGACTAATGGTAACATGGGTAAATCCATTGTATCTTATTTCCCACATAGACTACGCTATATTGCCCTAAGAGGAATGAAAAAAGATTGGAACAAGAAGAGTCAGTGACATTTGAAAGAAAACAGGATTGGTATGGAAATGGAAACGGTTGGTTAGTTAAACCGGGAACAAAAAACTGTGCCTGAGTTGGTGATGGTGGGATGGGGTGGGCTGTTCGGCAGTGCTTTCAGTACATTTGACAAGGCTGAGGTCCTCAGAAGATCCAGCTTGTCAGTGATGCCGTTTGATCTTTACTGTCAGACACGCAGAGCTACACAACACGCGTGGTGTGCAATACAGTAGAAATAATGAAAGACTTCACCCTTTCTTGGCAGCTCAGTTCACAAAAGTAAACCACAGGACTGAATATTAAACAGAATTCTGCAGTGATACAATACTTGCAGCACTGTGAGCCTTCAGCTCTTTGAGCCCAAAGGCACCATCAGAGATCTAAGATGCTTTCAATAATCACAGGCTGCTAATGACAATTAGCAATTAAAATTTTTACTATGTTCTAAATTTCACTGGAACCTGTTTGTCTTCAAGGATTTGATATTTAGACCTAAACTGAATACAACAGAGGTTGATGATAATCATCATTTGCCTTTGAAACCAAAGTGATGGTCGCTGGCTCCAAAATATTTCTGCCTCAACAGACTGCCATTCAGAAAGTGTAAACTTCCTTCATTAAATACGAAGCAAATATTTTTTCCCACAAGACATTATGGCGTCATTATCTGATATAATTCCCTCTGATCAGTTGGAATAGACATTAGACCTCAAAGATTTGTGAGCAGGGTATTAAGTCAGACATGTTAACAATATATACGTCTGACTTCGATAAATTGTGTTTGACTCTGATCCTGTTATTTGAGTTCCATGTGTTACAGTGAAGAGGCATACAGCATGGTGAGGTTATACCTCTGCTTTTTGAAGATGATGTTGTCCTTCTGACACCACCCCACAGGGTTGTCCATGGCTCACTTCAGCCAGCTTCACTCAGTCTGATCAGAGCTGGTTTCATCTGACTGTGATACAACTGGAGGGCAGATCAGCATCTCCAGGTCCACAGCCATGGTTCTGTCCCAGAAAAGAGAGGAATGCTCCCTTCAGCTGAATGGGCAGTCTAAACCTGGTGAAGGAATTCAAGTGTTGCATTATATAGTTTAAGATAGACAGGAAAAGGTGCTGTAAGATCAAACATAAGATGGGTGCAGCTAATGAAATCATGCAGTAACCGTACTGTATCTTAGTGGGAGCTGGGTCAGAAGAAACAAAGAAAATATTGATTAGCAGTCTATGTCCCTACCTTAATACTTTGGGGACTTTGGGGAAAAATAACTGAAAGAACAAAATCATAAAAGCAACAGACTGAATCAGTTTTCTTGGTGGTGGCTGAGCTTCCTTTCAGAGATCCTGTAAAAAGTTTGGAACGCACGAGTACACCAACACCACCAAGCTGAGAGAAGCTAGTTGTGATCATACAGGCAAGTGAAGGGATACCTTCTGGGCACCTAATTTAGAGGTTTACGCAAGCAGAACAGAAGCCACAGAGGAGGCCCAAGGATTGCTGTAGGGATTCGAAGTCTCAGATGGCCCAAAAGCAGCTGAGGAGCCTCAGGAGGAGCTTCTCCTTCTGCACATCCCCATCTGCTGGACCTGCTGCTGCAGTGGATAGTAACCCTAAAATGGACTAAGCACTTCGAAAGACAGATGGATTGATACTATGGATTTAATACAGGAAAAGATTACTAAGTGATTGACTATATGCATGATACAGACTGCAGAGCATAATTTCTGCAAAAGTAATGCATAATGGTGTATATGCAAAAGCCTTTAATTTTCTCTTTTATCCTTTAGTGGTACATCCAAGCCTCTAGCATCTGGCTGCAGAGGGCTGCATCATCATAAGAAAACAAAAAGCCTTTCAACTCAAATAAAAATAAACTGCTCAGAGAATTCTTCTACTGTAAAAGTGTCATATTTCACCCAACCATTTAAGGGAGTGAGTGTAGAAGATAGAACATACAGTTCATAATTAATCATTGGGGAAGTGTTTTCATCCTCTGTGTCCATGGCAACAAGCATGAGATATCAAAGAATCATGGGCTTGGTAACTGGGGATGACCCGGTCATTCGTCTGTTCTCCACAATGTGAGAATGAGGGATCAAAGCAGCAATGCTTCTCCTCCTCTGATCATCTGAGCATTTAGCCCCTCTGATTGGCCACTGTGGCCTCAAGACCTGCTCTTAGTGAGATCAGAA